>NC_041747.1:26547014-29477542 GCF_004115215.2 Ornithorhynchus anatinus
TGGGATGAAGAGGGCAGCCTGCTCTGCCTTAAACTGCTATAATTAGCACGTTTTTGAACGATGGGAACAGCTCCAGTAAATACCGGAGCTAAATAATAATAATGTTGGTATTTGTTAAGCGCTTACTATGTGCCGAGCACTGTTCTAAGCGCTGGGGTAGACATAGGGGAATCAGGTTGTCCCACGTGGGGCTCACAGTTTTCATCCCCATTTTACAGATGAGGGAACTGAGGCACAGAGAAGTTAAGTGACTTGCCCACAGTCACACAGCCGACAAGTGGCAGAGCTGGGATTCGAACTCATGAGCCCTGACTCCAAAGCCCGTGCTCTTTCCACTGAGCCACGCTGCTTCTCCTACACCTTTACGTCTAGAGCCTACAGATCAAAAGAAAAATAAAATGAAATCCTAAAGGACTTCAGTGAGGCATCTTTGTGGTGGTGAATTCTGGCCAGGATTTACACCTTTGGCTGCACCCGGGTCCATATTAAGATGAAGAGAAAGATATATTCACCATTAACATTTTCATTAGTCAGAATTACCTTTATTTCCAAGACACCCCAAATGGCTACAGCCGCCACCCCTGAACAGGCATTCTCCCCATGTTTATAAACTGGTGCGACTTATCTGAGCAGCGACTTAGATGCCAACAACAAAAGAGATTTAGTTTTGCTTTCGACATGAAGCTGAGCTCCTGCACACCTAAGATGGGCCCCACATTTTCTCTCTCCCCCTTCCCCCTCTCTCTTTCCCCTCTCTTTCTCTCTCTCTCCCCCACAACTCTCCTCTCCCTCCCTTCTCTCTTTCTCTCTCTGTCTCTCTCCTCACACCCTCCCCCCTCAATCAATCCTTTGCAAGCTCCTTCCTGGATGGCCTTTTTCCAGCAAAGACTTATTTTATAGAGCCAAAAGTGAATTGGTCCCAGCAACTGAAAGTGCCAATCCCAACCTGCCTTTGCCCTCTGCAGAGACATTTCTTTTATTCTGATTTTCTTTTCATAATTGGAAATCGCTTTATGATGATTTTATGAATTCTGGCACCTCATTGAAATGAAGGCAGAAATGATGCGTTCAGAATTAAATGTACTCTTGCAGTGAAGCATTCAGAGCAAGAGGTGCTGGGGAAAGAAAATCGATCTCTGCCATATTGTCTGCGCGTCAGATATGTAAATATGGAAACCACATCCGATCACCTGCCTGAAGAGCGTTTTGTTCTCTGCGAAGCGCTTCGATTTAAGTCTAAAATTAGGCTCTGACCTCGAGAGGATTTTGTAAAGCTGCCAAAGATCCCGATTTTCACATCACTAAGGCAGCCCATTGAGCAGAAGAGATTTGTACGCCTTCCAGTCGATGTCATCCTGCATCTTTTCTTGCAGCATTTCGTAGGAAGGATAAGGCCGAACCTGGGAAGTACAGACGTTGCCGGTGAAATACACTGTGTAATCTCTATTAGCCGTCCGCAGTTAATCTTACAACTCCAAGTGAGGAGAGGTATAAACGGCTTTCTTGCGGCCGCATCACAGTATCATTGATCACCGGGGCTTGAAATGCGCAGTCGCTCCGAAAAGAAGCAGTAGATAAATACGACTGGACTATTAAACCGTCCGAGGGCTTCGCTTTATACTGATTGTTGAGCTAAAGAGTTTTCCCCTCACCATGTACAGCATACTAATGTGAGGGGAATGCTACAGTTCAGCTCGGAGGAACTGTGGACTTATCACAGAGCTCGAGGATTGGAGAGCTTGAAGGGACCATAAGAGGTTATCTAGTATTTCCCCCGCTGCTTCTGAGCACGGAAACATTTGGGGGAAATTTATAATCATTATGGTATTTATTAAGCATTCACTTTGTGCAGAAGTGCTGGCCTAAATACGGAGGCAGATCGAGGTAATCAGATCTGTCACAGTCCGTGGCCCGTATGGGACTCAAAATACTGGAGATAGGGTGGGCAGGTATCTTAAACTCATCTTGCCGATGAGGAGAGTGAGGCAAAGGCGGGTTATTCATTGTAATACTAAATAATATTTGGGCACCTATATTGTCCAAATAATAATCCCAGCTGGGCCGCTGGTCTGCTGTGTGACCTTGGGCAACTCACTTTACTTCTCTGCGCCTCAGTTAACTTCACTTGTAAAATGGGGATTAAGGCTGTGAGCCCACGTGGGTCATGGACTGTGCCCAGCTTCATTCAGTAGTATTTATTGAGCGCTTACTATGTGCAGAGCACTGTACTAAGCAGTTGGAATGCACAGTTCGATCGATTAGCTTGTATCTACTCCAGTGTCTAGTACAGTGCGTGGCACGTAGTAAGCACGTAATAAATACCATTAAAAAATTAATAGCTATATTTATAAAGTGCTTTCACTGTGCTAAGGTCTGGGATAGATGCAGGGCTATCATTTTGGACGCTGCCCTAGTCCCGCATGGGGTTCCCAATCCATTTTATCCCTATTTTACAGATAAGGAAACTGAGGCACAAAAAGGGACTTGTCCACAGGCACCCAACAGGCCAGTGGCAGACCAGAGACTAGAATCTGGCTTGCCAGAGAACTGAAATGACTTGCCCAAGGTTACACGGCAACCAAGCGGTGGAGACGGGATGAGAACCAAGATCCTTCTGACTCCCAGGCCTGGGCTATATCCTCTACGCTTCAGAGAAGCGGCGTGGCTCAGTGGAAGGAGCACGGGCTTAGGAGTCAGAGGTCATGGGTTCGAATCCCGGCTCTGCCACTTGTCAGCTGTGTGACTGTGGCCAAGTCAATTAACTTCTCTGTGCCTCAGTTACCTCATCTGTAAAATGAGTATTAAGACTGTGAGCTCCACTTGGGACAACCTGATTACCCTGTATCTCCCCCAGCGCTTAGAACAGTGCTCTGCACATAGTAAGCGCTTAACAAATACCAACATCATTATTATTCTCTGTGCCTCAGTTACCTCATCTGCAAAAATGGGGATTAAAAAACGTGAGCCCCACGTGGGACAATCTGATTATCCTGCATCTCCCTCAGCACTTAGAACGGTGCTCTGCACATAGTAAGCGCTTGACAAATAGCATAATTATTAATTATTATTGCACCACATCGCTTCCCTCTGGCCAGTTCCGTCAAGGCCCCACAGAGGGGAGGCGAGGGTAATGGTAACAAGCAGCAGGTGAAGAAGGAAAGAGGGAAAGGAGGAAAGTCAACAATAAGGGGATGATCCTTCTGGGACAGGTGATTCCCTCACAGCTTGGCCCAGACCAACTCCTTACAACCAGTAATGAAAGGCTGGATGAAAAAGAGTAGGCAGCCCTCTAGATTGTCAACTCCCTCTACACTGAAAGCTCCGTGTGGGCAGGGAATGTGTCTGTTTATTGTTACGTTGTACCCTCCCAAGCAGTCAGTACAGTGCTCTGCACAGAGTAAGCGCTCAATAAATACGATTGACTCGGGCCCAGGTGAAGAGCAGGAGTGTTCTCAGAGCCAGACAGAGTAACGCCCCTCTCCGAGCCCGAAAGAGCACGGCTCGGATGGGAATTAGCAATACAACCCTAAATTACCTTCGCGGCAGTAACGCTGCCGTGCTTATGGAGTAGCCTGCAGTTTCGGTTACCTCTGATGGAGAAATAAACCTGGAATTGTGGGAAATCATTACCCACACGGTAATGAAGTCTCATTGATTTTTAATCCACATCCTCACTTACAGTAAGCGAATGCAGTTTGATTTTCCATAAGCGAAAGCTGAAGAGGGTACCTATTAACTAACCACCACCTAATATTAAAGGTTGTGTTTAATAGGGCACAACATCAGTTTAGTTACACGCCCTCACTCCTTAAATAATGGTGGTATTTGTGGTATTGGTTAAGCGCCTAGTATGTGCCGAGCACTGTTCTAAGCGCTGGAGTAGATACAAGGTAATCAGGGTGTCCCACGTGGGGCTCACAGTCATAATCCCCATTTTACAGATGAGGTAACTGAGGCACAGAGAAGTTAAGTGACTTGCCCAAAGTCACACAGCTAAGTGGCAGAGCTGAGATTAGAACTCACAACTTCTGACTCCGAAGCCCGTGCTCTTTCCACTAAGCCACGCTGCTTCTCTAAGGGATTTCGGCCTTAAAGGGATTTCGGCCGCCAGACCATTCATTCAGTCATATTTATTGAGCACCTACTGTGTGCAGAGCACTCTATCAAGGTACGCAGAAGGGAGTAGGAGATGAGGAAGAGTGGGGCTCAGTCTGGGAAGGCCTCTTGGAGGAGGTGGGCCTTCAGTAAGGCTTTGAAGGCGGAGGGAATGATTGTCATTTTATCTCTGCCTCTGGGTGCCTTGCATTAGTGGACTGGGGAGAGTTTGCAAAGAATCCCTATATTCTGTACCTGAAATTATTGTTTGAAAAGATGAACATTTTCACAGTACATCACTTCTAAATATGCTACTTATAGGAATCAGTAGGGGATGAAGCTGTTAATTTTGCCTAATTCCAGTTGCCTTTGTGAATAATAATGATAATATCAACAACTGTGGAATTTGTAAGGGCTTACTATGGGCTGAACACTGTATAAAGTGCCGGGGAAAATTAAATGCAATCTAATCGGGCACAGTCCCTGTCCCGCACGGGGAACTGGCTGGAGAGATGGATGGTGCCTATTTGTATTGATGTCTGTCTCCCTGCCTCTAGAATGTGAGCTCGTCGTGGGCAGGGATTGTCACTGTTTATTGTTCTGTTGTTCTTTCCCAAGCACTTAGTGGGCCAGACACTCTACTAAGCGCTGGGGCAGATACGAGCAAATTGGGTTGGTCACAGTCCTTGTCCCACATGGGGCTCACAGTCTCAATCTCCATTTTACAGATGAGGTAACTGAGGCACAGAGAAAGGAAGTGATTTCCCCAAGGTGACACAACAGACAAGTGGAGCAGGATCAGAACCCATGACCTTCTGACTCCCAGGCCCGTGCGCTATCCACTTTGTCGTGCTGCTTCTGGTCTGCCAGATGTGAAGGGAAAGGGATGTGAGCAAGAGGTCAACCTTGTATTTACCCCGGTGCTTAGAACCGTGCTCGCCACATAGTAAGCGCTTAACGAAAACCATCATTATTAAGAGGTCGAAGACAAGAGAGTGGAGGTGAGGCAAAGAGAGTCGGTTGGGATCAGAGCCAAGTATGCGTGCTGGGCCGTAGTTGGAAAGTTGGATAACGATAGCGGGGAGAGAGCCGACTGGGGGTCTCAAAGCCGAACGGGGAGAGATTGGGGATCTCAAAGCTGAGGAGTTTCTCCTTGATGTGAAATATGGGGTTTTTTGAGGAGTGGGGAGACGTGTGCAGAATGACTTAGAAATTAGCTAACGTTCACTGAGTACTTTGGTATATAAGTATCTTAAAGGAAGGCTAAATAGAAATAGTGTAATAATTCTGTAACGATAAAAAAAAGCACCATGAAATGTTTTCCAGACCCCGAAAAGGTGTTTGGCTGTTGCCGTTAGAGCTTAGTCCTCCAAGACGGTTGTCTCCTGATGGCATATAAGAGCCCCTCCCAGCCCATATCCTATTATTCATCACTTATTAATGTTGCCCTCTTGCAGGGCAACGCTCCTTTCATGTGAAAAGATCCAAACTGCTTTACAAATTTCGATGGGTATTAAGTAATTCCTGCCTACATTCTTTAAATGCCACTTGCCCTGCGGGCCGCATTCTGCGACGTAGCTAACCATGCGGTGCAAGAGCGAGGAAGGCCAGAAGGAAAACAACGACAAATCCAATTGAGATGGGATTAACCGCCTTGGAATTTGGCCTGGAAATCGGATCCGCGGTCTCACTCCTGCATAAAATGGCCGGTGTTAATGCCACTTAGGCCTGAAGGCCTCGGTTTTACACCGCTGCCGGGAAAGGATTCGTTCATTCGTTCAATCGTATTTAATGAGCCCTTGCTGTGTGCAAAGCACTGTACTAAGTGCCTGGGAGAGTAAAATATAACGACAGACACGTTCCTGCCCACAACGAGCTCACAGTCGAGGGGGGCAGACAGATATTAATGTAAATAAATTGATCGATAGATAAATTACATACACAGAGATATAGAAATATGTGCTGCGGGGATGGGAGGAAGGATGAATTAAGGAGCAAGTAAGAGTGTGCAGAAAGGAGTGGGAGGAGAGGAGAGCTTGGATAGGGAAGACTTTTTGGAGGAGATGTGCCTTCAGTAAGGTTTTGAAGTCGGGGAGAGCAATTGTGTGTCCGATATGAGGAGGGAGGGCATTCCAGGCTGGAGGTAGGATGAGTTCAGCTGGCAAGGGAACCCACTCCCCGATACACCCCTCTATCTCCTGCTGTCCCACCTTCATCTTCTCTTGTTGTATTGTTGTCATCCGTAATGTCTGAGCATGGGTCAGAAGCAGCGTGGCCTAGTGGAAAGAGTTCAGGCCCGAGTGTGAGAAGGACCTACATTCTAATCACTTGTCTGTTGTGTGATCTTGGGCATAGTTACTTGGACTCAGTTTCTTGGCCCTCAGTTACCCCATCTGTAAAATGGGGATTAAGACTGGAGCCTCACTGTGGGACAGGGACTGTGTCCAACCCAACAACCTGGTATCTACCCCAGTGCAGAGGAACAGTGCCCGGCATATAGTAAGTGCTTAACAACTACCTTTTTTTTTTTTTTTAAAAAAAAAAAAAGGTACTTGGCCAAAATCCGGAAACCTACCTCACAGGGATGCTGGGGGCAGCAAATTAAAATAACTAATGTAAGGTGCTTTGACAATAAATGCACCAAGTAGAAATGCAGAAGCAGCATGGATAGAGCATGGGCCTGGGAGTCAGAGGATCTGGGTTCTAATCCCAGCTCCACCATGTATGGCTGCTTGGTGGCCTTGGCCAAATCACTTCATTTCTGCCTCAGTTCCCTCATTTGGAAAATAGTGATTAAATCCTACTCTCCCTCCTACTTAGACTGTGAGCCCCATATGGGACAGGGACTGTGTCCAACCTGATGAACTTGTATCTACCCCAGCCTCTAAAACAGTGCCTAACACATAGTAAGCACTTAATAAATACCATAAAATACAAACAAAAATGTAGGATTTTTTGTTAATGGCATTTGTTTAGTGCTTACTATGTGTTAGGCACTGTTTTAGAGGCTGGGGTAGATACAAGTTCATCGGGTTGGACACAGTCCCTGTCCCACGTGGGGCTTCCATTCTCAATCTCCATTTTAGAGATGAGGTAACTGAGGCCCAGCAAAGTGACTTGGCCAAGGTCACACAGCAGACGAGTGACAGATCCGGGGCTAGAACCCGGCTTCTTCTGACTCGATTTCTCAGTCCTCCGGGGCTGGGCTGTGGCGTTTCCCCACCTACGCTGCGCATCTCTGCCCTCCCCCACCTTAGGACACGTCCGGGTTCTCTCCGGGAGCTCTTTCACAGCTCCCCAGCAGAGCCACCCAGTGTGTCCGGCCTGGCCCGAGAACAGCCCCTGTGTCTTTGTCTGACTCCCAGTACCTGTCCTTGTCCACTGTAAAGACCCAGAACGATATCTTGCCCACTCATATAAAGCATCTTTTCCCCACACACAAGGGTAGATCCAGACCAGCTGTTGGGAAAGGACAAGGTAGCGGTAGTGACATAGAAGTCGCAGCTGACACCTCGTGGAAAAAGCATAGGATTGGGAGGGAGGAGATCTAGGTGTTGATCTCAGGTCTGCCTTTAGCCTGCTCTATAACCTCAGCCAAATCACTTAACCTCTCTGAGCCTCAATTTCCTCATCTCTAAAACGTTATGGATATACCTGCTCCCTCCCTCTTAGACTGTGAGCCCCATATGGGATGGGGACAGTGATTGCATTATATTGTTATTACCCCAGCACAGCACTCTGCAAAAGATAAGCACTTATAATTGCCATAATTATTTTATAACACCAGCCCTCAATGAAGACCCCCCCCCCCCCGATAAGCTTGATGGAGAATGATCCAGCTTAAAGAGCAAAGGCCCGTGAGTCAGGAGCCCTGGGTTCTAATCCCAGCCCTGCCATGGGCCTGCTGGGTGAACTTGGGCAAATCTCTCAACATCTCTATGCCTCAGTTTCCTCCCCTGCAAAAAGGGATAAAATACTTGTTCTCCTCTCTCTGAGACTGTATGCCCCAGGTGAGACAAGGACTGTGCCCAAACGGTCTTAGGGACCTCTTAGCACAGTGCTTGGCAGGTAGTTGTTATTAAAATGACTCCTGAATAGATGCCATCATTATAATAAATCAGGCATTTAAACTAGGAGCACAATTGATGAGATTTGAGCAGAGGTATCTGGATCGTGACTACCTGTTGTATCTGTAGGAAGATGATTAGTACCTGTCTTGGAGGGTCTCAGCTCTGTCCCATCAAATCATCAATCCCCATCTCCAACTCCCAACTGGGTTACTTTCTAATTCTTTAGAGAAATGTGTCTGACTCTATTCCTGCGTGCTGCATCACCCCTGTACAAGGGATGAGAAAGTAGGGCCTGGGCTGGGATCCTCCCAGCTCTGATTCTGTTGGAACGGACAATTAAGCATTAAAGAAGACCATGGAATTAGTGATCCTGGTAAATTCCCAGCTATCTAAGGACAAAGAGATAGCACCAAGAGGTCTTTATCAGTTGGAAAGGAGGGCAGTGTTCTTTCCCTTTTTTAAGTTATATTCCCTGAGGGGCATAATCGATCTCAGAATCATCATTTTGACGTTATTAGAATTGTTATTTTTTTTATTTGCATGGAAAATTTTCCTTAGAGAAGCTGTTTTCATCTGTGGGGTTCTTTTTCCTTCTGCAGGAAAAAAAAAACATTTAAATTCATGATGAAAGAGGGTGTACACTTAGATGATTTCTTTAGAGTCATGCTGTTTATCTACATACAATTTTTAAGTAAGAACCCTGTCAACTTGGTTCTTTCTCCAACTAATCAAGTCAGTACATTCCGGGAAAAGGCTGGGACAGATTTATGAACACTCGTAGTCATGTGGAAGATTTAAGAACACATCAAGGTTGGGTTCTACAGGAGGATTATAAATGGCAACTGCCTTACTACAGTGTGTATTTGTAATATCCTTGGATTGAAACCAGTGGGAGGAAAAAAATCTTGCTTTTAAACTTTCGCTTCTATAGAAGGTTTGGCTACTTGGGTGTTTTGGTAGTATGGCAGGGCGGCAAATCCCTGAACGATAATAATAACAACTGTGGTATATGTTAAGTGCTTACCATATGCTGTGCCCTGTACTAAATGCTGGGGTAGATACAAGATAATCGGGTCGGACAGTCCCTGAACCACATGGGGCTCACAGTCTAAGTAGGAGGGAGAAGAGGTATTGAATCCCCATTTCACAGTAGGGGAAAACTGAGGCACAGAGAAGTCACACAGCAGACGAGTGGCCCAGCGGGGATTAGAGCCCGGATCCTCTGACTTTCAGACCCACCCTCTTTGCACAAGGCAAGGATGCTTACTTAAGGGAGATTCACCTCAAGTCGCCTCTGTGAGTGCCTGGCTTTCAACTCCTCCTCCGGAGTCTCCCCCATCATTGGCATTAAAATGACGCACTTACGTCCACCACCCCTAAACCCTTGGATACTCACCCTACCCCAACAGCTCTTATTTATCTTCACACTTGGTCGCCTCCCCTACCTGTAATCGATTTTCATTCCTTCTGCTAGACCGTAAGCTCCCTGATGGCAGGGATTGCGGCTGCGTTTTCCCTGAACTGCTTAGTGCAGTTCTGTGCACAAAGTAAGCACTCACTAAATACCATTGATGGATGGATTGATCGATTAATCGTGAGGTATTGTCCCAAGTGCTGGGGGAGATAGAAGGCGTACAGTCTGATATTCCAGGCTTGTTGCCGGGATTATAGTTTATGACCCCTCTGGTCGTCTGGTGAAATATCACTGGACTGACTGCTTCTGCTGTTTATGAAGATTTTGCCCTCCTGGTTGGTCTGCTGGAAAGAACTCTCCTCTGGGTATCAGGAGACTGGGATTCTCATCCCAATTCTACTGGTAGCTGGCTAATGTTGGCAAAGATCAAATGTGCATTTCACCCTGCACTGCATCCCTGCCCAACCGCTTTCATGTTGCACCCCGTGTCCCACCAGGATCGGGGTTGGGAGAGGGTGCGAGGCCCTGCCCAAGCCACTCGCCCTAAAATAAACTCCCGAAGTCTCAAGACCAAAGCTCGTCCGTTTTTCCTGATGGGAGTCTTGAGCAGCAGTGGATGAAAGTTCCTCAGAACCTGAAATGTCCATGGAAACATCAATTGGCTCCCTCTGGCCTTTCTGTTTTCATCTCCTGCAAACCTAGCTTGTGTTTTTTGCTTCTCCCGAGCAAGTTTCTGAGTATCCTGTACTCTCAACTCTCCTTCTGCTGACCCACTGTTCGGCCATGGTGCTCTCCCTGCTTTCAAAGCTTTTCGAAAAGCTACCTCCTCCCAGGAGGCCTTCCCAACCTCATCATCCTTGGCTCGATTTCCCCTTATCAAGGGGAGAATGGGATAAGCTCCTTGATGGGAGGGACCGTGTCAGACCCTTCTCCTATACGTTTGCCATGAACCTGGTACTGTACTGGGCTCCACCCCCAGAAGCTCCTTACTTCTGACTGGTAACGATGAGGAAACGAAACCACAACCTTAGCTACACAAGAGAAGATACGTTATCAGAGAATTCAGGTCATCTCTTTCTCCACTTCCCTCTCTCTCTCCCTCCCTCCCCCACAGAACATGGCTCTGAGATGCTGGATATGGCTCCAATCCCTTCACTTTTCCCATGTGTAAAAGAAGGATGATCCTTGCTCTTTGTTTGATAGCATAGCCATAGATGTGTTTGGAACACCTGTTGTGTACAGAGGAAGTGAGTTCTGCTATTGCACATAGTTCAGTCAAATAGTGTCCTTCGGGGGGGGATGGTTCTTTTGAGTTATTTTTCATATTTTGGAGGCTGTCACTGTGACCATAGAAATATATTTCCCTTCAGACTTTGTAGTATGTCACTATGTTTTTGCAGGTAGAAAAGGGATAAAGATGGTGAAGAGCAAATAGGAAGATGGAGTTTTACTTCTAGCAGTTCTCTATAATGTATGAAACATCAGAATGCATAGATACCATCTACTTTATGGTTGAAAATGTGCCCCCCATCCAAACCCTCCAGACAAAGTACGTATTTGCCAGCCAAATGCTTGCCCAAAAGTTCCACCTCTTTGGTCTCCCAGGTATTTCAATCCTAGGTCTGCTAATAATAGTGTTTTTAATGAGCTGTGAACTGGCAATCAATCTAATGTCAAATTTTTCCTTGGCTGTTTTTTCATTTCCTTATTCCTTTTTATGAGGTTGGTTATACTATTTGATTTCTCATTAAGCTTTATTTTTATATAGGTTTATTTTATGGCTCCTCCTTATTGCCAAGTCTCCCTTGCCACAGTTTAAGTAAAAGGTGCAGACCCTCTCCGCAACAGCTTATTTTATTTATGGCTGTGTTTATATACCTCTCAATCATTAGTAGCCCATTGATGTTTATTGTTGAGCGTGAACTGGAAGAAGCCTTCTGCTCTGACCCATTCACTAACTGGTGGGCTTTTTATGGACATCACGGATTTTTAAGTCATGGGCTCGTCAGTCTTTAGGCAAAGAAATTTCCAATAAAAATTTCCGTATTTTTCCAACTATAAAATTTCCAAACTGTGTCCGTCTGTGGCCTCCGGGTGAGTGGGTCTAATAAAATTGGAAACAAATTTGCATTATGCATTTATTGGCTCTATGGTTTCTACCTTAACAGTCGGGTATTCTGTAACTTAATCCCGGCCGACTGGCCGGTTTCAGAAAGAGGAAGCATAAATTTAGGGGGAGTCCCTGACAACAGGGAGGCATGGTGGGATATCTTCCATAGTTATAAAGTTTCTCACCCGTCACTTTGGTGGACTGGAATCTGATAACAAATAACATTATTATTGTTATTATTAAGCACTTACTATGCGTCAGGCCTTAAGCACTGGGCTGGATACAAGCAAATCAGTTTGGACAGAGTCCCTGTCCCAAGTGGGGCTCGAGGTCTCAGTCCCCATTTTACAGATGAGGTAACTGAAGCACAGAGAAGTGAAGTGACTTGCCCAAGGCCACAAAGCAGGCAAATGACAGAGCTAAGGTTGGAACCCATGGCTTTCTGACTCTCAGGCCGGTCCTCTGTCCACAACGCCTGCTGCTTCTCTGCTTCTCTGATCCCCAGAAACTCTCTCTCGTGGAATCCGTAGGAGTGCTCTTAGAACAGTAGAGAGTAAGTGCTTAATAAATACCATTTTAAAAAAGCGTGGAAATAGTGATCTTGCCAGGGGCTCTCTTCCTGCTTGGAATCCTCCCTTAAGGACAGATCACCTCTTAGGGTCCACGCTTCGAAGGAGAGCATTGTGAGGGAGCCAGGGGTGGGCGTCATCTTGTGAATCACGTGCCAACCTCCCAGGAAAATGTTAATGGTGTCCACGGGTCAGGCCCTTTCCTTTCCTCCTCCTAGAAAGCCCCAAACTCTCTAGGCACTTTTGGGGCCTGAATAAAAGAACACCCCAACAAGGAAAACCTACAGCAGAACTCAGCTTCTGGAGATATTGTTCGTCCGTGTGCATCCTGAAGAAGTCCTGTGATATCACGATGCACTCCGCTCCGTCGGAAATGAGGGTCATGCTCGGGGTGTCCTCGTAGACCACATGGGCCAGACCCTGAAACAAAATTGACAGAGTAATGGGAGCAGCTTCTCTCGGATAACTCATTAAAAAATAGGTTGTGTAGGCAGATGAGATTATTATTATTATTGTTATTAATAGTAATAATAACGGTATTTAAGCGCTTATTATGTGCCAGGTACTATACTAAGCAATGGGGTGGATACAAGCAAATTGGGTTAGACAAAGTCATTGTCCCACATGGGGATCACGGTCTTAATCCCTATTTTACAGGTGAGGTAACTGAGGTCCGGAGAAGTGAAGCGACTTGCCCGAGGTCACACAGCAGACAAGTGGCAGAGCCCGGATTAGAACCCAGGTCTAAATTAGCTTCTCTAATTAGTGAAATCAGTGACCCCGTGCCAATGGGAGGAAACAGTTGGGGAGTAGCGGAGTAGCAGTGGAAAGAGCATGAGTCCGCAAATCAAGAGACCTACCTCCTTATGGGCAGGGATCACTTCTACCAACTCTATTGTGTTGTACTCTCCCAGGCGCTTAATACCGTGCTCTGCACACAGTAAGCGCTTAATAAATACCACTGATGGGTGGGCTGGGCCAACGAGTTCCCCATCAACAAGATGAAGGTGATGGCAGGGGTGAGAAATCTCTCTGGCAAGGCCTTCATAAAGAGCACAGTCTTTAGCCTTGCCATTTTATGGCAGGTTGTCACCTCCTTGATGGCAGGGTACTTCTCTACCACCTCCCCCAGGTGCTTAGTACAGTGCCCTACACAGAGTAAGCGCTCAGTAAATACCATTGTCAATCAGTGGTATTTATTGAGTGCTTACTACATTCAGAGCCCTGTAATAAGTGCTTGGGAGAGTACAGTACAACAGAATTAGGAATTAGAAGTTAGGTTCCCTGCCCATAACGAGTTTACAGTCTAGAGGGGGAGACAGACATTAATATGAATGAATTAATATGAATGAATGAGTAATTTATAATGTATAATTCAAATATAAGTGCTACGGAGTTGGGGGTAAGGTGAATATCAAATGTCCACAGGTCACAGATCCAAGTGATAGACGACGCAGAGGGAGAGCGAGCCAGGGTAAAGGGGGTTTTAATCGGGGAAGGCCTCGTGGAGGAGATGTGACCCTAATAATGCTTTGTAGGTGGAGAGAGTGGTGGGCTGGTGTATATGGGGGGGGGGGGGGGAGTTCCGGGCTCAGGGGAGGACGTGGGAAAAGGGTTGGCGCTGAGATGGACGAGATTGGGGCATAGTGAGTAAACTGGCACTAGAGGCACTGGCTGAAGCGGGAGATTGGTGATGTGAGGTAGGATGGGTTGAGCTGATTGCTTTGAAAAGAAAGGAAGAAGATACTTGAGAAGGAGGTATTACGTTGGAGGAGAGGGATTCATCAGCTAATAATAATGGTATTTATCAGGGGCTTCGTGATCTGGCAAGCATTTTATGAAGTCCTGATGTAGGTTCAATACAGTCAGATCAGACACAGTCCCTGTCCTACACGGGGCTCACAGAATACGGAGGAGGGAGAATGGGTATTAAATCCCCATTTGGCAGATGAGGAAACTGTGGCTCAGTGACTTGCCCAGGTAAATGGCAGAGCCGGAATAAAATCTTAAGGCTGTAGAGATAGAATTTCTAATGAAGGTTGAAAACCCCTCTGCTAGGGAAATTACCCAGACTTTAGAATAAAGTTGGTATGTTCACCTTGCTTGATAATGAATGACTTCCACTTTCATATACAGGGCTATTTCAAGCCCACATTTCTATATGTATACAGCCCACTCTTTTTATCTTTTGATTGATGAGAGTAATATAAAAAAAAAACAGCTTCGGAATCTTTGCTGCAGACATTATGAGTGGTTAAATACTCTATTTTTAGGAAAATGTGAAAGCATCATTGAAATAATGGATATGTATTGAGCCTTCCAGAATATCACTTCCTTTATTTAAGCAATTTCCATTCCAACCATAAATGGATGTTTGCTACTGTAGTTCTATAACCTAAGACATCTGTACCTGCAGTGAGAAATAATAGATTTGGTCCCTTCCCGTGTACTATTCCGGGGTGTGTGTGTTGGAAATGGCTTTCATACTGTGCATTCTTTTTGTGCCCAGGGTCACCGGTAGTCATCAATGTGTGCATCGTTTTTGTCTTCTTAGGGGAGATTGTTAAACCATTTTGAGCAGCTAGGTAATTACCGATAATTCCTAAAGCAATTTTTGTACATCTCATTCATCTCCTGCTTCCTAAAGCTTCTTGAAACCCGATATGTAAAGCCTCATCTTGCTTTTCAAAGCAAATAATTGAGAAAGACAGAGCAGATTTGAGGTCCAGAACATTTGGAACTTTGGATTGAAGTTCTGAGAGCAAAGACAGCTCTTGTAGAAGAGGGCGAAGCGAGAAATAGAGGCGGAGCTACAACATGACCCCCTATTTTTAAGAATATGATTCATTGTTGAGTTTGGGGTATTGGCACTGAATGATGCATTGATTTTCTCGTTTTGGAACTCCAGATGCTGTTCAAGAACGATATTGAGACAGGTGTTTTTTTGTTTTGGGTTTTTTCGTATGTGCGTTTAACTGCTCAATATGTGCCGGGCATCGTACTGAGGACTGAGGTTGATACAAGATAATCAGATTGGACCCAGTCCATGTCCCACATGGGGCTTCCAGTCTTGGCATTTTACAGATGAAGTAACTGAAGCCCAGAGAAGTTAAGTGACTGGCCCAAAGTCACACACTTTGCAAGTGGAAGAGCTGGGATTAGAACCCAGGTCCTTCTGACTCCTAGGTCCGTGCTCTATCTACTAGGCCATGCTGCTTCTCTTTTAAAGATAACCTACCACGAAGTCTACTGCACTTGGTCCCCAGCGGTGTAAATAATAATGTTGGTATTTGTTAAGCGCTTACTATGTGCAGAGCACTGTTCTAAGTGCTGGGGGAGATACAGGGTAATCAGGTCATCCCATGAGAGGCTCACAGTTAATCCCCATTTTACAGATGAAGTAACTGAGGCACAGAGAAGTGAAGTGACTTGCCCACAGTCACACAGCTGAGAAGTGGCAGAGCCGGGAGTCGAACCCATGATCTCTGACTCTGAAGCCCAGGCTCTTTCCATTGAGCCACGCTGTAAACTAGACTCCTAGTTCTGTTCATCCAGGTAATAATAGTAATTGTGGTGTTCGGTGCATACTTTGTGCCAAGGACTGTACTAAGTGGTGGGGTAGATAGTTAATTGGGTTGGACCCAGCCCTGTCTCACATAGGGCTCATGATCTTAATCTCCATTTTACAGGTGAGGTAACTGAGACACAGAGAGTTAAATGACATGTCTCAGGTCACATAGGAGAGTGGCAGAGTCCAGATTAGAACCCAAGGCTACTGATTCCCAGGGCGGTGGTCTTACCACTAGGCCATGCTGCTTCTCACTAGGCCATGCTACTTCTCTAACCAAAGACATGTGAGTTTCCAGAGTTGAGAAGACCCAAAATAATAGCTTTCAAAGCCTGAGCCCTCCCAATCCTTCGCCTCCCATCCTCCGGCTAAAATCCTTACTACCTTTCACCTCCACCCTTACGTTGGAGAATTGGCTCCTGTGTATGAGACATTGCCCGTATACTCTCTGCAGTTTGGGCTACCTGAAGTTCTGGTTCTTAAAGAAAGACTTTGTAGAGCGGGAAACGATACAGGAAGAGCCATCAAGGTGATTCGGGGATAGTACTAATAATTACGGTATTTGTTAAGCGCTTACTATGTTCTAGGCCCTGTACTAAGATACAAGCAAATCAGGTTGTCCATCCCCATTTTAGAGATGAGATAACTGAGGCACAGAGAAGGAAGTGACTTGCCCAAGTTCGCACAGCAGTCGCATGGCGGAGCCAGGTTAGAACCCATGACCTTCTGACTCGTGGGGCCGTGCTCCATCCACTTTGCCATGAGCAGCTTTCCTCCCAAAATGATTAGGACCCTTCCAACTGGAAAATGGAGAAACTGAAGTAACATGAAGGTTACTGCGAGGGAGAATGTGGAATTGTTCACCAAATCCCACACACCAGAGTGAAGGACGGGGACTTCTATTTTTAGGAAAATGTGAAAGCGTCATTGAAATAATGGATATGTACTGAGCCTTCCAGAATATCACTTCCTTTATTGAAGCAATTTCCATGAATTCTGAGGGTGGTGAAGTCTGAGGGTGGTGGGTTCGAAATATACACAAGGAAATGCTGCTTCCTCCAGTAAGTGCTGCACATATGGAGTCCATTAGCCCAGGAAGGTGTGCAGGCAGGAAATAGCAGTGGGTTCTAAGAGGGACTTGGATAAATTTGTAGAGGAGAAATTTATGATAGAAGCATGTCAAGCAACACAACTAACGCATTGTTCCTAAAACCATCGCTTGCTCTCTTTCCAAGAGACAGATACTCGGCTGGATGGACTATTCATTTCACCCCATTGAGCGTGTCCTATGTGTTCCTGTGGTGTTATGAAAAAGGAAAACGTAAATGCAGTCATTTTCGTGCAACCGTCTTTTACATTTCCCATTTTGGATAGAAGGCCGTTGCAGAATTAAGGAACGTACTATAAGCAAATACTCTTTATAGGAGCTTCTTCATGAGTACAACTCCCACTTTCTGTTTTAGCAGTGGTATTCACTCATTCAGTAGTATTTATTGAGCGCTTACTATGTGCAGAGCACTGTACTGAGCGCTTGGAATGTACAAATCGGTAACAGATAGAGACAGTCCCTGCCCTTTGACGGGCTTACAGTCTAATCGGGGGAGACGGACAGACAAAAACAATAGCAATAAATCGAATCAAGAGCAATAAATCGAATCAAGGTAGCATTTGTTAAGCGTCTACTTGGTATAGGGCATCATAGTAGTCACTTGGGAAGAACAGAATAAAGAAGTGATAGGTTCGCCATCCACAAGGAACTTATATATTCTAAGGAGCAAGACTAACGAAAACCTTTACAACTAGAGGGGTCAAATTTAGTATAATAATAATAATGATGGTATTTGTTAAGCGCTTACTCTGTGCAGAGCACTGTTCTAAGCGCTGGGGTAGATACAGGGTAATCAGGTTGTCCCACGTGAGGCTCACAGTTAATCCCCATTTTCCAGATGAGGTCAGTGAGGCACCGAGAAGTGACTTGCCCACAGTCACACAGCTGCCAAGTGGCAGAGCCGGGATTCAAACCCATGACCTCCGACTCCCAAGCCCGGGCTCTTTCCACTGGGCCACGCTGCTTCCCTGCTGAGGAGGGTGCAAAGAAGTTCATAAGTGCTAGAAATGGCCAAAGGGATGATATGGCTCAATGGACCGAGAAATTAATTGAGAAAGTCTTGTTGGAGCAGGTGGGATTTTAGGAGGAGAAACAGTGTGGCCTAGTGGAAAAAGCACAGTCTGGGCTCCGGACAACCTGGATTCTGATCTGCCACACATCTGCTGTGCGGCCTTAGGTGAGACGCTTCACTTTTCTGTGCCTCGGTTGCCCCATCTGTAAAATGATCCCTTCTAGTTAGACTGTGAGCCCCACGTGGGCCAGGGAGCGGGTCCAACCCAAATGGCTTGTATCTACCGCAGCGCTTCCATCAGTGCCGGGCACATAGTAAGCGCTCAACAAGTACCCTAAAAAATGAAGTCGGTGCTTCTGTGGTGTTCGCCTCAAAATCGCAGTGAGGTATCTGAGGAGATGTCACCTGGCACCCGTCTTCTTTGCTCCCCAGAGAAGAAACTAGTCGAGTCTTAAACGGAGAATAACCCACAGCCTGGCTTCCCGCTAGGAGATAATCGTCCTCCCCGAGCACGCGATGAGCCGAGGTGGCGGCAAAGTGTTTTCGGTTCCGGGGAAATGCATTTATCTTCTAATGACCCCCGTGCACCAGCGTGTTATTCCACTTAGAAAATGGCCTCACCGATGCTGGGAGGAGACATGTAATCACCGCCCTCTAATTGTGGCTGATCGTTAGCCGGTCAGGTTGTTCCCTGAGTTCTGGCTATTTTCAAAATGGAGAGAAATCCGAAGCAGCAGAAGCACATCGCCAATTTCCTCGGCTAACTGCACGGCTAATTTTCTGCAGCGTTCATCTCCGGTGTCCCAGACAGATCCCCGAGAAGTTTAATCGCCGCCGCTTGGAGATGCCACCGTCTCTAAGGCCGGCAAATGCGGGTTGTGGATTTTATGCATCCCGATAAAAGTGAGAGGCAACAAAAGGACCATGATCCACTGCCTCGTATAACTGTGGTATTTATTGAGAGCTTACTTCTGTGCCAGGCATTGTACTAAGCGCTGGGGCGAATACAAGCAAATCAGGTTGGACACAGTCCCTGTCCCACGTAGGGCTCAGTCTCAATCCTCATTTTACAGAGGAGGTAACTGAGGCACTGAGAAGCAAAGTGACTTGCCCAGGGTTGCGCAGCAAACAAGTGGCAGAGATGGGTTTAGAACCCATGACCTTCTGGCTCCCAGGCCTGTGCTCTATCCACTATGCCGTGCTATGCCGAACTATTCCAGGTAGAGTAACTTTAGTGTTATGAATCGCAGCCTGACCTAGTGAAAAGAGCACAGGGCTGGGAGTCAAAGACCTGGTTCCTCTTTCTAGCTTTGCCGCTTGCTTGCTGAATGACCTTGGGTGAGTCATTTAACTTTCCAGTGCCTCCATTTCCTTATCTGTAAAATGGGGATTAAATACGTGTTCTCCTTCCAACTTAGTCTATCACTTATTGTCTATCCACCCCAGAACTTAATGCAGTGTTATGCATATAACACTTAATAAGCAGTAATAATTACGGTATTTGTTAAGTGCTTACTATGTGCCAAGCACTGTTCTGAGTGTAGATACAAGGTAATCATGTTGTCCCACCGGGGCTCACAGTCTTAATCCCCATTTTACAG
Source organism: Ornithorhynchus anatinus (assembly GCF_004115215.2). Classification (NCBI taxonomy): domain Eukaryota; kingdom Metazoa; phylum Chordata; class Mammalia; order Monotremata; family Ornithorhynchidae; genus Ornithorhynchus; species Ornithorhynchus anatinus. The sequence goes on from NC_041747.1 coordinate 26,566,562, forward strand.
ATGAGGTAACCGAGGCCCAGAGAAGTGAAGTGGCTTGCCCAAGGTCACACAGCAGACAAGTTTGCCACAATTAATATTCCTATGATTTTATAGATTCAGCTCCAACCTTCTGATATCATCGATCAACACTTCATCTACCCAAAAACCCCAATTCAGATAAATAGAAGGAAAGTTTCCCTCTAGATTTTAAGCTTATTATGGGAAGGGAAGGTGCCTACCAGCTCTGTTGTAATGTTCTCTCCCAAGTGCTTAGTACAGTGCCCTGCACACAGTAAGAACTCAATAAATGCAATCGATTGATTAATCAGGACAAGGAATGTTTCCTCTTGGTCGAACTAATATGGATAAAATAAGTGTCTTTGTGGTGGTGGATATAGACATACTTGTCTGTAAGGGGGTGTATATGTATATCATATTCATTCATTCAATAGTGTTTACTGAGCGCTTACTATGTGCAGAGCACTGTACTAAGCGCTTGGAATGTACAATTTGGCAACAGATAGAGACAATCCCTGCCCAGTGACGGGGTCACACTCTAAACGGGGGAGACAGCAAAACAGAACAAAACAAAAACAAGACATCATCATCAAGATAAATAGAATCAAGGAGATGTATACCTCATTAACAAAATAAATAGGATAATAAATAATATATACAAATGAGCACAGTGCTGGGGAGGGGAAGGGGGAAGAGCAGAGGGTGGGGAGGAGGAAAGGAGAGGGGGAGCAGAGGGAAAGGGGGGATCACTGAAGATTTCCACTGAAAGTTGGAGAATCATCCCTTAAAACAGTTCAACAGTGCACAGATGCACAGGGAAGTATCAAACCTCAGCATCTAAACTGGTTATGAAAAGCTACAGAGGTGAACGTGAGGGTAAATGAACGTAAGGGTAACGATAGCAGTAATAGTATTGGTATGTAAGAAGAAATATAAACATGGAGGGGCGCATATCTGCATGCGTTTGGGAAAGCTAACGTCAAATATTTCCCTTGACTAGTATGAATGAGTAATTTCCCAGGATGGATTTGTAGGAACAACTAGCATGGGTGATTTGGGGGGGGAAAACCTTTTATTCTGGCTTCCTGTGGGCTCGCTCTTCACATGGAATGAGCTTCTAGCATGTTTTCTTCTTCAAAGCAGAATAAAAGGGATTAGATCTATTCCATCCTCATTCGCAGGTGTAGTTTGCGTAGGTCGTCTGCTTTTCGATTTTTCTCTATTTAAATCCGCAGATCCTGCTTTCTAGGAGGCACCGATTTGACCTCGATATCCATCTTGCCATAAAGCAAGGGAGAAAAAAGGAAATGAATATTTAGTCATGAAAGGGACTAGAATCCTCAGTGGTAGAATTGTATTTTAAGGATGTTGTCAGATGCTGCTGCGGTGACTACATCGCTCCAGCAACGAGGGGGTCTTTAGAGATTTTCCTCCAGGAGTCTTTTGGGCAGGAAGTCATTAGAAGTCAGAGCAGATCAAGATCATTAATGAGAATCCCAGCCTACCCCAGACAATTCCTGCAATAAATTTATTCACATGATAACCTTCATTTGGAATACTTCAAAGTCTCACTTGCTGAAGTCTATGATTTGTCTGGGAGATCCATTGAGCCCCTTGAGGCCAAACTATTCATTTGACTAAATCAGCATTTTACAGCGTTTCCTGAAACCTGCAGCTTCAGTACTTTAACAGATTTAGCACTGGTCTTTGAGGAGACGTATCCCTACGCTGAAATTCATCTGAGCTTTAGCTGGTCAGTGAAATTAGAAGAGAACATGAGAACGTAAAAAAAAAAATCTTACCGGGTCAGACTGATAAACCCTAGAGTCCGGGATTCCCGCTCTGACCGTGGCAGCGGGCTCGTTGGAGGAAAAGTGTGATGGCTGTCCATCAGCGCTATTCACTATAGTAATGATAATAATAATGGCATTTGTTAAGCACTTACTATGTGCCAGGCTCTGTACTAAATTCTGGGCTGATAGAAGCAAGTTGAGTTGGACACGTCCCCGTCCCACAGTGGGACTTACAGTCTCAATCTGCTTTTTACAGATGAGGTAACTAAGGCCCAGAGAAGTGATGTAACTTGCCCAAGGTCCCAGAGCAGACAAGTGGCAGAATGGGAATTAGAAATCATGACCTTCTGACCGCCAGGCCTGCCTCCATCCACTATGCCATGCTGCTTTATTGAGCCTTGCAGGGTATCGTACTAAGTTATTGGGAGATTTCATTTCGATAAAGTTGGTAGACTCGAGTCCTGTCCTCCAAGATTTAACAATCTAGAGAGGAAGATCAAATAAATTAGGGAGGATAGGTAGGGGAAGCGGCAGGTATAAGGATAATGGGTGGGGTGAGTAGTACCCTGTAAGGCAACACAGAAGAGACGGTAAATGGAGTGAGGAATGAGAGGTTAGTTAGAGAAAGGATCTTGTAGGAGATAGGATTTCAGTAGGACTTTGAAGATGAATAACTAAATGCGTTCAATAGATGTGATTAATTGATTGAAGGATGGGGAGAGTGGTGGTCTGTCAGATAGGAAGGAGGAGGGAATTCCAAGCCCAGAGGGAAGACTTGAGGTAGGGGGTGGCAGCCAGAGAGGTGAGATCAGGGTACCGGGAGTCGGATGGCATTAGAGGAGCAAAGTGTGCGGTGGAGAACTGCAAGATTAGATTGGAGGGGGAGGACTGATGTAGTGCCTCAAAGCTGACAGAAAGGAGTTTCTGTTTGAGGTGGGGATGGATGACAACCATGGGAGGTTTTTGACCAGTGGGGAGACGTGACCTGAATATTTTTTTCTAGAGAAATGATCAGGACAGCAGAGAGAATTATGGATTGAAGTGGGGAGAGACAGAAGGGGGGAGGTCAGCGAGGAAGGCTGATGCAGTAGTTGAGTCATTAGACAACCCAATTATCTTTGTATCTACCCCAGCACTTAGAACAGTGACTGGAACAGAGTAAGCGCTTAACAAATACCATAATTATTATTAAGAGTAAAGTGAAATTGATACATCATCTGATTTTAGGATTTAAGCTTGGACAAGGGCTTTTAATCTATCAAACACTGGTCTATGTGGGGTTTTTTTTGTACTTCACGTTATTTTGTGATTGTAAAACATTCCCAAATCCTGGAGTGGGAATTGGAGAGGGGGGCAGTCCTGGTGGTGGTATGGAAGCCTGAAGGAGGTCGTTTCAGCACAAAAGAAAATCTTCACCCCTCAGGTGGCAGAAAGGAAATTAATTTCCACAGGAAGGCATGCAGGCCAAAAACATCAGTAATTTTAATAAGGGATTGGAAAATTCATCGACAAGAAGTCCAAAATGGATTAATAAAGGAATAAATTGGGAATATTAAATGGTACATCCCTATCGATTGGGGCGAAAATCCAGAAAGGCAGCCATCAAACTGTTCCTCTAAGGGTCTTTTCTTGTCATACTGGAGACAGACCACTGGCTTGGATGGAACGTAGTTCTACTAAATTGGCATTCCTTGTGAACAAGACGCACAACAAGTATGTTTCATGGGTCGTTTGACTGAAAGGAGCCCCGCTATTGATTCAAATCTGGTTGGCATTCACAGGTGAAGATTAAGAAAATAAACCGTTGCTGCTAATTAAGATCACGTTGTCCTCATGGTATTTGAGGGTTTGGAAACTATTTCTTATTTCCCCTCAAGTTGAGATTCCAGAAGCAGTCGTTTGGACCACAGAAAGAGGCACAGTTTTGGAGTTGGGAGACAATATTCCAGGAAAATGTAAATCTGAGTAGTGGTTTCTCTTTCACCTCAGGTTTGGGGTATATGATTTAATTATGTATACCAGGAAACCACTGCAATGGAAAAAAATCCATATCCGGTTGGGTTTTTTCCCCCCTTTAAAGAGACTACCTACATTTCACTCACTTGCCTGGAGGCTCTGAATTTTGCAGTCACATGTTTTTTGACTTTGAGAGCTTTGCTCATCAATTTTCTTTTTTGTTAAAAAGAAGTTTATCTTAAGCACTGGCTAATTACAAGCTGGAGAACACATTTAAGATGATGATAAGGTGACAGTGCGTAGCTTGATGCATTTAACACTATTCCCGAACCTCTTAAAAAAAAAAAAGAAAAAAGAACTACAGAGAGCATTTTAAGGCAAGGTCCTATCTCGGTCTTCGCTTTTTGGCTTCAGGCAATTTCCATGTTAAGCAGCCCTAAGCAAACACATTTGACCTGCAAAAGTTTCTTAACTCTTCACCAAATTGCTGAAAATTGAAACTGCAGATGTCAATAAAAGTCTGCAGAGAAAATCATTTTTATTACAGGCGAAAAAGCTTCAGAATGCTCCAGGCCCTTCGGTCAACCGGTTTGCATAATTCAAATACTTGGAAATCCACAAATAATCCCAACCCAAACTCCGCCTGCAGAAAATAGCCCAGAAAAATCTTCTCTTGCATATTTCCAATACCATATGGCAAATTGCATTTTCCGCCGGCACCGATTTTAACTCCAAGGAATTTGTAATTATATCCAACTAATTAGCTCCATTTATTTTTTTACAGCGCTGCCCTTTCTTTTAAGAGGAAAGGAAGTTCTATCTCTCCCCACTGTGATTATCACTTATTCTATGGGTAATTGTTGTTAGAGGGAAAAGAATTTAAGCCACCATCTAATAAATATGCATGAAATGTGCATCAAATGTAGGCACTGCAAAATCTGCTTTCGTCTGTCTCAGATTTAGACACAGAAACCAGATCGCATATTTTCGCATGTTTAGAATTAAGGCCACCGGGGCCTCAGAATAGACCATACTTACAAAGACGTCGCCAGCTCGGAGCGTTTCAATGTGCATATGTTGGGATAAGGCTGAGTAACCGTCTTTCTTCTTCTTCCCCAGAGTTTCTCTGGTGGTTGAAGCTGTTGCCCGTTTCACGTGGGTGGAAGCTGCCTGCCAAGGGTCTTGTTGATTGTATGGTCTCGCTGAGATCAGGGGCTCCATGTTTTTAGAGGAATCCCCCGTGGTCTGACTCTTCTTATTTCCGGGGTCCCGCTGCTGAAACAGCAACGTCATCCTGGAGTTAATGGAGCTCAAGATGCCTTCTGGAAATTCCCTACCTCTTCCTCTTGTTGCTCCGGCCTAGTGACCTATTGGTAGTAGAAAGGTTACCCCTGGTAGAAATTGTAACCCTCCTGTCCTCAGGGGCAGAATTTCTTCCTCAAGGTGGTGACAAGTTGGCTCCATTTGCGGGACAGGGACTATGCCCAACCTGACAAATCTGTATCTACCCCAGAGCTTAGTACAGTGCCTGGCAGAGAGTAAGTGCTTAACAAATAAGACAATTATTATTGTTATTATAGAGCTTAAATTCTTAATTACCATTTTACAGATGAGGGAACTGAGGCACAGAGAAGGGAAGCGACTAGCCAGGGTCACACAGCGATAAGTGGCGGAGCTGGGATTCGAATCCAGGTCCTTCTGACTCCCAGTCCCCAGCTCTAGCCGGGAGGCCCCACTGCTTCTCTGATGATGCCCCTCAGGGTGAGTTCTGCAACCCTACAGGACTTCCCTTGGGTAATGGACTCCAGGGGTGTCCATATGGAGGTGAGCCCCAAGGGTAATGCCCAGGACTTGCAGCTGAAAGGTTAACAATGGCCAAGTCGGCGGGTTTCACAGTCTGTCTATCCCCGGGTCTGTAAAATACATATATAAATGATTCAGTCAGGGTTAGCCGGGGAGTGCGAGTTTTCCGTTTTTCACTTGAATGGTTCAGGCTGACTCGTTGACATGGGCAAATACTGAGTCCGTAAAAGGTACATATCTGAATATGGATGATAAAATGGGCAGTAGGTGAAAATGTGAGTACAATTGTGTATCTCTATCCTGCACCTGTGTCACCCCATTTGCCCAGAGCAACTTGCTGTCTTGTTGTGTCTTCCGGCATTCAAAAACAACTCTAACCCTTGATGGAAGTCAAACAGATTTTCGTCCATGGAAAAACTGGGGGTTTGCTGGGATCCAGTAAAGAGAAAAATAGTATGTAGTACATCTCAATCGTTTGTCCTGTTCACTGAGTGGGGGTTTATAAAGGGCCATTCTAGCACAAACCCCCATTTTTTTTTTAATGGTATTTGCTAAGTGCTTGACTATGTGTCAGGCACTGTTTTAACCCCTCGGGTAGATACAGGTAATCAGGTTGAACACAATCCCTGTCTCACATAGTTTAAGTCAGAGGGAGGAGGATTTGTTCCTCGTTTTACAGATGAGGTAACTGAGGCACAGAGAAGTTAAGTCATTTGCCCAAGAGAAGTGGCGGAACTGGGATTAGAACCCAGGTCCTCTGACTCCCAGACCTGTTCTCTTTCCACTAGGACATGTTGCTTCTCATTTCTTTCTCCCTTTCGCTGTCGCCAAATCTGGAATCAGAAACTCTCCGCTTTAGGTCAGGCCAGTGTGAAATGGTTGGCCAAAAAAATAAATAAATTCAAGTATAAATCTGAAAAGTGTGTTCTCCAAACATCCGGCAACAGTCATTTTATCAGCTTCCTTCTAGACTGTTATCATTATCGTCATCACGAGGGCTAGGATGTTGTTGTGCTTGAAAATTCTCTTGTAATGATGATGGTAATGATATTTATTAAGCATTTATGAGCAAAGCACTGTGCTAACCACTGGGTAGATATAAAATAATCCTGTTGGACCCAGTCCCTCTCCTACAAGTCAGTCTAAGACGGAGAGAGAACAAATACCGTGTCCTCGTTTCACAGAGGAGGAAAATGAGGCACAGAGAAGTGACTTGCCCAAGGTCACAATGCAAGGAAATGGTGGAGTCGGGATTAGAACCTGGATCTCCAGACTCCCCACTCCTGTGCTCTTACTGTCATTCATAAAATAAGTGTTATAGGCAATGCAGAGTGAGGTTCTAGTTAAGCATAGTAATTCATTTTTGTCAATTACAAACTTGCTTCTGTTCACACCGCCTGATTTCTCCAGGAAAATCCTTAACCTACAGCAACTTTTTCGTGGGCCATTTATTGCCACATAGCAGGTACCCAAACACTAAGTCCTTAAGGGCTCAGAAATCTGCGGTAACCAGCTGAACTGCCAATCCATGTACGGTATTTGTCATTCACCCTTTGAAACATAATCGAAAGCAGATACTGAAAAAAAGAATCTAATATCACTGGGTAAAATTGAAAATATAGAGACTAATTTTTACTTCATATAAACAGATTTGCATGTGTAGTGGTTCCAGTCTTCAAATGAATCATGAGGGTTCCTGTACTTCAACGTAATCATAATCTACTTTCTGTCATGGGCCGCAGAGTGATTTTGGCAGGAGTTTTTGACCAACCCTGCCAGAACCAAAGTGCTTTTTAGGGGCTAATAATACTATTTGAATAATGGACACTGGATGGGATTCAGAGTTCCAGATATTGTCTCTTTCTCTGTCCTTTATGTAAACTGTTTTTTTCATCTGAAAATATATGCATCACTGAAATCGGAGTTTATGGTTTTCAGCTGAAGAAACGTTCACTTCTTTCTTCGGTGAAACTTGCCGAGGAGATCACACCCGTCAAAACGACCCATTTTCCATGGAAAAGCGGTGATCTCCTTTGGCACATTTCACCATTTTAAACTTATTAACCTGAAAGAGCACTCAGTCATCAATTGAATTTGCTCCCTGTAATACTGGCCACTACAGAATTCAATAGCAACTAAGATTACCATTATTATGCAGTTATCGACTTTCAACAAAAAAATTTTTAGACTCAGGAGAACAGGGAGATGAAAACAGGTATAATGGGCTTATGGCATAGAAAACAGACTACAAAATATGTGGGTGAGCAAGGGCAATTTTCAAAGGAAATATTGCACTATGGACTTCCAAGTGCCTTCTGATCACAGTCATCGGGTTGTGATTTGGCTTCGCTTTTTGGAGGGACTAAGTTTGGAGGAGGGATTTATCCAAGATGGTGGTATCACTTTACAATTCTCAGTTGAATTCTTCTAACAGCAAAGCTTCCACTATGTCGATATTGCACAAAGTTTATGGGGGATTCCAGGGTTGGAGAGAGCAATTGCCCCTCAAAATTCCCTTAAAACACTGGGGGGACCAGAGCTCCCAATTTCAATGGCTGCCTGCCTCAAGAGCTACATCTGGACATGGAGAAAGAGAGTATTTATATTGTACAAGTGATGGCAGGTAAAACTCCATGGTTTAGGGGAATGGGGTAAGAAGACAGTGACGCTGGTTGTTGAGGCCGGCTTGAGGTCAAACTGGTTGAACAAGGACTGTCAATAGCACACAGAAAGTGGATATGGATGACAATGAAGAGCACTTGTAGGTGAAGATCAGGGCCAAATTCAGATTGAAAATAGCGGTGCTGTGGTGAAATATGGATGGTTGAAAATATATGTGATATAAGCTCTTAATTTGCTGGAAGAAAAAGGTTGTAGATGAGGGAATTTCAGAATTTACGAGCAGTTCTCTTGCAAGATGGAGGATGTACTGGTAATGGTGGGCCAAAGAAGTAGACAAATCATCAGATTGAACCTCTGGAAAGAGAAGAATCCGCACCTCAAAACATTTGCATGATATTCCTCACCGTTCATTGTTGAAAATGTGAGCTTAATGAGGGACTGAGGCCCAAATGACGAGAAGTTTACGAAGTCTACCTCAAAGCTCTTCCCTTGCCTTCAGACTCAGGAGTGCACTCTCTTCTGCCCTCCTGAATGCCACCTCTCCGGTATTCCTTCTCCTGATTGTAGGAATCTATCCTATCAGTCGCCGGCTGGAGCCCGCAAATTGCCCAGCTGCCAGTAGAGACGGGATAGTGATGCCCACTGCCGCTCACCTTGAGTGGAGCTGTGTTGTTGATGACCTGCCCACCCCCAAAGCTCCTGGAGGGAAGAAGTGCAGGTAGAACAGCTGTGCTGCTGACCGAGCTGACTGCACCATAGCTCCTGGAGGGGAGAATTGCAAAAACTGTACTCACCTCCCACGTATGCCCCAGATCACACCCTTAAATAATTAATAATCATTAACAACAATAATAATAATTGCGGCATTCGTTAAGCGCTTACGATGTGCAAAGCACTGCACCAAGTGCTGGGGTGGATACCAGCATATCAGAGTGGACGCAGTCCCTGTCCCACGTGGGGCTCACAGTTTCGATCTCCATTCTACAGATGAGGTAACTGAGGCCCAGACAAGTGAAGTGACTTGCCCGAGGTCACACAGCAGATAAGTAACGGAACCGGGATGACTGGCCCAAAGTCACGTAACAATCCAGTGGGGGATCCGGAACGTGATCTTGGGTCCCGGTCCCCTTTCCTCTCATAACTCATTCACCCATCCCTCTTTCCATTCTCTTTTTCCCCCCCATCTGTAAATTCTTTTCTATCTCTTGCTCAATCAGGCAATGAGGCTTTAGTACAGTACCCCATAGGTGCTCAGTAAATACCAGTGATTGACTGATTATGCCGGCCCACTCGGAGAGGGTCCAGCGACCATGATTGCTAAGAGCACAGGAATTAAAACTCACAATCTCCAACACTTTTCCCTTACCGCTGCCATAGAACCTGCCCTTAATCCACTGGTCTGTGCAACTTTCCTGGGGTTCAAAATATCAAAAGGAATCGAGAAAGGACACTGAAACCTAAAGAAGTATCCAAGCTTAAGAAAGGTAGCAGTTGCTGGAAGGGAAAGAAACTAATGTGTTTTTAAGGCAATTTTCAATTTCAAGAAGGCTCCGAATCAGTCTTCCGGGCTCAAAGATGTTTGGCAGGGAAGGGAAGAAGAGAATGGGTAGGGAAATGACTATTACTGCCACTTTCAGAGCATAAGAAGTCGGGGAAATTGTGTTTGCGTAATTCAGTCAGTATATCTGTAAGGATCTGATGAGATATCCAGGTTTGGTTTGTGTGCAAATAGTTTGTGCATGTAGAGGGTTACATCAAGGGGAAATGAAATGAAAAGAAAAACAACAGAAGGTAGAGATGGAGATGCTTGGCAAAGCACAGAGAGAAGGTTCTTGAGGGAGAAGAAAATGGATTCTCCGTGTCTGACATTCACTTCAGTCTCCCTAAAATTAATAACTAGTGTGATATTTGTTAAAGGCTTACTATATGTCAAGCACTGTACTAAGCTCTGGGGTAGCTACCAAGATGATCAGGTTAGACCAAGTCCACGTCCCATATGGGGCTCACAGTCTAGGGAGAACACATGTCTTTACCCCATTTTACAGATGAGAAAACAGAGTCCCAGAGAAGTTAAATGATTTGCCCAAAGTCACACAGCCGGCTCGTGGCAGAGCTGCAGTTAGAACCCAAGTCATCTGATTCCTACACCCGGCCTCTTTTCACTAGGCCCCTCTGCTGTTTGGCCACTTAGTTTGAAAATGTATAACATACCACTGCGTGATGATCTTTTGGTTAACTCCCCATTGTGAAGAAATTGGGACATTTCAACCCTCCTGAGGATTTTGTTCAAGAATACACAATATTCACTTGAAATCACTTCTATTATTGCCTAAAGGAAATTACTTCTTTTGGTGGCTGTTTCCTACCACTATGGATGCCCCTCTTCACATTTTTCACTGAAAATTTGATTTGGAACATTGAAGATTCCACTCGGTATTTTTCATATAAGTAATGTGGATCATCAGTAATTACAACTTGTTACAGTCAAGCACACAAGGAACAGTCAAGCGTTCTAAAAATTTTGAAATTTGATTAGTAACTTGAGTCCCGATACCTTGATCACAGCTTTCCCGGAATAATCTTCATTGCTAATGGATCTGCAGGATGGTTTTGCTGTAAGTAATAAATTATAGGGTTACAAATACAAGTTATCATTACCACCGTCTGCCCCGAAAGACCTTTCAGAAAGAAGTGTAAATGTTCAGGAAAAACTACAAAAAAGTACTTTAAAATCACTCTAAAAATTTGAGGTCTTTTCACAAATGACAGTCACAGATCAAACATCTAAAACCTCATTCAATTCTCTTCGTGCGATCTATCGATCATTAGCATTTATTACACGTTTCTTGGGTAAAGAGAACTGTACTGGAGGCTCGGGAGAGCATAGGAGAGGTAAATGATTCAATCTTTACCTTGTTCAAAGATCTTACAGTCTGACAGGAAGATGCATTTGATGCACTTGAAAAGTGAACCGGCTCTTATATTTGGGTGGAGGTTATTTCAATGGGACTCGGGGAAGCAAACTTTTGCCCTAACATTCAGCACACCGTTAGAGAAAAAGATAACCACCTGGAAGTTCATGTCCTCAAGCCTTCATCCCTAAACTCTAAGCAGAGAGGTGTAATTACCAACTTCTCAACAGAGAGCCATTAGACCCGTAAGTGAGAAGGTCAAAATGCTATCATTTCTTTAGACTTGTGCAGATGGGAGCTTGTGCAAAAACCCAGAGGACCTGGCTTCTAATCCCTGTTCTGTCACTTGCCTGCTGTGTGACTTTGGGCAAGTCACTTCACTTCTCTGTGCCTCGGTTCCCTCCTCTGCAAAACGGGGACTCAGTCCCTGTTCTCTCTCTTATTTACCCTGTCAGCCCCATGTAGGACAGGAAGTGTGTCTGATCTGACTGTATTGTATCTACCCCAGTGCTTAGCACACAGAAATCTCTTAGTAAATACTATTACTACTATTCTTATTTAGCACAGAGGAGTTCTAGTCAGTGCTGCAGTTCCCTACCCAGTCATGTATTCATTCAGTGGTATTTATTGAGCACTTACTGTGTGCAAAATGTTGTACTAACACTAGGAAATGATACAATAAGGGCTGCTCAAGGCCCAGTGCCTGGCCTGCACTCTAAGAGAGGGGAAAATCTCATAGGTGCACAATTAACTCTGTTAGTAAGGACAGTGATTGATGGAAACACCTAGTACAGTGTTGTGCACACAGTAGGAACTCAGTAAATGCCACTGATTGATAGACTGATAGTGACCTTTCAGTAGAAATCCTTTTATGATGGCAACTTCTCTACCTGTTCAGGACAGGCCTACTCCCTGATGCTTCTCAACCCCACATTTTTCTCTGCTAACAATGCCCCGTGTAGACTGCAGGGACTGACTCCCCACCCCCCAACCACAGTAACTGCAATGAATGATCTTTTGGTAGCCGCAACCCATTTCTTCTTGGGGGTTTCTCCAACTTCTGTACTTATGTACCCTGCTATCTGAGCCCATACCTATCTACAAGAGAAACAGTGTGGCTTAGTGGTTAGAGCGCAGACCTGGGAGTCAGCAGGACCTGGGCTCTAATCCTGGCTTTGCCACTCTGCTGTGTGACCTGGGGCAAGTCACTTCACTTCTCTGGGCCTCAGTTACCTCATCTGTAAAATGGGGATTAATAGCATGAGCCCCATGTGGGACAGGGACTGCGTCCAAACTGATTAACTTGTATCTACCCCAGCACCTAACAACAGTGCTTGGCACATAGTAAGCATTTAACAAGTACCATTGTTGTTATTATCCATTTTTCTTTTCTTTTCTTCTATTTACATGTGATTTTTGCCTCAGTCTTCCCCGCTAAACTGTGAAGCCGCTCAAGGGCAGGGATTGTCTTCTAACCCTAATGTGCTCCCTGAAGTACTTGGCATAGTGCTCTGCACAGAGTAAGCACTCAGTAAATACTATGGATTGATTTACTTGTAAATATTGTTAGGTCTGCCTCCGCCATTCAGCTGTAAGGTTTTTGAGGGCTGGGACCATATCTGCTAACTAGTACAGTTCTCTTCACACAGTAGGTCATAAACTCCTTGAAGACCGATCATGTCTTCTCATTCTTTTGTATTCTCCCAAGTACTTTAGGTACAGTGCATGGGCTTTGGAGTCAGAAGTCATGGGTTCGAATCCCAGCTCGGCCACTTGTCAGCTGTGTGACTTTGGGCAAGTCACTTAACTTCTCGGTGCCTCAGTTCCCTCATCTGTAAAATGGGGATTAAGACTGTGAGCCCCACGTGGGACAACCTGATTCCCCTGTGTCTACCCCAGTGCTTAGAACAGTGCTTGGCACATAGTAAGCGATTAACAAATTCCAACATTATTATTATTACAGTGCTGTGTACACAGAACACTGTAAGTTCCTGAGGGCACGGATCTTGTATGCTAACTCTCTTGTAGGCCTCCAAACAGTACAGTGTTGGGCACACAGCAGGGGCCCAGTAAATATTGATTGATTGATTGATTGGGGTGGATTTCTGCCCTTGGAAAAAGTAGTTCAGATTTTATAATGAATTACAAAGGTGAATAAAGAATGCCGTCACCTTGGGGAGCAAAAAGAAAACTTTCATTCCAAAGAAGACTTATAGGGCTCAGGCACTTACAGGATTTAGAAGGCTTCGTTGACCACTGAGGTTTCGAGAGGGTAACTGCCTTCAATACCCGCAGTTTTCCCTGAAAAAAAAAAAGGTGAATTTTGTCACTTGGGAGCAGTGGATTGTCTCACGATGGAATGGTGGTGGTGATTATCTCCAAATGTAAGACAAGGAGACTATCCCCAGACAAATAATAAGACATTATCTTCCTTTTTTAGGCAACTAATTAAATGGGTTTGTCCTCTACCAGGACGAGGACTGTAATTTCTACATGACTGTACTTAGAGAACTTAGTGATGGGCACCAAAAAGCAAGAAAAATATAAAGAATGCATTGTGGCAATATAATGAGGTAATTGTTTCCTAACTATATAGAAAAATGTTCTTGCTGTAAAATTTTAAATTAGCTCTTATCTGTCTCCTCCCCCACCCCTTCACCCCACCATTTTATCAGCCTCCCTTTGGCTTGCTCTATGTCTGTTTCGCGGTCAGACTCCATCTCCATTAACTTTCCTCTGGCAGGAAAGGTAAGAGTCACAAAGAGTTCTCAGATAACTCTGGGTGTCAGACTTTTTTTCCTTTCAAGATCCGACTCGGTGTGGAAAGGTGTAATTTAAATTCAATTTCCGGGGCATTTTAAGAGACGTTTGCATAATACAACTCTCCAGTCTCCAAACTCAATTTTCCCTCTGAAAAACTGACTTTTTCTTTTTCATCCATGAGGCGCTAGGGTATGTGACTTTCCCAGGACACAAAAAGAGGAGAAGTCAGATAGAAAGTCTAGATGGAAGTGGTGAAAATGGGATTTCTCGAACCCATTATTCAGCAGCACTAGGGAACCTGCTTCAGTTGACATTTCACACAATCGCACACAACTGAACTGACACCCACAGAATCTTGCCTGTCAGGTTATCACTTCACCCCGCCATCTCAACTCTGAGGTGGAGTTTAACATCCCCATTTCTCCTTTCTCCCTCAACCCAACCTCCATTCACCACCCCTCTTTCATCCTCTCCAACCCAAAAGAAGCATTCAATAAATACCATCATCATCATCATCAAAAAACACCACAATCATCATCATTATCATTATTATTCTTGTTCATTTTGGTTTTCACTGTCTGGTGTCACTTTCTCGTCTCTCCCCAGGTCAGCAGCCCCTTCTGCTTAAGATTCGTTTTCCCTCTCCCCTTTGCTTTTTAAACTTCTGGTTTTGCATCCTGTCCCTAGTGTCTTTCACTTCTATTGACTCCATTTTATTCCCATAATCATTTAATTAAATTATTGTTCATTCACAGAACCTTGTAACTTTATTACACTGTTCATTTGTTGGTCACTGCTGCAAAGCATGTCCCAAGTCCATTTGAAAAAAAAAAAAAACAAGAAGCGATATATTGTAACATAAAATGATTTCATTATCTTCTGAAAAGGGATGGATTTGCAGGGCCTGTTTTCCTCCTTTCTTTTTTTTTTATGGTATTTTTAGTCGCTGACTATGTGTCAAGCACTTTCCTAAGCACTGAGATAGATACAAATCAATCAGGTCAGACACAATCCACCTCCCACAATAGAACATACAGTCCAAGTATGAGAGAGAAAAGGTATTGAATCCCCATTTTACATTTGAGGAACTAAGGCCCCAAGAAGTTAAGTGACTTGCCCGAAGTCACATAGGTGGCAAATGGCAGAGCCAGGGTTGGAAGCCTGATCCTCCGACTCCAGACCCGTGCTCTTTCCACCAGGCTATGGTGCTTTCTGAACGTGGTCATTCAATACCCACTCCTCCTTCATCTTTTCAAAATCCACTTGGTGTCTCCAAGCATCTGTTAACTTCCGATAATACTTCTGGAGAGCCAGGTGGCTGATGTCACAATCCACAGCCGTTAAAAAAGTTCGGCGACGGTCTGCGACGACAACCTGTAAATCCAGTAAGCAAAGCTGTGGCACAGGCATGAGAGGGCCCTGGAAACATCGGGCACCCTGCCCGTTACAAGCCACACTTAATTGGCATTATTACCCCAAAGAAACTGGCATACTACCTTGGGCACCGGCACTGGGCCATCCGACAGATGGGGCTGAAGTGAGCCAGTGAACAGCACATGAACATCAAGAATGTTGTAGTGGTGGTGTTCTTTTCTACAAATGTTTATAGGGCTGTTTCTCTCCTGAGATGTCATGCATGCGGTTGGGAGGAAGAGCAGACAGGATTGACTCCACCGAGCGGCAGGGATAAAGCAAGAAACTATCCCTCTGAGTCCTCCAACCAGATTCCTATCAGCAGTTTCTTGATGAAAAAGACCCTGTTGATATGGAAGAAGCCTCGGGACTGTTACCAAGAGGCCTTTCTGTGGTTAATATTGATAAATATTACTAATGTAACTAAAGGCATTTTTTAAAAATTGAAACTGGCTGAGAACCTTGGTGCTAAAGGACCAGAATCACTTCGAGTGTTTTCTTAAAAGAGACTGCCTTGTTTTGGCTGTGGGTGTGAATAACTGGGATGTGGCGATGGATGGTTTCCAGTCACATTTACATTTTTGATTCGATTTTAGAATGCTAAATGTAGGATGTATTTTAAAATTTACAAATAATATGTCTCCACTATAATTGTGGTTAGACGCAGTCAAACGGACACAGGCATTCTTGGTGGGAGAGGAAATTGGCCATCAATTTTAAATAAATCCATACAGTGAATATTCATTATATTCTGCTCAAGAGAGGCAGGTGAGCCAACCACTAAAATATTCCTGCGATGATCCAATTGGGCGGATCCTAATTCATCTACCTACTGATTTATGAATAAATCGTCTCTCCCAGAAAGTAACTGTATTCTCTGGGACAGATAAGATTCCCCTGAAGAGATCGATCCAGGCTCAACAGAGAGGTTTTGTTGTGTTAGGCTATTGGACAGCAAGGATTTTCCAAGCAGGAAACTTCCCAAATTTCAAACTGAGAGTCAATAGAGCCCCTTCCTGTCCCTGCCCCCCCGCCACCCAACCCGACTGCTGAGGTGAGTTATCCACTCAGGGAGACTGTGAGATTTGTGGCCCCAGCAATACAGTCTGATTCATTCCGCCTTCCAGAGTCCTAAATGATTTGGCTAATTCCCACCTGGACAGATATATTACACTTACACATAGTAAGTGCTTAATACCATAAAAAAAAATTCTTGCTTCTTGACCTTCGCCATCGGATTCTAGTTGTGCAGACGGGGTACTAAGTAAGCTCCAATCCAGTAGTTGAAAGAGATGCTCACTATCGAACCGCTCTTTGCGTTTTTCCCAAATAGCTTTCCAACTGGGATGGCAATTTTCCCAGTGCAATATGAAGGAACAATTTGAGCTCAAATCTGACTCACTAGAGATGCACCGCATCATGTAATAGCTCTCAGAGGATCATGTCCCTTCTAGGCATCCCACAGGTCAAAGGGACATAGCAGACAATGTAGAAAGAACAGAATTATTGGCCCAAAATGGAGTTATGCAGAGCCAGATTGATAATAGTTGGAATCTGTGCCAATTCTCGGAGACTTAATTGAATTACAATAGGACTTCTTCAGAGTGAGTCTATTTCTGGTCTCATTAGAAAGAACAATTTATACTGTAGCCTAGCACAGAGAGCATGGGACCTCAAGAGCGGAGACCTGGGTTTAAATCCTAGTTATGTCACCGACCTGCCATGTCACTTTGGGTAAATCGCTTAATCTGTCGTACCCTCCTTTTCCTCATCTGTAAAATGGGGATAAGATAGAACGTGAGCCCTGTGAGGGACAGGGACTGTGTCCATTCTCATACTCCCACCACATAACACATAGTAAGTGTTTAATGAATGCTATAATTATCATGAGGGCAGTCAAGAAGATCAAGGAGATGGAGGAATTTCCATTTGAGGATGGAATGAGCAGATTAGGATTTCAACCTTCCAGAAAGCAGAAAGGGATACTTTAAAAAGTTACAAAATCATGACGAGGGTGGTCAGCACACACACAGAATTGCCATTCCCCAAATCCCACAGTTTCAGGACTAGGGGGCAACCATTAAAACTTGAAGGGATAGGTTCAAAAAGACAAAAGCAAACACTTCTTGACACAGAGGTTGTTAAACATGTGGAATCCATTACCAAGGGAAGTTGTGCAGGCCAAAAATATCAATAGGTTCAAGAGAGATTTGAAAAAATTAATGGGTAAGAGGTTCATAATGGGATACTGGAGGGAAAGTTAGGGATATAAAGGAAAAAACCAGGGATAGTTCACCCCTAACTATAAGGATGGGTTTCAGGAGGACAACCATCGTATTGTAGCTTTAAGCATGTTGTTACCACTGTCAGAGACAGAACACTGAGTTGGTTGGATCACTGGTCTGAGCCAATAATAGCATGTCTTATGATCTCCTGTTCTTAACTATGGAGTCAATATGCTGGAATGAGGTCCAAAGGAATTGGCCCCAAATAATTCTGATACAGTGGAACTATTTACATTAGAGTAGAATTCTACCAGTGCGAGATAAGTACTTGGCTCTAAGGGAGTCTTTCCTGAATAATCTTAGAGTTTATTGTTCTGAATTACACCTCACCCATTGCTAGAATGCAATCATTTACTATTTATGATTCTTTTACTTTAACTTTACAATTGCCCTTTATGCTGGATTTATTCAGCAGAGATGGACAATTATCAAATTAATTCAGGCTGGGTAAATTGGTAATATAGGTCAAAATAAATCTGACTTCATTGTCTAGTCAGCCTGAATTCACCAGGTAATTGCTCAACCCGCTTTGTTCTGGGTAAATTTCACTAAAGTGGGGGGTGGACATTGGCTCAGTGTTATTCTGGATTCCAAAAGGATTTCAGATTGAGAACCTAAATTGTGCAACTGAGTTGTGCTAACTTTTTCACAGTGTGTCTCATCTTTAATCCAGTTTCTGGGTGCCCCAGTAGACCAGGTACCTTTCATGTACCCCAGCCCTTGGTACAGTGCCTGGTATAATAAGCACGTAACAAATACCATAAAAACCAAGAACGTTAAAACACATTTCGCACTTGAGCTCATTGTCATCATACCAGTGAAGAAATTGAGGATGAGGAGATGAAAGAAAAAAACACTTTATGCAACAAACAAAAAAAAAAATCACCCACTTGACATAGAAGTCAAGTTAACTTGCCCCGGGTCACGCTAGAAGAGCCTAGTTCTGAGAACATTTGACAGAAATGGGAGTTTTGCATTAGCGATTGAGAAGGAGCTGATTGAAGCAAGATTCCAGTAACAAATCCTTCAGGTGGTGACTGCAGCTGGGGATCTGGGCCTCAAATCTAAACTGGACAATTTTAGACAGTGACATTCCAGAATTAGGATATCTCATTTTTCTTCTGATTTGATCCCCTTATTGTTGGAGTTCTATATATGATTCCTACTATGCTATTTAGGTTGTTCTCAGAGGTTTTAAAATGATGTGTATGTATAAATTTGGCTCCTGGAACTTCTAGCACGTTCTCTCCCAAATTATAATAATAATCAAGATTGATGCCTCTGCCTTTTCACATCAGTGGATGTTGACGAAATGGCTCCTGGGCTATAAATTGGAGCTTTTGAGAAATTACATTTCTTTCAGGGCACTGGGGTATCATTGTGTCCCTAAAAGCTGCAACATACTAAAATATGGAACCCCAGTGGTCTGGCCAAACTCATATAATCAGTCTCTCTCTCTCCCTCTTTCTCTCTTTTTCTCTCTTTCTCTCTCTCCGCACCACCCCCTCCCCCCTTATATAACGCTAATGACAATGAACCCTACTGATAGCCTCTTCTACACCCTGCACAGAAGTGCTTAGTACAGTGCTCTGCGCATATTAAGTGCTCAAGAAATACGATTGAATGAAAACAGTTATCCTGGGCTGTCCCATTCCCATTTACAGTTTGCAAACTTGGTCTTCTATCCATTTATGTCTCTTGGTGTTTCAGAGCTTCCCCAAACCACTGCTCAAAAGTTATCACCCTTTTCCTCACTGCCCCCAGTGAACTGGTTAGTCAATCAGTAGCATTTACTGAACCCCTCCCGTGTGCAGACCACTGTTCTAAGTGCTTGGGGAGTATAATAGAATTAGTAGACATGATCCCTTCCCTCAGAATTTTTCTCAAAGGGGAGGTAGACATTAAAGTAAATCACAGGTAGGAGGAAGCAACAGAATAGAAAGGTAAGAGCATAAGAGCTATTGTGGGGAGTGGGGGTGGAATGAGGTGAGATTATCCAAGTGCCTTAAATGTTAATTATGGGCAAGTCAGGAAGGGTTAGATGATGCTAGATCTCCCAGCAGCCCCCAACAAAGGAGTTGCTTAGAGACAAGGAAAATATGGCTAATTATTTAACATTTGTATTTTGCATATGTTCTAAGGGGTACTTTTATATTCTGGAATAATATACCCCCAGTGTAACTTGAACAGATTCTGCCTTGAGGATTTCAACATCCTGCATAAATATTTTCCTCTAATAATGAGTAGCATGCCGACATTGTTGGATTTTCATTTCAAAGCTCATGAGAGCATGTTCTCAAAACCAAAGCAGTAAGAATAGTTTAGAAGGTACATCTCAGTGGCCCCTGGCAAAGTGAACAGGAATGAATCCTGGGTGTGCTTTTTTTTTTAATTCTTCAGCATTATTTAGAGTAGGTTAATGTGCAACCTGGGATTCTCCAACAGGCTTAATTATGTTTGATCGAGTAACATCTACACATTCGTCTAGTTACGTCTTAGGCGACTGATTCTTTTTATCAGCTTACTAAAATATAAGGTTTAGGATTTTCAAATGCTTGGGGGATTCTTTTTTTTTCCTCCTTTGTAATTTAAAGGGAACATGACAAGGGATGCCTTTTCAAGCTCCTGAAGGTTTTTCCTCGCATCACCATTTGGCTAAGCTAGGGGGATCTAAGTTCTGCTTTGAGGGGATATGCATGCTAACTGAAATGGAAAGTCTTGCTGATCTGTTCTGTTTTATTCAGCTTGCTGTCAGACTGAACAAAGCAGTGTTCTCTCCTTACCCATTCTGCTAAGTTTGGGAATATAACTTCTCATTGTGACTGCTGCAGATCTTTAAAGTTAGTAGGATAAGTACTGGCTCCTATGTTCACTGGACTTTCAGAACTAGTCCCTGAACCTTGGGTCATAGTATTGGCCGTGGGCCGTGTCATCTGATGCTAATTTAGACAGGTTTCCTCTTGAGAATAGAATACATGATTTACTCAGAAACATCAACATCTATGTCATGGTTCTTATTTTTGCTTTCAACAGAAATGCG
Organism: Ornithorhynchus anatinus; assembly: GCF_004115215.2. Lineage (NCBI taxonomy): Eukaryota > Metazoa > Chordata > Mammalia > Monotremata > Ornithorhynchidae > Ornithorhynchus > Ornithorhynchus anatinus. The sequence goes on from NC_041747.1 coordinate 26,587,146, forward strand.
TACCAGCAATTATGAACTCAATAATAAATCAAACTCAAGGGCTCCTGATCTGAAAAACAACTACAAAGTCCATGCCAAAATGAAAATATGTGGATTTACTTACAGTCTTGACCACATAAATTTTGGAAGATGCTTTCGAGTCTTTTGTTATAACTATTCCTGACCTGCAAAGATATAGAACAGAAAATCAGCATTATAATATTCACCAACCTTAAAAAAAGATAAAAACTAATCTTATGTTTTTCTGTAAACCTCCTCAACCCTAGTAGCTAAAGGACAAAATGTCTGAAAATTTTATTTTACTCTCTCATTTTGAAGTTGGCAGATCTCTATCCTCATTCCCTATTCATGGAATGCTAGAAAGCTATTTTCACATCAAAGAATTAAGAACTGGAAGTTGAGATAGAAAGAGCGAAAAGAGAACAAAACTCCATTCATTCTAATTGCCTATTTACCAAGGACAAGGAAAGTTATGGGTATGTTACAAGAGATTGGCTACCTGAAGAACCTTTAGTTACCATAGAAATTTAGTTCATTAAAAGGCTCGGTTTGTATCATGCAACCAGTATTTTGGGAATCTATATCACTGTTAAACAGGAATGTAAATTGTCTTCTGGAGTCATTCACTCAGCCCCAGAAGAGGAGAGATTTCAGGCTTATTAGCTAGTGACGAGTTACACTGTTAGATGACTCCAAACACCAGTATTTACCCATCAGGCAAAAGTGCCTCCCAAGAAAGAAGGACTATCTTTTCTGCCTATGGGGGTGTGTCCAGTTCAGCCGGACCTCGGGCTCCCACACAGGCCTGAGGGTATCTGCTGACCAGCGGACTTCCAGAAAGGCAGTTCAAATCATATAGGAATTCCATTCGGGAGTTCAAGCCTCCCCAAGACGTCTCCAACTCAGGACACACAGTCCCAAAGGCCCAGATGCTTGTAGGTGATTGATGTTGAGTTGAGGAGGAAGGGAGAGGAAGAAGATTCCAAAACAAGTTCCCTTGAGTATTTTCCCGATCAGTACCCTTACCCACACCACAAACTAATATTTGCCTTGCAGTTAACAGAGCCTCGTGGGTTTTCCTCTTGGAAGAATCAATTATATTTATCAAGAACTTACTGTGTCCAGAGAACTGTACTAAGCACTTGAGAGGGTACATAATAACAGATAGGTAGACATATTCCCTCCTCACAATGAGTTTTCAGTCTCGAGCGGGAGACAGACAATATAAATAAATAAATTATGGATATGTACATTTGTGCTTTAGAGCTGAGGGAGGTGTGAAAAAAGGGAGCCAATCAGGGCGATGCAGAAGGGAGTGAGAGAAGAGGAAATGAGGCCTTAGCCAGGAAGGGCCTCTTGCAGGAGATGTGCCTTCAATAAGGCTTTGAAGGTGGGGAGAGTGATTGTGCGGTGGTTAAGAAGAGGGAGGGCGATCCAGACCAGAGGCAGAATCTGGGTGCGAGGTGGGGGTGAGATAGGTGAGAGCGAGGTAGAGTGAGTAGGAACAGTCAAGAAATATTGTTCCCATTAGACCACAAACTCCCTGGCCGAAACATCTATGTCTGTGATGAGTTGGCATCTCATTCTTGAGCAGAGCCATTAGTGTGGATGCTTCTGGGTAAAAAGAGATGGAGTGAGATGGGAAAATGTGTGCCATACCTAACCGGTGTTTGGAGGGTTTTGCTGCCTGGGACAGAAAACCGTTACTAATCCCAGTTGAAAATGATCACAGAAAAGGTGTTAGCAGTCTTAGGGTACCCTGTGATTTTTTGTTTTGTTTTGTTTGAAACCAGAGAAACAATAAATAAAAATGCTTCCATTCATGGGAACATCACTAACTTCCCCTTGAATTTCCCCATGAGAAACCATGATAAGCTACATAGCTCAGCCAAAGGACATTTTTTAAAGTGTTTGTGTGAAGCCCCAAAACAAGAATAAAAGGAGAGAACAGAGAGAAACCTCCAAGGAAATAAAACCTGAAACCAAAACAAAACACAGAATGGGGAAAAAACACAAGGCAGCTCTGTTGTATCCATGATCCATTAGAGACTGGTACTTTTTTATGCTTTGTGTTTCTCTACCTGTCTACGTGGGCCCTTGGTGGTTTGAAAGAGTTAATGCATCTCCCTTAGCATCTAATTTACGGTTGAGGAGAGTTTTCGGCCCAGGGGAGAGTAGAACCAGTAACATCTGTAAAGCAGTTTGGAAGGGGGTGTCTTTGAATCCTTCTGCTCCGAAGCAGAGTGGAAGACAGAACACCAGAATTCATTACATGAGGTCTCAGCGGAGCTACCCTAGTTCTCCCTTACTTAAAAGAATACAGCTAATTTGGAGAACTCTTCGGTGACCTTTAAATCTTCAAATACCTCATCATTGCATTTGAGATGATTTGGTAGGATTTTTGTAGAATTCCAGTCAAAAACTAATGACTAACCTCCTCTCAAAAAGAAACCAGCTTTAGAGAAGGAAAGAACACTTGAATCCCCAAATGTAAAAGCATCTAAGTCTCAGTTCTATTCTGACCAAGCATGTTGGATTAAGTTAATCTTTTTGTGCCATTTCCACTGCAACAAGTTACCTAAAAAAGGTGTGAACACAAATTCTTGGGTCAGAGAAAGGCAGTTTCTGGATAGGCCAACCCGAGAGCAGTTCAATTCCATTCAGGAACTTCATGAAGTCCGACCCCTCTCCGGTGCCTTTATTGAGAAATATATTTAAAAAGTCCTAGGAAGACCAGAGAAAATTGTCAATAAAAACCCAAAGGAAAACACCAAAAGAGAAGCTAAGAAACTGCCTGAGGCCCTGACTCCCAAAACCTGTGATTGCTGAAATTAATTCTGCAATTTAACTCTCAGAAATGGTGAGGAAGAACTGGCTAGTTTCATTTATTAATATCTGGGATGTACTTTGTAATTTCAAATTAGCAAACTTCTTAAGGGCAGCAACATTTAAGTCATTTTGGATGCTCTTAGATTCCCCCCTGCTTTGTGAGTAAAGATTGTACTCAAGTATGATCCAGCACTTAGAACAGTGCTTGGCACATAGTAAGCGCTTAACAAATACCATCATTATTGTGGCTATTGAGTGCTTACGTGTGCAGAGCACTGTACTAAGCAGTTGGGAAAGTATAATATAACAGAGTTGGTAACTCATTCATTGCTCACAAGGACCTTACTGCCTAGAGGGCTAAAAACAGAACTGAGAAGGGGAGACTTACTTTTGTGATAGAGAATAGAAGACTGTGTATGAGAAAGGTTATTATACAATCGACAGTGGTTAACTGGTCTCCCTCTTTAATGAAAATAGAAGAAATAGAAAAGAAGAAATCGTGTCCACCAACTCTTCTGTATTGTACTCTCCCAAACCCTTAATACACTGCTCTGCACAAAGCAAGCACGCAATAAATACCATTGTTTGACTGCCTGAATGATGAGCTTCTTGAGGCCAGGGTCCATGTTTCAAACTCAATTCTGTTCTCTAAAGTATATGTATTCTCACTACATATACTCGTGTGTGTGTGTATAGCGCCTTCATTTTTGAATACGAAACTCCTGACGCTTGCTAGTATATCTAAAAAGATTGATCTACAGTCCCTTCGGCATCAGGCAAATGAAAAGATAGAGCCTTCCTGTGCTGGGTTTTGTCTTATAGAGAGTCCTCATAATAATAATTGTGGTGTTTGTTAAATGTTTACTATGTCCCAAGCACTGTACTAAGCTCTGGGGTAGATACAAGATCATCATCCCCACATGGGGCTCACAGTCTAAGTAGGTGGAAGAATAGGTATTGAATTCCATTTTGCTGATGAAGGAAGTGCGACCCCAGAGAAGTTAAGTGACCTGACCAAGGTCACACAGCCCGCAAGTAGCAGACCCAAGTCCTCTGACTCTCAGGTCCATTCTCTTTCCACTAGGTCAGCTGCTTCTCTTCTTCCCCAGAGTGTTGTGGAGTTTCTAGGCCAATCCTCTGTGGACAAATCTAACCCAGAATAGGTCGGGTTAACTCAAGAGATGATGGAATCCAGTAGTTTCCTCGGTAATTAGTTATTATGTCCTAAACACTATGCTAAAAACTGGGTAATTACAACATAAACAGATTAGAGTCCCTGTCCCAGCAGGGGTTTACAGTTTACATAGACCAGTGACAGTAGATCCCAGGAAACTTTGAAAAAAAACAACCATCTACAATATTAATCTGAAATAAAGTAGCTAAATACTGTTCTTGGAGTAAGGAGATTTCCAATGTTTGTTTTTTTTATGGGTCCAGATACATTTTCACTACTCTGGAGATTTTATGTGAAATAGGACACCCCTCTATCTGCAGTAGTTTGGGGAGGCTTGTGGTAAGGTAGGTGGTTTGGGGTATTCTTTCCAGCTCTAAGCAACTTTGTCGAAAAGAATTCATGCAGATTGCAAGAACTAGAATTTACAAGGAGCACCTGGTCTCCAAAGCAGAAAGGTTAAGGGATATAACTTATGTCTTCAAACCAGTTAGCAGCATGGTAAAAACTGTAATTTCTCTAAGTAAGAAAAAGGTCACCTAAAATCAGAGCCAATAAACTGAGAGTGAATAAAGTGAAAATAAATTCACAAGGCACATAGCCACAAAACATGGAATCCATTAGAGCAGAAGGTCAATGAGTCAAATGCTGTGGCTTGATGTTGAGAAGGTGAACATTTAGAATGATGTTCTGAATACTTTTATCACTTCCAGTGCTAATATATGAAAATAATGAAAAAAGTTAAACGAGTTTCACCAACTGTACATAACACCGTAAAGATGAACGGATTTGAGGTTCAACTTTAAACTCCTCGAGGGTAGGATCTGTGCCTCTTACTCAGTTGGACTCACCCAAGTGCTTAGTACAGGGTTGTACACATAGGAAGTAATCTGTGCATCTTGAACTTGTCGATCCCTTTCCTGGCCTACCTCCTCCCTCCAGCCTGGAGCTCCCCCTCCTTCATATCCAACCGTCCACCATGGTGCTTCTAAACTGAATATTGAGTGGGAACTCGGGGGTTCCTTCATTAGGATTCGGGGAGTTGTGATGGCACAGAATCACTTCTGGAGAACAGTGAGTCTACCCAGACCATCATACATCAAGTACAACCAGGTGTGTTTTTTAAATGAAATTATGGCAAGGAAAATCATTCAGCTGTGCTTCAGAATTACAAATCTCTCAAGATATGTGAAAGCATGCGTCGCCTCAACAATACTCAAGTCATGCTTTCCGATTAGTTTGCCTTTTGATTTTAAACTCACAGATAATGAAAAGCTTAAAATTTTGATTTGTGTACACTGATTTAATTAAATATGGCCTTGGGGGAACGACACCACATTCTAGCTACTTTATAATATGCCCAGAAGGTCTTCTTTAAGAACAAATTCAGCTTTAAAGCCTATAAGAGTTGGGCACCAAAATTCAAAATATCATTCACACCTGAATGAGCAACCACCATTTAGCTAATGCTCTCAATTCCCCAAATTCAAAGAACTTAGTGAATTCAGGCTCAAATCAGCCTTGAGATTCAGCTTCATCTAAAACTCCTCCTGACCTGGGAATTTTGAGAATCCTCTTTGCCCAATTTACCCCCTAAAGAATCTCTCACTATATTTTTGGCAGATGTCATAATTTAATCTGTATCTTGAGTTATTTTCTTTTGTACTATTTTCCTCTTAAGCCAATCTCCATCAATCAATCCATTGTATTTATTGAGCGCTTACTGTGTGCAGAACACTGTACTAAGCACATGGGAGAGTGCAATATAACAGAGTTGGTAGACACATTCCCGGCCCACAACAAGCTTACAGTCTAAATTGGGAGAAGCCTTTTCTCCCTCTAGACTGTAATCTCCTGAAACCCTTTTTTAATTTTGTCATTGGCCGATCACCAAGCAGAACCTAGAATTCCCATTCAAGATGTTCGTAAATACTGAGAGAAGAAGCATTGCTAGTGAATAGAGCATGGGTCTGGGAGTCAGGAGGACCTGAGTTTTAATCCTGACTCTGTCACTTGTCTACTGTTTGACCTTGGGCAAGCCACTTGCTTCTCTGTACCTCAGTCACCTAATCTGACAAATGGGGATTAAGACTGTGAGCCCTATGTGGGACAGGGACTCTGTCCAACCTGACTAGCTTGTATCCACCCCAGTGCTTAGTACAGTGCCTGGCACATAGCAGTTAACAAATACCATGATTATTATTATTATTATTGCTAATATAATGATGAGATTCCTGGAACTGGAAGAAGTTATTTATATTTGACTGGAAGTTAGTCTTTATTATCTGAGGTATGTGCTAGATTTCCACCCCCATTCCTGACTCAGTGGCGTGAAGGACCCTGTCAGTCTGGGGATCTTGCTTAATGAGTGGAATTTCCACTCTTGAAAACCTCCTCCATACACCACCATTCAGGGTATTTATGAGTTGCTCACGGTAAGCAGTCAATCAATCAATTTGCAGCCATACATTATGTAATAACAACAAATGGCAGGCTTATAAATCATTCTGCTAGTGCTGAACATGGCACTGATAAAAGAATTTGTACCGGAAAATGATCAAATAGAAAAATAACAACTGTGGTCTTTGTTAAGGTCTATACTAAGTGCTAGGGTAGCTACAAGATATTCACACTAGACACGGTTCCTGTCCCATATGGGGCTTTATAATGTAAGGGGGACAAAATAACTCCCAGATCCATGCTCTGTCCACTACGCCATGCTGCTTCTCTAATACAGAGTAAACACTTAGCAAACACCACAATTATTATTATTATTATCACTCTCACACATTAGGTATGCTACTTCATCATCTCACCAAGCACGCACGGCCGTTCTTAACAAGAGGCCCCTATTCACTCAAGCAGAACCCTGGTCACAAATAAAGATCGTGAACTTCCAACATTTCTCAAATAAAAAGTTCACCTGTCTGGAAACAGCCAGTAGGGAAACAGTATCATGACAGACGACTGTGGCTTTTCTCCTAGCCTGAGTCAAAATGGCCACATCCTGAAAAAAAGTATAAGCAATGTATCTGAATTATTAAAAAGAATGCCTATAAAAATGCCTGCAGAAAATATAAGATAAAATAAAAAAATTCTATTTCAGTATTAGGGCAATAAATCAAAACTAACTAGCATTCTCTGTTCAGCCAAAGCCAGAGGGGGGCTTGGAAACCAAACCCCATATATAAGTAGCAAACGGCCTGGAATTCCATAAGGGAAATAATAATATAACAAATGGTTTGAACTCAAAGGAGTCATCTACAACATTCGTGGTGTTAGACTACCGTCACAGTGATTTGGGCAGGATTTTTTTCTCCCCACTGTTGAATTACGGTTAAATTATTATTTGAAAACCTTTCCTGCGATTCTCTTGCACAAAGGAGAGCCTAATTAAGGCTGTGTATCAGCCTAGGCTTTAGGCTTCCAAACTGTATGCTAGATGAAGCTAAAGATCTTGAAAAATATTTGGATTTGGATAATTAGGATAATGATGGAGTAAGATGAGCCTTGGTCTAGCCATGGATACCTTGGGACTGAAAACCTGCTCAGAGCTGATGCAGTTCAGTTTCTGAGGGTGGGGGCTTTCTCCTGAAAGGGTCTCGTTGGGCTCAATCCAGTTTTGTAGGGATAAAAATTGCTCTGGAAACCTAACGCTCTCTTCTGAATAGAGTTGTCATACAAATCAAGGGGCACGTACCCCAAAGCATTTCCCTGCCTTCAGGATGTCGGAGGTTTGGGCCCAGAGTTCTCCAGTCGTTGTGTTGAGCGAGGTGTGTCTGACAACAGCCGTGCCAGAGAGAATCAAGTAGAAGTTCTGTGGGACTTGTCCTTGTCTGGCGATGACTCTTCCAGGGCCGAAACTAGAAAAAAAAAATTGGGGGAGAGGAAAATAAAGACCAACCAGCCCTTATAAAAGCAGCCTTTAAAATGCTAACACCCCTCTAGAATCCATTTGGATTTTTCTGATGCCTCCAACTTAACATATCCACACCAGAATTCTCTATCTTCACACCCAAACCCTATCCTTCCCCTGATTTTCCTATCTCCATAGACAGCAGCACCATCCGTTCTGCCTCACTAGCACGTGACCTTGGCATTATCCTTGGCTCAGCTCTCCCAGCTAGGCTAAAGTGCGCCCTTTCCTCTCCATCCAAACTGTTAGCACGCTAATCCAAGCATTTATCCTATCCCACCTTGATTACTCTATCAGCCTCTTTGCTGACCTCCCTGCCTCCTGTCTCTCTCTCCGCTCCAGTCCATACTTCACTCTGCTGCCTGGATCATTTTTCTACAAAAACGCTCAGTCCATATATCCCCACTCCCCCCAAACCTGCAGTAGCTGCCCCTCCATTTCTGCATTAAACAGAAGCTCCTTAACATCAGCTTTTAATCATTTGATCACCTTGCCCCCTCTTACCTCATTTTGCCACCCAGTCCACACACTTTGCTTCGTTAATACCAACCTCCTCACTGTACCTCGATCTTATCTATCTCTTCACTGACCTCTCGCCCACCTTCTGCCTCTGGCCTGGAACGCCTTCCCTCTTCATATACAACAGACAATTACCCTCCCCATCTTCAAAGCCATATTAAAGGCTTATCTCCTCCAACAGGCCTTCCCTGACTAAGCCCTCATTTTCTCTTTTCCCACTCCCTTCCGGTCTCCCTGATTTCCTCCCTTTATTCTCCCCTTCCTCAACACCAGCACTTATGGACATATCTGTAAAGTATTTATTTATATTAATGTCTGTCTCTCCCTCTAGACTGTAAGCTCACAGTGGGCAGGGAATGTGTTTACAGATTCGGTCATTTTGTACTCTCTGCAGCGTTTAGCACAGTGCTTTGCACACGGTAAGTGCTCAGTAATACGATCGGCTGCTTTGTACATGCTTCCGATAGTTTCCAGTGACCGAGTTCCTATTTGCACCTTAGTTCCTGGGCAAAATAGAAAGCCATTCGATCGCTAGTTTCCATTTGGACCAGATTTGGCTCTTGGAAGTTTAAATATGGATTCAAAAAGAGTATAACTGTTCTTGGTTTAGTTGGTGATGGTTTGAATAGACCTGTTTGAAATTCAGAGCTGCTATTGTATCGGTCTTTAGGACCCATAAAACTCAGTCTCGTTTCTGAAATAGGTGATTAAAAGGTCTCCTTTTATTTAGTTATGTTTTGTTTGCTTGTGAATTTTCACTTGGTCTGTTCTCCTTTGAGTCGCTTGTTACTTGATCTGTTCTCCCTTGAACCGACTGTCATACGGGTGTGCGGGCTCTGTCTGATTTCATCAACTGACTGAGGAAGGGGAAATTTTGAATCCTGTTCAGTGCATGACTGTCGCACTGGATGTATCATCTTTGCAGCAATTTCTTTTTCAAGCCCTGATTCATTTGCACAAGTCTTGACAGTCAGGGCAGAGATTGGAATTTAGGTCATTTCTTTCACCCAGGAAGAGGGTCGCTTTCTGTCAGGGAGTGTTTTTTTAGCCTAGGAAATCCCTCATACCTAAGACCAGTCATCCTCACAGCATGCAAAAACAAAATCCTGAAATAATTTATTTCTCCATCTACAGGTATGTAAGTGTAGACATAGATATCGTAATACAGAGATTAAAATCACTGTTAATCCAGAGGGGAAAACTGTCAGAATACAAGATATTCTGGGTATATAAGAATGTTCAAAAATTTATTTTCAGGTCACACATTCATTTTATGCCCTGATCCTATCCTGTGCACGATAGAGTGAATTTCTCTAGGAGAATTCACCCAAACAGCAAGTTACTCAGAAACGATCATGTGTCCACCTTACTTAAACCTTCAAGGAGTTCAAATGAAGACCTCTAGCTCGGAAGTGGTCATTCTTACCGTCCTTTCCAAAATAAAAGCCTAATTTTTGTTCGCGTTACAATAAGATGTCATTACCTGCTGACAGTATACAATCAACTTCCCAACACATTTGGTTCATCCGATCGCCCGAGTTGAACATCACATGGGAATGATTGTTTTTCGAAGGAAATGAGAGTTGTTCCTTTAAAACTAGACTGTGAGTCTCATGTGGGACAGGGACCGTGTCCAACGTGCTGAACTCGTATCTACCCCAGGGCTTAGAACAGTGCTTGACACAAAGTAAGCACTTAACAAACAACATGGTCTAGTGGACAGAGCATGGGCCCGCAAGTCAGAAGGACCTGCCTTCCGATCCCGGCTCTCCCATTTGTCTGTTCTGTGACCTTGGGCAGTCACTTCACTTCTCAGTGCCTCAGTTACCTCATCTAAAAAATGGCGATTAAGCCTGTGAGCCCCATTGGGAACGTGGAGCGTGTCCGACCTGATTACTTTGTGTCTACCCCAGCGCTTAGAACAGTGCCTGGCACAAAGCTTTACAAATACCATTTAAAAATGCCGTAAAAAAGACAGGCTATACAGATGGGAATTATTGTAAATTTGGACAAAAAACAGTGGCATCAGTGTCTGAATTATCAAACCTATTATTGGACCCAGCAGGGTGGATTAGAAAAGTATCCTGAAGCTGAGCTTGAACTCTCTAATTGGAAACGCAGTGATGGCATGTGGATTTGCACTAGCCCATTTAGAAGTCTACCTGAACTAAGATCTATAGGTACTTCTTTACAAAAAGGAAGGATTTCTAGTAGTAAATATGATGTTTGCAAAATGAGAATCAGCCATATTGAATCCACTGAATAAATGAATAATCACTTATTGGGAGACCTAGTCATTTCTTTCCCTATACAATGAGAGTGCTCTGAATCAAAGCAGCAACATTCACCATGTCATTTAGTGAAATGAAAGCACGTAGCTCTCTAAGAAAAGACAGCGTTCAACACAAGGGCCTTGTAGAATAATGGCACCAATTCAGTACTCCTGCCTCGTTCATTGTGACTTTATTATATAGCTAAATAGCACTCATTCTAAATATAAAAAAAGAAATAAGAATAATAAGCACTATGGTGGAAACATTTCTCAACATTAAATAGAAAAATATTAACTATCACTTTATACCGGCAAAGCAGAAGGGCGGCCAAGGGTTGCAAGAAGTTTTCTTTGCTACAAAAGTCTCCAAAATCCTGAGGATCACCTCCATATTTAACTGCATCTCTTGAAATATACGGAAGCAGCAGGGCTTAACGGATAGGGCACGAGCCTGGGAGTCAGAAAGTCATGGGTTCTAGTCCCGGCTCTGCCACCTGTCTGCTGTGTGACCTTGGAAATCACTTCGCTTCTCTGGGCCTCAGTTCCCTCATCTGGAAAATGGGGATTAAGACCGTGAGCCCCACATGAGACAACCTGATTATCTTGTATCTACTCAGTGCTTAGAACAATACTTGGCACATAGTAAGCGCTTAACAAATACCATAATAATTATTATTATTATTGTTGAAAGGCTTATACCAGTCCCGACTAGACCAGTGGTTTTGAACCAGACTTTTGGTTTTTTTTTTCATCTCCCTCTCTAATCATCCATCCAATCGAACGTACCATTCATACGAGCCCAGTTTGGCCAGTTTTTCTTGAATGTGAACGGGGTATTTCGAGAAAGTGCCAACAGAAGCCCGCAAAGACAACATCGCCTGCAATTAGGAGAAAAAAAGAGAAACAGGAGGATATGAAGCGAGCTGCTGTTTCAGAGGGGTCTATTTTAAGAAACCCTGGCAGCATCTCTAAAAACGAAGACGAGAAAAGCACCGTTGGAAATAGCTGTGGGGAGTCACAGTTCACCTCAGAAGAAACAGAAGAAAGCTCGAGGCAGACGCTCACTGGAAGGAGTAAAAATGAGGAGATTAATAAATGTGAGCATTTTAAGAGGGGTGAGGAGTAGGAACAGAAAGTAAGAATGAAAGACCAACAGCGATATTTTTGTTTGTTTGTTTTAAAGGAATTTGGCCCTTGTAGATAAAACTGCATTTGATTACAATACTAAAGTGCCAAGGATTGCTTTATCAAATATATTAAGTGTGCTATTTGTTAAGTACTTACTATGGGCTGAGCACTGTTACGCACTGGGGTAGATAATTAATTTGGACAGAGTCCCCGTCTCACATGGGGCTCACAGTCTTCGCAAGAGGGAGAACAAGTATTAAATTCCCATTTTGCAGACAAGGAAACTGAGGAACAGAGAAGTTAAGGGACTTGCCCAAGGATTAGTGACAAGTGACAAGCCCGGATTAGAATCCAAATCCTGTGACTCCCAGACCCGTGCTCTTTCCACTAGGCTTCACCTTGCTAATATACATATTGAAAAACAGAGCCACAGAAGTTAACGGTATATGTTTAAAAATCCAACTCTGAAGGCTCAGTTTAAAGCTGGCATGAAAAAGATGTCAGTCTATGAAGAAACAGAATTACACAGGCCTTCAGTAAAAGTAGAAGGAAAGTAAGGAATTGGAATTTTGAATTAATTTCTCCTGGCTCTCATGCTCACAGGAAAAACTGTTCTTAAGTAACAGAAAGCATAGTTCCTATGGAAAAGGAATTGAGGAGTGTGCTGGAAATCCTGACATTAAAACTCCTCCGCCAGTAGCTGGCAAGCATGACTTCTTTTTTTAACTTTGTGAAGACACCAGGTTTTGCGAATAACTCAATTCACATTTAAGAGTGTCTGACAAAAAGGTGATAAAATAAAGCAAGATGCACTCAATATCCTATAGATTACTTAAAATTCATATCTCCATGACAGTTCTGTATCGGCACCTCATGATTGCTGCATCTCGTGAATAACAATGTTTAAAAGCTGGGTGCGGGTGTGCATTCCTTAGCACTGCACAAATATCTGGCTACAGTACTGGTCTCCAAAAGTGTCCTTCCGTAGTGCCCAGAGGCAAAATGGAATAAGGGACAGACCCTTAGATTGGGAAACAAGAAATCAGGATTCCGCTGCTCCACAGTAAACTTTCAGGCCCGGGTTCAGTCACTGGAGTGCCCCGAGACAGAGATAACTTCACCATCCCCTCACCATTCAGTACGACATGTGAAATCATGGTAATAATAATAACAAGAAGAATTGCGGTATTTGTTAAGTGCTGACTATATGCCAAAAAGTGTTCTGTGCTCCGGGGTAGATACAAGATAATGGAGTTGGACACAATCCCTGTCCCACACGGGGCTCACAGTCTTAATCCCCATTTTACAGAGGAGGGAACTGAGGCCCAGAGAAGTGAAATGACTTACCCAAGGTCACACAGCAGACAAGTGGCGGAATCAAGATTAGGATCAGGATTCCCCAATCAGGATTGGGGAAGCAGCGTGGCTCAGTGGAAAAGAGCCTGGGCTTCAGAGTCAGAGGTCATGAGTTCGATTCCCGGATCTGCCACTTGTCAGCTGTGTGACTGTGGGCAAGTCACTTAACTTCTCTGTGCCTCAGTTACCTTCATCTGTAAAATGGGGATTAACTGTGAGCCTCACGTGGGACAACCTGATTACCCTCTATCTACCCCAGCGCTTAGAACAGTGCTCTGCACATAGTAAGCGCTTAACAAATACCAACATTATTGTTATTATTATTATTATTGTGATTATTACCCACGTCCACTGACTCCCAAGCCCTTGCTCTTTCCACTCGGCTACGCTGCTTCCTGTGGGGTGAAAGCCCCTTTGACACCATCACACCTACAGTGTTTCTCCAGGCTGACCCCTGATCCAGCTCCTTTTTTTAATGGTATTAGTTAAGTGCCTACTATGTGCCAGGCACTGTACTAAGCAGTGGGGCAGATGCAAGCTAATCAGATTGATCCAGAGTCAGTGGTTCTCCTCGCTGGACTCTGTTCACAAAGGCACTGCCTTGGATGGGCACATGTTTTTCCATCTCCGCCATTCCTCTGCCTCCGCACGGCCACCTTGCTTGAAGATGTGCCGTGAGGTAATTGGCTCACGGACTGCCTCAGGTCTGACTCTGGGGATTTCACTTATATTCACTTGACTTGTTTCTTCTTTTGTAGAATGGGCATTTTGCACCTTCCTTTCCCCTACCTCACCAGGGTGTCGTGGGAATTGTTCACTTACTTGATGGCTGGAGCGGGGAGGGGAGGGCTAGTATAAATCTAAGATGTCAGAATTACCTGTGGTTTGCTCGATAAGTTGATTAGAATGAGATGCTTGGCACCGAATGCTTTTTGGCTCTTTCCCAAAGGTATTTGTTACATATTAGAGAGCCCCCCAAAATTCAGTGTAGGGCATGTAATTAATTGGTGGAATTTATTGAGCCCTTACCGGGTGCAGAACATTGTACTGTGCACTTGGGAGAGCCCCCTAGGCTGTAAGCTCATTGTGGGCAGGGAATGTATCTGTTATTTTGTTATCTTGTACTCTCCCAAGCACTTAGTACAGTATTCCACTCACAGTAAGCACTCAATAAATACTACTGTCTGAGTTCAGTACAACAGAGTCAGTAGACTTGTCCCCTTCCCACAACAAGCTTGTAGAACATCTGAAATTCTAAATAATACTGTTCTGAGGTTTCAACCCAAACCCAGCCTGTGCTAGAACTGGCTTGAAAACCAGTAAGAAGCTTTTGACCATAGGTTTAGAAGCCTAGAGGCACAAGGTTCCTGGGAAATTGAACTTGGCTTACCTCAGCTTCCCCTCCATAAAGACCGGTTACCTCGAAAAGATTATTTTACTCATGTTCACTCAAGGTAATGTGAAGTAGTCAATAGATTTTTTTCTTGTAATAACATGATGGTATCTTAATATTTTGAAGAAACATGCATCGTTTCTCCAATCTTACTGTTTTGATGTCAGTCGGACTCCGATTTTCTGGTGGTCCTGAAAGGATTATCCGGGCCTCATTGCTGATTTTTTTCTGTAGAAAAGAATATCCCAATCACTTTATATAGAGTCAGAGTGAGATTATTCAAATCAGAGAATCCACAGCTCCAAGTCTTCTGAGAGCTTTTTTTCCACTATGTGAGCATAAAAAAATTCACACTCCTAGGAGCTAAATAGAAAAATGCTTAAAATAAATTAACTCTTCGGCTTCACAGTTTAAGTCTATCTCATAGGAAAAAGTGGAAGGAGGTAAACAAAAACACTCACCCTGTTTTTTAAATTGAACAGAGGTACCCTCTAAAAATTTTACATTTCCAGCAAGAGGCAAGTTTGGTCATTAGTGCCATCCACTGAGATTGTATCTGCTCTGGTAGTAATCTGAAAGCATCTTAAGAGTCTTTCACAAATTTGGAATAAAAATTGTTTTGCCCCTGTGGCAGATTGATTCTCTCGGGCTGACTTAGGCTCTCTCTACCGATGAGCCAAGAGCAGGAAGAAGCAACTTCAAAAAGACAAAGAAAATCACGATTTTTTTTCCAGGTAAGAGCAGGTGAAACCTTCTGGCATCTCTGCTCTGCTGCAGTATGGCATTTTCGGCTAAGATGTTTTACTTTTTTACTTAACTAAGCCTTATGCAAGCACAGTTTATGGAGGCCTGCACACCACTAGCGGTTTGCTTTGTTTTATTTTAATTTGAATTGCAGTGGCTTTGAAGGAGTCACAGGTTAATCGTGAATAACCTCAGGGTATTTTACCAAGGTTTCCTCTAAGCTATACTTGGCTCTGATGCAGAGAAAAACTGCTTATTTGCTACTTATGTGAGTGCTGAGGATTTGACTGTGTTGACTCTGAAATTCCTTGTTTAGATGTTTCAGGATGGAAATCCAAGCTCAGTTTCCTTGCAGTGGGTTCCATGATAGTAGCACATACCACACAACGAAGGGATATGTCCATCTCCAAAGAGCTGTTTCGCCTCAGGTAAAACACCTGTGTTACTAAAACTCTCCGAGCGGTTCATTGAAAATAAACATGCAAGCTCCTATGTAGTTTCCTGGTATACATTTCCCATATGGGACAAATCACACAAGTACGTTTCCCCTTTGAAATTCTTGTTAAATAATTATGAATGACAAATTAAATGCTTAGGTGCTCAAATCAAATGTTTGTAGAATTCAGAACACGAGTAGACGAGGGTGATCGACGAGGGAGATCTGTTGGACGTTGATAGAAAGTAAAGCGACATATGTTTTGAGTCAATTAATCTCATTAGGCCTTTCTTCGGCAGAATGCAGCTCCTTGGTTACATAGGCCACAACAGCTGTAAATCTTTATGTCGGTCGGTTTGCCAAGAAAAACAGGTTTATGGCTGCAGAGCAGGCATTATAGGTGCCACGCTTCGATTCGCTGGATCGGCTCCGTTCTCGTATATTCCAGCAATGTCATAACTGAGAATCATTTTTCCTCTCTCTCTTTCCTGTAGTTTTGTGTCTTTCTCTCCTACTAGACTATAAACTCCTTGGTAGTAGTAGTAATCATCAGTCAGTCAATCAGTCAATCACATTTATTGAGCACCTACTATGTGCAGAGCACTGTACTCAGCTCTGGGGAGAGTACAATACAACAATAAACAGACACATTCCAAACCCACAACAAGCTTAAAGCCAAGAGGGGGGGACGGACATCAATATAAATACATTCCAGATATGTACATAGCTGTTGTGGGCCTGGGTGGGGGTGATGAATGAAGGGAGCGAGTCGGGGTGATGCAGGAGGATTCATTCATTCAATAGTATTTCCTGAGCGCTTACTATGTGCAGAGCACTGAGAGTACTCTTACTGAGAGTAAGAGGGCTTAGTCAGGGAAAGCCTCTTGGAAAAGATGTGTCTTCAAAAAGGCTTTGAAAGAGGGCAAAGTAATTATAGGATGCAGAGCTCTGTATTAAGTGCTGGGAGAGAATACACAGGGAGGAATTAGATATGGTCCCTATCCCTCAGGGTCCTCTTAACTGTCCTCCAGCTAATCTCAATGTACACATGCCCTTCAAAGCAGCCAAAAATGGTTTCATCTGCAAATAGCTCAAACGGTTAGATGATGGTAATTGTTAAGCGCTTACTATGTGCCAACCACGGTACTAAGCGCTGGGATAGATAGAAGATCAATCAGGTCCCACATAGGGCTCATAGTCTAAGTAGGAGAGCGAATAGGTATTGAATCCCCATTTTGCAGAAGAGGGATCTGATAAGTTAAGTGACTTGC
This sequence comes from Ornithorhynchus anatinus, assembly GCF_004115215.2. Lineage (NCBI taxonomy): Eukaryota > Metazoa > Chordata > Mammalia > Monotremata > Ornithorhynchidae > Ornithorhynchus > Ornithorhynchus anatinus. The sequence goes on from NC_041747.1 coordinate 26,604,181, forward strand.
CCAAGATCACACAGCAAGCCATTGGCAGAGCCGGGATCGGAACCCGGATACTCTGGCCCCCAGGCCCGTGCTCTTTCCATTAGACCGTGCTGTTTCTGACATCGAAAACTAAAAGCATTAAGAATTGAATTGAACACAGTGAAGTAACCACAATTGCCATTTTGCTGACTTTTGTTGCAGTTAGATCTTGTTTGCTCTGATTGCTGTTGCCTGAATAAATGTCTCCCTGTCCTCCCCATTAGACTGTAAACTCCTTGAGGTCAGGGGGCACATCATATAAGTTTATCATTTGCTCCCAACCACAGTGCACTGCTCATAGAATGCATTCAGTAAATACTGTGTTCAACCCCGTTATCTCGTATCTACCCCAGCACTTAGTACAGGGCCTGACACCCAAGTAAGACCTTAACAAACACCCCCCAAAAATGATGAGGATGAAAGCCTCACTCTAGTACACACATCTTCTGAGTAATCCCATTAGATTTACTCCTTTGGGAACCAAACATGTTTTGTTGAGGAAGAAGTTACCAATTTATGTAAGGTTATTTCACAAAGTTCTGTTCCGTAACATTTTTCTCTCTTCTGAATGGCAACAATCTGACTCAGTCTCACAGATTGGGAAAATTTCCTAAAAACTCTCCAGCTTTTCTGCCTGCTTGCAGATAGCAATGCTCCGCAAGTCTAACAGCATCGATTTTACGATTGGGTTCCTTAATGAACTTTTTAGAATGTAAGTTACTAAAAACTGCATAAGTACCTCCATTTTAGCTTTGAAATAAGACAGGTCAAAGAGGAGGTCGTCCGTCTCTGTCTTGATTCCAGTGAACTGCAACTCTGTAAATGATAACAGTTCAGCTCTTGGTACAGTAGAGTTCCTGCAATTATAACAAAACCAAAAAAAGTTGGATTCGCAACTACACAAATTGATCTGCATTAAACATCTTGTGGAACAGAAATTGGTCTGTACCTTGCCTAGGAAATTCTACACTTAGTCATGTTCAAAAGTGATTCATTTTTGCAGTGATTTCTTTTTCTAATGAGAGCTTCCAAAGGTAGTCAGTTAGGTTAATAGAAAACTTGCAGTCTTAAGATACTGGTGTTAAGTGTAAGTTTCCATTGCACTTTATATGTGCTAGCCTAACCGCTGAAAACTATAGTTTATTATTATTATTGTTATTATTATTGTTATTGTTGTATAGATTGTAATGAAGACTCTTAAGCACCTCAGTCGTGCTAACTTGAATAAAATAATTTCAGAATATTTTCTTCTGTTTGGGAGCTTGTTATGTTTAGTTCTCTAGGTTTGAGTTTCCTTTGCATTGACACGATCTCAATGCCATCAGCACGAATGGAACAATTTAAGTCATAGCTCTTTTGGAGTTCCTCCAAAATGGAGCATTTTTCATAATTGACTTGATTTAAGACTATGAATACATTAGCAGACTTGGGAATATAGATAAATGTACGTATTCGGTGAAGAATAAATTGCTTTATCTTGGAGAGCAGAGCCCCAAACTAGTGTCCGGTTTCCATATCTTACTGCTTATATTCATTGAAATGCATATTATATATTGCATATATTGCAAAACCCTACTAGTGTTCTCTTTCCATTTCTTATTGCTGGTATTCATCAAAAGAAACAAAATATAAATCAGCAACCTACTCACTGCTATATCTGTGTCGACTATAGGGTGGTAATTGATTGTGCAGTAATGGAAATCTTCAGAGAAGTGAACTAATCTTACACTACCTGAGGCCCAGGGAACATTAAGATTTCTCGGTTCCAACCAACACTTTCTATTTCACCTGTACCTCTCATTTTCTACCTCGGTCTTCCTTCTTCTCCATTTGCCGTTCGCCTCCTCTCCCAGTCACCCGATCCCTTTTCCTCCATCATGTCCTTCTATCCACACCCGGTCTCCCCTATCTCTCTCTTGGAGAGAGTTTATCCCCTCACTCCAGGGCCCCAGGAATTCCCCTCTTAATTGGGATTACTCCCAATTAATTACTCCCAATTACTCCCATCCCCAATACGGGGATGTCCAGAAGAGCACCTAGTAATAATGATAAAAGTAATAATAATGAAGGTATTTGTTAAGCACTTACTCTGTGCCAAGCACTGTTCTAGGCGGTAGGTTACAAGGTAATCAGGTTGTCCCACGTGGGGCTCACAGTCTTAATCCCCATTTTACAGAGGAGGTAACTGAGGCACAGAGAAGTTAAATGACTTATCCGAAGTCACACAACTGATATGCGGGGGAGCTGGGATTAGAAGCCATGACCTCTGACTCCCAAGCCCGTGCTCTTTCCATTAAGCCATGCTGCCTCTCTAATATTAATATCAAGCTGTAGACAGTCCCTACCTGTACATTTTAATGAGATTGTGGATGACCTGGGTAACCAGAACAGCCCTGCGAAACTTTTGAATGATCTGCAACACAAAAATTAAAATGTTTTGGAACTTCTTTTTAGGAAAGAGCAAGAGGAAAAAAAACCAGCAAAGTGATGGATAACACTCTTTTGACAGTAAATGTTTAACATTTTTCAGCGGCCTTGCAGTACTTAACGAAAATCCTGTTACTGTGTTTTTGTTAGAGAATAATATCACTTAATGGAATGGGAAAGATCTCATCTGTTCATTTTAGTTCTTTTTTTCTTAGTCTTTGGTGGACTGGATATTACCAATGGCCAGCTCATTTTACCAAGTGTAACTTTCCTTCAGTTGGTTTGTTAACTTCTGGCAGAGTTGCCCCATTCTTTCACTCTTTTAAAGTAGCTAATTTCCATTCCAGGCTGGGATTTCTGGGATATGACCTGAAACTCTAATCACCTGGAACAATTTGAAAGAACAAAGATTGGCTCTAATATTTTGGCTCAAGTTCCTCCCTCCCCCACTTTCCTCTACTATATCTGCTTGTGTCAGCCTTTTATCTGACAGTTGCTTGAAGTTCTGACTGAGATAGATATATGTCTATATCTATCTCTAAATCTATAGATATAGAGATTTACCACAATGCACATGCGTGGTGGTTTGAACTGCTTTAGAATTAATACGTAAATGTCACATCATCATTGTGTATATTCAGTAGTATTTATTGAGTGCTTACTATGTGCAGAGCACTGTACTAAGCGCTTGAAATGTACAAATCGGTGACAGATAGAGACAGCCCCTGCCCTTTGACGGGCTTACAGTGTATACAGCAGTAGTTGTGTTACATTAAACTACCTACAACACTGTAGGTACTCTAGACAGTAAGCTAGAGTTGTGGGCATGGAATGTGTCTGTTTGTTGTTATATTGGGCTCTTAGTACGGTACTCTGCACACAGTAAGTGCTCAGTAAATACGACTGACTGTCTGGCAACACGACTCCATTCTTCCCTCAGCTAGGAAGAAGGAGCCGGAGGAGTGGTACTTACCTACTTACTGTGCAGTCGAACCGTGGGTCACTTCCTCCCTCCTCTCTGGAGCTCCCTCCTCCTTCCCCTCTGACAGACCACTGGTCACCCCATCATCAAAGCCTTATCACGTTCGTATCTCCTCCTAGAAGCCTTCCCTGACAACCCTCTCATTTCCCCACCCAATTTTCCCTCCCTTCTCTGACACCTAGGCATTCAATCATATTTATTGAGCGCTTACTCTGGGCAGAGCACTGTACTAAGCACTTGGGAGAATATAACATAACAATAAACAGACATTCCCTCCCCACAACGAACCGACAGCCTAGAGGGATCCATACCTCTAGAATGCACTTGGGTCTGTCCATCGTAGATTCTCCCAAGTGTTAAGTACGGTGTTCTGTACAAGTGCTCAAATAAATACAGTCGAAAAAGAGAATGAAAAGACATTTTGAGGAAGGAGAAAGAGAGAGAAGTGAGGAAGACAACACAGAGGAAAATGAGGAAAGGGAGAGAGGAGGGGGAGAAAGAAGAGAGAGAAGGGGAATGTCCACTCTTCCCAGCACCCAGTGCAGCACTCTGCCCACAGTAAGTGCTCAATAAGTACAATTGATTGATTGAGTGGAGACTTTTGCGCACCACCCGCTCTGTGTGGGTGGCAGTGGCGGCGAATGGCGACTATGCCCCCAGGGATGACCACTTGGGCCTGGCTGGCATCAGCCCCAGCCGAACTCACCTCTCCTGGCTACTCAGCGGCTTTAAATTGAGGGATGTCTTCTTCCACCTCTATTGAAGTTTCCCAATCACTTAGTAGTGTCTTGCACACCGTAGGCACTCAGTGAATATGATTGATTGATTGACGGGGCCGCCACAGCCCCTGGGGGGAAGCAGCAGGGGCAGACTGGAGGAGGAGCAGTTTAGCCATGGTGTCTGCCATCCTCAGGCATGGCGCTCTGTCATCCTGACCACACCAGAAGCTCCCAAAGACATCCCAGGGTGACAGAGTTCAGCCGTTGTGGCACGGGTGGCGACAGCAGAGATGACTTCCTCTTTCCATCTCCCTTCCCCAGTCAAAGCTTGCACTATTAACTAAAGATGGGGCTCTGGGATTTTCAAATCTCTAAAACCCACGACTGTCCACCTACAGCAGAACTTTGGGGCACCTTAACTACTCCAGAATTATCACGGCAGTGTACTCTTCAACTTCATCCCAGTACCCCATATACGGCCCAGTGCCAAAAATAGGAATGGGAAGAAACTGGGAAAAGGGAAGGGAAAGAGGAGATACCACCCCACCCCCTTATTTCAGGCAAAAGTCTGTGGAGGAGCCCGGAACGTGGTATTATCTCCCTCTTTTAGGAAGAATCTAAAAAGAAGAATGCTTTCTTGAATTTTTTCTGAGATTCTCTTTGAACCCTGTTGTATCTCCGTAAACCAGAACAGAGAGGGAGGATCGGGAATATTCTTTATAGGATGCAGTCCGCTTTCAGGGGGGTTCACCGGCTAAAATATTTATGGAATAGAACTTGGGAATTTTTAGAGAAGGGGCTACAGCCTCAAGCTTTTGTGCTGATCCCGGGTCTTGCTCTGTAATGTTGAATATTTCAGGAGTTTATCTATGTGGGTAAATAAATGTTTAATCTCTTTCCATAATCTACGGTAAAAGCAACTGTCACTTGCACTTGGCGTCTGTGGCAGTTCCAGGTAAGCGGAATGAAGTGACACAGAACGGGTGAGCTGGGGAGCATGGCAACAAGCAGGCCTGGTTTCGATATTTGGCTCCGTGAGTTAAAAATAATAAAAATAGTGGTATTTGTTAAGCACTTACTCTGTGCCAGGTGCTGTACTAAATGCTGGTGTGGATACAAGCAAATTGGATTGGACACAGTTCCTGTCCCACCTGGGACTCACGGTCTCAATCCCCCTTTTAGAGAAAAATTTGCCACCCCCGCTTGTTCGGTGTGACATCGTAGCTTTTGTGCACACCCATAGCATTCTGTATGATGACGGGAGTCAAAAGGATCTAGGTTCTAATTGTGGCTCTGCCACTTGTCGGTTGTGTGACCTTGAGCAGATCACTTAACTTCTCTGTGCTTCATTTACCTCATCAGTAAAATGGGGATTAAGACTGTTGAGCCCCATGTGGGACGGGGACCGTGTCCAACCTGATGACTTTGTATCTACCCAAGCACTTGGAACAGTGCCTGGCACCTAGTAAGCATTTAAAAAAAGAATTCCAAAAAAAAAACTGTGCTTACACACAGCATTCAATATGAAGTCCTAACGTTATGCTGTGTATACACACAGCAGTCAGTCGATTGATATGATGTCGTCGCTTTAGCCTCTGTGTGCATGCGGGGTTTTTTGTGACATCATGTGGCCCAGTGGAAAGATGACAAGATTGGACTCCAGGAGACCCAGGTTCTAGCCCCAGGTCCACCACTTGCTGCTGTGTAGCCTTAGGCAAATCACTAAACTCTGTGCTCACTAAACTCTGTGCCCCATTTTCTTCCTCTGTAAAATAGGGATTAAATACTCATTCTCCCTCCAACTTTGACTATGATCCCATTGATTGATTGATTGATTGATCGATCAATTATAGTATATGCTAAGTGCTTACTAAGCGTCAAACAATGTTCTAAACTCTGGGAAAGGTACAATTTAATTAAGTCAGGCAGACCCTGTCCCGCGTGGGGCTCACAATCTAAGTAAGAGGGAGAACAGGTATCCCCGTTTTTCAGTTGAGGAACTGAGGCATAGAAAAGTTAAGTGACTTGCCTAAGGTCACACTGCAAGCAATTGGCAGAGCAAGGATTAGAACCCAAGCCCTTTTGACACCGAGGCCTGTGCTCTATCCACTAGGCTACACTGCTTTTCAGTGTGGGACAGGGACTATTTCTGATTTTAGCACCTTGAATTTATCCCATTGTTTAGCACAGAGTAAGCATTTAAAAAGTACCGCACTTCGAAGCCCTTGTGTCTAATGACTCCCGATTCAGGGAAATGTATATTGACAAGGGGCCAAGGCAGTGAAAGCAGAATGCACTTACGTAGTTGAGAAAGAACCTTTTGGTTCCAGTCTTCCACTGGCTGTTTAATGGCATGGTTGGGAAAACGAAACAGGGTTTCAAACTGCAGGAAAGAGTAATGGACCCTCACCTTTTAAGTAAGAAGAAAAAAAATCCATACTGAAGTAATAGTAGCCCGACATTGTGAATAAACAATCTGTATGGCAATTACTGCCTTAGTGTAGCACTAAACCCAAGTGCTTATTGTGAACCCGAGTTTCAGGTTCAATAATATACTTCAATTTTTAGAAGACATTATTACAGTTACTCCCAATTATTTCTCCCTGAGGAAGCATATTTGTGTTGATTCAGTGTAAGAATCAACATTGGCTTTGGAAGAGAAAAGGGTGTGGGTGTCTGCTGCTGTTGAGAATTTGGGAGAGCTATTTTGGGTAGGGAACTAGCAACGGAAGGGAAATTGTCCAATATTGCTGCCGTTTTTAAGTGGGCTCGGTGGACTAGCAGGGAAAGGGGGAAGAATCCCGCCTGCCTTTCAGGGGAAGCTGGAGACCAGAACTGTGTTTCATTTGGTGAAATTTGGTGTTTTATCAAAATTCTCTAAACTTCCCTACATTAACTTAAAACTTCATTTTTCAAGTGAAAGGAAACAAAAGGAAACGGTTGTTGTTTTTTCAGGGAGCAGGGGTGTAAACATATGGAATATGTTAGACTAGGAAATTGTGCAACCCAAAAAGGTTAGTAGGTTCAAGATAGGTTTGGATGAATTTCTGGAAAAAAATGAGTCCACAGTGGATTTCTAAAGAAAAGGTTAAGGATGGTTAATGGGTGCCTCAACACTATTAGGATGGATCAAGGATGGATCATCAAGGATAATTAGGATGGATCATGTTCTTCCATTCATATAGCGCAACGTGGCCTGGTGGAAAGAGTTCAGGCCTGTGAGTCAGAGGATTTGGGTTCTAATCCCAGCTCCGCCATTCACCTGCTGTGTGATCTTGAGCAAGTTCCTCTGTGCCTCAGTTTCCTCACCTGCATTCAGTACCTGTTCTGCCTCCTAATTAGACTCTGAGCCCCACTTAGGACAGAGACAGCATCCAACCTGACTCTTTTATTTCTACCCCAGTGATTAGTTCAGTTCTTGGCACATAAAAAGTTCTTAACAAATGCCCTTGTAATGATTACTGTTATTATTACTGTTGTTAATAATCATCATCATAATAATAAGCACTCAAATGCTATTGATTGATCCCGTTGCTACTGTCAGGATGCAGAATTGGATAACCCCATTATCAGGATCTTTAATTGATTAAGCCCCTTCATTCATTCATTCGATCGCATTTATTGAGCGCTTACTATGTGCAGAGCACTGTACTAAGCCCTTGGAATCTACAATTCAGCAACAGATAGAGACAATCCCTGCCCAACAAGGGGATCACAGTCTGAAAGGGGGAGACAGACAAAATGGAAGAGACTCACTCTAAATTGGAGAATAAAAGTTATGTGAGAGACAGTCGATATACAGGACACAAGTGAATGATCGACTGAATAGCAAATGAGTCAATCCATAATATTTCCTGAGTGCTCGTGTGCCGAACGCTGTACTGAGTGCTTCGGAGAGTACAGTGTTACAGAGTTGGAAGACGTGTTCCTTGCCCACAGGGAGCTTGCGATCTAAAGGCTGATTGGATGTCAAGATAGGTAAGGTGGGGGATTCGCCAAGGTTTGCCCCTTGGGGGAGACAACTTTTTAAAAGAGTTTTGAAAGAGGGGAGGGGCGCAGTGTGATGAAGTTGACGGAGAAGGTGTTTGGGGTTTAAGCAAAGTAGTGAACAGAGACAGGGTGAGATGGGAGAAGAACAAGCCCCAGGAATGATGTTAGTTAAGTCCTAAATGTATCATTAAATATATATGTAGCTAATTATTTGAATATATATGTAGCTAATTATTTGTCTGAAGCCATACCCCACTGAAAGGCAGAAGGCTTGAATAACTGTATAATGTGCACTTACACAGATGGTATCCTGGGTTTCAGTGCTTGGTAAAGAGTAAACCCGTAGTAAATATTATTATCCTTATTGTCATTGTTACTATTAATAAAGAAAATGTGGGAATCCTAAATATTATTTAGTATACAGTCATCACGGTAGTTTGCCTGGATTCACCCCGAGCCCGAAACAAAGATGAGAATATTAACAATCATATTATTTGCTCAACACTTAGTATTTACAAAGAAGTGCCCTAAGCACTGGGATAGATGCGAGTTGGACACATCGAGCTCGCAGTTTAAAGAGAGGGAAAACAGGCGTTTGATCCCCACTCTTCAGAGGTGGTAACTGAGGAACAGAGAAGTTAAGTGACTTGTCCAGGGTCACGCAGAAGGCAAGTGGCAGAACCAGGATTATTGTGTGCAGAGAACAGTCTCTTAAATGCTTGGGAGAGTAAAACACAATAGAGTTGGTGCCCTTAAGGAGATTTCAGTCTAGAGGCCGATAGGATGGATCGCAGGCAGATCCTCTGACTCCCAGATCTGTGCTCTTTCCTCTAGGCCATGCTGCTACTTTAAAATCAAAGCATCTTCTAACTATCTTTAAACACAAGGTCAGTGACATCTGGGGGAAAGCTTACAATACCGGAGGCAGGAAGGGGAGAATGGCAAACTTAGTAGGTGTCTGTGGCAAACTATGAATGCATGCTTCAAGAGGAAAAAAATCTAAAATCCTTGTGAGCCAGATCACTTCTAATTTTGCAAGAATGACTAACTGGCCTGTGGACATCTTTTTTTAGGAAGGATTTTTGTGAAGGGGAAATGTAGCAGCCGTTGAGAAGGAGAATTTTTTTTTTTTAATTAATGGAGCCAGATTTAGCAGTGTGTTGTAGGTGTCACAAGATGGAAACTGTGAACTCCCTCATACAAAATGAATTGTGAAGGGCAATGGCCTCTTTCACTGTATCAATTTACGTGATCTTAATGCTTGAGGAGATGTGCAGATGGAGTTTATGGTCTTCCTGACAAGGTAAGAGATTTCTGCAGAAAAGCGTTCTGGGAGAGTTGAAACCAGTCAACTTATTTTGGCAGTGTCCCAGGTGTGTGGTTGATGTTCCTGGGGCCAAATAAAGATCCTAAATGGAATAAAGAATGCAAGAAGGTCTAATATAATTGCCTGTCGAACCTTCAGCTGATGCTCAGGAATTTGGGGGAAGTCAATTAGGGAACTGGTCGGTGTCTGCTGCTGTTGATAAAAATTCAGAGAGAGCTATTTTGAGGAGAGAGAAAGCGGTGGAAGGAAAAAGGAAGTGGGGGAAATAAATATGGACCTCAAAATAGAAATAGAGTCGATGCTGCTGATTGCAAGGCCAATCTGGGACTGTGGTTGTCACTACGAATCTCCTATCCATTTTTTATGGTATTTATTAAGTACTTACTGGATGCCAAGCCCTGTACGGAGCGCTGGGGTAGAATCAAGATTGGACACAATCCCTGTCCTACTTGGGGCTTACAGTCTAAGTAGGCGGTAGTAGGGTTGAATCCCCATTTTGTAGATGAACTGAGGTACAGAGAAGTTAAGTGACCTGCCCGAGATCACAAAGCAGACAAGTGGCGGAGCCGGGATAAGAACTCAACTGTATGTGAATACCGTGCCTGTAAGTGGACCCCTTTTCTGGTGTCATGTTTTTTGGGTAAACACTGCTCAGACATCACTTGTTTCGAGGGGGAAGGTATATCCTACCACCAGCAAGACATGAACTTGAGTTGTCTGGGTAATAATAGTGTTGGTTTGCACTGAGCCATCCACACTCCCTCACCCGGCTAAGCCTAGAGAGACATTGTTTATATAGTGAAGGAAATTTCCAGTGTGACATCTGACTGCCCTACGTTCTGACTTCCGGTTGAAGTCAGCGCTTAGAACAGTGCCTGGCATATAGTTAAGGCGTAGCAAATACCAAAAAAAGAGAAATATTTTCAGTCGGCTAGGTTTCGATCTGAACTGGGCTCCCAGTTGGAAACGGGTAGGTGTATGCCAGTAGACGATCTATTGCGCACACCATAAACAGTGACAGAAGGGCATTTTTTGTTGATGTAAGAAACCAGAGCTAGATATCCAGGGAGGAAATGGAGGAAGTAAATGCGGACATATTCATGTTGGGAAACAGATGATAATTCCTTTGAATTTTGCACTTTCAGCCTTGAGCCAGTAGCCTTACGACCAAGACGAGAATGTTGAACTTGGCAAGTGTCCTGAAATTTATGAAGCTTAGGGATGGAAAATAGGGATTTTCATGGCTCCTCCTTTGCAGAGGGTAAATATCGATTTCAGAAAAAGGTGTATGTCAACCTGAGGAGGAGGAGGAAAATAAATTAAAGTTCATTAATGTAAGTGAATCTCTTTGAGCTCTTCTCAGCCTATAAATAGCTGCCCAGACCCCAAGTTCTGTGGCCATAAAATATGAGAATCAACTTTGGAACAGAACAGAACAGTCCTTTATCTGGGTTCTGTAGAAATGCATTAAGATTGTTCTGTGTTCCCAAGAAGCCCCATGGGACTGTAAACTGATTCATCATTTGTCATACCCAGGGACGGGTCGGAAAATGATTTCATTGATTTGCTGCTGCACCAGGTACCTCTTGGCTCCTTGGATTGAACATCCGGAATTGTTAGTTGAAGTGGGAAGTATTTTTATATCGCTATAAATGCACCAAAAGCATTTTTATCTTGGACAGTGTCCCTTGTATTCTCTCTTTTTCAGGACTGAACTCAGTATTTCTCCTGAACGGGAAAATTTCCCAATATAATTTTCGAGCATATTGCATTGGCATCTTCTGTTTGTTTACTTTTAAATAGGCATCATCTACCATGCCATCAGCGAACTAGAAAATAGAGGAAATACAAAATATCGTAATGCGTTATGTAGCATAGATTTAGGCCCTCCAGATGAAATTAAGGCCCATGAAGAAAATGGAAATACTTATAATCGTGGAGAAAGTGAAAACATTTATGATTTGGGGCATTAGCTACACTCGTCTCGTTTTCCTTTGTATTACAGGCTACGATACCTGTTCTCTCTCCTCCTTAGACTGTGAGTTTCATCTTGTATCAATCCCAGTGCTAAATACAGGGCTTGAAAAAGAGTTAGTGTTTAACAAATAGCACAATTACTACCAAACCATCTAGTTTCCACAGATTGCTGAGCAACCCTCTATTACCTAAGAGCCATAAGATCATAATCGATGCCGTTGATGGCTCAGAGCGGTGGTCCTCCCCATGCCAACATTCTATCTCCATAGCAACAGAATGCTTGAAGGAACAGTGTGGTGATTGCCCTACTGGACAGCCATCCCTATATCTAGGGAGGTACCATATTGTATTGCTTATCCTTGTCTCTAGTCTATGCACTTTCTTCCTAGAAATCCATTATGGACATTTCTTCCATAAATTTCTCCAAATTCCTCTCAAATTGTCTGGTGTCATCATTCTGTACAACTTCCTGTGATAGTGAATCCTGAGGTGACCAGCCACTGGTGTTAAGACACGCTTAATATGGTATGGCACAATTTTCTATTCCCCCACTACCCTTTATACATGAAAGAATTTGAAAATGTACTGTCATAATAATAATAATAACGATGTTGGTATTTGTTAAGTGCGTACTATGTGCAGAGCACTGTTCTAAGCGCTGGGGTGGATACAGGGTCATCAGGTTGTCCCACGTGAGGCTCACAGTCTTCATCCCCATTTTACAGATGAGGTCACTAAGGCACGGAGAAGTTAAGCGACTTGTCCAAGGTCACACAGGCAGTCGAGTGGTGGAGCAAGGATTAGAATCCAGAATCCTTCTGACGCTCAGGCCCCTGCTCTACCCACAAGGCCATGCTGCCAATACCCCTGAGAGCACCCCTATTTGTGGACCAGTTCTGGAGTCCTTGGGGGTCTTAGAATCTTTTACCTTAACTTGGAATGCTTAGGAATCTCTCTGCCACAGAACCACTTACCCATTTCCACCCTTCTCTTTTGTTCAATCCTCCAAGTCAGTCAGTCATATTTATTGAGCACGTACTGTGTGCGGAGCACTATACTAAATGCTTGGGAGAGTACAATATAACAGAGTTGTTGGAAACGTTCCCTGCCCACAGTGAGCTTACAGTCTAGAGGGTAGGCTGTAGACAGAACTCCTCATTTGCCTAAATTATCTGCCAGTTGTCAGTCAGTCATTCAGTCAGCTGTATTTACGGAAGCAGCGTGGCTCAGTGGAAAGAGCCTGGGCTTGGGAGTCAGAGGTCAAGGGTTCGACTCCCAGGCTCTGCCACTTGTCAGCTGTGTGACTGTGGGCAAGTCACTTAACTTCTCTGTGCCTCAGTTAGCTCATCTGTAAAATGGGGATTAACTGTGAGCCTCACGTGGGACAACCTGATTACCCTGTATCTACCCCAGCGCTTAGAACAGTGCTCTGCACATAGTAAGCGCTTAACAAATACCAACATTATTATCTAGTACTTACTGTGTGCAGAGCACTGTATCAATCATCTGGGAGAGTACAATGAAACAATAAACAGACACATTCCCTGCCCACTCGAACTTACAGTCTAGAAGACGGTAAAGTCTAAAGGACTGTAATTGTCTTCTTCAGCCCCTTAGATGCCAGAATATTTTCTCAGTCCTCCCAGCTTAAAACCTTCAGATGATTCAAGGTACTGGAAAAGCTGATCCCAACTTTCCTGACCTCATTATTCTCGACCCTTCACCTTGCATGGCAAACTTTTCATGACAGATACCTTCTCCCCTTTTGCCTTCTCCCCTTTGATCAAACTCTTCCTTCCGAAAAGAGCTATCTCCCATCTGCTTCACTATATTAATTAATTGATTAATGTTGGTATTTGTTAAGCGCTTACTATGTGCAGAGCACTGTTCCAAGCGCTGGGGGAGATACAGGGTAATCAGGTTGTCCCATGTGAGGCTCACAGTTAATCCCCATTTTACAGATGAGGTAACTGGGGCCCAGAGAAGTTAAGTGACTTGCCCACAGTCACAGAGCTGACAAGTGGCAGAGCTGGGATTCGAACCCATGACCTCTGGCTCCCAAGCCCCTGCTCTTTCCACTGAGCCACGCACTATATCCCTCCCTTAGCTCCCAAATGGCTGCCTACTTCAGAAAGTCTTCCCTGATTAATACCAGACTTTTATCTTTATTCCCATCCCAGCTATCTGAAGCTCATCACCAACTCACGGTAAAATAAGTTTTCTATCTCTTCATATATTCTGTAATTGAGTGTATATTTTTAGAAGTTATGGGTGCAGAGAATTCAAAGCAGAACAGAATGAGGTGTCATTCACTGGATAACATGGAAGGAAGTTAAATAAAGAATAGAATGTGTAGGATTTTTAGGTAATTACATTTATTGTAGGTGAGTTTGATATTATCTCCCTCATTAGAGTACGTATTACCTGAAGGCCAGGATTCTAGCCAGCGCCACTTTAATCCACATAGCAACTAGAATGATGCTATGCAACCAGAAGATTGTCAATAATTGGTTTTTATCATTACTAATAATGTTAATTTGCAAAACTGTCTTGAATTACTTTACCCATCGTGATATCTTCCTATCTCTCAGAATGCATATATGTATTTGAAATACATGTGCGATTCGAATGCTCAAATGCCCACGGCCAAACTTTGGGTTGGAAGATGTCAGTGTTGACACTGAAACTAAATTCACAGTTTATTAATGCAGTGGGATAAGGTAAAGAAAGCTAGTGTCCACATGGCATTTCTGCCTTTCCAGAGCTCAAGGACAATGGACTTCCTTGGGAGGGTGGGGAGAAGCAGTGAGGCCTAGTGGAAAGATAATAATAATAATAATGTTGGTATTTGTTAAGCGCTTACTATGTGCCGAGCACTGTTCTAAGCGCTGGGGTAGACACAGGGGAATCAGGTTGTCCCACGTGGGGCTCACAGTCTTAATTCCCATTTTACAGATGAGGTAACTGAGGCACCGAGAAGTTAAGTGACTTGCCCAAAGTCACACAGCTGCCAAGTGGCCAAGCCGGAATTCGAACCCATGACCTCTGACTCCAAAGCCCGTGCTCTTTCCACTGAGCCATGCTGCTTCTCACAGGCCTGAGAGTTGAGAGGACCTGGATTCTAATCCCGGCTCTGCCATGTGTCTGCTGTGTTACTTTGGGCAAGTCACTTCACTTCTGTGGGCCTCAGTTACTTCATCTGTAAAATGGGGATTGAGACTATGAGTCCATGTGGGACATGGACTGTGTCCAACCTGATTAACATGTGTCTACCCCAGTGCTCAATACAGTGCCTGGCACATAGAAAGTGCTTAACGAATAGCATTTTTTAGAAAAGGGTAGAGGGAAGAGCAATCTGTGCCTTGGGGTAGATGGAGAAAGGATGGGGCTCAGCTCTTACAGCGCTGCGGGTTTGGGAGTGATTCAAGAGGAGATGCAAAGAAGAGGCAGCATCCCAGTCTTCCTCTAGTGGGAAGGGAGCTGAAGGAAAAGGGGAGATTATGGCCAATATGGAGGGAACAATGAAGGAAAGAATGGAGGCTTGGTGATTCCGGTTCTTCTAGGGGGTGGGGTTGGTCACACCATGGGGCTTGAGCAATCAGGTGCAGGTGATATAAGGATGGAACCCCTAAAGTAAGGGGCCTGTGACCATCGTTCCGATTTGCCATACTGTAAGGACACCCTGCCCTAAAAATTGTCTCATCTGATGCTGTTGCAGTTGATATGCTAGTAACCCCGAGGCGTGTTCTGATGGTTTTATATTGCTTACTAAACTTCAACCCAAGAATGAGGCTTGAGATTCCTAAGGGACAGGGTAGAGTGGACATAAGTCTTCTTAAAGTTAATATTCGGGTTGTTAAATACACCACAGAATAAGCTTTTGAAACCGAAACCTATATTTGATCTTTTTTTTTTCATTTTCTGCCCTACAATTTACAAGATACAGGCCCACAGAGCCGTAAGCCTCTGGTTGGGTATACGTCTTCTGCAGCTGCAATGAAGCAAGATCACCAAAAAGATGATTTTGTTTCTTCGGCTCCGTATAGTCATCCCCATTTAGAAGGAAGGAAACTCGACGGATTGAATAATATCTCAGAAACTGGTAACCAGTTTGTTGGGGGTCCAATCTGAGGAGAAGTCACCTCAGGGTTAGGAAGGGAATCTTTCAGAGGCTGAGTCCACAAGGAGCAAGGCGTGAGGGCAGGATGGAAAAAGATCAGAGAATCCGATCAGCTGTCAAGATGGCTACATCTTCCATCAAGTGGGCTACGATGTGAGGCCCTCACCAGCTGAGCTTCTGTTGCATAGAGGCTGGGAGAGAGGAGCTGGTTACTCCTTCAAAGGGTTTGAAAGCCGAGGGGTTTTTTTGTTTTGTTTTTTATGGGATTTGTTAAGCACTTACTCTACTCCAGGCACTGCTCTAAGCACTGGGGTAGATACAAGGAAATCAGGTTGGACACGGTGCATGTCCCACCTAGGGCTCGCGATCTTATTCCCCCTTTTACAGCTGAGGTAACTGAGACACAGAGAAGTAAAATGACTTGCCCAAGATCCCACAGCAGACAAGTGGCAGAGCCGGGATTAGAACCCAGATCCTTCTGACTCACAGACCCATGCTTTCACCACTAGGCCATTAAGAGTGTGGGGATTTTAGGGGTGATAATAATAATAATAATGTTGGTATTTGTTAAGCGCTCACTATGTGAGGAACACTGTTCTAAGCGCTGGGGTAGATACAGGGTAATCAGGTTGTCCCACGTGAGGCTCACAGTCTTAATCCCCATTTTACAGTTGAGGTAACTGAGGCGCCGAGAAGCGAAGTGACTTGCCCACAGTCACACAGCTGACTGAACTGGGGAAGGGAAAGACAGGTCGCAAAGAATTTTTAGGCCAGAAAACCTCCATCGGAGGTCTTTTCAGCCCTGATTGGAAACTCTCAGGTCTGGGATGAGGTAGTTCATCTGGAAACCGAGCTCAAAAAAGGGCACTCTATCGATCCATGGCATTTACTGAGTTCTTACTATCTGCAGAGCACACATGGCTTCCGTGGACTGAGCCCCTGTGGGTAAGAAATGAAAAACAAATTCCCCCCCTCCCTCTGGACCCACTGATCAGACCACCCCAAACCAGCCACCCCCTTGACGCGGCAAGGGGAGGAAATTCAGATCCAAATCAAAACACCATGGCTTCCAAAAGCTGTCTAAAAGTTTGGCCTGCCGCACCCCAACCTCTACCCTCGAAGAAAGACATTTGGTAAATGTCCAACAGTTTCCATTTCATTTCATACCTTAGGGTTTCCCGGCGGTGTGGTGTTCCCAACTAGCTCCTTCTGAGCACATTTAGAAGCCTGGGGAGCGTTGGATTGTGGGCAGGACACTTCTTGCTTTGCAATTTCAGATCTATTCTCATGGTTTTCCTTTCCAGTAATATCTCCACCCTCGGTTCTATTCATCGTACAGCTATCAGAAGAAAAATACAGTGCTGATTACTATCAACTATCCATATTATGCTACCAAGATATCCATATTTTATGCTATTGTTTGAGAACTGAGTACATAAGAAATCCGTACCTTCCTTTCAGGAGAGAAATTTATTTCCAATATGACCCGCATTCTCTGGTTAACAATGGGTATAGATTAGAGTATATTCGAAGCTGCTTAGTTTGCGCTTAGGTGACCAGAAAAAAATAGACAAGGCCAAAGTAAGGAATTCAAAAAATCAGGTTAAAATCAGCATTTTATATATGAAATCCGGGTACCTCCCCAGCCTTTGGTCGGTTTTCTTTGAGAAGGTGATTAGAGAAAAAAAATTTATTTCACCTCTTTTAGGTGGTGAATAAATGTACCTTCTACACTACAGGAAATGAATTTGATGTTCTCCCTTTACTCCTTAGCAGCTGTTTGGAAAATACAGTTTGAAAGCACCATTCCATTCCATTCATTCAATAGTATTTATTGAGCGCTTACTATGTGCAGAGCACTGTACTAAGCGCTTGGGATGAACAAGTCGGCAACAGATAGAGACAGTCCCTGCCGTTTGACGGGCTTACGGTCTAATCGGGGGAGACGGACAGACAAGAACATATCACATATCAAGAATATCAATGGAAATATATAATAAACCATTGGAGCAGCTTTCAGAGTTAGACTGTTAGGCCTGTGTGGGTGCTTGTCCAGGTATTAACGTTCATTCATTCAGTCGTATTTATTGAGCGCTTACTGAGTGCTTGGAAAATACATTTCGGTGATAAAGAGAGGCAATCCCTGCCCACACCGGGCTTAAAGTCCAGAAGACTGTAGCAGTAGCATTCTGAGGAGCTGGGCAAATTAAAAATATTTTTTAAGGGTCACATTCTCCAGATTTTCCTCCTCTGTAAAATGAGGGACCTACTGTCCCCCTCTCTTATATCTTAGACTGTGGGACTGGCCCCTCTTACTGAACTGATTGCCCCAACACTTTGCCCAGTTCTTAGCACCTATTCATTCATTCATTCATTCAATCAACTGTATTTATTAAGCGCTTACTGTGTGCGGAGCACTGTACTTAGCACTTGGGAAAGTGCAATACAACAATAAACAGTAACATTCCCTGCCCGCAAGGAGGTCACAGTCTGGGATTGGGGGTGGGGGGCACTTAATAATTACCCTGAATACACTTATAAATACACTGAATAAGAAATGTTACAGAGCTCAAAGTGGTCTGTGGAATGTGACGAAAACCCAGGAATAGAGAGAGGAGAAAAATGAGGAAGAGAGAATAGCAAGAGAAGAAATAGGGATACAGAAAGACAGGCAGAAACAGGGAGATGCAAAGAGTGATTAATACAGGGCGAGGTACCCATGATAGAAATAATACTACTAATAATTATGGTATTTATTAAGCACTTACTATGTGTCAAGCATTGTATTAAGCAATAGGGTAGATGCAAGATATTTGGGTCAGACACAGTCTCTGACCCACTTGGGCTGCAGTCTGAGCAGGAAGGAGAACAGGTGTTGAATTCCCATTTTACAGAGAAATTAAATGACTCGTCCAAGGTCCCACAGCAGGCAAGTGGCAGAGCCGGGTTTGGAACCCAGGTCTTCTGACTCCCGGGCCTGTGCTCTTTCTACTCGGACACCCTGCTTCCCAGGAAACAAGCACACACTTCTAGCAATGGCCATGGTGAAGGAGAGGGCATGATAACTGCATCAGGAAGGTCCTGCCATTGTAGGATGCCTTGCTGCCGCTGTGTTCAAAAGCAAGACTTTCAGAGATCCTTTCGTCCATTCATTTGTAGTTAATGAGGATTTACTGTGTGCAGAGTACTGTACTGAGCACTTGGGAGAGTACAGAATAACAATAGACATATTCCCTGTCCACAGGGAACTTACAGGCTAGAGGGATCTAGATCCTGCTAGATGTCCTATCTGTACCAGGTTGGGAGCCAGATTTCAGTACAGTTTCACCAAGCGCAAGACTCGTGGCCACTTTACTTTTAAAGATTAAAAAAAAAATGGGGGAAATTCCCTCAGCATTCTTTGAGGTGACAAAGCCATCAAAGAGCCCAGACTTCTAACCCAAATTGGGATAGTCACTTGGGAAACCGTCATGTGGATTGCCTCCATTTACAAACAGGAAGATATATCATCGTTTACCTAGCTCCTGTTTACTTGGCCCTAGACTGTGCTAGCCAAAAATGGCAAAAAGGTAGCTCACCGTTAGAGAATCTACTTGTCCAGCATGAAATAACTCATGTGAGCTCATCTCCGTCCTGCCCAATTTAGACAGATTCGAATTTTCCGTGTTTCTTTCCGGTCACCCTTCCAAAATCTATAGGTAAAGATTAAGCATGATTTGGTGAGTTTAAATTCTATCTTGAATCTTTAAGGGTTTATTTTGTTTCCTTTCCTCCCCCTCCTCTTCTTCCTTTTCCTCCTCTAGGAGGAAAGGCAAGACAACGTAGAGGGACTGCCATCTCCTGGTTACCACAGAACACAACTATTTCTGAAATGGATCAGGAAGATGAGAAAATGAAGCTCTGGGACCGAGATAGATGTTAACCGAAAGGGTGGAAGAGTAGGAATTGAAGATGTACCCAGGACCTCGTTTTAAAACTAATATATATGGAAAGGCATTTTATACACAAGTGATTTTTGTTAGAAGGCACCCGAGTGAATAGATGGAAACCCAAAGTGTGATGCCTGAAAACTATTCAGTCATTTCAGGATGCACTTCCGGGGAACATACTTGGGAGAGCAGGCAGAAAGAGTAAAAATCTTGGAATCCCCTCTTTCCTAGATCACTTGATTCGACTCAGGATATGAGAAATGCTCCTCCAGTCTGTAAACTTGTTGTGGGCAGGGACTGTGTCCGCTATGTTGTTATATTGTACTCTCCCGAGCGCTTAGTACAGCGCCCTGCACACAGTAAGTGCTCCATGAATACAACTGATTGACAGATACCCTGGTAAACCCCTGCCGAACTATTCCCAGGGATAAAAGTTAGTTATCGTGGGAGTTCAGTGAATTCCTCCAGACCACATTTTTCCCCTAGAGCTTTTTGACTTGGCAACTTTAGCTGATTTCCTTTGTGTTTGAAAATGGCTTTTCTCTTTCAATTTTCTTGCATTTATGTTTCCAACAGGGCTGGCTTCATTCAGAAAGATAGACCCGATCCCACTGGTGAATGCGCTATTCCCCCAGGTTGTCAGGCTTGGAGAGAGAAGCAGTTTGATTTGAAGGCCACTAGGGTAGCATTTGTACCTTTGAAGAAACAGCGACTGCATTAATGCGCATACCAAAATACCCTCTGTCTTTCCCACACGGGAAGCATTTCCTCCTCTCTTAGCCCTGACTGCTATTTGGAAGCACAGTCAATGGCAATCATAGATAAGAGAAGCAGCGTGGCTCAGTGGAAAGAGCACGGGCTTCGGAGTCTGAGGTCATGGGTTCGAATCCCGGCTCGGCCACTTGGCAGCTGGGTGACTTTGGGCAGGTCACTTAACTTCTCGGTGCCTCAGTTCCCTCATCTGTAAAATGGGGATGAAGACCGTGAGCCCCACGTGGGACAATCTCATTCCCTTGTGTCTACCCCAGCGCTTAGAACAGTGCTCGGCACATAGTAAGCGCTTAACAGATACCAACATTATTATATGAAGCCTGAATTACCCTCCCCTTGGCCACTGCAAGGGTCAGCGGTGGTCATTACAGGTTTGAGGAGGCTATGCCTGACTTCTGCTTGGCTCTCCCCGGTCTGCGAAAGGGGGAAATTAATTTTCCAACCCTCCTTTTGAATCTTTCCCGTTCATCGGGTTCCTTTTCGTTTGAGAGAGAGCAGCGAGAAAAGAATCTGCACACCGTACCTGCTTCGGTGAGGTAACCCTTCCGTCACTTGGTTCTTCTTGCAGCGGAGGTTTATATGTCTTTTGCAAAAGAGAATCAGGATAACTTAGAGGTTCAGTAAAGCACTGCTGTGCTATTTACAGAGTAGCTGATTTAATGCTCCTGCCTCTCAGATCGGCATGAAGGGTGTGCAGTAAATTATTATCAGAACCTGGGAAAGAGGGAATATCAAATTCCACTGCTGACTGACAGAGTGAGATGTTGCTTTGTTTATCACTCAGAAACCAATTCAGAGTGTTGTGGTGTTGCTATGCTTCTGGTTACCAGGAAATAATACTCCACTTTGTATTCATCTAGTTGGTAAACACACTTCCCTTTTCCGATTCGAAGCAGATTTAGAGGAAACTCTTTAAAAATAATATGAGATTTTTCATCTCCTTAATCCTTGCTACTCTGATCGAAGCATCTCACAGTTGGGTAAGGGGAAAGCAACGGTTATAAATGGAAAGTTCAAGCAAAAACAACCACGTCCCAACGCTCCAATTTGGGAACATGGGAAACTCTTTTAACAAGGAGTAGGTGGGACTTCTGATCTGGGAATTAGACTGAGATATCTCTGGAGCTGAGAGTTTGAACAGTGTATGGTGGCCCCTTGTTTTGCGGGGAGGTATTTTAAAAACATGCCTCCGCAGTCCTGTTAGTCTGAACTGGAAGCTCCAAACTCAACCAAAGTTTTCACCCCAAGGGACGGATGTAGAGCGGGTGGATTGTTTTCATATTGTCCAAGTGTCAGCAACCTCACCCACTGTCGGCTTTTTGGTGGGTTATCCGTTCATGCAGGTTCCTGAGAAATTCAGGAAGCCATAGTCTCTCGGGAATGTAAGATCAGATGCATAGAGATCGGCGGGATGTCGAAAAGTAGAACGGGGCAGTGATTTATATCTGCCGAAAACACTTTGGCCCCCCCAGCACCACTTCGCGGGCCTAGCCTTGCTTGAACTACAGTAAAATCAAACTCAGTTAAATAATACGAAAGCACTACACTTTATGAGGCACCACTTGATTTCTTGTGACAGATAGGACACTAAGTCGCTGATTCACCTGGTCCAGCTCTCCATTCTCGTGTGTACCCGGCTTAATCGTGCCATCATGTAGGCCAAATATCTCTCCCCATCTTGACTGTAAGCTCATTGTGGGTAATAATCATAATAAAAATGATGGTACTTGTCAAGTGCTTGTTTTGTGCCAAGCACTGTTCTAAACACGGGGATAGATACAAGGTTATCTGGTTGCCTCATGAGGGGCTCACAGTCTTAATCCCCATTTGACAGATGAGGTAACTGAGAAACAGAGAAGTGAAGTGACTTACCCAAAGTCACACACCTGACAAGTGGTGGAGCCGGAATTAGAACTCACAACCTCTGACTCCCAAACCTGTGCTCTTTCTACTTCTAGACTGTGAACCCGTTGTTGGGCAGGGATTGTCTCTAGCCGTTGCCAAATTGTACTTTCCAAGCGCTTCATACAGTGCTCTGCACACAGTAAGCGCTCAATAAATACGATTAAATGAATGAATGAACTAAGCCACGCTGCAGGGAACGTGTCTTTCAACTCTGTTGTTTTGTACTCTCCAAGCACTTAGGGCAGTGTTCTGCACATAGTAAACGCTCAATAATTGCCATTGATGACGATGCTATAGTTCTAGTTTGGGGGTGATAGCCCTATTCTTCGGTTCCTAACAGAGTTCTACTCCTGAAATGGAAAACACAGGGGCCAACTTTTCATTCTGAGATAGGGGGAGAATGAAGAAGTGAATCTAGGTGCTCACCCCCCGTGTCTTCTTTCTTTGTTGACTCCTCCCCCTCCATATACCAGACCACCACTTTCCCCACCTTCAAAGTCTTATTAAGCTCACATCTCCTCCAAGAGGCCTTCCTGGATTAAGCCCCCTTTTCCCCGGTTCCCTCTCCCTTCTGCATCGTCCATGCACTTGGATCTGTGACCTTTGGGCATTTGATATTCATCCCCCCGTGAACCCCACAGCACTTATGTATATATAAATTATATATGGTAAATCACTGATATTAATGTCTATCTCCCGCTCAAGCCTGTGAGTCCGTTGTGGGCAGGGAACGTGCCTACCAATTCTGTTGCATCGTCCACTCCCAAGCTCTTAGTAAAGTGCTGTACACCCAGTAAGCATTTGATAAGTACCACTGATGCTGATGCTCATGTCTGCTCAGTAATGCGGACTCCGAAATGGTCTTCCTAGCAAAGAAGAAGAAAACCCCTGTTTACCTCTATTTTGGAAGACAGCGACTGATTTCCAAGAAAATCTAATAGGGCCTATGGAGTGAGACGGAACCCTAAAATGAGAGTCAGGAACTTTCAATAAACTGCCCTGGGTGTGTTGGTTATCCACCTGCCTGGAGATTCGGGGTTTTGGGCCGGATGATCTCTTTAAGTCCCTTCCAGCTCTGATTCTAGAAATATGGAAGGAGGATATGGAAAAAAAAGCCTGCCTTGATAGAAATCCTCAGAGAAATGCTGGTATCTCCATTCTGAATTATGGAAATGTTATGCATACAACATTCTGGGATTCCTTTTTTACAGTGCTCATGTTTTTATTTACATATCAATATGCCTTGGTAATGGAAAAAGCTTATTCTGAGTAACATGCAACAGTGTGAGACATTCTAGTATGTCTTGGTGTATCATTGAATTTATGGTTCAGTTCTTATGCATCCATCTGACTTCTGCACATCTACACAAATACCGAATGTTAACTAACACGTGCCCCACATATTTTACGTGTACGGATGGCTGCCGGTCACTGCATTGGCTCTCTGGGTTCTCAGAAACCTTAGAATCAGGTGGGAAATGGGAAACGTGTGAGTCAAATGGAAGTTCATCATCAGTAGTTGCCATAGCTAGTCACAACAGTGAATAAAAATGATCCTGGATTGAAACATGAAAAATATGTTAAAATAGCAGGCATCACTGTGAGATTGGTGAAGGAGCGATAAAGTGATTTGGGAGGCACAGTAAGGGAAGCTGTGGGTCATATTTTCCCAAATTTTGAAGAACCCGTCCCTTCAGAGCAGGGGTTGTGAGGGCCAAGGATAGCTTATTCTGTAACAGGGTGTCGATATACTGGTATTTTTCAGCATGATTTCTCAGATCCAAGTGATATGTCCCCTTCAAGATTTGGGAGAGATTGTATGTTACACCAACTTTCTCCCCCAGGTCCACTGGATGTTAAAGAAATGCTTTTGATTCACTCAACTGAATGCTGTAAATTTGCATTTATGGATCTCGTTCACCTCTTCAGGTGAGCACAGTAACAATTAGAGACATTTTTATAAAACCAGTTATAAAAACATTTGTAATCCACATCAATACTCAACGCTTGTAGGGTTGTTACTGTAATGTGAATACAATATAATATAAATTTAACCTCCCAGTTTACCTGTCAGTTTTAGTTTGAAGAAGGAAAGTTAAAAGATTAGCCTATCAGAGGTTAATAATGATCAGAAATTGAGATTAAAAAGCCAGTTCGACCTCCCTCTTCAGCCCTGTTTAGGGCAGGAACTGTGTCCGAACTGAATACCTTATATCTTCCTCCATCCTTAGCACCCTGGTTAATGTAGTAAGAGCTTAATAAATGCCATCATTTTATGGTTATTGAAAGGTCTCACTAATGAACTGTGTTAATATTGTTGTTGCATAAGCCTAAAATGTGGAAAGTGTGGGATAATGATAGTTTACAGACTAAGGTCACCAATGAATAGGACTTTGCTGTTGAATCCCTTGAATGACGTCACTATTTTTCATCCTTAAAACACGGAGTATATAGAACTGGCAGGAGAACCTGTGCTTTTCCCAGATGAGAGAGCTTCCCACGTCTCTTTTTGACTTTTTCATTTCCTCTCTTCTTATAATTATCTTTCTGTCACTCTTCTCTCACTCTCTTCAACTCTCTTCTCACTCTCTTTAACTCTCCTCCCCTCTCTCTCTTTGGCTTTGAGCTCTTGAGCTGATTTTCCTTCCCATTCTTTTCTTCTCTCCTTAGATCTGTTGATCAGTAAATCAGTCATTCAATCAATGGTATTTATTGAGCACTTACTATGGGCAAAGCACTGCACAAAATCTCTGTTTAAATTGTCCTACTAACTGAACCTTTCCTCCTGTCCCTACTCTATCAGTCAGTAGTGCTTACTGGGTGAAGAGCACGTAATAAGCGCTTGGGAAAGGACAGTACAATAGAGATGGTAGGTGCCATCTCTGCCCACAAAGAGCTTGCAGTCTCCAGGGGAGCTTAAAGTCTACTCTCTCTCCCTCTATTTTTGTTTCTCTTTATAGTATTTGTTAGGCCCTTACTATGTTCCAGGCACTGTACTAAGCGCTGTAGTAGACGCAAGCTAATCAGATTGGACCCGGCCCATGTCCCACATGGGGCTCTCAGTCTTAATAGTAAGCACTTAACAAATACCATCATTATTATTAATCCCCCTTTTGCAGATGAGGTCACGGAGGCGCAGAAAAGGGAAGTGACCTGCCCAAGGTCACACAGACTGGCATTAGAACCCAGGTCCCTCTGACTCCCAGGCCTGTGCTCTTTCCACCATCCACTCTTATCTTCTGTCCATGCCCTTCCTTGTTTTCTTGTCCCATTTTCCTCTTTTCCCTCCACTTGATAGTCTTCTTTGTCTTTGCCTATTCCCGTCAACCTTTGTCGAAGTCTGGGCCACCCTTCTCTTCCGAATTTACGGCTGCCTCGTGTTTTCTCCCACTCCACTCCAGCTCATACTCTTTGCCCCTCCGATGCCTCACCCCCTCGCTCCCAGCTCTCCCATCTTCAGCCACGTCACCCACGCCTTTCCTCCTGCCTGGAACTCCCTCCCGCTTTACATCTAGTAGATCACAGCTCTCTCCATCTTCAAAATGCTCTAGCTCATGGCGCCGCTCAAACTTAAATACCACTGAGTTTCCAATTGATTTTTGTCTCCCTCCTGCTTTCCGTGGTACCCGCTCCTTCCCTTAACGTCCACTCTGTCCTTTTTTTGGTAGTTTTTCATTTTTCAAGTTCTCTTTCTTTGCCATTAGCTTATAGACCTCTCGAGGAAAATGGCGGTCTGTTTTACGTGTCCAAGGGCTTCATTCGGTGTTCTGCATATACCTCTAAATATATGCTCTAATGACGTCACCTCCCCCCCCCCCCGACTCTGCCTCCTAAATCCTTTCTTTCTGCTCTACCCCCATCTCCCTTTCTCCATCTTTTCCTTTTTCTCTCTCCCTCGCTCTCAGAGTTCCTTGTTCTTTCCTCCCCAATCCTCTTCCCCTCTGGCAAAAGAGACTTTTCACAGTGGTCCGTCCCGGTTTGCTTGTAGGACATATGGGTTTGTTTGTTCCCCGACAAAATTCTGAGCGTTTGGATCCACCAGCATTCACCAATGTTTACTTGTCATTTTTGTGAATGATTTCCTAGGCCCTGATAGTCCTGGGCTCGGGGTCTGTTTGAAAAGATAAAGGGAAAGCTGGGAGAAACAACCTACATGTCATAAGGGTTGGAACATGTGTCAGATAAAGAGAGGAGAGAGCAAAATTGGTTCTGCGTAGGAAATTAGGAACTGAAATTCTTCCAGAAATGGTATCAAGGAAAGATGTGAAAACCCTCTGTCTTTAAGGGAAAGGATCAGTAATGGACTGAAAAGTTTGGAAACAGGTTGGATTTTTTTATGGTGTTGGTTAAGCGCTTACAATGTGCCAAGCACTGTATTAAGCACTGGGCTGGGTACAAGGTTGGACACAGTCCATGTGCCACGTGGGGCTCGCTGCCTTAATCCCCATTTTACAAATGAGGTAATTGAGGCCCAGGGAAGTGAAGTGAGTTGCCCAAGGTCACACAGCAGACAAGTGGCAGAGTCGGGATTAGAACCCAGGTCCTCTGACTCTCAGGCCCTTGCTCTATCCATTAGGTCACCCTGCTTCCCTATAAAGCAATGAAGACATTGAGGAACTATTACAGAAAATGTCCAGAGATAAATATGTTAAAGGGTCAGAAAGGAATCGGGTAAGAAGTTGCCTCTTGTATTTCAGGGAAACTGATTAACCGAAGCCATTGATTGGATTGGTCTCCACAATCCGTTTCGCCGCGTTGGAGGTATTTCC
Organism: Ornithorhynchus anatinus; assembly: GCF_004115215.2. Classification (NCBI taxonomy): domain Eukaryota; kingdom Metazoa; phylum Chordata; class Mammalia; order Monotremata; family Ornithorhynchidae; genus Ornithorhynchus; species Ornithorhynchus anatinus. Next base: position 26,631,115 of record NC_041747.1, read on the forward strand.
GAAAGGAGAAACGCTCAGTGTCATGATTCTGTGTGAACCACAGCCCATCAAGACTCTACCATTCAAACCCCAAGGTGAGTCAGGTCCTCTGCTTGAAACGCTTCTCCCTCCTGTCATTCATTCATTCAGTCGTACTTATTTAGCGCTTACTGCGTGCAGAGCATTTGGGAGAGTAGTGTACAACAATCTGTCCTCTTCACTCCTCCCTCCTCCCCCACCTGCTCCTCAGAGCGCTTCTGTTTGATTTCAAAGCTGTGACTAACATTTTCCCCCTTCAAGGCTGGGGCCAAGCTATTCGATCATTCCGGCAAGTTAATCGACACGAATCTCGTTTTGCTCCCTCATTGTATTTCGTGGAAAGCCTTGGAGGGATGGGGGAAACTCCTTTGGGGCAATTAACACTGCATGTTTGGAGACCCTTCCTTCATCTAAAATGGGCTAAGTGGAAGAAAGCAAATAGAGAATGCTACAAATAGGCTTAATTGGAAAAGTGTTGTCCTTTGTAGTTGAGATCTTGAGAATTACCTTGGATTACCCTGATATCTACTTTGAACAGAGGGACGTTTAGGATCCGAAACAACTAAATAATGGTATTTATAATAATAATACTTAATAATAATTAAGGTATTTGTTAAGGGCTAACTGTGTGCCAAGCACTATCCTAAGAGCTGGGGAAGATACAAGGTAATCAGTCCCTGTCCCACTTGCGGCTCACAGTCTTAATGCCCATGTTCCAGATGAGGTAATTGAGGCCCAGAGAAGTGCAGTGACTTGCCAAGAGTCACACAGCCGACAAGTGGCAGAGCCGGGATTAGAACCCAGGTCCTCCCGAATCCCAGGCCCGTGCTCTATCCGCTAAGGATAATAATGATGATGGTATTTGTAAAGTGCTTACTATGTGCCAAGCACTGTCTTAAGAGCTGAGGAAGATACAAGGTAATCAGGTTGGACTAAGGCCCTGTCCCACGTGGGGCTCACAGTTTTAATCCCCGTTTTACAGATGAGGTAACTGAGGCACAGAGAAGTTAAGTGACTCGCCCAAAGTCACACAGCTGATAAGTGGCGGAGCTGGGAATAGAATCCACGACCTGACTCCCAAGCAGGCTAGGCTATGCTGCTTCTCTAGAGCATCTCTGGAGCATCTAGTGAGGACTAAGCCCTAAATAAATACTTGAGCAAGTACAATATGATTTATAGACTCCATTCCTACCCTCAAAGAGCTTACAACTACTGAATGGCATGTATTGTTCATTCATTCAATTCCACAGTATTCATAGAGCACTTACTGTGCACAGAGTACTGTTAAGCACTTGGGAGAGTACACAACAGCGATAGACACATTCCCTGCCGACAGCAAGCTCACAGTCTAGAGGGAGAAACAGACATTCATATAAATAAATAAATTATAGATATGAGTGCTAGACCCAGGACTCAACATTTGGAAGAATGCAAGAGTAGAAATACAAGCATTCCCCGTCCTCAGGGAATTTACAATCTAGCAGAGGTGAAAACTTCTTCAATCAATCGATATGACTGCTAGTAGTGTTACATTAGTTGAGTTGATGGGTTTCCACTTGCCCATTCCACGTTTCAGGCTTGAGGATTGGTTGAACTCCATCATTTAATTTGCCAGCCAATTCAGGGGCAAAGTCTTTGGACTAACTGTGCCTTGTGGAGAAGTGAGTTAAACCGGTCCCTGTCCTTGACACGATGTGCAGAGCCTCACGGGATTTTTAAAAAAGCCCTGGTAGAGGAAGGATTGTTGGTCTGGGAGAGGGATTTGCAGCCTCAATTGTGAATCTGGATAGAGTTTCACGGTCAGTGGCACCATCTTGAAATGCAGAGGTCGCGGCTGACGGAACGAAATAAGGATGTCTTTCCTGGAAAACAGGCTGATTGTTCTCCCTTGTTCAAGTCTTTGTTTCCTTGCAATTTATATTCACCTAAAGTTTTGGTTTTTTCATGAAACGGTATGAAACAGAGCTTCAAACAGCCCTCTTACATGCAAAACATGAGATCATGGAAACTAGTATCAAAGTGCTACCGGTACTCGAGCGATTGGTATTCAACAAGCCAGAGCAAGTTGTCATCGACGGCATTATTTCACGCATTTGGCATAAAGACATCTGGATTGCTTCTGGGGCCCCTTAAAACGAGTGTTCTCAAGTCTGTCCTGTTCCCAATAAAGTGGGGTTCCCTTCTGAGTGTTGGGCAGATATTTTCTCCCTCTTTGATTTCCCTCATTTTCCTTTTCACTGTGTTAGCCTTTCTCTCTCACTCCTCCCTTTTCTCTTTATAGAATTGTTTTTCCTGTGATCTAATACGTGTGGGAATTGCTAATATGGAATATAGAAATCAACGGAACCTGATACATTTAATTTTCTATGTATGTTACAGATGATGATGATGATGATGATTTAATTGGTTGCTAAAAATGTGAGATAATTTCTTTCAAAGACTCATATTACCTGTTGGGGTCAAATTTTCTTTTCTTTGTCTTTTTTTTTTTTTAACAGAGGTGAAAAATGCTGTATGAAAGGTGTGGAATCATTTTAGTCATCGAAATTAGAAATGGAAAAGCCTTATTATGGTCTCCTAGTTCACTCAGTTGCCGAAGCACAAATGTTCCCTAGAGTGTGTTTTCTAATGTTATTTCCAGACTAGTTTTGAATGACTGAGTTTTTCACAGTCCCCATGGGAGAATAATCCGTATTCTTATTTCACCATTAGAAAATTTTTCCTTGAACCTATAATCAGATTTTTTGGTCCATTCTGGTCTCATACCATTATTTTAACTCTTACAGAGAGTGCTAAACACTTCTCTATTCTTGGTGTAAATTCATTCTGAATCCCATTATCCTTTGACCGGCTAATGGATATATGTCTTAAATCTTTACTAGGAAGTTATCGTGCAGTTCAGTAATCACTGTCATATTAGAGCCAAAGTTATTCTGCTCTTGGGCCAGTGGAAAGAGCAATGTTCTGGGAATCAGGAGGCCTAGGGTGAGAAGCAGCACGACCTAGTAGAGGATGGGACAGTGCTCAGCGCTTAGAACAGTGCTTGGCACACAGTGAGTGCTTAAAAATATCATTGTTATTATTCTTGTTGTTGTCCTTCTCATCTGGGCTCTATCAGCTGTCTTTGTGACCTTGGGTAAGTCATTTCTCTGGGCCTCAGTTTCCTCATATGTAAAATGGGGATGAAATACCCATTCTCATGCCTACTCAGACTGTGGCCGCCACGGACAGTGGAGACTGTCTGACCTGATGGTCTTGTATGTACCGCAGTGCTTAGTACAGTGCTTGGCACATGGTAAGCTCTTAAATACCCAAAGTATTTATTATTATTATTATTATCACTATATCATCATCGTAGCCAATGGAGAAAATGTTGGGGGGTGGCATCCAAATCCTCAGGAAACCAAACAAATATCCGGTTTGAGCAGCAGTTTCTTAGAAAGCCCATCTAAAATGGTATCTGTTTATTTGCCTAAATGGGTGCGTCATTTCAAATACTTAACAAAACCCTGCTATACAATGTAACCATCAAAGAATGAGCGGTTGTTTGGCATCACTGTAACTTTGAAAGCTGATTTAAAAATTTCAGCCAAGTGAGCATTTTTTTCTGTGCATTTTAGAGTGGCTCTCTCATCGCCTGCATTTTGCTCTTTGGTGGCATAAAAATAACTCTGAGCAGAAGGGATCTCCCTGTAGTTCCTAGTCATCTTGGAAAACAACCCCCAAGTTCAGTGTGGTCTTGTGACCGATGGGATACTTGGGAATCGGCATTTGAAACGGATGGATTAAGGTTTCCTCTCTTCTCCTGTCTTATGCCCATTCTAGGTTTATCCTAGGGGCTAGGAAAAACCATAAACTGGATAATTAATCTCAGAAGAATTGAGAATGTTCTAAAGTCGCTTTCCCACAAGGCTGGAAAATATATCCCAGGACCAAAATAAAAAAGTTTCAAAAGTAGTAAGTGGTTGTCTCACAATTTAGGACACGTGATGGTGAAAAAATATGTATTTGCAATAGTTAGAATATCTACTACAAATTATTGTCAGTTGTTCAGCGGTTTCTCCTGTTTGGAGGAGGGAAGGTTGTAAAAGTGCTCGTTGTGATGCAGGATACATCATCTTCCTTCTATCGGTCCTCTAAAAAAGAGGCGGGGGGGAAGCAGTTGCCATAGAAACCGTCCTCTAGGATGCAGGGCAGTTTCCATAGGAAAACATTCGGTACTGCCGCTTAACTTTTGTGTCTCTAAAATGTGCTTTCAGGGAGAAGCACACGCTTTCAAGCCAGATTCTTTCTGCAATAATGTTCTTTGTTGGCGGCAGACAGGCCACCGATGTTAAATCAGCATCTTTCTCGTGAAGCCGTCTAGTACCTGTGTGTGAAGTCAGCGGCGTGAGCCAAAGGAACTGAGAGAACCAGTCTCGGCGCCTTGCATTCCAAATGATGCGGGAAATAAAAGGCCCCGGGGGGGTGGGGGTGGGGGGCGGTTGGGGGCCTTCTCTCCTGAAGAGATCTCTGCAGAGCTATCACTTCTTCTTTGTAAAGGGGTTGAGGATGCTGCAGTGTCGTTAAAGGAGAATTCTGCTGCCATCTTATGGGTATCGGTAGAATTTATGGAGAGAGGAGAGAATTCCACTCAGCCCAGCAGTCCATCTCCCAAAATAATCACCGTGGTGGTGTTTTAAACGCCTACCATGTGCCAGGCACTGTACTACGCGCTGGGGTGGACACAGGCATATCGGGTTGGACAGAGTCCCTGTCCCTCGCTGGGTGGCATCAGAGAACGCTTGGACGAATGACGTGACTGTTGTCCTTTTTCTTTTTTTTTTCCTTCCAGTGGTACTTGTAAAGTGCGTTATTTGCCAGGCACAGCCCTAAGCGTCGAGGTAGATACAAGGTAAAGTTGTACAGCGTTCCTCTCCCGCGTGGGGATCACAGTCTAAGTAGGGAGGAAGAAAGACGTAATCCCCATTTTTACAGACGAGGTCACCGAGGCACGGAGAAGTTAAGCGACTTGCCCAAATAATAATAATGTTGGTATTTGTTAAGCGCTTACTTTGTGCCGAGCAGTGTTCTAAGCGCCGGGGTAGATACAGGGTCATCAGGTTGTCCCCCGTGAGGCTCACAGTCTTCATCCCCATTTTCCAGATGAGGGAACTGAGGCACAGAGAAGTGAAGTGACTTGCCCACAGTCACACAGCTGACAAGTGGCAGAGCAGGGATTAGAACCCGTGACCTAGTCACACAGCAGACCAGTGGTGGAGCTGGGATTAGAACTCAGGTCCCCTGACTTCCAGGCCCGTGTTCTTTCCACTAGGCCACGTTGCCTTGTCCTCCTTGGTTTCCAGGATAAAGGATCGACGGACTCAGTGTTGCCTTTGCTTGCGTTCACAAATTCTCACCGATGGGAACGTACCCACTTAAGATCCCTAACTGGTCCGCAAATCATTCAGTAGTACTTCCTGAGCCCCCTTCTGTGTGCAGAGCACTGACCTAAGTGCCTGAGAGAGTACCGTGGGATTCGTAAAGTCCCTGACCTCAAGAAATTTACAATCTAGAAAGAAATCTGCCAACTAACAAATCTATCCAAACCCTCCTTGAGTCTTCCAACCTCACTAACCTTTTCCCTGTACCCACCCAAACTGGGCTGGGGAGGAGAAGGGATGTATAGGAAGCGGAGATACAACCTGGAAGTGGAAAACGGTGCTCGTGCTGTTGGGAAATGTAGTCTCCCAGCACCAGTTCAGGCCTGGAAGTTCAGGACTTATAACTAAATTGCTCTGGTGGGTCCCCTTCAATTATGCAGGCACATAGCCCAGTGGATCTAATGATAATAATGATACTGTTGGTATTTGTTAAGCGCTTACTATGCGCAGAGCACTGTTCTAAGCGCTGGGGGAGATACAGGGTAATCAGGTTGTCTCATGTGAGGCTCACAGTTAATCCCCATTTTACAGATGAGGTAACCGAGGCACAGAGAAGTTAAGCGACCTGCCCACAGTCACGCAGCTGACAAGTGACAGAGCTGGGAGTCGAACCCATGACCTCTGACTCCCAAGCCCAGGCTCTTTCCACTGAGCCACGCTGCTTCCCCGACCTAATGTAAAGTGACTTCAAGATCCACCTGCAGCTTCGAGAGATGTAAAGTATATTGTAAAATGGGGATTAAATCCTATTCCCGCCTCCTTGGACTGTGAGCCCTGTGTGGGACAGGGACTGTGTCCAATCTGACTAACTTGTATCTATCCCAAGGGCTTAGAACAGCGATTGGCACCTAGGAAGCACTTATGTACCGTATTTTTTTTTTTTTTACTAATAGTAGTTGCTCAATAAAATCCATCACTCTTTCTTACTACCAGTCTAGGCAAACTGTGCTCTACTGCAAGAAAAGAACCACTTCCAAACCATCCCATTTTCATCATCGGATTGAAAACGAGGCCGAGACCGTGGCCATGAGCAACAGGTGAAAACGACTCCGTTTCTTTTCTCAAATGGCCGAACGGTTCACCTTTCGTAGATACGATAACTAGGCAGACTTTCGATCTGTCTGGAGCCTTTACTCAAAGAGCCCTCTCTCCTACCTTCTGGCACCCCAGGTTGACATGCCTGTCTTGCTGTTTCCCAGCAGTCCACGTATTCGTATGCCACTTGCAATCTCCGCCGACTCAACGACAAACTGCCGAGACTGGGTGAGTTGTGCCCCAATCTCAAATAAACTCAGTCATCACACGCTGAGCTGGACAGTCTGAAGTGGTCTTAGCTTAAGAGGAGAATTGAAGCCGTTTAGAGAAGCCGATGTCTTAGAAAATGGCCCCAAACAGAAGCAAGCGTGATTTTTTTTTTTTAATGCCTACTAGCTGTGAGCAATCCCTGAGCTGTGACGGTTTCAAACGTTCTATCTGGAAAATAAGACTTGCTTTCGGGTGAACAGAATGGTATTCGACAAGCTTTTGTAAGCTTTAATTTCTCATTGCCTGCCCGGAATTTCCTTTTACTTTTAGAAAAACTCTAAGGTTGCATCTGGAGGGCATCAGATGAATTATCCCGCCTACGGCTATGAGCATTATTTTAATATCGGAATGAGCCTTTGCCCAGCTAAATTGTCTCTGCCAGGCAATTTGACTTCATTTTTCAATTTAAAGCTTGCTTTTTTTTTTAGCCGCAGTTTCACACCTGGGCAAGCTTGACCTTTGGGGCGAGCCATGTCATGCTAGGTCAGACCATGCCATGTTTGACCCTGTTATGCCCGGTCACGCCATACCACGGTGAGAGATGCTCTGTCGTACTGGGTCACGCCGGTACATGCCATGCGGGATGCCAGGCCGTGCTGGGTGATTTTCCTTACATTCCCCTTAGATTTTTTGAGCTACGTAGATACGGCAAATAGTAGCAGACGCACACACCAGGAGAGCCATCACAGCCTACAGTGAAAACATCTCTGGTTTTTTTCCATCCCTCCATCCTCTCCTTTCATCTCTCTGCAGGTGCGCGTGGTTTCTAAAGCAGGAGGAGGAACATACTACTTAGATTGTTCCACCATACTTAGACAATGAATCCCAAATTGGACAGGAACGGTATCCGGCCTGATTGAGATGTATCTACCTCAGGGCTCAAAGAGCGCTTAGTATTACCACTGGAAAGAAAAACACAAAAACACAGACATAGCTAGATGGAGCGGTGCTGACTCTAGAGCCTGGGGAGGAGTTTTTTTAAGATCAATCAGTCAGTTGTATTTATTGAGTGCTTACTAGGTGCAGAGCATTACGCTGGGCACTTGGGAGAGTATAATATAACAATAAACAGACATATTCCCTCCCCACCACAAGTTTAGAGTCTAGCAGGGGAGGCAGACGATATAAATAAATTCCAGATATTTACATAAATGTGTAGAGTCAATCGATAAGTGGTATTTACCGAAGGCTTACTGTGTGCAGAGCACTGTACTGAATGCTTCGGAAAGTACAATACTAGAGTCGGTAGACACGATGGTTGTCCGTAAGGAGCTTCCAGTTTATAAGGGGAGACAACCACTAAAATAAATTACAGGTCGGGGAAACGGCGGAGTGTGAGGATTCACTTTCTTACACTCCTCCCCGTCCGTTACAGTACGACTAAGACGTCTGTGGCTCTTGCTTACAAGCAGTGGCGGTGTGGTTTCTTTTGTGGCTTTCAGTTGTGACGAAGCTTGTACGTCGTTTCATCAAACGGTTCTGACCTTTATGTCCTGATGTATTGTTGAGCGTTTTCATGACAGAAATCTCTGGATTGGCTTACGGTGATAATCACATTGTGTCAAGTTCATGTCGTGCCTATTGTTTCACTCTCGATAACTCTCTCTCTTCACACTGACTCATAATAGAAGCGAGGGAAAAAAAAGAATAAGCCAAACACCACAGTTGGATTTGGAAATAATTGCCTTGTGTAGACCTACTCTAAATGTGAGCTACAGACAAGTTAGTAATAGTAATAGCATTTACTAAGCACTTACAGTGTGCAGAGCACTGTGCTGAGTGCTTGGAGAGACTACACAGGTGGGAATCAGACATGGTTCCCTGACCCTGATGGAGCTCACAATCTAAGAAACCATGCTTTTGCTCTGTAAGGGAAAAAATCCACTTTTTTACGACGTGGTGAAATTACCGATCACCTTTATGATTCCCGGGAGATCATTTTAGGAATGAAGTCAAACTCCTTCTGACAGTGTCAGTTGAAATCAACTGAATTTAGGACGGGGCCAATTAAGGGCTAAAGCTAAAGAACCAGATAAAAAGAATAGACAGAAAAGCATCCTGTCTAGCAGGCATTCATTAAGTCAATGCTTCTAATTCATCAGCTCTGATTAATCCACTCTCCATCACAGCCTTTCTCCAACATTCACTTTTCCTGAGGAAAATAGCCAACAGAAATGAAAGAGCATTGGACGCACCATTTTAGTGCTTCTCCGTCCTTCACATTTAGCCCAATAACATCTTTATCTTCAACAGGCTTGGAACGGGAACAAGAAGGCAGAGGAGTTGGGTAGAAGGGAGAGAAGACAGAAAATAACTGTCCAGTTATTCCATTTCAATGAGTCGGTTAATGAAAACGGGTAAGTATTCTGATGTGACGTATTGGTATCGGATAAGATGTCTGAGTTCGAGTCTGTATTTTTATATCAGTTTTGAACGACGCTGTAACACTTTCTTTGATATGTACATTTATCGCGGTCAACGGCCCTAGAAATGACAGGAATTTAGGAGTGGAAATTAGCTGGATTGGCAGCCCTGGAAATTAAGCCGCTTTTTCATCTGGAGAATTGGTAGGAGTTTATTGGAAGGGCTTCTATCACAACGCCCTTTCCATTTCTGATCTAGGTAGTTTAGTGTTAAGCTTTTTCAGCCTGTGGCTTCTGTATTGAGCCTGTCAAAAAGTTGCAATTTCAAACTGGCATAATGGGGTCTGGGGTGTTTTGCACACGCAGCCAAGTAAAAAGGGCGTACATTTATCTCAGGCTTCACAGTCAGAATCTAAATGCTGCAGCAGATTCCAAGTTGGCAAAGACTCGGGGGTGATTATTCAATCTGGCCCGATTTGTTCAACTTGAATACCAAACCCGGGCAAGAGTCTTTCATGTTTCTGAGTCCAGATTGGATAAGCTCTAAAAACATTCCATCATTAATCCCCTGAGTCATCCATACACTCATATATTGTTTCTTGCATAACATCTGAAAGAAAATCTTCCAGGAAATACCTTAATACAACCGCATTTCAGGTTTGGAACACGATACTATTTTAAGCATCTGCCGTCAAGGTTTCATTTACCCAGATACAGAGGCTGGAATGAATTAACACTGAAAGATGTAACAGTGAAAAGGCAATAAGACATTTTATATTTTTTGATCCAACTTTATGGGGACTGAATCTTAGATATTATCGGCTCTTTGGGTTTGGAGGAAACCCGAAAGCTAAGAGGCGCCGTTTGTGAAGCAGAAAATGGAAATCCTTCCCTCCAGATACACCAACCTCTCACCGCCTACTTCTATATTTCAGTCTTAAATCACTGAGTCAGTAGAAGGCCTAGAGATTCTAAGGGAGTGACAGATTTACTTTAAGGCACCTCAGGAGCTCACAGCGCCCCGGCTTTATAATTGAACGGGGGTTCTTGAGGTGCCTGTTCTCCGATCCGATGGGCAACTATCAAGAGACTTCAGTCACCTCTGACAGTGGTCAAAAATTACAAGCAAAAATAGCCTTGAGTTCAGTTTCCAAAGAAAAAACTATATATTAAAAAAAAAAAAAAAAGAACGAGGTGAGGAAGGACATGAAGTTGGTTAGTGGAAAGTAGTTTTCCAGAGTCTTCAGGGCACGGTATTAACGAGCCCAAGGCTCTTAAACCATCTCGGTTGTCCCTCGGCCCTCCGTGTCAGGAGGCCAAGGACTCGCGCGGGGCGTTGTGAGATATGCTCCAACCAATGCAGCTGCTGCCCTTCAAAATGTGGCGTCGATTCTTCGGATTATAAACGGCGATGCGTCACGTAAGCCTCCGAACACATTTACGGGTACGCCATAGTGCACCGCTCCACCAGTATTAATAGCGGTGACGTTTACTGGGCATCCAGTTGGTGTGGTACACTGTACTGGGAGCTTGAGAAGTACAGAATAATGAAGTCACAAGTTCTCTGCCCACACAGAGTTTACACTCTGAGTGAGAAGCAAGACAGCTCTCTTGGAGAAAGTCAATCACCCTTAGAGCGTGAGCCCCATGTGAGACAAGGACTGTGCCTGGACTGTCTCTGCCAAACAGTGCTTAGCACAAAGTCAGTGCTTCACAGATCCTACTATTATTCAGGTTGCTCTAATGATGATGCTGAACAAAGCTTTACTTTAGAGAGTAGGGTGGCCACTGCTAGAATCCAGATAATAATAATACTAATAATTGTGGGATTTGTTAAGCACTCACTATATGCCAGGCACCGTACTGGGCGCCGGGATAGATCCAAGATAACCGAGTTGGACACGGTCCCTGACCCACGTAGGGCTCACAGGCTTAAATCCAACTTTTACAGATGAGGTAACTGAGGCACAGAGAATAACAGTAATAATAGTAATAATCGTGGTATTTGTTAAGCGCTTACTCTATGCCAAGGTACTGTTCCACACGTTGGGGTAGATACAAGGCAATCAGGTTGGACCCAGTCCTCGCCCTCATGGGGCTCCCAGTCTTCATCCCCGTTTTACAGGTGAGGTAACCGAAGCACAGGGAAGTTAAGTGATTTGCCCAAGGTCACCCAGCAGTCGTGCGGCAGAGCCAGGATCAGAACCCACGACCCCTGACTCCCGGGCCCGTGCTCTTTCCACGAGGCCACGCTCTTTCTCAAATACCGTGCGTGTCACTTTGCCAGCAGTCCCCATCATTTTGAGAAAATAAGTACTAGTGTGAATTTTTATTTTGAAAAAATAAGTACTCGTGTGAATTTACTCTTGGGTGGGCACGACTAGTGTTTGCACTCGTGTCCTGGATCCCTAAATCAGATAGAGGGGGGAAAAAAAAAGCCTCATTCCTGACCTTGCGCTCGCTTCTTCAACCCCGCGGTCTCGCTGACAATAGATCTCTTTGGATTTAGTCCCGTTGCCAACTTCTTTTCCGCTACTATTGCAGGGCAGATCTCCCTCTACCTCCTGACGCCCACGTCTTAAAGACAGAGATGCGGAGCTTCGACGTCATCAGCGACGGAGGCCGGACGGAGACGAGACCTGTCAGAGGCGGAGACGAGACAGGTGAGAAACATGCAGAGACAAGATGTGCGATCAGCTCTCCTGGATCCCTCCTCTCCGCCCCGTTGATTGATCGCTTCAGCCGATATTGTTTGAGCGATCGATACCTCGTGAAAAGTAGTTTTCCCTCTGAGCAGTGTCGGCTGAGCAGCGAACAGTTTCATCCTACTCCAATCAGTTGATCTGTGGCGTTTGCTAAGTGCCTACTGTGTGCAGAGCGCTGTGTCAAGTGCTTGAGAGCTTATAATCTAGAAGGAAATTTCCAAAATTATCCCTCCCTGTGGAGGCCTGGACCGCGCCGTCCCAAGGAACGAAGACGATTAAAGGTTTGGGAAATCGTCCCTGGGTAGAAAATTGAAAAGTTGATTTAGTCTTGGGGGAAAGAAAAAGGCTGGGGGGCGGCTTTAATAATAGTAATAATAATAATGTTGGTATTTGTTAAGTGCTTACTATGCGCACAGCACTGTTCTAAGCGCTGGCGTAGATACAAGGTGATCGGGTTGTCCCACGTGAGGCTCACAGTCTTAATCCCCATTTTACAGATGAGGGAACTGAGGCACAGAGAAGCGACTTGCCCACAGTCACACAGCTGCCAAGTGGCAGAGCTGGGATTTGAACCCATGACTTCTGACTCCCAAGCCCGGGCTCTTTCCACTAAGCCACGCTGCTTCTCTCTATTTATTGAGCACTTACTGTGTGTGCAGAGCACCGCGCTAATTAATTCATTAATTAATTAACGACGGAGTTTGTTAACCACTTACTATGTCCCACGCATCCTAAGCCCTTGGGAAGTACAGTTCGGCAACACACGGAGACAATCCCTGCCCACAACGCGCTCACGGTCTAGAAGGCCGGGGAGACAGACATGGAAACATTTAAAGAGGCACCTGTAGCATCAGTAGAAATGGAGTTATAGATATATACAGATTATTAATAAAAATAAATAGAATTATAAATGTCTACCCAAGTGCTTTGGGGAGGGGGGTAGAGTGAAGGGAGCGAGTTGGGGCGATGGGGAGCGTAGAAAATGGGGGACTTTGTCTTTGTGTATATATCTATGGCTCAGTGGAAAGAGCCCGGGCTTGGGAGTCAGAGGTCATGGGTTCGAATCCCCGCTCTGCCGCTTGTCAGCTGTGTGACCGTGGGCGAGTCACTTCAATTCTCTGGGCCTCAGTTCCCTCATCTGTAAAATGGAGATTAACTGTGAGCCTCATGGGGGACAACCTGATTACCCTGTTATCTCCCCCAGCACTTAGAACAGTGCTGTGCACATAGTAAGCGCTTAACAAATACCAACGTTATTATTACGATCTGTGATTCCGTTAATCTATTTTGATGGTATCGATGCCTGACTGCTTGTTTCGTTTTGCCATCCGTCTCCCCTTTTGAGACTGCGAGCCCATCGTTGGGCAGGGATGGTCTCTCTCTGTTGTCGAATTGTCCACTCCAAGCGCTTAGCACAGTGCTCTGCACCTACTGAGCGCTCAATCAGTACCGTTGAATGAATTGGGCCGGGATGGTCTCTCTCTGTTGCCGAACTGTCCACTCCAAGCGCTTAGCACAGTGCTCTGCACCTAGTGAGCGCTCAACCAACGCTATTGAATGAATTGGGCCGGGATGGTCTCTCTCTGTTGCCGAACTGTCCACTCCAAGCGCTTAGCACAGTGCTCTGCACCTAGTGAGCGCTCAATCAACGCTATTGAATGAATTGGGCCGGGATCGTCTATCTGTTGTCGAATTGTCCACTCCAAGCGCTTAGCACAGTGCTCTGCACCTAGTGAGCGCTCAACCAACGCTATTGAATGAATTGGGCCGGGATGGTCTCTCTCTGTTGCCGAACTGTCCACTCCAAGCGCTTAGCACAGTGCTCTGCACTTAGTGAGTGCTCAATGAATGAATGAATGAATGAATGAATGAATGAATGAATCTCCCTGTCCCCGCCCCTCCCCGCGCTCCTCCAATCGCCTCCCTAGCCGCGCCCCCTCATCTCCCTAGCCCCGCCCCTCCCCGCGCTCCTCCAATCGCCTTCCTAGCCCCGCCCCCCGACCCCTCTCCCCCCCCCCCGCTCCCCCCCTCCCCGGGCCCGACAGGGCGCTTGCGCACGACCGGAAAGTTCGCGAAGGTTCCCGAAGTGGCTCCGGCCCTTTCCGGAAGCGGGAAAAGCCGCCCGCCCGCCCGCTCGCTGGCTCGCTCGCTCGCTCGCCCGCCGCCGCCTCCCCCCGCCGCCCGCCGGGACTGCCCGGCCCCTTCCCCTTCCCCTTCCCCGTCGCGGCCCGGCGGGAGCCATGGCCTTGCTGTGCTACAACCGCGGCTGCGGGCAGCGCTTCGACCCGGACACCAACCGAGACGGTGAGAGGCCCCGCCCCCGCCCGCTCCCGTTCCCCCCGGGGCAGGGGGCCGAGGGCCGGGGGCCGGGGGCCGGGGGCCGGGGGCTGGCGGCGGGGCCCCCGCGCCCACGTGCATTGCCTCCCCGAGCCCGCCCGGCCTCTGCCCCTTCGATTTCTCTCCCTCCTTTAGCCCCCTCCTTTTCCTCCTCCCTCCTTTTCCCTTTTCCCCCCCTCCTTTTCCCCCCTCCTCCTCTCTCCTTTTCCTTCTTCCCCCCTTCCTTTCCTTCCTCCTTTTCCTCCTTCCCCCTTCTTCCCCCCTTCCTTTTCCCCTTTCCTTTTCCCCCTCCCTTCTCCTCCCTCCTTTTCCTCCTTCCCCCTTCTTCCCCCCTTCCTTTTCCCCTTTCCTTTTCCCCCTCCGTTTCCTCCTCCTTTTTTCCCTCCTTCCCCACTCCTTTCCCCCCTTCCTTTTCCTCTCTCCCCCTCCTTTTCACCTTCCCCCCCTCCTTATCCTCCTACTTTTCTCCTTCCCCACTCCTTTCCCCTCTTCCTTTTCCTCCCTCCTTTTCCCCTCCTTTTCCTCCTCCCCCCCTCCTTTTCCCCTTCTTTTTCCTCCTTCCCCCCTACTTTTCTCCTTCCCCACTTCTTTCCCCCTCCTTTCCCCCTTCTTTTTCCCTTCTTTTCTCCTCTTCCTTTTCCTCCTTCCTTTTCCCCGTTTCCTCCCTCCTTTCCCCCTTTCTCTTTTCCTTTCCCCCTTTTCCTCCCTCCTTTTCCCCCTTCCTTTTCCTCCTTTTCCCCCCCTTCCTTTTCTTCCCTCCTCCTCCCTCCTCTTACTATTATTTCCATCATGACATCTGTTAAGCGCTTACTACACGCCAAACCCTCTTCTGAGCGCCGGGGTAGATCCGAGGTAATCACGTTGTGCCCCGTGGGGCTCACGGTCTTCATCCCCATTTGACAGGTGAGGTCACTGAGGCCCAGAGAAGTGAAGCGACTTGCCCAAGGTCACCCAGCAGACGAGTGGCGGAGCCGGGGTTAGAACCTCCGTCCTCTGACTCCCAAGCCCGGGCTCTAATAATAATAATGTTGGTATTTGTTAAGCGCTTACTATGTGCCAAGCACTGTTCTAAGCGCTGGGGGGATACGAGGTGATGGGGTTGTCCCTCGTGAGGCTCACCGTCTTCATCCCCATTTTACAGATGAGGTCACTGAGGCCCAGAGAAGTGAAGCGACTTGCCCACAGTCACCCAGCTGACAAGCGGCGGAGCCGGGATTCGAACCCATGACCTCTGACTCCCAAGCCCGGGCTCCTTCCGCTGAGCCACGCTGCTTCTCTAAGTATTAGGCGCTTAGTATGTGCCAGGCACCATACTAAGCGCTGGGGTTCATAGAAATTAATCAGTTTGGCCACAGTCCCCGTCCCCCATGGGGCTCAAAATCTTTAATCCCCGGAGAAGTGACGGAGGCCCAGAGAAGTGAAGGGACCTGCCCACGGTCACGCAGCAGACAAGGAAGGAGCTGGGATTTAGAACTCGGGTCCTTGGGCCTTTGGGGCCCGTGGTCAATCCACCAGGCCACATTGATTCATTCAGTCGTATTTATCGCTTCTCTTTGTAGGAAACGAGGCAGGGAGGGGCGACAGCACGGCCCTCCGGTCCTGAGTGTTCAACCCAACTTGCTCCTGTGGATGGGAGGTGTAGAGGACGTACGTTTCCATCTAGTTGATTTCAACTAGAAGTGTTTATTGGGCATCTGCTGGGTGCAGAGCATCGTACTAAATGCTTGGGACGGATTACACCCTTGTCCCTGCCCTCGGTGGAGCCGACATTGTGGGTGGGGAGCAGACGCTAATATTAGGGAGAAGCAGCGTGGTTTACTGGAAAGACCACGGGCTTGGGGAGTCAGAGGACGTGGGTCCTAATCCCGGCTCCGCCACTTGTCTGCTGGGTGACCTTGGGCAAGCCACTTCTACCTCATCTGTAAAATGGGGATTAAGACTGTGAGCCCCATGTGGGACAACCTGATTACTCTGTGTCTACCCCGGCGCTTAGAACAGTGCTTGGCACGTAGTAAGCGCTGAACTAATGCAGTAAATTATCATTATTAAATTACAGATAGGGGAAGCCAGAGTATAAAGATATGTACCTAAATGCTAGGGAGGGATACTCAAGTGCCTGGGTGATGCAACAGGGGTGAGGGAGATGGGAGGTTCATCAGAAGAGACGGCCTGGCGGAGATGCGGTTTTTAATCTTCTTACAAGACCTCGTTAATAAATAGGCGGCATCGTAGTCGAGGTGCATCTGTTGTCAGACAGTCATGATTTTTGATTGAGAGCTTACTGCACACTGTACTGAGCCCTTGGGAGAGTACGGTGGGCAGACCCAGGCCCTGTCCCGGGGGAGTTTCCAGTCAAATGGTGCAACTGATGGCGTCTTAGTGCAGAAAGGTGGCGAGTGCCACCTTTATTTATTAAGTGTTTAGCAGCTCCACCCCTTTGGAGAACATGGTAGTTAAACTGTAGCTGTGGGGCCTTAATGCAGCATAAGAACTCTGGGCTAAAAGTCATGATAAGCCAATCTGAGAAAAGAAAGTAATATATTGGAAAGCGGAATCTGTGAATCGGGGGTATTTATTGGGTGCCAGGTACCGTACCAGACACGATACAGTGGAGTTGGTCGATGCATTCCCTGCTCCCAAGGAGTTCAGAGCCTAGAAGGGGGAGTCCCACTGAAATAACATTACTGAAGAAAGGATGGGAAAGTAGGGCTAGGGACTCGATGGGGTAAGGAGTATGAGAAGATCCAAGCTGGGATCGCCGATTTATGGGGGGAATGGCAAGACTTGGTTATAGAATGGACCGGGAGACCTCAGTGGCTTATGTCGACGTTTGGTTTGGGGAGATCGAATGCACTGCTGGAATAATTGCAAAAGCGGATGGGAGGAAGTAGAGCCCTGCATGGATTCCCAGTCAGGCCGGGTCAGAACAAAAGTCGATCCCACTCCACCCCTTAGAGCTTCAGAGGAAACTGCCGGGTGACCACCAAGGCACTGTGCCGGGGCAACTGGAATCGCTATTTCTGGGAACAACCGCGCTTGCTTAGCTGTAGAATTAACTCCCTGGGCCTGAGTTGGACTTGGGCTGGGATGGAGATTATCATCAGCCCGTCCACACCTCTCAGGACTCTGGAAGAAAGATAAGGAAGATCTTATAGAGGTAAAATTGAATTGTAGGGAGTGAATGAAGGGTCAGGTAGATCGGAGAGGCATCCCTCCAGAATTGGTAGCTTAAGGGAGGAGGGAAAGTGCGCAGGGGTGGATCACTTTGCGTGCGATCATGACCTCAGGTATGAGAAGGAAAAGGACAGTCTTAATTGAGCATAAACACTACTATTTGTGTAGATGTTAACTACGCATCTAGTTGTGTAGTTCTTCCGGGTGACAGTGACCGTGTATTAATATTTTGCCGAGTTGTACATCCCTTGCGTGCGATCATGACCTCAGGTACGAGAAGGAAAAGGATTAATTGAGCATAAAGACTACTATTTGTGTAGATGTTAACTACGCATCTAGTTGTGTAGTTCTTCCGGGTGACAGTGACCGTGTATTAATATTTTGCCGAGTTGTACATCCCAAGCGCTTAGTACAGTGCTCTGCACATAGCGCTCAATAAATACTGTTGAATGAATTATTTCACAGCTGAAGTCACAGTTTATGAGAGCAAAAATTAGTCAGAACTGTTTCAACCTCGCCAGAACTGTTTCAACATCCTTTAATTCGGTGGATGCGTGAAGGCATTCTAAATGGCCAGAAATAGCCCTCTGTTACTGTAGTTTTTTGGTCTTTAGTGTTTTTAAAAAACATGAAATTTGGTGATTGCTTTTTAGGGTTTATAGAATTTGTTCAATTTTTCCCAGGGAAACCTGATTGGTAAGAACCTGCAAACCTTAACTGCAAGTTGTGTAATTTTTCTCTTATGCAACTGTATGGTTTCATATTTAAAAGAATCCTTGCTTTTTATTTAGAATCAGTAGCAACACTGTTGAAAACTTGTGGTCATGCACTGGGTGAAAACTACAGAATCCAAGTGCGATGCCCATCGTCTGCCATCAAGGACAAACTTTTGGGCCACACAATGAGATGTAAGGTCAATTGTAGTTATCAGGTGTTAATTATGCAATATACAATAGTTAACAGACCGTGAGGATAGATATAAGAGAGAAATATGGATAAAAACATCAGAAAAAAAGGATCGTATGTCAAGGCATCGTGGAGGGAGAAAAGGTATGACCAAGGCGGTGTGGAGATTAATGGGGAAATTACCGTGTGCGGAGATGGTGAAACTGGAGCCTAGCAGTGATTTGAAGATTGAGCGCTAAGAACGAAGGAAGATTAGATTCTGTTTTGAAAGGAACCGAGAGCCTAAGGTGAAGTTGATGGGAGAAGTGAGTAGAGAAGAGCAACGTTAGGCATGTAGGTGCCAAAGTAAAGCGATCATGTTGTTTAAAGCCCCTGAAGAGTGATGATGTCCCACCCTGAGTTCTACTATATGCTATTTTTAGGTTATGTTCCTGTGCAAAAGGAATTCATAAGACATCCCGCATGATTGAAATAACATGAAATATAAGACAAGTAGTTCTAATTTTGTTGCATAAGAATGAATCAGTTCTTTTTTTCCCCCCAACTATTAGTTTTTACCAAAGTGTGTTGGAAAATCAGAACTACTAATTGTAGTAGACTGGCAAAAGTCACGAGATACATTTTATTTTTTTAAAATATAAAATTCTTCAGTGTGTGGTCTCTCACACTGCCCAGGAACACCATCAGTGTCCGTGGGTAAAATGTGAATCGCACATTTTAAATGTGTGGTGCTTTTTGAGAAGATGGTTTTTAAAATCCAGTACTCTGTTTTGATAAATAGCAAACATCAACTCCGTGAATGTCATCAACAACACTTACTGAGGGCCCCCTGTGAACTGAAGTAGCGTATTCTGTGCATGCGGGGGCGGGAGGGGCGTGCGATAAATGAGCTACAATTCCTACCCACTGAGTTTGCGGCCCCTTTGGGATGAGCAGATACAGATTGGCAAATAAAATTAGGTAAAAAAAAAAAAAAGGAAAAAGTGGTGGATGAATGCAAGTCAGTAAAGAAGTAGCAAACAGATAAGCACATAAGTGCTAGGGCGATTGGTTACGTGTGAAGTTTTGATGTAGAGGTTTGAAGAAATTAAAAATAGAAGTTACAAATACCATTATTATTATTAGAAGTGACTCACCATGCCAACACAGGCTTATTAGGGGCTAGGCACATTTTGAAAATTCCCGAGCAGCGTGATTATCACTACCATAGCAACTATAACCTTTGAATTTCTGGCATCTGTGTGTATCATTTCAGCAAAATCTATGAACTTATTTTGATTATTTTGGGGAGGGTGTTGATAAAGAACAGTCAAAGGAATGAACAAACAATGACTTAGTCTTATTCATTGTAAATCCTATTGGCCCTTTATTTTTTTAGACTCCTGCACGTATCACCCGGGTGTTCCTGTCTTTCATGATGCCTTGAAGGTAGGCAACCGCCACCACACGAAATAGATCCTGAACAGTATTTTAAATGTTGTTTTGGTTTTTTTAAATTTATTTACTTAGCCCTTGCATTGTTTCACATTTCTGCTCTACTTAATGCCACTGATTTGGGATTGTGTAAATGTGAACATGACTGAGGTAGGGCAACAGACTGACTTTTCGATTGCTTCAACCTCCATAGTTCTATAAATCCTGATCTGTATCCTGTATCTACCCCAGCGCTTAGAACAGTGCTTGGCACATAGTAAGCGCTTAACAAATACCATAATTAGTATTATAAAAGTATTAAATTTCCATTTAAAATGGATTAACAAGTGGTTTACAGAAAGTTGAGAAACTTGGGGAAAGATGAATGTTTTCAGACACTCAGGTTTCTAGGTGCTCTCTCTTTCCCAAAATGTTAATTGTTTGTTCCAAATTCAAGAATACAATAAATTCTCATTTTAACAAACCTCAGGAGCTCCTAGATTTATATTTTTAAAATTTGTCATATTGATGTTAGGTTAGCCCGGTTTGAAAAACCACTGTTGCTTTTTAAAATTTTCTCATTTCTTAAATGAAAGGCTGTGGATATTTGTCTAAATTAGTTGACTATATCTCGTTTTCAGTTACAGAATTAAGCATTTGAATCATTCCCAGCTCTGCATTATTTTTTTCAACTGGCATGTAACTTGAAACAGTGTTGAATTGTCCCTACATCCTAATGTTTGTCTCTTGTGTGTGTGACGTCAAATGGATTGAGGGGGTATAGGCCGTAATTTAGAGATTTCAATCATTTTGAGTCCCTAGTAATCAATCAATCAGTGGTATTTATTGGGCACTTACTGAAGGTAGAGCACTGTACTGAGCACTTGGTAGTGTACAGTACAACAGTTGGTAGACACATTCTATCTCCGTGATTTGTGTTACCAACAGGTGCTCAAGGAAGTTGGCGAAATAGAGAAAGCTATGGGTAGGGAGATAATGTCAGATTTTTTTACCTTTGCTATTGGATGGGAATATTTCAGTTAATTATTTTTCTCCTTTACATTTCTTAGGGTTGGTCATGCTGTAAGAGAAGAACCACTGATTTTTCTGACTTCTTAAGTATTGTGGTATGTATTACTGCTTTGTTCTGATGCTTAGTTTAAAGAAGTAAATTATCGTAATGACAGATCAGGCTGTCTTCACACGGCTTTGTTCTGCCCTGTGATGATTTGTAATTTTTGGTTCTACCAGCTTCTAAATGTCTCCAGAATTGTGTCCCTGACAGAAATGAATGTTTGGTAATATAAATTTGAATCTTTGTGTTAATATACAGTGTATTTTCTAAAATTATTGGTAAGGGAATCGGAGTCTTCCTGTGTTGCGATTCAAAAGTCATCTTAATCCATGTAATTTAGATGCAGAAATCTACATTTCATTAAGCTGTTCTAGACGGCAAGATATGCAATCTTGTTTTACTAGCACATTACTTTGAATTATACCTCTAAACCGTGTTTCGGTAAGGCGAAGCGTCCCGGACCCACGCCAGAATAATTGGTAGGAGTTCTGGGAAATGTGCAACTCTCCGTATTTAACACTTACAGAATACTTTCGTGGCTATTTTTGAGAACAGGGCTGTACCAAGGGCAAACATAATAATGAGAAGCCCCCCGAGCCTGTTAAGCCTGAAGTGAAGAGTACCACCGAGAGGAAGGAGCTGTCCGAATTGAAACCGAAATTCCAGGAACACATCATTCGAGCCCCTAAGCCGGTAGAAGCCATAAAGCGGCCAAGGTACAGTACCGGCCATTTGTGCGTTGACACCGTATTTCGGAAATCCTTTTACTCTCTCCAAGACAGGTAAAAAAAACCTGCTAAACGCTCGCTCTGGTAGCAGCTCACGGAAACCCGCGGGACTCGTCCACAGTAGCTCGGTGACGGAGCAGGCGGCTGAGCAAGTTAACAGTGAAAGCGGAAGAACACGAGGGCAACATTAAATACTATAAGGGCAACAGACCAGGGTTTGGGCTCCCTCACCGCTCAGGCAGGGGCTCCTCAGAGTCCACCAGTCCCAATGGCCATAACCTTCCCAACTTTGTAAAAGTTGAGCTTCTGGTGGCCTTGAGGCCAGGTAGCTGCTCCTTTTCCCTCTGCCTCCCTTCAGGGTTGCCAAAAGGCCTTCACAGTTAGCCACGGGGGTTCACACCCTTCACCCCAGCTCCTTGGGAGAATCCCGGTCCGGGCCTCCTGGCGCCTTCTTGTCCGTCCCCCCCCCCGTCCCCCCCACCCCCCCACTAACACACTGTACTCGGGATTCAGAGGAAGAGGCTCCCATTCCCACCATATAGGAAGCCCAGGAAACCCACACGTTGTTTTGAACTTATTTTATCTCTTCCGCTTTCCACGTTCACAAGGCACAGACCTGCTCCCTGAGTGTGTGTTCTGTGGAGGCAACTGGGGAATGGGATGACAGGATGGACGAGAATGTCAGATCACCCCCACGTGGTCGGTGGTGGACATTCCGTTCCCACGTGTGCAGTGATAGGTCTGGGAACGTTTTTTTTTCCTGTTCCCCAATCCCTCTTGAGTTTAAAAAAAAAAGAAAACGGATTCAGAAACAGGTCATTGTACACGGGGTGCAGTTTCCTCCCTCCCTTTCGCTCTCTCATCATTATCAGTTTTTATTGATTGCAAACCACACTGGGCCCTTGGGAGGCTACGACAGAAGATGACGAATCCCTGCCCTTGGAGCTCTCCATCCTCTTGCTTTTATTCCATCTTCTCTAGCATCCGGCTCCTTCCTAGGACATTCAGAAACTCAGTATTGAATCATTCATTCTATAATTTAAAAATATCCTAACTACTTTGTAAAGAAGCTTAACTTCCCTTTCTTCCACCCCATCGGTTTTCTCGTCCTGACTTCTCTGTGTTCATTTGGTGACATGGAGGATAACAGTAACAGTCGGGGTATTTAAGTGCTTACTATTTGTCGACCACTGTTCAAAGCACCCCAGAGTCTAAGTAGGAGGGAGAACAGGTATTGAATCCCCATTTTTCAGATAAGGGAACTGAGGCCCATGGTCGCACAGCAGACAAGTGCAGAGCTGGGATTAGAACCCAGGCCCTCTGACTCCCAGGCCCCTTGCTTTTCCTACTAGACCACGTTGCTTCTCTAGCAGGAAGAAACTTCATGCTTCCCTGGCAGAAAGAAGCTAATGGTGGACACGTAGACCTGCCCCTCTTGAAGCCAGTTTTCTAGGCATCTTCCACCTTGAGAAACAGAGCCTGACTCTCGCTTCCAGGAGGAACAGTTAGCATCTGGCGTGTCCCTTATCTGTCTTTGGACCAACAAGAGTTGCCATAACTCTAGCCTAATAATAACGTTGGTATTTGTTAAGCGCTTACTATGTGCAGAGCACTGTTCTAAGCGCTGGGGTAGGTACAGGGTGATCAGGTTGTGCCAAGTGGGGCTCGCAGTTTTAATTGCCATTTTACAGATGAGGTAACTGCTGGTGCTGCTGAGGAGGATGATGCTATTTATTAAGCACTTGCTGTGGGCTTAGTGCTGAGGTAGATGGAAGGTAATCTAGGTCAGGTTGCCTCCCAGGAGAGCAGTTCCTTTCAAGCCTTTTTGGGCCAAATCCTAAGGGTATCCAAGTTGACTACAAGAGAGATTCCTCTGTCACGACTGTGCGGCCTCCAAGAGCACAGAAACAGTTGTGCGTCCTTTCAGATACCCCTTAGTCGTGGCACGTCAAATTTGTTATTTATGCCAGATGTAAGTGCAGTTACCTAAGCACATCCTGTAAAATCAAAACGAAAAGGTATAGCCAGGTAGTGACAGGGTAACTCAAAGATTCTCAAACTTCCACCCTTTAATTCCCCCCAATCCCACCCCCAAATGGAAATCTTTAGCCTGTCTCTTCTTGGCATCGCCGCGGAACGTTCTGCGACCCAGTTTAACTTCCTTAAAATATTGCTTGATAAACATAGACCTCCTCCAGAGTGAGCTTATAAATGCAGTCTGTCTAATCGGGACTGACTTCCCTCCCCATCCCCTTCCCAGTTCTCAGTTATCTGCCGTAAGTGCTATTCCGTTAGCAGTCTTTCTGCTCTGGGAGGCAGCAAAGCAGACATGCTTATAGGTGTATTTGGTCTGGTATTTCACGATTTTAAATATTAATCTTGGGAAATTAAAGTTTCAGCCTTGGGCTTGATAATCCATTTTTAACTGGAAATTTTAGATGTTGGACAACATCTGTTAAGTATTGGGTTGACTGTGTTTGGAAAGGGAACTTGTTTTTAAAAGTGGTGGGATGTGGCATGGTAACAGTTGAACTCAAGTCTTGGAGTGCATTTTCTTGGCCAGAAGTTAGCTTCTCTAGTGTAAATTAACGTCTTGCCGTGTACAGAAATGCAAAGGCGCACTTAAAATTAAATCAAAATTCAACATATGCCTTCCCCAGTGATTTTAGAGCCACCCGGAATTACGGCCTTCTGTCCCAGTAAAGACAGTTTTATGATTTGGTTCTGTCAGTTTTGCTGCTTTCCTTTCTTTTTATAAGGCGTTGCCGAAGCGATTTGTTAAATAGGTACTCTAAAATTTTGGCTGGAGAAGAACTGCATTGCATTTTGGTGCAAAGCAAACTTTATTGAATGTTCTCCAAGGTTGTAACAGTGTTAACATTTCTGTAGCCCAGATGAACCAATGGAAAACTTGCAGTTGAAAATATCTGCCTCACTGAAACAAGCACTGGATAAACTTAAGCTGACATCTGGGGGTGAAGAAGAAAAAAAGGGTAAGCAATCTCATAGGTCCTGCTGTGCAGAAAGTGTGTTTAACGAATCTCATTGTCCCCTCTCCATAACGGTAACCGTGCCCAGTTTTTTCCCCTTCCCCCAGTCGACAGGAATAGTAAAATGTCCTAAGATTTGAAGTGGAAGGGGCCGAATTAGGTGAGGGAGAACTGTGACTCTTTCCCGCCTGCCCCCACCCAATTCACATCCCCCCTGCTCAGACCAGGCTGTTCCACTCTCTCTTGGATTAAGCGTGGCCACCAGGGTCGCGTAATACGCATTGCGTCTGTGCTTGGATGATGGACAGTGTAGCCGCGTGACAGGAGAGGGATTTGGATGGCTTTTAACCCTTTCGGAAAAGACTGGGGAAATGTAGGTTTGGGTTGCTACAGACGTGTTTTTAAAATGCTAGGTGAGTAATTTGCACTGTCGCTTTGTAGTGTAATGTACGTTTTCAGTGTATACTTGTATGCCTACATTTTCAGAGCTTAATAAGAGCAATGTGTGCAGGGTGTGTGTCTATGTGGTTTTGATTTCAGATTCAGAGAAGTGTAAAGTTAACCTGCAGGTGTGGACTAAGGCTGATGCAGGGGTGGGGAGGGGGTTGCAGACTGACCTTACCGGATACCTGCTATGATGTGCCAGCTCTTTTCAGCCCCTGGCAACTTATCCTCAGTCTCCTCCAGATAAGGGACGACCTAACAGTAACAGGATGGGTTGGAAGGTGGGAAGCTTTTTCTCATGGCCGGGTACAAAGCCTTCCCACGTACGTTCCTCGGAGTGTAGGGGAAACGTATTCAGACACTTGTGGTTGCTGTCCTCTCCCTTTCGGGGAAGGTTCTTAGATTACAGCACAGCCCAGTAGGACTGTTATTTAGTAAAGAAAGCCATTTGCCAACCGTCGTGGTTGAAAATGCAGAGGGATTGAATAGTTGGATCCTAGGGGTAGTTACGAAGTTTTTGTTTTTCACGTTACAGAGGAGGACAGCGATGAAGTCAAGATTGGGACGTCATGTAAAAATGGAGGCTGCTCAAAGGTAAAAAAAAAAAAAAAAATGTTTGAATTTTGTTCACTGAATTTTTTGTTTTTGGAAGCTAGACTGATAAGGTTCAGTACTCGGTATGAAATCCCTAAAGCAGAAATGTGGGTCGGCGCCTTTTAATTTAGAAATGGAGCTGCTAAGGAAGTTCTTGTTCTCGGCCCTGGGTCGGGTGGTTGGGAGATGTCAGAGACCTGAGGATATTGGAAGCTGTTCCCGGCTGCCAACTACCCACAGGGCCACGGTGGTTAAAATAGATGCACCAGTCAGAAGCGGGTCTACAAAACTAATTTCCCGAGAACAGAAGAAACTGAGTCAGACCAGTGGTCCTTTACGTCAGACGTTTATTTAGAAAAACCCTCTTAGGTCTCTTGGGGTTTTTAGTTTTGATTTTACCATTCCGAGTCTTTTGCAGTTCTTCTAAGAATTGACTTAAAATTTTTAAATAATTGCATCGTGCATAATCTGTTTGATTTCAGACATATCAGGGTCCCCAGAGTCTAGAAGAAGTCTGCATATTTCATTCTGGAGTGCCTATTTTCCATGAAGGGTAAGCGGGATTCAGTTTGGGGCTTTGTCTTAGCGGCCCCGGATGATGATCGTAGAATTTTTGCCCCCATGCTACTATGCTTTCTTCTGCCGGAAAACATAATTTCCTCTGTCAGTCCAGCACCATTTGCGGATATTGAATATTAATGAAAATTGCACGTTTATGTTCAGAACCAGAGCTGAGGTGGACATATTATGGCTCCTCAACTCTCGTCACGTACTCAATTGCCAGTATGGAGCGGTGACTGTATGCAGGGTACAGTATAACAGAGTTGGTAGACGACATTCCCCGCCCACAAAGGAACTTCCAGTCTAGAGGGAAACTGCTTACGCTTTCCTCCAGGTTGCTGCCTTTGCTCAGATGAGCTCCGTCGTTCCAGGCCGAAAGGGCGTAGACTTGGGTGTAATGAAAGATCCTTGCTGTTGCAGTGATGGAAGGAGAGGTGGAGGCCGCTGCATGAACAGACCAGCACTGGGTGCTGGGAAAAGAACGCCCAATGACCAGTCTGGACTTTTTCTCGGTTCGGCCTCTATGAAGTAACAGTATTGAAACCGTAGCGATGAGGAAGAGTTAATTCGCCAAGGTGCTCAATAGCCAGAGTCTTGTTCACATTGACTCGTTTGCCACGGCAGGGGTTATCATCTAATTGTTTGAGTGATGTTGCCATCTACAGTGACCGATCTTGGGCTAACAGAATGAGTAAACCGACTACAGCAGCTAATTGTCCTTACAGCCTAGGTATATTTCCTGTACGTCCCTCTGGGCAGGGAACGCGTCTACCAACTCTTTTTGTGTTGTACTCTCCCGGGCGCTTAGGACAGTGCTCTGCACACAGTAAGCGCTCAGTAAATACCACTGACCGATGGCTGTATGTTACTTCTGAACCCGCAGTTTTCCGGGTGCCTTTGCGGAACGGTCTCTGGTTATCCACCGTGTCCCCCGTGGCATTTGGTGGAAGACGAGGCCTGGACTGAACCAACATTGATATTCCTCCAACGTTAAATATAAACATTGTTTTGGAATTCACAGGATGAAATACTGGAGCTGTTGCAGAAGAAAAACGTCTGATTTTAATACATTTTTGGCCCAAGAAGGTTGTACGACGGGAAAGCATCTGTGGATTAAGAAGGATGCTGTAAGTCACAGTCTTTTTTTTTTTTTTTTTTTATCACCGGGGATCAACCCTACTTTACATTTCCATATTCTAAGAGTTTGTACTCCCTCTAGAGGAGATAGCTTTTTTAATCGAAATGACGATATGCATTGAAAAGTCTAAAGAGATCATCACTTTTCTCCCCTGACGTCTTCTGTGCTGTGATTGGAAATAGGTTTTTGACCACTGATTGCATTTAAACTCATTGTCTTAGTCCTAGTATGTGAAAATAACTTTAACGGGCATTCTCAGATTTGGTTTTTGTATTACTATGATGGTAGATTCAAATGTATGCATCACAAGTATTAGTAAATATCTTGTTAGGAATCTCTGCCACTGTTTGTACTTGCGCTGATTGTTTCTCAGTAACATGTGTTTAATGTCTCTCGACTGTAAGCTCCTGGTGGGCATCAACCTAACTCTGTTTTATCGAACTCTCCCAAGTGATTAGGACAGTGCTCTCTGCACACAGTAAGTGCTCAAATACCATTGGGCTTTCTAAAAAGGACACAGATATTAAATCTGTTGATTTTTGTCGTCTATGTCACTGCAGGGGAAAAAGGTCATTCCTTGTAGACACGACTGGCATCAGACTGGAGGTGAAGTGACCATTTCAATATATGCCAAAAATTCTCTTCCAGAACTGAGTCACGTAGAAGCGAACAGTACACTGGTGAGTGTTAAATTATGATGCTGTTAGAGTCTTGCCCTGTCACTTTGGACTGAGGGTTCCTCATCTGTAATTGGAGTTAGAGCGGCGTACTTCCTTCGCCTTAAACTGTGAGCTCCGTGGACTTTGACCACCTGATTATCTTGTCTCTACCCTTGTGCTTAACATAGAGTTCTAATACTATCATTGTGATTAGGGAACTTGAAGGAACTCTCCTCCTTTCTACCATCAGATGAAATTAAAACTGAACTCAGGTACTGTGGAAAATAAGGAACAGCTATAGTGCATACTATTACCCTTTTCTTAAATTTTGAAAACTACTGTAAATTTTTAAATCAAACTCTGCCGTCATTTTGAAATAGTTATGAGGTCATTCTAATTAGTCAACTGAAAATGCAGTGGCCTAACGAGAGTCCTATGTATATGTATTTTAAGGGAAGTCACTTCTCTTGCCCCTCCAGCAAAATGTTTACCGAACCCTCTCCAGGTTAACTTTTATAGTTAGGAAATCCCACCCTTTTAAAACATGTTTTCCTTTTTTTTTAAAAAAAAACTCCCAAATCAGCAGGAATGCCCGTGAGTTCAGTTTGGCTGATTTTTCAAAAGTCCTAATACAAGTACGTACTCTCTCCTTGGACTTCCCCGTGCAGCGCACTCCCTGGGAGCTCTTGTTTTCAGAAGATAAATGGGGTCTATTCGACCAAAGCACGTTATGCCATGTCTATCAAGTGCTCTTCTCAACAGGAATAGACAAGTTATTACTTGTCTAATAATAATAAGTTATTATTTGTTTGCAGAAAT
This sequence comes from Ornithorhynchus anatinus, assembly GCF_004115215.2. Lineage (NCBI taxonomy): Eukaryota > Metazoa > Chordata > Mammalia > Monotremata > Ornithorhynchidae > Ornithorhynchus > Ornithorhynchus anatinus. The sequence continues at coordinate 26,659,767 of NC_041747.1, forward strand.
GTTTATACTTTTGAACATGATAAATTGGGTGCTTTGTCTTTCCAGTTAAATATTCACATTGTATTTGAAGGAGAAAAGGAATTCCATCAGCATGTGAAATTGTGGGGTGTAAGTATGATCAAATACTCCTTCCGGATTTTTCTAGTGGTCCCCGGTTGATCATCTCAGAGAAGCAGCGTGGCTTAGTGGAAAGACCACGGGCTTGGGAGTCGGAGGTCGTTGGTTCTAATCCCCACTCCGCCACTTGTCTGCTTTGTGACCTTGGGCAAGTCACTTGACTTCTCTGGGCCTCAGTTACCTCATCTGTAAAAATGGGGTTTAAAAAATGCGAGCCCCACGTGGGACAATCTGATTACCTTGTATCTACCCCAGCGCTTAGAACAGTGCTCTGCACGTAGTAAGCGCTTAACAAAAACCATAATTATCATCTTAAAGACACACATCTTTAAGAGGGGTGATTGGGTAGGGGACGTGATTGTGTGCCGATTAGAGAAAAGCCACAGTACCACCGCCAAGCCCAAAGTTCAGTTTCTAATGCGGAAAACCGGGAATTGGGGGGCCGTTACTGCAAGTGAAGCAGAGGATTATTGTCCCCTGAGCACACTTTCAAGATGCCTCCCTTCTTTTGCTACAGGTGATCGATGTAAAGAGAAGCTGTGTAAATATGACGGCCACAAAGATTGAAATCTCCATGAAGAAAGCAGAACCCATGCTATGGGCAAGGCTAGAACTCCCTCCTCCCAAAACCCAAGAAAAACAGAAAGAGGATGGTTTAAAAGATCAAGAGTAGTAAAGGAAGAACGAACTACTAGCTATCACTTACCCCTTTGACATCCTGTTGCTGCAGGGTGGAATGGTGACTTGCTGCTGTAATCTGATGGAAGTAATTTTTATTGCTTCTAATCCACTGCGGGGAATATTCTTACCTTAATGCTGGACTTAGGCACTAGAGCTAAAGGCAGGGAAGAGGAAAAGTCAGAGAAAGTGTTTCCCGATAGCACCTTGGAGTTACAACAGGGGAAATATTTTTTTAAGAGCCGTGTATCTCCTTGTTCTTCTTTGCTCCCTTCTCAACTTTTATCTCATAGTGAGCTAGAATGCGAGTCATTGTAAGATTCATTTTGATGTTTAGGTTCTTGGCTTTCGTTTTTTTCTTTGAAGCTTCAGCTTTTGAAAACATGTTTAATGTGCTCCGTTTCCCGGGATTCAAACTGGACCATTGGAATCGACTCTAGGGGTTGGGCAGCAGGAGAAATTGTACTCATCCGTATTTCTAAGAGGAGAGCCTCAGTTTTGCCTTCCAGAGCCCTTAGCCAAATGGGGAATTAAGGACCTTTCATCTGGAAGGAAATAGTTTGCTCATGTGAGCTCTTTCTTCAGGGGTTTTTACAAGATCCCTTCCCCAATTAATAGGACTGGTGTCCTGATCATTACCAAGTATAATGTAATTCTCTTCAGCGACCTTACAGGAAGGTAATGGGGGAAGTACGACAGAACTCTTTTTGGCATGCTTAGAAAGAAGTAGGACTTGTAAGCCCTAATGTGAAGTGCACTGTAACACAAGGACTGTGTTCTTCAGGGGATGAAGAAGTCGGCGAAGGTGGATGGTTTAAAGATGCAGAAGCCCACAGTATGCAGTGAGGCCAGGATTCCTAAGTGGGAAGAGGATTCCTAATTGTGTAACGAAAACGAACGTTAGAGCAGAACGGGGTGGGCACTTACCTGTAGAACTTACCGGCCCCCCAAAAAACGGTCGTACGAAGCAAACTGCCAGGTTCACCCACAATTTTCAGGCTGAGAGATGCATTTTAGGAAACTGGGCAACTACTCAAACCCTAGCAGTGAGGGTTGGTTTGTCTGACTTCTCTCTAGTGCCTGTAAAATGAGGATTACTTACATCTTCGGGAGTTCTTGCCTTCTTACAGGAGGCAGAGCTAGGAAGTCTTCTCTTCCAGCTGCCACACAGCAGATTGTTAAATCTAATTGAGCTAGCATACCCATTAAGGAACAATTAGGATTTCACAATGCTAGGCAAAGCGCTGAGAAAATCACAAGTCTTCTGAGCACTTACCCGGCGAGTTTTTACAATGATCCCCTTCTCCCCGACCAAGGCACGTTCCAGGAGCTGGTTATTTGTGTGTGCTCTAGCTACAGGTTCCAAAAGTTGGACCACCTGCAGTCCTTTCACCTACTCGCAAGCAACAATCAGTGAATGCGAGGGAGTGAATATTTCTCCGAAACTGAGATCAACAGAGCTGGGTTTTTAAAATACATTTTTACCTGCATTCTCAACTTTTCAGTCCCCTATTTTCTGCATTTAAAAACTCCCGCCTCGAAGACTGCTTATCAAATCTGGGGTGGGAGCTGCTTAGCCGACAGCATGCATTTCTTCTCAAATGGTCTCTTTCACACGTGCTTGATTTTCTCTGAGATAGATATGCCTGTCTTTGGTGGGGGAACAGCCTTCTTTTAACAGAACGATTGCTTTTACCCCACAACGCTGGATTTCTTAAACCATGCCATTTTGTTTACCTTTAGTGATATTCCAAATTCTCGTCCATTTCTGGTGAAGAGCTAGCTAGAACCTTTCGCTTCGGCTCACCTCCAGCGCTGAAAAGAAATATCTCGAGGAATGTTACTTCATTTTTTTTTAAGACCCCACTTTTCTGTTTCAAAAAAAAAAAAAAAAAACAAAAACAGGTTGCTTGAAGGGGAGCAAGAAAGTTTTTATAATGGAGAAATAGGGTTTTTTTGTTTTGTTTTGTAGCAAATTATGTAAATACTTGTAAAAACGTAAACTCGGATCAACTTACCCTAAATGACTACTGTCTTGTGTAACTTGTTGATCCAGTTAATCGGTGTGTTACTATTACTAGATCCGTACACACTAGTTAGAATGGCACAAGACTGTGCTCTGATTGTGTACTGTATTTATTAACTATTCTTTCAGAGCATTCTTTTTACCCCTGCTCTCACTGGAATGTTTACTTAATTTGAGCAACTCACGCCCACTCGACAGATGAATTCTCCCCCAAATACCTTGGGGAGGCTCACCTTTTGGATCCAGGCTCCCTGGTTTTACTCTTGACTCAATACAGAAATTGCATTGAAGTGACATCCGTGTCTCCTGGTTTAAGGATTGTTGCTCTTACGGCTCTCCCTTTTTGTTCTTTTGGAACCAAATGACTTTGGCTTTTCTTTTAGTAATATTAATATTGTGAGACTGGTTTGCTGAAACATAAAGAAATTTTACTTCTGAATCGGTGGCCCGTCAATGTTTTTTCTTTTTGCATGGGAATTGTCTAAAGGTTACACATTTGTTTTGAGTTGACTTTTTCCCCTATATTTCTGAATAAATTATCATTATATACCAGCAAACTGTTTCCAGTCTGCTAATCTAAGCAATTAGTTTTAGCCATGGGCTAAATACATTAGAATATAGTAAACTCTCTTTGTGACGCACTAAGAAAGGTTGGTGTCTTTGGATTTTCACTTTTGGAAACCTCGGTATGGGTCTAGCCACAGGAAGCATTCACTACACACTACTGATCATTTTAGAACCCGATCCCATTAAATAAATGCAGTAACTTTTCCACTCGGTCACATTTCTCTCTTAAAAATATAGCCTACCTGGTTTTTTTTGAGCACATTACATCTAGGAGAGCCGTCTGGCTCCACAGGATTGCAGAGAGGAACCATCTTTCCAAGTCCCTTTCAAAATCTGCTCACTGCTGGGAACAGGGAACCTGGTGCTGTAAAAACCACTGACCATTTGTGGACATCTCACCGTTCACGAGATGGGAGTGGCTGACATTTGTTTCAGATCTTATTCCTTTAGAAATGTTAACCGATAACAAGGTCTTTGGTGGGAAAAACTGAGGTCATGATTTTTAAATAGGTTTTAAAAGAATCTTCCAAGAAGCCAGGGTCTGAACTGGCATCACTAATCCCCTGTACCCGGCCTACATGGAAAATTCAAAATTTAGATTTAAGAGACCGGATGCTAATTCAAAGGGGCATTTCTCTACCCTTAACTGGGCTCATCCTAGAAACTGAGACCCAAAACCCTTGAGAGGATGGACCCCGGACAAGGCAGACCCAGATTTTAGTGCTCCAGCTACAGTTGCTGGGCCTAGAGAAGTCTCACTTGGAGTTCTTCCCCAGCTGTTAGTCTTGAGCAATCTGGTCTGGTAGTATTATTCTGGTATTTAAGCGCTTAGTATGCGTCCAGCACTGGGATCAAAAACACTCATCGGGGTTGGATACGGTCCCTGTCCCACTTGAAGCTCAGAGTCTTAGAGGGAGTAGGATTTAATCCTCATTTGACAGTTGAGGAAACTGAGACCCAGCGAAGGTAAGTGATTTGCCCACAGCAAGCAATTAGAAGAGCTGGGGTTAGAATCTGGCCTTTTTTGGCGCAAGGTGCAAGTGATGAAAGACGATACTCTTCCCAAAGTGCCTGAGACCTAGCCAGTCACCTACCTGGCCCAAGAACACGTCCCTCGACGTAACTGCTGTCAGGAGGCTTCGGCCAGGAGAGGGAAGCTTGTACATGAAGGGATCCGCTACCTAAGTCACCTCCTTCCATTTACAGGCTGCATCTCAGAGGCAAACTGTCAGGAAACTGTTCTGGTGAACAAGAATCACTCAATCGCTACAGTCCCCGGGGTTCTCCTGTGAGGAGAACTGCGGCCTGTAAGTTTACGGAGTCTCAATCGTCAGCTCACAGACCAGAGCGCTGAAACGTACGGTACTTGACTGGTGGTAAAGAAGGCGGTACAGGGTCCGATCCCCATTTATCTCAGCCCAAATCCCATCACCGGCCTATGGGGGAAAAACACGTATCCTATCTGGGACCAAACTGGTGGAGTGTATTGTACGTACTCTCCTCCCCAATTAAAACCAGAAGCTGTAATTATTGTTACTGCCGCCTACAAAGCATCCTTCAGAGGGCTTGGCTGCTTTAATAGCTCGCCGCCTCTCTCTTAAAAACCTTTCAGCAGCGGGAAGTCCATCTGTGTCCCTTCCAGATCCTCTTCTCCTTTACACAATAGCCTGGCAAAGACTAAAAGTGGAGCCTCCCTGGAGCTTGAAGATAAGCAGTGCTTAGTTGGGTAAGCACTTAACAAATACCATCAAAAAAGAAAGAATCCCCACCTCTTCTGGTGCCTTGACTGGTTGGGCTTATTCAAGAGTGGGCGTTTCTTTTTTTAAGAAGAGATGCAGGCTGCTTGACCGAACTGGAAGGCAACCGCTTCGAATCTGGTCTCCTTCAGCTTGCCAATGGGTTTTATTCTGCTGAGGGATTTCTCTCTGCTTTGATCTCCAGTGAGAGGTGGCTGGGCATGATTAAACATCTAGCGGATTCTTCTCTCAGGAATTCACTTCTGAGACTAGGAAATTCCTTAAACTCACCGGCAAATATAGACAAATTAGGTTGTTGGGGGGAGGTGAGAAGTGAGAGTCTTCCTGGGGAACTCATTCTTTTAACACAGCCATTTTTGGTTACCTGATCTGTGACTTGTTTAAAAAAACTGTGGTATTTATTAAGTGCTTACTATGTGCCAAGCACTGGGGAAAGATCCGAGACAATCAGGTCAACCCAGTCCCGCCTGACATGGGGCTCACAGTCTAAGGGGAGGGAGAACAAGTATTTAATCCCCATTTTACAGCACACAGTAGTTAAATGACTTGCCCAAGGTCACACTGCAGACACGGATGTCCCTCGCATTTGAGAATCGAGTCATCTCCGACCTCGACCACGGAAGACAGAGACCACATCTCCTCTGAACATACAGTACCCACCCCAGCAGAGGGCTTACGTATACGGATGACACTATAACGAGACTGGACACCGGAAACAGAAATTCGGTTTACTGACCACAGTCGTCCGAAAGCGTCCTTAACCCCGGCACCCGTCGGCCCCTCCCTACGCCACCTCCTTCAGGGTGTCCGCGGCCGCCTGGACCGTGAAGGCCGCGATGGAGATCTGCCTCTTGACTTCGGCCCAGGCCTTCGGGGGGTCGGGGTGGTTCCCGATATCAAAGAGGGCGTCGAAGATCCCCGGGAACGACTCCCCCGCGTACTTGTTGTGGCTGCTCGGAGCGAACACCATGTGCCTGTGAGGAAAAAAAAAAAAAAACAAAACACCCACAAGATGCTTGGGAAACCGTGACACCCATCCCTGGACACCGGGTAACTCAGGCAGGACAATCTATGTCTAGAATGCGGGAAGGGGGCTCGACCAACCAATCCAATGTATCTATAGAGCACTTCCTATGGACGGAGCACTCAACTAAACGCTTGGGAGAGGGCGATGTAGCAGACTCAGTGGACACATTCCCTGCCCCACCACGAGCTTAGACGGGGAGACGGGTATAATAATAACAAGAATAATAGTAATAACGTCGGTATTCGTTAAGCGCTTACTATGTGCCGAGCACTGTTCTAAGCGCTGGGGTAGATGCAGGGTAATCGGGTTGTCCCACGTGAGGCTCACGGTTAATCCTCATTTTCAGATGAGGTAACTGAGGCGCAGAGAAGTTAAATGACTTGCCCACAGTCACACAGCTGACAAGTGGCTGAGCCGGAATTGGAACCCATGACCTCTGACTCTCAAGCCCCGGCTCTTTCCAATGAGCCACGCTGCTTCTCTAACATATGAACACGTGTTCTCTAAGATATGAACCTAAGTGCTGTGGGGCTGAGGGAGGGCCGAATAAAAGGCGCAAATTCAAGTGCAGAGGGAACGCGGAGGGAGGCTCCTTCACCTCGAGTAGGATCCGAGGCCACCTGAGACGGGGTGAAGGAGCTGAGGGGAGAAAGACAGGATGAATCAAGGACGGAGGAGGTAGGATTCTTCCAGAGGGGTGTGGGTGGCTTGGAGAATCGGAGGGATTGGCTCTTGGGACACTGAATCCCCAAAGGCCTAGGCTGGGTGGTGCTGGAAAAAAGGCCTTCCGTCAGCGGGTGGGCGGGGAATGCGTCTGTTTAGCGTTGTGCTCTTCTCTCCCTCTAAGACAATAAAAGCTAGACAGGTTATAGTTTCTAAGGTTTTTAAGCACACCCAGACCGCTCTGATGTCTAAGTCCAATAGCTTGTCCTTTCGACCGTGGAGGGCGTGAGGTAAACGAGTGCTAAGCTCCCTGGAGGAGAACCAGGGTGGCTTAGCAGATAGCGCACGTCTATAGAGTGTACGCTCCCAAGCGCTCCAGAGACACACCCACAGAGCGATCGATAAATGCGACTGACTGGAGAGTTCAAACTTTTCTAACCCGGGCTATGCCAGTTGCCTATTGTGTGATCTTGGGGAACAACTTGTCTTCGCCTTGGTTACCTCATCTGTAAAACAGAGATAAAAAATACCTGTTTTCTCAGTCCCTCTTAGACGATGAGCCCCAGGAGGGGCAGAGACTGTGCCCCGGCCTGCTTATATTGCATCTACCCCAGAGCTTAGCAGGGTGGTCTGCACACGGTAAGCGCCTAACGAATACCAACAGACACGAAACACGGAAGGAGGGTAAGAGACGGCACCCCCTCTGACCAACCGCGGCCTTTATTCTTCCTACCAGCAGACAACCAGACTGCTCCGGTGGGACAACCTGATTAGTTTGTACCCCAGCACTTAGAACGGTGCTCGGCACGTAGTAAGCGCTTAACGAACACCATGATCATTATTAAAATAGCAACAGCAAGGACCTTGTCCGAGAGAAGCAGCGTGGCTTAGTGGAAAGAACACGGGCCTGGGAGTCGGAAGGACCTCTGTTCTAATCCCGGCTCTGCCACGTGTCGGCCGCGTGACCTCGGACAAGCCGCTTAACTTCTCTGCACCTCGGTTACCTCGTCTGTAAAATGGGGATGAAGAGCGTGGGCCCCCTTTGGGACGGGGACCGTGTGCAACCTGATTAACTTGTACCTGCCCCAGTGCTCAGAACAGCGCTTGGCACATAGTAAGCGCTTTCCAAGTCCAAGTAGATTATTATTAACCATCTCCACGACGACTGTGCACTCTACCTCTGCTGTCTTCTCTCATCGTTACAGACCAACTATCTGAGCGGTGCCTGACAGTGGTTCTCTCTGTTGGACGACGCGGTTCACGGTCTTACCGGTAGAACGGCCTCCCGGGTAAACCGAGGGGATCGATGAAAGCTCTCTCCACCAACATCAACTGGTCATTGACGATCCTCACTGCGAGGCTGCTGCCGGAGAAAGACAGACACAGGTCAGTCACTAAGACTCAGACCTGAGGCCCAGAGAAGTGAAGCGACTCGCCCAGGGTCACACAGCTGACAAGTGGCAGAGCTGGGATTCCAACCCATCACCTCCGACTCCCAAGCCTGGGCTCTTTCCACTGAGCCACGCTGCTTCTCTGGGCCTGCGAGTCAGAAGGTCATGGGTTCTACTTCCGACTCCACCACCCGTCTGCTGTGGGACTTGGGGCAAGTCACTTCACCTCTCTGTGCCTCGGCTCCCTCATCTCTAAAATGGGGATGAAAACTGTGAGCCCCGTGTGGGACAAGGACTGTGTCCAACCCGACTATATTATATCTACCCCGGCCCTTCGAACAGTGCCGTCACGTAGTGAGCGCTTAACAAACATCGTGATTATTATTATTAAGCCAAGACCAGGAATCTCAGTATCCAGAGAGCCTGATAGAGAGACCGCTGCAGAGAAGCAGCGTGGCCTGATGGATACAGCCCAGGTGTCAGAGGACCTGGCTTTTAATCCCAGCTCCGCCGCTTTGCTGTGTGACCTTGGGCAAGTCACTTAGCTTCCCTGAGCTTCAGTTCCCTCTTCTGTAAAATGGGGATTAAGACTGTGAGCCACATGTGGGACCCGGACTGTGTCCAACCCGGTTGGCTTGTAGTACAGTGCCTGCCACGTAGTAAATGTTTAACAAATACCGTAAAAAAAAAAAAAAAAATTTAAAAAGGCTTCCTGGAGGAAATGTGATATCAAACAGGCTTTGAAGATAAGGAGAGTGATAGCATGTTGGATGTGAAGGGGGTGAGAATTCCAGGCAGGAGAGTGTGAACAAGGGGGTCAACGGCAAGCGGGACAAGATCGAGGGACGGTGAACGTCCGGGAGTCAGAAGGACTTGGGTGTGAGAGGGGCAAAATGAGGATAGATGAGGTGGAGAAGAGACGGTGAGCCGGAGTTTCTCTTTGATGCAGAACTAGAATTCCAGAATCCCAATTCCAGATCCTGCAGATTTCCAAAACGCCAGTGTTCTCCAGCTCTGCGCATCAGGGTGGAAGGTCACAATGCTCTGGGCCTGCCTGCTATGGTTTTGGGATTCATGCACAGCGGGAGGAAAGCACTCTACCGGCTCATCCCCTTTCCCCTCTTGAAACGAACCCACCGCCCTTTCAGCTTACTCATTCAAATCTATCTGCGCCAATCTTCGGTGGAATTCCGTGGCAGCCCGCGAGAAGTTTCTCACGGCAGAAAACAGGGGCTCTGTAAAATAAACAGTCAGTGGTAAACAGTTGCTCGGCTTGGGATCAGCCTGTCACGGGCATGGTGGATTCTAAACATATGCCCGTGACATCACTTGTTACACGGGGCAGGCAGTGTCTCGCAGTGACAGCGCACGCGCACCGGTTCGCGGCAGCCCGTCTGGGGTCTCTTGAACCTAACGTGCTTCTCTGGTCCTTCCTCGCTCCCAAATCCATGAATTCCCCTCCCAGGTCCAGGTTTCCTCATCTGCAAAATGGGAATTCAATTACCCCTTCTCCCTCCTACTTTGACTGTGAGCCCCATATGAGATCGGAAAGGTGTCTGAGCTGACTAATTTCTATCTCTAGACTGTAAACTTGTGGGCAGAGAACGTGGTCTGTCAAATCCGTTGTACTGTAATCTCCCAAGCGCTTCGGTTCAGTGCTCTCCACATGGCAAGCGCCCAGTGAACGCCACCGACCGACTGATCTCCCCCAGCGCTGAGCCCAGTGTCCGGTACGTCGTATGTACTTAAATATTGAACACGGGCCTGGGAGTCGGGGAAGACCTGGGTTCTAATCCCAGCTCTGCCACACGCCTGCTAGGTGACCTTGGGCAAGTCGCTTAACTTCTCTGTGCCCCGGTTACTTCATCTGTAACGTGGCGATTAAGACTGTGAGCCCCATGTGGGACAGGGACCGTGTGCGCCCCAGTGCTTAGAACAATGCCTGGCACGTAGTAGGCGCTTAACAAATACCCCAGCTATTATCACTACTACTGACGATAGTGATGATAACGAATCTCACTTACCGAACGACACTCCATATTCCTTAACTCGTGGCTCATGTTTCTTGGACAGATTATAGATCCCGGAGGCATAGTTCGCTAAAGCCCCCGCGTAGTCTTGACAGTCGAAAGGGATCACCTTCGAGTCTGCAAGTTCATACACTAGCCCGCCCCGTACTTTGGAGACGGCGAGGTGCTTCGCGAATGTGGGATCGTAAAACTGCTCTACGATCTCAAACGTCTCGTAGATGGTGTGATAGACCGGATAGTTGCTGAACTTGTCCGTTTTCTACGGAGGGGGAGGAAGCAGAGGGAACGTGTATGTCAGATCCAAACTGGTTTACATAAGCAAAGGAGACTGCAGAGTGAAGGCCACATAATAACAATAATGTTGGCATTTGTTAAGCGCTCACTATGTGCAGAGCGCTGTTCTAAGCGCTGGGGGGAGATACAGGGTCATCGGGTGGTCCCACGTGAGGCTCACGGTCTTCATCCCCGTTTTCCAGATGAGGTCACTGAGGCCCAGAGAAGTGAAGTGACTCGCCCACAGTCACCCAGCTGCCAAGTGGCAGAGCCGGAATTCGGACCCATGACCCCTGACTCCCAAGCCCGGGCTCTTTCCACTGAGCCACGCTGCTTCCATGTCGGGCCGAGATGAAACCAACTCAAAGCACAGACTCAAACAGCTCTCGTCTCCCGGTGCCGGCTGATTCGGAGGGGGCCCAACCTGTGCAAAACTCAGCGCGTGCAGAAGTTCTACTGTTTATTATTAATCGTATTTATTGAGCGCTCACTGTCTGCAAGGTACCGTATTAAGCGTTTGGGACTGTACAGTGTAACATCACGCTCATGTACGAGCTCACGGTCTAGAGAGTTTTCACTGCACTGGCTAGCTTCCCCTACGGGAAATCTGCTTTCGTGTTTGTCCCCCACCCCCGCTAGACTGTCGGCTCCTTGAAGGCAGGCACCGTGCCTACTAGCTCTACTGAACTTTCCCCAGTGTTTAGTGCAGTGCTCGTCCCCCAGCGCGCAATATTTGGTATCTGTGAAGTGCTTAAACGTGTCCGCTTGTAAACCGGGTTGGACACGGTCCCTGTCCCAAACAGGGCTCTCCGTCTTAATCCCCACTTTGCAGACGAGGTCACTGAGGCACGGAGAAATGAAGTGGCTTGTCCAGGTCACACAGTAGAAAAGTGGGGGATCAGAACCCAGGTCCTTCCGACTCCCAGGCCCGGGCCCCAGCCATTAGTCCACGCTGCTTCTCAGCGTGGCTCAGTGGAAAGGACAAGGGCTTGGGAGACAGAGGACATGGGTTCTAATCCCGGCTCCGCCACTTGTCAGCTGTGTGACTCTGGGCAAGCCGCTTCACGTCTCTGTGCCTCAGTGACCTCGTCTGCAAAATGGGGATGGAGACCGTGAGCCCCACGTGGGACAACCTGATACCTCGCACCTATCCCAGCGCTTAGAACAGCGCTTGGCACCACAGTAAGCGCTTAACAAATACCGTAATTATTACTACCACTGACTGACTGACTGATAGTGCTGGGAGATCACGTCAGCAAACCGGAAGCATCAACCAAAAATTTTAGTCTGGCCAATAAAATGACTTACCCTATTCTTGGTGTAACGGACTCTAGCGGAAGCAATTCCGAGCCTCTGGAAATACGCTTCAAAATCGCTTCCAGATCCCAGCTTGTTGATTCTGGAGGAGGAGAAGAAAGAGCAGTCGGGTCAGCGGGGTGGGAGAGGTCAGCTCTGAGCGGTCAACGGAAAAAAGCTTCTCGCCCTTAGAGGAGCAGCGTGGCCCTAGCGGCTACAGCCCGGGCCCGGGAGTCAGAAGGCCCTGGGTTCTAATCCTGGCTCCGCCCCGGGTCTGCTGGGTGACCTTGGGCAAGTCGCTTCTCTGTGCCTCAGTTGCCTCAGTGGGGATTAAGAGTGTGAGCCCTGTGTAGGTCAGGGACTGTGTCCAGCCTGATCCGCTTGTATCTAACCCAGTGCTTAGTACAGTGCCTGGCGCATAGTACACATTTAACAAATACCATATTGGGGGGGAAGAGGAAAAGGGGGGGGGGAACCATTCGGACCCAGCCTAATGGAAACGTGCTGACGTTCCCCTGCGGGAACAAGCCTATTCCGTGCTCCTTTTTCGGGAACAAGGCTTTGGGAGCCAGGAAAAGGGACTCGATCCCTGAATCCAGAAACTGAGCATTTAATACAATTCCAGCCTTGGCCCGTGTGAGCCGCGACTCGCTGGCACCAGCCGGCGGCCAGCGCGAAGCTTACACGCCGCAAGGACCATCCCCAAAATGAAGGCAGAAGAAAGGGGGGGAAAAAAATAAACCGGCCGCAGAGGAAAACCAGGCACCAGAACGTCGGCTTCATTCAATCGGCATACTCCAGGAAAAACGGTTGAGTTGGTGGGTGACAAAATGAGGGCTCCTGTTAAACAGCCAAACAAGGCCATCGCCTGCTTTCCACTTCATCAGCGTCAACTTCCATTTAAACGATGGATGAATCTCCAGAATAAACATCCGGGGGCATTTACATATCGGAAGGCCAAGTAATAACCAGTAAGGCAAGCCCGGCCCACAGACTGACACCGCAACAGACAGATGGTGTTCTAGAGCTCCCCCGAAGGGATGCGGTTTCGCTGAACAGAACCATCTCCTTTCTTCTCCCGATAAACCTCCGCCTGGTGAACTTCAGTATCACCCTGGGCGGCGCCGGGAGAGGCGGAAATCCAGGAGAGCGAACGCCAAACGGCACGGCGCTCAGTCTGATGGGAGACGGACGTTCCCCGTAAGTCAGTATTCGACGTATCGCTACGCGTGCGTACGTTATTAATTGTTCTTAGAGAATCAGCGTGGCCTAGTGGAAAAAACACGGGCCTGGGAGTCAGAAAGCCCCGGTCCTGATCCTGGCTCTGCCACTTGTCAACGGTGGGACCTCGGACGAGTCGCTTCACCGGGCCCCGTCTGTAAAATGGGGACTGAGGCTGGGAGCCCCATGTGGTTTTGCTTGTATCTACTACCCCAGTGCTTAGGACAATGCTTGGCACATAGTAAGCACTTAACCAATACCGTAATTATTTTTCTTTGTGTTGCTCAGCCTAACCCTGGTGCTCACAGGGTCCGTCGGCCATTTAGCAGCCCCGTGAGCAGGTCGTCTCTGAATCAGGAGGCTGCTCTGCACATCAGGCTTCCCCCACGATGGAAGACTCGGCGCTAACTCAATAACACTTAAATACCATCCGGACGGTTTTCAAGATCCGATCTGGTTCCCGACTGTATTTTGCTTGCCCTCGTCTCGCCGGCTACGTCTAGCGCTCGGCTGTCTGTTTTGGCCCCGGCGTACGGATGCTTAAACAACTGTCCGGTGACTCCTCACTCCGATTTCCCCACCGATATTTTTATGCCTGTCTTCCCTTTTACAGGGAATGCTCGGTGAGAGCCGGAATCACGTCACGTGCTTCGGTCACACTCTTAGGAACAATGATGGCATTTGTTAAGCGCTTACCATGTGCAAAGCACTGTTCTGAGTGCTGGGGAGGATACAAGGTGATCAGGTTGTCCCACGTGGGGCTCACAGTCTCAATCCTTATTTTACAGATGAAGTAACAGAGGCAGAGAAGAGAGGTGACTTGCCCAAAATCACACCGTTGGCCAGCGGCGGAGCCGGGATTTGAACCCATGACCTCTGACTCCCAAGCCCGGTCTCTTTCCACTTACCAGCGCTCAATAAAAAGCACCTCTAGTGCTCCGGGAACCCCTGAAGAGTCGTCCCCCACGACTGCTGAATTATCAGCTTCCGCCAGCCATGCTAGACAAACAGAACCACTTGGCGTGAGCCCAATAAGCTCGCTGTGGGCAGGGGATGTGTCCGTTTATTCTTACATCGTACTCTCCCGAGCGTTCAGTACAGTGCCCTGCACCCGGCAAGCGCTCAATAAATGCGACAACGGAAGAACGCCACTGAACGAATCCCTGAACCGCCCCTTCTAGTCAGCCAGTTGTATTTAGCGGGCGCTTATCGTGCTTAGACACCGTACTAAGCGCTCGGGAGAGTACGGTACGACGATATAACGGGCACGTTCCCTGGCCACAGAGAAAATGCGTGTCGGTCCCCAGCCAGAGTGCCTGAAGCGATTAATGAGAAGCAGTGAGCCTAAAAGGTCACCGGGCAAACGTTACCTGGGCACTTCCTTCCCCTCGGGGGACGGGTCCTTTCGCAGCCAGCTCTCATAAAGGGACTTGCCTTTGTAGCCATCATCAGGACTGGGCACCTGGTGAAAAGACGCCGAGGCTCAACCTGGAACTGGTTAGGTAGCCACGACGCTTATTAAAGCAACCCCTGCTAATGCCTGAAGGGTAGGGCCCGCATCTGCCAACTCTGTCGTCGCGTACTTTCCCAAGCGCTTAGTACAGTGCTCTGCCCCCAGTAAGCACTCGATAAAATAAATTTCACCGATACGGGCTGCTTGATTTCAAAAGCGAGGGTTAAGGCGAAAGCATCATTTTAAAGGCCGGAATCGGGGACAGCACGGACGTGGGAACTTTCGTGACGCTTGCCCCGTTAAAAAGGATCTTCAAATCGCGCAAGTTTATTGGGAAAATCTCCACCTAATGCCGTGATACCCACTTTAGGGCAAATCAATTCACGTGCTCTGCTATTTCTGCACTTCCTCTTCCTTGCTGTAAATTATCAGGTGTGGACGTGTGAACTTCAGTGACGTCTGCCCCGTTAAAAGGATCTTTTATCACCCGAGTTTATCGGAAGAATCGCCACGTAATCCTGTGACACCCGCTTTAGGGCAAATCAATTCCACATGCTCTGCTGTTTCTGCACTTCCTCTTCCTTGCTGTAAATTATCACGTGTCTGTCTTTCCCTTTGGACTCTGAGCTCCTTGTGGAGAGGGACCGTGTCTTCTAACTCTTATTTACTGTCCCAAACAGTACAGCGCCGAGCACGCGGTTGGTGTTCCACTGATATAACTGGTAGACTGCAAGCCGCTTGAGGACGGGGATCGTGACCGACAACTCTGCCGTATTCTCCCAACCGCTCAGTACAGTGCTCTGCACTCCGTAAGTACTCGATAAATACCACTGATTGTACTCTATCGCTTAGGACGGTGCTCTGCACACAGTAAGCATTCAGTAAATGTCATCGATCGATTGACAGATACCCGCAGCCCTCTAAAAGGGAGATGGGCTAGGCAGACAGAGGGCTGTGGGTCCACCAGCCAGGCAGATTCCGCATGAACTGGGCTAGGGCGTCGGGCCGGCTCGAGTTATGAGCGGCAGTGGCTCGCCCCCTCCTCTTACCGCCTGCTCACAGCACGGCAAGACAGCGGGTCACTCAAGGGATGAGACCAAACGCCCACTTAGACCGGCTTCCCTCTTAACCATGAGGATGCCGTTCAGGAAGCATTCACTCTTTGCCAAGCACCGGGCTAAAGGCTGGGGTAATACAAGGTAAACAGATTAGACACAGCCCCTGGGCTCCCAGCTTAAGGGAGAAGGACAACAGGTATTGAATCCCCATGTCCCAGAGGAGAATACTGAGGCTAGAAGAGGCAAGGTGACTAGCCCAAGGTCATACAGCAGGCCAGAGACGGAGCTGGGACTAGAAACCGGATCTCCCGTCTCTCAGGCCCGTGCTCCTTCCACTGAGCCGTGCCACCTTTCTGTAAGCGCACTGTGGGAGGGGCATGTGCTGTACTCTCCCAAAAGTGCCCTACATACACTAAGCATTCGATAAATATGATTAATTGATGGGTTTTTCTCCCCACTGTGCAGGAGGTAGAACCAAGGATAAAGGATCAGTTGGTAGGAAAGGAGTCCTGCCAGCAATACTGTACTCCCCTAAGTGCTTAGAACAGTGCTTTGTGCACAGTAAACGCCCAATGAATACCACCGCCTCATTGATTCTCGACCCTGCTACCTGTGTGGCTCAGGGGGCTATTTAAAGTGGCCACAGTCAATTCGGGGCTCCTGATGGCAAAGGGCCCCCAAGGCCCAGGGCGGGGGGGGGGGGACCGGGGCCGTGGTGGTACCTCTCTGGTCAGCTGATACACCAGCCGGTAGAGAAGGGGGGTGCAGTCGACCCGCAGGGTGTAGTTCCCTGAAAACAATCACAAATGGGGAGAGCGATTTATCCCGCGTCCACCGCTGCATTGTTCTTAGAAACACGCATATGGGTCAGGGATGACGGTCCCCGAGAAATTCAAGAGGGAAATTACGTTCACAATTAAAAGGAAGCGGATGCACATATTAAATAATGGGGAAGAATACCAAGTCATACTATCCTAGGAGAGAAAATGAGAGACCAAAGGGAGGCGAAGAGAAAGGCAGAGCCACAGCGAGAACTGACATAAAACTGACAGACTGACATAAAATCCTGACCCTCCCTTCCTTCCCTTCCACCTGCCGAGAGACAGAAGTTGGGACCTTCCATATTCAACAGGGGGTTCTACCTTCGAGGCCTAAAGGGCGTCCTGTGCTTATGAGATGGGATAATACACTTTGTGACATGAAACTTCTTACGCATCCATTTCCACAGGGAGGAAGTGGGGGCTCTACCCCTGGAGAATTCAAAGACGTTCTCTGTGCGGGATTCAAGTCCCCACAAAGAGCATTCTGCCACTTTTCTGCCGTGTGCCCTTGGGCAAGCCACTTCGCTTCTCTGTGCTTCGGTCACCTCGTCTTTAAAACAAGGATTAAGGCCGAGCCCCGTGTGGAACTGGGACCGTGTCCCACCTGATTCGTTTCTAGCTACTTTAGCCCTTAGAACAGTGCCCGGCACATAGTGAGGGCTTAACGTGAACCACGATTATTAAAAAGAGGTAGAAGACTCCCAACTTCACTGATCTCCCTAATGGGACAAAGGTAAAAACGACCTCTAGATCCTAATCCTGTGCTTTAATGCGGATTTTCTAAGCAAAAATGGGAGTTACCTTCTATGGCTGAATCCGAATTAATGTAAGCCACGCTTCGCTCCTGCAGGATTCTGGCATTCTCCTATAAATGAAATATAGGCAGAACTGTGTTAGTTATTATTACCGTACAAAGTGATCCGTTGATTCGGTGAAAATAGCCAGCGACCTACAACAGAATGGCTGTCCTCAGCAGTGAGCTAGAGATAAATAACTGTGGAGGAAGCCAGCCAACACACCATCTCTCCAAACACCCCGCAGCCACGGGCAGAGATAAACCAGGATACGCCAACCATTGGTTTGCCCCAGGAACCGGTGAGCACTTCTGAAACGAGACATCTTTTCCTCAGAAGGGAGACACCGTCAAAATAGAAAAGACTCTAGGGACACTGTAGAAAATGGTGTCATTTGTGGTGGTCTACAGTGAGTTTTCTGGTTTGGACCTTTTTCCAGGGTGAATACGGAAATGCCGACTTCTATAAATCAATAGCTGGTCAGCATTTGGGGCAGCTCAGATCTGAAACGACGATCAAAAATGCGCACCAATCGTCATAAGATGATCATGAAATGTGTTTTATCTCCTGTCCTTATACACACTCTATTTGTGAGTGTGCGTATATATACACATGTCCCTACAAGCACACACACACACTGAATTTAGATCTGCCTTTGTACCCCATTATATTGAAAGCTTCTTGAGAGCGGGGACCAAATCTGTCCCTCTGCTCCATGCTCCCACCTGCCTGGTACAGTGCTCTGCACACAGCAGATGCTCAATAAACACGAATCAATGAATGGATGAAAACAAAATACTCCTGTGCTCTTCATTCGCCCGCCTTCCTCCAGATTTAGGATGCTGTTTTTTTTTTATGGTAATCGTTAAGCGCTTACTCTATGCGCTTACTATATGTCAAATACCGTTCGAGGCGCTGGGGTAGGTGCCAGTCAATTAGGTCGGACACAGTCCCGGTCCCGCGTGGAGCTCACAGTTTACGTAGGAGGGAGAACAAGTAGTCCCATTTCATAGTTGAGGAAGCCGAGGCACAGAGAAGTCAAGTGACTTGCCCAGGGTCACACGGCAAGCAAACTGGCAGAGCTGGGATTAGAACCCAGGTCCCTCTGACTCCCAGGCCCACACTCTAGTCACTAGACCATGCTGCTTAGCAAAAGGGACTTTAGGTGCGGTGCCTTGAGCTTTACAATGCCAACGAGTCATTGTAGCGCTTAGAACAGTGCTCTGCACATAGTAAGCGCTTACCAAATGCCAGCATTACTAAGCATTATTATTAAACAAGGGTAATGACCAAAAGTGATTTTCCTTACTTACTTCAGCCCACTCTGTGGAACCCAGGAGTCCAAATTCTTCTGCATCCCAACTAGCAAAAATAATCGTCCGCTTCGGTCTCCAGCCTGCAATCATATACGCAATCGATGGTATTTATTTAGTGCTTACTATGTGCAGAGGGCTTACTACGTGCAGAGTACTACGTGCAGAGTAACTTGACTTACTTTTAAAGACAGGAAAATTGATAACTTCTTTCCAGATACCCCAGAATCTCATTTCTGCACTTCTCCCTTAATCTCCTTCACCGAGTTATTTTAGTATTATCACTACTACTGCTACTACTGCTGCTGTCATTAAGTGCTTATTTGTTAAACCTCGCGATAGATGCTTGGAGCTCACAATCTGTCCCATCCCCACTTTCAGGTGGAGAAAAAGGGCCAGAGAGGGCAAGTGACTTGTCCAAGGACCCACGGTAGGCCAGAGAGGAGCCGGGATTTCAACCCGGGTCTCCTGGGCCCCTAGTCTCGTACCCTCTCCAGAACGCCAAGAGCACAGATAACAAATTTGGACTGGAACTGGCTTAAGTTTCTCCTCCCTGCCCTGGGCTGACTCCTCAGCCCTCTTCTGGAGCGGAGCAGGGAGCAAGAAGCCATTACCACAACCACAGAAGCCACGGATTCCAGGGGCAGGCAAGAAAAGGCAATGTGGGAACGGAATAGCAGTAATAATTTGCATCCGTTCAGCGTGTGCTAAGGGCCAAAGCAGATCAAATACAAGCAGAGCGGACCCAGTCCCTGTCGTACCCAGGGCTCACGATCTAGGAGAGTAGGGGGATGGGGTGG
The DNA here is from genome assembly GCF_004115215.2 of Ornithorhynchus anatinus. Lineage (NCBI taxonomy): Eukaryota > Metazoa > Chordata > Mammalia > Monotremata > Ornithorhynchidae > Ornithorhynchus > Ornithorhynchus anatinus. The sequence goes on from NC_041747.1 coordinate 26,679,052, forward strand.
CTTCTGGAGACTCTGAGGGAGAATCACGCTGAAAACGAAATAGCAACTCCCCACAGATACACAGAGCAGGAAACCGACCCTGGCCGCTCACGGATGCTTTGGTCACCCACCGAACCGTCACCCTTTATCCGTTTACCTCCTTGCACCATCTTCCCGAAGCTCCGGGCGATCTCTTGGAGAACGGCTGTTCCGGTGGTCGGATCGATGCCGCCAAATACCCAGGAATCTCGGTGACCTCCCAGAATAACGTACCTGTCTGCAAGTATAACCACCATTAAGGTACGTGTTAAGTCCCTACCGTGTGCTTACCAAGCGCTGGGGCAGATGTGAACTGAGGAGAATGGGAACCATGTGGAAATCGACTGAATATATTCGTTGAGCGTTTCTGGGGTTATTTTATGGTATCTGTTAAGCCCTTCCCATATGCCGAGTTCTGTTCTAAACGCTGAGGTAGGTACGAGGTAATCAGGTTGGACCCAGTCCCTGTCCCATTTGGGGCTCACAGCCTAATCCCTATTTTATGGAGGAGGAAACTGAGGCCCAGAGAAGTTTAGTGATTTGTCCAAGGTCACACAGCAGACAGCAGCAGAGCTGGGATTAGAACCCAGGTCCTTCTGACTCCCAGGCCCGTGGTCCATCCACTAGGCCACGCTGCTTCTGCAGCCAGGCCTGCAGAGAGTGATGCTTACCTGGTTCCACTGCACCTCTGATGGTTCCAATCACATTGTAAATCCTCGTTATTTTATTGTAGTTGTGGACATGCATTCTCACCTTTCTGCAGCAGCAAACAAGACGATAATATTATTTCTTAGAGGGGGTGGTCGTCAGGATGAACAATTTCTTCTTTGCCTTTTTAATCCCCAAATTTGAGGTTCTTCTCTAAGTAGCTGGTGGTAATAAAAACTAAAAAGCTCCTCACAGGAGCTAAATGGGACACTATCGATCCATCAGTGGGATTTGTTGAGCCCTTTCTATATGCAGAGCACTGTAACTAAGCATTTGGGGGAGTACAGTACAGTAGAGTTGGTAGACACGATCCCTGCCCACGAGGAGCTTATGGTCTGAAGGGGGACGCAGACATTAAAGTCAATTACAAATAGGGGAAATGGGAGACCATGCGGATATGCACCTAAGTGCTGTGGGGCGCATAGCAAGTGCTTAGGGGATACCGATCCAAAAAAAAATTTAGAAAACCTCAGAATCAACTTGCACTCATTATAACAATATGATAACAATGACTCCCTCCAGTGAGTAGGATTGGGGGATAATTGAACAAAAACGACTACAGGGCACTTCAATGGTGCGTGAGCTTCAATCGATGATATTTACTGAGCGCTTACTACGTGCAGAGCACTGCATTAAGCACTTGGGAGAGTTGACGGCAACAAAATGAGCAGACCCGTTCGCTGCCCGTAACGAGCTTACAGCCTCGTGGCCCAGTGAAAAATTCTCTCACATGGAAATTTCAGAATTGACAGTGAAATGGTACAGCAATCCCACTTGAAGCAAATGACTATTTTTCCTTGCTGTTGTTGGTGATTTCCATCCAAGAAGTGGGTAAAATAAATTAGAGGATAAAAGTAACAGAGTAATCTGCTTCTGACACACAGAGGGAAAAGGTATATATACGAATATAATCGCCTGGCGGCTTTGATTAGCTCTAGAAAGGAGTTGGAAGAAGGTTGCGCTTCCTTATCAGTGAAAAACAAAGAACCACGTACTTATCCGTTTTGGACAGAATCTGGAAGTTCCTAATTTGTGGTGATTTCCTACATGGAAATTCGAAATGGCTGTCAAAGCCAAAAGCGTCTTCAATGAATGTATAGATTTGTGCCCAAAAAGGAAATCAAGGGTGCAGCCCATAAAATCCCTGCTCCAAATACCACAGACTAAAAGGGAATCTTCCAGAGAAACACCTCGATAATACAGTGTCGCTTATGTTACGTCTGCATGTTTTTTAAGAAGGGAATTAAGGTGGAAAGAGTAAATATTTCTACTAACTTTCGATGAGGGCAGAATTAAACGCAAACTTACAGTAAGTAGTAAGCTCTAGGAAAAAGATCCATTATATCGTATATATTGAGCGCTTACTGTGTGCGGACCACCGTACGAGGGAGAGTGCAATACAAAGCTGGTAGACACGATCCCTGAATACGATGAACTTACACTCTTAAGGGCGCTGTACAGTCCAGAAGGATTGGATCAGATCGGACGCAGTCCCCGACCCAGACCGTGATTCCACGGGAAAGGGAGAGGGCTGGGAAGGAGGGAGGGCTTACCGAGAAGAATCTTCGCCCACAAAGCCAGGCCCAATGTTATAGGACACATTCAGGTTTCCCTTCCAGCCACTGTCCGGTGGAGGAGGCCCGCCCATGTTGCTGAGGAGAATAACAGCAGGACAAACAAATCACTGATTAACCTCACTTTCTAAGAAAAACCAGCCTGCTTCCTAAGGAAATTCGCTCAGCTTCCTGCCTAAGCCAGAAAGAAATGTTATCATTACTTCTTCTGAGCCCCGCCTTCCCTCTGCTACTTGGGGTTGCTAACAGAAACCGAAGTCCGAAATACTGCCTTGGAAGGGGAGGGTACCATGGAGGGAGGCCACGGGAGGGAAGAAGCTAACAGAACCGGTGAAGGAAGGCAGGGAAGCTGGAAGGGATATTCCCTCGGTCCTCCGGGAAGTCTTTCGGATCATCTTGCATCTTTTCTGGTGCTTAGAGAAGTGCCTGATATATAGTAAGCCCTTAAATGCCACATGCATTCCCTAACTTCGCACCCGCGTTCACGTCCACCGGGACTTTCCACTTATGTCCAGATCCTTATACGCTGCTACGTCCCTTCCTGTAATGTATTTTAATGTCTGTCTCCCCAAGGGGACTCTAAGTTCCCTTAGGGCAGAGATTGTGTCTACCTCCTCTACTGAACTCTCCCAAGCGCTTAACACAGCGCTCAGCACACAGTCACCATTCAGTAAATTTTACCACCGATTGATTGTACTGTTTACTGCCTGTTGAGCACAAAAGTCAAAGCCAGGAGTGGTGGAGAACCAAAAAAGAAAAAGAAAAGAAAATCGGAAAGTTTAGACCAGCTCAACCTACAACTTGTGACACTCGGATGACCTTAAGAGACAAAATCCCTGTACACTCCGACTCCATTATATTAAAATATCAGAGTGGCTACCAGCCTAAATCTAGGCGATCAGCTTACGGGCTTGATAGTCTTTCTTCTACATTTTGCCTCCACAAATTTAGGAAATAACATGCAACTCCCCTAAGCACTCTGCGACCTGATAAAAATCTGGGCACTTCATTACCTTCCCGTTAGATATGCAGCGAGGACTGAGCCCCACACTACGTTACAATAACTGCAGTCTCAGTGGATGTTTACTTTCCATTACCGCCTAATGTTCATTTAATTTAAGCCTGAAAACTGGGGCAAACTGCCGAATAATATTGCTTCAAATCGTGTGCCAGAAAGTCCACGCAGCTAAGATAATGAGCCTCACTGTCCCAACCCCAATCCCTAAAATGCTATCAATCAATAAACCGCTGCGGGAAATGCCTGAAATCTGGGCCACCCACAACAGAATGCTATTAACATTCGTATCACAAATACTTGAAAAATGTTCTGCAATCCCATCTGTAAAGTGTTCCAACTTGCACAGTATCCCTGTTTCCATTTTACAAACGAAGAAAGGGATAACGAAATCTCTGTTCGCCTGGCTTATAGGGCTGGGATGAGGACGGGGACACCAATTAATCAATCAATCGATGGTATTTAATTGCGTGCTTTACTGTGTGTAGAGCACTTTACTAAGCGCTTGGGAGAGTACGATACGCACAGTTACTAGACACATTTCCTACAATTTCTCTCCCCACCTTCAAAGCTTTACTGGAGGCCCATCTCCTCCGAGAGGCCTTCCTTGTCTAAGCCCTCCTTTCCTCTTTTCCCGCTCCCTTCTCCTTCGCCCTGACTTGCTCCCTTTATTCATTCCCCCTCCCAGCCCCGCAGCACTTAGTGTACACATCTCTTATTCATTTCTATTAGTGTGAATAGAAATTCACACTTATTCCCCTCTACACCTTAAACTCACAGTGGGCAGGGAATGTGTCTTTTTTCTGTTATAACGTACTTTCCCCAAATGCTTAGTACATTGCTGCGCACACGGTGAGCGCTCAATAAACACGATCGACTGCCCGCCTCCAGTGAGCTTACTAGAAATAGAAAACACACAACAGCACAGCAGACAATTCAGGAGGCTTTAAATAACTCTCTGGTAACGTGCAATCGTTTGCAATCGTTAATCCCGGTAAACACTTGAAGGAAGTGGGCAGCAATTTCCCAGCTCTCTGAATTCAGAGGCTGGCACGCTTGTATGTCTGTCACCTGACAGTTCTCAACAACTGATAATTCTAATCTACTTGGCTAAATGGTGGGCTGGTTGGCCTCTGGAAAGGCCAGAGACACCTGGGAAATAAAGGTGAGCGACTAGGTCCAAAAAGCATTCTTCTTAACAGACAGCACCACACACATTCACAGGAGAGGCAGAGGTAAGGAGGAGGAACAGAGTGGTCAGAAAAAAGATCAAAAAAAGCAAGAGCGACGCTCCATTTCTTACGCCTTTGGAAAAGAGGACACGACACGCCAAAAATGCTTCCCCTTTGTTATTTTCCCCTACAAAAGGGTCCTTTAGGCAGATAAAGATGTTGCACTTGGTCAATGAGGCAGAAGGACATTCGTTTTAAATTAAAAGGTGGAAATTTGGAATCAAAGCATTAACCTGCTGTCCAACTACAAGCCTGGACTTCAATGGATGGTATTTATCGAGCACTTGGCACGTAAAGAGTACTGTACTAAATGCTTGGGAGGATACAACACTACAGAGTTGGGAGGCAGGTTCCCTGCCCATGACAAGTTTATGGTCTAGATTAAGTGGAAGTGCGACTGGACAACTGCTGAGTTGACGGAGATTCTTCTCTCGGCTCAGCCACATGCGACCTTGAGCCGACTGCTTAGACTCTCTGAACCTCAGTTTCCTCATGTAGGAAATGGGGATAAGATACCTACTTTCCCTACCTCCGACAGGGGAAGGGACTGTGAACAATCTGCTGATTCTGTAGCTCCCCCAGCAACTGATACCATGATTCTACAAAACCGTACCGTAATAACTTTGCTGCATCGTGAAATCCGATGGGATGAACAGGAATTTTGGGGATTCCGACACCCTCGCCGACCTCGTGCCTGAAGGTGTATTCTGCAAAATGAAGAGCATGTGATGTGGACTACGTCTACTTTCTTCTTGGTTGCGTCCCGTAACATTTTCAAGGTAAAGCAGTCCATGTTGGCAAGGTTGTGAGTGCCTCGCTTTTTCTTTATTCAGCTACCCTCAATTTTCAATGACAATTAAAGATCACTTTGTCGTTCAACAGGAAAACGATGCAACTCCCATACAGGAAGTCTCCCGGGAGGTAGATAACCGGAGAGAGCCAGATGAATAGGGAGGGGGAAAAATGATAATATTAGGGTGTGCAGAGAGAGACCGTTTCTTCGCATACGATGAAAGGTACTGTTGTTTCCCCTAAAGAGCTTTAAGACCTCCTAGACACATGACCTTCCAGGCAAAGCTAGCTAAAATTAATATAGATTATATTTCTTAGGATGTTGTAATAGATTATATAATAAAAAGATTGGGTTTTTTTCCCTCCCCCTCTAGACTCTGAACTCTCTGTGGGCAGGGAATGTGTTTAGCAGCTCTGTTGCTCTGTATTCTCTCAAGAGCCTAGTCCAGTGTGGCTCTGCACACAGTAAGCGTTCAGTAAGTACAACCGATCGATTGATTGAAAGCTGTGCTGGGGTTTGGATTCACTGACCTGATTCCTGGGAGTTCACAGCCTCTATTCTTGCCTGGACTAAAAGCCTGAGCAGCATGGCTAGTAAAAAGAGTCCAGGCCTGGGAGTCAAGAGGATCTAGATAGTAATCCCAGCCACGTTATCTGATTACTGTGTAACCTTGGGCTCTTGAGGAGCAGCGGGGTCTAGTGGAAAGAGCACAGTCCTGGGAGTCAGAGGACGCGGGTTCTAATCCCGGCTCCGCTATATGCCTGCCTGCTGGGTGACCTTGGGCAAGTTGCTTAACTTCCCTGTGCCTCAGTTACCTCATATGGAAAATGGGGATTCAATGCCCGTTCCCCCTCCTACTTAGATTGGGAGCCCTGCGTGGGACAGGGGCCGTAGCTGACCCGATTACCTTGTATATTCCCCAGCACTCGGAACAGTGCTTGGCACGTATCAAGCGCTTAACAAATAGCACAGTTATCACTACCCCGGGCAAGTCACCTAAATTCTCTGTCCCTCAGTTTTCCCAGCGGGAGATTCAGTACCTTGTCTCTCCCCCACTTAGAGCTGTGAGCCCCAGGCGGAACTAGGACCCGCGTCCGAGCTGATTATCTTGTATCTTCTCCACAATTTAGATTAGTGCTTGAAACACAGTGAGCACTCATCCAATACCACGGTTATTATTACCACCTTGGGCAAGTCACTTAACTTCTCTGTGCCTCCGTTTCCCCATCTATAAAAGGGGGATTCAATACCTGTTCTCTCTCCGACTTTGAACCGTGATCCTTATGTGGGACCAGGACCGTGTCTGACCTGATTATCTCGTATCCACTCCACCGCTTAGTTGCCACACAAACCTCACACCTGGTTATGAAATATCATTATTTCCCAGGCTAAGCTCTTTTCCCCAACATCCCCCATACTCAGGGTGTCCCCGCTGTCTCACCGGCAGAGAAACGGCCTCCGAGGCACCTCCCGGGATGGGAGGGTGAGCCCGAAGCTCACCTTTGGCGGGATATCCTGGCGTGAGGGGGTCACCGGCCCCGTTGAGATTCAGCACGTTCCCCCTTTGGGCGGCATCTCCGGGGAGGTTCCAGCCCTTCGGGTAAGGTTCCACGCCGGGCGCGCTGTAGTCAGCCGGGTCCGAGAACAGGATGAGCCCCGAGGCTCCAGCCTGCATGGCGTTCTTCACCTGGGCAGCAGGAGGAAGAAATGGGACGTAATAATTACAATAATAATAACTGTGTTATTTAAGTGCTGACTATGTGCCAGACACTGTACTAGGTGCTGGAGTGGATAGAAGCAAATCGGGTTGGACGCAGTTCCCGTCCCCCGAGGGGCTCGCAGTCTCAATCCCCGTTTTACAGACGAGGCCCAGAGAAGTGAAGTGACTCGCCTAAGGTCATACGGCAGACGAGCGGAGAGCCGGAATTAGAACCCGTAACCTTCTGACTCCCAGGCCTGTGTTCTACCCGCTACCCCGGGCAGCTTCACATCGGCCTCCCTGACAAGTTCCCTCCATTCTAGCCGGGAAGCCCCACCCCACCTTGAAGACTTGAGTGGAGATTAAAATGAGTTCCCCAAAGTCCTCTTCTCTTTAGCCTGTTCTGTCAGGGGGCGGGGAGGAAAGGGGAAAAAGAATATTCTCTAATGCTAATAATAATTATGACACTTGTTCATCTGTGCCAAGCACTGTTCAAAGTGTTGGAGTAGATACAGGTTAATCGCGACAGTCCTTGTTCCGCATGGGGCTCACTCTCTTAATCCCCATTTTACAGTTGCGGTATCTGAGGCACAGAGAATAATAATAATATTAATGGTATTTGTTAAGCGCTTACTATGTTCCAGCGCTGTACTAACCACTAGGGTTACTGGATTGGACACAGTCCCTGTCCCACATTGGGCTCACAATCTCAATCCCCATTTTACAGTTGAGGTAACTGAGGCCCGGAGAAGTGAAGTGGACTTGCTTAAGGCGGAGCTGGGGTCAGGACCGAACCCAGGACCTTCTGACTCTCAGGCCCATGATCTATCCCCTAAGCTACGCTGCTTCTCTAAGTGTACTTCACATTCTGGAAGAGCTTCCCTATTTGCAGTTTGAAAGAGGGGTCTAGTTTCCTGCCTCTACCAGGTTATCAAAGAGACAGAGCCATTACTTTGTTCCCTCTGAAGATTTTTCCATATCGAGCAATAACAATCTTGCCGGTGCAGTTGATATTCATCTCCCGCTCTAGTTTGAAAAAGTCCTCAGTCCGAGCGTAGTTCACGTATATGAGATCTCCCTGTGAAAGCCAGAGGTTTAAAAATTAACCGTTGGGATGATGAGGTGAGCGGGAGCATTCCCCTGTAGCACGTTGAACCAGAGGCAGGCCCGAACCACCGAGACCGTTTCAGAAGACGGGCCCAGCCCACAGCCCAACAGCAAATACTGCTGTGACGAGACCGTGCCGCTCAGTAGCTTAGGTTTCAAAGTTGTTTTCTTTTTTTCCGCTGCTCTAAAACCTCTGCTCCACCAGGAGGATCCTGCAGCTATGGCCTTCACATTGATAACACCACTAATTGTGGTATTTAGTAAGAGCTCACTGTGCATCAACAGCGTGCTAAACACTAGGGTAAATTATAATCGATTTGCATTTAATAATAATAATAATAGTATTTGTCAAATTCTTAGTCCGTGCCAAGGACCGTACTAAACGCCGGAGTAGCTGCGAGGTAATTGGGTTGGACGTAGTCCCTGTCCCACGTTGGGCTCACGGGCTTAATCCCCATTTTCCAGATAAGGTAATAATGTTAATAATAATGTTGGTAGTTGTTAAGCGCTTCCTCTGTGCAGAGCACTTTTCTAAGCGCTGGGGCAGATACAGGGTAATCAGGTTGTCCCCCGTGGGGCTCACAGTTAATCCCCATTTTACAGATGAGGTAACTGAGGCAGAGAAGCGAAAGTGACTCGCCCACAGTCACGCAGCTGACGAGTGGCAGAGCCGGGAGTCGAACTCACGACCTCCGACTCCGAAGCCCGGGCTCTACTTGCCCAAGGTCACCCAGCAGACAAGTGGCAGAGCGGGGACCAGAAGCCAGGTCCTCCAACTCCCAGGCCTGTGCTCTGCCCATTAAGCCACGCTGCTTCTCCCCGTGCAGGACACCGTACTGAACGATACTAAGTCAGTAGACATGAACCCTGCTGACGAGGAGCCTGCAGCCTGCAGGAGGAGACAGACATCAAAATAAGTTCCACACAGGGGAAAGAGTAAAGTATATGGTTTTGCACATAAAAGTCCCTATCCCACGTGGGGTTAAGAGGCAAAATGTGAGAGAGAGAGCAGGTATTAATAATAGTGTTGGTATTCGTTAAGCGCTTACTATGTGCAGAGCACTGCTCTAAGCGCTGGGGTAGCTACAGGGTCATCGGGTTGTCCCACGTGAGGCTCCCAGTCTTCATCCCCCTTTTACAGATGAGCGAACCGAGGCCCAGAGAAGTGAAGCGACCCGCCCCCCCCGTCGCACGGCTGCCAAGTGGCGGAGCCGGGATTCGAACCCACGACCTCTGACGACTCCCAAGTCCGGGCTCTTTCCACTGAGCCACGCTGCTCCTCTATCCCCATGAGGTAAACAGATGAGCGGAAAGGCCTCGGGGCTGGGAGTCGGGGAACCCGGGTTCCCCTGCCATCTGCCTGCCGTTCCCTCGACCGAGTCACTTCCCTTCTCGGAGCCTCAGTTTCTTCAACTTTAAAAACGGGGATTAAATACCCGTCCTCTCTCCTACTTAGTCTGTAAGCCCCTCCTGGGACAAGGACCGTGTCCAACTTAACTTGTATCTATCCCGGCTTGACGCACGGTGAGGGCTTAATGAACACCGTAATAACAAATGAGGTACATCCTGGGCCCTGCCGCTCAGAGTCACAGAAATTTCCGGAACGTTTCCAGTTTAAGACGCGACCGGAGGTCCATTCGGGACACGCGTTTACCTCGCAGGAAGAAACTGAATAATCAACCGAGGATATTTATTGAGCGCTAATGTTCAGCGCAGTGTACTAAGCACTTGGGAGAGTACAGCAATTAGTAAAGTGCCTATAAAATATAGCCAAGGGTCCTTGCAAGAGGTTCTGCGGGCTCAAACGTCAACTGAGCTGCTACGCTCATCCGAAGTCGGATTAATCTCCTTGTCGTTTCCCAAGGGCAGAATCGGTGGGTTTAGTCCTCTAGGGAGGATTTCATAGGCGTAAACAAACGCCTCGGGACTTCGCAAAACGCCAGCTCTCCCCCTTACCTCAGGCGTGCCTCGGGCGGAGAAAGCGTTATACGGAGGCACCAACTCGGAGACGTTTCTGTATCCTTCTGGAGGCAGTTCAAAGAACGAGGTGTTTAAAATCTGGCAAGAATTCAAAGAAGAGACAACTCTGAAGCAAAAAGGTTCTGACGTTATTCGAGTGGCGCCATGACGGCTATCGGGCTGGGAAGCTTTCCTATGATCTAACACCCCAAACCGGACTCTCGGTCGGTTCTGTTTCGGTCAGGCAAGAATTCTGACGGCCTCTTTATAATGTTGGTATTTGTTAAGCGCTTACTGGGTGCGGAGCACTGTTCTAAGCGCTGGGGTAGACACAGGGGAATCGGGTTGTCCCACGTGGGGCTCCCGGTCTTCATCCCCGTTTCCCAGATGAGGGAACTGAGGCCCAGAGAAGCGAAGCGACTTGCCCACAGTCACGCAGCTGACAAGTGGCAGGGCTGGGATTTGAATTCATGACCTCCGACTCCAAAGCCCATGCTCTTTCCACTGAGCCACGCTGCTTCTCTAATGTGCACGGGTGCTAACTTCTCCGACTGGACCGCCCGTCGGTGGCACTATTTATTTCTATTAACGTTTGTCTCCCACTCCAGGCTGTGAGCTCACTGTGGCGCAGAATGTGCCTGTTTAGTGTTGTATTCTACTGTCCCAAGCGCTTCGGACAGTGCTCTGCACACAGAAAGCGCTCAATAAATACCATCAAATTAAACTGGATTGAGTCTCAGTGAGAGACTACACCAAGAAAGCCACCGTCCTGGGTCTTTTCAGTCCTGACTCTCAGGCTTGGTTCTGTAAGAATACTAAAATGGTAATAATAAAAATGTTGCAAGCTCCCAAGCGCTTAGGACAGTGCTCTGCACACGGTAAAGCGCTCAATAAATATGACTGAATTAAATCGGATTGAGTCTCAGTGAGAGACGACACCAGAAAGCCACCGTTCTGGGGCTTTTCAGTCCTGACTCTCAGGTCTTGTTTTTAATAACGAGTCTGGTATTTGTTAAGCGCTATGTGCCAGACACTGTACTAAGCGCTGGGGTAGATACGGGATAATCAGGGCGGACACGGTGGCTCTCCCACATGGGGCTCACAGTCTTATTCCCCACTGTATAGATGAGATAACTGAGGCACAGAGAAGAGCAGTGACTCGTCTGAGGTCGCCCGGCGGAAAAGTGGAGGAGTCGGTAGTAGAACCCAGGTCCTCTGACTCCCGGGTCCGTACTCTTTCCACCAGGCCGCATTGCTTTTCAGCGTTTTGGGGTAATGGAAGCCGGGGGGGGGGGGTCCACCTTAACAGGGGAGCAGTCGTTCCCCTCACCTCCACGGACGCCCCACGCTCGAGTGAACGGTCAGAGAAACGTTCACAAGATTACACTTCGCCGATCCAAGAACTGAAAGGACGGACCGTGACCGTCGACAGGCAGAGGGGCAGCGCTCGAAAGAAGGCGGTTTTAAAGGAAGACACCTCTTCTCCTGAATAATGAGGCGATTCAGACGACTGACTGACGTCACCTTCTGGTTTCACATCAAAGAGAAGCAGCGCGGTCTAGCGGCTAGAGCGCAGGCCTGGGAGCGAAAAGGGAACCGGGCTCCGGTCCCGGCTCTGCCACGGGCAAGTCGCTTGGCTTCTCTGCGCCTCAGTTACCTCACCTGTAAAATGGGGATTGAGACAGTGAGCCCCACGTGGGACAGGGACCGGGTCCACCCCGATCGCCTGGTCACCGACGCGCTTAGCCCAGCGGCCGGCACCCGGTAAGCGCCTCACAAATACCGTCAAATGAAGATCAATGCTAGCAGATTTCGGCAACAGCCAGAAAAGCAGGCAGATTCACCTCAGCCCCGTGCTCCTCCACGACCGAAATGTAATTGGGATTGCTCCCGTTGGGAAAGGACAGGAGGACATCGTAGGCGACCAGCTCGGCCGAGTCCAAGCCGAATTCCTTCCACTGGGCCTGGATTTGCCTTGCGAGTCGCAAGTTCTGTTCTGTTCCTGCCGGGTGAGGGAACTTCGTAAAGGAACTGAAAAATGAGATCGAAGACAGCCAGTAAGCAGGAGATGGAGCCTGGTGGAAAGAGCCCGGGCCTACAAGTCAGAGGACCTGGCTTCTCCTCCCAGCTCCGCTACTTGCCTACGGGTGACCTCCAGCGAGCGCCCGGCACGTCGGTCTCCTCCTGCAAACCCTAAGTTCCTTTATTCGATCCGTATCTATTGAGCGCTTACTCCGTGCGGAGTGCTGGGGAGAGTACAGTAGAACGGTAAGTGACGATGACGGCATCTGTTGAGCGCTTACTGTGTGCAAAGCAGCGTTCCGAGCGCCGGGGAGGATACAAGGCGATCAGGTCGTCCCACGTGGGGCTCACGGTCTTCGTCCCCATCTGACAGACGAGGTCACTGAGGCGCAGAGCGGCGAAGTGACTTGCTCAGAGTCACGCGGCTGACAGGCGGCTGAGCCGGGATCCGAACCCACGACCTCTGACTCCCAAGCCCGGGCTCTTTCCGCCGAGCCACGCCGCTTCTCAACGGACACGTTCCCTGCCCACGGTGCGCTCACAGTCTGGTTCCTTGGGAGCAGGGAGCGTATCTACCAAGTCTAGTATATTGTGGCTCCTCGGACACTTAGTACAGCGCTCGGCACACAGTAAGCACTCGATAAATACGGCTGAAAAATCTCCCCGTCCACCCCCTGGGCACGATCGGTTGGGGTGCCGGAGAGGGTCACCGTTGTCATCTCCAAGATAGTTTCAGCTTAAATCGAGAGTCACGTAATCGTTTTCAAAAAATAACATCAAACATCAGGTTTACCGGAGAAAGTGCTTTATGTTCTCGGCCTTCATTTGAGAAATCAGATCCCACCGTACGTTTAGATCGGACAGCGCGGCAGTGTCTTCGGAGGGCTTAACCAACCAGCCTGCAAACGTAAAAATAACCCGTCGCCAAGAATCCCCTTAGACTGGGAGCCCCGCGCGCGTCGGGGACCGAGTCTGATCTGATGGTCGGAAACCGCGTGGCCTAGTGGAAAGAATGCAAGTCTGGGAGTCGGGGGGGGATCTGAGTTCTAATCCCGGCTCCGCTCCTTGTCTGCCGCATGACCCAGGGCAAGTCGCTTAACTGCTCTGCGCCTCAGGTTCCTCATCTGTGAAACGGGGATTCATTCTTACTCCCGTAAGCCCGTCGGTGGGCGGGGACCGTATCTGTTGCCCATCTGTACCTTCCAAGCGCTCAGGACAGTGCTCTGCATATAGTAAGCGCTCAACGAGTACTACCGAATGAACGAACGAACCAATACGTGAGAGTGTCAGTGCCACGAGGGATACGGTCCGTGTCCAACCCGAATACCGCGTATCCACCCGGCGCTTCGTGAGAAGCAGCGTGGCTCGGCGGAAAGGGCACGGGCCGGGGAGTCGGAGATCCTGGGTTCGAATCCCGGCTCCGCCGCTCGTCAGCTGTGTGACTCGGGGCGGGCCACTTGACTTCTCTGGGCCTCAGTTCCCTCATCTGTAAAATGGGGATGAAGACTGTGAGCCCCACGACGGACGACCTGATCACCCCGGATCCTCCCCAGCGCTTAGAACAGTGCTCTGCACATCGTAAGCGCTTAACAAATACCGACGTCATCATCACGGTGCTCGACAAGATAAGGGCTTCACAGATGATTATAACAATAATATTACACTGCATCCACCCCAGTGCTCGGCACACAGTAAACACGTCATGGTGATGATAATAATGGTATCTGCTAAGCGCTTACTATCTGCCAAGCGTCGTTCTAAGCGCCGAACACTGTTCTAAGCACCGGATAATGACTGCAGTCTTTAAGCCCTCATCACGTGCCAATCACTCTACTGGGCACCCCGCGGGGCTCGCGGTGAGAGAACGGGGGCACAGAGCAGTTACTTGCCCGAGGTCACCAGCGGGCAGGTGACAAAGCCGGGATCACAACCCAGATCCCCCGAGACTCCCAGGCCGGAGCCCCCTCCACCAGGTCACGTCGCCTCTCAACAGACCAGGCTGCCTGGTAACCGGTCACCGCCGTCATCATCGCGCCGACTACGGAAACCACGGAAACGTCTCGGCCGGCTCGGAGATTTGTCCTGAGCGGTAATTAAACCAGCATAAATACGAGCTCGACTATATCGTCAGAGGAGGGACACGGGTCGGTTATCGCACGCTCCCCTCCTCTCCTTCCCGGCCGCCTCTCCACCCCACCGCCCCCCCCCCCCACCTCTTCCGTCTTGTCACACCAAGGCTACCTCTGCTTCTGTCACGTGACGGACCCCGAATGCTTTCTTATAGACCCCCGGATCACATTTCCCTAGGACTCAACGAATCCTTATCGACTCTGAGCCCGCTAGACACGTCGTAACTTCTGGAATCCGAAAGGGGCTGCGGGATTTTCCCTCATCCTTTTTCGCGATGCACTTCTGTTGGCTGGCCACCTCTGCTTTCCGCTGTGTGCTCTGCGGTCAGGGTGCGCGTGGGGGATGCCTGCCCCGCGTGAGGGACCGGGATCCGTCCAATCTGGTTATCTCCGGCACAGCGTGTGGCACACGGAAGCGGCTCAGTGAATGCCACCAGTCATTATTTGTCAGCTGTGTGACCGTGGGCGAGTCACTTCACTTCTCTGTGCCTCAGTTCCCTCATCTGTAAAATGGGGATTAACTGTGAACCCCACGTGGGACGACCCGATGACCCTGCATCTCCCCCAGCGCTTAGAACGGCGCTCTGCACATAGTAAGCGCTTAACAAATGCCAACGTTATTATTACTGTTATTTTCCACGGCGGCCCTATCGCCAACCACCTACCACAACTCACGCGCTTCACCGGAGTACCGGCGTACTCATCGTGCCTCGCTCTCCCTCTCCGAGGATCTCTCGCCCGCACCCTCCCTCTTCATAGGCGACAGTTACGCTTCCCCACCTGCAGAGCCTTACTTGAACGCCCACCTCCTCCAAGGGGTCCTCCCTAAGCCTTCGTTTCCTCTTTCCCCCCCCCCACTCCCTTCCGCCTCACCTTGACGGGCTCCCCTTCATTCACGCCTTCCTCGGCCCCACGTTCGCTCATTCATTCAACAGCATTTACTGAGCGCTCGCTCTGTGCGGAGCACTGGACTGAGCGCTCGGAATGGACAAATCGGCAACACGCACCTACCTGTAATTCGTTTCCACCCACGTCCATCTCCCCCTCTAGACCGCGAGCGTGTCCGTTCACTCGTATTTACGCCCCAGGCCCTCGGAAGCGTACCCTTCTGAGCGACACACTACGACCATGATAACGGCGGTATTCGTTAAGCGCTCGCTATGTGCCGAGCGCCGTCCTAAACGCCCGGGGGCGATACGGGGTCATCGGGTCGTCCCACGTGAGGCTCGCGGCCTTCATCCCCATTTTGCAGACGAGGCCACCGGGGCCCAGAGAAGTGAAGTGACTTGCCCACAGTCACACAGCTGACAAGTGGCGGAGCGGGGATTCGAACCCACGACCTCTGACCCCCCCAGCCCGGGCCCCCGCCACCGCGCCACGGAACCAACAGTTACCGAAAGTCCATCTTCCCTTCTAAACCGTAAGCGCGTTGAGTCCGGGGAACGTGTCTGCCAACTCTCGGGCACTGCCCTCTCCCCGGCGCTTAGTACGGCGGCGCGCGCAGTCAGCGCTCGACAAATACCACGGATCATTTATAGGAATGTCCGTCTCCCCTTCTGGACCGGAAGGTCGCCGTGTCCAAAGAACGCGGCTACCAACCCGGCCGCACCGTCCTCTCCCCGGCGCTCAGCGCGGCGCCGCGCACACGGTAAGCGCTCAACGCACACCGCTAGCCGTCCGCGGCAACGTCCGTCTTCCCCTCTAGAACGTAAGGTCGCCGCGTCCGAAGAACGCGTCTACCTACTCGGCTGCGCCGTCCTCTCCCGGGCGACCGGTACAGTGCCGCGCACACGGCGAGCGCTCGATAAATACCATTATTTTATAATAACGTCCGTCTTCCCCGTTGGACTTCCAGCTTGTCGGGGTCAGGGCACGGGCCTGCCGGCTCCGACGCGCCGTACCCTTCCGACTGCTCAGTACGGTGCTCCGCACCCAGTAAGCCCTCCAGAAATAATAACGATAACGACGATGTCGGTATCCGTCGAGCGCCCACTACGTGCGGAGCACCGTTCTGAGCGCCGGGGTAGATACAGGGGAACGAGGCCGTCCCACGTGAGGCCCCCGGTCTTCGTCCCCATCTTACGGAGGAGGGAAGCGAGGCACAGAGAAGCGAAGCGACTCGCCCACAGTCACCCGGCGGACCGGGGGCAGAGTCGGGATCCGAACCCACGACCTCTGACTCCCAAGCCCGGGCTCCTTCCGGCGCGCCGCCTCTCTACGGTTACAAAATACAACCGGTCGATCGACGGAGGCGGGGGGACCGGTTAAGTCATTCGCTCCCGCGGAAGCCAGAGCCGCCGCAGCCGGAGCCCCGAGGCCTCGCGGGGAAGGGCCGGGGCGGTCACTCCTATTTACTGAGCGCTCACTGTGCGCACGGCACCATACTAAGCGCTCGGAAGAGCAGGGCGCCACGGAGTCGGAAGACGCGTCCCCCCAGGGAGCGAACGGTCCAGAAGGGGAAGACGGAGCTTAACGTAACCGGTAAATACCGTCGAGCGCTTCCCGCGCGCCCCGAACCGCGCGCCGTGCCGCCGTGGGCGGGTCGCTTCACTTCTCTGGGCCTCGGTCACCTCATCTGTAAAACGGGGATGAAGACCGGGAGCCTCACGGGGGACAACCCGACGCCCCCGCATCTCCCCCGGCGCTTAGAACGGCGCTCCGCACACGGTGAGCCCTCGCCGGATGCCGACTTTCTTAACCGGGCGCTCGGGAGAGGACCACGAAACGGAGTCGGCAGACACGTTCCCCGGACACGACGTCCTCGCACCCCGGAGGGGGAACACAGACCTCGTCGTAAATAATCGACGGCATTTACCGAGCGCCCGCCGTGCGCCCGGCACCGTACCGGGCGCTCGGGAGAGGACGCACGCGGCAGAGTCGGTAGACGCGTTCCCCGTCCGCCGCGAGCTCGCGGGGCGAGGCGCACGCTAACAGAAACCATCATCGGCACCTATCGGGCGCTCACGTCGGGGAAGGCGCACGCCGCCGTACGCGATCGTCGGCATTCGTCGAGCGCTCACGCCGGGGAGGATGCTCGGCGATGCAAAGGATCGTCGGTACTCAGCGAGCGCTCACGTCGGGCAAGGACACGTCGATACAGATCATCACGGCTACGTACTGAGCCCTTGCCGTGTGCAGAACACCGTACTGAGCGCCCGGGAGAGTCCGGATCCGACAGGGTCGGCAGGCCCCCGCCCACGACGACTTTACAGGTCAGAAGGGGAGACGCCCGTCGACGGCGACAATCGTCGGTGCTCGCCGAGCGCTTAGGGCGCGCGGGGCACCGTACTGAGCGCCCGGGAGAGCCCGGACGCGACAGGGTCGGCAGACGTTGGCCACGACGAGTTTACAGGTCAGAAGGGAAGGCGTCCGTCCATATCGACAATCGTCGGTACGTTGGCCACGACGGGTTTACAGGTTAGAAGGGAAGGCGTCCGTCCATGTCGACAATCGTCGGTGCTCACCGAGCGCTTACGGGGTGCGGGGCACCGTACTGAGCGCTTACGGGGTGCGGGGCACCGTACTGAGCGCTCGGGAGAGCCCGGACGCGACAGAGTGGGTAGGCGCCGCCCACGACGGCTTTCCGGGTCCGAAGGGGAGACGCCCGTCGCCATCGACCAGCACCGGTAGTCGCCGAGCGCTCAGGGGGTGCACGACACCGTACTAAGCACTCCGGCGAGGCCGCCGGGGCGATACGACAGAGCCTCCGGCCGCCCCGGAGGCAGAGGTGGTGGGGGGCGGTCCCCCGGACCCTCCCCCCTCCGTCCTCGGGCCTCTACTTACCCACGAGGAAGCCCAGCAGGAAGGCGGGCGGCCCCGCCGCCACGGCCCCCCAGAGAGCCGGTCCGGGGGCCGCGGCCTCGGCCATGGCCGCCACCCACCCCTGAAGAAGAAGAAGGAGGAGGATATCATTAATCCAGCATTAAGATAATAAGCGCTCCCCCTGCGCCAAGCGTCTCCCCGCGCCCCCCGAGCGGGAGACGAGGTCCGCGCCGAGCGGGGCGCATCGTCCCCAGCTGCCTCCATCCCAAACCCCGTGGATTTCCTTTCCCTTTCTGGCTCTCGGCCCGGGGGCTTCGTTTTCCTTTCGAGCGGCCCCCCTACCCACCACCCAAACCCCGTGCCCGGCTTATTCTCCCCGACTTGGGCGGGGGCTTCCACCCACCCCTGAATAACAATAATAATAAAGCGTCTCCCCGCGCGCCCCGAGCAGGAGACGAGGTCGGCGCAGACCCGGGGGGCACCGACTGCCAGCTGCCTCGATCGCAAACCCCGTGGATTTCCTTTCCCAGCCAAGACTTCTCCCCGGGGGCTTCGTTCGGGTCGAAAGTTCCTTAAAAGAGCGGCCCCCCCATTCCTACCACCCCGACCCCGTGCCCTGCTTCTCCCCGACCTGAGCGGGGACTCCCACCCACCCCTTAAAAATAATAATAATAACATTTGTTAAGCTCTTACTATGTGCCAAGCGTCTCCCCGCGCGCCCCGAACAGGAGACGAGGTTGGCGCAGACCGGAGCGCACCGACTCCCAGCTGTCTTGATTGCAAACCCCGTGGATTTCCTTTCCCAGCCAAGACTTCTCCCCGGGGGCTTCGTTCGGGTCGAAAGTTCCTTTAAAGAGCGGCCCCCCATTCCTACCTCCCCGACCTGAGCGGGGACTCCCACCCACCCCTTAAAAATAATAATAATAACATTTGTTAAGCTCTTACTATGTGCCAAGCGTCTCCCCGCGCGCCCCGAGCAGGAGACGAGGTCGGCGCAGACCCGGGACGCACCGACTCCCAGCTGCCTCGATTGCAAACCCCGTGGATTTCCTTTCCCAGTCAAGACTTCTCCCCGGGGGCTTCGTTCGGGTCGAAAGTTCCTTTAAAGAGCGGCCCCCCATTCCTACCTCCCCGACCTGAGCGGGGACTCCCACCCACCCCTTAAAAATAATAATAATAATAATATTTGTTAAGCTCTTACTATGTGCCAAGCGTCTCCCCGCGCGCCCCGAGCAGGAGACGAGGTTTGCGCAGACCCAGGGGGCACCGACTCCCAGCTGTCTCGATTGCAAACCCCGTGGATTTCCTTTCCCAGCCAAGACTTCTCCCCGGGGGCTTCGTTCGGGTCGAACGTTCCTTTAAAGAGCGGCCCCCCTTTTTTCCACCCCAAACCCCGTGCCCTGCTTCTTCTCCCCGACCTTAGCGGGGACTCCCACCCACCCCTTAAAAATAATAATAATAACATTTGTTAAGCTCTTACTACGTGTCAAGCGTCTCTCCGCGCGCCCCGAGCAGGAGACGAGGTTTGCGCCGACGGGGGCGCACCGACTCCCAGCTGTCTCGATTGCAAACCCCGTGGATTTCCTTTCCCAGCCAAGATTTCTCCCCGGGGGCTTCGTTCGGGTCGAGCGTTCCTCGAAAGGGCAGCCCCCCCTTCCCGCTGCCCCGTTTCCTCTCGTCGGGGGGGCTGAGGAGGAGAGTTTGCAGACTTCCTTCCCTTCCAAACTTGTAAAAGCGTTGGGCGGGGCCGGTCTCCGAAAGTGGTTTTCAAATATGAAGAGATCTTTCCACTCGCAGAAATGACTCCAGGGCCGCTAAAGCAGAGATCATTTACTGGGGCCTTTAAAATTCCACTGAAGCCTTTTTTTCACAAAGGGCTGAAATAAATGAAAGGTGTCCCGCGGAGAGAGGATTAGAATTTACGGCGGGGAGAAGCATCTGTTCGCCCCGGAGGGACACCTTTAATCTCTTGTAAATCTTCGAGGGGCTATACACCTGTAAATCTTCGAGGGGCTATACGCCGTACGCAATTCTTATAAAAAGAACCTATGTATACGATAAAAACTTTCCAGGTCATTTTACTCAAATTTGCCATAGGCGTAATAAACATATTATTTACTCTTAAATACGGGAAGCCTCGTGACCAGTTACTTTATATCTAAATACTTACGCGCATGTGGAGTGATGATAACGACTGTGACGTTATCTGTTAAGTTTCTACTATGTGCCGAGCGCGTTACCGAGCACCGGGGACGGATACGAGGTGATCGCAGGAGGCTCGCGGTATGAGCAGAAAGGAGAACGAGTGCCGAATTCCCATTTCGCGCATGAGGGAACTGAGGCACGGAGATGTCGTGCCCGAGGTTACGCAGGAGGCGCGTGGCAGTTGCCGGTATTAGAACTCGGGTCCCCTGCCAGATACGAAAGAGAAGACGGCCGACGCGTAACCAGCTGCGATCTGGAAAGGTCCTCCTCTAGATTTAAATTCCAGTTCGCCGTTGGGTACTTGGAAGCGGGGAGAGGAGTTCCGGTTAAAAGGTGAAAAAAACCCTTCGGCTGGGGAGGTTCGACGTTGGTTAAACCGGTGCTTTTTAATTACGGGTGGGATCGATATATCCGAGCTTCGGTCGTTCCCCCGAAATGACGGAGTTGACCGTGTGATCCTAGGTAATTGATTTTCCTTGGTCTGACGACACTTGGGATACCTGATCTGGCTAACGGATCTGCCCAAATTCGGCCCGTCTCATTACCTTGGAAGTGGAAGATGACGCCGTCTCCCTGGACGCCCTGGAAACATTTACCATTTAGTCAAGTAACCCAGCTGGCGATAACGGTCTGTTTCCCCTAGCGCTGTCTCATTATTTGCACTTCAACAAAGACCCGACGTACCTTACGGAGTCCTGCTTCTGGGAAAAAACGGTTCCATTACTGTATTCCCGCCAACCTTTAGTTTTTCACTGCAGAGCCATCTTTGTCTATAAAGGCCAACAGTACTCTCAGTTGTTAAAACTCATACCCCTGGAAGATTAACTTTACAACGAAACTGGTGGAGCGAAACGGTTCATCCGATTAGTCCGCACACACCGAGCCCGGGCAAAACCACACAGTTCCCCTCTCCCTCTCTAGCCGTATTCCCTTCATCTTTCCCTCTTCCCCTTACCGCCTTCCCCGCCATGCCTCCCCCCCATCCCTCTCTACTCACAAATCCATCCCCCCATCTACTCCCTGTTCCCCCGCTTCCCCTCTCTCTCCCATTGCCTCTCCCCCGAAGCTCCCGCTGAATTAGAATTACTGAACCCCTCGGCTCGCCGATCCACTAGCCAGTTTCCATCTTTCGTAGAAGAGCGGGGAAAGAATCAATCCATGGTATTTACGGAGCATTTACTGTGTGCGGAGAACTGTACGGAGCACTTGGAAGAGTTTAGTAAAACAGAATTAGCACCTTCCCTGTCCGTAACAAGAATTGAAAGAATCCCGCAGCTGGTTAGGAACTCCAGCTCGTGGGCTACTGGTTTCTTACCCACCAAACGTGCCAAAATTCTCCAGTTCCCGAAACTGCCCCCGAAGCGAAAGAGCTGACTCTCTGCTAATAAACCGTGTAGGAAACTACCGGCGGCTAAAACGTACCTGATGGATACCGAGCTGAGTGCACTGTTTTCGCCTGAATACTTACCACTCTGCAAAGGTCAGGGAGCAAATGCCATTAATGACGTCACAAGGAAGCATTGCCGGAGAGTCGCTAGAGTCGCTTGTGAACGTCATGGCCAAAGACCACAGTGTTCATCTATGCGCCGACAGATGAATACGATCGAGGGTTGCGCTTGCTTGCCCCTGGACTTCGGATGAAGTGACAGATCGCTTCGGTGGCACTGTTCAATAGCTTTTTTGGCCCAGGGAAGAATTAGGTTTCTTATCTAAAATAAGGCGACAGGCTATTATTGTCTTTAAGAACAGTTTACAACTGGGCCTGGAGTCTATAAAGACCAGAGAAAAAGATACAAGAATAGAAAGGCTGTGAATTATAGGGTTAAGGATAAATGAGGAAAAGGAGAGGAGGAAACGGAAAAGAATAGAGCGATCGGGTAAGATATCCTTGATGTCGTAGCTACCCTTGCCAGTGGATGAATACGTACGGTTAGCCGTGTCCTTCGTGTTCCAATATTTTGCTGCTGGTGGTGGTGGAGGATTCCAACCAGGGATGTGAATGTCGTTGAAAGATTAAATCTGCTTCGTTGGCTCGAAGTTACGAGCGCGGCTGAGGGAGCGATAGACTCGGAGAGAGGAAAAGTAGGGTGGTATAGGAAACTGGAATATCTTTGCTCATTCCCATCCTGGAATAGTTGGCACCTGAATTGAGAATCTGAGTTTCATATTTCACCTGTGTGTTTTGACATTTGGTGTACCTTCCCAATAATTAATGATAGTATTAAGTGCTTACTCTGTGCTAAATGCTGGGATGAAAATAAAATACCCAAGCGGTTAGTCCAGGCCTCTGCTCTCAGTGGGTGTACGATAAATACCCCGTTGAAAAGTGATACTTTTTGTGACTATAGACACATATGTGTTTGCACCTATATATTTCTTTTCTGGGTACACCGACGGTTTTATCGATCGGTCCGTCGTGGCTATTTATTGAGCATTTGGTGCAGGCAGAGCACTCTATTAAGGGCTTGGGAGAGTACACTATGAAAGAGTTGGTAGACATGTTCCCCGCCTACAGTGAACTATTAAACAAAAAGCAGTGCTCCACCATTAATAGAATATTTACTAAGCACTGTGTGTCACACACCATTCTAAGAACTGGGGTAGACACGAGTTGATCAGGATGGATACAGTCCCTTTCTCACAGGGACTAACAGGCATTGCAGAGAACCATGGCCCATCCACGCCTGGAATACCGCGTGGTTTTGGTACATATTAGGCGCTTGTTATGTGTCAGGCATTGTTCTAAGCACCGGGAAAGGTACAAGTTAATCAGGCTCGACAGAGTCCCTGTCCCGCAGGGGGCTGTCGGTGAGGAAAAGCAAAGCTGGAGAAGGAAAAGGGCCGCAAAGATGACGGTGGGGTGAGGAGGGGATGAGCAACTTGGCGGTTCTGGGTTGAGACGGGAGTGAAAAGATTAGACAGGCAATTGATTGAATGGACAGGCAGTGGCTGGAGGAGACATGACTTGAGAGATGTGGTCAGGGCAAATGTGAAATTTATTTTTGATTATAGCATTTATTAAGTACTGCATGTAAAAGCACAGTTCTAAGTCCTTGGAAAGAATACACGGGAGGGAAAAGACACGGTCCCTGACCCTCAAGGGGCTCCTCATCTACTTTTTGCTTATCACATTCCTTCGCAAGAGGATGGGGGCCATTCGTTGAGCCACCGAGCAGCGGAAGAAAAATACTTCCGCACAGAAGGCGGTTAGTTTACAAAACTAATTTCCACAAGAAGTTGGGCAACGGGAAATACAGATTCAGAAGGGTAGGATGAATACATGGGTGACCCCCTAAGGGGTTATTAAGGGAAAAGGAGAAGCTAGAAGGTAGATCCCAAACTACTCTGTTAGTTGCCCCTGGTGGAGACAGACTATTGGGTCGGAAGGACCACGGCCTTGACTTTACTACTCAGGCGTATCGCTGTTGGCCTTTTATTCCTGGCACTTGGGCTTCTTATTCAATTGTATGTTTTGGTTTATTGCCCATTTAAGAGGAAACTCGATGCCTGCTTCCTGTACAAGTTAACTGGGCAAAAAGGGTGACGTTTATAATGATAAAAACACGCTCCCAGAAGCGTCCACATGTGCTCCTCTGGGGAATAGCTCAACTTGGGCCAGGACCAATGGGTGGATTCCATTTTGTTTTCTTGGTGGAGGCTGTGTCTTCAAGCCACCCCCTTCGACCAGTTGGAGGGATCTTTCATTGGGGAAAGGGAAGGAGGCCCTTTAAAGCCCCACCCACCATGCCGGGGTGGGAAGGAAGCAGCCACGGGCAGAGATTCGGGGCAGGAGGCTGTGAGGAAATGGTCCTACCGTGGGCAGGTGGGTGATGATGGTCATGTCCCCTTTACATTATCATCAATCCCACCACGAGGAGGAGGGTGTGGGGACTGGGTTGAGGCGCCAGGCTCTCTAACGTCGCTGCTTGGTGGGTGGGCTGGGACCTGTTTTTCATCTAGGGTCCTATGCCTCTTTATGCCAGGGAAGGGAACCCCATCAGGTCGGAAAGAAACGGGCCATGACGTTCCGAGTTCCCAACACCCCTGCCGATGTAGAAGCCTGCCTGGGATCTACTCCAGCTCCACAACCGACCGGGTGGCCATAGGTCAGTCTTGCCTTATGCTGTCTAGTCGTCTCCGACCCGTAGAGACTCCATGGACACATCTCTCCCGGAGCGCCCCACTCTCCAACTGCAATCGTTCTGGAAGCGTATCCAAAGTGTTTTCTTGGTAAAAATACAGAAGTGGATTACCATCGCCTTCTTCCGCGCAGCAAACCTGGGTCTCTGCCTTCGACTCTCTCCCGTGCCGCTGCCGCCCAGCACCGGTGAGTTTTGACTTGTAGCAGATGGCCTGCCGCTCGCTAGCTAAGGTCCAAGCCGGGAACGGAATGGGGAGGCCTCTGCTTGACTCTCCCTTCCGCGGTCGAGACCGGCGGACTACCGGAACCCCTCCGGGTGCGATCCTGAGAGGGGATAGGCCAGTCGCCCGACCTAAAAACCCACCTCTGCGTGCTACTAGGAAAACGAGAGAAAAGAATGTAAAAATGACCCGAGCTCTTAGGAAAACGCCAGAAATCCAAACCGATAGTTTATTGATTATTATTACCGTTATTATTAGTGGCAAAACACTGACAGGAAACCTTCATTTTAGAGAACTGCAATCCATTTAGAGAAGTTCATTTTCTTCCATGGATATTTCATTCAAAAAGGCAGATTCCAAAACACAAGTCTTTTATATTGAAAAACCAGCCCTGTCCCCCTTCTCATAAAATAAGCAAGGAGAACCAGTACTGGATTTCTGTGAATTCTCCTCCTTTCCAGTCCACATTCCCAAGCACCAGAGTTTCCCAAGACCGCCCCCTCATCTTCTTGCTTCCTGCCCCGGATCCAGCCCTGTAGCCTGAAATCATGAAGACAAAGGGCACAGGAAGACCCCAACACTCCCCACCCCTGGGCATCTCTGTCCTCTACCACTCAGCAAGCATTCAAAGGCCCAGTGCTCTGCTGGGTGGCAAAGCCATATGGAAAATCATTTTCTTTAGTCCCTGGATCCTTTATAATACTAGTTATTTTTCTTAAGAAACATCAGTCAGCCAATGAATGCTATTTATTGAGCGCTTCCTGTGTGCAGAGCACGATATTAAGTGTTTGGGAGAGTCCGATAAAACAGAATCGGTAGACACGTCACTAAGCCCTTACAAGTACCAACTGCCGTGCGAGATATGATACTCGCATCAGACACAGGCATATCCTGTACCAGGCTCATAATCTAAGCTCCTCTCCATTTTCCAGATGAGGATAGCGAAGCCCAGAGAGGTGAGGGGATTTGCCTAAAGTCACACAGCAAGCCTGTGGCGGAGTTGGGACCAGAACCCAGTCGCCTGACTGGAAATCCCGAGCTCTTTCCGCTTTCCAAGCTTCGACCCCAACAGACTCCTCTCTTCCGCTCTCAAAAGACCAGAAGGAGATGAGAATAGATCCCGGAGGGAGGAGGAGGATGGACTTGGCCCATTGTCAGGGTTTGTCTTCACAGACAGACGGGAGCCTTCCATTACCAAGATCCTTCGGAACAAGAAGTGGATTTCTGAGTTCCTTTAGGTTCATTACTAGAGCTTCCCTGAATTCGGCATCAAGGGAAATGCTGCCAAAATCAACCAATCGATGGTATTTACTGAGCGTTTACTGTGTGCAGAGCACTGTACTGAGCACTTGGGAGGGTGAAATACAGACACATTCCCTGCCCACCAGGAGTGCTGAATGGACTAAACAAATGAGACCCAAGGTTACCTGTTAGCCCTTCCATCCTTCTGACTGCCAATGTGATTTTACTTTTTTTTTAAATCACCACCTTATTTTACAACTGATCTCAACCCCATCCTGACTTATAAAATGGCCTCGGTAATAGAGTTAAAAGGCGAGCACAAAAGAGGGTATATTCTAACCCCACAAACCCCAAATCCTCCCGGGGGTCAGGCCACCTCCTTCAGGGTGCCCGCGGCGGCCTGGACCGTGAAGGCCGCGATGGAGATCTGCCTCTTGACTTCGGCCCAGGCCTTGGGCGGGTCGGGGTGGTTCCCGATATCAAAGAGGGCGTCGAAGATCCCCGGGAACGACTCCCCCGCGTACTTGTTGTGGCTGCTCGGAGCAAAGATCACGTGTCTGTGGATAGAATAAAACCGAATATCAACCAAGTGAACCAAAGAGGGTGTCCAAGGTCTAGTGGCCTCACCGAGGGCCTGAGAGTCAGGGGACCTGGATTCTAATTCCGATTCGCCACTTGCCTGCTGTGTGACTCTGGGCAAGTCACTTGCTTCTCCGTGCCTCAGTGTCCTCGTCTGTAGAATAGGGATTCAACATCTGTTCTCCTTCCCACTCGGGCCGTAAGCCCCGGGAGGGACAGGGACTGTCCCCCGACTTGATTATCTCGTATCTACCCCAGCGCTTGGAACCAAGTGAGCACTTAAATAGCACTATTACCATTATCATTACTGTCATTGTTACAGTGCAACCAAGAAGCAGTGGGGCTCAGTGTGAAGACCGTGAGGCTGAGGGCCAGGACATCTAGGCTCTTGTCTCAGCTCTGTCCCTGACCTGCTTGGTGACTTTGGGCAAGTCACCTAACCTCTCTGGGCCCCAGTTTCCTCATCGGTGGAATGGGGCTAAGTTCCCTGTTCTCCCTGCCTCTTAGGGCATGAGCCCCACATGGAACAGGGCAGTGTTTTATCTGGTTATCTTGTAGCTACTCCAGGGCTTAGCACAGTGCTTGACATGTAGTATGTGCATAATAAATACCCTAATATAAGATCACGATCTGGGGATTCTGGAAGCATAGGACGTGTTTCTCAGTGATGCCTACATCTCACTAGGAGAGAAGGATCTCACTTAGCTCCTCCCACCCTTTGTTTTAATAGTATTTGTTGAGCCCTTACTGTATGCCGGGCACTGCATTAAGCACTGCGATAGATACAAGATAATTCGGTTGAACAGTCCCTGTCCCACATAGGAGTCACAGTCTTCATCCTCATTTTACAGATAACTGAGGCTCAGAGAAGTGACTTACCCACGGTCACACGGCAGACAGGTGGCACAGCAGAGATCAGAAGCCAGGTCCTTCTGACTCCCAGGCTTGGGCGCTAACTACTAGGCCATGCAGCTCCTCCCGGGGAGAAAAAGTAGGGGGTTACTTTCATTTGCAAGGAAACACTCGACAACTCTTTTTTTCCCATGGTGATTGCAACTGTCTTCCAAGCGCTGAACTCTGAAACGGAATCCAGGCAGCTGAAGGTCTTTTCCTTACCTATAGAAGGGCCTGCCGGGTAATCCCAGAGGATCGATGAAAGCCCGTTCCAAAAACATTAACTGATCATTCGCACTTCTCACCGACACTGGGCTGAAAAGGAAATGGAGATGCTTTAGTTTCTGATGATGATGGTATTTGTTAATCGCTTACTATGTACCAGGCACAGTACTAAGCGCTGGGGTAGATCTAAGCAAAGCAGGTTGGACACGGTCCCTATCCAACAAAGGGCTCCCAGTCTCAATCTCCATTTTACAGATGAGGCAACTAACACACAGAGAAGTGAAGGAACTTGCCCAGACAGACAAGTGATGGAGCCGGCATTAGAACCCAGGTCCTTTTGACTCCCAGGTCCGTGTTCTAGCCACTAGGCCGTACTGCTTCTCTGCCCGGGGTTCAGTTAAACCGAGGAAGAGAAGGGAATGAAGAAGGTGGGGGCAAGGCATGCTGCCAGCACCGTGTGGAGCCTAAAATGCTCGTCCTAGAATGGGCCCAACCTCACATCTGGGCCAGCACTTGGTGAAATCAATCGATTAATCCATCAGTCAATCAATAGTACTGTGTGCCTACTCTGTGCAGAGCACTGAACTAAAAGCTGGGGAGGATATAATAGACCCGATACCCTCCCTCATGGAGTCTTCCGTGGGCGGGACACTCTACTGAGCACTTGGGAGGGAACAACAGAATTAACAGACACGCTCCCTGCCCTCCAGAAGTTTACAATCCAGCGATAATAATGATAATTGTGAGATCCATTAAGTGCTTACTATGTACAAAGCACTGTACTAAAAGTTGGGGTAGATACAAGATAAGCAGGTCCCACAAGGGGCTCACATTCTAAATTGAAAGGAGACAAGGTATTGGATCACCGTTTTTGCAGATGAGGGGAC
Source organism: Ornithorhynchus anatinus (assembly GCF_004115215.2). NCBI lineage: Eukaryota > Metazoa > Chordata > Mammalia > Monotremata > Ornithorhynchidae > Ornithorhynchus > Ornithorhynchus anatinus. The sequence goes on from NC_041747.1 coordinate 26,707,464, forward strand.
TGAGGCACAGAGAAGTGAAGGGACTTGCCTAAGATCACCCAGCAGGTAAGTGGCGGAGCTGGGATTAGAACCCAGGTTCTCTCATTCCCAGGCCTGCGCTCTTTTCGCCGCGCCAAACATAATTGTCGATGGACCACTGGGTAGGAAGAGCAGAAATGGTGGCGGTAAAGTCACCGGGTACAGAAGCCTGGGTGGTTCAGACCCTCTGGGCTGCACGCTCGTTGTGGGCAGGGAATGTGTCTGTTCTCTTTTACTCTCCCAAGCGCTTAGTACAGTGCTCTGCACATATTAAGCACTCAATAAATACGAGTGACAGACTGATAGCAACGGTACTTAAAAGAGCCTATTGAATGCAGAACACTGTAGTAAGTACTGGGCAGTGTACTAAGACTGTGAGCCCATCACTGGGCAGGGACTGTCTCTATCTGTTGCCTAATTGTACATTCCAAGCGCTTAGTACAGTGCTTTGCACAGAGTAAGCGCTCAATAAATACTATTGAATGAGGCACTTGAGTGGTGTCCCAAAGCAGAAGGTTAATATGATGCCAGCACTTTCCAAGGACCCAGCTCTATTTAGAAATGCCAACTCCATTAAAATTCCCTGAGTATTCCCAGCTTCATTAATCACATATCCCTGCAGAGACATTAACCCCATGTCTCCGACAAGTCTAGAGACTTGAGGGTAAAAAAAGACCCCCAAATAGTGACTGATGGTTCCTTCTCTGAAGCCAGTTCTCAACTTCTTATGCCTCCCACACTTATGATGAAAAGTTGGCACCTTTGTCTCTGTTTACTTTTATGCACGACTCTGTCCGTTGAACACTCACTGCTTCGGTGACCGCTTACCGGTTTGGGTCCACTTGCTGGAGTCTCCCGTGAAAGTCAGCGGCTGTTACCGTAAAATTTCTCACTGCAGAAAAAAGGGAGTCTGGAAGAAATGAAAGCCATGAGCAACGACTGCAAAGCAAACCAAATTTCTAGCCATTTAAAAACACACAGCCTGGCAAGGAATCACTGCAGTCACGATAAAAACTATTCTCCCATTGGAGTGGAAGCTCCTTCCGGCAGAGAACGTGAGTTTTGCTTCTGCTTTACTTTTCCAAGTACTTAGGATTGAAGCGAAATGAACACATTGTTCTGTCGAACTCTCCCAAGTGCTTAGTACAGGGCTCTGCACACAGTAAGCGCTCAATAAATACGATCGATTGCTGATTAAACTCCTGCTGTTAGGGAAAGGTGGAGGGGGGAGATGTGGACATTAAATAGTGAATTCCTTTCCCCAGTATTCCTGTTATTCAATCATTTCCCACAGGTCCTTAGGAGGCTTTGTCAGAGGCAGATTAGCTAGGGTCTTTGTAAACAAATATTCATCTAACCAAGCTTCAAGGGGCCTAATGTAGTCTGTGCTGTTTCGTGGTAATAACACTCTCCTGGTGGGTTCTGAACAGAGAAAACTTGGCAATAGAATATAGGCTTTACTGACCAGATAAACAGGCACATTTAATTAGACTTAGTTTAACAAGGAGGTAAAACAATCCTGGGAGGCAGGAATCCCCGTATCCTCTTCTCAATTTTAGTTCCACTCGGGGGTGGTGGGAAGTTAGGTCGGAAGAGCCTCAACTACCCTCTCCGGGATACATCCGGACGGAGGCCGTTTAGTCCCCCTACCATCGGGACGCTTAATACCCGGTTCTCCTAGGTCAGCAAACAACTCACGGCTAAGGGAAGCACCTTTGCAGCATGGGCTGCGTCAGATACCATGCGCAGTGCACAATCATGTCTCCATCAACAGTATTGAGCACCCACTCTGTGCAGAGCACTGTACTAAGCAATTGGGAGGCGCGCAACAGAATTAGTAGACATGATCCCTGCCTTCGAAGAGTTTACAAGCCGAACAGGTGCCAAGGACCGTGAGCTCATTGTGGGCAGGGACGTGTCTGCCGATTCTGTTTTATTGTACTCTCCTGGGTGCACACAGTAAGTGCTCAATAAATGTCACTGATGATGACCGAACAAAACACCTGGGAAAGTACGACGGAGTCGATGGAAACGATCCTTGCCACCGAGGATCTTAAAACTCCCCCGACACCATGTCATGCTGTAACCAAACAGGTTTGGATAGTCGGGAAAAGTATAGACACAGTCCTGTCCTCCCCGTCCAAGAGGGCTCAACCTTCCCCTTAGACAGGGAGACCCATTAGGAAAAGGGACTGTCGTTTAATCTGTTTGCGATGTATCTGTCCCAGTGCTCAGTACAGTGCCCGGCACCAACTGAGGAACAAATACTGTTATTACCGTTATTTTGGAGGCAGAGCCGGTACCTTCTCCCCACCTTACAGATGAGGAAACTGAGGTTCAGAAAAGTTACGCAATTTGCCCAGCGTCACACAGGACAGTGGCAATACTGACTTTAGAACCTGTGTTATCTGATTCTTAATTGCCCCTTCCTCTCTGCACTAGGCCATTTTGCCTCCATTGTAAAGGGTTAATAAGCAAGATATTCCTGGGATTGGGGTTACAGGGAGGATCTGCTTAAGCAGCCTGTGTTGTCTTTGCTGTTTCTGAGCCCGTGGAAGCTTCCGTAACATCTGTTTTCCATCAGTACTAACACCCAAAAACTTTGCCACGTCAGCTCCAGAGTTAATCAATGCCATTTTTGAAAACAAAGAGAGAACAAAATTGAGTAGCACTCTTAATTTGCTGGAGATCTCTCACTTTAATATCATCATTATGGGCATAATCCAAGTCTCTCGCCAACTGCAAAACCTCCGTAGTTATTCACCCACTGCAAAACCTCCGTAGTTATGAAGAGCAGAGCTTGCAAGAGGAATAGAGGGGACGGGCCCACCAGAAAATCTGATTTTTTTTTTCCCCCAAGGGGCTCAGAATGTGAGACGTACCAAATGATACCTGGTAGCTTTCCAGTTCCTTTTGGTATTTCTTCGCTATATCATAAATGTTGCGTGCATATTTTTCTAGAGCTTCTGCATAGTGGCGGCAGTCGAAGGGAAGGATGATGGAGTCTGCCAATTGGAAGACCAACCCTCCTCGAACCTGGGCCACCGTGAGGTGATTCTTCCAAGTGGGGTCGTAAAATCTGTCCACCATCTCATAGGTTTCATAGACGCTGTGATATACTGGGTAGCCACTGAACCTGTCCACTTTCTATAAGGAAAGGAAAACCAGAAATCATAAATTCGCACTGCTTCTAAGCAGAGCGCCCGCACTGCTGACAGCGGGAAGGGAAATGTCTCCTGAGTAAACAGCGGTGAATGAACTATGACCGTTTCTCTTGGGCCTCCTCTTTCTCCACCTCTCTCCTTCCGTCGCTTCCCCACTTCCCTCATCCATTGATCTAGTATTTAAAGTTGAATATGGATGTAAATCCTTCTCTGGCTGGTAAGGAGGGAGGCAGTGTGGCTTAGGGAAAAGAGCAAAGGCCTGGGAATAATGATATCCAGGCTCTAGTCCAAGTTCTGCCACCTGCCTCCTGTGTGTCTGTGACCTCGGGCAAGTCACGACGTTTCTTTACCTCAGTTTCCTCATCTGAAAAACGGGAATCCAAAGCCTGTTCTTCCACTTCTGACACTGTGAGCCCCACGTGGGACAGGGATTGGGTCCAATCTAATTATCTTGCATCTAACCCCGCTCTTAGAACAGTGTTTGGTTCATGGTAAGTGCTTTAATAATACTGTTATTGTTATCCCTACAGAAATGGCCAGGCAAGGGGTCTCTGTTTTATGTGAAGGTAGATGGGATACTACTGCAGGTTTTTGAGGAGTGAACTGAATGTGTTTTTTTAGAAAAATGATCTGGACAGCAGCTTGAAGAAAGGCCTAAAGTGGGGAAAGACAGGAGGCGGGGAGTTCAGTGAGGGGGCTGATGAAGTAATCAAGGTGGGGATATAAGTGCTTACATGGGATGAAAAGGAGAGGGTAAGGGAGAATTTTAGCACTGTTTTGAAGATAGAACCAACAGGATTTGGTAACAGATTAAATATGTGGGTTAAATATGAGTAATGAGTCAAGCATAATGCCAAAGTTATGGGGCTTGTGAGAAGGGTGGATAGTGGTGTTGTCTACAGGCATAGGAAAGACAGGAGGAGCCCCTGTATACTTCAAGTCAGGCAAGACTGAATTTGCTTTCTCCAGCACGAACCCCTGGTCTGTCACACTCACCCAGTTTTTCGTGTACCGGGCCCGGCCTGAAGCAATGCCAAGTCGCTGGAAAAAAACTTCAAAGTCATTGCCAGATCCTAACTTGTTAATCCTTTTGAAGAGACAATGAAAGCACAATTTTAGGGCAAGATGGTTGAGTTCAACCCAGAACAATACCACAGTGAACCGAAACTGGAAGCTTTCCCTTGAGGATTTTCCTCCATAGAGCAAAAGCTAGAGCCTCCCTACTGGGGCTGCTCTCAGAGTTAGGACCCCATTCAAGCATTTTCCTAAAAATAATTTTCTTTCTTTTTGCGATCACTCATGGTTCACAAAGAACCTTTCAAAGGATGTCATTCCTTATCTAGCATATTCCTAGGACCTTCAAACACTTAAGAGAAATGTTTATAAGCTCCTTGTAAGCAGGAAATGTGTCTACAAACTCTGTTACGCTGTCCTCGCTCAAGTGTTTAGTACAGTGCTCTTCATACAGTAAGCACTCAATAAATACCACTGACTGATTCATTCATTTTTTCATTTCTAAGGGTCTTTAGAACTGAATTGGTAAAACTGGGTCATCCTCGATGGCTTCTGTGTCACCTTTTCCAGAGAGATTTCTAAAGCTTGGAGAAAAGAGAGAGAACTTGGCAGGCAACAGAGACCCTACAAACATCCCTTTGGAGGGAATGAATGAACGAGGTTTGGCTTTGGGCTTCCCTTCGGGAAGGAAACTGGCTGAGAAACTCTGTTGGGAGAAAGCCAAAAGTGAACGTTAGACTGACAAACCACGGTCCAATCAGAAGACTCGCTGCTTAGGAGTCCCAACAGTCTCTGACTTTTGTCAGCAATGCCAACACAGTGTGGACTGGAAAGATGGAGGAACACAAAAAGTAGAAACTCGAAATATATCTGTGACGGTTTCCACCCTCCCCCAACCATAAATATGGAAGGCCACGGGGTCCAATGATGATGATGATGGCATTCGTTAAGCACTTACTAGGTGCCAAGAACTGCTCTAAGCCCTGGAGAAGATACAAGTAATGCGGTTGTCCCACGTGGGGCTCACGGTCTTCATTCCCATTTTACAGATGAGGTAACTGAGGCACAGAGAAGTTAAATGACTTGCCTCAAGTCACACAGCTGACAAGTGACAGAGCCAGGATTAGAATCAACGACCGCTGACTCCCAAGCCCGTGCTCCTTCCACTGAGCCACGCCGCTTCTCTAATGGAAAGAGCATCGGACTGGGAGTCCAAAGAATGGGGTTGTAAGCCCAGCTCAGCCTCCGACATGCCGTGTGACTTGGACAAGTCACTTTACCTCTCTGGGCTTCAGTTACCTCATCTGTAAAGTGGGGATGAGGCACCTCCCAACCTCTTGGACTGTGTGTGATCAGATTCAATTATATCTATCCCAGCGCTCAGCACAGACCTCGCCACTGAGTAAGTACTCAGAGAAGCAGTGTAGCCAAGTGGATAGACACAGATCTGGGAGTCAGAAGGCCCTGGGTTCTAATCCCAGCTCTGCCATTTGTCTGATTGACCTTGGACAAGTCGCTTCACTTCTCTGTGTCTCAGTTACCTCATCTGTAAAATGCAGATGAAGACTGTGAGAACCATGCTGGACAAGGTCTGTGTCCAACCTGATTACTTGCCTATCTCAGTGCTTAGTACAGTGCCTAACACATAGTAAGAGCTTAAGAAACACCATTAAAGAAAGTGCTTAGTAAATACAGTAATAATAGAATTTCCCACCCAATGGACAAAGCATACTGAGGTACAGAAGGATTCAGCAGACTGTGAGCCACAGGTGGGACAGGGACTGGGTCCAACCCAATTTGCTCGGATCCACCGCAGCGCTTAGTACGGTGCCTGGAACCTAGTAAGCACTCTTTGAATGTCATTATTATTATTACTATTATTATTAACAGCATATTAGTTTGGGTCATTCAAAGATCTATGATTCAAGCTAAACGCCCAAGTTTTCCATGGACATGGTGCTTTCTCAGAGGCAAGGCCATAAGCGTGAATAATAAACAGAGAATATAAACTTTTCTCCTCATGAAACACACACAAAAAAATCATCACCGTCTCACCCTGCTTCACTCTAAATCGCATCGTTTCACATTTCACAGTCCATTGATTTGCTGAGAGAGCAGGGATTCAGCTACGGACACGAAGGAATAACTTTCTTACTAACTTCTGAAGATTTAACAACATGAGGTAAGGAGTGATGGGAAAGAGAAAACCTTACATGTCATTCAGAAGCATTTCTCCCTCTCAACCTTCTCTCTCCCCTTACCTCCTCTCTCCTTCCTTTCGCCAGACATGGAAGCATTTTCGCACCATTAATACTGTAGGGGAAAAGCCCCCAAATTTGCAATGTAGAGCATACTCTGTCAATTCCCAGGAAGACATGTATTTACCAAGGAACGCCGATGAATTCATCTGAAGGATTTTTCTCGTACCAGCTTTCAAAGAGAGATTTATCTTCAAAACCTTCATCAGGGCTTGGGAGCTGCAGGACATTTCCAACGGATAAAGGTTAAGCTACGTTAGGGATAGTAGGACAAGGACAATCTACAGTATTAGGCCCAAACCACGGACAGCTTTTTTAGGGGGGCGAGGGGAGAGATATGTGGTCATATGGACCCCAAATTGGAACACATCATAAACTAAAGAGAGTGTGTGGTAAAATCAAAGCAGGTTATCTGTTGCAATACAAATGTAAGTCATCAATCAATGGTATTTATTGAGCACCTACTGTGTGCAGAACACTGTACTAAGGGCTTGGGAGAGTACAATACAAGAGATTTGGCGATACAACAGAATTGGCAGACAAATTCCCTGCCCATAGACAGTTTACAGTGTGAAGAGGGAGACAGACATTAATATAAACAAATTACAGATATGTAGATAAGTGCCGTTGGGCTGAGAGTGGGGTGAATATCAGTGCTTAAAAGGGTATAGATATAAATTCATAGGCAATGCAGAATTACTGAGGATCTACTGAAAGTAATGCAATATCCTGAGCATTTGGGAGATAATAATAATAATAATAATAATGGTACTTATTAAGCTTTTACTATGTGTCAAGCATTGTTCTAAGCACTGGGGTAGATACAAGCTAGTCAGGTTGGACACAGTCCCTGTTCCACATGGGGCTCCCGGTCTTAATCCCCATTTGGCAGATGAGGTAACTGAGCCCAGAGAAGTGAACTGACTTGTCCGAGGTCCCACAGCAGACAAGAGGCAGAGCCAGGATTAGAACTCAAGTCCTGACTCCCAGGCCCGGGCTCAACCTACTAGGCTAATGTGACTGAAAGCTCGCTGTGGGTAGGGAGAGTGTCTGCCGGCTTTGTTTCACTGCATTCTCCCAAATGCTCAATACCATGTTCCGCACACAGAAAGCGCTCAATAAATGCCACTGATTAACTGATTGGGATTTACAGGGCTCTGCACCCTGTAGAAGCTCAATAAACACTACTGATGGATTGATTCTGAACATATCTGAGCTAGCTTTAAAAATAAAGCTTATCTTTCCTTTGTCATAGCCTAATAAACGAGCAACATGCCACTAGAACATAAAACTTGGTGATAGCTTCGTTTCATTTGTAGTATCGCAGTGGAGCAAAACTGATTGTGCATACGAAGTAATTATATTCTACTGTGTAAGGTTATTAACTGGAAATCTTCTCTTTTCAGATCAGATTGGTTTCGCACTCTGACAGTGGGAACAACAATGAAAGTCAGAACTCAGCCAATTTCACCCAAGAAATCCTACGTTTCGCTTCGCTGCTAGTCACAGGACACTCTTGACGGGAAAACTGGTTGGAAACAAGAATGTTTAAAGTGTTTATAGCAGGGTCACATCCACACACACACCCCCTTCTAGAAATGTTGTTTATTGGGGCCACGCTGAAATTAAGTGTGGGACGGGGACTGTGTCTGACCTGACTTAATTCTATCTATCGTTCAGTGCAGCGGGTAACATAAACCACAGTTATTACGATTATGATGATTGTCACAACTTTTCTTTGCTTCAGTTTTCTCACCTGTAAAATTCTTTTATTATCTCTGTGGGCCTGGTGGGACCAGGACTGTCTTTGATCTGATTATCTGTACCATGTACCTGATTATCTTGTATCTTGGGGAAGCGGGAAAGAGTCTGGGCCTGGGAGTTAGAGGACCCGGGATCTAATCCCAGCTCCACCAATTGCCTGCCGTGTGACCTTGGCCAAGTCACAACTCTCTGTCCCTCCATCTCCTCACCTGTAAAATGGAGATTAAAGACCTTTTCTCCCTCTCCTATAGACTGTGACCCCCATGAGGGGCACCGGATTACGTCTCGCCTGATTAATATTATCATTAGTAGTATTAGTCACAATGATAATGATATTTGTTAAGCGCTTACTATGTACCAGACACTATTCTAAGAGCTGGGGTAGATTCAAGCTAATCAGGATGGACACAGTCCCTGTCCCACACAGTCTTAATCCTCGTTTTACAGATGAAGGAACCGAGGCACAGGGAAGTTAAGCAACCTGCCCACGGTGACACAACAGACAAGTGGCGGAGTCGGGATTAAAACCCAGATCCTTCTCTCGGCTCCACGCTCTCTTCACTAGGCCAAGCTGAATAACTTGTATCTACTCCAGTGAACAAACAGCCCTTGGCATGTGATTATTATTGGTGCTGAATCTGAGAACAGAGACCACTCGGAGACTGAAACCGTTCAGAAGCAGTGGTGTGCTTCATATTGAAATTGTTAGTGAAATCTGTGCTCTCCTAAAACCTGATCTCCTTTAAGCCTAGCCTCTATCTGTTGGTCCATAAGCCTGAGCTCAACTGTCGGGTCCGATCGATGCGTCTAATGGATCTCGAAGCTATTAAGGTAAGCCCTGTGCTCTGCTGTTACACAGCTTTTATGATGAAATTACCGGGGAAGAATTGAACAAGACCAGAGTATTGTCACATGTGACATAAAGCCTTTACCTCTTTCGTCAGGTTGTATACCAGTGAGTACATCAGCGGAGTACAGTCAATTCTCAGAGTGTAGTTTCCTGAAAGATGGAATTAAGGTTTATCGTTAGTACAGGGACCGACATACAAAAATCATAAAGAAGCACGAGGTAGCCCGGCCTGGAAGAAGAGAGCCTGGAAGTAGGAGAGTCAGGAATCCTGGATTCCAATTCCAGCCCTGCCCCTGGCCTGATGGATGACATCGGGCAAGTCACTTAGCTTTAATGATAATAATAATAGTGATAAGGCATTTAAGCACTTACTATGTGCCAAGCACCGTACTAGATGGTAGGGAGGATACAAGCTACTTAAGTAAGACACAGTCCCTGTGCCACAAGGGGCTCCCGGTCTAAATGGGAGGAAGAAGAGGGACCGAATCCCCATTTTACAGATTAGGAAACGGGGGCACGGAGAAGGAAGTGATTTGCCCAAGGTGACACAGCGGGCAAGAGGTGGAGTCAGGATAATAACTCGGGTTCTCTGACTCATAGGCCCACGCTCTCTCCTCGAAGCCACGCTGCTTTTCTTACCGTACCTCGGTTTCCTGATCTGTTAAATGGGATAAAATACTTGCTCTCTTAGATCATGAGCCCCAGATGCGACACAGACTGCGGCTGATCAGATTAGCCCATATCCATCCCAGTGCTCAGCGTAGTGCTTAACTTTCGGTTAAGTACTTAACAGATAACACGGCTAACTACAGAGATTACTTTTATCACATGGCTAACTATAGAGAATACTTTTATTCCCTATTGTTTTTAATATCCTGTTGGCTAGTGGCAAAACTAATTACGAAGAGTCACGGTTTAGAATCTATTATTGTGAGGCCTTATTTGAAGGGCCAAGCTGATTTAAAATGGGAGGGCATGGAGGTAAGTGGAGGAATCTCCCTCCTATTTAGACATGTACCCCACGTGAGCTAGGCGTTGTGTCTGGACTGAGTATCTTGTATCTATCCCAGTGCTTAGCCCAGTGTTGGCATGGAGTAAGTGCTTAACGAGTACCATAATTAATTAATTGACCCAACCAACCAGCTACTCATTGCTTAAAAAACTAATGATGCAGACTTGTATTTCCTCTACAGGCAGCACAATATTTTAGGGATATTTTAGAAGTGCAATCTCCCTCTAGACTACAGTCTTCTCGTGTACAAGGATCAGGTCTACCAACTCTGTTGTACTATAATCCCCCAAGCACTTAGTACAGTGCTCAGCACATGGTAAGTGCTCAATAAACACCACTGACTGATTGATAGATTGACCTTCCACAGATGAATCTGCATTGATATAGGCCACTCCACGCTCCTGAAGTATTCTGGAATTTTCCTATTGAAAAAGGGAAAAAAAGCAGCATGAACACATGATCCCACCTAAGAAGACAATTTTTTTTAAAATCCCCCCCCCGATTTCTTCATTACAAGGTACTGTGTTTAGGGCTTTTGGCCACTGTTTTCTCAGATCTAAATTTCAATCACAGAAGCACAGATCCTGAGAGTAGCCTCGAGAGATCACCGGCTGTCTCCACACGGGAAATAAACTGAGCCACTCAGGACTGCCAGTTGCCTCTTCTTTGCCAAAACACCTCCAAGGTTTGGAGATGCCACTTCCCAGGGAACTGATTCCAGGGGTTTCGCTCTCAAGACGGGACAGGATTTGGTGAACAATAATTCTATGTTTGTCCTGTCCATATTGCTTGTGGCTCTGTGAATTTCAAATATGTCGCCTCTAACTTCATCTTTCCAGAATACAGCATCCTGATCCTTACCAGGAACTTGGTCCATCCCCTAATCATTCTTGCTACCCTCCTGAACTTTTTTTGCAACTTGAAAATTGAGATGAGCTAGTTTTGAGCTCTCCACAGAGATGACAAGAGTTTCACAGTGGAGACAGCTCAGCCTCATTGAAATTCACACTGAGGCCAGTCACGACATGACCCAAGATTAACGGTTTTTTGGTTTGCTTTTTTTTTTAAAAGGCATTTGTTAAGCATCTACTATGTGCCGAGCACAATACTCAGCCTTGGGATAGATACAAGTTAATTAGGTTGGACGCGGTCCATGTCCCACACGGGGCTCATAGTCTTTATCCCCATCCTACAGACGTGGTAACTGAGGCGCCAAGAAGTTAAGTGACTTCCCCAAGGTCACATAGCGGACAATGGTGAATGATTTCAGCATGATGTCTGCTTTTGGTTCCAGAAAAACGTTTGGGCTGTTTTCTGGAATCTTGGATGGTGTTGCTCATCTCTGCCATCTCAAGGAAATAGAGTCTCATCCAGCCTGCCTCTGGAAAAGTTTTCATGTTGTCTGACAGACCTCAGCCCACTCGGTAGACCCCAACAGTCCAAATTCTTCTGCATCCCAGCTCGCAAATAGCATTGTTCTCCTTGGCCTCCACCCTACAAAAACAACACAAATACAACCTCTGTGAATACGCACAACTCTCGGCCGTCTCTGAAATGATGTCCACTTCAGTTACGCGAACACCGAGCGTGACACGCAGAACCAGTGAAGCAGCGTGGCCTAATGAGTAGAGCAATGGGCCTGGGAGTCAGGTGGACCTCAGGTTCTATCCCAGCTCTGCCATTTGTCTGCTGGATGACCCTGGGCAAGTCACTTCATTTCTCTGGGCCTCAGTTAGCTCATCCGTAAAATGGAGACTGAGATTGCGAACCCCATTCGGGACAGGGATTGTGTCCAACCTGCTTAGCTTGTAGATACCCCAGAACTTACTACAAGGCCTGACACATAGTAAGTGCTTAATAAATACCATTTTTTTTTAAGAAAAGGACCAAGTCAAAAGGTCTCTGGAGAAAAAACCACACAAACAACTAATGACTCAGTCACCCACCAAGGCCTGCATTTTCTCAAAAGCACCAAAACCAAAATCTTGCTTAAATAAGCATCACCAGCAGGAATGCTGCAAACAGCTCGTAGATAATCAAACTGTCTGCTCAGGGGAACACAGAGTTGATGACAAACAATCTTTCCTTTTCCACTCTCCTCTTTTATTAACAGGCACAGCAGATGCAGTTTCTTGTATGAATTAAAGAATTGCGTTCATCATCTATTCTGAAGCCACTCACCAGTTCTCCCAAAATAATTATAATAGTATTTGTTCAGCACTTACTATGTGCCTTCCCCATCACTCTGTACCCATTCTTGGGCCTGCCCTTTTTTTTAATGGTATTTGTCAAGCACTCACTATGTATCAGGAACTGCACTAAGCACTGGGATAAATATACGATAATTAGGTCGGACAAGGTCCCTGTTCATCCAATTCATCTAATCTTATTTATTGAGCTCTTACTGCGTGCAGAGCACTATATTAAGCACTTGGGAAATTACAATACAACATTAAACAGTGACATTCTCTGCCCACAATGAGCTTATGGGGCTCATAGTCCTAATCCCTATTTTGCAGATGAGGTAACTGAGGCACAGATAATTTAACTGACTTGCCCAAGGTCACACAGTGGATAAGTGGGAGCCGCGATTAGAACCCAGGGCCTTCTCTATAAACCTCTTCATTCCAGCTCTCCGGAGATAAAATTAAAGTATGACCTGATATTTGTTTTTAAAGAAGGTTACTAATTACTTAGATTAGTGGCAAGTTCTGAGATGGAAACTACTGGAAAGAAATATTGGGTATTTTTAGGAAGACTCTGCTATGAAGAGCCTGGAAAAAGTCATGAAATATTCTGATGTAGCAAGTGCCACAAAAATACAAATTATCAACTCTATGGTGTTTCCAGTGACAATGTATGGACCCAAAAGCTGGACCATGAAAAAACAGGATAGAAAGAACACTGATTCTTTTGAAATGTGGTGTGGGAGAAGGCTTTTGCGAATACCATGGACTGCCTGAAAAACAAACAAATGGATTTTAGAGCAAATTAAATTAAATTGGATCTTTGGAAGGCCAAATGACTCAATTTAGATTAGCGTATATTTTGGACATATAATCAGGAGGACTAATTCTCTGGAGAAGACACTAATGCTAGAAAAAGTCCAGGGAAAATGTGGAAGAGGCAGATCAGCAGCTAGATGGATAGAGACCATAATAACGATAATGGAAGAACCAACAGAAGGGTTGCGGATTATGGCAGAGGACAGGATGTTCTGGAGAAAGTACATCCTTGAAGTCGCTATGAATCGGAAATGACTCGACATTTAATAATAATAATAATAATTATCCTGCTACTGGGGGATTTCCTCCATGACTCTAAAAACAAAGTCAAACGCAAGTGAGAACCCCCAATGATTAACTTGCATTTATCCCTGGGCTTAGCGTAGAGGTGCTTAATAGAGAGCACTTTAAAGAAGTTTGATTTTTAAATGCTTTGGCCATTCTGATTGGGCAATGGGGTTTAAAAAGTGTCCCTCTTTATGGCCACGTAGGGTGAAAGAGGTTCTTTTAAATGACACACACAGTTAGAAGCTCACTATTAGCAACACCAGCTTGAACTAATTTAATGAAAACCTTCTCTCCTTCTCCACATACTTTCTACACAAATGTAGAATCTCGATCTACAGACTTGTCATCTTCAAGACCACACTGATTGCTTTTCTTTCTGCTTCTTTTCTCTTCAGTTACAATACCTTCCTTCTTCAGTTTCCCCAGACTCCTGACAATCTCATGGACGACAGCGGCTCCACTCTGAGGGTCAATGCCTCCGAACACCCACGAGTCCCGATGACCTCCCAGAATGACGTACCTGTCTGGGAAGAACCATTACAGAAGACTATAAAATGCACATGTCATCTCTCTGTTCTCGTTCCAGGTCAGAGGTTTCTCAATTTTCTTTTTTTTCCCACACGTGGCCTAGAAATTCCCTTAGCCGTAATACAATATCCATTGACCCCTCAAGCCCCTCTTTAGAGCAAATTTAGGTGGCCTCTTCGGAATACATTAAAAAGCGGTTTAGGTATGTTTAGCAAGTATTTCAGGCCACATTAGTGCCAAAGACTAAATGGAACACTTCTAATGCCCGTGTTACTTAAGCTGAGAGCATTTTTTTTTAACTTTAGTAAATCAATCAATGGTATTTACTGAGCGCTTACTGTGTGCAGAGTACCGTGCTAAGCACTTGGGAAAGTACAACGTAACAGAGTTGGAAGACCTATTCCATGCCCACTATGAGCTTACAGTCTAGAGGGACTACAACTCTCTGAATCATCCCACCGTACCAGTGGAATGACTGTTCTTAATGAGACGGTCCTCCGGTCAGTGAACAAAGGGATTAGTGCAGGGAAATCTTTTGTGCTCCCATGTGACTAACAGCATGGCCTATGAGAAGCAGAGTTGCCCAGTGGCTAGAGGATCAGCCTGGGAGTTAAAGGACCTGGGTTGTAATCCCAGCTCCACCACTTGTCTGCTGTGCAACCTTGGGCAAGTCACTTCACTTCTCTGTGCCTCAGAGAGGCACATCAGTAAAAGGGGAATTTTAATGTGAGTGCCATGGGGGACAGGGTCTGTGTCCAACCCGATTTGCTTGTATCCATCCCAGCTCTTGGTAAGGTGCCTGGCACAAAGTAAGCACTTATTAATATTATTATCATCCCCTAGACTGCAAACTCACTGTGGGCAGGGAACGCATCTATACACTTGGTTATACTGTACTCTCCCAAGTGCGTAGTACAGTGTTCTGCAAACAGTAACTGCTCAATGAGTACAACTAATGGATTGATAGGTACAGTTCCCTCTGCTCTCAAGGATAACAAACTAGGTAAAGGCACTACCTGGTTCCACTGCTCCTCTGAGGGTGCCGATCACATTGTAGATTCTCATCACTTTATTGTTGGTCTGGATGTGCATCTTGACCTTCCTAAAGCAACAGAAAGCAAACATATGGCAAACCACCTACACCCACGCCAAGAAGACTTAAAAGCACTGAACAATTTCTGAAGCCTTCTTTTGGCCGCACTTGCTAACTATCTGTCCCCAAAGATCAATGGCGCATGGTCAAATTTAAATGGTCAAGCATTGCTGGCTCCAAACCAATAAGTTTTAGTCGAATGAAGACCCTCACTCTTTGAAACGGCGAGTTTCTAACTTCGGACCGAAAAAAAAGGAAAAAGCATACTTTGGAATGAAGGCTCACAAGTAGAATTAACCATCAACCTGCAAACCAATTATCTGAGCCTCGCATTCAGGTTTATTTTTATACTGCCGGTCAGTTCTTCCATTTTGCAAGTTTTCGCTTGACATTTGCCGAAGGACACTGTTAGGGAATTAGGGAATGCTCTTCTGACAACACCCTTCTAGATGAATATAATGCACTGCGAGAACGGTTGTGTGTCAAGAAGCATGTTCTATGGGGTATATTTTCCTCAGTGCAGGGCTTGTCAGGGACATTACCTCTGGGACAGAATAGGAAAACTGAACACGCTCATCTAAGTTACAGGACACCTTTTGGTTTAAGTGAGCACCTGAATTGAAAAATAAACAAAGATTTGAGTGATCTCCCTAGAGAACAATAGTCGCTTTGGTTTGAGAAGGGCAAAACACACGGTGAGATTAAAGGTGTCATTTTCCGGATACCCAATCAATCACTCGTATTTGCCGAGCACTTACTGTGTGCAGAGCACTGTACTAAGCGCTTGGGAGAATACAACACAACAGTATAACAGAGACATTCCCTGCACGAAACAAGATTACGGTCAACAGGGGGAGCCTACAGTCTATCTTCAACGACAGACCTTATTTCTTGCATGACCATTCCAATCAAAGCAGCATTTACAAAAGGACGCATTTTGATTTCGTGCTCCCACAGCTAAAACGGAAAATTACAAATCCGAATGAAAGCCTCCCAGCTCTGACACCTGTTTGCCTTGTGACCTTGAGCAAATCATTTAACGTCTCCGTGCCTCAGTTCCCGTATCTGTTAAATGGGGATTAAGACTGTCGGCCCCATGTGAGACATGGACTGTGCCCAACCTAAGTAGCCTGTATCTATCCCAGTGCTTAGTAGAGTGCCTGTCAGATAGAAAGTACTCAACAAATACCATTAACAAAAATAAAAATAAACCACTGAAAGTACCCATCGGAGCTGCTGGTAGGCTGCCAATTGGGTTTTATTTTTGTTTTAGGGTATTTGTTAAGCACTGCTATGTTCCAGGCACTGTACTAAGTGCTGGTGCGGATAGAAGCTAATCAGGCTGATTACAGTCCCCGTCCCATACGGCGCTTACAGTCTTTATCCCCATTTTACAGAGGAGGTAACTGAGGTCTATGAATCAGAAACGACTCGACGGGCACTTAATAATAATATACTGAGGCCCAGAGAAATAAAGTGACTTGCCCGAGGTCCCACAGCAGACAAACGACAGAGCCAGGACTACGATCCAGGTCCTTCTGATTCCCAGGCCCGTGCTCTATCCCCATTTGTCATTTCTTTGGATACATTTTCCTGGGGGATGAACGAAAAAGCCAAGCAGAGTTTGGCGAGCTCACCGGGAAGAGTAGTTTGCAGTGAAACCAGGGCCAAGATTATAGGATACGTTGAGGCTTCCTTTCCAGCTCTTCTCTGGAGGGGGAGAGCCGCCCATGTTCCTGTTATGGATACAGAAATATTGACTGATGAGAGAAGTCATTGGGTGGGTGGGCTTTCTGGGAAGCCAACTAGGATCATCCAGATTGGGGAATTGATTTTCTTCACTTTGCTATATATTTAAGTCATTGTCTTTGCGATCAACCAATAAAGAAGGATTGATTAAAATCTTAGCTGAGCAAGGCACTAGGTCAACTCCCTCGAGAAAAAAATAGAGATTTTTTTCCACAAAAAGGGTTTGGTTTGGGGTCGGGGGAGTCAAATCCCAGGGAATATTTCAAACCGGGGACTGGAGAAGAAAAAAGCCATTCTGACTGTATTGAGGCAGATAATGAGAATTCCAGGGAACACAGCATGAGACAGCAGGAGCAGCTGGGAAGAAAATGTCTTTCCCAGAAAGTCAGGCTCAGAGACACAACAGAGTTATTTTCTCTTATCACCTTCCCCGGTGGCTACTGCTCTTTGCTCTACCGGGAGAAAAGCTCAGCACCAGTGTACGTTTCTCTTTATGTGTGTGTTCTTGAATGGAGGTACTGGGAGAGGTGGAGAGGAGAAGCCTGGGTGCGAGGGGTGGGAAATACACGAAGGAGGGTAGGGCTTCAGGGGTCGCCTGAAGTTTCTGGAAAATGAAACAGAAAATTGAAAATTTGACTGGTTTGAATACAACACAGTCTTGGGCAGCATCCTATACTGGAAAAAAATTCAATCTGGATCCTCTCATCTGCTACTAGGAAGAACTGCATCCTCATTGACATGCTGCGGAACCCAAGAATGGGGAGCATGGCAGGTGCCAGTGAAGGTTAAAGAGGAATACAGGGAGCCCAATCTCTTTGGATATTGGCCAGGGTCACCACCTGGGAAGGCTGTGTGTCTGGCAACAAGAATAGTAAGTACATCATTTCTCCTGGTCTCTTACCAGCCAATAAGCTCATATCTTACACTTATGGACAGTGACTTGTCCAACGGGAGTGGGCGTAGGTGGGATATCTGCCTCCAAAATAAGTGTTAGTTTTGTTTGTTTTATGGTACTTGTTACTATGTGTCAAACACTGTTCTAAGCGCTGAGGTAGGTACAAGTTAATTAGGTCGGATGCAGTCCCTAGGGAGAATATGTATTGAACCCCCATTTTACAGTGGAGGGAATTAAGGCACAGAGAAGCGAAGTGACTTGCCCATGGTCACACAGCAAGCAACTGGCAGAGCCAGGATTATAACCGAGATCTTCCGACTCCCAGGTCTGTGATCTTTCCACTAGACCACGCTGCTTCTCTAAAACAATTGGCTGGAAGACCAGATGATGGTTTAGGCTGGGTTGGGAGATGGTGGGGGAAGGGGAGAGAAGAACGGAGAAATAAACGGGTGCTTTGTGAGTCTCGCCGGCACTAATTGCTTGAAGGATTCCCACTCCTCCGTTCCTACTCCCTCAGCTGATTCCTTTTCTCTGCCCATTGGTCCAAAATTGAATTCGGCAGCCACGATCCTGGACAGATTCCAAAAAAGTGAAGCCTCCCAGAAGCGGCAGAGGGTTGGGAGTCTAGAGACCTGATTTCTAGTCTCTGCTCCATCACTTACCTGCTCTGTGACCTCGGGCGATTCACTTAGCCTCTCTCTGCTTCAGTTTCTTCACCTATAAAATGGGTATAAAATACCTGTCTTCCTCCCTCTTTGACAGTGACCCCATGTGGGACAGGGATTGTGTCCAATCTAACTATCTTGTATCTACCCCAGCATTTAGCACAGTGCTTGGCAAATAGTAAGCTCTTAATAAATACCAATAATATGACTTTAGTATTATTAATGCAGTGGAATTCCCAGTTCCTCTATTAATGCTTTCATCTTAAATAGAAAACTTCCTTTGGAGAAATTCCCACATCTTGTTTACAATTTTTGAAATACCAGATACAGCATCTGCTAAGCAGCAAGGACTTGGGCAGAAGTAACTTCTAGCAATCTTAAGAAGCAGAACGACAGCTCACAGAAAGCAGAAAAACATCCCCATGAAATCACTATTCTATTCAATTTCTATTTTGCTCAAAGCCAAAATGTGACACAAACTCAGCTGAAGGGACAAAACAAATTTGTTTTCAACGAACAGTGCCCTTCCTCTTGCCAGACATTCTAAGACAGCAGATGTTACATTGAATCTAGATGCTGAAGCAGTGGGGTTGGGGTGCAGGGGGGTGGCATTTCAATTTCATTGCTTTTCTTTACGGTAAGATGTTGACATGAACTAAATACTTCAAGAGGTGTTAGAAATGCCCACTCCTGAAGCTGAAACATAGTTACACTATTTTAAAATAACTAGTAGAAAAATATAAGGAGGTCTTTGCTTTACATAGTCTTTTAATAGTATTGGATAAGTGCTTACTATGTGCCAGGCACTGTACTAAGCACTGGGGTAGATTCAAGCGAATCAGATTGGACATAGTCCATGTCCCACAAGGGGCTCAAAATCTTAATCCTGATTTTACAGATGAGGCAACTAAGACACAGAGAAGTGAAGTGACTTGCTCAAAGTCACACAGCAAGCAAGTGGCAGGGTCAGGATCAGAACCCAGGTCCTCGGGGGGGTTCAGAATTTCGGAAGATAAACTGGGGAGAGAAGGGCGATTATGAACTGGGGAGAGAAGGGCTCGAGACAGAAACATCAGCGGTGATGAAACAATGAAACAATAAGCCACTAAAACAGGATAAAAGAAAAATATACAAAATTCAAGCGTGTTTAGTAGAGTGTTCCTAGAGAGATGGGTCGATCCGTGTCGTGAGAGGCAATGGTGCCTAATGAAAAGAGCTTGGAACAATTGTTCTGCACCTCTATGGCTTTGTTGAGGGTGCAAGTTGAAACCAAGAGAATTATAAATTTGTTGGGCATCCAGTGTGAAAGTTGGAATTCAGTCCACTCTGTATTCCTGCCAAAAACCCACTGTATCCTTAAGTAAAACTTGTAAGAATAATAATGATAATACTAGAGGTATTTGTTAAACACTTACTATGTGCCAAACACTGTTCTAAGCACCGTGGAAGATACAATAGAATCAGGTCAGACACAGTCCCTGTCCCACTCAGGGCTCACAATCTAAATAGGAGGGGGAAGAGGTACTGAATTCCCATTTCACGGAGGAGTGAACTGAGGCACAGAGAAGTGAAGTGACTTGCCCACTGTCACAAAGCATACAAGTGGAGAAGCCGGAATTAGAACCCAGGACCTTCTGACTCCCAAGCCTAAGATCTATCCATTAGGCCACATTGCTTCTTGTGTTTGAGTAATCCAAATTGTGTCCCTTTCCCCTTTTTTAGACATTTTAAACATTCCATATGAGTTTCATCCTGTTTCCCCATACTTACTCCAGAAGTTTCTGGGCATCATGGTATCCAATCGGATGAACAGGTATTCGGGGGAGCCCAACAGCCTCTGCCAATTCATACCTAAAGGCGTATTCTGGAAAAGGAAGACAAATTTACCTTGTTTTAATCGAAGGATAATCAGTGCTAGTCAAACAATTCTCTATGAAATCAATCCACCATTTATATTTACTGAACTCCTACAAAATGAGGAGCACTGTACTAATTGCTTGGGAGAGTTCAACAGTCACAGAACTGTCGAGAAGCAGCGTAGACTAATGGAAAGAGCAGAGGCCAAGGAGTCAGTGGACCTGGTTTCTACACCTGGCTCCACCACTTGTGTGCTGGGTGACCTCGGGCAAGACACTTCACCTCTCTGTGCCTCAGTTTTCTCATCTGTAAAATAGGGATTAAGACTGTGAGCCCCACGTGGGATGTGGACTGAGCCTCAACCTGATTACCTTGTATCTACCTCAGCTCTTAGAACAGTCCCTGGCACATCGTAAATGTTTGACAAATACCATTTAACAAAAAGACATTCATTCCAGGCCTCAAGGAGTTTGGAGTTTGTACTCAATAAATGAATCAAAGGCATTTATTAAGCACTTATTATGGGCAGGGCTGAGTACTAAGTGCTTAGGAGGGTTCAAAAGAATTAGCAGACAGGTTCTGTGTTCACAGAGAGGGTAGAGCCTAGAAGAGGAGACAGGTATTAATATGACTGCACAAATTATGGATAATGTACCTAAGTGTTGTGGGGCTGAGAGCGGGGTGAACATCAAGGTCTTAAAATGAACGGAACCAAGTCCACAGGAGAGGCAGAAGGGAGAGGGAGTTGGGGAAAAAGAGGCCTTCTGGAGGAGACATGATTTTAATACGACTTTGAAACTTGGGAGAGTGGTGGTTTGGCGTATCTGGTGTATATGGAGGGGGAGGGAGTTCCAGGCCCGAGGGAGGATGTGGGAAAGGGGTTGGCGGCAAGATAGACGAGATCGAGATCCAGGGAGCAAGCAGGCACTAGGGGAGCAAAGTGTGTAGGCTGCGGTACGTTGGAAATCGGGAAGGTGAAGTGGGAGGGGGCGAGCTCACTGAATGCTTTAAAGTCCGCGGTGAGGAGTTTCTGGTTAGTGAACATCTCTTGCTGGGTCTCTGGAGGACAGAGATACAACTATTCTTTTTGCCCCAGCAGGGAGCTCAGTATCGCTAGTAGAAATCAGTCTCAGCAGAAATAGTTCACGAGAGAAACTAGGATTTGTGGGAAGGGCTTTTTTATTGTTTGAGGAATCATGAATTTGGCATTATCCAAATCCAAAACAGCCCACAGTCATGACTTAAGCAGACTTCCCGGGAATGAGGGGTAATAACAAGGGACCAGTCAGGGTTTCTTTTTCTGGCTAGGATCCTAGAACAACAAACAGCTAACATTTCCCCAAGGTTTTCCATAGATGCCAGAAAAACCAAGATCTCAGGCAAGCAAAGGGCCTGAGAAGCTGCGTGGCCTAGTGGAAAGAGCCCGGGGCTAGGAGTCAGAGGACCTGGGTTCTAATCCTAACTCTACCAATTGCTTGCTTGTGACTTGGGGCAAGTCACTTCTCTGTGGCTCAGCTTCCTCAACTGTAAAATGGGGATTAAATCCTACTGCCTCCTACCTAGACTGTGAGCCCCATGTGGGACAGGCACTGTGTTCACCCGGATACACAGGTTGGAACAATGCTTGACACACAGTCAGTGCTTAACAAATACCATTAAAAAAAAGGGGTGAAAGAAGGACAAGTTTGTCATAGGACAAGCGAAAGAGCAGGAAAAAGGCTCTGACTCAGATGCTCAAACCCCAAATTCTAGTTGGATGGCATTCTTGGACATTTTATCTGTATGCTGTGGACCTTTAGAATCCACATCTTCCAGGCAAGATTAGTAGGGTCCAGGGAAGAAAGAGGTTGCTTTTGTTTCATTCATTCATTCAATCATATTTATTGAGCCACTTACTGTGTGCAAAGCACTGAACTAAACCTCGGGAGACTACAACAATAAACAGACCCAATCCCTGCCCACAATGAGTTTATAACAATAATAATAATGCTGGTTTTTGTTAAGCGCTTACTATGTGCAGAGCACTGTTCTAAGCGCTGGGGTAGATACAGGGGAATGAGGTTGTCCCACGTGAGGCTCAAAGTCTTAATCCCCACTTGACAGATGAGTTAACTGAGGCACAGAGAAGGTAAGTGACTTGCCCACAGTCACACAGCTGACAAGTGGCAGAGCCGGAATTCGAACCATCACTTCTGACTCCCAAGCCCATGCTCTTTCCACTGAGTCACGCTGCTTTATACTCTAGAGGGGGAGACAGACATTAATGTATATGAATAAATTTCAGATGTGTACACAAGTGCTGTGGGGCCGGGAGAGGGGATGAATAAAGGGGGCCAGTCAGGGTGACACAGAAGGGAGTGGGAGAAGAGGAAAGGAGGGCTTGGAGAAGGCCTCTCGGAAGAGATGGGCCTCCAATAAGGCTCTGAAGCGGGAGAGAGTAGTTAATTGCCTGTCCGTTGCTTCCATTTCATGGGGCTCTTGAGACGCGGTCACCTGAGGATCACTCACCAGTAGCTGGGTAACCTGGTGTGAGGGGATCCCCAGCGCCGTTGAGATTTAGCACATTGCCACGCTGGGCCCCTCCCCCGGGGAGATTCCACCCCTTCGGGTAGGGCTCGACGCCAGGGGCACAGTAGTCAGCTGGGTCCGAGTACAGGATGACGCCAATGGCTCCCGCCAGCTGGGCATTCTTCACCTGGAAAAAAAAACAGGCAACCGCTCTCACTCCAACTCGGGAGAGCCAAATCCCTCCACATAAAGGCCGGATGCTGCCAGAAAGTGTGCAATACTCCATCAGCATTCTTTCTATCTGGGAACCTACGAAGTCACCGTTTCCTGTTGGAATTCTAGAATGTCAACCTGAGAAATCTGACGCCACTGTGTCCATCACTAGTTTGTTTGTCCCCCACTGAGAATCCCAAGACAAGCAGTGGGCTGGAGCAGACACCTGAACCACCCATGCCAAATCTGATTATCCCCGGCTCCCAAATCCTCTCTGCAAAATAAAGCATCCAGGTCATATTGTACTCTCACAAGCGCTGAGTCCAGTGCTCTGCACTCTTCAATCACACATTCATTCATTCAATCATATTTATTGAGCGCTTACTGTATGCAGAGCACTGAACTAAGAGCTTGGAAAGTACAATTCAGCAATCAAGAGAGATGATCCCTGACCACAACGGGCTTACAGTCTAGAATTGGGGGAGACAGGCATCAAAACAAGTAAACAGACATCAATAGCATCAATATAAATAGGTAGAATTATAGATATATACACATCAAAACAAGTAAACAGGCATTAATATAAATAAACAACTATAGATATGTTCCTATATATGCAAGTGCTGTTGGGGGGGTAGAGCAAAGGGAACGAGTTGGGGTGATTGCGGGGGGGGGGGGGAGTTGAGGATAAGGGGGGCTTCCCCGCCAAGTAAGCACTCAATAACAGTAAGCGCTGAATAAATATGACTGAATGGGGATGACCAGTTGATAACACGTATTTGAGCCTTTCAATTCCGGAACATCCAAGTTCAAAAAATTCTGCCACAGCTCCCTCTGTTACCGCTCAAGGAACAACTGATTCTTCAGAGAGCATGTTTCATATCACTAACCATTGATCACTCCCGCTAATGTACCAAAAACCACTAATGAAAGGGAGACAATGTGGCCTCGTGGAAAGATCAAGGTAGTGGGAGTCAGGAGATCTGAATTCTAAGCCCAGCTCTGCCACTAATCTGCTATATGACCTTGGGCATCTCACTTCAGTTTTCTCACCTGTAAAAATGGGAAAACAATATACTGTGAGCCAGCTGTGGGAGACTGACTCGGTTCAATCTGACAATCTTGTCTCCTCCCCAGTGCTTAGCACAAAAGACTTCATAAATATAATTACTACGAGGCCACTAACTGAAACGAGCATAGGTAGAGGAATCATCATATGAAATGAGCAGAGGTGTTGAGATGTGGCTTTACCTTATTGCCTCTGAAAATTTTCCCATATCTAGCGATTACAATCTTCCCAGTACAATTGATTCCCAAATCCCGCTCCAGCTTGAAGAAATCTTGAGTCCGGCCATAGTTCACGTACACCAAATCCCCCTGTTGGAAAACAGAAATTACTTGCAGCACAGCAAGCGAAGGAAACTTCTGGCGGGCCCCCTATAACTGAAACCCCTCTGAAAGGGGAAGTTTGGAGAATTGATCCAAGAAGGATGGAAGTGGACAGGAGATTCAGGGAAGAAGCAGGGAAGTGAACACTGTGGGAGCTGGCAAAATACAGAGCAGAACAATAAATGCCCCCACGACTGGCTTCCCTTCATCCGTGGATGCTACAGAGACATCTGGCAGAACGCACCCAGGTAACAATTTTGAGGAATCGTATGGAACATGGATGACTTAACTCACAGCTCTTTTTCCAAGGTGTTTGGAAGAGCGAATGAAAAACGCCTTTCACTGTACTAGCGCTTGGCATCAATTTCGGGGTCTCACCCAGAAGCGACGCAACCGGGGAATGTGATGACACTGGAATAGAGTGATTAGAATTCCCGACTCGTGTTAATTTCCTGTTTCCTTCTATTTTGCACTCAAAGGCTTTGCTGATGTTCCAGCTAAATTCCTAAAGACAGATGCTACGAGTAGCCTGCAATTTGACAACTGCAATCATAATGAAATTCATTCTTCCTCGTTGGAAATGGGCTTTTCGTGGGACAGGACGCAGAGGCATATGCTCTTAGAATGCCTGAATGTTCTCTGATAGTGCAAGCAGAAATGATAACTGTGGTATTTCTTAAGTATTTGATATGTATCAAGCACTGCACTAAGCACTGGGGTGGAGACAAGATAATCTGGTGGTTCTAAGTCCCTCCGTCACAGAGGGCTCCAGGAGGGTTTTTTTTTTTAATTAAGGTATTTATCAAGCCTTGTCATACTGTACTCTCCCAAGTGCTGTTAACAGTGCTCTGCACAAAGAAAGCGCTCGATAAACAGGCTGACTGACTGCCTGTCTGACAAGCACTGGGGTGAATACAACCCAAACCGATCCA
This sequence comes from Ornithorhynchus anatinus, assembly GCF_004115215.2. Classification (NCBI taxonomy): domain Eukaryota; kingdom Metazoa; phylum Chordata; class Mammalia; order Monotremata; family Ornithorhynchidae; genus Ornithorhynchus; species Ornithorhynchus anatinus. Next base: position 26,732,666 of record NC_041747.1, read on the forward strand.
TATTTGACCACTTACTCTGTTAAGAGCACCATACTCAGCATTTGGGAGAGTAAACTAGGGTTTGTAGACAAGACCTTGGTGCTCAAGGAGCTAACAGTCTACCCTCTAATCTTTCCCAGTGCTTACCACAGCGCACTGCACATTTTCGGGGCTTAGTAAATGCTATGACTCCTCCTAATATCCTTGTTGAATTACTACCGTGTACAGTGGAAAACTCAACATCCTCCACAGGTTCCAGACCAGATCTATGGTGTTACATGGACTCCTCCAATCCCCCCTCTGTGCCAGCAGTCACCTTCCCCGTCTGTAGGCTTTGCCCCGGCTGGGGACAATAAATTGCTTCTGTAGCGCTGGTCATAAATGTTGCAGATAGCCAAGGTTCCTGTTGATTCGGTTCACCACAATACATCACATGAGCTTTCAAATAACAACCTCTTAACTGTTGGCTCATATACAATTTGTAGTCCATTCTAAGAAGCAATCAGAGGACCTGAGTTCTAATCTCAGTTCTGGCACCTGCCTGCCGTGTGACCATGGCCAAGTCACTTAACTTCTCTGTCTCTCAGTTGCCTCGTCGCAAAATGGAGATGAAATACCTGTTCTCCCTCCCTCTTAGACCGGGCACCCACGTGGGACAGGGACTGAATCCAATCAGTAAATATTATATCTACCCCAGGACTTCGTATACATAGTAAGTACTTAACAAATGCCACAATTATTATTGTTGATACTATCTAAGTTCATCCCTATTGTGTTTCTTTAGTTCCAACTATGCTTAGCTAGACATCCCCATTTTACATCTGGGGTGACTAGAACATAAATCGATCAGCTTGGCTTCAATCCTTACGTGGAGAAGCAGCAAGGCCTAATGGATAGAGTAATAATAATGTTGGTATTTGTTAAGCGCTTACTATGTGCAGAGCACTGTTCTACGTGCTGGGATAGATACAGGCTAATCAGGTTGACCCACGTGGAGCTCACAGTCTTAATCCCCGTTTGACAGATGAGGTAACTGAGGCACAGAGAAGTTAAGTGACTTGCCCACAGTCACACAGCTGACAAGTCCCAGAGTACAGGCCTGGGAGTTAGGACCTGGGTTCTGATCCCGGCTCCACCATTTGTCTGCTGTGTGACCCTTGGCAAGTCATTTCACTTCTCTGTGCCTCAGTTCCCTCATCTGTGAAATGGGGATTGAGACTGGGACCTCTATGTGGGACGAGGACTGTGTCCAACCCGATTATCCCCGTCTACCCCGACGCTTAGCACAGTACCTGGCACATAATAAGTGTTTAACAAATACCATAATAATAATAATAAAAAGTGGGTTACTCTACACTTGGTCCTCACACACGATTTTTATCAATCAGTGGTATTTATCGTCATTTCATCGGTATTAACTGAGCGCTTGGGAGAATAAAATCCAGTAGAAATGGCAGATACAGTCCCTACCTACAGGAGGTTACAATCCAGAGGGAGAGACGGTCATTGAAATAAATTACAGGGACGTACATAAGTGCTAAGGGGCCGAGGGGGTGGGTGAATATCAGAGAATTTCTCCAAAGTATCAGGATTTAATACCATTTTCTGAGCTCCTGATAACCCTGCACATCCCAACTGGCACTGAAGCTGTGAGAATGGATTTGATCAGGACCTCCTAAGGATAAAACACGCCATCTGACAGCATCAGCACATCGCTTCTCCGATGCCGACGGAGTTTGATTTTGAAATGCTCAGAGGACAAACAGTAGCTGCCTTGTCTCGTTTACACTGCGCTATTGTCCTCCAACGGGGAGCACATACCGCACTGTACTGCGTTATTGCTGCTTTAGGCGGATTCTCTCTCTCGCATTCCCTGCTGGGGAATCTAAAGGATTCAGGGGCAGGGCTGGATTAGTGCTGGGACAGTGCAGAGAAACTATTCCAGCATTTCCAGAGGCCCCTGGCCGGGAGAATCCCGGAGGGCGGGTGGGGCCGGGGAGAGAGGGGAGATGGGGGAAGAGCCACATTTTGGCTCATGTTCCAAAATTCCATTATTCCTTCCACGCTGCTCTAATTTGTTCTGAGCCAAGAAGCCACGCAGATTCAGGTAGGAAAGCACATATATGGAAGCAATGCTAATAATGGTGATATTCGGTAAAGACTTACTACGTGCTCATACACAATTTGTGGTCCATTCTAAGGACCGATCTAAGAACCAATTCTAAGAACCAGTACTATGTACTGTATTAAGCGCTGGGGCAGATACAATTCAACCAGATCAGACCCAGATCCCATCCCACATGGGGTTAACAGTGTAAGGGAGAGGGAGAACAGGTTTTTTATCCTTTTACAGATGAGGAAACTGAGGCACAGAATATTTAAGTGACCAACTTGCCCATGGTCACACAGCAGGCAATAGAGTGGCTGGGATCAGAACCCAGGTCTCCTGACTCTTACTCCTGTGCTCTTTCCATGCTACCTCTCAATCAATTAACGGCATTTATGTATCAAATGCTTGGACGAGCGTAATGTGACAGTCGGTAGACACGTTCCCTGCCCACAACAAGTTTACGGCCTAGAGGTGGTCATATATGATCTACCTTTACATAGCTGTGATTGATTGATTTATTTGTTTATTGACCTGTTTATTGGTCTGTCTCCCCCTCTAAAATGTTAGCTCACTGGGGGAAGGGAATGTGGCTGTTGTACTGTACTCTCCCAAACGCTCAGTACGGTGCTTTGCACACAGTAAGTGCTCAATAAATACGAATGAATGCATCGAATGACTATCTGTCCTAAAGAAAATCCCTCTCCTCACCACTGCCCACCTCCTAAACTCTGGGGACCCCAATTTGGCTTCCAGTCCCCGACACCCATAAACCAGCCCAGACTGAATATTAATCAATCGGTGGCATTTATTGAGCACTTTCAATGTCCACGGCACTGTCCTAAGCGCTTGGGAGAGTGAATACATGTGTGCTCCATGAGGGAGAGGGACTGCATCCGACCTGATCGTCCTAAATTTGCCTCAGCACCTAGAATAGTGCTTGGTACATATGAGCACTTAAATGATGTTTCTGTCCCAGGGTTTAGCACAGTGCTTTAACATATAAGCCATCCTTAATAAATACCCTAATTGTATTAAGGGAATGGTACAATTCCCAGCGAAAATATTTTTTTCATCCCCTAACAGGACACTTAAAAGATAGTGAAATAACCCACTACAGTCTCAATTATATACACATTGAAAGACTGAATGCTGTATTGTACTCCCCAAAGCGCTTAGTACAGCACTCTGCACACAGTAAGTGCTCAATAAATACGGTTGAGTGAATGAATGTATACGACTTGAGATAAACGCCAGCACCTTCTTAAAAAGGGAGAAAAACCTAAAAGGTGTTTACCGGTGATTTCCCCTAATAAAAAGACATTAAGATAGATATTTTTTCAATTTTTTTCTTGAGGAAACCTTCCAACAATTAAAACTTAGAGAATATTCATGGGAAACAAGGATCTTGCCTTTTCTTTTGGAGCCGAGTCTTTCTACCGGACTTAAAGCATGTTGGATTTCGAGTATCTTAAACAAACGGGGCAGGGAATGAAGCGGATGAAGGAGTTTTTCTGGAATGCAATGCAGGAAGACACTCCCAAGCATAACCAGTCCTGCAAGAAGGGTGAGGTCTTCTGACTCACTGAATCGGGGGCCGATTTTTCAACTTTCACTTCCGATACAGAAAACTGGGAGCCCTTGAGCACAAACTCCTCTCTGACTTCTACTGTTTGCCTTAATTCCAGTAAGCGTTTAAAGATTTCAAGACTTCAGTGTTTCTCTTTTTGCACCACCCCACCTCTCATGACTGCCCTTCCTCCTCCAGAGAAACTGGAGGTCTCCACAGATGTGAAGTGAAATGGCTGGAACCCCCTCGGGGCTGCTGTTTTCTCGGGAAAGTCCGGAATTCATTCCACTACCCAGATTCTGTTTGTCTCAAACACTCTGCTATGGAGCCAGTGCATCTTCGTGGCAGAAATCCCCTGAATCTGGATTAGCAGATCGGACGGTGCAAGCTTCCTCTGACTAGTCACATGAACCACACTGGGATGATCCAAATTTTAATTGGAGAAGCAGATCAGCCTCCAATGAGGAAAAGAATTCACAGCTAGAGCAGCCTGCCGAGATGGATATTCCGATCGAGCAATTCGTGTTGCAGCAGCGTGGCTCGGCGGAAAGAGCTCGGGCTTGGGAGTCAGAGGTCATGGGTTCGAATCCCGGCTCTGCTACTTGTCAGCTGGGTGACTGTGGGCAAGTCACTTAACTTCTCTGTGCCTCAGTTACCTCACCTATAAAATGGGGATTACGATTGGGAGCCCCACATGGGACAACCTGATTCCCCTGTGTCTACCCCAGCGCTTAGAACAGTGCTCTGCACATAGTAAGCACTTAACAAATACCAATATTATTATTATTAGTTCCCTCATCTGTAAAATGGGGATTAACTGTGAGCCTCACGTGGGACAATCTGATTACCCTGTATCTACCCCAGAGCTTAGAACAGTGCTCTGCACATAGTAAGCGCTTAACAAACACCAACATCATTATTATTATTATTATTTTCCCACTGTAACCATAGGTCACCGCATCCATTGATTACAATAGGGGTGAGGCTTCACAGCAACAGAGAGTAGATTCAACCCTACAAATGCACGATTAAGAAAAGAGGGGAAAGCCCTGAGGGTCTTGGAAATCAATGTACGCAACACAGCCCGGTGGAGAGAGGGACAAGGAGTGTCTCTGCCACTAGCCTGCTGGGTGACCTTGGCCAAGTCATTAGCCTCTCAGGGCCTCCATTTCCTCATTGTTAAAATGGAGACAAAATTACTTTATCTCGTAGATTGGGAACTCTGTATAAAACAGGGACTGTGATCTGATTATCTTGAAGCTACCCCTTCACGTAGCACAGTCCTTAGCATACAAGTCGTTGAGAGAGCCAGGTGGAAAGAACCCAGTCAGTCAATCGATCGTATTTTCTGAGCACTTACCGTGTGCAGCGCACTGTGCAAACTGCTTGGGAGAGTACCGTACAACAATAAACAGACACTTTCCCTGCCCCAATCTAAAGACCTGAGAGACAGAGGATCTGGTTCTAATCCCAGCCTTCACCTCTTGCCTGCTGGGTGACCTTGGTCGAGTCACTTCACTTCTCTGGGCCTCCGTTTCCTTATCTGTAAAACAGGGATTCAATCCCCGTGCTCACTCCTACTTAGTCTGTGAGGTTCCAGTGGGACAGGGACTGTGTCCACCTTGATCATCTTGAGTCTACCCCAGCACTTAGTAGAGTCCTTGGAAGCGGCGTGGCTTAGTGGAAGGGCACGGGCTTGGGAGTAAAAGGCCGTGGGTTCTAATCTCGACTCCACCACTTGTCAGCTGTGTGACTCTGGGCAAGTCACTTAACTTCTCTGTGCCTCAGTGACCTCATCTGCAAAATGTGGATTAAGACCGTGAGCCCCACGAGGGACAAACCGATCACCTTGTCTCTACTCCAGTTCTTAGCCAAAGTGCTCTGCACACAGTAAGCGCTTAACAAATACCACCATCATCAACACCATCACACAGTAAGCACTTGAGAAATACCACAGTGATTATTATCATCGCCCAGCGACTCCCGGCTCTGCCACTTGTCAGCTGTGTGACTGTGGGCGAGTCACTTAACTTTTCTGTGCCTCAGTCACCTCATCTGTAAAATGGGGATTAACTGTGAGCCTCACGTGGGACACCCTGATTACCCTGTATCTCCCCCAGCGCTTAGAACAGTGCTCTGCACCTAGTAAGCGCTTAACAAATACCAACATTATTATTATCACCCTCCTCCAGCTTCCCAGGATGAACACAGGACCGGGAGCCCTTCCGACTCCTCATCCCACCCCAGAGCGACAGGGTCTGAGCGACCGGAGTCTCTCCGCCAGCCACCCAGCCGCTTCCCACACTGCCCAGGCCTCCCCGACAAGAAGACGAGGCACACGGCTCCTCACCTCGGGCTCGCCTCGCGGGGAAAACGCGCTGAAGGGCGGCACCACGTCAGAGACGTTCTCGTAGCCCTCAGGAGGCGGCTCGAACAAAGACGTGTTGAAGATCTAAAGGACAGTCACATTTCAACCGTCAGTTCCTTGCGGGGAGGGATCGGGTCTTCTAACTCTACTGCACTCTCCCAAGCGCTCAGACCGGTGCTATTTATTGAGCACCTACCGTTGAAGAGTTTAAGACACGCACCCTACTCTCTAGGGTACGATCTAACGGAACAAGCTAAGTGTCAGGAACTAGATCTGAGAAGTGAAGGTTGCTTTTCTTTCTAGCATCTGGTCTATGAGTGGTACTTACTGAGGGCTTAGGGTGTGCAAACCACTGCACTAAGCACTTGGGAGAGTGCAATACAACATTCATTCATTCATTCGATCGCATTTATTGAGAGCTTACTGTGTGCAGAACACTGTACTACGTGCTCGGAAAGTACAATTCAGCAATAAAGAGAGACAATCCCAGCCCACAACGGGCTTAAAGTCTAGAAGGAGGGAGACAGACATAAAACAAGTAAACAGCCATCAATAGCATCGATATAAATAAAATTAGAGATATATACACATCGAAACAAGTAAACAGGCATTAATATAAATATAGAGAATCATAGATATGTACATATACATATATGTATATATATATAAGGGCTTTGGGACGGGGGGTAGAGCAGAGAGAGGGAGTCGGGGCGAGGGGGAGGGCGAGCTGAGGAAAGGGGAGGCTTAGTCTGGGAAGGCCTCTTGGAAGAGGCGAGCCTTCAGTAGGGCTTTGAAGCGGGGGAGTGTGATCGTTGGGCAGATTTGAGGAGGGAGGGCGTTCCAGGCCAGAGGTAGGACGTGGGCCAGGGGCCGACGGCTGGACAGGCGAGGATGAGGCCCAGTGAGAAGCTTAGTGCCAGAGGAGCACGGCGTGCGGGCTGGGATGGGGAAGGAGAGAAGAGTTGGTAGACATGTGCCCTGCTCCCAACAAGTTTACCGTCTAGCCTAACTTCACGATAGATTATTAGTCCAGTTAGCTAGACACGGTGGTTTAAAGTTGGCACTGAAATACTGAAGCAATCCCATTCCCCACTCTCACTAACGTCACGCAGTGTAGACACGGGACTCCCAGAATCTTCCCTTCCCTTACCTCGTTTCCATCTTCGTCGACGATTGCGATGTAGTTGGGATCGGTCTCATTAGGGTGGGATAAGAGGACGTCGTAATGCGCGATCTCAGCTGAATCCAGTCCAAACTCCTTCCACTGGGCTTGGATTTGCTGCGCCAGGAGGAAGTTCTGCTCTGTCCCTGCCAGATGTGGGAGTCGGGTAAAATTGCTGATGGGCAAAAAGGCACAGTCATTAGAAACCCATAGTTGCAACCGCTGTTGGGCTGGATGAGCGCTTCAGAGAACAGGCACCCTCTAAACCCAAGATAATCCGAATTTCAACAAGAAGCCGTACCACTGGCAGCACAAATAAGGTTTTCAGAAGACCAGTAATTGACAAGAGTCAAAATGCAGAATTTTTAACGATCTTTTCAGCTTCTCGGGGGCGGGGGGATCACTCTTCATATGGAATAAACCTTTTTGTTGGCAAGCCCGTGTCACTGACCAGAAGTTCAGCTCTATTTTATGTGGAAAAACAGCTCCATTTGTGAGGCATATTCTATGGCTAAGCCAGTCTTAATTATGATCAAAGTGTTCTCTGGGGGGAAAGGTATTCTGCAAAATGACTCTAAGACCATTCTGACCAACTCAAAGTGAAGCTGAGAATCACAATAGTTAGTCAAGTAATTCTGACTGAAAATAATAACCACAATGGCATTTAAGTGCTTACTATGTACCAAGGCGCTGTTCTAAACGCTAGGCTAGATACAAGATAATCGGGTTGGTCAAAGTCCTTGTCCCATGGGGCTTAAGGTCTTAAGCCCCATTTTACAGATGAGGGAACTGAGGCCCAGAGAAATCAAGTGACTTGCCCAAGGTCACAGAGCAGACAAGCGGCAGAGCTATGATTAGAACTCGTGACCTTCTGCCTCCCAGGCCCATGCTCTACCCACTAGACTGTGAATCAAATATCATAATAAAAATAATACCTAAGGCATAACCTTGTATGTTGTTTAAGCAGTGTGCCCTAATGGAACGAACATGGACCTCGAAGTCACAGGATGTGGGTTCTACTCTCAGCCACCTGTCTACTGTGGGACCTTGGACAAGTCACTTAACTTCTGGGCCTGTTTCCTCATCGGCAAAATGGACTTTAAAGGTTAGGAGTTCAGACACAGTTTCTGTCCCACGTGGGGCTCACAATCTTAGAGGAGGGAGAACAGGTATTGAATTCCCCTTTAACAGATGAAGAAACTGAGGCACAGAGAAGTTGGTGACTTGCCTAAGGTCACACAGCAGATAAGTGGCCACGGCGGGATTAGAATCCAGGCCTCCTGACTCCCAGTCCTGAACTCTTTCTAGACTGTGAGCCCGTGGTTGGGTGGGGATTGTCTCTGTTGCCGAACCGTACTCTCCAAGCGCTTAGTACAGTGTTCTGCACACAGTAAGCACTCAATAAATACGATTGAATGGATGAATTTCCACTGGACCACGCTGTTTCTGATATGCAATTTGCAGATGAAAAATCAAAAGTGAGGCTACCAAAGTCCCCTGTATCCTGACTTTTACTTTTTCTTAAAAAGAGTATGTGGTACCTACTATAGGAACTTCTTGATGTTTTCAGCTTTCATTTCTGCCAGAAATGATTTCTTCATACTTCCCGGGGGACTGACGGTGCTACAATTACTGCTGGGCTTTGTTAACCATCCTGGAAAACAGACCCAAATGTAATAAGGACAGATGCTGGAAAGGAGCACACGGACCTCATTGCGGATTGCTTCGTTCAATCGATCAGCTGGAATTTAACACTTACCGTGTGCAGAGCACTGTATTAAGCACATGGGAGAGCACAGCACAATAATCTAACAGACACATTCCCTGCCCAAGAGCTCTGAACCTCGTCCTACTGATCTTCTCGTGATATTTCCTGATTCTCACCTTTGTCTTGCAATAACAACTTTGACTTGTAAAGCGATTTAAACACCACCCTCTCCTCTAAAGATACGACTTCCTCCTCCAAAGACTCTCTGAGGAATCGGTTCCTCTGAATCAAAGTCTCCTTCTGGGTCTCTCCCTCATTTAAAATGTGGTTTGGGGAGGCAGAAGCCTGCCAAATTGGAAACCAGAGCTTTCCCCTGACAGTCTGACCTCTTTCATTGTTAAATACTTTAGGAAACCATTATTCACCTAAGGGATGCTGTGTGGCTTTTAGGGAACCTTTAGAAAGCCATTTAGAAACGATTCATTTCTGACGAGTAATCACTGGATTATGATCATAATGAGATGGCGACGTAAGGTGGGAGTGGTTTCTACTGTGCTTCTAACTGCAAATGTCACCTAATCCTTCCAAAGGAGGATGCATTTTTCCGGGGAAATGCTGTCACATTTCAATACGTAGGTTGTGAGGGTCAAGATAATTGATTAAAATGCAAAGCCAAAAGCTTTCCCCGTCATGACTGAACTTGAAAGGGGCCAAGATCCTTTCATAAATAATTGTGTTATTTGTAAAATGCTTCCTCTATGCCAAGCACTGGAATAAGCGCTGGGATAGATAAAAGATAATCAGGTCAAATTATTTTATGGGCTCCAAGTCACATTTTATTGACTCCCACACGGGAGGGAAAACGGGGATCTAATCTCCATTTTCCAGGTGAGGAAACTGAAGCGACTCGCTCAAGGTAGCACAGCAGGCAAGTTGCAGAGCTGGGATTAGAACCCAGGTCCTCTGCCTCCCAGGCCTGTGATCTTTCCACTAGGCCATGCTGCTTAACCCCCCAACATCTCCCAAGGCTGCCGCTTTCCAGGTCAGGAGCCTTGACTCTCTCCCTTGATTTTTAGACCAGTGGCCCACAAACTTTTCCTGTTCCTCTTCTCCCACTCCCTTCTGTGTTGCCCTGACTTGTTCCCTTTATTCATCCCCCCTTCCGGCCCCAAAGCACTTATGTACATATCTATCATTTATTTCTTTATATCAACGTCTGTCTCCCCCTCTAGACTGTAAACTCGGTGTGGGCTGGGAATGTGTCTGTTGTATTGTAAAGCGGAGCTCACGAGTAACAATAAGAATAACTGTGCCATTCGTCACGCACTTACTATGTGCCGGGCACTGTACTAAGCGCTTTCTAGCCCAGTGGAAAGGGCAGGGGCCTGGGAGTCACAAGGACTTGATTTCTAATCCCGGCTCTGCCACTTGTCTGCTGTGTGACCACGGGCAAGTCACATCACTTTTCTGAGCCTCTGTTCCCTCATCTCTAAAATGGGGATCAAGACTGTGGGACAACCTGAGGACCCTGTATCTACCCCAGCGCTTAGAACAGTGTTTGGCACATCGTAAGTTCTTAACAAATACCAACATTATTCTTCTTATTAAGAAAATGGGGATGAAGACCGTGAGCCTCACGTGGGACAACCTGATTACCCTGTATCTACCTCAGCCCTTAGAACAGTACTTAACGAATACCAACATTATTATTATGAAAATAGGGATGAAGACTGTGAGCCTCACGTGGGACAACCTGATGACCCTCTATCTACCCCAGCGCTTAGAACAGTGTTTGGCACATCGTAAGTGCTTAACAAATACCAACATTATTCTTCTTATTATGAAAATGGGGATGAAGACCGTGAGCCTCACGTGGGGCAACCTGATTACCCTCTACCTGCCCCGGCGCTCAGAACAGTGCTCGGCACGTAGTATTATTATTAATAAAATGGGGATGAAGACTGTGAGCCTCACGTGGGACAACCTGATGACCCTCTATCTACCCCAGCGCTTAGAACAGTGCTCTGGCACAGAGTAGGCGCTTAACGAATACCATCACTACTATTATTATTATTACAGCGTCGGGGCACTGTAGTAGGCGCTTAAGAAATGCCACGATCCTTATTATTAGAGGAGGCGAAGTTCCTGGGAGGGGGTTAGAGTTGTCCGGGCGCCGAGATGGGGTGGGGACCCCCGTGGGAACCTCCTCCCCGCCCCTCCCCGGCCGTCCTACCGATCAGGAAACCCAGCAGGAGGAGGAGGAGGAGGAAGAGGAGGATGGAGAGGGCGAGCGGAGCCGGGGACCTGCCACCCCGCCGCAGGATGGGCTCCGTGCGCTCCTGGAGCAGAGTCCACATCCTCGGGTACCGGGATGCTCGGGCTCCGGGATGCTCGGGCTCCGGGATGCTCGGGTACCGGGATGCTCGGACTCCGGGATGCTCGTGCTCCGGGATGTTCGTGCACTGAGCTTCGAGTGCACCGGGATGCTCGGGCTCCGGGATGCTCGTGCCCCGGGCTTCGAGTGCACCGGGATGCTCGTGCCCCGGGATGCTCCTACTCCGGGATGCTCGGGCACCGGGCTCCTCGGGCACTAGGATGCTCGTGCACCGCGCTGCTCGTCCTCCGGGATGCTCGGGCACCGGGATGCTCGTACCCCGGGATGCTCGTGCTCCGGGATGTTCGTGCACTGAGCTTCGAGTGCACCGGGATGCTCGGGCTCCGGGATGCTCGTGCCCCGGGATGCTCCTACTCCGGGATGCTCGGGCACCGGGCTCCTCGGGCACTAGGATGCTCGTGCACCGCGCTGCTCGTCCTCCGGGATGCTCGGGCACCGGGATGCTCGTACCCCGGGATGCTCGTGCTCCGGGATGTTCGTGCACTGAGCTTCGAGTGCACCGGGATGCTCGGGCTCCGGGATGCTCGTGCCCCGGGATGCTCCTACTCCGGGATGCTCGGGCACCGGGCTCCTCGGGCACTAGGATGCTCGTGCACCGCGCTGCTCGTCCTCCGGGATGCTCGTGCACCGGGCTCCTCGGGCCCTGGGGTGCTCGTGCACCGGGAAGCGCGTGCCCCCGCAATGCTCGTGCACCGGGCTCCTCGTGCACCGGGCTCCTCGTGCCCCGGGATGCGCGTGCCCCGGGATGCTCGTGCACCGGAATCCACGGGCCCCACGAACCCCCGGGGGCCCCGAGCGCCGCAAGCCTGCGCCTGCGCGCTCCCGCGCCCCGCCCCCTCTTCTCTCCGCCCCCTCCCTCCCCCCCAGCTGCTCCAGGGGGACCCAAGTCATTTATTTTATTATTATGATGATTAGATTTCATTCCATTGTATTTATTGAGCACTCGCTGGGTGCAGAGCCCCGAAGCCTAGCGGGGAAGATAAGACTAAAGTTTCCCTTGGGAGACGCTGCTGCACCCAGTAAGTCCTCGATAAATACCATCGATTAAAAAACTGGGCTGCCACGGATGCCCAAGTTCATTCCTTCATTCAGTTGTATTTATTGCGCGCTTACCGAATAAGGGGCACTGGGAGGGGCGGCGGGCATAATGATAACAATAACGTTGGTATTTGTTAAGCGCTTACTGTGTTCTAAGCGCCGGGGTAGATAGAGGGGGATCGGGTTGTCCCGCATGAGGCTCGCCGCCTTCATCCCCATTTTCCAGATGAGGGAACTGAGGCCCAGAGAAGTGAAGTGACTCGCCCACGGTCACCCAGCTGACGAGTGGCAGGGCCGGGATTCGAACCCATGACCTCTGACTCCCAAGCCCGGGCTCTTTCCACCGAACCACGCTGCATAGCATGGGGTGAGGAGTGGGGAGGGGTCGTCTGAGAAATGGAGATTGAGATGGAGCCCCACGTGGGACAACCTGATTACCTTGTATTCCCCCCCCCCACCAGCGTTTAGAACAGTGCTTGGCACATAGTAAGCGCTTAACAAATGTCATTATTATTATTATTATTATGAGCTGTTAACCAGTATATACTGGAGAGACTGTGAGCCCGTCGTTGGCTAGGGATTGGCTCTATCTGTTGCCAAGATTGTACTTTCCAAGCGCTTAGTACAGTGTCCGCACACAGCGCTCAATAAATACGATGGAATGAATGAACGTCCTAAGCGTAGGGGTGGACACGAGGCGATCAGTGTTTACCACGGTGCCTGTCACATAGTAAGCGCTTAACAAATCCATAATCATTATGATCAGGTTGGACACTGTCCGTGTGCTGCATAGGGCTCACAACCTTAATCCCTGTTTCGTAGGTGATCAAACTGAGGGGCAGAGAAGTGAAGTGACTTCCCCGAGGACACACAGCAGATAGGTGGAGTCAGAATTAAAACCCAGATCCTCTGACTCCCAGGCCCGTATGCTTTCTACTAGGTTATAATAAAGATGGTATTTGTTAAGCGCTTATTATGAGCCAGGCACTGTACTAAGCTCAGTACAGCAAGTAGAGTGGACACTGTCTCAATCCCCATTGTACAGATGAGGGAACCGAGGTTATGCTATGCCAGAGGTCATGGGTTCGAATGCCGACTCTGCCACTAGTCAGCTGTGTGACTGTGGGGAAGTCACTTCACTTCTCGGTGCCTCAGTGACCTCATCTGTAAAATGGGGATCAACTGTGAGCCTCACGTGGGACAACCTGATGACCCTGTGCCTACCTCAGCGCTTAGAACAGTGCTCTGCACATAGTAAGCGCTTAACAAATACCACTATGATTATTCTCAAATTCCCTTTTCCAAGTGTCCCGTCCCTGAGGGAGGAATGTGGGCCCCATCCAGGCCGCAGAGTTTCCCTTCTCACTGACCCCCAAAACCTGTCAGTCCTGGGTGTTTGGGAAGAGAAGTAACAGTAGAAATCAGCTTCTTCCACATTTAGGTAATAATAATAATAATAATAATAATAAATGTGGTACTTGAGTGAATACTTCTGATGTGTCTTACACCATGCCACGTGTGCTAGGATAGATACAGGATCATCAGATTGGACACAATTCTCTCCAGACTGTCAGTTCCTTGTGGACAGGGAATGTGTCTATTGTTTTACCGTACTCTCCCGACCGCTTGGTATAGTGCTCAGCACACAGTAGCGCTCGGTAAATCCGATTGATTGATGACTGTCAATTCCCCCTTTTAGTCAAAGTGGTAACTTTTTGGGTCACGGATCTGGGGTAAAAAGGGGGAGTTGATACCCTCCCTTTTCCCCCCGCCAATCAAGGACATGTCATTTTTATAAAACGTACTGTTTGAGCACTGCTTCTCCTTATGCGTGAGTTATTATACATCTCCCTCGCACACTAGCTCATTATGGGCAGGGGAATGTGACTTCTATTGCATTTTTCACAAGGGTTTAATGCAGTGCTCTGTCCTTAGCATGTGCTCGATACGTGCTAGTCTTTTCTTTCCACTTATCAAATCGAAGAGATGCTTCTGAGACCCTTTCAGATTAACCCCTGCTCAAAGTGAGAGGGTTTGATCTGGGGGTGGGGAGAGGAAGAAGGAAAGGGGAGGAAAAAAAATAGGAAGGAAATGAAAGGGAGGAGGAAGAGGAGAGAGAGGAGGACAGGAAAAAGGGAGAGAGAGAAGGAAAGGGAGAGAGGAAAGAGACAGAAAGAGGGATGGGGTGGGGAAGAGAGGGAATAGGGGAAGGGAGAGTGAAGAAGAAAAGGGAAGAAGGGAAGGTTGGGGAGGTAGTCAAAAACATGATTATTAAATAAGGAAACATTTGGATAAAGGGGATTACCCAAATACACTTTTTTTAAACTCGTATGTTAGGAACAGAAAAAATAGACCTGCACATCATGACCTGAAGTTTTTATGATATTCTAGCACATTAGCATAAAAACCTGGGAGAAAAATGTCTCTTTGAATGATTTTAAAAATCCGTCTCGTACGTTTCATTATTTCCTCAATGAGGTATTTATTAAATATCAGAAATGTTCATTCTTCACAAGGAAGATGTATTTATAGTAAATTGTGTCAGCACTGATCATAATAAGAACAATAGCTAGCAGTATCTCAGCCACCCCGGAATAGACTATCTTTTAAAAGGGAAATCTTGCATTTTACTCCCACGTTTTAATAAACTGGGGGTGTTTCATCTTTTTTTCTCCTATGTCTTCAGTAAAAAAACAGAGTAGAAAGAAAAATACATATTTTGGAATACGTTCTATCTTTAGATTTTCATATTCATTCAATTGTATCTATTGAGCACTTACTGTGTGTAGACCATTGTACTAAGCGCTTGGAAAGTACAATTCATCAACAGATAGAGACAGTCCCTACCCAACAACGGACTCACATGAGAAAGAGATGTGAATTTCAGTCACCTTGAAGGTATTTTAATTTTGGACTTGTGTTTTCTCATTTGCAGAAATAGTAATAATAATGGTATTTGCTAAGAATGTACTATGTGCCAAGCACTGTTCTAAACGCTGGGGGAGATACGAGGTTATCAGCTTGTCCCGGGCGGGGCTCACCGTTTTAATACCCATTTTACAGATGAGATAACTGAGACACAGAGAAATGAAGTGACTTGCCCAAAGTCACACTGTTGACAAGTGGTGGATTTGTGTTTTCTCATTTGCAGAAATCATGCTGACTGTTCCCTCTTGCACCTGTTGAAATTAAGTTATTTTCAGAGAAAAAAAGGTTTCTTGTCACAGATGAATGAAAGTGTAAGTAAAAAAATGTTTTCAGTTTTTTTCTTCTAACTTCAGAGAATCCCAATACTGTACATTATTTTTCAGCTTTAAAAAGGCCAACTCTGCATAGGCTAAGTGAATTGGGTAGTTCAGATATGTGAATAATTCAGGCAAGAGGAAAAAAATGAAGAAGAAACCCTACGGCAGAGTTTTACAGCCCAAATTTTCAAATTATCATCTCTGGCTGCCAGTGGCACGAGAACATAATAAGTGTATTTTTCTAATCTTATGGCCACTCTGGAAAATTTATCGCCAGAAAATTAGATAAAATAGTGTCAGGTTAAAAAAAAAAGTAACGATAGCGTGGTTGGAGTCTTAGTAATAAACACTTTGACATAAGCACAGATGTCGAGTGAACTGTAAAATGTAATCATTAAACGTGTCTAACTGCACGGCTTCCTTCATTTCCAAGGAGTTACAAGGGATTTAACTTCAACCTTCTTGTACAGGCTATACTTCAATCAGTGGGATTTATTGGGCATTGGGTCCAAAGTACTGATTTCATAGTTTCCTTTATTCAATACATTTCCTTCTCAATATGCGTGTTTAGAGCCATATTGCACTCTGATTGTCTTGCATCTCCGCCACAGTTGAGCAATTAAGCGCTTAATATATTCTATAAATTACCATATCTTTATTCTCCACTGCTTCCTCTACCAGTAACGTATTTTAGTGTCTGCCGCCTCAGCTAGATAGAAAGTCCTTTCAAAGCAGGACTCCTGTCTAACTCTAATGTACCCAAATGCTTAGTTCAGTGCTCTGGACACAATAGGTGCTCAATAAATATCATCCATCCAAATCTTCTGTTGTTTAAAAGCAGGCTTAACTTGGCTTCCCCAGACTTCTAGAAGACAGGTTTTCTTCACCTCCCACTCCCTTTATGTCACCCTGACTGGCTCCCTTTGCTCTTCCCTCCTCCGAGTCCCAAAGCACTTATGTACATATCTATAATTTTATTTATTTGAATTGATGTCTGTCTCCCCCACTCTAGACTGTGAGCTCGTTGTGGGCAGGAAATGTCGCTGTTTATTGTTGTATTGTACTTTTCCAAGAGCTTAGTACGGTGCTCCGCACACAGTAAGCACTCAATAAATATGACTGAATGAATGAACGATGCAAGACCCTGCGGGGTGAGCTCATTATCTTTGCATTTAGGCAATCAATCAATCAATCAATTATGATTTACTGAGCTCTGACTGTATGCAGAGGACTATTGTAATCGCTTGGGCGGGAACAATGGAATACGTTCCTTGCTCAGAATGAGTTTATGGTCTAGAGGGGGAAGCAGCTATTAATATAAATAATTTATAATATATCATTAAAAGACATGTACATGAGTTCTGTGGGATTGAGGGGGGGGGGGCAAATATCAAATGATCAAAGTTCAGAGATCCAATGGTTAAGTCTGTGGAAGGCATTTATTGGGCTCTCACTTTAGCCTAGGCATGGCTCTTTCTTAATACACATCTGTCCTACTCTCCAAACTCTTGGTAGAATGCTCTAAAAACAGTAAGTGCTCCGGAAATACCGTGAATTGATTGATTGACTTCACTTAAACACCCTGGGCCATCAGAACTGAATTTCTCCATTGCACGCTGAATGGAGGTCATCTTCACCTGTTGAAAAGCAACACCCAAGTGTAAATTGCCCTTCAGCAGGTGTGAATGCAACCTAATAGCTTTCTACTAGAAAGCTGCTGCTTCACCTAAGAAGTGAAAACGAGACGTGAAATCATTCCGGGTTCTACAAAGCTCTGACTGAGATATCCCACACCTGGTCTAAAGGAAAGTTGTTGGTTTTTTTTTTTTTAATTCAAGGGAGGAAGACATTTCCCATTTATTTTTGATGCAGACAGACCTGAACCCCATTCTTCTTACAGGGGGTGCTAACCCAAAGGAAATAACCCGTGTTTCTTACTTCTGCTGACCCTTTGAAAAAAGAGAACTGATAGTACAATTAGAATACGAATACTGGATATTGCTTCTCTTCTTGCTTCCACTGTTTGTAAATAATTTATGTCAGTCTTGCCCCTTCCGGGTTGCTAATAGCTGATGCTACTTAACTAGAATTATGAATAAAAATGACTGACTTTCAAACTATTTTTTTTTTAATCAACAGACTGAAAGCAGTAGAGTATGAGTGTTGACCAGGAGAATAGTTAGCTGGACTCCACCTCTAGATACTTACTCTGTGCCAAGCACTATACTAAGCAGTGCGGTAGCTGCACTATAAGCAGGTCAAACAGGCCCACAGGGCTCCTAATCTAAAATGGAAAATAGGTATCTTATCCTCATTTATACAGGTAAGGAAACTGAAGCACAAAAGTGATTGCCCAAGATCACACGAAAGGCAAATATGGATGAGAGATTAGCACCCAGGTTCCTCACTCTCAAACTTGTGTTCTTTACCTTGGGCCACACCATTTTTCAGGTGCCTTCTTACTTTAAATAAGGATACACCCTGCCTTTCTCTTTTTCTCTCTCTCCACATTCCCTGTTTGATTCCCCTTGCTGATATCCCTGGATGGAAGCTAGCTTTAGATGGAGATATATGTTTAGAGCAGTTGCAAACAGGACCAGTCTGACCACATTTTAACTTGGTTTAAAACAAGTGGCTTGTTCCAGGCTGAAGTATGTCTTTTCTATGACCTTGTAGGACCAAGTTAGGTTTTGAGAAAGGCAGATCTGTTGGAGATAAAAGGTGGAGTCAGATGAGATGTTCAGGACTCTTTCAGCTCTGTGATTTTTATGACTGTAGGTGTGGAAGAAAGAAGTGTTAAATCAGTAAAAAGAGAGAGGGAAAGAAAAGATTTTTGTGGCTTTTCAATAGCAAACTACTTTTTTTCCCCAAATAATATTGATTTTAGGTGCTAAATTTTCGGTTTCTGCCACAGTGTTGCAAAGTTGGCAAGAGCTAACGTTTCAGTCCACCTATCCAAATTAGAGTGAATTTACAGGGACAGAATCTGGAAAGAAATTTGCCCGAAAGTAAAAGAAATCCAGATGTGAACAGGTAAGAACTTTAACAAAAACTCTTCACTACTGTGCTGCTGGTTACCGGTCATATGCCTGGCAATAGGTTTTGTTGTCTCTCATAGTTATCTGTCAAGTTGCTTCATCTAAAAGTATTACATAATTAGGTCTATGGAATACAGGAGAGACTAAAAGAACAAACCTGTTCATTTTCAATTAGAGCGGTTGGAAACATGCAATGTGTCTGTAAAGATGGGGTTTCCAGTCTAGAATTTACAATGCTAACCTTTGTCCCAGGAGTTATTAAACAAGGTTAAATTTAAACTGTAATTATCCAGTTTTTATGGGGCCGTGCCAATTATCCAATCTAATTGGTGCAGGGATTTGCTCAGATAATTGTCTGGAATACCAAGCCCATTATTGTTTTGTGTTCCTTGCCTAGTAACCTGTCCAATTTTGCTTCCCTCAAACCTATTTGCTCCAAATCCAGAGATCAGATACTTTATGGTCTACTCTACTTGGCTGTCGTGACTGACTTGCTAAACGTTTAAGTGACTAACCCTGTGACACTTCTATAATCAGCTTTAGAGATCAAAGTGGAAGGTCTCTCTGGCCTCTAACAATGTCTGGGGGTTCCTATTTCCTACAGAGGTCTGTTTTTTCACTGCCTTCCTCCCTCCCGACACCTTAGGCTTGTAATTGAGTTAGGAGTAAGTTTGTGGTACCCCATGAGAGAATGTATTTTTATCCGCTATTTCACTTAATAAGGCACCCAAGCGAACGATGATTTTTCTATCTCAGTTTTATTCCTAGAATTTTGAGTGATCGAACTCTTCTACCTGACAAGGGTGTAGATTAGGTCCTGGGGGAAGCATCAGGTGCTGAGGTGCATTACTGATATGGATCATAAATGACCTGGCCATACCCCTACCAAAAAAAATGGTTCTTAAGTGATGATTATATGCCAAGTACTAGGATAGATACAAGATGCTGTTAGAATAACTACTGTATTTATTGAACATTTAGCATGTGCTCAGCCTTGGATAGATACAAGGTTATCAGATCAGATATAGTCAGATGAGTTTCAGTCCCTGTTGGACCCCTGGGAATTGTCATTTTAATCACATTTTACAAATGAGAATATTAAGACCCAGAGAGGTTAAGCGACTTGTCCAAGGTCACCTAGTATGCAAGAGCAGAGGTGGGATTAGAACTCATCTCTCCCTACTCTCAGGGCCATGCTGTTGTCCACAAGCAGTACAGCTAGTGGAAAGAGCTTGGGCCTGGGAATCAGGGCATCTGGGAGAGTATAACATTTTAACAGACACATTCCCTGTCCACAATGAGCTCACATTCTAGAAGGGGGAGACATTAATATCAATAAATTGCAGATATGTACATAAGTGCTTTGGGGCTGAGAGGGGGGATGAATAAAGGGAGCAAGTCGTGGCGATGCAGAAGGGAGAAGAGGAAAGGAGGGCTTAGGGAAGGCCTCTTGGAGGAAGTGTACCTTCAATAAAGCTGTGAAGAGGGGGAGAGTAATTGTCCATCGGATAGTAGCAAATAAGTAGATGTGTCACAATGTTGCTTTAGAGGCAGTCGATGGAAATTGTTGAGGGGCAAGACTGGGTAGATGGGAATTTCTCCCCTTTTCCCATCCCTCTCTTTCCTTTCTCTTATCTCTCCTCCCCTCTCCCTGCGCTGCTGGAAATGATGATCTGTGGTGAGCGGGGAAAAGAAGCAGTCAAGTGTCACAGGAGGCTGGTTATTGTGTTGGACCTGTTTAGGACTCATTTGAATAAAGCAATTAGCCGGCCCCCTGGGGAACCGAAATGACTTATCACAGATGAAAAGATAGCCCCCCAGAGAATTCTATCCAATAAGCTCTTTAAAGATCCTCTCTGGCAGAAGTAGGCTAATGGAATAGTTCTTCAAAGGGAAGATCATCAGGACCATCAGTAAAACTTCAGCACCTCATGTTCTGAATTTTATTTTCCTCTCTTGCTTTTAATGGGTCCTTTTCTCTTCCTTGAACAAATACACTTAACGGGGGCTGGAAAGGAGGCTCTCAATTCAAAGCGTGGATTTTTCACAGCCTCCTGAATTTCAGGTTGTGAAGATTAGACCTGGTGCCTGGGGAGAGAACTCCACACCCCCCTTTTGAAGAGCCTTCTGCCTCAGCCACAACCCAGTGGGTCTTCCAGGTGTTGCTTTGTGCAGGAATGATGAGCCCAACGTTTGCGAGAATCTTATTCCTTTGACTAATTGGCCTGTAAGAAATATTAAATTTCTTTGTGTTTGATTTCCAATCAAAACAAAATTCAAAGATGCACGTGTTCTGTCTCCTCCCCCGTCTCGCCTAGGCGATGCAAAATTGAAATGCCGTAGTGTCCTAAAGCAGACGTGCTTTGTGCTCTATCCCCAGGAAGTAAATCATTTTTATCATTCAACTCCTGTGTTCTTGTTCCCCCCCTTAAAGTTTGGCCTGTTCGAGGACCTGGCCAGGGGGAATGATTCCCAAAGCCCTAACGGAAGTCCTAGGCGAGGAGGGGGGCTTCAGATACTGGTGGTTTGATTGTTGGTGAGGCAGCATTAACACTCTGTGACATTCCATTTCATCCCTCAACATTGCCTGCCTCCCTGGATTCCTCTCGACTTGGGGGAGATCCTTTATCTGAGTAGCGTGTGTAGCGTCATCTCCAAAAACCCGGGGCCGAGTGACAACCCCAGTGCAACTCTACTCCTTCATTGGTCCAGCCATCTTGGATGGGTAGTAATGGAGTAACCCAAGGTCAGGTAGAGAGCTCTTCAGTCAGTCGATTATATTTTTTGAGTGCTGACTGTGTGCGGGACACTGTACTAAGCACTTGGGAGAGTAGAGTATAACAACGTTAACAGTCCAGAGACTCTTTTAAAGGGATGGCAAAACATCCTCTTTAGCACTCATGCATACGGGTGTTCTCAAATAATTTATTTCTACTGCCTGGCCTAATGGAAGGAGCATGGGCCTGAGAGTCAGAGGAACTGGGTTCTAATCCCAGCTCCGCCATGTGTCTGCTGTGTGATCTTAGGCTAGTTACTTAACTTCACTGTGCCTCAGTTCTCAATTGTAAAATGGGGATTCAATCCCACTCCCTCCTACTTAGACGGTGAAGCAGCGTGGACTGGTGGATAGATCACGGGCCTGGGAGTCAGAAGGACCTAGGTTCTAGCCCTGGCTCTGCCACTTGTTTGCTGTGTGACCTTGGGCAAGTCATTTCACTTCTCTGTGTCTCAGTTAGCTCATCTGTAAAATGGGGGTTAAGACTGTGAACCCCATATGGGTCCTGGACTGTGCCTAACCCAATCAACTTGTGTCCACACTTATCAAATGCCATAAAAATATAAAAGACAAAGCCGAGGAGAAATTCAACAGGAGCGTCAAGGGCACCGTGGCTAGGGGATCACTGTTTCAGGCTCCTCATGTTGCTTTCCTTTAGATTCCTTTAAGGTCCCTTTGAATTCTATGAATCGTGCTATTGTTACTTGAGCTTGAGTGTCTGAGGCTCAAATGTTCTTTATGAGGTCCTGATTCAGATTCTGCACAAAGAAACCTCCCGAATATAATATTTCAGGCTCCATCTGCAGGTCAAAGTTCGACTGCTTCTCTGAAACGCGGTCGTTGCAACCTTCGACCGTTTGGTTTTCTGCAAAGCAGCCTCGGGTTCCTCCCTCTCCTCGTGGTGCCTCCTTCCCAGAATTTATTTCACGGAATTGGCGCATCTGCCCTTTCTTCAGGTGGTGTGGGTGGGCGGGGAGAACATTTGCCTGACTTTTGCTACTGGACTGTCTTGTTTTAGCTTGGTCTGTTCCGTGTCCAGTTCAGACATGGCACTGGACATCTTTATTTCCGATATCTATTCAAACACCCAGTCGCTCTGCGCTTCAGCTTTTCCCACTGAGTTAATAGCAGTAATAATAATGACTGTGGTATTTGTTAAGCGTTTACTATGTGCCAGGAACTGTTCATTCAGTCGTATTTATTGAGCGCTTGCTGTGTGCAGAGCACTGTACTAAGCGCTCGGAAAGTACAATAGAGCAATAAGCTGCCCACAATGGGTTTACAAGTCTGGGGGCCGGGGGCGCGGTGAGGTGGGGAAGACATCAAAACTAGTCCCACGTGGGATTTACAATCTTAATCCCCATTTTACAGATGAGGGAACTGAGGCACAGAGAAGCCAAGTGACTTGTCCAAAGTTACACAGCAGATAAGTGGGCAGAGCCTGGATTAGACCCCAGGTCCTTCTGACTCCCAGGGCCGGGCTCTATCCACTAGTCCATGCAGCTTCTGTAGTTCTAGTGCTACTGGAATTTCATGGCTCGAAAGCAGAGGCTTTGTTCATGGGTACTGAGAGGGGAACACCATGGCTGCTGGAGCCAAGATGGAGAGGCTGAGATTCTGCCAATTTGTGTAAAATGTTATGTATTATTTCCCATTGTTGTTTCTGGGTCTCCAAGGTCCCCCTGTGGCCACGCTAACTGCAAGACCCATAATCCTCCCTCGGATTCTCAGGGAGGCTTGACTTTTTGATTCTAGCATTTGCCAGATGTGTGACCTTGGGTAAGTCACTTCTCTGTGCCTCAGTTACCTCATCTGTAAAGTGGGGGTTGACTGTGAGTCCTATTTGGGGCACGGATTGTGTATACCTCGATTAGCTCGTATGCACCCTAATGCTTAATACAGTGCCGGACACATAGTAAATGCTTAACGAATACCATAAAAAGGTTATGTGAGTGCTTACGGTGGGCAGAGCACTGTATTCAGCACTTGAAAACACTCCATTACTCTAAACGTTGGTTAATCTATTTGTCTTCATTATTCTTCCTTTGTCTTCTTTTATAGGCACTCATTCTCTTAAACCATTGTATGTTTTTTAATTTGTTTGTCTTTTCCATTAGGCCACAAGCTCAGAAGGGCAGGCATCCCACCGCCTGATTCCCAAGGGTTAGTTTGGTACTTTGCACGTGATGCACACAAAGTAAATCCTCTTAGCTTCTGTTTACTCATCTTCCCTTGCTAGGGCAGGGTTGTATGCTAAAACGTGTTGTTTGAAATGGCATCACTCAACCCAAGAACCCATCAGATCTGAGGAGAAAAACAAAGCACAGAAAACAACCACAGTCTCTTCTTTGGTGTGAATAATGTAGCTCTGGGATCCTTAAAATCCGGGTGGGTCCTCATTAGCTCTCTCAGCTAAGACTGAGAGAGGATCTTATATTTAATATTGACCAATGAGACGCAAAACAATTTTTATCTAGCAAAATTGTTCAGGCCCGTTTTGTGTTGGTAGAGGCAGTGAGCACACGACTAGGAATGAATAGAAAAGGAATGCATTGCTTTGTGCTGTTATGAATAGGTGGCGTTGAAAAGTTTCTTGAAAGCCACATATTCTGCCTTCTCTTTGAACAGTGCTAAACATATATTCATATTATGGGAACTGAACTCTTGCTGACAGAGAGACACACACACACACGGAAGGAGAGAAAGCAAGCAAGCAAGCTTCCCTAGAGTGTATTCTTTGGTCTTTTGCTACACTTAAGGTGGGAAAATTTTCACTAAATATCTAATCTGGCATTTGGAAATGTGAGACGGGAACTTTCTGCGGCAGTACAATAAAAGGACTGTGGAACCCTTTTTTCTAATGTAAAAGAAAATGAACAGAAAAAATTCTAATTCAAGGTTGAATCTGTGTCCCCTGCCTCATCGAGCAATCAACTGTATTTATTCAGTGCTTACTATGTGTAGAGCACTGTACTAAGCATTGGGGAGAGTACAATACAACAGAATTAGCAGCTACGTTCCCTGCCCATAAGGAGCTTACAGTCTAGAGGGGGAGACAGATATTAATATGAATAAGTAATTTATAATATGTAATTTAAAGATATGCTTATAAGTGCTGTGGGGTTGGGGGTGAGGCCAATATCTAATGTCCTTTAGGTGGCCATTTATCACGAATATAGGACACTCCCCATCTATATTTTTTTTTTAAAGACACTTTTAGCTTTTCTGTTGTAAGCTGTTGTAAGATCCTTGAGGGTAGCGATTGTGTCTTTTTTATCTGTGGTCCTCTCCCAAGCACTCAGTACAGTGCTTTTCACCCAGGTGCTCAATAATAATGCTAGTATTTAGGTAGTTATTATATGTTAAGCACCAGGGCCAATGCAATCCCATTCCTGTTCCACAAAGGGCTGACAGCCTAAATATTGTCCGTGTCGATCAGGCAGCCTCCTGGACCAGTAGCACAGGGACCAATGGATGCCCATGTGACTGGTGATCAAGTTGAATCGAAAGGTAAAAAATAGGGTAAATTTCGCTTTTAACCATGTACAGGGCCCTCGAGGACAGGATTCTGCTTCTGACAGTGGCCAGGATATATTCAGAGGAAGCGTGTGATGATAGTTCCCCTTGACATCTATTTATTCTGGTTTTAAAATCATTCCTCAAATGATGCTCCTGAAATGTGAGCTTGCCCCTTCTGCTTCTCACACGACTTTTCCCTCCTCTACCTTTTATCGAACCACCAGATGGCAGAAGAAAACTATGGTTTATAAATGTCTTTTAGACGCCCTAAGCATGGGAACAAAAGGAAAATCTGTGGAGCTCTGATGAATATTTGCCATGATTAATGTTTTATTTTCCTTTTTTTTTGTGTAGTATTTAAATAGGCAGAACTTCTCTTGACCCTATCCTTGGTCCAGAGACTATGCTTGGTGCTGGAATCAGGCCAGAATTAGTCAATATAGGCTTGGGCATCTTTGAACTGAAGGACAACTTTCTTACTCCTATTAGCAGTAGTAATAATAATGATGATGATTGTGGAATTGAAGTGTTTACTATGTGCCAAGCCCTGGGGTAAAACTGTCCCAAATGGCGCTCTGAGTCTAAATAGGAGGGAGAACGGCTTCATTTTACCGATGAGGTAACTGAGGCACAGAGAAATCAAGTGACTTGCCCAAGGTCACACAGCAGGCGAGTAGCAGAGCCGGGATTAGTACCCAGGTTCTTCTGACTCCCAGGCCTGGGCTCTATCTACTAAGATAGATTCCCACAGTTCCCGTGTACACCAAAGCAGGATATTATTTTGCGAGCTCCTCTCTGACTTAATCTCTGCTGGCTGTCGACTCTAAAACTAAGGTGGAATAAATGTACAATCAAAACGTTGGGGGTTTTTTATAGGCATGTTTCACTTTCGGAATCTGCATCCTCCCCACCAATGCATAATCCTAATACATTAGGATGCAGATGTATTCATAAAGCGAAAGCTCTGAAAACAAATCAGTGAGGTGCAGACTTGGGTGATGCAGATTGTATAGTTTCCGGGTAACATGCCGGAACCTTGGGCAGTTCAGGTTGCTCAAAGAAAAAGCAGCGGCGCGTGAAAATAATAGTGTTTGTCGTTAAAACCTTATTAGGTGCCAAGCACTGCGATTGATACAATACAAGCAGAAACAGTCCCCCTCCCACATTAGGGGGTCACAGACTAAGAGGGTGGGAGAATAGGTAGTTTATATCTATCTTATTGATGATCCTATTTATCGAGGATGTCTATTTCCTATCCTGGTTTTGAGGTACGCTGCTTTCTTGTCCCAAGAAACTGCTTGCAGAGCAAGCAAAGCAACAGAGCTGGAAGGAAAATAACCCTGCTCTCAGCGGGATTACCGCACGTGTCTGTCTCTTGCTGTATTAAACTGGGTTCTGCCTGACAGCTCAGGTCTTGAACAAGTTGCCTAGTGTGCAAGAATGGGATTTTAGTGCTTTGGTTGTTGAAAACAGTGTCACGTGTCAGAGCCGGTCTAAAGTACAGTGTCCCTTGGGAGCCTGGGGATACTGCATGTTGCCATGGTTGAAAAGTTTAATCGAAAGCCTCTGTCCTGAAGCGGAATTGTTTTCATAGAGTGTGTATTAGAGAGATGATATCCGATCTTTGACTGAATTCGATCGATCAATCAGTGGTATTTGAGTGCTTACTGTGTGCAGGACACTGTACTGAGTTCTTGGGTTAGTACGAGGGTGTAGGTCCACTTGAGTTTAATATTCACCTCCCACCCGTAGCCCCACAGCACTTAAGTGCATATCCATAATTTATTTGGATTATTTGGAGACAGTGTCTATGTTCCCCCTCTAGACTGCAAACTCTTTGTGATCAGGGAATGTGTCCATTACAACTCTATTGTTTTGTTCCTTACAAATACTTAGTTCACTGCTCCACATGCAGAAGCAGTGTGACTCAATGGAAAGAGCACGGGCTTGGAAGTCAGAGGACGTGGGTTCTAATCCCGGTCTGCCACTTGTCTGCTGTGTGACCTCGGGCAAACCGCTTAACTAACTCATCTGTCAAATGGGGATTAAGACTGTGAGCCTTACATGGGACAACCTTGTATCTACCCCAGTGCTTGGCACATAGCAAGCCCTTAACAAATACCATTATTATTCTTATTATTATTAATAAGGGCTCAATAAATTCCACTGGTTGTAGCAATAAGTGCACCAGCTGGCTATTTTATGTATTAAAAATCTATAACAGTTTTTCATAGGGGCCAAATTACTAGCCAAATCAAACACAAGGGGAGATAAAGTTAAGACTTTTATTACTGTCTACCATTCTTCCCCATTCATTGTTATATTTATCCTAGTAAGGCTTCTCCCAATTGTAAGTACCCAGATGTATATTAATTTCTTAATATGTACCCTGTTTGGAGTGCATTATAGCCTGTAGGAGTCACTATCCTAGTCCCAGTTTTGTCTTTGGAGACAGATGACTACCTCTTGTTTTCTCGAACGGTGATGGATTTTTCTGAATACATCTTCACTGCCATTTTTGTGTGACTTAGCCATGGTCCTGAAACAGAGGTAGGATTTGAGAAACATCTGTAACTCAGGCGGAGGCAGTCTCTCCACATATGGAGTGGAATATCCCAGTTTTGTTCCTCAACACAGTTTTTATTTGGAAAGGGAGGCCATCATCATCAGTGGCATTTATTGAGTGCTAACTGGGCAAAATACTATACTTAGCACTTGGGAGAGTGCAACGGGGCAATAATAATAATTGTGGTTATTGTTAGGCACCTACTATGTGCAGGTATTGTACTAAACACTGGGGTAGATACAAGCTAATCAAGTTGGACACAGTCCCTGTCCCGCATGAGGCCCACAGTCTCACTCCCCATTTTACAGATGAGGTTGCTGAGGCACAGAGAAGTGAAGTGAATTGCCCAAGGTCACGCAGCAAACAGGTGGCAGAGCTGAGATTAGAACCCATGACCTTCTGACTCCCAGGGCCATGCTCTATTCACCATGCCATGCCGCAGACACATTCCCGGCCCACCAGGAGCTTACAGTCTAGAGGGGGAGAGTTCATGTTTACCCCTAGTCCTTGGCTCAAGTGGTGTAAGTAGTTGAATTTACACCATTTTGGCTGTAAATTGTAGTCCAGAATCCATTCAGTCTTGCATGTGAAGACCTCTCTGTAGAGATTCTGGAAGTTAGCTTTCCTCCGAGCAGTCTTGTCTGATTTCCCGAAGGGAGGTAGCCAGACCTGGGATTGGAGATGGTCAAAGAGGGAACGGGTAAGAATAGAAAGTTCTTTCCTCTGAATCCTCAGTAATCCAGAGAGTTCCAGAACAGTGTATGGGTTAGTAGTGAGGAGTAGTGTGGCCTAGTGGAAAGAGTATGGGCCTGGGGGGTCAGAAGGACCTAGGTTCTAATCCCGTTCCACCACTTGGCTGCTGTGTGACCTTGGGCAAGTTCCTTTACTTCTCTGGGCCTCAGTTCCCTCATCTGCAAAATGGAGATTGAGACTGTGAGCCCCATATGGGGCAGGGACGGTGTCTGGCCCGATTTGCTTGTATCCACCACAGTGCTTAGTATAGTGCCTGTCACGTAATAATAAATACTAACAAATACCACAGTTATTAATTATTTTTATTAGTGGTGAGGGGGAAAAATTTTCAAAGGGAAATTCTGCTTTGAATTGGAAAGGCTCTCAGCATCTCTGTTAAAAAAAAAAAAATCAGAAATGACTGGGGCGTGATTCTTCAGAGAATACCAGGGTTGCCTATAAAACGAGATGAAGATGAAATTCTTTTTATTATTTCCCACTGGTATATAATGAATGCAAACTAGGAAATATTATATCCATCAACCAAGTGGGAACATTTATAAATTAACAAAATCTATCTGGGTGATTCTGCAAATAGACCACCACATCCATGTAGGGAGCCCTGCTTTCTCCCTTTTTTTCCCACTTGCTAATGTATTTCCCTTACCCAAACATGTCCATCACATAAGAGCAGAAGAATATAAGAAATACCATGCCTGGGCCAGAATCATGGTCCATCCAACTAAATTGTGGTATTTAAGCGCTTACTACTGTCACACACTGTACTAAGTCCTGGAGTAGGTACAAGATCATCAGGCCCCACGTGGGACTCACAGTCTAAGTAGGAGGGTGGTGTTAAATCCCCAGTTTACAGTTAAGTAAACTGAGGCACAGAGAAGTCGAGTGACTTGCCCAACATCACACAGCAGTTCCATGGCAGAGTGAGTATTAGAACCCAGGTTCTCTGACTCCCAGACTCATGCTCTCTTTCCACAAGGTCTCACTGCTTCTCTAGGATTTGATCCTCCATCAGGAGGATGTTAAGGGGAGCCATGTGGTGGTTACCCTCTTCATATCCATCTTTGTGGTTCGGGATAACAGTAATAATAATGATAATGATAGTATATGTTAAGTGCTTACTATGTGCCCGGCACTGTACTGAGTGCTGGAGTGGATACGAGCAAATCAGGTTGGACACAGTCCCTGTCCCACCTGGGGCTCTCAGTTGCAATTCCCACTTTACAGATGTGGTAACTGAGGCCCAGATAGACCACCTAACATGATCATTTTCCCTGTCCCTAACTTCCCTTGGAGAATCTCACTATGGACATCAATTTCTCCCTTCTGCTCTCAAACCTACAGATATTTTCTGCCTGCACAACTTCCTGTGGTAACATTCCATATGTTTACCACACACTGTGAGTGAAGGACTGTTTGCTTTTGCTCCTAAACAACCAAGATATACACTAAACAGATTCTGAAGTCTTCAAGTCTCTGCTCTCTTTACTGAGATCCTCTAACCAATTCACTTTCCCTAAAGGCTGCTGGTGACCCCACATGTCTGATGCAGGCAGAAAATTAGCTATAGGCAACTCATTCTCCCCCATACCACGGTTCACGTTTCCCAGTCCCTTTTCCCAAATACTTCTTTTTAAACCAATATCTCACGTATGATTCTTTGGGTGATCACATTCCTGTTTTCGGGGGGCGGAGGGGAGGAAACCATCTTAAGAATGCGTGCTTTCCCCTTCTCTTTCTGTGATGGAGGGAAGAGAAAGAGGAAACAATGGCTTGTCCTTACCACAAATCCTGGAGTGTCATGAGCCCTAAATTGAACATCTGGAACAGGAACCGTGTCCCTTCTGATTGTACTGTATCTCCCTCAGTGCTTAGCACAGGGGTTGGCATGTAGTCAGCAATTAAAAAATGCCACACTTCTTATTACTGTATAATAATGTTAGTATTTGTTAAGCGCTTACTATGTGCAGAGCACTGTTCTAAGCCCTGGGGTAGATACAGGGTAATCAGGTTGTCCCACGTGAGGCTCACAGTTAATCCCCATTTTAAAGACGAGGGAACTGAGGCCCAGAGAAGTCAAGTGACTTGCCCACAGTCACACAGCTGACAAGTGGCAGAGCCGGGATTCAAACCCATGACCTCTGACTCCCAACCCCGGGCTCTTTCCACTGAGCCACGCCGCTTCTCTGGCGGGATGTAAAGTCTACCCTTATCGAAAGAATAGCTGCTTGGGCTTGACACAAAGTAGACTAGTTTTAATACAAGTCTCAGTTCCAGATGATGTGTGGCTTGTTTTTTGGTAATGACCTGGAACAGTTTATTAAAATCTGGGACTGTTCTTTTTAAATAGGGACATCTGGTCATCCTGGTTATTGTGAAAAGACAATGGAATCAACGGGGCCTAGTGGAGAGTCAGACGGGCCTGGGAGTCAGAAGGACCTGGGTTTTAATCCCAGCCTCCACCTCTTGTCAGCTGTGTGACCTTGGGTAAGTCACTTCACTTCTCTGTATTTTAGTTACCTCATCTGTAAAATGGGGATTAAGACTGTGAGCCCTGTGTGGGACAGAGACTAATTTACTCGTCTCCACCCCAGTGTTTAGAACAGTTTCTGGAACATAGTAAACGCTTACCAAACGCCATAATTAATGGAGGAGTATCTGGACTTTAAAAATTCTACTGAAGTGCAGTCCTTCATCAACAAATGCTGTCGGGAGTTCTTTAACTTATTATTCAGATGCAGCAGAGAGGAAACGCTCCAACTCAACTTTGATGAAAGAATGCTCGAGGAATCAAAACCTTTAAATCATCTTTTCAGATTTTCTCTGCTTATTATGACAACTCGCTGAGGAATCTGGGGAGGACCAAATGCTTCATTAAGGCTATGAGATCACAGTTTCTGTGGCTTAAATGAATTTGAATTAGCGAGTGCGTTGCTTTGCCCGGGGAAATGTCCTTTCGGGGGTTGTTTTCCGTTCGGAATAAAGTAAGGAATAGAGTGCCTTGGAGGAGAACTTATTTCATAAGAGTTGGGGCTGGCTGTGGAATCTGGATAGGAAACTTTGCATCCTTAACTTTGGGGAGGGTGAAGGAATGCTAAACATGAAAATCAGAAAAGAGGGAAATGAGTAAAAAGAAGCCTGACCACAAGGGTTCAGCTCCTGAATTCTAATGTTCAGACTGCCATTCGGGCAACTCGTGGTACCTTGCTTGTTCTTCCTGATAACCCAGGAGGAAAACATACATGAGAAAATCAAGAGAGGTTGTTTGCCCACTGTATGAATGGCATTATGGGCATACGAAGGGATCCAACATGGCTTTTTAAAAGTGGTATTTAAGTACTTATTAGGTGCCAGGCACTGTACTAAGCACTGGCGTAGATACAAGCGACTTGGGTTGGTTAGAGTCCCTGGCCCACATGAGACTCACAGTCTTAATCCAAGTTCTTAACAAATACCATCTTTATTACTATTTTACAGATGAGGTTACTGGGGCACAGTGAAATGAAGTGACTTGACCAAGGTCACGCAGCAGACAAGGAGTGGAGCACAGGTCCTTCTGACTCCCAGGCCAGTGCTCTATACATTATGCTACACCCCTTCTCAATGTCACAGCAGGGACTGTCGCTGTTGATATCTTGGCGCTTGAATCGTCAATTTGAGTATCCAGGGCTTAAAGAAGGCAGTGAGAAACGATCTTCAGAGCAAAATAAATAAACAATACCTCCCCATGCCCCTGGCGGGGTGGGGGGGGGGGAAGAAGGGAGATTTTGGGGAGAGGCTTTAGCGGAGAAGAGGGCAAAGGGATTCTGAAGACAGGTCGCACAGTCAGAAAATCCCCCCCGCTCCCCTCATCTATCTGGAGAGCTACAGCAGTTAGGAAGCTTCTATGTCAAAAGCAGCCTCGGGCTCTGCTGTCACAGTCATATTAGAGGAAAATAGTGCCCCATTATATACTTTAGGAGACCACTGTTTTGAAAGAAAACAATATCTTTTCTTTTATAATTAAGTGTGTTTGGCTACAGGCCCTTGCATAAACATGTTACTTTCTGTTTAAATTCTTTAAGAGTTCCAGCATTCTATAGTGGTAAACCACACTAAACTCACCCAGAAGGCAGTGGAAATTAGGATTATAATAATACCAAATTGTAACATCTACAAAGACAAAAATCTTATACAAGAGCCCATATCCTCCGTCCGGCCTGTAAATCCCTCTCCCTTCATGTGACGGGCCACCACTCTCCTCACCTTCAAAGCCTTATTCAAATCACAACTCCTCCAAGAGGCCTTCCCGGATTTAGGCTTCTTTGCCCCGACTCTTTCTCCCTTCTGTCTCACCTACACACTTGGATCTGTATCTGTTAGCATTTGATATTCACCCCACCTTAGCTCCCCAGCACTTATTTTAATGTCTGTCCCCCCCTCTAAACTGTATGCTCCTTGTGGGCAAGGAACAGGCCTATCAATCAATCAGTGGTGTTTATTGAGCACTTACTGTGTGCAAAGCACTGTATCAAATGCTAATTATTAGCCCCTCCCAGTTCTGGTAACTAAAATGCAATCCATCCATTACCAAGGTAAATGATAACTTCTAAAATTAAGAGTTATTACAGCCTCTTTAAATTAAATCAATCCATTTCGTACTCAGTTCCCATTTAGCATTTTATGAACGGGTTATCCTATCCCGCTTCAATTACTGTATCAGCTTCCTTGCTGATCTCCCTGCCGGCTGTCTCTTCCCACTCCAGTCCATAGTTCACTCTGCTGCCCTGATCATTTTTCTACAAAAAACGTTCAGACTGTGTTTACCCCTCAAGAACCTCCTGTGGTTGCCCATCCTCCTCTACATCAAACAGAAACCCCTTACTATTGGCTTTAAAGCCCTCAATCCCCTTTTCCCCTTCCTACCTCACCTCACCACTCTCCAAGTACAACCCCACCAGCACACTTTGCTCCTCTAATTTCCCTCCTTCTCACTATACCACGAGCTCATCTATCTCACTGTTGCCCACAAACTGCCTCGGGCCTAGAATGCCCACCCTCTTCATATCTGTGGGACATTTGCCCTCCCTCCCTTCAAAGGCTTCCTGCCAACAATGAGCTTACAGTCTGGAGGGGGAGACAGAGACTAATGTAAATAAATTACAGATAGTCAATTGCATTTTTTGAGAGCTTATTATAAGAACAGCACTCTACTAAGCTCTTGGGAGAGTACAATGTAATAATAAACAGACACATTTGCTGCCCACAGTGAGCTTACAGTCTAAAGACAAGCTTACGGTCTTCAGGCCTGACTGAAACCCAGAGAGTCCTCAGATGAGGGGTGTCATAGGATTGGTCTGAGGTGCCAGGATGCCTCAGAGACAGACTCACTCAAATAAAACTTCACGAAGCCTCCTCTGTGGATCAGTAAGGAGGAAAACAGTTCTCTACTTCTGATGCCCCTCCACCTTTCCCTTGACCTGCAGAAACACAGGGGCGAGTCACGTACTAGACCGACTTAGACCCCTGCCCTCCCATGGACTTCTACCCACCAGACCATTCACGTTGTCTGCCTTAAACATTGCTCTAGAAGGAACTGAGTGACCTCATTACCCCCACAGGGCTCAATAACCTACTGGTGGAAAACACTGTCTCATTGCTAGCATGAAAAAAGAGGCCTAAAGGAAGGAGCCGGGTGGAGGGGTTTTATTATTCATTGTCCCTTGCTGGCGAAAGGAAGATCCCTTGCTGAAGAAGCAGGATCTCTTTTTAATTAGTAATTCATTGTTGCCCTGCTGCAGTGCAGGTCCTAATGATCTGATCCTTCTAAATTTTGAAAATGGGTGGAGTCTTCAGTGCGTCTGTCATTCAGGAACAAAATCCCTCTTCAATTACCACTGTTCGGTTCTTGGTCAAGGGTCTCTAGGCTTCTCCCTCCACCTCCAAATCCACGTTTACCACATAAATAAGTAAAAGAAGGCTTCTAGAGGGCTTGAACCAAGTGAAATGACCGTTTTAATGATGCCAGGTGTCTGCCTCATGAATATTTCATCTTTTCCATCCTCGCAAGCAAAATATTTGTAGTCATCCAGGCTAAACTAAAAAGCAGTACATTTATGGGTTCGTATCCCCCCCTGCCTTTACACGTCGATTGGGGAATGAAATTGAAATGTTGACAATGGAATCCATGCTGCGTACAGCACAGTGAGCAGTGGGGAAATGAGCACTGATTGGTTTGTAAAATAATGAAAGAATGGTACAGGGGTTCCTGGCTTATTTTTCTGGGGGACCTTAAAGCTGGGGAAGGCTTGGAGTTCAGAGACAGGGAAAAGAGTCAGGGCTGAGCCAGAAGCTGGGAAACGCTGGGGGATGGGGAAATTGTGAGGACTAGAAAGCAACAGGAATGCTTGTCTTTTCTCACCTTTGGACTCTTTACTCATGACTCTCTTTCCCCTTAGACTTTCCAGGGACACATACTCTCTGGTTAGATACCGTATATGGAGTCATACTAAGGGGTTATTGGAATGGCAGGATGGATTAGCCTAGGATGCTCTGAAGAGGAAATCTTCTGTTAGTCTTTTACAAAGAGGGACTTGACATGATTTGGTGAAGAGGAGAGGATGGTTCAAGGTAGGAAATAGCCCAGGGAATGGTACAGACTGAAGATTTCTTTTGCAGTGACAAGAAAGAGACTTTATGTTGTGAGAAGCTTTCCTGGGACTCTGAGATTTGTGCTCCTTGACATTCCATTAAAGTTTTTGATGAGTTTAACTTTCTCATCGTACAGTTCTCTCTTGAAACATAGGAACCTGGTTAGAACATTTTTTTTTCAAACTGTAAATTACGGAAGGGTAAAGAAGAAAATAAGCGGGGTGACATTACAATTGTTGAAACCTTCCGCCTTGTAGCCATGTTAGAAATAAAGTTAAAGCTCTCTTTCAATTGAGCATGACCTCAAGTAACAATGCATTCTATTATAATGGATTTTTCAAGAACTTTCTACTTAAGAGGAAAGTCTTAAATGTTGACAGTGGCCTTCTTTTCCCTCCACCATATAAATACTCCTAATTTCTGTATGGGACAGGGACTATGTCCAACCCAATATTTTGTTTTTTCTCCGGTACTTAGCACATTGCTAGAGATAGTGAAATTGCTTAATACATTCTATCATCATTTAGTGGCATTTCATGGGGCAACAGAAAATCAGGAACTGATGGCAAAGTTAAATTTGCAGCTTTCATTGTGAATCTGTATTTCTGGCGTAGATATAAGCACAGTAATTTTTTCAATACAAAACTAGTCTGGTCACTCTTTTCTGTTGCTAATCTATCAATGGACTGTCTCCTTAAACCTAGAGCTATTAAAAATTATTTTTGCTTTGACTCAGAATAACCGCTGGAGTATATCCAAGATGATCAGATAGGACACAGTCTCTGTCCCACATGGAGCTCACAGTCCAAAAGGGAGGGATAGCAGGTATCGCATTCCTGTTTTACAGATGAGGAAGCTGAGGCTCAGAGAGTTCAAGCGACTTTGCTGAAGCCACACAGTAGGCCAATGGAAGAGCAGTAACTGGAACCCACGTCTCTTCACTCCCAGACATGTGCTCTTTCCACTGGACAACACCACCATTTCATTTCTTGTGCCATGGCATTGTGAACTCTAGCTGACCTGGTAATAAGAGTTAATGGATATAACAGCTCCTGGCATTTCAGTGTAATGTGACCAGCACTGGCAGGCTGCTTAACCAGGGAGGTTGTCTGCTTCACATCCTGGATAATATGCAGCATGAGGATATAAGCCCGTGACTTCCCCTTGCTCTTCTGCTGGAGGTCAATCAATCAATCATATTTATTGAGCGATTACTGCGTACAGAGCTCTGTATTAAGCACTCGGGACACTACAATATAACAGACAAATTCCCAGCCCCAAACGAGCTTACAGTCTCGAGGGAGAGACAGACATTAATATAAATAAATAAATGATGGATATGTACATAGCGCTGTGGGGCTGGGAGCAGGGATGATAAAAGGGAACAAGTCAGGGTGACGCAAAAGGGAGTGGAAGAAGCAGAAATGAGGGATTGGTCAGTGAAGGCCTATTGGAGGAGATGTGCCTTCAATAAGGTTTCGAAGGCTGGGGAGGAGTAATAATAATGTTGGTATTTGTTAAACGCTTACTATGGGCAGAGCACTATTCTAAGCGCTGGGGTAGATACAGGGTAATCAGGTTGTCCCGCGTGAGGCTCACAGTTAATCCCCATTTTACAGATGAGGTCACTGAGGCACAGAGAAATGAAGTGACTTGCCCACAGTCACACAGCTACCAAGTGGCAGAGCCGGGATTCGAACCCATGATCTCTGACCCCCCAAGCCCGGGCTCTTTCCTCTGAGCCACGCTGCAAATAACTGTCAGATACAAAGAGGAAGGGTGTTACAGGACAGGGGAAGGACGTGAGTGTGAGGTCGGCGACAAGATCTAGGTACAGTGAGAAGATTAGAAATAGAGGAGCGAAGTGTGTGGGCTGGGCTGTAGTTCTAACCGGGAGCAGGGGATGAAGCTTCAGACAATATCTGCCATTGTTTGAGGGGAAAACCATCATCTCTCAAAGTCTGTTGGCTCGACCCTAAAGTCAGTGGCCGGGACCATCATCCTTGAAGTCCCTTGCACACAGTCCCTCTTGTATGCTTGAACAACTCCCAGCTGTTGCTCTTTTCCTAACAAGGATTGCTTTCTTGCAACTGGCTGTTCGCTGCGGTTTCTTTTGCCAACCCTCCTTCCAACTCTCCCTCCAAACAGCCCCTGGTTAGTATGGAGGCAGTGAATTTCCAGCTGCTTGTGTGTTACTCCTTAGGGGGAGAAGCAGGTGAAAAGGGAAAGCCCAGGAGAGGTTTTTTCTGCCAGCTGGATTTTAGGAAAGGTGAAATGGAAGCTCCCCTGAAAAGTGAAAAGTCAGGCAAAGAAGAGAAGCTCTAGTGGAAAGAGCAGGGGCCTGGGAGTCAGAGGACCTGGGTTCTAATTCCGGCTCCACCACTTATCTGCTGGTCACTGAAGTTCTCGGTGCCTCACCTCATCTGTAAAATGGGGATTAAGTCTGTGAGCCCATTGTGAGAAAGGGACAGGGTCTAATCCGATTGATCTTGTATCTCCCCCAGCGCTCAGTACAGTGCCTGGCCCATAGTAAATACTTGACAAATACCTTTTTTATTTTTAAAAAAAGAACAACTTTTCTCCACTGCAAGAGTTTCCCTTCCCTAAGAAGTTCTTTGTCACTTGATTTACCTCTTTCTGTGGCTGACAGAGACCTTTAGTAGGAACCCTCCAAAAGAGAGGAAGAAGCCTAAGGAAGAATATGTGCGTTTTAGGATCAGGTCTAAATTTTCCACTCAGGTCCCTTTCAGTGGCCAAAGTATGGAGATGAGGTCGTGGCCCAATGTCCCGGAAGGCTTATGGACCCCGGGAGGCACACAGTAAATGTGTGTTGCACACAGAGTGGAAAGTGACAACAAGCTTCACCCTATTTTGTGGACGTCCACCCCAACCCAGAACACTTCTCCGGGGTCCACCCCGGCACCCCGATTTATTTATATTAATGTCTCGCTTCCCCTCTAAACTGTAAGCTCACTGTGGTCAGGGAACGTGTCTGTTATATTGTACTCTCCCAAGTGCTCAGTCCAGTTCTTTGCACACGGTAAGCACTCAATAAGTACGATTGAATGAATGAACCTTTGTTCCAGAGCCTCTGTGTTTCCGTCCCTTTGAACATGGCCTCTTTTGGATGAGATCTCTTGGAACACATGCACTGCTTATGAAAGTGAGTGCTGGAAAATGTTAATAAAAGAAAAAAAATACAGCTGCAGTGTGGGTAGGGTTCAGGTCAGGGGTTGTCATGAACCCAACTAGCAGCTACAGTGCAGAGAGCCAGTACCATCTCTCCCAAGCTTGCTCTCCACTGCTTTTAATAATAATAATCGTGGCATTAGATAAGGGCTTATTCTGTGCCAGGCACTATACTAAACAGTGGTTGGATATAAGCAAATCGGGTTGGACACGGTCCCTGTCCCGAGTGAGACTCAGTCCCAATCCCCATTTTACAGATGAGGTAACTGAAACACAGAGAAGTTCAGTGACTTATCCAAGGTCACATAGCAGACAAGTGGCAGAGCCAGGATTAGAACCCATGACCTTCTGACTTTGATCTGTGGGTAAAAACCTTTAGCAGTTGGTATTTTTATTCATCCTATTAGGTGAAGAACATTCTCAGTAGCTGGCAGACCGGATGCACATCCATAGGTAAAAATCTATCCCGGGGTCATCTCAGAGTGCAAAGTTCATCTCAGAGTTCACACGACAAGTAACCCCAAACAAATCTGTCATCTTGTGCTGGCTGTAGTTCCCAGGAACAGTTAGAATGGAATTAAGCAGTTGAAAAGGAACTTTTTAAAATACAGGAAAACCAAATCTGTGTTTGTATGTTAAATGTAAGGTGATGATGGATCAGGCATCCATCTTCTTTACACACTTTCTGCCTTAAGGGGTGGGGTGGGGCAGATCAATGAGGTTTTTATTACTTATGAGAGGTTTAAAGTTGGGGCTTTTGGTCTTCAAAGCCGGGCATCTCTCTAATA
Organism: Ornithorhynchus anatinus; assembly: GCF_004115215.2. NCBI lineage: Eukaryota > Metazoa > Chordata > Mammalia > Monotremata > Ornithorhynchidae > Ornithorhynchus > Ornithorhynchus anatinus. The sequence continues at coordinate 26,771,494 of NC_041747.1, forward strand.
TTGCAAGGTAATCTGTAAGCTTTGCTGTCACAAAGGAAACCACTCTTTGATGATAAGGATGAGTGCCTGTTAGAGCTGCATGTTTCCACAGGGTGCCTAAAATGAGGGAAGATTTTCCAGTATTTCTTCAGCACTTAGTTGTGAGCCTTGTTCGCTGCAGCTCTCTCCTGTCCTCATTGTCTTTCTGAGTTAGGGATAGGTGGGAGGTGGGGGGCGATAGAAATCCACTCATTAGATGTGGAAATCATTCACTGATATCTTGCATTTTCAGTGACATCGGTGAAGTATTTTTAAATACCATCTTTCTTGTAACCAGTTTTGGGTGGGAAGAGCAAGCATTAAAAAATGAAATAATGTAGTGAGGCCTCTGTTTTAGTCCCCGCTCTGCCACTTGTCTCCTGAGTGACTTTGGGCAGGTCACGGCCCCTCTTGGGAAGTTTTCCCCCTCTGGAAAATGGAGATAAATTAGATATTCTCCCTCTCCCTGAGATCGTAAGCCTTGTGTGGGACAGGGACTGTATCTGATTGGATTACCTTGTTGCTGATCAGAGTGCTTGGCTCCTAGTAAGTGATATCAATCAGTGGTATTTGTTGAGTATTTACTGTGTGCAGAGCACTGTGCCAAGAGCTTGAGTATAATTCAGTAGAGTTTGTAGGTATGTTCCCTGCCCAAATTAGACAATCATTCAGATATTGGCATAATGCATTTTGGGTAAACTGAAACTTTAGTGGGACCTTTCCCATTTATCTCATCTATTTAAGTCTCTTATATTTAAAAATCTTAGACTTTCATTTAGGAGGGATATCTGGATAAAATATTGTCAGTCTGTTTGCTGAATGAATGATCAGATGTGTCCACTTATTTCCTAGCAGTTATCCAGCTTTCCTGGTTGGATAATCCTTCAAATTCAATAATTGTTCCTCCTGGGTTCCCGAGGCCTCTCTCCAAGGGTTTGAGAGGTAATTCCCATTCTTGCAACTCAATCCTGCTCCTCCACGTTTGTGGTCTTTCTTCCCTGCTAGCCTCTGGGGTCCTTTTTTCTGCTATTAAGTTTGGCTGTTGGGAGCAGCGCTCTATTTGACTAGCCCTTCGCTCCATGAACCGTAGTCTATTTGGGAAATCTGAGTGTTCACAAGCACATCGTTGCATTGAAGCAGCACGGCTTATTGGACAGAGCATGGGTTTGGAGGTCAGTAAGACCTTGGTTCTAATCCCGGCTCCTCCTCTTGTCTGCTGTGTGACCTTGGGCTAGTCACTTCCCTTCTCAGTGCTTCAGTTTCTTCAACAGTAAAGTGGAGATTAAGACTGTGAGCCCCAGAAGGACGGGTGTCCAATTTGATTAGCTTGTATTTACCCCACCTCTTAGTGCCTGGCACCTAGTAAGTGCTTAACAAATACCATAAAAAACCCCCTAGTCTCTGGGTTGCATGAACTGTCTTGCATCCTTGAGCTTCTCCGGTCAAAGTTAGACTGTGTCTCGGGACAGGAGTCTGATTCAGTCCTCATCACAGATTCACGTTCTGCTTAGGGATCAGTAGCATAAATCGATTTGCAGTGGAGTTGTTGGCTGGAAGGTTTTGGGGGTTGAGGCTTTGGGAGTACTGCTGTGGTTTCACCTCATCACTAAAGAACTCTGGATTTGAGACATGAATTCATTCCAGCCTCTATAATCCAGTTTGTATCATCCATCATCTCCTCCTAGGAAAGCAGACAGGTTTCCCGGGATCCAACGGCCGCCGATCTGCTCTGCCCTTGGCTTTAGGGATTGGACAGATGGTTACTCTTAAGTGGCTTCCTGTGGTTTGTTTTGCCTTTTAGTTGACTTGCAATGGGAGCAGTGGGGCTGCCATTAACCGGTAAATGACCAAATTCAGAGCAAGGCTTTCAGTCACTCTTTGGTCAATTGCTGTCGAATCGGTTCCGATTAATAGAGACTCCTGGACCCATTTTCTCCAGAACATCCTATTTTTCCCTCATTCTGGCATGTGTATCTGGCATGTGTTTTCTTGGTAAAAATACAGATGTGGTTTACCAAGACCGTTTTCACTCTTTGCCATGATAAAATCAGTTGAGGATATTGATTATTGATAAAGGTTCTGATGGTGTGGTCTCACCTGGCATGGCGTAGTAGATGGCGCACGGGCCTGAGAGTCGGAGTTATGGGTTCTAATTCCGGCTTCACCATTTGTCTGCTGTGTAACCTTGGGCAAGTCACTTCACTTCTTTGGGCCTCAGTTACCTCATCTGTAAAATGGGGGATTGAGACTGTGGGCCCCACATGGCACAGGTATAGTATCCAACCCGATTTGCTTGTATTCACCCCAGCGCTTCGTACAGTGCCTGCCACATAGTAAGCACTTAAGAAATACTGTTATTATTATTATTATTACATTAAGTAGCCCATGTTCATTACCACAATTTTGTGTGGGTGAGTAGACCTGAAAACTCAAGTCCTCAGAGTGGACATGATTCATTGAGAAGAATCAGTGCTGAAACATCACTACATGGTAAGGAGAAAATGGTGGTGTTATCCCCATTTCAAAGGTGAGTAAAATTGAGGTAGAGAGAGCTGAATGACCTGACTCAGAGAATCCAACAAGCCACTGGTAGAGATGGGATGAGAACTTAGGTCTCCTGACCGCTAGACTTTAAAATCCTGTGGCCAGAGAATGTGCCTGTTATATTGTGTCATACTCTCCCAGGTGCTTAGTACAGTGCTCTTCACACAGTAAACCCTCAATAAATATGATTGATTGATTGATCTCCAGACCTATCCTTTTTCTACTAGACCAAACTGTCTCTTACACCTGTTCCTGCCCTCACTCTTTATGTCTGAAGGTAGATTTAAGAATACAGTTCTGTTAAATTTACATCACCAGATATCAACCCAAACCCCCGACCCTCTCCCATCTCTTTGTGTGGGGATTTAATTTGCTTTTAACTTCATTCTTTTTTGGATGGTTTTCCCTTTGAGTTCTCTCAGGCAGGTCTGAGAGAACACAAGAGCAAAAAAAAAAAATGCTCTTAAAAATCATAGTCAAAATCTGATATATTGTCTGTTCCCACTGAAAAATGGATATGTTATTGGCAGCTACTTTCGTGCTGATCATCCATCTGTTTGGGCTACCTGCGACCTTTGCCTGCTGGTCTAGCTCTGTTCAGGATTTCTATAATGATAATAATAATAGCAACATAGTAAGTGCTTAACAAATACCATTCAAAAAAATGAAAGAGCAGACCCTCTTCCCCTCTACCATGTTGCCATCTGTCCAGATGATAAGGCTTGTCTTGGAAAGAGTGGAAGTAGGGATAATAATAATTAATCTAAATGCTTCGTATGTAGCAAACATTGTTCTAAGCACTGGGGTATCTACAAAGTTATCCAGTGGGATGTGATCCCCATCCCACATGACTAGGATTTAATCCCCATTAAGGCCAGAAGGCCTTAAACACTCTCTGTCCGTCAAGAGGACCTGCTGCGTTCAAAATGCCCAGTGCGGGCGGTTCAAAAGGGAGTGGGTTCTATTCCTTGCCCATCGGATTTAAAACTAGAGATTCACTCTGGAACTCTCCCCCTAGAGTACTCCTCGTAGCTTCACCTAGTGAAACTAGTGTCTTGCCATTCTCTGAATAAGTTAATGGGGGCTATTTAGCTGCAGGAGGTAAAACTCGGAGGAAGAAATAAGAACAGAAAAAGCCCTGAATGTCAACCACCATGGGATGGACCAATGTGGAGAGGGGTAGCTAATCTGATGTTTCAGTGTGTGCTTTTGTGAGCACCAACAGCGGGGGGATACTTAATGGAGTGAATCTGGCAGGGAAAGTATTTTCATTGCTCACATCATGTGCATGCTAAGAATGCCAAAGGACATGCTGTATATAACAACCCTAGGATAGGTCTGACCCCCGGAGTTATAAAAAACAAACAGTCTGAAACTCTACTGGAGCAGCTATGTATGAAGCAAGCCTCGCTTCTCACTCCCTCTCAGGAGGGAAGATTTGGCGAGTCTTTAGACTTGCAGGGAAATCCATTAAGAAGAATAATTATGAATTGGTATTTGTTAAGTGCTTACTATGTGCCAAGCACTGTTCTAAGCTGGGGTAGAGAAAAGGTCATCAGGTTGTCCCACGTGGGGTTCACAGTCTTCATCCCCATTTTACAAATGAGGTAACTGAGGCACAGACTAGTTAAGGGACTTGCCCAAGATCACACAGCTGACAAGTGGCCGAGTCAGGATTAGAATCCACGACCTCTGACTCCCAAGCCTGTGCTCTTTCCACTGAGCCACACAGCTTCTCAGAATAATTGTGATATTTAAGTGCTTACTAAGTGCCAGGCACTCTACTAAGATCTGGGGTGGATACAAGCAAATTGGACACAGTCCCTGTCCCACGTGGGGCTCACAGTCTCAATCCCCATTTTACAGATGAGGGAACCGAGGCACAGAGAAATGAAGTGACTTGGCCAAGGTCACATAGCAGACGAGTGGCAGAGGCAGGATTAGCACCCATGACCTACTGACTCCCAGGCCTATGCTCTATCCACTACACCCAGCCTAGCTTTGAGAAGGACCCTTTTACCCCAGATTTAGGTTTGAGGCTTAAGCTTCCTGATATTTTCAATATCTTGTCTGTACTTCAACTCTAGAACCATGGGAAACGGCGTGGCCAAGAGAAGAAGCAAGAAACTGAGAGTCAGAGGACCTGGCTTCTAATCCCGGATTTGTCACTTGCCTGTTGTGTGACCTTGGACAATCCCCTAATTTCTCTGGGCCTCAGTTTCCTTATCTGTCACCCCGCTTCCTAGGGCGTCTCAACTTTATCCCTTCCACATCTCTCCACCTCAGAATACCTTGCAATCACCTCCGACACCAAGCTGTGCTGCATAACGCTTGGTAGAACGAGCGGACCTGAGATGGTCGCACATCTGAGGGATAATGTAATGAGAGATTCCCATAGGCGAAATCCTATCGCGGATGTGTTAGAGATACTGATAGATTTTTAAAGCTGCTGAAAAGTTATTCCCACCACCGGTAGCTGCAAGGAAGGCTTGACACCCTTTGCTTGTGAAAACACATTCGATGTATTTGTGGTCAAAGGGAACCTGGGGGTCTGGTCTGCCAAAACTGGGGCCTGCTTCTGCAAGTTACAGGGTTAAATTGATGGCTTGGATCTGCTTAACTATTAAAAATGTATCTGCTCCGTGAGGCCTTCCTTGACGAAGACCCCATTTCCCCTCTTCCCTCTCCTCTCTGCATCGTCCTTGCAATAGAAGCAGCGTGGCCTAGTGGATAGAGCACAGACCCGGGAGTCAGAAGAGTTTATTGTTATATTGTACTCTCCCCAGCGCTTAGTACAGTGCTCTGCACACAGAAAAGTCTCAGTAAATACAACTGAACGAATGAATGAGGGAAAGAAGGCCCTGGGTTCCAATCCCAGCTCTGCCATGTGTCTGCTGCGTGACCGTGGGGCAAGTCACTTCACTTGTCTGTGCCTCAGTTCCCTCATCTGGAAAATAGGGATTACGGCTGGAAGCCCCATGTGGGACAGGGGCTGTGTCCAACCTGATTATCTTGTATCTATCCCAGCGCTTAGAACAATGGCCGGTACATAGTTTTGAACAAATACCGTTTTTTAAAAAGTTGTTACAATTACTGCTATTGTCTGAGGTCGATCACGGGGTTGACGAGTCCGTTGATCTGTCTTGACCATGGCATTTTATTTAGATCTTGATTTGCAGCCCATAGTCGGTTGAATTCTACGTTCGGCCTGATTTCTATTTTTAATTTTTTTTCTCCCATCCTCATTCCCATAGCAGTGCCTTAGCAGGAAGCAAAGGTCGGAACTGAAACACTGAATCCAAGTGGAAACAGGAAGTGTTTCCTCTGACTGCAGAACTGTTTTCTGGCTTGCCATGTCAACTCCATCTGTGCACAAGGATAAAATCCTGTGCCTCATTGTATACAGGAAGCACAGCTGTGAAGATACATACTTTCATAAATTTGCTTTAACTGGAGTCTTTACCGTAAACTCCTTATAATTTCTAATCATGAGACAATTTTATATAATTTAAGTGACCGTTTAATACCCAAATCACCACGGTGACCTTTTCTGTTACCTCGGCTCATCAGAACAGTAATAATAAGATGGGTATAATGAACACAGAATTTTAGGTTAGCATGACCCTAGACATGGTTGGTTAATTTGAAAATGTTATTTTGAAACTGGCGCAATTTAGCTAATGAATTAATACTGTTAAAAATGAAGGAGGTGTTTGCCGTTTCGGGGTTAAAGAGGATCGTCTGATCCGATACAATCCTGTCTCAGAGGTGTCGTACAATCTAAGGGGAAGGGAGAGCAAGTATTTCATTCCCATTTTACGGATGGAACAACTGAAGCCCAGAGAAGTTAAATTATTTTCCAAAGGTCACCCAGCACTTAACTAGCAGAGCCGGAATTAGGACCCAGGTCTCCTGGCTTCCAGCTCCATACTCTCTCTGCTAGGCCCCCCTGACCCTTTTTTGAGTTGGTACTCAAATTCCCCACAAAAAATATTCAAAAGATTTTAATATGTGAGTTCTGGTCTAAATTTCTGTTGTCAGTTTCATTTTAATGATTTAACCAAACTTTCCCAATGAACTGGGCATTCCCTTTAAAGATCATTAAAGCCAATGTAAACAGGGATGGCATCCGTGTGCTTCGGGAGTGTTTCCTTAAATTAATCTCCTGTTTAGGTGGTCCTAGAACAGTTGGGCAAAAGAGACAGCTCCCTTAGAGCCCCCAGCCTTAGATTTCCTGAGAGTGCCCCTCCTATTCCCTCTTGCCCCCCTGTTTTCGCCTCTTCCAGCATCCCCATTCTGGGTTAAAACTATCCGGGACAGGGCCAATCGGAGAAATGAAGTGATGGGGCAGTGCATTATGGAAATGTCAGGACAAGATGAACTTTGTCCCTGTGGAATCTCCAAAGCTTCCACTGTGCTGAGCTCTCAATTTTAACCTATGAACAACGTCTTCTAAAATGCCCTCTTTCTGAGAGGAACATCCTTCGCATTCAAGCCCCACGGAACTTTATCTCTTCAACCCCTTCCTCTATATTGTGCCATGACCGACTATTCCTCCTGGTCTATAAGAAGAGAGCAAGCCTATTCCTGTTGGTTTCTGAGGATCAGCATGGCCTAGTGGATAGAACACGGGCCTGGGAGTCAGAGGGACCTGTGTTCAAATCCTGCCTCCACCACTTTTCTGTGCCTCAATTACCACATCTGTAAAATGGGGATTGAGACTGTGAGCCCCCCGTGGGACGGGGATGGTGTACAACCTGATTTGCTTGTATCTGCCCCAGCGCTTAGTACAGTACCTGGCAACTTTATCCACTAGGCCACACTGCTTCTCTCTTTGATGTATTCTATCTACTAGATCATGTTACATCTCAGTACTCCCTCCTGCCTGATGTAAACTGTGCCCCGCGACCCCCACTTCCCTCTCCCTAGCTGCCCCTTGCAAATACATGGATTCCATGGCAGTGACTCCAAATAATTGTGAAATTGTGAGGGGGTTGGGGAAGGTAATAATAACGATTATAATAACGATGGTATTTGTTAAGCGCTTACTTTGTGCCAGGCACTGGATTAAACACTGTGGTGGACACAGTCCCTGTCCCATGTGGGGCTCACACTCTCAATTCTCATTTTACAAATGAGGTAACTGAGGCACAGAGAAGTGAAGTGACTGGCCCACGGTCACACAGCAGACAAATAGCGGAGCCAGGATAAGAATCCATTGAGCTTCTGACTCCCAGGCACCTTTTATCCCTAAAATATAATCAGTAACTCTCTAGGAGGAATTGTTCAAATTCAGATTAATCCTGTTGAGTTATTAACTTGAATGATTCTAATGAGCTTGGACAATTACTCCAGTGTTAAATGTGACTAATGGCGGGTTGATTCCCACTAATTGTTCCACATCTCTTCCTGCATACTAGAGATCTAAGCATTTCTTCCTGTTGACCAGTTCACGTAGGGCTGCTAGTCCAAAAAGCTGACTTTGTCATTTTCTATTGAAATTACCCCCGGAGACCAAGGGGATGGACGTAGTTGTTGTTGACCCTGAGCCCGACTGACTCCCTCTTGAAAGAGCCAGCTAGAAGAGACCCCGTCCTTGTTGCTCGGTGATGGATTTTTTTTTCTTTATCTTTTGAGAGGTTAATTTTTTTTTTCCTCAATGAATCCCGCTTCTCTTCCTTTGAAATCTTTTCTGGATCCAGAAAACACATAAAATGTGCAGTCTAGGTAGTGGCGAGAGAGCATAAACCTAATTCCCTTTCTTCTAGGCAAGAATCGACATTTTGTTAAGAAAGGCAATACGCTGTAGTTTATAAAGATTATGCTCAGAAATCATCAGTTATAGAGTTAATTGATTTATTCTGATTACCCCTCTAGTAAATATTTTTATGTTGGCCTCTCTCGGAGTAGAAGCACCTCGTGGGCAGGGAATATGTCTCATGCATCTGTGGTACTTCCTCAAGCAGTTTATTGCTCCTAGTGGGTACACAATACTGTTTTTACTAATTGTCACATGTTATGGCCAATTGGATTGTGTTGACTGTCTAATTTTTGTTAAGAACCAGAAAGTCAAGATGGTCAAATCTAAGTCCTGCTTTCCATTCACCGAATAACTCCTGATGAGGTGGATCAGGGACATGTGCGTGCCCAGGCGCACACACACACCAAAAAAAGAATGGTGTTTGTCCCTCAGCATTTTGGGAGAGCTAGGTGACGAGTCCCAGGATTCTGTGAGGCTCCAAGACTTATCCTGACCAATTTCTGACTTGCACCAGTCCACCTGTAGAATTCCAAGCATTTGAAGCAAACAAGAGCAGCTAGGGATTAGTGCAAGGTAGGCTGAATAGTTTAGCTGGGACAGACCCAATTCTGGGGTGTGTCCCTTTTTTTATAAAATAGCCTAGCTTCTCCAGAGAAACCCAAATCTCTCCTTTTTTGCACAATAGTGGGCTGGGCTGTCTGCCATAATGGTCTCCCACGTGTCAAGCTATACCACAACTGTCTGAGTACCTGGAGCCTTCTATCGCTTGTTCTATCCTGATTATTTTATCACCCTATTTCAATTCTCCCTACAATAGCTGTTTACCTATCTTCTTTCCTTTTCTTTGGGCAAGCTAGTAGGTGTTGAGTTTAGCATTGATTTGGAACTTTATTCCAAGTTCAGTGTTTTATTCCTGTTGCTGTTTTTCTCCCCCTTTAGACACGAACTCCTTGACTCCGGAAGATACAAGCTGCCTTTTATTATTCTCCCAAGGGCGTGGTGCAGTGCTCTGATGATGATGATGAATAGGTTGAAACATTAGTAACTGCTAAAGAAGTTGTATGGGTTTATCTGGTCCCAGACTGATTTGTCCAATGTTCTGGTTCCTGCCTACGAAAGGTTTACAGGTTGGTTGAGACAACCCAGACAAAATAAGTAGAAGAGAAGAGACGGGGGTAGATAGAACGAGATCAACAGGCAAAAGCAATTAATATCCTACCCTAATCGGTGTATTTTTCATGGGTTAATACTTCCCTGGCCTTTGCGTACACATAAGGATATAGAAAAAAGTTGCGAGAGCGATGATTATGAACGGGAGATATTGTTCTATTGTTCATACAAATGTCTGTCTCCCTCTCTAGACTGTAAACTCACTGGGGGTAAGGAATTTGTCTACCAATTTTGTTCTACCATACTCGCCCAAGCTCTTAGCACAGCGTTCCGCACAGAGTAAGCACTCAATACCATAGGTCGATTAACAAAGGCATAAGCTAGAATCCTCTTATTAAATCTCTTTTTGGTTCTCTGACATAACTGGAGTTTTGCAAGCATTTATTGGAGATGAAAATGTGCAATTAGGTAACTAAATTTTTAAAACTTTCTAGAATCTGATAAACTATAACCTTTATAGATAGTCTCAAGAAAGTTTTGGTAATCGAGTTGAAGCCTGCTTGGTTTCTTGAATTTTTCATTTGTATGGCATATTTTACATAGGAGTGATTTGTAACACTTGAGTCATTGCATATTAATGGATTTCAAGAATGCCTAGGTCTCAGCGGAGAAGTCAGGGAATGCTTGTGTAGGATATTTTAATCCTGAATATCGCCCGTCCATTAGCCAAGGGGAATACTCTCTAATCATTAGCACTCTCTGCTTCAGGGTTCAATGATAATATCTGCAGAGAGGCCTGGGAGATACCTTAAAGGGGAATTTTTTTTTCCAATATAAAGAAACCCAAAGAGACACTCCAAAGTTGAGAGTGAGCTAGAAAAGTCTTAATCATTCCAGGAGTAGGACCAGACTTCTTTTGAGGCTAATTTTTCTGAGGGATCAAGCAAGATTATTGATGGGGAAAGAATTAGGAAGAATTATGAAAAGCAATATTTTAGATTTTGTATGCTTTTTTTTTTATCCCCACACTAGCTGGACTTCATCTGGCTCTGGGCTTGGATGCAACTTAAAATCAAAACTCTTATTACTGAGAAACAATTATACATTACAATTTTGGGGTAGCATTTTCATGGGGACTGAATTTCGTTGATAACTCAATTAAAAGATCCAGAAACCACTAGTTAGACGTGCTATTTTCTGGTTTGTTTTAGAAAGCTTAAATATGAAGTATTTGTTTCTTTTATGTTTTAAATGGGGTTATAGTGAATAACCCCTTTGGCCTGAAGAAAACTCATTCTGGGTTTTCTTTGATTCATGCTTTTTGGTGTGTCTTCTTGGCTGTGTCCACCTGTTTAACGGACTGCATTCTGGGCTTTTCGAGAGTCAGTCCCATCCCTCCCACTCAGAGTTCCCGGGAGATAGGAATTTGATCCTCTGGCATTCCACAGGCATTTATTGTGCCTGCCCATCAGAATATAGTCAAATAAGCCTGGATAATGTTCCTCCTTGTAGAAATGCCTTGGAAGGATGCAGCTTATTTTTACTTCTCAGTGGGGCAACCGGCCTCCTTTGAAATGCTATTAAAAAAAAAGACTTATTCTAAGGGACAGTTGAATACATATATCTAAAGTTTTAGGAAGGCAGCATTTCTAATGCAGCCCATACTTTCAAACACTGTTTTGAGGGATTGTTTATCTAGCAAAGGTTGGTGATGTGGCTTTTTTTTATTTACCTGTAATTTGTGTTTCTCTTGCTGCTACGGCTTAGTTGTTCTACAAGTTGAAATAAGGAGGATGAAATAACCTCATCTCTATCCATGGACAACTTGACAGTTATTTTGTGAAAAGCAGTATTTGGGATGATTCCTTTGAAAAAGACTAGCGTGTCACATGTGAAGGATTTATCTTAGAACACGTCTTTAAGTTTAGAATATCACCATGGAAATGAAGCTATCCTTCCTCCCCAGAATTCTTACAAGTACTTTATTCACAGTTTAAATTTGATTATTTTTTTGCTGTTTTAAGGATGAAGCTATAAGAGAGAATGCTACTTCTTTCTTAATTGTCCTTAATTGTTTTGTTTTCATGCAGGAAAAGATAGAAATACAACTGCAAAAAACAGTTACGGTGGCTTCCAAATAGCAAAATGCATTTAAGAAAATATATATTTCCCATAGGCAGACCTGCACCCTCCCCCACTTCCTGCTCCATATGGGGTATTCTTCTCTGGAGCAGAGAGTAAGGAGAAATTAACTCAACCGGGAACTTTTAGTGCTATTAATGGAGTTGAGGGCATGGTGGGGGGAGGAGGATAGCCTTCAAGACCTGTTCCTCCTCCTTCCATCCCCATTTCTCCCTCCACAAGCAAAGAACAAGGTGAAACCTACTGGAAGCCCCCCCACATCTTCTGAGCAACTTTGGTGTGGGAGCAGGATTCACATGCCTATGGAAAATTGTGCAGAGGAAGCTGGGAAACTCTTTCTGTCCGGCCTGGGACAGATAGGATTATCATGGGCGAAAGTGATATACTTTTCCCAGGGTCAGTGCTGGTGTTTGGAGCCCCTCCAAGCCAGTATTCTGACGGGCAGAACTTACTTTTGACGAGCATACGATGCTTTAGCTATCCCCAGACCCAAGTTGGAGGGAGCGGTGGTTCCGACCATTTAAGAAAATAGTATTTAGAGGAATAGTAATGTGTATTAATAAAACACCGTAAAGCATTGCATTAAATGCTGGTAAAGAAGAACTTGGCTCCGTAGCCCTTGGGGGTTGGGGAGTTCACAATCTGATTAAGAGTGTTTTGGCAACAGATACCTAAGGAAAGGACAACAATAAATACAACCATCTATGGTAGTGGCCTGCCCAACATTCTAAAAGTTGAGAAGGCCTCCCGCTGCAGCTACTTTGAGTTCTTTCTGAGTAGGAGCTGGGACTGATGAGAATCATAGGAGTTTGGGGGCAGGTGTGGAAGCACAGTGGTCTAGGGCTTGCATTAATCCCTTTTTGTCCAACCGTTCCCTCTGAGCTGTTTGGTTTCTAGGCCTGTTTAATTGTCTCCTAACCACCTTGTTTAAGTGAACAAAAGTAACTCTAGTGACTAGAGTCCGCAGGAGTGGTAGAATACCAAGTGATGGAATGTGATGGGCTTTTAGGCCTGGACTCCATTTTGTCTGGCCAAGCTGCCATTTATTCAAAGAGGGCACATCCCTTATCCTTCTGTCTCCTTTGTTCTGTTCTACCTAGGTATCTGTTGATCTATTTATCAGGAAGTTTGGTTCATAAAGGTCTTGAGAGAGGAAAAAGCCGGGTCAGGATTCCTAACTTATTTATCAATAGTGTTTGCCCACCGGATCCTTATAATGGACAGAACCAGAAAACCAAATAGAATTTACTGCTGTTTGTATTAAGGTAATATAATGATCTGTGCTCTTTGATCTCCTGGGAAGCTAGGATGCTGAACCGACTGCATATATAAAGAAACTTTATATTGTGTGAAGTTGAGCTGGCCTTGCCTAGCAGGGGAAACTCTGCCCATCAACCCCTATTCCATACTAGTGCTAGAAGAAGCTCTAGTCTTAATGAACTTGTCTCTGACATACCCTTTTGAACGCGTTACAGAATCCATGAAATTATCTTCCACACGGCCAGCTTATCTCCCTCGCAGAGGGCCCCAGAGGTTAGGAGTAAGGCATTTACATAAAGTGTTCACTGGTGTCAAACACTATGCTAAGCACTGAGGCAGATACAGGAAAAACAAATCAGACCAAGGTCAGGAGAACGTTCTAGGCTTGGGTGGCCCCAAAATGGCAAGAGTGACATCATCGCTCTATGTTGCGTGTTTGGAATACTACATGTGACTTCACTTGCGCCTTCTTGGGCTGTAGATTCCAGAGGCATCAGTGGTTCCCTGGTTTAGCTATATGAAAGAGGACAATTTTTTTTTAGGGTTTGAAATGATAGTTGCCCAATTTCCCAAGCATCAAATAGGTTCCAGGTGATCGGTCAGAGGTCAGCAAAGTTTGGGTTGCCAGGCCTTAAAACATGAATTCAAAGATGTGCTGGCCCCACCTCAGCATCTGAATTCTTTTTACTGGTTTTGAAGACCTCGTTGATTTATGCACTCCAGTCACGTACTTCATGGTAATAGCTCAGCAGTTTGTTGCAGAAAAGTCAAAACATTCAACTTGATCAGGAAATAGACTGCACAAACTTCAAATTCTTTCTAGCCACAGTTTATTGCTTATAAAGTGGCTGGTGGCTGTTGATACTTTTTCTTTAGTATTATGACAGCTTTTTCAAGAAGCTTGAATTCCTAAGCATCCTGAGCTATATACACTATGAGGAAAAACAAGACACAAACATCCAAACATCCTTGATGGTAATTATTCAACAAATAACAAATTACATCTTGACAGCTTAAGATCTAATCTCATCATTTTAGTTCCCCCGCAGTTTAATATCAATGAGAACCTGACCTGAGCCAGGACCTCACATTTGATACATTTTTCTTTTGATTTCCCAGTTTCCTCTGTAGTTGTTCCCCTCTTGGTCTTCTCTCTTGCCCTGTTTTGGTAACCAGATCAATTTTCTTATATCTGTAAATAGTTGACTTTAATATGTCTAAATGTACTTGGTACTTGCCCAAGTGTTCAGTATAGCACTCTGCACTCAGATAAAACTCAATAAATACCATTGATTGAGCTTTTTTTTTTGGTCTGAAGAATTGTGGGACCTTCCGATTAGAGTGATGATTTTTCTCCAGCTCTATTCTTATTGAGAAGTTCATGCCTGTTTTTTCAACTTTCTCTAGCCCTGAAAAATCCTCAGTAATTGAATTCTTGAGATCATTTCCTAATGACATCCAGAACATATTTCCAATTTGTTTACATGAATTATGGCCAGTTCTGAGGAGAGTACATGGAGTCTTTCCTATAAAAAAAAATTGTAGTTCTCTACTAAGAAAAATTTATTATTCCAGTTCTTTTAGTTAAGCATTTTCTAAAAATTCCAAAGTGTTTCCCAACTCCAATGTGGCCACCCCCACCACCGTGTCCATTTTCCTTTCTCATCTCTTATCTCTCTTTATTTTTATTTTTCTCTTCATTTTCTTTGGATGACTGTGAAGGATTATTCATTCCCCGCTTTGTTGGATCATCCGGACGGTATCCGCAGAACTACTTTGACCCAGTTGAGAGAACATTGCAGCAACACCTGGTTACCGTGTGCAGGGCACTATATTAAATGCTCCGCAAACAGTCTCCAGTGTCATTAGGATCAAGAGTCATCACTGTGAATGACAGAGCTTGTTGCTTTCTAGGAACATCTAGAGTAATACATGACTATGCAAACTTCTGGTGTCATGAGGATGAGAGAAATTTGTTAGTGTGTTCTCCTTTCATCATTCCAGCTTGGCGGAGAAAATCCTGGCATTGGCCTCTTGGAAAATATGTTTCTAATGCCCCCCCCCCCCTCCACTAAGCTAGTCATAGGATGTGATAAAATCAAGGTGCAAACATGAATTGCAACTATTCTGGAGGTCAACATCTCCTCACCAGAAAGCAACAGTAATGAAGTGGATGTGTATATCTAGGAGTCAGTGGTTTGGTAAAATGATTTTATTTCATCAATTGTCAAATTTATTGAACTCCATGTGCAAAGCACTGTACTAAGCACTTGGGAGAGTACAATATAATGAAAAGCACATTCCCCTACCACAGAGAACTTATAGTCTAGAAGGGGAGACAGACATCAAATATAAAGATATAGACATATCCCCAGAATTCCCAAATCCCCAGAGTGACCCCTGCAGCTATGGAGCTTCCAATCGATTATAAACTGCTTGAGGAGAGGGATCCCATGGTTTACTTCTATTATATTTTTCCAAAGGCCTAGTTAACTGTCCCGTGTGACTATTACTCCCCCTCCCCTATTAGATCAATACATGATATCCGAGTGCTTACTATGTGCAGAGTACTGAGCTAAATACTTGGGAGAGTAAAATACAACAGATTTGGTCGACACGTTACCTGCCCTAGATAGAAAAGTTCTGGAGACCAAGTTCCTTGTCATTTAAATTTTATTGAGCCTTCTCAAGCTCCTAGCTCTGCATGTAATAAATGCCCCTCAATAAATCAATGGTATTTACTGAGCACTTACTGAATAGAAAACACTGTACTAAGCACTTGGAAGAATATGATAGAGTAGGTAGACGTGATCCTTGCCACCAGGAAGCCCCTGAGAAGAAGTGGGCCTAGCAGATAGAGCATGGAAATGGGAGTCAGAAGGACCTGGATTCTTATCCCTGCTCTGCCACTTGTCTGCTGTGTGACCTTGGGTAAATCCCTTAACTTCTCTGTGCTTCAGTTACCTCATCCGTATAATGGAGATTAAGACTGTCAACCCCATGGGGACTGTGTCCAACCGGATTATCTTGTATTTACTCCGAAGCTTAGTACAATGCCTGGCACATAGTAAGTGCTTAACAAATACATAAAAAGGAACTTACAGACTAGACACCTAAACATCATTTGGTGTTCCTCTGGACTTTAAGCTCGTTACGGACAGGGAACGCACCCGTTTTTCTGTCATATTTTACTCTCCCAAGCACTTCATACAGTACTCTGGACATAGTAAGCACTCAATAAATACTGTTGATTGATTCGGCGAATGAACGAATGGATGGTCTCGCAGTACTTTCTGAAAAAGGGATCCTCCTTGATTCTGTGGGCATTTATGATTCCTTTCCCCGAGCCAGTATTTCTCCCAGACTTCCTGGCTAGGTCTGTTCTGAAAGAGAACTATCTTATGCTACCTCAGAAGCAATTTTGCCCCAGTTCCCCAGGCAGAGAAACACTTGGGGCAGATGTTCTTTCCAATACTTCAGTGGGACATTCCTTATTTCCTTATCCAACTCCATTTCATTTTGTCAATTTCCACCAACTGTCTCCAAAGAAAGCCCCCAGTTAACATCAGCTCATGCCTAGTGTACGTACACCTGCAGGAAAAGTCCTCTTGTATCTAGGCTAAGTAATGACCGTAGTCATAAACACCATTACCATTAAGAGCGTTTAGAAATCAAAGACTTCCAAGAGACCAAGCAGGAGTCATTGTTGAGTTGTTTTCTGGGACTGCTTAGTTCATTCACCGCTGTCTTCCCCCAGTTACTGTACTTGAGTAAATCAAATACTTAGAACCATTGTGTTGTTTGAACAGTGGCTGAGTGTAGGGTTCAAGGAACTCTGAGAAGTCTATGGTTTTATCAGTCTTGGGGGCATCAGTCTACATCGGTGGAATGGAGCGAGGTCTCAGTTTTTGAAAGGTCTGTAGTTCCATGGGGCTGTGGAGAGGCTCTTACCTTCTGTAAAGGTCGAGGATGGTTGGGAATCTGTGAGTTTGTTTTTCTCAATGGTTAATACTAATACTATTATTACGGTATTTAAGTGCACATATGCCACACACCACCTGTTGCACCTGTTTACAGATCTTTACATCCTGTTACCTCCTCTGCAGATGATTTATTTTAGTGTCTGTCTTCCCCCACTAAATTGTAAGCTCCTTCAGGGCAATGGTCTTGTTTTCTAACTCGATTCTACCCTTCCAAGTGCTCTACACACAACTGGTGATTATTGAGATCAAGATATTTAAGGTGAAATCTTGGGCCTGCAGAAGTGTAGTTTGTTAGAAAACCCACTAGATGATCTGAATAATAATAATTATCATGGTATTTATTAAGCACTTTAATTTATTTAATTGGATTTATTAAGCACTTACTATGTGCCAAGCTCTGTTCTGAGCACTGGGGGAGATACAACCTAACCAGGTTGGACACAGCCTCTGTCCCACATGGAGCTCACAGCCTTAATCCCCATTTTACAGATGAGGGAACTAAGGCACAGAGAAGTTAAGTGACTTGCCCAAGATCACACAGCAGAAGTGTGTGAAGTGGCAGAGCCGGGATTACAACCCACGTCCTCTGACTCCTAAGCCCGTGCTCTTGCCGCTAAAGAATTTGAATCTTTCTGTATTTTCCTTGATTATTCAGTGGCAGCCAGAGCCCCTTTACTTTATCAAAATCTCCCCCCAAAACCTTGGGAAATTTTTATGGGTGCTGAGATTCCTAAATTGAATGGATCATGGAATCAGTCAGTAGCATTTATTGAGTACCTACTGTGCACAGAACACTGTACTAAGGACTTGGGGAAAGTGCAGTTGAATTCGAAGACTCCTAACTTGATATGGATGGATAAATGGAATCATCCAAAAGCGTTCCAACACCTACTGTGTGCAGAGCACTGTATTAAGCACTTGGGAGAGTGCAGTACAATGAGAAGACATGATCCCTGCCCTCAGGGTGGTTACATGAAAGTCAAAGTCCCAAATTAAGAGCCAAGAAGTAATTTATATTAATAATCTGTCACTCCCTCTAGACTGTAAGCTCTTTTTGGGCAGGGAACTAGTCTACCAACTCTGTACTGTGCTCTGCCAAGCGCTTAGCAGAGTGTTCTTCTTACAGTAAGTGCTTAAGAAATACCATTGATTGATTGGAGGAGTTGATCTCTTGCCTGAATAGTAGATCCTCTGGGCGAAGCTGAAGTTGAGAATCAGATCTGCACTGTCTGGAAACCAACAACAGGGAGATAAACTATCAGGGAAACCGATAAGCCAAACCCCAATGACATGAACTCACCTCAAATATTTATTCGGTTTCTAATGGAAGAAATTTAAACATCTTGTAAGGTGGCATGCTCCCTGATGTTAATGATTAGATTAAGTTAAATAAGGACAAGCTGTTTTAAGTCAGTAATAAACAAAGGAAGAGTTGTTGTTTAACCAAAATTTGTTTGTGAGCCTGGAGACCTCTGTGCATTTCTGGGCAATCATATGCTTGAGTTGCAAAACAGATTTGCCCATGGGGTAAAAAAGTGAAATGGAAAACTTTGGGATTCTCCTTGCAAGGGAAAAAGCTTTAGGGATTAACGGGCACTTTGCGAATCGGTCCGGAGTAGAGTCAGGGTGACCCGCAGCTGCACCTGTTTGTCACTTATCCTTTAAGGGACAAGTTCATCTCCTTCCTTATGTTTGTAAATCATCTTTTAGCTATATCTCCTGCTGGAGTGCAAAACCCTTGTGGGTTAGGATCATGGCTTCTAACTTTATTATGCTTTCCCAAGCGCTTATTACGATACTCTGCACCCAGTAGGTGCTCAATAAAAATTATCGATTTGGTGATGGATGGAGACAGTCCAGGAAGGAGCATATAGTAAGGAGACTCCTCATTCCTGTCCTCCTGGAGTTTACAGTCTAATGATGCTAAGCAGACCAAATTTATAAATCACTACCACAGGAGGACGCACGAGGCTATAACAGGAAATGGTGCAAATGTATCGATACGCTGCTCAAGGCGGAGGAAATGCCTGACTTTAAGCTATTTGTAAATAATTTTCTTTTACCAAAAGATAACGATACTTCAAATCCGGCTAGTAGACTGGTAATATGCTTCCGTATCATCCTCAAGCTAAGGACATGCATTTGGGATAGGCAGTAGATTCACATTATGAGGGAAAACCAGATCGCTACTAAGAGGCAGAAAGTTGCAGATTGTCACATGAATATCATAATATGACGAGAAGCCGTGTTGCCTAGTGGATAGAGCACGGGCCTGGGAGTCAGAAGGACGTGGGTTCTAATCCATTAATCTAATCTAATCCACATGGAACAGGGACTGTGTCCAACCTGATTACCTTATATCTACCCCAGCGCTTAGAACAGTGCCTGGCACATAGTAAGCACTTAGCAAATACCATTAAAAATGCTACATTCTATTTTAATGACTGATAACAGGAGCTGTAGTAATTACAAAACAGCTTGTGAATCACTTCTCTATAGATCCAGTAGATGTTTTGAAGATTTTATAAGCTCTTTAGAACAAAATAATTCCAGTGTAAGTCATAGGAAAACACGCTGAGACAGAGAGAAGCAGGGGCCTGGGAGTCAGAAGAACTTGGCTTCTAATCCAGGCTCTGCCACTCGTCTGCTGGGTGACCTTGGGCAACTCATAACTTCTCTGGGCCTCAGTTCCCTCACCTGTCAAGTGGAGATTAAGACTGTGAACCCCATGAGGGACAGGGACTGTGTCCAACCCGATTACTTTGTATCTACCCCAGTACTTAGAACAGCGCCTGGCTCCAAGTACATAACAAATGCCGTAAAAAAAAAAAAAAAAAAAAAAAGAGCTGGCAGGGATCCCGATAGCTTAAGAAGCAAAGCCAACTGGCAGCGCAAGACTGTAAGCTCCTTGAGGGTAGGGATAGTGTAGTGCTCTGCCTATGAATGCTCACTAAATATTGTTGATGGATTGAATGATGGAAGAGAAGGTGCTGAATTGAACAGCGGCACCCACTTTTCCCTTGCCAGAAGGTGCCACCTTGCCGCCAAACTAATTTGTTCTTTGTTTTCATGCCCAGCTGAGCCCTGACCCTAACCCTAGGAGAGTAGTTATGGTGTTTTTCTCAAACATCTCCTGAGTACAGTGAACTGAACTCAGTGTTTGGGGGGGAAAAGACAACGGAAGCCAACTGACACATTTCTGGGCCACAAGGAATTGTAGTAAGTGCTGGGCTGGATCCAAGCAAATCACTGAGGCTGAGCTGAAGCCATTGATGGAAGTAAAATCCAGAAGGGCGTGAGCTCAGCGGAGCGGTGTTGTGTTGGGTGTAACCTTCCCACGAAGCCCAAACCAAAAGATAACTGGGCAACTGAAGAAGCAGCGTGGCCTAGTGGATAGATCGTGGGCCTGGACGTCAAAAGGACCTGGGTTTCAACTGTGACTCTTCCATCTAAGTGACCTTGGGCAAGTCATTTCACTTCTCTGTGCCTCAGTTACCTCATCGGTAAAACGAGGATTGACTACGAACCCCACGTGGGACATGGACGTGTTCAACCTGATTAACTTGTATCTACCCTAGCACTTAGTACAGTGCCTGGCACATAAGTGCTTAACAAATGCCATTTTAAGAAAAGGTAAAGTTCTGCACCCACATATGGACTGAATTTGAAGCATGTACTTCGCTCACTGTCCAAATCAAGCTTGGATCACGAGGCCCAGTTATTCAGCAAACCTGGTGCACAGAGAGAAAGTCTACCCTGGCCTAGGGTTCAACAGGGAATGTCAGAACCCATCTGTAACTTGCAAGACTCCACTTACTACCAAATGCCACAGCCTTAGTTTTCACTTACTATATCAGACAGGTCCATGTATAGAACAAATAAGCCATGGGAGTCAGAGGCAAATTCCATAATGGACTGGAAAACATGTGGAAGCTCACGCCCTCCTTCATTCCACTGTCTATTAAGGCAGAACTGAGCTGATTAGATTCTCCACCTGTGCTCTTGTTTTGCATTTTCATATATCCGTTAATGAGTGAGCCAGCTCATCCGCTCCACCCACCAATCTTCCCTCCTTTAAATCTGTATGAGCAAAGGTTTTTTAGGACTTGATTTTTTATGGCCTCATGTAATACTCTGGAATACTCGTACCGCCTTATACCATTCATCCCTGCAAATGGGCCACATGGTGGTGGTTCTTTGGAAGGGCGAGTTAACTTTTCAGTCTTCCACTGCCAGTAGCATTTCCATATTGATTAAACACTTTGTCAAGGGGCCTTGTTCTTATCCTGTTATTAAAGTGAAAGGCTGGAAGTATTCAAGGCAATGACACTTCCCCAAGGAGACTTCTAATAGTATTAGGGAGGGGATACGTGCATCTGAAGATAAGGATATTGAAAGGAAGGAAAATCAAACCATATCAATAATAATCAATGTGTTTAAGTGCTTACTTGTGTGCCAGGCACGGTTCTTAAGTTTTAGGGTAAATATAAGCTAATCGGGTTGGACACAGCTGTTGTCCCACGTAAAGTGCATAGTCTTAAATCCCATTCTTCAGATGAGGGAACTGCGACCAAGTGAAGTGATTTGCCCCAGGACACACAAGTGGCAGAGCTGGGATTAGAACCCAGGTCCTTCTGGCTCCCGGGCTCGTGCTCTGTCCACCAGACCATGCTGCTTCCCTAGTTAATATTAGATGATGATTATTATACTATCAATAATATATGATAGAAACTGTATTAGAAGATTATGAGATAATTCGTAGAGCAGAGAGGAAAGGTCCTCCCTCTTACTGGCGGGAAAAAAATGACTCTCTCCTGATTTACCTGAACGCTAGGATGGGGAAGACATGGAAGGCAGTGTGACTTAGTGGAAAGGGCACGGGACTGGGAGTCAGAAGACTTTGATTCTAATCCCGGCTCTATCACTTCCCTGCTGTGGGAGCTTGGACAAGCCACTTAACTTCCCTTGACCTCTGTTTCCTCATCTGAAAAATGGGGAGGAAATATTTATTCTCCTTCCATCTTAACTGCGAGCTCCTTATGGATTGGACACTGTATCTGATCTATCATGTGTGTACCCCAGTGTTTAGCAAATAATAATAGTGGTATTTGTTTATTATGTGCATTTAGACTGTCTGCTCTAGATCGTAAGCACCTGTGGCTAGGCAATATGTCTCTTGCTCTGTTGTACGCCCTTATGCACTTAATACAGTGCTCTGCCCTCAGTAAGTGCTTAATAAATGTGACCGATTGTGCCAAACCCTATAGAAAGCTTTGGGGTAAATTCAGATAATCAGATTGGACACCGGACCCAGGGACAAGAGCAATTATAGAACTCGATTAGGGGTTGGCAGTGTTATCAATAATGCCCCCTAAAATAATGTTGGTATTTAAGTGCTTACTGTGTGCAGAGCACTGTCCTGAGCGCTGGGGTAGATACAGGGTAATCCGGTTGTCCCACGTGAGGCTCACAGTCTTAATCCCCATTTTACAGATGAGGGAACTGAGGCACAGAGAAGTGAAGTGACTTCTTGCTATGTTCTATAATTGCTCTTGTCCCTGGGTTCGGTGTCCAATCTGATTATCTGAATTTACCCCAAAGCTTTCTATAGGGTTTGGCACAATCAGTCACATTTATTAAGCACTTACTGAGGACAGAGCACTGTATTAAGTGCATAAAGGAGTACAACATAGCAAGAGACATGTGAGCCCCATGTAGGATAACCTGATCACCTGTATCCTCTCCAATGCTTAGAACAGTGCTCTGCACATAGTAAGCGCTTAATAAATTCCATGATTATTATTATTATTATTATTATCTAGCCTAAGCCATGAGATGAGGAGTGTGATAGGAATCACTCTACCCTTTAGTGTACTCCCCCAAGCGGGTAGTACACTGCACTACAAATACTCAGTAAGTCCCTTCGATTTGTTCTGCGCACATTCATTCTCTCAGTCGTATTTACTGAGCACTTACTGAGTGGAGCACTGTCCTAAGTGCTTGGAAGAACACAGATATCGAAGGAGCCCCAGCTTCCGCTCTCCTTAAAAAAATCCCCCGGTCATTTCTCTGAATAGATAGTTCAGGTAAACGATTTTGGAAATCCAGAAGGCCACATAAATGCAAAAAGGATCATTCGGGATGAAATGACCAAAGTCCACGTCTTCTCCATCGGTCTTGACGATGAGAAGCAGTGTAGTCCAGTGGATAGAGAATGAGCCTCGGGGTCAGAAGCACCTGGGTTCTAATCCCGACTCCACCGCTTGTCTGCTGTGTGATTTGGGGCAAGTCACTTGGCTTCTCTGTGCCTCAGTTCCCTCATTTGTAAAAGGGAGGCGAAGACTGTGAGCCATGTGGGACAGGGACTGTGTCCAACCTGATTAGTGTCCTTCTTCTCCAGCGCTTAGTACAGTGCCTGGCACATAGTAAGCACTTATCAAATACCATAAAAAGTCATATTTTATTGAGTGTTAACTGTACAGAATAAGGCTTTGAGTTAATGGCATACTTGTGGGATGGGCCACCCTCGCTTGACAACTTTATCTGGTGAATAGTTGGGTAAGGCGGATGGTGGAGATGACGGTGGCTGGCCTTAAGGGACCCTGCATCTAACATATCTTGATGTACATTTTGTGATATGCTGCCCACCCTGTCCTTTCTTTACTTGCTGCACTTTGTGCTCCTATGGGAACTCAATAGACAGAGAAGAGAGAATTCCAGTGTCACTAGGCAAAGCAGTAGCAGTAGAATCCATTCTCCCTTTTTTATTTTTAATCGTCTTTGTTAGGCACTTACCATGTGCCAGGCACCGTACTAAGCACTGGGGCAGAAACAAGCTAATCGGGCCACGCTGCCTTCGAGGGCTTTCACTAAGTCATAGGCCAATGTGGGCTCAGCAGTTAAGCCTACAACATGCTCACAGTGACTTTCTACCGCAGTAGCGCCTTAAGAGGATTCATTTTTATTGTAAATTTGAAGGTGAACAAGAACAGCCCTGGCATGGGTATGATGTCTGAATCTTTATTTTTAATAACGACGGTGCAAATTTTTATTATGCCTTGCTAGACAACAAGGACAGCAAGAGTGATAATACTAAATGGTGCGTGGGATTTGAAACTCCTAAAGTAAATGGAAGAAATGACAATGTAATATGTTTTCAGTTCCGTGTTCATCCGAGGAAAATGTTTTTATGTAGCGCTATGCATCATCTTCTGTAACTACCATCTCTTACCAGAGGGGATTTATTACTGAGCAAAACTGTATCCAGTACATGCTGGCTTTCATGTGAACAAATAGGTCTTGTTGTTTACACGCAATCAACACCCATCCATACCATCTGGCTCGGATACGTGGGAATGTGCTCCCGCACAAGCGTGCAGCGCGCTGGATTGTGCCTTGGGGATCACCAAAGCTCTGTTAATGTTTGTGTTCAATAATCTATCAAACAGTGGTATTCTGTCAGCCAGTTAATCATATTGAGCGCATACTTTGTGCAGAGCATTGTACCAAGCACTTGGGAGAGTACGATATAATAGACACATTCCCTACCCACAACGAGCTTACAGGCCAGAGAGGGAGACAGACATTAATATCAATAAATAAATTAGAGATATGTACATGTGCTGTGGGGCTGGGATGGGGGATGAATAAAGGGAGCAAGCTTATTCTGTTCAAAACACTTTACTAAGCGTTTGGGCAAACCCCCCCCCCCCCAAAAGCTACAACTGTACTAAGCGAAATGAGCTTTCAATCATTACTATGGATTAAAGTACAGAGGACCCAATTCCTGCCCCAAGGATCTACTAATCCCACTCTGCCCCTTGTCTTCTGCAAGAACTTGGGCAAGTCACTTCACTTCTCTGTGCCTCAGTTACCTCATCTATCAAAGGGGGATTAAGACTCTGAGACCCATGTGTCCAACCTGATGAGCTCGTATCTACCCCAGTGCTTAGAACAGTGCTTGACACATAATAAATAAACACCATCATCATCTGCTTCTGTGCGGGTGGTGAATAGATGACTGGACGTCCATGGCTTCAGATGGATCCATGGATTGTGGCCCTAGGGATGGTTTTCAATGAATGTAGGTTTTATCACCAATTCTGTTGTAGTGCCTTCCCCCAAGCGCTTAGTACAATGTTTTGGACATAGTGAGCGCTCAATCAATTCCACTGACGGTCCCAGAGCACCCTGCAGGGGAGGGAGGCTCGTAGCAAAACACTAACTTGTACCAAGCAGGGGGGAGAACCACAGTGCTGTGTGCATAGTGAGCGCTCAGTCGATACCATTGATTGATAGAGAAGCAGTGTGACTTAGTTGAAAGAGCCCAGGCTTGGGAGTCAGAGGACGGGGGGTTCTAATCCGCCGCCGCCACCTGTCAGCCGTGTGACCTTGGGCAGAGCCGCTTAACTTCTCTGTTCCTCAGTTACCTCGTCTGTAAAATGGGGATTAAGACTATGATCCCCACGTGGGACAACTTCATTCCCTTCTATCTACCCCAGCGCTTAGAATAGTGCTTGCCACATAGTAAGCACTTCACAAATACCATTTTTATTGTTACTATTAATCGATTTGCGAGGGCGCCCTGCCAGGGACGGAGGTTTGGAACAAAACGCTAACTCGTGCCGAGCAGGGGCGAGAACCACAGTGCTGTGTGCATAGTGAACGCTCAGTCAATACCCTCGATTGATGATCAGTGATTGATTATCATTGATTGGTTATCAGGGATGGAGGTTTGGAAGGAAAGACTAATTTTTGCAGGGCAGGGGCACGCACCGCCACCCTTGTTTGAAAAATCTGGGAATCTCGTGGGAGGAAGCTCTTGGACGACAAAGCTCTCTCCATGCAGGGAAGGATTTCCCATTCGCCCCGGGGCTGGGGGGCTGGAAGGGTGGGAAGGGGGGAGAAAGGGGACGGACGAACAGGGTTAGGGGGAGGGAAACTAGACACAAAAGCCTCCTTCCGCCTCTCAATTGCTCTCCCCGACTCCTACAAAGAGGGGAGCTCGGTGGAGCAGCAGGGAAAAGAGAAGTTGCTCTGGGAGAAGAGGAAAAGCAACTTTTTTTTCTTTTAAGTTGCAAGTTTTTTTTTTCCCTGTTGCAACTCCTGGCTTCCCCAGCTGGATGCATCCAGAGCCTGCGCGCCCTCAGACAAAGGAATTGGGGGCCGGTGGACCAGAGGATCCAGAGGACCAGGGGGGCCTGGAAGAGGGTCGCTGAGCCCCCCCGCAGACGGAAGGCATCGGAGGACTTGAATCCTGCCAGCTTCAGCTTCTCCTGTCCCTCTTTTCTTCTTCTCCTCCTCCTCCAGGCTGCTGGAGCGCACAACTGAAGCTGCTGCAGAAGCTGCAGCTGTTCCTGCTGGGGGATTGGAAGGGGAAGGGGGGAGATCATGGCTCTGTCCTGGAGGAGCTGGGTGGCCAACGAAGGGGTTAAACACCTCTGCCTGGTAGGACGGTGGGCAGCCCCCCTCGACTCTGGGAGGGGGACGCGTGTGCATGGGTGTGAGAAGTGGGGGGCTGCTCTTTAGGAAGCACAAAGAAAAGCTTTGACCAGAATATTGTGGGGATCCCCTTCCTGCAAGGGACCCTAGCCCCCATCTCCTCTCTCTCCAGCTCAGGGGCCCCAGGTCTCCCAGGGGTGGAAGGGAAAGGTGGAAGAGAGGTGCCTGTCCTGCAGAGACCTCCCTTTACCTCTTCCTTTTGTCCGGGGCATTGTTTTAATTTCAGATTTTAAGGGGAGGCAGGAAGATGGGGTGACTTTACTTGGTTGCCCAAAAAACAGGTCCACCGCTTTGGAGGAGATCCCAGGAGACCTGTCGAAAACAAAACAAAAGTTTAACCGCCGGGTGGAGGGGACAGAGTGAGGTCTGGCTGCCTTTGTTTTTTTTTAAAATTTGTTTTATAATGGTTTTCAGCTTGTGGGCTGTTGTGGGTTTAATTGTCCCTGCCTTCCACTGAAAGGAACCCTGAGTGTTCTGGTTTGGGCATGTGGTTTCTTCTCACTCTCGGATGTTTTATTGAGTTTTGTTTTGTTTTTCTCATCATTGTTTTAGCTCATCTGGCTGTCTGTCAACATGCTACTTTTCTGGAAAACCTTCCTGCTTTATTACCAAGGGCCGGAGTATTATTACCTGTACCAGATGTTAGGGGTAAGTGTGATGCCCACGATGCCTCAATTAGGCAGTTTGGGGGAGGAGGAGTTCGAAGTGACCAAGCAGGTGATGGTAGGAAATGGGGGTGATGAGTGTGGTGAGAAGGGATGAAGATCTATTTTCCTCAGCACCACCACCCATCCAGAAGGGAAAAAAGGGTCCCCGAAATGGACAAAGGACGTAATCTGTCCTGTGGAAATAATTTATTCATATTAATGTCTGTCTCCCCCGCTTGTTGTGGGCCGGGAATGTGTCTGTTTATTGTTCTTTTGTACTCTCCCAAGTACTCTGCACAGAGTAAGCGTTCAATAAATACAATGGAATAAATGAATAAGAGGAAGGTAACGGGGGATGGGAAGTGGGACTAGCTGCAGACACTGTCCCACAGATAACACATATTCAGGCATGGTGACTGTAGCCAGCACGTGCGTGTGTGTGTGCGGACCCCAAAGACCGATTCTCTTCACGTGTGCATCTTTGGGGGGATGTGTTAGTAGCTATGAGATATTGAGAAGGTTTCCAATGTCATGGGTCAGGTTTACTGTCTGGATTAATAAAATACTGAGTATAGCTTGTGCTGTAATTTGTTGTTGGCAACGAGTAGACTCCATAGAGGGACTCACATCTTTCCCCAGAGAGGTGTAGGGAGACAAACGACTTCGAAGAACTGTCTGAAAGTGTGTATTCTCCCTTGAACTAATTTGCAAAGCTTGGTCCAAATCTACCTATGTGGTCGAATAGTTTAGATCTGCGGGTTTCAGTTAAAGGGGATTTAACAGAGATCAGCTCTGAGAGCAACTTTTCACTCTCTTGTCTTTCCTCCTTTCCATTCCATCCTCGATCTTGTTTTCCCTTATTTCTTCATTTAGCACACTTACCCATATAGGGATGGAGGTTGAAAGGCAGGGTACTCGCTGCTGCTTCCTTGGGGAGAGAAGTTCTCTTAGGATTGTGAGCTCTCCGGGCTCCCGGGCAGCTGGTTGAGAGCATCTCCTCGGAAAGGCAGACACTTAGAATGCCAACTTACTGCTTCAGCTTGTTACCTGTTAGTGAGGAGAGGAGGTATCCTGGCCTGGCGGGCAGAACACAAGGCTTGGGGTGGGCAATTGTTGTTGTCGTCCTGGCTCTGCTCCCGGCCTGTTGCGTGACGTTGGAGAAGTCACTCAACTTCTCTGGGCCTTGATTTTCTCACCAGTAAATTGGGGATAAAATACTTGTTTTCTGATCCTCTTTTTCCCATGCTGAGCCCCGGGTGGGACAGGGACTTTGTCCGATTTAATTATCTTGCTACTATCCAAGCACATAATATACCGTCATAATGATTAGATGTGGGACCGTAGACAGTCTAGATGAGGTTCATCTGGGAGATCAGGACAACTTTACGAGGTCTCACTTTTTTCAAGTTGGTTTCAATAAATGACTTGGATTTAGGTGGCAGATCAGGAACTTGTGTAAGATCTAAGAGAAAAGTGCTGGCGCTTTTGGCAATTTCTTTTCCCCATCAAACTGTTTTTCAGCATCATCAGTGGTATTTACTGAGTCCTTATTTGAGGGGGCATCTTTTCCTGGTGCAAAAAGAAAATCATAAGAGAAGCTGAAGTGGAAGACCAGTCCCTTTCTCCCTAAAGGGGGCGATATTCACGTGTAACCACATGAACTTAAGTATAGATAAACTGCAGGGGCATGAATAGAAAATATATGTAGGAGCTTAAAATTGTACATGAGTTGTTAGTTATAGCAGATGGTGCACCCAGTGCTGTATGGGAGGGATCTGTCAAGGAGGGCTTCATGGAGGTAGTGGGTTTTTGAAAGGACTTCGAAGGGGAGGTAATTTTATCCATGGGATAGAGAGGGAATTTGGTACCATGGCTCCTGGAGGGAGAGTTTAGTGTCAAGGGATTATTTATTGCATTAAATAAAGTTAGTGTTTTGGAGAAGCAATTTTCTTTTAGGTTTGGTAGGATTGTATTTCATGGACTGTGAAGATTGCCCATCAAGTGTGTTTCTTTCTTCTCTTAATAATCCTGGGTTAGGGATAGTGGTCCATTCTCCAGTAGCTCTGATTTTCAGCTGTCTGCAAGAAAGCCAATGGAAAAGATGGTTGTTCATAAAAAAGCAAGGTAATGAAAAGTGATTATTTGCTTAATGAAATCTTTCATCCTAAGCCCTTCTTCCCTCTCTTACGTCCCCAGATTCCCCTCAGTGTGATTTGGGGACTGATTCTAGTTACACAAAAACCCTGGGGGGGGAAAAGGACACCTTTTGGAGCAGGTAGATGTCAAATGTGGGTCTTGCCAACACGTGTGTGTTAACGTTAGCAGAAAGCTGTGTTTGAACTTTGGAATGTAGCTTTTTGATTTCCAGGTTGAACTATGATTTTAGGTGTGTGGAATGAAAGAGCTTATGTTAGGGAGCAGAAACTGTTTATGCAGATTGCATTGTTTTAAAAGCTGCACTTTAAAAAGTGATGTTTTCAAATGGATCGTGATATGGCGTGAATCTTTTGTCTCGGGACTGTTAGATTTTAATGGAATGGGAAATGGAAATTCAATATGCAAAGGATAACAATGGATGCTAGGAGTGACACAGAACAGGAAAATCCCCACAGAAGGCAGAAATAGTACAGAATATACTTTAGCAAGCCAAGCCGTTAGACATTGGGAGTCACTACTCAGGAAGGGAGTATTCTCAAGGGTTTCTGATGTTTGTCATCATTCATTGGATTGTTAAAGGATTTTGCTTATCAAATCCTTTTCTTCATATTTTTTTTTCCAATGAGGTTTTCTTTGGACTTCAGTTTCTACATACGTAAAATGGGGTTGAGATGCCATTCTGTTCCTGGCTCTTATTGTGAGCCCTGGTATAGGTCTAAAAACTAATTATTTTGTATCCACCCCAGTGCTTGATGAATATCTTAATGCCGGATGATTGAGATAATAATCATATCATTAATATTATTGTAAACACTGGAGTAGATAAAAGATAATCAGGTTGGGCACAGTCCTTCCCCCACATGGGGCTCGCAATCTAAAGAGAAGGGAGAACAGGCATTTTACATTTTACAGGTGAGGAAACTGAGCACAGTGGTGTGAAATGATGCGCCTAGGGTCACATACAACGGACAAGTGGCTGAGCCGGGATTAGAACCTAGGTCCCCTGTCTCTTTCCACTAGACCACGGCAATAATACGAATCACTTAGATACATACATACATGCATACACACACACACATTCACACACTCTTCAGGATGACTGTGTGGGTCTAGAGGAAGGAGTGGGATGGTTCAAGAATAGACATTTCTGCTCAGCTGGGGTCATTTCTGAAGTGGTGGAGATAGAACTCAGTTTTCAAGGCTCCCTTACTTGCTCACCTTTCTCTGTTTCGTCACGGTAGCGGAAATTACCAAACCTGCTGCTGGAATTCGCAGCCGAGGTTCCCAGAACCAGCTGAGCACCTACCCCATAACTCCATCCCCTCCCCGCTACTCCCCACCTGTCAGTAGTAAGGAGGTAAGCCAGGTTGGACATGTGAATGCCACAATCACTGGGGACTTGAGAATGAGTGGGAATAGGGAAGGTAGAGGGTAAGGGTGAGGTATTAAAGTGCTCTGTGATCTAATCAGATCCGGTCTCTGATTACAGTCCACTTAGGGGGGAGAATAGGCCCATTTAACAGATGACACTGAAACAAAGAAGTGAAGCAACTTGACCAGGGTCATTCAGCAGACAGGCGGCAGAACCGGAATTAGAACACAGGTCCACTGAGTCCCAGGCCCTTTCCGCTGGGACACAGTTGGGGTTGCTCAATAAATATTTGTTGATAATAGGGCTGGGATTCACCTTGCTGACCACTTCTCTTCTTCTGCTAGTGCAGGGCTCACCACAGTGTCTCCCTCATTGATCAATGAACATGCCCAGTGGACAGCTGGGAGAGGAGCCCAAAGATCTTAGTTTAGTTAGTGCCTTCAGTCAGTTGTATTTGAGCACTTAATGTGTGCAGAACATCGTACTAAGTGCTCGGAAGAGTACGATGTAACCGACATGTTCCCTGCCCACAGTGAGTTTACAGTCTAGGAGGTAAACAGACATTGATATAAATAGATAAATTCCAGATAGGTAACATTGATATAAATAGATAAATTCCAGATATGTACATGAGGGCTGTGGGGCTGAGGAGATGGTGACGAATCAAAGGAGTAAATCAAGGTGATGCAGAAGGGAGTGGGAGAAAAGGAAATGAGGGGTTAGTCAGGGAAGGCCTCTTGGAGGAGGTGTGCCTTCAATAAGGTCGTGAAGGTGGGGGTGAGTAGATATCTCCATAGTTCAGTATCCCTTGAGAAATGCATTCAGAAATGCTTGTTTCCCTGGTCAAAGCTCTGAACGATGAACATGAAATCTGTTAAATGGGGGAAGGGTCCTCAGAAATGAGAAGTGAATGAAATGAGTCAGGAAGGCAGCAAGGAAGGAATACGGAACTAAGAATCAGTCCTCGCTCTGGCAGTTATCTGCTGTGTGATCTTAGGTGAGGTCCTTAACTTTTCTGTGCCTCAATAATACTAATACTAATAACTGTGGTCTTGAAGTCCTTACTATGTGCCAAGCACTGTACTAAGCACTGGAGTAGATACTAGACAGTTTCCAAATGGAGCTCTCAGTTTCAGTCAGAGGAAGAACAGGAATTGAATCCCCAGATGAGGGATCTGCGGCATAGAGAAGTTAAATGACTTGCCCAAGGTCACACAGCAGTCACGGGGCAGAGCCAGGATTAAGTTCTCTGACTCCCAGACCCTTGCTCTTTTCACTAGGCCATGCTGCTGCTCAGTTTCCTCTATGTCTATCCAGATTATTTTGTATCCCAGCCCTCAGCACGATGCACTTAATATGTACCATTATTATTTATCACTATTTTGAGTTAAATTGAAAATAATCTCTAGCTGGGATTTATTTTTTTTTAGGACTGCAGTATAGTTGCTTGGCACGTATTCATCCCGTAATAAATACCATTATCATTTATCATTATTTTGAGTGAGGCTGAAAAAAAATCTTTAGCTGAGTTTTTTTCTTTAGGACTGCAGTATAGTTGCTTGGATTTAAAAAGAGCAAGTTTATGAAATGTGTCCAAGAACCAGGAACTTCATCTAAATTTAAGCCTCTTGAGTAATTTAGAAGGTTGAATGGAATTGTCCTTTCTGTGCTGAATGGCCTTGTTGCTGGGGGAGCCATTTTCATATGTTGTTCTAATTTATGGGGTGACTCATGTTTCAGATGTTTTCTTGCTTTTCACTATCAGCTGTTATTTGATTTAGATTAAATTTCATGACTGCAAATATTGGCAGACACACTATATCCCCCCTACCCCCATCCCAGGGATATTTTTTTCTTTTGAGTTTTTTAGCCAACGAGAATTACCGGCTTAGAGCTATTTTCTGTCATCGGGCCCACATCTGACCAGGGCATAGCCAGAAGCAGGGGAATGGCATCTGCACCGATTTATTGCCTTTGCACCTATGTGTATATATCCATTTGTCTTTTGACAATAAACTCGTTGTGGGCAGGGTATGTGTCCATTCATTGTTGTATTGTACTTTCCCAAGTGCTTAGTACAGTGTTCTGCACTCAGTAAACGCTCAATAAATACGATTGAATGAATAATTTATTTCAATGCCTATCTCCCCCTCTCGTCCATAAGCACCTTGTGGGCATGGATTATGTCTACATACTTTATTGCCTTTTATTCTTCCAAGCACCAATTCCAGTCCTGTGCCCCCAGTAAGCATTCAGCAAATACTGCAATAGTATTCATTCAGTGCTTATTGGGTGCAGAGCACTTTTCTGAGTGCCCAGCCAGCATCTTGTGCTGTGGGAAGGCTCGACAGGGATCCTGAAAGTAGCCAGCTAATGTGGGTGGTAAAGACCACAGAAGCTACCGAGATGGCTAGTCAGTCATTCAATCATATTGATTGAGCGCTTACTGTGTGCAGCGCTCTCTACCAAGTGCTTGAGAGGATACAATATAACAGACCAGCCCACAGTGAGCTTATAGTCTAGAGGGAGAGCATTAATATAGATGAATAAATTACAGATATGTACACAAGTGCTGTGGGCTGGGAGGTGGTTGGAAGGGGGATGAATAAAGGAAGCAAATCGGGGTGATGCAGAAGGGAGTGAGAGAAAAGAAAATGAGGTTTAGCGTTAGGTGTCTTGGAGGAGATGTGCCTCTGATAAGGCTTTAAAGACAGGGAGAGTAGTTGTCTGTGGGATATGAGGAGGGAAGGGAGGGAAGGTGTTCCAGAAGCTACACTGGCAGCTGCCTTGTGGTCCATGAAGCAGTTGATCAAATTCTTGCAGCCTGGCATACACTGGCAACTGCCTTGTGGTCTATGAAGCAGTTGATCAAATTCTTGCAGCCTGGCACCTCTTCCCTCCTGCTCACTCATTGCGTTCCGTGCCCCACTGGGAACATGATTGGCAGCGTGAAGAGAGTTGGAGTGATGCTCTGCAGAGCAATCCTGCACCATCATCGATCCCTTCCTGCAGTTTCTTGGTTCCAAAATCTTTTCTTAACTGGACTGAGGCCTGTCTGTCATTTATGATGGACGAGCCCATTCCATTCTTCCTTTCCTTTATTAGGTATGGTTTTTACCTGTTTCTTTCAAATAGGACAGGGGATGCATCTACCAATTCTGTTATATCGTGTATTTCCAAACACTTAGTACTGTGCTCTGCACAAAGTAAGCACTCATTACCACTGACTGATTTTTGTTTTTTACCTCCTCTAGTCTGTAAACTCACTGTGGGCAGGGAACTTGTCTACTAACTCTGTTATATCACTTTCTCCCAGGTGCTGAGTACCGTGCTCTTCACACAGTAAGGGCTCAATAAATACCATTGATTGAATGATCATCTGTGTATTTAGGCGATTCTTCGATAATCTTTCTTTTCATGCTCTTCTGAATACTGTCTTTTTTTCCCACTCAGCTGAGGTACATTAACCCAAAAAGTGCTTAAATTTTTACTTTTTTTTTTCTTTAAAGAGTCCAGAAATTGTGAAATCTGGTCAATCATCATCATCTTGGAAGTCGATTTATCCTCACAGGCGCTCCATGTGAGATGGACTGGATGGTTATTTACATTCTGTAGGAAGACACACTGGTACTTTATACTTTTCCTCTGCAAAAATGTCAACCTAAATTGCCATCCTGATATTCAGAATAGCTCCCCTAGACACCTGATTTTGAGATCACTAATTTGCATGTCTTCCCCGAGATGGCAAGTGTATTTCACAAAATTCACAAAATACTTATCTTCTGTGTGTAATATGTTGGCAGTTGAGAGCCTTGGCATTTGTTTTGAGTTCACTGGGTACTTTGGAGTTATTCGCTTGTCCTTATACAGGCTGCTTCTGAGGTGGTCATTCTGAAAATAACTTTCTGGAATCCTGGACCTTATTTGAAACATTTTTTTGGATACTCAGAGGCTACTCTTTCTTGGCCTTTTTAATCTGCCTGAGGTACTTTGAGGAGGTGAGCTACGCATCTGGGTTGAGATGGGCGTACAAGAGGCCCAGCTCGGCCTCTCGCCTATCTGACCTTGGACAAGTCACTTCACTTCTGTGTGCCTCAGTTCCTTCATCTGCAAAAGAGGGATTCATTCATTAGGTTGTTTTTATTAAGCGCTTACTGTGAGCAAAGCCCAATATAAAGTGCTTGGGAAAGTACAATGCAACAATAAACAGTCACATTCTCTGCCCACCACAAGCTTACAGACTAGAGGGATTTCAATAACTGTTTTCCCACCTACTGAGACTACTGTGAGCCCCATGTGGCCTGATTATCTTGTGTCTACCCCAGCACTTAGTACAGTGCTCGGCACAGAGTAAACACTTAACGAATAAGTTATTAGTACTGAATCTCCATTTTACATATGAGGAAGCCGAGACCCAGAGAAGTTAAATGAGTTGCCCAAGGTCACACAGCTGGCTGACAGAGGAGATATATTCTCTTTTACTATGGGCCCTCCAACTGTGTTCCGCTTTTGCCGTGAAAGGAAACCTGTACCTTGTGGTTAATGGTTTGATATTTGTCCTCAGAGTTTGGGTTCCAGGAAGGGAGAGGAAAGAGAGATAGAAGAATTTGGCTACCCTCAGTCTCCTCTGATGCTCACTCTGCCCTGGGACCATAAGAAACTTTTCCATTTTGGCTTTTAGGAAGCAAATTGCAGTCACAGCTGCGTGTTTCTTCCTGGTCTCCTGTGAAAAGGAAAAAGCACATTTCATAGAATAAGGTCATGCAACCCATTAAAGGCTTATCTGGGACATTCCTTTTATGATTGTGTGTAAGAATTAATCTTTTTCCCCCTATACTTGAAAAGGCTATTAACTGAAATCTCCGGGATGTTGGTATCTGGCCTAATGTGCTTTCAAGTATCCTATGACTTCTTTCTAATGACAAATTACTGTGGCCCATTTAGCGCTCATACCTTTCAACGGAAGACCATAATTCTTCACTTCTTGATCATAAAGTGAATGTCTAAGTGCATGGAATGTCATGTTTTTGATTAAAAATGAATGTCACTTTTTATGTTGATTTTTTTTCCCTTATAATCTATCCGCAGTTAAGACAATCCAAGCGTTGATAAGGCCATGATTTATACTGAGGAGAGGGTGAAAAAGCCAGCCCTTCCTTAAATTAATTAGGCCCAGTGAAGACAGGTATGTGGTGTTTCTCCTTAAAAGAAACATCCAAGAAGAATATTGACCATCAGAGTTTCTTTTTTCATAAAATAACTCCTGACAGCATTGGAATGTGCCAATACCACCCAAAGTTTATTTCTTTATCCTAGTATTGCTTTTGTAGTGCTTTTAAATTACCTTTTATATACCTGTTTTAGCCAGGCTAAAAGGAAAAAAGAAATATATCAATAGGCAGGTCAATAATGAGAACTACTAAGTGATCCTGTCGTCAACCTTTTCCACGATTCCCTGGGTGTTGGACTAAAGGCTCGTAGTTTTCGATGGAACTGCGAGATTGATCGAGTGTGGGTAAT
The DNA here is from genome assembly GCF_004115215.2 of Ornithorhynchus anatinus. Taxonomy (NCBI): domain Eukaryota; kingdom Metazoa; phylum Chordata; class Mammalia; order Monotremata; family Ornithorhynchidae; genus Ornithorhynchus; species Ornithorhynchus anatinus. Next base: position 26,807,509 of record NC_041747.1, read on the forward strand.
GGCTATGAAGTTTCTTTTGTCTTCTTAAATTTGTATAGCTTATTTTCCCTGGAATCGTTAAGACATTGAAACTTCGAGCACGTCTCTGGCAGTTCATCATAACACTCCTTGTGGACAGGGAACGTGTCTACCAACTCTGTTTTATTGTACTCTCCCAAGTGCTTAGTACAGTGCTCTGTGCACAGTAAGTGCTCAATAGATATGACTGATCAGAAGATGTGGCAAACTTGGAGTTAACTATAATGAGGGATGGCTTTCTTTTTACTTATGTCTGTAATCTTATTTATTTATATTAATGTCTGTCTCCACTTTTTAGGCTGCAAGCTCATTGTGGACAGGGAATGTGTTCGTTATATTGTACTCTCCTAAGTGTTTAGTACAGGGCTCTGCACACACTCAGTAAATACGATTGACTGAATGACTGTTTAACTTGGAGGTTTTGATCTGAAGAAGCTCGCCAAACTGTAACATTATAGGGAGGCGGGGAAGGGGAAGTTGGTTAACTACCTTCTAGCTGCCCCAAGTTCAATTCCAGAGTTCAGGTTAATAATTGGGATACTTGTTAAATGCTTGCTATGTGCCTAACACTGTACTAAGCACTAGGGTGGATAAAAGCAAATAGGGTTGGACACCATCCCGGTCCCATGTGAGGCTCACAATCTCAATCCCCATTTTACAGATGAGGTAACTGAGGCACAGCGAATAATAATAATGATAATATTTGTTAAGTGCTTACTATGTGCCAGGCACTGTTCTAAGAGCTGGGGTAGATGCAAGATAATCAGGTTGGACACAGTCCCTATCCCACATGATGCGCACAGTCTTTAATCCCCATTTGGCAGATGAGGTAACTGAAGCCCAGAGAAGTTAAGTGATTTGCCCAAGATCACACAACAGACAAGTGGCAGAGTCGGGCTGACCATGACCTTCTGACTCTCAGGCCCGTGCTCTATCCACTACACCTTTCACTGGCTCCCAAATCCCCTTGGCCTGACTTTGGCGAATGTCAGATGAGCCCGTCTCAGTGCCGTTCTCCGATGCTGGAAAATCAGGTTCAAGTCTTCAGCTCCTCCTCCTCTTCATCGTCATCGTTATCGCCATCATCAGGAGCATTGCTAGAGCATCTGGGCTAGGTTCATTCATCCAATCGTACTAATTGAGCGCTTACTGTGTGCAGAGTACTGTACTAAGCACTTGGGGAAGTAGAATGCAACAGTAAACAGTGACATTCCCCGGCCGCAAGAAGTTTACCATCTAGAAGTACTTAGGAGCATTCCACAAATAGAAAAGATAGTAGTCCCTGCCTTCCAGGAGCTTCCACACTTTAGGGTGGTCAAGCCCTGAGTTTCGGGAGCCTTATGAGACTCACCCGTCTTCCAGATGCAAACTTATGAAAAGGATGAAGCTGCAAGTGTCCTGTCTTTAGATGGTGGTTTTCTTCTGGCGAGCACAAAGCAGCTTTGGAAACCTTGGGTCGATTCCTGATTCTTTTCCCCCTGTGGGGAACAGATTCTTTGGTGAAATCTGGAAGCAATAGAGAACTGAATTATTCCTTGTTGGCAGGATCTGGACCCTCATCTCATTATTAATAATGGTATTAAGCACTTACATTGTGATAAGTGCTGGTTTAGATATGACAGTTGAACAGAGCCCTGGCCCCCACCCCAGGTTAAGGGGAACAGGGAATAATTAACTGCTCTTTAATCCCAAAATAATTGTGTTGAGGAAACTAGAGTGAATTTTTCCAAATGCGATACTCACACCCAGTTTTCTTTCAACACAAAGGAGAGATCCTCCTTGAAATGCTTTGACAGCAAACTCCTTAACTGCTCTAATAATTTACTTTGCTCATCTTCAAAATGGGGTGAAGAAAACGGCCTGAAGAAGTGACTAGGAAGCTCACAAAAGTCTTAAACCCCGAGTCTGTTGTTGACTGGGACTTTGTCAACCCGACTAACTTGTATGGGCTTGTGATCACTTAACAAATATCATTATTATTATTGTTGTTAGCCGGCAGGCCATGAGCATGTAATACCTTCCAAATGGTGGTCCAGAGAAGATGAATGTTGAGAGACTCTGGCTTGCTTTCTGATGACTTTTCATTTTGAAAAAAATCAGTAAGTGTTATGAATGTAATCTAAACGATTGCTTGGCGACATGGGTGAAATTGTATTTAAGTTTCATTCAGCATGTTTGACGTTATGTTTTCTATCCTTCAACAAATGTGAATTTTATCAAGGAATTGGCTGCCGTTATTGCAGAACTTTGGCTGACATGATTGTTCCAAGGTGTTTTTTGATAACTCATGAAGGAGCTATGAGACGGATCCCTGTGTGGATCCCAGTGAGTTTATATGGCCGGAGCTGGCTTCTTTCGCAGACCAAAGATTATAATCCCCCACATCCCATTTGGGCCCAAGACTTTTATCCACTCCAACGCTTAGATAATTGCCTGGCACATAGTAAGTGCTTAACAAATACCATAATTATTATTAATTATTAAGGCAAGCCTGTGCTGGTGGGAAATATTAGATCCCAAGGGCCAGGGGGAGGTAATTTCCTCCTAACTTGTTATGTTTTGGGCCCAATTCTGTCTGGGGATTTAGCATGTGCGGGACCGGGCCGAGAAGTCTTGTCTCAGTGGATAGAACATGGGTCTGAGAGTCAGGTGAACCTGAGTTCTAATCCTGGCTCTCCTACTTACCTGCTGTGTGACTTTGGACAAGTTACCTCATCTTGGGGATTAATACAGTGAGCCCCATCTAATAATAATGGTTGTATTTGTTAAGCGCTTCCTTGTGCCAGGCAGTGTACTTACTAAGCGCTGCGATGAATACAAGCAAATTGGCTTGGACACAATCTCTGTCCCAGATGGGACTCACAGTCCTAATCCCCATTTTACAGATGAGGTAACTGAGTCCCAGAGAAGTGAAGTGACTTGCTCAGGATCACACAACAGAGAAGTGGAAGAGCCGGAATTAGAACCCAGGTCCTTCTGACTCCCAGGCCCCTGCTCTATCCACTAGACCAGGCTGTTTCTTCTGTGGGACAGAGACTGTAGCCATTCTCATTATCCTGTATCTATCCCAGTTCTTAATACAGGGTTTGGCACATAGGAAGTGCTTAACACATATCATTATTATTACTATTATTAAAAGCATCTATTTTGAATCATTCAGATTTCATCTCTCCAGGAGGCTGATTTTCGGAGATCGTTTCTAGCTCTCGGATTCTGTGATTCGTCTTTTCTCATGTCCTTTTTATATTATGGGCTTATCTCACAGACAGCATTTGAGAAGCAGTTTTTTATAGATTGTTTTCTTTTAAACCTCTGGATTATCGTCAGTGGAATTGAGTCATATACTGCACATTAGGTCAAACTCTCCAGGGCAATGAAATGGAAATAGATGGAAAGGAAACCATTAGGAATAAATTAAACTTTTCTAATGGCCTGAGTGGCTATTCATAAATTCTTGGAACTACATAAAAAGCACAGCCATGATGGTTTATTTTTGGATTTTGCCTAAACTGTTTCTATATTCACATTAGCTGTGTTTCCTCATTCATAGTTTTCCTGCAGCTCCCGGTACTGTCAAAGCAAACATGTTTGCCATTTTAATTCTCTGCGATAAGCCTGGGGCTATTCGCATGACATTTTTCCATCAAAATATTTAGATAGTCTTTTGAAGGACCCCATTCCTGAAAAAATGCTTTCGAATGAAATTTTTAACGGTATCTTAAGCACTTACTATGCGCCAGGCACTGTTATAATTGATAATAATTATGATTATGGTATTTGTTAAGGGCTTAGGTGCCAAACACCATTCTAAGCACTGGGGGAGATACAAGGTAATCAGGTTGACCCACGTGGAGCTCACAGTCCTAATCCCCATTTTACAGATGAAGTAAATGAGGCACAGAGAAGCAGTGTGGTTTAGCGGAAAGAGGTCAGAGGCTTGGGAGTCAGAGGTCGTGGGTTCTAATCCCAGCTCCGCCACTTGTCGGCCATGTGACTTTGGGCAAGTCACTCAACTTCTCGGTGCCTCAGTTATCACCTCTATCAAATTGAGATTAAGATTGTGAGCCCCACGTGGGACAACCTGGTAACCTGGTATCTACCCCAGCACTTAGAAGAGTGCTTGGCACATAGTAAGTGCTTAATAAACACCATCATTATCATTATTATTATTATTATCCACTGGACCACACCTTAGTCTGCTTCTCGTAGAGGCTCCTGGTTAAAATGCCACTCATTCTCTCACTTCTCTTCCCATCCTCGCACCCTCGTGCTGCTACACTCCCCCATCTCCTCATCTGTCTTGTCCTCCCCACAGACCCTCTTCATTCTGCGTTCCTTGCCTCCCCCGAGCCTTCTCCTCCCCCCTCCATCCTCTCTCCCCAGAATTTTATCTTCAACTCAGTACAGATTCCCGGGCCATTACCCATGCTGTCGCTGATATCGACATTTAAGTGATGATTATGTAATTTAAAACAGGTTGAATAGAACACAGTGACACTTAATAATCGCTAATATTTAAAATTAGTTGCAAAAGAATATAGCCGCAGCATAAATGACTCCAAGCCATTGACTTGCTGGAATCTTTATTTACTTGTGGTCTTAGCTATTATATAGTTAATATTTATCTACGTAGCTGATAATATATAGGAAGCGGCATGCCCTAATGGAAAGACCTCAAGCCTGAAAGTCAGAGGACCTGTGTTCTAATCCCGGTTTTGGGCCTCGGGCAAGTCATTTCACTTCTCTGTACCTCAGTTTCCTCATCTGTACAATGGGGATTAAAGGCCCATTCTCCTTGCTATTTAAACTGTAGGCTCCATGAGGGACAAGGACTGTATCGGACCTATTTTGTTTAAAAACCAGAGCTTAGTCCAGTGCTTGGCACAGGGTAAGTGCTTCACAAATATTATTTTTTATTATTATCACCTTTCATACCATTACATTGTATGCTTTTTGAAGGTAGGGATTCCATCCTTTACTTCTGTATGTCTTATGGGTGACCCGTGCAGTGCTCTGCCCTTAGAAGGTGCTCTGCGTGGCTTAGTGGATATAACACGGGCCTGGGACTCAACAGAACCTGGGTTCTGATCCCAGCTCCACCACTTGTCAGCTGTGTGACCTTAGGCAAGTCACTTAACTTCTCTGGGACTCAGTTACCTCAACTGCAAAATGGGGTTGAGAGTTTGTGAGCCCCATGTGGGAGAGGGACTGTGTCCAACCTGATGAACTTGTATCTACCCCAGCGCTTAGAACAGTGCTTGGCACATAGTAAGTGCTTAATGAATACCATATTATTATTATTATCCTGTGGGCTCAGGATTGGTATCGTCAATATCTGAGCATGCAGTGCCTTCCAGTCTACTGTTAATGACCCTTCAAACAGAGTTCAGCGGTTTCCTGTTATGAATAGGGTATAAATTTCTTGACTCCTTTGCACTTCTTTAAAAATGATTTTTGGATTTTAGTCAAGTAATAGATCAACTATGTGTATTTCTTTTTTTTACAAAAGATGCGTCTTGCCAACAGTCTTGGAAATGGTACAACTGGCTTCATTTGTTATGATTTAATGTTTGACATTGTTTTGTGACTCATAATGTCTGTGTAATTTACTTAAATGGTTCAGAAGGAACTTCTAGTTACTTTTTCCGTGTTTTGCTTTCCGGCTGTGTAATTGTAACCTCTGCTGTCACACGGGCTTGTTTTTGGGATGAAGAAATTGTCTGGTTTCCATTCCTTTGGGCCTGCTGTTGAGTTTTCGCTCGAGAGATCAGCCGTGATTTTTCTCCCCCTTTCCAGTTCCCCCAGGGAGGCGTAGCTCACTCATCTTAGATGGTCCTGGGTAGAATCGTGGCGTAACCAAAAATTCCCTCATCTTAGATTGTCCCGGGTAGACTAATGATGTAACCAAAAACTTGCACTTTCTGTGTGCAAGGCCAAGGTTGCGTTCTTCCCCGGTGGTGATCTCCACTTGGCTGATCTTACTTTGAACCCCATCTGCCTTTCCTATAGCCATAGTCGTTGCACTTAATACTGTTACCTAGAGCTCCAAAGGCGGAGGGGAACTCTGGTCGTTGGAATTCTCCCCGTCTGGCACTGCCCTTCCCCTGGGATCCTTGGGACTTAAAACATTCTGGCCACCAGCCACGTAGGGAGACTATTTTTTAGTCCTGAAAACTTTGGTGTTGGGCCAAGATGCGAGGAACCCTAGCCTTTTGGTTAAGTCAAGGAGCTTCCGTCTTCCCTTTACTCCTCTCTCCACAGCACCTAAGATCATGTGAAAAGCTATTCCTGTGTTCACCCAGCTCCTTGCTCTTTCATTCAGTAGAATTTGGTTGTCTTTCTTGACATCCACCCTGAGAGGATCCCTAACTTTTTCCAAAATGTCCTCCCAGTTCCCCCTTGCAGTTTGAATGGACCCAAAGCCCCCTTGAACTAACCAACTAGGCTGCACCTGTGGAAGAGAAGTCTATTCTCATCACCTCGTGCATGAAGGATTATTTCATTTGGATTTAAAACAGTGATTTGATTCAACTGGTTCATTTTGCTCCTTTAAAAGGGAAATGAATGATGATTTTATTGAGGATTCATTTGTGTGCAGAGGACTGTGCTAAGCATCTGGGAGAGGGCAGTGGAGATGGTAGACATGATCCCTTCCTTCAGAGGGCTTACAATCTAGTGGAGAGGATCTTAAAATATTTTGCTTATCAAAGGTAAGAGAAATATGAGTAATAATAGTAGTGACTGTGTCTACCTTGTGGAAAGCACTGTTGTATTAAGTCCTTGGAGAAATTACATGGAGAACTAGGCATGCAAACTCATTGGGCAGAATGGAGCTTTAGTAAATCATGAATTCACTAAATTATGGATATCGCTAGTTATTTTTTGCCACGCAGACTCAGAAAAAAACAATAACATTTTCTAAAAACAGCAAATATTGTAATTTTTTATTTAAAATAACAAATGTAGGCTTTTGAGACTTTTCTTCAATAAGCGTTACCAATTTTTGCACCAAACACATGTATGAATTTGTAACCCACAAACACGTGAACTCCATTTTTTCCCACCTCAAATACTGGGAAACTGAATCTAGGTGACAAGCCGATTCTTCACTTCCCTCTTCCTGTTTACTCATACACTGGAAAAGAAAATCATACTTTCCTGTTCTGTGGGGGATTTTTTTCAATTCCCAAACAGTTTTATATTTGAGAAAGAAGTGGCCTAAAGAAAGGAAATATTCTTTCTTTAACTGTAGTCCTTTACTCTGTCAATTCCTCAGAGTAGGGGGAGTTCATTCATTCAGTCGTATTTATTGAGCGCTTACCCACTGTACTAAGCACTTGGAAAATACAATTCAGCAACAAAGAGAGAGTTCTCTTGTAGGAGAACCATGGTCAGGGGATTTCTGAATGTGGGCTTTGTTAGCCCTGTTGAGCTAATGAAGCGTCACTTGCGGGGCCTCTGGCCGTTGACTGTGTTCTAACTCTTGGCCTTATTGGTTCAGCTAGGATTGTGCCTAAGCAGAGCTTCCGCCTCCGTCCTCAACTTCAACTGCAGCCTCATTCTGTTACCCATGTGCCGGACCCTTCTCGCCTTCCTGAGAGGATCCCAGAAGGTGAGGAAACGTAAGACCCGCAGCCGGTACTTAAAGACAGCAATTCGGACTGCTCCTCATGAAATGATAACCTCTGTCACTTTATTTTCATGCTAACCTCTTTTTTTTAATGGTATTGAAGTGCATTCTGTTTGCCTGGTGCTGAATTAAGCACTGAGATAGATGTCAGATAATCAGGTTGGATACAGTCCATATCCCACATGGGGCTCAGTCTCAAACTCATTCATTCATTCAATTGTATTTATTAAGTGCTTATTGTGTGCAGAGCACTTGGTAAAGAACAGTACAAAAATAAACAGTGACAGTCCCTGCCCACAACGGGTTCACAGTCTTGGGGAGCGTGGCTGGGTGGGTGGAGGGGGAAGACATCAATACAAATAAATAGAATTGCAGATATAAGTGCTGTGGGGCTGGTGGGGGGGAGGAGGGGTGAGCAAAGGAGCAAGTTAAGGCGACGCAGAAGGGAGTGGGAAATGAGGAAAAGTAGGGCTTCATCTGAGTGATTTTATGGTGAGGGAACTGAGGCGCAGAGAAGTTAAGTGATTTGCCCAAGATCACACAGCAGACAAGTGGTGTGGGATTAGAACTAAGGTGCTCTGATTCCCAGGCCATGCTTTTTCCACTAGGCCATGCTGCCGCTCCTTAGAGTGTAAGCTCCCTGTGGGCGGGGAACATGCCCTGGGGTCTAGTGTGCTTTCCCAAGTGCTTGGCACAGTGTTTTGCACACAATGGCTGCTCAAGATGTAATTTGTTACCTAGATCATAGAGGTGCACTGTTTAATAACTTTATGTCATTTTGTGGGACATCTGATATTGAAAAGTCAGACTCCTCCAAAGTACTTCTGAGAGTTCTGATAATGAAAATGTCCGGGAAAGCTGCCTAGCCCGCCATTCTTAAGGCAGTTGTTACAATTAGCAAATCAATTTTCCTCTTAACGTAGCTCTGTGCTTAGGAGAAATCACTGAGTAGATGCATCGCCAAAGAGACTCTGTACTTTCTGTCCTGTTATTTAACTATAATCATCACATTTAATCAGTCCAGAAAATAGCCATTTCCTTGGGTGGCAAGATCCATTATTCCTGGCATCGAGACTGCCTGGCAGCTCCTTTCGTGGCATCCCTGAGCTCGTCGGCTCTTGACCTTACGGGGCCTGTAGCCTACCTGTTATAATGGTATTTACTCAGTGCTCGATTGGGGCTAAGTGCTGGACTGAGGGCAAAATAAGCAAATTCAGAAACGTTCATCCCTCCCGAGGGGCTCCCAATCTGGGCGTGGTGAGGACACAGATATCAGCATTCAGAACGGTGCTTGGCACATAGTAAGCACCATAATTATTAATAATAATACTAAAAAAGAGAAATAAATTGTGGACAAGGCCCAGACCATGGGAGTTGAAAACAGCAAGAGGAATAGGAACAGATAGTCCAGAGAAAGACAGGGCCGATGTTCTTTCCTGCTCTAGGCACCCTGGAGCCAGGCGACTGCAGCCTTCCCAATATTGATGTTTCCAGTGGCTCCAAGTCCACAGGCCCTCAGAGTTCCTGGCCTCTGGCTTCTTGCAGGACTGAGATCCGGGCTCCCGTGCGGGCTGCTCAACCTTCTTCCACTGGGCAGTCGATCAGTGTTATTTACAGAGCACTTACTCTATGCAGAGAGAGGACAATACAATAGAGTTGGTAGACATAATTCCTTTAATTGTATTTATTAGATTTTAATAATGGCAATTGTTCTATTTGATAAGCGCTTACTGTATGCCAAGCATTGTACTAAGCACTGGGATAGATACAAGCGCACTGGGTTGGACACAGTCCCTGTCCCACGTGGGGCTCACAGTCTCAATCCCCATTGTACAATGAGGTCACTGAGGCCCAGAGAAGCGAAGTTACTTGCCCAAGATCACACAGCAGACAAGTGGTGGAACCGGGATTAGAACCCATGACCTTCTGACTCCCAGGTCCATCCTCTTTCCACTGACCATGCTGCTTCTTTAGTGCTACAGAGATGGGGCCAGGCAAGGGCTGAGGCAATACAGAAAAGCAGAAGTGGCAGTAGGGACATCATGGTCTAATGGATAGAGCACAGGCCTGGGAGTCAAAAGGACCTGAGTTCTAATCCTGACTCTGCCACTTGTCTGCTGAGTGACCATGGGAGAGTTACTTAGCTTCTCTGTGCCTTAACTACCTCATCTGTAAAATGGGAATTTAGACTGTGAGCCCCAGGGGCTGTATCCAACCTTGTATCTACCTTGCCCCTTAGTACAGTGCCTGGGACATAGTAAGTGCTTAACAAATGCCATTTAAAAATAAAAATAGGGTGGGGAGGGGGTGGGAATTTAATTGGGGAAGGCCTCCTGGAGGAGAGGTGATGCCAGGAGGGCCTTGAAGATGGGGAGAGTTATGGTCTGCTGGATAGGACGGGAGAGGGAGATGGAGGTAGAAGGGAGGATGTAAGCAAGAAGTCAGTAGACTGTGAGTCTGTCATTGGGCAGAAATTGTCTCTATCTGTTGCCGAATTATACATTCCAAGCGTGTAATACAGTGCTCTGCTCATAGTAAGCGCTCAATAAATACTACTGAATGAATGAGAGAGATGAGAGCAAGGCACAGTGAATAGGTTGGCTTGGAGAAACATTCCTCTAGTTCTTGGTCACTCTGGTCTTGGATATGTGCCTGGGAGGTGTCATTTCCCTCATCTAGTTCCTACTTAGCCCAACATCTAGGAGGCAGGTCAGATCTAGGCAGGGATCCAGGGAACTTTTAATAACTGCATCATAGCACGCAGTGGCTAAGCTGTCCGCAGTGTTCTCTTGGTGGAATGATCTTCTCTGGTTTTGAAGTCAGTAAGTATTTTAAAGGAAGAGTAAATTTAAAGGGTATTCGTTATTGCACTCTAAAGGAAAAATGTGTTTTTTAGGTTGCAAGCAGGAAAACAAGAAGATTATTGGATAAAAGCCGGACGTTCCATATCACATGTGGTGTTACAATCTGCATCTTTTCAGGTATTTTGTTACATTTTAGTAGGGTCACATCTTGAGGGAAGGAGGAGGTTGAGTGATACAGGTGATAATCAATCCATCAGTGGTATCTATTGAGCTCTTACTGTATGCGGAGCACTGTATTGAGCACTCGGAAGAGTACATTAAAACATAATTAGCAGATACATAATGACCTTACAATCTAGAGGATCTTTAATTTGGTTATGAATACAATGTGTAGTTGAAACCTTAGAACATCACTGTTTCACTGAAGAATTGTATCTGTGGCTGTGAAGATAAGGCAAATAACCTTCATGCCCTGGAAGAATAAATGCTTTTGTAGAAATCATTTGAGAGCCAGTATAGATTAGAGCAGGTTATGACTATTACACTAGGGATTGAGAGTTAGGGGATCTGTTATCTCAGTTGAGATATGCAGTCTTAGTCAAGTCACTTATCCTCAGTTTCCTCACCTGTAAAATGGGGATAAGATACCAGATCTGCCTAACTCTTAGATTGTGAGTTCCGTGTGGAACAGAGGTTGAGTCCCACTTGACCCTCCTGCCTCTACCCCAGCATTTAGGCATTCACAGACACTTCGTAAATACCATCATTTGTTTCTATCTGGGCAAAATGTTCAGGGAAATTTTAGTTACAAGTGCCGAACCAGATCCAGAATTTCCCCATCACATTCAATTGCTATTAGTATAAGTGGAGAATCCTTTATTGAAAAAAGCCCTTGAATCCGAACACTAATTTTTTTAGAAAGACTTCTCTTGCCATCTGATCTGGGGCAGGTCTTTGAACTTCCTTGACCTTGAGCCCCCACATGCTTTGGAATTCTTGATCCCTTGAGTTTCCAATTTCTTGGCAGTTCTCACACTGAACTGGGACCTAGCAAGCTGTGAAGTTAACCAGCTGTTTCTGGGGGAGGTTAGGCACAATGGGGTGGGATCATTATTTTGCTCCTGCATGTGGCATCTTAGAACCCAAAACCTCGTATAAGTATAGCAGTTAGGTGATTCAGCAAATGGCGTCTTATTGACCTGAAAGAATAACTACTTCGTTGAAACTCAGAAAACATCTGATTCTCTTTCAGTCTCCTTGTTTCCTGGGGTTCCCAAACCCTCCTGTTCTAGGAAACATGGGATGACAGGTGAACCTTGGGATTGAAAACCCCTGTGATACATGGTGAAGCTTTCAAAAGCTACCGCTCAATCAGTGTTATTTACTGAGCATTTACTGTGTGCAGAGCACTGTAGTAAGCTCATTGGAGAGTACTCTAGGGTTAGTAGACACTCACCCCGCACTCAAGGGGCTCAGAACAAATTGGGTTGGGGAGATGGGAAGACAAAATTTGGGAGCTGTTAGAAATTCTCTGGGTGACTGAATTTGAAAAACTAGTCTTGGTTTGTTGTATAATTCCACTGGTTGGTTTTTTTCCTTTTTGTCTAATGTTCATGTTCACTGTTCAGTGTCTCTCTCAGACTGTAACCTCATTAAGGGAAGGGGATGTGTCTGTTTATTATATTGTACTCTCCCAAACACTTAGTACCGTATTCCACATAGAGTAAGTGCTCAATAAATACGTTTGAATGAAGTAATGGCTTATTCATTCCCGATCTAGAGTGACTGTCAAGATGGTCCAGGATATTTACATCCAATGTGAACCAGACTCTTGCAGTGAAGCATAGGTCTGCCCTTGTGCAAATCCTAATCCTCTGGGCCCTTTTTTCTGTTGCAGGAATGCACGTAGTCGCTCACCTACTCAACGCCCTGCATTTCTCCATGAACTACAGTGAAGATTTTCCAGCACTGAACGCGGCAAGATATCGGGATGAGGTGGGTGGTCTTGGCCTTAAGATTTTCCTTGCGACTGTCATAACTGGTTAGTGAGGTGCAATGGTTTTCCTGGAAAATCTGCCTCAGAGTACTTTTAAGAAAAGAGAGGTCATGCTGATTTTATTTCTTCTCTTCTTCAGGTGAAATACGGGTAATTATCATCTTGGATGGTTTTCAGCAGAAAATAGGAACCCTGGTGGGTGCCTGCTTAGTAAATTCTGCAGGATTTTGTAGTTTTCCACCAAGGGCCTATTTCTGATTCAGCATAATTTGTCTGTGATGTCGCAGATCTTAAATTTGTGGATGTCAACCATACCAGGAGGGGGAAGACTGTCCTTTGCCCCACAGATTTAGAGAGAGAAGGCAGACGTGTGTGTTTACATTTCTGGATCCTAGATCACCAAGCTTCCCTATCTAATTGATCTCGAGTAGAAGTTTGTGAAATATTTTCCCTTCGATCAATCAGTGGTATTTATTGAGGGCTTACTGTGTGCAGACCACTGTACTAAATCCTAGAAATGGGGTGGGTGTTAGTGGGTTTTCCTGAGAAAGGAAGCTTGGTGATCACCTCCTTTCAGAGCAGCTTGGGTGACTTCCCTAATTCCTTGTTAGGGAATTGGGGAATGTTCTTCCTTTTGCTTTGGAAGTCTTCGAGGATGCAGAAGATCCAGTGCCCTGAGCTGGGTTAGGTTTTGCTGCTAATTATGGCTTTTTGAATCATTCTGGATTAGAGATTTCATCACTGAGAAACAGTGTGGCCTAGGGGGAAGAGCACAGGCTTGGGAGTCAGAGGACCTGGATTTCAATTCTAGCTCCACCACTTGCCTGCTGGGTGACTTGGAACAAGTTGCTTAACTTATTTGTGCCTCTGTTTCCTCATCTGTAAAATGTGGACGAAATACCTGCTCTACCTTCCTCTTAGATTATGAGCCCCGTGTGGGAGGGGGCTGTTTCTGACCTGATCATTTTATGTCAGTCCCGGTGCTTAGTGTGTCACTTGGCACATAGTAGTGTTTTACAGACATTACTATTATTATTTTTGTTATCATCATCGTGTTTAAGTTTTACGATAAAGGAACATGGCTTTATCGAGTGCTTTGACATCATCTTTCATCAGGGGCATTACAACCATAGGATCGAAGGGATTTCATATTTGGTTTCTTCCTTTGGAGTCTTTCAGTGATAGAGTTAAATACATACGTGCACACACATATAAATATATATATTCATTGTATATATAAATATACATTCTCTACGTACATGTATATATTCACTAAAATATATAGTGAATATGTATTCACTAATATATATATACACACACACATATATATATATATAATATACATAATTTTTTTCTCTCATTTGGTCTAGGATCCCAGGAAACTCCTCTTCACCACTGGTAAGTTGATATTATCTTTCTATGCAGATTCAGGAAAGTCTAGTAAAATGGTACCTGTCCTGGGTGGTTGTGCTTAGTAGCAATGTTGTGTTCAATGACATTCTTGCACTCCACCCTCCCTCCCAACCCCGCCACGCACACCTAACTTAGGAGCTCGAGAGGGGTGATGGCAGATGGGGATTCACAACAGTTTTGGTGGAATTTGCTGTGACAGCCCACCAAGAAAGGATAGAAATCACCTTGAAGGCAAATGTCGAAAATTCCCAATTCCAAGCAGTGATAGCGAAGTTGCTCATTTCCTTTCCCAAAAAGCAGAATGCTGTTCTCCTTAAGTGTCGGCACTCCGTGCCAACTCTGCTTTTGTATTGGGTTGGGATTGGCTGGGAAGGAGGAAGTCTTCAGTCCAAATTTCGGTAGGTAACTAAGTGACTCCATCCACCAAATCCGAGTTTTTGGTTGAATAAAAAAGATTGAGCAAGAAAGCATCTAGCCCCCTTCCCTATTTCCATGCAAAGATGTTCTGAATTTGTGCCTGCTGTCGGTGGTGTTGGTGGGTTACATGGACAAAAGTCTGAAAAATTACAACTTGCCACCATTTAGTCCTACAAAGCTGAACCCTCTTGTCCTTCAACCTGCATAAGAATCAAACTCACCCTAGATTTTTTTTCCTTTTCCTTGGAAGGAGGTTTGACTGAAAGTTCTCAAAACTTTGCCCCTCACAAATGGCAAGAATAACACATTGCTCCTCCTTTCCTTACCTTGCATTAGAGCACCGCAAAACTAAAATTCACTTAAGGGGATATGATAAGGGATTTCATTTTATATCCCTTCGATGTGATTCCCACAGAGAAGCAGCGTGGCTCAGTGGAAAGAGCCGGGCTTGGTTGTCAGAGGTCATGGGTTCAAATGCCGGCTCTGCCACCTGTCAACTGTGTGACTGTGGGCAAGTCACTTAACTTCTCTGTGCCTCAGTTACCTCATCTGTAAAATGGGGATTAAGACTGTGAGGCTCATGTGGGACAACCTGATTCCCCTGTGTCTACCCCAGCGCTTAGAACAGTGCTCTGCATATAGTAAGTGCTTAACAAATACCAACATTATTATTCCCAAACTCTTAGTACAATACCCTACACAGAGTAGGCATTCAGTAAATACTGTTGATACGGAAATACTCTTGATGAGAGAGGGAAGTTTATACAGGGAGAGTATTCAGAAACCTTTAGATAAAATTTTCATCATAAAAAATACATAGTTGAAGACTTAGATGGGCAATGTGTTGTCTGGGAGAAAAAATAGGGGGAAAAATCCTTGAATTATTCATCTTAAATTTTTGAATCCTAAAAAAATCCATTTTACATAGTATCAAGGTTTATAAAACTTTTGTGTGAGACTACAGGAAAATGTAACATTTGTTGCAGTTCATGTGCATCAAAATATTGCCTTTATTTACATAATTGGGTTTGCTTACCTATACTGGGTTTGGAAGACCCTGGGGGTGGAATGAGAAATAGTTTCTAAACTTCCCCTCTTTCTAAGTAAGAAGTTGCTTCGAATGAAAGAATGATTCTGCATAACAATGGGGCTCCCCTCTGCAAGTCTCCAGCTTTAGTGGCTGTCTCCAGCCGGTTCATTTTTTCAGTTAGTAGGTGCCATTTTCCAAACAGAACCTACACAGTGATAACAGTAAAGAAGGCAACTTTCTCCCAGTGGGAGGGTTGTTGGTGTTTATTTGGGAGATAGATTTGACCTGCTAGATGAGAATATGACTTCAGACAGCAGGCAGATTCTAAATTATGTAGCATGGAGAACGAAGTAGACGTTAATCTGAAATGAATGAAAAATGATACGAGTGCTTCATCAAATATGGATACCAAATGTATTCAATGCTGTCACATTTACATAAACAACTCTCAACCTGGGACCAGGAGATAGCATCTGGATATGCTTGGAATGGAAAATAAGCTGGGTAAATTGGGTCAGGAACAAAGACGGCCCAACTGAATAGGATAATGGGGGATAGTGTGTACAGGACAGGATAGCAGATGGAACAAAAACAAGATGAAGTTCTGGTGGTGTACATATGGAGACGGAAGATGAGCTAAAGATCATGGGTCTCAGTTGGTTCATGAATTACTCGTGTTGCGGTGGTGTTGAAAAAGCAAAGCTGGATCTAGGATACATTATAAAGAAGGGAGCCTTACTGAGAGAACAATCCATCTGTGTCTTTAATGATGATCAGGCTCGTTCTAGAAAACTGCATTTCTAGAAACTGCATCTGCTTCCGTTTTCTAAAACTTCCAAAGGAAATGGAGGTCTTGGAGAAGGTTTAGAGGATTCACAAAGTAGTCGGAAAGGGGAGCTGATGAGCAATGGTTAAGGGAACCAAGGTTACTTGATTTAGAGAGGAGAATGCGGAGGGAGGTCTTGAAAACACCAAAGAGCAGTACACGAAGGTTATTGTATCAAAAAAGTCTTCTGGAATTTTTCCATCTTGAACCCAGCAAGATGAAGTGAACTTAAACTATGGAGAAAGACTTTGAGTTAACTATAAAGAAGGTCTTTAGAACATTGGAATGGGCAAGTTTTCCAGTGTTTATAAAATGAGTTGTGCAATCTAAACCCAGGGATATTGTGAAATTCCATTCAGTGGAGGTCTGTGGAAGCAGACTGGATTTTCATCTCTCCAAGATATTTTCTGTTCTTGAACACCTAATAGTTTTGTATTTTAATAGTGAGATGGGATCACCAGCAGAGTATTCCTGCAGTGGAGTTAGTGGGCCCACGCTCCTACCCAGTCACCCAGCATTGGTGACAGGTGGAGGGAAGATGGATGGATGAGGTGGATGCCAGCAGGATACTTCCATAGATGCTGCCGAGGGATGACTGGAGGCAGGGTGGGAGGGAAACCCCAAAGAGGCTCCCGGAAGAACTCCCTGCAGCATGGGCAAAGCCTGATGGGAAGCAAGACCATTCTGAGAGATGTCAAGTAAATGGATGGCTCATGTTGTTCCTAATAACGGGGTAGCCTTTAAGGCTGGATACAGCTCATATTAGCGATCAAATTTAATGGGTACATTGCCAGTAGCTTGAGCCATTTACAGTGACCCTTCTCCAGGCAGCTCGGAGAAATGGCGTTCTGGGGATGGAGACACAACTCTTGGACTGAGTCCCTACCTCCCCAGGCAAGGCAG
This sequence comes from Ornithorhynchus anatinus, assembly GCF_004115215.2. Classification (NCBI taxonomy): domain Eukaryota; kingdom Metazoa; phylum Chordata; class Mammalia; order Monotremata; family Ornithorhynchidae; genus Ornithorhynchus; species Ornithorhynchus anatinus. The sequence continues at coordinate 26,824,546 of NC_041747.1, forward strand.
AGAGGGAACGGAGAGGCTGTGAAGCAGCAGGAAGCTCTAGGGGAGAAGCAGGGAGGCAGAGTAATCCAGAGAGTTCCCAGCTAGACATCTAGCGAGGTATTCCCTTTAGACCTTGAGTTTGATGTGAGCAGGAGTGTGTCTGTTATATCATACTCTCCCAAGCGCTTAGTGTACGGTGCTTTGCACACAGTTAAGTGCTCAATCAATATGAGCAATGAATGAATGAGTCCTCTGCCTTAGGCCATGAAGAAACACCTAAAAATCAACACGACCTTCTAATTTATGAGATCTTTAGACCACAAGGCTTCATAGTCATGGACTTCCTTGACCTCAAACATGGGGAATTAACCTCGAAAATTTAATCACAAAACCTTGTTTATTTAGTTATTCATAATACATACTAAGCACTTTCTAAATGTCATACCCTGTGTTAAAAACTAGGGTTGATCCAGGATGATCAGAGTAGACACAATCTATGTACGGTGTGGTGCTCACAACCTAGGCAGAATTTTAAGCCCCATTTTCAGCTGGAAGAATTCCTGCCACCCAATTGTCTAGTAAGGCTGTTGCAGACACCCATATCAAGACTAGAAAGATACAGTGGTTTTTTTTTTCTTTTGCAAATTTCTTTGATAAATATTTTGGAAATGAAATCACTTAGGCGTCTCTTTTTGAGTAATAGAGTTGATGAATTCTTTCTCCTTTCAGCCTTCCAGGAGACATTTCAGATTTATTAGGAGTTTTGATTTTGAGTCAGAAATTCATTTTGGACATGACATTAAGATATATATTTTGGGGTTGAATTGAGAGGAAATTGGCAAAATATTTTTGTTTAAAGTCATATTTTGCTGACGGGCATTAGAGTGGAGCAAGATATTTTCAGCCAGTGTTTTTGATAAAGGTCATTGGATTGATAAACAATATTTTGCTTAAAAGAAATATCTGGGCTTGTGTCATGAACAGCTTTGAAGGGCTATTTTGATAAAAAGCAGACCAAGATTTTAGGACGCTTGGGAGGTGATACTGTGGAATCACCAAGTGAAATGACTAAGAAGTAGTAGTAGAAACTATTTACTGAATGCCTTTAGGATGCAGAGCACTGTACTAAGCATTGGGAAGCATGCAACTGGTACATATAACATTCCCTGCTCACAAGGAATTTATTACTCCCTCACATGGGAGATGAAAAATTGTTAATTTGCTATTCAGAATGTTTTGGGTCTTAGATGCTGTTCTTAAATACATCACGGACATCTTTTTCCATCCTGTTCGACATTGACTCTACCCGGGTCTCTAACATTGCCAGCATGGAACCTGTCAGCCGTCAGATGGGCTGAAAGTTGATTTTGGAAGCTGAAAGCGTTTCATTCATTCCATTTTTCACCAAACAAGTTTGGTTCACAGGGTTCAATTTTAGTCATTATGCAATGTCAGATGACTAATTTCAGCATGTTACCCCTTTCAAGACAAAGTGAGGCTGCAAATGTTCTTGGTAACTGCTGGCCTAGTAATCTGTTTGCTTGAAATCCTCTATTTTCCTGTCCAGTTTTAAAATTGCGCCTTTTTTGAAAAGGCTGAGCTTTCTATTTGGGCAGAGACAGCCAAAAAATAAAAGGGGAGTGAGGGGCTTTTGCAATGCAAAATGAAATACTTCGGTAACAAGCTAGCTTAGGTAGAGATTAAAAATGGGGAAAATGATCCCCAAAAGTCACGTTGTTCAGCTGTTGACATTGTTCTGTGTGATTCTGGATGTCAGACTGGGTAGATGTATAATAATGACTGAAATGGTACATATTCACAGCGCAGAATGGGTCCACAGAAAAGAAAACTTGACCCCCCTCTTTTTTTAAAAAAAGGAAAAAGATCAAATCTATTTTACATGAATTGCTAAGAAACTGTGATAATTGGTAAAAACGGCCTGGTAGAGGAGGTAAAATTCATCTAGCTGCTTGATTATGGCTTGAGCTAGTCAGAAAGGTACCATGGGGTTTTAAAGATAATAATAACTCTGTGTACTTTTCTGAGTGCAATTTAGCTCAAAGTACATTTTTTTCTTCATAGTTCCTGGATTGACAGGAGTCTGCATGGTGTTGGTGCTATTTTTAATGTTTACCGCTTCTACATACTTTATAAGGTAAGGCTCAATATTGCTGTTGGATTCTGCCTCCCACTTTTGTTGATTTATTGAGGTTGTCATGGACTTTTGTGTTATAGCAATCAACATTCTAAAAGATTCCATTCTTTGTTGCCATAACTTGAAGATCAAAGGGCACAAAGTTTAGAATTCTAATTCAACCAATTGATGGTATTTATTGAGCACCGACTGCATGCCGATCAAGCCCTTGGGAGAGTGAGCTTAGAACAGTGCTTGGCACATAGTAAGTGCTTACTTCTCTGTGGTGTGATCTTGGGCAAGTTATTTAACTTCTCCATGTCTCCGTGACCTTATCTGTGAAATGGGGATTAAATCCCGTTCTCTCCTACTTTGATTGTGAGCTCCATGTAGAACAGAGACTGAGTCCAACCTTATTATCCCGTGTCCACCCCAGTGCTTAGCACATAGTAAGCGTTTAACAAGTACCAAAAGTCCTCTGACTCCCAGGCATCTACTCTTTCCACTAGGCCATTCTCCTTATGATGGTTCAGTCAGTTGTATTTATTGAGCGCTTACTGTGTGTAAAGCACTATGCTAAGTGATGGGTGAGTGCAGTATAACAGAGTTGGTAGGCATGTTCCCTGCCCACAAGGAGCTTACAGTCTATCGATCAATTGTATTTATCGAGTGCTTACTGTGTGCAGAGCACTGTACTAAATATTTGGGGGAGTATGGTACAACAGTGTAACAGACACAGTCCCTGCCCACAGGAGTTTACGGTCTAGAAGGAGGAGCTTACAGTCTAGAGTCCTCAATCAAAACCACATCATACGCTATATGGAGCTGATTTGAAAATTCATTTGGGAAAAATAAGAGTAGCAGTGTTGCCTACTGGAAAGAGCATGGGCCTAGGAGTCAGAGGGACCTGGGTTCTAATCCTGGCTCTGTCACTTTTCTGCTGAGTTACCATGGGCAAGTCACTTAATTTCTCCGTGCCTCAGTTACTGCATATGTAAAATGAGTATTAAGATCATGACCCCCATGCGGGCCAAGGACTGCGTCCCACCCGATTAGCTTGTAACCACCTCAACACTTCCTACAGTGCCTGGCACATAGTGAGCACTTAACAAATAGCATCTTTTTTTAAAAAAGGGACCAAAATCTTCCTCAAGCTTCTGGTCTGTTTCTTACTACGGAATAGGAAACGTGGCATTAACTACCATTAGGTGGGTTGTGAGCTGGTTTCGGGGACGGGGGACACTAGCGTTGTAGTTGCCATATATCATTCCAAATAACCATCATCACTGAATAGTTGGCCAGCACCCACAGGGTGTATAGCAATGAACTCAGGGCTATTAAAAGTGAGAAAAATGTAACTCTGAAGCACTGCACTTATAAAAGGCACAATCCATATCTTTGTGTTTTTCTCAGTAGAGTGAAAAATGGGAAATCATTAGAAAATTTTGGAGAATGCCCTGCAGGTATCTAGAGCAGGAAACAGGCGGGAAATGAGGATGCACCAGCAGGGACACTTTGAACATCTGCCATTGTCAACTATGAGTTTTGGGGAGCAAAACTCCTTTTTCAGTTCCTAATTTTCCACTTCCTGTCAAAAAATGCCACCAGGCTTTAACCTGGTGTATGATTAGTCTATCGGGTACCTCTGGACTTCCCAACCTCTCGCTGTTTTGGTGCTTTTTCCAATAGCATTGTGGTATGCAGCACTATACACTCTGTTGCAACTGAGAAGTGTAATCTTCAAAACTGCTGCGAAGCACTCTATGAGAATCCTGTTCAGCGAAGCCTAAAGAAGTTCAGTTTCCCTTAGAAGGTGACATGAAGTGAATCCCCTGGCTTGGAACTTCCTCCCTCTCCACATCAGACAGACCTGCCCCCTACTCCTTCCACATTCATAGTCCTTCTAAAATCCCACCTCCTCCATTAAGCTTTCCCTAGTGAATCTCTCAGTGCCCTAAGACTTCTCATCTCTCCAGCCATCTACAGATGTAGAGTTATTTATATCCTCAGCACTCTTGCGTGTTTATTTTTTTAAATGGTATTTGTAAAGCGTTTACTATGTGCCAGACACCTTAAGGATCTCTCCTTGCTCGCTTTTTCTTTTACCTGGCAACAGGAGCTTGGTAACACCCTTTGAGGCCGTGATGGGCCGTTACTGAATCTATTTAGGAGGTAACTTTATTGCAAAACACAGCGGCTGTGTTTCAGTTGCCGAATGGCAACTGTCCTGTGAATCTGCATCCACTCAAAAAACAAACCCCCCTGACGCCTTTCAGCCTGCCTTTGTGGTGAAAATCAGACCACTGCTACAAAATGAGTGACCATGGGATAATTACCAGCTGGAACATGTAATGGTGTGATCACGGAAATAGGTCTAAAAGACCAGTATTCTAATGGGAGATATCTCTTCTAAAAAAGAATTTTATTTTTCTCTCCACCCAGGGTTTCTAATTTTGACATCTTCTGGTATACTCACAATCTCTTCTTTGTATTCTACATGCTGCTGCTGATGCATGTCTCAGGGTAAGTAAAAATCAGAGCTTAAAACGTGTCCCACCCTTCAATCGCGAAGAGGACAATGTAGTAGAGGAAGAAGGAATTAATTATGAGCGGATCTTGCCAATATGCCTCTGGGCACTCTCACATGTTTTTGAGTATCCCAATAAGTCACACTTCAGGCATGTTTGAGTTATTTTTGTAAACTGGGGGCCGAAATGACTCTCCCAGAGAAATGTAACTCCTGAGAATTTCTTTACTGGAAGTGGTAATGGTAGTTTTGGAGACCTGAACTACCACTGCGGTAGTATCTGCTTGACTGCATCTACTGTCTTGCAAAATTGGTACCAAATCAACACCGAAGTGTTTTCAAATGAAATGCCGAAGGCACTTTCCCATATCCGCTAATAGGCTCTAAAGATCATATAAAGATTCTCCCCCATGGTCCTCTAAAACACTGTAAGAGCCCAAGAACTCACCCCTGGTAAGTTTGTGTTTGTAATTCTAGAAACAATGTAACTCTCCACAACTGGAGAATTGCCTTCAATAGACTTCTTCATGTTTTATAGTTTCGTAACGGCTACATCCAGAGTAGCTAAAAACCAAGCAACAGTGAAAGAGCCAGGGAATCTATAATTCCCCAAACCATTGATCTGAAACCAGCAGGAGAAAATCTCACGGAGCAGGGCTAAATAAAGAATTATTTCAGCTGTAAGGATGGTAGTGGTGTGTTGGGTTGTATATGTATGCCCACTGTACAAGAGCAGAATTTTAGCAACTCACAGTCTGCTCTCTCGAGAAGTACTCAGATCTGCTGAAGTAGCATGGCCTAGTGGATAGAGCACAGACCTGGGAATCAGAAGGACCTGGATTCTAATCCAGGCTCCACCACCTGTATGCTGTGGTTAGTCTTTGGCATTCGTTCCTTTTTCGTTAATAATGTCACTTTCATTCATTCAGTCATATTTATTGAGCGCTTACTGTGTGCAGAGCACTGTACTAAGTGCCTGGGAGAGTACAAAATAACACTGCTCCTCCATCACCATGGCCAGAGCTTTAATGAGGCGCTAAAATCACCAATTTTAGTTTTAGCTGTTCATTTCCCCAACCCAGTTGTTGTTGAATGTAAAATGGCCAAAAGCAGAAAGTCTGAAATACAAGGAGTGAAATAGCGGGTGGGTACAAGTGATTCCTAGCGCTCCCTGTTTCCTCCCCAAAAGCAGAGGTTTGTAACATAAGAACACTTTTGTTTTTTAAAAAAAACGATTGCCAATCCTTGTTCAGACCCTCAACCCACCCACCGCAGTCTTCTGCTTTCTATAATAGCGGCAGGCTGTTTAGAGGAACCATAATGTGGCTGCCCTCCTTACATCCACTCCCATAGATCTGGATGGACCCTCTACACTTGTTTTTAATAGAAGTTAAACCAGATCTTAAAATTGCCTTCATTTTCATTCAGGCGGTAAGGGAGACAGTCCTGCCTTAGCTTACAGATAAGATTTTGTCAAAGACACTGCAAGCTTAAACATTAAGACAATGATGCTTTCCTTATCTGTAAATAAGCTAATGACTGAACAATGAAAGCAGTTCCCTAAGTCAAAAGAACAAACCTGTCTAAGTAGCAATGAGAGAGTCACAAAAATTCCCCTCCTTTCTCTCTATTGCGTCTCATCAGGGAAGCAGCGTGGTTCAGTGGAAAGAGCCTGGGCTTCGGAATCAGAGGTCATGGGTTCGACTCCCGGCTCTGCCACTTGTCAGCTGTGTGACTGTGGGCAAGTCACTTAACTTCTCTGTGCCTCAGTTACCTCATCTGTAAAATGGGGATTACCTGTGAAGCGCTTAACAAATACGAACATTATTAAATCAACTTGTACTTTTTGCCAACTTTTTCTACTTCTCAGAGTACGACAGGACTCTTCCTCTAAAATTTCCTGCTGTGAGACTCTCAGGGCAGAAATGATGGGCTTCAGTCCTCACCCGGGCCCAAGGGGATTATTGGAAGGAAAAAGCAATTATAAACTTGAGGCAGAGGTTGACTAGGGAGCACATTGTTACTGAGATGTGGCTCCTTAGCCTTAGTAATCATTCCCATTCAACACTCCCACGGCCGTCAGCATGGGAGTGATGCGTGGGCAGAGATTGTAACTCTGAGGCTTAAATGAGAAAGATAATGCTAGCGCAGTCCTAAAATACAAGAAGAAACAAGTCAATTGCGTGAAATGAAGGTAAAACGAGAGCCAATGAATGGATCGTGGGAGCTAAACTTTCTTTACCAGGATGGATAGGACATCACATCATTCCCCATTCTACTCCAACAGAATTCTACAGTTCCATACCATTATTCCCCTGGTAGGGGAATGGTGTTGGTGGTATTTTTTTTTCCAGCATACACAAAATCAATCAATCTGAGCTCTCACTGTGTGTAGATACAGTGTTCGGTAGAAGAGGACAGTCCTGAGTTGGTAGGAATGTTCCCTGCCTACAAGGAGCTTACAGTCTACGGGGGACACAGACATCAAAATAAATTACAGACATGTACATAAGGGCTGTGAGGCTGAGGGAGGGATGAGTAAAGGGTGCAAATCCAAGCGTTTGGATGACACAGAAGGGAGAAAGAATAGGAGAAATGGGAGCTTATTGTAGGAGATGTGATTTTTAATAAGGCTTTGAAGGTGAGAAGAGTGATAGTATGTTGGATATGAAAGGGGAGGGAGTTCCAGGACAGAGACAGGATGTGGGTCATCCAGATTCCTGATTCTTGGAGGGGGCCAGTGCTGACAGAATTAGGGAGATTCATCTGCCAGTGAGTACTGGATGCAGTGAAAAGACCCTGTGAAGACCTACAGCACAAATTTTCCTTGAAGGATTTTGCAAAAACACAACCCCTGTGTTTAGTTTAAGGAGGCCTGGGTACAGACCATTAAGATTTTCACTCGTGCATCGTGGGTTTAAGCCTCACCTGTGGTTCAAACACATTGGGAAAGGGAAAAATCATTTTTCTACATGTTTACTCCAAGGGAGGAAGCAGAAGCATGGAGATTAACTCAGTAACACATCTGTCAAACTGCCAAGGCGATCCTGCAACTTAAGTCACAATAATAGCTTTCAGAGAAATAGTTATTTGAGCAGCGCACAACAATTCATATTTATATGTCAGATATAGATTATTCTTTCACTTGGACATGAGATTGGGTCACAAATCATATTGTTCAAACAAAAGAATTAGCCTTTCAGCTTTATTTAACATTTTTGCGATGGCCTAAATAGCTTTTGGGGTTTTTTTTCCCCCAGGAAGTTCAATTTTCCTACCAGTAGTAGATTCCAAGTTTGGTAATGAAACTCACTGCCAAAAAGAGAATGATGAAGTGGACAAACTGCTGCGTACTAGTACTATTTTAATAATTGGCTTCTTTGTAATTTATGTCCTTGCCATGAGGCACATCCAAGAGATTGCAATAATTATGCCTCGCATTTACATAGAACTCTGACTTCCAAATGCTTTCACAAGGCTTAAAAGCCAGCCCCAGCCCAAGAGTTAATAAAAATACTCTGGAAGCTGGAGAAGTCGTCATTGGTCTTGTTAATGCTGCAAGGCATCATTACAGAAAGATTATGACAAGCAGAACAAAGACAGCAGTGAAGCCTTGTTTTCCACTAGGCAATAAATCAACAGATAATAGGAGGAGAGGAGTATTAACGCCTCAAATCTCAGACTCCATTGAATTTTAATGGGATTTTTCTGCAAGTTGTCAGTTTAGCCCTGGATCCAGCAGTCTTGTTCTAAAATGTGATGTATTACCATGATCACGAAAATGGAATTAATCTCATTTTAAGTTAAACATAATTTGTTGACAGAAAACATTCAGAAGCAGGATGTGGATTTCCTTAATGTACCCTTCCAGAACGTAAGATGATATTAGGTGGAGCATGAATCTCCCTGAAGCTTTAAGTGTTGAGCAAGATTTTGGCACTTATTTTTGGTAATATATATTAACCTATGACACCGGAGAAGGCTCAGATTGGACATGCTTCCAGCTCTCATGTCTGTATGCAGTCAGCTGGCTGTTAGACATGTTTTTGCAACCTGGGATAAACTGTATGACTGAAATAGAGAAATAGTTCAATTCCTTCTTCAGCTGATAGCTCGAACCTCCTCATCATATAGCTGGTGACGAGAAACCGAGTGAACTGATTTGAGTTTCACTTCCTTCCACTTCTCTGGCCTGTGATCTGATGGAGATGACTATGAGGCTGGAACCAGAGGAGAAAAGGAGTAAGCGGGGACAACCTTGAATCATTCTCCATGGGAAGACTCGGCCCAAGAATCATGGAGAGGGGGCTGCAGACAATCGTATTTATCGAGTGCTTACTGTGTGCAGAGCACTCTACTAAGTGCTTGGGAGAGTAATAATAATAGTGATGGTTTTTGTTAAGTGCTTTTTATGTGCCAAGCACTCTGCTAAATGCTGGGGTAGATAAAAAGTAATCAGGTTCTCCCATGTGGGGCTCACAGTCTTTAGCCCCATTTTACAGGTATCAGGCACAGAGAAGTTAAGTGACTTGCTCAGGGTCACACAGCAGACAAGTGGCATGACCAAGATTAGAACCCAGGTCCTCGGATTCATAAGGCTGTGTTCTTTCCACTAAGGCCACACTATTTGTCTCTAAATGTGGTGCAGTGTACTGATTATTTGCTGTAGACCAACTCTTAGTTGACCAAAGTGCAAGAGATGTTAGGTTATGCAAAACCTCTTCCACCCAAGGAAGAATCTGGGGGAACCTTAGAAACATGCTTCAGTAGGCAAAATATTTCAGTTGAGCATTTTACAGAAGCGGTGCATTCCTAGGGGATCTAAAAGCCGAATTTAACTTAATCTTCCTGACTATAGGAAGCACATTTATTTTTATTTTTTTGGCTAGAGGCAAAGTAAGCACAACTTGTCAGACACAACTGTAGGTCTATTTTTTAATCCAAATATAAGATAAAATGGTGTGTTCTATGATTTTTAGAAAGAAATGGGTTCTTGTGGAAGCACCAAAAGCCACAGATTGTTTTTTTAAGGGAACTCAACGGGCAGAAGGAAAGAAAGCATGAGACTCTATTACGGTGGATACAAAAGAAATTGCATTCGGTGGTGCGAGTGAGAATAGTTCAAGAGTGCTTTCTGTCTGCATAGCTTAAGGCAGTGGGACAATGTTTACCATTTGTTTAACCTTTTTTCTTGTCAAGGCCTGATAGATTTTTGTTGTCACCTGGAAGAACTTGTGTCTAGAGCTTCTTTTACTCACTTTTGGTTCAGTAACTCCGCCTGGAAGAGTAATAACCTCTCTAAAAATGATGTCCTGGGTATTTCATCATTGTCATTTGGCCCCTAACTCTCTGGAGAGTTGAAAGATGTCAAAACCCGCAAAGTAGGCACTTAACAAATACCATAAAAATTTCCAAGTTGGCCTTGTCGAAGGTCTTACGAAGAGACCAGTCTTATAGCTAGATCAGATCATCATCAACTAATTTGACTTTATTGAGCAATTGCTATATGAAGAGCACTATTCTAAGTGCTTCTGAGAATACAGAAAAGTCTGAAGACACAAACCCTACCTTCAAGAAACTTACAGTCTAGAGAGGCACTAAATAACTAAACCCAAGAAATGAAAAAAAGGCTCACCTCTGGAAAAGTTGGTAGTTGTGCTCCCCTTGTTAAATTCTGTGGGTCAAGATGGTGGTAAACTCAGGGTCAGTTGGACCCAATGTTTGGTACAAGGTGGCCTTTCTTCAGTTTCTAGGAAAAGGAGATTTCTGGGAAAGTGGTATTAAGTGACATGGAATTTCCCAATCTTACCCACTGAGGGGCCTGAGCAAATCTAAAATTAGATCAAATGTAATGGCGTTAACATTTGCAATACCAGCAAGAGACTCAATTGCACAAGTAAACGCCATCTAAAAATGCATTAGCCCCAATATTCCCTCATTTCACAGATAAACCTTTCTTCACTTCTAACTGTTCAGATTTTCTGACTAGACTTTTTCACCTTCAGCTAGGTTTTCATCAAGTGTAACGAACGGGACCTGAAAGGAGATTATGAAACATATTAACACATTCATCTAGTGATCTCTCAGAGTAAACGAACAATTTTATAGGGACACATTTATAAAATAAAGTCACTTAAAATGCCTACAAAATGCATTGCCTCCCTGTCCTTCTTTCACAGGAATCCTTTGGTATCTTAACCTTCTTTCACTCCAAGGGGCCACATATTTTTAGGTTTTGTAACTTTTCCGGCATGCTGGTGAGAGATCTTTGAGGTTGCAGTGCTGAGGAGATCTGAGGCCTTTTCACGTTCTATCCTAAATTCATTGTTTGAGAGCACACTTTAGAATAATTTAGAGCACAACACCATAATTAAACTAGTCCACAGGTGTGTCCTGTCGAAAATTCTTCCTCTGAAAGATTGCAAGAAAGTGTGATAATGGCCCTGCATGATATCCATTTTTAATGATGGGGGTGGACCGTCATCCTAAATTTCCTAACTTTTCCCTCTATTTCCCTAATTTTTGCTACAGTAACCCATTGTGGACCATGTGTCTATGAATAATGCATCCCAACGTTTCTTGATCTTACTGGTATTTTCTGCCTGCCCAAGTTTCCATGTTAACTAATTCCATATGTTTACCACCCGCTGTGTGAAGAAATGTTTCCTTTTGTTTATTTTGAAAGCAACATCTTCCCTCATGAAGAATTTCTCTGGAATAGAATTGTTTCCATACTTTCTCATAAAAAGCTAGATGATTTTTCCCATAGCATTTCAAAATTTCAGCTCTTTAATCTCTGCGACATCCCAGCGAAGTTTACACATCACTGCCAAAATGGGCTTAAGTCAATTTATGATTTCATCTTAATTCCGTCACTATCAATCTGGCTAGTCAATGGGCAGCGTTTCCATTGAATGCCAGAAGTAGGAGTGAGTACAGGTATTGAATCCCCATTTTGCAGTTGTGGACACTGAAGCACATAGAAGTTAATTATCTTGCCCAAGATCACAGAGCAAGCAATTGGTGGAGCTTGGATTTGAACCCAGGTCCTCTGACTCCTAGGCCTTGCACTTTCGACTAGACCATGCTGCTTCCCTTGAATTTGATAATCACTTCCAAATTATATTTTATTCACCACACTTACATCCACACTCTTCTGATTGATGAAGAAACCAAAACACTCTGGCATGCTGTAAAGCAAGAAATGGGGCAGATTCAAATTTGAGTCTCTGGTTCTCCAGTCTGGTCTCAGTGTTCCATGTTATGTGTCTGTGTTTAGGGAGAGAAAGAAAACCAAACAGTGAATTGAGGGGAAGGACCATTTGTTATTGTGTGTACACTGTGTGCAGGATATAGAGGGGGAAGGCACGTTCTTGGGTTTTATTATTTTTATTTGCTATATCTTTGAGAGCCAGTGAAAACTGTACATGTATAGGTTTTTCTTAAAATAAAACAGCCCGGGAACATCATGGGAATGTTCCCTTCGGGCTTCTACTAGAAATCGTGTGAAACAACTTCCCCATCCTAGGTTATTCAGAAGGAAGCTTGGGTTCTTCCTTAGGAATGCTTGATGATGACCCAAAAGTGTTCCATAGGAAGGACAAGCAAGACATTATTCATTTTGAGATCGATCACATCCTTAATCAGTGTTTTTTTCATCTGCCAACCATGGAGTGTAAGATCTGGGGCCATTCGTCAGAGGAACAGGTGCAGTTGGGATGCAGTGTGGCCTAGTGGAAAGAGCACGGGCCTGGGAGTCAGAGGGCCTGGATTCTAATCCTGACTGGCCACTTCTCTGCTGTGTGACCTTGGACAAGTCATTTGTGAACTCTCTCTGGGACCGGGATTGTCTGATTTGAGAATTTTGTATCTATCCTAGTGCTTAGGAGAACACTTGGCCCATAATAAGTGCTAATACCAATCAATTTCTTTTTTCTCTTTGAATGCTTTTAAGCATTTCTAAAGAATACTCATGAGGCATAGGTTGATTTCCATTGTTCCTATGTTTAATCTTGGTTTGTCCTTTTCCTTTTTACAGAGGGCTGCTCAAGTATCAGACCAACCTAGAGACACATCCCCCCGGCTGCTTGAATCCCAACCGAACCCACCACAAGGATATTCACCCAGCGGAGCATTTTTCTCAACGGTTTTCTGAATACGGCCCCAAGCCTTTCCCAGAAAGATATGGGAAATCAGAACCACTGATAGAAAATCGCTTTGCCAAAATTTGCATGGAGGAGCCTCAGTTCCAAGCCAATTTCCCTCAGGTCAGATTCCTCATTCAATTTGGGTCTCGGATATGTGGCAAAGTCTAGTAACAATTGTTGTAACTAACTGCTGTTGGCAACTGTGGAAGTTTCTCCCAAGGGATTTGCACTGACATGCTATTCTAGGAAAATAGGAGGACCGCCCTCCAAAAATGTTTTGTTGAGAAATCAAGTGACATCAGGTCCGGTATGAAGAGAGGTAAATATAGGGCTTCTTCTCTCATTGTATTACGACTTCTGATCTTGGCTCTGCCACATGCCTGCTGTGTGACCTTGGGCACAGCCTTCTCTGTGTCTCAATTAACTTCATCTGTAAAATGGGGATAAAATATGTAGCTCCCCCACCTTCTGAGAATTACGCCCTGTGTTGGACAGGGCCTGTGACCAATCTGTTTATTTTGCATCTACCCAAATGCTTACTACAGTGGTTGGCACAAAGAAAATGCTTAACAAATAGCACAATTATTATAATGTTGGGAAATTAAAATTACTCAGGGGGCACAAGAATGAATTCTTTTATTCTCTTAAAAATTTCAGTTTCAGAACAAGATTTTTCCATTCACAGTGCTTAATTCTTACACTTCACACCGTCCCTCTTCCATCTTTAAAACCTGGGTCTTCAATTGGCCATTTCCCCATCCAGCTGAGTGACCCATTCAGAAATTTGACTTGCTGAAGGTGGAGGTAATGTCTTTCCCCTCCTTAATCCAGGATTGCCCATCCTTGCTTTGTCCTGACATCTTCTCAGGTTTCTTTATTTGGGTTGAATCTTGTGTTCTATCCCTCTCAACTCTTCTTTCCCTTTATAAAACTTATGAAGAAGCATGGCCTAATAGAAAAATCATGTCTGGTGGTCTGAGGACCTGGGTTCTAATCCCAGCTCTGCCGGATAAATTGCTTAATTTCTTTGGGCCTCAGGTTCTTCATCTGTAAAATGGGGTTTTGAAACCTCTTCTTCCTCCTAATTACTCTGTGAGCCGCAAGTGGGACAAGGACTGTGTCTAAGTCGATTATCTTATATATACCTCAGCATTTAGTACAGTGCTTGGAATATAGCAAGTGCTTAACAAATGCCATCATTAGTATTATTATTACTGTAAATCTCCACTCCTCATTTGTCTAGGAAATGCAGTGTATTCATGGCTTGGCATAACCTCTTTCACATTTCCTACCTCACAGACCATCAGGGTAGATGAAGATAGAAAAAAAAAATAGAAAACCCAAACCTGGTCTTAAATTGCCCCTGCCCTTGATTCCAGGATTGTAGAGCAGTGGAAGGTTTATTAGCAGTGTGAGATCATAGAGATTATAAGGGCATCAGTCACTTAAGTGACTCTTCATGTCACTTAAACCACAAATCACTGAATGAAAAGGAGGTTATTTCAAACTGTATTTTCCTAGTCTGAGACGTTCGATGAATTATTTATTTCATGTCCTCAGTGAAATCTGGAATGAGAATTTTTTGAAGGTTTTTGTTGTTGTTGTTTTTTTCATTTTTGTCTAGACATGGCTGTGGATTTCCGGACCTTTGTGCCTGTATTGTGCCGAAAGGCTTTACAGGTGTATCAGGAGCAATAAACCGGTGACAATCATCTCTGTGATAAGCCATCCTTCAAATGTCATAGAAGTCAGAATGATCAAAGAGAACTTTAAAGCCAGGCCAGGCCAGGTGAGTTCAGAATCAGCCACTTCAAAATCAGCCCTTTCACTAAAGAGCAAGTTTTGGAAATTAATACTATCAGCCTTTTTGGAATATTTGTATATATTTTTTCAGTCTTTAATTTTTATTTGGGTCATTCATTTCAGTACATTATTCTGCATTGTCCAAGAGTGTCTGCATTAGAAAATCATCCATTTACCCTCACAATGGTAAGAATTTTTACTTTGTGCTTTCCCATTTTCCAGTGAAGAGTCTATGAATGCAATATTCATCTATAGGCCTGCCATTGGCTTTTGGGTGATGTAGTTGTGAACTCCAAAGATATTTAATTCCATCATTTGAGGAGAATATGAGCTCACAGCTGGCATCTTTTTCCTGATCTTGTCACAGCTGGAGGAATAAATGCTTATCTTATATTTGAGTTGGGTTGATTCATTGAAAAGCTAACTCCAGGAGCTCACCTTGTGTGCCTAATAATCTATTAAAATATGACACTTCTAAAATGTGCATTTAATCCATAAAATAAATTTAAAACTTTAATACCAATTGCTTCTAAAAAGGCTCTGCCAAGTTTTTATCTGTGTTTTGAATTTTGTAGGAGAGACATTTGTTTACTAATAAGGAGTTTGGTGATTAGTTATGTGGTCTGTATTTGGGTATAGGGATCGAGTTTCTGTATTTTATTGCTCAATTTTATTCTCTCGATAACTTCTTTAACTGTTCGCGACTTGTTTAGGTGTCTGCCTCCCAGACTAGATTACCGTCTCCTTGAGGACAGGGATTATACCTACTATTTTCTAATGTATCCTTCCCAAGTTCTTAGTACAGGACTTTGCCCACAAACGTAGAGAAGCAGTGTGGCCTCATGGATGAAGCCTGGGCCTGGGAGTCCGTGGACCTGGGTTGTAATCCCAGCTCCTCCACTTGTCTGCTGTGTGACCTTGGGCAAATCACTTAACTTCTCTTTGCCTCAGTTTCCTCAACTGCAAAATGGGGATTCAATACCTGTTCATTCATTCATTCAATTCAATAGTATTTATTGAGCGCTTACTATGTGCAGAGCACTGTACTAAGCGCTTGGAATGAACAAGTCGGCAACAGATAGAGACAGTCCCTGCCTTTTGACGGGCTTACAGTCTAATCGGGGGAGACGGACAGACAAGAACATTGGCAATAAATAGAGTCAAGGGGAAGAACATCTCGTAAAAACAGTGGCAACTAAATAGAATCAAGGCGATGTACATTTCATTTATTTATTAACAAAATAAAATTAACAAAATTTCTGTTCTCCCTCCTACTTAGACTGCAAGCCTCTTGTGGTAGAGGAACTTTTTCCAACCTGATTTGCTTGTATCCACCCCAGTTCTTAGTACAGAATCTGGCACACACTAAGCAGTTAACAAATACCACAGTTATTATTATAACAAAAGAACAGAATGCTTATTTCATGAAGGGAAAAAAATAAGTTCATTCACCTGGTTCCCACACTGAGGGGAAAAATAGAATGGTCCAACCTTTCTACTTTACTTCTATTCCCTCTGCTTTGACCCTGGCATTTCCAACGTCAACTTTTCATTCCAGAAACAGAATAATAGAGTACACTGAGTAAGAGCCAAAGAAAGACTTCCAGCCCTTTCCTCTGGCGGACTCAAGTTTTAATTAATCTAGTCTGAGGAATTACACATGACACACTGAAAATTACGTAAATCTAAGTGGTAGATGAACCAAGCATCTGGATTAGCACTGCGGGTTGCATAGTATTTTAAGATGAAATAATGTAGCTCTGATCCCACATGGCAACTTTTGTCTATGTATTTCCTATTTGAACACAAAATATATAGAGGACATTGGGCTCCCATGTATTTTGCTTTAAGAAAGCAAAATTATTTTTATCTATATTTATATGTAAATATATAAATAAGACTATCTATGTATAGATAGATAATTAGTCTTATTTATTGCAGTTTGTGGAAGGGGGAGCAGCTGAGGGAGAATCAGCAGATAGTCCTTCATTTTGATTAGTCTTCCAAAGAAGTCATTATTACTTCTTCATAGTACCATAAAACAAAATTTGCATTTATCAAACCAAGAGTTCTTTATAAAAAGCATTCATTGCCACCTAAATAATAAAACTGCAGGCAACACAGTACAGCTCCCTCAATGTCACACAAGTAAATGGGAACATTGGATAGGTTTTTTAGTTCAATTTAAAATTAAAAAGGTAATTGTTCTCCCCTTTTTTCATAGGAATAGTCTATTCAAACTGGAAGCAGTTTTCCCCTTTCTCTTTAGATTTTGTATGAAAATTCGTGAGAACTTGTATGCCGTCAAATTTATTTGCTCTTTGGTACTGAACATCGTTAAGTCATTTTTCAATTAGCCTTCTTATCGGTCTAGTTCTCCTTGGAATGTGCAAGTTTTTTAAAAATAACAAAATATTTGAAAGCTCCAAATATTTGAAAGCACCAAACGGCATGGTAGAAAGTCATTTCCATTTTAGGGTTTTGGATATCTGTTGACAACAACCTTCAATGATCTTAGCCAAACTAAAGATCTATAGAGGTCCAATATTATCTATGACTTGAGACTTGAGCCAACCAATCAATCAATTAATGGTATTTATTGAGTACATACTCTATGTAGAGCAGACTACTAAGCGCTTGGGAAAGTCCAATACAATGGAGTTTGTAGACATCATCACTGCCCACGAGGAGCTTATAGCCTCTATATGTGCTAAATCCAGTTGTTTGGATGCTCCTATTAGTGTCATTTAAGGGCCTTACTCAATATTAAATGGCAAAACAAGATCATTAACAATGAAGTTCTGAGAATTAGTTTTCAGGCAGCATAATCATGCTACTCTGGGTGGGATTTGTGAGGAGGAATGAGCTTCAGCAGGAGACCCAAAGAGTTGCCGAATGAAAACAGAAAGGAAGGAGGGCAGAGGAAACATTTTAAGCACATGATAACACAGATTCTCAGACAATCCTGAATCCCAACTGAAAACGGGGGGTTAGCTGTTGAGGACTGCATAGCGAATGGATCTACCGTTCGCTATGCAGTCCTCAACAGCTAACCCCCCGTTTTCAGTTGCAGCGTGGCGCAGTGGAAAGAGCACGGGCTTTGGAGTCAGGGCTCATGAGTTCGAATCCCAGCTCTGCCACTTGTCAGCTGTGTGACTGTGGGCAAGTCACTTAACTTCTCTGTACCTCAGTTCCCTCATCTGTAAAATGGGGATTAAGACTGTGAGCCCCACGTGGGACAACCTGATTCCCCTGTGTCTACCCCAGCGCTTAGAACAGTGCTCTGCACATAGTAAGCGCTTAACAAATACCAACATTATTATTACCAACTCTGTAATGTCGTACTCTCTGAAGCGCTTAGTACAGGGCTCTCCACAGAGTAAGCATTCCAATACAAATAATGGTGCACTATTTTTTTCCTTCCTTTTCTGTTTTCAGTCTTATTTACTGAACCCTTAACTGTGTGAGAGCATTGTACTAAACACTTGGGAGGGAACAATATAACAATAAACAGACACATTTCCTGCCTACAACGAGCCCACACTCTAAAGAGGGAGGCAGATATTAATATAAAAAAAATCAGTTACAGATATATGTAATTGCTAGCAAGAAAGGAGTGGCACTTTTCAAACAAAAGCTTCATAAAGAATGAGAGATGAGGCAAAAAAGAAACAGAACCACAAACATCAAAGTCTTTTTGTATGAGAATGTAGCCAGGACCGTAGGTCCCATGTTCGCCTCTTAAGCCACACACACGAAATAGGTAAATTGTATCATTAGGAATGTCTTTGACTATGGAAAACCTAGGTATATATGCATATATACCTACCCACACCTTTAAGGATGTTGAGGTATAATTCCACCATTTTAAAATGTATGTAGTTCGTGTCACATTTCTCTGGAGTCTTATATTCTTGTAAGGACACATGTGATTATAATAATACTTTTTTTTAGCTAGAAGAAAACAGACTCCTTACCATAGAGCTAATGTAATTTCCTCTTCCTTGAACAAGAATAAAGTAATTTGAAATAGTTATAATTAGTACTTTACATAGTCACACTCAAGTAATGATTTATGCAGATTGAGAAATAATGGAGAGCTCACTTATTCGATTACTTGTAGGAAGTTGGACTGTTACTTTGTATTTGTTGGTTAAGGCTGATTAAATTCAGAATCTTTTAAAAATGGCACCCCCAAAATATTTTAATATTAAAAACACAGTTCATGGTTGGGATCTAATTTTACTTCAGTAATGTGTTGTATTAGAACATTAATTACACAGAAATGGTTGCTGAAATGGAAAGCAGTGGATTATTAGCCTGACTCAGATGTCCAGATTAATCTTGCTTTCATGCACCTAGCCTGAAATAAATTTCCAGATGTTATTCTGAGGAATTGTTCTGCTCTGCGTTGATTATTTTTCTTCCCCTTCAAATAGTAAAATGACAGATGCAGGGCAGTAAACAGTACCTTAATTGAAAAGCAATTATTATTTTACTTCTAACTGTCATGCTCCTGTTTTTTTAGAACTAGTTGTTCACTGCAAATGTATTCTTTTTTTATAATCACTAATGATAATAGTGGTACTTAAGCACTATGCTGAGTATTGGGGTAGATTCAGCATAAACGGGTTGGACACAGATCCGGTCCCTTATGTGATTTATAGTCTAAGGGGGAGGGAGAAGTGGTATCTTATCCACATTTTACAGATCAGGAAACTGAGAGACAGAGAAGTGACTTACCCAAGGTCACACAACAGGCAAGCGACTGAGTGGTAGAGCTAGGTTTAGAACCCAGATCTCCTGACTCTCACCCCCATACTTTTTCCACTAGACCAAGCTGCTTTCTTTTCATAGTCCCTCTCTGTCTCTACGAGCTGATAAATTTTACAGTGCCCAAGTTATGCAATGCCATGAAGAACATTGGAGAGAAATTGTGAAATTTGCTATGAATGTTCTTCATGGCATTGCATAACTCACTCGATCCATAGACTTTCAACGTTCTAATGGGACATTAAATCCCAAACTGGGGATTCTCAGTAGCCTCTAGACTTTTGATTGGTGTTTTGATTGGTGTGTGGGTGTGTGTGTGTGTGTACAGTTTCATTTGATTTAACAAATGGCAACTATTACATCCATTTTTTCATTTATGCCATCATAGTATGATTTAGTTTTTGTTTTTCCGGCCTAAAAGTTAATGTTTCTATTATGGAAAATGACTTTGGTTTAATGGAAAAAAATTCCACACCAATAAACTTCCCAATTGACTCCAGTTGTTTCACAGATAATTTGAGTCGTTTGTGTTCTTGAGCAGTGGGGGTGGGGATGGAGTTTATGCTTTCAGCTTCTCTAAGGTCCTTGTGCAAAATGAAAATATCATGAGATTGTCTCCCAAAAGGCAGAACATTCAGACTGTTGGGAAATGGAATGAGAAATAGAATAGAGGTGTTCATTGGTTTAAGAAGAAATTTATTTTCAGTTTTAGGCCCACATTCACCACATGTCAAAGTGGGTAAAGGAAACTGGGATATTTATTGAGTGCCTGTTGTGTGTGGAACGCTGTTATTAGCACTTGAGCTAGCAAAGTGGAGTTAGGACCCACAGCTGACCTAGCGGAAAGAGCACGGGCCTTGGAGCCAGAGGACCTAGTAGGTTCTAATCCCAGCTCTGCCATTGCCTGCTGTGTGACCTTGGGTGAGTCATTTCTCTGTGCCTCAGTTTCCTCATCTGCAAAATGGGGATTCAATGCTTGCTCTCCTTTCTACTTTGACTGGGAGCCTCATGAGGGACAGGGACTGTGTCAGACCTGATTAACTTATATCTACCCCAGCACTTAGAACAGTGTTTGAAACACAATAAGCACTTAACAAATACCATAAAAAACACAGGGGAAACACACTTAAACGAATTAGAAATAGGAGGAAACAAGTTACTATAAAATATATAGTATGTTGGGCTGGGGGGATGGATATTAAATGGGGAAATTAAAAATTAATCAGGGACATTATTAAAGTCAATTAATCTTCCTGTCTTTCAATGTAGAGTCTATAAAATTGGGGAAATCCAATATTTTCATGTTTGGCAAGGATCACTCAGGGGAATCATAAATTAGGAAGCAATATTATGTGAAGTTGAATGGAGGCTTCAAAATGATAACTCTGTTAATGATTTTTTATGTTTCCATTGGAGTTCCAATTAAACGCCTTCTTTGTATTAGGACAATTAATGCTCTTTCCATGCTCCAGACAGTAAGATAAATATTGGCTTAGGAGAATGAAATTGTTGTTTACCCTGTCTCCTATAACACTAGGGTGGTGTTCTTGAAAACCCTCATGTTGCATTGCAGGACTCACCCATTCCAACACCGTGCACTTGTGTACAGATGCAGATCGTTTCTTCCCACTCCTGCACACTATAACCCGACTGACTCCTGGAGTTGGATCGACAGCAGTTGCCTGGTGGAGAGAGCAGGGGACTGGAATTCAGGAGTCCTGGACTCTAATTCCAGCTCTGTCACCGGGCTGCTGTGATCTTTTCCGCATGTGGCCTCCATTTCCTCATCTGTAAAATGGGGATACGCCATCTGCCTTCCCTATTGCTTAGATTGCAAATGCTTTGAAGAATAACGACTTATTCTGATCGGATTACCTTGTATCCTCCGATGCTTAGCATAGTGTTCAAGGTCATTCAGCGTGGTTGAGGTCATTTAGCGTGGCTCAGTGCAAAGAGCCCGGACTTGGGAGTTAGAGGTCATGGGTTCGAATCCCCACTCTGCCACTTGTCAGCTGTGTGACCGTGGGCAATATAGTATTATTATTACTAAGTGCTTAATAAATACCACTGCTGTTCATTTCAGAACTTTTTTACACACGTATTATGGTATTTGTTTAGTGCTTACTCTGTGTCAAACACCCTTCTAGGTGCTGGGGTAGATACAAGTTAATCAGGTCAGATACAAGCCTGTCCCACGTGGGGTTCACACCCCTGTATGCTTTCTTTAAACTGCGAGCCCCATACATTTGCACAGATACCCTCACCCCTCGTAGTCAAAAAGGCTGACGACGTCAGTGACGGTGAAACCCCTCTATGAGTGCATGTGACTGAAAAGGCTACAGTCCTGGCAAAATTATGAACACAAAAAGACTGTCCCTTTTTGTGCTACATTGAACGTTCGCAGCGCTTGGTGCTGCTTTCTCCTTGCCTCTCCTTCCTTATGAAGCTTTTGCTCAAAAAGAGCCACTCCTTTGTGAGTAGCAGCATGCCACCCTGCTCTAATTTTTTCTCCTCTTCTTTTAATGGTCAACATTTGACTCCCAGTTTTCATCTGGGATGCAGCACTGGGGCCGAGGCTTTGTTCGACCACGTCTTTAAAACGTCTCCTCTGCCTTCCTTGTTTACAAGAAACGGCTTCCTGGGAGCAGTATGTTTTTAGCTGTCGATTCTCTGTGGGCTCACGTAGCTTTTTAAATGACTTGGGTCTTTGAGGCAGTTTAGAGTGGCGTTCCACAAAGATGACATGGTTGATGTTATTTCGTGGGGACTAAAACCTGCTAAGCAATTGCAGGAAACTCAGTTCTTTTCCAGCCGTGATAAACATAGCTGGTCTAAGAAAAGAAACTGATGTCTTGATTTAGTCAACTTAAATGGTACTGATAACATTTTCATTTGCCGGCTGTTACAAGTGGGAATTATAAAGTAGTTTTACAAGACGTAGATATTTGGGAGTGACACTGATAATTTACAGTTCGAAGAGTCAAATTATTCAATGCAGTAGGTTTGTCTGTTTGCTATTAAGAGAACTGCTATAGCATCTGTTAGTAGTCAGAAAACTGACTTTGGCAGCATCTCAGAGAGTTGGTCTGGATTAGTCTGGAAATTTCACTGAGGTACTAGATAGAATGACATTTTGAGGCCCATACTTGCTAGTGTAACGGTCCAGCTGTTTGAACATTGGAAAGCCTTTTAATCCTCATCCTTTTTTATGGCATTTATTAAATGCTTACTGTGTGCTAAGTGCTGGGGTGGATACGAGATAATCAGATCCCACCCAGACCCTGACTCATATAGGACGCCCGATATTTCTTATCCTCTTATTAGAGATGAGGATACAGAGGCCCAGGGAGGTTCAGTGACTTTCCCAGTGCAACACAGCAGGCAGAGTTGTTAATTGAACCTAGGTCTTCTGATTCTCAGACCCAAGCTCTTTCCACTAAGAGTTGCTGACTAGGCCAACCTCTCCATCTTGGAGATGAATAGTAATATAAAATTAGTGGTATTTCAGTGCTTACTATGTTGCATTGCTTTTTTATGTATCTTCTGTTTGTTTGAATGCTCCAGTCGCGTGTTTAAAGCATCCTCATCAGCATTTAGATATTTGTGGTTGCTCTTTCTACGTATCTTCCCACTTCTTTTAGGGTAGAACTGAGTTTTAATAATGCTATTACGGTGGCAAAACTGGCTTTAGTGCCCTTCACTGCTCAGTCCTACATGTCCAATATGGATATCTACTACTGTGCAGTTTTCCTTCCACATGCATGGTGGGGGAGAACGAGAGACCGTTTGACTAATTCCTTGCCTCGGATTGGAATGCTTAGTACAGCCAAGTGCTTAGCACAGGGCTCTTTACACAGTAAGCACTCAGTAAATACCATTGATTGATTAATTGAGCAAGAATATGGGGTCGTGGATTGGATTTGGACCAAAGAGAGGCATTTCTCCCTTAATCTGGGATTAGGAAGGACTGCTTCCTAGCTATTTCTGGGAGCACGCGCTGGATTTTTCTTTTTAACTTAGTTGGCTTCCAATAGTGCAGGTATAAATTTGTTGCTCTGAGTTTTACTCACCCACTTACCGTTTAATCAATCCTAAATGGACAGTTCACAGGCAGATGAGGTCATAGGACTGGCTGTGGGACTTTCCAATTTTGTATCCTGTGGTGTTTTTAACATGCCAAAAAATGCCAGCTCAATCTGAGGTGCAGTGCTGGGGAATCTATTTTGAGCATATGGCTCACCATACTTCATTCTCAAGACCTTCTATTGCCGGAAAATCCCGGGGCCTCAGGCTAATTTAAGTTCTCGCTTCTAGTTAATAGTCTTTCAACTTAATCCCATTTCACTTGAAACCACCAAGAAAAGTACCCATTGTGGTAAGTCTGAATTTTAAAAACCCTTAAGAGCCTTACTCTTTTAGGAGGCCCTATACTTTCTGCTTTTATAATCTCCGTGCAAACATACAAAAGTTTTTTCCTCCCCTTGACATCTGTCTTCTAAGTTGTGTGATTCATTAGTTTAGACTTGAATAACCCAGTTTCACATATTTCATTTTCCATGAGTCAGGCCTAAGTCTAGCTGTTATTTTCTTATTGTCTGTGTTCTTTACATAGCATGCCTACCACTGACCTCACATTTCTAGGTTGTTTTCTGATTTCACAACCCATTGTTTAGGAATGTTCAGTCCAGTTTTCAATGAAAACCAGATAAGCAATTGCCGCATTCGACTCTCAAAGACGTTTATTTTCCGACTGATTGGCGTTAGAGTGTACAATCCCTCCCCCGTCCTTTTCGCCCAGGGTAAAAATCTAAGACGGTCTACATCAGCTGGGGTGAGCTGGCTTGGCTTTACCTCTTCTGTGCTGCTTTTTCCTGTAGTTATGCTGCTCTTCCCTTACGTGGCTGGATCGGATGGAGTAAAATTATGGCAACTCTAGAATTCATTCATTAAACGGCAACGGGGCTCAAGCCTGAATTTCAGAAGCTGGGAAAAGCCGCACGGCCGAGTGGCAAGATCCCAGACCTGGGAGTCAGGGGACTTAGATTTCTAATCCTGGCTCTGCCACTTGCCGGCTGGGTGGTCCCTCTAGACTGTGTGCTAGACTGTGTGGACCGGGAATGTGTCTACCAATTCTGTTGTATTGGAGAGCTCACCTCCTCCAAGAGGCCTTCCCAGACTGAGCGTCCCTTTTTCCCTCTGCTCCCTCTCTGCCCCCACTTCAACTCCCCTCAGCTAAGCCCCCTTTGCCCCCTTTCCCTCTGCTCCTCCCCCTCCCCCTTCCCCTCTCCTCAGCACTGTGCTCATTTGTATATATTTTTATTACCCTATTTATTTTATTACCCTATTTATTTTGTGAATGAGGTGTACATCCCCTTGATTCTATTTATTGTGATTAAGTTGTCTTGGTTTTGTCCATCTGTCTCCCCCGATTAGACTGTAAGCCCGTCGATGGGCAGGCATTATCTCTATCTGTTGCCGAATTGTACATTCCAAGTGCTTAGTACAGTGCTCTGCGAAGAGTAAGCGCTCAATAAATACTATTGAAGGAATGAATGACTCTCCCAACTGCTTAGTGCAGTGCTCTGCACACGATAAGCACTCAGTCGTATTTGAGAGCTTGGGAGAGTACAATAAACAGACCCCTTCCCTGACCACAACAAGCTTACAGTCCAGAGGGACTAATGCCATTGATGGGTTGACTGAGCCAGGGAAATCACTAAACTTCTCTGTACCTTCAGTTTCCTCATCTGTTGAATGGGGATACGATGCCTGTTCTCTTTTCCACTTAAACTGTGAACCTCTTTTGGGACATTGATTCATTTTCTTGTATCAGTCAGTGGTATTTGAGTGCTTACCGTGTGTAGAGCACTGTGCTAAATATCTGAGAGAGTACAATACAACAGAGTTGGTAGAAACATTCCCTGCCCACAACAAGCTTACAGTCTACCTAACCCAGAGTTTAGCACAGTCCTTGGCACATAGTAAGTGCCTAATAAAAACTGTTATTTTCTAGGCGTTTAGACTGTAAATTCTTTGAAGGCAGAGAACATGTCTGCCCATATGTTGTATTCTCCAAAGCGCTTAATATTTACTGCACATACTAAGCTCTCAATGAATATCACCGACGATACTGTTATCATCATTATTAGAATTATTATTAAAGTTAAAGATGATTTTATTGATGGTGATGGAAATTTTCATCTTCCCATTTTTGAGGCATTACTACATTAGATGGCCAAATTCAATTCTCCAGTTGCCCATACCTAGTCAAAGTGGTGACTTAAATGTTTTTTAAATGGAAAATCTTCAAGGATAATAGATTTTTATCTCATGGAATTGTATGATGGTGGCTTTCTTCCAGTGATATAACAGTAATTCCAGGAATGCTGAATGATGGTCTTTCCATCTGGGACATTACGTGAATTCAGTGGGATGTTTTAAAAAATGAATCATGAAGGCATTGGAGTTTTTTTTTTAATTCAAATAAATCGGCAAGGGAGAAGAAATTCTTTCTCTACAATACTGGCGAATCCCAGTCTTAATTGGCTCTTGCTGCCAAAGCATTTATTAGACTATGTCAGTATTTATTTCATTATTACTCTTGCATGTATACATTATAGAAAAAGACATTTTAGACAAAATAGTAATAAATACCAATTCTCGGCTTTCTGGTAATATATAACGCAAATATTTAAAATGTGAATTTTCAAGTAATGAATGAAGTAGGAATTGATAGTTCTGGCTGTTTTTTTTTTTTCTGGGAAACACTATATGGATGATCAAAGAAATCAGAGTTGTGTGTCCAAGTGCTGATTAGAAACAGATTTGTAAATTGCTAGGAGCATGAAAGAAAAATTAAGTTCCTGTGCAGTGTGTGTTGGTCTACATATTTGTTATTTAAGTTCATTTTAACATTTTTCTAATTAAATTTCTTTGATCTGGGTTTCCAATAGAACATCAAGCCTGCTCCGAGCTATTCTTGCATAATTCTCTTCATTGAATTTTCTTGGCAAGCAACATTTCTTTCAGTTTGTCTAGGACGGATGGTCCAATCTCTTGGATATAGGGTTTTTAAGTGTCGGTTTCATAATCTCAAGATAAATTTATGACAGAGTGAGAAAACATGAAGAATTTTCGGTCTCAAGAGACTGAAATGGGTTAACGCAGGTTTGAATGAACAGAAATGAGACATTGTGAGAGGACCTCTGTCCACTGGTCAGAACAGGACATTTTTCAGAGTGCCTGCCAGCTCTGAACTGAGAGCATTTGCACTCTTACCCCCGTCCTTCTCCCTCCAGCCTTTACCCCTTGACCCTTCCTTCCATCTTTCACACTTCCTTCTCCCCACTTTTCCTATATAATTGCCTTTCTTTCTCACTTCGCATTCCAATTTTGCTATTGAGTTGAAATCAGGTATACTCAGCTGTCCAGTAGAAGTTCTAACCCCCCAAATGAAAAAAAAATCACCTTTGCCAATGTGAATTAGAATTTAAAAAAATTTATAGCAAGAGGAATCTGAATTTGGACCATTGTGATTATATGCAATAGGATGTTTATGTGAACTACCATTAGAATAGAATAACCTTTAGAAATGTAGGAATGTTATTGCTTCTGAATATTTATTTCTAAAAATATAATTTAGCCTTTTTTAGGACTTTATATGTTTCTGGGGATGGTCTTATTGGAAAGATTTTATACTGCTTTACAAGTAATAAGTATCTATAGGTTGTTAGTTCTCTTCCTGTTGGTACAGATTTTTTCCCAAATGTTTTAAGAATTACAAAATACATTTTAATCTCAGATGGGAACAATTATCTTTCTGAAATGATTCTGAATTTTCTTCCTTTTTTTTAGTGTCCCACAGAAACCAAATCAACATTCGGAGTCCATCTTAAAATAGTAGGAGACTGGACAGGTGAGTAAAAGACTCTGGGATGCTAATTGGCAGCACAGTTGTTTTAGTTTGATAATTAGTGGTATTCTTTTTTTAATGATGTTCGCTAAGCACTTACTATGTGCCAAGCACTGAGGTAGATCTGAAGTGTTCAGGTTGGACACAGTCCATGTCAATCTAAATCACCATTTTACAGATGAGGTACCTGAGGAACAGAGAGATTAAGTGGCTTGCCTAAGATAACACAGCAGGCAAGTGGTGGAGCTGGCATTAGAACCCAGGTCCTCCGACTCCCAGGCTCCATGCTCTTTCCACTAGCTGTCTCTGTAGCTACTGTGTACACAACCCTTTTGTAAGTGCTTGGGAGAGTACAGCAAGAGCAAAGACTAATATTTCTGGCCTCAGAGTACATACAAGCTAATAAACGAAGAACAACCTATAGACCCAACATGTATTTGTTTCCTAGTAACACCACCATTCTCTCTCATCTGCCAACTCCCACCATCTTTTCAAATTCTTCAGTTTCTTTCTGTTTTAGACATAATTATACCTATCAGTCTCATCAGTGGTATATATTGTGCTTGGAAAAGTACACTAAAGTAGAGTTGATAGACATGATTCACACTGAGAAGGAACTTCTAGTCCCTGCCCCAACTGGGGCTCACAGTCTATCTTGAAGTGAGGAGGATTTAGTCCCCATTTTACAGCTTAGGTAGCCGAGGCACAGAGAAGCCAAGTGAGTTGTCCAAGGTCACACAACAAGCAACTGGCAGAGCCGGGATTAGAATCAACGGCCTCTGACTCTCACATAGTGCTGTGCTTTCCACTAGGCCATACTGCTAACCATCTTTTTTTTTTAATGGTATTTGTGAAGTGCTTACCAGGTGCCAGACACTGTACTAAACCCTGGGCGAGAGGTCAGCGGTGAGATAGATGAGATCGAGGTACAGCGAGTAGGTTGCCATTAGAGGAATGAAGTGTTCGGGCTGGGTTAGAGTAAGAAATCAAGGAAGTAAGTAGGAGGGGCAAGGTGATTGAGTGCCTTAAAAATGCCGTGCAAATTGCATTCTCTTCTGAGTCTGACAAAGGAGCTGGAATTGGCCAAACCAGCTTTTCTTGGTTGTGCTGTATTTTACTGTCCTTTATTATACTTCTCCTCCTGTCTCTTATTTTACTGTGATGGTGTGGGAACATGTAGGAGTTTAGAGAAATCAACTCTGATTGCAAACCATCCATAAAGTGCAAACCCAATGGAAGGCACACCCAACTTTTAGTTTTATTTTACATTGGAAGATCTGTAAAAAGACTCCACGTTACTAGTGCAAATAACCATGAATCTCCACACACATCTGAAATGTCCTTGCTTTCCCATTTAATTTACATTATTTGCATTATTTACAAAATCTAGCTCCTATTTGGGTTTTGGTGCGGTTGGAAAAGAATGCAGTTTAGAAAATTCTAATGGACATTTCATGGGCAAATTGAGACGATACAACAGAATTGAATGACCCTCATTGGACTCTCGCTTGGAAACAACTGAAAAGAACTATTATTCTCTTGATATTGAGAAATATTTTCTTTTGTATGTTTGTTATGGTAAATTGGAGGGGAAATTATTCCAGCGCTCAGAAAATTGAAAGGGAATCATTGACCTTATCAATAATAACTGGGCCAACCGAGGCAATCTAATTGTCGGTGAAAAACTGTTTGAATGCCGCTTAGGTTTAACAGTTAATTCTTTGAGAGAATTATTTTTGCTTGGTTAAAAAAAATGTAAAAGTAAATAGTGCATCTATTTTCCTGAACCTTTTTATTATCAAATACTGGAAAAGGATTTTTTTATAGTTGTCAGGCATCACTGTTGAAAAGCACAGGTAGCTAGGGGCATGTAGGTAAATATTGTGAATATTTACAGTGTCCTGATTTCCCAGGTGGATTATGTATTTATGGGGGCTTATGGGTTTGAAACCCACCAAGAACAATCCAGTCATCCTACTAAATTGCCACCAAGATCCAGGGACAAACAAGAATGAAACCTTCACTTCCTCACCCTATTTTCCCTCCCTTCTGCATCAAAAACACACTTAGGTCTGTACCCCTTAAGCACTTCAATTCTCTCCCCACCCCAGCCCCACATCACCTACGTACTTATACTTTGCTGGTTCTCCTATCTGTAATTTATTTTAATGTCTGTCTCCCCGACTAGACCTTGAGGGCAGGGATCATATCTACTAACTCTATTGTATTTTCTCAAGTGAAACAAATTCTTCAGTTTTCCCAAGTACAGTTCTTTGCACATAGTAAGCACTCAGTAAGTATTTTTGATTGATTGGATGCCTTACTAGTTCTCAGGTTTGGAGAGAGAGAAGAGGGGAGAGGTCTCAAATCCAGCAAAGCAAGGATGGAAGAGAAGTGCAGAGAAAGAAGGGAACAAAATCTTCCATTAGCATCCTGTTGAGTTGGGTACTGTGGGTAGAAGATGAGGGATAGAGAGAGCATAAAGAACGACTGATCCTTGGAAGAAATGTGGAAAATGGCTGACTTAGGCATTGGCAACAAGACAAGATCCATCAGAAACCACTCCTAGGTGACCATGTGGATCCCTCAACCTGGTTACAGTCTTTCCTTCTTATAACAATGATGGTTTTTATTAAATGCTTACTATGAACCAAATCACCATGCCAAGCACTAGGATAGAGACAAGATAATGAGAGCAAAAACAGTTGTTTCTCATGGACCTCACCACTCATCATCCAATCAGTGGTATTTATTGAGCACTTACTGTATGCAGAGCCCCGTGCTAAGCCTCTGGGAGTGTACAGTACAATCGAGTTGATAGAGATGTCCCCTGCCCACAACCACCTTGCAGTCTAGAGGGGCACTTGTGACCAAGCTGTTTTTTTATGGATTCCGATGTGTTTCTCTTTTCCTTCCTTTACAAAGAAGTTGCTGATTAATTGGTTTTCTCACCCGTGGTGGTATTCTTGTGTCTGAAAAAGATATGTAGTTGCCCAAGTGAGCCTCAGAAAGGAACCTATGGATAGGAGCTTCCCACCAAATAGAATGTCTCTCCAGTACAGAAGAGGCATTGCTGTCTGCAACTCTTCTTTTTATTCACAGTCCACTATCTTGGGTCAGATGGGATCATCCAATTTTTGAGCATCAACATAATCTATTGGCTCTGCTTTCCCAGCTGTTGAAGTCAAAAGGTCCCAGGCAGAACTGAGATTTGCATTACTCTCTTCCCACACAGTCCATTAAATTTTCCTGATGTCCCTCCCCACCCCCCACATCTTTTCATTTGTTGACACTCTAAACCAGCCCTCTTCTGACTTTACAATCCCCTAGAAATTTGCAAAAAGCTATATTTAGTCAGTGCTTTGACCAGCAATATTTGTATGGGGAACTTTATTCTCTGGCCATGTGTCTTCCTTTTTCCTGTTCAGAGCTCACTGGGAGTTAGTGAGATCATAGGTACTACTTTTTCATTTTGAGTTTAAGGGCAAAGAGGAGACAGGGACTGAAAGGGAGATTGGAACTTGGGTGGCTGGGGAGAAGGGCAGGGTCCAAAAAGTAACAGGTTAGAAATACACCATTTTGTGTCTTTTCCCACTCTGACTGGAAACTGTCAGATCTGGGCAGAAATCTGAGTTGAGGAACCTGATTTGGATTCCCACAATGAGCTTACAGTCTAGAAGGGACTGAGGCCCAGAGAAATTAAAGCCCAAGGTCATAAAGCAGACAAGTAATGGAGGTGGAATTAGAACCCAGGTCTTCTGATGGAAAGAGCCAAGGTTCTTTCCACTAGCCCACACTGCTTTAATCATTAGGAACAAAAGCTTCAGTGATTTAGTGGAGAGCACCTTCCCTTTGCTATCTCCACAATAGCTCTAATGAAATTCCTATTTCTGTTAGAATGGAAATAATCGCTTCTAGGCAAGCCATAATATGGGGTGTTTTATTCAATAGGCTCATTTTTATTTTGTAAAGCAAAAGGATAAGCTCCCCACATTCCCTTGTCATGGTTTTTATCACAGGGAACTTGAATCATCCAGTAGGCCCTGAGGAATGACTGATAACCTCCCATTCAAAAGATTTCCAATGCCAGTGGTTCAGGATTCTACAAGATGCAACAGGAACTCAGATGGGATGCATTTAGGCCTTGGGAAAAATTGTGATTTCTTCCTGTAATCTCAAGACCGTAAGCCCTTTGTGGGCAAGGAAAACTCTGTTAAATTGTACTCTCCCAACTGCTTAGTGCAGTGCCTGCGTACAGTAAGTGCTCAAGAAATCCGATTGATTGATAATCATACCCAGTAAACGATCAGAATTTGAACGAAAGTAGGAAGTGACTTAGAAACAACATATTCTGATTACTCCACATGGCTTTCCATACTGAGAATGACCACTGAGTTGGCTGTGGGCAGGGAATGTGTCTACCAACTCTGTTGGACTGTACTGTCCCAAGGACTCAGTGCAGTGCACAGCACACAAAAACTCAATAAATAAAATCGATTGTTCAGGAAGCATTTTTTTCTGAAAAATAGAACATACAGCCTTTTTCTTCAAAGGTACATAATCGAAAACTATTCTATTTCTGCTTTCCTTGAAAATGTATCCTTCAGACAGTAGTTTCTGTTGTTGTTTCTGAGTTAAATCCGGTGGCCAGAATAAGTATTCACGTTTAAAGTGAAAGTCGTCTAGAATCGTGGATCTGTTGGATCACTTTAGGTCATGAGTTCTAATTCGGCACCGCCACTCGTCTTTTTTGTGATCGTGGGCAAGTCACTTTACTTCTCTGTGCCTCAGTTCCTTCATCTCTAAAATGAGTTTCAATCTGTGAGCCCCACGTTGGACAGGGACAGTGTCCAACCCGATTTGCTTATATCCACCCCAGCGCACAGTACAGTCCTTGGCGCATAGTAAGTGCTTAATAAATACTATAATTATTATTATTTAGTTTAAGAAGTCCATTTTGAATTTTCCTGTAGGCTACTTTGTTTCTGGAAGGCTGTTTTTTACCAAGCCACTAGCAATAACAAAAGGACAAAAATAGGACCCAACCGGGTTCTTTCCACTGAGACTAATTTGAGTCCATTAAATTCTTTTCATTTGTGAAATTTGGAATCATCTAATTTTAAGTCCTACAAGATGACTGATTGGTTTAAAAATACCATTCACCAGACCAGAGAGGTTAGGTAAAATTAATTCCTTTTTATTTTCCATGGAATCAGGCAGTTCTTTATTAGAGGAGAACAAAGGAATTGGGAGGAAAATTGAACGGAGGAAGGAGAGCTCATCCTCTAAGGAGAAAAGAATAGCCAGAAAGAGATTTTTTTAAAATGATGTCATATAAAGTAAGGAAAGTGTCTACCGTACTTGGTGATATTGTACTCTCCCAAGTGCTTAGTACAGTGCTCTGCACACAGTCGTAAATAAATATGACTCTTAAAGTAGCCTTGATAATGTGCATGTTTGTGGGTATAAGGGATAGAGTGCATTGCACACCTGCTATATTGGGTTATATTTTTCCCATTTCTCTTTTGCGTTGTGTCAAACTGTTGTGCATATGCACCCAGTTTGTGGGATTGAGGGTATTCGTTAGCTCTGGAGGGACCCGTGACCATGAAGGAGAGTGCGTGAGGTTTCTGCTCACCCTGTGTTTATAGGGAGCAAATTGGGAAGGGCTGTCCCCAACTGGAGAAGTAGTGAGATCTAGTGGGGAAAGCACAGGCCTTGTCAAATGGAGATTAAAACTGTGAGCCTCATCTAGGACAAGGGCTGTGTCCACCCTTATTGTCTTGCATCTACCCCAGTGTTTAGTACAGTACCTGGAAAATAGTAAGCACTAAAAGAATATTGTTTAAAAAAAAAAAGAGAGAACAAGAGCATGGGCCTGAGAGTCCAGAGTTCCCGGGTTCAAATCCTGGGTCCGCCACTTGCCTGCTGTGGGACCTTATGCGTGTCACTGAACTTCTCAGTGCTTGGTTTCCTCATCTGTAAAACACTGTGGTACTTTGGAAACTTTATTATACAACTTTCCCAAAACTCAATTTTCTTATAACCCTGTGCTTTAAGAGGATTCTCTGTACCTTCAGAGCCTCAAGAAGGATGGAACACTTTGCCTTTTAGTCTCTATAGTTTTGGTGCCTTATTTATTGTTCAATTTGATTTCTTCATCTGCCTGATTTCACTCATATCTTAATAGTTGTTTGTTTTTCAACAATTTCGGAAGGAATAATTTGGTGACAAGGCAACCTAGATTTTATCAGCCACCTCATTAAATTTGTGTGCTGCCTCAATTCCATCAGACGGCATTTTTACCAAAATATAGTTTTGTGCAACCAGATGCTGTGGGTATGATAAGCAGTGTGAATCTCACTGTATTTGCCAGAGCCCCGTGTGTCATTAAATACATATGTTACTATAGCAACAGAGGACTGTTGCTCAGTGAAAGGCACCCACAGATGCAACCGAAAGAAAAAGTTGTCGGAAAATACGACTCAAGTAGGGAAAACCCTTCTTTCCTTCTGATGAGTTCTAGTTCTGGGGTCCTGAACTGTCAGCTTTACTAATTAGAATAGTAATAATTGTGGTTAAGTGTTTGCTATGTGGCAGATACTGTACTAAGTGCTGAGGTAAATACAAGGTCCCACACAGTCCCTATTCCACATGGGGTTCTCAATCTTCATCCCCATTTGACGGATGAGGTAAGTGAGGCACAGGAAAGCGAAGTAACTCGCTCAAGGTCATTGAGCAGACAAGTGATGGGTCTGGGATTAGAACTCAGGTCCTTCTGACTCCCAGGCTCTACCCTCTAGGCACTGCTTTGCTTTTAGTGGTAAAATGTTCATGTGTGCAAGATATTCTGAGCAAAGACACGCTTATGGATGCTGTCTCCTTATTGGCTGTGTCATCCTTGAACCAAAGAGGCCATCCCTGACTAACCCCACATTTTTCTGCTTAAGCCCTCCCTTCTGCATCATCTGTGCCCCTGGGTCTGTCCCCCCGAAGCACTTTAATATTCACTCTTCCCTCAGGCCCAAGCTATTTCAACTAAGTTAGTGCACATGTGTTTTTTTTTTGTCAGGGCTAAGGTAAGTTCCCGTAGCACTGGTGTATATACCCTAGTGGCGTAGCCTAATGGATAAAGCAGGGGCCTGGGATCAGAGGACCTGGTTCTAATCCCGGCTCCAACCCTGGCCTGCTTTGTGGCCTTGGGCAACTCACTTAACTTATCTGTGCCTCAGTTTCGGTAACTGCAAAATAGCGATTCAGTATCTGTTCTCCCTCCTATTCAGGCTGTAAGCCCCATGTGAGGCAGCGACTGTGTCTGACTTGATTAACTTGTATCTACCCCAACGCTTAGAATATTGCTTGACCCACAGTAAGCCCTGAACAAGTACCATAAAAAGACATTTTCTATCCATTAAGAGCGGTGCAAAGAATTTCTTTCCAAGGATTTGATTTTCAGTTTTGTGTCATGCTGTCAGCATTCAGGAATGTTTTATCTCATTGTCTCCCCCTCATCGCCCCTCCTCCCACCCGCATGTTAATCTAAAACCTAGAGTTGAAAAACATCAGTCATTTTCTTTTCAGGAGAGATTTATTTTTTCTTAGTAGTGATTTGAAAAGTTGTTGAACTGAAGCTTTGTTGTATATTTTGCAACTGTTTTCAACTGTTGTGAGCAGGGAATGTGTCTACTAACTCTGATATATTGTACTCTCCCAAGTGCTAAGTACAGCGCTCTGCACACAGTAAGCACTCGGTAAATATGATTCATTGCTGGTGGTTTTATGAAAAGCACTTTATTCTCCCTCTTTCTCTCTCTCTCGCTCTCTCTTTCACTCTCAGTCTCTCACTCTTGCGTATTTCCTGGTCAGTAATAGACATGGAAGCTCCATATATTTTGGCTGTGCTCATATAGGTTGTCTGTACTGATAAGTGGCTTTGGTTAAAGTCAGTGAGGCTGAAGAAAAAAAGCTTTCCACTTGGTATCTGTGCCAAGCAAAAATAAAAAATACATCCAGCACTTTAACGAATTACATTTTTGTATATTTAATGTAATCGCTTACTAGCACTTTACATTCAACATTTTTTTACCCTCCCGGAAATAATGATTGCTACAGTAAAAATGAAAAGGATTTAGTGCCCATGGAGCAACATGACTATGAAAATAAAGTTGAAAAAATAAGATTTAAAAGGCATTCAGGGTGGGAAAAGTTACTAGTAAAATAAGTCACATAATAAAGTTTGTGTGCAATGACTTTTGCATTTTCACCCTCTGAGGAAACCACATCTTCAAAAACAAATCTGTCTGTGAGAGCTTTTCATGGTTTGGCAATTTGTGCTACCTGATGTTTCTTTCTCTTTTTTTTTTTTTTGGTTGCAGAAAGATTTCGGGATTTACTACTTCCTCCTTCTAGTCAGGACTCGGAAATCCTTCCCTTCATTCAGCCTAGGAATTATCCCAAGTAAGTGGCTTCCCTCATCCAAGGAGAGACCAATCGATCAATTGTATTTAATTGAGAGTTTACTGTGGGCATGGAAGAGTACGGTCTAACAGTTGGTAGTCACGTACCGTGCAGTCTTGAGAATTTCTGATCATGGGGATGGGGACGTCATAACCCTATAACACTGTCCGTGTGATCTCTTGTGGCAGATACACAGACAATAATAATAATAACTGTGGTATCTATTAAGCACTTTATGTGCTGTGCTAAGAACTGGGGTAGATATAAGATAATCCATTAGCCACTGTCCCTGAACCTGACACAAAGTTCACAATCTAAGGGAGGACGGGTGTCAATCCCCATTTTCCAGAGGCACAGAGACGTGAGGCGACGTGCCCAAGGTCACACACGGCAGGTAAACGGCAGAGGCGGGATTGGAACCCAGGTCCTCCGGCTCCCAGGTCCTGGAGCCCTTTCAGCTAGACCATCCTGCTTTGTCAGGTATCAGGCCGTGTACCTCAAGGGCACCCGGCTGTCAAAGGAGAATCGGTGGCGGAGTGCAGACGCTAGGCTGCTGGAACCGGTGCCTAGCGGAGCTTCATTTCACTTGACACCGTGTGTCAACCTCAGCAGATATTTTGTCAAGTTAATCCCCGCTCTTGTCTACTGGGATTCAGCCATTTATGCTGATGGATTCATTGGGATTTTAACAAGCAGGCTCAGAAAACTGCAGGGGCTGAAAACAGTCAGAATGCCCTCATTAGAGATGCAGAAGGGACTCATACAACCAGGTCACAGGGCTCTTATTTAAAGTTCCCTGCCACGATCTGAAGAGAGAGAGCTCCTTTGGCTCCCAGTTGAAGTTTTGGTGTTTCAGTGTTTAAATCCTTTAAACACGCTCGAACATCTGATAGCACCCGGTGGGGTTTCTAAGCTGGCGAGTTTATCCGTGGTCCTTGGGCTTCAAAGGTGACCTTTCTGAGGGTTCTGATTTTGCGCCTGTGAGAGAGTAACTGATTTTCATCCAAAGCCAGCGAGAGTGGTTCAGTTCGTCTAGGCCGGTACACTGATAACCAGTGATATGCTCCACTCTTAGCATCTCCGGAATCTCCTAAGTGGTCTCCATTCCTTTATGGCTACACTTTGAATTCATTGAACTGCCTGTTCATTAACAAGGTGGTTAACTGAGGGCTTGTTCCCCTACCTGTATCTTGGGACCCATTAGATTAAGAAACTGAGGCCCGATTGTCTCAGAACAAGACTTGGAATCTGAAGAATTCATTCAATAGTATTTATTGAGCGCTTACTAGGGGCAGAGCACCATACTAAGCACTCGGAATGTACAATTAGGCAACAGATAGAGACAATCCCTGCCCATCGACAGGCTCACAGTCTAGTCGGGGGAGACAGATGGACAAAAACAATAACAATAAATAGAATCAAGGAATAGAATCAAAAATAGAATCCTGAATGTCTTTTGTCCTCCAGTGCCTGAGGGAGAGTCACATGACCACGAGCAAGCCACCGTGGGTTCATACCAGTGGCCCATCCCATCCGATACGATGGTTTGAGGTACGGTCTGACCACTTCAGGAGATGAGGAAATGGAAGAACAGAGAGGTTAAGTGACTTGGCCAAGGTCACACCGCAAGCCAGTGGGGCAGAACGGGGGCAAGAACCCGGGTCTCCTGACTCCCCGTCCCATGCTCTTCCCACTAGGTCACAGACTCAGTGTTGATGGTTAGGAAACAAAAATAATAGAGAACAAATGGAGCTTGTTTTTCTCTC
This sequence comes from Ornithorhynchus anatinus, assembly GCF_004115215.2. Classification (NCBI taxonomy): domain Eukaryota; kingdom Metazoa; phylum Chordata; class Mammalia; order Monotremata; family Ornithorhynchidae; genus Ornithorhynchus; species Ornithorhynchus anatinus. The sequence continues at coordinate 26,862,044 of NC_041747.1, forward strand.
CAAGGAAAACCTCTCATGTTCGAGGACAGAGATAGCCGCCCTAGCTCCTGCAGTGTCTGTTGCTGTTTTGCAGCATGAAAACACCAACAGACGCGTGTCAGCCACAACGGTACTGGAGAAAATTAGTCCTCAAAGAGAAATAATTACCCTCATTGCCAGAATGAACATCTGACCCCTCACCGAAACCAGTCAGAGTCATTTTCATCTGCTTGCAATCCCCGAAATTGCTCGCTGTAAAGCTCTGACCGTAACCCAGTGTGACAACTGTGGGAAGGAGAAGCCGGGGAGGTGAGGCTGGTCCCGACCCCAGAGGAAAAGCCAGGAGACCTTGATGGTGTGTGGGCCACCCCTCAGTCAAGTTCAGATTTTCTTCCGTGATGCACTTTAGTGTACCTTGTGCTCTGAGACCCTCGTCTAGGATCCTCTCATTCTTCTTCAGTGCAGCTTTCAGGGGTTGAAAAGAACAGTATTTGGGCATCCTGCCAGGCCCCGGTGGAAATCTGAATCCCGAGCAACTAGCTAGATTGATGCTGGAATGGAGACATTCTGAATCCTAGGAAGAAATCAAGGGGAATGGCAGAGCTGGCAAGAAGCGTGGCCTAGTGGAAAGAGCCCGGGCCTGGAGTCAGAGGACCTGGGTTCTAAACCCGGCTCTGCCACGTGTTTGCTGTGTGACCTTGGGCCAGTCGCTTAACTTCTCTGTGCCTCACTTTGGTCATCTGTTGCACTGTACTCTCCCAAGCGCTTAGTACAGTGCTCGGCACACAGTAAGCTCTCAACAAATACGACTGAACTGAGTGAATGAATGACTAAAACAGGGATTAAATCCTACTCCTTCCTAGTTAGACTGTGAGCCCCATGTGGAACGGACTGTGTCCAATTTGATTATCTTTTATCTACCCCAGTGCTTAGTACAGTGCACGGCCCGTGGCACTCAACAAGAGCTATCATTAGTAAAAATAATAACCCAGTCCCTCTGATGCCTAGATCCACCAGACAATGCTGCTTGTCACTGGATGATGGGTTTTCATGTAGCCAAACTCGTAAACTCCTCCGAGGCTAGAGCCGTGTCTCGTACTACTGGAGTATATCCCCAAGTGCTTAGTACACTGCTCTGTACACAGCAGATGCTCAATAATGTTTCTGCTACAAAAATAAACTATTTAAACCATGATTTTAAGGTCTGTGTGGAGGTGGATCCACAGGTGTGGATGTGGATATATAAAATGTGTGTGTATAGATATCCTTTTTTGTCTCTAACAATCTGTCAGATGGAGCTTATTAATAAAAGTGATGAATATTAATTTACCCAAGAGGGCAAGGAGGCATGATCTCAAATCTCTCCAGAGGATCCCCTGAAGGCATTCCTTCATGACATCTGGGTTGGAGGAGTTCATGTTTTAATGTATTTGCAGAGGTACCGTACTCAGGGGCTCCTAGTTTATGTCCAACTCCAATCCCCCCTGCCCAGATTAAGGCGAACCACCCACCCTCTAATTCAAAACCCACCACCCCGCAGAAAGGAGAAATAGTGTGGCCTCGGTGGAAAGAGCATGAGCTTGGGGGTCAGAGGACCTGGATTCGCATCCCAGATCTGCCAGTTGCCGGCTGTGTTACCGTGGGCAAGTCACTTCACTTCTCTGAGCCTCGGTTTCCTTATTTGTGAAATGGGGATTTAATACCCATTCTCCCTCCATAGACTCCCAGTGGGGCGGGGACAGTGTTCGGCCTAATTATCTTGTGTGTACCCAGTGCTCAGTTTAGTGTTTGGCACATAGTAAGCCCTTAGCAAATGCCATCATTATTCTTTCTGCAATTGCCATCTGTGTGGGTTTCTTCATTTGCCCCAAGCTCAGACCTTCTCCCCCTGGTTCTGACTGAAAAGTGACTTTCTGCTGGACACCCAGCCCTCGACTCTGCAGGGAAGGCTACTTCTGATTCTGCCCTCGGGCCCCCGGCTGGGCTGCAGGTCACAGAAGGCCAGGCCAGGGCACCGCCAGCTGTCTGGAGCGGGTTTCTGCTGTTGGTTCGTTTTCTCTCAGGCTCGGCCCGTCGCCCCCGCTCCCCATTTGCGACAGCCGATTTCACTGCAAAATATGCCGGCTGTTTAATTAAAGTTCGACACAATTCTCCAGCTCATTTTTTTTCCTCTCCCCTTCGATTCAATTTTGGGAGCGTACGTGGACGAGATGGAGAAGTGCCACCCTCTCTCTCCAGAGAGGATTTAAAGGAATTCACCACGTTTGCTCAGTTCCCTGAAGGTTCTTTCCCCACCCACCATCGTCTCATTTATTTTTCTCTGGCATGTTACCATGTGAATTATGAGCTGTCTCAGGGGTGAGAAACCTTTCTTTTTTTCCCTGTAATTAAAAGCAGCTAAAGGCTGACTTGCTCCTCAGTTCCATTAGCTTCCACATTCAAGGAAATGCAAAAATGTGTCTTGAAATCACAGTCTTGATCCCCATTTTAGAGATGAGGGAACTGAGGGCCAGAGAAGTGAAGCGACTTGCCCAAGGTCACACAGCGGACAAGTAGCCGAGTGGGGATTAGAACCCAGCTCCTTCTGACTCACAGGCCCGGGCTCTATCCGCCAGGGCACGCTGCTTCTCTCAGCTTGCCTATTAGCCCTTCTAGACTGTGAGCTCATTGTGGGAAGGGTTGTCACTCTTTATTGTTGTATTGTACCCTCCCAGGCACTTAGTACAGTGCTCTGCACACAGTAAGCGTTTAATAAATGCGACTGAAATGAATAACTGAATGAGCCAAGATGGCGGGCAGGGCGGATTCAGGGAGAGGAGAGGTGTGTATTTGGAGTGAACTAACCCTGAGGGATTAGAGAAATGTCACCTCAGGTGGTAAAATTCCTGAAAGCACAAAGTTGAATATGCATGCAAATGGCAGTTTTATCACTAAAACGCACAGTGGTCACAGAAACCCCTGAACATCTGCTTCCTCATAAATTACAGCTCTGAAATTGTTTTCTTCCCCAGTACAATACCCCTAACATCAACCTCACTTTTATTCACATGCTAAAAGAGAGAAGGAAACCCATTAAGCTCTGTGGTATTTAAACCTGTTAGTTGGCAAAGGAAAAGCTCCTGTTCTAGTTATTAATGAAGCAGGCAAATTCTACAATACGAGAATGTTCAGCTAGAGGCAGCAACAGGACTGAAACAATTTGTTCTTTGTCTTAAATGTGCCAGAATGTTTCATCATTTGAAAAAAAAAAACTGTCACTGAGTATTTTGTATATTATGTACATTATTATTCACTGCAGATACCCATATGTAGGAAATGTGCCGAGGCATATATAAGTCGGTGGATTTGTTCACGAGGTATTCAAATCATCAGTACCAGGCTAGGCATTTTGTAATAATGATGAGTGATTTCTTAAGTGCTTACTGTGTGTCCAGCACTGTACCGTCTAAGTAGGAGGGAAAACAGGTATTGAATTCCTGTTTTACAGATGAAGAAACTGAGGCCCAGAAAACTTAGGTGACTTGCCCAAGGTCACCCAGCAGGTCCGTGGCAAAACAGGAATTAGAACCCAAGGTTCTGATTCCCAGGCCCGTGCTCTGTCCACTGGGCCACACCGCTTCTCTATACGTTAAGGATCATATAGAATTACAAGACCATATCCTTCACCTAAGGGGTTTATAATCGAATGGGGGAAGACTCAAGGAAAATAATGGTGTGAGAATAGAGAGGTTTATAGGTAAAGTTGTGTAGTTTAATGGAAAGAGCATGGGCTGGGGGTGGGAGGACCGGGCCTCTTACCCCGGGCCCCACCACTTGCTTGCTATGTGACCTTGGGCAAGTCACTTAACTTCTCAGTGCCTCAATTCTCTCATCTGTAAAATGGGGATTCAGTACCTGTTCTTCCCACCTTCCCCACTTAGACTGTGAGCTCCATGTGGGACAGAGGTTGTGTCCGACCTGATTATCCTGCATCGACCCCAATGCTTAGTAGACTGCTTGGAATATAGTAAGTGCTTAACAAATACTATGACTACTATAAGTTATCAACACATTGCTGGTAAGTAATTCACTAAGTGTATAGGAATGCTGAGGTTGGGCTAAAGGAAAGGGGGGAGGGCAGTGGGGTGCATTAATCAGAGACTACTTCCTGGAGGAGTTGGCCTCCTAGCCATGGAGGAGAAGGATATGGTTTGGTAATTCTGAGCCGGGAGGGCATTCCAGATGTGCGCTACATTCCAAGCTCTTAGTACAGTGCTCTGCACATCGTAAGCGCTCAATAAATACTATTGAATGAATTAATGAACGAATGTGCGGGGGTGAGGTGTGTACAGTGGATAGGAGATGGGAGAGTTTAGAGCAAAGGACCTCGAAGAAGCTTGCGTGGGAGGGGAGAGGAGGTAGATGAAAAGCCAGCTGATGGAGAGCCTTGAAGCTGATGGTCAGATGATTTTGGCTTAAGTGAGAAGTAATAAGGAACTACTGGAGACTTTTTGAGGTGAGGTGTGATGTGCTCTGATTAAAAGAGACTGGAGAAAGATCCTGGGGCCAGGCAGACCAACAAGGGGACCTGTGTCATGAATAGAAAACAGTAAAGACAGAACAGTCTCATTGCTAACTGCATTCATCTAAAACCTCCAAACATTGATTCGTTACTTTTCAGAGTGTACTGGGAGAGGAGTCTTTTGAGAATCGGATGTTTTCTGTGGCACGATACTCTGCATTTTCATCGAGGAGACTATCGTCTCCTAAATTTAGGTTGAAATATTGAGTTGTTTCATTTATAACCGCCTCAGAGACTTCAGAGCGTTAGATGTGCCCTCTCTGAAGAATTGTATCCTGAGATATCCCTCGTCATTTTTCACACAGCCTCAAGCACAGCGAGCGTGACAGCAGCACAGATGACAGTATTTGTGTGTGCACAATGTAGCTAGGACTTTGGGTTTCTCATGACCTTTTCAGTCCCACACCCATGGACCCACTATAACCGTCAGCCTCTTCAAGTAGAAAAGCCAGCTGGATAGTTCTGCTTCCCGGCACAGCCTTCTGAATTTTGAATTAATACTCTCTCCCAACAGCCATTCTCCCTCATAATCTGGTTTGACCCAGAGAGCCGTGTTTTTCCCCAAGGACTCATCCACGCTGGAAGCATGAAAAAAGGGGCATGGTTTTGTTGAGTCCCATCTATTCCACGTGTCCTAAATGGAATGTATCCCATTTCTTGTCAGCTAACCAGTCTCTGCTTGTTTTTGCAGGGTCTACATAGATGGACCATTTGGAAGTCCTTTTGAGGAATCGTTGAATTACGAGGTCAGCCTCTGCGTGGCTGGAGGAATAGGAGTGACTCCTTTTGCATCCATACTCAACACCCTGCTGTACGTCATTTTGATCCCTTTAAATCCTTTTCACTGTAGCCATTTTATCCAATGCCTGATTAGATACTTTTCTTAAAAACAGGCTTCCTTTTTATTAGTAATCATAAAATACTATTCCACTCTTTGTTAAGCACATACTCTAAGCCAAGCACTGTGTTGAGCGCTGGGATAGATACAAGATGTCCAGGTCCCACGTGAATGGAGCTCACAGTCTAAGTAGGAGAGAGAACAGGTTTTGAATCCCCATCTTGCTGATGACGGATGGAGAAGTTAATTGATTTACCCAAGGTCACACATCAGGTTAAGTGGAGGAGCTGGGATCAGAATCCAGGTTGTCTGATTCCCAGGCCGTTGCTCTTTCCACCACACCGCATTGCTTCGCTTTTAAAGCGGTTCCTCTGTCAGTTCACCTCCACCCGTGCCTCTTCAGAAAGCTGGGCATCTGGCAGAGTTGTCTCTGGAGAAGTTCACTGCAGATTTCCCTGGATTGTGAGAGTAATGGGAAAGTGACCTCTAGATGTGCCATTTGCAATCCAAACATTTATTGCATATATTCAGCCCGAAGAACACGATGGACTCTCTAATGCACTGAGGTGGGCAGAAATGGATTCTCTTTCTCTCCCATGGGTGAGTATGAGCAGAAATGTATTTGTTCTTGAGGACAAGCCTTCAAGTTGATTATTTGAGAGAGACTTTTAAAACTTCTATTTCTGATGAGATTTAGACCTTCCTGAGTATATCATAGAATTAGGAAAGCTGTCTTCAGACGCAGACTGAGACCCCATTGACATAAAACTTTGCCAAATGGGTTCCTCAACTTTTTGTTTTAAATAATATCTCACTCATGACCTTTACAACCCTCCCAGGGAGAAGAGAACATAACAGGAGAAGCACTTATAGGACCACCGACCCTGGTCTTCATAGTCTTTTTTAAAAATCACATCTCCTTCAGGAGGGCTTCCCCAACTAAGCTCTGTTCCTCTCCCCTACTCCGTCTCCCTTCTGCATCAACCTTGCATTTGATATTCACCCCACCCTCAGCCCCACAGAACTTATGTACATATGTGCAATTTATTTTAATGCCTGTCTCCACCTCTTGACTTTAAACTTCTTGGGGTCGGGGAACATGTCTACTAACTCTCCCAAGCATTTAGTACAGAGCTCTGCACACAATAACCTGTCTGTACCTATGCCTGATTGATTGAACATAGTAAGCCTAAGCAATAAACCCTTCACATGAAAGAGAATGGATCACTGAATCAGTCAGTGTTTAAACTGAGTGCCTACTGTGTGCAAAGCACTTGGTAGATATAACAGATGCTATAGATGCTTTCCCTGCCCTGAAGAGGTTTACCATCTAAAACAGACCCCTCCACTTGCTTGCTGTGTGACCATGGGCAAGTCGCTTCACTCCTCTGTGCCTCAGTTATCTCATCTGTAAAATAGGGATTAAGACTGTGAGCCCTATCTGGGACATGGACTTTGTTCAACCTGATTAACTGTTTCATTTGAGGTCAGTGTGGGGCTTTCAGTGTGTCATATTTCACACCGAGTTTATGCGGGGCCAGGTGGATTTTTGAAAGGGATTTTCTACCCGAAACTCTTCTTTTGATCTGAGTCTGCGTGAAACACACTGAACTTTTAGGCACCATGTTATGTTCCTGGGAATTACGTGGGCTGATGGTTTGGGACTCAGGGCTACCCTTTCCTTGCCTCAGAGTTGGCCGAGAGTGTGGATACCTGGCAGTCAAATGAAGGGAGCACTGTATATCTTCCAAGTTCTAAATCAACAGTGTAGGCAGACAGACCCTGGATTCTTCATTCATCCATTCTTTGCATTTTATTGAGCACCTATTGCATGCAGAGCACTGTACTAGATGCTTGGGAACATGAGATGAGAGATTGACATGGTCCCTGCCTTCAAAAGCCAATCAATCTCATGTCACACATAGGGTTATAATCTGTCAGGAAAAAAAAAACAACCCTGCCTGGCTAGCTTAATTCTTTTGAATTCTTCCCTGCTGCATTATGCCAAAGAATAGCAAATAGTCCCATCATTATCCTGTGAAAGAGACAGATTTGATTAGGACTGTGAAGAAACGGGTGAATTCCGCAAACTTCTTCTTTTAGTAAGCCCTGCTGTTGGAAAGTGCGCTGCTCTGAGAATCACGAAACCTGTGTGCAGAGCACTCTTCTAAGTGAGAAGCGGCGTGGCGCAGTGGAAAGAGCATGGGCTCTGGAGTCAGGGCTCATGAGTTCGAATCCCAGCTCTGCCACTTGTCAGCTGTGTGACTGTGGGCAAGTCACTTAACTTCTCTGTGCCTCAGTTCCCTCATCTGTAAAATGGGGATGAAGACTGTGAGCCCCACGTGGGACAACCTGATTCCCCTGTGTTTACCCCAGCGCTTAGAACAGTGCTCTGCACATAGTAAGCGCTTAACAAATACCAACATTATTATTAAGTGCTTGGGACAGTACAAAATAACAGAGTCGGTAGATACGTTCCCTCCCCACAAGGAGCTTACAGTCTAAAGGGGAGATCTGGGTGCTAGACCTGGCTCTTTCTGTAGCTGGCTAATGTAGGTAACTCAAGCATTGTAATACAGCCTGCCTGCCTGTTTACTCGATGCACTCGGGTGCCTCAGCAGGAACACAACTGGTAGCGACAAGTGCGAGCGGCACCGGGCCTGCTACTAACTCTAGAATCGATTCCTTCATTCAGGAAGGCTCAGCCCGATGGGGGAGATTTCATCACCCGCTACAACTTCAGCCTTCTGCCATATAATAGAGACATCCCAGTGGATGGGAGTCAGAAGGACCTGGGTTCTAATCCTGACTCTTTCACTTCTCTGCTGGGTGACCTTGGACAAGTCATTCAACTTCTGCAGGGTTTGGTTACTTCATCGGTAAAATGGAGATTGAGATCGTGAGCCCCATGTGGGACAGGGACTGTGTCTACCTTGTATCTACCCCAGGGCTTAGAACAGTGCTTGGCACAGAGTAAGTGCTTAACAGATACCATTATCGTTATCATCAAATGCCACAAAAATAATTGAAACTGTTCGCTGAACTACTGCTCTGTAATTAAAATGATTTGCAGGGACATAAGGCATCTTTTGCCTTTGTGATCCTTAATGCAAACATATCACTTTGATTTTAAAGGGATGACTGGAGACCATACAAACTGAGAAGACTGTATTTCATTTGGGTGTGCAGAGACATCCAGTCTTTTCGCTGGTTTGCCGACCTGCTCTGTGTGCTGCATAACAAGGTAACTTGGTTAAACTAAGGCCAGATTCTCTCCTTAGTGTGAATTTTGTAGTAGAGTCATGAATTAATGCCACATCTCCTTTTTGATGGTGAATTTTTTTGAAACAAACTACATTTACCGTTGGTTTCTCTGGGGACCAGCCCACCCAAATGGTAAACTGATTTCCATAACAAAATACTATAAACCTAAATATATGGCTTTGGGGGCATGGTAGGTGATCTTTAAAAGAGAAAGGGACTCTTCTTCCTGTACAGATTCCCAATTCCTAAGGCAGAATCATTCAAGAATGCCACCTAAGAAATAAGGACTTTGGCTGTGTAGCTTTGCATTAATTCATGCCAGGATGGCTCCTGAGCAAATCTGATAGAAGATGACCATGTGTTTTTATATTTGCATATATGTGCGTATACATAACCAAAAGAAGGTGAGACAGAAACAGAGGCAGAGAGAGAATTTGTTCAGTAAGTATCTCATAGAGGACTTTGTTGAGTAACCGTGACTCCACTCTTCTTGTGTGCCCCCCCACTTTTATGATATTTGCTAAGTGTTCACTATGTGCCAGGCACTGTACTAAGCACTGGGATAGATACAAGCTAATCCCTGTCCCACGTGGGGCTCACAATCTTAATCCCTACATCATAGATGATGGTACTGAGGCACAGAGAAGTGAAGTCACTTGCCCGAGGTCACAGAGCAGACAAGTGGCACAGCTGGGACTAGAATCCAGGTCTTTCTGACTCCCAGCTGGAGCTTTATCCATTCGGCCACGCTGCTTCTCTAGTCCCCTAACACATTCTGCTTCTTCCGCATCCACGTGTTAGGGTCTGGAATCACAATCCTGCTATACGGTGGGTTGATGAAATCTCAAACGATGCTCTTTAATCGGAGGATTCCTCTATCAAACCGTCACCTGGCATAAGCTGGATTTAAATTTCCATGCTGGCTACTTTAGGCTCCAAGCACCAGCATTTCATTCATTCAATAGTATTTATTGAGCACTTACTATGTGCAGAGCACTGTACTAAGCGCTTGGGATGAACAAGTCGGCAACAGATAGAGACAGTCCCTGCCGTTTGACGGGCTTACGGTCTAATCGGGGGAGACGGACAGACAAGAACAATGGCACTAAACAGCGTCAAGGGGAAGAACATCTCGTAAAAACCGATGGCAACTAAATAGAATCAAGGCGATGTACAATTCATTAACAAAATAAATAGGGTAACGAAAATATATACAGTCGAGCGGACGAGTACAGTGCTGTGGGGATGGGAAGGGGGAGGTGGAGGAGCAGAGGGAAAAGGGGAAAATGAGGCTTTAGCTGCGGAGAGGTAAAGGGGGGATGGCAGAGGGAGTAGAGGGGGAAGAGGAGCTCAGTCTGGGAATGCCTCTTGGAGGAGGTGATTTTTAAGTAAGGTTTTGAAGAGGGAAAGAGAATCGGTTTGGCGGAGGTGAGGAGGGAGGGCGTTCCCGGACCGCGGGAGGACGTGACCCGGGGGTCGACGGCGGGATGGGCGAGACCGAGGGACGGCGAGGAGGTGGGCGGCGGAGGAGCGGAGCGTGCGGGGTGGGCGGTAGAAAGAGAGAAGGGAGGAGAGGTAGGAAGGGGCAAGGTGATGGAGAGCCTCGAAGCCTAGAGTGAGGAGTTTTTGTTTGGAGCGGAGGTCGATAGGCAACCACTGGAGTTGTTTAAGAAGGGGAGTGACATGCCCAGATCGTTTCTGCGGGAAGATGAGCCGGGCGGCGGAGTGAAGAATAGACCGGAGCGGGGCGAGAGAGGAGGAAGGGAGGTCAGAGAGAAGGCTGACACAGTAGTCTAGCCGGGATATAACGAGAGCCCGTAATAGTAAGGTAGCCGTTTGGGTGGAGAGGAAAGGGCGGATCTTGGCATGCAGTGAGCGCTCAAAAAATACCATTGATCAATCGATCCTTTTTTGGCCAGCTGTATCCTCCCCTCGGTGTCAGGGGACAGTTCTATTTCCCATCTACTTTTATTGTTTTAAGATCTATTTAATGTTTCTGAAATCTAGATTTTAGATGGGCGGTTTTGTCGGCGAGTGGCTCTTTCACATTATTTTGCTTCTTATTGAGTTGCGTCTTTGGACTTGAGAGTACAATCTGTTAAGAACAGTTTTTCCTGTGGGATTTTCTTGAAGAGTTTGGTGTTTTTGAAAATTAATTTTTTGACCATGAGCTAGTTGTTTATCTGGTTGAGGTCAGTGACAGCAAAGGCTCTGTTATGGTAAAACCAGGCATCGCTATGTCAGGGAGGCCAGAAATTTTCCTTGGCAGAGAAATAAAATGTTCTGGGAAGGTGAACAACCCCTTGTCCTTCCCCTTCATTTTCCCCTCCCCTCATCCCCACAACCCTCCCTCACTTTGACCCCATCAATGCTTTGATAACCATTATTACCTTTTTTTAATTTTTAGAACTTGGAACGCATAGTACATTTTCTGAAATGAACCCTAGAACCTGCTTCACAAATAGCCACTCACCCTGTCAACGATGGTGAATAATAATTCATAGTGATTGAGTAGAAAAGAATGTTTATGTCATTTCTCTTATTGCCTGTTTACGTACAGGAGAAGGGCAGATTGGTTAATGAAATGTGACCCAGAAGCAGACCAAAGAGAAAAACGCAGACTGTCGATAGTTTTGTTTTTTATTCCCAATCGTTATTTGGGCAGGAGGCTTTGGTTTCTTGATGCTTTTTGCTCCTTGGATGTAAATCAGCATCATTTGATCTAGTGGGAGCAGAGTTGATTGAAGGCTTCTGAAAGAGTTCATTCTCATCCCTGAATATTTAGGCTGATCCCCTTCAAATCAGTTTACTCCTGTGTAAATCCTCCTATCCCATTTTACCAATAAGTATCCGCTCCGGTTCCGGGTGGACTGAGATGGATGAATAAATCAGTAAGCAGTATTTATTAAACACCTACTATTCATTCATTCATTCAATCAATCGTATTTATTGAGCACTTACCGTGTGCAGAGCACTATACTAAGCCCCTGGAAAGAAAGCTCTTGGGAGTGTACGGTAGAGCTAATAGACATGATCCCTGCTCTCAGGGAGTATGCGGTGTAGCTTGGAAGACAGGCATTTATAAAAATTCTACAGATAGGAGGAAGAAGTAGGAAAAGTGGATGAGTGGGTGTTTCAGGAATAAGAAATGCCAATATGCCCCCAAGTGCTGCATAGGGAAGAGAATTCATAATTGAGACGACTGCAGAAGTGCTGAAGTCATAGTTAGAGGCATATAAAACCTGGGAAGGAGAGAAATTAATCAGGGAAGGCTGCTTGGAGGAGATTGAAATTCAGAAGGGCTTCAAACTGGGAAGAGCCAAGGTCTGGAGGAGTTGAAGGGGGGAAAAGAGTTCCAGGCAGAAGGGACGGTTTGAGCAAGGGGTCGGGGGAATGGGAATTCACGATATACACGGGAACAGTATCGATATGTTTGCTTTTTTTGCTCTCCTCCAGCTTTGGCAGGAAAACCGACCTGATTATGTGAACATCCAGCTGTACCTCAGTCAGACCGACGGGATACAGGTATGTGGTCCGGTGTCTGTTGTCAACACCACAAGCCTCTTGCTGATAACGTCAGTCGTGTAGCGGGGAGGATTCCTGCAAGTACTTTAAACAAGAAGTCACCTAGAGTTGAACCGCTTACTGGTCTTTGATTAGGAAAAGACGAGTGTTCCCCTTCTTAAGGAGGTAGTCAGTATTTGGACCCCAAGTTTTAAGAAACTGGGTTCTGTACGGTGCAGCAGAATTAGGCACGTTCCCTGCTCGTAACGAGCTTGTAGTCTGGGGGTGAGGAGACAGTCATTAATATCAATAAATAATTTATAGCGTATAATTCAAAGATATGTATATAAGTGCTGTGGCATTGGGGTGAATATCAAATGTCCAAAAGTCACAGACCAAGTGCAAACAACTCAATAACACTTTTCTTTTTGATGATATGTAAGTGCTTATTATCTGCCAGGTACTTAGCGCTGGGGTAGATATAAATTAATCAGATTGGGCCCAGTCCACATCACACACGGAGGTCACAGAATTAATCTCCATTTTACAGATAAGGGAACTGAGGTGGAGAGAACTTAAGCTACTTGCCCAAGGTCACACAGCAGACAAGTGTCAAAGTTGGGATTAGGACCCAGATCCTTCTGACTCCCAGGGCTGCGCTCTCTCCACTAGGCCACTTTGCTTCTTGTCATCCTGGCTCCAAAGTTGCCACTTGTCTAAATGTATGGGGCCCATTTAAGATATTTTACTTTCTATTGAACTGGAGATGGCAACTCTATGCTGCAATTTCTTCCATAAAACATCCTTGCCAAGACAGATTTGGGAACGGGTAATTAAAAGACATTGTTCGTCTCACGCTGCAGCTGTTTCAAAATGAGGAGAAATATGAAATCTAGGAAATATCACTGATTTCCATGACTGCCATTCAAGAAGATAGAAGCCTTCCGAGGGAAAAGAGGAAGAGATGCTTAGAAGTGACTGAATTTCATGGCTTGTGGTTTGCTAGTCTGTCTTTCGGGGAAAGTTAATTATTACGGGGAGCCAGGCCACCAAGAGAACTGATGTCATAATTATGAATGACTTGTTCACATTTGCCAATCATGTGGAATGGAACATTTTGTTTGGACAGAAAATAATCGGAGAAAAGTACCAGGCCCTGAACTCAAGACTATTTATTGGACGACCTAGGTGGAAACTTCTGTTTGATGAAATAGCCAAATGTAACAGAGAGTAAGTACCACGTTCTAATGATTTCAAAACACACTCAAAGGGTGGGAATTGTTTGTGCTTTATCATCAACAGACCATGAACTCTGACTATTGCAAATCGTCTCAGTTGTAACTGTCTGGCCTTGAGTCAGGAGACCTGGGTTCTAATCCCAGCTCTGCCACTGCCCGCTATGTGACCTTGAGCAAGTCACTGAACCTCTCTGTGACTCCATTTCCTCATTAATAAATTGGGGATAAGATAGCGAATGCCATGAAACGCAGGCCGTCTCCAATCTGTTAACCTTGTACCTACCCCAGTGCTCAGGCTATAGTAAGCACCTTATGATTTTTGTTTTTATCACCAGACATCTATATACATTAAGTTTGCACTCTGCCTTGATGTTTATTTCCTACTTGGCCACCAGAAACCAAATGAGTAAATCACACCCTTCTCATTATAGAATGAAGTTTGCATGTATATTCATAAATAAGAAAATACCATTAGTAAGCTGACATGAACATATTTAAAGTGCATGCAGCTGGCCTATTTCATGTAAAAATGACTTTCGTATGACTAATATTTCATATAACTAATATCGCACCTTGCTTTCATGATCTGATAATGGACGAAGTAACTTGGAAATTCTCCCATTGCAAAAAATGTGTGTTTCTCCTAGGAGGTGGTTTTCGGAAATGATCAGCCAGCCATAGGTCTTGGTTCCTAGTTGTGGGGTTTCTAGGCGTGTAATCATGTCCCCAGAAGACAATTGTTCTACTCCCTTTAATCCCTGAGGAACTAAAGATAATTCCCTGGGTTTTGGTCACTGGAAAATGTCTTAGTAACAGAAAATGAGGTTAGCAAACTCTAGATGAGACCCCTTTAAGAACAAAAATGTGAGCCCATGTTGTTTCCCTTTGCCTTTCAGTCAATCGTATTTAATAATAATAATAATAATTGTGGTATCTAAGTGCTTACTCTGTGCCAGGCACTGTCCTAAGTGCTGGGGTGGACAAAAGTAAATCGGCGTGGAGAGAGTCCCCGTCCCACATGGGGCTAACAGTATCAATCTCCATTTTACAGATAAGGTACCTGGGAGGCCCAGAAAAGTGAAGTGAATTGCCCAAGGTCACACAACAAACGTGGGACAACCTGATTACCCTGTATCTCCCCCAGCGCTTAGAACAGTGCTCTGCACATAGTAAGCGCTTAACAAATACCAACATTATTAAATGGCAAAGCCGGGATTAGAAACCATGACTTCAAGACTCTCAGACCCCTGCTCTAACCACTACTCCATGCTGCTCTTCTATTTATTGAGTGCTTACTCTATGCAGAGCACTGTTGTAAGCGCTTGGGAGAGTACAATGTACACATTTAGAAGACAAGTCCCACTGCCCACAGTGAGCTTACTTTCAGCCCTCTGAAAATGGGAATGGGTTCATGTTGTAATATGTAATGTCCCTTTTATAGTATGCACACCAAAAATAATCAGGTCAAATTACTGTTTTCTACTCCCTCAAGATCAGCCTCCTCCACATAATAATAATAATAATAATAATGTTGGTATTTGTTAAGCGCTTACTATGTGCCGAGCACTGTTCTAAGCGCTGGGGTAGACATAGGGGAATCAGGTTGTTCCACGTGGGGCTCACAATCTTAATCCCCATTTTACAGATGAGGGAACTGAGGCACAGAGAAGTGAAGTGACTCGCCCACAGTCACACAGCCGACAAGTGGCAGAGCTGGGATTCGAACTCATGAGCCCTGACTCCAAAGCCCGTGCTCTTTCCACTGAGCCACGCTGCTTCTCCAACAATAATTTGACCTGATTATTTTTGGTGTGCATAATAACAATAATTATAATAATGTTGGTATTTGTTAAGCGCTTTCTACCTGCAGAGCACTCTTCTAAGCGCTGGGGTAGATACAGGGGAATGAGGCTGTCCCACGTGAAGCTCACAGTCTTCATCCCCATTTTACAGATGAGGTAACTGAGGCACAGAGAAGTGAAGTGACTTGCCCATAGTCACACAGCTGACAAGTGGCAGAGCCGGGATTCGAACCCATGACCTCTGACTCCCAAGCCCGTGTTCTTTCTGCTGAGCCACACTGCACATGCCTTCCTTCCCCTCCCCACTTTTCCCCCAATCTCTCCTTTCTAATTAAACTCTCTCTTCCTATCCCCTGGTAGCACTGGGAACAGGATCGAAGCAACCCAAATCATATTTGCATTTTTCTTTGTAATAATAATAATACTAATGATAGCTGTTAAGCACTTACTATGTGTCAAGTACTGTTCTAAACGCTGGGGTAGATACAAGCTAATCGCAGTCCCTTTCCCACAGTCTTAATCCCCATTTTATAGATGAGGAAACTGAGGTGCAGAGAAGGGAAGTGACTTGCCCAAAGTCACACAGCCAACAGGTGGGGGAGCCTGGATTAGAGCCCAGGTCCTTCTGACTCTCAGGCCCGTGTTCTATCCATCAGGCCACACTGCTTTTTTGTGTTCCGTCAGGCCCTTAATTGCGCCTGCCGTCACTCTCCCCTCTTCTCCCACCTTCACATTTGCACACGTGTGTGCACACACAAAAAACACACCCACACATTCCAACCCACCCTCCCCCACCTGCCCTTTGTAGGGAGAAATTCCCAGCCCTTCATCTTACCCCTTGCCACCTTGTTAGGTACCTCTAAACTGTGAGCTCGTGTGGGCAGGGATCATCTCTCTCTATTGCTCTATTGTACTTTCCCAAGCGCTTAGTACAGGGCTCTCCACCCAGGAGGTGCCCAGTAAATACGATCGGATGAACGAACGGATCCCTCTCCCAGGGGCTTTTTGGCCTACACGGATATAAGGGGGAGGAACCCAGTTTCCAGTGCTGCTGGATTAGACCGTAGAAGCTGGCGGTGAAACCTGAGGTCGGGGGAGATCTATTAGTTGGGTTTTTTTTTTGCTTTTTCTTTTTGTTTTTCCGGAGGGAGGATGAGAAAAGCTCAGAATTTTATTCTTGCTGCATCTGGGCTAAGAGGAGCAAGCAAGTGCCACCTTCTGCTTCCATTTGGAATAACATAGTCATGCCTCGGATTTGCTCCGGCACCATTCAGATCGCACACTTATCATGCATTATTTATTCACAATTTTTACCCAGCATATTTGTGAAAAGGGCAGAATTCTTTTTTTAGTGATTCATTAACCTTTATATGAAAGAAAGACTGCTCAAAAAGGGAATACTACTAAATCTGTCACTGACCCTGTATACTTTTAGACAATGGAAACATATGCAAAGAAGAGGCTATTTAAAATTAAAGCATATTACATAGAGTTTATACTATGGCTATTAATTGAAAAAAACCCCGCTTAATAGTTAAGCTAATGATTATTGTTTTGAAATAAGGACAAGGGCTGTTAAGCACGTCACTAATTGGGAAAGAGATATTTGCAGCTGGAAGATAATGGAAGCTGTTGTATTAACCACTTTAGAAATTACTCGATAGCCCTTTATTGTGGTACTTGTTAAATGCTAACTATATGCCAAGCACTGTGCCAAGCTCTAGGGTAGACAGAGGATAATCAAATAGGACAGGGTTCTTGTTCCACATGAGAATCCCAGTCTAAAGTATAAGGAGAATAAGTATTGAATTCCCATTTGAAGATGAGAAAATTGAGGCAAAGGGAAGTTAAGTGACTTGAAGCAGGGTGACTTAGTAGAAAGAGCACAGGCCTGGGAGTCAGAGGTTTTGGGTTCTAATGCCAGTTCTGTCACTTTCTTTCTATGTGACTGTGGACAAGTCACTTAACTTCTCTGTGCCTCAGTTTCCTCATCTGTCAAATGGGAATTCAATACCTGTTCTCCCTCCTACCTAGTCTGTGAGCCCCATGTGGACAGAGACTGTTTCCAACCTGTTTACCTCTCATCCACTCCAGCCACATAGTAATAATAATAATAATGTTGGTATTTGTTAAGCGCTTACTATGTGCGGAGCACTGTTCTAAGCGCTGGGGGAGATACAGGGTGATCAGGTTGTCCCACGTGAGGCTCACAGTTAATCCCCATTTTACAGATGAGGTAACCGAGAAGTTAAGTGACTTGCTCACAGTCACACAGCTAAGTGGCAGAGCCGGGATTCGAACCCATGACCTCCGACTCCCAAGCCTGGGCTCTTTCCACTGAGTCACGCTGCTTCTCTAGTAAGTGCTGAAGAAATACCCAAGCCCCACAGCAGTCAAGTGGCAAACTGGTATTTGTATTCAGGTCTCGTGACCCCCTACTCCTATGCTCTTTCCATTGGACCAAGCTGTTTCTCGCTCTTTTTGCACCGAGTTTACCATAAGCGGTTTCTAATTTCCTCCTACTGTCTCCTTTTTGTGTCACCTTCACCAGGAAAACTGTCGGTGTCTTTTGCTGTGGACCAAATTCAATTTCCAAGATCCTTCACAAACTGAGTAACCAAAACAATTCCTACGGGACGAGGTTTGAATACAACAAAGAGTCTTTCAGCTAAAAGTCGTTGGACTCAACCCAGGACTCTATGGAAGGAATGAGTGCAATTTTTTTTAAAGACTTTAAAAGTCAGCCGCAAGTTAACCGATCAAAGGTGCCAAAGAGTAGAAAGATTTTTTTTTATTTATGATTATTTAAAATGGAACTATCAGGAATATGGCAGAACAACACACGTTGAGGATTTGATCTGGAAACCAAAGAGGATCAGAAGGCTTTCTGAAAGTCAATCAATCTGTAACTTGAATGAAAAGAAAACAGTTAGTGAATTGCACACTGTTGATTTGAGGGCATATTCAAGAACCACCCCTGAGGATCTTCAGTCCTCCTTAAATTACTCCCGGATGAAGAAATTCTAGATTGATGAAAATTAAAAACTCATTGAAAGTCAGAGGACATTCATTGCTTGCACAAAAACAAGATGGCTTTGAACTGGAAAAAAAAAATAACTCCAGGCAAATATATTAAATGCTTTAAACACTGCAGCTTAGGGCTCTGAATAAATACGGGTACACTGTTTCAATAATCAATCTGCCTCACTACTGTTGTTAATAACCCTGTTTGATGTATGCGTGCATCCTTTCCTTTAAAGTGTATCTGCTGAACGAAGACTTTGACTCTAAATGCAATGAACATGCTTATATTTTACCTTTTGCTTCGTCTGGGGCTTCTTCCTTGTTTAGCGGGAGAATAGAGCCAATATTCATCTATTAGATCTCTTCTATCCCCAAGATTCCCAATCTTCCCAATCCCTTTTGACCGTTCCCACTTTTTAGAGGAAGAAGTGGAAGCGGAGTGCTGTTGCAAATTCTTCAGGCTCCGCTAGGAATAACAGATGCAGAGAGAGGTCCCTGAGTCAGAAGCTCCTTGAAGGCAGGGGAGCAGGTGTTTGGGAAGTTACCCCCAAATGCTGAGTACAGTGCCCTGCCTCTGAAAAACACTCAGTTCTGCCATCATTTTATTTATGCCTTTTGGCTTGAATGATGTTAGGGAAATAGGGAATGCCCCACCAGCAACGTGAGCCTGTTGGGATTCGGCACGCGCTGGCGTTGGAAGAAACGGTGTTGGAAGCGACGTGGCCTAGTGGAGAGAGAGCACGGGCCTGGGAGTCAGAAGGACGTAGGTTCTAATCCCGGCTCTGCCATTTGCTTGCCGTGTGACCTTGGGCAAGTTATTTCACTTCTCTCTGCATCAGTTTCCTCAACCGTAAAATGGAGATATCTGTTCTCCCTCCTACTTTGACTGTGAGTCCAAACCGATTAACTTTTATCTTCCCCAGGGCTTAGAACGGTGCTTGGCATATAGTATGTGCTTAACAAGTTTCATAATTATTATTTACCGTGCAGATTCTTGGAGAATTCTGAGTCCCCCAAGTCTTCCTTAGGGGCTCTTCAAGCTCATCTCGTATGAGTCCAATTCAGCAGTCAGGGAATTAAGGCTCGGGGCATCAAATGTCAAAAATGAGCTCTAAGTTCTCGGAGAGGTGTTGCCCCGATGGGGCACCAAAGCTTCCAGGGGTTGTTTTTCGCTGGCACTGTTTTCACTGATGCCCCTGTTGCTTTTCTGTTCCCTTATTTTACCAAGACAAGGAATCAGCTGCTTGTTCACCCCAAAGGCCGTGAGGGACGGAAACTCTTTGGTGGAGGAAAGGATGACATATTGCAGGGAAAATCATAGAAATGTCTTCTAGGTAAGAGGGAGAGAGTCTGGCAGTTTCTGCTCAAGACTTCAATGGAATCATTCGTGGGGAGCTTTCATCTGGGAAGACAGTGGACCGAGCGATGTTTTTTTGCGTGATGAGCATTATGAATACATCTCCAGTTGAGATGATTTATCCCCCTGGCATTCGTCACATAAAATCACAAGATTTAGAAAAATACCTTTGATGTTAAAAGCAAGCAATAGAAGCCTGGAGCAAATAATTGAATAATTAGTGATCGGGTGTTTAAACCACCATAAAGCCTGCCGCTTGGTGGATTTGGATTGTTTCCTGGTTGCAACAAAAAGAGCGATGATAACTCGATCTTGTAGATAAAAGTGTTCTTATCTACACTTTAGAAAGGTAGTTTGTGCGCTAGACTCTTACTTGTGGTACTTAAGAGCTTATGTGTCAGACACAGGTCAAACACAGTCCCTGTCCCATATGAGGGTCACAGTCTAAGTAGGAGGAAAAACAGGTTTTGAATCCTCATTTTACAGTTGAGGAAACTGAGGCACAGAGAAGCCAAGTGACTTGCTCGCGGTCACCCAGCAGGCAACTGGCAAAGCCGGGGCTAGAACTCAGGTCCTGTGACTCCCAGGCCCGCTCTCTCCTGCTGCTTTCCAGTGGAGAGAGAGGGCTTTGGGAATCAGGATGCCTGGGCTCTAGTTCCCCTTCTGACTGTTGGGACTGTGCCCTTAGTGGGAACGTTTCTGCCTGAAGAGCCACCCAGGATGTTCTGCGAGGTGGACAGGCCCAGCGGGTGAAAAATCACTGACTAAAATCAGCAGCGACGACCGGAGTGGTTACCAAAGTAGCGTGGGAAGCAGTGTGGTCTAGCGGGCGGATCCCAGGCCTGGGAGTCAAAAGGGACCCGGGTTTTAATCCCGGCTCTGCCACTTGTCTGCTGTGTGACCTTGGGCAAGTCACGACTTCTCTGTGCTTCAGTTACCTCGTCTGTAAAATGGGAATTAAGACCGGGAGCCCCATGTGGTCAGGGATTTGCTTGTATCCACCCCAGCGCTTAGTACAGTGCCTGGCGTAAAGTGAGCACTTAAACCCCACAATTATTATCAAACGCCTTTCGGGTCATGGCCCTTGACCAGAGGTTTGGTGTTCTGCTGTGGTCAGTTCAGCCGTAAATTAGTTCCGCAACTAAGAAGTCGTTGTGTGTCTTCTGCACTGTGTCAGCTGATCAGCCTGTAGCACCCCGTGCCCCACTGGGAACATGCCTAGCAGAGACGGGGCAGAACAAGTGAAACTGTGCAAGCCCCTATCACTTAGAATGAATTCCCGTGCCCAAGTTGTCTGTCCTGTAGCGCGGGCCCCGTCCCTTGTTCCCGACGGGAGCACCATCATCTTGTAGTCTTAGATGAATGTTGCCTTGGGACTCGCCCACCTCATCATGGATTTGAATTATGATGCAATGGGGTAAGACGACTTAATTTTTAGAAAGCTTCTTTTGCAACACAGTGACTTTTATGAAGATGAATCGCCCCCCTCAGCTGAGCAGGGATTTTATTAAACACTCCAGCAGGATGTAAATCACCTGGTCACCTCACCCTCCCTCCAGTCGAGTTTCCCAAGCAAAGTTTTCTTCATTAAAGGTATCTTTTCAGCACATGTTATGGGCCATACTAAGCCCGGGGGTATATGCAAGCTAATCGGGTTGGACCCAGTCCATGTCCCACATGGGGCTCACAGTCTTTTCTCCCGTTTTACAGATGAGGGAACTGAGGCACAAAGTGAAGTCACTCACCCGAGGTCACGCTGCTGACAAGTGGTTGATCAGGGATTAGAACCCAAGTCCTTCTGACTCCCAGGCCCATCCTCTATCCACCAAGCCATGCTGCTTCTCATAAATAACCATTCCGAGTTCAGTGATGTCTTTCAGGATAATAATGTTGGTATTTGTTAAGCGCTTACTATGTGCCGAGCACTGTTCTAAGCGCTGGGGTAGATACAGGGTCATCAGGTTGTCCCACGTGAGGCTCACAGGTAATCCCCATTTTACAGATGAGGTAACTGAGGCCCAGAGAAGTGAAGTGACTTTCCCACAGTCACACAGCTGACAAGTGGCAGAGCCGGGAGTCGAACCCATGACCTCTGACTCCGAAGCCCAGGCTCTTTCCACTGAGCCAAGCCGCTTCCAGCTTTCAGTATGGCAGAGGATAGAATACCACAGCTCTCCGGATTGCCTTCTTGACTAGAAGCGGTAGCATTATTAACATTTATTGAGCACCCATCTGGTGCGGTGCACTGTACTAGGTTCTTGAGAAGTACAGGATAAAGAAGCGACATCACCTGACCCCGAAGAGCTTGAACTCTAATGAGGAGAGAAAAACATTAAAAATATTTACAACATTCTAGGTTAAAATAAGTATTGAGTACACATATGCTAAGGAGTGTTAATTAGAGTGTAAATAAAATTCATTGCTGTAAATGTTTATAAAATAGTCACTGTAATACCTACATGTACCTTCTGTGGGACAGGGACTGTGCCCGATCTGGTTATCTCGTATCTAGCGTGGCTCAGTGGAAAGAGCCCGGGCTTGGGAGTCAGAGGTCGTGGTTTCGACTACCGGCTCTGCCTCTTAGCTGTGTGACTGTGGGCAAGTCACTTCACTTCTCTGTGCCTCAGTTACCTCATCTGTAAAATGGGGATTAACTGTGAGCCTCACGTGGGACAACCTGATTACCTTGTATCTACCCCAGCGCTTAGAACAGTGCTGGGCGCATAGTAAGCGCGCGCTTAACAAATACCAACATCATCATCTACCCCAGCACATAAACTTAGTGCCTGGCATATAGTAAGCTCTTAACAAATACCCCAATTATTATTATTATTACATTAGCATTATTATGATGTTGATTAAAAAATATATGGTGGTTGAACCAAGCACATGTCTAACACTAGTGTTTTTATAAGAGCTCCATATGGGACAGGGACTGCTGGATTTGATTGTCTCGTACCAACCATATCACCTAGCACAGTGCTTGACTCACATGTACCAGCGTGGCTCAGTGGAAAGAGCCCGGGCTTGGGAGTCAGAGGTCATGGGTTCGAATCCCGGCTCTGCCACTTGGCAGCTGTGTGACTGTGGGCAAGTCACTTCACTTCTCTGTGCCTCAGTTCCCTCATCTGTAAAATGGGGATGAAGACTGTGAGCTTCACTTGGGATGGCCTCATTCACCTGTATCTCCCCCAGCGCTTAGAACAGTGCTCTGCACGTAGTAAGCGCTTAACAAATACCAACATTATTGTTATTATATGTAAGCACTTAACAAATGCCATACATTATTAAATCTAGTTTCAGGAAAATATTTCCCTAATTTAAATCAAGTTTACAAATCAATATTGAAAATTACCAGATTGCTCCCTTTTAGGAAATTCCAAGTCAGTGTAATTATTTTCTACTCACCTGGAACCAACTGCTTCTTGTCCTGGGAGAGTGAGAGGCTGATGATAAAACATGAAATCAACTACATCAGAGATAAAAAAAGATTAACTTTTACCAGACTTCTGTCCCACGGAAAATTGCAAATGTGGCGGTTGGTCTCTTTCCATCTTTTTGATCTACTCAGTTGCCGAGAAATATGCCAGGAAAATTCCTCACGGGGAGACTGCAGAGAGAAGCCGTAGGCCAAAGTTTAAAAAAAGCAGGTCATATGGGAGGGAGAAATTATAAATCAAAATGTACCCAAGAGGTGGGGGGAATATGTTCCTTTAATTCTATCCGGAGAAACAGTGAAAGAGAATGGCAAATAGGCAATACAGGGCTCTCCCTCCCAAACTGAATAGCAAATAAAAAAAATAAGATGTGAAAGAAAACCCCAGTCAAAGAGAAATCAGAGGGGCTGATTTAGGACCACCTAAACATCATATTTCCATGAACGGACGGGTCCGTAGTGGAGCCTTACATACGATTCTGCAGGTCATTTGCATTTAAGAAGATGAGAAGATGCAATAATTAGATTTTACCTTCTGAACTATTTCCCGCCTTCCCCGGCTGAAGTGTCTCAGCCTAAATTTTGCTCTGGCTTCTAATGAAATCTGAATCTGGAGGACAGGTTTTTGGTAAGCTGCTGATTGACCCCAGGTAAGGACAGTCTGGAAGAGAAACAGCACTGCATAAATGCATAATTGCATAGCAACATGGAAGGGGGAGAGACAAGAGTTTGCTCCTGCAGCAGCTGTATTGCTTTGCATCAGTAGCACATTAAAATTCTGTCATTGCAAGGTCATATCACGAGTCTTATATCCCCCTACTTAAGGAGAGAAAAACCCTTTCCCCCCCTCCAAAGTAGATATCACAAGAACCCAGGACCCTCCCTCTAGTAATATATCAGACTAGACCTATTCATCAGCATCGGGGCGCATATCTGCGCCTGCCTGTCTACTGAAGAATTCGAGGTGACAGCCTTGGGGGTGAAAGCATCTCTCGGGAGTTCTTGTGGGTGGATCTTGCCTCTACGAAGGGGGACAGCATTGGCTGCAACAGTTAAGTCTGGCAGCGTTTCCTTCTCACCCAGAGTCCTAGAAGAATGCAAAATATCAGCGAACACGCAGAGTGGAACGTGACTTGGGTTTCACTCAGCGCCGAGCGAGAGAGAGCTGCATAGGGAACTCTCCAGACCCCCAGCTACTGGGTGGGCTGGAAAACCCTTCCCCACTCCCCTACCCTGCTGAAGAGATACCGCTCCTTCCCAGGTACAGTTAAAGCCACCCAGCGGGTTCCTATAGATGGTTATGAACGGCGGGGCGGTTTTGTTTCAAAAATCATTTTCATTCTGCTTCTTTTCACCCCTGATTCAAGTACAGAGGGAAAGCGTTTGGATCAGGGCTCCCTTGGGTTCTTCCTTACTAGGTGTTACCTGGAGTTGTCCTGCCGTGGAAAAAACACCGGGGGAGGAGGGGGAAGGGAGGAATTGGGGGAAGGGATCCTATGCTGGCAGGCATGAGATCAAGCCTGCCCACGACTTTGGACAGGTCACCTTTTCTGTGGGCCTCTACAGAACTTGGAGTGCACTGAAAGGATTGGTGACAGCGAGAAAGGTGCCGGGAAGAGGATGATGATGATATTTGCTAAGTGCTTACTGTAGGTCAAGCACTGTTCTAAGTGCTAGGGTAGATACAGGCTAATCAGGTTGGACACAGTTCCTGACCCATATGGGGCTCACAGCCTTCATCTCCATTTTACAGATGAGGTAACTGAGGCTCAGAGAAGTGAAGTGACTTGTCCAAGGTCACACAGCAGACAAGTGGCAGAGCCAGTATTAGAAACCAGATCCTTCTGACACCCAGGCCCGTGTTCAGTCCACTAGGCCGCATTGCTTCCAAACAGACAAGGTGTTCTTGTTAATAACACAGCAACTGTTTCTGTGATGCTACTCTCTCAGGAGAATGCTGGACTTTTGAATTAAAAAATGACATGCAAACAGATGTACCCCCAAAGGGCATGAAACCCAATAATGAGAATTACTACTATGGTGTTTAAGTGCCTGCTTGGTGCTAAGCTCTGTACTAAGAGCTGGGGGGGGGGGGGGAGAAGGGGGCTACAGTAGAAGCAGATCAGGCCTAGTGCCTATCCATTATGAGGCTCACACTATAAAGAAGAGAGAGAAAAGGTATATTTACAGATGAAGCAACTAAGGCACAGAAAAGTGGCAGGGATGGGATCAGAACCCAGTCTCCTGCCTCCCGGCAGTTCCTATAGCATTTTTTCTGTTTTTTTGGCTGGAGGCAGAGTGACCCATAGCGCCGTGTGAAATAACTTCAAGAACTGTTTCCGGCTATTGCCCAGAGACGTTCCTAGCTAAAGACTGCCGAATTGCTAGTCTCGGTTACTCTGAAGCAGGCATTAATGGTAAAACAGAGGAAGTTAAAATTAGGCCCTGAACAGACAAATTAGGGACAACTAAGTGAGCAGAATATCCCTATGCTAATAGTAATCTCTGCCAAAAGGAGTGAAATAGTGTCCTTTTTCAATTTCAGATTTTAGATAAGATGCTTTCTGGGACAGATGTATACAGTGGGGTAGAGAAGAAGATAAAGTTAATATATACTTTAAAATATTGTCTTTGACAAAGGTACTGACTGGTGTGTTCCCAACTTTGTAAAATGGGACAAGTGTTTTGCACACAGTAGGTACTTAATAAGTACTGTTGATTGATCCCAGTAGAAACACTTGAGTGAGAAGAAACCTGAGGTTTTAGATGTACTGCTTGAGCTATTTAAGATTGGATGTCAGAGATAATGCATTCAAGACTTTGCAGAGGATTTGAGTAAGCAACATGCATTTATTATGGCTGTATACCTATATAAATATGTAAATATATGCAGATGTATCATCACCTCATCGTGGCTTATGTGAGTCTGGCTTTTTCCATTTTTGTTTCACCCAGATTTCCCTGGGCACCATCATTATGGTGTGCTTCTCGGGATTAGATTGCTCATATCCAGGGATAATAGAGTGGCTGCTTCTTTGGGTCAACCACCCTGATCACAGGGTCGCTGGGTTAGTCATTCAATCGTAGTTGAGCGCTTACTGTGTGCAGAACACTGTACTAAGAGCGTGAGAGAGCACAATATAACAATAAACAGACATTTTCGGATGCGTAAGGCCGCAAGGTACGCTATTGTCATTTTTACTGTTGTGAGTCATGACTCACTGACTCGCACTGACAACTAGAGGGAAACTTGGGTCACTCGTCGTAGCTGTATGGATCTGGGGAATCAATGTGTTCCCAGCTCCGGGGTTGACTGGTGATCTGCAATGGTTCCACTTATTTAAGAGATTGAAAAGGCAAATTCTGAGGGAGTGTTTGATAAGGTTTTGGATTGTTCTCTCTCATTTTGATCGTAAGTTCTTTGAGGCTAGGGATCGTACCTTATATCTCGATCATAGCTGTCGGTATGGTGCTTGGCACATAGGTGCTTAAAGTACGATTGGTTGATTGATTGTGGAAAACTAGGACCTTTTGATTTTTCTTCCGTTGAAAGTGAGAAAAGTCCATCAAAATGGAGAAACAGCCTGGCGGACTAAAGAGACACTGGTGAAAAACTTTCTCAAACCTGGTGACCAATATACTTGAACATTATCCCGATGTGGCCCGTGAAACCAGCCAGACAAAAATTTGCTTCCACCGTGCACAAACCCCAACAACATATCGGGCGTTTTCTAATCCCGTCTCTGCCACTTGTCTGCTGTGTGAACTTGGGCAAATCACTTAACTTCTCTGTGCCTCAGTTAGCTCATCTGTAAAATGGGGATTGAGACTTTGAGCCCCACTTGGGGCAACCTGATCACCTTGTATCTACGCCAGCACTTAGAACAGTGCTTGGAACATAGTAAGCGCTTAACAAATACCATCATTCTTATTATTATTATTGCATACACTTGTATCACAGGTTAAATTTGCAAACCGATGTTTCAATCCCGCCAGGTTGGCCTTTCTGTTGGACTGCATCCTATGTGGTGATCTTGTGTCTTTCCCAGGGATTAATACAGGGATTGGCCTGTAGGCAGAGCTTAATTAATTCCCATCACCATTATTATTATTACCGTCCTCTGTGTCACATGATCAATCTCATTACAATTCTTCAAGTCCCCTTTAGAATTCAGACTTCCACCCCTCCCCTAAATCTGTAGTCATTTCACTTACTTTTGAGATTAGTAGATCATCTCCGCCCCATTTCTTTCCAAGCCTTCCTCCCATGTTGAGCTATCCTGTCCCCAAAGCTCCACTTCCTTTTTCCTTGTGAGGACTCCCACCGAAATATACACTCGAGAAGACCAGACATGCAGGTTCTTCAGGTCTCCTCGGGGATTCGTTACTCCGTCGAAAATAGGGACATGAGTGAAGGGACCCGGTCGAGGTTATTGCTGTAAAAGAGCTCGATAACAGTCAGTGGTGGAAGAAAACAAATAAGATTTTATTGGCTTGCCTGAAGAGGGGAATGGGTGATCTTTGGAATTACAAGGCCTCTCTCATTCATATTTATTGTACCAATATCAAAAATGTCCTGAGACTAGTTTTAATGATATGCAAAAGGATTTCTCCTTTCACGAGACAATGTAATATATAAGAAATCTGTTAGTTATCTGAAGTATAGACTATTTCTAGCCTTTGATAAACAAGAATTTATACCCATCCTCAGTACTCTTGTGTATATATTTAGTTCCTTCATACATTCAATTATTGATTCAGAAGACTCTAGTTTGACTCTAGACGACTCTAGTAAGTTTCACTTTTATCACTCATTGGGATGCTTTCTGGACTGAGGATGGGGGAGGTTGACAGAAGCCGCCCTTCTCCAATGGAGGGAAGTCACTGGGTAGATTTCTCCAGCAGCCAAGCTGTACAGTCAAGTGAGTTTGAATACAGAGAGAGGACAGCAAACTCACTAGCAGACAAGTATTGGAGCTGGGGTTAGAACCCAGGTCCTCTGCCTCCCAGGCCTGTGCTTTTTCCACTAGGCTATGCTGCTTCAACTCCACTCCTCAGGCAGCAGTGTCAGTGGAGGAGGGAAAGGAGGAGGAGGCAGCCTGAGCAGTGAAGGGTAAATTATCTGATTCCTTTTTTTTTGTATTTCTTAGTGGTATTTGTTAGGTCAGGCACTATACTAAGTGCTGGGGTAGATAGAAGATAGGTTGGACACAGTCCAGGTGTCACTTGGGGCTCACAGTTTTCATCCCCATTTGACAGATGAAGTAACTGAGGAACAGAGAAGTGAAGTGACTTGCCCAAGGTCACAGAGCGGACAAGAAGCAGATCCGGGATTAGAATCCAGGTCCTTCTCCCAGCTCCATGTTCTATTCACTAGAGCACACTGCTTCTTCCTCTCCCCAACCCTTCATCCTCTGTTTTCCACTCACCGACCTTTACTTCTCCCTCTCCCCTCACTTCCCCCACCCCTCTTTTCCTCACCCCCTAAACGTCAAACTGCATATTTCCCACCTACCCAAAAGGAAACGTTGACACTCACCCCTGGTCCTCCCTCATAGTGGCCGTAGGGTCCAAACCCCTTCTTCGACCCAAACACGGTCTTGGGGAACGTCGTCACAACCTGGTGCTGCTGGCGGTCGGGTTCCTCATTTGGGTTTGAGGGGAAGATGAAGACCCTCGTGCCTAGGGTCAACCCCTGCCCGCCCTCAGAGACCACCCCGCGGCAGAGAAGGAGCAGAGCGGCCGCAGAGTCCGTCAGCTATGGACGGGAGCGTGAGGGCGACCTGAGAGGTTGGGTGGGTGGTATAGACCTCGGGGACCGGCTAGGAGAGAAGACCATTCTTGGGAAAGGGCATCGGCTCCCGAGTCGAGGTGGGGGCAACGGAAGGGCAGAGATAGGCAACCTGCCTCTTGGACCATTTTTACACAGGTCTACACGGGCCACAACTAACACAACCTGCATTTACCTTCTCCACTCCTTCCACCCCCACCCAGCCACCCTCCTTTCCCAAGGCAGCTGAAGCTGATTCCTCCCAAATCCCCTCTGCCTCATCCTCCCCCAGAGCGGTGTCAGATTCAGTCAAGCGGACCTACAGTGCAGGGAGGCTACGGAGGAGAGTGGGTGGGTTGGGTAGCCACCTGTGAAACTTGATACCTGCAAGTCTGGGCGAGTATTAGGAATTTCTGTTCCTTTCAAAAATAGGAGCACTTTTGACGACCTGAGTTCTAATCTTGACTCCACCGCTTGTCTGCTGTGTGACCTGGGGCAAGTCTTTTCACTTCTCTGTGCCTCAGTTACCTCATTGGGAAAATGGGGATTGAGTCCGTGAGCTCCATGTGAGAAGTTGAGTGACTTTCCCGAGGCCACCCAGCAGTTAAGTGGCAGAGCGGGGATTAGAATCCAGCTTCTCTGACTCCCAGGGCTATCCCCGACTCCACCACGTCTTCTGTGTGACCTTGGACAAGTCACTTAACCTCTCTGTGCCTCAGTTACCTCACTGGGAAAATGGGGACTGAGTGTGACCCCCAGCGTTGGACTGTTGGACAGGGAATGTGTCCAACCTGATTAACTTCTATCTACCCCAGTGCCTAGAACAGTGCTTAGCACACAGTAAGCGCTAAACAGGTACCATAATTATTAGCAGTAATAGTATTACTAGGACACACTGCTTCCTCATTGCTCTGAGCCTCACCTTTAAATTGGAAATAAGCCACTTGCTAAAGGCCGCACAGCAAGCCAGCTCTAAATCAGTCTTGAGAGTTTGCACAAGGAACGAAAGAGATCGTCTCTAGAACTCAGTCCTTGGAAACAAGGAAAGATGACTTTGAATCTGCCTCCAGCACAGCCAGAGGTCTGCTGCTCAGAGAGGGAGGTTTAATAATAATGATTATAATAATAATGTTGGTATTTGTTAAGCGCTTACTATGTGCAGAGCACTGTTCCGAGCGCTGGGAGAGATGCGGCGTAATCAGGTTGTCCCACGTGAGGCTCACAGTGTTAATCTCCATTTTCTAGAGGAGGTAACTAAAGCACAGAGAACTAATGTTGGTATTTGTTAAGCGCTTACTATGTGCAGTGAAGTGACTTGCCCACAGTCACACAGCTGACAAATGGCAGAGCAGGGATTCGAACCCATGACCTCTGACTCCCAAGCCCGTGCTCTTTCCACTGAGCCACGCTGCTTCCAAACTTCTCATATGCAGGGCTGAGCTGTTCGCACAGACGGCAAATGACACATCAGACTTGCTGGAGAGGGCGGGAACTAAAATTAAAATTTCGACAAGATCCAGAAGGTGGAACAAAGAGATTGGCATCTGCTCATTTTCTCCCTGACAAACACAGTTCAGAGAGGCAGTGAGGCGAGCGATCTGTTCTGGAAATAAAGGAATCTGAAGGAATAACGCTATAAACAAAGCTGCAGAACACAATAGTGATTGGAGTTGAATGAGATAGCCAGGTAATCCTAAATGTGTAATTTGGGGTAAAGGGGTTACTTTCTTGCTCTCTGCAAGAGCAACATCCACAGGGGGCTGACAACTAGGGAAAGGATACAACAGTCCTCAAGGAAGGAGGGGAGTGTTGCTCAGTGGGACTGGAAGTCAGGGTTCTAATCCTAGGTCAGCTCTGTGGCTTTGGGCAAAACACTTAACCTCTCTGAGCCTCATTTTCCTCATCGGTAAAATAGAGATAAGATCCCACCTCTTAGATCTTGAGCTCCCTGTGGGAGGGGGGCTGGGTTTAATTTGATCGTCTTGGACTGATCTGAGCATTTAGTACTGGCCAGGTGTTTAATAAAAACCGTAACTAATGTATCAATCACTAGGACCGAAAGGTATCCTCTGACTAGAATTTCAAGGATGCTTCTTAGGGTATTATCCAGGAAAAGAATGTTTCAAATTAATAGGACAGATCTTTCCTCAAGAACCCAAGCATTCTAATCCCATTTCCAACACAGCTTTCTCTCTCTCATTCCCGTGTCTTGGAACAATGCTTTGCTTTCCTCTTCCTCAGAACTGGATGTTAGCAATCACTGAGACAATATCTAACTGACTTCTGTTCCATCAGGAACTCTATAAATGCCCTCTTTGTGTTAAGTGTTCACTAGAAAACAGGGTTTTTCCATCTCCTGCTGGAGAACTGATCTGTTTGATCCACAATTAGAAGCAGCATGGCTTATTTGGAAAGACCACGGGCTTGGGAGGCAGAAGACGTGGGTTCTAATCCCAGCTCCGCCACTTGTCTGCTCTGTGACCTTGGGCCGGTCACTTAACTTTTCAGTGCCTCAGTTCCCTCATCTGTAAAATGGGGATTACTCATTCATTCAATTGTACTTATTGAGCGCTACTGTGTGCAGAGCACTGCACTAAGTGCTTGGAAAGTACAATTCAGCAATAGAGACAATCCCTACTCCACATGGGACAACCTGATTACCTTACACCTACCCCAGTGCTTGGCAAATAGTAAGAGTTTAACAAATACCATCGACATCATTATTATTACACACCCTGAAACTCACAAGATCCTTCTAAGACACCAACCCGCTCAACCTAGCCAACCAGCTGAGAGGATCTCTTGGCCCGCAACAAGGTGACCGTTCGATTAAATAGCCAATAATCCCCACAGGGCAGTCCTAGGTGGAAATTTGTATCAATATTTCCCAATGGTTCTCCAACTTGAAGTGAAACTGCCTTTGCTTACATGACAAATCAGCTCAGAGCACAAAAATCGCGAGGAGGAGATAAAAGATAGATATTTCCAGACTGAGGGGGCGGGAAAGAGTCCTCACATGAAAGGCAACTTGTTTTCTCTCAAGGGCTGAGCCAGAGAGAGAAAGGCTTCCACTCTTTCCCTGAAACCTGTTATGATTTTGCAGGGCAAGACGGGGACAAGAAACCTCGAGGATCTGAAAGAGGTGGGATGCCTTTAATCAGAGTGCAGCCGGATTCATACAGGGCACTTTGCCTAGGGAAACCAACTGAAGAAGGCAGTAGAAATACAAAGGGGATTTGAGGGAATGAGATTTTTGAGCCATCCTGTCGTTGGCCATGCCAGGCCAGAGTCAGGGAATGCTTTGGAGCCCTCCTCTCTGACCTTGGGAATCTTACAGATTGGTCTGATAGGTCGCCCCGGTGAAATCCTCTTTCTCCATCAGCAGGGGCTGCCTCTCTTCTGAGAACTCCTTCCTCTTCGGGCGGCAGAGCAGGGCTCCCAATCCGACGATCGCCGAGGCGACCACCCCGCCGACTGCGGCCGCCCCGATCAGCCACAGCCAGATTTGGCGGGCTTGCTCCAGGAAGGGCCGGATCAGGTCCTGGAAAGAGGCAGGGGCTGAAATAGAAGATGGCGAATGTTACTCTGTCGTGAATCTCGGCAGGGGGAGGTGGGGTGGTCCGGTGGAAAGAGCATGGCACAGGGGATCAGAAGACTCGGGTTTTAATCCCAGCTCTGCAATTTGCCTGCTGTGAGACCTTGGGCAAATTGCTTAATTTTCTGGGTCTTGTTTCCCTCATCCATAAAATGGAAATAAGCTCTCCTTCAGAGTGAGCGTTCCATGTAGGACAAAGATCGTCTGATCAAATAACCCTGTATCCACCTCAGCACTTTGCACAGGGCTTGGCACCTCGTAAGAGTGCTTAATACCGAAGTAATTTTTTTCCACCTATGTTTTTGCTTGGTATGGCCTTGGACAGCTTAAATTTGTACCCTGTGGCTATTCAGTGGGCCCCTATGGTTTTAATCACCACCTAGTAGTCACCTTTTCCTCCCATTAGTCCTGCTAATTCATCGTAAGGGCTCTGCTTTTCAATTCTCCCAACAGCTTCAGAGGTGACCCACTGTGGATTCCATAGGAAAGGTCTCTGAAAGCTTCCTGAATTGAAGATGTGGGGTATTTTGTGCTGTAAAACTGCCGC
Source organism: Ornithorhynchus anatinus (assembly GCF_004115215.2). Taxonomy (NCBI): domain Eukaryota; kingdom Metazoa; phylum Chordata; class Mammalia; order Monotremata; family Ornithorhynchidae; genus Ornithorhynchus; species Ornithorhynchus anatinus. Next base: position 26,894,959 of record NC_041747.1, read on the forward strand.
TAAATGCTGAGGGATGGCAAAGGCAAGTTTTTCCATTGATCTGGCCTCTTGTTTGGGAAGGTTTGGGGCCCGAGGCCTTGGCATTTAATGAAACTATGGGGTGTGCATAGATGGTAGCATGTCAATTATCCAAACTCATTTTGACCGAGGAACACTGGGGTAGGTGAGAGTTTGAACAATTGACCTTCTGTCTTCCCTGTTCCTCTCTCTCCCCCAACTGTCCTGGTGATGGTGGCATTTCTTACCTCCTGGGTCTTTCTTTTTCCTCCCAGGACCATGGCAGCATGACCTACCCCAGTGCTTGGCACAGAGTAAGCATTTAACAAATACTATGATCATTACTATTATTATTTAAGCTAATTTCCGCTTGGCCAGTCCAAGAGGATGTTCAACCCCTAGGAAATGGTTCAACTTGCAAGAGAAACCTGGAAGGTGACAGAGAGGGGATAGGATACATCAAAGCTGTAGTGATCTTCAGAACAGGTGGGGTCTGAAACAGTAAGAGGTGGTCGCTTCTTGGAAATGGCTCCAAGCAGGGCGGAGGGAATAGGCGAGAGAGGAAACCCAGAGGGGAAAGAGAGCTGATGGAGGGTGGGGCCGGCATATGATTGTTTCTGAAGATGAAAGGGGGTGTCCCTGAGGTGTGGAGGGTGGTCAAAGCAGGCCCGTAAGAAGTAGCCGGTGGGAACAGAGGTTCATGGGAAGTCTTGCAGTTCCAGACAGTAAATCAGTGGTATTTACTGAGCACTTACAGTGTGGACAATGTACTGTACTAAGCGTTTGGGAGAGGACTGTACAATATTGTTGGTCAAGAAACTCCCCTCAGATCTTCTCATGGAATTGCATCGGTGCCGTTTAGGGAGCGTCTGAAATTCAGGGCGCGATTGAGGAAGGCCAGTGAGAACATGGTCTCTTCACATCAATATGTGTGTCTTTGGAAGAGCCTGCTCCCTTCCATGTCCATAACTGCGAGCCCTTTACCAGAGTGCAACTTATAAAACGGATTCTCAGTGGTGTTTGTTGGTGTAATAGACTATGTGGAGCACACACCTCCACCTAGTATGGTGATGTGAAACCTTCGCCAGAGCGTGTCTCTCTATCCTGACTTGCAAATGGATTTTCTGTAACAAAGCGGTAATGATTGTTCCAAGGTCAAACTGGGCTCTTCTAATAATGACCTCTGTGGATTTCATGCATAGACACCATAGCGGTATCTCTTTCTCATCCTTGCCTCTGGTGACAGGCAAATTCAGAGATCCCATCAGGCACGCTGCTGGTTCATTCATTCAATCATCTTTATTTAGGCTCTTACTGTGTGCAGAGCACTGTACTAAGCACTTGCTAGTTCTTCACTGGCAGTCCCATCACCACCCAAAGGATGTAACGGCTCTACTTCCTCACTCGCGCCCTGAATTTCAGATGCCCCCTAAACGGGACCGATGCGATTCCGTGAGACGTTCTGATTTGTCCGCTATTCCCAGGTAAGAAGTCTCGTCCAGAATACGGGCGTCTGAGATCTACCCTCCAGGGTAGATTTTTGAATAGCCTATTACGGCATCCTCGGCTATCTGATTGCCAATAGGCAGACTGAAGAGTAGGCAGAGGTATTGAACTTCAGTTCTCTGTTCAGTCCAGGCCTGCTAGCAATTACCTGCTGAGAGCACGTTAGGCCGTTCGAGAGGTGCATTTGATTTTCCCAGCTCGGCAGTTTCCTTCAGGGGACTGCTGTAGCCATTTAGTAAATGAAAAGGGACTGTGACCCTCCCGAACTGCCTAATTTATACCTGGAGAAAGAACTCATTTGCTGGTAGCATCTGACTGAATGCAAGAAGTGAATAGAGGAGAGCTGAGAATGGAATGGAATGGAATGGAAATGGTGTGGACTTCGTCTCTCTGAAATTTGACAAATGATTGATTGGGGAGTTTGTTTTCATATTATCGTCCATCGATCAACTTGAACATAATTCTGTTGCACAGTACTCTTCAGTACAGTACATAGCACTCAATAAATGCGATTGATAGTACTGTCAATTGATCAGTCCTATTTATTAAGTCCTTACTGTGTGCAGAACACTGTACTAAGCGCTTGGGAGGGTAGAATACAACATAGTTGGTGGACATATTCCCCGCCCACAACGAACCCATTTGTCTCTTCCTCTTCTACCTCCTAGGACCATACAGCCCAAGATAAGTCCAGACTGAAATCCCCTCAGACGTGTTTGTGCATGGAATGCCAAATTTCCCACATGTTTGGGAGAAATCAACAACAATTTGAATCTCCAACTACACTCCAGCCCCCCAAGCTCTATAGAGTTTGCTGCATCACTAAATGAAAATATTTTTTCCCCATTCCTCGCTACTGAAAGCATCATGGCCCAGAGGATACAGCACAGTCCTGGGAGTCGGAAGGACCTGGATTCTAATCCCCGCTCTGCCACTCGCCTGCTGCGTGACCTTGGGCAAGTCACTTCACTTCTCTGGGCCTCATTTACTTCATCCGTAAAATGGGGATTAAGACTGTGAGCCCTATGTGGAACAGGGACTGTATTCAATTCGATTACCTTGTATCTATCCCAACGCTTAGTAAAGGGCCTGGCACATAGTAGGCATTTAACAAATACCACAATGATTATGATTATCATTACTGCACGGTAGCTAAATTGGTTGGACATTTGGATGGCTTGAGTCATCATTTGTACAAATAGCTCCGCTCACCCCTGTCAAGTCAGTGGAAAAGTTATAAAGTGTGAGAGGAGGTGGGGAGTAGTTGGCAAGTAAAAGTAGCACAGGTTGGTTGCCCAGTTAAAAACCTGCTGTCTGTAGGCAGCCCAGACGAGGTTTATTTTGAACCAGTTTTATCATCTTGGTTTTATTTCAAGGAACAGGGGATGAGTAAGTTGAAAATAAGTGAGCAGGCAGAGGACAGAGCCGGAGTTCAGAGAGCAGCCTGTGAAAAGGTCAAGAAGACAATGGAGACAGGGACTTTGCAGGCTGAAGGGAGTAAACAGGAAAAAAGAGGTTGTAATTAGGGCAGGAAGAAGACCATGGAGATGATGAAGACTTTGAAAGGCCTTGTGGAGGCAGGATGGGGTGTTTGAGGGCACTTAACACCTTTTTTGGCACGGTTTGGGGCCACCCAGCCTGGAGCTGGGAGAGGATGAGACTGAAATTTCTTCAAGCTCTTTGTGTCTTCTTGAAGAGAATATTTATAATGATTGTGTTTAAGTGTTTACTCTGTGCCAGGTACAGTTCTAAGCGTTGGGGTAGATACAAGCAAATCGGGTTGGACACAATCCCTGTCCCACAAAGGACTCCCAGTCTTAATCCCCATTTTACAGATGAGGTAACATAAACAGAGAAGGCAAGTGACTTACCTAAGGTCACACAGCAGACAAGTGGTAGAGCAAGGATTAGAACCCAGGTCCTTCTGACTCCCAGCCCATGCTCTATCCACTTGGCCCTGCTCCTTCTATGATGAGAGAGCAACGTGGTGACATGCTGGAAGATGTGCAAGATATTTGAGCTGCCTCTCAGGACCAGAAAAAAGCCCTGAAGAGATGGTTTCAGGGGTTTGGGGGAACTGGGCAGTGCCTTGGGACTCCCACTCTGAGGCCTTCTTTTTCTAGGACCTTTCTCTTTCTGGACAAACAAGTCTACCAGTACTTGACATGAGCCCAGAGATGGTTGGGATCAATCTGGGCAGAGGAACAGCTTACGAAGAAAATCAGCTACAGAGTAGTTTTGCTTTTCCAACAAACCACTCCCACCTCCTAAACGGAGCCACAACACAACGATTTGCCCAAGATCAGCAATCTCCTAGAGCCACTCCTCTCTCTATGTTTTGAACATGCCTATGCCCACCAAGAACAAGCCACCAAACTGAGGTGGGATGAAGAGAAACATGCCGTAGCTGAGTCTGTCAGGGGCCCAAAGATCACCTGGAGAAAGAAACAATTCATGAACTGGATAGGACACGGCAGTAAAACGTAAGAGCTCTGTCCGTGCCGTTCCTTTCTTCCAGAACTTTCCAAGTGGATTTACCGAGGTCTTGGAGATAGGTGAGGATTAATAGAAAAGATTCAGGGTGGAGTAACTTCTCCTCTAGACTTTGTGGGCTGGAAACGTTTCTACCAGCTCTGTTGTACTGTTTCTCTCCCAAGAGCTTGATACAGTTCTCTGTACATAGTGAGGACTCAGTAACAGATTGATCAAACGTTACCTGGCTCTATTAGATAGGCGTAGTCATATCCCAGGTCCCTGGATGGGATAAAGAACTCTCCATTTCTGTAAACGGGGATAAATGGGACCATGTAGGATTCACGGTTGTGCCCGATGGGGGCGTTGGCAGCTGGGTAGACTTCCTGAAGCGGGCCATGTCGCCGGAGCCACTGTTCAAAAATACTGTAGAAGACAAGACGTATCACCGTTGGCTTGTGCCAGTAGGTCAGGCTATACTCACAACACTAGTCTTTGATTTTCTTCATTCCCCTTTTCTTCCTTTGTCTCAAATATTAATTTATGTATTCTCTTCATTTATTCATTTTCCTTGTGGTGTCTGTGAAGCACTTACTATGGACCAAGCACTGTCCTAAGCCCTGGGATAGATACAAGCTAATCAGTTGGAAGCAATCCCTGTCCCACATGGAGCGCATGGATGATCCCCATTTTAGAGATGAGGTAACTGAGGCCCAGAGGAGTAAAGTGACTTGTCCAAGATCGCACAGCAGACAAGTGGCAGAGCTGGAATTAGAACCCATATCCTTCTGATTCCTAGGCCATGCCGCTTCCTTTTGGGCCCTGGGTCTGTGTCAGATTTCCACCTCTTTACTGCTTTCCGGCATTTAGTACATGCTGATTAGCTTGTATCTACCCCAGCACTTAGTACAGTACCTGGCATATAGTAAGTGCTTAACAAATACCATAAAAGCAAAACTAAACAACTGCGAGTCCCACATGGGACAGGGACTGTGTCCAACCAGATAAACTTGTATCCACCCCAGGGCTTAGAACAATGCTTAAGACATAGTAAGTGCTTAACAAATGCCATTAAAAAGCAAAACTACACAAAAAGGTATTTTTAAAATGGAATGAGATAATGCTAATATATCTTTTAAAGTGGAGTAAGTTATTTAAATTAATGTCTGTCTCCTCCTCTACACTAGAAGCTCACTGTGAGGAGGGATTGTATCCGTTGTACTCTCCCCAGCTCTTAGGTCAGTGCTCTGCACCCAATAAATTCTTAATAAATATCACTGATTGATGGATTGAGCAACAACTTACTCCACCAAGAAAGAGTTTTGGAAATGGCTTCCTTAGATAAGCTGCTCTGGACACCCTCCCTGAAATGTTGGCCTAGTTTTAATATCCGTCCACTCCTGCTCAATGCCGCTCCCAGTCCCTTCTTAATAAGCAGTAAGAGCCATTCATGATCTGTAGGCCAGACCTCGGGGACTACAACATATGCACTCGCTAACTGACCTCCATTCCAGTAGACAATTTTCCACTAGGGAGGCAGAAAAGATAGACTGTGGGCAAACAGATACATTCTCCTATTGATCAGGGGCACCAGGACTCCAAAGCTTTCAAGATATTCTCAATTCAAAGACATTTGGGAAATGAAAAAAAGCCCCACGTGTTTTCAATGGTATTTGTTAAAATAATAATAATGTTGGTATTTGTTAAGCGCTTACTATGTGCAGAGCACTGTTCTAAGCGCTGGGGGAGATACAGGGTAATCAGGTTGTCCCACGTGAGGCTCACAGTTAATCCCCATTTTACAGATGAGGGAACTGAGGCACAGAGAAGTGAAGTGACTTGCCCACAGTCACACAGCTGACAAGTGGCAGAGCCGGGATTTGAACCCATGACCTCTGACTCCAAAGCCCAGGTTCTTTCCACTGAGCCACGCTGGAATTGTATTAAATGCTGAGGTAGATACATGCTAATGAGGCTGGATTCAGTCCATATCCCACATGGGACTCACAGTCTTAATCCCCATTGTACAGATGAGGGAACTGAGGCACAGAGAAGTGAAGTGATTTTTCCCAGGGTCATACAGGAGACAACTGGCAGAGTCTGGATTAGAACCCAGGTCCTCCTGTCTCCCGGGCCTGTGCTCTATTAGGCAACACTGCTTCTCTATTGGAGTCTTGGAATTTCAGGCAGCGTCCCAACCCCCTACCCGACTCGTACTATGGAGGCCTCGCTCTAATACAGTGCTCTACACACAGTAAGTACTCAGTAAAAACTGGTAGGTGACTGCTCAGGTCCAGCTAGGACAACGTAACCAGGAAACAAACGAGTGTCTAAAATAAGGCACTTGAAAAAGAGACAAAACTCTTCCAAAGGGGTTCAAAATTCCTGACATCAATCAATCGTATCTGTAGAGCGCTTACTGTATGCAGAGCTCTGTACTAAATGCTTGGGAGAATGTAACAGAACAGAGTTGGTAACCACGTTCCCTGTTAATCACAAATTTCCTGAAGCAAAAGTGAATCTCATCCGAGGCCAACGGCACAGGATGGAATTCCCAGGAGGATGCTTGGCTTTCTCCGGGGAACCCACTCCTATGGTTTGGAATTTGGTTCCTAGAAGATGGCAGAACTGCTGCTGTTTTCTGGCCTCCAGGGACCCATCATTCCATAGCTCATCATGGCAACAGGACAATTGGTGATTCGGGGTAGGAGGAGGCTTCCCTGATGCTGTTACACGTGAGATTGGGGCCTTTACCCAAGGCATTTTACAGCTTGAAAAATGACATTTGATCTCTTCAAGGTCCTGCAATGGGAAAAACGCACCTCCGGCTGCATGCCCCTATCGAGCCCCACCAGTGCAGTATGACATTGGTTTCTCACCGGTCAAAAAAAAGGGGGGGGGCGGGAGGGGGGGGGGAGTAAATGGATTTATCTCAACCAAGCCCAGTGGAGCCAAGTTAAGTGCCCTTTGCTGTGACCCGAGAAAAAATTCTTCCATCACCTCCATAACAAAGAACGAACCTGCAAATAATCTCTCTCTGCCAGATGGTGGGTGACTGATTGCTTCAAGGGCCTTCCAGGGCTATCTTCCTATGATTGGTTAGGAGTCAAAAAGTGAAGATTGTTTTCTAAGTGAGGCACTTTATTAAAAACAGGCATCTCTGAGCATTGACTTTTCCTGCCCCTGAAGCAATTATCTTGCACATCTCGTGGAAAATAACCCGCCCGGAGCTAAAGAACCAACCGGCAAAGGAATATTTTTGTAAGGAAAAGAAGGCATTCCTATAGGGTTAGATAATGAGTGAAACTTAAGAAGTGGGAGAAAAAAAAAGCACCTTCAAGAAGCTAAAGTTGATCGATGAAACTTTGGTGAAGATTTAATTTGCCTTCATTCGCCCTCCACAGTTAAAATACATATCATATCCCCTGTCAACGGGAACTGGTGGGTGTCTGGTATGTGCCATAGATTGTCAAGTAGAAAAAAAAATTCTTCTTCTGTATCACATTTTCCAATCTTTTAAGAATGATTAAGTGAGGTACTGGGGTGAATGATTATTTTCAAATGAGGTAGATACCAATTTTCTATGTGTGAAATATTATTAGAGTGTTACTATCCAGAGGAAAGAGAAACTTCTAGTCTATAGTTATTTAGTACATTCGGAAGAACCATGTTATTTATCTTGGCTGTAGACATATATAATCTATCTTTACCCTTCATATTCAAAATGTTCCTCTCAAAAATCACCTATTCACTGTGCCTCTTTCTCCTCTTGTCTGGTGAATTATTGTTCACTTCTTCCCCCCTGCCTTGCCTTCTCCAAATAACCCCTCAATTCCTACCCCATCAGCCCTCTCTCAGTGTTGCCTACCCATGAGGATCTGTCCCCCTTACACCCTTTGATACTTTTTTAAAAAAATGATATTTGTTAAGGCTTTATCATGCACCAGTCACTGTACTAGGAGCTGGGGTAGATACAAGATGCCCATACCTTTCCACTATGAGCTCCTGTTGAACTCTTTCCTAGTAATTAGTCCGCTCCCTCACTACGTTCACCCCCAAAGATGGGGTCCCCCTTGAGTCTCTCCCCTGGAGACATCTCTCCTTCCTTTTCTCCCCATCCTCTCCCTCAACTCATCTCTCTTTTCCGACAGAAAGACAATCCTGACGGGGAAATGATAAAACGAGCTTCCTCAGTCCCTGACAAACTCGTGGACACGCAACTAGGTGCGGCAAACACTTGCTTACAACGTTTACAGCACGACAGGTCCAAAAGTTTCTGCCTCCAGCCGGTATTAACCTTCACGCCTCACGTAAGCATTCTGACATTTGATTACTTGAGAGGTAAAGATTTTATTTTTTTTAAAAAAGCTCATATATTCATTGCCTAGACCAAAGCCTGACCAAAATATCGTGCCATTTCTCTGTAGGGCCTTCAAGTTATTAAAATGTCAAAATAGTAGCTCTAGGTTTCAAAGGTTAATAAAGCCTTGCAGGAAGATCACTTTGTAAAGTTTCTGTCATCCCTCCCACATGTACCAGTGTCAGAGCAGCGGTGTTTACTTTTGCAGCAAGGAGTGGCAAGTGGATGAAGTTCAGCCTTTCCAGGAGTGATTGAAATGCTTCTTTCACCAAAGCCAGATCTAATTCAGGCCTGGCCCTGTATCCTTCAAGGATCCTTAGAGCTCTCATCTACCAACTCTTTTGTGCACTCTCTAGTGTTTAGTTCAGTGCTCTGCACACAACAAGCACGCAATAAATAGCACTGATTGGTTGATTGATTATGACCTGGGGCTGGATAAAGAAAAGACTGAAAGCCACCACTTGATTAGTTGGGAAATTCGATGAAATTCACTGATAATCTGGTTATATTCAACTGAAAACAGACTGGCACCAGAATGCGCAGCTCAGAGGAACCGAGTAATTTTCTAGACTGTAAGCTCTTTGTAGGCATAGTTACCAAATCTATCATACTGTACTCTCCCGAGTGCTCAGTTCAATGCTCTACATAAAGGAAGCGCTCAATAAATATCACTGATTGGCTGATTGATTGGAGGAAGATGTCCCCAGAAAACACTCTGAAAGAGAAATTCACCCCCAGGGCTGGTGAAGACCACAGTGACTGACCAAGACCCAAGCCTCACCCCTCTGGAACCCAGTGCTGGTGGTTGAAGAGACGGTCAGTCAGTCAGTTGTATTTATTGAGCACTTACTCTTTGCAGAGTGCTCTAAGTGCTTGGGGGAGTATGATAGAACAATAAAACAGACACATTCCCTCCTCATAATGAGTTGCAGTCTAGAGGGGGAGGCAGACATTAATATAAATGAATAAAATTACAAATATGGACATAAGTACTGTGGGGTTGGGCGGGGGGCATGATGAATAAAGGGAGCAAGTCAGGGTGACGCAGAAGGGAGTGGGAGAAGAAGAAAGGAGGGCTTAATCAGGGAAGGCCTCTTGGAGGAGATGTGCCTTCCATAAGCCTTTGAAGGTGGGGAGAGTCACTGTCGGTTATATGAAGAGGGAGGGCATTTCAGGCCAGAGGTCGGGCGTCAATCAATCAATCGATGGTATTTATTGATTGCTTATTATGTGCACAGCACTATACCGGGAGAGTACAACACAACAGAATTAGTGGACACATTCCCTGCCCAGAATGAGCTTAAGAATCTTTCAGAGGAGTATTAGAAATGGAAGGTGATAAGTGGCTTATCAAACAAACCTGTGCTCTAAAGACACTTCCACAACCCCTCTTCTCTGCCGGAGCAATCCCAGGTCTCTCCTTCCGAGTGCTCGGCTCAGAGTGCTCCTTAGCAAGAAAAATTCCCGCCACTTCTCTTGGGATCTCCACCGCAGAGCAACCCCAGGCAGCTTGCTGTACCTTACCGAAATGGCCAACCGCTTATTAATCCCAAGTGAAGGCACTATTAATCCATCCCAGAGACGACTGCTAAATAACCCTCATTCTTCTAATGCATTTCACTGTCACTCCCGCAAAGCGAGACATCATTTCCAGTTGAACTTCGGGGCCCCTGAAAGTATGATCTGGGAAATTGCCCTGTTGCTGCTTCGTAGAGGCAGGGTTGAGGTTACTCCAGGTAACGGGAGAGGCTTGGGCAGCTGTGCTGCCTTGGGGGGGACCGGTCCCCATCCTATTTCCTTCCTGGATTAATCAATCAATCAATTAATGGTCTTTACTGAGTGCTTACTATGTGCAGAGCACTGTCCTAAGAGCTTGGAGAGTACTAGACAACAGAATTAGTAGACATGTTCCCTGCCCATAATGAGCTAATGGTCTAGATGGGGAGACAGACATTAATATAAATGATTTATAATATATAATTTAAAGATATGTACATGAGTGCTGGGGGGTTGGGGAGACGGGGCAAATATCAATGTCTTCTAGAGCTCAAAGAGACACCGAGAGTGGAATTTCTGTAAAGCAAATGTCCAAGCTTGGATGGGTAGGGGCAGGGAGATGGGAGAGGAGAGAAAGAAGGGGAGCCAGAGAGGATTCCAGAAATTCCATCTTCAGAGTGAGGCAGAGCAGCATGGCTCAATGGTTAGGGCATTGGTTTGGGAGTCAGAAGGACCTGGGTTCTAATCCCGGGCTCTGCCACTTGAGGCTGTGTGACCTTACGCAAGTCCCTTCACTTCTCTGTGCTTCAGTTCCCTCATCTGTAAAATGGGGATTAAGACTATGAGCCCCAGGTGGGGCAGGGACTGTATCCAATCCTATTTGCTCAGATCCACCCCAGTGCTTAGTACAGTGCCTGGCACTTAGTAAGTACTTAACAAATACTCAAAGTATTATCATTAACGTCTACCCAATTGCCACCGTCGCTGCCGTGACGTTTAGTCTTTTTAAAATTACAACTCCTCCAAAGGGCCTTCCCTGCTGAATGCTGCCTCCTTGGAATTTTTGCCTTCACAGCCTTCTGGGGGTGGCAAAGCAAATGGAGGACTCCATTTTAGCCACTAGGACATATCCACTTGAATTCTCAGGGGCACTTCCTCATCTCCCACTCCCTTCTGTGGAACTCTGATTTGTTCCCTCTCGGCACCCCCCCACCCCCCGTGCCCCACAGCGCTTATGTACATAGCCATCATTCATTTCTTTAATTAATGTCCGTCTCCCGCTCTAGACTATGAGATGACTGTGGGCAGGGAACATTTTTATCCACTCCGTTATACTGTACTCTCCCAAATGCTTAATACAGTGCTCTGTACACAGTAAGTGCTCCATAAATATGACTGACTGATGTACTTTAGTCATTTACCTTCGGTATTAACACTTCATTTATCAACTTATTAACACTTCATTTATCCCCTTAAACCCTACTGGGAGTCAGAAGAAGCCTTTGCCTATCCAATTCCTATAGCTTTTCACTGGCCTGGTAAATGTTAATGGTTCCGGAATGGTAGGACAACAGTCTTTTACCCTTATAATAATGTTAGGTATTTGTTAAGTGCTTACTATATGCAGAGCACTGTTCTAAGCGCTGGGGTAGGTACAGGGTAATCAGGTTGTCCCACATGAGGACAATTCAATCCTTATTCAATCCAACACTCCCTAGGCTCCACCCTCTCTCAGAGCATTACTAAATTAAAATACAAAAAATAAAAGGAGTTCCAGATATGAGATTCTGTAAGATCCAACCCTTTAGCAGTGCTATTATTATTATAGGACTTGTTAAGCGATTACTGTGTGTCAAGCTCCGTTCTGTGTTAGAGTAGATGCAAGTTACTCAGGTCAGACCCAGTCCATGCCCCACTTGGGACTCACGGTCTAAATAGGAGGGAGAAGAGACAGTAAATTCCCATTTTACAGATGAAGAAACTGAGGCACAGAGAAGTTAAATGACTTGCCCAAGATCAAATGGCAGACAAGCGGTGGAGTCGGGAATAGAACCCAGGTCTTCTGACTGGGGTCCAAGCTTTTTCTACTAGGCGAAGCTGCTACTAAAGGCATGTCCTTACAGTATGTTTTTACAAATGAACTGTGGGCGGGAATCATGCCTCCTGTGTCTATTGCATTTTTCTGACCACTTAGTTCAGCTCTCTGCCCACAGCAGGGGCTTAATCAATGCTATTAGTGAATTGGAGACCAGTAAACCCATGGAGAAATCTGGCTTTTGGCCCTAGAAATTGGGGTAACTAGATGAATGCTTCTTTCACTCCCAAATCCCCATCCTCTGATCTCAGATGCCCCCCATCCCCGTGAGCCTTGTGGAAAAGAACACAGCTGAAGAAGGTTACTTACCTTTCGTTTATAAACAGGCAGACTGGTCCCCAGATTTCCAGTGCAAACGCATTTATTTCTTCTCACAGAAAGCCTGCTATGGCTTCAGAGCCCTAATTTAATCCATTAGAATCAGGAAGTCTAAAGTTCAGCCCTCCACTTCCTCGGAACTGACCCACGTGCTCTCTGAGATGCTAGTGCAGAATATGTGGGAGATCATCTAACATCTCTTTATCATCTTAGAAAAATTAAAAAAAATCAAGGACAAGGAAGACTGAAGTTTTTAAACTCCCAAGAGCTTGGTCTGGAGACTTGTATTTTTTTTAAAAAAATTTCTCCACTTGCGGTGAGAGCTATGGTTGGTCGACTCAGCTCCTCGGTCTCTTCTTGCCTGCCTACTTCTCTCCTTACTGGGCAGAGAAAGTAGCAGTGACCTTAGAAAGGGCATAGGTCTGGGAATCAGAGGACTTGGTTTCAAATCCCAGCTCCCCCACTAGCCTGCTGTGTGACCTTGGATGAGTCATTTCACTTCTGTGCACCTCAGTTTTCCCATCTATAAAATGGGGATTCAATCACTATTCATTCTCCCTCCTACTTACTGTGAGTGAAGAGAGCCTGTCTCTTGTTATCTGGTATCTACCCCAGCGCTTAGTCAGTGACACATAGTAAATGCTTCACAAATACCAAAATTATTATTCTTATCCCAAGCGCTTAGTACAGTGCTCTGCACATAGTAAGCCTCAATAAATACTATTGAATGAATGAATATTATTAGCAGGGGCGGTCAGCGTTACAGAAAGGGTGGCTTTGCCCTCCGTCGCTTTGCAAGTTGCTCATCTTGCCTCCACCCCATTCAAATCTCCTTCTCCTCCTCTTCCCAGCCGGGTTGGGGGAGCACATTAAGATAACTCCAAAATATGGGGCACCTGGTAAACTCACCATATCCCTGGCATAGCTGTGCTTTTTATAAGCTTTGATGATTAGGTTCCTAGAGTGTAAACTCCAGGTGATCAGGGAATGTGTTGCTTGCTCCAAAATTTAGTTCACTGTATTGCACCCAGGGGTTGCTCAATAAACATTATTACTATCCTACATGGAGCTGTTTCCATCAGGTAGCCTATACTAGCAAATCAATCAGTGGCATTTATTGAGCCCTTACTGTGTGCAGAGCATATACCAAGTGCTTGGAGAGTACAACGGAGTTGGTAGACAAATTCCCTGCCCACAAGGAGTTTGCAGTGTAGAAGAGTCTAATGACTGAACTCCAAGAAATAAACTAATAATCTAAGAGAGAGAAATGGCTTTCCTATCCTGCTGCCCTCCACTGCTTGAACCTGGGTCTACCCCAGGATAGCGCAGTCTCCTACCAATGCTTTCCTGCCACGATTCCTCACAACTTCTAGCTTTGGTTTGAAATACAGGGTGGTCAGACAACTTCCCAGGGTGGCTTTTCTCATGCTCCTCTGCTTCTGCCCCTAATTACCTTCTCACTCAAATGAGCCTTAGGAGTTCCAGTTAGAGAAACCGAGGCTCCCTTGCCGGTTTAGTAGAGTTTACTCATTTTGAATACCCAGCTTGGTGCTCATGCTTGACAGTAAATCTAAAGAACTCATACGCAGGAAGCCCCACACAAAACCAGGGGTTTTTAATCAGCAGAAAAGAACTTAAAGCTCTCACTATCCGATGTCTACCCATGCTTAGATAAGGAGGAAGGAAACAGAATCACAGCTTTTGGCAGGTTGCAAGACTCTGACAACGGAGGAGCATTAAATCCCTACCGATTTGAGGTCCACAGACTTTTGTGGTGGCCAACCTCCAGTAAGACTGTGAAACCTGAACCTGCTCCACAAAACCCAACCAGCTTCTTCAGCACTTCCACCGGCATCGCTTATGAATCACCTTGGCTGCCAAGTCAAGGACAAGATTACCAACAGTGAGTTGCTGGAATACAGTCAGGGCACCAGATTGAAGCTCACAGGTGGGACACATAAAAAGAATGGACAACAGCCCGACACCTAAGGAGCTGATGTATAGTGACCTGGAAATGGGCCCTCAGAAGCCAGGCGGGCCGAATAAATGGTAGAAAGGCACAGAGAAGCACAATCTCAAACAATGCAGTACAAAGGAGAATGGCTGCAAGATCACTGCAGTGGATAGACGAGTCTGGCAGGCAGCAATCAGAGAAAAAATTATTCTTCTAGTCAGTCAATTGTGTTTACTGAGTGTTTACTATATGCCGAGCACTGTATTAACCATTTGGGGAGAGTACAATACAACAATATCCTAAAGCCAAAGCTTCCTAAAGGTCAGGGTACCAACAGGCAGACGCAAAAACGGAGGCAAGCCCTGTATAGGACGGGCCGAATAACACAAGCAATGCTCTTTTCTTGAGAGCAGACTGTGAGAGAGCACACTGGTCACACAACAGCCTTTTCAGAGGATCGACCACAAAGAGATAACAAAAACAGTGATGATAATTAGGATATTTGTTAAGTACTTACTATCTGTCAAGCACTGTTCTGAGGATGGGGTAGATACCGATAATCAAGCTGGACACAGTCCCTGTCCCACGTGGAGCTCACAGTCAGGTGAAAGGGAGGAGGATTTAATCCTCATTTTACAAATGAGGTACAGGCACAGAGAAGTTAAGTGACTCGCCCACGGTCACACAGCAGACAAGTCATGGAGGTGGAATTAGAACCCAGCTCCTCCAACTCAGGCCCGTGCATTTTCTACTAGACCGTGCTGGAACACCTCTGAGTGTGTGTATGTGTGTCTCCGTACCACACACCACACCCGCTTCTCAAGAAAAGCGTAAACTTCTACTGAACCTTTATGAGTGTAGGAATTCCTTCCACGTGATATATGAATGGGAAATCTCTGCCAGTTTATCTAATCTTGCCTGACTGGCTGACATTCTTGTCCTTTCTATTTGTTTACTCTGCCCTGTTGTTTTCTGCAATAGTTCTCCTCTCCTACAACAGCCCATGGGTTTCAAGGGGGTTTTGTACGCACAAAATCATCCAGATTGGCCGTGAGAATTGCAATATCCTCTGTACGGATCTGTAGACACGTGACAACTGTCTCTTCAGAAGTGCCCACAGAATCCAATGAACAACGCATCCCCTCACAGACCTACCTGTCCACAAAGGCATGGTGAAGAATGAAGATGGGGTCATTTGCAGATCCCTGAACCTGGGACATGGAGCCGTTCATGAAGATGTGTAAGGCGTTGTGCAGGCTGCTCTGAGAGCTATCTGCTATCGCAGTTAGTGGATTGGCGAAGCCTGGGTAAGCAGTGAAATGCAGAGAATTGAAAAATGAGTCGTGGAGCCAAGATACTATTTTCCAATATTTTCAATTTACTGATTTTTATAATAATGTCAGATTATAATCCTACTATTTGTACACTCACTGTGGGCAGGGATTGGTATTTACTGAGTGCTTACTACTTACAGAACACTGTACTAAATTCTTGGAAGAGTACAATGCAAGAGTTGGCGGGAATGTCCCCTGCCTAAAGCTTACAGTGTAAACTTTTTTATATTCAGCATCTTAAAAAGTATATTCCCTCATCCTCAAAGACCAAATATTCTACCTGGAATGTTAATACGTGGGCCCATTTTAGAGATAAAACTTTAGAAGTCCTCAACTCCAAGATTACCTAGTATCATGTTAGATTTCTGTCTGCTAAAAGATTCCTCAGCACTGAATTAATTGGTCATAAATGGGCTAGTTCCCAGATAAAAGATTTGAGTTCACCGAAGAGCACACAAGGCAGGCCCACAGCTTAATAAATTATGGACTACTCTAACAATATTTTTTCCCTGCTCTCCATTTACAACTGAAATGACAGCACTTAGTACATTTGGTACATTTCACATGGACTGCTGAGTTTTGATCAAGGTGTCAACTTTAATTACTAGTGCTGAAGAAAGCATCCCATAAATCATACTTCATCTGGATGGTTTAGGATATTGTTTCCCATCTCATCTTAGAATCATTGCAGATCACTAAGCCATTTAAATGCATTTCCACTTTCTGTTCCTTACAGAGAAGCAATTTTACCTAGGGGATAGAGCACAGGCCTGGGCACCAGAAAGACCTGAGTTTTTACCCCAACTCTGCCACTTGTCTGCTGTGTGACCTTGGGTAAGTCACGTAACCTCTCTGGGTCTCAGTTACCTCATCTGTAAAATGGAGATTAAGACTGTGAGGTCCATGTGGGATATGGACTGTGTCCAACCTGATTAGTTTGTATCCACCCCAGACCTTAATAACAGTATCCGGTGCATAGTAGGCCCTTAATACCACTAAAAAAATATTCATGAAATGAAAGTGATACTGAGCCCTACCAATCCCAGCTTACAGACTCAATCCCCATTTCATAGTTGGGGAAACTGAGGCACAGAGAAATTCAGTGACATGCACAGGGTCACACAACAGCAATTAGCAGGGTGAGGAATAGAACCCAGGTCCTCTGACTCCCAGACACATGTTCCCAGCTAGGCATGCTTCTATTCCATATACTAGGTGTATGTAGGCATATATATATGCTATGTTAGAAATACCATGGTAGATACAAAATTATGAGATTGGACACAGTCCCTGTCCCACATGAGACCATATCATAATCTATCTTATTTCTTTTTTACAGATGAAGAAAACTGAGCCCCACAGAGGTAAGGGACTTGCCCAGAACCAAACCTTGGACCAGTGACAAAGCTGGGACTAGAATTTGTATTTCCCAGTTCCTTGTCCTGTGCTCTGTGCACTAGGCGATTGTATGTACTTCATGCTTTATACATTTCAAAATTTCATAGTGTTTACTGGAAGGACTGAAATGCTGGTGCCTCTCTCAGCCCCAGGACACTCCCGGAAATTCAAAATGATTTACTTCCATTTTTTTTCTCCACCGACCCAAAAAAAAAGTCAAAGTGGTCTCATGAGATGAAAATAACTTTTTCCAGTTAGTGAAAACTAAATCCAAGCAATGTAACCTTTTTTTTTTCCTTAGTGGAAGTGTCTTTATGTACAGAAAATTAGCATGAGCCTAAGGCAGAATAGAAAAGAGTAGAAGAGGAGAGGGAGCAGGTTGCTTAATTTCTGATTTGGGAAATTTGGTTTTGTGGATAGGTAAAACCTTTCTGTTTCTAGGTGGGTGAAATCTTCTCCTTACCATTCTAATGAACATCCTTTAACACCAACCTACTCTCTGTCCCTACATCTCATCTATCTTGCTGCTGACCTCTTGCCCACGCCCTGCCTCTGGCCCAGAACACCTGACCTCTTTATACCCACCAGACAGTTTCCCCCCCCATCCCTCTGCTTCAAAGCTTTATTGAAGGCACACCTCCTCCAAGAGGTCTTCCCTGACTAAGCCCTCATTTCCTCTTCTCCCACTTCCTTCTGTGTCACCCTGATTTGTTCCCTTTATTCACCCCCTAAAGTTCCATTGTCCTTAGTACATATCAGCCCCATAAGCACTTATGTACATATCCATAATTCATTTATTTACACTAATGTCTGTCTCCCCCTCTACACTGTAAGCTCACTGTGGACAGGGAACCTGTCTACCAACTGTGTTGTATTGTACTCCCCCAGGAGCTTAATTCAGTTGTCTGTAAACAGTATGTGCTCAATAAATGTGATAGATATTGATTGATTCCCTTCAGCATTTCTGTCTATTCAGAGGCTTTTTTTCTTGCAGGCCATCCTCTCCCTCTCCATCATGTAGTAAAGTTATATTGCTAGATTTACAACTTCTCGAAAATTTTCATGCCAATTCACAGACAGTGAAGTCACAGAAACAAGATTACAAATTCAGGGCCGAATAAATCAAGACAGGGAACTTGACCGTGAGGGAGAAAGCTCTGAGGATGAAAATCCCAGACACATAGAAGGCCACGAACTCAGGAGAATTCTAGGAGTTGGGTAGAGAATTTCCCCTGGAAGGTTTCTGTCCCTTCTGATGATGTTAAATCTCTTACATTTAGAACCCTCCATTGAATGAAACACTTTTACTTCTTGTATAAGTGTTGTAGATTTTAAATGTTACCTCAAAGGAAAAAAAACCAATATTAATTGTCCCTGAGTATTGTCCTTGTATTTTGTACTCTGTAAAAAGGAAAATATTTATGGTTCTTTAGCTTCTTAGCGTATTATTTACCAAGAGTTACCAGAATTCTTCAAGTTGTCTCCCAGGTACTGAGCAGTTATTCCATTTGCCCGGATTTTGAAAGGAATGAGTAAAAGGCATTGATTCAATTTTTGTATTAGCATCAAATTGGCAAAAAGGAAATGGCAACAGAAATCAGTGGAAAGCGGCACTGAAAACGAAATCCATACTTCCCAAGCACTTGCCCTTAGAACTTAAGCTCTGCAGACAGTAAGCACTGAGTCATTATGGTTGATTGATTGATTGATATGTGCCTGACTCCGCCCTAGTCAATAGCTAAAACACAAGTCAGTGGCCAGAGAACTATCTGAAACAAGACTGCAGATCAGATCTTTTACGGTCAAAATACCAGTGTCCCTCTGCTCCATCTCCTCCTCTAGACTCGTAATGGGCAGACAATATGTCTATCAACTCTTTTTTAATTTGTCTAGTACTCTCACAAGCTCTTAGTACAGGGCTGTGCACACAGTAAGTGCTCAGTAAATGATATCGATTGATAACACTATTCCTAATGCACCTACAGACTCAGTTATATCGGTCCTCAACACTCAAGTCTATTTTAATCACTCTAGTTGTAAAATAAATCGATGGCCTTTATTGAGCGCTTCCTGTGCGCAGTGCTTGGGAGAGGGCCATATAAGAGAGTTCGTGGACACAGTCCCAGCCCACGGTGAGCTTAGAGTCTAGAGAATCTCCTGTCATCAATTATATTTATTGAGCACTTGCTGTGTGCACAGCACTTTACGAAGCGCTTGGGAGAGTACAATGTAACAGAATTGGTAGACACGTACTCAGCCCGCAGTGACGTTATGGTCTAGAAAAAACATTTTAAGTTTGTCTCTCACATTTGAACATAAGGACCTTGTCAGTAGGGACCATGTCATTTCATTATTCTGCACTTCCCAAATGTCTAGTAGAGAGCTCCGCACCCCATAACAACTTCTATCAAACTCAGTGACGGGACCGTCACCCAGCTTTGATTCAGTAATGACCCCCATCTGTACTTTTGTCTTGCCAACCCAGCCATCCCTAATAGTTTCAGTTACTGACTTAGGGGAACAAAACTGTGGGTTCAGCTGCCTCGTGAGAGATGAGAACAATACGCAAGCAATCTGAGAGCTGAATGACAGGGGAGAAGGAAAAGAGGAGAAAGTAAAGACAGCTAAACCCTTGGTTAGAAGAAATTCAACCACTCGAGGCTAGCCACTTCCCTCTATTGAGCTCAGTGGACTAAGGGTTTCTCTCTCTCTAGGAGATAAATGCCACTGATTGATAGGAGGCTGAGAAATCAAAGCTCCTCAAGTGACAGGACAGGGAATGTGCATACTCGACTTGATTTTCTTAATAGTATAATCAATCAACTAAACGCTTGGGACAGTACAGCACAACAGAATTAGCAGACACGTTCCCTGCCCGTATCGAGCTTAGGCCACTCTTACATCATTCCCCAAGCGGACTTTTATTGATTTTTATTAAACACTGTCAAAGCTTCCTAAATAATTTCTTAGTTTAAAAAACAATTTTTCTCCCATTCTGCAACCCACTCTGAAATCAGGTAGATTAGCTATTTAAGCCAAAGGAAAGACAGGCAGTACACAGTGGGCAATTTCTAAGTGCTCAGGTGAAGACAGCTGCAGAGCAAACAGTTGAGATTTGAAGAGAAAGTAGCCCTCGGCCCCCCTAGAGAAGAACTCCGAACCAAGAGAGGTGCATAATGGGGGGTAGCGGGTCACCTTCCAGAGTGTTTCTGAAGCTGAAGTTGGCTGATTTATCCATGGGATCGGCTTCATACTGGGTCAGGCTCAGGCAGGATTCGACGTCAGCCGAAGAAGGAAGTCGGGGAGTCCTGGCTCGGTCATGGTTTCCCGGGTTCCGGAGCAGGGGGCCTTCGGCGCTGGCGTCGCAGAGGGTCCGCCGACTGTTGTACTCTTCGGACTGGCTACAGATCACCTGCACCACCAAACGGGGCTTGTTAACGGCAAGTCTGCCTCACTGAGATGGGATGGAAAGCAAGTCTCCACCTTAGAAGATCCAGATTCTAATCCCAGCTCCACCACTTGCCTGCTTGGTCACCTTGGGTAAATCATCTGACTGCTCTTTGCCTCCCTTTCCTCATCTGTAAAGTGGTGATCAAATACCTGTTCTTGCTTCCTATTAGTCCCTGTCCCATATGGGGCTCATAATCTGTGTCCAATCTGATTATTTGGTCTCTAACCCAGTGCTTGGCACAGAGTAATCCCTTAACAAATGCTATTATTATTGAAATGGAGAGGTTATATTCCCGGTGAGCCTCATGAGAAGGAAAAATCACACTGCAATGCTCACACCTTGATAGGACCCCATATGGCTCACCACCATGTCCTAGCCAGACATGAGTGGTTGAAAGAAGGTTGTCTAATTCCCTGACAGGTTTCTAACTAAAACCTACAGTGAAAACACGTCTGAGAGATCCAAGAGCACTCCACTTATTTGTGCAAGGGTTATCTTGCACAAGATATCTTGTGCAAAGGTAACCCTACAGAGACTATTATCAGCTCCGTCCCACTACCTGAGAACAGGAAGTGCCCTCTTATCATCCTTCATTAGACTGAAAACTCCTCTAAGGCAGGGACTTTTTTTTTTACTTTAATTAGATACTTCAGAGATATTAGTTCAGTGTTCTACCCTCAGAAGGTGCTCAATCAATGTTACTGACTTGGTGTCAGAAACATGCTTGACAGGAGTTGGGCAGAGGAGACTTTGATTTCTGAATCCTGTAACTTGCTCTCAGTCAGGAAGAAATCACTAATGTCAAAATGACCAGATACTGCAACCAAAAGGTACTCGGGGGCCCTGAACTGGCCTAGATTTCAATTATTACTTACAGACCAATTGCCCTAAGAGTTTCATTTATAATTAAAAAAGAGATTCCAATGAACCAAATTCTCCCCTTGCCATCCAGAGATATCTAGGACACAGATTCCCCACCTTCTTGATTTTTTGAAGTATGGAATTTGTTGAGTTTATTCTTTCCATAAAAGATTTCTTTATTAGACCTTGACTGCAGAGGAGGAAACTGAGAAACCTCAAGCTAGCCAGTAGTTCTCAGTGGGACAGCCTGTTTGATCTTCAGCAGATCTACTGTCCCTTTTCATTCAGATGGGTGTTTACCTTCCACCGCCCGGGAGGAGGGCTCTCTTTCTGACAAATGGGTGATGGCTCTGGGCCTGAATCTGTCTTTGTGCTGCCAGGATTCAGAGGGCTTAGGGGTTCCTTTCTCCTCATCGCTCAAAACTGACAAGCAGGAGCAATCCTTTCATCACTAATTTCCTGTCAGCATTTCTAGAGTTTATGCTTTTTTTTCCAGGATTCTGTGCGGAGTCACCCCACCTGGGAAGGAAAAGAATCGATGGAGAAGGAGGGATTGTAGCAGTCGATTGACAACTGGCAGAGGAAGAGACAATCATTGGAAAGCATGGCCGGTAGGGTGAACTACAACCCAACCAGTCAATCGATAAATCAATGGCATCTGAGCACTTACTAAGTGCAGAGCAGGGTACTAAGTGTTTGGGAAAGTAGGTAGACACTATCTCTGATCATAAGGAGTTTACATTCAACAGTTCTCTTGGCCTTGTCTTGCTCCCATGAAATCCATCAGTGGTAATTATTGAGTGCTTATTCTATGCAGAGCACTTGTGGGAGAGTACAACCATCCCAGAGTTGATAGACACGCTCCCTGCCCACAAGCTTACAGTCTAAAGGGGGAAAGAGACGTTAATATAAATTACGGATATGTACATAAGTGCTATGGAGCTGAGGCAAGGGTGAGTAAAGGGTGCAGATCCAAATGAAAAGTCAAGTGTCCTTGCAGCTGACGATGTAGAAGGGAGTAGAAGAGGAAATGAGGGCTGCCAGGGAAGGCCTCTTGGAGGAGATGTGCTTGTAGTTGATTACCAACTCTGTTATATTGTACTGGCCCAAGCGCTTAGTACAGTGTTCTGCACATAGTGCTCAATAAATACCATTGTTTGATTGATCATTTCTTACATGTTCATTATGTGCCAAGCACTGGGGTAAATTCAACACAATCAATCAGACACAGTCCCTATCCAACACATGGCTCACACAGTCTAAGGGGGAGGGAGAACTGGTATTTAATCCCCATTTTAGAGATGAGGAAAGTGAGGTCCAGAGCAATTAAGGGACTTAGGCAGGGCTGATCCCCTGATCTTTCAGAACACTGAAAAAGTGCAATTTTTATTTGTTAAGCACAGTGGCCTTTACCTTCTTTTATTTATATTTGTGTGTATGTGGTGGGGGGAGTTTGAACAAGGCAGCTTTGATGAAATTTAACTTTTGGCTTCATACTTTCCATATGTGCCCAGAGCCTTTGGGTGATGGGTCCCTTTAAAATAGATTTAAATAAAAGTGTTGTTATTTTAGGATGAGGGCAGGGAGACGTTTGAGAGATGTTGTTGGCATGATGCATCACGGTAAGGAGGAAAAACTGTGGCTCAGCTGATAAGCTGTGAGAAAGAGTGGCCCGGGATTCACTTACTTAGATGGCAAAAGCAGCACACTGGAAGTATCGGGGGCGGGGGGGGGGGGAAATCTTATACCAGCAGGTATTAAGGGAAGGGGAGTGAGACAGTGGGGGACTGGGGGTGGAGGAAAGGTGCCTCTGTAACCATGACAACCGCTCAAGAAATAAAAATATATCGTCCTTTTTTATGAAAAGATGCAGTGAGCTTTACATTTTAAAAATAAATCCCTAATACCATAAGTGAGTCACTTTGCTCGAATGTTTCAGATAGCCCAGTGGCCTCTTGTTTTATTGCTATTTATTTAGATTTTTAAGGAGGCTACCTGGCATTTTCTCTGACATTACGCAACCTCCTTTCTCCTATTTTCTCCCACAGCTTTTATATTCCAATTGAAAAGTTCCATCCTTTTTCCCTTGTTTGTTTGCTCTTTTAAAAATCATTCTCCTCCCAGCCACATGGAGATTTGATCATTAATGAGCTCCTATAGCTCCGTGTGGCCATCAAAGTTGGGTGATTTGCTTCACTTTATGCACTCGTTCTTTGTTTAATGGAGCATTTATATTTTTTAGCTCTTTGGGGAATCTGAACAGGTTTTGTTATTAGCGCGTAGCTGGACACTTAAGCATTGCAAGATTGACATGAACAAAATAATGCCGGCATTAACAGCTTTGGTTTTGCGGAACCTACCGGAGTTACTCTAAATAGTGTCCCTGGTTTTTGAGCCATTTAAGCAATTGAAATTGAAATGAGGATTATTACCGGTTTGAACAACAAATAGTTCCCCCAACTTTGTGTTATTATTAGTCATAGTATAATAACAATAGTATTTAAGTGCTTACTATGTGCCAGGCATTGTCCTAAGAGCTGGGGTGGTTATAAGATAATCAGGTTTAGGCTGTCTCACTCCCACTGGGAACCCCAGTCTGAGGTGGAGGGAGAACAAATATTTAAACCCATTTTAAAAATGAGAAAACTGTGATCCAGAGAAGTGAAATGACTAGTCCAAGGTCACACAACAGGCAAATGGCAGAGTTGGGATTAGATGCCAGGTCTTCTGTCTCCAATGCCCCTGTTCTTTCCACTAGATCACACTGCTTCTCAATCAGTACCCTGCACGCAATAAGCACTCAGTGAATACCACTGACTGACTGGTAATAATAATGCAATCAGCTCATGAATGGAACTCAGTCACTAGATTATAAATTCGTTGAAGGCAGGGATAGTGTCTATTAATGCTACTGGTACTCTCCCAAATGCTTTAGTGCTCTCCATAAAAACCTAAGGTCAAATGGACACACAAGTATCTCTTTTGAGAGATTGAAAAGATACGATCTTGGTCTTCAAAGAGCTCCTAACTTCTCACTTTGAAGAGTAACGCACCAAAACCACTTTTAATAGAGGGGGTGGCCAACCTCCTTTCAAAGCTTTAAGAAAAGAGCAACCAAAAGGAAACCATTCTAGTGTTGAAAACCTCACTTTGACAGCATACACAGCAGCCTAGATTTCTTTTTTCTTCATTTCAAGTCTTTTAAAAGGAAAAATTATTTCTATTGACTTAAAAATATTTCTCCAGGAAGCTAACACACCATGTACAGCTCTATGGAAAATAGATCTTGCAAACACCATTATTTAAAAAAATGATTAGAAACTGCTCCCACATTCAAATTGCTTTGGAAAGGTTAAATCAAGTGAATTCAGACATGGGGCAATTACACCTTAATTATCAAATTTTATTCAACACCTGGGAGTCCACTGTTCTTGTGAGACTATTTCCAAGCTTTTGAGGTTAGTTTGAAAACACTGGGATCCATAATAGAAGTGCTTGAACCTCAATCCAGGTACCAACAGAAAATTCAGCAGCTACGTCCGCAGCTTGAGGCTTTAGGTAAATCCCCGTTTTCAAAAAAAAAAAAAAATGTTTAGAGAAGTTTTCTAGATGTGCTTTTTCCCCCATAAACATATGGGCAAGGTGCTGATAAGGGTCTTGTAGCAGATGATCTTGGGAAAATTTCAAGACAGAAATGGACTAGGCAGAAAGGCAAAGTCATGAGTGAGAGGAGTGGGGAAATTCACCCACATGACTTAATTGTAAAGTGGATAAGAGAGCTCAAGAGTCTTGCAAAAACACTTAATTCTCTGGGTCTTTCAGGAAAGTAGCATTACAAGAAAAGTAATAGCCAGGGAGGCTATCAGAGTTGGGAATAAATGGTTCCCAAACACACTAGGGACCAGGGAAGGGTTAGTGAAGCAGCGTGGCTTCAGGAAAGAGCATAGACTGGAGACCTGAGTTTGAATTCCAACTTTGCCACTTGCCTACTGTATGATCTTGGGCAAGTCATTTAACTTTCTCTGTACCTCAGTCTCCTCATCTGTAAAATGGGGAATAAATACTTCTTCCTCTTTAGACTGTAAATACTGTTTGGTACGGGGACTGTGCCCGACCTGACTCTCTTTATCTATCTTAGTGCTTAATACTGTGTTTGGCACATTTTAAATGCTCAACAAATACCACAGTTCTTAGTTAGGAAATGTCCAGTTTGACAGGGAAATGGTGACCTTTACTACTTCCTCAAGTGAAGGTGAACAAAATCACAAAATCACCAACTAAATTTTGCATAACACTTTACCGTGGCATCTCAAAGTCCCTGGCAGGTAGGGAAGAGCGGGTATTATTATCCACATTTAATAGATGAGGAAACTGAGGCACAGCATAGCTAAAAGAATTGCTCAAAGTCACACAGCAGGTGAGATGCGGAGCCGGGATTAGAACCCAAGTCTTGGGTGACTTCCAAACCTGTGCTCTTTCCACTAGGCTGTAGTCTATTACTTCTTTCAACCTTTAACAGCATCTGGTCCCATAAGATTATGAGCTACTTGGAGACAGAGAGCACATCTACCCACTCTTCCAAGTGCTCAGAACAGTGCTCTGTTCACATTTGACGCTCAGTAATAAAGAAGTAGCATGGCCCGGAGGGCAGAACATGGACCTGGGAGTCCAAAGGATCTAGGTTCTAATCCTGACTCTGCCACATGCCTGCTGTCAAGTCACTTAACGTCTCTGGGCCTCAGCTACCTCATCTGTAAAATGGGGATGAAGAGCGTGAGCCTCAGGTGGGACAGGGACTGTGTCCAACCTGATTAACTTGTATCTACCCCAGTTCTTAGCACGTAGTAAGCGCTTAACAAGTACCATAATGATTATGGATTATTATTATTGTGCAGCTCAGAGCAGAAGCCACTGCCCTGGCCCAAGCCGGCTCCTTGGGCACATCCTACCTGCCACGAGGCGAAGAAAGACGCAGGGCTGAGTAGGTTGGAGTTGGTGGGATGGCGCCCTCCCATGTACTCATCCGTACAGATATCGCAGACCTCGGCATCCCGCCAGTCCCAGTACGGAATGGTGAAGTTCTCGTCCCCCGTCAGCTTCTGGATCTCCTGCTCCCAGAGCAGCAGGAAGAACCGGTGCCAAGGCAGGAAGCCGGGGGCCTCGTGGGCAAAGTCGATATCCCGCCAGACGTCCGCGCCGCCCAACAGGGTGTCCCTGGAGACGTAGTAGTGCATCCAGACGAAGAGGTCATAGACGCTGATGTCCCGGAACATCGGAGACGAGCCGTTGCCCATCTGGGCGTAGGTCCCGGTGGCGATGACGTAGTCACGGCTGGTGGAGCGCTTGGCCAACACGAGGTAGGCGAGGAACCTGTCCTTCTCGGCACCGGTCAGCTCGAAGATGCTCCGCCGGACCAGCAGCCTCTGGGCCGTGCAGTTGGCTCCCCGGAGGCCGAACTTGCAGTCGCCGCAGTGGAAGCCCATGAAGCCGTCGACGCACCGGCAGGTCCGGTTGTAGAAGACGGACGGCCAGTCCTCCCGGTCGTCCACCCCGGTGAAAGGGAACTGGGGGCCGAGGGGCGCGCGGGAGAGGACCACGTCCTGACAGGACCCCCGGCCCGACCGCTGCCCACAGGGAGAGCCGTCCCCCGGCCAAAGAGGGCAGCACTCCTTCTGCCGCAGGCTCTCGGCCGAGGCGCAGGCCCGGGGGAACTGGCCCGATGACTGCTGGACGCTGCACAGCAGGCAGGCCAGGGTGACCAGGAGCATCGTTCTCGAGGTCGCTCCCGGGCTCGGTGGGATCGGCCAGAGTCCGGGTTGCTCCCGGAGAGAAGAGGCCCAAAGCTAGGCTCCTTCACTTGCCCGCTCCTCCCACTCCGTTAATCTGATGATCACTCGTGCGTTGGCTAAGGTCCAGATCATTCCCCCTTCCTCACCCCCTCTTCTTGCTCCTCCCCTGACCCAACCTCAAACACATAGAGACTTTATTCTAAGCTCTCATGTTTTGCCCAGCACATGACCCATCTCCTCCAGGGACTGTGGCTTTTCTGCCCGGAGAAGTTTAGATCTGAGACTTCGCCTCTCCCGGTCCTGGACTGTCCTTGAATGGGATTTGAGGATTTACAGAGTTGCCTCAAGTCCATCGACCTGAATGAACATGGTCCGTTTCTGGCAAAAATAAGTTTGGCGTGGTGGATAAAGCAGGGGTGTGGGAGTCAGGAGAGATGTGTTTTAGTCCCAACTCTACCATTTGCCCACTGTTTGACCTGGGATAAGTCTCTTGGCTTCCTTATGCCTCAGTTTCCGCATCCACAAAAGGGAGATTAAATACTCATTCGACTCCCTGCTCAGACTGTAAGCCCCATGCAGGATAGGGACTCTGTTCACCGGGACTGTCTTGCATCTATCCCAGAGTTTAATAGGATGCTTGGCAGCTAATAAGCCCTTAAGAAAAACCATTATCAATAAGGTTGGTTCGAGGGTGTTGATATAAATGGATCAAAAGTGGACCTTAGGTAGAGCTGGTGACTTTTCCTTTTGGGTTGGAAGACATATAGGGGGCCTGAGCCTTTGGGAGTGAGGGAAGGATTTGTAGTAGAGGGGCCAGGTTTCAGTGAGGTAACGGATCAGAAAAATCAACATCTGGTCCTTTTCAACCTTGACTGGAAGCTCTCAGGTCCTGAGACAGTTGTGGATTGAATGAGGCTGATAATCCAGGCCAAACAGGCTGTGGGGGACCATCGCCTCTGTGGAGTAGGCCATTCGGGTTGAAGACCCAAGCTGGGCTGGTTCGGGACACTTTGGTGCCCTTGGAAAAAGAGGTATTTTATCCCCATTTTATTCGTGGGGAAATGGGCACAGAGAACTTGAGAAACTGCCCCATGGTCATACAGCAGGCAAGTGGCAGAGTCAGAATTAGAGAACCTAGGTTTCTTGACTCCCAGACCTGAGCTCTATCCATTACCTAGGCTTCCTAATTTGAAATGCACAAGGTTATCTCGGGTCCCTTTCTCTGCCCCTTCTCGTGGCATTAGTCCTGGGCCTCGGACACTGCTGCTCTTTTTGCCGCGGACCCTATACCAAGGGGCCATCTTTGAGGAAGGGTGGTGAGGGAAGGAAGGAGGGTTGAAAGGTCACTAGAGCTAAGCCCAAGAAGGAGAGAAAGGAGGGGAAAGGAATGCAGATGTGAAATGAGTTGCATTTGGCTGGCACCAGTGGTCAATCACATGATCCCTCTGAAAAGCACGAGGAGGCATAATCTTTTTATTCCCCCCTCCCACATGGAAGAAATGCAAAGAGATTATCACAGGGTTTCTTTGACCTGGAGGAAAAAGTCTCTGTGTTGTACTCCTGAGAGCATCATGCTGCCTTTTGTAATTCTGTTTCATCTAGTCACCGACAGATCTGACTTTCTCATGTGAGATTAATTAGGAATTTCTTCCGACCCTTCAGGCTTCCTGGTAGCATTTGGTGAAGCAGCTTAAAAGTCCTTTCAATCCACCAATAGTATTTCTTGAGCGCTTACTACGTGCACAGAACGATCACCCTTCTTGGCTACTCCTTGGAAATCTGTCTTGGGTCAGCGATTCCCCGGTATCTTCTGGATCCCCAGGATGACTTTTTCCTCTTAAAGTGACTGGCTCCCTGCTCTTCCCAAACAATCTTGCGTGAGAGAGGAATGTCTTGTATCTCTCACACCCTACTCCACAGAATCTTACTATGGGCAGGTAATGTGTCTAGCAGCTCTGTGGCACTGGGCTCTCCCAAGCACTTAACCTAATACTCTGCACAAAGTAGGTGCTCAATAAATACTATTGATTGATTGATCCTTTTAACCCAGTGACTCAGAGCCCCACCTGGCTTGCACGGAAGAGCAAAATTCCAACACCAGAATGTGATACCCCAAGGTCACAGTTCTCAGAGACGTTTTCCTTGGAGCCCATTTCAACACTTCACTCCCTTTGTCTTCCTGGTACCGCTCTTCTTTCAGCTGAAACTAGAGATATGGAAAGGACTAAACCATTTTAAGGAATTCGCTAAAAGATTGTGGGTGAGGACAGAAACACTGAGAAGAGAGGTGGCTTTAAAATCATTTCCCCTTCACCCACCCCTGACATCAGATTTTAAGCTGCTTTTAGGGGAAGTGGAGGAGGATTTGAGGGATCACTGCGCTCGAGAACCAAATGGAAGTATGTTACGTACTTAGGCTTGTACATGCCATTATAAAGGTGTGATGATTATTCAGGACCTGATCAGTGAAAACTAGACACACTGTTCTGACTTAAATATCACAGAAGAATGCCCGCATCCAGCCACTGACACTGATCAGAAGGAGAACAATGAGAAGCGTTCCCACACAAGCTTCTCCGACCTTGTTCTACATCTTGTCTTGGACATGTGGAGTAAAAAATATGAGATCTGTGTACGAAAGACAGGCCCCAAACCCCATTAAGTCAGTTCAAGAATGCCTGCTTTGGCATGGCCAGGGAAAAGCAAAGTTTCTCTAAAATCTGTCTCCTCCTCTAAGCTCATGTTGGGCAGGAAACGTGTCTGCCAACTCTGAATTGTATTTTCTCAAGAGTTTAGAGCAGTGCACTGCTCATAGTAAGTGCTCAATAAATACCACTGACGATGCGCCGAGGTCTCTATTCAAAGAGCTTCCAACCTAATGAGGCAGACAAAAGATTGAGACGAAAGGAGATGCTTAAGCCATAGGAAACTTTGCAGCATTTTCTCAAAGTGAGAGAGCATTGTAAAAAATGACTGCATTAAAATTCCTTAATGCTACCTCTTTAAAGAGTGCTGAGATGAGAGCTTTCCAATGGGTGTGGCTGTATTTGATTACCCAGAGGTTTGGGGAAATCACCAGGGGGGTAAATGAGCATCAGAGAGATCTGGTCAAAGGTAAAAATAATAATTACGGTAGGGGTTAAGCGCTTACTTTGTCAAGCACTGTTCTAAGCACTGAGGAAGATTTGAGCCACAATATACAGAATGTTTCCAAGTGGGGAAGCAGCATGGCCTTGTGGATAAAGTACCGGCATGGGAATCAGAGGACCTGAGTTCTAATCCAGGACTGCCATTTGGCTGCTGTGTGACCTTGGGCAAGTCACTTCACTTCTCTGTATCTCAGTTCCCTCATTTGCAAAATGGGGATTGACTGTGAGCTCCGTGTGGGACATGGATCAGGTCCAGACTGATTAGCTTGACTCTCCCTCTGTGCTTAATATAATGCCTAGCTCGTAGTAAGGTCTTAACAAATATCATATTGAAGAAAAAATGTCTTGGGCTCCAGCCCCAGCAAGGAGATGGCCACAGAAGTCCATGGAAAGGAAGGAAACAATTAGAATGGAGAGCAAATTTTTAACTCCTGGGTCTCTAGGACCAACCGGTTGAGAACACATTTAGTTCAACGGGCAAATTATGCAGTGCAAATTACTAGTATCTGAGTGATAAGCAATGTAGGGAGAGATTTTTCTTTAAAAAAAATTTTATAAGGATAGAAGTTTGAGTGATTTTTTTGCTCATATTTAAGTTTATAAAATCGACTCCAGAGCCTAATGACTAACTCAGACTTAACCTACAGCAACCATGTCATCTAACCATCCTTTTCCCTTTGACTGATGTGAACACAGCAACTATCCTGTAAATTCTTAGCTTGAGGGCAAATCCTGAGCTCCACTGAACCACGCAAAGCCCCTATAAATGTGCCATTTTCCTCGAGGGGGTTCAGGAAGCTTTTGATGAGGACGGTGAGCTGCTTTTTGTTGTTGGTTTTTTTTTCCAGAACAATTTAGAATCATGTGGCAGAGTTCTTTTCCAAGAAAGAAACAAAAGTCTACAGACCAGTCCAATTATTTTAAAGGGTTATTTAAGACTTTGGAGGCTGAGTGGCCTTTGAGAAGAGCATAGTACCGAGAGTCAGGAAACCCAGTTTTAGTCTCATCTCTGCCCCCTGGCCTGCTGTGTGATCTTGAGCAAATCCCTTCAGCTCTGTGTGCCTCAGTTTCCATATCTGTAAAAGAAGAGTAAGATACCTTTTCTTCTGCTCAGATTGTTAGTCCCGTGTGGGACAGGGACTGTGGCTGACCTATTGATCTTATTTAACCCAGTGCTTTCTACATATTACCTAACCATATTGGTTTACAGTTCTGAACAAAAGTGGCTGAGAAAAAACTTTCTGCTATTTCAGGATTGATTCAAGTAATTAAATTCTACCTCGAGCCCAGCCTGACAGGTGGGCTGACGGCTGGATGGATCTGCTGGCGTATGGATTCCCCAGCTTCCTGCTCTAAATTCCCAGGCAGGTAGAATCCTATTAAAAGCGGGGCCGAGAAGTCAATCCATAATCCCCAACTTGGCAGAAGATAATTCAAAACTCATCTAGATGCCAAGAAGTGGACAATGATGTCCGTTCCCCAAAACACAAGCTCTTGGGAAACAGGGGCTCCTCCAGGCTAGGGAAGTCTGACTCACCTATTACTGCAGCGTCTTTCCCAAAAGGCTGTTAAAGCTGCCACTCGGTCAACGGTATTTGCCTCATCCTACTTAAAGTGAGCTCCATGTGGGACCAGATTATTTTGTATCTACCTCAGTGCTTATTATAGTGCTTGGCACACGGTAAGAGATTAACCAATACCACAGTTATTATTTACTATTATATACTGAGTGTTCACTGGGTGCAGAGCTCTGTCCTAAGGGCTAGAGTGGTGCAGCGGGAATCCCATGATGTTCGCCACCATTAAGTTCATTATTAATGGAAGAGACGGTGTCTAATCTCCTGACCCTCAGGATTTGGGAGCCAGGGGAAGCCTGATCATCATCCATCAGTCTACGGAGTTTTCACCGCTACCCAGCAGACCTCAGGGGCCCGCGCCTGTCAACTCTGAGAAAATGAGCAGGGGCCGACCCTGCTGAGAAGAGTAATATTTGCAGAGGATATCACACGCGTCAGTCAGAATGTCAATTGGCAGTCGGGTCTCTCTGACAGGGAAACATCACCTTCGGTGAGTTGCGTTCAATTACATAAGGCATCGTGTGTTGCTGCTCCAGTAAACTGGCACTTACATATATCCGGAGAGGCTCTAATTTTCCCATCAGTGATTTCCTTTCTCCTGGGGAGTTCCCAATCCCTTCAGAACTGGAGACTTAGATCCAATTGATTACTAAAGCAGAAATAGAGGATGGAGGGTGACGCTTTAAACTGAGTTTGCTATGGACCCTACTGCATGGTCAATCAATCAGTGGTATTTATTGAGTGCTTACCATGTGCAGAGCACCAAACTTAGTGCTTGGGAGAGTACAAAACAATAGAATTAGAGGACATGTTTCTTATCTATAATGAACTTATAGTCTAGAGGGGGCTAAAGAAAGATCCAGAGAGAGTTCCTAATCAGAAGATGATCAAAAACCCCAAGAAACAGTATGGTAGGGAGAGGTGACCTAGTGGAAAGAGCACTGGTCTGGGAGTCAGCAGACCTGGGTTCTAGTCCCAGCTCTGCCACTGGCCCGCTGTGTGACCTTGGGCAAACCACTTAACTCTGAGCCTCAGTTTCCTCATCTGTGAAATGGGGAAAAGAGATCTCTCTTTTTCAGGCTATCACCCCTGAATGGGACAATGATGGCATTTGATTATGGTGCATCTATTCTGGTGTCTAGCGGTAATACTGGAGTATTTGAGTGCCTGAGAGCAATGTGGTGCTTGGAAAAGTACAACAGAAACAAACTATGGTCCCTGCCCACAGAGAACTTACAATCACAGTGCTTGGCCCTTAGCAAGCTAGGCATTCCTAGTATTATCATCCCAGAGCCATCTGTGCTCTCTGGCTGGCTAGAGTACTTTGGGGAGTGGAATTAAAGACAGTCAAAACTAGAGCTAGGACATAGCGTGGAAAATTGGGACCAGCAAACCCAAGTGTGTAATTGACTACTCATCCCTCCCTACAGTGCCTTTGGTACTGAGGTGGGTTTGTTTAAAAATGGAATTTGCTCACATGTCTCCCAGGGTGTCTTGACCTACCCCACCTCTTCGACTGAGAGTCCTACATTGGCCAGAGATTGAGTCTGAATCAGCCTCGTACCTTTCCCCTGGTAGCACAAGACACTTAAGGGAGGTCAGAAATACTCCTATTATTAAACAGCCACGTTTTTAAAGAGGTCAAATTAGAACTCGGTGACAGAGGAAGAGTGATACGCCCTCATTCTGTCATTTATGTTTCAAAATGATTTCTTCCTGTTTAATAACAGCATCTGCTTTAAAGCTACCATCCCTCCCCAGATTCAGGATGAACTAGCCATCAATGTGCTGTCAGTCAATTATATTTATTGAGGGCTTACTGTGTGCAGAGCACTGTACTAAGCGCTCGGGAGAGTACTATATAACAGAGTTGGTAGACAGGTTCCCTGCCCACAATGAGTTTACAGTCTACAGATTCTGATTAGGTAGAAGCAGTTTTAAGGAGACCCAGGAACTTAAAAGAGCTTCATCGCCTTTTGTTTTTTCCCTTAGAATTTGTTAAGCGCGTCCTATGCATCAAGTGATGTCCCAAATGCTGAGGTAGGTACAAGTTAATCAGGTTGGAGACAGTCCATGTCCCACATGGGGCTCACAGTCTTAATCCCCATTTTACAGTTGAAGAAACAGAACCCCAGAGAAGTGAACTGACTTGCCCAAGGTCACACAGCAAGCAATTGGCAGAGCCAGAATTAGAACCCAGTTCCTTCTGACTCCCAGGCCTATGATCTATCCACAAGCCTATGCTGCCTCCCTTCCGCTATAACAACACTCCGTTAAAGCAGAAGATTCTAGCACATGTATCTCATAAAAACTTCCTCTCCCAATACTCCCTTTCTATATTTGTCCTGACAAGTTAATCTAAAACTTTCCAACAATTACAAAGAATACCTAGGGAAATCAAGTAGAAACTAAGTTTGGAGTTTGGTTATTTCACCCAGTGGCATATTCTTAGTTGGAAAGAAAAGCCAGTAACTTTCAGAAATTTTCAAGCAACGATATTTTAAGTGAAATCGGTAAGGCAAATGGCATCACCGGCTTCAGAGCTGTAGGAAAGTGGTGCGTCATGGAAAGAATTGAAGTCCTAACCTCAACTATTAAATGTGTTTGGTAATAATAATAAAGGTGGTATTTAAGCACTTACTAAGTGCAAAGCACTATTCTAAGAGCTGGGGGGGGGATACAAGGTGATCGGGTTGTCCCACGTGGGGCTCACGCAGCAAGGCTCAGTGCAGAGAGCTCGGGCTTGGGAGTCAGAAGTTATGGGTTCGAATCCCCACTCTGCCACTTGTCAGCTGTGTGACTGTGAGCAAGTCACTTCACTTCTCTGGGCCTCAGTTACCTCATCTGTAAAATGGGGATTAACTGTGAGCCTCATGTGGGACAACCTGATTACCCTGTATCTACCCCAGGGCTTAGAACAGTGCTCCGCACATAGTAAGCGCTTAACAAATACCAACATTATTATTAATTCCCATTTTACAGATGAGGTCACTGAGGCACAGAGAAGTGAAATGCCAAACTTAATGACAAACCCAAGCTCGTCCTGGGCAGGGATCTTGTTTGCTCATTCTGTTGTACTGTGCTCTCCCTGTCATTCTGGCACTTTCATTCAATCGTATTTATTGGGTGCTTACTGTGTGCAGAGCACCCTACTTTGTGGGGTGTTGGACACTTTCAGTCCATCTGGAGACTGTTAAATTCTACTTGATGTACCTACTCCTGCAATCTCCAAATGACTCCTAGTGGTCAGAGATTTTCGGCTCCTTCCAGCGGGGCTCAATCCCTCCTGTGTCAATAATGATTGTGGTATTTGTTAAGCGGTTACTATGCGCCAAACAGTGCACTAAGCATGATAATCAGGGACTCACAGTCTAAGTAGAAGGGGAGACGGGCATCGAATCCCCACTCTGCAGATGAGGGAACTGAGGCACAGAGAAGTGAAACCACTTGCCCACGGTCACATAGGTGAGTGGGGGAGCCGAGATTAGAACACAAATCCTCTGGCTCCCAGGCCTGTGCTGTTTCCACTAGCCCATGCTTCCTCTTAAGCACTGGGGGAATAATAATAATAATTGTGGCATCTGTTAAGTGCTTACTCTGTTTTAAGCACTGTACTAAACACGGGGATGGATATAAGCAGAACATGCACGGCCCCTGTCCCACTTGGGGTTCGCAGTCTAAGAAAGAAGGAGAAGGTTATTCAGCCCCCGTTTTACACATGAAGAAACTGAGGGTCAGAGGAGCAAAGTGACTTAACCATGGTCTCACAGCAAGCAAGGGACAGAGCCATGATTAGAACCCAGGCTCTCTTTCCACTTGGCCACACTGCTTCTCATTTATTAATTCTATCATATGTATTGAACACTTACTGTGTGCAGAGCACTGTACTAAAGCTCTTTAGCAGAGAAAAGTCAGCAAGTAACAGAGGAGATGAAACCTTTCTCCTTCCTTCCCTGGGGTCCCTTACAGAGCAGTAAAATGATTCCAAGTTGGCCCCGGGGGAAGGAGCGACTACGGCAGGGACATTAAGAAAAGCTACCTGCTGGGTAATATACCCCTGCAGATTAGCTAGTTGATTATACCTCTGGTTTTATTTCATAAAAACTTGGTAGTCCAAGGGCTCCTAGGTTCTTTAGGAGCTGAAGCAGCCAAGACCTTGTGGTAGCTTTTTCTATTATGCAAAGGACTGCTTAATATTTTGCTCCTTTCTCTGTTTATTCCTTAATGCCGTTCATTCACTCAATCATATTTATTGAGTGCTTACTGTGTGAAAAGCGCTACACGCCTGAGATGGGGAGGGGAACAAAGGGGGAAAGTCAGCTTGCTTTGGAGCCACTGTAATAACTCGGAATATTACAAACTCCAAAAATACAAGCAAATTACTCGAAGAAACCGATTTGCCCGGCTCGGGGTTGACACCTAATGCTGCCTGAAGGGTATTCCGGGGAATGTGGTTTGAGTTTGAGCCAGAATCCAGAGCTGTTAGCCCTTAGTTCCTCGTTTGAGAGCGTTGGGCATGCACCCCAGCCACAGAGCCTTTCCTTGGGGAAGGTGGATATGGGAACAGGGAGCTCCCTTTTTAATCACCAAACCGGCTCTTCCAGAGACACGTCTTCCCCGGTTGGGAGACCCCAGTGGAACCTACAGTAACTCCTCTATTACATTCCTGCAACTACACAAAATCCGTCTCCCACGGGTTGGGAACAGACTAGCGGTTCTTACTAAATAATACACACGGTTCTGCCACTTACCTGCTATGTGACCTCTGTCAAGTCACATGATAATAATAATTATGGTATTTGTTAAAGGCTAAGTGCCAGTCACTGTTCTAAGCGCTGAGGCAGATACAAGATAATCAGGTTGGACACAGTCCCTGTCCTACATGGGGCTCAGAGCCTTAATCCCCATTTTACAGATGAAGTAACCGAGGCCCAGAGAAGGTAAGCGACTTGCCCAGTGTCACACAGCAGACAAGCGGCAGCCAGGATTAGAATCCACATCCTCTGACTCCCAGGCCTGTGCTCTTGTCACTAAGCCATGCTTAACTTCTCTGTGCCTCAGTTCCTTCATGTGAAAAAGGAGATCACATACCCGTTCTCCCTCCTCCTTAGACTGTGAGCCCCATGTGGAACAGGAACTGTGTCCAGTCTGATTGGATTGTGTCTACCCCAGTGCCTAGTACAGTATCTGACTACACCTAACAAATACTAGAATTATTATTATTAAAAGAGGCCTTATCTGTTTTATTGGATGCTAAAGGATCAGAGCAGACCAAAGCTTTAAAATAAAGAGGGGGGAGAAGGAGCTAAACTATTGGCTTCTGAAACTGACTACAGAGAAAAGTGGACAGGTGCACAGCAGACAAGTGGCAGCCAGGATTAGAATCCACATCCTCTGACTCCCAGGCTTGTGCTCTTGTCACTAAGCCATGCTTCACTTCTCTGAGCCTCAGTTCCTTCATGTGAAAAAGATTACATACCTGTTCTCCCTCCTCCTTAGACTGTGAGCCCCATGTGGAACAGGAACTGTGTCCAGTCTGGATTGTGTCTACCCAGTGCCTAGTACAGTATCTGACTACACCTAACAAATACTAGAATTATTATTATTAAAAGAGGCCTTATCTGTTTTTTTGGATGCTAAAGGATCAGAGCAGGCCAAAGCTTTCAAATAAAGAGGGGGGAGAAGGAGCTAAACTATTGATTTCTGAAACTAAGTAGAAAGGTGGACAAGGCTCCATACTTTCTTCAATTATGGGGCCCCAGAGATCAGAGCTGAGAGACTGAATGGGTGAGAGGATCTTCTTTAAGAACCCCCTTTTCTTGTCATTCAGAGTTTTCTAGCCCAAGTATTTACCTGCCTTGCCTAGTAGAAACGGATTAAGAACCTATCATTGTATGTATCCTCCCAAGAGAGGGGCTATCTCTGGATTTTCTAATAGTCCACCTTTCCGCTCCACACAATTCTCAAGTGCTATACCTATGTTTTTCGTGCCAAATGGGAAACACTTTCAATAGCCCAAACAGTTTCAGTCAATCAGTGGTATTTATTGAGCACTTAGTGTGTGCAGAGCACTGTACTGTGAGCAGGAAACATGTCTGGCAATTCTCCAGGGCTCTACTCATAGTAAGTACTCAATAAATACTACTGATTGATTTATATTTGCCATAGCAGTACTGTTGTGCACCATGGACTCTAAAATATGACTAACCCCGTGATAGGCTCCATTCTGTTTCTTTCTTTTCTTTTCAGTACTGTCAGAAACTTGTTCCTAAGCAGGAACGCTCTCAAAAAAGAGAAGATAACACACATAAAAAGGGTTTAAGGGGCTCTATTACCTCATGAGTTCCTAGTGAATAACAAGACACTTTTGTATAAATCATCATTTTGGAACTGACACCTGCTTCATTCCCTTAGTAAGCAGCAAACATGTTACATACCTTAAGGAACCAGGAAAGATTTCCAGCCATAAATCAGGAAAATTGTAGTTTTTGAAGACTCTACCAAGCCCCTGCCTCTACTTCTGATCTGTTGCAACTTCCCTGCTTCTCCTTAGCACCACAGTTCCCACCACAGTTGTGTATGACCTAGTTTGATCCCACAGGTCTGGAATCCAATCATCACCTCATTGGAACTTTTCCTCTCATCGAACTGCTTCATCTCCCCAGCTGAAAAGTATTAAGATCCAGTGAGGTATCCCAGGACCTATCAACGTCAGAAATGAAACAACTAAGGGAAATGAAACAGTGGATCATGGGTTTCCTTGCCCTTTTCCCCTTAAACAGAGTCTAGGAAGAATCGATATACACGCTGTGTGCCGAAAAAAGCTTTCGGCTAATGGCATCCTTTGTTAACAAATGGCTAGCTGAAAACGGATCAGCGAGTCCTCAGGGAAGCAGAGCTTTTGTTCAGACCCTCAAGCTAGAGTTTCCTGCCTTACAGAACATCAGCTAACTTTGTCCAAATTGGCATGACTGGGTTTCTTCTCAATGGCCACTGTTCCAGGTTTCGTAGTCATCTTTCTTACCCAATGCCGATACCTGGAGGTAAGGTGTGATCCGTGTAGATGTGTCTGAAGAGATGATGTGCATTATGCCCATGGAAAGCTTGCTCTTTGCTTAATTAGGGAAGCAATTTGGCCTAGTGAAAAGGGCAGGGGCCTGGGAGTCAAAGGAGCTGAGTTCTAATCTCAGCTCTGCCCCATGTCTGCTGTAGGGCCTTGGGTAAGTCTCTTCATTTCTTTGTGCCTCAGTTCCAGCCGCTGTAAAGTGGGGATTAAATACCTGTTCTCCCTCCTGCTCGGACTGTGAACACCATATGGAACAGAGACTGTGTCTAACCTGACTAACTGTGATATTTGCCAAACACTTACTATGTTCCAGGTACTGTACTAAGTGCTGGGGTGGATACAACTAAAGTGAGTTGGACAAAGTCCCTGTGCCATGTGGGACTCACAGTCTCAATCCCCATTTTATAGATGAGGCAACTGAGGCACAGAGATGTGAAGTGCCTTGCCCAAGACCACACAGCAGACAAGATCTGGTATCTACCCCAGGGCTGCCACATAGTATGTGCTTAATACTATTATTGTCATTAGAGAAGCAGCATGGCACAGTGGATAGCAGCATGGGCCAGGGATTCAGAAGGTCATGACTTCTAATCCTGGCACCGCAACTTGTATGCTCTGTGATCTTGGCCAAGTCACTTCACTTCTCTGTGCCTCAGTTCCCTCATCTATAAAATGGGAATTGAGACTGTGAGACCCATGTGGGACAGGGACAGGGTCCAACTTGATTTGTTTGTATCCACCCCAGCGCTTAGTACAGTGCCTGGACCATAGTAAGTTCTTACCAAATACCACCATCATCATTATTATTATTATTATTACCATGAGGTTGTGATTTAATTTTGTCTTACCGGGCAGTATTTTCGATTCTGCCTCATACTTTGAATCTCGTCACCACAAATCTGCTCTAAAAGAGCCACCTTATCCCCAGTTCTTCTATGCCAGGCTGGCCTGCCTACCTCGGTTGTCCTAGGTCACAGTTATGCTGCAATATTTGAGGCTGTGCTTGCAACTTTCTTTCCTCCACTCACAATTCAGCTCACCACTCAGCAGCTGTAAGGGTTTCCCGTTGTCTCCAATTTCCCCTTACAGCACCGGCTTCAGCAAAGCTGTGTTACTACTAACATTACTTTGATGGTGGTGGATTGACTGTGTTTCGGGACTTTGTCTGTGATCCTGTCTGCCATTTAATATTAAGCATAGCATAAATCCCTAAGCTTGATTTTTGCTACCCTGACTAGCAGTGACATTGAAATGCGGTTGCATGACCTAAGTCCTTTAGAACAGCTCTTTGACATGTGTTAGAAAGGACATGGTAGGAACAGAGGGATGGAGGTGTGATTTCATCGGTTAATTTGCGTCTCTGACCTCCCCTCTCTTTCATATACCCACCTTCTTCATTAGCTTGTGTGTGGCTTTTGGTAATATTCCTGTTAATGGATGGATCTTGTGCTGCCTAGAATTCATTATCTTAACCTTTTGTAGTTGTATTTTTTATGGTATATGAGTTCTTACTAAGTTCTTACTAAGCAGGATAGATACGAGGTAATCAAGTTGGACACAGTCCCTTTCCCACCTGAGGGTCACAGTTTTAATCCCCGTTTTTACAGGTGAGATAGCTGAGGAACAGAGAAGTGAAGTGACTTGCCCGAATCACACACCAGACAAGACTCAGAGCTGAGATTAGAAGTCAAGTCCTCTGACTTCCAGGCCTGTGGTCTATCCGCTTGGCTATGCTATTTCCCAGCTGTGTTCCGCTCTGTGTGATCCACAAATGGTCTTGAATTGTCCTCTTCTTGCCCTCTCCTGGACTGTATTAGTTGTACAAAAATTGTTGAGTTCTAGTGTGTGGACAGTCACAGATGCTGACTTTTCATTTGGTTAGTGGGGGTGGGAAGGGGGCAGCTATATTATGGTGGTGAGGACTGATAGGTGACTGGCTTCCAAGGGTCCCCAAGCCAGAAGAAAGCCACCATTTTGGATCTTTTTGCCCTGATTGGAAACTCAAGTCTGATCAGAGACCAGTTCGAAAAGGTAATGGGGGTCATCACCCCCAAGGAGTGAGCACTTCAAGCTTGGGTCTGTCTATTCCCTGGATGCCTCTCTTCTAATAAAGATGGGGCTGAATTTCCTGGATTTGGGGGAATGAAATTCAAGCAGAGGGTCACTTTTTGGAGCAATGAAGGAATACCTCTTCTGAATGGAAAAGCGAATCAATCCATCGTTGGTATTTATTGAGTGCTTGCTGTGCGCAGAGCACTGAACTAAGTGCTTGGGATAATACATTTGTCAAAATTCCTGGCTTGTGCTGAGTTTCATGACACAGAAAAAATAATAGTAATCCCTTTTTATGTTATGTGTACATTTATATGAAAGCACTCATATGTTTATTAATATATTTTTGTATATCTATATATGTCTGTATTTTCACAGTGTTTTCATAATAAAGTCCCACTGAATCAGGGAAGGAGTAGGTTTGAATAGTCCCATTTTACAGTTGAGGAAAGTGAGTCTCACTAGGAAGACATCCTTAAAAATGAGCTTGTCAGGTTATGCCTCCGCCAACTCTTGAAACATATTTCTGATGGACTTAAGCAATTCATCCTTGGCGTCCTGAGATGAATCCACTGATGATATTATCTCCCATGTGGGCAATAGGAGATTGGGGACTCACTAAGGATGCCCTTTGGATCCCTGACTGACATTGTTTATAGCCTCGTGGGTCTACTTCACCGTCAGGGCTATAAAACAATGCCACTGCAGCATGAATCACAGTTCCCTGTATTCAGGGAGGTTCTGAGCTGCATCTTTTGGTATTTAGACAGTGATTAATTCAGAGTTGGCTTAAAGGAACTCCACCAATTTTTTTTATCTCACATAATCAAATGTATTTATTGAGTGCTTATTGTGTGCAGAGCACTGTACTAAGCACTTGGGAGAGTACAATACAATAAACGGACACATTCCCTGCCCATAAATCGACTCTCTTCACTCTCTACTCCCTAGGTTCACTCTTAATGATAATTATAATTGTGGCATCTAAGTGCCTACTCTGTGCCAAGCACTCTATACAACACCGAAGTAGATACAAGATAATCAGGTCAAACCCAATCTCTGCCCCACAAGGGACTCAAAGTCCAAGTAGAAGGGAGAGCAGCTATTGAAGTCCCATTTTACAGATGAGGAAAGTGAGGAATAGCAACATTAGGTGATTGGTCCAAGCGGACCCAGCAGACAAGGAGGAGCTGGGGTTAGAACCCAGGTGCTCTAATTCCCATGCTTGTGCTCTTTCCATTAAGCCATGTTGCTTCTCCCAGGCTGATCTACTCACTGAGCCTTTGTCTCATCTTTCCTACCTCCAATTTGAAGCTCATGCTTTTCCCCCTATCTAGAGTTCACCTCCCATTCCGCATCCATCAGACCACAGCTCTTCTCATCTTCAAAACAATTATAATGTCCAATTTCTTTCAAGACTCCTTCCCAGACAAATTCATCTCACACCAGTTGTCAACACAACACCCACCCTCAGCACTTATATACATATCATTTTTATTTGTATGTTTATTTGCACATTCAATTTCTCAGTTATTTCACCCTGTTACAATTGCATTTCCTGCTTCCACTATTTGTAAATCATTTTAGTCTGCTTGGTCTTCCCAAGTAAATTGGCTGCCTTGTTTCTGTTGAACTTTCCCAAGTGTTTAGTGCAGTCTTTCATTTAGTAGGTGCTCACTAAATAGCAGTGATTGATGAGTTCCTTAGTTCCTTGTTGAATATCAATATCAATATTGAGAGGTGTACTGAACACTTGGGAAAGTACACGAAAATAAAGGAGACATGATATTACGCGAAAGACTCCTTTGAATAAGATCCTCACGGAACATCATCAAGGGTTAATCTGAAGGCAGATGTCAAGGATTCTGTGTGAAATGACTAAGTGAACATCAGAGCCAGTCAACTACTCTAACTCTGGTTAATGTAAAAGCAATGCCTGCTTCCTTTCTTGCCTCATATATATGTCAAGTGTGATAGATGTAGAGATGCAGGAGGATAAAGAGACTTCAGGAGAATCAGGATTTGATTCAGCATTGTGGGAATCCTTTATTGGAAAAGTCAGTGAGAAGAATGCTAGGGAAAAGTAGCAGTGTTGCTATACCAAGTCTACTGGTAAATTTAGTTAGGTCAAGGAAATAATAAATGACTCTGCAGTTAGGATGCAACGATGTGATATTCAACTTGAGGAAAACTAATAAAGAGAAAGGGAAATAATCTGAAGCCAGAGCCTGAACAGGAAAGGACTCTAGGGAATGATTAATAACTTAGGAGAGTGAGGAACCAAGAATTCTTAGCATGGGTTCATGGATAATTCAGGTAAAAATACTACCTTTGGACTGAATTTCCCAGAAAATTGATTAGCTGCCTTCTCTGACCAAACTTACTGCATAATGGCCAGGTCTCTCTGTTCAGAGCTTGTAGGCAGGACAATGACTTCCTATCTGAAATAAGGGGTCCAATTATTTTAGGGTTTAGAAGGTTTAGTTATTTTAGTCTCTATTGAGTCAAATGATGGAAAGCAGGGCATATTTTCTGTATTTCATGATTGATAAATGGTCATGGGAAGACAACTCTGTGTGT
This sequence comes from Ornithorhynchus anatinus, assembly GCF_004115215.2. NCBI lineage: Eukaryota > Metazoa > Chordata > Mammalia > Monotremata > Ornithorhynchidae > Ornithorhynchus > Ornithorhynchus anatinus. The sequence goes on from NC_041747.1 coordinate 26,938,415, forward strand.
GTGTGTGTGTGTGTGTGTGGAGGGGGGAAATGTAGAAGAAAATGGAGTCCTTGTAAGAACTAAAAGATTGCCATGTAAACTTAGGCAAAAGGATACATCACTTGCATTAGCAGCAAGTAGAACATGATGATGGGTCACACATCTTTATGAAGCCAAGTTAACTAGGTGACATAGTGAGAGTGACGGACTCACTGTATTTCTTGGTTTGACTTGGATAAGAATTGGAATAATAATCCCTAGGGACTTGCTACCTGCTAAACTCTGGGGTAGAAATAAAGTTATCTGACTGGACATGATCCTCATCCCACTTGGGCTCACGATCTAAGAGGTCGGGAGAGCAAGCAACTTAACCCCATGTTCTAGATGAGGAAATGCAGGCCCAAAGAAATAAAGTGGTTTGAGGTTGAGAGATTAAGGTCACACCGTAGGTCAGTGGCAGAACTGGGATGAACTTTGATCCCCTGACTCCCAGTCCCATGTTCTTGACGCTAAGTCTCCCACAGGAATTTATTTCCAGCCACCGTTTCCCAGACAATGTCCTCCACTCTGTTTTCCAAGTAGACTGAATGAAACAGAAGCTAGGCAGACCAAGGTAGGGTTGGAGAATAGGGTGAGTGGTGGTGTTCAGTTGTGCAATCATTTATGGGTGCACTTTATTTCGATGGATTCCGGACTGGGAAAAATTTGTGGCCATTTTGGCTGTGACTGGGCAGGTCTGGACTCCATCTTGAGTGGCCTCCCCTATTCCAATCCCCTCAGTCTGTGGCTCTTTTGGCTTAATCATCTATGTTTGCCTTCCTAAAGTGCATTGTATGCACTTGTTAGTAGTAGCCAGATTGAAGCCCAGAGAGAGAAACAGACAATTTGAAAATTCGGCTCTTCTCCTCCAACATCCACTTTTCCCCTCTGCTTTCTTCTGCCAAAGAACACGCACTGGCAACAAAGAGATTCTGCCTGTGAGGTTTTCTTTCAGAGCTCTTTTTTTTTTGTCTTTCATCATCCACCTTTCCCCCTTTACACCTGCATGTGTTCTAAGTCTAAAATTCGTCCTCAAGGGCATGGAAGATGAGCACCTACTAGCTAGGATCTCTACTAAATATAGAGTATAATAATAATCACTGGGTGAATTCACAATGTATGGCAGCTTGAAGCTGAAAGTAGGATGAGGAAATTAAGGTGCAGAGCATGAAAGCCTAGCCATGAGCAAGCCTGAGATTTCATAGTGAGTCGGTCAAAGGGGAGGCTAAGGCTGGGCAGTCTCCTCTAGACTGTAAACTCAGCTGTGGGCAGGGACCGTTTCCACCAATTCTATCATATTGTGCTCTCACAGTAGCCTAGTACAGTGCGTTGCACAAAGTAAGAGCTCAATAAAAGCCATCGACTGATAGAGACCCCCAGGGAACACTGGAGCGCTAATATACACTGAATAAATGACACTGATTGAAGACACAACCTCTGCCTTCAAAGAGGTTACAGTCTAGTGGGGGAGACAAGCATTAAAATAAATCACGGGTGGAGGAAACAACCAAATATAAAAATACCTATTTAGGTGGTGTGGAGAGGGTGTTAAGTATCAAAGAACAGCAGAGAGCTGAGTCCAGGGCACAGAGAACAGAAACACAGCATGTAACGCAAGTTCACTTCTAGTAAGCTGTTTCATAAAATTCCCAGGGAAGACACAGAGTAGGAGAGCTGCTCCGGTACGGCCCTCGAAGCGGCGTGGCCTAGTGGATAGAGCACAGGCTTGGCAGTCAGAAAGACCTGGGTTCTAATCTCAGCTCCTCCATTTGCCCACTGGGTGACCTGCGGCAAGTCACCATGAAAAAAAAAAGTTGTGTGAATCACCCAGAGGGGCATTTCACTAAAACAGTCTTATGGCAAAACATTCCAGTCTACTGGACTCACTTGAAAGTTTTCTAGCCCTTCCATACTGAATTACAAGAAATCATTCCAGTTAGCAAACCCCCTTCGGTAACTTGAAAACAAGGTTAACTTTTGTGTCATCGTGAGACGTGCATAGCCTCTCAAACTTAATGAAAAAGTCAAACCCTGTTCAATTGCCCCCCACCATAGACATTTTCTGAGACTGGAGTTCTGCCCACTAAACCAAAAAACACTTTCAGAAAACTCATATCAACACTCATATTTGAGACAATAGAACTTCAAGAAGGGAGAAAGGGTATTGAGCCTAGTAATGTGAAATAAATTAAGAAAAGGAGGACTTAGAGTGTTCCAGTAATGGGGCATTCAGTTAGTTTTTATAACAAGGTCTCAAGGAAAATATCAGCTATCCTTGCCCACGACACATCGAGAACTAGTTTGGATCATATAATAGGAGATTCTTTTTTCTCAGGTCTCATTTCTAACTGTTCCTGTATTATCTTGGTAGTTTTGACATTTCTGAGAGGGTAAGGTGTTGCCATGTATTAAATAGAACACCGTTCATGATGGAGAGCATAGAATTGAATAGAGGCAGAGCCTCTTCTAAGTCCCATTTCGTCTTTGTTCTGGTCATAATGCTTTTCAAGCCTCCAAATTAATGTCATTGGGAGGTGTTATTGTTCCTTGGCTGTCGTTCAGAGCATTTAACTTTCCCTTAAAAGAAATTAAATGGCTTATGTTTGGATCGTAGTGACACCGAAGTAGGGAGTGTTTCAATGAATGGCTTGCTACAAGTTCAAGAAACTTGCTTCATCTTTCTAAGCAAATCAGAATATTCAATAGTTAGGATTAAACCTTTTAGTAATGTTTCCTCCTTTGTTACTTATGTCTGGAAGCCGCCCAGAAACGCTTGCAATCTCTAGGATTTTTTTCTTCCCCACCTGATTCCCTCTCTGGCTTCTTTGAATAACCAGTCCTCTCCAAATGTCAACTATCTGGGGGCAGTTTACCCATGTGTGAGATATATGAAGATCACGGTTTTCATTTATAAATGCCCAAACTCATCCACAGTCACTGGCAAAGAAAATTGTAGAGCACTTAATGGTATGAATTGAGTGCTTACTAGGTGCAGAGCACTGTATTGAGCACTTGGGAGAGTATAGTATAGCAGAATTAGCAGACATGTTCCTGTCCATAATGAGCTTACAGTATAGAGAACGGGCACTATTTTGGGCAACAGATAGATTGAGTTAGTAGCTCAATAATAATGAACAATTATGCATTTATTATTGCTGGTATTTGTTAAGAGCTTTCTATGTGCCGAGCACTGTTCTAAGCACTGGGGTAGATACAGGTTACAGGTTGTCCCACGTGGGGCTCACAGTCTTAATCCCCATTTTACAGATGAGGTAACTGAGACACCGAGAAGTGAAGTGACTTGCCCAAAGTCACATAGCTGACAGGTGGCGGAGCTGGGATTCGAACCCCTGACCCCTGATTCCTAAACCCATGCTCTTTCCACCAAGCCACGCTGCTTCTCGCACTTACTGTGTGCTAGGCACTGGGGTGGGTACCTTATCACGAGATCAGTTACAGTACTGGTCCCACCCAGAGCTTACTATCTATCATATCCCTATTTTCCACAGGAAGAACCGAGGCCCAGCTAGATAAAGTGTGGCTCAGTGGAAAGAGCCTGGGCTTGCGAGTCAGAGGTCATGGGTTCGACTCCCGACTCTGCCACTTGTCAGCTGTGTGACTGTGGGCAAGTCACTTAACTTCTCTGTGCCTCAGTTACCTCATCTGTATAATGGGGATTAACTGTGAGCCTCACATGGGGCGACCTGATTGCCCTGTATCTTCCCCAGCGCTTAGAACAGTGCTCTGCACATAGTAAGTGCTTAACAAATACCAAGATTATTGTCCAAGTTTTCCCAGCAGGCCAGTGGGAGAAGCGGAAGTAGAACCTCGATTGCCTTACTCCCAGTCAGGTGCTCTTTCCACTAGACCAAGTCACCATGTGCTAAAACTCACATATAAATGGTCACATGAGGTCAAAAACATCCAGTAGCTAACCATTCCCCTCCACTGCAAGCAAAAACTCCTGAACGGTGGCTTTAAGGCACTCAGTCATCTCTCTCCCTCTTATTTATCCACTTGCTGCTCCCACTGCACCCCAGCTCGCACTCTTTTTTTCCTTTCACGCTAGCTTACACCCAGTGCCTTTTTCTTCTCTCTCCCACTGCTAAACTATTATTCATACCCTCCCTCCTACCTAGAGCTCTCTACTCATCTGTATTTGGGTATATAAAGCCTACGTAGCTGTCTAAGTCTAGAGAAGGAGCGTGGCCTACTGGGCGTAGGAGTTAGAGGACCTGGATTCTAATCCCAGAACTGCTTGCTGGGTGAACTTGGGCAAGTCGCTTGCCATCTCTCTGCCTCAGTTTCCTCAACTGTAAAATGGAGATTAAATCCTCCTCCATCCTATTTAGACTCTGAACCCCATGTGGGATAGGGACTGTGTCCAACCTGATTAACTTGCATCTACTCCAACATTTAGTACTTGACATATAGTAAGTGCTTAACAAATATAAAAAAACCAAAAAAATACAATTTTCTCCATCTTCGAAACCCTTCCAAAATCATATCTCCTTCAGGAGGCATTATCCAATTAATTACCAATTTCCACACTTTATGTTCCCCAACTGCCACTTCAGCCCTTCAACACCTCTTAAAGTACTTAAATACTCACTGCCCCAGCATTTATTGCATGTATAAATATATATATACATATATATGTGGGTATATATATAAATCTTCTATACCCATTACTTCTTATCTTTAATGTATTTAATTTATTGATTTAGTCTGTCCCACTAGATTGTAAACTACTTTGGAGCAGAGATGAGTTATATTAATTTTTTTGTACATTTCCCAGGTGATCAGTGCTCTAAACACAGTAGGTGCTAAATGAAAGCGAGCGGTTGATTGTCCAACCCTTCTCCTTTTCTATAGGCTTTCATTCTTTTCCAAATCTTTTCCTGAAGTTGTAAATAGATGCCACCATACCATTTCTTGATCATTTTTCTCTCTCTCCCTCTGCAGATTAAAGACTCAATATTCAAAGCAGTAGTTAGATGCTGGTAGTGCAAATATTAATGCAGAGTTTAGCAGCTGTATGGTGTTAAAAAAAGTCACTTGAAGATATAATTCGTAAGGTAAATCCACGACTCTCAAGGTAATAAATTCATTATACAAGCCTTATAAATCTTACCTATTTTACTGGCACTTTTAATTATAAACTGACACTTCCGGGCCTAAATTGTCAGAGTCATTTCTCTTAATATATTTTCACTATCTTGATACTGTAATACAGTCTTCCTGGCCAAAGAAAGTGGGGAGAACTAATGAGATTAAAGAACACGATGATAATTGAATTTTTTTCAAAAATCAATTTTTGTGGTTTCATAATGTAAAACACCTCCTTGTAAGTAGTTGAAAATGTTCACACCAGAGAGGTGGTGATCTTTAGGATTATTGAACTTTATAGAAACTGAATTTCATTCCAGTGTGTTTGATTTTTTAATTGGTTAAATTAAAGAGGGGCTTGCAAGGGTTTTTTTTTTTGCAGCCATCTAGTGAGGAAACAGCACGGCCTAATGGCTAAAACCTGGGCTGGGGAGTCAGAGGACCTCGGTTCTGAGCCCAGCTCTGCCACCTGTCTGCTGTGAGACCTTGGGCAAGTCATTTCACCCTTTTGTGGCTCTATTACCTCATCTGTAAAATGGGGATTGAGGTTTTAAGCCTCACATAGGACAGGGATTGGTGTTCAACCTGACCTGCTAGGCTCCACCACAGTGCTTGGTACAGAGCCTGGCCCATAGTTAAACTCTTAAATACGATGATGATGATGATTATTATTATTATTGGGGCCGAGTCCATTCCATAAACCTCCTATTCACGTTACCGGTTCCTCTGCAGCAGTGGCTGCTATTTTGAACTGTTTTAGAGGAAGCTCCTTTGTTGGTGGCCCTGGAGATTGTCAGCCTCAAAATGAATGCATGCTCAGCATACGAATAGCATTAACACTCACCGTAATCACACCTTTTAGATAAAAGATTACCAAAAAGTTTCTAATGGCTTTGAAGGATGACTCTTATATGGGCTTTTGTGTTGATGCAACAGTTCGTACTAGGATATAATGAAGAGAAGTTTGCAAACTGTATAATGGTGTCACGGGAGTCGCTCTTCAGCACTACATTTAAATTAGTGAGGGGAGAAATGATCTCATCTAATGGCTCTATTAGCCGACTTCTTGGCAATGGTGTTAACTTGAGGGGACAAAGACTTGGATTGAGAATTAATGAATAACTTAGAGCTATGCCGACTAGGCTTAAGTTTGTCTGAATTTTAATTTATGGCTCTTTAAAAGAGACTGCTTAGCTCTCCCACCCCCGCATTGTGGCGAAGGCTTTTGTGGTAGGTAGAGGTTATGATACACTGACAAAATGAAGCTGCTCCTTGTTGAACTGATTTGGGTAGCATTGTGTTCGGGTTTAAATGCACGGCCAGTGTTCAACGTGGACCAGAGAAGGTGGTCACTGATGGTTCTCACTGCGAATAGCCGTGGTACTTCCCAAGCGCTTAAGATGTGACTAGCACTCAACTAAGCACTGGGGTAGGTACAGAATAATTCAGCTGGTCACAGTCCCTGACCCATATGGGACCTCACAGTCTAACGGGGAGGGAGAATAGGTATTGATTCCCCATTTTATAGATGTGGAAACTAAGTTAAGTAGCTTGGTCAAGGTCACACTCAAAACAACAAATAACAGAGCCAGGATTAGAACCCAGATGAGGAGTCCCTGTACACCTATACATACACTGATATGATGTCAGAAAGCACTTTTTCCCGAAGCAGGCAGACTTTGTGCCTTCTTAGAGCACTTCTCCTGGTAATGGTGGTGACGCGTATGTGTGGCGAGGGGAAGGGAGGGCATGGATTTCCCACTTGCTTTAGAAAGTTTGCATTCATCTCCCAAGTCAACGTGAAGTCTGAGACGGCATCTGAGCCATGATGGAGGGAAGTTCATTGCTGAAAATTGTTTTAAAAGGCAGAAACGCATCCAGTTTTTCATCGGTACTGGAAAGAGAACAGGCCAGGCCAAAATGGGACAAACGGCTACCCTAGTGCTCCGACTGCCATTTTATTACCTTCTGAACTAACAGCCATCTCTCAGGATGCATGGCCTAGTGGATAGAGCATGTGCCTGGAAGTCCAAAGGACCCAGGTTCTCATCCCTGCTCCTCCTTTAATCTGCTGTGTGACCTTGGACAAGTCTACAAAAACATTCAGGACATGTCACCCCCCTCCTTAAAAAACTCTAATGGTTGCCCATCCACCTCCGTATCAAGCAATAACTCCACGCCCCTGGCTTTAAAACACTCCATCATCTTGCCCCTTCTACCTCACCTCACTTCTCCTTCTCCAGGCCAGCCCACACACGTAGCTCCTCTAGCACTAACCTTCTCCCTATTCCTCATCTAGCTCTTTTGCCACTGACCCCTAGCTTACGTCCTGCCTCTGGCTTGGATCGCCCTCCCTCCTCAAATCTGACAATTACTCTGTAGTTATCAGATTTGAATGACCTATTTTTAATGACGTCTAGGTTAATATTGGAAGAATTAATAGGATCATTACTCTTACCATTACCATTAACAGAGGCACTTGGATCTGTACCATTCAAGCACTTGATAGTCAACCCTACCCTCAACCCCACAGCACTTTAGTACATAGCTGCAATTTACTTACATTACTGTGTCTCCCCTCTAGACTGAAAGGTGGTTGTGGGCAGGGAATGTGTCTACCAACTCTGTTGTTTTCTACTCTCCCGAGTGCTTAGTACAGTGTTATGTTCTCAGTAAGACCTCAATAGATACCATGGATTGAATCACTGTCATATAAACTATAACTATTCTTGCCCTTTCCTTGTCTCTCAATTTTTTAAGCCATTTAGGCACCTGCATACAGGCATGTGTTCAGCATCCAGTAAGCGGTTCAATAAATAACTTGGATTTTTTTTTTCTGAGATCTGTTAAATGCTTACAATGTGTCAAACACTGGGGTGTGTCGATCCCTGAGATGGATACAACTTAATTAGGTTGGACACAGTCCCTGACCCGCATGGGGCTCACAGTCCAAGTAGGAGGGAGAACAGGAGAACCGAAGCACGGAGAAGTTAAAAGGCTCGCCCAGCAAACATTTGACAGAACCAGGATTAGAACCCAGGTCTTCTCACTCCCAGGCCCCAAAAACACAGATGTCCCTTTGAACTTGAAGCTGATACTTCTGATGGTGGTCACTACTCATGTTATCAAGTGAAGACTGTGGAGACCAGATTATACAGCCAACCACACCTCTCATATTGGCTCAGTGAATGATAATAATGATGATGATATTTGTTAAGGGTTTACTATGTGTCAGGCACTGTACTAAGCGCTGGGGTGGATACAAGCAAATTGAGTTGGACACAGTCCTTGTCCACGTGAGGCTCGCGGTCTCAATCCCCAGTTTACAGACGAGGTGACTGAGGCCCAGAGAAGTGAAGTGACTTGTCCAAGGTCACACAGCAGACAAGTGGCGGAGCCGGTATTAGAACCCATAAACTTCTAGATTGTCCACTTCCAGCGTAGCTCGGGTCTTTAGGGTGTCTCGGACTATTGGGGCTCTGGAGTCTGGAAGGACGTTTCCCTCTTATTGCCCACTCCGGCAGCCTGTGAAACAGGAAGCTCACCACTCTCTTGGACATGCTGCCCAGCTCACTATTTGGCGCCTCTATTACAGAATCAGTGGGAGGAGGAGCCTTTAAATACCTCCGTGGCACTCGCTAGATGGGACTTCCCAATCGAGTTGCTCATTATTTTTGGTTGGCATCATAAATATCAGTGTTCGTACTGTGTGGGTGCTGATTTCAGATCTTTCATACACCTACGGTTTTATGCCAAAAATAAGATGCAATCACTTGTTTCCTAGGCAACAACTTCATGGAACATGCGCCCAGCTCACTTAAAGGTGCATTAATATTATAAATTTTATTATCTGCTGTTTTAATATTTCTGTGGTTCCAACACATTTTAACCCGTGTATTTTTTGAATAAGCAGATTGGTGATTATTTATGTACCTAAGCACTGAGTGAGCAACTGCCTTGATCACAGAATTATCTCCTAAAACTCTTGCCTTTGATAAAGAAAGCAAAAAAAAATTAGAGTTTTTTCCGGAGGTAAAATACCATTTTATAACTTATTTTTCTCATTACCAGGTTAATAGTTCAAGATCAAAAAGGGCACCGGTTCAGTATATATTTGACATAAAAACAGCCTGTCTCTAATTGTCTCCTCCATTAGTGTATAAATTGATTCTGAACAGGGAATATGTCACTTCTTTCTGTTCTACTGTACTCTCCCAAGCACTTATTTTTATGCTGTGCACATAGTAAGTGCTCAATGAATACCACTGATTGATTGTGATTTTCCAAGCACTGCAACCCGGAGGAACTCACTCAATACCATTAATGCTCCACTGTCCACTACGACCCTGCTTCTAATTGAAGATTTACTAGCGCTAATTAAATCTATTAGTATCATTATTTATTTTATTATTATTGTGGGATTTGTTAGTGCTGAGAGAGTAGATGCACGTTTATGAGATTAGTCTTTCATTAGCCTTCAAGGGGCTCACAGTCTTTCTCTTCTTCGTTGTCCAGAGAAAGAAACCAAGACCCAGAGAGGTGATGTGACTTGCCCAAAGTCACACGGTATGCCAGGTCTTCCAACTCCCATCATCCGGTTAACAGGACTTGGGGAATAATTCTGGAATCCTGCATAGCATAGAATCGGCATTTCACGATTTAAAAGTTACATTGGATATAATCTTATTTGCAGGGGGGTGTCCTTTTTATTTAGGGATTTGTCCTTTTTTCAATCCCGGTCATTTGCAAAGCACCAGGTAAAAGAGAGGCATGGTATCGTAGTGTGTAGTGGAAACTCAAATGCATTTGCTGGAGAGGAAGAGGGCAGAGGAGAAAGTTGTCCACTAATTCCACTGCTCCTTGACAGCATGAGCTCACTCTTCCATCCTTCAGCCTTGTGAATAACCTGATGCTCACTAGCCTAATGCCAGAAAACAAATTGCACTGGGCAACTCTAATTGAATGTTAATTCCATTCATTTTATTATCAGCGTTCCTTCACGGAAGTGAATAAGCTGCTAAGAAAAGCAGCGTAGGCCGGTAAACTGGTGGTACTTATATGCAAGGCTGTTGTAAAAGAATTCCTAAATCATATCTATTCCTGAAAGCCAGAATTTATTAGAATTTTCCATTACTCAGGCACTGTTCTCAATTACTTTTCTCGGGAGGAGAGCATTTTCAGTTTGAGTCTAGATTGCTGAAATTGTGTGCCTCTGCCGTGCTAGAAAAGTACTTGTTCAAAAAGAAATAAAGATCACAAGATCATATGTTTACATGAGAACTGGATAAGGGTAGATAGGGAAGTGTATCTAATCTATCTATAGCTATATATCTATACATACACGTTTAGGAAGATATAGATATCTACCTATATCTAAATCTCTACATCTATTTTTATATTTGTGTGTGTGTATACCCTTATTCAAAAGCACCACTGACGATGGTGAAATTCACCCACTGAGTGTGTGTTTGGTTGAAAAAGCTAATGAGGAACTTAGAGTACCAGCCACATTTCCACACGAAAAGGCTGCTGTTCCTCGTCGTCGTGTCCTGTTGCTTAATATTTGTAGTGCCCGGTGTTGGTCTCTTCTTTTGTCTCCTTGTCTTTCTGCCTTGGGGTAGGGCTAAGAAGCAATCAGTATTTCGAGTGGCCTAAAGAGCAAGTTTCTGACTGCAGCAAGAAGGTTGGAAAAAGATTTCTGGAAGAGAAGACTGTGCCAAATTGATCTTTTCATCTAATGGACAGGAGAGAATGTTTGCACTGCAATTTCAAAATCTGAAGTGCCCTGGTATTTGATCCAGAGAGGCTCATGTTTGGAATAGAGTTACAGATTAAAAGAGATTAACTCAAATCCCATCCTAACACCATCACCCCCAGGAAAACTAAGCCTTTACTCATCCATAATCAGTTCTTGGTCGGGTGGATTCCGCATTTCCATGGCTGTAGGAAATCCCAATCCCCAAATTCCAAATCTGGATGGAGAAGGGAGAAGTAGTTTTGTTTTTAGTAGTAATATTAGCCTCCTTTGAGCACCCACTAGGTGCTTGGGAAGTACATAATAAAAAAAGTAACATGTTCCTTGCCCACCGGAAGGTTATACTCTAATGGGGGAGCAAAACCTATTTTAAAATTTTCATACCACCCTAAGGCTGGTTTTTCATGAACCTGTTTACGGATTTCAAGATTGGATTTGCCCCTGAAACAGCTAAAGAGATCAATTTAAAATCCTGAAAGTATCAGTTCTGCAGAAACTTACCCAATCTTAGGAAAAACTCTAATTCCAGAACTCTGCTTTTCAATGAACAGAGAGGATCAATTTTTCTCATCACTTTAGAGACTTATGAAAATTATCACCATGGAAACCAGACATAAGCCCATGAAACAACAAAAGATCCATTTTGGGATAAGTATCTCAGCCTTTAATTTGACACTTTGCAGCAGAATTTGACTCTCAAATTCAAAAATCTCAAAGGATGTGCTTTTTTTCCAGAATGTGAATGCTTTTAGATCTAATTCCTAAGATTTGACTTTTTTCACAACTCTTTCCCCATGTTAGCTGTATGTTGCGTATGGGGGTAGTAAGGTGTGTGTGTCGGGGAGGGAGGCAGGGGAGGATGAGGAGAGGTTTTTATAAAACACTAATCATTGATTTTGGTTGATTAGTATTTATTGAGTGCCCACTGTGGGCAGGGCACTGTAATAGATACTTGGGAAGTCCAATAAAAGACCTTGTAGGACATCTGTAATGTTATGGGGAAGAAGAAAAAGAGCCAACAAAAGGAAACTGACTTTGAATAGCATTTTCATACCAAGTAACTAAATACTTTTTTTCCCCAGTCCTCATGACTGTCTGTCTAAACTACCTGTCAGTAAGGGAAGGTCAGAGAGGGATATGGGACATTTTCTCTGGGCCAAGAGAACGGAGCAGTAGAGACAGTGAATGAGGGAAGTGATCCGTTGAATTTTATTAAATTCGGCTTTTATGGCAGGCCAGCTGAGACAGACCAACTGGGGTACAGCAGGCTCTGTGGAGCTGCTTTAGCTACCAGTCCCTTGAATTCCGCCCCACCACTCCCTACTTACTGCTATAGAAGCTACATCCTTTCTTACCAACGATGCTATTTAAGCACCGAATCAAATCATTCAATGGATTGAACACCTTATAGAGGACTAGCCACTTCATCAAGCACATCAGTGGCAAGATACTCACTCTCCGCTACCGAGAGCTTAGACTGTGAGCCCCCTGTGGGGCAGGGACTGCGTCCAACCCGATTAAATCGTCTCTACCCCAGTGAACAGTGTTTGGCACACGGTAAGCCCTTAAGGAGTACCATAATTGCAATCTAACAGGGAGACAGAAATTATTTCCAGTTAGTGAAAAACCATAGAAATGGCAGAAAGAACGATGACTTTCACCTAAATTTCCAAGCGGTGACGGGGCCAAGTTTATGGGAATCCGATGGATTAGCTCAGAGCTATTTGAAGGTCAAAAGGAAAAGCTTCTCAATCCATCAGTCACATTTATTGAACACTTACTGTGTGCGGATCACCGGACTAAGTGCTTGGGCGACTACGGTATATCAGAGTCAGTAGACAAGTTACCGGCCCACAAGGAGCTTACAGTCTAGAGGGGGTTTTTGACCTTCATTTTGTTAGCTTGGATCTTTTTTGGAAGCTCTCGGTGTCTGAACCGCTCAAAGTGGAGCAGTTTCCCCGGTCAGGACTCTAGATGGAGGAAACCCTCCCTCCGATTCTTTTCCAGTTGCATCTGCGGACAGTTCCAGTTGCCGAGTTACCGCCGTGCAATGTGGGGTAGAAGACAGGTATTTCCTAAACGGTCAGCCACGTCTCATATGCTGTAAACGGTGTCTTTTGCCCCCAAAGAAGTGGGACCACTTTACAGCAAGTCACAGTCTTCAGAGGTCTCCAAATACTTTAAACCTTTAACATTTAGTGTAACAGTGTAATAACATGAGGTGTCATTTCACCCTGCTACAATTTGCCTTCATTACATTTATATCTCTAGATGGTTGAACGGTCTTTTGGGGTTTTTTTTTTTACAGCCAACCCTGGCATTAAATGACAACAAAATCATCTCTTCATTGTGATTCTGTGATGTTGGCTTGCAAGAGACAATTGGCTGTGCGAGGTTGTAATAGGTGTATCCAGCCCAATGAGGGCATGGTTGTCTTGGGAATAAGCAGAGTAATTTTCCCAGGGATTATTTTTAACAATGATTTTGAAGTTCTGTTTGGGAGAATAACGATCCTGTGAATTTTGTTGCTCATTTGTTGAAATGCGCAACCCAATGCCAGAGTTATTAGATTGGGTCTATTTTTGATTCTGGATAATAGGAGTCACTGTCTTAGCCAAGAGCACTGACTAAGATCTACCAAAAGATTTTGTTCCGAAACGGAAATGCATTCATCCAAAGGTGATCTTACCCATCAAAGGAGTGGCTTTCGGGCCGGGGGGAGACTGTTCTTGAGGCTCAGTGGGAACAGCGTATGGGGACGTCTCGGTGGCAAGAGGACCCTGAAGCCTAGGAAAGAGCAAACAACAGTAGAGTCAGACTTTCTCCTCCCAACTAGTCACTGTACCTCGATCTCATCCATCTCACTGCCGACCTCTTGCCCAAATCCTCCGCCTGGCCCGGAACTCTCTCTCCCTTCATACACCACAGGTGATCATTCTCCCTCCTCTTCAAAACCTTATTAAAATCCCAGCTCCTCCAAGAGACCTTTCCCGACTAAAGATCCAGGCTGTTCAATCAGCAAAAAAAAGTGGGTTTTTTTAGGCACTTCTTACAGGCCAAGCACTGAGATAGATACAAGATGATCAGGTCAGACTCTTCCTCTTGAGGCTCACGGTCCAAGTAGGAAAGGGAGCAGATATTTAATCCCTAATTTACAGATGAGGAAACTGAGATGTAACTTGCCCAAGGTCACACAGTAGTGGTATTTATCGAGCTCATACTGTGTGCAGAGCACTGTACTGAGTGTGGGGGAGAGGACACACTCAAAAAATAGCAATTTTTTATGGCTATTGTTTTAATGAGATGTTCATCCCCTTGATTCTATTTATTGCTACTGTTTTTGTCTGTCTCCCCCGATTAGACTGTAAGCCCATCAGTGGGTAGGGACTGTCTCTATCTGTTGCCGATTTGTATATTCCAAGTGCTTAGTACAGTGCTCTGCACATAGTAAGCGCTCAATAAATACTATTGAATGAATTGAATGAATGAATGACAGTGGAATTGGTAGATACAATATCTGTTCCCTCAGAATAGTAATGGAGTCATTCTGAGAGGCAGCTTAGCTTAGTAGATAGAGTCAGGGCCTGGAGTCAGAAGGACTTGCGTCCTAATGCCAGCACCGTCGCTCTATTCATTTACCTTATTTACACTTTGTCTGCTGTGTGATCTTGGGCAAGTCTCTTCACTTCTCTGTGCCTCAGTTCCCTCGTCTGTAAAATGGGGATGAAGACTGGGTGAGCCCCCTGGGGACTGCGACCAACCCGATTTGCGTGTATCTATCCCGGTTCTTGGCAGAGTGCCTGACCCACGGTAAGCCCTTAACAACTATAATTATCAGCATCAAAAATATTGGTAGACGCAGTCCTTGTCCCCTCAGAATAACAGCGGCGTAGGCAGACACGGTTTCTCTCCCATCAGTAGAAGGCGGAGCGGCTGTAGGAAAATAGCGTTCTGCTTTAGGAAAAGTTGCTTTAGTCATCTAGGGTTTGTTTGGAAAGGCTCATTTCAGGCATGAGGAGAGTGATCCTGATGCAACACCTCCAGCCCACCATCTCTCTTGGATCTAATCTCGCATCCAGCTGCTGTAAGCATCTGGCCCGCTGAACCGCGCTCCGGAACTGGAGCGATGTGAATTCCAAGAAAATAACGCTAGGGAGGATAGCGCTACATTCTCTTTCCTTTTTTCAAAAAAAAGTCATTCCTCTCCCTCACCCCTCCTTGATTTGGGGACCAAAATTCATCCCGGGCCTTAAAGCTGGCGCTTGCCCGCGTCTCCAAGCCTTGTGCGGACTCGAGTGGAAGCGAGCAGGGTAAGGGATTTATGAGAAGCAGCACGGCCTAGTGGACTAGAGCCCGGGCCCGGGAGTCAGCAGGTCCTGGGTTCTAATCCCGACTCCACCACTCTTCTGCTGTGTGTCCCTGGGCAAGTCACCTCCCTCCTCTGTGATTCAGTTCCCTCATCTGTAAAATGGAGATTGAGACTGTAAATCCCCCACGAGACAGGGACTCTGTCCACCCCGACTTGCTTGTGTCCACCCCAGCGCTTAGTCCAGCGTCTGGCACCGAGTAGGTGCTTAACAGAAACCATCGTTATTAGGAAGAGAGAGGAAAGGCGGGTTTTCCTCCTCTGTCCACCTCCCTCCCCTTGCCGGCGGCCCCGTCCACTTTTCCCGGTCGCCGGACTAAGCAGCGTGGCTCAGTGGAAAGACCGCGGGCTTGGGAGCCAGAGGTCGTGGGTTCTAATCCCGGCTCCGCCACTTGTCAGCCGGGTGACTTTGTCACTTTACTTCTCTGCGCCTCAGTGACCTCATCTGTAAAACGGGGACTAAGACTGTGAGCCCCACGGGGACAACATGATCCCTTTGTATCCTCCCCAGCGCTTAGAGCAGTGTTTTGCGCATAGCAAGTGCTTAACAAATGCTATCATCATTATTATTATTACTAAGGGTCGGGGACCCGTTGGAGCCATAGAGAAGCAGCGTGGCTCAGTGGAAAGAGACCGGGCTGGGAAGTCAGAGGTCGTGGGTTCTAATTCCGGCCCCGCCCCTGGTCAGCTGGGTGATTTTGGGCCAGTCTCTGGGCCTCAGTGACCTCAACTGTAAAATGGGCATTAAGACTGTGAGGCCCACGTGGGACAACCTGATCCCGTCCTATCCTCCCCGTCATTAGAAGAGTGCTTGGTACATGGTAAGTGCTTAACAAACACCATCTTTATTATCATTATTATTATTATTATTATAGAGCGCGGGCTGGGAGTCAGAGGTCACGGGTTCTAATCTCACGGGGGACAACCGGATCACCTTGTATCCCCCAGCGCTTAGAACGGTGCTTTGCACATAGTAGGCGATTTGTCCATGCCAAGCGCTCAGTCCAGTGCTCTGCACATAGTAAGCGCTCAACAAATACTATTGAATGAATGAATGAATGAATGAATGGATAGTAAGCGCTTAACAAATCCCACCATATTTATGTATGTGTGTATTTTTATTTATTTATTCATTCATTTATATATTTGTTTATTCATTTGTTCATTTATTTATTTATTCCTTTTAATTTTGATGATGATAATGACTATTGCGGGGGGGTTGGCAGGCCACGAGGCCTCCCTGTCACGCGCCCGCCGCTTCCCGCCTTTTCCTCCGCCTCGCGCCTTCCCTTGGGGGGCGGGGAGGGGCAGGGGGCGCGCGCCGCCCAGGCCCCGCCCCCTGCTCGGGCCCCGCCCCTTCCCTCCCATTGGCCGAGCCCCCTGCGCAGGCCCCGCCCCCTCCCCGCCATAGGTCGCCCCTCGGGCGGGCCCCGCCCCCGCGGGCACGTGACGCCTGGAGCCGGGGGGAGGGGGCGGCCGAGCACGTGCGCCCCGGGGGAGCCTCCCCGCATCGGCCGGCGCCGGCGGCGCGCGCCCCCTGGCGGCGGCCGGCGGCCCGGCAGGAGCCCCAGCCCCAGCCCGCCGGCCGGGCGGACGGACGAAGGAGCCGGTCCTGCCGCAGAGCGCCCCGCCGGGCCCGGCCTGGGGGGGGGCGGGGGGCGGGAATCTGCAAACCCCCAGCTGGGGATCCGCTCCCGGTAAGACCCCTTCGCCCCCCTCGACGGTCCCCGACCCGCCGGAGGCCCCGGAGCTCGCAGAGCGTGCAGAAAACCGGGGGAGCCTCGTGGATCGCCCCCTCCCCCGATAGGGGAGAGGAGCAAAGGTGGGGAGGTGGAGGCGGGGGGGGGGGGGGAGGTCATCGAAGGGGCGAGTTTGGGCCAAAGTAGCCCCGGGGAGAGCCGCGGGGTGGGAGGGAGGCTGGTGGGGCGGGTTGGAGCCCGGGGGGCTTCTGGAGGGGCGCGCACATGGGCCGTTTCCATAGGAGACGAGCTCCGAGCATCCCCCAGCAGAGCGTGCAGCGGAAGGTGCGGGGCTTCCGAGGAGCGGGATCCCGCAAAAGCTGGCCAGAAGTTGGGAGGCCAGGGGAGGTGGGAGATGGGCAGGGCGCGCCTCCTTCTCCCTTTCCGCGGGGTGGGGGGGGTGGGGGGTGTGTCGTGGGGGCGGAGACGGGGGAGGGGGCTCGGAGGGAGGAATCGGGCTTTGCAGCAGGATCGGGTGCAGTAGCGATCCGTCCCTCCGAGGTCCCCGCCGCCGCCGGGCCGCGGGGTGCTGTACTGAGCGCCCCCCTCCCCTGGAGGAGCTGAGATCGTAGCCGGCGGGGCGTCCCAGCCGGTCCCAGGTAGGAGGGGCGTGAAGAGAGGCCGGTCCCTGGAGTGGAGGACGTCGTTCCATCCGCCCCGGTGCTTAGGACAGCGCCCGGCACCTGATAAGCGCCTCAGAACTCCAATCGGTCATCATCATCATCCGACGGGGCGGCTGGAGGAGCCGGAGGGCTGGGGCTGGGCAGGGTCCAAGAGGGCAGAGAGGTCGCCCTGGTGCCCGAATCTGCGTGTGCCCCTGGGTGTGTCCCTGCTCGCGTGGGCATCGCTATCCCTGCGTGTGTGCGTGTCCCCCTGCTCGCGTGGGCATTTCTGTGCCTGTGACTGCATCTCCGTGCCCGTGTGTCCCGGTGTGTTGGGTCTGGATGTGCCTGTTTTTGTGTGCCCGTCTGTGCCTTTGTCTGTCCCCGTGTCTGGGTGTGCCTATCCGTGTGTGCCTCTGTGGGCACGGGCCTGTCCCTTTGTCTCTGCCCGTTTGTTCCCTTGGGTCCGTTTGGGTCCCCGTATACGTGGCTGGGTGTACCCGTGCCTTGTCGTGTGCCTGTGTGATGGTGTGTGTGTGTGTGGGTGCGTGTGCGTGTGTGTGTACCTCAGGGGACGAGGAGCGGCGGGGCGGAAGGGGATGGGGGAGCCAGCTTTGGGTCGGGCCACCTGGCAGAAGGAAGAGGGGAGATGCCCTCAGAGGGCAGGGCCAGGTGGGGTGAGGGAGGCCGGGGACGGTCCACCCGAAGGAGGAGGCCGTGCCGGCTGGGCCCCTCACCGTCTTCGGGGGTCGGGAAGGGACAGGCCCTCGGTCTCTGGGGTCGGGGGGGTGGGGGCCTGCTTCCTCAGGATATTGGGCAGTCACTGGGAGGCACCAGAAATTGCACTCTCTCTCTCTTTCCTCCTCTCCCTCCTCTTCTTTCCCCTCTCTTCCTATCTCTGGATCTCTCCCTTCACATCTCCATCTCTCTCTCCCTCCCTATCTCCATCTCTTTCCATATCTCTCCCCCCCTCCATTTATCTCTCTCCCCATCTCTGGTTCTGTCTCTCCCCCATCTCTCCCATGTCTCTCTCTCCTATCTCTCTCTCATCACTGTCTCCCCCTCTCCCTCCTCTCCCTCTATAGATCATATCCCGGATCCGTCTCTCCCATCTCTCTCTCCCTGCCGCTCTCCCCGTCTCTCTCCCTGGCTCTCTGTGTCTCCCTTCATCTCTCTCTCCCCATCGTCTCTCTCCCTGCCTCTATCTCTCCCTTCATCTCTCTCCCCATCTCTCTCTCCCCATCGTCTCTCTCCCTGCCTCTATCTCTCCCTGTCTCTCTCTCCCTTTCTCAGTCTCTCTCCCCTCATCTCTCCCTCTCTCTGTGTCTCTCCCTTTCTCAGTCTCTCTCCCCTTCTCTCTCTCTCTGTCTCTCTGTCCATCTCTCTCTCTCTCCCCTTATCTCTCTCTCTCTCTGTCCCCCTTGTCTCTTCCCCACCATCCCCGTCCCTGAAGATGCGGACCTGGCCTCCCTCCATCCTTCCATTAGAATAATGACGACGGTATTCGTTTCGCGCTTACTATGCGCCCAGCGCTGTTCTAAGCCCTGGGATAAGATGCAAGGTCGTCCGCTCCGAGCCGGACGAACTAAACTTTGCAGGGGGGTGACGGGTCGCCTGTTGGCTCTTTCCGTTTCCCCGGGGCGGTGGGCGGAGTGGACAGGGGTGAGCGGGGCCCGGCCTCTTTCCTCTGCCAACGGGCTTCCCGGGGACCAGCAGGACCGGCCCGGGGGAGAAGGGGAGGCTGGGCCGGTCGGCGGATAAGAGTAGGTCCGGTCAGCAGAGAGGGCCTAGGCCTGGTCAGCAGAGAAAGCTAAGTCCCGACAGCAGAGAAAGCTAGGTCCGGTCAGCAGAGAGGCTAGGTCTGGTCAGCAGAGAGGGCTAGGTCTGGTCAGCAGAGAGGGCTAGGTCTGGTCAGCAGAGAGGGCTAGGTCTGGTCAGCAGAGAAAGCTAGGACGGGTCAGCAGAGAAAGCTAGATCTGGTCAGCAGAGAAGGCTAGATCTGGTCAGCAGAGAAGGTTAGGTGCGGTCAGCAGAGGGGCTAGGTCTGGTCAGCAGAGAAAGCTAGATCTGGTCAGCAGAGAAGGCTAGGTGCGGTCAGCAGAGAGGGCTAGGTTGGTCAGCAGAGAAGGCTAGATCTGGTCAGCAGAGAAGGTTAGGTGCGGTCAGCAGAGAGGGCTAGGTCTGGTCAGCAGAGAAAGCTAGGACGGGTCAGCAGAGAAAGCTAGATCTGGTCAGCAGAGAAGGCTAGATCTGGTCAGCAGAGAAGGTTAGGTGCGGTCAGCAGAGAGGGCTAGGTCTGGTCAGCAGAGAAAGCTAGATCTGGTCAGCAGAGAAGGCTAGGTGCGGGTCAGCAGAGAGGCTAGGTTGGTCAGCAAGGAAGGGCTACAATCTGGTCAGCAGAGAAGGTTAGGTGCGGTCAGCAGAGAGGGCTAGGTCCGGTCAGCAGAGAAGGTTAGGTGCGGTCAGCAGAGAGGGCTAGGTTCCGGTCAGCAGAGAAAAGGTAGGTGCGGTCAGCGGAGAGGCCGGGTCTGGTCAGCGGAGAGGGCGACTCCGCTCAGCAGAGAGAGCTAGGTCTGGTCAGCGGACGAAAGCTAAGTCCGGGCAGCAAGGAAGGCTAGGTCTGGTGAGCAGAGAGGGCTAGTTGCGGTCAGCCGAGAAGGCTAGGTCCGGTCGGCGGAGAGGGAAGCCTAGGTCCGGTCAGCGGCTCTTCCCCGGAGCCAGCGGAGAGAAGCGGGGTGTTTCAACGGGAAAGAGCCGCGGTTTGGAAGTCAGAGGACGTGGGTTCCGATTCTTGCTCCGCCGCTTGTCTCCTCTGTGACCTTGGGCAAGGCGCTGAACTTCTCTGTGCCCCAGCTCGTCTGTCGGATGGGGATGAAGACCGCGAGCCCCACGGGGGGGACGACCCGATGACCTCGTGGCCCGCCCCGGGGCTCGGAACAGTGCTTGCCAATAACCTTGGTATTTGTTAAGCGCCGACTATGGGCAGAGCGCTGTTCTGAGCGCCGGGGGAGATCCAGGGTCATCGGGTCGTCCCTCGTGAGGCTCACGGTCTTCGTCCCCATTTGACAGAGGAGGTCACCGAGGCCCAGAGAAGCGAAGTGACTTGGCCGCGGTCACCCAGCTGCCGAGTGGCAGAGCCGGGATTCACATACGCCTGGCACGTAGTTAGGGCCCAACAGCTGAGTGGTGGTATTGGTTGAGCGCCTACTGTGTGCAGAGCACCGTTCTAAGCGCTGGGGGATATAAGGTGATCAGGCCGTCCCATGTGGGGCTCACGGTTTGAATCCCCATTGGACAGATGAGGTAAACCGAGGCACAGAGAAGCCAAGTGACTCGCCCGAAGTCACGCAGCCGGCGAGCGGCGGAGCCGGGATTAGAACCCGCGACCTCCGACTCCCGAGCCCGGGCTCTTGCCACTTGAGCCAATACCACGATGATGATTATTAGGATGGAAGGATGGAGGGAGGACATCGGGCCGGGCCTCCCATCAGTGAGACGTCCGTCTCGTCCTGCTTGGGAAAGGTAGGCCGGCACGGCTTTCTCCCCGGAGGGCTGCCTGGAGGCGGCCGTCCGGCGCCCCGTCCCCGCGGAGAGCCCCGCGGAGGAGCGGCGTGTGCCCCTAGTGGCGGCAGGCCCGGGCCTGGGGATCGTAAGGTCGTGGGTTCTAATCCCGACCCCTCCACCTTGTCTGCTGGGTGACCCTGGGCTAGTCGCTTCTCTTCTCTGGGCCGCAGCGACCTCATCTGTAAAATGGGGTTGAGACGGTGAGCCCTCGTGTGG
Source organism: Ornithorhynchus anatinus (assembly GCF_004115215.2). Classification (NCBI taxonomy): domain Eukaryota; kingdom Metazoa; phylum Chordata; class Mammalia; order Monotremata; family Ornithorhynchidae; genus Ornithorhynchus; species Ornithorhynchus anatinus. Next base: position 26,959,784 of record NC_041747.1, read on the forward strand.
GGCAAGGACTGTGAACAACCCGGTTTGCTTGTATCCGCCCCGGCGCCTCGTATGGTGCTTAACGACGTCACCGTTATTATCATTAATTATAATATTATTATTATTATTATCTCCACCGCGGTCCTCCTGGAGTAGCTACAAGGCTGCACGGGAACCGCGGACAGCTCCACCTCTCCCTGCATTCCTGGCTCTCTCTCCCCTCTCCCGCTCTGGAGAATGGGAAATTTGAAAACGGGAGGGGAAATCGGAAATGGGAAAAACAGTCCCGACTGCCGAGATCATCATCCCTCCCTCGGGGTACCCGTTATTCTTACGGGCCGCCGGGGAGGAGGGCAGTCACTTCATCTGTTGCTGCCTGATCTGAATCATCTGCACTATATTGAACTGAGGATGCCCCAATTATTATTATTATTATTATTATTAAGTGCCATCGAGTCGTTTCCGACGCGACCGTGAAAGTGTAGTTCTGATCACGGGGAAAAGGCCACCTTGTCGTTGCGGGCAGGGATTGTCTTTCTTCGTTGCTGTATTGTACTTCCCCAGTCGCGTGGTGCAGTGCTCTGCACACCGTAAGCGCTCGATAAATACGATTGAATGAATGAATGTTTCATCTCCGGCAGAAGAGTTCTGGGGAGAACAGAAACCTTCAGTAATGCGTTCCGACTTTTGAAGATACTTCCCTCTTTGTGGGGCAGCGGGAAATGTTGTTGGTCTGAGGAGGTCACGCTATCATTTGTCAGGATAATAATAATAATGTTGGCATTTGTTAAGCACTTACCATGTGCAAAGCACTGTTCTAAGCGCCGGGGAGATACAAGGTGATCGGGTTGTCCCTCATGGGGCTCACAGTCTTCATCCCCGTTTTACAGGTGAGGTAACTGAGGCCCAGAGAAATGAAGTGACTTGCCCAAAGTCACACAGCTGACAAGTGGCGGAGCTGGGATTAGAACCCGTGATCTCTGACTCCCAAGCGCGGGCTCTTTCCACCAGAGCCACGCTAATCAAAGAGGTGGAAATACGAAAATCACCCCTAGCTAACCCCTCTGTGACAGAAAACCACTTTTTGGGTGACAGGTGTTTGAAGGTTTCGTGTCTCTATCGTGAGTAAACAGTGTTAAGATCCTTAATAGCAAACTTGCAGAAGTTTTCTTCACCTGTGGATTTCCCTAGAGAATACTCACGTTCTTCATTTCTTTACGTAAGCATGTGCTCGTTGCTGTAACTGAAACGGTGAATTATGTATAACCTTCATTTTTTTTAAACATCCAGGTAGTTTGGTCCATTTAATTTGAATAGCCTAATGGATGGAATAGCTAAGAGCTAATTTCATTCAATCGTTGGCTAGGGGATAGGGTAGGCTGAGGAGTCTTAAGATTCCAAAACGTGACCGCGGCTCAGCGAGCAACGTTACCGTCTTTCCTAAAGAAGCAGAATCTAGAAAACCGGCACCGAGACTTATCACCACCCCGCATGTAAGGCTGTGTGCCTCAGAGCGGGACGAATAGGACACAAGATCAAATATCAGTCTCAGATATTTGCTCTGCTCGTGAGACCTGGGGCAAGGGAAGATTGAATCCGAGTTCTAAATTTCCTAGCATTCAAAAGCTGGACTCTTCAGTTGTTTGACCAACAGACAGCTTTAGAGAAATGTCCTAACGTTTTGCAGCGAAGAGGTTTGTACGGATGTTTGGAGGGAGAGGGCACCTGGAAGGAAAATCAGATGAACAGATCTCTCAGTGTTGGGGAGTGGAATGAGATGCTGGGGGGAGAAAGTAGAGGAAGGAGAAGGAAGTATAAGAAAGGAGACAGGAGGGAGTCTTTTTTGCCCTTATTTAAGCTGAGTAGACTCGTAGCCTGAATTACCTTTTGGAGGCTGGGCAGGGCCAGGCCAAAGCAGGGGCTCTTAGCCCCTATTGACCGGTTGGTATGCCACTAGGGAAGCTCCTACTTCTAGACCCCTTTACTATTCTGCCAGATTATCATCATCGACGATATTTTCTCGCGCGCCTTTGAGTTCAGCGCATTTGGGGTATATTTCAGAAGTACGAGACTCGATTTCTCCCCGACTCCCAGCCTTCCCTCATTTTATTCCCTTCCCTAACGCGGTCCCCCGTTCTCAGCCATGACAACTTCTACAGGGCTTTGCAATTCTATTACTTTTGTTCTGGGATCGTGGAAGACACCACTGGCTGAAGGAGAGAATCAGAGAGTAGAGGACTTTGGGCTCTCTTGGTAGAGAAGTTGGGAGGGTGGGAGATTCCCTGGTTCATTTTCCTCAAACCCTCCAGTTTTGCCATTCCTTCTTCCATCTCAACATTTCTGTGCACTTACTCTTGATTTATTTGTTGCTGATTTATTCCTCCTCCTGGATTTATGTATTTCTAATGTGAGGTTCCTTTGCCTTGTATACATTTTATGTATTTCTAATGTGAGGTTCCTTTGCCTTGTATATATTCGTCAGGTATCGTTCTTGTCTTTCCCATTAGTCTGTGGGTACCCTGAGGACAGGAATCAAGGCTTATACTTCTGAAATATACCCCAAATGCTCTGAACTCAAAGGCGCTGGAGAAAATATTGTTGATGATGATAATCTGGCAGAATAGTAACCCGTTGTTCATTTACTGTAATCGCTCCTCACTGTCCAAGGTAGAGGACTGACAAACAATCCACTAATGATAAAATCACTTTCCCCCATTTAATTTTCCTCCCAGAGTTAAAAAGAAAGCATTTCCAGGCTCTGCTTATCTGTCACCGGCTATAAACCTCAAAACGTAAATGGTTATGGGGAAACTCAGAACAGCTCATGACTATAATGACACTAGTGGGCACTGTTAGGGTAATGGAAGGTATTTGGATTCATAATATTTTACAGAAGAGTAATTAAAACTGATTTTGAAGTTCAATTTGCCAAATTCTTCAGCAGTGCAACAGAGATCCTTAAGGTCCAGAAGAAGAGTAAATCATCACAGCGTAGGGTATGTACGGTTGAAGCCATTTCAGAGTTTCTTGGTGATTTGGAGACACTAGCCTTATTGGCTCTGCTAAATCATCCTCGGTTGTGTTATCTTCCTGTTGCCACTGCTGTTTATTTTGTTATTTACAATCCATATCCATAACAGAAACGACTGGATAGGTCAGCTAAAGCTCGAGACGCGTTTCCTTACGGCCTTTTTGGGGAAATCCAAAATGAGTGATGTCAGATGATTTAAATGTGATCCCTTAAGTCCAGAATGAAAGATGACCCACCCTTTATGCTAAAGCAGGGTAGGTCTGGCTTAATAAGGTACAGTCAGACCGAAAACAGTACATCCTGAGCTCTTAAGATTTGTTGCACACCCTTCTTCTAATGCTATTATTATTGATACTGATCCACCGGTTCTCAGATTGATACTGTTTTGGGTGCTTCGGGAGTTTCAGAGGAAACGTTCCCCATCTAGGCTCTAAGCCCGCTGTGGACAGGGAACATATCTACCGATTTTGCCATCTTGTACTCTCCCGAGCACTACTTACAGAGCTCGGCACACAATACGTGCTTAATAAATCTGATTGATCGGTTGAAAGGATATTAGGATTCTAGAAGGAAAGTTTAGAGATGCCGAGTGAAAATTGAGGGACTTCAGATTGCCCCTTGTTGCACTGTTCGACTGTACATCGTCAGAGAGCAAGGACAACAACCATCATACGATTCTTGCTAGCTTCGTTTTGCCACAGTCGGAGAGCCCAAATTCTGGGCTGGATATATCATTGATCGGAATCTGTGATGCCTTTTGTTTCTGGTTTTATATTCCTAATAGAATACAGTGTCTGCCTTTGATATGACAGTCTGAAGAGAAAATGAAGGAATGATCTGTGAGTCATGCTCTGAGCTACTTTTGCTCAATTATCTGAATATTTTAGGGAGCATCTGGGACTCTAAATTATCCAGTTTTCCGGCTCAGCCCCGCTCTTCATTTTGTTTATGTAGACGTGGATGAAAGGTATTTCCAATATTTGTTAAACCTCCCGGAGATTCTAATGAGCAAAGGTATCTTTAGATTGCAGATTCCTCAAGGGTGGGAGCTGTAGCTTTTTTTCTTCTCCCCGTATGTTCTCAAGGGCTCTACAGAAAGTAGTCAATACATACTGATGATGTGGCCTCAGATCCACTGGGGAAGAAGTGCAACCAAGTGAAAAGAGCCTGTGCCTGGGATCCGGAGGATCAGGGTTTGAATTCCACCTCCTCCGCTTTGCCGCTGTGTGACCTTGGGCAAGTCATTTCACTTCTCTGTGCCTCAGTTTCCTCACCTGCAAAATGGAGGTTCGATTCCTATTCTCTCTCTTATTGGAATGTGCACTCCATAATTATCTTGTATCTACCCCAGCACTTAGTACGGTACTTGGCACAGAGTAAGCACTTAACAAATATTGAAGAACGATATTTAAAGAACAAATATTAAATATTAAAGAACAAATATTCAAGAACAAATAACAAAGAATAACAAATTATTTTTATTCTTACTATCATATCATTTGTAATATCTAGGTGCCTCTCTGAAGCTTCTGCTGGTACTGGTGGGGAAGGTCTGAATATGACGGTATATAACTTATGGTGAGGGATGGAGAGTGTTCAAAAAACACTTTTCTTCATTGGCTTCATTTGGTAAATACAATTTTATCCACCCAGGTATTGCGCTAACGGATCCTCTGGTCATTTTTCAAATCTATAAGTAACACGTGAATGATACTAAAACCGTCTTCAGAGGCTGCTGATCCACAGTGGGATTGGAGTCGAAGGCTAGAAGATGGGTAGGAGCGATGCTTCGTAATTACATTTAGACTAGTTAAGCCGAGCCGCATCGTTTTTATTGCTCTGCTGCAGAGGGCTGATTCAAGTCTTCGCAGGCTACTAAAACACTCATTAAACTGACTTACAGTCAGCTTCTGAGTGTTATTGCATCTCTTGCACTCTAACATTCAGCTAGAAATTTTGGAAGCGAGGTGATTTTCCCTTTGGTGCTGAGGTACGAGTCCCGCCCTTTTCTCTGGATTCTGCTGCCTGCTCTTGGGACCAGTTCATTAGACCATTTATTGAGCGGTGTGTAGGACACTGTATTAAGCACTCGGTAGGGACAGTGGAATCAGTAGGCATCATCACCTCGAAAAGTTTGCAATTTTTTTTAGGGGAGGCAGAGACTCAAGTATATTACAGCTAGGAGGAAGAGGGAAAAGGAGATAGCCACATGAGTCAGTGTTTTGTGGCTTGCTGAAATTGGGAGAGCAAAAGCAAGGAGGACAGGAGAAGCGTTTCAAGGACATAGGATAACCAAACCTCAGACAACGTTCTGTTGGGAATCAGTTGCCTGGAGTAAAATCAGAGGTTTATTGATATCAAGATTGGACCGGATCTCTTTGAGCAGAAACCTCATGAGGAAAAAGAGACAAGGAGGCAAAAGGAGGAAACGGCCCCAGGTGCTGCAAACATCAAGCATAGTGACTGCACACCAAGGGGCAGCTTGTTGTGTGTGCACACGAGGGGGCCACCTCTGTGGGTCCCAGGTTGGTGTTTTCCGGCACATGCACACTCTCGTTGAAGTTCACCGTCCGTCAAATCTCCTTTGAAAGGGAAGGACAACTTCCCAAACACTACAGCCTCACATATGCTACCTAAAGTAATAGGGAATAGAAGCTATGGACATAAGTGCTGTGGGAAAACTCAACGTGGTTAAGGTGGCCAACAGGTAAAAGTGGCAGTTAGGGATATAATAATAATAATAATAATAATGGTATTTTTTAAGTGCTTATTATGTCCCAGTCTCTGGACTAAACACTGGGGTGATCACATGCAAATCGGATTGGACAGAGTCCGTGTCCCACATAGGGCTCACAATCTTAATCCCCATTTTACAGATTAGGTAAATGAGGCCCAGAGAAGTAAAGTGATTTACCCAAAGTCAAGCAGCAGACAAGTGGCAGACTCGGGATTAGGACCCAGGTCCTTCTGACTCCTAGGCCTGGGCTTTATCCACTAGACAGTGTTGCTTTTCTCCCGTTGGGGAATTAAGAACATACCCTGGTTTTATCAAAATTCCTCTAGAATTTATATGCTTGGCATTAATGTGGAAGTTCCTTGTGGGCAGGGATTGTGTCACTTTGATTTATATTTCCCAAGTGGTTTGTGTATAGTGGTCCTTCATATCTGACGACCGCACGGATACTGAAGGTCACCGATGAGCGTGTGTGTGGCCGAAAAGACCCATGTGGGACCCGTGGTCACAGACGCATTGTGTACCCAAGTGCTTAGTGCAGTGTACAGCGCCCAGTGGGTGTTCAATAAATACATCTACCACTGGGTAATGCAAATTCGTGTGTTTGTGTGTGTGTGTGTGTGTGTGGTTTTCATTCAGGATATAGAACTTGTCCAGAGAAAAATGTCTTCATGCATATTGAGTATTTGGGTGCTTTCCCTGAGTATTGCATCATCTGTTTATGTTACATGGGACCTAAAATATATCTCATGGAGCAAACATTTTAATGTGTTAAAAAGCAGGAACTAGAACTAATCTGCTTGGTAGAAGTGATGAAATGTTTGGATGTTTATGTTTGAACGGATTGAAATTAGTCACTGTAATGTTGTGGGGGGGATTTAATTGGATTTCCAATCAGCTCATCAGTTATGACAATCTTTGGGGGGGTGGGGTTAATTGGTTGAGTCAGGATGGGATCACATGCACCTTTCCCCCCCCAGAAAAAGAAAGCCTAAATCCAAATGTTGCTTAGAGGAACAACTATTTCACTCCCACCCAAACGGCATAGGCCAACAGCAGATATGGTCTTAGTATTTCGGGACTGACTGGAAACCGCTGATTTCGGCCCATCAAGTGGGGATTTTTTTTCCCAGGTGAATATGTGCCGTGGATCTCCTGATTTGGTTGAGGAGTCCACCTGTTGGGCAGCTACTGTCCAGTGCTAGGGACTCGGTTGCTCTGTCATGTCGTGGCCAGCTTGGCCGGTCTCTGGGGAGGGTTCTTAGAGCCTCCGGGTTGTGATCAGATGGGAAGTCAGGACAGGGATGAAGAAGCACCAAATGCTCTATGTTTTTGAGGTCTTTGCACGCAGGGTTTCCGCTGCTTAAGCGGTCAACGAAATCAGCATCTCCGAGTGTCAGCTATCAAAACCGTCCGGGTTTGAAGCCCCTCCCTGAAGTTCATGTAAGACTTGGAGGATGGGGCGTTGGAGATTTTCCTATTGGAATGTGTCTTATCTAATGAAATCCCCTAGGCTATTGAGCATTTCTCCTCCAAAATCATCTGGGTCCTCCCCAAACAACCGGAGAACACGCAATTTGCCCGAGGATTGTCTCTGGAGGGAGTGTAATCCAACAGAGGTGGGAGACAGAAAACCGGGGTTCTAATCCACGCTCTGCTTCTGGCTTGCCGTGTGAGCCTGGGCAAGTCCCTTCACCTCTCAGTGCTTCAGTTTCATCCTCTGTAAAATGAGGGTCAGGTGTCTGCTTGTATCCATCTGGTCATCTAATCCCAACACTTGGCACATAGAAAATGCTTAATAAATACCCAAGATATTTTGGACCTGAAGAAAATCATTTTCTTTGGAGAAATCTCCCTCCCTTGCACTCTAGCCCCTTCCACTTTGAAATGTAGATTCCGGTTGGAATCGCCGTTTAAGTTTTAAAGGCCCCTGTTGTTTTTTCTTCCAGGTAATGAAGAGTATGGTCTCATGTGCCTCTCCACATAGACGTGACCCAGGAGATCATGAAGCTTCTTTAGAGAACGAGCGGAAATGGTGGGTTAATTGCCAGTTGGCTCCCCGGACCCACCAGAACGTTTCCGGCCTCTCCTTTTAGAAACTCCACCGTTTTATTCCATCATGCTATCTCTCCTGGCTTAAGCCATTCCCTAAAATGGTCCTTCTGTTGTTTCTGGCATCTTGCTTTGGAAGGAAGATGCCTGTGGGAACGTTGGCTTTTTGGTTCCGCCAGTCCAATGAGAGAAGGGTGGTTGCCCACATGCCCGGTGACATCATCATCGGGGCTTTGTTTTCCGTCCACCACCAACCCACCGTTGACAAGGTCCATGAGAGGAAATGTGGAGAGGTGAGGGAACAGTATGGCATCAGAGGGTGGAAGCCATGCTCCACACACTCGAGAGGATTAATTCGGACCCAACGCTGTTGCCCAACATCACGCTAGGCTGCGAGATAAGGGACTCGTGCTGGCACTCGGCGGTAGCCCTGGAGCAGAGCATTGAGTTTATAAGGGACTCCTTGATCTCCTCAGAGGAGGAAGAGGGCCTGGTGCGCTGTATGGACGGGTCTTCGACACCGTTCCGCTCCAAGAAGCCCATCGTCGGCGTGATCGGCCCCGGCTCCAGCTCTGTGGCCATTCAGGTGCAGAATTTGCTTCAGCTCTTCAATATACCTCAGATCGCCTATTCGGCCACGAGCATGGACCTGAGCGACAAGACTCTGTTCAAGTACTGAGGGTGGTGCCGTCCGACGCTCAGCAAGCCCGGGCCATGGTGGACATCGTGAAGAGATACAACTGGACCTACGTCTCCGCCGTCCACACCGAAGGTGAGCGGTGTTGCCTTCCAGGTTCTCGACGGTTCCCGGATTCCACGGCCAAGATGGCTGCCTGTGGGAGCCGAGGTGGCTCTCGTTGACCTGCTAGCTTCTGGGGAGTAGTTTGTGATGTGTTGGATATTTAGCTTGGCTTTAATTGGAAATGTCCTTGGGTCTGGGAACGTCTCCTAAAGGGGAGAGACCCGAAGTAGCGTATTCGGATATGAAGCTTCGTGTCGATAGAGGATACACCTGTTAGGGTGGAGGAAGGGGAAACCACCATTGCACTGTTCCTCTCAGCCAGGTATTTAAGTGCTTGTGTGTGGCAAGGCTCTGTGCTGAGTGCTGGGGTGGATACAAGCACAATCACGTTCGGATCAGTCCCTGTCCCACGAGGGCTCACGGACTAATCCCCATTTTCCAGGTGAGGTAACTGAGGCATAGAGAAGTGAAGTGACTGGCCCCAGGGTCACACAGCAGACAAGTGGTGGAGCCTGGATTAGAACCCAGGTCCTTCTGACTCCCCGGTCTATCCACTAGGCCACGCTGCTTCTCTAATCCTTTGGTATCCCTATCAGAGGTAGAATCCTGGCCTGCCATCGACTGTGGTTTTGATCAGGGATGACACTGCTTGTGGTTATTCATAGGCTCATTAATGGAAGATCTGACATTTAAGTGCAGAAGCAGAATTTTCACCGTGAGGCTGGGGGGGCGGGGGGTATCGAAAGAGCAGTGAAGTGAACTTCCAGTCACCCGACTCTTGGCTAGAAAGTATCATCCGCTAGCAGCAATCTGTGCTCAGAAGTCAGAAAATTCATTAATCCACCTTCAGAGTTACCCAGCCGGGCCTTCCGAAGGCTGGTGTGGGGTTTAGGCGCTTCACAGAGAAATGTCAGGTTCGTGAGCTAGAAGGAAATGAGGACGAAGCGGAAGCAAAAAAAATGTATTTTAAAAGATTTGAGAGATCAAGTTCTATTACCAGCCTAGAACGTCCTACACTGAGCTTTCCTGAAAACTGTCTTCCTCCATCTCTCCAGGGGTAGTTCCAGAGGGGCATTTCATTCGTTCATTCCATTGTATTTACTGAGCGTTTACTGCGGGCAGACCACTGTACTAAGTGCTTGGGATACTACAGTATATCCATAAACATCCTCTACAGCCTTGCGCCTGCAGGGAAGGACAGGCCATTTGGTTTAATCTTCTGCTCAGTGATACTCTTCCTCCAGGGATCCTACTGCTACAGTCACTGACGGACCAGATATTTTTAAGTCTGTCTCACAGGGCTTAACCTCGAAGGCTAATGTTCTGAAGTAGGTGACGATGAGAGAATGGTTTCTGGAGAAGGGAGGGAAGAGAGGATTGGTGAAACCTATGATGCCTGTTATTTATCCTGAGTTAATGCAGTCTTGAGCAATTTAAATCATAGGGTGATGCCATCCCTGCTCGACTTCTAAGTAAGTCAGGTAAACAAATAGGGCATTCCAGTGGAAGATGGTCGATAAATCTCTTCGGCGAAAGATATTCCATCTACTTTTGTCCCCCCTCCTATTTTAAGCAGTAGGCAGTCATTGTGCTCTGTACTAGACTGTAGCCTGGAAGCTAGATTCTAATCTGTAAACTCGTGTGACCCTGGGCAAGGCCCTTCACCTCTCAGTGAGTTAGCAGGGAACGGGGCTGCTAATTCTGTTGGATTGTCCTCTCCTAAGTGCTTCATAAAATACTCTGCACATAGTAAATGCGCAATAAATTCCATTGATTGATTGACAGTAGGCAGTTTGGGTGACCAACATGAATTGTTTGCTATGTAGTGTCAGTGGCTTGAGTGAGATCACTTCCCGTCCAGAGAGAGGATTGCAAATAAAGAGGAATAGGATGGATTGGGCCCCCCACACTATCCTGGTGATCACCGGGGAATTGACCCAGGGATAATAAATGGATTTTGAGGCTTTCTAAGTTGCGAGCCAAGTTGCCAAACTGGGTAAAGTCCGCATTTTTTCATCTTTCGAAAGCGTTCTTTGCCGACCTTTAATGTAATATTTAACCATGAAAGTTGCTGCCCCGTTCCTCGCTCCAAGGGAAATAATTAATTGCCGTCAAAAGGAAATGAACGAAAGAGAAGATGAGCTTCGGTGTTGCCCCCACAGAAGACCTCTCTGTGAGCCTGGTGATAAGAACAGACTGTGCTCGGTTGTTACTATTCAGATCTTTATTTCAGACTCCAGAGCTTTTTCCTTCAGATGTTAATTATAGGAAGATGCAGACTGTTAGTCATTTTTTAAGAGCAGGAGAGTATATTGTCAACTTTATGAATAGGGAAGTGTACTTTGGAACTCGTCGGGGACAGGGGTGTGAAAGCTTCTTCGGTTAATTCACAGTATTCCAGGCCAAACCCTGCCCTTAGCACTTGTGTAGATTCTATTTATTGATATATTTATCTGTACTTTCAATTGATTCATTCAGGTAGTTCTTCCTGTTGATCTGTTCTAGGGAAGCAGAGTGGCCCAGTGGAAAGCACATGAGCCTAGGAGTCAGAGCTCACCCTCTAGGCTGTAAGCTCATCCTCTGTGCTCTAAGCTCGTTATGGGCAGAGAATATGTCTGTTATTGTTTTATTGTACTTTCCCAAGTGCCTAGTATAATGCTCTGCATGCAGTAAGGGCTCAATAAAAATGATCGAATGAATCATTCGACCTGGTTCTAATCCCGGCTCTGCCATCTACCTGTTGTGTGACCTTGGGCAAGTCACGTTGCTTCTCTGTGCCTCAGTTCCCTCATCTGCAAAATGGGGGTTTCAGTACCTGTGCTCCCTCCTACGGAGACTGTGAGTCCCATGTGGGATCTAGTTTATCTTGTTTCCTAACCCAGTACAGTGCAAGTCATCTTGTAAGCACTTAGCAAATATCACATTATTACTATTTCTTTATTCATTCTTTTCTTCCTCTGGCTTTTACTCTCTGTCTCCCACGGATTGTAAACTCCTTGACAGCAGGGATGTGCCTAGACTCTATTGCACTGTACTCTCCCAAGCACTTAGTACAGCATTCTGCACAGAGTAAGCTGTCAAAGACCACTGATTGATTTGTAAATCATCTTTCCTCTGTTTCCCCTGTTAGATTCCAACTCCATGAAGGCAGGGAATGCATGTTATGCTACTGTCATACTCTTCTAAGCTCTCATTTCAGTGACAAGCACTCAGTAGGTGCTCAATAAATGCCAGTGATTGAATGATTGACACTTTTACCCCTAGCCTGGCAGAATATACCAATTGGACAGGACCATAATATTTTGGGAATATGTTTTTGGCCAAGTGTTTGTATGTTGACTTAGATTGATATTTTGGGGGTTTTCAAAAGAAAGATTGCACACCAGCGATGAATTTCATGCTTGGCTTTTCTCTAGGACAATGGCCACGAGAGAACTTGATTTCCTAGGCTGCCCTTTTTACCACTACATTTTTAGTGAATTCTGTGGCCAGTGAAAGGTAATGGATTTATGTCCCTTCAGGACATGGTGCCATTTCCATTCATCTGTGTTGTTACAGCAGGTCACAGAACCCTCTTTACAATCCCAAACAAGAATTTCAAAGCACTCGCTATAAAACTGCTAAAGACTTTGAGCAAGGAGGTTTTGGTAAAACTTTTCACAAGATGTAGCGAAATTGGTATTTAAATTAGAAAATGCATCTAATTTAGAGCTCACAGGTGCCTTCTGAAGTTGGGCGATCTTACAGAAAGTGAGCTCCCTAATCTCTAGTAGAGTTATTGATTCAAGTAATCAGTCAATCAATGATATTTATGGAGTGTTTACTCTGTTCAGGGGACTGTACTAAGCGTTGGAGAAAGTAAAATATATCAGAGATGGTGGATCCATTCCCCCCACAGTGAGTTTAGAAGGAGTAGGATATTCAAACAGTGGCTCTATGGCGAACTGAAATTGGGAGGCTAAAAGCGAGAACAGGCTAAAAGCCGAAGGATACAAGAAAACAAAACTTCAGAAAAGGCAGGTCATCAGCGACAACCTGTGAGTCAGCTGGGCAGGAGAGACTTGCAGGATGAGAAATTGAAAGAGCAACCACTCATTCTGAACAGAAGCAGAGAAAGAAATTTGGAACAAAGGGGAATATAGGGAACGGCGGCACCAGATGGTATGAATGACAAACTTGACAACACAACAAGGGTCAGCTTTTTGCATGCACAGTGTGTTTGACTGTGAGTTCCATATTGACCCTCTCAGCTGCCCGTGTACCCATAGGTGAGAAGTGGCATGGCTTAGTGGGGAGAGCATGAGCCTGGGAGACAGGGGACCTGGGTTCTAATTCCAGCTCTGCCACTTGCCTTCTGTGTGATGCTGGGCAAGTCACTTAACTCTTCTGTGCCTCAGTTTCCTCACCTGTAAAATACACGTTCTGCTTCCCCTGACCTAGACCGTGAGCCCCGTGTGGGACAGGAACTGTGCCTGACCTGATAATCAATCAATTAATCATTTCTACTGAGCACTTACTAAGTTCAGAGCACTGTACTAAGCACTTGGTAGAGTACCGTACAGCAGAAATAGCAGACATGTTCCCTGCCCATAATGAGCTTATCTTGTATCTACCCCAGTGCTTACCACAATGCTTCTCATAAGTAAGCACTTTACAAATATCGTAATTATTATTGGGTGAATTTTGCCTACCTCTAGTGTGAAGGACTTGATCAATTGATTCGTCATTTATTCCCGCAGTCGTATCTATTGAGCGCTTACTGTGCGCAGAGCACAGTACTAAGAGCTTGGAAAGTACAATTCAGCAGTAGAGACAGACAATCCCTACCCAAACCGGGCTTACAGTCTAGAAGGGGGGAGACAGACATCAAAACAAGTAAACAGACATCAATATAAATAAATAGAATTATAAATATGTACAAATGTACATAAGAGCTTAGGGGCGGGGAGAAGTGGGGAAGAGCAAAGGGAGCGAGTCGAGGTGACACGGAAGAGACGGGGGATCTGAGGAAAAGGGGAGTCTTTTTGTATGAGATTTGTTAAGCGCTCATTATGTGCCAACCACTGTTCTCAGTGCTGGGATAGATACAGTTCATCTGGTTGAACCCAGTCCCTATTCCACATGGGGCTCACCATCTAGTTGGGAGGGAGAACAGGTCTTGACTCCCTGTTTTACAGTTGAGGAAACTGGAGGCACAGAGAAGTTAAGTGAGTTGCCTAAGGTCCCACAGCAGGGAATGAGCAGAGCCAAGGAATTAGAACCCAGGTCCTCTGATTCCCAGTCCCATACTCTTTCCACTAGGCCACGTTGCTTCTGATCCTTCCTTAGACTTGAATCAGGGGCTGACACGTGGGATCATTGACCCCCAGCACTGAGAGCTTGCGGAAGGCTGATGGGAGACTCGTTTCATTATTTGGTCTTCTGGGAATGGCAGAATTACCTTGGAGAATTCATTTTTGAGGCCTTCAGAACGTGAAGCCACCCCTCGGTTTTGAAACCCACTGTATGTGTTTACTGAATACAGCAGGAGCGATGCTGGCATTTTGCAAAATGTTTAAAATGGTCAGAACCATTAAGGAGACTCTGTAACCTGGGAGATGAACCAAAAATCAGAGTTAATTAAACTCAATCAAAATGAGTGGACTATAAAAGAGCCAATTAAAATTAGCTCATTTGAGAGTAATTGTCCTACCACTTATTATAGCCTTCCTTTTAAAATAGCAGCAATTTGTATTGACATATAATACCTTTATTCAGTAATATATGAATATATAAATGAATAGGATTATATACTTATACAACCCTATATGAAACATATATTCATATATAAGATAAGCATGCATATAATCAGATCAGTCATTTATTGAGTGTTTACTGTGGGCAGGACACTCTACTCAATTTTTTGTGAGAGTACAATGTAACAGAGTTGGTAGACACATTCCCTGCCCGTAATGAGCTTATAATCTAGAAGGGGAGAGAAACATTAATATAAATGACTAAATTACGGATATGTACCGAAGTGCTGTGGGGCTGAGGGAGGAGCGAAGAAAGCGAACAGATCCAACTGCCAGGATGACGCAGAGAGGAGTGTGGGAAGAGGAAATGAGAGTTTATAAAATGTGGTATAGGCCACGGAAAATGCCCCAAAGAGGGTCTTTGAACCACTATTTTGGGCCGGGGCATCTTATTAGTCATGCAAGTTTCACTGGCACTGCAGTCGCTGAAGGCACCCCCAGTGGTGTGTTATGTCCTGAAACTCGGCAACACATTGTATTGCTCTTTGGCCCCCAGGATGTTGACGGTCAGGCTTGGAAATGGAGTTCTTTGCCTTTAGAAAAGCGTATTACCCTGGAGAGCTGCCCACACTGAACACATCAACAAGGATCTCCAAATAGAGTCCCGACCCTTCCCGGTGGAAGAGTCCTACCCCCTGAGCTAATGTGCTCATCCAAGACAAAGTTCCCACTCGGGAGAGTGGCAAGGAGGAGAAAGTCTGAATTGACACTTTTGGGTTGGGACCCCTGGCAGGTGATCTGGGTGATTCACACCTCACATGATACTGAATTGTTTGGCTATTTTAGATGCACTGCTAATATTGGTCCACTAGTAAGGAGTCACTGGGTTTTGAAATGCAGGTTGGAGTACAGGAAGGGCAGAGGTAAGCTAGAACCCTCCCTGGTAGGTCTGGGAGTCTGTAATGGATGGTTCAGGCCATTAAGATACCCTTTGGCCTGAAATAGCTGGATAATTGAGGCCAGGAAATGATCCAGATAGTTTGCCCACCTAAACCCAACCGCAGGCCGTGACTTTGGGAAATTCAAACAGCCCCCAGAATAACAATGCCCTCTTCCACTCAGAAAATGTGGAGCCCAAGGCCCGGGGCAGATTGGGCTAGGTATTTTCAGTAACTCTATCAATCATTCATACTAACGAGGGCTTACCGTGTGCAGAGCACTGTACTAAGTGCTTGTGAGAATACGAACAACGATATAACGGAACATTCCCTGCCCACAGTGAGCTTACAGTCTAGAGGACTACCTTATGAGCTCTCAATAAATATGACTGAACGATTGATTGATAGATTGAGGATGAACTTGCAGCCTAGAGCTCTGCCCTCTGGATCTTCTGAAATGTACTCTCCCAAGCACGTTAGTACAGTGCCCAGCACACAGTAAGCGCTCAGTATATACGATTGATTGAAATACGATTGATGGATAGCTTGTTGCTCAGACACTGAACTTCGACAGCTCTCACAGGCTTGTGATCATGCCAGATGTTGGAGTCTGTAGAAAGTCTTGTCGGCAAGCCTGTGCCTGGGGACCAGAGTCGCTAAATAAGACATTGTGCAGTGTCAGATTACTTCCATTTCTGTTCCCTGAAAATTCTTAACACTAATGAAGCTGGAAATTAATATAGCTTTACTGCTACAAATTGGGAAAGGACAGAAACTTATGAGCTGCATGACAATTGCTGATAAATATAACACTGCATTTGGTCCATGACTCTCCCACTTGGATGATTCAAAATCATTTTCCATTCTTTAAAATCCTTTGCCGTTGGATATTAGAAGGAATCGGCAAGTACGACCGAGCCGCTTACAATTATCTTGGCAATCCTTGATGGAGCATAGAGGTGATACTACTGGGGGTAAAACTGAAGTGATACTCCTCTAGACTGTAAGTTCACCGTGGGCAGGGAACGTGCCTACCAATTCTCTTGTATTCTTTCAAGTGCTTAGTATAGTGCTCGGCACACACTTAGCGCTCAGTAAATTTGGTTGATTGAGGACAGGAATCATATCTACTAACTCTACTGAAATCTTCCGTGTGCTTAACACAGTGCTCTACAAAGATTAAGCACTCAATAAATACTGTCATTTAATCAATCAATTGTATTTATTCAGAGTTTTCTGTGTGCAAAGCACTGTACTAAGCTCTTGGGAAATATAATATACAGTATAATATAGTGGGGAGACAGGTTTTCCGCCCACAGGGAGCTTACAGTCTAGAGGGGGAGGCAGACATTAATACAATTAAATACATTACGCTTGTGTACATAAATGCTGTAGGGTGAATAAAGGGGGCAAGGAAACCCAGAAAGGAGTGGGAGAAAAGGAAAGTGTGTAATGTTGAATCTTATTGGCTGCCATCAGGGTCGACTTCAGAGAGTAAGTGAATGAGGGAGTCGTCTAAGTATACAACACTGGGGGACAGAAAGAAGGTAGTTGGGGTTGGCCATGGTTAAAAATTTGAAAGTGCCTGCCATTTGGAAATGGTGTCTGTGTGAACAGGGACTTGGGAGGGGAATGCAAATGAAGAAGGAGAGCAGTGAGTCAGAAGTAGCCCAGGAGAAATGCTCCGAGTTCCAGAATTTGAGTGAACTTCCATATGACATCAAATAAGATGCTACTTGTGCGTGCAGAGTGATGTAATGGCATATGGCCAGGGAGGAAATGGCAAACCCATTTCCTGCTTCAGGGTGGTGAAAGGTCTGATTCCGACCCTGTGGACATGGGACATCAGCCCAGAGGGCATGGAGCCAATCGGAACTCTGGTTTTTGGGGTTTTTTTCAGTTCCACAGATACATGAATTGCTCTTCATTCAGTCACTTCAAAGATTGTGCTTGAAGTGCCTTTTAGTAGGACAGTTGAAAGCGAAACGGAAATATCCATCTATCAGATTTGGTACTTGGGTTCTGGACGTAGTTTTTTCAGTAAGGGGCCGATGAAGGCTGGTCACGGTGAAAGGTTTGCTTTGCGGTTCCTACATTTTCATCATTTTACTTTTACTAACCAGACAGAGCGAAACCCAGGAAGCCAACCAGCCCCTGGCTTTTCCAATCATCCTGTTGCCACTGTTAAAGACAGAGAATTGTCCAAGATGGATGATGGGTTTGTTCCACAGATGTCAACAACTCTCTTCTCATTTTTAACAATCTTGTTTTCAAAACATGGAAAACCAAGGAAAAGACTGTCATTTTCTCCTCAGGTTAGAGAACAAGTAATCAGATCTGCCCTAAATTCACTCTCTCAGAGATTAAATCAATACCCTTCTCTCCAAACTTCAATTCTCTTACTTATAGGATGGCATTCACCCTTCCTCAGTTGCTCCACACTTGGGGATCATTGGGGGAGTTGAAAAGGTCACTACCCTTGTATTTTTTATAGATAGAAATAGGATTCTATTTTGTATCCCTATTAATCTTGGTTTCCAACTCAGTTTCTTCTGCCAACATCTTATAGATTTCTGGTCTAAAAATGGACACTTGGAGGGAGAAATTAATCTTTTGTGGTGAAAGACCTGCCCATTAATGGTGGAAAGCTGATTTGATTCCTTGTCAACGGCTTCCTGCTGAACAGCCAGGACTGATTATTGAGGGAATCCGCTCTAATGAAGGGCATTTTGGGACACAGCAGATAATTAATCATGTTAAAACCCAGTTTAGGGACCAAAATCCAATCCATAAAATTCTCTGTTATTAGAGTTAGAGAGCAGCATTATCTAGTGGATAAAGCCTGGGCCCGGGTGTCAGAAGAACCTGGTTCTAATCCCTGCTCTACCACATGTCTGCTGTGTGACCTTGGTCAAGTCACTTAACTTCTCTGTACAGTTCCCTTATCAGTAAAATGAGGGTCGAGACTGTGAGCCCTACACGAGACAAGGACTGTGTTCAACCTGTTTAGCTTTTATCCACCCCAGCGCTTAGTACACTCCCTGGCTCATAGTAACTGCTGAGCAAATACCAGTTTTAAAAAAAGTTAGTCTTCTAGCACTATGCTTGAAGTAGGGTTTAATAAGCAGCGTGGCTCAGTGGAAAGAGCCCGGGCTTGGGAGTCAGAGGTCATGGGTTCGAATCCCGGCTCCGCCACTTGTCAGCTGTGTGACTGTGGGAAAGTCTTACTTAACTTCTCTGGGCCCCAGTTCCCTCATCTGTAAAAAGGGAATTAACTGTGCGCCTCATGTGGGACAACTTGATTACCCTGTAACTACCTCAGCGCTTAGAACAGTGCCCTGCACATAGTAAGCGCTTAACAAATACCAGCATTATTATTATTATAAGACAGTTGAAAACAATGCAGAAATCTCCACCTATCCAATTCTGTTGGACAGTATGCATTAGGCCCACATTTTGAAACCATTTGCAGTTTTAGTCACGGGAATTCAAGGTGATAAGGTGATCCTAAGGTAGAGGGGAAGCAGGGTGGCCTAGTGGACAAAACATATGCCTGATAGTGACTTGTCCTAGGGTGTATAGTATTAATAATGAAAATAACGAATCCTGAAAAATGGCTGATGTGGAGGACAGAGATTGCAGTGGGTACCAAGACAACTGTGTGCTGGGAATGGTGTTACGTTTTGACCTTGGCATTCTATTGCAGTCATTTTGGTGTCAAGAGTCCCAGCCTTCACGTGCATTTCTCACTGTGCTGCACCCTTTCCCACGTACATGCTCTCTGCACCCCCTGCCCCAGTAGGAACCTGACTGATGGGAGGAGAGAGCGCGATAATTGAGCCTTCCTAGCAGGTTCTCGGTCTCAGAGGTTCAGGACTCCTGTCGTTTTCAAGGTGAGACTCCATCGTCGTCGACCTCGTTATCACAGTCTAGTTGGCCATTCTGGTCAGTTCACCTGAGTTTGGGTTGATGCACTCAGATTCCTATTCTGGTTTTTGAGTCTTTGAGCCCTAAAGCTAGCCTGGAAGGAGCTTAATGTCGCGATGCTTTGATTGGCTCCCAGATCAGTGAATGGAACGAATGATCCGATGGAATAAGTGATGTTTTGTGGACATCCAAAACACATAAGTTTCCCTAAAGTTTCTGGGTATATATTGTAGTTAAACCACTGGCTTTTCATTTGGCTTATTTCCCTGGGTTGAAATCATTTTATATCACTCACCTCTGATCTGTAAATTACCCTCTCCATTATCTAATTTAGAGGACAGCGGCAATTACTCAGAAAATTATATGTAGATTATTTGGTGATAGAATAGAGTGGGTATTTTGGGTTCAATTTATTCATGGCATAAAGTAGCCCAAGATTCTTAGCAAATGGTTCATATTGGCACCATCAGAACTGGTCCTTTCATAATTAAAGGCAAATTATTCATCTCAGTGAGAGGGTAATGAAAGGACTTCTTTCTGACCAACAGTTATAAATAATGCTGTAAAAAATTCTATGATAAATACCGTGAGTAATGATATGCATAAGTTGTTCTTCGGTTCAAAGTTGCTGCTGCTGATTGCAGGACTATAATCACGGGAGTGGGTGTCACATTGAGAATTTCCTGCACATTTATACACTTTGTCAATTAAAATAATGTAGTGCATGTTTTCTGGCCTCTTGCCTTGCAATATAAGTACTGGCCGGACCCTAATGGTCAAGAGATTGAAGGTATGTCCTACCACCAACGGGGCATGTTCTGAAGTTGTTTCTGCAGTAGTTGTGTTGACTTGCATTAAACCATTCACATTTGCTCACTTGGTTCTCCAAAGCCCAGTGGCCTGCACCGGAAGACATCCCTTTCCTCATTATGTGGCCATAAAGATAGGTTGCTACTTTCTCCGAGAAGCAGCGTAGTCTAGTGGGATAGAGCACAGGACTGGAAGTCAAGAGATATGAGTCCTAATCCCAGCTCCATCACTTGCTGGCTGTGTGACCTCGGGGGAGTTATTTTACTTCTCTGTGGCCCAGTTTCCTCATCTGTAAAATGGGAATTAAATACATCTTCACCCTCCCTCTAGGCTGTATGAGACGGGGGCTCTGTCTTTTTTATCCTGCATTTATCCCAGATCTTCGAATTTACTTAGTGCCTCAAATCGCATTATTATTATTATTATTATTATTATTGTCATTACTAACAAGCTTGTCCCATCAATTTCTGGCTACCAGTCTGCCCTGACCACATTACTGATCTCCCAACTGCCATGTCAGTATTTGAGGCAGGGCTTCACACATCTTTGAATCTCACTTCTATGTCTGCTTCAAAAAGGTACAGGGAAAAGTGAGATACAAGGTGCATAGATTTTCATTTGGATTTGCTAAAAATCATCTTTTATTGGTTTTACATTTTCAATTTTAATTGCCCTCGGCAGCCTTTACCACAACCATATTTCTTAAGATGGTTAGAGAAGACAAGAATGAATCATGCAGACTCTGAGAGTTTGATGCTTTATATGTGTAGGAGCCAAATTTATGCAACCTAAACAGCAATGATTTTTTATAATATCATATATATGTATATATATAAAAAAACTTGTGGCTCATTTGCTCATTAGCCCTAGCCAGACTCCATCTTTATGGCTAGCTCTATGGTTTTTATTTGGGTACAGTTGAATCCAAAGTTAATTAAAGGTTAACATGTTTCACATTAGGGTGCTGGGGAAAATAGAGGAGAAAAAATATTTTTATTACAAAACAAAGCAAAATAACCAACACTAGTACAGCGGTTCTTTTGGTAGGCTGGGCTCTGAGGCTCCCGCCAGCCCTTTTTCTCCTCACTTCCAGTGAACTCCCAGAATTAAAATCTCATCTGTGCAGGCCGGCATTGAGGAGCAGCTGACAGTGACCGCATGTTGGCGATAACTTGATCTCCCAGAAAGCCAGATGAGGCTCATCAATCCTGTAGTATGTACTTTGCCTGGCTAATTTTCATTTAGTGATTGCTGTTCATACACGGCACAAGGGAAAATCCCTTTAAAAACTCATAAGAGCGAAGGAAATGGCGTTTGGATTTTTTTCTCCTTTATAGCAGAATATCAGGATATGGGAGTCATGCTTCATAAAGGGAAAAGACTCTTAACCAGCTTATTTCTTAGGCCTTTTGGCTTGTTAGAAGGTACGTGACTTCTGGCTTTGCAAGAGATGTAATAATCATTTCCAAAATGATAAGTGAGGCCAGGATTTTCTGGCCATTTTCTTTTTTGATGTCAAAATGCCATCAAAAACATGTAAGGCACAGAATTCAAAGTCGCTATCCTCAAATACATCTCCTCCGAGAGGCCTTCCCCGACTAGGTCCTCATTTCCTCTTCTCCCACTCCCTCTGCGTCACCCTTGCCCTTGGGAGATCCCAATACAGCAGAATTAGCAGACATGTTCCCTGTCCATAATGAGTTTACAGTCCCCTTTCTACCACCGGCCTGCTGTATGACCTTGGACAAGTCATTTAACCTCTCTGGGCCTCATCTGTAAAGTATGAATAGGAGCCCCGTGTGGGACGGGAACTGTGTCCTGTTCAATGACCTTTTTTTTTTTTTAGGATATTTGTTAAGCACTTCCTATGTGCCAGGCACTGTACTAAGCACTGAGGTAGATAGAAGGCAATTAGGTTGAACACAGTCCTTATCCCACATGGGGTTCACAGCTTTAATCCTCATTTTACAGATTAGGCAGCAGGCACAGACAAGTGACATGCCCAAGATCACACCGCAGGCAGAGCGGCAGAGCAGGGATTAGAACTCAGATCCTCTGACTCCCTGACCCGTGCTCTACCACCAGGCAATACTGTACCCCTTGTACCTATTCCAGGGCTTAACACATAGGAAATGCTTAAAAAAATGCCATAATTATCATTTCTTGAATCAAATCCATTGTTGGGGCTGAGAAAGAAAACATAGTTTTAGATGGATGCATTATAACCCATTTAGTATTGCCACAAATTGCAGAGATCTGTAAACTAGAATACTGTATCGACGCTCGTTCCTTTACCTCTTATGAGGAAGCCATATTTGATTTTATTTCCAACGTTTTGAAATTTATGCAGCCTCATAAAGAAAACCCACACAGAGCAAAGTAAATCGAAAATATTCCCTCAAGGTTGAGGTAGAACCCGTTTGTGAAGGGAAATGAAATGGCAAGCGTCATCTGTCAGCGGGGATTTGGTTTTAGTGGGATGGAGAAATGGGAGCTTATCATTTTTTTACGATATTTGTTAAGTACCTTGCTGTGTGGCAGACACTGCGCTATGCACTGGGATAGATACAAGCTAATCAGGTTGGACACAGTCCGTATCCCACCTGAGACTCACTGTCTTAATCCCCACTTAACAGATGAGGTAACTGAGGCACAGAGAAGTTAAGTGACTTGCCCGAAATAGCTTTTGGTAACCCTCTGCAAAGCTGGTTTTTCTAGCAGTGGGTGAGATGGCAGCTTTATGCAGATCAGAAATCACCCAGAGCACGGGCTTTGGAGTCAGGGCTCATGAGTTCGAATCCCAGCTCTGCCACTTGTCAGCTGTGTGACTGTGGGCAAGTCACTTAACTTCTCTGTGCCTCACTTCCCTCATCTGTGAAATGGGGATTAAGACTGTGAGCCCCACGTGGGACAACCTGATTCCCCTGTGTTTACCCCAGCGCTTAGAACAGTGCTCTGCACATAGTAAGCGCTTAACAAATACCAACATTATTATTATTATCCCTCATTTTGTTTCTTTGCATAGGACCTGTCTTGTTTATCAGATCATTATTACCAATAAAGAGATGGTTGTTTTCTTTGAAACTACCTCCCCAAATCAGCCAGTTTTAAGAACTTGTAATAATAATAATACTGAGGACTGCGGCGCAAGTTTTCATTTATAAGGGTTTTGCAAGAATTCTCCTCCTGACACGCACCCGAGCTGAACACTGATGAAATAATTCTGTGAAAAGATACTTTACTGAATGTATAGAAAAATAGATATGTCTTATTTTTGAATGATTTCTTCGGGAAGTTTGGAAAGAAATACAAGCACTTGAAGCGAAGGGTAATTAGGAGATCGAGTTATTATGGATGTGTTTTTGTCCAAAGGCAGTCCACCAAAATCAGTTCCTATCAAAGCAGAGGAACCAGTAACAACAACAAATAGAGTAATTAGCCTTTCATTTAGGTGTATTTTTAGGCAGAGTTCCAGATTGAGCTCTGGGTAACACTGTTTACTAAATGACATCATAGGCATGTGAGGTGCACAACCGGGATTCTGCGTTGACTTTGCCCACCGATGGTCTCCAGGATACAAATTATAAGTAGGCGCTTTATTTCAGATGCAGTCAGTTGAACCCTGTAATTGTCTCCTCAGGTTTCAATGAGTTTTCTCCTAGACACAGAACAGAAAGCCAAAATGGTTAAAACTTAAGTGGAAAGTTTAATTGGGAGGCTAGTGAAATTAACGTGGGGATCGGAATCAGGAGGCCTGACGTCTAATCCCAACTCTGCCACTGGCCTGCTGTGTAGCCTCGGGAAAGTCGCCTAACCTCTCTGTATCTCAGTCTCCTCATCTGTAAAATGGAGAAGGATGCTGGCTCTCCCTATCTCTTAGACTGGGAGACCCATGCGGGACAGGGATAGAGGCTGCGTCTAAACCCCCCGACCCCAGTCGTATGAAATTCTAAGTGATCTTTTTACTTGCGTGGATGGCACGTGGAGATTTCTTAATTAAGGGGACGTAGAGTATTTTCCAGGCTATCAGCAGAAAGAAATATAGCTGTAATCAGATTTTGCTGCACAGAAAAAATAGGTCGTTTCCTAGTAAGCCTCTCCCACTGGGTTTAGGTGCTAACTGAGATGAACTGTGAAGCTAATATATTGGGTGATAATTAAAATACTCTGGTGAAAATTGTGGCCACATTCTCCCGCCCCGGTAAAGGCTCATCTGCTAAACATCAGCGTGCCACTTACAGGCTGAGTAGACTCTGTTCTCTCATTTATTGCTTGTTTTGGCCAGCCTCTTCTATAGGGCAGGTGCCAGTTCTGTGAAAGTCATTTGGAGGTTCAGATTCATTCAATGGTATTTATTGAGTGCTTACTATGTGCAGAGCACTGTACTAAGCGCTCGGAATGTACAAATCGGTAACAGATAGAGACAGTCCCTGCCCATTGACGGGCTTACAGTCTAATCGGGGAGACGGACAGACAAGAACAATAGCAGTAAATAGAATCAAGGGGATGAACATCTCATTAAAACAGTAGCAAATAAATAGAATCAAGGCGATGAATGGACCGGCCTCAAGCCAACTCCTCTCCTCCAGAGTTCAAGGGTGTGACCCTCCTCATTCGTGGGCCTGAGAGGGAAAGGTTAATAATGTTGTTCGGAGACCCTCTGTGTGATGTTTTCAACTTTTTGTTCAGCCTGCAAGTATTTGGAGCACGGAACAGGGGGCAACAACTTTTCCTTTTGAGCACAGGGGCAGAAAAGGGAAAGAATTTCAGCAGGGACATGAGGGACTGGAAAGGAACCCGGGCAGAAACTCTCAACTCTTATCCAAGTCCTGAGATGAGCAAGGATTCATTCATTCGGTCATATTTATTGAGCGCTTATTGTGTGCAGAGCACTGTATTGAGCGCTTGGGAGAGTAAAATATAGCAACAAACATATTCCTGCCCTCAGTGGCTCACAGTCTAGAGGGGGAGACAAACATTGATATAAATAAAGTACAGATATAGATAGAAAGATAGAGATAGATAGATAGATAGATAGATAGATAGATAGATAGATAGATAGATAGATAGATAGATAGATATACACGTGCTGTAGTGATGGGAGGGAGGATGAATGAAGGAGAAAATAAGTGCAGAGCAGAAGGGAGTAGGAGAGGAGGACTTAGTCAGGGAAAGCTTCTTGGAGGAGATGTGCCTTCAGTAAGGTTTTGAAGTGGGGGAGAGCAGTTATCTGTCTGATGTGAGGAGGGAGGGTGTTCCAGGCCAGAGGTGGGATGTGGGCGAGACGTCGGTGCGGAGATAGACGAGGGGGTACAGTACAGAGAGCCGAGGAACCCATCGCCCCTTCACCCCTTTGGGTAGGCGCCTGTGACACAGAGATGGTTCGGTTTTACTAAGGGTGTTAGGGAACGTCCCAGAGGAGAGATCCAAAAGTCCAAAATAAAAAATCCCTAATACTAAACCAGCTGGGAAGCCCTCACCCACCTCTGGAATCTGTGATTCAGCAAGGTTCTATAGACAACCGTTGGACAAAGCACCGTAAAGACCAAATTGACCTTTAGGCCACCTA
Source organism: Ornithorhynchus anatinus (assembly GCF_004115215.2). Lineage (NCBI taxonomy): Eukaryota > Metazoa > Chordata > Mammalia > Monotremata > Ornithorhynchidae > Ornithorhynchus > Ornithorhynchus anatinus. The sequence continues at coordinate 26,985,301 of NC_041747.1, forward strand.
AGAATAATAACCTGCTGTGTGACCTTGGTCAAGTCGCTAACTTCTCTGTGCCTCAGTTACCTCATCTGTAGAATGGGATTAAGACTGGGAACCCCAGGAGGGACAGGGAGTCTGTCCAACTTGATTTGCTCGTACCCACCCCGGCGCTTAGTACAGTGCCTGGCGCATAGTAAGTGATTAACAAATACCACAGTTATTACGCACTGGCGTAGAGAAGATATTCAGATCCCACTTGGGTCTCAGAGTCTAAGTAGAAAGGAGAACAGATTTCAAATCCCCATTTTGAAGATGAGGAACTGAGGCACTGAGAAGTTAAGTGACTTGTCCCAGGTCACAAAGCAGATCTGTGGCAGAGCTGGAATTAGAATGAAGGTCCTCTGGCCCCCAGGCCTGTATTCTTTCCATTAGGCCATGCTGCTTCCTAGTTAGATTATAAATGAAGTTGTGGGTTCCACAAAGGAACATTTCGGGAGAACATTTTGAAGCATGTTCTTGAGAAGCAAAAATTTATAAATATAGAGAGATTTAATTTTTCCCCCCATATAATTTCCAGGCAATACTAAATATCCAATTCCTGGCTTAAAATGTATTAGGATGAGATGATGCAGCTGTCCTAATGATAGCTTTCGTATTAGGACCTAGCCTTGAAAATTTGCCCCGAATCCACTTCCCCCAGAGATTTCCAAGCAAAACTATTTTAGGATTTGGATAGTGAGAATCACTTCGGACACCGGATACGTTTCCATAGAAACTCTGTAGAACGACAGATTTGGCTGATCTCTCTAAATTTCCCCGTCAGTTGGGAAAGCTATATCACCCCCCAGGTGTTTTAATAAGCTTTCTGGAAATGATCAAAATTTTAATCTCTTAGGTTTTTTCGTATCTTTCACCCCCTAGAAAGGCAAGTCTGACTGATCTAGGCTTTGCTTTTTAATATGAGGAAGTTTCTGTTGCCATTAAGGGAATAAAGATGATGCTAATTGGTTGTGTAACCAACAAGGAGCTGCAATACTCGTGGAAGCTTTGGGTGCTAATTAAGATAAATTGGGAAAACAACCAAGGGGGAAATGGAGTTTTATATGCGTAAGACTTCAAATCAGCAAGAGCGCGGCTGGGGGAGGTATGAAAAAACGTGGCTAATGAATTCATCCAGAAGATATTATGCCCCGGATGCGTAGTAGACCGATAGTACTGGGGCATGTTCTTCTTTAATGTACATTTGAATGCCTTGCAGAAGAGAAAATATTGGAATTCTAAGAGCATCTCTGTGATGAGAAGGAGGGGATGGGTTCACATGTTCTTGTGAGAAGAAAGCTAATTGGCATATGGGGAAAACTATTGCTATTGACTCTTAAAAACTATAACTCGACTCAGGTGTGGGTAGTTCAAACTGGAATGAACAGGTAGACCAAAGTTCTGACTGGATGCGGTTCTAATCATCATAATAATGATGATAACAATAATAAGCGTAGCATTTACAGGACTATGCCACTTTTCCCGAACGTCGGTACTGTGGGAAAATGGAATTTCTCTGAGTGTTCTGTTGGTGTAGCTTGAGTTATGGTAACTTGTCTCGGTGGCTCCACTCGCTCACAGGTGCTCCACTGGTGGTGGAATGAGTTAAGCGTTTATTATGCGCTAAGCACTGGGGTAGATACAAAATAATGCAGTTGGACAATGTCCCGATCCCATGTGGGCTCACAGGCTAAACTAGAGAGAGGACAGGTATTTATTCGCATTTTTGCAGATGAGGAGACCGAGATACAGAGAAGTGAAGTGACTTGCCCAAGGTCACATGGTAGGCAAGTGGCAGAGCTGGGATTAGAAGCCCGGTCTTCCGACTCCCAGGCTCGGCCTCTTTCTCGAAGGCCATGCTGCTCCTCTAAATGGACCGATTTAGGGCACAGTCCCAAGTTAGGGACTCCACAGTTGGTAGGTCTGGCTGTATCCCTCATGTCACCCCTCATGAAGCAGCAAGGCTTAATGGAAAGTGCACGGGCTTGGGAGTCTGAGGACATGGATTCCAATCCTGGCTCTGCCACTTGTCTGCCGTGTCACTTTGAGCAAGCTGCTGACGTTCTCGGTGCCTCATTTACCTCAACTGTAAAATGGGAATTAAGACTGTGAGCCCCACGTGGGGCAACCTGATCACCTTGCGTCTACTAGAGCGCTTAGAACAGTGCTTGGTACATAGTAAGCGCTTAAATACCGTAATTATGTCCCCTATCCCCATCATGATGTTGGTGGTTTGAGGGGATCCCGGATTGATCGCACTCCTGCCCCCCTCTCCCAATACTACAGTCTGTGAAACCCACTGGGATGAGTGAGGGATGAGAACAGACAGAACTGTCTCTATCCTTCATGGGTATCCCCAAATTGGTAGTCATCTCAGCCCAGATCCACCAGAATTCCCAAAGCCTGGAGTAGACTCCTCGAGGTTTCTCAGGATTCTTAGATTTGGAATTTCTCACCGAAGCAAAAATACAGTGGAACTCTTGGCATCTTCCTCATCGGCATCACCATCATCAGCATCACCACCCTCAAGGTCCGAGGGTCTACTGTGTGCAGAGGGCTGAGCTAAATGCTGCAGGAATTTACAGACGAAAAACAAACTTTAAAAGATTGGAAAGCTTCAGTAACCAACTGAGCATTCTTCATTTTTCTCCTAAATTGAGGTGTGAGAAAATAAGTATTTACAAGTTAAGCTAATATGCTCTGGGTGCATTAATTACTTGTCTAAGAATAAATTGGATTTGGAATGTAGAGCCCTTTTTTTTTAAAGATAATTAGGAGGCTCTTTGGTGAGCCTGTCTTGAATGACTACTCGTGTGGAAAGGAGAGGGAGGTGAATCAACTGATTCAGTGAGCAAGGACCCCCATGCTTATAGGGCAAACTCTTCATTTTATCTGGGATAGCCTGGTGGAAATAGCTAGAGACTGGGAGCCGAGAAGCCTGGGTCCTATTCCCAGTCCTACCATTGCCTTGTTGGGTGACCAGGGCAAATTTTTTATTCTCTCTGGACCTCGGTTTTCTGAACAGGAAAATGGAGACGTCTGCTCCTCCTACCCTCAAATAAAGAGATAAGGGGGAGATATTAGGTCCAAAACCCATATCCTTTAGAACTGCCAAAGGCATACTGAGGGCTGAAGAAAGGAAAAACAAAACAAAAAAAACAAGGAATCATCAAAATGCTAATTTGCAGCTTTTCAGTTAGAAGATCTATGCACTGGAGGACTATAAAAATATATAATTAAAGCATCCAGAAACTGCAACCAGTGCTAAAACATTCTGACACCGAAACCTACTTAACAGATACTTTTCAAGCGTACATACAGGTAGGTTCCTAGAAACTACAGGGCATAGGGCTTTACATAGGATCTTCCGTTGGCCGTCTGTGGCTGAAAATATGAAGCAAAGTTTCAAGAAACAGAACAGCCAGTCAGGCAATCGTATTTATCGAGCACTTACAGTGTGCAGAACACTGTATTAAGCACCTGGGAGAGTACAGTACAACAATAAAAAGACACATTCCCTGCCCACAACAGCTTAGAGGGGGAAGAGTGGGAGGTTGGTGGTGGGATCATGTTCTTGTGGTCCCGGAGGAACATTTCTTCAGATGTTGTGACAACCTCTGGTGGGTAAAGAATGGAAAATGATCTGGGTAACAATCCTTGTTTTCATTTTTGTCTTCTAGCACACCTTTGGGACTCAGGCAAACTGAAGCTAGAACGAGACAGTTGTTGTGTTGGTCTTTTGTTAATTGTCCTATTTTATCTTGGTTGATTTATATACAGTAGCAGCACGAAGGACAATACTAAGAGAGGTATGGGGCAAATATTTATTGAACACCTACTGAGGGCAAAGCATTTTACTAAGTACTTGGGAAAGTACAACAGAAGTCAAAAGGACATTCCTTTCCCAAAGGGAGTTTATGCTCATTAGAGGGTAGTGACACTGGGTTTGTCGTCAACGTTCTTGTAATGTAGTATTTTCAGGTACGTTCAGAGCAACAAATCTGGCCACTCATAGTATCAGAAAGTTGCAATCCTTATTTAGATGGAAATTGTTACCTCAGGAAATTGGACAGACAGAAAATATCAGTAGGTTGAAGAGGATAAAATGAATTAGTGAGAGAAAAAAGGGATGTTAGAATCCAGTTGGTAGTATTATTGATCATGTATTGGATGCTGAGGACGATATCAAGCACTTGGGAGAGTACAAAAGAGTTTAGGAGACACAGTAGATCTCAGGAAAATAGGTTCTTGGTGGATATTTAGAGGGAAAAGATAGGGATCGTAGGTGGCTTGGACACATCTGTAAGGACGGATGTCAAGGAATGCAATCCCAGTTGCTCCTAGTATTCACAGAAGTCTCCTTCAGAGATAGAAGAGTTTGTTGATTAGATTTAGTGTGGCATCGTTAAGTTCTGAAACTTTTCTAAACATTCTGCATTCTAACTAGGCTTGCCTTCAGGTGATCCCCAGGGAGTTTCTGAGAGAATGTGGTTGTGATTATGAGGCTTTGGGGAAATTAGTCTCTCTCCACCCCACTTAATAGGAGGCAGGTATGTAGAAGAAAACTTGGCTACATAATAATGGATTTAGCCCATAGAATTAGAAGATGTCTTTCATGAGGCCCTGGTGGATCGCAATCATTCTGGTATCTAATCTATAAAGTCCAGTTCGTAGTGGTTGCTGAGTCCTCTAGACCGTAAGCTTGTTATGGGCAGAAAACGTGTTGGCTAAATCTGTTGTATTCTCCCAAGCACTTACTACAGTGCTCTGCAAATAGTAAGTGCTCAATAAATACCACTGATTGATTGAGAGATTACTTTCAGACACACAGCGGTTGAAGGATTAGCTTCAAATGGCAAAGCTTCAGGATCTGGCTTCACTCAATACCCACCTCCAATTGCATAGATTTGGGGAATTGATGTAGGCCAGGATGTAAATGATATGCATTCAATCAAATGAGGAGACATTATCAAATCCCATAGATTGTTCGCTCCTTTTGGGCAGGGATCATGTCTGCCAACTCTATTGGATTGTACTCTCCCAAGCATATTTAGTGCAGTGCTCTGCACACTCTAAGGACTCAGTAAATACCATTGATTGATTCACTGATGGACTACAGTGTTTTTCGGCCACTAGGGTATTGCAGGTATTCATTTTCAGGCACTGAAGAATCACTTCATTAATTTATATTAATGTCTGACTCCCCCTCTAGACTGTAAGCTTGCTGTGGGCAGGGAATGTGTCTGTTTATTGTTATATTGTGCTCTCCCGAGTGCTTAGTTCAGTGCTCTGCACACAAAAGTGCGTAATAAATACGATTGACTAACTGGAGGAGAGAAGAGGGTTGGAACGGAGATGCACCCCCTGAGATGTCTCCTTAGCACTTAGCTTACTACTACAGAATAATTTAGGATCCATGGAGAAGAGATGGCCCAGATTTTGTATTTACTGAGGCTCATCTTAGCACGTGAGAGGGATCATGGCAGATCGCTTGGGTCTCTCGTCATCATTATCATTAATGGTATTTATTGAGCACTTACTATGTGCAGAACATGTTAATACTAACATTTCTAATGGAGAAACCCTTTGCCAAAAGCTTTACTCCTTATTGCGCTGGCTTAAAGAAGTCCATTGGCATTTTGTCCCGCGATATTTGAATATCTGGGTCACAGTGGGTGGGATATGCACAAAGCTGTTTATGAAATCATATACTTGGTGTGCTTGGCTAGTTCTTCTTATCTGCTATGTTAATTTGGGGGGCTAGGCATGCTTTGAGGAAAACAATTTCAGGTAATAATCAGAGATCGTGGACCTCAAAAAAAAAAAAGGAAAACAATTTCCAAGCAATTAAACAGTTCAAAATATGCATTGGCTATGTGACTTTTTGTAGTTTGTGCCAGTGAGAACTCTGCCGTTTGCTGATTAAAGACAATGGGTGTAGAAAGTCTCTTGAGCCAAATAAGAGTTTCACCAAGCCTGTTTCCATACAAGAGCATATACCGTTCTCCGTTGCAGGGAAGAGCAGCAGGTCCGTGCTGCGAATGAGCAGTGTTTCCATAGTAAAGAAGCATTGTTGCTTAGTGAATAGGGCATGGGCCCGGGAGTCAGAAGGATCTGGGTTCCAGTCCCGTCTCTACCACTTGTCTGCTGTTTGACCTGAGCAAGTCACTTTTCTTCCCTGTGCCTCAGTTGCCTCATCTGTAAAATGGGGGGGGGCGGGGGTCGAGACTGTGAGCACCATGTGGGACATGGACTGTGCCCAACCTGATTAGCTTGTATTTACCACAGCTGTCCAGAAAGTGGCCTGTCAGTGAAGGTTGTTGAAGGAGGAGAAAGGTTATCCGCCCTCCTTCGTGCAGACTCCAAGGATGTCCCGCAGCTGGGATCTCGAAATGAAGACTCGGTGTGGCCTAGTGGATAGAGCAGGGGCCTGGGAGTCAGAAGGAACTAGACTCTAATCCCAATTCCACCACACGTCTGCGGTGTGACCTTGGGCAAGTCTCTTCATCTCTCTGTGGCTCAGTTGCCTTATCTGTAAAATGGGGATTAAGGCTGGGAGCCCCATGTGGGACATTGACTGCGGCCAATTGGATGAGTTTGTATCTACCCCAGTCCTTAGTACAGTGCTTGGCACATAGTAGGCGCTTAACAAATACCCTTCAAAAAAATACTCAGCCCGAGGAAGGCTGTTGCCCCACAGTGTCAGCAGAAAAGGGGAGTCCCTGTAGGGGGAGAAGGACCTGCCCAAGGTCACAAAGTGACTTTGTCACGGGCAGAGTTGGGAATGGAGTCTCTGATTCCTGGCTGCCTAATCCCCTGCTGGATGCCAGATCCGAGAGCCTTGCCAGCAGCCTCAACATTGAGGCAATAAAGTGATGTTGTAACAGTTATGTAAGGACACTTTGGCTGATATGATTTTTGACTTAGAAAAATCAGTGAGCAAAGTAGAGTCTGCTGGTTTTGGTTGGGGAAAGTAGGATTGGAGCGTGCTTATTTCCTGTGTCATTTTTATAATGGTATTCGGTAAGCGCTAACTACGTGCCAGGCACTGTACTAAGTGTCGGAGTAGTTACGAGCTAATCAGGTCAGACACGGTAATGTCCCACATGAGGCTCACAGTCTTAATCCCCATTGTATGGGGGAGGTAACAGGCAGAGAGAAGTGAAGTGACTCGCTCAAGGTCACACAACAGACAAGCGGTGGAGCCGGGATAAGGAGCCGGGTCCTTCTCACTTCCGGGCCCACGCTCTATCCGCTAGGCAATATTGCTTCCCTTCTGTAATTCTGCAGAAGGAGAGCTGGTCAGGGACCATTTCAACCAGACATCGGCTTGGCCGGACCGGGACGCCGCTGACATCCCGAAAACCGTATTGCCTGGGTCATTGGTGGGAGAAGGTGAAAGATATCCCGATTCCTGGCCAGTTGATTCTTTTGCTACTTCTGGAATTATACAGGAAGAGGCAGCGAGGTAAAGCAGTATGGCATAGTAGAAAGAGCACAAGCCCGAGAGTCAGAAGACCTGGTTTCTAATCCCGGCTCAACTTTTAAGTGCTTAACAAGTACTATCGTTATTATTTGTCTGTGACTCAGTTCCTTCACCTGTGAAAGGGGGTTTCAATACCTGTGTTCCCCACTGTGAGCCCCATATGGGACTGATTGCATCTACCCCTGTCCTCAGTACAGTGCTTGACCCACAGTAAGCATTTAACAAATATGATTATTGTCATTCTTATTGTTAAGAAATCAAAATAAAAGGGGGAGAGGCAAAAAGAGAAACAGTGAAATGGAGTGGGGCACAGAGAGCGGGAGGGACAGAGACTATGGACGGGGAGAGAGAGATGAGGAGGAGGAGACAGAAGGAATGAAGAGAGACAGAGAAGGAAGACAAGATATTGACCACCTACGGCCCCAATTCCAATATCAGTTGCTTTATCTGAGGGATCGTCTCCTCTAACCTGGATGAAAACGGGAGCCTAATGGACTCTGCCTTAGGCCTTAGGAGCAGAGCGGGATTGTCCCGCCTGTTTCCAGAAATCTGGTCACCTTACCAGATGGTCTCCTCACAGGGCCATGGAACCACCTGTAAGCAGAAGATGAGTCCCTATGTATCTGTAAATGGACTAATTAGAGATGGGAGGGAGAATGCATTATAGTCACGTCTTTTAATTAATCTGCTTAGCACTCACAGTAGCGTCACATTGAACCTGCTGGGACAAAGTGTTGGAAATTTTAAGAGTGAATTTGCCCGGTGGCCTTATTTGATTGGAGCAAGTCTTGAGCCCCAATCTTCCCTCTGGCCCCGATTCCTTGTGTTACTTGGGTTTCCTGACCACACGATTCCCTTTAGAATGTTGGAGGTGAGGTCAGGATTAATGCAGGGAGAGTCTTTAGAGAATGAAAAGTGATTCATTAGGTAATATTATCGTTATTATCTACCTGAAGGAGGTTTCTGAAGTGTCTGGTGATTGGAGCATGACTCATTACCTTCTTTAGGCAATTCTGAAAAGGATGCCAATTTGGTCTTTTGGTTGTTTTGGTTTGTTCTGGTTTTCTGACTTCCCCATCAGGTTTATCTGTTAGTTAACATTGTAAGCTTTGTAGGATATGTACGTTTCCATGTACGCATATAGAGTTGTGTTCTATCTTTAGCTGCTGCTGAACTCTAGCAAATGTGTCTCTTGGGTAGATGATGACAGATGGCATATTGATGATGACAGTGATGACGACCGCAGTGACAGATGATGATATCGATGATGGCACTATATCTGCGGTGACAGATGGTGACGATGGGTGGACGGTGATAGTGACGATGAGGATGACGATGATCGGACGCATTCGTCTCCATGAGCCACTCCTCTAATCAACCAATCAGTCAATCAGTGGATTGATTGAGCACTTATTGTGTGCGGAGAACTGTACTAAGGGCTTTGAGAGAGTACAATATAATGAAATTGATGAACACGTTCCCTGCCCACGCTGAGCTTACCGTCTAGGGTCACTTGATTCACACTGAAGCACGCTGGAAATGGGAAAGCAGCCTTGCCTAGTCAACAGAGCCCGGGACTGGGAGTCAAAGGACCTGGGTTCTAATCCTGGCTCCGCCACTTCTCTGCTGGGTGACCTTGGGTGAGTCACTTCTCTATGCCTCAGTTAAATCATCTATAAAATGGGGATTAAGGCTGTGAGCCCCATGTAGGACAGCGACTGGGCCCAACATGATTAGCTTGTACCTGGGACATAGCGCTGAAAAAATGCAATTTTTTTTAAAAAAAAGAAAAAGGAGCATCAGCAGCACAGAGTAGCTAACTAACCTCCAGCCCACTTCGGACTTCACTCCAATATGACCCCGTACCTCCCTGGGAGAGTTGTGGAGACAGAGCTTGGTGTATATTCTTTTACCGTAGGAGTAGCGATCTAGGTCTTTTTCACTGTAGCATAAAAGAAAGGTCCCATGTAAGGAATGCTACTTGGTCCTTGATTCACTTCTTCCTTCGTTGAAAGCACCAACTCCTTATTTGATGATGAGGACTCCCATCAGAAATGACGTAGAAGTCTCGGCCCTGAGAGGCAGAGTGGAGGAATAGGGTTCTAGTGGCTTGAGAAGCCCCACTCGCGCAGCAAGGGAGGAGAAAGAACGACTCACATCCGCCCATCTTCCTTAAACCTAATCGTTCACAGGGCACCGAATCATCCAGATCGATGCAGTGAACACGGGTAGCTACCAAAACCCACATTGTGCCCGGTAGATAAGCCAGACTTCTCCCACCAACACTCAAAATGGAGCAAAACCGCTCAGTATTCCAACAGAGTTCCATCATGCTTCCTCCATCTCTTAGGACACCTTACGGGATCACAATCTGATTCCCGGCGAGAGTCGGTTCCGTCTCCTTGCCTGTTGGAAGGGAGGCCGAGCGTGTTCAGAAAAAACACAAATCCGGGGCTGTGGACGGGGTTCTAGACACCGGATCACAAAGGTCAAATAGAATCGACTGTTGAAAGCTGCTTAGGTGCATAAATGCCTCCAGTTAGTTTAAAATATTACACTATCAGGCAATTTTAATTCTTTTAAAAAGGCCTCGATTTGGATTCCCTAGTTAGGAATTAATATGTTTGGCATCTCCATTAATATTCAGAAAGGGGTGGTAATAAAACACTCATTGACGGGCAATGATTGCAATGAAAAGGTTACAATTATAAATGGTGACAGGGAAATTATGGGATGTTAGGGGAATTCCCGCACCCAAAATGTGTTCTTTGTGCTAATGGCTTCTTAGATGTCTTTCAAGGCAGTTTCTTTCTGAAGGAACCAGGTCAAAGGAGTAAACTTGCTACTTTTATGTGACTATCAGGCAATTTTTATTTTTTTTAAAGGCCTCAATTTGGATTCCCTAGTTAGGAATCAGTATGTTTGGCATCTCCATTAATATTCAGAAAGGCATGGTAATAAAACACTCATTGATGGGCAGTGATTGCAGTGAAAAGGTTGCAATTATAAATGGTGACAGGGAAATTATGGGATGTTAGGGGAAATCCAGCACCCAAAATGTGTTCTTTGCGCTAATGCTTCTTAGATGTCTTGCAGGGCAATTTCCTTTTGAAGGAACCAGGTCAAAGGAGTAAACCTGCTACCAAGCAATAAGGCATGGCTTAGATAAGGTCTTCACTCGTGCAATTATCTGCATAATTCAGATATCCTCTTTCTCCTCATCGACCTCCCGCGTGGGCAGTTTCGTCTGAATTAGCCAGATAGCCTGTGAGATTATGGGGGTATGAATAATCCAGACCATAGAGAGTTCTCAAACTTCATTTTGGGCTGTTTACCCTGGCTCCAAAGTTAGGCAACTTACATTATCCTAGAAACCCAGATGGGGGTGGCCAGAGGAGGGAGGGGGGAAAAAAGAGAATCAGAGGAAATTTTAGTCGTTGGGTATCTTTTAGGATGTCTTTTTCCGTCCTGCTTCCATGACCACAGTCTCCATTTGAAGTAAGAATATGGTGTTCTGTGCCATACCTTACTTTTATTTTTAGATTCCATTGCTGATAAATTCGTCTTCCCGAAGCACCACTTAGTCCACATCCCGCCTCTCTTCAAAAACCTCCACCGGCTTCCAGCGTTTCTCTGATTCAAACAAAAATCCCTCAGAGTTGACTTCAAGGCTCTGTATCATATGGCCCCGCCTTATCTGTCTGCTCTCTTCTCCCACTATTCTCCAACTCAGCGTCTTCATTCCTTTCAAGTCAACCTTCTTGCTCGACTCTCAACTCTCCCGCCTCCATTTCCTCCCTCATGCCTTTACTCTGGCTTTGAACTCCTGCTATTCCTTCCCACATCAGATAGACCACAGCTCTCTCCACATTTAAAGCCCTCCTAAGGTCCCACTCCTCCAACAAGACTCTGATGATTAATCTCCCAGCATCCTGAGCCTTGTAGTTCCATCAGCCAACTCTAACACTTGTGACGGCATATCCATCCCCGTGGACATAAATCAATCAATATGTGTGCGCTCGATTATTCATTTTGTCCACTCCGGTTGTAAATATTTTCACTTTGTCTCCCCATTAGAGAGTAAACTCTTTGTTTACAGGGAATGTGTCACATCGTTGTTCTGAACTTTTCAAGTGTTTAGTACAGTGTGCTGCATCAAATGGACACTCCATAAATAGTACTCGCTAATATCAAGTTTGATTATCATGGCCGAAAGTACTTACTGGGCTGAGGTTTCGGAAGAGTTTTTTGATAGCTGTACGTGGGTGTTTGTTCCAGCAAAAAATGGTGTGGAGGGATTTCTTTAGGACTTGCCTCAAGCCACAAATCCACACACGCCCATGTAAAACCATAAAGATCCCTGTTTGGGGTTGGAGTCGTCAATCTCTGAATCTGTACCGTTTCTTTTTAACCCTACCTGAAGATGTGTGACGCCGGTGGGTTGTTGACACAGGATATTTCTTAATGTAAAATTTCATTAATTTTCCTCCTGGCTCCTTCTCAGTTTAAGTTCAGGACTTTGTGTTTGATGTCAGGCCAAAATATTTTGTAGCAATTATTTTTCTCTATTCACTTGAATAAGCTCTCATTTCTAATTTTGTAAATTGCGGGACATGCTTACTGGATTCTGGACTAGACTTCACATTCTTCTTTCTTCTATTAGTAGGAGATAATATAGTCTGGTAAAAAATCTTGGGAGTCAGGAGTTGCAGATTTTAAGCCCAGGTCTTCCACTTACCCTCTCTGTGCCCCGTTTTCCTCAACTGTAAAATACCTGCCCACCCCCCTTCTTGGATTTGGAGTCCACTGTGGGACAGTCTGTCTGGCCCGATTATCTTCCCCAGCTCCTCTGCCTGGGTTTGGCCCGTCGTAAGTGCTCAGTAAGCGTGGCTCAGTGGGAAGAGCCCGAGCTTGGGAGTCAGAGGTCATGGGTTCAAATCCCTGCTCCGCCACTTGTCAGCTGTGTGACTGTGGGCAAGTCACTTCACTTCTCTGGGCCTAAATTCCCTCATCTGTAAAATGGGGATTAACTGTGAGCCTCACGTGGGACAACTTGATTACCCTGTATCTACCTCAGCGCTTAGAACAGTGCTCTGCGCATAGTAAGCGCTGAACAAATACGAGCATTATTAAATTCCACAACGGAATAAGGAGTGCCCAGGCAATTCAGTAGAGTGCGAGTCCTTCCTTCAAGGATCCGCGGTAGGAGGCCGATCTGGGGCAAAAACACAGATCCTATAATTCTCAGCTTTTCACCCAGGCCTCTCAGGATATTAGAGCTGTAAAATCGGAGAACTGGAATATACTTCGCAAACTTCCGATTCATTGATGGGAATATGTTTCCCATCATGGAACGAGTGCATTAAACTGCAGTCAGCGTGCAGCCTTTGACTGGGGCACTGTAACCACAACCATCTGTCACTTGTGCTTCACACTGTGTGCTTAATTAAAGAAATTTGCACTTCGCAGATTCAGAAATCGTTGTCTGACATGTATTGCCCCGAACTGGAATTTTCCCCCATTTCTCGTCTAGGTAGCAGGGCGCCAGCTTATTCAAAACATGAAATGCCTTGAAAATCTCCAACCCAAACTGTTTTCCGGGCCTTGCTCCAAGCCCTCAAGAATCCAGTGCTTTCAAATGAGTCACTCTTGTTAGTTAGTTATAGTATTTATTAAGCACTTACCTCAGTGTGATTTAACGCCCCAATTCAGAGGTTTTCCCTCTTGGCCTCTGACATCCTATTCAAACTCACATCCCATTTCATTGTCTTCTGGAATTCATGAGAACTCTAGGTGGAAAGTGACCCGCTCCAGGGAGGAGAGGGATAGAATTCCATCCCAATAAATCCATTTATATAATGAACCAGAAAATGGAATATAATTTCATAATATTTACCTCATTTTTGACATCTTCCAATTAAGATACAGTGTGGTCTAGTGGAAAGAGGATGGGCCTGGGATTCAAAGGACATGGGTTCTAATTCCGGCTCCGCCGCTTTACTGCTATGTAAAGGTACTACTCTGTGCCTAAGTTACCTCATGTGTAAAATGGGGATTAAGACTACGATTCCCCATGTGGGACGTGGACTACGTCCAACTTGATCAGCTTGTGTCTACCCCAGCGCTAGGTACAGTGAGCACATTAATAATTGCTTAACAAATGCTATTAAAAAAAATTGAATTGCCCTGTTACTGGTCTGCTTTACTTACTTGATTTCAATTATCTCCAGAGGCTCTGAATCGAATAAGAATATTGTATGATTTTAAAGAAAATACATCTCATCAGGCAGTAGACTGTATAGACTGTATGGATGTTCAATGACACAGTTATTACTTTTTAGTTGTCAGGTGTCGGTACAAAACTTTCATCTGTCCCTGCTACCCAAAGACCCTGAGGGAGGGGACAAGATTGATTAACTAACCAGTGATGAAAAAAGTAAAATATTGAAAAGGAAAGGGGCATATCATGGAGTGTACAAGGTGGCATTGTGGTCTTGGGGAAAGAGCAAGGCCGGGGAGCTGTAATCTCCCTTTGTCACTGATTTACTGTGTGCCTTTGGGAAAGTCAGTTAACCTCTCTGGGCCTCAATTTCCTCATCACGGGATGAAATACTTTCTCCCCCTACCTTTTAGACTGTGAGCCATGTGTCTTGTCTGAGTACCTGTAACTAATTGTTAGGGATGGTGCCTGGCCCAGTTATTTTTTATCTAGCACAGTGCATGGCCCATAGTAAGTGATTAGCGAATACAGAAGTAACAGCAATAATACAAATGAGGTTTGGTCCCTTCAAGAACGGATCACACTTGCAGGATAACTCGACCCAGGATAGGTAGGTAATATCCAAACATAAAAGGCCAGGCGAAGCATACTGTTTTGGTATACCCCTGGGAAACTGAAATTCCTTCCTGCTGCCTGGGGATCAGACATTTTCCATTTCCAAGCCTCCATCCTGGACTTATACGTTGCCGTGGCGAATCCTGGTGAAGGTGCCAAGCCAGCGGCTCAGGATGTTGGTATGTGGGGGGGGGGGGGGGGGGGCGATTCGGTTGAAGACGGACACCGTGGATCGGTAATGGTTTGAAATTACTGGCGCTGATGGCCTTCTGTGCCACCCCCGAATGAATTAGCCAAGCTACAAGGCTTCTCTTTGGAAGGAGCGCTTTTCTCCCCAATTCCCGCTGCTCTGACTGTAAAATGCTCATCTCTGAGTCTCACCCGCGATTCGCGGAGAGCGGCCTCCTGCTCTGACGGCAACACGTGTGGACTCCAATCACATCCGGGTTAAGATAAAGTTCCCTCCATTCATTCATTCAGTCGTATTTCCCGAGCGCTTACTGTGTACAAGGCACTGTGCTAAGCGCTTGGGAGGGCACAATACAACAATAGACACATTCCCTGCCCACAGTGAGTCGAGAGGGGGAGACAGATGTTAATAGAAATAAATTATACAGATGTATCCTAGAGCTGAAATAGACTACATTTGTAAATGTCCGAAGTCGAGGATTGTACTCTCCTGACTGCAGAGAGATGTTTGAAGCCCCCAGGCCTGAGCAGTTATTTAATTATGGTTTTCATTAGGTTCTTCTGTGCCAAGCATTTTGCTAAGCACTGGGGTAGGTACACTTATAACGCAATTCTTGGAGGTGGGAGCCTTCAAACTCCCCACTGCTCCGGGCAAAACAGACCTTAGAAAGTTGAATCCCTGGACTCAAATTCAAAGGATGTGAGTTGCTCTAGGAAAAATGATTTTAATCTCGGAAGGGCTGGGCATGAATAGAAAATGATGATCAGAAGCACTGAAGCTAGTTTGAAAGAGAAGAAAATCACACTCATTTTCTCTCTCGCCCATTTCGGGAATCGAATGGCGCAGACAGTATCTTCGAGTGAATAATGTATAATTCCGGTGGCCGGGCATTAGCAGGGAATTACGGCTACAAATGAGAAAACCGCAAGCATCCAAAGTCATTCTCGAGTAGACGGGAGGCTGGTGTGTGCCGTTCAACCGCTGAGGGCCCTCAGAAGTTGAGGTGGGTGGGGTGGGCCATGGAAGAGAGAAGAAAGTAAGAGAGAGATGGAGAGGCTGTTATTCATTAATGGTGATAAAAATAATATTAATAATTTTGGTTAAGTGTTCATTATGTGCCAGGCACTTGGGGTAGATCAAAGATCATCAGGTGGGACACAGTCTCTGTCCCACACAGGGCTCATAGTCTAAGAGGGAGGGTCAACAGGTATTTAGTCTCCATTTTACAGATAAACTGGAGCTCAGAGAAGTTAAGTGATTTACCCAAGGTCATACAGCAAGCAAGTGGTGGAGCTGGGATCAGGACCCTGGTCCCTTGACTCCAAGACACATGCTCTTTCCACTAGACCCCGCTGCTTCTCCAGTCCCATGTTAACAGTGTTGCCTAGTGGTCAGCACAGACCTGGGAGTCAGAAGGACCCGGGTCCTAATCCCGGTTCTGCCGCTTTGATTTTTTTCTCCCCTCGTATTTGTTAAGTACTTGCTAAGTGCCAGGCACTGTTCTAAGCACTGGGGTAGATACAAGGTAATCAGCCCTTAACCCACATGGGGTTCACAGTCTTGATCCCCATTTTCCAGAAGAGGAAACTGAGACACAGAGGAATGAAGTGACTTGCCCAAGGTCACGGAGCTGACAAGCGGCAGAGAACAGATTAGAACCCAGGTCCTCCTGACTCCCGCTTGTCCGCTGTGTGACCTTGGGCAAGTCACCTAACTGATGTAATACGCTGATCAATCAGTCAGTGGTATTGATTGAGCACTTACTATGTGCCCAACATTGTATTAAGGCTTGAGAGAGTACACTACATCCAAGTTGGTAATCATATTCTCTGTCCACAAGGAAGTTGCAGTCTAGAGGAGCAGACAGACATTAAACTAAAATGATGGAAATGTCAGTACATGTAGTGAGGCTGAGGGCGGGGTGAATATCAAGTGCTTAAAGGATACAGATCCAAGTGAGAAGGCAATTTGAAAGGGAGAAGGAGAAATGAAGGCTTAGTTGGTGAAGATTAAATTTATATGCACTTTAAAGCAATACTTGTGAACTTCTTAAAATAGAATTTATCTGCATGACTGCACAAGAACATCAAGAGAAATGATACCCCAAGCCTTCAAGATTGAGGAAATCTGGTAAAGATGTTCAGGGCTAGAGGGTATCTGGCCTACGATGAATTGTAAGAGGTTGAAGAATCCATCAGGATGTCAGAAATGACTCAGTGTTTAGATGGACAGCTGGAGTCCACTAAGATTCTTAGACAACATAATTTAGTTCTGATGACATTAAGTGAAAATGGAGGAATTAAGGGTGAAAGTTTCAAAAAGACTCATGGGTCATTTTCTAGAAATCATATTTCACAAGGCAACGACGCTTCTTGGGAGAGCATAATCAGGATCTGAATATTGAATCTCTTCTTTCCTTTGCCAAAAAAGATCTCTCCCCTTTAGTTGACTGAATTTGTCTGCAGTTGCAGAAGGTGGAATTGGAGCTTGCATGGGAGAAGGCTATTTGAGTTTCTGCTTAAGAAGGAGATAGGAAAACCTGATAGCTGTCTGCATATTGCAAATAGAAGAGACAGTATGGTGTCTTTGGGTAAACAGCCTCTGTGGGGTGTACTTAGTGATTGCTGCTTCACAATGGACAAACCCTCAAGTTTTATAACTCAGCAATCAATGAAATCCATCATGCAGTTACAATGATTGGGCTTGTCAACTAATTGATAAACACACCCCGCTCTGTTGACTCCTTCACACACACATCCTCGCTCCTGTCAACTAATTGACATGCACCCACCTACTTTAGCAAAATAACCCTAACAGGCCAAGCCAAGCACTGCCTTCAGATAGCTTTTTTTTGCATCTTTAAAATGAAATTATTTCATATGGCTTTTGTTAAGTGCTTATAGTGTGCTAAGTGCTGATTTTGATGCAAGACTGAGATTGGACACAGTCCCATGGTGTTCCCAAACAGAGAAGCAGCCTGGCCTAATGGATAGAACGTGGTCCTGGAAGTCAGAAGGACCTGGGTTCTAGTTCCAGCTCCGCCATTTGTCTGCTGAGTGATCCTGAGCAAGTCGCTTCACTTCTCTGTGCCTCAGTTACCGCATCTGTAAAATAGGGATGAAGACTGTGAGCCCTTTGAGGGGCGGGGACTGTGTCCAACTTATATTTATTATTATTATGGTATTTGTTAAGCGCTCGTTATGTGCCGAGCACTGTTCTAAGCGTTGGGGTAGGTACAAGGTAATCAAGTTGTCCCACGTGGGGCTCACAGTCTCAATCCCCGTTTTACAGATGAGGGAACTGAGGCACAGAGAAGCCAAGTGGCTTGCCTAAGGTCACCCAGCAGGCAAGTGGTGGAATCAGTATTAGAACCCACGACCTTCTGACTCCCAAGCCCGGGCTCTTTCCACTTCTCCGATGATCTCGTATCACCCCCAACGCTTAGAACGGTGCCTGGCACATAGTAAGTGCTTAACAAATACCACAGTTATTAGAATAGCTTCCGAGGGCATTCATCCAGTGAATGATCAGAGATCTGTACGTGCCCCATTGCCTTCCGAGGATCAGATCGGGGAGTTCCTTTCTCAGAGCGGGGCCGAGAGAGAGCCTGCTTTAAAAGTATTGTCTCGGAACGGGACCAGGCCAACGGAGAGAAGAAGACTCGATGTCAGTGACCTAGTTGGCAAAGTTCTGCTTCCTCCGATCGGGCTCCCTCTCCATCTATCTCAGCAGAGAGGGCAGGCAGAGGGACCTGGTAATGAGGCGCAGCTGGCAAACTGAGTGAGCACAAAGATGTCACCTCTGAAGGAAAATTCTCCCTGAACTGCAAGACGGACATATCCTATACAAACCAAAGAGCAGATGGCAAATTACAACCAACACCTACTAAAAGCCCAAGATGCACCCGACGATTGAGGTTAGGGGAAGGCTTATAGTAATCAAATAATTGAGTCGATGGTTCTCTTTCTCCTTCAGATTCATTCATTCAATCGTATTTATTGAGCGCTCGCTGTGTGCAGAGCACCGTACTCAGCGCTGTCCTACAAACTGTCCAGCGAGCAGGTTCTCAGGTTTTGTCATTGGGGAAAGCGTGATAAAGGGTAATGAATCACCTAAAAGCAATGTTCAGGCGTATTCAAAAAGGCAAAATGCAGTGCCCCCGATTTAGAACTGAAGTAAGCTTTTGCTGCCTCTGGTCACAACCTTAATAGTGATTCTGAGGTCCGTGGAGTGGCGGGGAAGGAGGGAGTACATTTAATGTCAAGGGAGAGTCTTGGGGTGGGCCTCCCAGGAGGGTAGGATTGTGGATAAGAAAGAAATAAGGCAAACCCCCAGGACTGGAGTGGGGCAAACACACCCACGAGAGAGGGACACGAGTGCCCGTCCAGCCCAGGATTCTGTTGTCAACAGTAGCGGCATGATGCTAATAGGTACCCTGTGATATTTCCCCTCCGGGACATTAATCCATGTCGTTCTTGACTCCCAACCTCTATAATCATTCAGTCATTTGAGCGTACTAATTGGGTGTTTACTGTGTGCAGAGCACTGTGCTAAGCACTTGGGAGAGTACGATATAACAATAAACTGACACATCCCCGGCCCACGACAAGCTTACAGTGTAAAGACGAACTTCCAGTCTACATGGGAGTCCCCCTTCTTATGATATGTTACACTGAAGAGATCTAGGAATGGTGAGAAGTTTTTTTTAAAATACCATGTTGCCTCCAAGGTTCTTCTGGGGCCACTGTTGGAGACAGAATTCTGGCCTGGATGGACCAATCGATCAGTCAGTCGTATTTTTTAAGCCCTTACTGTGTGCGAAACGGTATACTAAGCACTGGGAGCAGTGTACTTAGGAGTATACTAAGCACAACAGAACAGAGTCCCTGCCCACAACAAGATGAGTTGACAGTCTAGAGGGACCACTGCCATGACCTGGAAAGGCAGGGTTTATTTGATTTTTTTCTTAGCTTGATTTTCCTCTTTATCCTCCCCATGTAGTATGGGATATACTGTGATCCCTAAGTAACATAAATTAATTACCTCTCACTGAAAATCTTTGGCCGAATAGGATATTCTAGGGCGGGTGGTACATAGCATTAGCCTCCTTTCGGCTTCTTATCAGTCCACGGCTCTGTCCTGGCACTGCAAAATGGATTCATATTCACTTGCCTATTGTGGGTGTGCGTGTGACCTCTAGAGCACAATAATCATCCTACAGTGGGACCTCGATGACTGTCTCAGGGACTTTTCATAATTCTCGTAGCCTTTCGAGTTGAAAGCATTTCCCGACCACGGCTATTACGAGTCAAGTTGGGGGTTAAAATTAAAGGTGAGGATTATAAAATAGCCAAGATGTGACTTTAAGCAGCTGCACCTGAGACCCAGGCCTTTCCTCGTGAAAACAAAGCAAAAATCAATTAGTAAACAATACAGGTCTTTAGCAAAGGCATTTGAGAAATGAAGTTTGAATGTGTATCCTAGTAATCCTAAAGGAGGAGAAATTATTTCAGATGTCACAAAAGAACCCTTGGTTCTTGACGCATCCACAAAAGACTGAGTCAGACACTAAAAACACGGAATAAGCAATGAAAATGGTCTCGGAGGATGCAAACTGGAACAAGACTGAATTTAAATTACCCTGTAATCAAGATTATAAACAAGAATTCTTTAGGCAAATTTCAGTTTGGGGGTTATGAATTCATAGGCTGTAAGCTCATTATAGGCAGGGAATGTGTCTGCCTAATTCTGTTGTGTTGTGCTTTCCCAGTTGCTTAGTGCAGTGCCCTGCACATAGTAGGCGCTCAATACATACGATCGTTTGATAGAGAACTGCTGATTGTGGAAATAAATGATGGCTGATTTAGTAGGATCCTGGTAAATGAAATCTAAAAATGTTCCCTCCATGAAAGAGTGAAGATAAATTGTGCCCAGTGCAGTCAAATGTGAGGGTCTTCTCAGTCAGACACATCCATAGGTGAATTTCACCATCCATCAATGAATGGCATTTATTAAGTGCTTATTCTGAGCAGAGAACTGTACTAAGT
Source organism: Ornithorhynchus anatinus (assembly GCF_004115215.2). Taxonomy (NCBI): domain Eukaryota; kingdom Metazoa; phylum Chordata; class Mammalia; order Monotremata; family Ornithorhynchidae; genus Ornithorhynchus; species Ornithorhynchus anatinus. The sequence continues at coordinate 27,005,874 of NC_041747.1, forward strand.
GTTTGAGAAAGGAACAGTGTAAATAGGAAATCACAGTGTCACTGAAGTCCTGGCAGCGTGCTTAACTAGTTACATAAAAAGTGAGTTGAGAGGTAGAATGCTAAACAAAGTATAGTTTTCCATAGAAAATAACGTGAATCTTGTCAGTATGTTCCCTAAATCCAAAAACTTGACTAAACAATACGAATGTATTTTAGAAAGAGATAAAAGCACCATATAGGGACGTAATCAAATAGCAATGTATGTATTGAATAATGGAAGGTTTGAGTTAGGTTTTTGTTTTTTAAATTGTCCTTTTTTCACAAGTGATTAATCAAAAAGGAACCCTAAACTGGTAATAGACTAGAGGTCTGTCATTATTCATCCTAAATAGATGTGTTGGCATTATCTAAAGCTAAATGAAAGGGGCTTTAATTATTCTTATCGAGTCAGTCACAATATTATTATTGCTATCATTAATAGTAATGGTAAGTTTAAAGATAATCTTTAGGCAAAGACTGTCTTGTTTTTCTCTTTTCCTTAGGGTATCAGTTTTTCTCTTGTTTTTCTCTTTTCCTTAGGGTGGCAGTTTTTCATTCCTTCTAGTTAGACCTCATGAAGTGACTAGAACTGTTAAAATTCATTCTCTATTACCCCAGAGATGCTCTTCTATGATATATCTGAAGGCTAACACATCATAAGGCAATAGGAATTGCTTGCTACACTGTTTATTAATAGTAACGATTTTGAGCAACCAGTTTGTCAGGTCCCCGGAGCTTATCTCTTTGCATCCTAATAATTCATGTTTGAATTAGTCTTTAATTCCGAATGAACCTTTCCCACCTGCCTTTTATTGTAGTGCCAGTTTTCCTTTCCTGGATGTTCACACTAGTTTATTTGACGTTGCTTTGCAAGCTTCACAACTTTCTCGCTCCCTGAGATGGTAGTAAACAGAAGAAAAGGTGAGAGACAAAACTGAAAAAAAGATGTAGTTGGTTTTAGATAGAAGACCTCCTGTAACAGGCTTATCCTTGTCTACTCAAGTATCAGACTCCTGTTATTAAGATCATGAGTTGTCCAACTACTGTTTTTTTTTTCCCCAGTGAGAACCATTTTCCCCTTCAAATATGGAATTCCAACACTGATTTCCTCCCTCATCCATCTGCCACTGGTTAGGATAAACTAAAGCTGAAACAGATTAAAATGGGGATTGTTTATAGTTTGACTTTATGAAAGACTAAAATATGCCTCTTGATATGTCTCCTTTCCCACTTTGACTAGATTTTCAAAAATTGGCATCACATTTTACCATCCTGCTTTATGATTTGCTAAAGTCCGCTGTCTCAGAGGTCATATACCTTACATTTTTTCCTCCAACTAATCTTATATCTCTGGAGGTAAATCATTCTAGGGAGCAATTTATTGCCATTGAATTGTTATACTTAACTTAATACCCCATAGGACCATAATCTATTTCCTGTTTAAATATGTAGATATATTTTTTTCCAGCAGTGGGATTTTATGAACACAGGGGCCAAAAATAGAGATAGGGAGACAGCCCCGTTTTATAACTTATGAGCAAATGATTAATGCAACAGGAAATGCCAGTCAAATTGACACTTGCCTAATGAGTGGGCAGGCAGAGTGGATATGCAAGGGTTCAGGGAGGAAGGAGAATAGCATTTGGGATTCAGGGATTTGAATGGAAGCATGAGAATGTAGGATAGTCAGGAATAAGACTGTAAACTCATTTTGGCCAGGGAATGTATCTGTTTATTGTTATATTGTCTCTCCCAAGTGCTTAGTACAGTGCTTTGCGCTCAGTAAATAAGATTGACTGAATGAATGAATATTAGCCAGGCAAGTTTATCCTGAAAAATCCCAATTCTGGGATATCTGTTTACTGAAAACAGCCTGATGCAGATAACAAAATTCTGGACCTGTCCTAGACAAACCAGGATAGCCATCACTGAAGGATCTGGAGAAGATTGTCCGAGGCATTTTAGATCATTTGGGAGCGGTAAATGATGAGACGTGAGAAATGAGAAAGAATTTATATAGGAGAGTCTTTTTAATATCTTTGTGCATCGTGGGATTTTACAAGTACCACTTTCTGGCAGTCACGGAGGATGGAGACTAGATTTTCAAAGGAGTGGAAGAACTGTAACTCCTTATTTTTCCTCGTTCGAGGCTGCTGTTTGTTCTAGAGGGGATTGAATTTAGTTTGGTATTTATTCAACAGTAGAGTTGACCCCTTTAGCTCCGGAGTAACCCAAAGCATGTTTTTTACAAGGTGTGACCTCCAAGCGTTGTAATGTAATTATATTCCTTTTGAAAATGGATTTTCTCTTGCCCTTACCAAAAGATATGAAATAGTCGGAAGTGTCGATGTTAATTATTTATTAGAGACCTTTCCGTGGGGCCCGTCTTGAAAGTCATCTCTGAGGCAATTTGATTCTCGCAGAGAGGGGCCTAAATAAAATTGATTTATTAAAAGGTCATATACATGATTTAGAAAAACCTGTGTCTGGAGAAAATTGTATTTCATCACAAATTAAATATTTGTGTTTGAGATATTTGCACAGCTGGGTAATTGGGAAAATTTAGGAATCTTAATTATCCATAAGTGGATTATGTATCATGTGTCTTTTCCACAATGGAATTTTTTTTAAAACATAAGGAGGAAGGTTGTTTTCTCACCAACTTTCTCTTTTGTTGTGACATTTATTGGGTGCTTACTGTGTGCAGAGCGCTGTACTAAGTGCTTGGGGGAATACAATACGACAGAGTTGGTAGACACGTTTCCTGCCCGCAGTGAGCTTCCAGTCTAGAGACTCTCGGTTAAGGCTGTGGCTCTCCGCAGGCTCTGCTGATTTGGAGAAACCTCTCTTCATCATCTCATCTCCCCGAACTAGTTGGCCTTGCTGTCCCACTAGGACCCCAGTCTCCTCTTCCTTTTTACATTGGCTATCAGTTTGTACTACCTGCTTCACCACTTCCCCCCTTTAGCATGAAACTAAGGGCTCAATAAATACTACTGAATGAATGAATGAAACTGAGAGTTGTCCAAACTTCCCACGATCCGAAAAAACCCCAATGGGCTTTCTTAGGATACAAATATGAGTCAGAAGTTAAAACCCAAGCACCGTTCTATCGAGAATGTTAGCAACTCAATTTTTCCCTCCCAAATGGACACGCTACTCCCGGGTCTTTTACATCTTCACATTTTGCTCCTTTTTTTGGAAAGGGACCTAAACAACCGGAAACCAGCTACACTTCAGTGTCCTTTAGCCTGGGACTCCTTTGGAAATTGTGAAAAGAAGGGCGGAGGTAAATATTCAGGGAATCTATGCAGAAACACTGAGGGGAAAAAAGAAATATAACCTAGGTAGGCTGGAGAGGTAGATGGGTCTAATGGAAAGAGTATGAAACTGGAGTCAAGGGATCTGGGTTCTAGTCCCAGCTCCACCCTTAGTCTGCTGTGTGACCTTGGGCTATACATGTATAAAATGGAGATAAGATACCTACTTTCCTTATCTCTTGAACAGTGGGCCCCATGGAGGAAAGGTACTGTCTGATCTGATTATCGTGTCTAGATCCCTGCATTTAGGACAGTGGTTGGCCCAGAAAAGAGGCAGCATGGCCTAGTGGATAGAGCACAAACCTGGGAGTCAGAAGAGTCTGGGTTCTAATCCCGGCTCTGCCATTTGTCTGCCGTGTGACCTTGGCCCTATCACTTCACTTCTCTGTGCCTCAATCACCTCATCTATAAGACGCGAATTAAGATTGTGAGCCTCATGTGGTACCGGGAGTGTGTCCAACCTGATTATCTCGTGTCTACTGCAGCGCTTACAACAGTGCCTGGAACACCGTAAGTGCTTAGCAATACCATTAACAACAAAAAAAAAGGATGGGGTGTTTTTTCTTGGCTAGAAAAATAAGATCGTCAAAGCTTTGTTGGGAAAGCTTTTGGATGCAGCCTCCTTTGTAGAAAACACCCAGGCTTCTTTTGAAAATGGATCACGGTGTGGGACTGTGTGTGTGACTGTGAACGTGTTCTGCAATAAATGATATAATGAACAATTGTGCAGAAGGGCATGGAAGTGGGTGACGGTCGAAAACGATCTTTTTGTCTGTAGAGCTGAGTGAACTGGGGCAGTGCTTAATAAATGTCAACATTTCCTAGAACTTCATGTTGAAATAGAAAAGTACTGGTTGTATGTCTACTCGGCATGGTGGTTGTGCTCGAATAAATCCGTGAGTCATCATCGATAGCGGCAGTCTATCATCTTTTAAACACGCGGCGCTACTGGTGTTGAAATTTACCCCCAAATGTGCTTTATTTTTCTTTAACTTGTTTGGAGTTTGACTCATGACAAACCTATTATGAGTCTGTTGTCATCCACTTTCCTTCTTTGGAGCTAACTTACCCCAAATTTTCTATCATCCTTTTAGAGAATAAATAACACCCCTTAGTCTTATAAAAACCCAAAGGAGTTCATTAAAGGAGACTAAAATGGAGAATAACCTTAGGCCCGTTTCAAGAAGGGCATCTGCTATTTAGGCAAGGAGGGGGTCAAAAGAGTCTGTGAATTAAATGAAGACATTGTCAGAACATGATTTGCAAAACCTCCTAATTGATTTATCCCTTTGTTCCAACATAAGACACTTGATTGACACGGTATTTAGTAGTGGCACCATTTAAGCCGCAATGATGTCTTTGGAGAATTTCGATCTTGAATTCGTTCACTGAATTCATCGAGAGTAACTGAAGTGGAGACCAAGGGGAGAAAGTCCCGAAAGGCCTTCCCTGTGTTGAAGGCTGTGTAACATTTCAGTGTCTTTGAGGCTTTATGGGATTAGATTGATTAAACAATCAATGGTATTTAGTGAGCCCTTACTATGTTCAGAGCATGGTATTAAGCACTAGGGAGAGTACAAGACAACAAAATTGGCCAACACGTTTCCCTGTCCATAACGACCTTACCGTCTGGAGGGGGAGACAGACATTAATATAAAAAAATAATATATATGTAATATTTACATATGTACATAAGTGCTGTGGGGTTGGATCGTGTGCGTTATCATTAAACTTCAATCTCAATAGCCCAAACCCTTTAGCACAGGAGTTTCTGAGTATAGACTGTGATAGAGAAGCAGCGTGGCTCAGTGGAAAGAGCCCGGGCTTGGGAGTCAGAGGTCATGGGTTCGAATCCCGGCTCCGCCACTGGTCAGCTGTGTGACTGTGGGCAAGTCACTTCACTTCTCGGTGCCTCACTTACCTCATCTGTAAAATGGGGATTAACTGTGAGCCTCACATGGGTCAGCCTGATTACCCTGTACCTACCCCAGCGCTTAGAACAGTGCTCTGCGCATAGTAAGCGCTTAACAAATGCCAACATTATTATAGACCACTGGAGAAAGGCACTATCCAATCCATGCACACTTCTAATAATTATGGCATTTGTTAAGCGCTTTCTATGTTCCAAGCACTGTACTAAGCGCTAGGGTGGATACAAACAAATATTGTGGCCAAGAAATAAAAAGCTTAGTTTCAGCAGGAACTTGGTTTAGTTTTATCAATGTGTTTAAACTGACCCACACCCATTTGGAAGTTTCTCACCCACCTGCCCCCCTCCCCACCCCCATTTTACAAGTGAGGAAACTGAGATACAAAAAGGTTAAGTGACCACCTATCTGAGGTTTCCCAGCAGGCCAGTGACAGACATATCTTGACTCTCAAACTTGCTCTTTCCACTAAACCATACCCTCTCAGCTTGACAGCTGTTATCACCAAGAGCCCAGAGGTGTTTACTACACAGCATGGGTTGCCTGTATAGCAGAATCTCTAGGATTAGTTTAAATTTTCCTGATTCTTCCGTCTAAAAGCAGAACCTAGACCATGGCAGTGTCAATTCTGGAAAAACTTTGCAGCATGAATAATGAATTGGGGATCTGGGATTACCCCATTATTCTTTGAAGTACCCAGAACCTAACCCATTTAGAGCCTTGAGTATGAATATTGAATGAAAAGATTTTAAATCAATTATCATATTTTGAATTAATAATGAACCATCATTACGCTATAGCTTAAACCGTTCGGGCAAAATTGCCTTCGGCTGGAAAGAGGTCCAGATGAGCCCGGACAAACCTTAAAGTAAGAATCCCGGAAAAGTTCCAGCGAAAACAGAATTATTTTTCATCCCACTACCCTAGTCCATGATTCTCACTTCGTCGGGGTATTTTGGGCTAGTCAGAAATCTCTCAGAGCCAGAGGAAGATGGAGCTACCTGGGGAATTGCTTTAGCTTTTTAGGCTAAACTTCCCCAAGCTATTAGTATGATATTATTAGTGTGGTATTTTATTATAATGAAGATTACTGAGAGGTTACTTATGTGCTAAGGATATTCTGATTAGACACAGTGTCTGCCCCAAATGGGGCTCACGGTCTAATAGGTAAAGAGAACTAGTCTCTTACAGAAATAGTATATCTGGCAAATCCATAAGCTCTTCGACCTTAACTTGGTAGCAAATAAGATCAGACTCTGGGCTACGTTGGAAAAGGTTGGAATAGCGACAAGTTTCCAAAGAATCCCTCAAGTTTGAAGGCTCATCACTCACGTAGTTCACTTCTTTCAGAGAAGCAGGGTTGCCTAATGGGCAGAGAACGGGCCAGGGTGTAAGAAGGACCTAGGTTTTAGTCCTGGCTCCGCCACTTGCCTGCTTTGGGACCCTGGGCAAGTCACTCAACTTCTCAGAGCCTCGTGTATCTCATCTGTAAAATGGGGATTAAGACTGTGAGCCCCATGTGGGATCTGGACCGTGACCAACCTGTTTATCTTGGATCTATCCCGGCGCTTAGTTCAGTGACCGGCACATAGTAAGTGCTTAACAAATAACATGAAAAAAAAAAAAACTTCTTGGACTCCAAGAACCATTGCTCCCAAAGGCCATCATTAGCAAGAGCCCAGAATGAGCTTCTTTCTTCCTCTAGCACTCTCCCAACGGCCAAGAAACTATTAAAGGCGAGGCTCCCTAAATATGTGTTGACTGTAACTTTCCCTGCCACATTTGGGAATTCACAAATCTTAGGAGAGGTATCAAATGAGGTGCCACAGTCCTCGGTGAAGGAGAGCATGAATGCATCCAATCTCAGAACGGTAAGAGGTGAAGAGCTCAATGTTTCTCGAGGGCGCCTCTAATTTCCAGAGATATCCTAGAAACCAGTTCCCTCGTGAGCCTTAAACCATCTCTCCGCCCGTTTAACCATACAAGAAGTCAAGACCACGCTTTTACTCAGTTGTCAAAGGAGATGTCCTGTAGGACAGAATCCAAGCCTTATTCAAGTTCAAGAGGAGCATATCTTCATTCATTCGCTGCATTCGAGAGCATACGATAAAAATCAAAGACGTGGAACCGTCCTTCAAGGAATTTGCGATCCAGGGGAAGAGCATACAGTCTCTGTGGTCTGTCACCCTCTCCTGGGAGGAGATTAAATTTGTCTGGTACAATTTGCTCTTCCTGTAGGCCAAGAAGATGCCTCCCAACTCTGTTGTATCGGAGCCCAGGCGATTAGTATGTGGTTAGCGTTCAATAAATGCCACGTGATTGATTAATTACTTAACAGGAAGGTGAGTTGGAGGTGGTATGGCTATTTCACAGATGTGACACTGAGAGGTTCGATGACTTGATCAAGGGCTGTCAGTCCGTGGCCGAGCTAGGACTAGAACCGGTTCTCTGAACGACAAACCTAGAGTCTTTCCCATTGATGATTATGGAGTTAGACGAGGTCTGGGAACTCTGGGAGAGAGAAAATATGCAGGTCTGCAACCTCAGTATTTCTGTTCTTACTTATCCAATTTTCTTATTTTAGGGCTGTATTTTCCTTCATCTCTTCAGAGGTTCATCCTTTCCCCTTTCACCATAAGATAGCACTTGTACCTGGAAGTGGAAGGGCGAGGGAGGGGCCCGCAGCCACATACTAGCCAGTTATTGAGGAATATTTGGTAGACCAGGAACCTGAAACTAAAAATGATAATTCATAAAAAGTGGTATTAAGCCCTTATTGTATGCAAAGCACCATGGAGAACTCTGGGATAGACGCAGACAGATCAGACACAATCCCCGCTCCACACAGGGATCACAGTGTAGGAGGGAGAGAGAACTGTTTCTCCATCCCCATTTTATAGATGAGGAAATTGAGGCAAAGAAAAGTTAAGCGGATCGTCCAAGGTCTCACACAGGAGGCAAATAGCAAAACCAGGACTAGAAGCTCGTCCTCAAGACCGTAAGCTCACTGTGGGCAGGACACATGTCTGTTTATTGTTGTATTGTACTCTCCCAGGCATTTAATACAGTGCTCTGCACACGGTAAGCACTCAATAAATACGATTGAACGAATGATTGAATGAACGAATGAACTTACGTCTTTTGACATACGGTCCCATGCTTTTCCCATCGGCCCATGCCGCCGCTACACTTTAATAGTTGTTATTTATTTAATTTATTTTATTTAATAGTTCAATAGTTAACTTATCCTTACAGTTGCAGATTTTATATAGCCAAGCAATCTTTCTCTGCCACGAGTACGGATTTTCTAGCCTAAGTGATGTTGAGGGCCACAGCGTTTTCTATGCCTCTCAACATCCTTTGACTCAGTGACCCTCTGAGTCGGTGAAGCAAATGGACGGGCAGGCCAAGTTCTGTACCTTCCTTTGAGCAAGCCAGACACCTGCTCATTTTTGAGTTTGATGTTTTTAATATTTTTAGCTGGTTTTCATGTTTATTTTAATGAACAGCTTTCTGGAATTTAATTCTGAGCAGGAGAAATGCTGTCTTTTGGTTGTTTTTTTAATTAGTCTGACTCTATTACGAGCCCCGAGAGAGTCAAATTAGTCTGGGTTTTGCTGGAGATGAATCGGCATTCACAGGTGGGACAATCTCGGTTTTATGATCGCCGTAATGTTCTCACTGAGTTTCTTCGGGATGCCAGATCGGGAGGAGGTGCTTAGAGGGAGGTGGTGAGTCAGGCTTATGAATGAATAAGCAAAATGGATGAGTAGAAGCAAACACCGACTTCATCTCTTGCCTATTGTGTTGCCTCTGGTGGAGAACAAAAAAATGCTCTAGATGTGTTTTCAACCTTTAATCAAACTATATTGGGCCCAGAGGGAGCAATGGGACCTGGTACCTGCCTTTGAGGAAGATACACTCTAACAGCATTTTTGTCATTTCAGCGGGCAGAGAGAGCTTATTAGCCCTAATTTATAGGGGAACACGGAAGCCTCAGGGTGGTCTAGAGGTTAGAGCATGAGCCTGCACGTCAAAAGGACCTGGGTTCTAATCCCAGCTCCGCCATTTGTCTGCTGAATGACCTCAGGCAAACTAGTCAGGTTGGACACAGTCCATCTCCCACATGGGGCTCACGGCCTTAATCCCCCTTCTACGGATGAGGTAACTGAGGCACAGAGAAGTTAAATGGCTAGCCCAAGGTCACACACACGAGTGGTGGAGCTGGGATTAGAAACCAGGGTCTTCTGACTCCCAGGCCCGTGCTCTACGCACTGGGTCACGCTGCTTCTCCTGTCATGAGCAGCCCATCGTATAGTGTTCATACATCCAAAGGAAAACCCACGCAGGGAAAACCGAGAGGCAGTGAAACCCCATGCAGAGAGAAATAAATGAAAATTCCTAATTCTTTCCATGCGTTACGTGGAGACGATGGCAGTTCCATTTAAAGTAAATCTCTGCAAATTGGAAAAGTTGCTCTCAGAAGAAATACTGCACTGAGAGAGGAAGACGTGATGTTTCCATTTTCAGGGGTCATTGCCTGTTAGACCTCTTTGTCCTCCCCCGCCACTAAGTGTCCCCCCAGAAGGCTGGAAACAGCCTCCCATCCTTCATTTTGATTGCCTCTAAATATTAGGTTTGAATATCATCCACGGTCTGTGGAATTAATTTCACTTTATGGGCTTGGAGGTTGTGCTTGTTGAATGCAATATGCAGATTTATTTAAATCATCATACTTATGTATGCAAGTGATCGAAAATCGTCTTCCCAAACTGACCGGGGGAAAATGTAGCTTTACCATGAGAGTGTCCCTCCACAGTTAGTATACTGCTGGGTTATATGGTATTTTAATTGGTGGAACCTGAGAGTGTCTATAGTACATCCCTTTAGAACTGTCTGAAATACTGCACCTGTGGTGACCTTCAGTTTCCTCCAGAAATATTTCAGTTGACTTTCTGACATTTTTGTGGTGCTTTCTCCTATCTCCTCCTAGGACCACACAACCTCAGGAGAATCCTGTGGACATTAGAAGAGATTACACGTTTAAATTCTCTGTAAAGACCCCAGGAGTATAAATGCTCAATATACGATGAAAATTAGGCCTTGAGAGAAGGTGGCTGAAGGACAAATTAGTAGATTACCAACTCTCAAATGACCAAGTTCCCTCTTCAAATTTTGGAGACTGCACTGGGCACTAGCTTTGGCCTTCTGACAGTTCAGCCCTCCAGAGCTTTGGGATTAAGGCAGCGTGGCTCAGTGGAAAGAGCCTGGGCTCGGGAGTCAGAGGTCATGGGTTCGAATTCCGGCTCAGCCACTTGTCAGCTGTGTGACTGTGGGCAAATCACTTAACTTCTCTGTGCCTCACATCTGTAAAAAGGGGGTTAACTGTGAGCCTCAAGTGGGACAACCTGATTACCCTCTATGTACCCCAACGCTTAGAACGGTGCTCTGCACATAGTAAGCGCATAACAAATACCAACATTATTATTAGTAGTAGTAGTAAGGAAAAAGTTTTAGATTTAAACATTCGTAACATAAATCTTGGCTAAGATTATGATTACTCATCATGCAGTCAAACATGAACACTAAAATGATAGAATTCACAGTGAGGTGAAAGAGTCTCTGAAAAACTGAGTGTTTTGTTTTGTGGTATTTGGTAAGTGCTTGCTACGTGTTAAGTCCTGTACTAAGCACTGGGGAAGATACAAGATAACCAGATTGGACACAATCACTGTCCTATGAAGGGCTCAGAGTCTCAATCCCCATTTTACAGAATGGCTCACAGTCTCAATCCCCATTTTACAGATGAGATATCTGAGGCACAGAGAAGTGAAGTGACTTGCCCAAGGTCACACAGCAGGCAGGTGGCAGAGCTGGGATTAGAATGCAGGTCCTCTAACTCCCAGGCCTGGGCTGTTCCCGTTAGATCTGCTGCTTCTCTAGTAGTTAGGAAGTCCTTCCTTAGGTCTAATTGAATGAATGAATAATCTAAATCTCTCTTGCTGTAATTAAATTGTTTGCTTTCCTTGTCTGTAGAGTTCCACACCTTTCTGGGAGGTTGAAGGGTCTGAGTTCTCAGACAATTAAAATGAAATTGTTAGGAGGCAAGGACAAAAAAAAATATGGATTGATCACAGTACATTTCACTGTTGTAATTGCACAATGCTTAACTCTGGCTCTGTAGACAAAACCTGGGCCCGGATCTCTCTCCAGAAGATGAATTGTGAAATTCCAAATATTCGGGCAAATGCAATGGCAAACAGGCAGAAGACTAAGCCCCCATTTTCCTCAGCTCCTCCTCCCCTCCGCATCGTCTCAACTCGCTCCCTTTTCTCTACCCCATGCCCCACAGATATTTACTTATCTATAATTCTATTTATTTATATTGGTGTCTATTTACTTGTTTTGATGCCTGTCTCCCCCCTTCTAGACTGTAAGCCCAGTTTGGGCAGGGATTGTCTCTCTTTATTACTGACTTATACGTTCTAAACATTTAGTACAGTGCTCTGTACACAGCAAGTGCTCAGTAATTACGATTGAGTGACCGAATGGATGATGAGGAATGGTTCACATGCTTCAGAAATACGTTTAGTATCATGCCGTATTATTTCAGTCCATTCCAATAAACGCAAATAATTGATTCAGGCCCCTAAATGGAGTTTGGGTTTGGGAATTGAAGATCCTCATTACCAAGCAGTCTTCAGTGTTAAATCAGTCAGGAGCCTGGGTAATGACCTGAGGATGGGAGCATTTTCGATAGAAGGTGTGTATCTTTAAATTTCCTCTCTAATACTAGCCTTGGGTCTTTTACTAATAAATAACTAGGTTCCCACTAGATTTCTTTTTTCCAGATAGAGAAAATGCATATTGGAAAATGTAAATCATTTTTGAATTTCCAAGGGAATGAGATAACCCTTAACTGTGACTGATACATGACTGAGAAATGACCAGGCTGCCAGTTCATGGCACTTTTCTAGGGAAATTGATGTCTTCAGAGATGAAGTGCACAAAAATGAAGATGAATTATTTTGGGAGATGTTCTGAAAAGGGAGATTTTATGAAAACAGTACAAATTTAAAACTAAAGGCCATGGACAAACTCAAAAGTATTAGGCCTCAGATAACTCAAAACATAGAAAATGAATGCCTAGAGTAATGGGATTCATTCTTCCTAAAAAGCCTAGGGCTCTGTCTGCCTCTAGGCAGTGGATTATCTTGACCATATACTGGATTTATCAGCGATCTGTGGCCAGGATCCTCCAAGGCTCTTTAGATACCTCTCAGACCCCAAAGGGTGAGTGACTCAGAATGTAATAATAATAATAATAATGGTATTTGTGAAGTACTTACTAGGTACCAGGCACCATACTAAGTCGTAGAATGGATACAAGCAAATCGAGTTGGACACAGTCCCTGGCCCGTGTGGGGCTCACATTCTCAACCCCCATTTTACAGATGAGGTAACTGAGGCCCAGGGAAGTGAAGCAACTTGCCCAGAGTCACACAGCAGATAAGTGGCGGAGCCGGGATTAGAACCCATGATCTTCTGACTCCCAGGCCCATGCTCTCTGCACTACGCCATGCTGCTTCTCCTGTACTGGGACCACACCAAAGGAATGACATCAATTCTCTGGACTGATCGATGCCCAGAGGGAGAAACTGTACGGCTTTTCCCTTCCCTTTCCAGGGGAAGAAGCTTAACCTCCTGTGGACCAAGTTATTGATGTATCGGGAGCTCAATATTGAATGTGGGAACACGGAGGCTTTAATAATAATAATGTTGGTATTTGTTAAGCGCTTACTATGTGCCGAGCACTGTTCTAAGCGCTGGGGTAGACATAGGGGAATCAGGTTGTCCCACATGGGGCTCACAGTCTTAATCCCCATTTTACAGATGAAGTAACTGAGGCCCAGAGAAGTTAAGTGACTTGGCTTTGAAGACTCAAAACCCTCGGGGAAACGTTGGTCTAGGCAAGAGTTTAGAGCATGGGCATCGGAGATTGTGAGCCCCACGTGGGACAACCTCATTCCCCTATGTCTACCCCAGCGCTTAGAACAGTGCTCGGCACATAGTAAGCGCTTAACAAATACCAACATTATTATTATTAGATTGAAATGGGCCCACTGTGGCTCCCAAAACGGGCTTGCTCTCCACAGAATTAAGGATATGGAGAAGATGATATCTGAGCTTTGCCAAAGTAATTGGAGAGCTGACTCTAGATGGAGCCAATCAGTTCTTAAAAAGTGCTCGAGACTCTTATTTGCCTTCCTCTCCTTTGCAGCTCCCAGAAGACACATTCCCTACCCAGTTCTGAGGTCTGGAAAACTGCCTGGATGGAGATTATGATAGTAGGAATGCTTTGGGGAAAGAGGGTCACCTAGTATGTTGGTCTGTCTTAAAAACACCCCACCTAAAATATTGGATAAATTATATATTCTCCGTATCCTTTTGCTTCCCAAAGCCAGAGTGAAGCAGCGTGGCTCAGTGGAAAGAGCCTGGGCTTCGGAGTCAGAGGTCATGGGTTCGACTCCCAGCTCTGCCACTTGTCAGCTGTGTGACTTTGGGCAAGTCACTTCACTTCTCTGTGCCTCAGTTATCTCATCTGTAAAATGGGGATTAATTGTGAGCCTCACGTGGGACAACCTGATTACCCTGTATCTCCCCCAGCGCTTAGAACAGTGCTCTGCACATAGTAAGCGCTTAACAAATACCAACATTATTAAGGAGGGCCACCTAATCTATTAGCCTGTAGGACTTTTCTTTTTTCCAGGGAGTTCATCTTCTTACTGGTGGTGGCTTCAGCTTTCTCTGCTATTTTTCAGAACCCTGTTGACGCTTACAAGGGCATTCATTCATTCGATAGTATTTATTGAGCGCTGTGCACTGTACTAAGCGCTTGGGATGTACGGTTCGGCCACAGATAGAGACAACCCCTGCCCAACGACGGGCTCACAGTCTAAACGTATGTCGAGGCAGACCGCATCATCGGAATTTTTAGTACGGTTCGGCTATTCGCAATACCTGGATTAACCAAATGCTAAATTCTTACAATGGCCGTAGTGGTAATTATTTCCTAAGTGTTTTCAAAAGCATCATGTTCAGCAGTGCAGTTTGCCACATATGGGGATGCGTATACAGGTAGAAAGTAGACCTTTGCATTTAGCTGATCAGGCTATCTGACTCTGAGGACTGTGCTCTTTCCTCTAGGCCATGAAGAAACAAACTGTTTCTTCCTCTGTGATAGAGTAACAGTGATAATAACAGTAAATTAGGTATTTGTTAAGCACTTATTATATGTAAAGCGGTGTATTCTCCCAATCACTTAGTACAGTGGTATGCACACGGTAAGTGCTCAGTAAATACTGTTGATTGATAGTTCTGGGGTAGATACAGTCAAATGAGACGGAGTCTCTGTCCCAAGTAGGGCTCAGAGTCTAAGGGTTGGGGGAACAGGTATTAAAGCAGTATAGAAGCAGCACGGCCTAGTGGAAAGAGCACAGACCGAGAGTCAGAGGATCTGGGTTCTAATCCTGAATTCTCCACTTACCTGCTGTGTGATCTGAGGCAAGTCATTTAACTCCCCTCATCTGGGACTCATTTCCCTCATCGGCCAAATGAGGGTTCGATACCTGTTCTCCCTCCTACTGAGTCTGTGAGTCCCATGTGGGAACTGATTATCTTGTATCTATCCTAGCATTTAGTACGGTGCTTGGCGCATAAGTAAGTGCTTAATAAACACCACGATTATCATTACCATTATTAAATCCCCATTCCACAGATGAGAAAACTAAGGCACAGAGAAATGAAGTGACTGGGCCAAAGTCACAGAACAGGCAAGTGGCGGAGCTGGGATTAGTGCCCAGGTCTCGAGGTGATCTTTCCACTGTGCCACGTTGGAACCGCAATACCGTACGCTGCAGCAAGAAATGCTCTGACTCTATCAATAGGTCCGCTAGGGTGAATTATACTTCCGATCCAAAAACTCTTGTGAGAAAGTATAGTGTGCACAATTCTGGAATTTATTATGTTTCAGAGATCCCTGCTTAAAGTTGACGTATCTTAAGGGTGCAAACTGACTGCATCATTTTAATAGTTCGCACGCTATCTTTTCTTCTGAGTAACCTGAGTATGGGTGACTATGGGTCTTGAATCTGAGTTACACGATTAAAAAAAATCATGGTGTTCAGGCATCGGTATAATGAAGATGATATATTACTGTAGGCATCTTCGAGAAAGGAGAGCCATGTCTGTTTTACTTCAAGTTAGAAAGTAAAAAACAACAGCCCTTCCTGGGTCAGATCAGTGTTCTTTCCAGCCTACCTTTTAGTCTCAGACAGTAATAACGGGATGTTGGAGGGAGCTGTGAGATTCTTGTCCTCAAGTCGTCAATCGATCAGTGAAATGTATTGAATGCTTACTGTGTACAAAACACTGTACTAAGCATTCGGGAGATAACCTGTACTGAGCATTTGGGAGATGGCATTCATCTTCATGGGTAAGATGGTAACATTTCATACTGCTTTTCTTTTTCCTCTATCGTTTTCACTTTCCCTTGTGTAACTCATTATGGGCCTCTCATCCCTGAATTTATCATAGCACAGAGCGATGTGGTAAAAGACCCCTAATAAATGCTGCCTATGGCTGATTTGGCATTTTAATTAAACTAGTATCCGATTAAGTGGGCTTCCTGTTAAAAAGAACTCGCCTTTCAATACCAATTCTTGAGAAGAGAAAGAGGACATGGTTTAGGATTGAGTTTTTTATTTGACTCTACTTCTGAAATAAGACCCTTTTCTAAGGCACCGTTCATATAAAATAGGGACTTTTATTAAAATGCTTTGATCTGATCCTGATCAGCACATTTTGTAACTCTGACACTCCTTACAGTCTTCATCATTCTCACACCGCATTTTTCTCATTACACTTTTGTGTGTTGGATGATAGAGTTTCTTCAGGAACACAGAGGGCTCATTAGAGCCACACCTATTTCCAAGAATACCCCTTGGCAACTAGAGAATATTATTTTCCATCTCTCCTTTTTCTAATTTTCCTTGTCAGTGGAAATAAAGGTTGGGGTTTTTTTCTCAAGTTGCCAAGAAATGACTGACGTCGTAAGATCTGACCTTTTATAGAAAGGTTGGTTATGATGAGAGGTGTTTCTTTCACTAATGTTCACTATCCCCACCAAAGGTCACCCTGCTTTCTTCACTATTTTTATCATATTTCCGTTCCTTCCACGTACATTTGTGACTCCTCAAGTAAAAATATCCACTCACAACACGATCACTGTCTGTCCCCATGTTCCCTCAGAGCACAGTGGCTGTCCCTAGGAATTTTTCTCTTACCCTATCCTTTTCTCTGGGCTTCAATAATCTTGTTTCTGAGCTCCAGATGCTCTGGTGGGCATCTGATACCTTCATGTTCCTAACCTGCCAGAGGAAGCATGTAAGAAGCAACGTGGTTTAGTGGAATGAGCGCAGGCCTGGAGTCAGAGGACCTGAGTTTTAATCCTAGCTCTGCCACTTGCTTTTTGCTATGGAACCTTAGGCAAGTCACTTCCCTGGGTCTCAGTTATCTCATTTGTAAAATGAGGATTAAATCCTTCTCCCTCCAATTTAGATTGCTAGGCCCATGTGGGATAGTGACTGTATCCAACCTGTATATCAACCTCAGCTCTTAGAATTCTTCCTGAAACAATAGTAAGAACCTAACGAATGCCTTTGGGAAGAGGAAAATAATCACCCCCTAGTAATCAATTATATTGATTCAGTGCTTACTATATGCAAAGCCCTGCACTAAGTGCTGGGGAGAGTACAGTAGAGACATAATGCCTGTCCTCAATTATTTGGTAATCTTGTGGGAAATAGGAGAGCAGCTTTTGAAGGGCCAGATCAGTTTCAGACTCTACCGTGCAGCTTCTAGGATTTCAAAAATCCCCCTCGAAATGGAGTAGAAGCAGAAAAGCAGGTTGAGGGCTAAAAGGGAGAGGAAAAGGGAAGCGGGGTTTAGAAAAAGCTATATTCCGTTGATGCTGCTGGGTGAATGAATATAGAATTGATACACTGCTTGCTGTTCCTTGAAAATGATATCTGAAAGGGCCCTTCATTCTTCTGTGCTAAAAGTATTCCCCAAATCTTATTAATGTTTTAGATCGATAAAGGATTTGTGAACAGATCTAACGTATCATTTTTCATAGCCCTTTTTTTTCAATTGTACAAATTATTCACCAATCAGCCGGACTTTTCTACTTCTTCACATGCCATCAGGATGGGTGGCCACGTAAAATAGGTCTCCCTGTACGTACCCTCCGAATGGAGAACAAATCTCTTTTCAACGTATTTATCAGAGAATTAAAGATGTTCACTGATAATAAATTGGAAATCTGTGGAGCAGAAATATTATGCACAACCCTGTAAATCAGATTAAGTAGTGTTTCTCCAGTCATACCCTCACTCCCCCAGGAACATCTGTTCATATCCATGGCTACTTCCCTGGAGTAAGGCCAGAGATATAGCTGAATTTTGCTGCTTCTTTGGATACCAGCCCAGCAGAGAGAACCGTTTTTCAAACTCCATTTTTTTTTTCCTACTACAAATATTTGCAGACTGGTTGATCTAGACTTTCATTCTAACAGGATGCTGGTGGAAGCTGTGGAAGTTCTTTCTTTTTGTAATGGTGGGAGAGTCATGCTGGGATGAGGTGGCCTGGAATGATGAAGTTCATTTTCCTTGGAATTTCTTTAACACTTAAAGCCCTGCTTCTTATATGAAGAGTAAGGACGATTCTGTGCCGATCAGATTAGCTTTCGTCTGTAATTCAATAAGCAACTGGGTTTCAGTCAGTGTTTAATTTAAGTGTCTCCTGAGAATCACTATGCTTTAGTGCCTCTTTGAGTCCTTCTGTTCACTGTATTGACGAATATCCCCTCCTATTCCCCCTCCCCAAACCGATGAGGAAATCCTAAGATCGTCTAGTGGATAGAGCCTCGGGCCTGGGAGTCAGAGAACTTGGGTTCTAATCCCAGTTCAGCCGTTCGTCTGTTGTGTGTCCTTGGGCAAGTCACTTCACTTTTCTGTGCCTCGGTCACCTCTTCTGTAATATGGGGCTTAACACTTTGAGCCCCATGTGGGTTACGGACTTTGCCCGGCCTGATTATATTGTATCTACCCCAGAGGTTAATACAGTGTCTGGCTCATAGTAAGTGGTTAACTCTTCTTCTTCAAATGCCTTCGAGTCGCTTCCGCCCCATAGCGACTCCATGGACACACCCTCTTCAGAACATCCCATCTTCTGACGTAAAATCATTCTAGTATGTGTATCCATTAGAGTTTTAACAATCGGGTGCTTAATAAATGCCATTAAAAAAAAACTGAAGATGTGAAAGCCACCTTGAGAAGTTATGGGCCCTCTTGCTACCTTCTCACTCCAAGAAGGTTGTTTTACACAGTTAGCAACTATATGGAAAACATCTCAGACCAACTGTCTAGCAAAGTCAGATTTGCAGGGAGAGGAGGGGAGTCACTACCTGCAATTTAGGAATATACCAAGTGACTGACAGCATGATGCTCAGGGTTGGCATCAGCGTGTCCTGGATTGCAATAACATAATAGTATTTAGCCACTGGTCTGAGAATTGACTGGATTCAGAGACTAAGAGGAGGTCTCCAAACCCCAGAACCAAGCAGTGACTCTGCTAAACACATCTCACCACTTGAACGTTCCAAGGTACGGACTTAAAATTATTTGGGGGGAACTTTTTTCCCATCAAAATACATCAATCAACTGAACTCACCATCTCCCCACCCCACCTCTCCTCAACTTCACTTTCCCATCCCAGTTAATACCCCCTCCATTCTTCTTTCCTCTCAAGCCTGCAAGCACAGCATTATCTTTGAATTTTCCCTTTCTTTCCATTCCCACACCTAGTCTATCACCAAAGCCCATCGGTTCTTCCTCCACATTTCCAGAATCTAGCCCTTCCTCTCCAGCCAAATAGCCACCACTCTTGTCATATCATTAATAGACAAAATTGCTGCCCTCAAGGAGCTTGCAAGCTTAAAAAAAAAAATGGGGTCAGAAACCACAAAAGATCATAAAGACAGGTACAAAAGTGCACCGAAAGGGCATGAATATTCAAGGACTTAGGTGACAACAGCTTTCAAGGCGAAAATATCTTCCACTAAACTATAGAGGATTTTAGCCCTCTGGTGTGATTGAAGAATTACTGAACTGTTACCAGTTAGAACCATGGATCAAAGGTGGTAGGTGGAAAAAAAGCTCTCAGAGAACATTGCTTGACACTGAGGGTTGTTTTTTGTTTTTTCAATAAACAGAATCACTTTTAATGAGGCTTTCTGTTTAGGCTTCAGCTCTGAAGTGACAGTTTAAAAGGAAAACAAGAGGAAATAAACTGAATAGGGTTAAACTGTGAAACTGGGTCACGATTGTGTTGTGGGAAAGCATTTTTTTAAAAAATTGTCAGTGGAAAAGGGTATCTTAAAGAAGATTGATGAAGCGACAGTGTTTTTCCTTTTGTGAATCTCGATGAATTAATGGGTAAAAACAAGAAATAAAATGTTATAGAACCAAAAGCAAAGATGTAATTAGATACCCAACTCAAACCCTAAGGGGAAACCTTATTCCAGGTGTCATCTCTTGTAATAATAATTATAATTATGGTATTTGTTAAGCGCTTACTATGTGCCAGGCACTGTTCTCAGCCCTGGGGTAGATACAAGATAATTGGGTTGGATACAGTCCCTGTCCCACACGGGCTCACAGTCTCAATCCTCATTTTACAGATGAGGTAACTGAGGAACAGAGAAGGGCAGTGACTTGCCCAAGGCCATGCAGCAGGCAAGTGGCGGAGCTGGGATTAGAACCCATGACCTGCCGACTCCCGGGCCCGTGCTCTATCTTCTGGGCCATGTGTCTTGCAACCTTTGAGGAAGCTAGACATCACTACAGCCCTGTAGACTTTTCAGTTTGATCTGGAGTCTGGTATCCCACTGCCATCACACCGTTTAATAATCTGGCCGCTTTGATTTTTGTTTTCTATTTCTCTGCCTATCACTGCAATATTGTATGGAGATCATATTATCATATTATCAGTAATCAAAGTAATGGCAATTAAACTTCCTCTCTTCATCTCTTACTAATGATTATTCATGAGCCTCTGAATTTTTGTTAGAGACCAGCACATTTTTGCATTTTGCAAGGCTAATGAGGGAGTCTGGTTGGTTTTTCGACTCTTATGAAATCTCACGTTCATTAGCCGAAATGGAATAAATGGGCGCGAGGTAAAGAGTCTTGAAAGATGCTACTGCCAAATAGAGTTGACGAGATGAAAAGAAACCCAGGCACGGACCTCCTTGTTTTACCAAATAGATGAAACTACCAGGGTTGCCTTTCTCCTAATTTTGGTCTTGACTAAAAATGTAATCTGCAAAATGAACACACCTTTTTTCATTAAGGTACGGTTGTTCCTAGTATCGTAATGGTGAAATGAAATGTGGTATCTCACTGAAAACTGTGGAGACTTGCTCTGAATAACTAAGTAGAATTTAATCAGAAATAATCATGGAAAGAGATTCTCGATACAGCTTCTTTGTATTTTCACTGACTCACTCACTTCTACTATGCAAATGGTTTCCCACCGTCATTTTCAAATTGAGAATGCCAGAAAGAGATTTTTGTTCCCAAATAATGGAAATCTCAAGACTTTTGTAAATGGTCTCATTATTTTGGAGCACCCATCCTCAATTTTTTAAAATGACACAGGATTTGGTTTGGCAAAAGTTCTGTACTCTGGAATTACTTGACAGTATCTCTTGCTGTGAAAGAATCTGATTTGGGCTTTCACTGAGAAAGAATAGGGTTTTTGATCTGAATTTCAAACTTGCATTCATTGCAATTTGCTGTACATTTATTTTGGGGTTTTTTTAAATGATATTTGTCAAGCACTTACCAGGAACCGTTCTAAGTGCCGGGGTAGATAGTAGATAATCAGGTTGGACCCAGTCCCTGTCCCACATGGGGCTCACATTCTTAACCCCCATTTTACAGATGAGGTAGCTGAGGCACAGAGAAGTGAAGTGACTTGCCCAAAGTCACACAGCAGACAAGTAGCGGAACTGGGATTAAAACCCAGGTCCTCTGAGTCCCAGACCCGTGCTCTATCCACTGGGCCACGCTGCTTCTCTCCACATGCTGCTTCTTTTTCTGTTTAGTCGCATAGGTACAGTGGTTGGCAAAGGGTGAGTGCTTAAAAATTATATGTACAACAAATAAATAAGAATAGACCACTTGGGGCTTTTGGTCATGTTCTTTCCCTTCTTCCTGACGCCATTCCGAGTGGTCTCCGAGAAGCCCCAGGGGCTCGGTGGGCCGGCAACTAATAATAATACTGTTGGTATTTGTTAAACGCTTACTATGTGCTGAGCACTGTTCTGAGCGCTGGGGTAGATACAGGGTAATCAGGTTGCCCCACGTGGGGCTCACAGTTAATCCCCATTTTACAGATGAGGTAACTGAGGCACAGAGAAGTTAAGTGACTTGCCCACAGTCACACAGCTGACAAGTGGCAGAGCCAAGATTCGAACTAGGAATGGGAAGCAATGCAGAGCCCTGCTCCCTTCTGAAGGCTGCCTGGCATTAACTGAGTGAGGACAGTCGTCCATCCAGGCCCAGATTCAATAGGGACCGGGACCACAGGAGACTTGGTGGAACCATGTCCTGGTGGCCCTCCCGGACATCCAGCCACAACATTAAGGATGGATTATCCAGGGACTGCAGTCTTTCCCTTTACAGCCCCAAATTTCCGCCCAGAAACCCATTTAAGACCTCCCAGCTGTGAATTTATCCCCACCCCTCTCGAGTGTTCATTCCCTCTGGAGGAAGACTTGTTTCCTAGGGAAGCAGCATGGTCTTGTGGAAAGAGCCTGGGCCTGAGCGACAGAAGACCTAGGTACTAATCCAGCCTCGGCCACTTCCCTGCTGTGTGATGTTGGGCGAGTCACTTAGCTTCTCTGTGCCTCAGTTTCTTCATCTGTAAAATGGGGGTTCAGGACCAGTTCTCTCTCCCACTTAGACTGTGAGCCCTTTATGGGACAGGGACTGTGCCCAACGTGATTATCTTGTATTTGGCCCGGCGCTTAGAACAGTACTTGACGCATAGTATGTATTTAACAAACATCATTCTCATCGTTATTATTGTCACTGTTATTTAGTTTGTCTGGAAGCTACCACCTTCATATTTCATTGGGCACCCCCTCATCCTCGTGATGAGTTACTCCTTCTTCGCCCTGTTCTCATCCCTCATGACTTAATAAACTTTAATTATGTCTCCGCTTAGCCTTGGTCTTTCCACCCTGGGTCTTAATTCTGGAACGGCAGATGATAAACAGGAAAGAAATGCTCACACGGCCCCAAATCGGGGGTTGAAACACCCCAGTCTCCAAATATTACAGCCCGATTTACTCTGTCCCCATCCCATCTTGCCTGAGGTGGACACGACTGTGCTGATAAGAAACCTGTGGGTTTGGGATTTGTATTTTGTAAATGAGTGTGAGCCTTTGGCCCTACACTATTTCCACCACTGGATAAAGTGAAAGAGAAACTAATGAAATGACTATCACAAGCATTCAAAAGCAGGAGCAAAAGAAACCTGAGTTATAGTCCTGCCTGATTTGTAGCTGTCAGAGGCATTTCCTTCCTTATCGGCATTCAGCAGATGTTACGTGTTATAGTGCTGAACTGTCTCCCTGAGTGGAGGGATCATTTCCTTCAGTATCCTTCACAAGCTGAGCAGTGGGGTTTGAGGTTTACATTTTTTAGTTAATAATTGCTTCGTTCACACACATCTTCCTGAGTTTTTTTACTCGTTCCTCTGCACATGATGGATTGGAACCTTGAGTTTGTGTAACGAAGATGAGGCTGCCCCTCAATCATAATCAATGTCTCATCAAATGTTTTCAGTTTTCACCTTGGGTTGCCCCTGGAGTTCATTGATTAGGTGGCGATTATGGATGTCTAAGAGTTCTTAGATATCTAAGAATGGGGAGCAGCGTGGTCTGTTGAATAGAACACAGGCCTGGGAATCAGAAGGACCTGGGTTCGAAACCTGGCTCCGCCGCTTGACTGCTGTGTGACCTTGGGCAAGTGAGTTCACTTCTCTGTGCCTCAATTTCCTCATCTGTAAAATGGGGATTAAGACTGGAAACCCCATGTGGGACACGGACTGTGTCCAACCTGATTAACTTGTCTCTACCCCAGCGTTTAGCACACTGCTTGATGAAGCGTAAATGCTTAACAAATACCACAAACATTATTATTATAATTATTGTTATCATTAATATTACTATTTGTAAGGGAGGCAAGAAGATGGCGGCGGGGAGACAGAGTGAGGAAAAGGGAAGAATTTTATTCTTCTTTGAATTTGGGAATGAATTCCCCCAAACCAGATGATATTTCCTAGGGTAGAGTATCTGGTCACTTTAATATAGAGTTTTCTGACTTTACAGAAAAATTATTTTTTTCATTATTGTTGCCATTTCACAACAGGATGGAACAGCCTCAGCCATACTAAAATCCTATTTTGTTACTCAGGAAGGAAAACAGAGTGGTCTTCTTCTAATCCAGTCTGGACTGACCACCGTTATCCAGTGTGCTCATTATGCTTGATGATGTTTCTAATGATGAATTTCTAGGGTTTAGTCAGGTAGCGTGCAAGAGAATTGACCATTCTCTTTAAAAATTCACATTAATGACGTGATTATTATCTAGTTCCTCGGTTTTAACTATCACTGGAAACTTTGGAAAGAAATCAATTGAAAAGAAAATAATACACGAACCCAAATATTGTCACGTATTTAGGAATAGGCAAAATGGGGAATGGTGAAAATGTGGTGGTCATGCCCTCTACTATTCTGATCAGGTAGAGCGCCGTGATTACCAACGTCGACCGTGGCGTTTATGGAGTCCTCACTCAGTATGATGCACTGTACTAAACATCTGCCACAGTACGGCAGAAGATACCTGTTTACTGCCCATTGGGAGTTCATATTTGCTGGTGAAACGTGGTTTGTTTCTTACCCTCTCCTATGCTTCACGTCTTCCCCTAGGCAACTATGGAGAAAGCGGCATGGAAGCTTTTAAAGACATGTCGGCCAAGGAAGGTATCTGCATCGCTCATTCCTACAAGATCTACAGCAATGCTGGAGAACAGAGTTTCGATAAACTCCTGACCAAACTGAGGAGCCATCTGCCCAAAGCGAGAGTAGTCGCCTGCTTCTGCGAAGGGATGACCGTGAGGGGTTTGCTGATGGCTATGAGGCGCCTGGGCCTAGCGGGAGAATTTTTACTTCTGGGCAGGTGAGTCCTAAAGATTACTGTGATTTGTCCCTGATCGCGACAAGCCAGGGATGAGAGACCCAGGACGTTTGACGCTCTCTGATGTGTTTCTCGAAATATGGGCACGGGTCTTCAGGGAGGCCAAGATGGCAGTTCAGGATGAAAGTTTGAATGTCCGGGAGGGACCCAGGCCTGAACCTGTTCCAGTGAAAGGTCGCGTGGTCTTCATCTGTCATCCTAACCTTAAAGGGGCGTTTTGGTGTAAAATGACCTCGGGAAGAATTGTAGTGACATTCTGTTTTCTTGTGTGTGTAAAAGCCGTGAACTCGTACCACGCTGAGACACTGGGTGTCCTTGGTTTGGTATTGTCATAAAGAGAGGCCAGCAGAAGAGATTGTTTTAAATTTAATGGGCTTTTTATGGTCATGTGTGTGTGTGTGTATGTGTGTGAAGCATTTTTAGTTCTGAGTCAAAAGCACTTACTGGTTCTTTGGTAATTGCTATTGATGGAACTGATGGAGAAATACATCTTGCCATCCTCCAAGATGCCTAGTTTAATTTAGAATGGGAAATAATTGTATTTAACGAGTTATCAGGTGTTGTGTAGGAAGGATGCAGAGATCTGGTTATGCCCTTTGAGTTGTCGTTATTCACATTTCAGCTACCCGCAATGCCCTCAAGTTATTAAATTGTGTTGGTGACAGTTAATGAGAACCAGCTTGAATGGGAACCAGGGGAATAAAGCTTTCTCTATAACAAAGAAATAGGGTCTCCATTTGTGGGCTGTTCCTTTGAGGATCTTGTTTTTCTTTAGTAGGTACACTTGCATAGTGGCTAGTTTTCAAATGGCATAGTGGATAGAGCACGGGCTTGGGAGTCAGAAGGTCGTGGGTTCCAATCCAAGTTCCGCCACTTGTCTGCTGTGTGACTTTGGGCAAGACACCTAACTTCTCTGTGCCTCAGTTACCTCATCTGTAAAATGGGGATTAAGACTGTGATTACCTTGTATCTACCCCAGGGCTTAGGACACTGCATGGTGCATAGTAAGCACTTAACAAATACCACCATCATCATCATCATCGTCATCAAATACCATAATGATTATTATTATTATAAGTTTGGGCCCTGTTTTCCATTTGAAAAAACAATCGATCACTGGTATTTACTGAACACTTACTATGCGCAGAACTCTGCACTAAGCACTTGGAACAGAGTTGGTGGTCATGTACTCTGCCCACAAGGAGTTTATAATCTAGAGAGGGAGATAGACATTAAAATAAATAATGGATATATGCAGAAGTGTTGTGGGGCTGAAGTTGGGATGAGTATGAATTGCTGAAAGACCAGCTTTAAGCATTTGGGTGCCTTTGAGAACGTGCGGTTTTAGTGGATTCTCTCTCTTCTGCATATTATTTTCCAAAATGGATCTCTACACATTGTCAGCTGAGAAAGGGGAGTCTGCCCTGGGTACGCAGGCCCTCAGCAACCCCCGCCACCTAGGAGGACGGAGGGAGAGAGGATAAGGCAGAAAAACTCTGTCTTTCTGGGCTTTTTCCTAAATTTAAATGTTTTCTTCGTGGTTTTGCTTGCAGGATGATGGTTCTGTGGAGAAAATCCTCCCAAGAAGAAATCACATATTTTAAAATGAGATTCTGAACGTTTTCTGTTTCTCTTCACCCTGTCCCTTCCTTGCCTTCCCTCTCCCTCCCTCCCCCCCCCCACCGTTTACCTGAGAAGACAGAAGTCATGTCCCCTCGACTCCTGCCCCTCCCCTGCCCCAAGCAAGTCCCCTGGCACTGACTGGGAGTAGTTCCTCCTCCAGTAATGTGTGTGAGTTGCCAACCAAAGAAGTGTTACTAATATTTGGCTCTATGGAAATACTCTTCCTTTGTTTTCCAAATTCATAAATAACTGTTTTTGCTTTCGCTCTAACATGACTCCCTGCTACTATTCTCTCATCACCCTTGATTAGTCCATTTTTTTTCAATTCAGAGTATCCTAGAAATAATTACTATAATCAGGAGTCCCTATCAACGTCCCCCGTTGGAGGGTGAAAGAGACTTTAGTAGATGGTTTTAGGAAACTTGCGTGGCATACTAAAATCCTGACCATCACCGTGGTTTAAGTTCCATGTCCAATGAAAATCTTTTGATCTGGACATAGATTAACACCTTCTAGAAGTCAAGCTGTAAACCAAGTGATTTTACGGTTTGGGGTGCAGATTTGAAATGTGTTTAGTTGCAAAAGGGAAATGGCGAGAGTAAAGCGACGGTAGTTTGAAAGCCAGAAATCAGGAGATGTGAAGATTGAAAACAAAACAAACCAACTGTGTAATAATAATAATAACACTTGTGTTTGTTAAGCATTTCCACTGTGCTGTATACAATATATTCACATTAGAGGTGGTCCCCGTTCCACATGGAGCAAAAAAATCTAAAAGGGAGGGAGAAGATGAATTTAATATCCATTTTACAGATGAGAAAACTGAAACACAAAGAAGCTAAGAGACTCCCACGTCTGGACTCTTCTAGCTGTGGGAACAAGGGCGAGGGGAGGACTGAGGGGAAGGCTGGTTTTACACGTCCTGTATGCTTTTTGTTTACCGATAAATATAAAAGCCGACAGAACGGCAATTAGATGCACGTCGGCCCTGCTCTCTCAAAATCATCAATCTAAATGCCTTTTGTCATCAGACTGCTCAAAATCTGGGTTTAATGTACATAATCACTGATGGAGAGCATGGGCTAGGCGGGCAAATTCTGATAAA
Organism: Ornithorhynchus anatinus; assembly: GCF_004115215.2. Taxonomy (NCBI): domain Eukaryota; kingdom Metazoa; phylum Chordata; class Mammalia; order Monotremata; family Ornithorhynchidae; genus Ornithorhynchus; species Ornithorhynchus anatinus. The sequence continues at coordinate 27,033,258 of NC_041747.1, forward strand.
TGCTCTCTGTCAGACGAGAGAAGAGTCTGGGAGAAATCGATCGGCTTTTTCCAGATTTCTCTAGTGGTCGTCGGGCCTGGGAAATACATGAATGTTGAGGACCTTTCCTCTTGCAGATATATACCCTCTTGTGCTGAACCTCATTTTGACCATTTACCTCATATGCCCTGAGCCTTTTCATTTCATCTAAAGAGTCGAAAACATTAAGTGTAAGAAATAACGAACTGCTTTAATCACAACATTAGTCATTCTCACAGAGACACACACATCTGTGGTTCTGGCTCTGGGTAACTGCAGGTCCACTTGGTAGGAATTATGGTTACAGATGGCACTGATTAAAAAGTAGAAACAGTACCAGGATAGAGCTTGTGTAACCCGGTTCAGCTGGCATCTGGGCATGCTGCAGAAGAAAAATGAATTAACAGTCAAACTAATTCAAATGACCAAATGTGTAGTCAAGATATCGAAGCTCGCTGTGCCTGGGAGTCAGAAGGAGCTGAGTTCTAATCCCGCTCTGCCTGATGTGTGATCTTGGGCAAGTCACTTCGCTTCTGTGTGCCTCAGTTCCCTCATCTGTATTGATTCTATTTACTCTTGATTCTATTAATTCTTGATTCTATTTATTCTTGATGCTGTTTATTTGCTATTGTTTTAATGAGATGTTCATCCCCTTGATTCAATTTATTGCTATTGTTCTTGTCTGTCTGTCTCCCCCGATTAGACCGTAAACCCGTCAAAGGGCAGGGACTGTCTCTATCTGTTACCGATTTGTACATTCCAAGCGCTTAGTAGGGTGCTCTGCACATACTAAGCGCTCAGTAAATACTAATGAATGAATGAATGAATGAATGAATCTGTAAGACGGGGATTAAGGCTATGAATCCTATTGGGCGACAGGGACTGTGTCCAACCCGATTATCTTGTAAATACCCCAGCACTTAGAACGGTGCCTAACACATAGTAAGTACTTAACAGATACCACAATTAATATTATTATTAATAACACAGGGGACAGCCATTCCACCCCAGGGATTGTGAGGCAGGTTTCCGAGGGAGCCAAATAAGGAATAATATTACTGTGTGATCCAGAATTGGTGGTCAGTACCGTTTGGAGAAGCAGCGTGGCTCAGGGGAAAGAGCCCGGGCTTTGGAGTCAGAGGTCATGAGTTCGAATCCCGGCTCTGCCACTTGTCAGCTGTGTGACTATGGGCAAGTCTCTTAACTTCTCTGTGTCTCAGTTCCCTCATCTGTAAAATGGGGATTAAGACTGTGAGCCCCACGTGGGGCAACCTCATTCCCCTGCGTCGCTCCCAGCGCTTAGAACAGTGCTCTGCACATAGTAAGCGCTTAACAAATCCCAACATTATTATTGTTTGCCTTGAATGTCATTTGAATCTAGTTTCAAGCCCTGGCTGACTTTTAAAAGGCAACTTTAAAAAAATAGCATTAACCCTACCGTCTTCGTTCGGAGTGTTTTCATTGCGGGTTTGAGAGCTAGTGGGCAGCCACGGGTCTTAGCGCTAGCTATAGGAAGCGTAGCTAGTGCTTTGACAAGCTTCCCCAGCAAAATGGAGCTATCTTTCCTCTCCGGGCCTCCACGCTGCAGAGGCGGTTGAAGCTGGATGCTCATTCAACGTACGTCACTCTGAACGGAGGAGCAAAAATGGGGGAACGGAGGGGGACTTTAAAGCCCTTTGCCCACTTTTAAATTCCGATCAGCCCTTGATATGGCAATGATGGAGTCCCCCATAGGAAGGACCAGCGAGCCTCAGTTCTGAGGCTTGAGGCCTTGAAAACCTGCATGAGGGAATGGGTTAGAGTGATAGAGGTTTGCTAGGTTTCACTTGAACTCTATCCCAGCCGCTCACGTTCCCACTGGACCTCGCAGTGCAGTGAACGAGAAGATGGGCAAGGACACGGCCCAGTGCCGTGCCTACGTGAGGTCTTTGCCCACGCCGACCAGTTCCAGGAAGAACCGGTGCTCACCTAGGTTTCGCGATTCCCAGACCAGTTCTCTTTCCGCTGGACCAGTAGCAGGGCTGATATATTAAAGGTAGAAACGCCGTAATTAATAACAGTGGTATTTGTTAAGCACTTATTTTGTGTCGAGCACTGTACTAAGAACTAGGGTAGATATAATGTAATCAGTTCCTACATGGGGCTCATAGTTTAAGTGGGAGGGATGTGAAGTGGGATGTGAAGAATGTTTTACTAATGTTTTTTAAATGCATCTGTTAAACGCTTACTCTGTGTCAAACATTGTTTTAAGCACGGGGGTAGGTACAGGTTCATTAGGTCGGACACAGTTCCTGACCCATTTGGGCCTCACAGTTTAAGTAGGAGGGAGAACAGGTATTTAATCCTCATTTTACAGTTGAGGAACGGAGCCACAGAGAAGTGAAGTGTCTTGCCCAGGATCAGAGCTGGGAATAGAACCCCAGTCCTCTGACTCCCAGCCCCATGCTCTTTCCGCTAAGCCGTGCTGCTCCTCTATTTTTGATGGAAGGATATAGACTCTTTAGAGCTGCTAGGGATTTTGATCCTGTTAGCCATTATACACTGCTAACTTTCTTCCACATCATCCCAGTTTTCAATCGTTGGAAAATCACTTAATATGTCATCTAGAAGTGTGATCTTTGGTGGTGCTAAAACTTTGTTAAATGTGTTTGATGTGCCATTTATAGAATGTTACCAGCATATGGACATCAAAAGCCATCACTGTTTAAAAGGCCTTGGTAAAGACTGCATACTTGTTAATATACATTTATTAAAATGTGCGGGCACGCATGCATGCCCAATGTTCATGGGTGTGAAAGGAAAACATATGGGATTCAGATGGGCCTCCAACTTTTTAGTTGCTGCATTCAAGGATGCCATTGTGAAAGTCTGGTCCCCTAGGTAATAGGACTTGTCTCCATGACATCTTGAAGGATTCATCATTTGGCAACTTCAAAACTTTCATAATTAGGGTATATTACCTAGAGATTTAGATAGACTGAGATGAATTGCAAATTTTATACTTTTGGTGTTAAAATTAATCCCGAAATTTTCTCACGCATCCTGCATTCCTAAGAGCAGCGTCTGGAGTGGTTTTGTTATAAGCTTTCAGAACCGGAAAACGGAGGACTTCTTTTGAGCAGGCTGTAGTGAATTATCTGCAATAATGCCAGAAAATTTAATGTCTTTGACACAGGTTGGTTGGACCATCTCATCTTAAATTTAGCATTTGGAGCAGAGCAATTTATTGACATCTACAAAAAGGCCATTTGTGCCACTGCTGAAGATGAAGGCTCAGAAAAATCTTTAAAGCTTCTGGTTCTGATGGCGGATGCTAGAGTAGGATTTTTACTGAAGTGCTTTTAAGAAAAAAATTGTTGAAACAGTCCAAGTCGAAGCTTCGGCTCCCAGGTTTTTGCGCCTGGTAAGCGGTTGTTTCTGAGGAAGGGTTGGTGTGAGGTCGAAAGGTAATGTACCTCCAACTTTTTCAATACCAGGAATTCTTCCCCCATAATCTAAAACATCGTGTCTTCTGAAGTCACTTAACTTCTCTGTGCCTCATTTACCTCATCTGTAAAATGGAGATTAAGACTGTGAACCCAGTGAGGGATATGGACTGTGTCCAACCTGATTAGCTTGAATGTGCTACAGCCAGTGCTTAGTAGAGTGCCTGGCACACGTTAAGCACTTAGCAAATACCATCAAAAAGCACCGTGTTAAGCCCTCAGCTAGGCCAGAGGTAATCAGAATGGATACAGTCCCTGGAACACATAGGTCCAAGAGCTAGGGAGAGCAAGTAACTTGTCACCGTTTCACAAGTCAGAAAGCTGAGTGACTTGGTCACTAAACAAAACAATAGCAGAGCCAGGGTCAGATCTCCTGTATCGCACCCTCTTGCTCCTTCTTTGAGTCTGTGCTGTTTCCCCGCTTTACTCCCCTTCTCCCACCTCCTTTAGAACCGTGTTAAGAAAATGTTGAAAAACAGAAATACAGATAACTTGGAGTACTTAAGTCAAGGTAAACCAAAGCATTTATATGATGGTGCTGATTGTCAAGTAGTCCTGGTAGCTATTATACCGTTATTGTGTGCTAAGCGCAGGAATGAGTACCCCAGTTGGAATTGGAAAACGACCCTAGCCCTTGAGGGATTTAGAATCAAAGTAAAAAAGCTGGGGGGGGGGGGGGGTGCTGACGACAAAGAGATGAAACAGTAAAAATATTAAAACAACATAAGACAAGGACTAATACACACAAAGCCAGAAGAGCAGCAGAGTAGAAGAGCAAGAGCGAGAAGCAGCGTGGCTTAGTGGAAAGAGTACAGGCTTGGGAGTCCGAGGTCGTGGGTTCTAATTTCGGCTCCACCACTTGGGCAAGTCACTTCTCTTCTCTGTGCCTCAGTTCCCTCATCTGTAAAATGGTGATTAGGTCTGTGAGGCCCATGTGGAACAACCTGATAACCTTGTATCTACCCCAGCGCTTAGAACAGTGCTTGGCATATAGTAAGCGCTTAACAAATACCATCATCATAATTATTATTAGTATTATTGGTATTAGTACCGGGGCTAGAGGAAAAGAGATTCAGGCCACAACCTCAGCAACCACCACAACCTCAGCAACCACCACAACCTACACAATGCTCAAAATTTAGCAGAGGCCTCATACTGCCTCAGCCTCAGGCGTATGATGATGATGTGAGGTGAGATATGATCTTGGGCCCAGGATGACATGAATTAGCCCAGTGGAGAGGCAGACCACCCTCTGGCTGCTCCTGACCTAAAACTATGGCCCGATAGAAATTCCGCAAAGGTTAGATTTTGATTTGAGATTCCCTGCACAACCTTCCACCCCTCCAACCTCTGGGCCGTGAGGATCCTACTGTCATCTGGAGGATCCATGGGGATTTCAGGAAAGACCTTAAGAGAAGCAGCATGGTCTAATGGAAAAAGCACAGGCCTGGAGGTCAGAAGGACCTGGATTCTAATCCCCTCAGCACCTCTTGTCTGCCGTGTGACCGCCGGCAAGTCACTCGACTTCTCCGTGCCTCAGTTATCTCATCTGTATAATGGGGGTTAAGATCGTGAGCCCCACGTGGGACACGGGTTGTGTCTAATCTGATTATCTCGTATCTATCCCAGCAATTAGTTCAGTGCTGGCATATAGAAAGCACTTAACAAATAGCATAAAAAAGAGTGACTCCTCAGTGCCCCAGACATTCATTCAATCGTATTTATTAAGCGCTTACTATGTGCAGAGCACTGTACTAAGCGCTCGGAATGTACAATTCGGCAACAGATAGAGACAACCCCTGCCCAGTGGCGGGCTCGCAGCTTTACTGGGAACTATATGGATGAGGAAGGAATTCCTCAGTAGGCCTAGAGAAATAGACGCTGGCCCTTGCCTTTGCTTACAGACAGGAGAAGATTCGGATCCGTTGGATGGAATTTCAGCTCGTTAATAGCATTTCCATGGCCAACATAGACATTGAAGGAGGGGGAGGCAACTGGGCTCTGTCTGCGTTCTAGAAAACAACGGAGTCCTTTCACATGATCTCAGTTGTGATCTGCACTGGGGAAGACCTGAAATGATCAAAGGAATTTTTTTTTTTAATAGTAAGCACTTACTGTGAATTGAGCACTGTTCTAAATGCTGAGGTAGATACAAGTTAATAAGGTGGGACACAGTCCCTGGCTCACAGGAGACTCTCAGCCAAGTAGGCGGGAGACAGGTATTAAATCCTCATTTTACAGGTGAGGAAACTGATGCGCAGAGAAGCGAAGTGACTTGCCCAAGGTCACACAGCAGCCACGATGGTGGAGCTGGGATTAGAACCCAGGGCATCTGGCTCCAAGGCCCGTGCTTCCCTTTCGGTTACTCTTCAAAGAGTAGTATCTTTCCTTTGATATTTAATGAGGAGGGAGAAATTGATGTTAATTTGCTCCCTTAAGACCAGTTCTTTCAAGCGCTCTCCCTGTTCCCTCTCTCTCTTCTCTTCCAATCAGGGAGCCATTGACAACCACTACTCTCCTCACTGAATTACAGGGATAACAGGATTGCTGAGGAAAGAAGCCTCCCTCCCCAGCCTGGTGGAATCCCCTGGCCTGCCTAAATGAGCCAGGCTGGGCCAAGGTCATCACTAGGACACTAACGTTCGGAGTGGCCCTTCCTTCAGCTAACCTCAGCTATCTTTTGGGGTGTTGTGAGGATTCACCTTGTCTTCCTGCTTGGAGAGCACCCGTCCCCAAAATCCACTGCTGCCCTGGGCCTTCATTCCCAACAGATCCTTCAATCAATCAGTCAGTCAACCAGTGGCATTTTTTGAGCGCTTACCGTGTGCCCAGCACTGTACTAAACACCTGGGAAAGTAAGATAGAGTTGGTAGACATAAACCCTGCCGCGAAGAAGCTTACAATTCGTCTTTTTAAAGGTGAAAAGAAACACAGACAAGTGTGTGAATTGCCTCCAACATGCCATTATTTCTTTCAGTATTAACACCCCAATGTGTTAGATTAAGTTCATTTTATCGGGTTGAGCTTTTTTGAATTCACTGAGATCCCGTGTAAAGCATCGCAAGAAAACTACATTTCCTTGATCTCATTTAAAGTGATGCATTAATGTTTGAAAGAGAAAATCATTTAAAAAAAAAAAAACACGAAAGAGTTGCACAATGGAAAAGATACATGTTGTCGATTCCATTTTCCTTGCCTTTCTATGCTATTAGGAGAGATACTTGCCGTTCTGTGGGATAATGCCTGTTCCCTTATCTTGATAAAAGTCATAGAAACTTCTGATTTGTTAAGTTGCGATATAATTCATTTCTCTATTACTCTATTAAGATGACAGAGCAGCAAATGTCGCCAATGCGTTTTTCCCCCCAGTCTGACTGAATTGATTGTGCTAGTGAAACTGTCATGTCTCCAGAGGCTGAAGCTGAAGGCGACTGATAACGTGGATGAAATACCAAAAACCTTTCAACCTCCTTCTGGTAGCAATCACCTTGTTAGGGCCTTGAAAAGATAGGGCAGATCTTGGAAGAAGAGACTCTTTTCAGCAGCGGAAAAAGAAAGGAACAAATCTTCCTTCCAGTGATAGTCTCTGGTACTGAACTCCATTGATCTTTATCCTGTTAATTGGAAAAGTTGTGATAACTAGGAAGGCAAATGGCCGGTCAAGGGAGGGAAACATGGAAAATAAATAATGAATTTACAAATGGAAACTCAGTGGGGTAACTCTTCAACATAAATGGCACGAAGAACCATTCAGGGGTCAAATCCCTGACCTAATACAATTATACTGGATTGTTGCTACATACAAATAGATGTGTGTGGCCTTGAACTTCTATTTCAGCTGAAAGTTGCCTCCAGTTTCATAGACTCAAAACACACACACACACACAAACACACAATAATTTGCCAATGGAAAACTAAAGACATTTCAACCAGGTCAGGATGTGCCGGTAAAAACTTGGCAAAGATCACTTCATCATCACCGTCGCTGTTTGTTTTGGGTTTTTTGAGCACCTCCTGAGAGTGAAGCATTATAAGAAGAACTCGGGAAAAGTACGGCAGAAAGAGCACACGGTATCACTGTCCGCTAATTGCTCGTGCTCTCTTAGGGGTGAAAAGACAGGCACAAATTAATTACAAGTAGCGGATGCGAGAAGAACAAGAAGCTTGTACTAGGAGGCAGTTCAAATGTGAGCAACATGCTAGCTCACAACTTTCCAAACCTACTGGAAGCCCAGCTTTTTCTGAGCTATTAAAACCTGGATATATATCCATATATATATATATATATATATGGATATATATATGATTCTGAAGGGCTTCTAGGGATTATTTGGTTCATCGAACTGGATCTAAGCCATTGCAGATAGAAAGACCTCTCTCCTGCGTAAATAATTCCCAGTGCAGGGAAGAGTCCAAATCATTTCTCCTCCCCTGCATAGTCTCCCCCATTAGATTGCAAGTTTCCTTTACACAGGGAATATGTCACTTCTTTATTGGGTCCTTATTGAGCACTTAATACACTGTACCACACCAAATGGGCACTCAGTAAATGCTTACTACTATCTGAGGCTTAGTTTATACATGCCTATGACTATCTTATACCTACCCCATTGCTTAGTGCAGGGTTTGGCATTATAGTAAGAGCTTAACGGAGAAGCAGTGTGGCCTAGTGGAAAGAGCGTGAGCCTTGGATTAAGAGGACCTGGGTTCTAATCTGGGTTCTGCTAGTTGCTTGCTGTGTGACCTTGGCAAGTCACTTGATGTCTCTGTGCCTCCGTTTCCTCAACTGTAAAATGGGGATTCAATACTTGTTCTCCCTCCTACTCAGCCTGTGAGTTGCATGCGGGAAAGAAACTGTGTCCAACCTAACTGACCCATATCTACCCCAGTGTTTAGAACAGTGTTTGACATATAGTAAGCGCTTACTTAAATGCCATAAAACATAAATACCATAGAAAATACTTCAATTCTATAATATACTGTTGCCCTCAGTGATCTAGATCTCACACAAGTAGATGTGGAGTCTTCTTTCCCTAGAGGTAACTGCAGGGAGAGGCTTACAATTTGGAGAATTCAAGTTCAGGTGGTTATTTTAGGCTCATGCACATTCTCAAGGAATCTAATTTAAATCCATTCTGCTGAAATCAAGCCCGTTCTCTCTTAGCCCATCCTTGGTAAAATTGAAAAAGTCAGTCACCTTCATCCAAATAAAACCCCCTAGTATATATCTCAGTAATGGCTTTGAAAGATGGTCCTTATTTTCACGGGCAGTGACACTTGGAAGGAAAATTTTCATTGTTTGTTGTGTATGAGGTGGTCAAAAATACTGCAGCAAAGCAGCTACAGAGCATTATGTTTTTGAAAAAGATGGAAGGCTAAGACGATTTAAATTGATGAAAGAAATAAATCAGATTCTACTGTCCCCTGCCACTCCAAATCTGTTTGGTTTTCCCACTTAAAAAAATAGTTTGTTTGTCTTTTGTAGAGGGACATCTCCCAGTCGTGGTATAAAGTATAGATATTCCTGGTTAGAGTTCAAACATGCCATCAGCCGTCTTGTTTGAAGAGATAGATGAGGGAATTTAAAGTCAGACGGAAGATCGGATTTCTCTCTCTTGCCTATAAAGATTTAATGTGAGAGCATCCCATTTCTAGGAAACTACCATCTTCTTTGTCAGAGAGAATGTGCCGGTGGTCAACTTTCTTACAGGTTTAGTAGCTTGCTCATCTGACGGGATCTGCTTCGATATTTTTAATATCGTTACACTCCATCTACATTTGACAGGCTCTGATCTAGTGTGGGTTTTAAGGCTATTCACTTGTCAGTTTGCATAAGAGCAACATGGTTTTTAAAACAGAAAAGAAAATACGAGGGTGGGAAAAGAATAAACAGCTTTTCGAAATAGAAAGCTCATGTGAGTGAGAAGAGGAAAGCCCATTAAGAGTGAAAATTGGCGATTCGGTGGGTTAAAGGAAATTTGAAAGCTGATAATGAAAGATTCTTCAGAAATATCAAAAATCACGAAACTGGCTAGAGATTCAGTGGGGTCTCCAGACCATCTTGGTTCGAAGGGTAAAATAAGAAATGAAAAGGACATCGATGAGAGGCTTGATGAATCCTTTGATACAGCCATTACTGAAGAAAGAAGATATTAGAAAGATCCCCACTTCTCATTTTTTGGTTAAAACAGTCAGATCAAAGAAATGGGACCAAAATGTAGAGAAACCATAGGGTGTTTTAGACTAGATTGATCAACTTGATGATTTCACATAGTAAACTCTTAACAAATACTGTTAATATTATTATTATTATTATTATGTGGTTGGATATATTCCGTGGCTTTCGGGGGAAAGAACCAGAGTCCTTCTTCAGGGAGAGGGAGCAAATGTGTTGTTTCTGAGGATCTCCATTTTGAGGTTTTTCCCCTTTCTGGTAGCCCAAAATTTAACACACTGAAACTTAGCACTGCCCTTTTCTAAAGGGCATCCTGGCCAGATGTTTACTCTGCTTAATTATCTTGTTACATGTGGTATATTTGATGTGGAAATTGGGATTATCTGGTACTCAAACTGAAACCAATGTATTCATTACCTGACAAGCTTCCCTACCCGCTTAGCACAAAAACTTCCCCACTTCTGGAGGAAAACGGCTTTGAGCAGCCATGCCAATTTTGTGTATTACTGAAATAAACATTTCAAAACAATATCTGGTCTGAAGAGCAAAAATTCTGAGCTGTCCCTGGAGAGGTGAAAGGGTCTAATGGGGATAGAGGACATATCTTCTAACTCCACTGTGCTCTCCCATGCACTTAGTACAGTGCTCTGCACATAGTAAGTGCTCAATAAATACCACTGATTTATTGAGAGGTAGTGGATTAAGCATCGGAAGAAGAGGAAGAATGTTAATCCAAGGATCAGTTGTTAATACGTATCAGTGATCGCGAGTAAGACACTTTGTTTAACTTCGTGTTAGGATATATCAGGTCTAAAATGAGGTGAGAAAATATCTTCCCGCTTTATAAGAATATTCCTAAAACTAGCCGGGGCACACTTCCTGAATAATCCTGCCTCTCTTACATCAATCTAATCAGACATTCCGCATTTCTGTGTCTTTTGATTTTAACCTTCGAGCCCCCTGAGGGACAGGGACTGTGACCAAGCTGATTTAGTCGAATCTTACTCCAGTGCTCAGAACAGTGTTTGGCACATGGTAAGTGGTGAACACATACCACCAATGCATCCTGGCTTAGTCTGTTCACTTGTAAGCCCGTCATTGGGCAGGGATCGTCTCTATCTGTTGCCGAATTGTACAGTCCAAGCGCTTAGTACAGTGCCCTGCACGTAGTAAGCGCTCAATAAATACTATCGAATGAATGAATTTATTCTTTTTTACCTTCGCTTTTGTTTAACTGGTTATCTCTCGATCGACATCTAATGTGTCGGTCATATTGTTGTGCTGTATTCTCCCAGGTGCTCAGTACAGTTCCCGGCACACAGTAGGTGCTCTAACGATTGCAACTGATTGACCGATTGATCTAACCCATCCCAGGCACAGAAATGGCTCGTCCTTTCAAATTGCGGGGAAGGGGACAGTGGAGTGTTTCAGCAATCCCCAGTAAGCCATCCCCAGTAAGCGAATGTGTAAGTAGGGAATGTGTCTACCAGCTCTATTATAATGGACTCTCCCAAGTGCTTAGTACAGTGCTGTCTGCACAGAATAAGTGCCCAACGAATACTGTTGATTAATTAAATGCCGTCGATTTGATTGGTTTAGGGAGCGGGGAAGGGTGGAGGTTTGGGGGCCATGTTAAAGGGTCTGGATCTGGAGGACAAATAGAGGAATTGGCCATGGTTTTGGAGAAAACTTTTAAGACTTTTGGGTTGGAAGAAAGGCTGGATGACAGAAGGGCATGAGAAGATAGAAAAGTTTCACACCAATTACACTATAGACTACACCTCCTTTGCCCTTTTCCCTCATTTCCACAAATTAACCAAAATAATGAACCCCTCAAACAAAACCATTCAACATCTCGGTCCCTCTAGCAGCATTCGATGGATTTCCCCTAAGGAAGATGTGCATTTTGCTCGGCGGAAACCGGTTCCCTTTTCCTGCAGTCAGCCGGCGACGAGCACGGTGAAATGATTAATAATTTCCTTTTATTTCTCCTCCCATTCAAGGCCATGGAATCTTCATTTCCCCCTGCAGATTGCCTTGCCGATTTAATCTCGGGTTCAAGATGGAAATTTTAATGTGGCAGTATCAGACATTATTATTAGTGGACTTTGTTCTGCGGTGAATAGTCACGCATATTTAACAGTTCATTTGAGACCTTTCCACCTCTCCAGTGAGTTAAGACTGAAGGCTATCCCATGCACGTTGAGTCTCTCCTTTGCCCGGGGACCCCGAGTTGCCTCTCCTGCTTTATCACTAGAACTTGGTGTTCATTTATTTGAAGCTGGAGCAGATCCCGGTGGCTTTAGTGATGGACCACCCTGGCCGAGCAGCAGTTGAAGAACGAACGGATCCTTGCGTTCGAAAAGTTTGATCCATCTACCGAGGAAGACGTACGCGATTCGGTTGGGTTGGAGCCATTCACTCATTCAGTCACTCATTGAGAAGCATCGCGACTCAGTGGAAAGAGCCCGGGCTTGGGAGTCAGAGGTCATGGGTTCGATTGCCGGCTCTGCCACCTGTCAGCTGTGTGACTGTGGGCAAGTCACTTCACTTCTCGGTGCCTCAGTTACCTCATCTGTAAAATGGGGATTAACTGTGAGCCTCACGTGGGACGACCTGATCACCCTGTATCTCCCCCAGCGCTTAGAACAGTGCTCTGCACATAGTAAGCGCTTAACAAATACCAACATTATTATTATTCGGTCCAACAGGGTCTGTTCTGTAAACACTCCCTTTCCACCTTCCACAGAGTTCTCTCAGAATTCAGATGTTGCATCCACGTTCCCCCTCCGCCTCCCACTGCTACTAATCATCGCGGTATTTGTTAAGCGCTTACTATGTGCCAAGCACTCTACTAACCACCGGGGTGGATGCAAGCAAATCGGGATGGACACAGTCCCGGTCCCACATGGGGCTCACCGTCTCAATCCCCATTTGACAGATGGGGGAACTGAGGCACAAAGAAGTGAAGTGGCTTGCCCAAGGTCACACAGCGGACACGTGGCGGAGCCGGGATTAGAACCCATGACCTTCCGGCTCCCAGGTCCCTGTTCTGTTCACTGCACCATGCTGCTTCTCTGCTTCCTACGGAGATGGTAAACCCTGTAGGGGCCAGGGACTGCGTCCAACCTCAATATCTTGTCCTTCCCCAGCTCTTGGACCTGTACTTGACATTCATTCATTCATTCAAAAGTATTTATTGAGCGCTTACTATGTGCGGAGCACTGTACTAAGCGCTTGGAATGTAAGCGCTTGATACAGAGTGAGGGTTTAAATGTTATTATTGTTATAATAATGATGGAATTCGTTAAGCACTTACTATGGGCCCAGCCCTGTTTTAAGTAATGAATCACTCATTAAATACAATGAGCTATGTGTTAAGTGCCAGGATAGATAAAAACCTAACAGATCAACACACCCCTGTTTACACGGGGCTCATGATCCTGCTGGGAGGAGACACAAAAAGACAATGTCAAAAAACTAAGTCAACAGTAGCAAGACAAGCAAATAAATATATATTGCTTTTTGCTCTCCCCGCCCCTCCCTGGCCCCACAGCACTTATGTATATATCTGTAATTTGATTTATTTATGGTGATGCCTGTTTCCTTGTATTGATGTCTTGATGCCTGTTGATTTTATTGATGTCTGTCTCCCCCCTTTGACTCTGAGCCGCGTGGCTCAGTGGAAAGAGCCCGGGCTTGGGAGTCAGAGGTCATGGGTTCGAATCCCGGCTCTCCCGCTTGGCAGTTGTGGGACTGTGGGCAAGTCACTTCACTTCTCCGTGCCTCAGTTACCTCAACTGGAAAATGGGGATTAACTGTGACACGTGGGACACCCTGATTAACCTATATCTACCCAAGCGCTTAGAACAGTGCTCTGCACGTAGTAAGTGCTTAACAAATGCCAACATTTTTTTTTTGTGGCAGAGATAGTCTCTCTTTATTGATGTATTGTACTTTCCCAATAGCTTAGTACAGTGCTCTGCGCGCAGTAAGTGCTGGATATTGCAGGTTGGAGTTTTCAAATTCCCCCTCATCATCATCACCAGTGGTATTTATTGAGCACTTAATCTTTGCAGAGCGCTGTGCTAAGCGCTTGGGAGAATACAACACAACAGGGTTGGTAATAATAATGATGGTACCTGTTAAGCGCTTACTATGCGCCTTGGCACTGTTCTAAGCACTAGTAGACACAAGGTGATCAGGTTGCCCCACGTGGAGCTCACAGTCTTCATCCCCATTTTCCAGATGAGGGAACTGAGGCCCCCGAGAAGTCAAGTGACTTGCCCAAAGTCACACAGCTGCCAGGTGGCGGAGCCCGGGATTAGAACCCACAACCTCTGACTCCCAAGCCCGGGCTCTGGTCCAGGAAAGCACGGGCTACAGAACTCAGCGTTTCGATGCCGTACACACACATGCACCAACGGGTTTTTTGATAATATGGCACGCGGGACTCCAACAGGTTTACACTCCAACTGCATTCCCCAGACTTCCTAAGCGCCGTCTGGCCGAAACAAACGTCGCAAACTTCTCTGTGCCTCGGTTACCTAATCTGTAAAGCGGGGATGAAGACTGTGAGCCCCAGGTAGGACAGTGCCTGCGTCCAACGTGCTAAGCTTGCGTCTACCACAGCGCTCAGTATGGTGCCGGGCGCATAGTGAACAAATACCATAAAAAAGTTATGGCAGAAGAGAACATATAGATGAATCCTCCAAAAGGTTAGTAGCTTATTCAAAGAGCGATTGAAGCAGGCCCCTGAAAACATCTCTAAATGCACTAGTGGACCCAATGTTCAGGTAATTCTGAGTAGTGGGTAAACCAACCATTAGGGAGGTCATAAAAGTTAGCCCCGCAAGTCATCTTTTCCCCCAGGGATCTCCGACCCACGGAGCCAACTCTCCTCTTCGCCTCAACCTGGGTTGGCATTTTACTTTTAATGAGCTCACCGAGGAGCACAGGATCCGCTGGGATTTCTGTGTTTTTCCCAGCTAGTGAAGGAGATGATTTTGATGGCTTCATTTCAAGCATACTTCAGATCGATTTAATTATCAGATCATTTTACTCTACAATAGCAAATGAATTCTGGGTCGTGTTGCGAGTGATCTCGGTTTGAGGATGACGGACCCGATGTGCCGTTGGTTACTTCTTGCTGATATCGTCCTCTTAAAAAACAATAGCCAACCGAAATGGGATCAATCAAGAAGTTTAAGTAGGATGACGGATGAGGACTTCGCAGATGATTGTCACATGATGTCGGGCTGAAAATCCATCTCCCAGATAGGGCATTTTGGAAATTCGATGAACTATTAGGACGATCATTCTGGGGAAGCGTCTTGCCGGCTGAAGTATCTGACCAAGGAATAGGTCTATAAAAGCCATAAACCGGGTGGAGGTTGCTCAACAGTGAATCCCAAATGAAACGGAACATTTCTGTCCCGTTGTATAGTAGAGATGACCGATTCCTGAAACCTATCTTCTGCAGCAGCAGTGATAGTAATAATAAAAATAATTTATTTTAGATACTCTGATCAAGTTGGACACAATCCATGTCCCACATGAGGCTCACAGATGAGGCACAGACAAATTAAGCGACTTGCCTAAAACAACAGACAGTGGCCGACGGGGATTAGAACCCAGAGCCTTCTGACTCCCGGGCCCGGGCTCTATCCACTAGACCACGCTGCTGCTCGGGTTGAGTGATTCAGCTAACTTAGGTAGATGTTCTTTTTCCTGAAAATTAAGACTGTGAAAAATAGATTGCCCTGGGTTGACCAATTCAGACCCTGTTAATGTAAGCCTACGATAGTCTCCATTTGCTCTCGAGAGTGTCTTCCCCGTCGTTTCTCTTGATGATGATAAAGAGCTTGCCTGCATTATCACCACCCCCGTAACCATTGGGAAGCAGCGTGGCTCAGTGGAAAGAGCCCGGGCTTCGGAGTCAGAGGTCATGGGTTCGACTCCCGGCTCTGCCACTTGTCAGCTGTGTGACTGTGGGCGAGTCACTTCACTTCTCTGGGCCTCAGTTCCCTCATCTGTAAAATGGGGATTAACTCTGAGCCTCACGTGGGACAACCTGATTACCCTGTATCTCCCCCAGCGCTCAGAACAGTGCTCGGCACATAGTAAGCGCTTAACAAATACCAGTATTATTATTATTATTATTTATTTCTCCTCTGCAGTAGGCAGATTGTACAGAACTCCAAAAGATGCTTGAGAACAAATATGATCCCATCCTTCAAGGACCTTCCAATCTAATAGAGTATATAAATAGGCATAAATAAGTAGCGTCCCTGCTTCTCTGACTCCTTGAATGGACTGGTTACATTTGCTGGTTGATGAGCGGTGTTACCGACTTGTAAATCAGAAGCTGTGTCTTGTTCCCATTGGTTTCCAAATTATAAATGAATGTACACACTTCCTTATTTGTAGAATTTATCCCCCGTGTTCCACTTGCTTTCCTTTGAGAAGCAGCATGGCTCAGTGGAAAGAGACCGGGCTTGGGAGTCAGAGGTCATGGATTCGAATTCCGACTCTGCCACTTGTCAGCTGGGTGACTGTGGGCAAGTCACTTCACTTCTCTGGGCCTTAGTTACTTCATCTGTGAAATGGGGATGAAAACTGTGAGCCTCCCGTGGGACAACCCGATGACCCTGTATCTACCCCAGCGCTTAGAACAGTGCTCTGCACACAGTAAACGCTTAACAAGTACCAACATCACTTTCATTGACCGCTAGTTGTATTTTGAAAAATAAGGAAGAGTGGACCTGGCTTCTAATCCGGGCTCTGCCACTTGTCTGTTAGGTGATCTTGGGGAAGTCACTTAACTTCTCTGTGCCTCAGTTTCCTTATCTGTAAAATGGGGATTAAGATAGTGACTCCCATGTGGGACATGAACTGCATTCAATCTGGTCAACTTGTATCTACGCCAGCATCTGGCACCAAGTAGGTGATGAACAATTACCATTGAAAGAAAAAAAATAATGGCGGGGATTTGTCCTGGAAAGCTTCTTGGATGAGGACTCGATGGAAAAAACTGAATGTTTTGCTGGGTAATTTTATAGACCCTGAGTCATCCAGTCAGTCGTATTTATTGAGCGCTTACTGTGTGCAGGGCACTTCACTAAGCTCTCGGGAAAGTACAATAGAACAATATAACAGACCCAGTCCCTGCGCACAACAAGATTACGGTCTAGAGCCCTGGTTGATTCATTCAGTCGCATTTATTGAGCGCTTACTGTGCGCAAAGCACTGTACTAAGTGCTTGGGAGAGTACAATATAGCAATCAATAGACACATTCCCTGCCCACAACGTCTTTACGGTCTAGAGGATATGGGAATTCTTCCTGTGAAACCAGTTCCCTGAAGTCCATGACTAAAGTCTCTTTGGGACTGGTTACCAGCAAAGCACTGTACTAAGTGCTTGGGAGAGTGCAATAGAGCAATCAATAGACACATTCCCTGCCCACAACGTCTTTACGGTCTAGAGGATATGGGAATTCTTCCTGTGAAACCAATTCCCCGAAGTCCATGACTAAAGTCTCTTTGGGACTGGTTTCCTTCTGGCTCTTCTTGGCCCAGTCAGCATGTCTGAATTATACGTGCATCCATGCTCTTGCGCTCTCTCTCTCTCCTCCCCCTGGTTTCTCCCCCTCCCCCCCCCCCCCCCCCCGTCTCTCCTCCTCCTCCTCCCCCGGCCCTTTTCCTCCTTCTTCTTCCCCTGGTAGGTTGGGTTTCGTTTTCATTCGTTTTCATTTTGGATGGTCCCACAAAGCCTGTCACCAGTCCGGTCGTCTAGGCATGATGCCCGGTATTCGTTCGTTTCCTTTCGGTTTATTGATAGGTGCTTAATGGCATCATCCAGCCTCCGCTGGCTATGGGGAGCTGGGTACTTTATAAACTATTCATGTTGTTGTTATTATTCCTCAGTGGGAAGAATATTAAAATGTGGATTTGAGCGATGGTGCGAGCAGCCCCATTCCCGAGCTGGTCTGGGACAGAGTTAGGCCCCATGGAGATGAGCCCTTTAGAAACATTCAGGCAGAGGGATACGTATGGGGATGTGCCAGCTTTGAGGGTCACCATTTCACCTTCTGTTACCCAGAATTCATTTTTGGAAAAATCGAATTCTTGTGATTTATTTGTTTACCTGTTTAATATTAATACCAAATCACTTTAATAGACAAAATTAATTTTTTTTTCCACCTCTGAAGCCTTAGGTGGATGATACTCAAATAGAGGTCCTAAGTTTCTGATTTTCACACTTATCCTTTTTATGATTATCCAGGGATTTTGAAAGATTTTACTCAATCATAATGAGTGTATTTTTGGCCCAAAGATGGAGTTGTCACCATACAGAATTTTAGGACAAGAGGATCGCCGTAGGGACCGTGGAAATGCAGGGTTTGATTGAGGTGTTTCATCTTCTACCAACTCTGTTGTACTCTATTGTATTATACCCAGTTGAATTCTACTCAGCTGTAAAGAGAAGCAGCGTGGCTTAGTGGAAAGAGCCCGGGCTTGGGAGTCAGAGGTTATGGGTTCTAATCTCGGCTCCGCCACTCGGCGGCTGGGTGACTTTGGGCAAGTGACTCAACTTCTCTGTGCCTCAGTTACCTCTGCCACTTGTCAGCTGTGTGACTGTGGGCAAGTCACTTCACTTCTCCGTGCCTCAGTTTCCTCATCTGTAAAATGGGGATTAACTGTGAGCCTCACGGGGGACAACCTGATGACCCTGTATCTCTCCCAGCGCTTAGAACAGTGCTCTGCACATAGTAAGCACTTAACAAATATCAACATTATTATTATTATTACCTCCTCTGTAAAATGGGGATTTAGACTTTGAGTCCCATGTGGGGCAACCTGATTACCTTACACTCTCCCCTGGCACCGCCAGCTCCTGGAACAGTGTTTGGCACGTAGTAAGCGCTTAACAAATACCATTATCGTTATTATTACTATACTCTCCCAAGTGCTTAGTTCAGTGCTTTGCACACAGTAAGGGCGCAATAAATACCATTAATGGATTAATTCCCCAAGCATAGAACCCCTTCACTTACATCCCTCTTTTATCCAACAGTTGCACTGAATTCCTTCTTAATCCGTTAAGGGGCAATCAGTGGTAGAGATGGGTACCCAAGGTGGTGAGGGGGGTGGGGAAACTTCTGATGGTGAGGTGGCAGCATAGCCTAATGGATAGATCACGGGCCTGAGAGTCGGAGGACCTGGATTCTAATCCCAGCTCCGCCACACGTCTGCTGCGTGACCTTGGGCAAGTCACTTAACCTCTCTGTGCTCGAGTCACCTCAGGCGTAAAATGGGGGTTAAGACTGTGAGCCCCATGAGGGACATGGACTGTATCCAACCTGATTAGCTGGTATCTACCACGGTGCTTACGAAAGTGCCTGCCACATAACAGACGCTTAAAGAATGCCATTTAAAAACAAGTATCAGAATTGGTATTATCATAACTATTTCCTGCTCGGGAAGTCCTCCATTTCCTCGTGCCCATTTCTTACCTTTCAAGCCCACGGAGCACTACGGGGGTGGTTAGCTGCAGGCCCAAAGTTTCTGCTCGCAGGAAGACAGACCAGCCTGGTAAGAAAGAGGTTCCTCTCACTGAGTGTCCATCCCAGTCGATCGATCGAACACTTACCGTGCGCAGGGCACCGTCCTGAGCACCTGGAAGAATACAGTACGACGGAGTTGGTAGTCACGTTCCCTGCCTACGACGAGCTTCCGTTCCAGCCAGGAACTAGCCCGGTAGCCCAGCAAGGAACAGTTTCTGGGTGTACTCAGTGAGGAAGGAAGGGGCAGGTCAGCGCTGTCAGCCGCTCTCATGCCTCAGTAGGATTTTGCCGTCACAAGTGTCACCGTGGGAAAGGGAAGAGCCTCTCTGTCTGCGATTCAGCCTGGGAAAGATGGCAGTTTTTATCAGTCTTCCTCTGGGGGTTACCCCTGCAACGTCTGTCCCTCGGCCCACCTCCCCACCCTCTTTTATTTCTCGGGCTTCCTTCACGCGAGAGAGTCGGGGAGGCAGTGAGCCGGGAAATCTTTCCTCCCGTTCTGCCATCGAACTCAGTTTGGTATTGAACCTGTGGCACTGCGAGATGTAAAATGTAAAGTGTAAAATTCCCTCTGTGCCGACAACCACCTCTCTGGGCTGCTCAATCAGTCGATCGTATTCCTCGAGCGCTTCCTGTGTGCAGAGCACTGTACTAAGCGCTAGGGAGAATACAATGCGTCAGAATTAGCAGACGTGTTCCCTCCCCCTCATCAGGTCTTGGCTTGATTACTGGAAAAATCTTTGTTCTCGGTCTCCCTGCCCCCAGCCCCTTTTCTCTTCCGTCCATTTTGCCTTTTCAACTTCTTAAATCCAAATAAAAGCGCCCCACCCTCCTCCTTAGAACGACTCCTCATGTATAAAACAGAAATTCCTTTCAGGTTCCAGGCTCTCCCTCAGTGGGTTCCTCCTTTGCGTTAGGGGAAGCAGCATGGCTTAACGGATAGAGCCGGGGCCTGGGGCCAGAAGGACCTGGGTTCTGTTCCCGGCTCTGCCACGTGTCTGCTGTGTGACCTAGGCAAGTCACTTCACTTCTCTGGGCCTCAGTTATCTCATCTGTAAAATGGGGATTGGGAGCCTGAGCCCCATGTGGGACAGGGACTGTGTCCAAACGGCTTAACTTACATCTACCCCAGTGCTTAAAACAGTTCTTGGCACATAGTAAGAACTTAACAAGTACTATAAATTATTATTAATTATTATTATCACCATGTTCCCACCTCCCACTGTAACCTAGTCTGTGCTGCTCTTCACTCCTTCCAAGCAAGTCTTCTAGTTATAGTTGTATTTATTAAGCGCTTACTCTGTGTCAAACACTTTACTAAGCGCGGAGGTAGATACGAGAGAATCAGGTCCCACATGGGGCTCACAGTCAAAATAGGAGAGGGAACAGGTAGTCAATCCCCATTTTGCACACGAGGCCACGGAGGTACAGAGAAGGGAAGTGACGTGTCCCAGGTCACACAGCAGATAAGTGGCAGAACTGGGTTTAGAACCCAGGTCCTCTGACTCCCAGGGCCATGCTCTTTCCACTAGGCCATGCTGCTAATCATGCTGCCCGTCCTTCCTGCTTATTATTCTCCCCGACTTACAACTTGCCTCGGATCTTTGCTCACACTTTCCCCCCAGCGTGGAATGCTCTCCCTGCTCAGTTTTACCGAACCGTCTCTCTCCTGCCCCTTTAAAGCCCTCCTAAAACCATCACTTCCTGGAGGAAGAATGCCCTCATTCATTCTTCCACTTTCTCAGTCCTGCCATTTTTCAGCCACCTCAGAATTCATATGCATCTATTTGGCATTTATTAATGTATTCACTGTCTTCTTCAATGAAGGTGTAAGCTTATGAGTTTCTAAAGGCCAGGGATTTCCTCTTTCACTTCGCTTTGGTCCCAGAAAGCCTCATCCAGGGCCTGACACGGTAGCCGGGCGGGTAATATTGAACTCAAACAGATAAAATGTACATTATAGGAAGGCGGGGGGGGGGGGGGGGGGTCACCTGGCAGCCATCTTTTTAAAATAAGCCTTTGGGAGAACTGTAATGAAAACCTAATATATCGCAAAGCCGGGCTGTCTGGTAATCATTGGAGTCGGGGAATAAAAGACCCTGAGCGAAGATGAGAAGCCCCAGCTGTGAATTGCTAATACTGGAAACAGAAATCAACTGTTGAATCTCTGCGGCTCTGGGTAGATAGCCGCGAGAATGTTTTCTCGAAACATTTCAGCTGATGGCTCTCTGTTTTCCTCACCACTTCTTTTTAATTACTCTGAAAATGCAAGGGAGACCAAAGATCAGTAATAGTGTTTATGCTAGCAGATAGAGTTCCCTGGGAAATTTAATTACATCTTGAGATGAATTTCTGGACCAATTAGCCGAGCTCATTTTCTCTGACTAATTCATTGTAGGTCATTTCCTGTTGGTAATATATTTCATTAAAAAGGTAACAATCGAGAAGATTAGCTACCTTATTTTCTCAAGCACCTTACTCGAGCACCTTTCTCCAGATCCATCAGCGTAAGCTCTGAGAGCATTATCTTGACCGACCTTGAGCCTCAGTGAGCTCTTCTGCGAAATGGGCTGCTTTCTAAATCAATCGATCAATCAATGGCATTTACTGTGCACTTTATGAGAGTACAGTGCAGTTGGTAGACACTCGGCCTGCCCTCCAGGAGCTTACAATCAAGTGGAACATTTTGCTCTATTTGTATAAAGGTCCCTGAATTTCAGGGGTGACAGTTCCAGGATTACGGGGAACAGTCCAGGAGCATGCTGGGGGGAAGGAGGTGCTGCTTTGTCTAGACTTTGAGGACATCATCCCTGTTTGAAAATGAAGGTGCATCATTATCATCTCTCTCAATAATTGCATTTCTGACACATGGGTGGAGACAAGGCTTTGGACCTGAGTGGATCTGGATTACCCTCCTTTTGTTGAAACTGCATCTCTTTGGTTTCCAGGTTTCAACTGAAGGGTCTCCCCTCTCCCCCACACCGCCGTTTCTCCTCTTATCGTGGCTCAGTGGAAAGAGCACGGGCTTTGGGGTCGGAGATCATGAGTTCGAATCCCGGCTCCGCCACTTGTCAGCTGTGTGACTGTGGGCGAGTCACTTCACTTCTCTGTGCCTCAGTTCCCTCATCTGTAAAATGGGGATTAAGACTGTGAGCCCCACGTGGGACAACCTGATTCCCCTATGTCTACCCCAGCGCTTAGAACAGTGCTCTGCACATAGTAAGCGCTTAACAAATACCAACAAATACCACCATTATTATTATTATACCTCTCCGCTCCTGTAATCCCCTTCTCAACCAGGTGCCCCTGGCACCCAACCCCACCTCCCCTCGTCCACAAACTTCCCAGCACTCACGCACCCCGTAATACTTCCCGCCATCCAGAGAGAAACACCTCAGGGAAGCAGAGTCCCACAGAAGTAAGGAGCAGCAGGTGACAAGAGAAGACAGCTTCCGTACTCCTCAGAGTCTGAGGAGGTAAAGCAGGCCGATCTCATCCCCTGCCGATGCTGCTTGTTTGGGTCCCGAGAGGTGCCATTATCTACACTCTGGGACAGTGGCACCGAACAGACTTGAATCGCTCATTCAGGGACTCTTAGGTTCTGTGCTCTGGAAGCACATTCCCAAGGATGTGGAGATCGACGACTCAGAACCGACAAGGCACGAAGGAGTGCCGATTCCGAGGGAGCTGGGATTAGAAACCCGGTCCTTCGACCCCCGTGACTGGTCACACCCTGGCCGGGCTAACGAGTTGAGCTCACTAGTATCCGAGGGGCTGGCAGTCAGCGATAGGAAGCTTTAACACTTTCCGCACGTCCCGGCGCTACCAACCCGGGAGGCCAAACGATCAGGCCGAACGATTAGAACGATAAATGCCACGTGAGGTTCGGTTTTCTCCATCCTTGTCGATCCGGAGTTGGGTGAGAGCATGGTGCCCTGGGCCACCACTGGAGACCTTTGTCTGTGGATGACGTTGGCCTGAGTCGTTACTTTGGACTTCTTCAGACCAATCGTCAATCCTAATTGCAGACTCTAAAAAGTGGCTCTTTATCATCTACGTGTCTTCTTGATCGGGATTCCTTAGCACGGTCAGCAGTGTATAGGACCTCCTGAATGGGAGATTCAGGGGTTTGTTAAGATTCTTAGTACAGTGCCTGGTACATAGTAAGCGCTAACAAATGCCATTCATATTATTATTATACTCTTAGCCCGAGGAGCTGAGTTTCTCTTAGGATGGGAATTGTATTTTGATACCCGCCAGCGGATTTTCTCTTTGTTTGCCTCTGTCTCTCTCTGTCTCCGCCTCAGTGTCCGTCTCTGTTCTCTGTCTTTCTCTGCCTCTGCCTCGGTGTCTGTCTCACTGTTTCACACACGGAGGGACAACGAAGGTTTCTTTCTGAAGAGGGTACTTTGCATGATGATGCTATTTTAACATCGTACTTCTCCATGTGGTGAAGCAGGGAAACTTCAAAAGAATTTTCCTTTTTCGGAGCCTTAAACCCATTTTTTGATCTGCCCAGCATTCATCTCTCTTGGAATTCTGCCTTATCACAGTGTTATCATTGCCATCTGCTTGGAGATTTTAGCAAAAACTATAGAAGTCCTGCCGTGAACATTTCTTTTGCCCTTTGAACAGAATGTCAACTACATTTGCAAAAATACCACGGATTCTTCCCCTCCCCTCCCCCCCTCCTCAGTCATCTTAGTTTCCTTGGCTACAGAATACAGCGCTGCTGAAATTACTTCTTCTTTTTGAGGTTTTGGGGCAAGAAGTTGCTATTTCCTCATCTGTAAAATGGGGATTAAGACTGTGAGCCCCACGTGGGACAACCTGATTCCCCTGTGTTTACCCCAGCGCTTAGAACAGTGCTCTGCACATAGTAAGCACTAAACAAATACCAACATTATTATTATTATTATTTGCATCCCGGCAGGTCCTGTTTGAAGGGTACTAGACAAAGTTTATCAACACTTTTTAATACAGCAGCTGACTGATATTTTACCCACGTGAAACCTTGACTCTACCCACCCAAGCATTATTTGTGCCTACACAAGTGGATAAATATATATATATATATATGTATACATACACACACACACAAATGGATATATATGTGTGTGTGTGTGTGTATGTTTATGTGCAAGCTTGTTCACCAGTCTAAAAACCCATAAACATACACACAAAAACAGAGCCTATAGTATATTATATTAATTAGCTTTGTTTTTGTGTATATTGTATGAGTTTTTAGACTGGTGAAAAAGCTTGCATGTGGCAAAATATCAGCCCGTTTGGAAAGAGTAGGAGGGACAGCCAGACATGAGAAATTTTCACCCGAGAAAACCATCGTCTCCCTGAGATCTGAGTAATGAATTCTTCTCTCCAGGTGGTGTATTCAACTGCCATAACAAGCGGCATGTATACGATTGTTGTTCCTGGGTGAAATGATACTCCTTTCCCATGAGACTGTAAGCTCAGTGAGGGCAGGGATGGCATCTTCTCATCCTCTTGGACTTTCCCAAATGCTCAGTTCAGTGCTCAGCACACAATAGATGCTCAATAAATACCGTTGGTTGATGTATCGATTTCAGCAGGGGATGAGCCCGCCAGCTGGTGGAAGAAAGTTCCTGGCTCCAATCTGTTTCTTAATGGCACTAAGATCATTTGCCTCATTAGCCAACTCATTAAAAGAGACTTAGCGACTATTCCTTCGCTTAGAAGGAGGCATAAGAAGGGTATAAAGCACTAGGTAGGGCTCCAGCAGATAAAGCAGGTAGCCAGGTGATGGCTTCCTCACCAATGCTTCCTGATGGGCCAGTAACTCTGCATGGTTGGCAGTGGCTACTGCCAGTAGGGGACGAGTGGCTCTCTGGCAGTCAAGTGGGCCTCGAGGCTTCAGGTTCCTGAGACGGGTCTGGAGGCAGATGGGGAGGACATAGTTTGGCTAGATTCACCTTGCCCCGTGCCATTCGGCCAATCCAAGGATTAGATAGGCTTACCTTCTAGAGAAGCAGCTTGGCCTGGTGGAAAGAGCACGGGCCTAGAAATCAGAGGACCTGGATTCTAATCTCGACTCCATCGCCTAGGAGCCCTCTGTGGGACCTGATTACCTAGCGCTTGCTATGGTACTTGGCAGACAGTGAGCACCTAACAAAAGCCACAGTTACCCTGGCGCAGATTCAGGGCACCAAAGATAGTTTCTGCTGAAGGCAGAAAGTATTTCCAAAAAACATCCGTGTCCAGGATTGTCTTTCCAATCCCGTTCAATCAAAGATTTTCCAGAGATAGCATCTAACCATCCAGCTAAATGTACTTGCAGGGAACACTTCAGTGCTGATATTTCTCAAAGAATCATAGACCTGGAAAGGCTTTCTGAATATCCTCCGGTCGAACTTCTTACCTCCAAGAAGATCTATGCCTCAACGGCCCAAGACGGCCGATTCAGTTCTCCCGGCTTGGGCTGGGCTCCGCATCTGCTGAATGCTGGATGAATTGTGCCGACCGACTCTCCAGCCTCTAAGTTCACTAGCCGTCGTTCTGTGTTCTGGAGACTAACTCCAGACAAGGGATCTCGGTTATATGCCAGATTTACTGCTCTAGAAAGTGAGTGGTGTTTATTGTTGAAAGCACCTGGAGATGAAAGCCACGTGTGCCATTATTCATCTATATTAATGGCCTTCTCCACCTCTAGACTCTAAGCTTGTTGTGAGTAGGGAACGTGTCTACCAAGTCTGTTGCGTTGAACTCTCGCCAGTGCTTATTACAGGGCTCCGCACACAGCAAGTGCTCAAGAAATACCATTGATCGATTGATTGCAGGAAGCGTGGGAGAGAGTTTAGGGTGGGAGAGAATAATAGGCATCTAGGAAAGTATGTAATTTGATTCCAAAGGCATTTAAAGATAAGGTAGTTACCAGGGAACATAATTATAATTTTATGTTACTGAGTAACTGAACTTTTTTGACTGGAATCATTTAAATTTAAGTAGAATGATAATCCTAAAGACTTCACCTCCATTAAACAAGAGCTTTATGGAATAAATACGGCAACAGTTAAGAGCTGGTTTAATGCCACCGTTCGAGACGTTTTTGCAAGTTTATGACAGCTAACGCGGGACATTAAAATTGTAAATCATTTGCCCATCTTGAGGATGTTTTTGCCAAAACTGACGATTTATACTTTTGTTATATCCAAGTCTTTTTACCCATATTTCAGTAAACGAGAGCTCTACGGTCTGCCAGAAAAATTTAGCGGGAGGATGAATGGAGCGACTATAAAATATTTAAAGCTGGTGACCAGAGATGAACTTTCCCTCAGAGAGAATGTCTTTTATCCCATAATCCGTTTTTACGGGCTCGTCTCGTATTATGGGGTGATTCCGAGAGGAAGAGTGAGGATAGGATTTGCCAAATGGAAATTTTTAAAGGATTTTCTGGAGATTTCATTTGGAAATGCCTTGGTGACCTTGAAAAGGAATGAGGAAACCGGGTTTAAAGTGCCCACTCTGCCACTCTGCTGTTGTGTGACCTTGGGCAAGTCATTTAACGTCTCTGGGCCTCAGTCACCTCATCTGTAAAAGGGGGATAAAATATCTGTTCTCCTTCCCTCTTAAACTCTGAGACTAGGTGGAACGGGCACTGGGCCCCATCTGATTGCACTGTATCTACCCCAATATGTAATATGGTGCTTGGCACATAGTAAGTGCTTCATAAATATCATCGTCATCATTATTATTACTATCATTATGCCCCCAGTTCTCCAACCTGGCAATCCAAAACCGGGTAGGTGAAAGACACGCCAGTTCCTTTCTCATCTGCTCTGGGCCATGCCCCATTTTGGAGGCGTGCATCCCGTGTAATATGATTCACCTGGTAGCTGGTGAATCACCACCTCTTTAGTACCTTTAAGCAGGTGAAAAGTGATCCTTCTCCACTCCTCTTTCTCCTGCCCCACAAGAACTTCCAGTGTCCCTGCTCAGCTTTACACCAGAAGAAAATCAAGCCCGTTCCCCCTTTTTCATACCCTTTCTTTTTCTCTTTCCAGCAACCGTATCAGAGTCTCTAAAAATGATAGAGTTACGCAGTTCATCTACTAGAGTGCTTTCAGCAGAAGTGGGCAACGATTAGGCTTTATTTATGTTCGCTACTAAGCCGTACTCCTTTTTAAAATCCCTGTCAGGAGCATTCGAAAAAGTGAAAAGCCGCAGGCAACAAATGTGAATTTTTAGGAATTCCCATTATTTATCATTAAGGACACATTGCTCTGACTGGAGACGGGAGAAAACGTCTCCTCATCCTTCCGGCCCTACGCCGGGTGCGGATCTAGCGAAGAGGAGAGGGTCCCATTTTACCTGCTTGAAGGCCTCAGATTAGGAGCATTCACATAGGTTCCCTCTGTCGTTCAATCAATTGATCACACTTATTGAGTCCTTACTGTGTGCAGAAAAGCGTACTAAGTGCTTGGGAGAATACAGATTTGATGAATATGTTCCCTGCCCAAAAGAAACTTGCAGTCTAGAGGGGGAGGGAGCTATTAAAAAATTACAGATATGTATATAAGTGTTGTAGGGCTGAGGGTGGGTGAAAAGAGAGTAGAAATCGAAGTGCAAGGGCGATGCAGAAGGGAGAGGGAAGAGGGGAAATGAATGCTTAGTGGGGGAAAACCTCTTGGAGGAGATGTGATTTTAATAACGTTTTGAAGGTGGGGAGAGCGAATATCCGTTGGCTATGAAGAGGGAGGGAGTTCCAGGCCAGAGGTGGGACATAGGCGTGGGTTCAGCGGTGAGCTAGACGGGATCAGGGTACAAACGGTAGGTTGGTGTTAGATGAGTAAAATGAACCTACTGGGTTGAAGAAGGAAATCGGCGAGGGAAAACAGGAGGAGGCAAATTGAACGGGCGCTTTGGAGCTGATGGTAAGGATTTGTCCAAGGTCACCCAGAGGACAAGTGGCAGAACAATAGCAATGTCAGAGGAATCAGAAACGGGATTTTTATGGTATTCAAGAGCTTACGGTGTGCCAGGCATTGTATTAAACACTGGAGTAGATCCAAGCTAATCAGGTTGGGCACAGTCTGTGTCCCACATGGGGCTCACAGTCAATCCCCATTTTACAGATGAGGGAACAGAAGCCCAGAGAAGTGATTTGTCCGAGGTCACACAACAGGCAAGTGGCAGGGTCGGTATTAGAGCCCAGGTCCTTCTGATTCCCAGGCCTGTGCTCTGTCCACTAGGTCACACTGCTTCTCTAGGTTTCTACAGAGATTTCTGAATGCCTTTTGACTTCAACCTCAGACATTTTCACGATAGCCTCCTGCTCAATGCAATGATGATAATAAAGGAGATTGGTAGTAATAATTCAGTGAAAGTCTCCGGTAGGTTCCCGGGCATGGTCTAGTGGATCCTGAGCACTTGGGAGAGTACAACATGACAGTAAATAGACACGTTCCCTGCCCACAGGAATGATGTGATACGTTAATGGGATTTTTCACTCACCTGCTGTTGCGTGGCCAGGCCGTTGGTGTATCTAATCTCTCTGCTCTGCAGGGAATCTCGGCACCCCCCACCCGCCCCTCTCCCGGCAAGCACACGGCAACAAGTGCCGTTGAAGTACGGGGCTTGAGATGCCAAGATGACAGAACCCATGCCCGACGCTCTCCTGCTCTTTTGGCGAGCACGGGCTGCCCGTCCACCGTCATGTTCATCTGGCACCCAGAAACTCTCCCGGAATCCAGCCCACCCTGAAGAGTGGGCACGGAATTGTTCTGACAAACGGGCTTGGTGGGAAGCGGCCAAGAGGCCATCTGTGAGCAGGGAATGCGACTCGGGAAGGCTGGTATGCCTGCCAGGAAAATCCGTCCCTCACAGGGGATGGGGTCAGGGGAGGGGAGTCTTCGGAAGGTCTTATCGCCAGCCCGTGGCTTGAGTGAAAATGTCCAGAGAGCGAATGGTCGGCCGCTACTTTACGGAGCCATAGTAACGGTACCTATTGAGCACCTCGTGGGTACAGTGCGCTCTACTAAACACATAGAAAAAACACAGACAGAAGCACGAGGTACATTCCCTGTCCACCAGGAGCTTACATCCTATCGTGGGAGATAGAAAGCCATATATAATAGAGCAGTGTGAACAAATGATTGAATATGCATCTATCTGCAGGGACTGAGGATGGGGATAAATGAGTTAGTGCTAGAAATAGCTGTGGAGTTAATTCGCGGCTCTCAAAGAGAGGAAGCCAGGTGATATTCCTCCCACAGTGCCTTATTACTACTGTGGTATTTCAGCACCTACCACTCTGTGCCAAGCATTGGCCGGAGGGGTGGCGTCAAGACGAAATGATCAGATACGGGGCCCGTCCCACACAGGGCCCGCAATCTAGAAGTATGGCTGGGCTTGGTGGTTGGGTGTGTGGGGAGAGAAGGAATATTGAAGTTAGTAAATTATTGATGTTTTTAAGTTCTGCTAATCGCTCAGGTTCGATCATTCAAGTGTATTTATTGAGCCCTTATAGTGTGCAGAGTGCTGTACTATGTGCTTGGGAGAGTACAGTATTACAGAGTGGGTAGACCGGTTCCCTGACCGCAAAGAGCATACAGTCTAGTGGAAAAATTCTGCCTCCCCATTCCCCCTTCCCCCATGATAGGTGGGAATACCATCCTCTATATTAACGAGGAGATGATGGGACTGAAGAAGAAGAAGAAGAAGAAGAAGAAGAAGAAGAAGAATAATGTTGGTATTTGTTAAGCGCTTACTATGTGCCGAGCACCGTTCTAAGCGCTGGGGTAGACATAGGGGAATCAGGTTGTCCCACGTGGGGCTCACAGTCTTAATCCCCATTTTACAGATGAGGGAACTGAGGCGCCGAGAAGTGAAGTGACTTGCCCACAGTCACACAGCCGACAAGTGGCAGATCTGGGATTCGAACTCATGAGCCCTGACTCCAAAGCCCGTGCTCTTTCCACTGAGCCACGCTGCTTCTAGTCAGGAGTCCTAGAAGGCAGGAGGTCGTAAGAGTGGGTATTATGATCTCACTTGGGCAGAGGAGTTCAGAACATTATGCTGCATCAATTCCAGGAGTTGGTTTCTAAGAAGATATTGTGAGGTGTTTGCCTGCTTTTCAAAAGGAAACGGAAATGAAAATTTCATTGTGTGGGATGAAAATTAAGGATGCAAAGTTGATATCGGGGCAAACCGTAGGCGGTGTAAATAGGAATCGTTCAGAAGTCACCTGTGGAGTCACCAGGGAAATTGTTCAGTTGCTCACCCTAAGTTCTTCAAAATACCTATAATCCTTCAGTTTGTTATGTTTTTACATCCATCTTCTCCTTTAGAGTGTGTGTTCCTTGTGGGCAGAGAGAGACGTATCACTTCTATGTCATCTATTTCCCATGTGCTTATTTCAGTGCAAGGCAAAACCAGGGGTTGTTCAACAATACTACGTCTACGTTATTTTCTTCACCTTGAGAAGCAACTTGGCCTTGTGGAAAGAGCATGGGCCTGGGAGTCGGAAGACTTGGGTTCTAATCCCAGCTCTGCCAATTGCTCGCTGTGGGACCTTAGGCAAGTCACTTAACGTCTCTGTGCCTCAGTTCTCCTATTCTCCCTCCTACTTAGACTGTGAGCCCCGTGCGGACGGGAACTGTGTCCAATCAAATTAACTTGTATCTACCCCATCCCTTAGAACAGTGTTTGGCCCATAGAAAGTGCTTAACCAATGCCAGAAAAAAAAATTGATTAGCTTGTTTCTTTGGCCTTCCAGTTTCTCAGAGAGGCACTTGGCTTGCGCTGTCCTTTGTTTTCCAGTTGGTTTGAGTTCTGTGGGGTTATTGTCATCCACGTGATGCGTGTCTTCTTATTTGTGCTCAACTCAAAGGAACCACTTGGCAGGAAGCCTGCCCGCCAACAGATGAAGAAGCAGTTTACCACGGACTAGATTTGTCTCAGGGAGCCGAGCGGGAGTAAATGGATCCAGGAGTCCCCACCCCGTTCCACAGAAACCACCAAACAGAATCCTGAAAATGAACCTTGCTAATGGGAGTGATTAATTAATCAAGTGCATTCTGCTTAATAAGCTCAGTCTCCATGGGGAAACGTCTTAATTTCTGCATTTAAGACAGTCAATCAATCGTAATTATTGAACAATTATTGAAGCACTGTATTAAGCGCTTGGGAGAGTACAACAATAAACGGACACATTCCCTGCCCTCAACGAGCTGAAAGTCTAAACAGTCAATCCTAAATATGTTTATCATGCAATGCTTCCTTTCGCGTACCCCTGAATTGTTTTCCTAAAAGAGCTTAATAGCCAAGGCAAACAGCACAGTTACTTTCCAACATCCACCATTTCTTCATTGGCTGTTATATTGTCCTCTCCGAGAAGCAGCGTGGCTCAGTGGAAAGAGCACGGGCTGGGGAGTCAGAGGTCATGGGTTCAAATTCCGGCCCTGCCGTTTGTCGGCTGTGTGACTTCGGGCAAGTCACTTAACTTCCCTGTGCCTCCGTTACCTCATGTGTTAAATGGGCATTAAGACCGTGAGCCCCGCATGGGACAAGCTGATCATCTTGCATCCTCCCCAGCGCTTAGAACAGTGTTTTGCACATAGTAAGTGCTTAACAAATGCCATCATTATTATCCCAAGTGCTTAGAACATTGAGCACAGGTAGCAAGTGCTCAATAAATACCAGTGATTGATTGATTCATCTGTTAACGCCATCCCTGCTGTCAATTCCAATTCTTGACCCTGAAAACATATTTTTAATTCAGTCAATAATCATTATTGCACACTTACACTGTGCTGAGACCTGTGCTAAGCATTCTTTCAGTATCAATGACATTTAAACCAAAACTATCTCCAGTACCCTAAATTAGGCACTGTGCTGTGCTAGTACCACTGATTTCATTCTTGCATGTTTAAATGTTAATTTTCTACCAGAATAGGCTTATTGATGTTGCTCTGCAATGCTAAGGAGGAAAAAGTGAGGCATTAGGAAGTCTAGAGGCTTTGAATGAACTTCTTCTCTGATTACCCAGAGCTCTAATTAATGATGCTTATTTGTACTTCCTGCCTCAGAATTTCCCAGGGATGCAATGAGCTGGTCGAGATTTTGAGTTTATTTCTGCAAAGCAACTGGGCACCAAAATCCACTATTTCTGGTACAAGGTAACTGCTGTGCTGTGCTATATTTCTAACTTCTGGCCTTTGATAGACCCAAGTGTCCAAAATATCTTGGAATTCAGCCTATAGTGGCATGATTTTGAGGCAAAATCTTCAATCTATGCTACTAAAAATTTCCCAGAGAGTTGTTGGGTTTTTTTGTTTGTTTCTTTTGACTTTTTTTCCCCACAAATTTCTTGTACACCTGATTTTAAAAGCCTGCATTGTCTTTTTTGATGGTATCTGTTCAGTGCTTACTATGTGCCGGGAACTACATTAAGCACCGGGGTAGATACAAGCTAATCAAGTTGGTCGCAAGTCCATGTCCCACATGGAGCTCACAGTCTTAACCCCCATTTTATTTTATTGCTGAATTGTACTTTCCAAGTGCTTAGTACAGTGCTCTGCGCACAGCAAGTGCTCAATAAATAAGACTGAGTGAATGAATTTTACAGAGGGAGGTACTGAGACTCACAGAAGTTAAAAGACTAGCCCAAGGTCACACAACAGACAAGTGGCAGAGTTAGGATTAGAACTCAGGTCCTCTGCCTCTCAGACTCATGCTGTGTCCCCTAGGCCATGCTGCTTCTCTTGCTATTCCAGCAGAAGACTCATCAGGTTTGCCTGGGGCAGGTTTTGAACAATGTCATATGGTAGGTGAATTTCAGCAGTCAGCAAGCACGGTCGTATGGTTCAGAGGTCCCTTATTTCTCATTTTTTCGTTCCTCATTTCTGGTTCCTGGATTCTGCCTTCTGGAGGTCAGCTTGTGTTTGCCGACTTGGTTCCTAGAGAGGAGAAATTGAAGCAGAAGTTGAATAGCTATTTTCTGTAGCACTTAACTGGATTTCAGTTTCTCTCAGTTCCCTTGAATTTGGTTTGCTTGGGTTTCTTTACCTATTCCAGAGCACAGCGACTATCATCAGCTCTCCGGGACCAAAAAAGAACAGTTCCCTTACTGGTCAGAAAACAAATTGTACTTTCCAAACTCTTAGTACGGTGCTTTGCACTCAGTAAGCGCTCAATAAATACGATGGAATGAATGAATGAAAAAGGTTACCCAACATATAAGAAATAATAATAATGATAATAATAATAATATTTAGAAGTATTTTTTGCCAAGGCACTGCTACTAAGTCCTGGGTTGGATACAAGTAAATTGGGTTGGACACAGTCCCTGTCCCACGTGCGGTTCGCAGTCTCAATCCCCATTTTACAGATGAGGTAACTAAGACGCAGAGAAGTGAAGTGACTTGTCCAAGGTCACACAACAGACGAGTGCCGGAGCTAGGATTAGAACCTATGGCCTTCTGACTCCCAGGCCCATTCTTTATCCAATGCGCCATGCTGCTTCTCCACTTGCCTCCTGTGGGACCTTGGGCAAGTCACTTAACTTCTCTGTGCCACAGTTATCTCATCTGTAAAACGGGGATTAATTCTGTGAGCCCCACTTGGGACGGTGACTTTATCCAATCTGATTAGCCTCACTTAGTTCAATGCCTGGGACGTAAAAAGCGCTTAACATATACCATAAAATAAAATACAACAGACTTAGTAGACACGTTCCTTTCCCACAGTGAGCTTACCATCTAGAGCAGGAGACAGACATTCCTATAAGTAAATATATTAGCAAATATTACTATAAATAAATACAAAATGTTTAAGAGAAGCAAACAGTAATACGGTCGCTGTGGATAGACCACCACTTCACCATGAAAACCTCTCCCCCCCCCCCCCCCCCCGAGCCGTAGGTTTTGTTCTTGAGTTTCTGTATTTGAAGGTGACCCTTGCTATAAAAATGTTCTGTTTTCCCGCTGTCCTGGTAGGGAGAGCATTTTCCTGCCCATTTCAAATGGATTGTTACTCCCCGGAAGATCATTTATCCTGGGCCTGCCATTTTCTCTCCAGACTTTCATTAATATCATTAGCTGAAAAGTATTTCGCCTTCCCCTTGGCTCCTGACCGAAAGATCACACTGTGAATCTAGATACCTGGGAAAGAGCCCACATTTTTAGGGATTAGGGTCTCAGCCAGTGGAAGCCCAGAGTGGTCCCTGCCTTGGCGGAGCCGTGCTTCGGGGTGCATCGAGAATATTTCAACAACTGCTTTATCAGCCAGCCTGCGTATCACTTTGCTTTGTCCTTTCCCTCTTCTTTCTGGGCCCTGTTCTTCCCCGTCAATTTGAGGGTCATTAACCTTTGGCAATTAGTAACTTAATGACTCCTTTTCAGAAGGTATGGCCAGCAACACTCGAATGGTCAATCATCTCTAATTAATTAGAAATGTCCACTTCTTCTGGGCACCCAAGCTGCTATTTTAGATCAGTGCTTTATTGTGAAGAACCGGAAACGTGCTTCAGACATTTTGATTTGGTTTACCTTGCTCCTCTCCCAGAGAGGGGGGTCGCGTTGCCTGGAATTCTGAATCCTAGTAAGAACGGCATGTTTCCAGTCTGAATTTCATATTCACTCGTCGTTGGCTGCCACCGGACTATTCAAGTCAATTCAACCAGAGAAATCGCACTAAGAAATGACAGCAGCTTTCACAAAAGAGATTGCCATCTGAGATTCCAAATTGTTTCAGGAAAGAGTCGACATTTTTCATTTCTCATCTGCAGTCGTGCATGTTATCGTGTTGAGCTGTTCAAATGGCGAATGGATGTTTCAGACTTTTCAGGCGGAGCATGCAGCATTCCAATTCCAGGGTCTTGAATATGATTTTAGTCCCTGTCTTCCCCTGTAAACTCCTTGAGGGCAGGAATCTTGTCCGTTAACTCTTGTTTTCTCTCAAGAGCTTAGCGGTTTGCTGTATGCACAGTACGTACTCAATAAATTTCAATCAATAGTATTCAGAGAGCGCCCTACTGAAGTGCACAGCTCTTCACCAAACTCATGTGAGTGTTCAGTGATATTAGCCCTGTGTGGGACAGGGGCTTGTGTCTGATCTAATTAACATGTCTCTACCGCGGTGCTTAGAGCAGTGCTTGCCAGATAGTAAGCACTTAAAGAATATCATAATAATAATGGGTAGAAGAATGGGTAGACTTTGGAAGTTTTAACGAGTAGCAAGATACGTGCAGAATGGTGTTTTAGATCGCTATTGGATTTCCCACCGTTTTATCAGTTAACAATAATAATAATAATGTTGGTATTTGTTAAGCGCTTACTATGTGCAGAGCACTGTTCTGAGCGCTGGGGTAGACACAGGGGAAGCAGGTTGTCCCACGTGGGGCTCACAGTCTTCATCCCCATTTTACAGATGAGGGAACTGAGGCACAGAGAGGTGAAGTGACTTGCCCACAGTCACACAGCTGACAAGTGGCAGAGCCGGGATTCGAACTCATGACCTCGGACTCCAAAGCCCGTGCTCTTTCCACTGAGCCACGCTGCTTCTCCAAGATTATGATATGGATCAGTTAAGGATCCATATCGTCATCAGGTATTGTTTGACGAGATATTTGGAATTGAGGACGTGTATGGTCCTCGTCGGCAGGGAACATATCTACCAACCGTGTAGTGCTGTACTCGCCCAAGAGTTTAGTAGGGTGCTTTGCACACAATAAGCACTCGATAAATGCCACTGATTGATTAATCTGAGAGTATGGGCACAGCCCATCTAGTAGAAGAATAACCTAGCACAGATCCTGGTGTGACCTATAATCTTTCCCATCTTGAATTGCTGCTATCAGTAAAGGGATTAAGTAGCTGCCTGTTTGGTGATATGCACTTTTATGGCTATTTAAAAAAAACTATAAATATCTCCACATAGCCCTAACCTGTTATTTCAGGACCGTTAAACATGTTGATTGCAGGTTGCTGTCATTATGATGAACTTGCATTGTTCCACTTACCATGCTATCAAAATGGATTTATGAAGGTTAGAATCTAATTAAACGCAGAGGGGTCTTTGTTGTTTTCCTGCCTGGAATAGGAAAGATGGGGACGGTGGTTATTTTCGAGAGAAAAGCCCAAAGAGGAGGAGCCATGAGGCATCGAAACCCAGGACGTGCTTAGTACAGTGTTCTCCAACCAGTAGGAGTTCAGTATATTTCACTGAGAGATGGCACTTCATCATCCCGGGAGGTGGTGAACGTTGTGGGCATGGGGCAGGAGGTCAAAATTGATTCTGGAGGCCGGGGAGGTGAAAGGGGACAATTGTACCACGGTGACTATCTCTCAGTGTTCCTCCAGACTGTAGCTCGTTGTGGGCAGAAAACGTGTCTGTTTATTGTTATACTGTTCTCTCCCAGGCTCGTAGTTCCGTGCTCTGCACACAGTAGATGCTCAGGAAATATGGTTGACTGATTAGAAATAAACCACAGAAAGTCATGGTATCTTCTCCACCTTCCAGTCCCATCAAGAGTTGATCGGCGGCCCGGGGGTCCGGGGAGAGGACTCCGAACGGAAGAGAGGCCTGCTAATGTTATGTTCAATAAATCCAAGAGTCAAATCTTTAGCTACTGGTAAACCTGTATCAAGTTGAGAAGCAGCCTGGCTTAGCGGATAGAGCAAGGGCCTGGGTTCTAACGTCGGCTCTGACGCATCCGCTGCGTGACCTTGGGCAAGTCATGTCACTTCTGTCTGCCTCGGTTCCCTCATCTGTAAAATGAGGATGAAGACCGTGAGCCCCATGTGGGACAGGGACTGTGTCCAACCCAACTTGCTTATATCCAACCCAGGACTTAGAAATGGGGCTCACAGGAAACGCTTAACAAATACCGTTAAAAAAAGTTATAAGGATTCACATCTCTGCAGGGATTCAGTTATCTGTGCCTCGATTACCTCATCCGTAAAAATGGGGATTAAGACTGTGAGCCTGATTTAGCACTGTGTCCAACACAATCACCTTCTATCTACCCCAGCATTTGGTACGGTACGTGGCACATAGTAAGTGCTTAATAGATACCACAATTATTATCATCATCATCATCATCATCATTATTATTATTATTATTTGGGGCATATTGCCCTCTGGTGCTGTTGGGGCCATGATGTTGAGCCCAGCCCAGCCTACACTGTGCCAGCCTTCTTCATTTTAGGCAGCGGCAGATGGGAGCGCATAGGTGTGAGTGGTGCCTTCTCAGTAGCAGAGCTGGCGACATTCCCGGGAGATGCTTCAGCGAAATGTGGAGCCTGAATGATTCCGTCTCCTCCCGGGAGCTGAGCTAGTCTCCCATCTGAGAGGTGGTTGCTGGAGAGGTAGAACCACCTTGGCTTCCGGGTTGGGGCCGATTGCTTTAGCTCCTGGGTGGGTCAAGCTCTGGCATCCGAATTCCTGTTCAAGGCCCGGAGAGGCAGAAGACGGGTCCAGGGCCAGTGAGAAGCAGCATGGCTCGGTGGTTAGAGCACAGGCCCACGAGTCAGAAGGCCCTGGGTCATTCATTCAGTTCATTCGGTCGTATTTATTGAGCGCTTACTGTATGCAGAGCACTGTACTAAGCTCTTGGAAGAGTACGGTGCGACAGTAAACAGAAACAATCCCTGCCCACAGTGAGCTTTCAATCCACAGGGTGGGAGACAGACATCAGTACAGATAAATAAATTACAGGTATGTACGTAAGTGCTGTGGGGCTGGGACGGGGGAAGAGAAAAGGGAGAAAGTGAGGGTGATGCAGAAGGGAGTCGGAGAAGAGGAAAGGAGGGGCTTAGGCTGGGAAGGCCTCTTGGAAGAGATGTGCCCTCAGTAAGGCTTTGAAATGAGGGAGAGTAAGAGAAGCAGCGTGACTCAGCGGAAAGGGCCCGGGCTTGGGAGTCAGAGGTTATGCGTTCGAATCCCAGCTCTGCCACTTGTCAGCCGTGTGACTGTGGGCGAGTCACTTCACTTCTCTGTGCCTCAGTGACCTCATCTGTTAAATGGGGATTAAGACTGTGAGCCTCACGTGGGGACAACCCGATTACCCTGTATCTACCCCAGGGCTTAGCACAGTGCTGTGTACATTGTAAGCTCTTAACGAATAACATTATTTGAGGAGGGAGGGAGTTCCAGGCCAGAGGCAAGACCTTCTTTAAATTATGGACATAATCTTTTAATACCTGTTCTCCCTCCTTTTAGACTGTGAGCCCCTTTTGGGACAGGGACTGTGTCTGACCTGATCAGCTTGTATCTACCCCAGTGCTTAGAACGGTTCTTGACAGCCAGTAAGCGCTTGACAAATCCCCAAATAATGGTAGTAATCATAGAAAGAGGAAATCCTGTGGCAGGGGAGCAGCACCGATTGTTCTTCCCTTGATCAATCCGGGCCGAGAATCACAGAGAAATCTACCTAGACGTCCCTGCACGCTGCACAATGTGCTCTGCACAGTGAAAGCTCTCGATACATCCCACTGATCGAAGGAGTGAAAATCCCGTACACAAAGAGAAGATTTCACCGTCAGCAACAACGGATGGCTCATGCTCACTGTTGTGTGGGTTTTCCTCTGGTCTCGGTCTGTCTGGTCGACGAAACAAATATAACCAGGGAAACTGCTGACTCTCTTTCTTAGTTGTGTTAAAGAACATGGGAAGACTAAAATGCAGTGAATACCGCTTCTCGTGCCATCCAACAGCAATCTGTTTCTCTGCTTACAGATGGACGAGAGAAACAGAAACGGAATTCGTAGGCTGGCTATTATTTTTCATTAGGGTCATGCCATGACTTTTTAATTTGAGGAATCTGCATAGACGGTATTCATGCTTCGTTCTCTTCAGCCTACATTCCATATTATCCAGATTTTAATTGGGCCCTACGTCCGATTAATTTTCCTGTAACGTAGCATTTTCTCAAAGAAGAAAAATATCTTTTCATCTGAATCCTTTTCGTGTGAAAAATAGCTCTTGCACTCCTACGTGATTGGGGTAAGGGCTTTTTACAGGAGAAACATGGGAAAAGATATGTGCGATATTTTAAAAATCCTCTCTGGGCTTTCACAGCAGTTGCTTTAGCAGTGATCTCTGGGCAACTGAGCCTATTTTCCCTTGTAAAAGCTAAATTGGGGACATTTGACAGTTCCCAATTCGGCTTTTATCAGTTGAAGTGCAAGTTCAAAGGAGTCCTGTCATCCCCCCAGCACTGATGAGAGAGAGAGGAAGGGAAGACAAAAGGAACTGGTGAACTGCATAGATGCCTGAGGTGTTTGGTTACCCACACCTGTAGCCCTGAGAGAAAAATAATGAGGCTAGTGTGGAAATGCTCATCTTGTTGATGTTCCAGAATGTAGTCAAGTAAGTGAACTGATCCTGTGTAAATGAAATAAATTTAGTGGCATTGAGCCGTTCTGGGATTCGCGAATTTGTCTCCCGTTCTAGTGTGCCCCCGGGCATAGCAGTGCCCAAACTCTGTCTCCTGCTGGAAAGTCAGATGCAGAAACTCTCTAAATATTTAGAGAATTGGGGTATTTAGAGCATTGGGAAGGGCTTTTACTGGATTGGGGATGGGAAGGGGAGGGCAACGGTAATGTTAAATGTTTGACCACTAGGCCTGTTTTTCTTGGTTTGTCTCACACCCCTAGATTGAAAGCGCTTTATGGGCAGGAACTGTCCTCAATGTCTGCGGTGTTCCCGTACTTCCAAGGGACTAGGGCAAAGCTCTTTACAAGGGAGGATTTCCAAAAATATTTGTGCTCAGAAATTCAGCCGCCTACTTTCGTGCTTTGAGTTAGATCCATGGATGATCCACCATATAGTTAAGGACAGATCTGGTTGAAGAATAGACATGTAAATAAATACTCGCCCCGCCCCGTCATGTTTGTGAGAGAAAGTAGACCCCGTCCCTGGCCTTAAGAGGCTTACAGTTTAGCAGGGTCCCATTTCAAGACTTTTGAGATTGAGTTTGCCTCCAAAGTTCATCCCCTAGGATATCTTTCATAACCAAATTTGCATCCACTGAAAACAGTTCATCTATGGGCAATGTTAGCATGCCTGCCAATTATTATTTGACAGATCTTTCTTCAAGATGAGATCGCCTGACTTGTCATGAATGTCAGAAGAATAAAGCAGGCTTTGAAGTAAAAAACAGTATTAGTCGAAAGGAGCGCTCCAATTGGTTCTGACGATATGAATCCAGGGTCCCTGAGGATCGCTCATTTGTGAGGGGAGTTACACTTATTTGGAAAGGTTCATGAATATGACAGCTCAACTGTGGGGTTTGGGGAATTACGTAACGGGATATGTCTATTTATAAAATTACCAAATATGATTTGGTGGCATTTAAATAATTATTTTTAAGTTGAATTTCATTTACCCTAAAAAGAAAATCAGAAAAAGAGGGGCCGTCATTTTTAGATTCGCCTACAGAAAGAAGCCTCAGAGCCCTTTTGATGTAGGCAGGTGGCATTCCAAACTCATATGGAAGGAATCTGAGAGAGTTGAAAACTCAACTTTGGGGTAACTTAGACCTTAACTCTTCAACATCACCACCACCACCATCTCTATCACCCTCATTCCCATTGCCATCATCATGAACTTCTGCAGTGAACTCCACAGAGTCAAAGCAGCTCGAGGGCAGAGAAACCCAGGGAATCATGGTGAGAAAAGACTTCCCCATAGCCAAACATTGACCATTTCTGAGAGATAAAAAAGACCTTCATAACTGGTTATAAAAAAGCCCTTATAAAAACGCAGCCTAAGAGAAACCTCTGATTTGGCAGCCAGATCAAACCTCGTCAATGGAGTGGAGCAAGATTTCTCAGTGGAGAAAGAGAATCGGGTTAAGGAAAATGTCATGCAACAGCTCTCTCTATTGAACCTCACTGTGCGAAAAAGTGTGTGACACCTGCTTAAACTTGTCAATCAATTGAATTTACTGAACTATAATTCAGGGCAGAGCATTATATTAAGTACTCGGGAGAGTGCTATAGATTTAGTAACACTGCCCTCAAGGAGCGTACAATAAATTACGGTTAGGGAGAAGCTACAGAGTTCGAAGATATATATAAGTTCTACCGGCTAGTGGGACACCACATATGCTAGATTAATCTTTGATGTTTCAAAGAGGAAGGCGGGAAGAACTTTGACATGTTTAAAGCATGAATAATGCATTTTTAAACTTCGCATGTTTAAAGTATAAATCAAATGATCTGAAGGTCTCCCCTCTGGATTGGTGACCAGTTTTCCAGCCAAGGCCGGTTTCAGAGAAGCAAATGTGCTGTCTTTGATGATTAAATGGAATTGGATATAGGCCTATGTGATAATAATAATATTATT
Organism: Ornithorhynchus anatinus; assembly: GCF_004115215.2. Classification (NCBI taxonomy): domain Eukaryota; kingdom Metazoa; phylum Chordata; class Mammalia; order Monotremata; family Ornithorhynchidae; genus Ornithorhynchus; species Ornithorhynchus anatinus. Next base: position 27,074,825 of record NC_041747.1, read on the forward strand.
ACGCTGTGTTACTAAACACTTGGGAGGTGACGGTAGAATCAAAATATATTATCCCCGCCCTCAAGGATTTTACAGTCTAGCCACCTGAATTATTTCAATATTATTATGAGTAAAATAGAATTTATTTTCCATATCCACTGAGATTCAAGGAAACCCTCAGATTACACATTTTATCTCTCCAATAGGCAAACTAGCCAATTATTATTATTATTATGGCATTTATTAAGCAGTTATTAGCTAAGTGCTGAGGTACATGCCAAGTTAATGATGATTTAATGTTGATTTGTATTAAGCGCTTACTATGTGTCTTGCACCCTTCTATGCGCTGGGGTAGATACAAAGTAATCGGATTGTCCCACATGAGGCCCCCAGTCTAAATCCCCATTTTACAGATGAGTCGACAGGCACAGAGATGTTAAGTGACTTGCCCAAGGTCTCACAGCAGACAAGTGGGGGAGCCGGGATTAGAACCCATGTCCTCTGACTTCCAAGCCCGTGCTCTTGGCACTAGGCCACGCTGATTGTAGGTTGTCAGTCAAGGTATTGATTGAGCACTTTGCGCAGCATTTATGAGATTGGACACAATACGTGTTGTAAATGGGGCTCAAAATCTGTCTTATCCCCATTTTACAGACGAAGGGACCGAGGCCCAGAGAGGTTAAGCGACTTGCCCAAGGTCACACACATCAGACTGGTGGCGGACCTGGGCCAGGTCTCCTGACTCCTAGCCGCATGCTCTTCCCAGTAGATAGATTTGTCCGAATCCTCAACCCATTTTTCCCTTCATGGTTCAAGTGAGGAAACCTAGCAGTTGGAAAACAATACAACTGTCTGCACTCTTGGCAGTTGTCAGAACTCATTTATTCTGAGAGAAACAGTGTTGGCTCTGATTAGGCTCCAGCGGGAGGCATCCAACTCCCATAAATCTCCGGGGAAGTTCTGACCATGCCATGGAAGACAAATAATTTGGCATCGACGTAAAGAGGATAGAAAACACAACGAAAGGCGGAGTCTGCCCCATATAAAACCAGGATAATTCCCCACCCGGCTCACTGGATGCAGTTCTGGTTACCACATCCCAGGAAATTAATCAATCAACAGGATTTGTTTTGAACCTACTGCGTTCAGACACTGTACTGAGCACTTCGGAGAGTACAGTAGAAGTTAGTAGATACGATCTTGCCCTCAAGATCTCTTGTGGAGGAGTTGGGAACTGAAGTAAATTAAAGACTGGAGGAAAGGGCTTTGAAGGTAAGATACAGCACAGCTCTGTGGAAAAAGCACGGACCTGGGAATCAGAGGACCAGAGTTCTAGTCCAGGCTCTGCCACTTGCTCACTGCGTGACCTTGGGCAAGTCACTTAATTGCTCTGTGCTTCAGTTTCCTCAACTGTAAAAGGAGATTCAGCAGCCATTACCCAGTCCTCCTTAGACTGCGAGCCCCGTAATAATAATAATAATGGTACTTGTTAAAGGCTTACTATGTGCCAGGCACTGTATTAAGCGCTGGGGTGGATACAAGCAAATCAGGCGAAACACAGTCCCTGTCCTACGAGGGGCTCACAGTCTCAATCCCCATTTTACAGATGAGGTAAGTGAGGCGCAGAGAAGTGAAGTGACTTGCCCAAGGTCATGCAGCAGATAAGCGGCAGGGCTGGGATTAGCCCCATTAGGACTGTATCTGACCCGCTTAAGTTGTTTCTACCCCAGCACTTGGAACATTGCCTAGCATATAGTAGTGCTTTTACAGATACGATACTCATTATTATTATTATTATTATTTGGGAAAAAGCTGTGATCTGTGAGAAATGAAGTAGGAGGAGGCATTCTAGATCGGGGAGGGCTTGCGAAAGAAGTTAGTGGCAGGAGAGACTAGAATGAGGCACAGTCAGTAGGTTGGCTTGAGAGGAACGAAGATTGCGAGCTGGTGTGTAGTAGGAGAAGAGAGTGGATAAATAGGAGGGGGAGAATCGGTCACTGAAGGATAATTTATTGAATGTTTGTTGGGTGTAGAGTACTGTACTAAGCGCTTCAGAGAGTACAATATAGCAGAGTTGGTAGGCACATTCCCTGCCCACAGTGAGCTTACAGTCTACAGGGGTAGATCTGATTGAGTTCTCCTGGATTAATCATAACCCTGGTTCCCCTTTTAGAGTGTAAACTCATTATGGGCAGGGAAAATGCTAATTCTGTTGTTTTGTACTCCCTCAAGCCCTTAGTACAGTGCTCTGTACATAGTAAGCGCTCACTTACCATTGATTGATTGAAAGTTATGAGGATAAGTGTTGTCGTCTTTAATGAGACCCCCGAGGGTGATCCAACTGGCTTTTGCAGACTCAACTGGCTCAGTTTGCAGAATATCGTATTTGCCCCAGTGCCTTTTTTCTCTGAGGAGAGAAGCTTTAGACTACCGGGATGGCTTTGTAAGAGAACGAAATACACGATGATTCATTACTTCTCCAAATGAGAAAGAAATTGAAAATAGAGTGAACTGGCTCTAGCCATTTGACCTAATTAACCTCTCTCACTGGCCCGCTTTGGGTCAGCAAAAATTGAAACCCAGGAGCCGGATAAAGGGAAATGGTTTGCAAAGTTCCGACACAGGATAAATCAGAATGCCCTAAATGCCAAAATGAACTCAATAACAGTTTTTCAGATGGTGGTGGTCCAAGTCTGCACAAAGTCTAATAAAAACTTACTAAGAGACTACTTCTGAGTGTGTGTGTGTATGTGTGTGTGTGCTGGGGGGTGTAGCTCAGAGTGATCTCCTCTGTGTCACCTCAAATACGACCCAACGAGGACCAAACGCATGGCTCGCAAGAGCACAGCAGCCTGGGGACTGTAGTTTCCAAGTTACGGGCGATTAGTCAGATTCACAATCACACAGATTGCTCAGAAATAAAAGAACATTGTATATGTTTTGACAGTCCTGGCATCTGGTGCTGCCGGGAAGATAGAAAGCATGTATATGTTTTTCTCTTTTAAAGCTCGCTGAGAATTTGGCTTCGACCATACCGTTCAGAGAATATAAAGGAAATGCAAAACTGGCAAAAGATCAAATGGTTTCCCAGGCACAGAGGAGCTCGGGCTATCTTTAGGAGCAGGATTCTAGAGTTTTGAGTTTTTTCTTGGACGGTGGCATCGGGCAGCTTGGAGAAATTGTGATTTGGTGGCTCTCTTAGATATCCATCCCCATGGGTGGGGATGGTCCTTCCAACATTCCGAGCGTTCCCCTTTACATCCCTAACTTTCCCTCTAGTAGTCTTCCATGGACTACTCCGGGATGAATTTTTCCAAATGCTCCTTCGACCTGAGAATTTCAATCAAGGAATCCTATTTAATTGAGTACTTATTGTGCGCAGAGCACTGGGCTATGAGCTTGGGAGAGTACTATATGACAGAGTTGATCGACGTGTACCCTGCCCACAGTGAGCTTACAGTCTAAAGGGGAGACGGATATTAATATAAATAAATGGAATACAGATACGTACGTAAGTGCTGTAAACACTTTGCTGAGCGCTGGAGTAGATACGGGAAAATCAGAAAGGACACAGCCCCTATCTACACGGGACTCACAGTCTAGGGGGAGGGAGAAAAGATCTAGAACCCCTGTTTTACAGATGAGGAAACAGAGGCACAGAGAAGTTAATCGATTTGCCCAAGGTCGCCCAGCAGGCAAGTGGTGGACTGGTATTGGAACCCAGGTCTCCTGACTCCCAGGCTTCTGCTCATGCCAAATGGCCACAGTGCATCTAACGGTTAATCACCCACTGCGCAAGCGTTGCCTTTCATCTGTTTCCTTTCCTGAGCCCAACCCGATCATCTTGCGTCTACCCCCTGTGCTTAGTACAGCACCTGGAACATAATAAGCACTTAAATACCGTAATTATAATTACGATTATTATTTGTTTCCATGTGTTCAGTGAAAAATGATGGGCTAATAGACTCCTGTGATTTTGTAATTATTGAAGGTGCTGAGCCCCTAAGAAGCTATGTTACATTAATAAGAGTACAGTTATAGAGAACTATTTGAGAAGCAGCATGACGTGGGGGAAAGAACACAGACCCGGGAGTCAGAGATCCTGACTTCCAAGCCCGGCTCGGCCACTTTCTTGCTGTGTGACCTTGGGCAAGTCGCTTAACTTCTCTGTTCCTCAATTACCTCATCTGTAAAATGGGAATTAAGTCCTTCTCCCTCCAACTTAGACTATCAGCTCCATGTGGGACAGAGGCAGCCAACCCGATAAAACTGTAATTGATCTCAGCGCTTGGAACAGTGCTTGGCACATAGCCCTTAATAAATACCATAAAAAAACATAAGTGATAATCAATGTAATGGCATACATCAAGGTCCCCTTATCTTTAAAGAATGAAGGAGATTCTCTGACAAGAAGGGGTAAAAACATACCTCTTTGGGTACAGTTTACACATATATTTATACAAAATTTATACAATTTTGAGAGAACCTAAGTAGGAATTCAGTAAATGCTCTCTGCTCACTTGTAGATGGAGATAGATATGAAGGATAGTCTGCCTTCATATTTAAAGGTGACAGTGAAGTTCTCTCCGGGCCTGCATTGAAAAACACTCTGGGCTCAACTGGCAGTGGATGATTAAAGAGTTGTGCTCCACCTCAAATGCCGTGGAAATATTTTTTATGAAAGTTTCCTCTTTATAACAACAAATCCGGATCCTTTGCCAACTGCTAAAATAAAAGCGTGAAGAAAGATGATGCATTATTTTGGCATCCTGCTCCCATGAAGATTTGCTATTTATGAAATCATTTTTAGCCTTTGTCTAAGCCTTTGTCTGGTGTGAATGATTGTTACCTTCATAAATTCCCCACACAGCAGAGCGATAGCAAAAACTCCATTTGTAGCGATTGTTACGTTTTGTAGTTTTATGAAGGTTTTTATGTTGCTTCTATGGGAAGTCATAACATTTCCTGAGGACCATTCATTAGATCCATTCTTCACGACCATGAACCTGAAAAAGGTACAAGCCAAAGACAAGAGTAGAGCCAATGTCAACCACCTACCCCATTTCCGAAGACCATCACCGTCCCTGGAGCGTCTCCGACAGTCGCGACAGGATGTTTAGTGGACCTTGTGTGATACGTGTCCTCTTGGATGTCCACAACAGTCAAATACGGACAATTAAACAGCCTTCGTTTTTCTCTGTACACCCTATACCCCAGTATAGATACGGTTCTCAGGCGTTTGTGCCAGGGTTCAGAGGATTGTTCTTCGGTCATGTAAAACATAAGATTGGTCTCTGTTCTGGCCTAACCATCACCCCTGGGAGGTGAAAGCCATTTTGGTTGTTTGGATGAGGGAGTGACAGAAACTGGGCTGGGCGGGTAGTGAAAAGACAACCTAATTGCGAATCTGGAGGCCTAGTTTCTAGTCCCTGCTCCGGCACTGGCCTAGTGTGTGTCAATCAGTCAATCAGTAGTATTTACTGAGTACTTACTGTACTAAGTGCTTGGGAGAGTACAATATTGTTAGACACATATCCTGCCCATTACGAGCTTAGAATAGAACTCAGAAATCCCAAACCATCTCTCAGTTCTGGAGCCTGATCCATGCCTTGCCCTCAATCAATCACTCAATCGATTAATGTTATTTATTGAGTGCTAACTCTGTGCCGAGCACTGTATTAAGCACTTGGGAGAGTGCAGTAAAACAGAATTAGCAGACACGTTCTCTGCCCGTAATGAGTTTACAGTCTAGAGGGGGAGACAGATGGTAATACGAATGAATGATTCATGTTATATGATTTTAAAGATATATATTATAAGTGCTTTGGGTTGGGCGAATATCAAACGTTCAAAGGTCACAGATCCAAGTGCGTAAATGACACAGAAGGGAGAGCTAGCCGGGGAAAAGAGGGCTTAATCAGGGAAGGCTCCTTGGAGTTGTGACCTTAATAATGATCTGAAGGTGGAGAGAGTGGTGGTCTGGTGTTTATAGGGGGAGAGGGAGTTCCAGACTCGGAGGAGGATGTGGGAAAGGGGTCAGTGGCAAGATAGACGAGATCAGGGCGCAGTACCGGAAGAGAGGAGTGTGCCGGCCGGGCTATAGTAGATTAGAGAGGTGTGAAGTAGGATGGGGCAAGCTGATTGAGTGCTTTAAAGCTGATGGTAAGGAGTTTCTTTCTGATGCGGAGGTGGGTGGGCAACCATTAAAAAAATGGGCCCATCAAATTACTCTTCCATCTGTAAAACCTTTACAGAGCTCAGGAATGTCTTCCAGAAGACGTGACAGGAGACATAGCCAGGATCTGTGGTGAAGGCATATAAATCCCAATCTGCTGTCGTTCATCCTGAGCTACGGAAAATCTGCATCCGTACTGAAGTGCGTTCGTACGGAACAGCGCTTGGTGCTGGTGACAGTAGCTCATCAATTCCCAGGCACGAGCCTGGGGTTTCAGGGATAAACAGCGAAGGTGCTGACAAACGGATCAGGACTTTATGCCCGCACTCAGTAACCAAACCTGATTGTAGCTTTTCAACTGGGTCCATCACTCCATGTCTTCACTCTACACACCACCCCTTCCCTCCCGACACGCACGGTCATTTCAGTTAGGACGTGGTAGTTATGTTTTTGAAGAACCCCGTGTTGTGGGAAAGTCACTTTATAGGAGCCATCCAGACAGTGGTTTTTCTTCGATAAATGCGGTACATTTACCAAGACGTAGAGAAGTGCAAAGTCCTGTTTAATGCCGCATATTAAGCTTTCCGTGGGCAGGGACTGGGTCTACCAACTCTAATAATAATAATGTTGGTATTTGTTAAGCGCTTACTATGTGCAGAGCACTGTTCTAAGCGCTGGGGTAGACACAGGGGAATCAGGTTGTCCCACGTGGGGCTCACAGTCTTAATCCCCATTTTACAGATGAGGGAACTGAGGCACAGAGAAGTTAAGTGACTTGCCCACAGTCACACAGCTGACAAGTGGCAGAGCTGGGATTCGAACTCATGAGCCCTGACTCCAAAGCCCGTGCTCTTTCCACTGCGCCACGCTGCTTCTCTAATACACTGTACTCTAACAAGCGCTAGTAAGTGCTCAATAAAGAGGATTGATTGTCTGAAAGCTGAGGCGGAAACTGGGAAGTGAAGATTCCTCCATGGAATTTACACCCACCACCTAGTGGGGGACCTGCTGTACCCTGGGCTGACCTATTTTATGGGCAGAATATTCTCTAATACCTCCATCGTGTTCAAATTGAACGTACGTGTCAGAGCAGAACAAATCGAGCAGCGTTGCCTAATGGATAGAGCATGGGCCCGGGAATCAGAAGGACCTGGGTTCTATCCCAGCTCCGCCACTCATCTGCTGTGTAAACTTGGATGAATCACTTCGATTCGCTAGGCCTCAGTTTCCTCATCTATAAAACGTGGATAATGACTTGTGAGCCTCATGTGGGACGGGGACCGTGCCCAACCTGATTAGCCTCTGCCACTACCCAGTGCCTAGCACAATGCCTGGAACCTGATAAGCTCTTAACAAATGCCATTTAAAAGAGAAAAAACTCCTTTATCCTAGATGACTCTTCGGATTGTGAAATCCTCACCTGAATGAGGCCCAAGCAATTCTTCATCCATTTTTCAAGGATAATTAAATGAGAGAAGTAGGATTGCCCAGAGGGTAGAGCATAAGGCAGGGAGTCAGCAGAACCTGAGTTCTAATCCTGGTTCTGCCACTCTTCTGCTGTGGGACCATGTGCAAGGCACTTCACTTCTTTGGGCCTCAGTTACATCATCCGTAAAATGGGAATTAAGACTGTGAGGCCCATGTGGGACCTGGACTGTGTCCACCCTGATTACTTTGTATCTACCTCAGTGCTTAGAACAGTGCCCGGCACATAGTAAGAGCTTAATAAATACCATAAAAAAATTTGTTCACTGCGGTTTGGGACAGTGGAAGCAGCATATTCATTTTTGCTAGAAGGTGAGTTTTCACTAGGCATCTTGTTGGGAAATCGGGGAATGCCGCCGAAGGCTGTGAGGTTGTTTGAAAACAGCGTGCCATGATGTCAGAAGATTCATTCTATGTCTGTGTACTGGCAGGCACATCAAGCATGGTGACAGCTACATCAAGGGTTCCTTATGGAGGGGTTTTGCAAGGAAGTAGTCATCACATTAAGGAATAAATGGCTGCGTCTGTCCCCTGTTCCCCTCTCTTATCAGATCAGCAGCACATGGCCTTTTCCTGGCATTTCCATTTCCTTGGTCTTGGCATAGCACGCTGATTTTCCTTTCCAAGTTCAAAGGACCCACTTAGGGGTCAAAGCTTAGAAATTGAATTCATTTCTTGAAGAAATCCTAACCTGGACCCATGTTAAAAAAAAAATAAAATAGACCAGGTAGTATCTCTGGGCAGCTACCTAAGGATCTAATAAAACCAGTGGTTATTTGTTACATATAATGAAATATTGATTGTTTTCTCTCTCTTAGTGACCCCAAATCTTCCCCTGCCGTCTCATTACATGGTTTGCATTTTTAGAACCATCACTCAGGGCTCTCTGATTGTAAAGAGGTTTAATCTAAGGCAATAAGACATTTCTTTAATTAAAGGATTTAATGATACCGTAAACATTGAAAGCATTGACTGATAGAATCGTCCTTGTGTTAGAAGTTCTCCAAGACTTCCTTTAGTTCAGAAACCTGGTTTCAACTCAACACAGGGCATATTTTTCGTAGCTGGATTCTTAAGTAGACCTCTCGTCTTAACTGCAGAGGAGGGGGCAGGAGGAGGGGAGAAGGAGCGGTGATATGATTCATAGAAGTGCAGGGGAAAAAGCAACTTTTTCACCCTCTAGACGGTCCTCTAGTCCTCTCTAGACGGTGAGCTCGTTGTGGATGAGGAACGTGTCTGTTATATTGTCACACTGTACTCATCCGAGTGCTTAGTTCAGTGTTCACACAGTAAGCGCTCAATAAATACGATTGCATGAATGAATGTAAGAATGCAAGCAACAATGTAGCAGACACATTCCCCGCCCACAGCGTACTTACAGTTTAGAGGGGAAGGCAGGCATTAATATAAATAAATAATTTACGGATACGTACATAGTGCTGGGGGCTGGGGCCAGGGTGGTGAATAAAGGGAGCAAGTCAAGGTGACCCAGAAGGGAAAAGGGGAAATGGAGGCTTAGTCTGGAAGGGCCTCTTGGAGGAGCTGTGCCTTCCATAAGGCTTTGAAGGTGGGGAAAGTAATGCAAGAGATTGTGAATTCACAAGTGCTCAGGTGTCTCGGAAGAGCTGAAGTATCAGTGGATAGGATATCAACGGGGAGAGTAGAAATTAATGGGAAAGACCTCCTGGAGGAGATGTGATTTCAGAAGGGCATTGAAGATGGGGAGAACTGTGATCTGGCAGGTTTGAAGCGGGAGGCAGTGGCTGGGGGGTGGGGAGAAACAGAAAGCATGACCCGAGATGTAACAGGGAAAGACCTGTTCACTGGGAGAGAGCCGGATGCTGAAGAGTTTTGAAAGCGATAATCAAGAGCCCCCATTTAAGTCAGGTCGTGGGTCTAATACAAATAAACCAGACCCTGGCGAGTCTGGGCCCAGATCTCTTCCCTGTTGCAGTGATGTTCCCACAGCCAGCAGAACACTTGCTTCTATTCTAGGCTGTAGGAGGAAAAAACAAAGACAGTCTGTCTTTGCCCTCCTGGCACCCGTCCGACTGCTGTCTTCATCCTGACTCCCAAGGAGGAAGAGGTTTCGAATGCAGGTCCCGTCACCGGAGAACAGAGATCGCCTCTTCCAAAGTAGCACTAGCATCCAAAGCTTGAAGCCAAAGGAATCCAGGGAAGCATCTGGGAGCCAGCTGCTGCTGAATCTATTTTCAGCAGGAGGGAGCGCAGATTTTTTTATTTAATTGAAAATTTAGCACTGTTGCATTTTGCAGCCTGGTATTCCCAATAAATGCAAGCACACAGCTCCTCTGAAATGAATGTGCTGGTTTAGCTCTTCACATTTGAAGAGGCTGCACTTGATCTTGATTTGCTAACCGGGGAGCTCTGGTGTAAAGTGGGTCGATCGGTGAGTCAGTCAATAATATTGTTGAGCACCTACTGAGCGCAGAGCACTGGACTGAGCGTTTGGGAGAGTACAACTCCACGTCAAACAGAAAATGAGCGTCAGAACCACGAACCCTCATTCGTTCCTACTGAGAAAGATCTTCTCAGGTCATCAACTAAGCGCTTTGGGTCAAAGTGGTTCAGAAAATAGCTGACTGGATGCAAAGCAGAGTGCTAAGTGCTCGGTAGAGTTGAATCAGAGTAGAAGATCTGCCTCTGTCCTCAAGAAGCTTATAATCTAATGGGGAACAGAAATACAAAATAATTTATAGATAGATGGAAGGAGAGACTGGAGAGATATCTCTGGAAGAGTAAGTGCTTATCTAAGAGACTACATCAAATGATATCAAGATGACCCAGCCCATTCAAAGGCTTCAGGCTCAGCTTTTCAAGTAGGATTTTTTCTTCGATTTTACAGTATAAATAGGCCACTCAATTTGGTCTGGAATGTCATTTGCCTTTTTTTTTCCATCAGTCTACAAATCAATGGTATTTAATGAGCACCTACTCTATACTAAGCGCTTGGGAAAGTATAAAACAACAGAGTTAGCAGATAGGTTCCCTGCCCACCAAAACTGATGTTACTTTGGTTCACTTTGTACTGCCTTCATTCAGAAAACCACCCCAAAGTGAGGGACACCCTTCTATGCCCTTGAATAATTGCAAAGGATTCATTTAAAGTTTCCTTTGCCATTCGTTTACCATTACCAGTCCAACTTCAAATAAAGGGTACAGTGGCCTGGCTTACAACATTATCGTAGAGCTATTAGAAATACTCTGTGAATTTCGCATGCCTTTCAACTCTGTGACTTTGGATAGTTTTTTCAACTCGTGGTATGTTTCTTAAATTGAATTCACAGTGGAATGGTATTATTCTGATATGCAAACCATGAACGTGTAAACATTAAATTAGAATTGTTTGCAAAGGGGGATAACAGTTTTCAAAGATCAGAAGCGTCAAACAGCTCTTCAGGTATGATTTCTGAAATTGCTATCATTTAATCTAGCACAGGCTGGCATCTGAATACAAGATTTTGGCTAACATAGAAGCCAGGGATGGACTTCATCTAGTATAGGGGATGGGAAAAGGGCAGACATGCAAAATGGGAAAAAGATTAAGGCACATTGGCTAGAAAACCACAGTTTAGAATTCTTTGAACTGGATTTCACTGGTGAGTGCAGACTTTCTCTGGCATTTCTCCCTTTGAAGAATGTTTCTCTGTGACTCTGATGCTTAGAAAGTCACTGTTGCCAGGTGATCCCAGCCAGGTAACTTCTGCCCTCAAGGGTTTACAGTCCAGTCTTGCTTTTGGCCTCTCCGGAACCTTCCAGCGGCAATCGCTGAGCGTGAGGAACTTCATTTCTGAAACGAAACGGGTCACCAGCAAATGCCACGCTAGAATAATCTGTCCTTTTGAATACAATTTCACGCATAAAGCAAATGGCATACAAAACTGAATAAATTCTGTCCTAATTTTCATGCATATATCCGTCCTGCAGGAGAATTTGGGTCAAGAGCCAAACTCAGAAACTCAGCTCCAAATTGGTTCACTTATTTGAAGTTAATCCACCTGTATTCATGATTACAAACAAAGCCTCTGGTCTGAAGCATCTGAATGATCAATAAAAGCACTTGAAATGTATAAAATAACAAGGTCGCTTGCAGTAAACCCTCTCTTTGTTAGATGCACACTGGCTCAGGGAAGGCAGATCATATTTTTATTGACTATTGATCTGGATTAAAGTCGTGGGCAGGGAATGTGTCTGTTCAGGGTTGTACTTTCCCAGACGCTTAGTCCAGTGCTCTGCATGCGCAGTAAGTGCCCAATAAATATGATTGAATGAATGGATGAATGGGTTTAGGAACGAGCAGAATAGAAATAACTCAGGGTTGTGCTACTGACAGTAAATACTGAGAGTAAATAGCATTTATTGAATGCCCCGGTGGTGCAGTGAACTTTAGTGAGGCATTGGGAAGTACAGAATAAAAAAGCAACATGTTTCCTGCCCACTTGGAGTTTGTAGTACAACAGGGGAGCCAAACATAAAACTTAGGACTCGAGCAGTCAAAATAAATAATTTGATCACGTAGGTAATGGGAACGATCCCGTTAGCTTGATCTTTTCCAAGCTTCTCAAATTCTGCCAGGAAGGAAGAAAGGTGGCCTCAAAGGAAGGTGCCTCAGCTGAGAGGCAGGGATCCCTTTTGAAAGTGATTTCCTGGTGAAAATTTCCACATTTGACCTTTAAATGTACCGAGGGAGGATCCACAACCTACTAGACATTTATTCTGAGGATCCTGAAATCAAAAAGCCAGGCTTTTCCGAGTCTCTGCTTCCTCTCCCAGCTGCTGTCTTGGGGAAGGCCGGAAGGGGATAAAAATAGGTAGATGTTAGAGCAGCCCAGAACCTACCGGGACTCCTGAGGACAGCTTTCAATCCAATCTCTCGGCTGAGGCCATGGGTTGGAGTTCCAGCCCACCTCCGATGGTAGCATAGGATCGGATCCAAGCAGAGGGGAGGAAACGCAGACTTTTTCGCTACTCATTTCTAAGAAAGTCGGGCTGTAAAAGTAGAAAATAAATACACTCATAAGATGAGGAGCTTTTTAAATCGGTATAGTCTCTGAAGTAGCCTGAAAAATAGGTGTGCGGTTTATAATAGGCATATCGCTTATGCCTTTAGTGAAACAAATAGAAAACCTTTCCATCACTCAGCTTATCATCGAAAACAGCATTTATTCTTTAATTGATCAACCTCAGTAAAGATTGCAGTCTGTTCTCTTTTCCTAATTTGCCATGAAACCTTAGGCACTGGATTCAGGTAGGCAAGTAATATTGTAGATTGATTGTTACAAAATTTCAAATTAAAGCAAATTGCATTCCTCCGTGCATAAACTTCGCCTGTAAAATGAAAATGTAGTAAAGTGACTCTCACCAGACTCTGGTGAAATATTGCTGTAATCAATCAAAACATGAGCACTTCTCTTATTGAAATAAAAAAACCAGGTACTCATAGAAATTCCTCCCCTAATCCCCAATCCACTTCCCCACCACCTATAGGGGAGGCTTTCAGTGCCCCTAATTAGAATGCTGCTTTTATGTTGCATGGCAAAGAGTAATAATAATTGTGATAGATAATCAATCCCTCATATTTATCGAGCACTTACTGGGTGCAAAGCACTGTACTATTATTCATATTAATGTCTTTCTCCCACTGTAGACTGTAGGCTCAGTGAGGGCAGGGAATGAGTCTGTTTATTATTATATCGGATTCTCCCAAGCACTCAGTACAGTGCTCTGTATACAGGAAGTGCTCAATAAATATGATTAAATGAATACTAAGTGTCTGGGGAAAGTACAGTATAGCAGAGTTGTTAGGCACATTTCCTGCCCACGAAGAGCTTACAGCCTAGAGGTCCCTAAAACATTGCAGAAGAAAAAATAAATCGGTATCCAAGTAGCCAACAAATGAAACAGTGGTTGTGCACTCTCCCGCCATTTCCAAAAGGTTTAGCAATTCTGGGTCATAGAATGAGATGAAAATCCAGCCTGGCTTTTCTCTCGCTGGAATCCCAGTTCTTAGAAGCAGCGTCATGTAGTAGATAGGGCACAGGCCTGGGAGTCAGAGGGTCTTGGGTTCTAACCCCAGGACTGCCGCTTGCCTGCAGTGTGACCTTGAACAAGTCACCTCACTTTTCTGTGCCTCAGTTACCTCATCTGTAAAATGGGAATTAAGGACGTGAGCCCTCTGTGGGCCGGGGACTGTGTCCAACTCAATTATGTTAGCCCGGTTTGGGCAGGGATTGTCTGTCTTTATTGCCGAATTATACTTTCCAAACTCTGAGTACAGTGGTCTGCACACAGTAAGCGCTCAATAAATACAAATGAATGAATGAATCTTCTATTAAGCCCCGTGCTTAAAACAATGCCTGGCACACAGTAAGTGCTTAATAAATACCACAGTTCTTAATGATTATTATGACTGTATCCACCCCAGCACGTAGTACGGTGACTGACACCTAGTAAGTGGTACACGGCCACGTCATTCTAAAAGTCATCCTGCAGGACTTAGGCTTGATAAGGATAATGATGGCATTTATTAAGCGCTTGCTATGTGCCCAACACCGTTCTAAGCCCCGGGGTAGATGCAAGCTAATCAGCGGGACACAGTTCCTGTCCCACGTGGGGCTCACGGTCTTAAGCCCCATTATACAGATGAGGGAACTGAGGCACAGAGAAGTGAAGTGACTTGTCCAAGGTCACAGAGCAGACGAACGGTGGTGCTGGGATTAAAAGCCAGGTCCTTCTGACTCTCGGGCCTGTACTTTATCCACTAGGCCACACTGCTTCTCAGCGCTGCGTGTACAACATAGTTTTTACATTTGTTTTTCATTTTTCTGGTATTTGTTAAATGCATACCATGTGCCAGGCACCCTTCTAAGCGTTGGGATCGATACAAGATAATCATGTTGGACACAGTCCCTGGCCCACTTAGGCCTCACAGTTTCAATCTCCACTGTACGGATGAGGAAACTGAGGCCCAGGGAAGTGAAATGACTTGCCCAAGGTCACATAGCAGTCAGGAGGCAGAGCCGGCCGGTGCTTCTTCCTCCCAGGCCCGTGCTCCATCCACTAGGCCGTACTGCTTCCTTCATGCTGCTTGATATCCTTAACTGTTTTGTTTTCTATTTAGAGCTTCTGAGACACTCCCACTCCCCTCTCAATCCCCACAAAACCCCAGAAATACTAGGTAAAGAGAGCCCATCAGTTGGCAAACTCCCACTCTACAAAAAAAACCAGAGAAAAGTCTCAAATTAGCTGTTGAAATGCTATCAGCTAGTAATTTAGCACGGTGATGATGGCACGTGGGTAGCGCATCAGTTTCCATAATAATTATGTGGGATGGGCACAGATATCGCACAGCAAAAATGACTGGGTCGAGCCTAACGAGTGACCCCGTTAACCTTCAGATCATCAGACAGTGGATGGTGGGGGACACGTCTGCCAACTCTGTTATAGCATCCTCTCCCAACCTCTCAGTAAGCGTTCAGTACACAGCCCTTGTAAAATGGGGTTCACAGTCTCAATCCCCATTTTACAGACGAGGGTACTGAGGCACAGAGATGTTGAGTGACTTGCCCAAGGTCACACAGCAGACAAGTGGCAGACTGGGGATTAGAACTCGTGGCTCAGTGGAAAGAGCCCGGGCTTCGGAGTCAGGGGTCATGGGTTCGACTCCCGGCTCTGCCACTTGTCAGCTGTGTGACTGTGGGCGAGTCACTTCACTTCTCTGGGCCTCAGTTTCCTCGTCTGTAAAATGGGGATTAACTGCGAGCCTCACGTGGGACGACCTGATTAGCCTGTATCCCCCCCAGCGCTTAGAACAGTACTGTGCACATAGTAAGCGCTGAACAAATACCAACATTATTATTAACTCAGATCCTCCCGACTCCCAGGGCTGTATTCTATCTACTAGGCTACCTGCTTCTCTTTGTCCCTTTGCCCACCTTCTTTTCGATTACGCGGACTCAGCTTGCACCATAGCGGCTCTTTTCGTATCCCACTGTCACCCGTTCTCTTCACTTGTCCTAACCCAGCACAGCTGTAGGGGTGAGCACGTTTCTCCAAGGAATGAAATGGGTTGATCTCCAAATAAATTTATCCCCTCTGCAGGAGGCCTCGCTCAAACATGCTTCATGCCTTCTGCCGGTACAGTAATAATAATAATGTTGGTACTTATTAAGCGCTTACTATGTGCCGAGCACTGTTCTAAGCGCTGGGGTAGATACAGGGTAATCAGGTCGTCCCACGTGAGGCTCACAGTTAATCCCCATTTTACAGATGAGATAACTGAGGCACAGAGAAGTTGAGAGACTTGCCCACAGTCACACAGCTGACAAATGGTGGAGCCGGGATTCGAACCCATGACCTCTGACTCCCAAGCCTGAGCTCTTTTCACTGAGCCATGCTGCTTCTCTAATAATAATAATATAATATAATAATAATAATGGTACTTGCGAAGCACTTACCCTGTGCCAAGCGTTGTTCTAAGCTTTGGGGTAGATTCGAGTTAATGAGGTTGGACACAGTCCCTGTCCCACGTGGGGCTCACAGTCTAAGCAGGAGGGAGTAGGAGTTAATCCCCATTTTCCAGATGAGATTTCTGAAGTACGGAGAAGTGAGGTGAATGGCCCAAGGTCACCCAGCTGGCACGTGACCGAGCCGGGATTAGAACCCAGGTCCTATCACTCCCAAACCCGTGCTCTTCCCACTAGCCCACACTCCTTCCCCAGTGCAAAGCGACTCTCCGGCACAGCCAGGAACAGAAGATTTTAGCTTCCGTTACAGTCAGCTTGGGGCCCTTTTTGAGTTCTCCATGTAATTGGAAAGGGTGTGAAATTTGGGATGCGTGGGATCGGAGAGTACCAAAGTGCTGTAAAACCAGAAATTAGTGGGGATCTGGGACAGTACTCAACACCTTTCCATGCAGTCCTATAGCTCCGAACCACACGTGTTTCCGAATGCGGGCAAATCAAGCACAGTATGTATTTCTATTTATTGCATGGCAACCATTCTAAGCAAGCCAACTGTGCTGATGTGAAGCGAAGTTGGAAAATTCCTAGGAGATCCATGTTAAAGCTGAATGGTTATTGCACTTCCTTCTTTACAGGTTTCTTATAAATGCCCCCCTTGCTTCGCTCGCCCTCACCAAGCACCGTCAGAGTTGCCCAGTCCGACGTGACCCGGTTTAGATATTAAACCTATTATGAGTAATCTCCTCTGTACCCATTGTGTTATCATTAGCCGGCATTGTGCGGCGGTGGGTTAATACAATAGATGGTAAAAATACTAGCTGGGAATTTACATAATCGCAGATGGTATTTGCATAATAAGGTCATAATCATCTCTAGTGCCAAGTCTATACTCGCCCGTTATTATTGTTTGTCGTTTCTTCAGTGCCAACAGTGTCTTTCGTATTGTATAAAAACACAGCCTGAATAGATGAGGGAGGAGAGAGACGGGATGCAGAGAGCATAGAGAGGAGAAGGCGGGAATAATCAGAGAGAGCGAGCGAGAGAGAGAGAGAGAGAGAGAAAGGAGAAAGAGAGAAAGAAACAGCTCTCCAGTGATGGACATCAACGGGAGCAGTAAGGTTGAAGAGGAGGGAATTGATTTCCTGCCGGTAGACCAGAAGGAATTGCCGTACCGGGGAATTCTAATCCCATCTCTGCCACTCGTCTGTTGTGTGACCTTGGGAAAGTCACTTCACTTCTCTGGGCCTCGGTTACCTCATCTGTAAAATGGGATTAAGGCCGTGAGTCCGAGGTCGGACAGGGACTGGGCCCAACCCGATTAGTTTGTTACTCACCTTCGAAGCCTTATTGAAGGCCCATCTCCTCCAAGAAGCCTTCCCTGACTAAGCCCTTCCTTTCCTCTTCTCCCACTCCCTTCTGAGTCGTCCCGACTTGCTCCCTTTATTCATTCCCCCGCACCCCCCAGGCACGTAGGTACATATCCGTAATTTATTTACTTCTATTAATGTCCGTCTCCTCCTCTGGACTGTAAACTCGTGAGCAGGGAAGGTGTCTGTTATATTGTTATATTGTACTCTCCCAAGCGTTTAGTACGCTGCTCTGCACACAGTAAGCGTGCAGCGTGGTGCAGTGGAAAGAGCACGGGCTTTGGAGTCAGGGCTCATGAGTTCGAATCCCAGCTCTGCCACTTGTCAGCTGTGTGACTGTGGGCAAGTCACTTAACTTCTCTGTGCCTCAGTTCCCTCATCTGTAAAATGGGGATTAAGACTGTGAGCCCCACGTGGGACAGCCTGATTCCCCTGTGTTTACCCCAGCGCTTAGAACAGTGCTCTGAACATAGAAAGCGCTTAACAAATACCAACATTATTAATAAATATGATGGAGTGACTGATGAGGAGAGCGTGGTTTTTCAAAGCTGCCAGGAGTGGGGCGTAATGGTCTGACGGGATCAGTCCTCTCCCATTTTGACCTTTCTCAGCCTTTCATTTGCTTCTCGTTTTCCTTGCATCTCACCGCCTCCTCCAACACCTCCAGGCACCTGGCCAAGAAAACGCGGTTCTGTTTGAGCCGTAAAAGCCGTGATCACGGCTTTAAGTGTCTAAGACCACCGGGATGTCCCGAGCTAAGCAGATGGCTTTCCCAGCGTGCCCTGAATGTCAGTAGCCTTGGGCTCACGGGTCCAGAGGCTTCTGGGAGCTTGAGCAGGGCAGCTCCTGCCCCTCTCCTTCTGGTTTCATGAATCTTATAACTGTGTTCTGTGCCGGCCCGTTGCGTGTATTTCACATCCAGTGAAACCCTATAATTATTGCATTTATTAAGTGCCAACCTTGTGGTAATTGCTGGGATACCGACGAGCTAGTCAGTCCCTGTTGCACACGGGACTCTAAGAAAGAGATCTTACCCCCATTTTACAGATGAGGGAACAGAGAGGTTAAGTGAGCTATCCGTGGCCACACGGCCGGTACGTGGTAGAGCTGTAGCTCGAACCCAAGTCTCCTGACTCCTAGGTACATTTTCTACCTGGCCACGCTACCTCCTTGTTTCAAGCTCTCTCTTTTGTGTCAGTAGAGACTTCTAAAAAACTTTCAACTCTTCTCCTCTAACTTCAGACCACAGAGACTTAGATTCAGGGAGAATGAGAATATGAAGAGATAGGTAAATTAGCCACCAGCGGTCCTGCCATCGTTCTTGGGTGAGAATACCCTGTGGAAGAGTGGTCTGTTTAGACCCTCGTACACTCAGAAGGCCCCAATAGTCAATGAATGAATTGTGATGGGCAAATTGAACACATTTTAGAACCTACGTGCTTTATGTAACGACCTAACAATAGTCTTACATAAGGAATCCGAATTAATAAAGGAATCACTCAAAGCCATTTTTCATGGAGAATAGACATGACAAATCCAGATTTCTGTCGTGCTTGCAGTGTGCTCGTTGTGTCTAATCCTGTGGTGCGCCAGACACACAGACACGTGAGTGGGAGAAGAACCAGTCAATCGAGAGTATTTATTGAGCGCTTACTCTGTACAGAGCACTCTACTAAGACCACAAGAAGAAAGGGAAAATACGAACCACTTTAGAACGTCTTTTTTTATATGGTATTTGTTAAGAACTTACTATATTTCCAGCTCTGTTCTAAAGTGCTAGGGTAGAGACAAGTTTATCAGGCTGGGCACAGTCTCTGTCCCACATGGGACTCAATCTAAATAATAATGCTGGTATTTGTTAAGCGCTTACTATGCGCGGAGCACTGTTCTAAGCACTGGGGTAGATACAGGGTAATCAGGTTGTCCCACGTGAGGCTCACAGTTAATCCCCATTTTACAGATGAGGTAACTGAGGCACCGAGAAGTGAAGTGACTTGCCCTCAGTCACACAGCTGACAGGTGGCAGAGCCGGAATTCGAACCCGTGACCTCTGACTCCAAAGTCTGGGCTCTTTCCACTAAGCCACGCGGTCTTACCCGTGTTAGTGGGTATGGCTGAAAAGACTGAGGCCAAACCGAAGCTTACTCCACACCCCGCGTGTAGAAGTGAACCCTCCCTGCGCTGGATGTAATTTGCGGTGTCGCTTGGTCTTCCGATATCCTTCAACCCTCAGATGAGAAAGAGCAACCCCCTCGCTGGTTGCCGTACTCCACACTGGCGTGCCTGTCGTGATTGTCTTCCAGCGTATTTCGAGGCCCTGCCTCACTCTTTCTTTAAGATATTTGTTCCGCCCACCTTGCTTGTATATTCACCCAGCTGCAGCTCAGCTGCATCTCTCTGGGCGTCTTCTGTCGAGCCGCTCTCCTTGCATTTCCTGCCCAGCGGAGCTGAATCGCAGTGAGCACTGCCTCCGTGCTAGTGAACTAACTGTATTCCAGGCCTTCGCTGTTGGCCACCCAGTGTTGCCATTTGATGTTGAGAAGGGTTCGCAGAAGATGCTAATAGAACTTTTTTTCATTTATGGTATTAAGTGCTTATCATGTGCCAGGCACTGCACCAAACACTGGGGTAAGTACAAGGTAATCGGGATCAAGGTAAACAGTAGTCCCACATGGGGCTCACGGTCTTAATCCCCATTTTACAGATGAGGGAACTGAGGCAAAGAGAGGTTAAGTGACTTGCCCAAGGTCATACAGCAGACAAGTGGCAGAGCTGGGATTAGAACCCATGTCCCTCTGACTCCCAGGCCCGGGCTCTATCCACCATAGCACGCTGCTTGAGTTGAATCGTGCCTTGTGTGACAGAGGTGGTTGGCAAAACTAGATCCGGTCCTGGCCACAACCACAGCTTTGAAGAGTTTTAGCTTGATGTGAAGTTTGCTGAAATTCTTAATTCTATTTCTTTGTCTGTTTGTCAGATATTGTACTGCCTTAGAGCTTTGAAAGTGAGATCCTAAATGATTAGGTCCTCCTTTTTAATGCACAATACTAAACACTTGGGAGTACTCGGTCCATAGAGGTTGAGGAGGAGGAAGATGACATTCTTCACCATTAAACCCTTTCCTGGGTGTGGTGGGAAGCAGAGATACTCTTCAGTGTTAAGCTTATTATTTCCAATCCAGTAAGAAAAAAATTCTCTATAATTCCAATGCATGGTAGTGAGGAAACCGAGAACTTCTGCTTCTCCGCATCCCCGCTGTGCAGGTAGAAAAAATGGGGGGAGAATTGAAATTGTGCTGCTCCCATCTCTGCAAGTGCTAGGACCTTTCATTATACATTTGAACAAAATTGCTGGGGTTTTAGACAAATGTGATGTGTTAGAGTCATCATCAATTATTTCCCCCCAATCTCTCCTTGCAAAGCACGGAGACCAGTACAGCCCGGAAGAATTACGGAGTCACGGCAGAGTGGACCGTGTCCACTCGGTTTTCCAAAATTTATCCCCAGAAGGAGCCGGATGCTTGGGAAAGAGAAGACCCCAGAGTCAATCCCGGAATCTGGAACCATCATGGCTTAGTGGGTAGAGCAAGGGCCTGGGAATCACGAGGTCATGGGTCCTAATCCCACCTCTTCCACTTGTCTGCTCTGTGACCTTGAGCAAGTCACTTCACTTCTCTGTGCCTCAGTTCCCTCACCTGTAAAATGGGGATTAAGACTGTGAGCCCTACGTGAGACAGGGATTTTGTCCGATCAGATTGTTTTGTGTCTACCCCAGTGCTTATTCCAGGGCCTGGCACGTAGTAAGCGCTGAACCAATACCATTATTATTATTATTTCTTTTATTTTTGTCTCCACAGCGACGGCTGGGCCGATCGGTACGATGTGACAGATGGCTACCAGCGGGAAGCAGTCGGCGGGATAACCATCAAGCTCCAGTCCCCCGACGTCAAGTGGTTTGACGACTATTACCTGAAGCTTCGGCCAGAGACCAATCTTCGGAACCCTTGGTTCCAGGAATTCTGGCAGCATCGCTTCCAGTGTCGGCTGAAAGGCTACTCGCAGGAGAACAGTAAATACAACAAGACGTGCAATAGTAAGCAGATTGATCGATTCTCCTTTAGAGGCAGTGAAAAGGCAACCCTATTCGGTGGGTTTCCTACTCATAGGTGACTTCCAAGCATGGTCAGTCAAGCCATCGGTGGGATTTATTGAGTGCTTACTGTGTGCAGAGCACTGTACTGAGCAGTTGGGAGAGTTCGCTCAATCAGTAGTATTTACTGAGCGCTTACTGAATGCAGGCCACTGTACTAAGTGCTTGGGAGAGTGCAATCCAACAATGTTAGTAGACAGGCTCCGTGCCTATAAGAAGCCAACTCTGTTATATTCTACTCTTCCAAGTGCTTAGTATAATGTTCTGCACACGGTAAAGTCTCAGTAAATACCGTTGATTGACTGAAGGAGCTACAGTGCAACGGAATTGGTAGACACAGTCGTTACCCGCCTGGAGATTACAGTCTAGAGGGGGAGACGGGCATTAAAATAAATTATGGATTTGTACATCAGTGCTGTGGGGTGAGGGTAGGGTGAATATCAAGTGCTTAGATCCAAGTGCATAGACGACGCAGAAGGATTGGGGGAAATGAGGGTTTAGTCGGGAAAGGCGTCTTGGAGGAGATGGGATTTTAGTAAGGCTTTGCAAAATTGATTGACTGATAACTCTGATGCAGGTCCAGCTTCTATGGTCTGGATATTTAGACCTCTGAGGAGAATGCATCGGAACAAGAGTTTTACCCTGTTGAGTGATGGAATGAGCAGCTCCAAGGAATTGGGGTTCAAGAGGATGTGGGAGAATGAGTTCCCCAAACTCCGAGTGATTTTGAGATTGTAGACCTGCACAAAGGCTGGGGAGGAAAGAATCAGGCCGGAGTGATTAAGTCGTCGGCTGCCAGAGAGAGAGAGAGAGAGAGAGAGAGTCCCTGTCTAGAAAGAGCAGCCATCTGAAGTGTTTGTGGAAGTAGAAACACCTCTCTGCCCGCTGAATCTCTCACTGGCACAGCCAAAATGGGAGTGTTGGGTAGAGAATAGGGAAGTGGTGGGAGGAGAATAGGAAAGTGTTTTATCGGGAACAGGAAAGTGATGTACAGAAGCTGGGGTTGATAGAAGCCCCGGGGACTATAAAAAAGTGCAAAGAGAAACCTTCCTTCTCCCCTTTGTGCCTATAGATTGCACAGAGGCTCTTGGATGGCAAAGTATTATCTAAATTAAGAGATGTTCTCTTAGACACATTTAAAGTAGACCACTGGGGTGGTCACTGTGAGCTCCGATTGGCTCCCAGATGGCTCCCAGGTCGTGATTGACTGTGAGGACTGAGATATTGAGAAATGCCTCTAACTTTCCCTTCTGTGTTCTCCCTTTCCATCCTCTCTGTGGCCCCCACCCTCTCCAGAACTCCCTGTATCCCTTCTACCTAAGGTTCTCCTCCATCCCCTCCAAACTGACTCCTTCTCTCATGTCTTTCTTCCTTTTTTTAATGCTGTCTGTTAAGTTTTTGTTAAGGATATAAGCAAATTGGGTTGGACACAGTCCCTGTTCTAAGTGCTGGTGTAGATACGAGCTAATCACGTTGGATCCAGTTCATGTTCCACGTGGGGTTTCCGGTCTTAATCCCCATTTTATTATCATTACTCTATTATCGTCATCATCATCATTTAGTAGTAATGATGATGATGACGATAATAGAGTAATAATAAAAATGAGGTATGTATTAAGTGCTTACTATGTGCCAGGCAGTATACTAAACCCTGGGGTGGATACAAGCAAATTGGATTGGACACAGTCCCTGTCCCACATGGGGGCTCGCAGTCGTCATCCCCATTTTACAAGATGAGGTAAATGGGGCACAGAGAAGTTAAGTGCTTGCCCAAGGTCACACAGCAGGCAAATGGTTGAGCCAGGAATAGAATCCAGGTCTTTTTGACTCCCAGGCCTGGGCTCTATCCCCTAGGCCATGTTCCTTCCCCAGTAATAATAGTGGTATTTGTTAAGCCCTACTATGCGCCAAACACTCTGCTAAGCGTTGGAGTAGATACAGGATGATCGGGTTGGACACAACCCCTGTCCCACACGGGGCTCACCGTCTGAATTCCCATTTTACAGAGGAGGGAACTGAGGAACATAGAAGTGAAGGGACTTGCCCCGGGTCACACAACAAACGAGCGGCAGAGCCGGGATTAGTACCCTGGTCCTCTGACTCCCAGGCTCGTGTGTTGTTGCTGTTTCCATTAGGCCATGCTGGGTGAGCTCACCGAGGGCAAGGAGTATGTCTACTAATTCTTTTGAATTTTCCCAAGCAATTCATCCAGTGTTCTGCACACGGTATGATTGAGGTAGGGAGAGACGCTCAGCGGAAGCCACCGTGCGATCCGAAACGCTCCCAGCCAGTCAGTAGACAAGTGGCAGAGACGGGATTAGAACCCAGGTCCTTCTGACTCCCAGGGCCACTGCTTCTCTTGAGCCACTTGTCTAAATTTTATATCTGGTCCTCCCATAATGTCCTAGACGAATATGCATCTCGAATAGAATGCCGTCGGGGAAGGCGGCAACAAAATGCACTCTGTCTGGGTTGAACGAGGTGTGCTATCGGATGAAATGCTTTTGTGGTTATACACGGCATCGGTCGAGGAGCGTGCATTGCGACACAACTTTTCTTTAAGACGGGGTTTGTCCGGAGAACTGAATGCATCTCAGAAGACGGGGAAGCTCCGAGCGGAGTCTAGGAATCGATTTTTAAAGGGCTTCGAAGGAATGAAACCGAAACCAAATGCATGAACGGCTTAATATATTCACATCGCCTATCTGTCTGTCACACCTCTTGCATATACATTACCACATCCATGGTTTAAGAGATGAGATTGAGCTTCTCATCAAAATAATGCTTTTCTGTTTGCTTTCTAAAGCAAGGGGGGTAAGGGAATCATCGAAAGACATTTCTTGAGCCACTGCCGTGTGCTTGACACTGGAGTGTACTGTGGGTGACATTTATTAAGTCCTTACTAAGGGCTGAGCCCAGAGGCAGAAACAAGTTTATCAGATTAGGCACCGTCCTTGTCCCCGGTGGGGTTCACGTTCTGAGAAGGAGTTAGAACCAGTATATGTTATCCCCATTTTCCAGTTGAGAATGGACAGCGGGCAAGTGGCAGTGTCTGTTCTAGATTCCAGTCTTCGTGATGCCGAGTCCTGTGATCTTTCCACTAGGCAACACTGTCTCTGCTGCCGTGTAGGGTATTAATTTAGTTTGACGCCTCAGACCCTTTTTTGCTTAAACTCTACCCCACTTCCATAAGTCATACGTAATTCTTTGTTTATGTCTTTGTCTATTAGTGCATCATCGGCTATTATTCAGCCTAAATAACACAAGTTGTTACACATTCCCGGTCTTCGGGCCGACTGTCGGAACACAGCTGGAAGCTGACTTCTTGAAGTGGCTCCAAATCAACTGCAGGCATCTTGTATATGTGCCTTAAGGGTTATTATCACCCTACTGCAGTTCCTAGAGGACTCGCAAAGGCTCAGGATGATGCCCGTAGCCTGTTGAGTGGAAAAATTTTTCTGGTGGATTAGAATTATCTTCTGACACCAAGATCCCTTATGCGAGACTCCAGCGTGACAACATGAATAAAGGCTGAGCAGGATTGGATCTAGTTTTCCGCCTTAGCTTGCGGAGACAGCGGTTCAGAGACGTGGAACTTGCTCGTGATGAGCAAGAGGCAGGCAAGGAATAGAGTGGAGAAACCAACGATTATGAAATGTCTCGAACGAGAGAAACAGCAAAATAAAATCATAATAATAATAATTGGGGTATTTGTTAAGACCTTACAAATGTACTAAGCGCTGGGGTGGATACAAGCAGATTGGGTTGGACACCGTCCCTGTCCCACGTGGAGCTCACGGTCTCAATCCCCGTTTTACAGACGAGGTAGATGAGGCACGGAGAAGTGAAATGACTTGTCCGAGGTCACACAGCAGACAAGTGGTGGAGCCGGGATTAGAACCCGAGACCTCCTCACTCCCAGGCCCATGCTCTATCCATTACACCATGCTGCTTTCCATACAGTGGCCCAGAGTTGGTATGGGTTAAAACCTGAAAGCGAAAAGAAACCCCGAGTTCCTCGATCTTGACTGCCTTTCGCCAAACTCATTTGAACCCAGAGCTGGAGATTCAAAGCGAAACAGTCTGCCTTGTGAATTGCTCATGCCAATAATCCCCGAACGGCTGGTTCCTGGAGTGAGTTTCTCATTAGATCCTGACACCGGTTTTGACCTCTTGAAGCGATTGATCCTCCAGCCGTCGTGATTCGGCATCTCAGTGGACCGGAGTCCCGGAGGAGATTTAGTAACATCCTCTTCCTACCATCAAGCCACCGAGGAAGATTGGTTTGTCAGAGACCCCCTGGTCGGATCCATTGTTTCCACTAGGCAGCATGGCCGAGTGGAATAAATGTGAAGCTGGAAATCAGGAGTCCCGGATTCTAATCCCACCTCCGCCACTGGCCTGCTGTGTGACTTTAGTCAAGTTCCTTGACCTCTCTGTGCTCCAGTGACTCACCTGAAAAATAGGGATACGATGACCCGTAGGTTGTGAGTCCCATGCAGGACAGGGACTGTGACTGAATTTATTGTTTTGTGCCTACCCCGGGGATTAGCACAGAGTAAGCGCATAGAATTTCATTAATTCAAAATAGCATGATTAGCAACAAATGGAAAGCAAACGATCAATCAATCAAAGGTATATATTGAGCACTTGCTCTATGCAGAGCACTATGCTAAACCCTTGGGAAAGTACAATGAAACAGACTGGGTTAATAATAAAAATAACGGTGGTATTTGTCAAGTGCTTACTATGCGCCAGGCACCGTTCTAAGCGTTGGGGTGGATACACATAAATTGGGTTGGACACAGTCCCCATCCCACACAGGGCTCACAGTCTGATTCCCCATTTTACAGATGAGGTAACTGAGGCACAGAGAAGTTGCCCAGTGACTGACTTGCCCAGCGTCACCCAACGGACAATTGGCAGAGCCAGGACTAGGACCCAGGTCTTATTAGATCAATAAAGAAATTGCCGTGGAATTTTAAAATAATAACAGTGTACACCCTATTTATTGTACGAGTTCTCGTAATTAACCTTTCTGTGATAGAGTGTGCGAACAGTTAATTTTGTGCATAAGCTCTTTGCCGTCAGTTTTGTATATCGTAATGTACTACATGTGTTCAATTTTCCACTTCATTTCGATTACAGGGCTTGGGATGTGAGATGGCCCTTTCAGTTTCTGCGCTATGCCGGTTATTTTTAATTAGCAGTACACGACAACATTCTTGGCACTCTTTGTTTTTAAAAACTTGCGCTGTGGAATATTTTTATCAACCAAGCCACCTAAAACAGCCCAGTGTTGGATGTTGGATTGATCGCCTGGTCCGTTGTAAAGAGAGTTGGACAAGTTGGGGATGTTGGCTTTGCACCCTTGGAGACTCAGAGATATTCTTCGATGGAGCAAGTTAGTTAACTAGGTTAGGTATTAATCACTTACTATGTGCCTGGACACACTTCTGCCCCTTAATTAGCTCATGAACTAAGAGATAAGGAAGACTTGTATTCTAACCCCAATTTGCAGATGAGGAAACTGAGTCACAGAGTTTTTTGGAGTTTTTTTTAGAATAAGAGAATTAAAATTAAACAGTCAGTGAGATTAGGTGCCCCGGGTAACAATCCAAAATGTGTCATTGGCTCCTCAGTGAGGTCTAGACCCACAACTTTAATGTGGCTATCTGCCTTAGTTTCCCCAACCTGCAGATAGGACTTGGCAAAGATGTTGGACTGAGTACTAAAATACTTGGAGTTAATAGTAATATAATAATTATTATGGTATTTGTTAAGCGCTTACTGTGTGTCGAGCACTGTTCTAAGTGCTGACGTAGATCTAGGGTAATCTGGTTGTCCCTTGTAGGGCTCACACTTTTAATCCCCATTTTACAGATAACTGAGGCACAGAGAAGTTAAGTGACTTGCCCAAGGTCACACGGCAGACAAGTGGTGGAGCCGGGATTAGAACCGATGTCCTCTGACTCCCAAGCCTGTGATCTTTCCACTAAGCTCCAGGAATGCTTTAAACATATTTTAAATGGAGCTCCCTTGATTCGATCATTCCATGACATTTGCAAACAAATCGATTAATACAATCGATACAAATTAATATAATTCCATGGTCTGATATGATCATAAATGATCATTTTAAAACATGAGCACATTAGTCCTCTAAACTTTTGTGCTACCGGGTATATTTAGCACATTTTAAAGTAGTCCCTTTAATTATGTTACATCAAATGGAGCTTTAATGACTATTATCATTATTCAGGGTAGAGTTCAAGACTAAAAAAAATGGTAAAGAAATTCAGTTTTCAGATGGATTGGATTACTTTGGCGTTGCTTTGGGAAGCAAGTAGAAAGACTGTGAAAGAAAGAAAAATAGAAGCTGTTGAGCGTTTCTGTAAAAAAAAAAAGCAGTCCTTGTTGACAAAAAAGTCTAACTATTTCTGCCAGCCCTGCAAAGGGAGTCAGTTTGCTGCGGATATTCCTACCAGTGCAACGTAACTTGGTTAAGTCATGGAAACTCAATCTCTGAAAATTCGACCGAGGTTCAAGTCACCTAAGACCTCCTGATTGACTAGAAGGGCTCCAGTTAGAAGAGGTGCCTTGAAATGTCTTCCCTTAAAACATTTATGACCCAGCGTGGAAGATGCAAATGCAAAGTTCGACTTCAAATAAATTTAAAATTGATTGATTGCCACTGCTCCTTCTACCTTGAATCGGTGTGTTTATCAGAAGTTGTCATGCTCTGAAAACCACTCTGGTCCTTTCTCCTGTTAGAGAAGTTTGGTCGTCTATTAATCAAAGTTATTTATTGAGTGTTTACTGTCTGCAGAGCACTCTATTAAGCTCCCGGGAGACTGCTATACACAGAATTAGTAGACCGGTCCCCTGCCCATAATGAGCTCACAATCTAGGCATGCATTCATTCGTTTAGTGATATTTAAGTGCTTGGCTCATAGTAAGCGCTTACCAAATACCACATCTTCAGTATTATTATTATTATTACTGAGTGCTTGCTGTACAGAGAGTGTAGTGCTGGACCCTTGAGAGGGTCCAGTAAAAAATATTTCGTTATACAGCCGCTCCATCAGTGACTTGCCGCTCTGCTGCCTGGTGGAAGCCGAAAACAATCTCAGCGGAGCACTTATCGTAGACCGACGTCTCAAAGGGAGTCCACTCTTTAGGGGATTGTTTTTAAGGAATTACTGAGCCTAGATTCCCTCCCCATAGCCGTATGCCTGGCTTGAGAGGGTTAGGGGATAGCTAGGAGGGAGCTAATAATAATAATAATTATTATTACGGTATCTGTTAATCACTTACTATGTACCAGGCACCGTACTAAGTTTCGGGGTAGCTGCAAGCTTAGCAGGATGGACACGGTCCATGATCCACATGGGTCTCACGGTCTTAGTCCCCATTAACAGATGAGGTAACTGAGGCACAGAGAACGAAGTGACTTGCCCAAGGTCACACAGCAGACAAGTGGCAGAGCCAGGACTAGAACCCAGGTCCTAATTAATGTGTGGTAATCATATCTTGAATTTGTGTAGTTGCTTTGTTGAATTTCACTGGGTCAGAGGAATTTGTAGTGCTTAGCCTGGAAAGAAGATAATAATAGTAATTGTGGTATTTATTAAATGTTCACTATGTGGCAAACA
This sequence comes from Ornithorhynchus anatinus, assembly GCF_004115215.2. Taxonomy (NCBI): domain Eukaryota; kingdom Metazoa; phylum Chordata; class Mammalia; order Monotremata; family Ornithorhynchidae; genus Ornithorhynchus; species Ornithorhynchus anatinus. The sequence goes on from NC_041747.1 coordinate 27,104,118, forward strand.
CTCTACTAGGTGCCCATGGGGATGCGAGCAAATTGGCAGAAGGATAATAATGCTGGTATTTATTAAAAGATAGGTAGATAAAAGATTATGAGATTGGACCTAGTTCCGGTGCCATACGGGGATCAGTATCTATCTTATCACCATTTTGCAGATGAGGAAACTGAGGCCCGGAAAGGTTAAGTGACTTACCCGAGGTCAAACAGTAGGTAAGCGGCAGAGCCAGGACTAGGGCCCGGGTCTTCAGACGAATGGCAAGTTAGACGGCAAACTGAAATCCAGTGTCCATGCTTAAATGGCAGCAGAAGGCATTTAGGAAGGGAGAAGGGAGTCACTTCCAAAGCGGCAGAGTTACTGCGGGAGGGATTTGCCTCCGGCCATAGATAACCATTCCTTTGGTGTGCGGACAGGTCTACCCTAGTTTTTGAGTCCTCCGAGCCCACTGGACCCATGATTCTATGCTGTTCTGGGTATCGGAAAGCCCTCGATGTCCCCAAGTGGCCCGGTTAACGAGTAGAAGATGAGTGGCCCACTTATCCGAGAAAAAAAAGAACCCCTCCAGCAGAGTGCTTCTCATCGTCACCCCGTTTCTTAATTCTCTTTCCTCACAGCCCTCGAGCAGCCAGGAAGTGTTAACCAGCAGCTGCTCCTGCAGTGTTTGATGCACCGGTAGCATACTTAAACGCTGGGAACCGCTAACCGCATCCCGTCTCCTCCAAGGGGTTCTGTCACCATGAAATCCACTCGGGAGCTGGCAGCAATCTCCACTTGGTCCCTCGGAGCGAAAAAGGGGTTTAGTGAGGCTCCTGGCTTAATCATTCCCGGAGCAAGTGGATGGATGGATGGGGATGTCTTTCTTTGTCCAGGAGGGCCTTCGAGGCTTTGACAGGGAGCTTGGAAGTATGGGTTTGTTTGTTTACCTAAGATTGAAGCCTTGAATGAGCGAGTGGTTGTGATGAATGGTTGAATGGCTCAATCAATCAATGAAAGAGGGAATCGATCTGGGAGTGATGCTCTTTCGTCCGATTGCGGTTCACCCACGTCCTGCCGGCTTGGAATGCCCTCCCTTCTGGTATCTCTCAGACAATCGCTCTCCGCACTTTCAAAGCCTTTTTGAAGGCACCTCTCCTCCAAGAGGCCTTCCCTCACTCACCCCTCATTTCCTCTTTTCTCACTCCCTTCTGCGTTGCCCTGACTTGCTCTCTAGTCCCACAGCACTTACGTACATATCCGTAACTCATTTATTTATATTAACGTCCATCTCCCTGCCCTAGACTGTAAGCTCATTGCGGGCAGAGAATGTGTCTGCTATGGTGTTGAGTTGTACTCTCCCAATCACTTAGTACAGTGCCCTGCCCACAGTAAGCACTTAATAAATACTGTTGATTGATTCCCAAACGCAGGAACTAGCATTCATAAACCACCGAGCCACGAGAATACCAAATGAACTGGGGAGCCAAATAATCCCAACACCCCTTCCAACATTGCTCCAGCACGCCATTCTCTCCTGATACTATTTCCGTTCTGCCGACGTTCCCTCCTGGATTGGTGGTGTAGAAATCTTTAAGCCAGTTCCACTTGGCAGTCCCAATTTTCCTTCCTAATAATAACATTGATATTTAAGTGCTTACTATGTGTCAAGCACTGTAGTAAACCCCGGGGAAGATACAAGATAGGTAGGACCCTGTCCCTGTCCCACATGAGACTCACAATCTAAGAGGGAGAAAAAACAGATATTTAATCCTCATTTTACAGATGAGGCACGAGAAGTCAAGTGATTTGCCCAAGGTGGAATGGGGATTAGAACCCAGCTCCCCTGACTTCCAGGCCTGTGCTCTTTTCATTTGGCTGCGCTGCTTCTCTGGTTCTTTCCTCCCTTTCTTCCGTGTGCCTAGCAGAGAGAGGGAGAAATGCTCAGCAGACAGGGAATTAAGCATTAATCTCAAACACTGGGGATGAATCTTACGCTCCGTCTCTGGAGCCCTTCGATTTGATTACCCACCGACAACAATACAAAGCATACGATAAGTGCTCCAAATTGGGCCCTAGGGTTTGAATACAGAGAAAAGAGGTGAAGATTTTCCTTCTCTTCCCCAGTTCCTTGCCCCTGCGGGATCTGGGGACAGCACCTGGCAGTCAGTTGTTCACTGGTTTTAATAATAATAATAATAACGTTGGTATTTGTTAAGCGCTTACTATGTGCCGAGCACTGTTCTAAGTGCCTGGGTAGATACAGGGTAATCACGTTGTCCCACGGGAGGCTCCCAGTTAATCTCCATTTTACAGATGAGGTAACTGAGGCACAGAGAAGTGAAGTGACTTGCCCACAGTCACACAGCTGACAAGTGGCAGAGTGGCCTTGTGCCTCCAAGGTGGAAATGGGGAGGGGCGGCAGAAGCCCAGTAGGTAAACACTGATCCTTCAGGGCACTGCCAAGTCAGTTAGTTCATACAGTACAGTGATTTGCACCTAGTAAGCGCTTAACAAATACCGCAATTCTCCTTCTTCTTCTATTATTATTATTGCTATTATTTTTAAGCAGCAGCTGCATTTGAGAGCCTACTCTGTGAAGGCTCTTGGGAAGGTGCTCGAGATGGGGAAGGCGAGCAGACATAGAGTGCTGTAAACAGTACTAACAGAGAGTGGTAGTAAGTATAAGTAATCAACACCGGTGGATAGTGTTTTAATAACCAAAAATGTCAAGATGGTTAAAAGAAAGGCATGAGTGGGAAGGTTGATTAATCAGGGAAAGCATCATCAGGGAGGGTGTGACTTTTTGGAAGGGCTTTGAAAGAGGTGCTGTAAAACACTGAAAAAATATTCTCATTCCTGGTAGTCAAACCTGTCACTTGAGTCTCTTCCCTGGAAATGGGAGCCATCCTTCAGACTTTAGATATTGATAGCTGGAAACCAATTATTCGGTCAATCAATAGTATATATTGAGTGAAACGTATAGTAATAATAATGATGATGGTATTTGTTAAGCGCTTACTATGTGCCAAGCGCCGTTCTAAGCGCTGAGGTAGATACAAGGTCATCAGGTTGTTCCACACGGGGCTCACAGTCTTAATCTCCATTTTACAGATGAGGTACCTGAGGCACAGAGAGGTTTAGTGACTTGCCCGAAATCACACAGCTGACAAGTGGCGGAGCCGGGATTAGAACCCATTACCTTATGAACATATAAACTTTGATGACAAACTTTTGATGCCCCTCGTAGTTTTGTGTATTTCTAAGACTCCCTGATTATCATTAGATTGTCTCAACTGTGAGTCTCTTGCCTAGTCCTCCGTCTTCAAATTCATTAATTCATCTGAATGAATGGCAACCCTTCGGTCCACTGGTGCCGTAGGCACGGAATTGCAGTGGGAGAATAGAATTTCTTAAAGTCGTTTCCCGACCTTTCCCCTAACAGGCACCCTGACACTGAAAACACAGCACGTGCAGGATTCCAAGATGGGGTTTGTGATCAACGCAATCTATTCCATGGCCTACGGTCTTCACAACATGCAGATGTCACTCTGTCCGGGCTACGCGGGGCTCTGCGATGCCATGAAGCCCATCGACGGAAGGAAACTCCTGGACTCACTCATGAAGACCAACTTCACGGGGGTTTCTGGAGATACGATCCTCTTTGACGAGAATGGAGACTCTCCAGGAAGGTATTGTGCTTACTTGGAAAAGAGACTTGAGCGATTCTTCTGGGGTTAATAGTCCTTTTGGAGGAGGCACAATTAAAAAAAAAAAGGCTACTTTTATGGAAGAAATATGTAGTTGTCCATTTTCAAAGAAGCACCGGTGATGGTGAAATTCATCGTGTGTTTGTGCGCGTGTATCTGAAAAGGCCAATGGGGGACCCTCAGCCTCTCTTCAAAAGGTCGAATCATAGCTCACTGAAGTTTTTGAATTCTCCATGGGTTTTGGGCCCCTATCCCTAATGCACAGTTGAGTTTCAACTGAACTGTACCTCAATAACCATGTGCTATTTACTTCAACACAGTTATTTACCATACAGAATCAGTGTAAGACCATGAATGAAGACAATTTTGCTTTAAGGCAGAAATGCTGCTGAAAGGTTTGTTTGGCCCCTGCTGCTACTTAGTTTCATTATCCTCCAAGCTGAGGCTTGGCACCTCTGTGGAGTTGAGACTCTGGACATTTTCACTTTCCATCTTTTCACCGAGGTTAACTGAAAGAGTGGTAAAATGTAAAATGTAATTACAGGTCAGTCACGAGGGAGTCGGCAGAGATGCGACCCTGGCAGTTATAGGTGGCGTTTTCCTTCCCGTTGGAAGATGGCTGCTGACACGGAAAAGAAGAACAACATGTGACTAATAGTCCTTTCCTCACTTCATACGTGTGACAGCCATTCTTCTGTGTTCTAGACCCTGTTGGCAGGTCAGACTCTGGATTTTGCCCAGAGTCCGCCCGCCACTTTGTTCAAAATAAACGCCCCCTTCCTCTGATTGCTACTTGCCTAGGGGGTCTGATAAAGACACTGATTTCCCGCAAACTTCAAATCCACCATATTGTTTCAAATCTCAGTGCCGTGTGTCTTTATTATGTATCTTATTCTTTCCCTGTTTCAATCCTGGTGCTCACTGGTGTAGTCCTCAGAGCATGAGTAGGTTCTAGTTGACTGTTTACTCAGAGATTTACGTTGCAATAAGCAAGCTTGGATGCCGGTGGGCTGCCGTCGAAGCCCTCATTCCAACACCAGGATTAATGGTCTCAGCTCCTATGTGAGACTGATGACCTGAGGAAGAAGCCAGATGTGATGTCTAGGACAGCTCCAAGTCTCATAATCTTGGAGAACAATGAACAATCCTGTGGAGTTTTAGCAAAGGAATGGCAGGAAGAAATTTTGGTGAAGGACTTAATGATAAGCAGATGTGATTTCTCTCTCTTCATCCCCTTCTCTCTCTCTCTCTTATGCTTTGTCCATTTTTTCCAATTTTTTTTCACTCGTGTAATATCCCGATCCCAGAAAACGGTATAATGGGTTCAGAAAAACTGATTCCATCTCCTCGAAAAGGTGTTAAAATCTACACTCGATTTTTCTTTTGTTAACCGATCGGATGGGAATGACTACAGGCGAAGATAGGGCCACAATCCTCTCCTTCATATAACAGGGTACAAAGCACAGGACATCGAGACATAAAGTATCTGGGGATTCCAGTGGGAACTGAACTGGTTGATGGCATAAGGAATATATTTCCAGAGGAAGTTGTTGAGATTCTAAATATCAGTAACTTGGAGAGCAGCTAGAAAAATTCATGGATGAGAGATTCATAATGAATTACTTGAGGGAAAACTTAGGGATGTTAGAAAGTCCACATTGAGAAGGGCAACCACCCCCCGTCCTCTAGGTATTCTTCCTTGACACTGGTGGAGACAGAACGTTGGGCTGAACAGAAAGTTGGACTGACTCAAGTAATGGCATCTTTTATGTTCTCACCGTCTAACTTGTAGCCTAAAAGACCAGGAATATGGTCCAGTATCCCTAAACCACACTTGCATGGGAGTGACCAATGGCTAGGTGGTCAGAAACAGTCACAAGAAAGTTAAGATTTACTGACTGCAGCAGAAGCTGCCATTTAGTTTTTCTGCAATGGTCGGTCTGTTATAAAGAAGAAATTATGGAAATATGCGATAGCCTTCATTTATGTAAGAGGAATGAACAAGCAGAATGTCTGTTTCCTAAGAGCGAGAAGTATGTAAAACGTGTCCTTTCCATAGGATGTATCTGGATCTATTTAAAAAAGAACAGGAAAAGCGTTTTAGATGATAAAGGTTCATGGCTAGTACTTTGGGAACATGGATTGTTCAACAGAGCCTTTGATCAGTGGCGATTACTCCTTAGGGCTTAGTGGATTGGAGAAAAGTACCAGGCCATAGAACCTAGAAGCAGATATTAAGCGTGCATTAAAAATGCGAGTGAGGAAAGCTTTAAAGTTCAAACTAAAAGCTAGAGATTGACTAATGGTGAAGCGGTACTTTCTCCTGGACGTCCTCTAGTGTGACATTGAGTTCATTCCAAGTATATTTGCACACTGAATTGGGCCAAGCAGGAAATTGACAATACCATCTGGCCCTATACAGGCATGAACTGCAGTCGGCGGGCTCAACATCTCCATCACCAAAAAGCTGTGTGTTCTGACAGTCTAAGTCAGGAAGGGAATCATTAACCGTGCCTCTCACGGTCAGTATGCAGCCCTGTGGGACTTCTGACAATTCCAAGCACGGCGCAAAGACATTTAGTGCCCAGTGGGTGCCAGGTAGAGCTGGCATGGGGAAGGCATCGGTTCTTCAGTGCGAGAGGTAATGATGATTTGGGGAGGCCCTCTCCAGAAACCTCATACGGCTGAATCACAGATTCAAAGGGAATGGCAAGTCTCTGGGAGTTTTGTGAAATTGGAAGGTGAAGGCAGCTCCTAATTTGCTTTTTAGAAGCTGGTTGGGGTAAGAAATAATCACAAAGACTCTCATTTCCCTTGAAGAGCATTTCATGCCTGGAAAACATGCCATCTAACAGGAGATGAGCTTTGCCACTTTCCTCTGAGAAGCAGGGTAGCTCAGAGGAAGGAGCATGGGTCTGGGAGTCAGGGGATCTGGATTCTAATTCCGGCTCTGCCGTTCGGAATAACTGCCAATGTGTTTTGTGCTTTCTGGATCTGGAAAGAGAGTAAGGGAGTCTCAGAAATAGAATTTTTTTCATGGCAGACTTTTGGGGCAAAAAGCTAGTTAGATTTTAAAGGCAACAGGGGAAAACGTGCTATATTGTCCATGGAAATCTTATTCAGACTCTTGGAACTCTAGTAAAGCCATTTTTCTTCAGATAATCTTGGTTTTCTTCTCAATAATAGATAGTCATCTTTTCACCAGAGGAGGCTATTGTAGCTCAGGAAGAAGCCCAGAAGGGCAGCGATCATTGTACAGGGAGAGAAGTAAACAGGAGAAATGGGTAAAAGGAATACTTACCTCGAGCACCTTCGATTTCCAACTGCATTAAGCTTGGGGTTGTGGAAAATTCAGAAATGTCGGCCACAGCTGCCTATAAGTTAAAGAAATCAATCGGTTCCTTCTTCTCAGCTGAACAGTTCCATTCTTGTTCCAAAGGTATGAGATCATGAATTTCAAGAAAATGGGGAAAGATTACTTTGACTATATCAATGTTGGAAGCTGGGACAATGGGGAATTGAAAATGGATGATGAGGAAGTTTGGTCCAAGAAAAATACCATCATCCGATCCGTGTGCAGTGAACCTTGTGAGAAAGGACAGATAAAGGTAAGTGGGGGAGGGCAACAATTCTTTATTTTGTCCTATGTCATTCTAGGTTGGTTGTTTTAATGTTGTTTGCTGTACTTCCCTTTCTTAAAAAATGTTATTTGATGATGATGATGATGGTCTTTGTTAAGCACTTACTCTGTGCTGAGCACTGTTCTAAGCACTGGGGTAGATATAAGGTAATCAGATTGTCCCACGGGGGGGCTCACATTTGTTAATCCCCATTTTTACAGATGAGGTAACTGAGGCACAGAGCAGTCAAGTGACTTGCCCAAGGTTAATCAGGTTGAACACAGTCCCTGTCCCACATGGGGCTCGCAGTCTTAATCCACATTTTACAGATGAGGCAGAGAGGAAGAGAAGCGACTTGCCCAAGGTCACGCAGCAGACAAGTGGAGAAGCCAGGCGTAGAACCCAGATCCTTCTGACTCCCAGGCCCATGCGCTCCCGGGTAGGCCACGCTGCTTCCCTTTAGTCTGTAAGTGCCTTGTAGTCAGAGAGCTTGTCTTCCTCTTGTTTGCAAGTCACCACTCTGCTAAAATGGCACTCATCTACAGGAAGACAAATTAAACGTTCACCTGAAAGTCAAAACGAGGCCATTGGATCTGACCGATTCTAGAGAAAGGGCAAAAATGTACAGCAGTGTGGCCAAGTGGAAAGAACATGGGTTTGGGAGTCAGAGGGCCTGGGTTCTAATCCTGACTGCCATTTTTTATGGTATTTGTTAAGTGCTTACTATATGTGCCAGGTGCTGGGGCAGATACCAAGCTAATCTGGTATCTCGTGGGAGAGACGGGGGGAGTCACAGTCTTAATGCCCATTTTACAGATGAGGTAATTGAAGCCCAGAGAAGAGAAGTGACTTGCCTAAGGTCACCCAGCAGAAAAGCAGCAAATTACATGGTGTATGACCTTGGGCACATCACTTAACTTCTCTGTGCCTCAGTTTCCTCAAGTGTAAAATAAGGATTTAATACCAGTTCTCCCTCTCACTTAGACTGGACAGTGACTATATCTGATCTAATTAACTTATACCTACCCCAGTGCTTAGAACAGTGTTTAATGCATACTAAACAATTAACAAATATCATTTAAAAAAAATACCTCCTGCTTCCCAGACAATGTGAACTGAACATTAAGGGCTTCACATTTGTCCAGGGAGGAGAAGCTGCTACTTTCTTTTCCAGGACCAGTTAGGGTGCTAGAGGAAAGAATCCCTCATTATTTTGAATATCCTTTAGTTTGCCTCAATCAACCCTAATATATAAAGTACTGTTTTCCTTCTATCAATGGGAATTGTCCGGTGCCATCTCTGATACAGTTTTTCCCCTCGCATAGAATTCGTAACCTCTCCATTTTCTCCATTTTGCCATGAGAAAATGAGAGTGGACAGAAGAAGAAGATCACTAGCGAAAGAGGAAGCCCCGGCACGGTTTTCTTTGCAGGTCCCTCACTCTCTACTGAATGATTGATAAATGCTGTTCGTTTTCTGACACATAAAGTGCTAGTATCCCCTACCCTATCCCGAGTCCCCAGTTTTGTGCATCTTGTGAATCGGTATACTGTGAGTATGAAAATCAGCACCAGCGTCGTTATTGAAGAGCTCGCCTTGACACAGCCAGTGCTGTTTTCACATTGTAATCATACGGCCGTCTCTGGAATTTTATTTCCGCAACAGTTTGTTCTGCGGAGGCTAAGCAGACGTCGTGGGCGCCGGAGGATTTTGCCAGCTAATGTCCAGGAGATACCTGGGCGTTGGGTTTGCATTATGGCCCCCACACTAAATCACGGGCACCGGTTAAAGGGAGATAGGGCGGCGAGGGCCTGATCCCGAGGCCCGAATGACAGGGCCGGGAACGGTACTGACGTGATGCTGAATACCTGTCCTTGTTTTGCAGGAGGAGAAACAGAGGCAGAGCAAGTGTCAGAGTGGGATCCAGGCCTCCTCCTTCCCCAGCCAGGGTCCAGCTCTCTCATTAACGACAACATTTCCATTCCCATTTCATCCATTGTGACAGAGTGTTGGAATGTAAGGGAGACTCTGCTTTTCTTTGGACTTCCTGCCAGCAGGAGGTGGGGGAGGCATAGAATGGTCTGGAAGGGAGACGCCAAAACCCCAGTGAAAAGTCAGATGGCGAGCGTGCTCGGGGTGGCTGGGGAAGGGCTTCCCTAGGGCCCTTCTTGGAAATGAACCCCGGGCAAAAGAGAAATCTCCACAGTTCTCCCGTTTAGAGGTGGGAGGGTCTACCACAGGGAGCTACACTCTCCGCCTGCCCCTCCAGGGCACTGACACTGGGACATCCCATTATTATGCTGCCGGGGGTATAAGAACTAGAGGAAGGAGAGTCCAAATCCCCAGAACATGGAGGGAGATGCAGCCCCACACGTTAGAGCAGAAGCATCCAGCGATTTCCATGCTTCCACTCTCCATGAGTCCATCTCTGATCCCAGAGGCTGGGAGTTTGGGAAGCTCCTCTGCTTGGCTCTAGTCTTCCAAATTACTAAGTGCAAGAGCTGAATTCCTGGGAGTGAGGGAGCCCCTATTATATCCTCACTTTCCTGGGCCCCTTCACCGCCCCTAGGTTCATCCTTCTAGCCAAACTTTCCCTTTTGCAGTTTGTTCCCTGGTCAGGGAGGACGGGTCCACTCTCCCCCAATGAGAAAGGAAGAAGAGTCAAACTACCGGTGGACTCGAAAGTGGACGACCGAACTGGGCAATTTTGGTTTCAGAATTAGATTCCTACCTGGATAAATCCCTTCACCAAGAACCTCACTTTGGTGGGTTCTGGCTTACTTCCTGAGCCAAAACCACTGGGTCAAATTCAATACTTTGCAGTAGGACAAGTTGGGCTTCTTTAGCCTGAATTGGCCCCTCAGCATTCCAACATCCAGCTCCAATCATCTCTGGTAAAGTCTTTAAAAGGGAGTGTCTTTTTTTTTCTCTATTTTATTGTCTTTTGTACTGTAATGTTCGGGTGTTTTCAGAATCACAGCTCTTTGGAAAACGAGTTTACTGCAGTTTAGAAGGCTGAAGTTTATATGTGTTTAAGTGCCCACACATTTGCTCTAGAAATGTTATACAGTATTTTCAAAAGTATATATGTACACATACATATATATTTGTCCTTTATGTTGGAAGATGACGCTGCTGACTGTGATCTTTACCCACGAGTGGAAATGTGGATGGGAAGACCAATGCACGATCAGTGATCCCTCCCACATTGTCTTCACAGAAAGAGTGTCCTGTGCTGTGATGTTGCATTTGATATTTACAGGGTCTGGCATTGTTTTTTATTGTTCCTCTTAGTGGCATGCTCTTCCCTCAGGCTCTATTTGTAAAGAACCACCCCTTCTCCTCTTGGCTGCCCACCAGGCTGGCCTGTCCATCACTGTTGTCTCCCAACATAAATGCTTTTGCCATTTTTCCTAACTAATGAACTCCCATTAATTCACACCCTTGGTACATGTGATATAGAGGATGGTCAAAATGGCATCGCTCTACTGCACTGACTTAGCTGATGCCCTTCTGGGCCTTTCAGTTGCTTTCCCTGCTCTTCCTGCATGATTCACCCCTCCCAGTAGCTGCTTGGGTATCTAGCTATCATCCCATTCCCCTCACCCCCCACCGTGTTCTGCCCAGTGTAGTCGTGTTGAGATGGGCGTTGTCGGAAAGTCAGAAGACTGACGGTGATTCAGGGCCTCGGATGCCGGTCTCGATCTGGCAGGGGTTCCTCCCCCGCACTTCCTACGTGTTTAGCTTTTGCCCCCTTCCCACCTTTCCCAGGCCACAGACTGCAGCAACTCTGTGCAGGCCGGGTTATTTTCATCTTGAAAGAGTGGCTGAAGTGGAGGTCGTGGGGGGAGGAAGAGGATGATGGATCAGCCGTAGGGCAGTAGCTCAGTGGTTAGGGGCCCCGCAGGTCGGGGGGTGCTAATCTAATAGCACGAGAAGCAGAGTAAGATGCTGTCAGTGGTGTGTCCCTTCTGGCAGCCAGATAGGAGGGTTGGCTTTGCCCTCGCTCAGTGAACCTGGTCTGCCCAACCATGATGTGCCGTCCCCACCTTCAGTTCCTCAGCCTCCCCTGAATTGTGTTTGCTCCGGAAAGCCTACCTTGTTGAGAACAGCTGTCAGATCTGCCATCTGTCCCCATCGCACACCTTGTCATGGAAGATTAGCTGAAATCACATTCGCTGTGAAAAACAAGCGAATTCCATCACATCTGAATATGTCAGGCTGGATTGCTCTCAGACCGGCAACTAGACATAGGGAAATGGAGGTTTTGGTTTGAAATACCAAAGGTGGGCTTCCTGTATAATCCGCGACTTCCAGTTCGTGGCGTTCTGGAGAAACTATGTTTCGTCCCCTACGAAAATCATTTCTAAAGCCACCTTGAGTCGTAGTGACCATTAAGGAGTTCCTCTTCCTCCTTAAAACCTGCTTATAAAAGTCAAGACGACTCTCCTTTCAGTCATGAATCGCTCCCGTGCCTCAGTGTATTTTGAAAAGCAACGGTGCTATTGACTCTATACACTCATGGCTTTCGGCTTCCAACAGCCGACCGGTAGAGAGTCATTAGGGACCTCCAAATGTCGCTGAGGCCACCACTCCGTCCTAAGCACCATGTAACTCCACCTGTACCATGCCATATCGGTGGTTGGAAAAAAATCCATTTAGTGGCAGTGGAAAATGGCGTTTTAGTGCCAGTTTTCTAGAGGCCCTTTGGAGAATTCAGGAGAAATTTGACTTGATTAAGGGCGGAGGAAAGAGTAGTTGATAGGGAATGGGTGAAACCGGGAGTGGTTGTAAGAAAGCCAAGATCAGAAGAGGAACACTGCCCTAGTTATCAAGACCCCTGGCTTCTAATTCTTCCTCTGCCTCTGATGAATTATGCGCTCAGTCTCCTCATCACAAATCATTATTTTCTGGTTCTGGGCAAGCCTTTTAATCTCTTTGTACCTTTGTTTCCTCTCCCTGGAAATGGCTAAATAATTACAGGGTGTTTATAATGTCCCTGTGCACATTAAAGTTGAATAAATTTGGGAGTATACTCTCTGTTTTATCACAGTACAGTCTCCTCCTTCCTCCGTGCCATATGACCCAAACCCACAATCCACTCTAGAGATGTGATCTCCACTGCGGTTCGGCCTTTTCGGTTCTAAATAACAGTTCCGACCTGGACCACCGAGAGTGGACGATTAGGGGTTTAGAGTTGCCCAGAACTTTATAAACACCCTGTACCCGTCTCCACCTCATGGTAATGGCGGGGAGTCCTTTGGAGAATCCAAGATGGCATCACTCTGGTTCACGTAGACTGGCCCATATTTCAAGAAATAGGTGTCTATGTAAAGTGTACCTCAGGGATGTAAAGCTCATCATGCTATTGGACATTCCTCCCAGGTGATCCGAAAAGGAGAAGTGAGCTGCTGCTGGACCTGTACTCCGTGTAAAGAGAATGAGTTCGTCTTCGATGAGTACACGTGTAAGGCCTGCCAGCTGGGCTCCTGGCCCACTGACGATCTGACAGGTAAAACCCACAGGATACTGTGCTGTTCAGATTTCCAGCTCCACTGAAACCCGATGAACTTGCCAGATAAAGCCAAGGAGTGTCCGTTATATCCCCGAGGGTTTCAGATATGCGGGGTTTGGTTTGGGGGCGTCCTGAATGCTGATCAATCAATCAGTCATATTTATTGAGCACTGACTGCGTGCAGAGCCCTGTACTGAGCCCTCGGGAGGATACGGTAGAAGAGAGTTGGTAGACACGTTCCCTGCCCACAATCGCTGCTCCGCCACTTGTCAGCTGTGTGACTGGGGGCAAGTCACTTAACTTCTCTGTGCCTCAGCTGCCTCATCTGTAAAATGGGGATTAAGACTGTGAGCCCCACGTGGGACAACCTGATTACCCTGTATCTACCCCAGCGCTTAGAACAGTGTTCTGCACATAGTAAGCGCTTAACAAATACCAACATTATTATTATTATTGATTGATTGATAACACTGCTTTAGGCTTCACCTCTCTGTGCACTCCACCTGCCTTCCCCAATTCAACTCTCTGCTGCCCAAGCAAGGAGTTAGGTTGGATGCATTTGTCTGGGCACTGTAACCCCAGTGCCAGCTTAGCCAGATAATAATAATATAATAACGATGGCATTTGTTAAGTGCTTACTGTGTGCGAAGCACGGTTCTAAGCGCTGGAGAGGATACAAGGTGATCAGGTGGTCCCACGTGGGGCTCACAGTCTTCATCCCCATTTTACAGATGAGGTAACTGAGGCACAGAGAAGTGAAGTGGCTTGCCCACAGTCACACAGCTGACAGGTGGCAGAGCCGGGATTCGAACCCATGACCTCTGACTCCCAAGCCCGTGCCGTTTCCACTGAGCCACGCTGCTTCTCGTCAATGCTCACTATGTGCTAAGCAATGGGGCAATTACAAGAGAAGGAGATCAGACCCGATCCCTGGCCCGGAGGCGGTTATCAGTCCAAGAGGGAGTCGGAGCGGGTATCCTACCCCCATTTTACAGGGGAGGATCCTTCTCTTTTTACTTAACCCAGGTCTAAGGCGTGAAAGAAACAGCTGTTTATTTAAAACAGCTCTTTGATATCATAGGAAAAGAATCAATTATCTCCAAATGGTATTTTCTACCCAGTAATAACTCATCTTTGGCTATTTGCAATTCCCTTGCAAATGAAATATTTAACCGTAATATTTCCAGAAAGAATATATTTTTTTTTTCCAAGATCTTTCTGTTCTTCACCCATATAGAGCTGTAGTGTAGTAGGTTCAGTTGAGGATTGCTCAAAAACCATTTGGAAATAACTAAATCGGACCAAATAGTGTTGTGGTTTTATTGATTTCAGCTCACGGTGAATACAGAAAGCCTAAAGAAAACTGTTTTTCCCACCACAGACTATAACATATTATGAAACAACGTCTGTCATCACATTATCCAACCCAGTGGGACGATGCTCTGGGTAGTGTCGGTATGTTGTACGAGGAATAGGAAGCAGATAAATGCTTCACATCAGGCAGAGCAAAAAAACACTTCAGGTATCATATGGCCCATGGTGCTCAGAGACAGTTTAAAGTAATCTGTTGCAATGAAACGGGGTGGGGTTTAATCAGGCTGGAAAATAGGCTGGGCCTGACTGCTTTTCTCTAAATGCTCATGAGACAATCCAATAAAACTTCAAGTCACAAACGGGTGATGTGTTTTCCACCTGTGCCTGAAACTTGCTAGTTTGCTGGAGCCTTCTCCCCCCTTCTCAGCGGCTTGAAAGGGCGGAGAGGGTGGGAATCTCCTCAGGAACCCTTTGGGTTGCATGCATCCCTGCCCCACTCAGTTCCCCAATTCACTGCTCGGTACTCAATAAAGAGGTGCTCAAGAAATGCTGCTGACGACCAAGTTCTTTCACTTGACTTTTTTAAAAATCCGTGTCTGTGGGAAAGTGCCAGGAGAATGCGTTGCGGGTCCGAACCTAACGTTTTGGGGACCAGGGGAAGGAATAATGAATAGCTGGATGTGGGAGAGGACGGGGGAAGCCATGTAGATTTGATGAACTAAATAAGACTTAGAGGGTGGAATTAATGTAATTTTATTTGAAGATACAGCAGCAAAAGTAGTATTTCTTGGCCCTACTGGGTGAAAGGAGCAGAAGCAGCGTGGCTCAGTGGGAAGAGCATGGGCTTTGAGTCAGGGCTCATGAGTTCGAATCCCAGCTCTGCCACTTGTCGGCTGTGTGACTGTGGGCGAGTCACTTAACTTCTCTGTGCCTCAGTTCCCTCATCTGTAAAATGGGGATTAAGACTGTGAGCCCCACGTGGGACAACCTGATTCCCCTATGTCTACCCCAGCGCTTAGAACAGTGCTCGGCACATAGTAAGCGCTTAACAAATACCAACATTATTATTATTATTAACTAAATGTACTCGCCAGAAAAAAAGTTGATTCGTTCTTGGGAAAAAGCGCCTAGCACGTGCAAGATCTAATCTATCTGCCTATAGGCTGGCGAGATATTAGTCAGGGCGGCTTGGAGGAAAACTTTGGAGATATCTGGCTATCAGGAGCCCCTTTTCTCCATACCCGACAGCCCTAAGCTGCCCTCTTCTAGTTGAGTCTGCCTCTCCTCCCACACGCCTTCCCCATCCAGCTCTCTCCAACCCCCTCTTCCCATCAGCGCATCCTCGGCCCCCTTTACCCTCCCCCGTGCTAACGCTGAGTGGCTTTAGGATTCCGGCACACGGCCCCTGTTGGACACGGGGCTCACGGTCTAAGTGGGAGGGAGAACAGGTATCGAATGCCCGTTTTACAGATGAGGAACCCGAGGTACAGAGAAGATAAGTCGGTAGACACGTTCTCTGCCCACAGTGAGCTGTGTATTGAAAACAGCCCACGCTCTTCCCTCACCCATCTTACGGCGTGAGCTGCAGCCCTCTCTTTTGGAAGCCATTCCTCGCCAATACGCATTTCCGATCAACCTTCTGCTCAGTGCTTTTCAGCATTAAATATGAAACCTTAGGCCTCAATTATGAAATCAGTCATCACGGGCGGTCTCAAATCCCACCAATAAAATGTAGCCAACGAAGGAGAAAAATATAGCCCTCGTTTTCGGCTCTTTGTGGGATTGTATTAAAGGAATCTGGGGAACAAAAGGAGTCATAAACCTTGCAAGGCGTGAAATAGGATGGAACAGATGATGAAGGCACTGGTTATGAGTCACCTCCATGGCCACCTTAGCAACCATCCCCCCATCAATCCTGGTTTTCTGGCCCCGGGATCTATGGCCCATTCAGAATATGATCTGCTGTTTTCTGCTTCGCAGAGTACCAGGGTTATAAAGCGAGTGAATTAGCGGTCAGTCATTCCCTTTGGGAGAAGTTTAATTAAATGGGTCCGG
Organism: Ornithorhynchus anatinus; assembly: GCF_004115215.2. Classification (NCBI taxonomy): domain Eukaryota; kingdom Metazoa; phylum Chordata; class Mammalia; order Monotremata; family Ornithorhynchidae; genus Ornithorhynchus; species Ornithorhynchus anatinus. Next base: position 27,120,299 of record NC_041747.1, read on the forward strand.
AAGACTGGAAACGTACACCTGGTTGATGGCACTTCTGCTCTCCAGGAAGCCCGTTGGACTCACCATCTCGCTCCATCTCTCACCATCTCCCCTTAAAACTTGATGAGATGAGAATAAGTGGGGGATTTAGTAAGAGCTTGCTCTCTGCTAAGCAGTGGGGTAGGTGCAAGTACACAGCCCCTGCCTCACGCAGGACTCTTAATCTAGTTTATCCCTGTTTTACAGATGAGGAAACTGAGGCCCAGAGAGGTTAAGGGACTTGGCTAAAGTCACAGTAGAGGCCAGTGGTGGAGCTGAGACTCAAACCCAAGTCACCAGGGACTGAGATAGTCCTGGAAAGTACCAAGCTCTTTCTATTCAGCCTCGCTCCGAATGCGTCTACCCACTCTGCTGCATTATACTCTCCCGAGCGCTTAGTACAGTGCTCTGCATACAGGAAGCCCTTAAAAATTACAACTGATTGATTGATCGAAAGGTGATTAGCTCTTACCCGATTGTTGGCTTCTTAATCTCTCTGTACCTCAGTTTCCTCATCTGCAAAATGGGAATGAAATACCCGGCCACCCCCCCCCCCCCAGAGGGTGGTCTGATAATCTACCTCAGCATTTAACATAGACCTTAGTTAATGCCATCATGAACACCTCCCCATATCTGCAGGTGTCATCAGTGGCTACCCTGAGGAAAAACCATTAGGCTAATTAATGAATCGGTCACATTTATTGAGCACTTACCATACACAGAGTGCCATACTAAGCACTTGGGGGAGCACACTACAACAGAATGAGCGTACATGTCCCCTGCCCATAAAAAAACTCGCAGTCTAAAGTGGGAGACAGACATCAATACGAAGACGTGATATATAATTTAAAGATACGTACGTAAGCGCGGCGGGGTTGGGAATGGGGTGAATATCAAAGGTCCAAGCGCAAGGCTAACATCTCATCGGTCAAGAACCGAACCCTCCACCACCTTCCCCTCCCCACCGCCTCTCTCATTTCCCCTCTTGTCAGAGATTCTGGAGAACTTGTCTTCCTGGTATGACTTCCACTCAGATGGCTTATTGTACACTGAGCTCCCGCTGGCTCTCACCGTGAGGCCAGCCTGCTTGCAGGATTGAGCATATTGTGGGGGCTTGTTCCTTTCTTCTTTGATCTATGTCTTCTTTACGTCCTTTATGTATGCGCATTAGGTACGAATAAGAATGCGCTCATGTGGCTTCCTGGCTGACATGACTCACCGTTTCCCTTGGAGTTTGCCCAGAAAATCGCCCCGATCGAGGTCTTAATTGGGTTGTTTCTTCTGCGCCGGTCGGACGAGGTGCAGGGTATTGCAGACCTTTGTCTGCTTGACAAGTACACCCAGTTCTTCTCTGAGAGGGGGCCGAGTCCTTGCTGGAACCTTGCATTAAGGAAGTGTCCCGCTCTGGCACTCCTGGGTCCAGTGCTCTTTCTTCGGACCGTTTGGTCCAACCCTCTGCCGCGCTGTCTTCAGAAAGGTTCTCTTTGTCGAAAGCACATTTCCTAATTCCGTAACGGGGGTCTAGCCAAAACGTGTACCGAAAACCAGCACTGTGGGAGTACTGAGTTCATTTCCTTTTCTAAAGAGATGCAGCTTGTCCTGGTGGAAAGAGATTTCTAGTCTTGGCTCGGAAACTTGCCTGCTTTTCTTTCCATTTTTCTTAATGGTATCTGTTAAGCGCTTACTACGCGGCAGGCGTGGTTCTAAGCCCTGGGGTAGATACGAGATTAGCCGGTTGGAAGCGGTCCGCATAGGGCTCACGGTCTTAGTCCCCATTTTACAGATGAGATAACTGAGGCACAGGGAAATTAAGTGACTTGCCCAAGGTCTCCCAACAGACGAGCGGCAGAGCCAGCATTGGAACCCAGATCCTCGGACCCTCGGGCCCGTGCTCCGTCCGCTGGGCCGTGCCGCTTCCCTGGGGTTGCGTAGGATACAGTCCCGCCAGCCTCAGGGCCGCAGAGAAGAGTTCTGGACCGAAAGACCTGGGTTCTAATCCCGGCTCCGGCACTTGTCTGCTGGGTGACCTCGGGCAAGTCACTTCTCTGCGCTTCAGTTCCCTCAACTGCAAAGTGGGGATTAAGACCGACGGCCCCTCGTGGGACGGGGACTGCGTCTAACCCGATTAGCTGGTATGTTCCCCAGCACTCAGTACAGTGCCTGGAACCCAATCAGCACTTAACAAATGCCATAAAAAACCAAAAAACCAAGCTTCTGGATGAGAAAAATCCTCTGGGAGATCAACACGCACCTGTCGGGTGAGCCCACTTTCACACGTGCTCCGTCTCTGCGCAGGTTGTGACCTGATCCCCGTGCAGTACCTCAGGTGGGGCGACCCCGAGCCCATCGCGGCGGTCGTCTTCTCCTGCCTGGGCCTGCTGGCGACGCTGTTCGTGACGGCCATCTTCATCATGTACCGTGACACCCCCGTGGTCAAGTCTTCCAGCCGGGAGCTGTGCTACATCATCCTGGCGGGCATCTGCCTGGGCTACCTGTGTACTTTCTGCCTCATCGCCAAGCCCAAGCAGATCTACTGCTACCTGCAGCGGATAGGCATAGGCCTCTCCCCCGCCATGAGCTACTCGGCCCTGGTCACCAAGACCAACCGCATCGCCCGCATCCTGGCGGGCAGCAAGAAGAAGATCTGCACCAAGAAGCCCAGGTTCATGAGCGCCTGCGCCCAGCTGGTCATCGCCTTCGTCCTGATCTGCATCCAGCTGGGCATCATCGTCGCCCTCTTCATCATGGAGCCGCCCGACATCATGCACGACTACCCGAGCATCCGGGAGGTCTACCTGATCTGCAACACCACCAACCTGGGGGTCGTCACTCCCCTCGGCTACAACGGGTTGTTGATCCTGAGCTGCACCTTCTACGCCTTCAAGACCCGGAACGTCCCGGCCAACTTCAACGAAGCCAAGTACATCGCCTTCACGATGTACACCACCTGCATCATCTGGCTGGCCTTCGTGCCCATCTACTTCGGGAGCAACTACAAGATCATCACCATGTGCTTCTCGGTCAGCCTGAGCGCCACGGTGGCCCTGGGCTGCATGTTCGTGCCCAAGGTGTACATCATCCTGGCCAAGCCGGAGCGCAACGTGCGCAGCGCCTTCACCACCTCCACCGTGGTCCGCATGCACGTCGGGGACGGGAAGTCGTCTTCCGCCGCCAGCCGGTCCAGCAGCCTCGTCAACCTGTGGAAGAGGAGGGGCTCGTCGGGGGAGACCCTGAGGTAAAGTTGGCCTCTGGGGAGGGCCGGGGGGGGGCGGCCGCGGTTCGGGTCCGCGGGGAGGGGTGGCCCGAGGCCTGGGGCTGCTCTGGACGGTTCTCATCGGGAGGCGGGGGTCGACAGAGGGGCGTCGGACATTCTCGGGTGCGGTCGGTGGACACCTGAAGCGTAGGGAATGACGGTCAGTGCGATGAATCGACGGGTTAATAATAATAACACGAACAAGGAGAACTGTGGTATTTGCTGAGCTCTCCGGTGTGCCAGGTACTGTACTAAGCGCTGCGGTGGATACAGACGGATCGGATTGGACACAGACCCTGTCCCTCGTGGGGTTCACCCTCTCAATCCTCACTTTAGAGATGAGGGAACCGAGGCCCAGAGAAGTGAAGTGACTTGCCCAATGCCACACAGCAAACAAGTGGCAGAGCTGGTGTTAGAACCCACGACTTTCAGACTCCCAGGCCCGTGCCCTAGCCACTCTGCCATGCTGCTTATAGTTGGGGCCATTTGGGCCCGTGGAAACAGAATCAGAAGACCTAGGTTCGAGTTCAGCTCCTCCACCTGCCCAGCGACTGAACTTGGGCAGGTCATTCGGGCTTTTCAGTCTCACTTTCCTCATCTGTAAAATGGAAAGTGACTTCGTGTTCTATTTCCATCATAGACTGGGGGTCCTGGGCAGGGAACGGTGACTGTGTCTGACCTGATTATCTTATTTCTATCCCAGTGCTTAGCACAGGACATGGCACATTGCGAGAACTCAGTAAGGGCCATCGTTATTATTACTCTTCTCCTCTGAGTCGCGGCTGCTGCTGTGAGGGGCAGCCCTACCTGTCAGCAATCCCCGGGAAGATCGACTGATTTTTAGAGGTGTCGGGGAGTGATGTGATTGTAAGGTCGGAGGAAGCGGGGTTGCCCAGTGGATAGAGCAAGGGCCTGAGAATAATCAGAAGGACCTGGGCTCTGCCGCTTGTCTGCTGTTTGACCTGGGGCAAGTCACTTCACTTCTCTGTACCTCACTTCCCTCAGTCGAAAAATGGGGATTAAGACTGTGAGCCCCAGGTGGGACGGGGACTGCGTCCAACCTGGTTATCTTGTATCTGCCCCACTGCTTAGTACAGTGCCCGGCATATAAGTAAGTGTTTAACAAATGCCGCGTTGAGAAAAGAAAAAGCAGAAGTAGGAGATCTGGGGTCCAGGTGGGATGATAACTGGCTTGGGTGAGCAACAAGCACCCGTGCCGCACTTGATTCGAAGGCCCAGCTTACCCCAGACTGTGTAAATCACTTCCCTCTAGTGGTCCTGGCTGCCTTTAGAATATTCAACCGGCACTAATAAGGCTGATGGAAGGATTCAGTTTATCCCAGTGAATAGAGGCTTTTGTTTATGAAATCCTAGCACCGAGCCCCTCGTGCTTTCTCCCGATTTGGGATTGCTCCTTGCTGACCACAGCCATGTCCACTGGATCGTTGCTCCTGTCTCGAATCCCCCAGCAGTACTGCCACTAAATTCCCCGGGGATGCAGAAATAGGGAGTCGAGCCTGGGATTGCTGGGTTTTATTTAGTGGTTTTGTCTTTCTCCTCCGGCAGCGTTCTGTGGTCCCTTTGCTCACTGTCCTCATCTGTAAAATTGGGCGTGACTTCCTGTTCTCTTTCCATCTTAGACTGGGAATCCTAGGGGACTCGTGGAAGGGTTCATAGAATCCTAGCGGTGAGCCCCTGGACTTTCTCCTGATCTGGGGTTGCTTTGCTGACCACATCCAGGGTTCGTCGGATCGCCGCCCCTGGCTAAAATTCCCCCGGCGGGATCCCCATTTGCTGATTCCAGCCGGTCAGTTTCCACTAAATTTCCTGAGGATGCAGAAATAGTGAGTCGAGGCTGGGATTGCTGGGTTTTATTAAGTGACCTTCTCTTTCTCTCCCGGCAGAGCTCTGAGGTCTCTGCCCGGTCCTTTCTAAAGGAACATCTGGAATTTGTAGGCTCAGTTAGGAGGGGACCAAGCTGAGGATTTATAGCCGTGCCTTCCTGAAGCACCGAGCCTGTCTCCGCCGTGTCGGCTCAGACTTCAGGCTGACCCGAGGGAGGAACAGAGGCTCTGGAACGAGTGGGGTGGGGAGAGGGACGTCTCCCCGGACAGCGGCACCGAGGTCGTGCAGAATCAGCTCGTTGTGGATCTGGAATGTGTCTGTTGTATTGTACTCTCCCAAGTGCTTAGGACAGTGCTCTGCACAGAGCAAGTGCTCAATAAATACAATTGACTGACTTCCACAGAATGGCAATATAACATCATCTTGCTACTCCGCGCTCCTGCATCCGCTTGTCTGGTGTTGGAAAGGGCCACCGGTATCCCTAGTAGATGCCCGCGACATGTTTACATGTCTCTCTCCGCCTCTAGGCTGTAAGATCGTTGTGGGCGGGGAACGTGTCTTTTATATCGTTGTATTTACTCTCCCAAGTGCTTAGCACAGTGGCCTCCAAACAGTAAGTGCTCGATATATACGATGGATTGCTTGATTGCAGGCGAGCTATTTTCCCCTAACACACAGCCGCTCCAGGGCCTACTGTAGCAACAGCTTCCTCATAGCTGGTGTGTCGCCAGGTGTAAACCGAGGTGCGGTTGGCAGCCATTTTGTGGCCTATATCACAAACTACTGCCTGACTGGATTGGTATTTCTCTCCCACCGACGGGCCAGCGAGTGGGAAGCGATGCTGCTCTGAGACAAATTAGGAGAGATCGAAGCATGCGGAAGGGAAGGGCTGTAGAGCGAAGGTTTTCTCCCTCACCCCGTGAGGAGAGGACGTGAAGTTAGAACCCTCCTGGGGCGAGGGGATATTTGAACTAAATAAGTAAACCGATTCCATACCTTCCGGGGTTCAGCAATCATCTAGGGAACTACCCCAGTGTCCGTGTAATGAAAGAGCAGAAAAGCAGCCCCACGGGGCATCTAGAGAGCAGCGCAAGGTTTTATTTAAGAGGGAGTGTGTCAGGGTAGAATTTTTAAGGGAACGTGCTATTTGTGTCACTGATGCATGGAGGTCCCTATGATTAACGTTTACAGTTCTTGACGCTAATTTATAGCACACTGGAGTGTTGCAGCGACTCACTGTCAAACAGATAATGCCAGGGTTTCATTTACAGCTTTCGCATCAGCTGCAAGTCGACAGATAAAGAGGCTGCTCCGGCCTAAATAAAGCCGTGCATCTGGTTTAGCCGTAAACTGGGAGGGTGTGCAAGACTGCCGCTGTTGGCAGCTCAGGAGCCACTGAGTTGTGTGTCCCGGAGAACCCCTCTCCTCGCTCGTTTGTAGGTGGAGGACGAACCACTCGTTTCCGCCTGAGGTCTAATCCTCGTCGGGGACACGATTTGAGGTGGATGAGCAAGGAGCCCTTTCTCTTCGGGACCGGTTCTTTCTTCCCTTTCACAAAGATCATTTCCCAAATCAGGCTGTTAATTACTGAATCACACATATCGGCTCTCAAATTAGAAATGCCATCTGCTAAGCCTCCAAAACTCCCTTCGGTATACAGTGTCTAGAAAATTGCTTCACTACTCTGGCAAACATAGACGATGACTAGAAGATCACGGGGAGGAAACAGACCCTCTTAAGCCCTCCGGAATTTCCAATCCACCCATAGCCGTGTGATTTCATTTCCAGTAAAAAGTCGACAGTCTCAGCGATTGATTAGGGAGCCTTGGATCGATGTCCACAGAAATTCAGGGGCCGTCCCACTTATCCAGAACGGCCACCCGTGTTCAAATGGCCGTCCAGGTTTTACCATACTTCATTGATCCGATACAGGGACTGGATTTAGCAGCATCAGTAAGTCACTGGAGGCTTTAATTGCCTGGAAAACTGATCAGAGCCCAGTTTTTAGCAAAAGCTAGGGAACATGCAATCAATATCAATCAATCAGTGGTATTTAAAGAGCTCTTACCGTGTGCAGAGCACTGTATTTACTATGCATCTGGGAGAGTACAGTACAGCAGGTTGGTATATACGTTCCCTGCCTACAAGGAGCTTTTTACTTTCTAGAGAGGGAGACAGACGTTGATATCGACAAATAAATTCACCACTATTTCCATTAGTGCCGTGAGGCTGATGAAAGATAAGATCAGAAGTGGTCCTGGTCGTATACGGGACTCGCAGTCGTAGAGATAAGTAGACCGGTCTTCTTCCCATGTCGCAGATGGGGAAACTGATGGACAAAGCAGTTCAGTGACTTGCTCGGGGTCACATAACAGGCCAGGCAGAGCTGGGGCTAGAAATCACTGTTCCTCATTCCCGGTCTCATGCCTCTACCACTAGGCCACACTGCCTCCTTAAGACCCCCCCACCCCAGTCGGTTCTACAGGCAACACCTGGGTTTGGTAAGAAGGGGAGGAACCAGAGAAGAGTGAGGGGGGCCTTGTCCTGATATAGACCCAGCTGGATTCTCCTTGACTTTCAGTCACTTAGTACAGTGCCTTGAACACAGCAAGCTCTCAATAAATACGATTGAAAGAATGAATGAAGAGTATTTAAGTTGAGGGTGGGGTATGAGTCAAAGGTGGCATAAACTGAGAAGCAGCGTGGCCTAGTGGCAAAAGCACGGGCTTGGGAGTCAGAGGACGTGCGTTCTAATTCTGCCTCCGCCACTTGTCTGCCGTGTGACCTTGGGCAGGCCACTTAACTTCTCTGTGCCTCAGTTGCCTCATCTGTATAATGGGGATTAAGACTGCGAGCCCCACGTGGGACAACCTGATTACCTTGTATCTACCCCAGGGCTTAGAACAGTGCTCGGCACATAGTAGGCACTTAAATACCATAATTATTAGAAACATGAATGCAGCTGATGATAGCAGGATTGTCTTTATGAGCAGCACAAATGTCTAGGTAATTTCCATGTCACTAGGTAGTGAAGGAAATGGAAATAATAACTTGGAGAAGCCCAGAGATATACTGATCAAATATTCCACTCTCTAAAGCACTCAGTCAGCTCACCCCGTTCTACTTCACTTCACTAATCTTCTACTAGAGTCCAGCCCACTCACTCCACTCCTCTAGCACCAGCTTACTCGCTGTGCCCCGATCTCGTCTATCTCATCACCTTTCCCACATCCTTCCCCGTAGTTTGAAACTCCCTCTCCCTCCATATACTCCAAACCACCGTTCTCTCCACCTTCAAAGCAATATGAAAGCCTCCTCCAAGAGGCCTTCCCCGATTAAGCCCTCTTTTCCCCAGTTTGATCTCCCTTCTGCGTTGCCTCCGCACTCGGATCTGTGGCCTTTGGAGATTTGATATTCACCCCAGCCCACAGAACTTGTGTCCATATCTTTCAGTTATGTATTATCAATTACTTATTTATCCACATTAATGTCTGTTTCCCCCTCTAGACTGACAGCTAACTATGGGCGGGGAAAGTGTCCGCTAATTCTGTTATATTATATTCTCCCAAGTGCTTAGTACAGTGCTCTGTACCTAGTAAGCCCTCAATAAATGCCATCGATTGATTGATTGAAGGTGGTCCAGAGGTTGACTGTGGTCTGGAGCGACTGATCACTTATTACGTTCCAAACACTGTACTAAATACTGGGGTAGATACAAGATCTACTTCAGGTGTCTCTCAGATCCAGCACGTTGTGAGAATATGTAGAGCGGAACATATTTGTGTGATAATTTCTGTCCCCTTCTCTACTTAAAGACACCTAGCATGTTCTAATGTTTAGAGTACAAGTCTGAGAGCCAGGAGACCCGGCTTCTAATTCCAGCTCTGCCACTTGCCTGCTGTGAGATCTTGGACAGGTCACCTAACTTCTTTGGGCCTCAGTTTCCTCACCTGTAAAGGGGGATTCAATGCCCATTTTGCAGACCTCCTTAGACAGTGAGCCCCATGTGCGACAGGGGCTGGGTCTGACCTGATTAACTTGTAGCTGCCCCAGAATTTAAAAGACTGCTTGACACACAGACTGCATTTAAGAAATATCGTAATGATAAGGATGGTTATTTTTATCCCAACCCAGCCACTGGTCTGCCGTGTGACCTTGGGCAAATCACTTAATCTCTTCCGTGCTTCAGCTGAGTGCTTAGTACAGTTCCTGGCACATAGTAAGTACTTAACAAATGCCATTATTATTATTATAATGGGAATAATAATACCTCTACTCAGGGATGTTAGGAGGATCAAACGGAATCCTTAATGTAGGAGTATCAGAAAGGTAAAAGTGGTATAAAAATTCATAGAGGAATTATTATTCCCAAAGACTTCTCTTTCCGACTGTGAGTCTCCTCACCAATTTATTGCGACCATCCAGGAAAATTATTCTATTCTGCCTCAAAATGCGGAATCCATCTCTGATCTGAACATGCCAAAAAGGTCTAATCATTGCAGAAATGTTCTGTGCGTGTAATGATATGTGTCCTCTTTTTTATGGCCGAATTTTCCACAGCGGCACCTCAGCAAAGACACGGCAAACAGTGACTGTCAAAACAGAATCATTGCTGAGCTACCTCTCGAGTGTACGATCTGGAACTGAGTCACTATGACTCAAATGATCTGTTCCCGTCCTAACCTGTTAGAAAAGAAACATGCATATGGTCATACCTAAAAATAATAACAATAATTATGGTATTTGGTAAGCGCTCACTAAGAGCCAGGCATTGTTCTAAGCGCTGGGGTGAATACCCGATTAGACTGTAAGCCCCGATTAGACTGTAAGCCCGTCAAAGGGCAGGGACTGTCTCTATCTGTTACCGATTTGTACATTCCAAGCGCTTAGTACAGTGCTCTGCACATAGTAAGCGCTCAATAAATACTATTGAATGAATGAATGAATGAATACAAGCAAATTGGGTTGGACACAGTCCCTGTCCCATGTGGAGCTCACAGGCTCAATCCCCATTTTGCAGATGAGGTAACCGAGGCACAAAGATGTGAAGGGACTTGCCCCAAACCACACAGCAAACAAGTGGCGGAGCTGGGTTGAGAACCCATGATCTTCTGACTCCCAGACCCGTGCTCTATCCGTGAACGAAGTTGTTTAGTCTAGCCGGCTGTTCAGCTGGCCTCCTGTTGAAGATTCAGCTCCTCTCATGAAGAGATTCAGGATCTGTCCCTGCCCCCTTGAAATACAAACGCTCTCAACACACACACAGACACGCCCCCACACGCCCGTAGACACCACCAGAAAAAAAAAGGCCAAATCTAATATGCAGATTAGCTTCAGATTGGCTCCATGCATACAACTTGCAGTAGAGCAGGTGTTCCATGGAGCATCCAGAATGTCTGCCTCATTTCGGTCTGTAGTTTATGCATGTGGAAGCGATTTCACTGGGAAAGTTCATTAAGCATCCGGGCATCGATTGCACACCTGAAGGCATAATGATAAGTCACGCCTAGAATACCCCTTTCGCATGACGATGATGATCAGAGGCTTATTAGCAATGCGCTCCAGTCTAGACCCATCTGGTGGGTCCCTGGAACCTTGGCAAGTGATTATGGAACATTACTATCCTATCCCGTTTAGCCCTCTTGGTTGGGTCCGTGAAAATGGAGTAGTAAGTGGCAGAGAGCTAAATAAAGTATGATTTCTCCATAGGAAATAGCATGAAGTGCCTGAATACATTCACAAGATCCTAAAAAGTTGACTAAAACCATAGAAGTATATTGTTTTATGTATACAATAAACACATTGATAGGGTCAAATATATTCAAGTCAGTGAAAGTGCTTTTGATATTGAGCGTGAGGGGGATGGAGTTTAGTGTTATCTTGAAGTGAGAGAGTGCTGTAAGGAATACCGGCCTGAAAATTAAGTAGCACCATTGCAGAGGAGTTTTATAATGGGGGATGAATGAATTCCAAAATCTCCATCTTTCCCTCCTCCTCCTCAGTGGGCAGAGCACAAGAGAGTGACCAACGGTCCTCTCAGGGTGAGAAATCAAGCGTGTTATCGAGTATCAGCCTGTCTCTGCCCTTTTCTGGAGTGTGATTCGGGCAGTTCATTCTTGATTGTGCTTCGGTCTCTGCCTAGGGCCCGAAGGAGGAAGGAATTGGCATGATTCCTTCTTGAGGGTTAGAAACACTCTCAGATGACCTCTCCTCCTCTTCTCCTCTACTCTTCCCCCTCCCCCTTTCTCCCTCCCTCTTTCTCTCTCCCCTCCCCCACTTTCCTTTTCCTCTCCCGCTCTCCTGTTCTCCCTCCCCCTTTTCCCCTTTTCCCTCTCCCTCTCTTCATTTCCACCTCTACTTTCCCTCTCTCCTTTTTTTATTCCCCTTTCTCTTTCCCTCTCTCTCCCTCTCTTCCTTGCCCCCTCTCCTTTTCTCCCTCCCCCTTTCCCCTTTCTCCTCTCCCTCTCTTCATTTCCCCCTCTACTTTGTCTCTCCCTCTCTCCTCTTCTCCCTTCCCCTTTCTCTCTCTCTCCCTTTCTTCCTTTCCCCCCTCCTTTTCCTCTGCCTCTTTTCCTCTCTTCCTTTTCTCCCTCCCCTTTTCTCCCTCTTTCCATCTCTTCCTTTCCGCCTCCTCTCCCTCTCCCCTTTTCTCCCTCCCCCCTTTTCACCCCTTTCCCTCTCTCCCTCTCTTCCTTTCCCCCTCTCCTTTTCTCCCTCCCTCTTTCCCCCTTTCCCTTTCCCTCTCTTCATTTCCTCCTCTTCTTTGTCTCTTCCTCGCTCCTCTTCTCCCTTCCCCTTTCTCTCTCTTTCCCTCTCCCTTTCTTCCTTTTCCCCCTCCTTTTCCTCTCCTTCTTTCCCTCTCTTCCTCTCCCCCTCCTCTCCCTTTCCTCTCCCTCTCCTTTTCTCCCTCCCCTTTCTCCCTCTTTCCCTCTCTTCCTTTCCTCTCTCCCCCTTTCTCCCTCTTTCCCTCTCTTCCTTTCCCCCCTCCTCTCCCTCTCTCTGCATCTCATCTCTTCCTATAGCAGTCCTGTTGCTTGAAATCATGATCTGAGGTGTCTTAAGGAATGCCGAGTCCTACATTTCCCCAAAATCCAGATTGGGTTTAGTGGCCTCTGAAAGGAAAGCCATCTATCCAACCAATCAAGAACACTGCCGTGAGAAGTCTCATCGAGGCAGAGTACCACTGTCACAGAATGTAAACTCCTAAAGGGCAGGAATTTTTTCACTTCTTTGTGTTGTACTTTCCCATATACTTCACGTCCAGCAACTGTGGGTGCTCAGTAAATCGTATTACTTTTATAGAGGAGAGAGCATGCATTCAGGGAGAAGTAATAACTCTCTCTCCTAGCCAAAGGTACTGGGGGAGGGTTAACTAAACCCCATTGTCCTCCGAGTAGAACAGAGAATTGAGCCCTTACGATTTAATATTCCATAGGAAAACTGCAAGTATCAAATGGGAACAAAGGATAAATACACATATAAAGAACAGGCATTAATCCTTCAAGCTATCATCCCCACTTTCCCTAAAGGATTTTTGAAATTTCAGAAAACGTCTACGACAGATATACCAAAACACCAACTACTGCTAAACCCTCAATGGCCCCCAAAGCAATGCACCCGTCTAGAGCAGAGCACTCCTAAGGGTTCCATCCTTTTCCCATAATTTGTTTTTCACTTTCAAAGCTGCAATCTCACAGCGTTGAGAGAAGATGCACCGGATTTCGCCTTCAATCGTTCCAGAAGGTTTAGCTTAATGGCATTCCTTGTGCAGACAGAGTTTTCGGTTTCGGGAGCTGCACCTCAGACAACTTGCGAAACCCCATTTGCCAAAATTCACAGAGATCTCCATCTTCAAGCCTTCTCCCGAATTCCTCCTCCTCCTAAAAGCCTTCCCCGATTAATTCATAAAAAATCACATTCGTGGCAACCCAAAGCCACCTTTAGTCATATGTATTTGATTCCCATCCTCAGTACTTATGAATGTATGCATATTTATTTGTATATTCAATTACATATTCTGCTACTTGGTCTCGACATATATTAACTCAACCGTCTTCTCCCCAAGTGGTTCATACAGTGTTCTGCATGCATTTTACTCAGTGCACAAAATCAATTTTGTCTCTTTCCCCTCTGGTAATTGTAAGTTCTTTGAGGGGAGGGAATGTATGTTTTCCTTTTATCAATCAATGGTATTTATTGAGCACTTACTGAACTGAGGAACTGTACTAAGCACTTAGGAGATTACAGAACAGTAGAGCTGGTAGACATGATCTCTTCCCTCGAAGCTCTGTACTCTCCTAAGCCCTCAGGGCAGTTCTTTGCCCTCAGAAGGGACTCCAGATTCCGTTGTGGTGGGCCCAGTGCTTATCACAGTGCTAGCTTGCTATATAGTGAGCTCTCTCATTATCATATAAGCTCACTGTGGCCAGGGAACATGTCTACCGACTCTGTTCTACTGTACTCTCCCAGGTTCCCTGCGCACAGTAAACGCTCGATAAATATTTGGCTCAGCGAAAAGAGCCCAGGCTTGGGAGTCAGAGGTCATGAGTTCGAATCCCGGCTCCGCCACTTGTCAGCTGTGTGACTGTGGGCAAGTCACTTCACTTCTCTGGGCCTCAGTGACCTCATCTATAAAATGAGGATTAAGACTGTGAGCTTCACGTGGGACAACCTGATGGCCCTGTATCTTCCCCAGCGCTTAGAATAGTGCTCTGCACATAGTAAGCGTTTAACAAAGGCCAACATTATTATTATTATTATTATTATTATTAATAATAATTAATATGGAGAATCTTCCCAAGCGACCACTAGGTGGCAGGTGAACTTTGTGGGCATTCTCCTTCAGAGCCGGCCCTTGTGAGAAAATGTGCATTTCGTACAGAAATTCTGCTTTTTAATCTCGGGACACATGGGACAAGGGCATCCGTAATGGACTGGTGAACCTGCCAACTTCACAGAAACAGCCTGAGACAAATCTTCCAGGACTAGTGAGGCAATCGCTAGTTATACCAACTGGGGAAAAGGGATTTCAAATAACTCTTCCCGTTCTCAGTCTTCAGCGTTGGCGTCTAGTCCTACCACGCGACAGCGGGGTGATTGATTTGAAACGTGTGAGAGTGCAGGGCATAATGAATCTGTGCAGGTGGGCTCACTACATTTCCATTCCCACCAGAAACTTGAGTAGCCCACCGAATTTTCACCACCCCTTCCAATTCTTAATAAGGACAGTGATAATAATTGTAACATTTGTTAATTGCTCGCTGTGTTTCAAGCACTGTACCAATCAGTTCTCGCATGGTAGAGTGAGGTAAGTAATGTGAAAGGTCTTTGGATAATAGAAGTGCTATACCCTGGATATCTGTGAATTGGCAGGCAGTGAATTGGATGGTTGTAACCCGCTGGGTTTCCCGCTTGGGCACATATGGAAAGACCGGTCCTGGGTCATTAGGGGAAGGGCCGAGGGGAAGCGAGTGGGTTTCAGGACTCATGGGACGTAGAGCCAAGGGGTTCTCCGTGTTGGCTCAGGGTCAGCAGAGAAGCGGGACTTGTAGACAGTCTAAGGGTCCATCATTTTGTCAGGAGAGACGGGCTCCCCACATTTGCTTAGCATTAATGATGATGATATCTAATAGGTCATTAGTCGTGCTCATATGTCAGGATGAAATAGTCAAATAGATGTTTGAAAAAACATACCTAAGTCTCAGTGGTGATTAATGGACACTCTGATGCGGTATCTTTACATCTGTTCTTCTCCCCCCACTTGCACTTCCTTCTCCTCCTTCCTCCCCCCCGCCCACCCCGCACATACTTCAGTTCAACCTCCGACTGCTTCAGCATCGTCAGTTCTTCTCCCGCGGTCTACCCAGTTTTTCTTTCTTCCTTTTTTTTTTCTTTCATGGTATTTGTTAAGCGCTTACCATGTGCCGGCCTCCAGCTCCTTTCGCGGATCTTTGAAATGATTAAGAGTGATGGTGGATTGGGAATTTGATGATTATCCAGGGAGGGAGGTCTAGGGTAAAGAATACAGGTCTAGAGTCAGGAGACCTGGGTTATAATCCCAGTTTTGCCCTGGCCTGCTTTTTGTCCTTGGACTAGTCAGTTAACTTTTCTAAACCTCAGTTTCTTCAGCTGTGAAATGGGAATTAAAAAAAAAAAAATCCCTGTCTCTTAGACGTTTAGGTCCATGTGGGACAAGGACTATGTCCAACCTGGTTGTGTGGCGTCTATCATAGTGCTTGGCACAAAGTAAGCACTTTACTTCCATCATCATTAAGTACCACAGAAATCACACACGTCCTGCCCTTAAGGAAGCTCAGTGGAAAGAGCCGGACTTTGGAGTCAGAGGTCGTGGGTTCTAATCCCGGCTCCACCACTTGTCAACTGTGTGACTTTGGGCAAGTCACTTCACTTCTCTGTGCCTCAGTTCCCTCATCTGTAAAATGGGGATTAAGACTGTGACCCTCACAAGCGACAACCTGATTACCCTGTAACTACCCCAGCACATAGAACAGTGCTTGGCACAGAGTAAGAGCTTAATGAATACCATCATTATTATTATTATTATCATTATTATCAACCCAGTGAGGGAGACAAACACAGAGTAATTGCAAGTAGGGGAAGTGGAGAGGAAATTCAAGAATATAAACAGGAGATAGTAGAATAAATAATTGACTGTAAAAATAAATAAATATATATATATACATACATATGCATACACATATATACATATATATACACATATAGGTATGCAGAAAATGAGGATTCCAGTACCTATCCCTGCCGCCTTGACCTCATGTTTTATTACCCCAAAGGGTTAGTTGCAGAAGGCCTTCACTGTACTCTGGAATGGAGGCGTAACTGAGACCAGGATTTAACCAGGATTTAGTTAGCAATTTACCTAATTGTATACTATAATATACAAGCAGTGTGAACTAGTAGAAAGACCACGGGCGTGGGTATCAGAGGACCTGGGTTCTAAGCCCGGCTCTGCCCCTTATCTGCTGCGTGACCTTGGGCAAGTCACTTAACTTCTCTGTGCCTCGGTTCCCCGACCTGCAAAAGGGGGATTCGATAGCTCCTACTTAGGCTGTGAGACCTATAAGGGATCTGATTATCTTGTATCTACCCCAGCGCTTAGTAGAGTGCATGGCACAGTCAGAGCTTAACAAGTACCACAGTTATTATTATTCACTGGGAGTGCAAAAAGGCTGATGGATTCACCGAAGAATAAGAAGAGAATAAAAATGAGAACACTAGTAGAGAGAGTTTGTGCCATCTTGGAAATTTGGATTTGATGTAATGTTGCACAAATCAAGGCCTCTGTGCCTCCAATTCTGACATTAATTTGGAAAAGTCTGTTCGTTTCTCTCTGCCTGGGGGTTGGGAATCAACAGCCTCAAGGGTTTTTTTAGTAAATAATTTGCAATTGGCATTCTTCGTGTACTTGGGAAGTCTCCAGTGGAGGATACAGGAGAAGCACAAAGGCCTATTCTTAACTCTGTCGGCGAAGCAGAACCTTTTGTGGAGAGAAGAATTCTAATCCCCTGGGCTGATTCTTGGCCAAGTCCACTAATACAGGTGTGAATAATATCAATAAATCACAGAAGGAAAATGACATAAGGTACAGTGCGTTTCTCCCTCAATTTTAAAGTAAGATCATTTGGTGTGAAGCTGACGATTATCGATCAGTAGCATCAACAGTTTAAGTGTGGAAGTGATCATATTTCCAACAATTAGTGCATTCACATGTGAGAATTCTTTGACAACTAGCCCAGAGAATAGTTATACAGTTAGAGGGTTTAATTGAAACATTTTCTACTCATCTCATCTCCTTTTGCCAAATGAGCAAATAAACATTCTTCTGAATATCGTTGTTATACCATTGCCTCTTTTTCAATTCCCTAAAATTACTAGTAGATCACAGGAAGGAGCTATTGTCTGTAAACTCTATTATACTCTCCCGAGCTCTTAGTACCAGTGCTCTGCTCAAAGTAGGCAGTCAAAAATGGATTGACCTCATTCACATCCCAAGCTACTCATAGCTGTCCGATCAATCAATTTTTTTTTTTGAGCACTTGTTGAATGCAGAACACTATAGAGAAGTAGCATGGCCTAATGGAGAGCGCAAAGGCCTGGAAATTGGAAGGACGTGGGTTTTAAATCTGGCTCTGCCACTAATCTGTTGGGTGTCCTTGGGAAAGTCACTTCATTTCTCTGGGCCTCAGTTACCTCATCTCTAAAATGGGGAGGAAGACTGTGAGCCCCATGCAGGACAGGGACCGTGTCCAACCTGACAACCTTGTATCTACCCCAGCACAGTGCCTGAACCATAGTAAACGCATAACAAATACCATTAAAAAAAACTGGTTGGCAGAGCACAATAGAATTAATAGGAACAATCTGCTCTATTTTAAAAGTTGGTAACAGCACTGGCAGTGTTTATTGAGAGCTCGCTGGATGCAGTGCACTGTACTAAACACTTAGGAAAGTACATCAGAGACACACAAGAGCACGATCCCTGCCTCCAAGGACTTTACGGGTTAATTCTGACCCCTTACGACTGACCTTCTGGTTTTGTATTCGTAAGTGCGGAGAGCTGCGTGCTGTACTAAATTAGTGTAAGCTGCTCATAATGCCTGTTCCTGATTTCAAGACGGCCTCTCGTTCTTCCAGTCTTTATGAGGAGAGCACAGCCTCTTCGGATAGCTGGCCAGTAAGCGGAAATTCTCTGCTGTCAAAATCTCACCATGCTATATCCAATCTAATCTTTTGAAAGTTGCATATACAGCTTCCAGGAAATCTAAAAGAAAATTTGATAAGATGTTGGTTTATGCTCTGACTCATAAATTGACAGTTTATACCCAGCAGAATCCATCATATACGGTCCAAAGCTAGAAGGTAGCTCGTTCTCTTAGTGCTGGAAACTTTGAAGAGCATTAAAACTGTACTGAAAAGCTTTCCCTTGGACATTTGTTGAGCGAGTAACTGCTGCTGGAATGCAACCAATTTAAATGTTTAAAACAAAATTTCTGCAAAACAACCCAGCCCTCACTCAGCATTGAAGAGTCAGGAGACTTGGATTTTCTTCTATTTGTGGATTTGCTCTTGACTGGTCAGGGGACTGTGGAAATTGTCCTTTAAACACTCTGTGCCTCAATTTTAGTAACAGTAGTGATAGTGTGCATTGAAAGCCCACTGGGCCCTATGCAATATACTAAGCTTTGGGGTGAGTAAAAAATAGAATAATAATGATGGTATCTGTTAAGCACTTATTATGCGCCAGGCACTATACTAAGCGCTAGGGTAGATACAACCAAATCGAGTTGGACACAGTCCCTGTCCCATTTGGGGCTCACAGTCTCAATCACCATATTACAGATGAGGTAACTGAGGCACTGAGAAGTGACTTGACCAAAGTCCCACAGCAAACAAGTGGTGGAGGGATCAGGATTAGAACCCATGACCTTCTGACTCCGAGGCCCATGCTCTATCCATTGTGCCATGCTGCTTCTCTCATGGAACTAGCCTGTTCCCTGACCGTAAGGAACTTACACACTATCGGGGGCAATCAGACATAAAATCGGTGACGAAATTTCCCATTTCCATGATGATGAAAATTAGATCTTATCCCATAGGGATGCTGGGTGGGTTCCTGAATTCTACCTAAATGCAAGTTAAGATTCACGAGTGGTGGAGAAATCTGACCGATGGTGAGAAAGAAGCAGCAGCAATTGAAATCCCAAATCTGTGTTAGTTCTCACTCTCTTCCAGCATCTTCCTCTAGACTGTAAACTCACTGTGAGTAGGGAACGTGTTTACCAGCTCTCTTATATTGCATTCTCTCGGATGCTTAGTCCAGTGCTCTGCATCCAGTAAGCGCTCAAAAAATAGTTGATTAATTCTCTCACCTATTCTTTCCCTCTGTTGTTTCCTCCCTTGCCTCCTCCTTTCCCTTGCTCTCCTTTTTTTCTTGCTTTTTCCCCTTTCCCTTCTCCTTTTCTCCTCCCTCTTTTCCACCTCTTGCCATTTTGGGGGTTGGGGCAAGGAGTTCTGTTGGATTCGAGTGCTATTTGAGGTTTCGTTCACTTGGCTCTGAACAGGAATAGTGGTGGCAACAGATACCGTTTGTCCACCTGGCTGTCGAACAGCGGTCCACAGCTCTGTCCCTCCATCTGAGGGAATGTGTCACTGTGTCTTTCAAGCACTATTTCTGCTCTGGCAATCAAGCTATCATACTGTGTACAGAGTCCTGGACTAAGCGCTCGGGAGAGTGAAGTACAATAAAGCGGGCGGACATGATCCTTGCCCACAAGGAGCTTACAGAGTAGAGATTGAGAGGCAGACGTTAAAATAAATCACATGCACCAATTCTACGGGTCTGGGATTGCAGTGAATATTAAAGTGCATGAGGGGTCCTGATCCCTACCTGTATGTGGTTACTCACTGGATGGACGGCGACTGCTTTGGCATCCTGCTATCATTTAATCATTCATTTCGTTTCCATCTACTTTCTCTTCTCTTGGTTTTTCAGTAACCTTGGTCTTCCCCGAAATCATATTTCATACTGTTTTCTTCTCGCTAGCTCTGCTCAAATATTTGTTTAAATGAAGCAAAGGACTTTCTTTGTATGTACGCATGGCATCGCTCTTATTCCTGAACAAATCCACCTGGAATTTATCCAGGAGCTTTCTACAAAGGGCTTTACAAACAGGTTCTCTCTTTGCCCTGCATATCCATTCGCTCATTAAATCTCAGGTAATCCCCAGAAAGGGAGGGGTGGAAGTTAGGTCGAACTAATCCCATTTTAGAGTTAGAAAGTAAGAGGCAGAAGAGGGAGAGCAGAGGAGGCCATGATCATTGATTCAATGGCAGAGTTGGACCTTATGCTAGTGCTAGTCAGTGTTGCTCTTTCCACTTGACTTTCCCTTGTGAACGACGTCGTGCCCTTATGACTTCCCATCTGTAAATACTGAGTCATTTCCAAATCAACTTCTGATCAGTGAAAGGTTTTGAACATTTTCATTTCACTGTAAGCTCCTATTTAATGTAGCGCACATTTAATTAGGAAAGGCTGCTCATTTGTATTTTATGGTCTTCCCTTTAGATATCAACTCAGTCTCTGCTGGGGTGAAAGAATGCTCCGACATCCTCTCCTTCCTGGGTCACTCTATCCCTCTGCCAGTCTGCTCTCAGTCTCTCCCATCCTATCCCACCTGGGCCATCTTCTGCTCCCTCTTTTCCCCTTCTCCTGAAAGTCTTATTGAAGATGCATCTCCTCCAAGAGGCCTTCCCTGACTAAGCCCTCCTTTCCTCTTCTCCCACTCCCTTCTGCGTCGCCCCGACTTGCTCCTTTTATTCATTCCCCCCTCCCAGCCCCACAGCACTTATGTACGTATCCGTAATTTATTTATTCACATTAATGTCTGTTTCCCCCTCTAAACTACAAGCTCGTGGAGAGCAGGGAATGTGTCAGTTATATTGTTATATTATACTCTCCCAAGCACTTAGCACAGTGTTCTGCACATAGTAAGCGCTCAATAAATATGACTGATTAAGTCACAGGCCAGACGGATGCCCCTTGACTCAGAGTTTTATTTAGACAGCTTGTGCTTCGTTTTGTGGATTTATATCCTACTCTGCTAATCTGCTTTCCATGCTCTTTGGAGCAGAGGCGAGAGCTGCCAATATCTGTATTTGCACATGCCCAGTTCTAATTGCATTCGTGAGAGGTGATAAAAAAGATCACATTGAACAAGGAGGGAAATGAAATCGTAAGCTTGGTTTTATTCTGGTTCTGCTTATTGAAATGGTGCTACTAGGAGAATGATATTACCCCATGAACAGTGAAAGAATGTTCTTCAGTAATTAATTTTCTTATTTTAGTCACTATTGTATGCCCTGGTGAAGTGGAAATCATCAGGTTGGATGATAAAGAAAAGCGTGGAGTTCTGATTCTCTTCACATGCCCAGACTCAGGCCTTTATGTATGGACTCAAATCACCTTCATCCTATTTTGTGTAATTCCCCCAAACTCTAACCTTGTTTGTTTACTCTTTCCTTGAAAATAGTTGTTTCCCTTAGGTCATACCGTAACCCCGTTACATAGCCAATGCAGCTTTCCATCTCTTGAGGATTTGGACAAGTATGTTGTGAAAGAAATACCAAAGAGAAAGGAAAGACGCCATTGAACTAAAGAGGACAAAGTGATTCTTTTTTAAATCACCTCAGCCCAAGATAAGGAAGCCATCGCGGATGTCTCAGGAGACAGACTAATTCAGGGACTGCAAGTTACGATCATTGTATTTACTGAGCATCTTCTGAGGTTGATGTATTCTACTAAGAGCTTGAGAAAGTACAAAAGAAACATAGGACATATTCCCTGCCACAGAGAATTTACAGTTCTAGTGAGCTCTCAAGTCTCTCACCACAGACCACTTTTCTCACCCTCCCTCCTGCCTGAAACTCACACACACGTAAACATCCAGCAAAATAGCTCTCTCCCCATCTTCAAAACCCTTTCAAAATCACATCTCTTCAGCTTCCCACCCACCCAATAGAATATTCACTTCACCCATGACACTTATTTGCATACCTCTATACTCTATTACCTCCTTTTATCTGTAATTTATTATAGAGTCCGCTACTCCCTTCCCCCCACTGAGGACCGGGTTCATATGCATTCTTATTCTCTCGTTCTCACCCAAGCACCTAGGATAGTGTTCCACCTCCAGTAAGTGCTCAATAAATACTAATGATTGATGGATGAGATTACACTCTAATGAGGATTAGGGCAAAACATCATGTAATGGATGAACTCTAGGGTTTTAATAAACTAACACACAGTTTACCAAGCAACAGTTAGGTCAGCATAGTTAATCACATCTGCAGTATTCATGTAATTGGATTGGCTAATTAAGAGTGTTTTAGATTGCTTTTATTACTGGATTTTCTCCTATGACTATGATTTTAGAAATTTGTCTTCAAAAATGCAGGTTCAAATATATTGGATAATAGTGTAATAGTGTAATATAGTGTAATAGTGTAGCCCTGCTTAAAATTGGTAATTTTTCCACTTAGCTGTTTTTTGTTGAAATTTGAACTCCAAATACATTTGTCTGTTTTGTTTCCTCAAGTATTTCAATTCGTTAAATGTCAGTGAGTCGAGAAAATGCAAAGGATATCGGCCCTCTGAGCCTTGTTTAACAGTGAAAGTGGAGAGATGGAGATTTGCACTGGGTAGAAGAAAAGGATCTCAGGATGATAGTGGGTTCAAACTAGACAAGTCAGAAATGTAATGCTGTAAGACTGTAAAGCTCGTTATGGGCAGGGGACGTTTCCGCTAATTCTATTTATTGTTCTCTCTCGAGAGCTTAGTAACAGCGCTCTGCACATAGTAAGCGCTCTATAAATGCCATTGATTGATTGAGCGCCACCCCCTCTTCCCCTCATCACCTTTTACAACCCACCACAGCCTTGACCAGTGGGAAGAACTTCCAAACCTAGTGATAGAGTGACTTTCCCAGAACTGGTAGGCTTCAAGTCACAAAACAGCCAATCACAATTGCTTCCCGATACCTGTGTTCTCTCATTCTTCCACCGGCCGCTGACCAAATCTCCCAGTGAAACACCCTCTGCAGCAGAAATGACCGTATTTCAGAAGGAATACGGATGTGTTAAAGACAGGTTTCATTCGTTGGCTTTCTAAAGCAACATCTTCAGATGTTTGCTTTTAGTTTTTCAAGGCTTTTAGTTTTTAAAGGCTGTATGGTCTGACCTATTGGGGCCTAGACTTTAAGCAGACTTCCAGAGTCCTGTGAGGTGCCTTTAGTGACTTGGCATGTGCTTTCTACACGAGATTAACCTATCTAGGCCGCGTTTTCTCACCTGTGAAGTGGAAGCAATGATATTCCAGGACCCATGCTCATGGGATTGTTGTCGGTACAAATGAAAGGAAAATAAACAATTTATAATCTTTGGAAAAGATACCTTGCAAAAAGATATTCAATGAATATTCTCATTGGGAAAAAAAAGTACTTTTACTGCTTTTGCTATGGCAAGTCTCACACAACCACTTTGTAAATGGCAGTGTGTGTCTGTCAAGAGTCTTTGCTCGTTCTCCAAATAGTTGATGTTCAAACCCAGTTCCAGTATCTTATATGAAAAAGAAACTATTTATGGGAAATACGCAGCCTGCTCCATTCAGCCAAATTTATAAAAAAATTCCTCTCATCTGGAAAATACGTCTAGCTCCTGGATTTTTCAGCCCGTTTGCATTTCATTCTCCTTACCCAATTACTGAAGATATCAATGCTGAATATATAAAAAGGAGGCCTTCTTATATACAATCTTGTGAGTATTCATCCAATTTCTGAATCCTGTTGGAATGTTTAGATGAAATGACATTAAGTAAAATCTCTCCTCAAAAATCTACCGACCTTCAGCAGAAAGAATTGGGAATTGTGGTGTCTCTACCAAGTGAGAGGACCGGCTTTATTATTGGGATCCCTCCGTCACTAACCTAATGATCAACAGTTGAGTCCTTTGTAAGAAAATCAGCTCAGTCCTCAGTCGAGAATGCTAGATTCCCTGTCTCATTATGCCATTCCTTGGTGTTCAGTGAATCTTTTACTGAAAATGAGGAAAATCTCTTCCCAGGTGAGAGACACAAGAGTGTGAGTTTTGCCACATTAGATATGGAAATCCCAGCGGCCTTGCTTTTGAATAACAGGGATTTGCTGATGGAGGTTTCGTTAACTGGAAAACACTTTGAATCCTCTATTCTGTAAGCTACTTATAGTCCTCTAGACCGTCAGCTTGTTGTGGTCAGGAAATATGTCCACCAATTCTCCCAGGCACTCAGTCCAGTGCTCTGCACACAGTAAGCACTTAATAAATATGATTAATTGATTAATTAATCAATATGACTAAGGGATTGATTGATTGAGAAATCCCAAATATCCAGTGCATGGCTTTGAACCTGATGGGAAACATAAAATCCGGGAAGCATAATCCCATTCATAGAAAGCTGCTGGCCTTATTGCCCTGAAAGGGAATTCTCTTTTTTTTAATTTAAAATGCTTTCATCCTTTGGGTTTTGCATTTTTCATCAACACCATTTTCCCCCTAAGGAAAACCATTGCCATTCAATGAATGGTGGCTTTCTGTTAATCTTGGGGAGTCTCTCAGTAGCCGTAGGAGCAACGAGATTCAGATTCCTCTTCTGGGCCAACAAGGCTTCCGAATGCCTAAAACTTGGGTGGGAATATATATATTTTTTTAACTCTTGCTTAGACCCTGCCTCATGCGGCCTCTCCCGCTTGGCAACTTAAGCCCCCGCTGAGCGCACAATCACCTCTTTCTGTTTGCTCCTGTCGTTGTCATGATTCAATAGGTACAAAGGCAGGCGGCTGGCCCAGCACAAGTCGGAAATAGAGTGTTTCACCCCCAAAGGGAGTATGGGGAATGGTGGGAGAGCTACGATGAGCAGGTAAGCGATCAGCAAGCGGCCCGAGGCCGTGTCATGTCCGTGAACGAGAGCAAGGGGCCAAGTCCCGACCCTGAGCCTCAATCTGTCTGCCTGTGCATTCCTTGTTATGTCCAGCCATGTCGGCCCTCTCATTTAAGTGACGGTCAGAGAGGCCTCGATCCGCCCAACCTGGGGCCTTCGGCCTTAGGGAACTTTATCTCACAATTGGCTCTGATTTAGTAGTCCTGGATCTGGTGCTGAGGAGTCAAATCCCGGATTGCATCAGTGATTCCTCAGCATGACACTGTGCCTGGAAGATAGGGCTGGCTGGCCTTCAGGTGATCAACCAGCCTAAAAAGTCACGGGCCGGGGGGGAAATTCAGGCAATCTCAACCACGCCCCTCAGCAGAGACATCCGCTGCGGGTCGGTGAGTTGTCGAGTCGAAGAGGCCTTCCTTCTGCTAAAATGAGAAAACCTAAGACTTCCTCTAGCGGCTGTAGCTTCTCAGCCCCGTTTCCTGTCTGTTTGAGCTGAACGATGTATGTTGCTGTACTCTGCATGTGTCTCAGGTCGGATAGGGCTGGACCCATTCACCACATTCGGTCCCGCCTCGTGGCATCCATCAAGCTAAGAGCCTCCGACTCGGACTTGTTGCATGACACCACAGTGGTACCTTGCATGGAGCTGTGCTATGGCCAAGGTCGGGGCGGGAACGGAGGGAGCCTGACGTGGTCCCCGAAAATGGATTTCGGAGTCCGGTTTCCAGTTTTTAAGGGCGTTACCTTAAAATTTACCACTCTTACCATCCCTGGACTTTTGAAAACCATTCTGGGTTTCTCCAGGGACTCGGTCCCCCTGGGTAGTGAAGTGCGGTTGATTTTTGTTCTGTTGTTTGGGGACTTTAAGCTCTAATTTCAGAGTAACAGGGTGGGGATCACGGGGAGTTTCAGGACCAGCTTGGAAGGGTTTTTCCAGCAGACATCTGTTGCATACTTCTGCTTCCCACCCAAACCTAGATTGTGGGCCCCAGGTGGGACAGGGACTATGTTTGATCTTGTTAGGGTTGCATCTGCCCCGACGCTTAGCGTCGTGCTCGGCAGGTGGAAATCACTTAATAAGTGCTCTAACTAACTTAGGTCTCCTCCCCATGTTTGCTGGTGTGCCTTCAACTCCAGCTCTTTCAGGGATGGAAATAGCTTGACCTGTGTTTTTGGTGTGGCAGAAGAAGAGGGGACAGATAAGGGGACGAGAAGTCGGCCTGTGTCAGACTGGCTGGACCTCACGGCCTCTTTTCCTCCAAGACTTTCATTCCAGTTCTCTCCCTTTCTCCCCGAACAGGTCGTTACACTGTAAACTCCTTGAGGGCAGTTATCTTCTCTCCAACTTCTTTTGTACTCTCCCAAGTGCTTAGCACAGTGCTCTACACACAGAAGACACCGGAAAAATGCTTCTGAGGATGAGGAAATGTGCCAAAAAGCCACCGGCCGCCTCTTGCCCTTGGTCTCATATGTCCCATGTTGGGTCCCACACACTCCCATCTGCCATTTCCATGGTCCAAGTTAAAAAGGAGGACTATTTCTTTCGTTTATTGATATTTCAAGATATTTATTGAGGGCTTATTGTCTGCTAAGGGGACTACAATATAACAGGGCTGCTACATATTCCCTGCCCACAACCAGCTTACTGTCTCAGGGACTGAGCTCCTCAGGAAGAGGTTCAAAGGCCCTCCTGTCAGCGACAAAGCCAGAAAGCGTGTTCTTCAGCAGCAGCGGGAAGCTTGAAACCTGCCCTGCCTCTTGAGGAAGTATCATGGGCAAGTTAGGGCCCCCCAAAATCATGCCTCATTACCATCCTTTCCAAGGGAGCGGCAGAGGTGTGTCCATACGGTATTGTCTACGGTCCTCTCGATAGGCATGCTGGGATAGCAAGGCATAGCCGGTTATGTTGTCACCATATCTAAGTGTCTTTGCTTACTAACTCCAGCACTTTCCAGTGCCTTTTTCCTACAGGCAGTAATTTTAGTGCCCTACATTAGTGAATATTCTTGGGAGGGTTGAAGACCGAAAGGAACTGTTTCCTTTAAACGTTAAGGTTTTTCTTATGTTTACATCATACTTACCAGAAAGAAGAGTATGGGACGGGGACAGGGACAGTTCGACACATAGTGCTTAACAAATCCCACGATTTTTATGAATGACCAGTGGTCAGTAACTAGGTTTGGCAGTGACTATCCTCATCCTGGTCTTTGTATCTGTCCTGTTTTTCAAGGCTCCTCAGGCTAGGCCACTTACCTTTCCTCATCCCCTGCCTCAGGCCAAACCATTTTTTTCTCTGTGGAGACAGTTCAGATCATAACTTTTTACACCAGTCTCATTCTCAATAACAATGGAGCCTTGGTGGGGTTAGATGGGATATTCAACTCCCCACAGGGCCTGGTGGTTTTCGAGAGTTTAACTGGCCATTTCTCACAACGTTAAGTGAGAGTTGGTGGAACCACAACTTGTTTGATGCTGATTTTTTTTTCCTCTAGCGCATAACCTTCTCCTTTTTTCCAGTGGGGAGCTTCGGGCCACTAGCTTCTAGAAGTGAAAGAAATCTAAGTTACTTTACTTCTCTGTGCCTCAGTTACCTCATCTGTAAAATAGGGATTTAGGCTGTGAGCCCCATGTGGGATATGGACTGTGTCCAATCTGTATCCCTCTAGACTGTAAGCTTGTTACGGGCAGGGAACGTGTCTGCTAATTCTGTTGTACTCTCCCAAGCGCTTAGTACAGTGCTTTGCACAAAGTAAGCCTTCAATAAATACAACTGATTATTCACCTCAGTCCTTAGTGCCGTGTCTGGCACATAGTAAGTGCTTAACAAATACCGTTTTTTAAAAGTCTAAGTAATCTCTTCATCTTGCATTCCGTGAATGGTTTCCCTTGTGGTCTATTCCCAGAACTATGGAAACCACCAGGATGAAAATCTTTTGGTTCGCACAGCGGCAGCCAAATTTCTCATATTTTCTTGGTGGTTTTAATCTCAGCAATCCATTTGAATTTATTTCTCACTTTGTCTCATTTTCTTTCATCGGCAATAATAGGGGTAGAAATATAATGGGGACGACGAGACTGTGTGGTCTAGTGGAAAGAACAGGGCCATGTGTCAAGTCACCTAGGTTCTAGGCCTGTCACTCATCTGCTGGGTGACCTCAGGCAAATCATTGAAAATGTGGGTAATGACACTTGCTTCTTTTTTTTCCTTAAGTGGTACTTATGAAGGGCTGACTATGTACCTAGCACTGATCTAAACGCTGGAGTAGACACGAGATAATCAGATTGGACCCAGTCCCTGTCCCACATGGGCCTCATAGTCGAAGTAGGAGGGAGTAGGTTTTAATCTCCATTTTATAGGTGAGGTAACTGAGGCCCAGAGAAGTTAAGGGGCTTGCCTATAGTCACACAGCAGACCAGTGGCAGAGCCGAGATTAGAACTCAGGTCCTCTGATTCCCTGGCCTGTCCACTTTCCACCAGGCCACCCTACTCCTCACCTTATAGGAATTTCAGTAAGAGAAGCTTGAGACAATAGACATGAAGAAGTTTACAGGTGATTAAAGTGCTCTGGAAATCCAAGATAATGGTGTCTAAAAAGAGCTAAGCACTAAGTCGTGGAGCATTGAGTCTACTTACTTCCCAGACAGAGGAGACTCTTTCAACTCCCCAAGTGAGGAAGAGCCAGGGGTGTTTCTGAAAAAGGTACTGAAAGTGGAGCTTTCTACCCTTCCCCCTCCCACAGCCTGTTCCCTGCCTCGATGACGAACGAGAGGCTAAGTGGAAACCCCTGACTTCCTGGGGTTCTGCCACTGAGAATTCCACCAAATCCCACCGTGGGGCCAAGGGTTCTTCCTGCCTCCCGCCCCCAAACATCCTCGGCCTGGTTCAGAGCCTGACTGGTCTGCTTGAGTCTGAAATTCTCTTCAGCAGTCTGTCCCGAAGGAAAGCTGTGACTAGATCTCTGTCCCCTTCACCTTTCATCCTTCACCCACACACCCCTTTCCAAAGTCGAACTGGAATTCCCAGTGGATAGGAGGGAGAAATAATGGATGGGAGTTTCTTTCCCTCCAGAATTGCCCCTCATCTGAGAGCCTGAAATCCTGGAGACCGTCTAGGTTCAAAGGCTCCATCCGAGCCGACTACAAGTTCTTTCTGCACAGATCTCACCGGGGAGGACCCTGCTGAAGGGGTGTACTCTATCTTCAATCAATCAGTTACGCTTATTAACCACCTTCTTTATTGAGGACACTGTATTGAGTGATGATGATGATGATGTTGATATTTGTTAAGCGCTTATTATGTGCAGAGCACTGTTCTAAGCGCTGGGGTAGATACACGATAATTAGGTTGTCCCTCGTGAGGCTCACAGTCTTCACCCCCATTTTACAGATGGGGTAACTGAGGCCCAGAGAAGTGAAGTGACTTGCCCACAGTCACACAGCTGACAAGTGGCAGAGTCGGGATTCGAATCCATGACCTCTGACTCCCAAGCCCGGGCTCTTTCCACTGAGCCACGCTGCTTCTCTGTGCTCAAGGAGCTTACAATCTAGCAGGGGAAACAGATATTAAAACAAATAACCTCCAGATGAAATTTGAATACTCAGTGACCGGAGGAGCAAGCTCTGCCACTTGTCGGCTCTGTGACTGTGGGCAAGTCACTTCACTTCTCTGTGCCTCAGTTCCCTCATCTGTAAAATGGGGATTAAGACCGTGAGCCCCACGTGGGACAACCTGATTCCCCTATGTCTACCCCAGCGCTTAGAACGGTGCTCGGCACATAGTAAGCGCTTAACAAATACCAACATTATTATTATTATTTGTGGATCATTGATTAAATCCTGTTTAGACTTCTCATCTTCCAAATTGTGATGATAGCGGTTGGGAAAAACTGAAGAACTCTGCAACTGTCTTGTTCACCTTTTTGAGTTGTTTGTAAGTTAGGTTGTTGCCTACGATTCGGGGAGTCAGGAGGGGACCAGGTCACTTACCTGCTGTGTGACCTTGGGCAAGTCACTTCACTGCTCTGTGCCTCAATGTCCTCAACTACAAAATGGGGGTGCAATATGTGTATCTCCCTCCTATTTGATGGTGAGTCCCATGTGGGTCAGAGACTGTATCCAGGCTGATTCACTTGTATGTCCCCCTCCCCCGGGCTTAGAACAGTGCTTAACACCTGGTAAATGCTTAACAAATAGCAGAAAAATGGTGGGACAGGAGCAAGAGGTATGTGGGAGGTCGGCAAGGTTTTCTTTCCACAGAATTTCTGTAAAAGCAAGTTGTTTCCTGGGGATTTTCCCATGGGATTCCCCCTTCGCCCCTCCATCCCCCCCTCAGGCAGGGCAAAATAAAAATTTAAATTCAGAAAGCCCCAGACACTTCCCATTTGCCCCAAGGAGATATATGATCCTGAACCCTGTGAGAGGCAACTTGAGGATTTCAGATTTCCCCCTATTAAATCTAGCACCCTGTGAACAGTAATAAAATGTGACTGTTTCTGCTGCTGAGTTTTTGAAGGCTGAGTTTGCTGTGTTTCTCCCCACTTAGAAGGTAAGTTCCTTGTGGACAAGGAATGTGTCACTTTTGTTATTTGGTACTTCCCAAACATCTGGTACAGTATCACCAAGCTGGTGTTCAGTAAATGCTATCACTGCTATTCCTCCTCCTGCTGCTGCTCCTTTTGAAGCCTTGGATTTTCAATTGTTGGATTTTGAAGTGTTAGTTGTGTCTCATCCAGTCTAAGCCCCGGACAGCTGGTTTTCACGGAATGTGATGGGAAAGTCAGCGAGGTCACCGTTGCTGGATCTGAGCTGTAAGGGAATTTAGAGGTGACGGCCATCCTTGAAATTCTCTATCTCTGGGAAAAACCAAGCGTAGGATCCTGAAATATCTCCAACACCAATCATGCTAACGGTGTGCAGAGCACTGCACTAACCGCTTGGGAGAATACAGTATAACAGAGTCAGTAGATAAGTTCCCTGCCCGCAGACAAATAATTCTTTCACCCGCTAGACTGTAAGCTGTTGTGGGCAGGAATCATGACTACCACATCTCTTTTTTATCTTACTCTCCCCAACGCTTAGTCTAAAGGTCTGCACACAGTACGTACTCAATAAATATCATTGATTGAGTGATTGGCTGGAAGACAGAAAAGCCCAAGAGTTTCCTTCTCTGGTGCCAGTGATTTCAGTGAGAAACTTCTCCTGATGTCTCAGTGGGAATTTGTACTCTTAGCAACTTATTTGGTTCTGGGTTGCCGCAAGATCTTCCGCGTACAAGGAAAGGTTGAGATGTTTCCCAAGTCGTGCTGCTTCCTGTCCTTGACCATACTGTGAAACAACGGATAATGAGAATTTCTTCTCTATCCTGGTATATATATGCAGAGAAGAGATTCTCATTATCCGCTGTTTCACAGAATTGTCAAGCACATATCTGTGTGTGTGTGTGCGTGTGTGTGTATATGTATATATTCAGCGCTTAGAACAGTGCCCAGCTCTTAGAGCAGTGCTTGGCACATAATAAGCACTTAAGAAATACTATGATTATTATTATAATGATAATAATGTTGGTATTTGTTAAGCGCTTACTATGTGCCGAGCACTGTTCGAAGCGCTGGGGGAGATACAGGGTAATCAGATTGTCCCACATGAGGCTCACCGTCTTAATCCCCATTTTACAGATGAGGTAACTGAGGCCCAGAGAAGTTAAGTGACTTGCCCACAGTCACCCAGCTGACAAGTGGCAGAACTGGGATTCGAACCCATGACCTCTGACTCCTAAGCCCGGGCTTTTTCCACTGAGCCATGCTGCTTCCCCAATATTATGTATATTATATAATATATATGTTATATGTATATGTATGTATACATATAATATTATGTAAAATATTAATGGGGAACTACTGATGCTATGTCAATGGATTGAAATTGGTTTGAGAAATAGGTCACATAATCACATTATTTGAGATGCAGCATGGCCTAGTGGATAGAGCACGGGCCTAGAGGTCAGAGGGACCTGGGTTCTCATCTCAGCTCCAGACTTGCTTGCACTGTGTCCTTGAGCAAGTCACTTCACTTCTCTGTGTTTCAGTTACCTCATCTGTAAAACGGGGATTAACACTTGAGCCCTGTGTGGGACAGGGACTGTGTCCAACATGATTATCTCGTACCTTCCCTGGCACTTAGTACAGTGTCCGACACATAGTAAGCGCTTAACAAATACATTGAATATTAAAAAAAAAAAATTATGTTGGAGGGCCCATCTAAGGTGGCTTCTCCAAGAGACCAGCGCCTCATTTTTCCAGCATCCTTTGGTGCCGCTGTCAGAAACAGAATCATGGGCTGGATGGATCAGTCAATAATCAATAATGATGTTGCTTATGCTCTTATGTGCTACAGTTAATAAAATAAGTGTCTACTATTTGCAGAGCACTGCACTTAATCCTTGGGAGAATACAATAAAGTAAACAGACATAATTTCTGCCCTCAGAGAGTTTATAATCTAGCAGGGGAGATAGCCACTAAAATAACTCACAGGTAAGAAGGAAAAAGAAAGTGGATATCATTATTATTATTAGTAGTATTATGGTATTTGTTCTAGCGCTGATATAATTCTTTATCCGATCCTGGAACACTGAAGTGACAACAAAAAATTGTCGCAATAATTGCAAATTTAGGTGAAAGTCTATCCCAGCCGATTCATTCAGACTCTCTTAGAAATATTGCCTTCGGATTCCGGACTGCGAACGGCCTCCATTTCAAGGTGTTTACCCTGGGCTCTGGTTTACAGTGAGAAAGAATGAAGATCAATTCTATCCAGTCAAGTAGAACGGCACGCCAAGTTCTTGAAACTGATAATAAGAAATGAATGAACTGACAGTTCAATTTTAGGGCTAATGTTATGCTTTTAATGAGCCGTTCCGCAGTTCCCGCCAGCTGGCCCCAGACCGACAGCGTGTCTTGACAATCGTTTTAGAGACGTCGCCTCCCCGGGGAACTTGGGGAGAAGTAACTGCGGAGACGGTGCCATCAGTCAGCGGGCCCGAGTGTCCCAAACCAGCCAAGTCCTTGAGTCTGCAGGTGTCCAATTGTCTTAGAAGTGTTTTAATGTCGGCCTTTTGAAGTTAATGAGCGGATCCTTCATTAGGGAGACTGAGCCAGGAATACTATTCTGTATGAGGCACAGTCCGCTTCGGACCCAACTCCCCAAAAAAAACACACAAAAAAACCTTGACCCTGAGATGCGTGATGAAGCCCCCGCCCTGTCTCTCCAAAGCACTCCCCTTTGGGACCACGATCAATTAATCAGTGGTATTTATCAAGCACTTACTGTGTGCAGCACACTGGACTAAGGATTTGGGAGGGGACAACGCAAGAGTTGCCCTCAAGAAGCTTAAAATCTAGAGTGGGAGACAAACATTAAAGGAGATTTAAGTAAGGTTTGTGAGACATGTTTTTCTGTTAGAATGAAAGCTTTCTTTTGGATTTTTTTCTCCCATTTTACAACCGGAGAGAGAGCCAAGTTTCCATTTCTCAGTTCTAGGGGATTCCCAACCGTGCCCACACAAATACGCAGAGATCGCAAACATTCGTCTTCTAAGCTTAACTCCAGCCAACTTAGAATCACTGCAACTCCTTGCCATTTCATTATTTGGTATTTACTAATACAGTGCACCACACCGGGCTGGAGCTCAATTAATGCTATCATTACTATTATAATGGCTGATATACTACTTTTGAAGTCTTGGATTTTGAACTGATGGATTTTGAACTTGTAGAGCAGCAACATGGCCCTGGGGATAGAGCCCGGGCCTGGGAGTCAGAAGGACCCGGGTTCTAAGCCCAGCTCTGCCGCTTGTCTGCTGTGTGACCTCGGGAAAGTCATTTCACTTCTCTGGGCCTCAGTTACCTCGTCTGTAAAATAGGGATGAAGACTGTGAGCCCCATGTGGGATAGGGACAGTGTCCAGCCCGATTCCCTTGCATCGACCCCGGTTCTTAGTACATGGTAAGCGCTTATCAAATACCACAATTATTAGACTGAAAGCGCGTTGTGATCAGGGAGTGTGTCTGTTCATTGCTATATTGTTATGGGTGTCTTAGGACAGTGCTCTGCGCACAGTGAGCGCTCAATAAGTGTGAGTGAATGAATCAATGATTATTATTATGATGATGATTATTATTATATGATTATTATTATTCTGTGGACTTGTCCATCCCCTGTTTAGAAAATAGGAATCGGGTGTCAGTTGTGTCTCATGGACTCTCCCCAGCATTTAGCTCAGTGCCTCACCCAGCCTAAGCCCCGGACAGAAGGTCTTCATGGAATAGTGTTGCAGGGCGGTCTAGTGGAAAGAGCACGGCCCTGGATGTCAGAGGTCCTGGATTCTAATTCTGGCTCTGCCACTTGTCTACTGTGTGACCTTGGACAAGTCACTTAACTTCTCTGCGCCTCAGTTCCCTAATCTGTAAAATGGGGATTAAGACTGGGAGTCCCTGTGGAACAGGGACTATGTCCAACCTGATTATTTTGTATCTACCCCGGCGCTTAGAACAATGCTTGACACATAGGGTACACTTAACAAATACCATTTTCTTTTTTTTAATCCACCATCGTTGGACCTGAACTGTAAGGGATTTCACAGGTGACGACTGTCTTGGAAATGCCCTGTCTCTGGGAAGACCCAAGCATAGGATCCTAAGATATGTCCGTCACCACCACCAGACATCTCAGACGTTAATTCCCCAGAAGGATCACAGGCCAATTGCACAAGAGCCTATTGAAGAATTGGATCTGCTAGGAAGTAAACAGATGTTCCTTTGGATCCTAGCAGAATGGATAGCCTATAGCCCCGGCGCTTGGCCCCCTCAGCCTCTGCTCCAGTTTTGGTTTATCAGGCCAGCAAAAACATCAATTCTACATCAGAGCCAGCCAGCAGAGCTAAAAAATTCTCGGCGGACACAGCTGGCCTTTGTCCATCACTTGAAAAAATCAACAACCACCCACCAAGACCTCTTTCCTTTTCCAAACTCAGATCTGAAGCTCCACTAAGGAAGGGGCTTCTAGGTGACACCAAACCGCATCTCTGCTGTGTGCTAATTGGAATCCTGTGTGCCGGATGGTGGAGCGTAGGAATATCTAAACAGAAAAACTTGGGTTTTTTCCTCATTCTAGTTAAAATGTTTAGTGATTTGGACTTTGGGTGGCCTGATGACTCTTAAAGTCCCTCAGACAATAGGGAGAAGTTGCTTTCGAGAGAAGCAGCACGACCTAGTGGATAGAACATAGAGCTGGGAGCCAGGAGGACCCGGGTTCTAATTCCGGCTGCCCACCTTGTCTGCTGTGTGACCTTGGGCTAGTCACTTAACTTCTCTGTGCTTCAGTTACCTGATTTATAAAATGGGATTAATACTGTGAGCTTCATGGGGTAGGTGGACTGTGTCCAGCCTGATTTGCTTGTATCTTATGGACTCTCCCCAGGACTCAGTATAGTGTCTGGCACAAAGTAAGTCCTTAAGTCCTTTAGGACAAAGAGACGAAGCTAAATCGCTAAATGGTGAAATGCTATTCTAGCAACCATTTTGATTGGGTTTTACTTTTCAGTGCATCAGGGAAATAATTTAAATTGTTTAGTGTGGGGGAGCTGTTTCCTCACGTGTATTTTATGGGAACTGGGATAAAATTACTAACATTATTCAGTCATTTTCCTTTTTGTTGAACGGCATGGTATTTGTTAAAGATAACATGTAAGTTTTTGGCCATCAAGACGGTAGGTATTATACAGTCTCAAAATGGGACCTTTTTCTTTAATGTGGCATTTCTGAAGAAGTGCCATTTTAAATTTCAAGGCATTGCTCTCAAGAAATGTATTTTCAGTTACATTAGATTATAAAAGATGTTGGGCAAAAATGTAAAAATCAGTCTTGTAATCTTAGATATGCTTTTGAAAATTACCAGCAGGCAGTAACTGAACAGCTGAACCGTTCTGCACCATTTTACTAAGTATACTTCTTAGCGACTCAACGTATTTCACGTGAATGACTTAAATTTCAGCATGAATAATTCAGTGATGAAGTATCTGGTCTTTCTGAAAAGTCTTTCTGGAGAGACGGTCTCTACATTCTCCTGAAACAGCACGAAGTACAAAGGAGGAAGTGATTAATAGTGCAAGTTTGGGTTACATCAGGAGCATCCCTAGTTCAAATGACATCTTTCAGAGCTATATGAACCCAACCGGGCAAAGAGTAATGAAAGGAAAACTAAATTTCATTCTTGCAACTTGAAACATACAATATTTAAAACAGATTACACTTGCAGTGGGCTATAATTGGCCCTTTCGAGAGAGGAGACCGTAGACCAGCCATGATTTTTCAGATTTTCAGTTGAGGACTGTGAGAATTGGAAACAGCATTGATCGAGTGGCTACTCTACACAGCGTGGTGGACTCTGTGTTGGGGAGCTTTTCGAAACAAGCCAAAAAGGCAAGGTCCCTGCTCTCAAAGAGCGTCCACTCTAATCACAACTCCTCCAAGAGGCCTTCCCTGATTAAGCCCTCACTTGCCCGTTTTAGCCCTCACTCTTATGTCTCCGCTGCCTATGAGTCTATTCCCATTAAGCACAGTGATAAAATAATAATTACTGTGGTATTTGTTAAGCTCTTACTATATGCCCGGCACTGTATTAAGCGCTGGGATGGATACGAGCACTTCTGTTCACCTCTACCCCAGCTTCTCAGCCCTTATGTCCGTATCCACCTGTAATTTATTTTGTTTTTTGCATCCCCCTCTAGTTCTGTAAGCTCATATGGGCAGGGCGTGTGACTGTTTACTGTTGTATCGTACCCTCCCAATTGCTTAGTACAGTGTTCCAAACCCAGTAAGCGCTCGATAAATGCGACTGAAGTGAATATGAGCTCCTTGTAGGCGGGGTCATCTGTACTTATTCTGTTGTACTCTCCCACCTGCTTAGTACAGTGCTGTGCACACAGTAAGTGCCCAATCCATTCCACTGCTTGCTTGATTGGTAGGAGAAGAGAGGAGGGCACAAATTGCAAACATTCACTTGGTAGAAGAGCAAGAGCAGAGTGGCACCTGATGAAACAAAAGTAAGCAATTAAATAATTAAATAATTATGGGAAGCAACGTGGCTCAGCGGAAAGAGCCCGGGCTTGGGCGTCAGGGGTCATGGGTTCGAATCCCGGCTCCGCCACTTGTCAGCTTGTGTGACTGTGGGCAAGTCACTTCACTTCTCTGGGCCTCACTTACCTTATCTGTAAAATGGGGATGAAGACTGTGAGCCTCACGTGGGACAACCTGATTACCCTGTATCTATCCCAGTGCATAGAACAGTGCTCTGCACATAGTAAGCGCTTAACAAATACCAACATTAAAATAACGGTGTGCATGTTGAGCAGGGAACTGTTTTATTGTTACTTTGTACTCTCCCAAGCGTTTAGTACAGTGCTCTATCCACAATAAGCACTCAATAAGCATGATTGAAATATTATAGGCAGGCAACATCTCTACCAGGTGCTTACAACAGTGCTCTGCAAATAGTAAATGCTCAGTAAATATGATTGATTTCGTGAGTTGTCTTAAGATCACCTTAGTTAAAAACCCTAATTGAGTAAATGAGTAAACTACAGCTAGATGATAAATCCCAAAGGTTTCGATTTCAGAAGTATTTAAATTATTGCTAAACATACCACTGGTATTTCTTGGGAAGAGCTGTAATCAACTGGCATTTTTCAAACCTTTTTTACCATGTCACTAGTAGAAGCCTCAGGAGAAGTAGAAGCCTAAAGAAGCAGCATGGTCTAATGGAAAGAGCACGGGCCTGAGAGTCTGAGGACCTGGGTTCTAATCCCTGGCTTCTAAACACTTATCTGCTGTGTTTCCTTGGGCATCTTACTTAACTCCTCTGTGCTTCTTTTACCTCATCTGTAAAATGGGGACTGAGATTAAGACGTGGGACATGGAACTCTGTTTGACTTGATTAGCTTGCATTTACCCTAGCGCTTAGTACAGAGGCTGGCACATAGCAAGCATTTAACAAATACCATTTGGAAAAAAAAAAGCCTGCTACATAGAGAGAATGAATGGTAGCTAATAGTACTGATTTCCATGGCAATCACAGACAGGCTCTGTTGTTCTCCTTCCTGGAAAACGTCCCATTCTTCCGTGATCACGGTCAGCCTAATACCCTCACTGATCTTCTGTGGAATGGGGAGGGGTCCCCAGCACAGAGTGGGCGAGGGCAGAGGAGGAAAATTCACCGACTTGATTCTCACGCCCTTTTCTCTCTCGCATGAGGAGCCTCCACTGATCTCCAGAGGTAAGAAGGCTGGCGGAGGGGGTGACAAGACAGTGTAGCGGTGGAGATTTATCATCCTGATAATTAGAAGCCCAAGGGCCCCGTGGTCTCAATGAAGGGAAGGTCATCTGCCATCTTCCCCAGAGGCTGTGCATGTCCCGGCCTTGACTTGGGAAGGTACGCTGAGGAAAATGCTTCTTCTGAAAGCGATGCTCTCAAATAAATAAAATAATAAAATAGATAAAAATAAAAACGGTCAAGAAGCACCAGTTGAGTCATTCCGAGTTGGAAGGAGAGCACGGAACCGTCCCCCGTTCCCCCATCTTAATTTACACGTGACCGTCCCGAGTCGACAACAGGTTAGCTCCGTCGCTCCTCGGGTCTCACCTCCCTGGGCCCATCGGTGAGAAAGCTATTCCTCTGTCGGTGCGTCAGTCCATGTCCCGTTCCATCCTGTGGCGTGAATCTCTGTGGCTTGTCTTCCCGATGGCTCTCGGAGCCTGGCTCCCCTCTGGCGGCCCCAGGTCAGCCCGGTCGGGGAGAAACGAGCGTCACCCGGTCACTCACCGTCTCCTCTGGCTTCTGTTCACAGCTCCAACGGGAAATCCGTCACGTGGGCCCAGAACGAGAAGAGTAGCCGGGGACAGCACCTCTGGCAGAGGCTGTCCATCCACATCAACAAGAAGGAGAACCCCAACCAGACGGCCGTCATCAAGCCGTTCTCCAAGAGCTCCGACAGCAGGCTCGGGGCCGGCCCCTTCCCCGAGGCCGGCTCCAAGACGCTCTACGACGTGTCCGAGGCGGAGGAGCAGCGGCCCGCCCACCCCCGGCCGCAGACGCCTTCGCCCATCAGCACGGTCAGCCGCCGGGCGGGCTCGGGCAGCCGCACGGACGACGACGTCCCGTCCTTCCAGTCAGAGCCCGCCCAGCGGAGCAGCTCCTCGCAGGGCTCGCTGATGGAGCAGATCAGCAGCGTGGTGACGCGCTTCACGGCCAACATCAGCGAGCTGAACTCCATGATGCTGTCCACCACCACCCCGGGCGCCATGGTGGCCGCCCCCCTCTGCTCTTCCTACCTGATCCCCAAGGAGATTCAGCTGCCGACCACCATGACGACTTACGCCGAGATCCAGCCCCTCCCGTCCATCGAGGTGAACGGCGGGGCCCAGCCCGGGAAGCCCGTCGGTGGGCCCGCCAAGGAGAACCCTCCGGAAGCCGCGGCCGCGAAGCCGGAGCTGGAGGAGCTGGTGGCCCTGACCCCGCCCTCTCCCTTCAGGGACTCGGTGGATTCCGGCAGCGCTTCGCCCAACTCCCCCGTGTCCGAATCGGCCCTCTGCATCCCGTCCTCGCCTAAATATGACACTCTAATCATAAGAGATTACGCTCAAAGCTCGTCTTCGTTGTGAATGTAACGGGGAGGCAAGGTTGGAGATCGGTGGCGAGCAGGCCAATCCCAGAAAGCCAAGCCTCTGAGATCTCTTGTGTTTACACAGCGTTCGGGGGGGTCCGGCAATGGCGGTCTTGATACGAACTGGAGAAGAGGGGCTATGGAACCGGAGTCACGGAAACACCAGATTTAGAGTGCTATTTACAAAGCAAACAAACGAACAACAAAAAAAATCTACTGGCAGATTTTCTTCTAGTGGCCTTAGAAAACACGGGCTTTTAAGAAACACTGCGTCTACTCGTGAGGGCTTTTAAGGAGTCTGTTAAATCAGTTACCTACCAAGTGCTTTGTTTTAGGATTAACTGAGAACTAGTTGTACAGGAAGTGGAAAAAAGAGGGAGAGAGAGAAAGAGAGAGAGAGAGAGAGAGAGGGTGAGAGAGAAGGTCGTAACTGTAAAAACGTTTTGTTTCGATTCCTTTGATTCTTACCCCAGAAATGAATCTTGATCTTTTGTCAAGAGTAGAAGACTAATCGCGAATGTACATTTTCTAACGGACTTTATATCTGGGACCAACGTCAGGCATTTTTTTCTATGAAGAACTTGAAAAGCAGTAACTTCTGTCCAATCACTCCAGAACTTTCCCAGCAGCGGGCTCCATGCTCACCCCACCACATGGTCTGCAGAGAAGTGACTGCACCCTTTAGGGCTTTTACCGGAGACGTGTCTCAGATGACTGATGTGTTGAGATCTTCTAGGAGCATCGATCTGAAGTTCAAACCCGTTGCCATTGATCTACCCGCATTCAGCATCCAAACCCATGGAAGATCTCCTGACTATTTCACCATGTTGCCAATCAATACTGGAGTAGCAAAAAATATTTTCTGGAGCACTGTTTTGTAATTCCCATATCAGGGCAACTCGTTTAGGAGAAGATTATATTTCTAGCAGTATCGTCGAGCTGAATACAGCCGCGTCCGTGATGACACGAAGTCATTTTTACGGGCATCGTTCGCTAAGGTTCACTTTCGGGCACCTCCCCCATTCTTTGCGTGACAGAACCGGATACACGTCCAAGATTTTTCTCAGTCCTTTTAACTCCTGACAACTGAGAAGGTGATCCGTACTCTAATGAAGACATGGCCATGATCGTAGGGACCGTTGTTGAAGTTAGCTGTCGTGATCATAAATCCCTGAAGATTACAAACTGTCCAAGATGGCTCAGAGGAGACCCCCCGACCCCTCCGAAAGGGAACGATTTTAACTTGAGCTGCCTGGGCGACGCAGCTCTGACCTGGGATAGAAGTTGGTTCGCAAAGCAATACAGAGTCAAGGTTCAAACAGAAGAAACCTTAGAGAATTCCAACCACCGCTGACTTGTTTCTTAGCAGCTCCTGGAAAAGACAAGGAAGCTGGTCACGTTTTCCTTCTTGAAACCTATTTTCCCTTTTTGAAATGTTGTAAGTAGGGCACTTCATGCTGTTACTGCACTTTTTAAACGACGTGTGGATAGAAACAACGGGATTTTGATAGGCGTCGCTATGTAGAAACTAGAGCTCAGCACTTAAAACACGATCTTTCTTCCATCCTCATTACTCAGCTATCCCTCAGGTGCCAAACTTTATGGATTAATCAGGATAGTAGTAGAAGGAGGAAGTTTTACTGGGTTCCAGAGTTGAGCTGATGCAGCCTTATTCTGAAGATAGCCTTATGGGAGGGAGCCTTATATTGAGGCTATTGTGTATTTTTAGTGGGGTGGGGTGGGGCGGGGGGAACCAGAAACGTAATTCCTTTCCTTAGTTCGCCATCCAGCGTGGAGTTTTTTCTCTACGATGCCAATACTCCCCAGATGAGTGACGACACAGCGAAAGCACATCAGTTACCTAGTCGATGGTATTTCCAAGTGTTTTAAGTTAGGGACTGCACCGCTGACCATTTGTGTCTGCCTACCTGTACGTAGCACGCTGCAAGTAGCGGGTTTCAGCGACTCCGAGGTGAGACCGGATCCACACGCCCTGAGGTTCTGACCTCGGAGAGATACTTGAAAGAAATCTCGGCCCGTCTGCTTTTCCGGGACTCCAGGAAAGGTTGAATACATGAAACTTTTCACGCGACTGGCATTTGTAGGCGTCCTACAGATAGCTCTTTGGGCACAAATGGAAGATAACTTGCACATTCCAGGTCTCTATCTGCTTAGGTATCTGCTTTTGATCAAAACACCCAGTTGCCAGATTAACATTTGAAACCGACACTATTCACCAAACCCAATCCTAGACATAACCACCCACATGTTTTTGAAAGGATTTAGTAGCTAGCTAACTCCCTTCGTTTCACTGGAAGCAAAATCTCTGCCCCGGCCTGAGAAACGGAACTGGACCCGTATTAACCCTCAGATCTTTCTGGGCCTCACTTTGGAAGTAGGGAAGCAGCGTGGCCTAGTAGAAAGAGCACCGGCCTGGGAGGCGGAAGACCTGGGTTCTAATCCTGGTTCCGCTACTTGTCTGCTGTGTGACCTTGCTCCGATTGCTTAACTTCTCTGGGCCTCAGTTTCCTTATCTGTAAAATGGGGGTTAAGACTGTGATCCCCATGTGGGACATGGATTGTGTCCAACCTGATTACCTTGTATCTACCCCAGTGTTTAGTACAGCGCCTGGCAAAGAGACTACCATAAAAAAGTAGGGTGTTCAAATGTGGAATAAGATAATCACTTAGGAAGTGAAATGTCTTTGTCACTCTTCTGGATTAAGTATATTGAAGTAAGTGCTTTCTTTTTCATTTATCTACTCAATAACGTCGTATACTTTTAGAGCCCCAAGCGAATTGTTCTTTATATTCAACTCCCTTGATCCAAAAGGAAAATACTTTTTTTTTTTTAAATCAACATCCCACCCCATCACATCATCTGTCTTCTGCTACTCTTTCGTAAAAGAGAGAGCATTCCAGAGGGAGAAAGAAGAGTGAAAAATCATAATTCAGCACACATAAGCTCTCATCTGTGGAAAACTCCTGAATAAATTGTCATTTACCAAAATTGCATTCTAATCGACAGTGGGGATTTCACCTTCAGAGTAGACGCATGCTTGTTTCCCGGAGTTTTAAGTGTTGATTGCCACTTCCTATTAATCCATCTCCATCTGGGAATTCAGATAATCACCTAATCCTCTTGGTGAAAAACTCACTGCCGTTCCATTTAGTAATTCTACTGACCCCCATCAGTCTCTTTGCCGACACTTCACCTATATGTATTACCGGAGACCAAATATCCAACACCAAGAGGATTCGATATAGTTATTAGGGCCAGTCTGTGGTCTAGAATGTTTAACCGGGAATCCAGTTTGACTCTTTGGAATAGAAGCTGTGGTATTTGTTAAGTGCTTACCAGGTGTCAAGCACCGTACTAAGCACTGGGATAGATACGAGGTAATTGGAAGAATCTGTTTGACTTCCTAGTCAACAGAAGATGTTTCCAAGGACACAGAACAAGCGAATAACAAGCCCCCGGGTTTGAAGAGTCAGGATTCCGAGTGACACGTGAAATGTAATGCCAATAAAAGAGAGAAGATTGGCAACAGAACGAAGGAGAAAGGACCTAATGGAACTCGTGATTCCTGAGACTCTAGCGATCTGTCCTTTGTTCCATCCCCGCGAGGACATTCTGGTTCCCTGACTCAGGTCAGACGTGGCGGGTGCTGGGTGGCGATGTTTAGTTGGCGAATCGTCAAATCAGCCTGAAGCAGATTGGCAAGGAAAAACTACCTAAGATTTCCCTCATGGCAAGAAAAACGAAAATCGGACTAATTCCTGACTATCCGTCACCGCAGGCTTCCCCAAGCTACTCCCGTTTTTAGAAAGATTCCGCATTCCTGAAAAGGAGCAGGGAATACAGTGGCCCCAGATGAGGCCGACGGGGATTCAACTGCAGTTTTCTGACTTCCAACCCGGAAATCCAAACCCTCTTCACGAACAAAAAGTTTCACAGGCTAGTCTCCCAGCAGAGCCTGACGCCCCAGAGGCGTCTCTGGTGTTATCCTGAATTCTCTTTTCACTCTGACTTCTTATCAGTAACATTTAAGCGGTCAAAAAAAAAAAAAAATCTCTTGTCGTTGCCATTTATAATTTTATA
This sequence comes from Ornithorhynchus anatinus, assembly GCF_004115215.2. Lineage (NCBI taxonomy): Eukaryota > Metazoa > Chordata > Mammalia > Monotremata > Ornithorhynchidae > Ornithorhynchus > Ornithorhynchus anatinus. The sequence goes on from NC_041747.1 coordinate 27,163,734, forward strand.
CTGTGAAAACAAAAATGCAGATCAGTGAAAGCATAAAAATGGGTCCACGATCAATTTGGTAGGGGATTGAAATTTGACTGTCCGGTCAATAAGGCCTAAATGACAAGATGGAGGCTCAGTTTCACTGATTTGCCAAAATGTGAACAAATATACTATGTATATTACGTGTACTTCTACGGTTCAATGGCAGCTGCTGGTGGTATTTGTAATTAGAAATCTATATAGATTATAGATGTTAGAGAGATGGTGCCAATTCTAAAAGATTTATGTGGGCTACAAGTGCTGGTAATGAATTATTTTTTGCAAACAACTTATAACCAACTTGGTTTTAAACATTTTGTGCCCGTATCTTTTTTATGTTGTTGCTGCTTCAACTATTAAAACAATAGAGAATGTAAAGTTTTTTTGATGTGAATGGCGGATGATTTTTTTTCCATAAGATTTAACATTTTTATCAGCTTTGTTTTGCTTTGTACTAGTATAAGTGTAATTTCGTTGAGCACTTTAAAAATCCATTTGCTTGTTCTCAGTTGTCTACATCATGTTATAGTTGGTGTTTGTGTAGAGTCAGGTACTTTTTGAACAGTATTAAAAACCCTGTGATATGACTTGTTTTCTTTTTTTCCAGCTAATTTTAAATGTGATCTTCATGCTAGTCACGAAGATCTAATAAGCTGGGCCTTAATTTTTACAAGCTGCAGATTGGCCTCTGGTCTGAAAAAAATCATTACCACCCGCACCCCGCGCCTCTTTCGATCTCCGGACAACGTTTGAGTGATCTCTTGGACTTATGAGGCTGCCGTTGCTCTCGCAGATGGGTCTGCGTGCAGAGTAAAAACACACAAAACAAGAAATAAAAGTGTGACTGCCTCCCTTTTCCTCACCAAACTCAGTTATCCCGTCTCCTGTGAGATCTTCTGTGAAGCAAGGGCATCGGAGGTTATCGTTATGCAACTGTGCTCTTTCAACTAACCAATTAATGGGGTTGATTTAGTGCTTACCGTCCGCAGAGCACCGTACTAAATGCTTGGTAAACCCAATCCCTGCCTTTGAGAAGCAGCGTGGCCTAGTGGATAGAGCTCGGGCCTTGAAGTCAGAAGGACCTGGCTTCTAACCCTGGCTCCGCCACCTGTCTGCTATCGTGACCTGGGGCAGGTCGCTTCACTTCTCTGGGCCTCAGTTCCCTCATCTGTAAAATGGAGATGAAGACTGTGAGCCCCACGTGGGACAGGGACTGCATCCAACCTGATTAACTTGTATCTGCCCCAGTGCTTAGAACAGAGTTTGGCACATAGTAGGCGCTTAACAAGAACCGTAAGTATAATTATCATTATTATTATCATTACCTTGGGCAAGTCACTTAATTTCTCTCTGCCTCAATTTCCTCCCTCCTACTTTAAACTATCAACGCCCAGGTGGGACAGGGACTGTGTCCAACCTGACAACCTCGTATCTACACCAGTACTTAGAACAGCGCTTGGCACAGCGTCTGCACTTAATAGAAGCCGTTTAAAAAAAAAAAGAGCTTACATCGACAGTCCTCAGTTAGACTTTCCCCGCCACGATGTTTTGGTTTGTTTTTTTTTTTTAATAGATTGAGTGACGTTCCCTAAATTGGGAAGACAACAGCCAACATTCTGGATTTGGATCAGGAGAGGGGTTGAAAGTCCAGTGCCAGTCAGGACCTTTATGGTCAGAAAGCTCTCCTAAGCCCACATTATCATCATCATCATTATGGTATTTTTTTAACACCTAGGCACTATACTGAACGCTGGGATGGATACAAGCAAATGGGGTTGGACACAGTTCCTGTCCCACTTGGGGCTCACTGTCTTAATCCCCATTTTACAGATGAGGGAACTGAGGCACAGAGAAGTTAAGTGACTTGCTCAAGGTCACACAGCAGACAGGTGCAGAGTAGGGATTAGAACCCAAGTCCTTCTGACTCCCACGGTCTTGCTCTATCCACGAGGTCATGCTGATTCTTGGAAACAATGCCTGTGCTCACAGGGACTCATTCCTTCATTCAGTTGTATTTATTGAGCGCTCACTCTGTGCAGAGCACTCTGCTAAGTGCTTGGAAAGTACACTTCAGGGATGTGGGAGTGGAGTCAAAGGAGGAGTCAAGCGGTTCTCTTTTCTTATCAATCAGTCACGTTTATTGAGCTCTTACTGTGTGCACGACACTGTACTAAGCACTTGGGAGAGTACAATACCACAAACTTGGTAGAAATGGTCCCTGCCCACAATGAGATTACAGTCTAGAGGAAGAAGCAGGGAGAGAGTGAGAACGAACACAAATTTTGGTTTTCAATTACTGCTTCTTTCTCTCAAAAAGATATAAATGGTAATTAACGGCTTACTATGTACTGAGCACTGTACTAAGATCTGGAGTAGAGAAGAGATAATCAGGTTAGACACAATCCCTGCCCCACGTGGGGCTCACAGTCTAAGTAGGAGGGAGTGGGATTTGATTCCCATTTTACAGAAGAGGTAACTGAGGCACAGGGATGTGAAGTGACTTGCCTGAGGTCACACAGCAGATTAGTGGCAGAGTCAGGTTTAGAACCCAGGTCTTCTGACTCCCAGGCCGGGGCTCCTTCCAATAGGCAGGGCTGCTCTCCCAGGGAGACGCTGTAGGTCTCGCAGATTCCTGCAGACCGTTCTGTAGGATGTCACTGCCTCGCCTCGTGTAGCCCGTTTAATGCATGTAACATGTGCCCGGCACTCCTCGGCTGGCGGGCGAAGGCCCATCCTCACCTGCCGTCAGTGCCCGCTCAGTGGTTGACAAGTGGCTTTCTCTACAAATAAGGCAAACACAGCAAGAGAGGCCTGTGGTTTTCCTGTCAAAATGGACAGAAAAGTTGTGAGCTAACTACCACCTCTCTCCCTCCTCCTCTCACCTTAGCTTCGATTCTGCCGTCCCCCACAGTGCAAGCAGGATTAGAGCTGTGGGAAGACCTCTAAGGGGTCTTTCCCGATTAAGCCCCTAACTCCCTCCGCCTTCTTTGTCCTCTACACACTTGGATCTGTATCCTTTGGACACTTGATAGTCACCCTACTCTCAGCCCATAACCGTTATTTATTTATACGGTCTGTCTTCCCCTCTAGACTATATACGCATCGTGGGCAGGGAACGTGTCTACCAACTCTCTTGTACTGCATTCTCCCAAGAGCTTAATACGGTGCTCCGCACGCAATAAGTGATCGATAAATACCATTGATTGATTGAAGAAAGGATATTCAATCCCTTCCCGGCAGAATCAGCAGTCTAGAAGGGAACCGTGCAGAGGGTAATCCTGAGATGCCCACTGGGAGACTTGAAGACTGAAGAATGAAAATTCACTCAGTTCTGATCTAAGGAGTGCTTTCACTCCGACTTTGAGGGAATAGGGGAGCGTGTGTCGAACAGTATGAGCCCCTTAGTTCGACAGATGGCAGCTCTCCCCACCTTCAAAGCCCTTCTGAAATCCCACCTGAAATCCCACCTGCTTAAACAAGCCTTCCCTGATTAGTTCTTAACCTCTCATGTCACCTTAACCCATCAGGCATCCCTACGCCTTAAAAATTCATTTATACGCCATCTCATCACTATATGTATACGTTTAATGGATAGTAGAGTCGGTTTATTTAGCTCTCAATAAATATAAGGGGTTGGCCCAAGGTCAGGTAGCGGGCAAGTGATGGAGCCGGGATTAGGACCCAGGTCCCCTCACTCCCAGGCCCCTGCTCTTTCCAGTAGGCCACAATTTTTCAGTGGGAGCTTCGGGGGTCTTCATCAGGAACTCCGATTCCCCCCTTCCTTCTTCCCTCCCTGAAATCTGCAAGAGAAAGTTTAGAGTGGTTTATGAGAACACAAGCAGGACTCCTTTAAATAAACGAGACAGCGCTTAGTGAGGTCTCCCCCGGGCTTAGATTATTTTTAAGAGTATTTTGGAATTTCCAGTTGTACCTCTGCCACTCTTAAAAGCATCTTGTACAAAGAGAGAAGTCAGGATCCTGAGCTCAGCACAAACATTTCCCCATTTCCTTGCAGAAACAAGTCCAGGACTGACTCATGTTCCAGGTTCTCTGAATTATAGGGTTAGGGGGTGGAGGGGGGGGTAGAATGAGGAAGCACCCAGGGTGTTAGAGATCTCCAAGAGGATTAGCAACTCCCTCAGTCTCCTTCTCTCAACAGGATTGAGTCCACACCACCCTGAAACCAAGCAAAAGGGAAGGAATAATGTTGGTATTTGTTAAGCGCTTACTATGTGCCGAGCACTGTTCTAAGCGCTGGATAATATTGATATTTGTTAAGCGCTCACTATGTGCAGAGCACTGTTCTAAGCGCTGGGGTAGATACAGGGTAATCAGGTTGTCCCACGTGAGGCCCACAATTAATCCCCATTTTACAGATGAGGTAACTGAGGCACAGAGAAGTGAAGTGACTTGCCCACAGTCACACAGCTGACAAGTGGCAGAGCCGGGATTCGAACTCATGACCTCTAACTCCCAAGCCCGTGCTCTTTCCACTGAGCCACGCTGCTTCTCAATAGAGGGGGCAGTGATTGAGGAGAGCCAAAAGAGAAGCCAAGAACGCTAACAGTCGCTCGGGAAAAATAATTTTGATTTCATCTCATTCCGGAAGGAGCTACATCTGAGAACGGGATGGCATGTTTGTCAGAATCATCGGGGAGGACGGGGATTAGTTTCAGAGAAATATTTGCCCTAGTGAAGGTCTTGGGAAAAGGACCAGTGTGAACAGAAGGTCAGACAGAGCTAGCTAAGAGGTCAAAGTTTGAAATGGAATCTGGACCTAAGGGGATTAGCTAGTAGGCCATCCCTTTGTACTGGGGTAATGCACGGTCACTGATTTGCTAGATATGTTTAATGTTTTTCTGTTGTGGGTCACACGATGAATATTTAGTTATCGGGTGGACGTAGATAAAATGTCAAAGGCTGCAGGGGATAGATTGAAGACTCAGGTTTTTCTAGTTTCCAGGGCCATGTCAGTGGTGAAGTGTAAGGTTATTGTGGGCGGGGATTGTGTCTACCAACTCTTTGTATTCTGCTCTCCCAAGCATTTAGCGCAGTGCTCTGCACACGGTAAGTGCTCAGTAAATACCACTGATTGATTGAAGTGGCCACTTGGTGAGATATGCAGCATAGCTTCTTTAATCCTTGACCCATGGGGAGATGGATCAACCAAGAAGCGGTGTGGCTTAGTGGAAAGGGCATAGGCTTCGGAGTCAGAAGAGGTGGGTTCTCGTCTGCTGTGTGACCTTGGGCAAATCACTTTACTTCTCTATGCCTCAGTTACCTTACCTGTAAAATGGGGATAAAAAGTGTGATCCCCACAGGGGAACTATTTGATTACCCTGTATCTACCCCAGTGTTTAGAACAGTGCTTAGCACGCAGCACTTAACAAATACCATAATTATTATTATTACGATCAATCAATCAGTGGCACTTTACTATGTGCACAGCACTGTGCAAAGCACTTCAGAAAAGAGATGAAGGGGGCAGGTAAGGTCCTTGAGGGAAGGGACTATGTCTACTAACTCTGCTATACCCTCCCAAGCACTCAGTACAGTGCCAGGCACTGAACTAAATGCTGGGGTAGATGTAGTCCCTGCCCCGCAAGGGGCTTAAAGTCTCAATCCCCATTTTATAGATGTCGTAACTCAGGCATAGACAAATGACTCACACAGCAGAGAAGTGGCAGAGTCAGGATTAGAACCCAGGTTCTCTGATTCCCAGGCCTTTCAGGTTCTTTCCACTAAGAGATAGCCTTTTCTGTTTTAAAACAGACAACCTAAGGAAAGAGCCGCTGACTTTGACGGCAAGGAATTGACCAAATTCCAGATTGGGTGGGGATAGGTATGTATTTTGGGCAGTTTCTGGCTGCTTTGTTTCTCGAGAGAGAGAGGGAACACTCATTAAAAGGTAAGCTCTTTGTGGGCAAGTACTGTGTCTTTGGTCTCTATTTGCACCCTCCCAGGATTTACATACCATGGTCTACGCACAGTAAACACTTTCTAAATATTACTGATTGAATCCCCTGGAGCCCTCCAGGTCGAGCAGCTGGACCCCAGTGAAAAAAATGTTACATTTAAAGCTTGGGAGACTTGGTCACATAACCCACAACTTCTTAGAAACACCCAGCTTAGACAATGCAAACAGTTAAACCAAAACCTCAAAGTGCAGCCAGATTATTTCCTAAGACCTTGTGAAAAGTATGATTCTGGAGTGCCAGAATTTGGCCTCCCAGAAGTTCTGGAGAGATGAATGAGCCTTTAATCCAGATGGCTGAGGATGCGCACTTGGAAGATTTGGGGTCCTCTCTGAAACCTCCCACTCCTCTGGATGATTGAAGCAGCTGGAACTCCAATATGTCAAAGAATGAGCCTGAAGTCATCCAAGGGAGATTTTAGCTCCAGCTTGAGAAAAGCCAAAATGGGCTTAAAACTCTCCGTGGGGCTGCCAGACGCATCCTGAGAGGAGCTCACAGTGCTTCTGACAGTGCTCTCTTTTTCCTTCTGTCCTCTCTCCTGGAGTCTGTTCTTTGTGCTTCCTTTAAACGGTTACTCAAGATCAAATGGCCAGCTCCGCTCGCTGCTGAGGCGGTGTTTAAAGCCACAGGTCTCCCTGGCAGTTGGGCGGGGGGAGATGGGGAGGGACCAGCTCCATCGTGCTTATCATCAGCAACAGGCAAGAATCCCTCCTTACCTAAATTAATGCTGCTTCTGAAGCTCACTATTCAGCATAAAAACTGACTTCCTTTCCTTCCTTGAATGGGGAAGGTGAAAATAGCCAGCAGGTACTCAATGAAAAGCAACAAGAAGAGCAGGAGAGGAAATGCTTAAGCTAGGGAAAAGTAACTCAAAGGAAGGTTTTTAAACCCCGCCTTGCCCACACCATCAAATAACTAATAATAATAATGTTGGTATTTGTTAAGCGCTTACTATGTGTAGAGCACTCTTCTAAGCGCTGGGGGCAGGGTAATCAGGTTGTCCCACGTGAGGCTCACAGTTAATCCCCATTTTACAGTTGAGGTAACTGAGGCACAGAGAAGTGAAGTGACTTGCCCACAGTCACACAGCTGACAAGCGGCAGAGCCGGGAGTCGAACCCGTGACCTCTGACTCCGAAGCCCAGGCTCTTCCCACTGAGCCACGCTGCTTAATAATAATAGTTGTAGTATTTGTTAAGCGTTTGCTATGTTCCCGGCACTGTTCTAAATGCTGGGGTAAATACAAGCTAATCGGGTTGGACAAAGTCCCTGTCCCACATGGGGTTCCCAGTCTTAATCCCCCTTTTACAGATGAGGCAGCTGAAGCCCAGAGTAGTGAGGTGACTTCCCCAAGGTCACACAGCAGAGAAGTGGCAGGGCTGTGATTAGAACCCAGGTCCTTCTGACTCCCGGGTCCGTGTTCTATCCTCTAGGCCTTGCTGTTTCTATTCCTTGAGGGCCTACTGGGTGAAGAGCAATGGAGTAAGTACGTGGGAGAGTTCAACAGAGTTAGCAGTCAGGGCGGTTGCCTTCTAGGAGCTTAGCGTCCAGAATAAATCTAAAGATATGTACAATAAATGCCACAGTGGGGTGGAGGACAATGAGAGTGAACGTAAGAATGATGTGATCCATGTCAGCCCTGGGGAATTCTGTTGACAACATTCCTGATCTTACAAAGCTAAAAAACATTTGGAAAAGTGTTTCTGTTTATCCACCATCAGGCCAACAGGGTACGATCCTAATTTATTTTTAATAAGGGGTGGGCAGGATGTTGGCGAAAAACAATTAGTGAGACAATCAGAAATAATTAGGGCATCCAATCCTGCCATTAGGAAGGTTTAAAAAAAAAACCCATTAGAGTGATTTTGAAACTGATTGCCTTTAAAATTTTATAAACATATTTGCGTGTTTTCTAACAAACTTAGCGCTTTTATTTGTCCTATTAAAATGGTACTCAAAGCAGGAGGGGGGAAAGAGATGACAGTGTCTAGCATTTGATAGGATGGCATAGCTCTCTGATACACGGGGAAGTTTAATGGCCTGAACGTAGCATCGTAACTGTTCCCAAGGCAGAGTTGATAGCGGGATTTCTTTTCCACCAAAAGCATCCCGGGATGGACAACATCTGGGTTTCATCTGTTTCATCATGTCTCTATTTTTGCTCTTGGATATATGGCCTTAGGGCTTTTGGTATTCACTCCACCCTCTGCCCCACAGCACTTGTATACATATCTATAAGTTATGCCTTATAAATTATTCATTTATATTAATGCCTGCATCCCTCTCTCGGAGTGGTGCAGCCGAGTGGAAAGAGCATGGGCCTGCGAGTCAAAGGCCCTGGATTCTAATCCCAGCTCAGTCATTTGTCTGCTGTGTGACCTGGGGTGAGTCACTTAATATTTCTGTGCCTTAGTTTCCTCATCTGTAAAATGGGGATGAAGACTGTGAGCCCCATGTGGTTCGGAGACTGTTTCCAACCCGATTATCTTGGATCTACCCCAGCACTTCGTATGGTACCTGGCACATAGCAAGTCCTTATTAAGTACCACAACTATTATTAGTATTATCATAATTATTGTTATCATTATCAAGTGACTTGCTCAAAGTGGCACAGCAGACAAGTGGCAGAGTCAGGATCAGGACCAGGTGCCCTGACTCTCAGACCTATGCTCTTTCCCCCAGGCCCCGCTGCCTCTCCATCAGACGAGATGCTCCTCAGGGGCAGGAACCGGCTCTTCGACTTTTTGGTTCCCCAAACACCTAGCTGAATTTTCCCGATATGCACACAGTCAGTATTCAGGTAGTGCTGCCTGACGGTAACGATGTTGACACCATGGCTTGAGCCAGGTGGGTAAGATTCCTTCAATAATGGTGGCCCCGGAGACCGGGCTTGGGGGCTTGGAGTAGTTGAGAGGCAGCGTGGCCTAGTGGATAGAACCTAGGCCTGGGAGTCAGAAGGACCTGGATTCTAACCCCAGCTCTGCCATTTATCTGCTTTGTGAACTTGGACAAATCACTTCGCTGTGCCTCAGTTACCTCATCTGTAAAACAGGGATTGAGACTGGGAGCCTGCGTCCCATCCGATCACCTTGTATTTACCTCAGCGCTTAGCGCGGTGCCTGGCACACAATAAGCACTTAAATACTACAACTATCATTATTAATTTGATGGTGTGGGGCAGGGAGGGATTTAAAAACCTTCTTCCTTTGGGTTGCTTTTCCCTAGCCTAAGCATTTCCTCTCCTGCTCTACCTGGTGGGTGTTTTCACCTTTCCCACTCATGGAGGGAAAGGAAGTCAGTTCTTATGCTGAGTAGTAAAGCTTCAGAAGCACCACTGATTTAGGTCCTATTTTACAGATGAGGTAACGGAGGTACTGAGCGGCTTAGTGACTTGCCCGAGGTCACACAGCAAGCAAGTAGGGGAGCCTGGATTCGGCAAACGTAGTCCAAGGTTGCCCAAACACAGGGGCTTGTCATGGTTCCCCGCCCCACCAGGATCTCCAAAACCATCGTGTTTCCTCCCATGTCCCTGCGAACACGGACGCCACATTCAAGCCATAGAAAGCCACGGTGGATGGGGGCTGGGCACTGAAGATAAGAACACCGGACACGAAGACATCCGTTGAGGTAGCCAGGGGACGGAGCCGCTGAAAACTGGGATGCCCGGTATTAAAACCGGATGAGTTACTGCCCTCCTCTGTGCCCTCGGAGGAAGACTCGTTGGTCAGAGTGGCACCTACCTGCCAGCTCAATGCTGCAGAAGGGCTGACAAACCCCAGTACAGTGGGCAGGGGCATCGAGAGCCGCCTCGGGGGGAAACTCCTGGTTGATATTGGCCGGTCTGATTGGATCTGGGCTTCCTTCCCGCCTTTGAGACGGAAAGGAGAAATGTCGTTCTCCCGCAATGAAACTCGATTCTGCAGCCGCCGCAGAATGGCTTAGTGCCTCCACATCACTTCTGCCTTCCGCCGGGTATCTTCACACGCATCTGGCCCGGAGTGAGAGCCGGAATGATTACTTTCCAACCGGGCTCCATAAAACAATGACAGACGCTCACTCTAATGATCCTTAGAACAATTAAGAGCGGAGCGGGCCGAGGGATTCTGGGGCAGGGAAGAAAACAGGGAGAGTTTTCATTATTTCTGCCGTGATTAAATGGAACCCGGGTGAAGGTTCTAAATTAAATTCCAGCCCCGATTGAGCTAACTAAGGCGATCCCTCTGAACTTCGTTGATTGCATTTTCCAGGACGTATGGAGGAAAGGAAGCAACCGGCTCTGGGATGGTCGGTGTCCTTGCTTTTGTGAGCTGTGTGGGATAGAAAGCACCCATAGGACTTCTCGTGGGGGTTGATACAGCTCCAGGGCGGACACGTGATTCTGTGCCATTTTATATTCCCAGACCCGAGGGCACCGGTGGTGTCAGAGGCCTGAGGAGATCAATCAGTCCGTTCTATTTATTGAGCGTCTACTGAGTGTGAAACGTTGTACTAAGTGCTTGGGAGGGTACACAGAAGAGCAAATCTGGACAGCAGAAATACCAGCAGAACAAGGAAGCCATTTTTTTTCCCATCCTTAATAATAATAATAATAATGTTGGTATTTGTTAAGCGCTTACTATGTGCCGAGCACCGTTCTAAGCGCTGGGGTAGACATAGGGGAATCAGGTTGTCCCACGTGGGGCTCACAGTCTTCATCCCCATTTTACAGATGAGGGAACTGAGGCGCAGAGAAGTGAAGTGACTCGCCCACAGTCACACAGCCGACAAGTGGCAGAGCTGGGATTCGAACTCATGAGCCCTGACTCCAAAGCCCGTGCTCTTTCCACTGAGCCACGCTGCTTCTCCTTGTTCAGTGTTGTTTGCAAAACTAAGACTCCTTGGATTTAGAGAGCAACCCCGAAGGTCAAATCCTTCAGAATTAAAAGGGATCTGCTCCTGCACTGACCTTTTCCCATTCCTCGGTGCATGTTTCCGTTCCCCTGCTTCTGCAAGCCCCCTTCGTTGATGACAAAGACAGACATACAGAGGGCGACTTGATTACATCCCAGAGATTTTGGCCCAAGATAATTAGCTTCACATGACTTAAACAGTCTCCTCATTATATTGTCACGGGCTTGTTTTCTATTCTTGGAAGTCAGGACTGCCATTACAGAGAAGCAGCCTGGCCTGGGAGTCAAGGGACCTGAATTCTAATCCTAGGTTTCTCACTTGCCTTAAATGTCACCTTGGGCAAATCATTTTATTTCTCTGGGCCTTGGAATCCTCATCTAAAAATTGGGGGTTAAATAGCTGTTCTGTCTCCCCCTCGAAGACTGTGAGCCCCATGCGGGACAGGGACTGTGTCTGCTCTGATTGCACTGTACTTACCGTAGGCCTTAGTACAGTGCTTGCATAGAGTAAGCGCTAAAATAAACTTCAGTTATTAAGTCTAGAAAGAGCAGGTATAAGAATGTTGGTATTCGTTAAGCGCTTACTATGCGCAGAGCACTGTTCTAAGCGCTGAGGTAGACACAGGGTAATCAGGTTGTCCCACGTGAGGCTCACAGTCTTAAACCCCATTTTACAGATGAGGGAACTGAGGCCCAGAGAAGTGAAGTGACTTGCCCACAGTCACACAGCTGACAAGTGGCAGAGCAGGGAGTCGAACCCATGACCTCTGACTCCCAAGCCCGGACTCTTTCCACTGGACCGTGCTGCTTCCTTAGATCCCTACCCACTTTCCTCTTCTACCAGAACTGTCTCTCTATTCCCTTCCCCAAATCTTACAGCTAAGTTGAGAATCTCATTTCTTTTTCTCCCTTTTTTATCACCCTTTTAGTTGGATTTGCACCCTTGATTCACCCCTCTCTCAGCCCACAGCACTTACGCCCACCTCGGTAATTTATGCATTTATGTTGATGTCTCTCTTTTATGTTTATATCTCTTTCCCTCTTGGCTGCAAGCTCATTATGGTCAAGGGACGCATCTATCAACTCTGTTATATTGTCCTCTCCCGGGGACTTAATATGGTTCTCGGTGCACAATAAGCACTCAATAAATATGAGTGATTGCTTAACTGATTGATCCAGAGGTGGGTATTGGTGCAGCTGGTGGAATTCAGCGTTGGCCTCCCAAGGGCTGGGGCACCAGAGCACAGACTGAGAAAGGCTGGGAATCAGAGGACCCAGGTTCTAATCCTGGCTCCACCACGTGCCTGCTGTGTGACCTTGGACAAGTCGCTTAATTTATCTGTGTCTTGGTTCCCTCGTCCGCAAAATGGGGATTCAATACCTGCTCTCCCTCCTACTTCGGCTGTGAGCCCATTGTGGGCCTTGATTATCTTGCATTTAGCCCATCATTTAGCATAGTTCTTGGCACACGGTAAACACTTAATAAATATGGACTACTGCTCTCCCCACCTTCAAAGGCCTACTAAAATCACATCTCCTCCAAGGGAGCTTTCCTGACTAAGTCCTGGCTTCCCCTACTCACCCTCTCTTCTACAGCGTGGCTCAGTGGAAAGAGCCTGGGCTTGGGAGTCAGAGGTCATGGATTCGAAGCCCGGCTCTGCCACTTGTCAGCTGTGTGACTGTGGGCAAGTCACTTCACTTCTCTGGGCCTCAGTTACCTCATCTGTAAAATGGGGATTAACTGTGAGCCTCATGTGGGACAACCACATGTATCTCCCCCAGCGCTTAGAACAGGGCTCTGCACATAGTAAGCCCTTAACAAATACCAACATTATTATTATTATTACCCCTTAAGCGCTTGATATTCACCCACTCCTAGCTCCACAGCCCTTAGATGCATCAGCGTGACTCAGTGGAAATAGCCCAGGCTTGGGAGTCAAAGGTCATGGGTTCTGATCCCAGCTCTGTTACTTGTCAGCTGTGTGACTTTGGGCAAGTCTCTTCACTTCTCTGTGCCTCAGTTTCCTAAATTGAAAATGGGAATTCATTACCTGTTCTCCTTCCTACTTGGACTGTGAGCCTCATATGGGACCTGATTATCTTGTATCTACCCCAGCACTTACAGTGCTTGACACCTAATAAGCTCTTAACAAATACCATAAAAAAATGGTGACCTTCTTAGAGAACAAAGGTAAATTATATTTGGCTGAAAATCCCCAAGAAATGAAGTATGGAAGCAGGTTATTTGCAATCTTGTTCCCCTAGAAGCAAATGAATCAATATACATTGGATGCGTGCATTCATTACCACCTCAGCATTCTAAGTTCCTGAAGTCCATTATAAATGGAAAGGGTGTGATTTATTTTGCCCGAGGTGGACAAGAACAGGAGAGACATTTGGTGATTTTTATCTGCTCTTTCATTTATTTATTAATGTATTTCAGACTTGACTGGTCTAGAATAAAATATTCAGCATATATTCAACTTAACCTCTTTTATTCCAGAAAAAGTTCAGAGCTGCAGACTCTTCATAAAGAAGGTGAACAGGTACGAATACGCTTATGTAACACTTTAATAATAATACACAGCCAGACTTCAGAGAGCTATCATTTTCTAGCTTTTCTGAAATCACTCTTAAATAGTAGATTTACAGAGGTTTTGTGGATTATTTTACTCTGTTTTCCAGCTTCCAACCTAGGTTCCTTTGCTGAGAACATTTTGGAACTTTTCTTAAGGGAGCAAGTGACCTTCAACTCTTCTTCCAGAATAATCACAACTGGGTTTATTTATGCTGTTCCTGATTTAATTATAGGATATTAATGTTCCAGATGCAGATTTAACTTGAAGGTCCACCCAGTTGAGAAGATGATTGCCTCTGCTCTAAAATTTCAGATCATCTAGTCGTAGCTGACCTGCAACAATTACTGAATAATAATTCAGCAGGTGACGTATATAAATTAGGCAAAAGGAGAAGGTTTTTTTTCTCCTCTGGCCCACTTTAAGCTTTAAAATCATCAAGAGCAGGGACAGAGTTCTTTTTTCATTGCTTATTTTTATTATGTATTTCTTCTCTAGATTGTAGGTTCGTCATGTCTACCTACTCTGTTATATTGTACTCTCCCAATCACTTAGTACAGTGCTCTGCACACCCTAAACTCTCCATAAATGTGATTGTTCTATTCCCCATGTGCTTAACGTAGTGCTCTGCACATAGTAGGAGTTCAGTTAATGCTGCCTCTGCTGATCACGATGATGATGATGATAAAAATTAACCTAGTTAATATGACCCCCGGTAACTCTTTTCAGGATATGCTCTGTAAAACAACAGCACTCGGACGGCGTAACATTTCATCCAACCGTTTCAAAATTCTTCACAGCTACCAAACGATTATAACCTTACCACTCTCCTCCCTATGTATTCCTGAAGAATTGAGATAATGATGCAAATAACGGAGGCTAACATTCACATTAACCTTAAATATTCAGGTATTTGGAGAGATTTCTGTTTTTACCTGGGTTATATTTGGTTAGTGGTATTACTGGGCACCTCCTACATTCAGAGCACTTGGGAAAGTAAAGACCCACTGTCCCTGGCCTTTAGGTGCGTTCAGTTCTTCGTATGAAATTAGATCTAGAAATGACTCCCCCTTCCCCTCTCGCCATTTGCCTCTGACACCAGAACTAGAAACGTTTCTTTCTCACATGGGACTCAATGGTTTTGCTTATGAGTTTCAACTTGTGAATAATGTAAGCATAATGCCATTATTCCCCTCAAATATCACTGCTACTCCAGGTATCTTGTCCGCTCGGCGACTTGAAAATCTGAGTCATCATCCTCTACTGGACTTGCATGCATGTGTTCGGTTAGACATCTCTGAGCTGTTAATCTGTAGTCTCAAAGTTCAGGCCCTACCTTAAGCCATTAACTAGTTCCTATCACTCAGTTCCTAAAAATCAATTGCTAATCATGAGTTCTTGGCTCTGATGTCTCAGAACTGAAACGTGTGCGTCATTCTCAACGGGATACTCTAGCTTCTAGATTGTGAGCACGTTGTGGTCAGGGATTGTCTCTCTTTGTTGCCGGATTGTACTTACCAAGCATTTAGTACAGTGTGCCGCATAGAGTAAGCGCTCAATAAATACGATTGAATGAATCCTCAATACAGTAAGGTCGTTGTGGATAGGGAGGGTATCTACCAACTCTGTTGTAACGTACTCTTCCGAGAGCGTAGTACAGCGCTCCGCAAACGGTAAGTCCTCAGTAAATACCACCGATCGATCAGTCAATCGTTTGTATTTACTGAGCCCTTCCAGTGGGCAGAGCACTTTATTAAAGTACACGGAAGAGTTTGGTGGAGGTAAAAGACATAATCTTTGCCCTCAAGGAGCTTTCAGTCTAGCAGGGTAGGCAAACACAAAAAGAATTCCGGAACAAAGTGGAAACTCTCTTGCTTCGTTATAGTCGTTCCTGGTTTTGGCCTGAGAGAGTCGCGAAGAAAATGCCCACCCACTGCTATCTTTGCTTTTTTTCTTTCATCCCCATGCTTAAAGGATGACTCATTATATACCTTTAAATAGAAAACGTAGTGATATCTATTTCCCTCTGTGGCAAGCCCCTTCCCTTCCTCCATTTGCTTATGTTTTCATAATAATGAAAAGAAAACATTTTCGTTATGTTCAGAATAGACCAACATTCACTTGCCTTTGTTCACCTTAAAAGTGGTGAATGCAGATATATAAATTCTATGGAGCCCGGACTTTAAAATATTAAGTCTAATGGCATCTCGAGAAATATGTAGCATTTTGAGATACGATTCTTCGATAACATCCTCCTGAATGTAGTATTTTTTCCTCTTGGAGTCCGTGAAATGAGCAAAAAGGAGCATTTGTAATGGAAGCTTCTGTTAAATTAAACCACTGGGGATCACCCAGTTGATTTATAATACTATTAGTGTCATTTACTTTATTGATGGGCTTTTCCCTTTAAAACTAAAGTGGTAAGACACTGTCAAGGGAAACAAATGACTTGAGTAAGCTGTATTATGTCCACATAAAGTTTATCTGAGGTCTTCATGTTTTCCCTTGTATTTTCTAACAAAGTCCTCTCGAGGTCAAAGCGAGAGCAAACTAGTGAAGAATAGACTAGGAGAAAGAATGAGGTAAATTGCCAGGAGACAGAGCCTTGATCTGAAAATGTTATGAACTTCACATCGCTTTGGTTCTTTCATTGTTTTTTTCTTCCTCTCCTTTTCTGTTTATGTCCTGCTCTTGCCTCCTCGGCTTCCGCCATTTCGGAGCACTAGACGTCTCTGCTTTCTGCTGCTGTGATCCGTTTTCTGGTGGTGTTTAGCCCCGGGATCGGTGTGGAAAGGAGACTTAACCTGAAGCAGCAGAAAGCAGAACCAAGCGGAGAGCAGAACCAATCGGAGACATCTCATCCTGATGATGTCCTGGAAGACATGAATAAAACATCAGTGAGAGAAATTGAGTCAGCTCCATTAGAATGTAAGCTCTGGGAGGGTAGAGACCATGCTTCTTGTATTAAACTCTCCCAAACTTTTGATATGATGCTCTGCATAAAGTAGACACTCAGTAAGCTCTATTGATTGAGCAGCAACAAACTTGCTTTTATAATGATATTAATAACGATAATGGTTTTTGTTAAAGACTTACTATGTGCCGAACGCTATACTAGGTGATGGGGTAGACAGCAGATAATCAGGTCAGACACAGGTTCTGTCCCACACAGGGCTCACAGATTGAAGGGTAGGGAGAATAGGTATTTAATATCCATTTTACAGATGAGAAAATTGAGGCATAGAGAAGTTAAGTGACTTATCCAAGGTCATACAGTACACAGGTCGGGGATCTGGGATTAGAATACCGATGTGGCCAAAGATGCCAATAGAGAGCCAATATTATTTTCCAGTCTGTGTGCATACCCCCCAAAAATAAACTTCTTCTGCTGTGTTAGAGCACCCAAGCTCAACAAATGCATGCTGTTTGGGAGGCAAGGAGATGAATCACCTTAAAAAACAAAAAAAAAAAACCCTCCAAAAACAAACCCCACAGCATATCCAGCGTGTTGAACCTGTGTGCACTGGCCTGAAAACCCAATTCTCTGCTATCCGTCTTCCCAGCTAGCTAATTGATTCTGATGCGGGGCTGATTCATTTTCTTCGGCGCTATTGATTTCTATTTCAATCCTCCCCATAAATCTCAGCTTCCTGATGCAAGTCTAACTTTATTCTTGATTTATATTAGCTTACACATATTTATTTCTCTGTTCATCCTTTTATACTCTTGCTGTCAACTGGGTAGTGTTTTATGGATATCTTGAGTCTGTCAGCCTCCGCCGTTAGACTTTAAGTTCCTTACGGGAAGGCACTGCGTCGTTGACTTAATTGTACTCTCGCTACTGTTTAGTACAATCAAGGAATCAGTGATATTTACTGAACATATGCTGAGTCTGAAGCTCTGTACTAAGTGAAGATAACAAAAATACAGCTCCCTGACCGTAGGAGGAGCTTGGTACACGACCAAGCATTTAATGAATACCCAAACTAACCAATGATCACATCCAGGTCTAAAATAAATCATGAGCGGGCAGCTAAACCCCTCAGTTTAAAGATTTTAGTTGTTATAGATTTCTCATTGCTTTCAACTGCTAGTGGCAGTTTTCTTCAGAAAAGAAGCCGTGTGGCCTAGTGGAGATCGTGGGCCCGGGAGTCAGAAGGACCTGGGTTCTGATCCTGTCTCCACCTCCCATCTGCTGTGTGACCTTGAGCAACTCACTAAACTTCTCTGTGCCTCAGTGACCTCATCTGTATAATGGGGATTAACCCTAACCCTTGCACAGAGACGCTATACCTTGACCTAGGTCTCGCACAGCAGCAAACAAAAAGTCCTCAACCTTGGCCTTAAAACACTTCATCACCTTGCCCCCCTCCTACCTCACCTCGCTACTCTCTTACTGTAACCCAGACCGCACACTTGGTTCCTCTAATGCTAACATTCTCACTGTACCTCTTTCTCATCTATCTCGCCACCGACCACTCTCCCATCTCCCACCTCTGGCCTGGAACGCCCTCCCTCCTCTCATCAAGCAGATAACTGCTCTCCCCCACTTTGAAGCCTTATAGAAGGCACATCTCCCTCAAGAAGCCTTCCCTGACTAAGCCCTCCTCTCCTCTTCTCCCACTCCCTTTTGCCCCGCTCTTACTTTCTCCTTCATTCATCCTCCCTTCCATCCCCACAGCACATACGTGTATGCCTGTACATATCTGTAATATATCGATCTATTTATTTATTCATTTATAGTAATCAATCTTATAAATAAATAAAATCCGTCTCCCCCTCTAGTCTGTGAGTTCACTGTGGGCAGGAATGTGTTCGTTGTCATACTGTACTCTCCCAAGCGTGTAGTAGTACAGTGCTCTGCACACAGTAAACGCTCAATAAATACGATTGAATCGATGAACAGCAGGCAAGTGACAGAGCCGGGATTAGAACCCAGGTCCTCTTTCAGGCCCGTGCTCTTTCCGCTCGGCCACGCCGCTTCCCTCTATAGGAAAAGGATCATGTGAGCCAAGTTCTCCTCCAGCAATAATATCTCTAGAAAATGAGATTCTAAGCCAACTGAGCAGTGGGGATTTGTCAGCTTAACCATGTGATAGAAAATTCCTTGGAACAGAGGTTGTATACATTGAAGGATGAAAACCAAACACTGTAAACAAAAGACAAGAATTCTGAGAAACAAAAGTTGTCTGGAAAACGGTTTGGTTTCAGTTACACAGTGCTGATGCACCAGGCTGGCTGAGGAAGTGGTGGGCGTGATGTTTAGGTTGTGGTGTTCCGAGGAGTGTGGCCAGTTAGATTAGTGATTTTCTCAGAGGTCATCAGACACTGGAGAGCCAAAGTGGTCTGTCTGGCTTTCTCTTCTGAATCATCAGTTCCGTATAGATCTGTGGGTTTAAATAAACTGATATGCTGACATTAATAAGGAATTATGAATCCCTCTCCTCAAAACCTTCCAATGGTTACCCTTTCCCCCTGCACCAAGCAGACCTCCTGACCACGGGCTTTAAACAGTCCTCCAACTCTCTCCATCTTCTCTGTCAGCAATCTTCTCCCACTACGTCCCAGCTTTCACTCTTTATTCCTCCCAAGTCACCCACTCATGTGCCTCCTTCATAACTCTCCCACCTCTGACCCCCTTGTTCATGCCTTTCTAATTCCTAGAACTCTCTCTCACCCTTCAAATCTTCCAGACATTATGTTTCCCCACCTTCAAAGCCCATCTGAATCAATCATTCATATTTATTGAGTGCTCACCGTACGCCGAGCACTCTACTAAGCGTTTGGGAGATTTCAGTGTGAAGAGTTAGTAGATACATTCCCTGCCCACAGTGAGCATACAGTCTGGATGCAGCGTGGCTCAGTGGAAAGAGCCTGGGCTTCGGAGTCAGAGGTCGTGAGTTCGACTACCGGCTCTGCCACTTGTCAGCCGTGTGACTGTGGGCAAGTCATTTAACTTCTCTGTGCCTCAGTTCCCTCATCTGTAAAATGGGGATTAAAAGTGTGTGAGCCCCACGTGGGACAACCTGATGACCCTGTATCTCCCCCAGCGCTTAGAACAGTGCTCGGCACCTAGTACGCGCTTAACAAATACCAACGTTATTATTAATAAAAATAAATAAATTACAGATATGTACATAAATGCTGTGGGGCTGAGGAAGGGGGGAATAAATGGAGCAAATCCAAGCGAAAGGGTGACGCAGAAGGGAGCGGGAGAAGAGGAAATAAGGGCCTAGTCAGGGAAGGACTCTGAAATCCCATCTCCTCCCCGATAAGTTTTCTTCTCTCCAAGTCACATCCTATCAACTCTCACCCCAACACTTACCACAGCACAGGCACTTTTAGCATTTTTGTACATATTGATTCATGCGTCCTATTTAGACATTTATCTATTCACTTTTCTCTCCTTTCTCTTCCATCTACAAATAATTTTCTGTCTCCCCCTTTAGATTGAAAACTCTTCGAGGGAGAGAGATTGTCTCTCATCTTCTCCCAAATGTCACAACCGCAGAGGCTGTTCCATAAATACCACTTGATAATGATAATGAAATCAGGTCACTGTGCTACTTGAAAAGAAGAGCTTTCTGGAATGGTGTGTTGGGGGATGAGCCGAAACTATTGGCAATAGACCATAAACTCCCCCTCGAGACTCTAAGCTTCCTGTGGGCAGGGAATGTGTTTACCATCTTTTTTATATTGTATTCTCCCAAGCATAGAGAACGGTGCTCTACACTTAGTAAGTGTTCAATAAATACAATTGATTGATTGATTGATTGAGAGAAGATTTCCATCTCTAAGGCAATCAAGCCACTGGTAATCATGAGCATAAAGTGAGCTAGGATTGAAAAGATATAAAGGCCAACTCGCATTAGACATATATTTTTAAATTGAATGAAAATGTCCTCCCTCCCATCCTAGGCAGGGTGGCCCTAGAAGAAAGAGCCTAGGGCGGGGAGTCAGGACACCTGGTTTCTAATCCCTGCTCTGACACCATTCTGCCGTGTCAGACCCTTAAACTCTTTGATCCTCCCTTCCTCATTCTGTAGACTGTAAGCTCGTTGTGGGTAGGGAATGTGTCTACTGACTGTTATATTGCACTCTTCCAAGCGCTTAGTACAGTGCTCGGCACGCAGTAAGCGCTCAGTAAATATTGATTGATTAAACTGCAGAACGCGGATGACAATAATACCCACGTCTCCTTACCACACAGGGACAGCAAGAGGGTGAAATGAGATGATTGATGTGAAAATGTTTTGGAAAAATAGAAGTGCTATATAAAAAACAAGGTGTTATTTTTATTACTATCAGGACAGAAAAGGCAACAGACTTTAACCGAAGAGCATGAGGGACCAGAGATCCTGTAAACCTGCTAAGTGAAAATTTTCAGAATTGAGTCGGACGTGGGGATTTTTCCCCGAATGCCCTTTCTGGTGCCAGTTGTACATGAATCACTCTCTGTTCTTCTGCCACCAGTCAGTCAACCTGTGTCTCCCTTCTAATTAAACTAGAAGAGTTGCCAGGACTCGCAGCTCTGACAAGATTGACTGGTGCAGTCTCTTAATCCAGCAGAATCCAGAGTTCTCCTTCCGCTCCAGAAAACATTTTCTCCAATTTAATTTTCTCCGAGTTTATTTTCCCCACTGAATATAGCACAGCCCCAGAACCTGCAGGAAGATATGCTTGGGAAGGAGTCTTGGGTTAGGGCCTGGAGGCCAGCAGGTTGTAGTCTGTTTTTTATTCTTAAGGGATAAGATTGCAAAACCAGTTGAAAAAGAATCACTTGGTCTATTTGCATTCACCCTCCACTCTGGTTAAATAGTAAAAGGGGAATTCCGATCAAACTTTTATTCAGCTTTGGATTTTCACGTGGGTGCTACTGTGGCTCACATGTAAGTCCCTGAGACATTTCCCTCTATAAGCTGGGTGTGCCCTCTTTTTCTCCCATTCACTCAGCCTCAACTTTCTAAATTCACCTTCACAGTCAGCTGAAATAACTCTCCCTGGAGGGATCGGGGGTGGGTGGGAATCACCCCTGGAGAAAGTTTGAGGAGAAGTCTTTAGATTTACACAAATAAGACCAACTTCTCCCTCTTTCCCTGCCACTTAGTCTCTACAATCTCCTCTTCCATCAATCGATCAATCAATCGAGGGCATTTGTTGAGCGCTCACTATGTGCAGAGCACTGTACTAAGCTCTTGGGAGAGCAGAGTAGAACAGAATTAGCAGGCTCCCTGCCCATAATGAGAAGATCAATAGTATTTATTGAACTCCTCCTCTAGGCAGGAAATGGGATTAAGGAGTTGAGAGAAGAATAAAACCTGTCCTGAAATAATTACAAACATGGGGAAGAAGTGGATGAAGAGTTCAGTATATGTACCCCCCTTGCTAGAAGCATTCAATCCTATTTATTGAGCGCTTATTGTGTGAAAAGCACTGTGCTGGGTGCTGGGGAGAGTAGGATATAGCAACAGTGCTCAGCGCTTAGAACAGTGCTAGGCATAGTAAGCGCTTAAACGAATACCATCATAAAAATAAACAGATGCATCCCCTGACCGCAACAAGCTTGCAGCCTAGAGGGGAAGACAGACATTAATGCATATAATAATAATAATAATGATGTTGGTATTTGTTAAGCGCTTACTATGTGCAGAGCACTGTTCTAAGCGCCGGGGGAGACATAAGGGAATCAGGTTGTCCCATGTGGAGCTCACAGTGAGGTACAGATTTTACAGATGAGGTAACTGAGGCCCAGAGAAGTGAAGTGACTTGCCCACAGTCACACAGCTGACAAGTGGCAGAGCTGGGATTCGAACTCATGACCTCTACATAAGTAAATATAATAGAGATATGAACATAAGTGCATGGGGCTAGAGATCAGTACGGGCAGCCCTCAGTAGCAAAATCAAGGAGGAACCGCTCACTAAAGGGGAACCCTCAGTGAAGGCCAGAGCAGCTTCCTGAAATTCGTGGGTCTCCGCAGATCTCTATTGGATCGGTGTGCTGCTTTTTCCCTCCGTTAAAAAGATCTCTAGGAGCCTGACTCTGCTCATCTCCAAACCCAGTAACAAACCCCCTGCTTTAATTAAGGCTGCTGGGAGTGGTATTCATCCTCCAGTGACTCTTATGGCTCCCCCCAGTTCTCCCGTTTGGTTTTATCGAGAGGGTGAGGTGCCCTTAATTTTCCAAGATGATTCGGCCGCTGGTGAAATCTTATCTGTGCGTAGTGAGCCTGAAAATATCATCGCACGACTGACTCTATTCCCTAGTGAACACACGTAAACATGGGCTGTGAACCCCGTGGGGGCGGGGATTGTGTTTTTTAACTCTGTTATCGTCTCTCGAGCATTTAGTATAGTACTCGGTGTGCCGTAGGGGTTCAATAAATAGTCCATGAGCAGGAACAACCCCACTCCCAGTCGCTGCCTACCAGGCAGTGGTCAACTGCTGTGATATAGTGCTGGAGACGGCGCTTCATTATGTCTTTAAAATGTTTATTCAGCCCTCTTTCAGGGCATCTCACGGCAGTTTTCATTTATAAGCTGTGTGCAGAGCCCTGTACTAGGCACTAGGGGAAGTACAATATAACGATAAACCGACACATTCCCTGGCCAAAACATCTTACAATCTTGAGGATGAGGTTAAAGTCTAGAGGAGCTTACAGGGTGTCCTGCTCTCGTCCATTTTTTAAAAAATGGTATTTGCTAAACTTTTACACTGTACTGTACGAAGACACTATGCTTAACTCAGGGGTAGATACAAGTTAGGTTGAACGCAGTCTGGATTCCACATGGAGCTCACAGTCTTAATCCCCATTTTGCAGATGCTGTAACTGAGGCCCATAGAAGTTACGCGGCTTGCCCAAGGACACACAGCAGACCAGTGGTGGAGCCAGGATTAGAACCCAGGTCCTCCGACTCCCAGGCCTGTGCTTTAGCCAGTAGGCCACGCTTACACGTCTGGATTACCTTCGTGACACTCCCCGTGTCATCTTTCCTGTCACTGGAGTAACTGATGGAGAAGCCTGTTGTGTCTTCTGTAATAGGCCATTGGGGTGATTGGACTGGGGAGTCAGAGGGCATGGGTTCTACCGGCTCCACCACTTGTCATCTGTGTGACTTTGGGCAAGTCACTTCAGTTCTCTGGGCCTCAGTTCCCTCATCTGTAAAATGGGGATGAAGTCTGTGAGCCCTACGTGGGGCACCCTAATTACCTTGTACTACCCCAGTGCTTAGAACAGGGCTTTGCACATAGTAAGCGCTTAACAAATACCAACATCATTATTATTGGACACCACAACAGACTCGAGAATCTCCAACTTGGTCAGATGCTGGTTACCCCGTCGTCACCAAATTTTTTCCATCAGCCAGAGAATCTCTACTCGGTGCCGGATACATAGTGATTGGAGAATCGCTTCTATTTCCCTCCTTCGAATACACTTTTCCCCAACCACCCTCAACTCTCTCATTGGTTACGATGATTGTCCTGGCTTCCCCTCCTGCCTCTTTCTCTTCTTTGCCGGCCAAGTGACAGGATTGCCATACTGTAGCTTTACAACCCCTCCCTGCCCACCTGAATCATGTTGGAAGGGGCGACGAGATCTCTCTGCCGATCGAGCATTCCCTAGCGACCCTGTTTGCTGGATACGATTCTTATACAACCCGCATTCCCGATAGAATCATCTGGCTTGATGAGCTGGATCAGGCTAGCTTTGAGTGGTCACCTGCCCCCAGGGTTAAGGAAGCCATGCCCTTAGCTGACCTTATCAGTTCCGTGGCCCATGAAATAATAATGATGATAATAATGCTGGTATTTGTAAAGTGCTTACTATGTGCAAAGCACTGTTCTAAGCGCTGGGGGATACAAGGTGATCAGGTTGTCCCACGTGGGGCTCCCAGTCTTCATCCCCATTTTACAGATGAGGTAACTGAGGCACAGAGACGTGAAGTGACTTGCCCAAAGTCACACAGCTGACAAGCGGCGGAGCCGGGATTAGAACCCACGACCTCTGACTCCCAAGCCCGGGCTCCTTCCACTGAGCCACGCTGCTTCTCTGAATAGTGGTCTGTGAATTGTTTGGCTGAGCTGCACAATCATACACATGACACCACCACCCGGCAACCCTAAATGTCACTGCACGGAGCTTCCTCCTCCTTCAGACTCTCCAGATTATGCTGCTCTCCACTTTCAACCCCTTCTCTTCTTTTAAAAAGTCTTCCCTGATTCATTTTCACTTCCTCTGATACATCATCTTAACACTATGGGTTTACTAATCCATTCATTCACTTATTTCAACTTATTTTTGTTGTTAATAATAATGATAACGTTGGTATTTGTTAAGCGCTTACTATGTGCAGAGCACTGTTCTAAGCACTGGGGGAGAGACAGGGTAAGCAGGCTGTCCCCCGTGAGGCTCACAGTCTTCATCCCCATTTTACAGATGAGGGAACTGAGGCCCAGAGAAGTGAAGTGACTCGCCCACAGTCACACAGCTGACAAGTGGCAGAGCCGGAATTTGAACCCATGACTTCTGACTCCCAAGCCCGGGCTCTTTCCAGTGCTGTGGAGCTGAGGGTGGGGTGAATATAAAATGCCCAAAGGTCACAGATCCAAGTGCGTAGGTGATGCAGAAGGGAAAGGGGGCTGGGGAAAAAGGGTGCTTAAATTCCACTGAGCCACGCTGCTTAACTGCTACCCGCTTAACAGCTTAACTTGTTACCAGTTGTATCTGTATTTTTCATTCAATAATTCATTCAGTCATATTTACTGAGCACTTACTGTGTGCAGAGGCCTGGACTAAGTGCTTGGAAAGTACAATGCAGCAATTAAGAGAGACAATTCCTCCCCACACCGGGCTTACAGTCTAGAAGGGGGGAGACAGACATCAAAACAAGTAAACAGGCATCCATAAAAATAAATACATATATGCGTAAGTACCGTGGGGTTGCGGGGAAGAAGAACAAAGGTAGCAAGGCAGCGTGACACGGAAGGGAGGGGGAGCTGAGGAAAAGGGGGCTTAGAAGGTCTCGTGGAGGAGGTGAGTCTTCAAGGGCTCCGAAGGGGAGAAGAGAGATTGTTTGGCGGGTTTGCGGAGGGAGGGCATTCCAGGCCGGAGGCAGGACTAACGGGGGACCAGGGGTCGGCGGAGAGACAGGTGAGATCACGGCGCATTGAGAAGGTTAGCGACAGCAGAGGAGCAGAGTGCGTGAGCTGGGATATAGAAGGAGAGAAGGGAGGTGAGATAAGAAGGGGCAAGGGGATGGAACGCTGTAAAGCCAACAGTGAGGAGTTTTCCTTTGATACAGAGGTCGATAGGCAGCCACTGACTAAGTAAAGGCATCACTGGGATACAACGACATAAAAATTCCCTGTTGAAGTCAGCAGCTTGTCTACAGTTGCTAAGCGTATTGCTGGGGTCCCCCTCCATTACTTCAGAGTCATCACAGTCCCCTTTCTGGGTCCCTGTAACCACAGGCGCCATTACCAAGATGGGAGACTCAGCAGCCGCTGAGGCAGAGGAAGAGTAGACTTTTGTACATAAAAGGAAGCAGAATGGCCTAGGGGAGAGAGCATGGAGTTACTTATTTTAACTTATTTTTGTTGTTAATGATAGTAATAATAATGTTGGTATTTGTTAAGCGCTTACTATGTGCAGAGCACTGTTCTAAGCGCTGGGGGAGATACAGGGTAATGGGGTTGTCCTTCTGGGAGTCAGAAGGGCCTGGGTTTTAATCTCGGCTCTATCGTTTGTCTGCTGTGTGACCTAAGGGAAGACACTTAACTTCTAAATGTCTCAGTTCCCTCATCTGTAAAATGGGGATTAAACCTGTGAGACCGATGTGCTTGGCATATAGTAAGCACTTAACAAATACTATTATTATTAATAAAAAGCCACCTATACAGGTGTCCGATGCCGGATCGGTACTGAACAGGGAAGGGGCCGGCTGAAATATGGATGAACGACCACGTGATTGACAGCTGGAGGCACTCCTTAGCAGGGATGGGTGTTGCCATCTTCAGGTTTTAGCATTAAGAGAAAGAGGAAGGGGGAGGAGAGAGGAACCGAGAGAAGAAAGTGTTGGATCAGCAGACAGTCTGATCCTGTTTTAAGGGCGTGGGCTGAGCGGAGAATGGGAAGGGCAATGTCTGGGAAAGTGTCTTCTACTCAGACGCTGGCTGAACCCTTGCCCGCAGAGGTTTCTGGTACAGGATTGCTTCTCCTGACCTGCTTTGGTTTGGTGTGAGAACCAAAATCCCGAGGGAAAGGCCTCAAGGACCCTTAACCTCCAGATGTCAGAAGGAATAGATCCAGATGCCAACTGACAGAATTTGAGGTCACAGCCATCAACCAATCAAGGACATTCAGTGACCAGCTACTGAGTGTGGACGACTGTATTAAACACTTCGGAGAGGACAACAGAAGCAAGACATACATTTCCTGCCCTCGGGGATCTTAAGATCTAATGGGGGAGACAGAAAAAAAAAAGATTTACAAAGAGTGGGTGCAGGAGGAAGAACAAGGAAATAATAATAATAGTACTTGTTAGCACTTACTGTGGGCCAGGCACTGTTCTAAGCGTTGGGGTAGATACAAGTTAATCAGATTGGACATAGTCACTGCCCCACATGGGGCCTCACAGTCTCAATCTCTATTTTACAGATGAGATAACTGAGGCACAGAGAAATGAAGTGACTGGCCCAAGGTGACCCAGCAGACAAATACCGGGGAGCTGTATGAATGTCAGTACGAAATAGCCGAAGAAATAATTGAACATGCAGTTGAACGTGGACGTGTGTCCAGGGCTGAAGATGATTTTTAAAAAAAAAAATTTTAATGGTATTTGCTTTACAGTAATGCTTACTATAAGCCAGGCACAGCACTAAGTTTTGGGATAGATAGAAGGTAATCAGGTTCGGACGCAGTTCGTAACTCCACATGGGTCTCAGAGTATTAAGCCACATTTGACAGATGAGGTAACTGAGGCAAAGAGAAGTGAAGTGACTTGCCCAAGGTCACACAACAGACAAGTGGCAGAGCAGGGATTAGGACCCACATCCTTTTGACTCCGTGTTCCACGCTCTATACCCAAGGCCGTGCTGCATCTCCGATGTAAATACACATCAGTGCTAAGAATGGCTTGTTAGACTGATGCAACTTCAGTCAATCTATTAACGGTATTTATTACACTCTCCAAACGCTTGTACTCTGCACACAGTTAGCACTCAATAAATACCACTGATAGATTACTAAGGTTAGAACACTGTGCTTAGCACTTGGGAGAGTACAAAAGAGTTAGAAGACACAATTTCTGCCCTCAAGTCTAGCGGGGAAAGTGTCAAAATAATTTACAGTTTAATTAACTGGGGAAGAATTCTTGGAAGAGCTGGGATTTGAAGAAGGATTTGAAGACAGGAAGAACTGTGAGCTGATGAATTTGGTGGGGAGAGGAAGTTCCAGGGGGAACAGATTAGGTGCAGATCAAATTTGAATAAATTGGGGTAGAGCAGCAGATAGCGCTCAGGAATTTTACGCAGTTCACCTTAGGGCAGTGGACCCACTTTTCCCTTATTCACGCCTACCTTTCTCAACTTCCCTTCCCTATCTCTTCCGATTGGCCAAAACTCACAGCTGGGCCTGCAGTTCCTCCTCCTCCTCCTCCTCCTCCTCGTCGCGGGCTAGCTGCCGGTCACCTTCAGCTACTTCCTCTTCTTGCTGATTTTCCCCTCCGGCTCAGGAAGTTTGGAAACGAGCAGAGAGGAGAGTAGGCCAAGGGAGGGGAAGAGAACAAGGTTAAAAGTGCTTCCCTTTTCCTGGAAAATAGAGAAACTGGGCTGTGAGCTCCATGTGGGACAATGTGTCCAATGTGATTATCTTGTATTTCCCCCAGTGCTTAGTAAATACAGTGCTTGGCACCCAGAAAGCACTTATAAAATGCCAAGCTTTAATGAGAAGCAGCATGGCGTAGCGGATAGAACACAGACCTGGGAGTCAGAAGGTCATGGGTTCTAATCCTGGCTCTGTTACTTCTCTGCTGTGTGACCTTGGGCAAGTTGCTTCACTTCTCTGTGCCTCAGTTACCTCATCTATACCATGGGGATTGAGAGTGGGAGGCCCATGTGAGTCAAGGGGCTGTGTCCAACCGGATTTTCTTGTATCCACCCGAGCACTTAGCCTGGCATATAGTAAGCACTTAATAAATACCATAATTATTTACATGGCCACAACTCTTGAGGGGTAAATATCCATTTCTCCTATTTTCTCCTTTTTTGTAGATTAAAAAAAAATTTTTTAACTTACTTGTTTACTTTAACTAACTTACTTGACTTACTTAACTTACTGTCAAGATCTGAACTAAGCTCTGGGGTAGATACGAGTTTATCAGTCCCTGCCCCACATGGGGCTCACAGGCTTATTCCCCATTTTCATAGAAGAGGTAACTGAGCCATGCAGAAGTTAAGTGACTTGTCCGAGGTCACACAGCAGACAAGTGGCAGAGCTGGGATTAGAACCCAGAACCCTCTGACTTCTAGGCCCTGGCTCCCTCCACTAGGCCACGCTGCTTCTCGGCGTTCTCTGGTTCACACCTTGCCAGCTGGCTAAATCCGAGGTGAGATCCGTGACCAGAAATCAAACCGGGCAAACCTTTTCTGGGGGCCCTTACGCTGCCTGGTTGTATTTTCTTTCCAGCCTGCCTGATGGGGTCCTACTGGAGTCGCTGAGCCTAGGGAAAGTCTAGACTTGCTTCAAGTGGCAAAGCTGCCCAGCAGGAAAATCAAGTAGATCTCCTCTCATCTCCCTGAGGACCTACTCCCTTTGAATACAGATTGGAACGGAGTGGGGAAAATCAGAAGGGAGGGAGAAAAAACCGAACATGAAATAAAAACAATTATTCCCGTCTTCTCCTACTGGTCCCTCTCTTTTGCATGACCTCTCTCTCTTCCAGCTCTCTAATCCATTAATTTTTCCTCAATTTTCCTAATTCATTCCTGCCCCAGGGATCACGAGGCTGTCTGTATGGGAGGGTGCGGCGGGGGGGAGACGTGGGAGGGGATGAAGGTGTGACTTCTTAGAGAGGTGAGTTTGAGAGGGAGGAAAAGAAGGCTTCGGTTGAGCTATTCTTTTTAAAAGACTCTCCCCTTCTAATTTTGCTTTGAATTTCCTCTATGGGGCCATTTCCTTCTGCCTCTTTACCTCTTTTTCCCTCTCAGAAACATTTCCAGGCTTCTCAGAATCCCTCACTGCCCCTTCCCTAGCTACGAGGTTGCCTGGAAAGACTGGTTCAAGGGCACATTTTTCATCCTTGGGGGGCACGTAAAAAGAGGCCTTACCCACACAGCAACTGGGGAGGTCCCCCATCACCGTTTTTTCCCAGGGGTTATTTTGAGGTCAATCCCTTCCCTCGATAATTATGATCCCTGCAATTTATTATTTTTCTTTTTCCAAAGGACTTTGACATCAGTTATCTCATTCTGTCTTCACAACATCCCTCTAAGGTAGGGAGGAGAGGCTATTATTATTCCCATTTTTCAGATGAGGAAACAGAGGACCAGAGAGGATAAAATGATAATGATGATGATAATAATAACTATAATAGTATTTGTGACTTACCCTTGGGCAGCCACACAGCAGGACAGTCTTCTGACTCCCAAACCCGTGCTCTTAGTAATAATAAAAATTATCATTATAAAGCTCTTACTATATGCTAAGTGCTCAGGATAAAAGGGAGGTCAAGTGATAAGGCACAGTCCCTATCCCACACTAAACTCACAATCTATTTTACCCCTCCGTTACCGATGAGGAAACTGGGGATCAGAGAGGTAAAGTGTTTTGCCTAGGGTCACACAGCAGGCGAGGCTTGAACTTGAACCTGATTCTCCTGCCCCTCAGCCCAGTGTGTTTCCACTGAACGAGGCTGGCTCTGTCCGCCTTCAGACCCTTTCGTTCATTCTGTCATATTTATTGAGCACTTACCTAGTGCAGAGCACTGTACTACATGCTTGGGAGAGTACAACAGACACATTCCCTGCCCACAGTGAGGTTAGAGTCTCTGTTTTCCTTGTCCATTGAGCAGCTGGGACAACTAGGTCATGTGTTGAGGATGGGCTGTTCCCACCTCTACGGGCGGAGGGGCATCGTATCATCCAAACCACAACCCAGAGATAAAGTGACCGGGGAACTAACTTCTGCCCGTTTTGTGGCTTCTCCCTCCCCACCACCCCCACAGGATGAGCAATAACCTGCAATTGCCCCCTGCTTTCATCATCGGTGGCATCTACTGAGCCCTCACTGTGGGCGGAGCACTGCGGTAAGTGCTTGGGAGAGTAGGACGCACCGTGATAGACATACTCCCTGCCCGCAACTGGCTTTCCAGCTTCTAATGTTCTCTTGGCTCAGGGTCGGCCCGCCTTAAAACGACGGTTCTCCATCCCAGCGAGCCCAGAAAGCAACAATCAATCAATCGATCGATCGATCGATGGCATTTATTCAGTGCTTACTGTGTGCAGAGCACTGTACTTAGTGTTTGGGAGAGTATGATACAACAGATCCGTCGGACCTGCAAGTGGAACGGAGTTTTCCCTGATCAGGTGCAGAACAATCAGTCATATGTATCTTGTTCCCTACCAACAAGAGCTTAGAGTCTGGAGGGGAAGCCAGACATTAATATAAATAAACGAACTTCGGATACGTCCGTAGGTGCTCTGAGGCGGAAGGAGGGGTGAATAAAGGGGAGCAGGCGAGGCTTAGGTGTGAGAGGAGAGCACGTGTGAGAGGGAGAACCACGGATCCGTCCTAGAGGCCACGTGGCTGAAGGGAGGAGAGAGGAGGGAGAGGGAGAGAAGGAGGAAGAAGAAGGGGAGAAAGAAAACGAGGAGAGGGAGAAGCAGAGGAGGAGGATGTGGAGAGGGAGAGCCTAGAGGAAGGGGGATAAGAGGAGGGGGAGGAGGAGGTCAGAAGGAAAACTGCTTGCTTGAGTGAGGGGGTCAGCTGTGTGCTCATAAAGTCCAACTGCTTCCTGTCTTCTTAATTGGGATGGTGGAGGAGGGGGATTCCCAGTGACTGCTGCATTAGTAAGGATTTGGATGTTTCCCTAGGGAGAGCAGAGGTTCACACTGCTATCTGGTCAGAGATCTCTCTCTCTCTCTCTCTCGATGACGAAGGCATTTTTCTCCCTACCAAGGAAGGATTAGTCATTATTCATTATTAGATTCTGTGGCAGGAGCAGCACTTATGAGTGCCAGAGGACTGTAACTGAGATTCCCAAGTGAACCTGTTGGCATTTGGGACCCGAACAGACTAATTTTAGGTTTGAAAAGGTCTTCCGGGGACCACTCACGCTATTCCCCCGCCCCCGAGAACCATACCTGCCAAACTGTGGTATTTAATAACTGGGGTATTTGTTAAGCGTGTACTATATGTGCCAGGCACCGTACTAAGTGATGGGGTGGATATAACCACACAGTCCTGACCCACATGGGCCTCCCAGTCTTAATCCCCATTTTACAGATGGGATAACTGAGGCAAAGAGAAGTTAAGTGACTTGCCCAAGGTCACCCAACAGACAGGCGGCGGAGCCGAAAGGAAAACCCCGGTCCTTCTGACTCCCAGACTCGTGCTCTATCCACTAGGTCGTGCTGCTTCGCTACATATATTTATGAGTTTTATTGAGCTATTTGATCAACCAGTCAATAGTATTTATTGAGCACCTACTGTGCGCAGAGCACGTGGGACAGAATAATAAAATTAGTAGACATACCCTCTATGTGATATTGAAAAAGTTACGTAACGTCCCTACGCTTTAGTTTCTTCATCAATCAGTGGTATTTATTGAGTGCTTACTGTGTGCAGAGCACTGTACTAAGTGGTTGGGGAAGTAATAATAATAATAATGGTGATATTTGTTAAGTGCTTACTATGTGCAAAGCACTGTTCTAAGCGCTGGGGGGGATACAAGGTGATCAGGTCGTCCCACGTGGGGCTCACAGTTTTAATCCCCATTTTACAGATGAGGGAAGGGAGGCACAGAGACGTGAAGCGACTTGCCCAAAGTCACACAGCTGGCAAGCGGCGGAGCCGGGATTAGAACCCACGACCTCTGACTCCCAAGCCCGGGCTCTTTCTACTGAGCCACGCTGTACCAGATAACAGAGTTGGTTGACACATTCCCTGCCCACAAATGGGTTAAATACGTGTTCTCTCTCCCCATTAGACCCTTGAGGCACAGGGACTGTGACCAATCTAATTATTTCATATACACCCCAGCATTTAGTTCGGTGCTTGATGCATTGTAAGCATTTAAAAATGCCACAGTTATGATGATGATGATGATGATCTCTGCCCTCAAGGAGTTTACAATCTATTGGAGGAGACAGATCCTAAAATAAATTGCAGATAAAGAGAATGGAAAGAGTATACACAGGCTTGAGATTATTTCTTAAATAATAGGGCTTGTATAAAATGCTCTTAAGGGCTTAGGTAGCACGGAAGTGCTGAAGTGACAATTGGGGGGGGATTCAAATTAGAGAGAGACTATCAAGAACTGGAATAGATTCAAGATAAACAGGAGCAGACATAGTCCATGTCTAACGTAGGGCTCACTGTCTGAGATAATAACAATAATAATAATAATAATAATAATGATACCTTGGTTTTGTAGAGTGCTTTTATTCCCAAGCTCTCTCATATCATCGATCGGTCATTTTTATTAAGGGCTTAATATTGTAGAGCACTGTTCTAAGCATTTGGGAGAGTACAATTCAACAGAATTAGGAGAAGCAGCGTGGCTCGGTGGAAAGAGCCCGGGCTTGGGAGTCTGGGGTCATGGGTTCGAATCCCAGCTCTGCCGCTTGCCAGCTGTGTGACTTTGGGCAAGTCACTTAACTTCTCTGGGCCTCAGCATCTGTAAAATGGGGATTGATCGTGAGCCCCACGTGGGACCACCTGATCACCGTATATCCCCCAGCGCTCTGCACGTCGTAAGCGCTTAACAAATTAGCAGGCACGTTCCCTGCCCATATCATTTCAATCGATCACTCACTCGTATTTATCGAGTGCTTACTGCATGCAGGACGCTGTACTAAACGCTTGGGAGAGTACAGTATAGCAGACACATTCCCTGCCCACAGCGAGATCACAGTCTACGGTCAATTACTCATCTCATATATGATAATGACGACGATGATGGGATTTGTTAGGCATTTACCATGGGCCAGGCACTAAGCGCTGGGATGGATACAAGTAAATCGAGCGGGATGCAGTCCATTTTACCACACTACATTTCTGCGGTAGGGCGACTACGTAGTTTTTTCCCCTCATTTTACAAAAGAAGAAACAGAGGATCAGGAAAGAGAGGTTAAGTGATTCGTCCGAGATCACACACACGGGAGACCAGCAGCAGGGGTGGAACTAGTGGACGCGGCTCCGGCGCCTGAGCTCTTTCCACTAGGCCGCCACGTACCCCACTCTATATCCTACCCGTAGGACAAAAGATACCAGGTGGATAGTGAAGGTTGTAGCAGATTTCTTCATTTTGCATTCTGGCTACAGGTGAGGGGAACTTCAAACATTTGCCAAAAATAGCAAGATGCCTCTTGGGACGTTTTAATTATTTTGGGAAACAGGCCCTACTTTGACAGTGATCAAAATCCACTTCCTAGCCACACCTTACTCCCCTTTGGCCTGTTCTGTTGATTCAAAGATAAAATTCTATCTACTCAAGATTGTCGGGGAAACTCCCATTCCTCCCATTCTAATCAAAATCAAGATTAGAAGCGCTGTTTTTGGAATGGTAGGTCCCAGCCGAAACCTCCGGACAGCAAAAATACATTTCCGTCCATTTTAGATCTGCTGAAATTTAACCTCCTCTGAAAGAACCGGGACCCAGGACTTCCTGGGGAAGTCAGTCGGTGAGCAGTCGTATTTATTGAGCATAGTGAGTATTAATCGTGTGCAGAGCACTGTTCTACGCGCTTGGGGGAGTACGGTATAATCATAAACACATTCCCTGCCCACAGTGAGCTAGAGGTCCTCCGACAGACATTAGTATAAATAAATCAATTAAAGATACGTACATAAGTGCTGTTCATTCACTCATTCATATTTATTGAGCGCTTACCGTGCGCAGAGCACTGTACTAATTGCTTGGAAAGTACAATTCAGCAACAGATTGAGACAATCCCTACCCAACAAAGGGCTCACAGTCTTGGGGGGGGGGGGGAGACAGACATCAAAACAAGTAAACAGACACCAACAGAATCAATATAAACAGAATTATAAATCTATAGACATCGTTATTACAATAAATAGAATAATAAATGACTCAAGGGGGAATGAATAGAGGGAGCAAATCAGGACAACGCAGAAGGGAGTGGGAGATGAGGAAAGGAGGGCTTCTTACATAATATATCAGGTCGATTCGAACTTCACGGTCCATATATTGGAATCATTTTGCATCACAGTCTAGAGCCAGGTGTCAACTACCAGCAAAAGGCAGGTCACGATGAGATCCTGGAACGTAGTCAATTCAAGCAGGATTGAGGCAACAGTCATTGCAACACAGCTGATTAAGATTGTGAGCCCTGTGTGGGACAGGGACTATGTCCAACCTGATTAACTTGTATCTGCCCCGGCTGCTGTACAGTGCCTGACACAGAGTAAGCACTTAACCAATGCCAGAAAAGGAAAAAAAAGAAAAGCCGGGCAGATCGTGGGTGAAAGCACGACGATACCGAAGCAGTGGGAGGCTGAACTGAAATGGGTAGGGGGAGGGAGGGAGGAAGGAAGGAGGAGGACAGACAAGCAGGGAGAGCAGGACAGATATTTTAAAGATACGGCATCAGAGAGTGTCCGGGATCCACCATTAGGACTTACCTATGTGTATTTGAACATTTCTTTGACACATTAATACAACTAATTGTAAATGAGAAGCAGCTTGGCCTAGTGGATAGAAACTGGCCCCTGATGCTTAAAATATGCTTAAAATATGTGTGTGTGTGTATGCTGAGAAGCAGCATGGCTCAGGGGAAACAGCCCGGGCTTGGGAGTCAGAGGTCATGGGTTTGAGTCCCCGCTCTGCCACTTGTCAGCTGGGTGACTGTGGGCGAGTCACTTCACTTCTCCGGGCCTCAGTTCCCTCATCTGTAAAATAGGGATGAAGACTGTGAGCCTCACGAGGGACAACCTGATGACCCTGTATCTGCCCCAGCGCTCAGAACAGTGCTCTGCACCTAGTAAGCGCTTAACAAATACCAGCATTATGGGGGTGGGGGTGGGAGAGCTCCCAGGAGGCAGTGACTCGGGCTGCTTCTGGTTCCTTTGGGGCACTGAACCAGACCAAAAAGTGAAGCTAGCCCCAGCTCCTGGAGCGTGTCTGCACATGTATGCAGAGGCGTAGCATGGCCTAGTGGATAGAGCCCAGGCCCGGGAGTCAAAAGGATCTGGGTTCTAATCCTCACTCTTCCACTTGTCTGCTGTGTGACCTTGGAGAAGTCACTTCACTTCTCTCTGTAAAATGGGGATTAAGCGTGTGAGCCTAATATGGGACAGGGATTGTGTGCAAGCTGTTTACCTTATATCTGCCCCAGCATTTAGAACGTAGTAAGTGCTTAACAAATACCATAACTATTATTATTAAAAACTCAATAAAAACGATTGAATA
Organism: Ornithorhynchus anatinus; assembly: GCF_004115215.2. Taxonomy (NCBI): domain Eukaryota; kingdom Metazoa; phylum Chordata; class Mammalia; order Monotremata; family Ornithorhynchidae; genus Ornithorhynchus; species Ornithorhynchus anatinus. Next base: position 27,199,846 of record NC_041747.1, read on the forward strand.
AACACTGAAATACCATTTTAAAAAAAGCATGAGTGTGTGTATAAAATCTACCCGCCTCCCGGATCAAATGCTCGATAAATATGATCGAATGAATGAATGCTTAACAAATACCATTAAAAAATACGTGAGTGTGTGGGCATAAAAACGGCCTGCCTCCCAGATTAAGCGCTCAGTCAATACGATCGAATGAATGCTTAACAGATACCGTTAAAAAATAATAATAATAATGATGGTATTTGTTAAACCCAGGTAGAGGCAATCGCTACCCAACAACGAGTTTATTGAGCGCTTAATCCGGGAGGTAGACGGTCTTTATACCCACACACTCACATTTTTTTTTCATAGTATTTGTTAAACTTTCATTCGCTCGATCGTATCTACTGAGCGCTTAATCCGGGAGGCGGATGGCTTTTATACACACATACGATTGCAGCATGGCCTAGTGGCAAGAGCATGGGCTTGGCAGTCCGAGGACCTGGGTTCCAATTCCACTTCCTCCACTTATCTGCCGTGTGACCTTGGGCGAGCCACTTCACTTCTCTGGGCCTCAGGGACCTCCTCTGGAAAAGGGGGATGAAGACCGTGAGCCCCACGTGGGACAACCCGATCGCCTTGTATCCCCCCAACCCCAGCGCTTAGAACAGCGCTTACTCCGGGCCAAGCACTGTTCTAAGCGCGGGAGAAGATACACGGTGATCAGGTCGCCCCATGTGGGGCTCACAGTCTTAATGCTCTTATTATTATTATTATTAAAAGCCATCTGCCTTCCGGATTAAGCGCTCACTAAGTGCTCACTCTGCGCCAAGCCCTGTTCCAAGCGCCGGAGAAGATACAAGGTGATCAGGTCGGCCCGTGTGGGGTTCACAGTCTTAATGCCATCATTATTATTATTAAAAGCCATCTGCCTTTCGGATTGAGCGCTCACTAAGCGCTTACTCTGCGCTAAGCACCGTTCCAAGCGCCGGGGAAGATACAAGGTGATCAGGTCGCCCCGTGTGGGGCTCACAGCCTTAATGCCATCATTATTATTTTTATTAAAAGCCGTCTGCCTTTCGGATTGAGCGCTCACTAAGCCCTTCCTCTGTGCTAAGCACTGTTCTAAGCGCCGGAGAAGATACAAGGTGATCAGGTCGCCCCATGTGGGGCTCACAGTCTTATGTTATCATCATTATCATTATTATTAATAAAAGCCATCTGCCTTCCGCATTAAGCGCTCACTAAGCGCTTCCTCTGTGCCAAGCACTGTTCTAAGCGCCGGAGAAGATACAAGGTGATCGGGTCGCCCCGTGTGGGGCTCACAGTCTTCGTGCCATCATCATTATCATTATTATTAATAAAAGCCGTCTGCCTTCCGCATTAAGCGCTCGATAAATACGATCGAATGAATGAATGCCGAACACACACCGTTTAAAAAAAAGAAAGAGAGAGGTGGGTGTGGGGAGGTGTGTTAAAAAAAAAAAAAAGCCTTGTGGTTTCTAAGCGGGGAGGGGTTTAAAGGTGTTTGTCCTGGAGGGAGGGAGCGAAGAGGAGAGGCTTCCACGTGACTCCCAGGCCCGCCCTCGCCAGGACCAGCCCGTTTTCCGCAGTTGGCAGATTTAAGCGCGGCTGCGACTTGTTCACGCTGCTTTTGCTTCGAGCTCCAGCTGCTTCTCTCCGCTGGCTGGCCCGCCCCATCCCCATCCAGCCCCATCCCCATCCAGCCCCATCCCCATCCAGCCCCATCCCCATCCAGCCCCATCCCCATCCAGCCCCATCCCCATCCAGCCCCATCCCATCCCCATCCAGCCCCATCCCATCCCCATCCAGCCCCATCCCATCCCATCCCCATCCAGCCCTATCCCCATCCCCATCCCCATCCAACTCCCTCCCCATCCAACTCCCTCCCACCCCCTCCAGACTGCCGGGATGGGAGTTCGGGCCTCCTCTGCTCTCCCCTTCCTCCTCCTCCTCCTCCTCCTGGCCGAGGTCCGACCCTCTCTGTCCGACACTCCAGCCAACTGCACCTTCGCCGACCTGGAAGGCACCTGGATTTTCCAGGTGGGCAAAGGCCGGGGCCCCCCGGATCGAAACGTCAACTGCTCGGTGATGGGTAAGCGTCTCCCTCCCCCTTCTCCCAACCCCTTTGGAGCCCCGCGTCCCTCTCCCTTCCTCTTCCCGTCTCTAAGTAATCGTGAGAGTGATTGCGCTATTTAGTCACGATGGTATGTAAGGGCTTACTCTGTGCCAAGCACCGGGGTGGATGTAAAGGGTAATCAGGTTGTCCCACGTGGGGCTCACAGTTTTAATTCCTCTTTTACGGGGGGGAAACTGAGGCACAGTGAAGTGACTTGCCCGAGGCCACACAGCAGACAAGGGTGGGATTAGAACCCGTGACCTCCTGACTCCCAGGCCCCTGCCGTAGCCACCACGCCGTGCTGCCCCTCTATCTCTATTCTTTCCTCTCCCTGCCTTTCCTTTCTCCCCACTCCTTCCCCCTCTGTCCCCCGAACAAGCCCCCCGTGCCCTCTCCATCGATCGTTACTGCGTGCGGAGCGCTGTACTAAACGCTTGGGAGAGTCTACCGTGACAGAGTTGGTAGACACGTTCCCCGCCCCCGAGGAGCTAGAGTCGGGCCGGTGGGAGAGGAGGGGAGAGTGGAGGAGGATTCAAACGACCCCAAACTACCTGTAGGCTCTGGGGGCAGGGACAGAGCAGAATCGATTGATCAATCGGTGGTATTTACTGAGCGCTTATTGTGGGCAGAGCACTGTATTAAGCGCTTGGGAGAGCGTAACGGAGTTGGTTGTGTTCCTGCCCACGGTGAGCAGAGAGGGGGGTAAATCGAGGCTCTCTCACACCTAACAATAAAACACTGTTTTATAGCTCATTTCATCGTAAACTACTCTTTTAAAGGCATAATTAAGGCACGATAAATGTATCGCTTCTCCCGGGCTACTTGCTGGCAGCCCTCATCCTCTAGGCAACGCTGCATTTTGTTTCCCTCCCTTTGCCATAAACGTTTTACGGAGGGAAGACGTCAGGGTGTTTAGAACTCAGCACTTACTCCCCCGCAGATCTGGATCCGCGAGGGAAGTTGGCTCGCTCCGAGACTCGTTCCACGAGCTGGGTTTGTGTGGGAAAAGCAACTGGTGCTTGCAGAAACTCCTGGACGGGGTGAATGAAGTTCAGCGCTACGAGGCAAAGAACATTGGTCTTTTTTTAATAGAAGTCACACTTAATCTTTTTTAACAGGACTACAGACGCGTGTCCAGCGCAGACACTCAGCTCACCGCGTAGACCGGTAGTTTTTCCAGCTGCATCTGAAAAGTTAGGGATTTAAAAACACACACGTCCACACACCCGTCAGTCCTCCCTCCAATTGAGTTCGAATCCCAGCTCTGCCACTTGCCAGCTGTGGGACTGTGGGCAAGTCACTTAGCGTCTCTGTGCCTCAGTTACCTCATCTGTAAAATGGGGATTAAGACTGTGAGCCCCACGTGGGACATCCTGATTCCCCTGTGTCTACCCCAGCGCTTAGAACAGTGCTCGGCACCTAGTAAGCGCTGAACAAATACCAACATTATTATTATTATTATAATTAGTTGTGGTCTTCTAACACTTGAACCGTTCGACTGGTGCTTTCCACAGCTACGTCTGTTTTACAGACAATATCTCAGGCAGTTTATGATGGGTAGGGGGGCGGGCGGAAATTATCTCTGTCAGTCCTAAACTTTATCTTAGCAAAAGCGGCATAGGTTTCGTTGCTGGAGCTTGGGACTGTAGGTCACCTTCCGCTTGAATCTGCACCTTTTATTCATTCACCCCTCCCTCTAGCCCCACGGCCGAGGCTTACGTATTAGTAATTTATTTATATTTAATGTCCGTCTCTGCTTCTAGACAGTAAACTCGATGTGGGCAGAGAATGTTTACCAACTCTGTTATGTTGTACTCTCCCAATTGCTTATTACTCCGCTCTGCACGCAGTAAACACTCGGTAAATAAAATTGATTGGTTCCTAGCCTGTAAGACGCAGAAGAGAAGACCAAGTAGGTGTAGAATGAGGAAAACAAAAGTTTTTTAAGAGCAGCGTTTGTGAACAGAATGGTTAAATAACTGAGGCTCTGATACACTGTTTTGGCAAAGCCGGGGACCCATCTAGGCAAAGTCGTGTTTAAATTATGTTCAGTGTATTTGTCACAAAGCCAACACTGACTTGTTTTGTTGGACAGAAACATATGGGTCTGGTTTGAAGCACATATGTTCCCACACTTTAGGGATGTGAAAGACAAAAAGGTTTTCTTCTTTCAAATTACTGAACTTGTTTACGCCCTCTTCGACACTGCTCTGGAACTCCCAGGTATTTAGAAATTTGCTTTTATTTGCCTATTTTTCTATTCTTCCTTCACCACGAGATTTGTTTGGGCTGCCGCTCGTTAAGTTTTCTCCTCTTCCCCTTCCATCTCGTTTACCTTCTGAAGCCTTCTGCCAATCAGTGGTATTTGAGTACTTTCTGTGTGCAGGGCACTGTGCAAAGTGCTCGGGAGAGTTTAATACAACAGACCGGATCCCTTCCCTCAAGGAGTTGACCATATAGTGGGGTTGCCGCTAATTGTAAATAACTTGTGCCGTCCCTTTCCTAGAGATGAGGCGGTCGACGTGGAAAAGGGTTCTTTTGCCCGCCTCGTATCCTAACTTGGGTAGATCATGCGGTAGAATTAGGTGACTGATGATGCCCCGAATTGCTGCGTGGAGAAATTCCCACCCACGGCCTGTGTGGTAGGTCCCTCCCCCCTTCAAAGACCAAGCCTACTACTCATGGGGCCGAGCTAATGAAATCCTCTTCCTCTGTTGAGAGCGAATGCTGTTTCAGTGGTTTTGCCCTAATGACACATCATCATTCTTGCTTGTGCTCCTCAGGGCCCCCCGAAAAGAATGTTGTGGTTCACCTCCAGAAGCTTGATGTCGCCCACGATGAGCTTGGAAACTCTGGCTTCTTCACCATCATTTACAATCAAGGCTTTGAAGTTGTCATAAACGACTACAAATGGTTTGCTTTTTTTAAGGTCAGTTTCGTGAGAATATCTGGGGGCTTTTTTTTTTTTTCCACCCTAGAGTCTCCCACTCCTCGTAGTGCTCCACACGTTCAAGCGCGGGTGGGGATTACAGAGCCAGGTGTCCTAATATTTATCACCCTCAGTTCAGAGTTTCAGCCTAAAAACTCCTCACCTCTCTGGAAATAAATTCTTTAAACCATAAATAATACTGAGTGTAGTATTTAGGCACTTATTAATTTAGCCCCGGGGTAGATAGGAGATAATCAAGTCCCACTTGGGGCTGGCTCGCGGTCTGTCAGAGGGAGAACAGGATTGAATCCCCATTTTGCCGATGAGGGAACAGAGAAGATGAGTTGCCCGAGGTTAAATAGCAGGTAAGTGGCAGAGCCGAGGTTAGAACCCAGGTGTTCTGACTTCCAGGTCCGGGCTCCCTTCACTAGGCTGCGCTGCTTCAGCCATCAGCCACATTTGAGAGATGCCGTTACAGCCTTCTCTTGAAAATACATATCATGGCAGTCCTGAACCTGAATGATGACCTCAAAACCATATAGGTATTTGACATGGATTTTATTTATTGAGCACTTTCTATGTGCAGAGCACTGTACTGAGCGCTTGGGAGAGCATGACAACAGAATTAGCAGATGTTCCCTGCCCCTAACGAGTTTATAGTCTAGAAACTAAAGAGATTTAGGTTTCTTTTAGACCCGTCTGATTCCTCCTCTCAATCCATGCAATGGGAGACTGCCTTGAGATCTTAAATGTTATTTGGTAAAGGGCCGGCTGTGGCGATACAGTTTAACTGAGGGAAGCTGACTCAAAAAGGGATCATGTGGTAGTCACTGTCTGTTATTTATATAATTTGAAGGGTTGGGGGATGTCTGACACTCAGGGCAAACATTTATTTTACTCTAATGTAAATCTTGTACATTACACCCCTTCACAGACCCTCACCACACCTCGTGGTGTCTGCGGTTCTGTTATTTTTTTCCCAGCGAAGTGAATCCAATTGGCAGAGATGAGGAACTCACCTCATTTCTGGAACTAGGAGAGACACCGTAAACAGACTTTGCAGCCCAGGGTTTGGGGAGTGGCAGGGAGGAAGCTGGTGTGTGCCATGCTGGGAGGAAGTGGGTGTATGCCACATGCTGGCTTAAGGTGGGCCAGCAGCAAGTCAGAACACCAGTGGGAGGGTGAGAGGAGTGGGAGCAAACCCTGCCCCGGAAAGTATTGAAGGAAATGGTTCCTTTTTCCTTTTGCCAATTTGTTGAGAATGAAAATGTCTCTCGTGATCAAGTCGCGTGGTTTCCTGCATGTCAGGGATAATCAATCTCTTGATGGGTGATATTTACTGAGCACCCAATGAGCGCTATGCCCTGTGCTAAGTAGCAAGACCCATGTTCTCTGCCCTGGAGGAGCTTACGGTCTAATGGGGGAACGGTAAGTGTTTATAAATAGTAGAAGCAGGAGGAATAACTGGGATAAAAGGAGGGTCTGCGGGATCGTTATTTATTTCAGTTTTTATCCATCGGTGTATTTGAGTGCTTACCGTGTGCAGAGCACTCTACTAAGCAATTGGGAGAGTACAGTGCAACAGAGTTGGTAGACACGTTCTGTGCCCACAACGGCCTTGCAGTCTAGAGACGAATTTACAGTCTGGAACAGATTATGGAGCAGACTATAACCAATCGAATACGTTTGGATTTCAAGAAGCTTCAGGCCGTGATTTTTGAGCCGGCCGAAGCGGGTGAGTCTTCATCTTGTGGATTAGCTTCTTGAAAGCCACGCGCATTTATCGCTTGGCTAAGGAAGGATATGCCAGTTAATAATGGGCCACTGCCCCCCTCTAAGTGACTACCTTTCCTCCACTATCCCCTCATTGCTCGGTGGAGGGGAAAAAAGGCAGACAGTGGTAGGAAAAAGCCTAGCAGATGAGGTCAGTGGCAGTACTGTATGGGACTCCGCACTTGTGTAATGGGATGGAGTTGTTCAACTTCCACCGTGTGTCCGCAGAGGGAAAAGCGATGCCAGTGACCAAGTGGGGTGAGCCTCCATTAATGAAAGATGAACGGGTTGAGACGCTTTTTGCGGTTTCTTGTAGAGAAGCGGCGTGGCTCAGTGGAAAGAGCCCGGGCTTGGGAGTCCGAGGTCGTGGGTTCGAATCCCGGCCCTGCCACTTAGCTGTGTGACTGTGGGCGAGTCACTTCACTTCTCTGTGCCTCAGTTACCTCATCTGTAAAATGGGGATTAACTGTGAGCCTCACGTGGGACAAGCTGATAGCACTGTAGCTACCCCAGCGCTTAGAACAGTGCTCTGCACATAGTAAGTGCTTAACAAATACCAACATTATTATTATTGTAGGCATAGATACCCCTGTGAGGAAAGCTGCTGCTTTCTGAAAAAAGAGGAAGGAGCCTAGCGGTAGTGATCCAGTGGCTCACTTTTGAGCTCTGTAGGATTTTAATAATAATAATGTTGGTATTTGTTAAGTGCTTACTATGTGCTGAGCACTGTTCTAAGCGCTGGGGGAGACAGAGGGGAATCAGGTTGTCCCATGTGGGGCTCACAGTCTTAATCCCCATTTTACAGATGAAGTCACTGAGGCACCGAGAAGTGAAGTGACTTGCCCAAAGTCACACAGCTGACAAGTGGCTGAGCTGGGATTCGAACCCATGACCTCTGACTCCCAAGCCCGCGCTCTTTCCACTGAGCCACACCGCTGTGCCTTCGTTGGGCTAATCCCCACTCTCTATACCAAATCTCTGTGTCCGAGACAAGGTTTCTCACCGCTACTCTCCTCTTGTGTCGTTCCGTTCAAGATGTCAGAAGGAACTAAGTTGGCGCCTGAACTCTCCAAGCAAGTTCAATGGGCTTCCTCTTTCAGAAGATCTATTTCTGAGAAGTAAAAAAGATATTTGGGGAAATTTATTGAGAAATGTGTGGTGTTCCCTGCCTCTCCTCAACTCCATTCCACAGTCCTCTAGGATTTGTCTAGAAGTAGGAGCTACAAAGATAAGTTAAATCAAGTCCACAGGTAGTTTTGCTAAAGGGCTAAAACACTGATTAGGTCTTGCTTACCTTTCTTTCTCTCTTTCTCTCTCTCTCTTTCTCCCCCAACCCCCATCTGCCCCTCCTAGCTCCTAGACAGATTATCTTTCCAAGGGGCTCCAGAGAAATGTGATTAGGAAAATTACCAGGGAAGGAGGAGAAATTTGAGCTAACTCTAATTCTGAGAAATGAGCTTGTGGATGGTTTGAGGATAGAAGAAAATGGACATCAGTCCACAAAAATTGCATTTGGTTATCTCGGACCATATGTCGTACGTTTAGAGTTAATCCTTGCTTGGCTAATAGCATTGGGCCGGTGCATACTACTGACATGGGCTCTTGTGCTATTATTGCTTGTGTAGTAATAATAATGATAATGATAATTGTGGTATTAAGGTCACCCAGCAGACAGATGCTGGAGCTGGGTTTAGAAACCGGGTCCTCTGACTCCCAGGCCCGAGCTCTTTCCATTAGGTCATTCTCCTACTCTAGTACCTTGGGAATGCACCCGCAAGCCTTGTGTTGCTGGAAGTCGTCTCCCGACAGAGGCAAAAAAATTAGAAAGTTTAGGGACGCACTACTTGTGGTGAATAGAGGCAAAAAGTGGGCAGAGATTTTAGGGGCAATAACTGCGAGGGAGCAGGCTTCAAAGAGCAAGGAGGCCAAAGGCCTCCATTTTGGATCTTTTCAGCCCCGCATGGAATCTTTCAGGTCTGGTCAGAGATCTGGCCCGGGAAGTCCTGTACAAACCATTGAAGGGGGCCCACACTCCCTCATCTATGGAGTGGGCATTCTAGCTCAAACAAGTCAACGTCTGTTTATCGTTATACTCTCCCAAGCGCTTAGTGCAGTGCTCTGAACACAGTGAGCGCTCAATAAACACGACCGACTGGCCACTGATTGCCCTCGCTTTTGTTCTTGCAACCAGATCATTCATGCAGATGACCTTAATGACTCGTGTGTGATGACTGGACAGCCTGCAGCTTTTAAAAAAAATCTCATTACAGGAATGTTTGCCGAAAGATAATTCAGCCACCGTGAGCTGAAAGGTCTCAGTGTATCATAAACGTTTTATGGTTGCTGACTTTTGGAAGGAACTTCATGCTTCCTTAAAGGAAAATGCAGAAATTTCTGGCTTTTGTTATATGCCTCTATGATTGTTGCTTAATGTCTTAATAACATCACACTTCACCCATTGTAAAATTTTCGTAGGATGTCACTGATTTTACGAGTCAGTTGTTCTTGAGCCTGGGAACTGTGGGGAAATATCATTTGCCACATCAGAGGAACAACTTTGGTGAGCTTGTTTGAAATATTTTCAGCTTTCTAATATTACCAAATGCCTTGCTTTTGCGTGTGTGTGCATTTGTGTTGGGGGGGGGGGGGGGGGGAGCCTCTGCTTTGTGTCTCTTCTACAGTCCCTTTCCTTGCTTGAACTTTCCACCCTCATCATTCTTACCGATAAGGCATGTCATTAGTCCTGTTTTTAAGAATGAGAGTTTCCTTTATCGCTTCCAGTTAGCTGGGGACAGTACAATGCATTCTGGAATACCATTCTGACCAGAACCTGTGGCTCTCTCAAGGAGGATCATTCAATAGTATTTATCGAGCGCTTACTATGTGCAGAGCACTGTACTAAGCGCTTGGAATGTACAATTTGGCCACAGATAGAGACAATCGCTGCCCATTGACCGGCTTACAATCTAATCGATCTATTGAGCTGAGGAGCTAGGTGATCAGGATAGCCAGGAGCTGAGGCCAGAGGTGTCACTATCCCTAGTCAGTCAATCAATCAGTTATACTGAGTGCAGGATACCTTACTAAGTGCTCGGGAGAATTCCCTAGTACTATGTCCAGCTCCTCAAGCCACCATCTTGGTTCCTGATATTGTTGTAGGTTTTTTTTTAATAGGCTTTTAAATTTGCCTGAGGGGAAGGCATTTCTAGCCCTTCCCAAAAGCTAATTGTGCTTGATCCCCTCAGGGCTGGCTGACACACCTCCTTTATTGGTCTCTTACATGGAAGAAGACGGGCTAATGGAACAGGGAAAGGAGTTTCTATGGGCAACTTCCCTTTCTGCCCTTTCCTGTGTACCTTCCCAATCTAGAGATTAGTCAGATGTGGGGGGAGAAGCAAACAGACCTCTCTTTATCGACAGCAAAGTAGCCTAAGAACCCCACTTGTTTAAAAAACAAACCACTAATGTACTCCTCCCTCCCAGCCCTTAGGACAGTGCTTGGCACATATTAATTGAGCTAAGCACTTAATATGCCAAGCACTAGGTTAAAGGATGGGAGAGAGTACATTCTCCCTTATCCTTTCTATACATAATATTAGTAGTTTTAGTTTTTGTCAAACACTATTAAGTGCTGGACTTGATACAAGATAATCAGGTTGGACACAGTCTCTTCCCCTCATGGGGCTTACAGACTAAGTAGGAGGCAGAAAAGTGTGGCCTAGCGGATAAAGCACGGGCCTGGGAGTCGAAAGGAGCTGGGTTCTAATCGCTGTTCCCTGCCAACTGAGAGCCTTAGTGCATGTGCGTATTAAATCTGAGAAGCTGCATGGCCAATGTATATCGCTAACAAGGTGTTTGGCGATGTCGCGGGGACTAGATGAGGAAGCCGGGGGGAAATTAACAAAAACTTAAAGCGTTTATGAAGGGGGGGCATTTTAACTCAGGGCTTATAGGTGACAACTTCGCATTCTGATTGAAGGGAGGGGAGGGGACAGGGATTTAAGTGGGGGCTGAAGGCCAACCACTGCCATTTTGGGTCTCTTCAATCCTGATCTGAAATTCTCAGGACTTGTAAGAGACCTAAGGTGAGTGAGGCTGGGGGGTGGGGGGGGGGGGGGTCTCGGCTCAAAGAGCTGCAGGGACTACCGCCCCCATGGAGGTGGACACATCACTGATTAAGGAAGATGCCCCCTCAAAATACGTGGAATGTATATGCCACTAGTTCCTAACTGAGTTTTATTGTCTTATAGTTAATAAATAGGCAGCTCAGCCTGGCATGGAGAATCAGAAATGGGGTAATGGGCAGAAGTTGGGCGCCGGGCAGACTGAGGCAGAGAAGCAAAAGCCAGAGGGCCCTGCACATGGCACCTTCAGCCCGCCATCATAGGAGAGTCATCACTCAGAAGGAGCAGGGGGCGGGGACTGCCGGCCCACCCGTGGTCTCTTCAGCCCATCCTTCCCGTTTGGATGTCAGTACCATCTTTGCTGTCACCTTTGCCCCTCGAGGACGGAAGTCAATGTCTGGAGAGATGCTTGCCTTGAAAAATCACTATTTCAAGTGGCCCTTCATTCTGCAACATACCAAATTTATCTCTGTTTTGAATATTTTCGGTTGAATTACACTAAAGAAATTTGAGATGATTATGGCCTTGACTGTACCTCCAAGTGGGTTATTTTTCCTTCACCCATTCCTTTCCTTTTGACCTTTACAATAAGAGGGGGCCCCCAGACCCTATTATGTTAAGAAATGGGATGTCTGAAGGAGCAATGTCATTGAAAACCATGTAGCCTGGTCTCAAATAAATTACCTCAGATTCAACTGAAAAGGTGAGGTAATTAGAGGAAAATAAACATTCCCCTCTTCATCTGGGTGTTCTGAGCTAAAGTTGATTTTGGCGGGGGGGCGGGGGGTCCTCAAGTTATCCGGGGCCCAAGTTATCCAGACAGCTGCTCCCCTTTTCTCTGCTAGTGGAGACCTGGCCTTGGATACAGTCGGTTGCTCCAGGCAAATCACCGGTAGATGGGAAATGAGCAGGAGGAAGAGAATTAGTATGAAGCATCATATGGTAAGCTCCTTGAGGGCAGGGTTTAGATCTACCAACTCTAATGTATGCTTTCAAGTGCTTAGTACAGTGCTCTACACAGCATAAACTCTCAAATACCAAGGGAAAGAAGGGGTTGGTTGCTGTTAGAAATTTGGAGGAAGAGTGGGAATTTGGAATGTTTATAATTTTATTTTGATGTCTGTCTCCCCTTCTAGACTGCAAATGACTTGTGGGCAGGGATGATGTCTCTTGTTCTTTTCCCAAATGCTTAGTACTGTGCTCTGTACTCAATAAATACCATTGACTAGGAAGGAGGCTTCGATGATATCAGAAATGAGTCCGTTGATAAGTGTGCGACAGCTGGTTAACTGTGGCAGAAAAACAGGGCATTCTTCTCTAACAAGTGCTGGAGTCAAGGGGCCCGGCATCTGAACACTGATGTACTTTTCCCTCCAATCACCCTTCTCGAGCCCTGCCTCTCCCATGCTGTGGGGGAAGAGCTGGGGCTCCTAGGTCAAGACTGGGGGATAGTATGAGGGGCTGTTGGAAAGTTGGGGGGACACCAGATGACCAGGGAGCTAGAGACTCAGATATGAGATCAATTTGTTGGTAAGGTTGCTGGGTCTGCTTCAACACCACCCTTGCCATATGCCAGAGCACTGTGCTAAGTGCCAGGGCTGAGGGGGGCACAGTCCCTGTCCCACACAAGGCTCACAATCTGAGAGGGAAAGAGATATCTTGCCCGTAAGGGAATTTCTATTAATATAACTACTCCGTGTTGCAACTGCTTCATGAGGCAACTCTGGAATTATTGCCAAATTCATCTACTGGGTCACTTTTTCTTCATCCCTTTCCCTCCACATCCGTTATTCTCCCAGGAAAGGATATTTCCTGTCAGGGGAGAGGGAGTGTGGGAGGAATGACACCCATTCACTGTTATTTGTTAATACCAGCTAATCAGCGGGTTTTGTTTCTCCCCTGGCCCGGTCATTTAAACAGTGCACATCCTGGCCACCCTATTTATCAGTGGGTTTGGATTGTTATAATTTATTGCATCTAAGAGCTTGCTCTCGGCACTGGGAAAAGATACAAGGATCATCTTTCAGACCTGGTAACTAAAGAAACGTTCTCTGGATTCCAACCCTACATCTGTTTTTAAAGGTGATACTTTCCAGGCTGGTTTTCAGTCCCCAACAGCAGAAACAAGATGCCTTGGGTTCTGGTCAGTGAGTTTATAGATTTGCTTGGATTGAAATTCCAGTCTCGCCAACTGAAGCATTTGTTTAGTCAGAGCAGCTGTACTAGCTGATTTTTTGACCAATGGATGAAAGAATCTTGTAAACTGAACTGACACAAACTAGGGTTCACACACAGGGGTCTGTCCCTCTCTAGATTCTAAGCTGGTTGTGGGCAGGGAATTTTTGTTATATTGTACTTTCCCAAGCACTCTCCACACACTAAGAATTCAAATATAATTGACTGAATAAACATTTTGATATTCACTTCATCCCTAGCCCCATAGAACATATGTTATACATTATAACGTATTACAATTTATATCCACATTTAACTTAGTATATAATTTAGTCACCCCCTTCTAGTTTGTAAGCTTCTGGTAGGCAGAGAGCATGTCTACCTACCTGTACTCTCCCAAGCACGTAATAGAGTGTTCTGCACGCAGTAAGTGCTCAACAATTATGGTGTATCATTTTGGGCCTGTACGGGCCATTCTGAGCATTCATTCAGTCGAATTTCTCGAGTGCTTACTGTGTGCAGAGCATTGTACTAAGCGTTTGTACTGGAAGTGGAAGAACTTTGGGAATAATTCATCAGTAGTAGTTATTGAACATTTACTCCTTGACAGGCACTCGGGAGAGTACAGTAGGTTAGTAGACAAAATCCCTGCTCTTGAGGAGCTAAGTCTAAAAGGGAGAGACAGTCACTAAAATTAAATTTGTAGGTAGGGAGAAGCAACAGGTCAGAGCTATGTACATTAGTGCTCTAGGGAGTTGGGAAGTGAGCAAACCACTTGCTGAGGAGGCAAGGCAATGACAGGAGCGGGAGAAATGGGATTGGAAGATGAGAGATTAATCACGGAAGGACTCCTGGAGGAGAAAGGTTTTGGTAGAGCAGCGGCATGTAGGACCTGAAGGAAGAGGATGTTTCAAGCCCATGTGTAACTTGCAAACTATGTTTGTTCAACTGTAAGGGGCTGTGTCTTGAGTTCCATGAACCCACAGTGTTAGGGGGTTTTTTTAGCCCTTCTCCTCTCTTGTAAACAGAGTATTAGGCTCATGTGTTTTGTGGGGCAGGCGCTACTGCACTAAAATCCGTAGAATAGGCACAATCTTTCACCAGTCCAGCCATTGCAGAGAACTAATGGAGTTGCAGAATCTGAAAGGGAACGCTGCCAGAGTCCTTCAGAGAGTTGTAAAACTCTCATTGCTAACAAATCATATTTTAATTGAAGATACAATTGAAAAGCACCCAAAAGTAAGGCCAAATAGAGATTTCTGAAAGCACAAACTAAAATGAGCAGTACAGAAGTCTAGAATAGATCGTGGATTCTCACTTCCCTGGCTTACCTTCCCATCAGCTTCATTTAGGGGATGGGATTGAATGATGCAGCTCCTCATTCCACCAGCACCGGGGGGGTGGAAAAAAAGATTTTTCTCCAGTCCCCTCTTCCCCGCTGAAAGAGAATGTGGGAGAATGTGCTCTATCCAGGATCAGCCTTTATGGGCATGCAAAATAGTCATCAGGCAGCCTCTTTACTCCTGGGAATTGTAGTTTCTCGTTTCCTTAGCGGTTCCCTTGCTAACCTTCAACAGGACATTTGGATGTATTGAACACGCACAGCTCTGACAGGTTGACCGGGGGATAACGCAGCCTAATCTAGGGACCGTCTGAGCTGGCTTTTCATCAGTATTCCAAGGACGTTTTGCCTCATCAGAGAAGCAAGGCCTAACCCAGCCTTTCTACAGGCAGGCTGTAAGATAGGAGAGGCCTCTTTGATTGGGAATCGTCAGCTACTGATTCAGCTCCAAGAAGCCAAAGTGCTTCTATAGAGTTCTAAGCCAGCTGCTAATCCAGTCCTCCAACTGCATTGTTTAAAAAAGTCAATAAACAAACGACTGCCCCCCCCCCCCCCCCACCACACACAAATAGTAGATTGCTTGAAAATTCATTTGTTTATTTTGGGTAATGCCTTTCTTTATTTCAAAAGAGGAAGGTCTAGGTCAGAAGTCTTGCCCATCTCCCCTCACCTTTACTTATTGCCATGCAGGGCATAATGATGGTATTTAAGTGCTTGCTGTGGTCTGAGCACAGGGTGTAGATGTAATAAAATCAGATTAAACACCCTCTCTGTCCACAGAGGACTTACACTCTTACGGGAAGGAAGAACAGGTAAGGAAAATGAGGCACAGTGAAGTGACTTGTCCAAGGTTACACTGCGAACAAGTGGCAGAGGTGGGATTGAAACCCAGTTGCTCTGACTCTCAGCCCACGTTCTTTCCACTCGGGCCACACTGCTTCCCTAGTAAGGAAGGATAAGACTTCCCCCCTTCTGATCGTGATGTCCTGAAAGATAGGGAAATTTTGGGTGCACGAGTTTAACGGGGGTGGGGAACTGAGGCACAGGGATGTCACCCAGCAGGTCTGTGGCAAGAGACTGGAGAAGGAACAATGACTCTGTACTCCCAACTAAGTAATCAGGGATTTATGGAGCACTTACTGTGTGCAGAGCACTGTACGAAGTGCTTGGGAGAAAGCCGGAAGACACGATCCTTGACCACAAGGAGGTCCCAGTCTAGTGGAGAGCCTGACCTTAAAATGAATTAGGGGTAGGGGTCTGAATCTCTGGAACGTGAGGAACAGCTGTCAGCCTACTCAAATGGCAGGATCAGCTGATGGTGAGAACACTGGGTATCATTTGGCTTTTTTTCTGGCTCTCTAGACAGCTGAGGGGAGGCCTGAGAGACTAGGAGAGGGAAAAGGCCCTGCGGAAAAACTGCCAGCTTATTCATTCATTCAGTCATATTTATTGAGGGCTTACTGCGTGCAGAGCACCGTCCTATGTGCTTGGAAAGTACAATATAGCAATAAAGAGAATTCCTGCCCCAAATGGGCTTACAGTAGCATGGCCCAGTGGAAGGAGCCTGAGCTTGGGAGTCAGAGATCATGGGTTCTAATCCCGGCTCCTCCACTTATCTGCTGTGTAACCTTGGGCAAGTCACGTAACTTTTCTGTGCCTCGGTTCCCTCATCTGTAAAATGGGGATTAAGAATGTGAGCCCCAGGTGGGACCACCTGCTTACCTTGTATCTACCCCAGTGCTCAGAACGGTGCTTGGCACATAGTAAGCACTTACCGAATACCATCATTATTATTACAGTCTAGAGCGGGGGAAGACAGAAATGGAAACAGTTTCTTACTGGCGTGTCAAAATTGGTTTAAACAGAGGCCAACCATTGTCATCACAAACCATGGGCTTCCCTTAGGCGATTACAACAGTCCCCTTCGGGTTGCCGTCGTGGAGTTTGGCAGAAGTGAACGAAATCTCAGTGTAAAGGCTGGTGTTTTCGCAAACGACGCTCTCAGAATCACCCTCTCCGGAGGCTGTTCTGAGCCTAGGCAAAGTAGGCACAAGCACAGGGAACCTTGGATTGATTTTCCTGAACTGGCTCTGCAGAGTGAGGAGAGGGTAAAGGGTATTCAACTTCCTGGAGAAAAAAACAGTCTACCTCTGTTTCTGCATAACTCTGTTCCTTTTGGGTAAAGAGGCTGATTGCTGAGGAGGCAGTTGAGCAACAAGGATGTTTTTCTGTTTTTCCTAAAGGGATCTCTGGCTCCCAGTGAGACCTTGTGATTTTAAGGTCGACAAGTACAGGGGAGACTGTAGGGATCGTGTCTTCTATCGGCGTTCTCTAGGGCCTAGTTCAGTCTGGAACGTGTCTACCAAAAAGGTTTTATTTATGGTATTTAAGTGCTTATCATTGCTTTCCAGGCATTGCTCTAAGTGCTGGGGTAGAGACAAGCTAAAATCCAGTTGGACCCATAAGATTGATCGATTGCTTTGTCCCCACTTGGCAGTCAATAAGTACTACTGATCGTCCTCTTTTGCTAGGAAAACTGCCCGCCCAATCCTCCCATTCTGTTGGACACACCAAATCACTTAGGAAAGTCACATGTGAATTTGTATGTGATTTGCGTGAGACTTGAATTAAAGCTATAAATTCTAACCCTAGCTCAAGTGCCTGGGAGTTTTCACTTTTGTGCAAGTCATCATGTCTCTGATTCAGTTCCCTCTTTTAAATTGATCTCCTACAGAAGGACAAAAATGAAGATAATGGCAGAATCTGTTAAGCAACAGTGATAGTATTAAATAAAAAGCACTGGGAGAGAATATACAGGTGGGAATTGTACAAGGGGACCACGATTTATCTCATCCCCAATTTACAAACGAGGAAAGTGAGACCCAGATAGGTTAAGTAACTGTCTCAGGGCCACAGAATAGGCCAGTGGCAGCACTCATAATAATGTTGGTATTTGTTAAGCGCTTACTATGTGCAGAGCACTGTTCTAAGCACTGGGGTAGATACAGGGTAATCAGGTTGTCCCACGTGAGGCTCCCAGTTAATCCCCATTTTACAGATGAGGTAACTGAGGCCCAGAGAAGTTTAAGTGACTTGCCCACAGTCACCCAGCTGACAAGTGGCAGAGCCGGGATTCGAACTCATGACCTCTGACTCCCAAGCCCGGGCTCTTTCCACTGAACTAGGATTCAAACCCAGGCCTCCAGCTTCACGGCGGCTCTTTCCAATAGACCACACTGCCCAATCAGAAGCCCACACAATCAACTGGACTGTTGTTTTACTGAGTGCTTACTCTCTGCAGAGCACTATACTGAGCGGTTGGGAGAGTACGATACCTCAGAGTTGGTCGGCACGTTCCCTCCCCACAAGAAGATAAGTCTTGGGGGAAACAGGCGTTAAAATAAGTTACAGATGTGTACATAAATGCTGTGGGGCTGGAGATGACGTGACTATCAGATGCTTAAAGGGCACCAAACCAAGGGCAAGGGTGACCCGAGAGGGAGTAGGAGATATGAGGGCTTAGTTGGGGAACCCTGACCCAGTCAATCATTACAGTCCTGAAAATGGGGTGAGTAGAATGCAAGCCCCGCATCATCTCCTTATGGTTTTATTCCCCAAATCCACTTGGAAAATCCTGCATGACTCAGCCCTCATTCTGGAGAGGGAGATTTGTCTGACGACTCCCTGACGAGGTTACTGTGCCTCGATGAAGGATATGTTTCTTGCGAAAAAGGGTCCCGGCCCTAGAGGAGCTTGGATCCTTTCCAAAAAAACAAGGCAGACAACACCCTCGGCCACATCTACAAATGAAGCCGTTGGGCTTGACGTGTGTTTTGAGAAATCGTCGTTCTCTGCCTGAAGTCCGGACCGTCCAGGAAGTTTGCAAAGAGAAACCTGCAAACTTGAAAAATGTCTTAGCTGCCGCTTCACCCCTAGCTGTGCTGGACGTCCTGACCTGGGACTCGTTCCACATCCACATCCGTGCTGACGGCTATATTACAACCTAATGATTAATCCTGACCTCCCGCTCAGCAGACACAAACGTTACCCCGAAGACCCTGGAAAGCAGTTCATTCCGCACATTCTTTCATTTTTTATCCCATCGCGTTACCGTTATGAGGAGTAGATGTAGAATGATTTTGAAATTTAAAAATGTGTGTGGAGTGGGAAGGAAGGGATGTATTCTTTCAGAGAATCAGTGCACTCTGAAGGATATTATTGAGTATTTATTGAGTGCTTACTGTATGCAGAGTACTGTACTAAGCGCTTGGGAGAGTGCAGTATAACAGACACATGACCTCCCCACAACGAGCTTGCAGTATAAAAGTCCCGGATTCTACTTCTGGATCTTCCACCTGTCTACTGTGTGGCCTTGGGTAATTCATTTCACCTCCCCATGCCTGAGTTTCCCCATCTGTAAAATGGGGATACTAATGTGCGAGCCACAGGAACGTTGCAAGGAGAACATTAAAATAACCGACGTAAGGTGCTGTGGCAATAAAACACCTCATGGTAGTTGTTTTGAAGCAGTATGACCTAGTGGAAAGAGCCCAGGTCTGGGAGTCACGGGACCTGGGTTCTAATTCTGTCTACACCCCAGGTCTGCTATTATAACCCTGGGCAAGTCACTTAACTTTTATGTGCTTCAATGACCTCATCTGTAAAATGGGAATTAAGACTGAACCCCACGAGGGACAAGGACAGTGTCCAACCTGGTTATCGTTTCTCTACCCCCAAGCTTAGTACTGTGCCTTGCACGTAGTAAGCGCTTAATACGTTCCATTAAAAAAAAACTCCCTAAAGCATCTCAGGGCTTTGTGGCAGAAGATATTAAGGTAACTATACACTGCCGCCAGTCTGAGGTATTTATTTATTCAAGCAGTTTTATTGGAAATTTCCAGTTAATTGCAGCCACTTGTTTGCTTTTTGCTTGAATCATCCTTACCCCTGTCTGAACTCTCACTTTCCTTTGCGAAGGAGAAGAGGCCTACTTGTGGGTGCCCTAGCAACTTTGGACGCGATTCAGGGACTTTGCACCCAATTGGCCAATGGAATTTGCTAAGCACTTATTTTATAAAAGGTGAATACCACGGACTGCCTGAAAAACAAACGAATTTTGGAGCCAATTAAGCCAAAGTCATCTTTGTAAGGCCAAATGAACTTAAACAGGAGGATCGATTCTCTGGAGAAAACATTAATGCTACGAAAAGTCCAGGGAAAATGTGGGAAGAGGCAGACCAGCAGCTAGATGGATCAGAGACCGTAACGGTGATAATGGAAGAACAGTTAGAAAGGTTGTGGATTATGGCAGAGGACGGGACGTTCTGGAACTAGTATATCCATGGAGTCGCTCTGAATTGGAAATGACTCCATGCCACTTTATAATAATAATAGTATTTATGGCACTGTTCTCTGCATTGAGAGGGTCAGCAGAAGTGGGAAAGGCAGTCTTTGTTCTTGACTGGATTAATATTCCTATGGTTTAGTGTTCAATAAATGCTATTGCTATTACTGACAGAGAAAATAGTAATGGTATTTTTGTAAGGTTTTTATTAAGTGCTTACTATGTGCCAGGCACTATTCTAAGCACGGGGGTAGGTACAAGCTCATGAGGTTGGACACAGTCCATGTCCCGCGTGGGGCTCACTATCTTAATCCCCATTTTACAGATGAAGTGGCTGAGGCACAGAGCAGGGAAATGACTAGGTCACACTGCAGACAAGTGGAGGAGCCGGGTGTAGAACCCAGGCCCATGCTCTATCCACTGGGCTATGCTGCTTCTCTGAGAGTGATGGAATTCATTGAGTGCGGACACTTGACCAAGTGCTTGGGCAGAATCAGCTGAAGCTGGAGTCGAGTTCCCTGCCCACAGAAAGCTTACACTCAAACAGGGGAGAGAGAGACATTAAAAAATATCGACAAGCAGTGAGACATGGAAGCAAGTAGACACAGTGAACTGACCCCACTGCAGTGGTTTGGGAGGGAAGAGGAAGGCGCAGTGTGGTCATCTTGTCATTGTGCCTCACTGTCATCAGCCTCCTGCTCACACCCTCCCTCCCCCGCTTCACACCCGGCAGACCGCTGCTCTCCCCAGCTTCGCATCCCTTCCGAAATCACATCTCCTCCAGGAGGCCTTCCCTCATTATTCCCTCATCTCCCCACCCTGTTTCCCCACACTTTGACTTCAGCAGTTCCACATCCTCTAAGCACTTGGAGACTCACCCCTCCCCGCCCTCTCCCCGTATAACACATACATATTTTTCATACTCTATTCCTTCCCTCTACTTGTAATTCATTTCAGTGTCTGTCTCCCCTCCTGGACTATAAGCTACTCAAGGGTAGGGAATAATATTTATTGAGCACTTACTGCGTGCAGAGCACTGTACTAAGAGCCTGGGAAAGTACAATATAACTGTCGGTAGACTCGTTCCCGGCCCGCAGCGAGCAGGGACTGTGTCTACTATCTCCATTTTACTCTACCGAGCACTTAGTTCAATGCTCAGCACCAATTGAGCGCTCGGTAAAGACCACTGCCTGGACGACTGAGGATCTTTGGGGTCACTGGCCTGTCTAATTTCAGGAGGGGCTGCTGTGGGAAGGCCTTTTGGGAGGGAAGACCCACAAACTTGGCAGAAGGAGAGAGGAAGTGAGGACTCGGGGTATTCTATACTCGGGGAACATCTGGTAAAGTGGCGTAAAAGCAGAAGAGCTGGTTTCAGGGGTCAAGGGAGCAAAGTTTTCCTGCCTGGTGCGGGGAAGCAGTCAGTGGAGGGCTTGAAACCACACGGTGCCTGTGAAAGGAAGAGGGGGTGCTCAGCCCCCGGAATTCCTTCTCCACCTTTCCGGCACCACTTCTCCAAGCAGGCAGCTTTCCCCACGAGAGCATCAATCCAGATGAGAGTGGCCAGAGAAGAGGTTTAGAGAGGTCATCGGTGATCGGACACGTGAGAGAGAGAGAGTCGGGCCGCAGGGCCCGACCCGCTCCCCGTCTCACCTTCTCCTTCCTCGATTGCAGTATAAACAGGAGGGAACCAACGTGACGAGTTACTGCCACGAGACCCTTCCTGGGTGGGTCCATGACGTGCTGGGCCGAAACTGGGCCTGCTTCACCGGAAAGAAGATTTCGTCCGCGTCGCCCCTCGGGGGGGTCTACGTCAACCAGCCGCCTCCCAGGCTGCCCGAGGACAGGTGAGTCTGCCTGGAGGATCGGGCTTTCTCAAACCGCTGCTTGACGCTTGACAAGTCGTTCCCACGCCCACCTTCCGTATTTTTAGAGGTTCTGCTCCGGGAGGCTCCGATCCCTGGGCTGGGATGGGCCCAGGGTGGATAAGGATGCAGGATTGGCGCTCTGAGGTTCTCCCGCTCTGGTGTTCCCCCACATGGTGACCCCCATAACATCCCTTCAGCGCTTGCATTCAGGAGGTGCTCAGTAAATACCACTATAACTACTACTAGGGGTAATAGGATTTATCTAACACAATAAATCCTATTTATTGAACAAGATTATTGGATCAGACACAGTCCCTCACCCTCATGGGGCTCAATCTTATCCCCAATTTACAGATGAGGAAACCGAGTCCCAGGAAGATGGATTTACTCAGGGTCACTCAGCAGTCTAGTGGCGGAACTGGGGCTAGAACCCAGGCCTCGTGGCTCCCGCCCAGCCATAGGCGCTGCCACTTGTCGGCTGTGTGACTGTGGGCAAGTCACTTCACTTCTCTGTGCCTCAGTGACCTCATCTGTAAAATGGGGATGAAGACTGTGAGCCTCACGTGGGACAATCGGATTACCCTCTATCTACCCTAGTGCTTAGAACAGTGCTCTGCACATAGTAAGCGCTTAACAAATACCAACATTATTATATGCTCTGCCCATTGGGCCCACTGCTTCCACAGGAAAAAGACTGAGTGTCATTCAGTACCTCCCTGTGGCGCAGTCTAAAGATCGTACACGGCCAGTTAGGCCGACCTGCCCTCAGTCTTCGAGGAACCGACCGTCAGATATTCAGTTCCAAAAGTAACTGGACAATCTCCGTAGATCAGACTCTTGACAGAGGGAAGCAAACAAGTGGAAGGCAATTTGTCATCTGAAGTAGAGGCTCGACGATTGGAGGGATGAGATAGGGGTGCCGGCCGGAAAATACTTCACAGTGCAGGTTTCTTCCTCAAATCCTGGATTAAGCTTGCTCTCACTCTGGGTTCCAGAGGGAAAACCAGGGGAATAATTCAAATTTCTGAAAAATCCCCTGCCTGACACTTAGGCATGAGAGTTTGCCGCATTCTAAGGGGTGGGGTTTTTTTTCCCAATAGTCCATATAATTTATCGAGCCCCTACGACGTGAGAAGCAACGTGGCCTAGTTCAACGAGCCGTGGCCTGGGAATCGGGAGACCTGGGTTTTAAACCCGGCTCTTCCATTTGCCTGCTGTGTGACTTTGGGCAAGTCGCTTAATTTCTGTGCCTCAGTTTCCTCCTCTGTAAAATGGGCATTCGATACCTGTTCTTCCGATTTAGAATGTGAGCCCCCCAAGGGTCAGGGACCGTGTCTAAGTCCCACCTGCATATTAGTACAATATGTAAATCGACACAAGGAGCGGCTTGACCTAGTGGATCGAGCACGGGCCTGGGAGTCAGAAGGACCTGGTTTCTAATCCCGGCTCTGCCACTTGTCTGCTGAGAGACCACGGGCGAGTCAAGTTAACTTTTCCGTGCCTCAGTTACTTCATCTGCAAAATGGAGATTAAAGCCGTGAGCCCCACGAGGGCTTGTATCTATCCCCAGACTTAGTTCAGTGCCCGGCACATAGTAAGCACTTAACAAATACCGTAAAAAAAAAAACGGGGGGGGGGGGGAAAGTCAGTCGGCCGATGGTATTTATTGAGCGTTTACTGGGTGCCGAGCACTATACTAAGCACTCGGGGAGAGCACAATATAACAATAAACAGAAACATTCCCTGCCCACAATGAGTTTCTAGTCCAGAGGGGGAGACAGATATTAATATAAGTAAATTACAGCTAAGTATATAAATGTTCTGGGGCTGGGAAGAGGGAGAGGGATAAATAAAGGGAGCAGGTCAGGCAAGTCCAACGTTTTTTTATTGAATTCTCCCACAGGCTACCCAAGAAGCTGTACCAAAACCACCCTGACTTTGTGAGCACCATCAACTCGGCTCAGAAGGCCTGGAAGGCGACCACGTACGAAGAGTACGAGACCCTCACCCTGGTGGAGATGTTCAGGCGTTCTGGGGGCCGCAGCTTCCCCAATCCCAGGTAGGAGGGAGCGAGTCTCCGTGCACCGTTCACACTCACCTCCCCCCGCAAAGCCCAGGCCTGGAAGCCGGGAGACCCGAGTTCTAGACCCGGCTCCGCCACTCGCCTGCTGCTTGAACCCTTTCAAGTCATTTTTTTAACGGTATTTGTTAAGCGCTTACTAGGTGCCTGGCATTGGTCTAAGTGCCGGAGAGTTACAAGAGAATCAGGTTGGATGCAGTCCTACACAGGGCTCACGATCGTAATCCCATTTTACAGACGACGTAACTGAGGCACAGAGAATTCAAGTAACTTGCCCAAAGTCACAGAACAGACAAGGGACGGAGCCGGGACTAGAAGCCAGGTAACTCTGTGTGTCCGCTTCCCCCGAAATGGAGAGTCAATTCCAGTTTTCCTTCCTCTCTCAGAGTGTGGAATAGGGATTGGGTCTGATCTGATTGTACCCTCACTCTTAGCACAGTGTTTGGCTTATAGTAAGTGCTTAACAGATAGCCTCCTTACTGTGCTTTGTTCTCTCCTGCCCCACCATCCACATCCTACTTCTGGCCTGGAATGCCCTCCCTCCTCACCTCCGCCAAACTAGCACACTCCCCCCCATCCCTTCAAAGCCGACTTGTTCATTCCAAGCGCTTAGGACAGTGCTCTGCACATAGTAAGCGCTCAATAGATACTATCGAATGAATGAGAGCCCTACTGAAAGCTCACCTCCTCCAGGAGGCCTTCCCAGATTGAGCCCCCCTTTTCCTCTGCTCCTCCTCCCCTCCCCATAGCCCCGACTCCCTCCCTCTGCTCTACCCCCTTCCCCTCCCCACAGCGCTTGTTTATATTTATGCATATTTATTATTCTATTTATTTTATTGATGATGCATATATATCTATAATTCTATGTATCTATTTTGATGCTATTGATGCCTGTCTACTTGTTTTGTTGTCCGTCTCCCCCCTTCTAGACTGTGAGCCCGTCGTTTTGTAGGGATTGTCTCTATTTGTTGCCAAATTGTACTTTCCAAGCGCTCAGTACAGTGCTCTGCACACAATAAATGCGATTGAATGAATAAATGAATAACGGAGTGATTGTAATTATCAGTGGGGTAGTCGCGATAGGGTAGGTTGGGCGTAGTCCCCGTCCCACAAGGGGCTCACAATCTGAAGGGAGCGGGACTTAATCCCCATTTTACAGAGGAGGAAACTGAGGGAAGTTAAGTGACTTGCCCAAGAGGACACAGCAGGCGAGTGGCAGAGCGGGCGTTAGAACCCAGGTCCTCTGACTCCTAAGCGCCTTGCTGTTCCCAGTAGAACCCGACTCCTCCTCTTGGCTGCTGTGTGACCTTGGGGAAGTCACTTAATTTCTCTGTGCCTCAGTTACCTCATCCGGAAAATGGGGATTAAGACTGTGAGCCCCATCTGGGACAAGGGAAGGTGCCCATCCTGATGAGCTTGTAATTACTCCAGCGCTTAGAAGAGTGCTTGACCCAAGTGCTTCACCATCAAATGATGGGCCACATGGACCGTGTCTTTCTGTTTCAGACCCAAGCCTGCGCCG
The DNA here is from genome assembly GCF_004115215.2 of Ornithorhynchus anatinus. Classification (NCBI taxonomy): domain Eukaryota; kingdom Metazoa; phylum Chordata; class Mammalia; order Monotremata; family Ornithorhynchidae; genus Ornithorhynchus; species Ornithorhynchus anatinus. The sequence continues at coordinate 27,225,113 of NC_041747.1, forward strand.
TTGAGCCCCGAGCTAGCCAACCAAGCCTCCAGCTTGCCCAAGTCCTGGGACTGGCGAGACGTCCACGGTGTCAACTACGTGAGCCCCGTTCGAAACCAAGGTGGGAGCCGGTCCTCTGGCCTTTCACCTTTAGAGAGAAGTCCTCACCATTGGCTTTAAAGTACTAAATCACCTTGTCCGCTCCTACCTCACCTCCTACTTCACTCCTCTGCACGCTTCACTTTCCACTGCTCTCAACCCTACCTTCTATTTAAGAGTTGAAGAGTATTCCTCCTTTGGGGAAGGACATCTTGTTGGTGACCATTTAATCTGCTGCTTTTAAGTAGTAAATAGGTGAAAGAGATCAGTCAGAGAATCTCAAAATAGGACTTTTTTTTCTTTCTCTCTCTTTTTTCTTTTAATGGTATTTGTTAAGCGCTTACTATGTGTCAAGCCCTGTACTAAGTGCTGGTGTATATACAAGCTAATCAGAGTGCACACATCTCCTGTCCCACATGGGGGTCACGGTCTTAATCCCCATTTTACAGAAGAAGTAAGTGAGGCCCAGGGAAATGAAGCGACTTGCCCAAGGTCACCCAGCGGACAAATTGCGGAGGTGGGATTACAACCCAGATCCTTCTGACTCCCAGGCCCGTGGCTCTACCCACTAGGCCCCGCTTCTCTAAACTTCATGTCCTCTCAAGGGGCGACTAATTCTCACCCTTCCCCGTCCCTTCTCTGCAGTTCCATCATTTCAGAGTCAGCTAGGGCTGTAGGTCATCTGGAAATCTCCAGGATTTGTGCAATTCACTCTCCGCAGCGCCTCTGTTTTCAGAGAGCAAGAAGCTGCCTGCGAGGAGGAGAGCAGAGAAGAAAAAACTCTTGAACCACATTTCTCTGTTTCCTCCCCCAACGGTCCATGCAGAGAGGTTCTTCCGGCAGGAAGTCGGGCATTTCACCTTCCCGTCATGCCCTCTGACACTTTAGATGCGGGTTATTTTTAAGTTTATTTTTACCCGATGTGAAACATAAAGTTCTTTAGAGGCAAAGTAGCTTCAAAACCTCCCGATCCTACCTGTATTCACTGGCAATTTTCTAGTACCACCGAGGCAGAAATGAGGTTCTATAAGCACCTCAGTCCGATGCAAACGTGACCAGTCTGGGGCAGAGTTAAGGATGCGTCCGACCCTCTCCCCGTCACCATCTCGCCGACCGTACGCCTCCTATTTTGCCCTGCCTCTTAAACCTCTCAGGTTAGAGGGAGGTTTGAAGGGGATCGGGTTCAGGCAATGAGGGTGGCTGTTAGGAGCGGTGGTAATAAAGTGCTTTACTATGTGCTAAGCACCTGGGGGATCAAATCAATCACAGTCCCTCCCCCCACACAGCACTCACAGTCTAAGGAGGGACAGTAAGATATTTCACCCCCATTTTACAAATGAGGAAACTGAATAATATAACAATAACCATAATCACGGTATTCGGGCCAGGTTCTGTACTAAGTGCCGGGGCGGATACAAGGAAATCGGGTTGGACACAGTCCCTGTTCCACGTGGGGCTCACGGTCTTAATCCCCATTTTCCAGATGAGGTAACTGAGGCACAGAGTGTGGAGTGACTTGCCCAACGTCAAAGCAGACAGGTGGAGGAACTGGGATTAGAACCCAGGTCCTTCCGACTCCTAGGCCCATGTCTTATCCACCGGGCCATACTGCTTCTCTGAAACACAGAGAAGTGTGACCTTGGGCAGGCCAGTTGATGTCTCTAAGCCTCAGTTTCCCCCTTTTCAGAAGTGACCGTGACCAAGGGAGCTCCTCGGCAGTGAGATCACGGACCAGCCTCCCTCCTGGGGGAGAAGTGGCCAGTGACCATCGCCTTCCCTTGCAGCAGGCAAACGTTCTCTAATCTATTCACCTCTAGAGCGGGCTATGCCCACCACTTCCTGCCTCTCCCCACTTCCTGCTCTGCCGGCTCTTTCCAGCTGCTCCTTATCATCCTTTCCAATCGGTGGTGGTTCCCCCCGCAGGGCGTGTGGTGGGAGGATGCCAGTGGGGTGAGACCCTTTTCCTCTGCTGGCGGGAAGGAACCCCACAGTAGTTGGGCCTTAAGAACATGAATTTAGGGGAAAGGCGTGATCTCCCTATCGGCGGAGAGAGGATCTCTCCCAGGGCCGTCACTGAATATCCACCTCCAACCTCATTCTCGAGGTATTTTAACCAGCTTAAGATAGATGTAAGAAACGGGGAGGCGATTCAACCAGTAAGAACACATCAATCATGGTATGTGCAGAACGCTGTACTAAATGCTTGGGAGAGTACAATGCCACAGAAATAGCGGACACATTCACACCACACCCTTCAGGCGCTGGTGAAACTCATCTCCGAAGGCTTATGTGGAATGCCAGACATACAACCCCCTCGTGTCGTTCTGCTTTTTCAGACTACCTGTCCGTGTCCAATTATCTCAACTCTACCCCACGACTTAGCTTAGGGTTTGGCACGTAGTAGACGCTTAAAAAATGCCATCATTAGCATTTTTACTGTTGCATTTTGGTGTCTGTTTCAAGGCACAGACTTGATGGTGAGGGGAGATTTGTGATAAGATGCTCACTATGGTCCCTTTCGTACCACTGCCATAGTGGTGGAGAATTCCACCCTGGATATTCACCTTGAGTTTCAGCTCTTGTTTTGCCAAGGATCCGGTTGAGCAGAATTCGGAAGGTGCTAGCCTGAAAGGTTCAATAAATTTCCCCCGCTGGCATTTAGAGGGTCTCTCTGGCCTCCTGACTGTTGCACGAGAAGGTGGCCCAGTGATCGGGAAGTGGATTTGTTTACACTCCATTAGTCTAACAAGAAAGTGCTTGTACCTTCTCGTCGTCATTTCACGCTGTGTAGACATTTATCATACTGAGGGAAAATTAGCCGGAAGAGAGCTGTAGGTTGTCACGCGGCTCCCGGGGCAGGGCTCGAGATGGGGCCGTGGGCACAGATGAAAAATTGCCCCGGCGATGGATTATCCCTTCACGGAGTAGACGGTGGTTAAGGCGTAAGCCTTGCGGAACGCTGCTGGCTTTGGTCGGAGTATCCGGGGGCTTAGAGAGATAGCGACGCTCGGGCCTCATTCATCACTCCAGAGCCTCCCGCCCGAATCACTAAATGCTAACAGCCTGAATGATCTCTTCATGAGATGGCATCCTTTTTATTCCGGCTTCTCGTCGGGCCCCTCGCAATATCTGGGAGGTGAGAAACACGTCAGAGTGAGAGGAGCAGTTGGTTACTGGGCTTCTTGCACTCAAGCACTCAATAAATATTTATTAATCGATGGATTTTTTTTTCCTTTTTCCTCAGCATCTTGTGGCAGCTGCTACTCGTTTGCCTCCATGGGGATGCTGGAGGCCCGGATTCGAATCCTGACGAACAACTCCCAGACGCCTATTTTAAGCACACAGCAGATCGTGTCGTGCAGCGAGTACTCCCAAGGTACCCGATTCGGTCCGGCCACGGGAGCCAGCACGTCCACGCTCTGGGGAGGACCAAAGTGCGGTCAACCGGGGTTTGGAAATATCCTGGGCATCCGAAGCGTCTGTCCCAGAAGTCCGAGAGAGCCGGTGGAGGGGGTTTCGGAGCCGGGACGGGGGGCTGCACCACCCTGGGAAGGATGGGAGAGTGGGAGGAGCCGAGGTGTAACTGGAGATTTGCTGTTGAGCAGGCTCCTGTGATAATAATAATAATTGCGGTATTTGTTAAGCGCTTTACTGTGTTCTAAGCACTGGAGCAGATACAAGCTAATGGGGCTGGACTCAGTCACCATCCCACATGGGGCTCACAGTCGAGGAAACTGAGGCACAGAGAAGTGAAGTGACTTACCCAAGGTCACACAGCAGCCAAGTGGCGGAGGCGGTAGCCGGTATCAGTTCCTGCTCCCTACTGGGTGATGAGACAGGTGATAAACCAATCCCCTGGATTAGGAGGTTTAGCCAGCAGTAGCCATTGGCATTTCCAACTATCAGTGATGGAAGGATTGTAGCGAGCACAGCATGACATTCCAAGCTCACGCACAAGAATAGACATCGTTCCCACCTCCAGAAACTTACGCTCTTATAGGAGAAGTTCCCATCCCTGGGAATGGGTAAAAAGGCAAAGAGTGAGGGGGAGGAGGAAGAGGTGAGGAGTTGGGTTGGATCTTGGGAAGATATGGAGCCAAATTCAAGTGGGGGAAAGGGAAAGTTGGGAAAGAGAGGTGTACCTGCGCAACTGGGTCGGACGAGTCATGGATTCATGTTTGAAGGGAGTCTGGGTGTTCGGGGAAGGTCTGTGGATTTCCTTCAAACCACCCTCTCTCTGGAGATTCTGGAACCTCCGAACTCCTTTGTCCCTTCACTCCCCTGGAGCTTTGATTTCCAGCCAGGACCTGGTTTGAAATGCTTTGCCCGCTCAAACTTTAAATAGAGGAAACCGCTGCCCAGGGACCCATTCCACCCGAAGGCTGACTGTGATTTTGTATTTTGTTTGAAGTTTGGGTGGAGAGTTCAGGACAAATTAACCCCAATCTTGACTTTTTGCGTCTCTCCCTGGCCCCTTTTCCTGTTTCAGAAGGAGTGTAGGGCGTAGGAACAGCCTTTTGTGTGTGTGTTTCTTTCTGAAGACCCCAGTGAGCGTGGCTCAGTGGAAAGAGCACGGGCTTTGGAGTCAGGGCTCATGAGTTCGAATCCCAGCTCTGCCACTTGTCGGCTGTGTGACTGTGGGCAAGTCGCTTAACTTCTCCGTGCCTCAGTTCCCTCATCTGTAAAATGGGGATTAAGACTGTGAGCCCCACGTGGGACAACCTGATTCCCCTATGTCTACCCCAGCGCTTAGAACAGTGCTCGGCACATAGTAAGCGCTTAACAAATACCAACATTATTATTATTATTATTATTACTAATGAGCTGCTCTCCTAATTAGGCTGTGACGGAGGCTTCCCTTACCTCATCGCGGGAAAATACACCCAAGACTTCGGGGTGGTGGAGGAGGATTGTTTCCCGTACACGGCCCGCGACACTCAGTGTGTCCCCAAGAAGGAGTGCCCCCGATACTACGCCTCCGACTACCAGTACGTGGGTGGTTTCTACGGGGGCTGCAACGAGGCACTGATGAAGCTCGAGCTGGTGCGTCACGGGCCCATGGCCGTGGCCTTCGAGGTGTACAACGACTTTCTGCACTACCGGGAGGGGGTCTACCACCACACCGGCCTGCGGGACCCGTTCAACCCCTTCGAGCTGACCAACCACGCCGTCCTGCTGGTCGGCTACGGCACGGACCCGGCCACCGGCCTGGACTACTGGATCGTGAAGAACAGCTGGGGCACGGCCTGGGGCGAGGACGGCTACTTCAGGATCCGCAGGGGTTCCGACGAGTGCGCCATCGAGAGCATCGCCGTGGCCGCCACTCCCATCCCCAGACTGTGAAAGCCCCCTCCCCGACCCGAAACATCCCCCCGACCCGTGGCCTTGCTTCTGAGAGCCCTGTCGGCTGGCGTGAAAATCTCAAGACTCCCCTCCCCGCAACCCTGCCTTACGAAGGTGTCCCGGGCGCCGGCATTTTTTTTAAAGCTCACGAATCATTTTAATCAAAAACTCTTTACGAAATTCTCCCCCGCATCACCTTAGCCACGACATCCCTTCGGCCCTGGTACATAAAGCCACCGTTTCCCTCACTGTGCGCTCTCGGCTGCTGAACCCCTAATGTAACCGTGTCCCGAGAAACGATCTTGACGAATTTCCAGAGCTGCCTTTGAACTAACCTCGTGCCTTCTGCTCGCAAAGCCAGGAGTCCATTTTAGAAACAACCTCACAGCGTGGATCAAAGGCAAACGTGACTGTGATTGCTCAAGAAAGGTTTTTTTTTGAAGTGTTTGGCTAATGGGAGGGTGAAATGTCAGACACATTAAAACCTATTTATATATCCATTTGAGGTCATTTTACACGGGGGCTTTTTTTTAAGCGGACTCTTATTTGAGCGTTCAAGAGTTCCAGGTTACTTCCTCAGGCTGGGTAGCAGAGGAGATACAGACAAGCATCATCTCCAGCCCTGCCTCGTTCGTCTGAAATGTGCCCCGGTCGATGACTGACATATGTGGGAGGAGAGGGAAAGAGTGGGAGTTTTCTGGGTGGGGTTTTGGCATTGTTTCTGCCTCATGGCGTTTTCTGACCATCTGGTACAGCATTGACCACCTACCAAGTGACCGGTTAGTCCAGGGGTAGGGAAAGCTATGGGTTCAGTTCATGGATATTTGATAGGAAAATGGAAAATTCCTGGGGAGAGGTAGCTGCAAACAGGCAATCAATGCTGGCATGGTTAAATGGGTCAAGCGTATTTGGAGCTGGAAATTTGGGTGTTTTTTTTAAAAATGGTATTTGTTAAGTGCTTACTATGTGCCAGGCACTGTACTAAGCACTGGGGTAGATACAATGTAACTGGGATGGACACAGTCCCTGTCTCACATGGAGTTCACGGCATTAATTTCCATTTTATAGATGAGGTAACAGAAGCACAGAGAAGTGAAGTGACTTGTCCAAGGTCGCCCAGCAGGCAAGTGGAGAAGCAGGGATTAGGATCTAGATCCCTATTAATTCACTCATTTATTCATTGAATCGTATTTGCCGAACGCTTACTGCGTACTAAGTGCTCAGAAAGTGCAATTTGACAGCAAACAGAGACAATCCCTACCCAACAACGGGCTCACAGAGAGCCTCCCAGGCCCGTGTTCTTATCCACTACACTATATTGCTTCTCATCTCGCCGAATTTATGGTTTTATGATGTTAGGACTGGTGAGAGGGGTGGCTTAAATCAATCAGCGGTATTTATTGAGTGTTTTCTGCGTGCGGAGTACTGTACTAAGCACTTGGGAGAGTATACTGCAAAAACACATTGCCTGCCCACTACGAGCTTACAGTTTAGAGGGGTTTAAAGATAAAGAGCTGCTGGACCTCAAATGTTCCCAGGTGGGCAAAGGTTAATTTTTTTTCTTTATATGGTATTTGTTAAATGCTTACTATGAATTAAGCAGTGTTCTAAGAGCTGGGGTAGATACGAGGTAGACCACAATCCCTGTCCCACATGGGGCTCACGGTCTAAGTAGGAGGGAGAAAAGGTACTGAATCCCCATTTTGCAGTTGAGGAAACTGAGGCAAAGAGAAGGCAAGTGACTTGTCGAAGATCACACAGCAGACAAGTGGTGGAGGCAGGATTAGAATCCAAGTCGTCTGGCTCCCAGGCTTGTGCTTTCGTGCTGCTTTCATGCTTCTCTCTGTCTTTCCATCTATAATAATAATAATGGTGATATTGGTTAAGCGCTTACTATGTGCAAAGCACTGTTCTAAGCGCTGGAGGGATACAGGGTGATCAGACTGTCCCGCGTGGGGCTCACAGTTTTAATCCCCATTTTACAGATGAGGTATCTGAGGCCCAGAGAAGTTAAGCGACTTGCCCAAAGTCACACAGCTAGCAAGCGGCAGAGGGCGGGATCTATTCGGCCAGACAGTGGGCTGTTTTATGATGGGAACTGCAGCCCAGGGAAATCAAACCACTATCATTGTACTCTCCAGAGCAGTTAGTACAGTGCTCTGCACAGAGTAAGCACTTGATAAGTGCTATCGATTGATGGATGAAGGACAAAGGTGTACTGCTTTTATGGAAGCTTAGCATTCCCCCGTAGCAACGTACAGCTTCCACGCCAGTGAGAGATCACTTGCTGTTTTCAGCACAGGGATTTTCTAGGAGTGGAACACGCGTGGCCGAGTGGAGAAGCTCAAGCCTGGGAATCGGAGGACCTGGGTTCTCATCCTTCCTCTATCCTCAAGTCTCTTCTCTGGGCCTTGATCATCCATAAAATGGTGATGAAATTGACCTTCTTCTTCTTGCTCAGACTGCGAACACCTTGTGGTGCAGGGACTGTGTCTGACATGACGTATCGTGTATCTAACCCCGCACTTAGTACGGTGATGGGCACCTAGGAAGCGCTTAACGCAAATACGACAATTATTAGGTGGAAGGGTAATGTTAGAAGAGGTAGTCTGTCTCCAGGAGGACAACCGTCACATAGCTCTTCCGTGTTTCCTGTTGCTGCTGTCACAAAGACAGAATCCGGGCTGGGTGGTCCACTGGTCTGATCCAATGTGGCCTTCCGGATGGTCTTCAGTCAGGATGCAAGAGGGAAATCCGGCAAGCTGGGATAGGATTCTATGTCCGGGAACCTCACAGCTGTGAAGACATCCAGCAGCCTCCAAAGCACGACGGCCCTAACTGGAGGTGGTGTGTTGGGTGGGGCTGGGGGAGGGGGAAAACCCAAATCCTCTTGACTTTAGGGTGGGGCGGAGCCCAACCCTGGGAAAGCCCCCATGACCCGACTGAACAGGGAAAAGTCAAGGGGAATTCCAGGTCTTGGCTGTCCCCAGGTCGGGCCGTGGAAAAAAACCAAGGAATGAAACGAGCCACTTGGTCCTGGCTTCACCATGGAGGAACTGTGTCCAACTTGATGGGCTTGCATCCACCCCAGCTTCTATTACAGTGCCTGGCACATAGTGAGTGCTTAACAAATAACGCAATTATTATTATTCTTATTGTTAGGTGAGTCTGGATGGATCAGTCCAGCCCTCTGGAACGGCTTGGCTCTCGGCCTTTGAAAACCCAAAGAAAGGAAACACAATTCCCCAAATCTTGATTTCCAGAGCTCGTAAGCCCAAGAGGAGAGCCCCAGTAGAAGTGATTAAGTCAGACTTCCTTAAGCCCTCTTTTTCTTTTCTTCAACTCCCTTCTGCGTCTCCCTGTTTGTTCTCTTTATTCATCCCCTCTCCCAGCCCCACAGCACTTATGTACATAGTTGTAATTCACTTATTTATTTTAATGTCTGTCTCCTCCGGGCTGTAAGATCAGGGTAGGCAGGGACCGTGTCTTTTATATTGTACTCTCCCAAGCGCGTAGTACAGTGCTCTACATATAGTAAGCTCTCGAGAAATACGATTGGCCGACACTGTCAGACCTCCGCTCCATCCTGCTTCAGGACCGAAAGCCTGTACAGGAGAACTGATTTGCTCAGATAAGACTAAGTCTCATCAGATACAGTTACTGTTCCACAGAGTGATCTGTGATCCCTACAATCTGAGAGGTAGGGAAAGAAGGTATCTTATTCCCATTTTACAGATTCCATTTTAATTCTCTTAGGTCTTTTAAGAGATTAATTTTAATTAAGATTTAATTTTAATGTTAATTAAAATTTAATTAATTTAAATCTCTCCCTGTAGACTATAGATTCCTTGTGGGCAGGGATTTCTAATTCTATTGTACTTTGGCCAGTGCTCAGTAAAGTGCTGTGCACACTGTAAGTGCTCAATAAATACCCTTGATTAAGGTGAGGAAATAGACTCTCAGAGAGGTCACTTGTCCAGGGTCATAGCAGAGAGGGGGCAGAACTGGCATTAGAACCCCGGGCCTCTGATTCCAGCCCGGAGTTCTTTCCATTCGGCCACACTACCTTATAGACACCCCACCCCCTTGCCCCCCTCCTTATCCTTCCAGAAATGATTTCACTGGTTGGGCTCCCCATTTATCCTCGGTCTCAGGTGGAGCCGAAACATAGCGGAAGCCAGGCCGATGACAGAAAGAGCCTCCGTCCGCTTCCTCGGAGGATGAGATGTGGACCAGAACGGCCACGGACACTTAACGCTCACAGCGGTTGGGGGAAAGGCATTAATACCTTCGAGGCTTTATAGGCAATTTAGCCATTCAGGGGTGTTTGAAAAGCTTTCCTTGGGATGTTGTCGGTCGTGCGTTTGTGAAATCCGTTCCGCTTGCTGGGAGATATCGATGCGGGGACTGTTCGAGTCACGTGGCTTCTGTGGAGTAGCTGTTCGGGAAGTTGGTTCATGAGGTTAGATCAATGGGCACGATAAAAAATGATGAATGGGTGAATCTGGGATACAAAGGGGAGCATTTAGAATTATCGGTCATCCCGCACATGGCCTACAGGAAAGAGCACAGGCCTCCGAGTCAGAAGGACCTGGGTTCTAATCCTGCCTCCGCCACTTGTCTGCTTTGTGAACTTGGACATCATCTGTAAAGACTGTGTGGGACTATGCTCAGTCTGATTAGCTTGTGTCTTCCCCAGAGCTTAGTCCAGTACCTGGAACTCAGTAAATACTTAACAAATACCTTTTTTTTTTAAAAAAAAAAAAGGGCTCAGTAACTTTACTATGTTCCTTCCTCAGTTTCCCCTTGAGGGTGACTGTGCCTAGGGAAAGGATGTGTCGAAAGAACCCGGGAGAGACTAAAATGACATTTTAAATGACTAAAATGAGATTTTTTTTAAACAATATCTGTGGCTTTCAAATACTCTGTTATCCCTAGCTCTTTCAGATAATTGAGTCAGGTGTTGTATTACCTGTGGGTTTCAATTATTCTTATTGTTCCTGACTCTCACAGGTAACGGAGTCCAAGTGTCGCGTTCTATGTGGATTTCGATTATCTGGGCCACCTCAGACCTTCCCAGATAATCAAGTGTGGGGTTGTTTTAGCTGTGGATTTCATTTATCCAGGTTATTCCTGATTCTCTCGGCTAATTTGGTCTAGTGGGTTTAGATACCGTTTCGTGAATCTTTCGATCCATTGAAAAGTAGTTTTTAAATGTTCACAGAGGCTTGTTGCTGTAGTGTGCCAAAGCGGGTTGAAAAGATCCTGCAGAAGCATACATTCTAAGACCAATTGGCTTTTCTTCTGGTCCATAAGTTACAAGGAGCGGTTGCTTCACCGGCGTTCTTCCTTTTTCCTTTCACTCATGCTGACAGAGGTTCGAATCCTTAAGTGCTGAACGGTTGATGAGGAAAAGTTGCAGGGATGATGCCCAAAGTCTTGGCTTTAAATTTTATAACCAAAGGAGAAATTGGTTTTCACCCTTCACCAAATCCGTACGGTATTTAAATCTGGAAAGAGTATGATGGACTCGAAATGCTCCAAATTACAAATAAATATCCGCGCTGCTTCCGCCGTCTAGCGAGAGCGTTTAAGAGATCGAAACGCGAAAGTCAATTTAAACGGACTAGGTCACAGTGTTGGTCTTCCCCCTTAGGAGATGAAGGAAATGCCAGGCAACTGAAGTTATACATTAAAGGCATCGTTCTGGTGATTTCATCTAGCGGAATGGCCTCTCTTCACCTTTAAGGAGAAGCTAATCACTTGGCTGCAGCAAAGGAAGGAGAGAAAATCCCTGCTTTTGCATTTGATTTGCTCTCCCCACCCAACGGTTTCTATGGCTGCGGGAGAGCCGATGTCCACCGGTATTTAACCTTTTCAGCTCCCACACTGGAGATGGTGAGCCCCTCCAAGACCTCTAATCCTCACCGGGAGGAGAATTGGGAATAGGCCAAGCGCCAGATCCTTTCCACATGTTTTGTCAAAATTAGCCTTAAAACACATCCCCGTTTAGCATTTCCTCTCGCTCCTGCACCAACACGCTGAGGTTGCCCCCGATTTTGCTTCCACTCCCACGTCACCCCTGCCTTAACTGGTGCTTGCTTATTCTGAACTCTCTGAGCAAACGGTGGACTCCCCGTCTGAAAGGTATCCACCCCGGCACTTGTTTTTGTGGCATCCGTTAAGCACTTACTTTGTGCCAGGCACTGTACCAAACTCTGGGATAGGTAAAAGCTAATCAGGTTGGACACAGTCCCCGTCCCATACGGGGCTCACGGTCTTAATCCCCATTTTACAGATGAGGTAACTGAGGCACAGTGACTTGCCCAAGGTCACCCAGCAGATAAGTGGCAGAACTCGGATGAGAATCCAGGGCCTTCTGATTCGCAGGCCCCTGTTCTATCCGCTAGGTCACGCGGACTTTCCTAGGATCCTCCAGGGCCAGGCAGCCCTACCATCTGCCTTCACCGATCCCGATCCGCCCGGTCTGCTAGGTCGTAAGCCCCTGGAGGGACGAAATGGTTTCCCCAGGACAAGCTGGGACTGGCATATGATATGACTGGCATGGTCAGGGCCTGGAGTGGGTGGAGCTGAGCACTGGCAGGGACCCGAGTGCCTAGTTTAGATCAGACCCTGAATTTCTGGTTTCCGCAGGACGCCACACGGAGCTCTGTCATGTCTGTCTGTCACCGTAGCTTCTGGGGTCTGGTTCTATCCTGGGGCCATACTCCACCCTAGGGAGACGAGTCTGATTCCTGGCTGGCTTCTGTGGAGCTGAGGGCTTGAGAGAGTTTCGGGGGTCTTGTGAAAGGGTTGTGCCCCTCCCAAAGAACTGGGAGGAAACGCCCCGGCGGCCCTGTTAGATCTGAGTCTCCAACGGATGGGATTCGGAACACGTTCCCCCTCCTATTTAGACTGTGACTCCCATGTCAGACAGGGGCTGTGTTTGATCTGATGAATTTGTGGCTATCCCATTGTTTAGAAGAGTGCTTGACACATAGTAAGCGCTTAAATTTATCTGAGTTGATAGGTCACGGGACCTGCCTGAACCCAGGATTCGGCTGCACGGCCGCGAGTGTCTGGGAAATGGGCAAAGCTGATGGTGAGGGGACAGGACTCAAAAGTTACTCGGGACCGGATACCCATTTAGGAGCCCCCTTAGGCCTGGCAAATGTCAGGATCTGAGTTCTAATCCCGGGTCCACCACTTTCCTGCTGTTTGACTTTAGGCAAGTCACGAAGCAGCGTGGGTCAGTGGAAAGAGCCTGGGCTTCGGAGTCAGAGGTCATGGTTCGACTCCCGGCTCCGCCACTTGTCAGCTGTGTGACTGTGGGCAAGTCACAACTTCTCTGTGCCTCGGTTACCTCATTTGTAAAATGGGGATTAACTCTGAGCCTCACTTGGGACAACCTGATTACCCTGTATCTCCCCCAGCGCTTAGAACAGTGCTCGGCACATAGTAAGCGCTTAACAAATACCAACATTATTATTATTATTCTCTGGGCCTCAATTTTCTCACCCATGAAAAGGGGATGAAGTGCCTGTTCTTTCTCCCTTTTTGTCTGTGCGCTCCAAATGGATCAGAGACCGTGTCTGATCTGATTATCTTGTATCTACCCCGGGGCTTATTGTTTGGCATATAGTAAGTGCCAGACACTAGCAGAACTCCACAATTGTTATTATCGTCAATGAGCGAATCAAATATTTATTAAGTGCTCTCCACATCCAAGGCACTGTGCTAAGTGCTGCGGAAGTGAGATAAAATGTAACTTCCCACAAAAACATTTCCTGCGCTCCAGGATTCCTAATTTGGAGGTCGTGAACCCCTGAGGAATTCTGGGAAACGGTCTCCCTCACCACGTCGTCTCTAATCACAAGAAGGGATGTTCAGGGGACAACCACCTCCCGTTCCTTTGTCGTGACTCTTAACGGACAGGTCACTGGGCTAGGCACCACTGGACTGGGATTACCGGAAGGGGTTGCCGGAATAGCTTCCTACCCCATCTGTCTACTGCGGTCTTGGATTTCACCCACAGTCCAGCCTTTAAATTCATCCAACCAAGCCCCCAGAGTGAGAAGGCCAAGGACAATGGAAATTCAACTTAGAAAAATCCCAAAACTAGTTGCTGACCAACGAACACTATACAAAAAAGCCAGTGTCCAAATAACAAAGGAACTGGTCAGCTCCGAGATCTCAGATCTGCACTTCATTTTTGGTCATTTTTTTAAGCCACATGCGAGGGAGCCTTAGACAGACACTATAGTGTCATTCGTCTCAGAAACATTCAAATGTCATGGTTCAATCTGTGATTTCATTTTCTTGGCCAATTCTTCAAAAGTGCTTCAGATAAACTGGAATAAGATCTCTGGTGCTCTCCGCCCTCCGTGGATTTTCCCACTGTCTTCTCCCCGCTCTCCAACCCCTCCCATCCCGCTTCCCCTTCCCAGTTCTGCAACTGGCTTGGATTATTCATACTCTTTGAAGAGGTCCCAACTCCTTTCCTGTGTGAGCCCTTAAGTTTCAACAGAATTGTCTTGTCCCTAAATATTTCGGCCCTAATGACATCAAGGTCCTCTCCCTTACGCTCGCTCCCACCCCCACATTCCCCCACCCCAGACTCCCCGCCCCCTGTCATCCCACCCCCGGGCCTGAATTTTGAATTTCAGCCGGGAGTTTGTTTGTGATTACATCCCCAGCTTTCTGTGCAGGCGAATAAATTTCAAAAATAGAAACCCCCAGCAGAGGTTTCTGGAAAAAAATGCTGAAAGTTGGGAAAAACAGATCTTAATTGGAGGGAGGAGCACGCTAACTCCAGGCCAGCATGGGGAGTGAGATCCAGACCTGTGACTTCTTTTCCCTAGGGAGGGAGAGGAGCCCCACTTTGCAGGAGGTTCCGGAGTGGAGAGGCCAGGGAGAAGATGGCGACAAGAAACTGCCAGCAACAGGGAACGTTGGGCCGCCCAAACACCTCTGGAAAACTCTTCTAGAGTTGATCCCCGGAAGCAAGACTGGTAGCCGAGAGAGTCCAGCATCTATATGGTTATTTTGACTCGTCCTCTGTCCTTTGGTACGTATGTTTATTTATTTTTTTTTAAATGGTGTATGCTAAGTGGTTATTATGTGTCCAGCACTGCTTTAATGCCGGGGTAGATACAAATCAGGTTGGATAAGGTCCGTGTCTAAGTAGGAGGAAGCACAGGTAGGTATTGAATTCCCGTTTTATAGCTGAGGAAACTGAAACTCAGAAAAGTGAAGTTCTGTTACCGATTTGTACATTCCAAGCACTTAGCACAGTGCTCTGCACATAGTAAGCGCTCAATAAATGCTATCGAATGAATGAATGAAGTGACTCGTCCAAGGTCACACAGCGGGAACGTGGCGAAGCCGGGATTAGAACCCAAACCCTCTGACTCTCAGACCCACGCTCTTTCCACTGGGCCGCTCTGCCTCTGTATATTTCTGTAGGTTTCCCTAGGAGAGTGCAAAGGGGGAACGTCGCTCGTTTTGTACTTCCCAAGTGCTTAATATAGTGTACTGTACCCAGTGCATGCTGAATAAATACCATCCTTTCTGCTACTCTGAAAGAGAGTTCCTGCGAAGGGGGTGACTGAATCTGGAACTTGAGTTTCTGCCCCGCAGGGGAGCAAACTTCATCCTTCTTAGCCTGGGAGAAACTCAGCCAGAAGAGTCAGCTCTCCCCCTGGTGTTTAGCACAGGGACGGGAAACATTTTCCTGGGACTTCTCAAAGGCCTTGGTGGCTCCGAGAACAGACGAGGCAGAGAAGCTTGGGGTAAAGGAGAGCAGGGCTCAGACCGGAATCTCACGGTATGATACAAATGCTCCATTCAAATATTTCAGCCTGGGGCTTTCTGGACCCCAGCCGAGAAGGATCCCTTGCTGACTTCCCCGCCTCTGGTGTCTCCCCACTCCGGTCCATGTTTCATTCTGCTGCCTGGATGATTTTTCTACAGAAGGTTAAAGCCTCGTTTCCCCCCTCCTCAAGAACCTCCAGTGGTTTCCCGTCCACCTCCGTATTAAACAGAAACTCCTCACCGTCAATCAAGCAGACACCTTGCCCTCCCCTACCTTAGCTTGATGCTTTCCTACTACGGCCCAGCCCTCACACTTCATTCCTCTAACGCCAACCTACTTACTTGACCTCGTGTCCTGTTGCCGATCTCTCACCCATATCCTCTGGTCAGAAACACCCTCCCTCTTCGTATCCCACCTTCCAAGCCTCATTTGAAACTTCACCTCCTCCGAGAGGCCTTCCCAGACCAGGCCCTCATTTCCTCTCCTCCCGTTCCCTTCTGCATCCCCCTCACACTGGGATTTGTACCCGTTGTTCATCCCTCCCTGAGGCCCACAGCACTTATATACATACCCATAATTTATATTAATATCTGTCCCTTCTTCTAGACTTCTAAGCGTGCTGTGATTGAATGGTTGATTGATTTTGGAAGGGGAGTGGAAAAATGAAAGACCTAAGGCTGAGAAGTGTGAGCAGATTTATTTATTGAGCACTTACAGAGTTCAGAGCACTGCCAGCACTTAGAACGGTGCTTGGCACATAGGAAGCGCTTAACAAATACCAACATTATTATTGTAATAAGCTTTTGGGAGAGTACAGTGCAACAGAGTTGATAGACAAATTCTCTGCCCACAGTAAGCTTATAGTCTAGAAGATAATGTAAATAATTTAAAGTATATAATTTATCAGATGGTAAAACTTTTACTTGTATGTATGTAATATGTGGTTGCGCAGCTGTCCTTTATATTGGAATGTTACAGGCAGAGAGATTCCACCAGTACAAATTTGCGTGTGTGTGTCGGCACCGTATCCATAATATTCATTCAGTGGTATTTATTGAGTGCTTACCGCGTACAGAATATTGTATTTGGCGCTTGGAAGAGTACAATGCAACAGATTTGGTAGGCACTCTCCCTGCCCATAAAGAGCATCTTTTTGGCAATAATAATAATAATGTTGGTATTTGTTAAGCGTTTACTATGTGCAGAGCACTGTTCTAAGCGCTGGGGTAGACATAGGGGAATCGGGCTGTCCCACATGGGGCTCACAGTCTTCATCCCCATTTTCCAGATGAGGTAACTGAGGCACAGAGAAGTGAAGTGACTTGCCCACAGTCCCACAGCCGACAAGTGGCAGAGCCGGGATCCGAACCCATGACCTCTGACTCCCAAGCCCGGGCTCTCTCCATCGAGCCACGCCGCTTCACAATGAGAACATAGGCTGCCGGTCACATGGGAGTTTAGGTTAGGGTTGGAGAAGAGAGGGAGAAGGTTACGCAAAACCCATCTCTGAGGGGTCTGATAGTCAAAACGGCCTCCAAACATCTGTCTCTCTGAGAAGAAGGCTAGGTCTCCACAGGTTGCTTCTAGACCTGCGAATTTCCCAGATAATTCTGACCCCAAAATACCCAGCCTCTGGGTACTTCACCTTTTTTTCATCTCTCTAGGAAATGTGTATCTCCTCAGAAAGAACCCTGAGAGTGAGTGAGCTGTAGCTGCTATTTTCCCCAAAGTTTTGTGTGTTGTACTCTCCCAAGCGCTTAGTACAGTGCCCTGCACACAATAAGCGCTTAACAGATGCAATAGATTAATAGTAAATGCTCAATAAATGCCTATGACTGATCGATCAATTGAAGAACATGAAACAGACAAGAACGGCGTGGTCTAGTTGAAAAAGCATGGTCCTGGGTTCTAGCCCCAGCTCTGCCACTCTTCTGCTCTGTGACCTCAGTAACTCACTTCTCTGTGCCTCAGTTTCCTCATCTGTAAAATGGGGATTCAATATCTGCTCCCCCTCCCGTTTAGATTGGAAGCACCATGTGAGACAGGCTCTGATCTGGTTCACTGGTATCTACCCCAGTGCTTAGATCAGGGCTTGACACACACTGTGTGCTTACCAGATACCTTTGTCGTCATCATCGTAATCACCATTTAAAAAGGAATTGTTGATGCAGTGGTCCATTCTGTCTCCAAAAGGGGCACCGAGATATTTGGAGGAGCTCTGGTCCTCATAGGTAGCCATTCTCCTGGAAAAGTACGAACCATCAAAACCTCCCAATTTCCCCTCTTCACCCCTACCTTCCCCTTTAATAATCCATCATGACTTTCATGTCCAAGAATGTATCCAAACTTTTTTCAGCCAGCTGTTATTTTTGGCCTGCACAACTCTTAATGAACTCCATATGCCTATCACAAGCTCTGGGAAAAAGACTACAGACCTCAGTCTCTCTGTGAAAGTGAATCTCAAAGACTCCAAAAGTTTGCTCTTTTCTCTGATCGACTCGCCTGAAGCGATTTCGATCAGTCAGTCGATCCATCACATTCACTGAGTATCTACTGTGTGCCGAGCAATGTGCAAAGCACTTGGGAGAGTACGGTTTAGGAAAAAAACATGATCCTTACCTTCAAGAAGTTTGCGATCTAAGGGGAAATTCTCCCCAAGTCCTCTTTTTCCTCCAGCAGAAATTGGCTAAAATCAGAGAGCATGACGGGAACGGCATGATGGGTCGGTTTGCTTTTCGTCTGCAACCCCGCAAGGAAGAAGGGGAAAACACGAAGACGGAATTCAGTAGCAAAGATGCTGTTACAGCATCAGCCTTGATTTTAAATCCACTGGAAACCTTTCAGCCTGGTATTTCTTTTCCTAGATAAAAATAGCCCTGGCAGATGCTCTTCCCAGCTTCCTCCTATATGGAAGGCTAAAAAAGAGAAGCAGCACGGATATTCTGATAATCACACAAGCTATTAAAATCCCTTTGCGTGGGACATGATTCGTCACTGACGTGCACCTGTGGTCGTCAGACGCATCGAGGAAAAGATATCAAGTTGAATGGCACCAACCCCGTTCTGCCCGCGTGCCCTGCGACAGTGGGGAGAAACTTCACCTCGGGTTTCCTCCGGATTTCTCCGCTCAGGTCCCACGCGGGCCCTGTTCAAGGGGAGAATCCTTGTTAAGTCCTGGCGATGCAGACTTCTTTTGACTCGGTAGAAGTAGCACTTGGAACTGTTGGTCCAAAATCCAGCTGTGGGCATTGTTAGATCTTCCACCCATCTGCCTGTTGTTGGCTGACTGACCTAGGAGGAAAGCAGCACGGCGTAGTGGATACCATACAGCACGGGTCTGGGAGTCAGAAAGTCGTGGGTTCTAACCCCAAATCCGCCACTCGCCTACTGTGTGTCCTCGGGCAAGTCGCTTAACTTCTCTGTGCCTCAGTTACCTCATCTGGAAAATGGGGTTTAAGACGTTGAGCCCCATGCGGGACGGGGACCGTGTCCAGCCCGATTTGCTTGTATCCATTCCAGCTCTAAGTACAGTGCCTGGTGCATAGTAAGTGTTTACCAAATGCCACAGTTATTCTGAGTCCAGTATGGCTTGGGAACTGGAGACATTAGGAGAATTTCAGCCCGATTAGGGACTCCCAGAAGTCTGCTTATTTAGGGACATCAGCTTCCACCCCCAGAGGCTTTGGAAGAGCCCAAGGAGGGCATTTGCCTCAAAGACCTGGGATCCGTATATAGGTATTTAATGAACACCCGCTGAGTCGGTTGCACTGTGCTCAATCAGTAGGAAGGTACAACAGATGTGCAAAACATTCCAGTTCTCTTACAGCTCAGAGAGGTGCAAGAGAGATTTTCAGAGATGAGACTGCAAAGGAACAGCAGTAGTGCTAATAATAGACGGAGCAGTAATATTTATTGAGTGTCCACTTTTTTATGGTATATGTTAAAGGCCCACTATGTACCAGGCACCGTACTGAACGCTGGGTTAGAGGCAAGCTAATCAGGTTGGACACAATCCACGTCCCACATGGGGCTCACAGTATTAATCCCCATTTTGCAAATGATTCGAATCCCTTCTGACTCCCAGGCCCATGCTCTATCCATTAGGCCACGCTGCTTCTCGGCAGTGCACTGTACTAGACGCCCGGGGTGTACAGAGTAACAGTGACATGTTCTCTGCCCAAAAGGAGCTCTCATCTTTCTTCCCAGGGAAGTTGAATAGCAGATCCAGGGTGTCCCAAAAGTGAGGACAGTGGGGTAACTGAAGGACCCTCCCCCCACCACCCAGAATTATCAGTACTTGAGTGGCAGGATGTCGAAAGGACATCGAGGCAGAGGTGGGTAAAGTCATTAACGTCAGGTGGGTTTCGAGAGGTGGCCTGAGAACACAGACTCCAAGCTCCCCACTCTGACCCGACTAATAAGAGCCCTCTCCCTTTCAGGATCTGTTTATAGCCTCGTAATTATGAGTGATTTCCCATGGTTTCCTAGGCATCGCCTTCCCGTCCTATTAATATTCCCTGCAAACGCGTCCCTCTACCCAACCAAGTGTTTCAGAATTTCATGCCAAGAAACGAGACCAGGTTGAGGGTTCTCCTCTGAGAATATTAGGTAAGCGTAGTACTGGTAGAGTTTGTTTCCAAATTCCGCTGTGCCCAGATAAAAGGGGAAGGCTAATAATATCGATCTGGTGACGGAGCACAGATGTCACAGAGCCCTTGCTTCTTTCCGTCCATCAGATTTCCTAAGGTCTACTATTCTCGGCCAGGAGGAGTGAACAACACATGGAAGTTCTATTAATATCAACATCCAGAGAGCAAAACCCTAGGTGAGGAAAAGTAGGTGGAGGGAGGCGATGTCAAAATGTCTCCTACCTCCACCCCTGCTAACCTCTATCCAGAGACTTCCAGCTCCAGGTTTTGGGGTCAATATCGAATCCTCTCTCTCCCACGCCTCTCCCTCCAGTTCTCTCTCTCCCATGCCTCACCCCCACCCCTCGGCCCTGCTCCCCGTCCCCCTCTCAGGATCATTCCAGACTTCTTTTTGGAGGAAAAACATCACAGATCATTTTTCTATAAAACAACCGAGTCCAGTTTTCCCCACTCCTCAAGAACCTCCACCGGTTGCCCATCCATGTCCGCATCGAACAGAAACTCTTTACCCTAGACTTTAAAGCCCTCCAACTTTATCTTCCTGATTTCCTACCACAACCCAACCCGCACACTTTGCTCCTCTGATGCCAACCTACTTACTGAACCTTTATCTCGTTTATCTCGCCGCCGACCTTTTGCCCATATCCTGCCTTTGGCCTGGAACGTGCCCCTCCCTTTATATCTGACAAATGATCACTCTACCCACCTTCACTGCCTCATTAAAACCACATCTCTTCCAAGAGGCCTTCCCCGATTAAGTCCTCATTTCTTCTTCTCCCACTCGTTTCTGTATCATCCTTCCACTTGGATTCACCCCTCCCTCGACCCCACTGCACTTACATACAGATCCTTAATTTGTTTATTTATGTTAGTATCTGTATCCCCCTCTAGATTGCAAGCTCACTGAGGGCAGGGAACATGTCTATCAATTTTATTATACTGTACTCTCCCAAGTCTTAGTACAGTGCTCTGCATACAGTAAAAACTCCATACATATGATTGACTGATTTATCAATCCTGAGTATTGGGTACTGCATCTCCTGAATTTTTTCATTTGAAATAATCTGACAGTTATGGTGAATTTTATATTACAAATTATCTATTTATAATAATGTCTGCTTCCCCTTTAGATTGTAAATTCACTGTGGGCAGGGATCATCTATACCTATTCTTTTGTATTGTACTCTCCTTAGTGTAGGGCTCAGTATAGTGTGCAGAGCC
Source organism: Ornithorhynchus anatinus (assembly GCF_004115215.2). NCBI lineage: Eukaryota > Metazoa > Chordata > Mammalia > Monotremata > Ornithorhynchidae > Ornithorhynchus > Ornithorhynchus anatinus. Next base: position 27,246,218 of record NC_041747.1, read on the forward strand.
CCTGGTATAGCGCTCTGCAAACAGTAAGTACTCAATAAATACCACTGATTGATAGATTGATTGATTGAGTGCGCGAGAGCGGGCAGAGCTGATCCAAGCTCCAAACTCCATTAACTCACCACCCGCCCTGGGTAATAGGAACATGCTTCCGTAAAAATAGAGAATGCCAAGTTCAATGGCTTGATGGATTAAAAAGTAAATGTATTTAGAAGTTAGCTGAAGGTAGGGCACAACCAGCTCCTTCCCTCTTTTCCTTTTATTCCCTTTTAATGGCTTTCCGTCCGTGCTCCCTGGTTTTAATAGATGGCCCATTAATCTTAAAAGAGCAACTTTTGGTCTAGCTATTTCATTAAAACTGTATTCCGCTTATATCTTGGCACCAGGGAGATTTTCATTTCCATCGAAGGGGTTGCTTTTTCTTTGAGGTTTGGGGAGGCGGTCACGAGACTTTGATTCAACAGATGCCAGGTGTGTCTTTTTGGCATCTGTATCCTTGGGGGTACCAATTAACAGGCACAGAGGCAATGTTAGAAATTCTATTTATTTTGTACCTCTGAAAAAAGCTCCCTGGGGTTGTCAGCACTAATTATAGCAGAGGACCAATCTGCCGTGTGTGAGTGTGTGTTTGTAGTTGGGGGGAGCAATTTCCCTCAAAGCAGCCCCGAAGGATTTCCCCTATCTGTAATTTATTTTAAAATCTGTCTCCCCCGATAATAATAATAATTATGGTATTTGTTAAGAACTTACTTTGTGCCAAGCACTGTTCTAAGCACTGGGATGGATACAAGTTTATCAGTTTGGACGCGGTCCCTCTCCCACAGAGAGCTCACAGTCTTTAATCCCCTTTTTACAGATGAAGTAACTGAGGCACAGAGAAGTGAAGCGACTTACCCAAGTTCACCCAGCAGACACGTGGCGGAGCCGGGATTAGAACCCAGGTCCTTCTGGGGCCCAGGCCCGTGTTCCATCCACTAAATCATGTTACGTCTCTAAAGAGGACAGACCGTAACTTCCCCGTGGGCAGGGACCTCATCTGCTAACTCTATTGTATTTTACTTTCCTAAGCACTTAAAGCAGTGTTCTCCACCCAGTAAGTGCTCAATAAATACCACTGATTGATTGATTGATTAGCCCTCTTTTGAAAGTGGAACTGAAGTCAATGGATTGAAAGAGAAATAAGAAACATTCTTGCAGCACCTGCTCCTTGGAAGCCTTTCCCAGTGACCACAGGTCTGTTTTTCCCAAAATGCCCTGGTGAGTAAGATTATTTATTAAGTGTCAAGCACTGTGCCAAGCACTAGGGTAGATAGACGATTATTCCACCGGGATCAGTCCCTGCCCCACATGAGGTTTCAAGTCTTAGAATAAGGGAGAGCTGGTATCTTACCCCAATTTTACAGATGTGAAAATTGAGGTCCAAAAATATTCAGTGACTTGTCACAGCAGGTCAGTGGCAGAGCTCTGATTAAAACTCAGGTCTTCTGGCTCCCGGTCCCTTGTTCTTTCCACTCAACCACACCACCTCTTTCTCCATCATTTTACTAAGATCAGTTGATGTGATCCAGGAGATCCCCTAGACCCTAAGCTCATTGTGGGCAGGGAATGTGTCTGCTTAATTGTTGTATTGTACTTTCCCAGGTGCTTAGTATGATGCTCTTAAAACAGTAAGCTCTCAATAAAAATGATTGAATAAATTTGATTGGATGAATCAAGATTGTTCTGGAAGACACCCATGTTGACTTTATCCCTTCAGTAGTCATGGTTTTGGTACTTTTCGAGAGCCTGGGGGTCTACGCACTGTACTAAAGCATTTGGGACAGTGCAAAGCAAAGCGATGATGTGTTTCCTGGCCACAGAGAGCTTGCTCTCTGCATATCAGTGCCTTCTTTCTATTTTCCACTCTAGTTCCATGCCATAATAGCTAACCAAGCTGTCTGTGATGCACACGTTTCAGGATGACTGAGCACGGCTGAGTTTTCGGAGACAAGAGGACAGAAATTCACGCTGAGGTAGCATTTGAACTTTCCCTGTGAGACAAAATGCTCAAATGATTCATTCAATCAGTCCATCAATAAGTAGTATATAATGAGAAGCAGCGTGGTTCAGTGGAAAGTGCCCCGCCTTGGGAGTCAGAGGTCATGGGTTCGAATCCCGGCTCTGCCACTTGTCAGCTGTGTGACTGGGGGCAAGTCACTTCACTTCTCTGTGCCTCAGTTACGTCATCTGTCAAATGGGGATGAAGACTGTGAGCCTCACATGGGACAACCTGATTACTCTGTGTCTACCCCAGTGCTTAGAACAGTGCTCTGCACATAGTAAGCGCTTAACAAATACCAACATTACTATTGAGATCCCACTGTGTATACAGAGCACTGGACAAAACACTTGGAAGAGCAAATTCAAATAAGGGGATTTGTATTTACTGAATAATTCCTGTGGGCAGAGCAGTGTAAAATATTATAATGTATAATTAACATTATAGCATTTGTTAGGCACTTTCTAGATTTCAAGCACTGAAGTAAGCGCTGGGTTAGATATATTACAATCAGATCAGACACACATGAAGCTTACAGTCTAAGTAGGGGGACGAACAGGTATTGAATCCCAATTTTACAGGTGAGGAAGCTGAGACAGAGAAGTGATTTATCCAAGATTCCACAGCAGGCAAGTGGCAGAACCGAGATCAGAACCCAGGCCCTCAGGCTCCCAGGCCTGTGCTCTTCCCCCAAGGCCAAGCTGCTTCTTCCCCTGGGGAGGTTACGGACTAATAGATTCATGTGGATAGATCCTGGTCCTCTTCTGGTTGGAAAAGGTCAGAAGCAATCTAGGCAGGGCAGGTTGCCCGCAGGAAAAAAAATAAAAGCTGTGATGCTTTTATCTTCTGTCTGGTTAAAGCAGAGAATTAAGTCAATTATCGGTATCATCATTCAGGCCAATTGTACTCATTCTGGAAATCTGTCAGAAATGGCTTCTTTATTTATTTTTGAATTTACCTAGGTAACCACCTGAATTTTCTATTTGCTTTCCTCGCAGAGTCCCTCCCGGCAGAGTACGAACCAACTCATCCATCGATCGGGGATTTTTACACCTTTCCAGCGTGGATTCTTGCTGATGCCCTCCCAGTCTGATATTGATCGCAGGGTCACTAATGAAAGCGACTTTTCTGAAGACTGTAAAAGAACCAATTATCTCTATTAACTCTGCCTAGGAGGAACCACACATTGGGCCCAGATTAACTGCTCCCAGCTCTGAACAAGGTATGTGCGGGTGATCTGTGTTTCCCAAGGACAAAAAGAAAACAGTTTAGGCAGATGGGAACTTATTTAGCTCCCTGAAATGGTTGGATTGTGATTTTTATTTTCTACCTTTCTTTCCTGGGGACACTCTTTCTGGTAGCTTGGCATCGGGGAAAGAGGTTGAAATAATCTTCCGGGGCAATAAAATTTCCACCCAGGAGGCCTGCTAGAAACAGCAAGAGGTCCCTTAGGACTGGTCCTCCCCAAAAAGGAAAAATGGTCTATCCTTAGGCATTTGTCTTACATATCATGGGTACTCCAAGTGGTTTAGTAGCCCGGTAGGAGGATAGTGGTCACAGAGGGGAGGAAAAGAGGTGTCCATTGTAATCTCTAGCAGTCAGGGAACCTGGGTTGTAATCCTGGCTCTGCCACTTGCAGGCTGAGTGACCTTAGGCAAGACAATTGACTTCTCTTGGCCTCATTTTCCTCACTGTCAACATGGGGATTCAGTACCTCTTCTCCCTAGTCCCAAAAGGGACAGGGACTCTGTCCCACCTGATTAACTTGTACCTACCCTAGGGCTTAGTAGAGTGCTTGAATATTGTAAATGCTTAACAAAAACCACAATGATTATTATCATTATTATCCCTCCTGCTCTCCTGAAGCTGGCGCTGGAAGTGTCTTCTGGAGACTCCAATCAGGCTCTGAATTCACTGGGTCCTGGGCAGCAGGATACTCCAAAGAGTCATTGTGGGGAAGCGGTTCCCCTCAAAAGGAGCTGATCCAAGGACTGAGATGATCCAGGCCCAGGGAGAGCTAACTTATGCATCCCCCTCCACTGCTTCCTGTAACAGTCAATCAGTCAGTCGATTGTATTTATTGAGCGCTTACTGTGCACGGAGCACTGTACTAAACCCTTGGGAGACTACGATATAACGATATAATAGACGCATTCCTGGCCCACACTAGTCTTCTGGTCCAGAGGAAGAGGACGTCGGTAACGGCATCACAAGAATTGCCTAAGCATTGCCTCTAAGAATGCCTCAGCATCTCTTTATTTTACTCTTCCAAGAGTTTAATACAGTGCTCTGCCCCCAGTATGCGCTCAATAAATACGATTGATTGAGTCCCACGGACTACTATACTAGGTGTTTGATGAAGACGATGATGGTGTTTATTAAGTGCTTACTCTGTGCCAAGGCATTGTAGAAAGCGCTAGGGTGGATCTAAGCAAATCAAGTTGGACACAATCTCGGTCCCATGTGGGGCTCACAGTCTCAATCCCCATTTTACAGACAAGGTAACTGAGGCACAGAGAGGCAAAGTGACTTGAACAAGGTCACACAGAAAACAGTGGGGAGCTGGGATTAAAACCCATGACTTTCTGGCTGCCAGGCCCATGCTCTAACCACTGGGCCATCTGAATCCCAGGCCCAAGTTCATGGATACCTCTGCCTTTCGGGACTGTGTTTTTTCCACCAGGTCAAGCCATTCTCTTATTCTTTGTCCCGGCCACCAGTCATTGTGGTAGAGAAGCCCCACCCTCCACAGGAGCCCAGGACAGGTAGGAGCTCCTAAACAACGTTTAGAATGAGATTATCACCATCTGTATTTTATTTATGGTTTTCATTAAGCTCTTACTGTGTGCCAGGCAGTGTACGAAGCACTGGGGTAGTTATAACTTAATCAGGTTGGACACAGTCTCTGTCCCACAAAGGGCTCACAGTCTTAATCCCCATTTTACAGATGAGGTAATTTAGGCCCGGAGAAGAGAAGTGACTTGCCGAAGGTCACACGGCAGACGAGTGGCAGAGCCGGGATTAAAATCCAGGTCCTTCCGACTTCCAGGCCCGTGTTCTGTCCACTAGGCCATGCTGCTTCTCTGTATTTACTGAACACCCACTAGGTTCTCTGATGACTGTTGGGATGGGGACTTGTACATTGGCTCAAAGATAGAAGGATCCTTGGGCTGCTAACCTTCTTCAGACATGGCTAAGATCGTTGTAGACCTCAGGGAATATGGTCTTAGTATAGCGAAAGAGGGTACAAGCCATGTTGCTGGAGATGGGAGACAGTTGATAGAGAGGAAGGAATTTGGACAGGAAGAGGAGGAAAGAGATGCAGAAATCCCCACTGCGTAGAAAATGAGTTCTCAGTCTGCTAAATACAAATGGAAATTGGAGCCTGAAATAATAATTGTGGTATTTGTTAAGCACTTTCTAGGGGCCAGTCGCTAAACTAAGCACTGGGGTAGATACGGGATAATGAATTCAGACACGGTACTTGTCCCACTTGGGACTCCCACTCTAAACAGGATGGAGAACAGGTATTGATTCTCCATTTTACAGATGAGGAAATGGAGGCCTGGAGAACTGAAGTAACCTGCCAACATTCACAGAGCAGGCAGGTGGCAGAGCAGGGATTAGAACCCAGGTCCCCAGGCTCCCAGGTCCATGGTTTTTCCACTAGGCCACACTGTTTCTCCGAAAGAGGTCACACCAACTGTCTACAAGCAGAAAACACTACGGCCTTTATTGTGAGTTAAATTGACTTCAACCAAGGCTTTGATGCTGACTAGCAGGAAGGACTGTGGTAAGTCTTATGAATGTCTGGGGAATCAGAGAAAGCAATTACAGTAAATGTTAATAGGGACCTTACACCACGCATCAATTAATGCAGTAAATCAAAGAGTGAATTAACTCAGAGATGTAAGAGGATAGTGAAAATGAATGAGGCAAGCACTTAACTTGATTTAGGCAGCTAAACGGTAGCAGGATTGTTTCTTGCCCTTTACATAAGACAGGGCGCAAATCCATTGCCAGGCCAATTGATGTTGCATCCAGCTCAGCATTCTTTCTTCAGCAATTGATCAATTAATCAGTAGTATTATAGAGCACTTACTGTGTGCAGACCACTGTACTGAGCATTTAGTGGTAACAGGATGCTTGCAGAAACAATGTAATGGTCATTGAACATCCATTTTCATGTGGGCCCAAGATCCCCTTGAACCTACAGATAGTTTAGACCCACCCAACCTACTGGGTTGACAAACTCTGTCTTTTTAGCACTCGCTGGGTGGGGGAAGTATTTCCTTAATGATGGAATTTGTTAAAGGACCTAACTTTGTTCCTAGTGCTGTACTAAGCGCCGGGGTCACAGTCTTCTATCCTATAAACATCCTATAAACTGTAAGCCCGTTGTGGACAGGGAACGTGGCAACCAGCACTGTTGTACTTTCCCAAGTGCTTAGTATAGAGCTCTGCACAGTTAACGCTTAATAAATATGATTGATTGGGTAGCTATGAGAAAATCAAGGTGGACACAGTCCCTGTCCCACCTTCAAAGTGCACTTTTTTAAAAAATGGTATTTGTTAAGCTCTTACTATGTGCTAGGCACCGTACTAAGCACTCGGTTAGATACAAGCTAATCAGGTTGCAAACAGTCCGTGGCCCACAAAGTCCTCACGGTCTTAATCCCCATTTTACAGATGAAGTAATTGATGCGACAGAGATGTTAAGTGACTTGCCCAAGGTCACACAGCAGGCAAGTGAAGAAGCTGGGATTAGAATTTAGTGGGCTAAGTATTTGCTGCGGTGGAATAGTATTTAAGTGCTTTTTGTATGCAGAGCACTGTACTGAGTGACATTTATTTATATTAATGCCTGTCTCCCCTTTTAGACTGCAAGCTTATCATGGCCAGAGAATGTGTCTGATATATTGTTTTATTTTCCTAAATGATTAGTACAGTGCTCTACATACAGTAAGCACTCAATAAATACAATTGACTGAGGAGAAAATTCACAGATGGGAATTAAACACAGTCCCTACCCCACATGAGTAGGAGCGGGGAAGCACATTCTAAAAGCTTTGAACGTCAATACTTAATGCTACCTTATTTATTGGGGATTTGGTTTGTCTCTGAGTCTCTTTAAACTACACTTAACACAGTGCAATAGACCTATAGTGTTAATAGGCATGATCCTTCTCCTCAAGGAACTTGCAATCTTATTCTTTCCCTCCCTTTTTGATCCTTGACTTCTCAGGTCAATACTCTCCTTCCTCCCAACTTGGTCCCTTCTCTCTTGGATCTCTACTGGTTGATCGATTTCTGGGAATTGAAGGCTGACATCCAGGAAGGCGGCAACTATCCTCTGAGCATATTTTGGTGCCCCTGTTGGAGACGGCATTTTAGGCAGAAAGGACAATGAGTCTGGCATTTCTTAATGCCCCCAAAACAGGGTATGTCTCGTATCCGACAGCTAGGTTAAAATATAGTACGTAGACACTGAAGGATTATAGATCAAAGTCCTAGCGGCAGGAGATTCGATCCTTCTTGCTCAGCAAATCAATGTCTCCACGTGCTGTTTTCTAAATGTGCAAGAGACCTTAAAAAAAAAAATAAAACAAGCGCTCACCTCCGTTTAATAAGTCCATTAAGGATTCCTCAGCAGAGTTCACGGAAACAAGTGATGTCCTTGAGTAAATGTGTGAGCACTAGGTTCTTGCTGCGGTGTTATGTCACCGGATAAAGTCTTAATATATTTAACAGATAACAATCTTTGACACAAATCTTGAAAAGCCTATAGTAAATACATTGCAAGAACCTGAATTAGCCCTTTTTTCTTGATCGAGTTGGCCTTGTGTTCTCATTACGTCGTACAAGGAGTTTTTTCAAGTCTAGCAGGGCGCAGAGGCAATGGATTATGTAGATCAATTACAATTTCCCTTTAGAGCCTGGAGAAACTTCGGAATATTGCCTACATGTGTAAATTTCAAACAGGATGACAATTATGGAAAATTACATCCAATTTGCCGAAAATTTTTAAGAGGGGAGAATTGGCCCGAAAGGTTAGACCGAAAGCAGTGAAAGCCATTAGAGGGAAGCGAAACACAAGCAGGGAGTTGTCTCTCATTGAGTGTCATAAATTTATGTTGTGGACCCTGGACAAAGGGAAAGAAGATCATCTCAATTTCACCCTTTGTAATTTACTGTCTTTGAATTTTTCAGTCAGACTAGCGATGGGATGGTGATTTTGAGGGGAAAAATGAGAAAGATGATGAAATGGAAAGTGGAATAAGAATGGTCTAGCCGTTATTTTTTGTGGAAAAGGATATTCTCCCTTTTATTTTTAATATGGCTTTTGTTAAGCGCTTCTACTGCTACTACTAATAATAATGGTATTTGTTAAGCACTTTCTATGTGCCAGACACTATACTAAGCACTGGGGTGAATATAAGCAAATTAAGTTGGTCACAGTCCCTGTCCCATGTGGGGCTCACCAGTCATTGTTCTAAGTGCTGGGGCAGATACAAGGTAACCAGGTTGGACACAACCCATATTCCACATAGAGCTCACAATCTTAATCCCCATTTTACAACTGAGGTAACTGAGGCTCAGAGAAGTGAAGTGACTTGCCCAAGATCTTCCAGGAGACAAGAGGTGGAGCTGGAATTAGAACCCGGGTCCTTCTGACTCCCAGGTCTGTCCTCTAACCACTAACACCGCTTCTCAAGGCTTCTCAAATCTGTCAATTTGTACTGTCCTCTGTTACTGTGGAACGGTCTCACGATCGATCATTTCAGCAATCGGTTGTATTTATAGAGCTCTTACTATGTGCCGAGCACAGTACTAAGTACTCATGAGTGCAGAAGAATCAGTAGATATGGTCCCTCTCCTCAAGAAACTTATAGCCCATCGGGGAGTCAGACGTGAAAATAAATTGATATCATTTAATTGATATAATCGATTACTTATTGATATAACTGATATGTTATATATTGATATAATTGATGTATTATAAATTGATATAATATAATGAAAATAAATAAATTGGGGAAGCAGCATGGCTCAGTGGAAAGAGCCTGGGCTTCAGAGTCAGAGGTCATGGGTTCGTCTCCCGGCTCTGCCACTTGTCAGCTGTGTGACTGTGGGCGAGTCACTTCACTTCTCTGTGCCTCAGTTACCTCATCTGTAAAATGGGGATTAACTGTGAGCCTCACGTGGGACGACCTGATTACCCTGTATCTCCCCCAGCGCTTAGAACAGTGCTCGGCACATAGTAAGCGCTCAACAGATACCAACATCATTATTATTATTAAATTACAGATAGGAGTAAGAGTGCATAAAACGTAAAGAAATATTTTGGGAAGTTGTGAAGGCTTAAGTACTTAGATGGCACAGACCTGCTGTTGGATCGGTTTGGAATATAAGGTGGGAAGTTGTGGAATTAATCAGGGTAGGCCTGGAGGAGACGCGACCTGGAACGTGGGGAGTTGCGTTCTGCTGGATAGGAAGGGGGAATAGAGTTTGAGGCAGGAGGTGAAGTAGGAGCCAGTGGTCAGTGGCTTAAAGAGATGAGAAGGAGGTCCAGGGAGTTAGGCTGGCTTGGGGGGGAATGTGTGGATGTATACACATTTAATGCTGCCCTACTCCAACAGGGTTCCAGATCTTTCTCTCAGAGACCTCTGGCCGAGACCCCTACTTCATTTTTACTTGTAGAAAGGATGGAGATTTGAGTATCCCCGAGACGGGCCACACAGAGAGGAGAGGGAAGCGGAGAGAGAGAGAGAGGAGAGAAACAGAGAGGGGAGGGGGGACAGATAAAGAGAGGGAGGAGGAAGAGAGAACACTCAGCATGAAACATTTCAAACTCATGATTCTAATTAGCTCAGTTTTAGCTGAGGCCAAGAAATCAAGTGATCACTTCCTTCAGTGACCTTAAGACACTGCGCACGGGCTCTTGCCGCGTAGAATGAGGCCCAGCTGCCAGAGGTCAGACTTCAAAGTGCTGGAAATGGTTCTGCCTGCTCAACCCAACTGACAATTCCCTAATTCTGCTGGGGAAATTAAAAAACCTCTGAATTTTATTCTCCCCTCTGGGCGGGGGGGGGGGTGGGAGGGCATTGTAGTCTCGTACCTTTTAATCAAGGGAATCGCCACAGCCATGATCAATCGACCGATGGTATTTACTGAGAGTTACTGTGTGCGGAGCACTGTACTGAGTACTGGGGCAGATACAAGCTCATCGGTTCGGTCACAGTCCATGTCCCACGTGGGGTTCACAGTCTTAATCCCCATTTTAATAATAATGGAAAACTGGAAAACGGGGAGGAGAAATATTCAGCCTCTTACCTTCCCTCAGGCCAGCCTCATCCCTCAAGGAGCAGAACCCACTATTTCACCGGGCAGATCTCCATCTTTAAAATGATTTAAAAGCATTTATTAAGAGCTAAGTAGGCGCTGAACACCGAGCTAAGAACTGGGACTGATCCAAGAGGATTTAGAACGGGAACCAGTCCCCCTCCCACATGAGGCTTAGTAGGGAGAGCAGGTATCTCGGGCTCAGTGGAAAAAGCACGGGCTTTGGAGTCAGAGGACGTGGGTTCAAATCCCAGCTCGGCCACTTGTCAGCCGTGTGACTTTGGGCAAGTCACTTAACTTCTCGGTGCCTCAGTTACCTCATCTGTAAAAAGGGGATTAAGACTGTGAGCCCCACGTAGGACAACCTGATTCCCCTGTGTCTACCCCAGCGCTCAGAACAGTGCCTGGCACATAGTAAGAGCTTAACAAATACCAACCTCGTTATTATCATTATTATCCCCATTTTACAGGTGAGGAGTCCGAGGCTCAGAGAGGTTAAGTGACATGCCTAAGGTCACTGCAGGCCAATGTCAGAGCTGGGATTAGAACTCAGGTCTACTGTCTCCCAGAACCCATTCTCTTTCCACTGGGCAGTGAGTTTCTAATCCGTGGGCGAGGACATCTCTTCATGAAATGACTTTAGGAGAGCCGATAAACATAGGGAAAAGTAAAAAGTTTGAACGTATCTGCGTATCCACGACAGCAGCATTTCACCCCAAGAATCTTCCAGAAATGTTTGCTTTGTCAAATCAGGAGTCTAGAAAAATGGTTTTCATTTATCTCCAAGAGTCCCGATTCAAGTGACGGGTACATACATGTCTTTGAATTTTCAAAAGATGAAAGTGGCCTTACATACATCTACTCTGCTCCAGAGTTTTTTATTCAAAATTGTATTTCAGAAGTCGCCCCCTGCGTTCTTAGAACTCCCACTCTTACGTTACGGGGCCTCGGTGAATTTCAATCGATGCATACATTTGACTAAATAAAGCCAAGAATAATTAAACCTAATCATGCTGGTCATTACCAGAGCATATGAATGTCACTCCTCCATCAGGAACTGAAGAGAAAAGGTCACTTAGTCGTAATATATCAGACTGGCAGTGAGGCCCAGGATTATAAAGAATAAAAATTTCTTATGCTCGACTGCAACAGAGTTGGGGCGGCTTTGCGATTCCGGGGAATGGCACTGTCTGACCTTTCTAGACGGAGGGCAAGGCGGCGGTCGTAGCAGGATTAAGGGGGTTTCTGGGAAGGACCTGCGTGCTAACACCCACTCACTCCCCGCAGATTTACAATCCTCCTCCCACCTCTGTGCATCTGTAAGAACAGGTCAGCCCCTATGCCACTTCCAACTTTGATCCAAAGACCTACACAGAGGGAAAGAGCCCGATACTTATATTTAGAAACCCTTTTCCCTTAGCCTGTTGGAAAGGAGCACTCGTTCAACTGTTGAAACGTATTTATTGAGCACTTATTCCTTCGATCGTATTTACTGAGCACTTATTGTTTACAGAGCACTGTACTAACCGCTTGGGAAAGTACAACGATAAACACTGACATTCCCTTCCCACAGCGGGCAGAATTGGAGCCTAGAGAATTCCCCTAGTCTTTCACATCTTCTCCTAGTCATGAGACAGTAAGAGTTTTTGCTTCCTCTATCAGTGGTATTTATTGAGCGCTTACTATGTGCAGAGTATCAGCTGGGTGACTTAGAACAAGTCACTTAACCTCCCTGGGCCTCAGTGACCTCATCTGTAAAATGGGGATTAAGACCGTGAGCCCCACGTGGGACAAACCGATTACCTGGTTTCTACCCCCAGCGCTTAGAACAGTGCTTGGCACAGAGTACCGTTACTATGGTACCATATTACTATACCATTTTTACATAGTAAGCGCTTAACAAATATCATCATTATTATTATTTAGGGGACCGTATTCTGGGTAGAAACTATTTTTGTTTTCTCCCCTGCAAACCAGTCTCTGGGAACGCGAAGACAGGAGTTCCCTCATCTATAACCGAGCCCGGGCTTTGGAGTCAGAGGTCATGGGTTCGAATCCCGGCTCGGCCACTTGCCAGCTGTGTGACTGTGGGCAAGTCACTTCACTTCTCGGTGCCTCAGTTCCCTCATCTGTAAAATGGGGATGAAGACTGTGAGCCCCACGTGGGACAACCTGATTCCCCTGTGTCTACCCCAGCGCTTAGAACAGTGCTCGGCACATAGTAAGCGCTTAACAAATACCAACATTATTATTATTATTATAAAATGGGGATGAAGACTGTGAGCCCCACGTGGGACAACCTGATGACCCTGTATCTTCCCCAGTGCTTAGAACAGTGCTCTGCACATAGTAAGCGCTTAACAAATACCAGCATTATTATTATTATTATGTGAATTGCTAGGACATTTTCCTCAGTGAAAGTGAACTTTTTTCCATGCTGTGATTGAAATAATTCGAGATAGAACTGTCCGCTTAGTGTATTACATTCTCCCAAACTCTTAGTACGTTGCTCTGCACCCAGACAGTAACCAATCAATCGATCAGCGGTATTTATTGAGCATTTACTTTGTGTAGAGCACTGTATTTTGTTTTCTGGGATATTTGCAATTAGACTCTGCTAGTAGTGCTAGACTATAAGCTAGCTGTGGGTGGGTAATGGTGTTCACCATCTCTGTTGTATTTTACCTCCCCAAGCGCGCTCAGTGGAAAGAGCCCGGGCTTGGGAGTCAGAGGTCATGAGTTCGAATCCCGGCTCTACCACTTGTCAGCTGTGTGACTGTGGGCAAGTCACTTAACTTCTCTGGGCCTCAGTTACCTCATCTGTAAAATGGGGATTAACTGTGAGCCTCACATGGGGCAACCTGATTACCCTGTATCTACCCCAGTGCTTAGAACAGTGCTCGGCACATAGTAAACGCTTAACAAGTACCAACATTACAATGTTCTGCACACACAGCAAGCACTCAGTGAATACCACTGATAGATTGACTGATTTGCTGTTTATCTGACTTCTCTACTGGAAGCAGCATATCCTAGTGAAAAGAGCACAGGCCTGGCAGGCAGAGGACCTGGGTTCTGATCCTGGCTCTGCCTCTTACCTACTGTGTGACGCTGGGCAAGTCACCTAACTTCTCTGTGCCTCAGTTCCCTCATCTGCAAAATGGGGATTGAATTCCCTCCTACTTAGAATGTGAGTGTCGTGACGGACCTGATTATCTTGTGTCTACCCCAGCACTTGATACAGTATCTGGAACATAGTAAGTGCTTAATGAATGCCACAGTTATTATTATTATTGTTATTATTAAGACTTCCCTGCCCTGACCTTCTCCTAACAATTTTCAATCTGTTCTTCCTCCTCACCAACGCTTGCGATCTGAACATTTGATGGTACTGAAGCATTTATCTGTAAGTTCTGGAACAAAACCTGGGTAGACGCTCCATAAATAGTGACAAAAATTAGGGGCTTTGAACCTCTCATAAGAGTAACAGCTCTGAAAGTCTTTTGGCAAACACGTGCCTATAAGAATCCTTGATTAAGTGTCCGAGAAATAGTGTAAGTTTCACTTTGGCTGCCCTGGATCTCCGATTAGATGATTTTAATAGACCTCCGGTAAAGCTGAAAAGCAATATATGGCTGGAATAAGAGTCTTCCTGTTTATAACTCCAATTACTGGCAGGATAGTACTGGGTTCTAAACGAATGTATTTTCCTGAGGAGCATCTGGGAGGGAAATTCTCTCAGCATAAGGAAGATCTGGAAATTCACATCTGAGGAGCGAAGGTCAAGACTTCCTGAATTTCATTAAAGGAAGCAAGCGACAGTATTTCCTGAGCTGAGCTCCACAAGCCAATCAAACTGGTTTCGGTGTTGGACACATGAAGTACTGAAAAGTTGCCAAATGTCGAGGCAGTTCCAGTCTGCCTGGTGTGCCTTGAGGCCACCGAGAGGAATAAAGATAATTAAAAGCAACATTTGTGGGACTTTAAGAAGGTGCCCCCATCCCCCCTTGGTAGCCAGGGCATATGTCGCTTCTTTGAGTTGCTCTTTCCCATGGGCTTTAGAACAGTGTAGCCTAGTGGAAAGAGCTACTGGAAGGACCTGAGTTGTAATCCTGGCTCTGCCTGCTGTGTAACCTTGGGCAAGTCAACTAAACTTCTCAGGCCCTCAGTTCCTTCAACTGCAAAATGGGAATTCAATATCCGTTTGCTACTTTTTAAAAAAAAAAAGGTCTTTGTTAAGCATTTACTATGTGCCAGGCACTGTACTAAACCCTGGGGTAGATAAAAGATACTCAGGTTGGACACGATCCATGTCCCACATGGGGCTTACCGTCTTACTCACCAAGGCACAGAGAAGTTAAGTGACTTACCCAAGATCACCTAGCAGACAAGCGGTAAAGGTTGGATTAGAACTCAGATCCTTCTGATTATCAGGTCCAGGCTCTACCCACTAGGCCATGCCGCTTCGCCTGTTTTCCTTCCTACTTAGACCGTGAGCCCCATGTGGGACCTGATTATCTTGTCTAAACTGCAGGGCTTAGTACAGTGCTCGGCACATCGCTCTTAACAAATTCCACAGTTATTATTAGAACAATGTAATTAGAATTAATGCCACGATCATTAACGTGGGAGTCAGTCCTGTGTACTGAACCACTGGGAGACTGGCAGCCCCGGGAATAAGTAATACTGAGGATTTGCCCCTGCAGAGTCATTTCGGGGAAAATAAACCGTGCTTTTATGAGTAAAGACGTCCGTTCTTGAAAGTCTTCCGGTCGGGGGGACTGTCGAAGATTATGGTTTTTCCTAGTAAATGATATCTCCGGAGGGCAGCTTCCTTTACAGTTTGGGGTGCTGGCGGCTTAGAATAATATGCGGTAGAAATTTTCAACCTGCCGATTGTAAGTGATCTAATGAAATGAGGATAATTCCTTCTGTATGTTAGCATTAGGTGGCAGCTACTAGCCGTGATGAGCCCACCTGACTTGATAGCTATATTAATTAATCGCCATGCTCATGCTGAGGAATAGAGACCATGTGTGAGGCTATTATTGGGTCAGACCCAGGGCCTGTCCAGTTCAAGATTCTCTCTCTAACAGAGTCAGTGGGATGCATGGACGAACTGGGTGATGATTGCCCTTCCAAACCATCATCCTCACGATTAGGGATAGAACTGTGTCCAACCCAATTTACCTGAATCTACCCCATAGCTTTGTACAGTGCCTGACACATAGGAAGTGTTTAACAAATATCACCATTACCCTAACTAGTACTCGCTAAGAGCTATTGATTAATTGAGTGATGTAATGATTGCTCTGGCCCAGACAGGGGAATGCAAGTGTTATTTAGGGTTTGAATGAAGGCATTCTGCCTCTGATGACCAGCCAGGGGTCTTAACTTTGGATAATAATAATAATAATGTTGGTATTTGTAAGCGCTTACTATGTGCAGAGCACTGTTCTAAGCGCTGGGGTAGACACAGGGGAATCAGGTTGTCCCACGCGGGGCTCACAGTCTTCATCCCCCTTTTACAGATGAGGGAACTGAGGCACCGAGAAGTTAAGCGACTTGCCCCCAGTCACACAGCTGACAAGTGGCAGAGCTGGGATTCGAACTCATGACCTCCGACTCCAAAGCCCGTGCTCTTTCCACTGAGCCACGCTGCTTCTCGTGGACCTAAATCCACATTCAGGATTTGCCAAAGGCAAAGAGGGGATAGGACGGATTAGGCAGCTCCAACTGGTGGAAAGGCACCGACTCTGGGACGAGAACTATCCCCCCTCCCAGCCACACAGCACTTACATACTTATCTATAATTTTATTTATTGATATTACTGTCTGTCCCTCTAGACTCTAAGCTCGTTGTGAGTAGGGAAGGTGTCCGTCATATTGGTATATTGTACTGCCCTAAACTCTTAATTCAGTGCTCTGCACACAGTAAGAGTTCAGTAAATATGATTGAGTGACTGACTGACTATCAGCGTGGAGGTTTGCCTGACAGGAGCTCAAGCTGGGGTGTAACAGCCCAAGAGAATACACTGGGAAGAGGGGAACCAGTGTTCTCAGGGCCTCACGGGAAAATTGAACTGATTTTTTTAGCATTTTCTATTTGCATGGAGTCCCAGCAAAATTGCTTTAAAAAAAAGTCGGTGGTTTAATTAATTAAAATGTGTAAAGCGCTTTGAAAGATTCAGGAGAAAAGTGTTAAACAAGTGAAAGGTATAATTAGTCATAATAAGTTAGCACGTATTATAGACTTTTCAGAAAGCAGGTCGACTTTTATTAAAATGGCACTTTTGCGGGAATCTCTGAAGACTAAGGAAAAACACAAGGAGATGCTGACGGGCTCGTTTTCATTTCAACTGATTTCAGTTTTAAAAAATGAGTGATGGATTCTTTTTCTGAGCAAGTCCGAGCTGTCGTCCTAAAAATGACATTCCCTTGAGACAACTAGCGCTTTAGCAATCGCCATAAATAGACTAGAATCCAATTCCACCGATTCCCAGTTCAGCTCTCCTTCCACTAAGCCGAGCTGCCTTCTATTACGTGCCTATTATGGGCCGAGTCCCCGAGTAAATACAAGATAATCAGAGTCCCTGTCCGACGGGGCTCAAAATATAAGACCAAATATCTTATCTCCATTTTGGAGATGAGGAAGCTGAGGCCCAGAGCGGTTAAATGAATTACCCAAGGACACCTAGTAGGCAAGAAGCGGAGCTGGGATTAGAATCTGGGTCTTCTGACTCCTGTACTCCTTCCAGTTGGCCACATTACCTTTCTAAAGTTAGAGTTGATTGGGATCTGTGGAGTAAAAGTAGGGAACTGTTTGACTGAGGCACCTCTCACTCCAATTCCCATTTAAGGAGATGGGAGGACGGGCTCTTGTCAAACATTTTGTTTACTTTCCGAGGCAGGCAGCACGGCCTAGTGGAAAGCACCTAGTGGAGAGTGTCTTTGGGGCAACTCAGTCTCTGCCATTCCATTTTAACCTCTCACGCTACTGCAAAAGCAAGAAGTTGCGAGAACCAGGAAGCAAATCCCTTGCTCCCTCCCCAAAATCTGTCATAGTAGCTCCATGCCTAGCGGGCCTGCTAGTCCCAGCAACCCAGAGGGCCAAACGCCCAGTCACTGGATTGCTTCTCCCTCCATTTCTTTTCCCTTCTTCCCTCGCCCATCTCCAAAGTATGTTTGGCCAGGTCGGAGACAGTCGAGCACTCCTCGGCTCAGCTGAGGCAAGGCTAAAGCCCGTATTTTGGGCCTAGGCACTACCCCGCTGTGTTCCGCGTGCCTAATACTCTGTAAATACTTTTATGTCTGTCTTCCCCGTTAGAGTGTAAACTCCTTGTGGGAGCGGAGCGTGTCTCTTCCTCTTTGTTTTACCTTTTCAAGTGCTTGGTACAACCAGTGGGTACTCAGTAAAGACTTCTGCTAGTTCTCCTGCCTCTGCTAATGCTATCACTATTTTTACTCCAATTTTCCTGCCAGAAAAGATTCCAGAACCGTCAGTCTCTCGGTCTGAGTCTTTTAAGATCAGTATCAGAGGATTTGGGAGTCCCTCATTAGACTGTAAGCTCCCTGGGGACAGGGATGGCACCCATTCAAGTGCTCTGAACCCAGAAGGCTCCAATGAAAACTGTTTTTACTGAGGCAGGAACTAGGGATGCTGAAGAGCTCAATTTGTTGGGTGCAGGACCAAGGTAGAGCTCCAAAAACAAGCTTTCTGACTTTCTCCCTAGCCTAAGTGTTCGCCCTACTGCCACTGACTGTCGACAGCCAACAAGTTCTCACTTTATAAGGCAGGTGACACGGCCCAGTGGAAAGAGCGTGGTCTGGGAATCAGAAGCCCTGGGTTCTGCCACTCGCCTGCTGTGTGACCTTGGGTAAGTCACTTAACTTTCCTTTGCCTCAGTTTCCTCGTCTATAAAATGAGCATGAAATACCTGTTCTCCCTCCATCTTAGACTCTGTGATCCCCAGGTGGGACAGGAACTGAGACTGGCTTGATTATCTTGTATCTACCCAGTGGTTAATAGAGCATTTGCACATAGTAAGTGCTTAGCGCTTACTGTGCATCATTATTTCTGTGCTTTTAACCTGCCCCATTAGGGGCCCAGAGCACCACCCGGTCTGCTCCTAGAGATGAAAAGCCCTGCTTCCTCCGAAACTCGTTTTGATCCTGTTGATTCCCCCAGCTCTCTTCTGACATCAATGCTGAGAACCGACCCGTAAAATAGGTCGGAGCGTCGACTCCATTTTATGGGTGCAGTGACTGCTTGGGCCCGAGGGAACCAGATGGGGCAGGATTAGAACGTGCAACCTCGGGTGGGTTTGCAGACCTAGACTCTGATCCTCGGAGGTGGGGGAAGGAGGGGAGGGATGGCTTCCTCCTGGGAAGAGGGGGTTTTCACCAAGCCCATTCTCCTTCAGCACGAAATCCCTGTGCTTAGCAAGTCCAAAGATCATCCACTCCTTTCTAGTCTTGGAGGGTGGAAGAGGGGCATCCTATCAGAGTTTACTGATACGCTTAATCTGCTTGGCCTTCTTCGCCTCCAAAAGGTAAAGGAGTTATTCATCTTAGTGCCTACTTGAGCTATTTTTTCGGGCCATTCTTCACCCACTCATCATGGTGACATTTTCCCCTGCCACCAGCGGCTGCTTTGCCTTTTGCAATAGGACCCTTTGCAAACAGACCCTCCGGCCTGGAATTCCAACTCCGGGAGTGACGGCGCAGTGGTTCCGCTCCTTGCCATCCGGTGCTAGACCCCCTTGAGTCTAGTGCCACCTCTGCCCTGTCCCAGAGTTCGAATCTGGGCACGGGCCTAGAATCTTCTCCGTGGAAAGAGCCCGGGCTTCGGAGTCAGAGGTCATGGGTTCGACTCCCGGCTCTGCCACTTGTCAGCTGTGTGACTGTGGGCGGGTCCCTTAACTTCTCCGTGCCTCGGTTACCTCATCTGTCAAATGGGGATTAACCGTGAGCCTCACGTGGGACGACCTGATGACCCTGTATCTCCCCCAGCGCTTAGAACAGTGCTCGGCACATAGTAAGCGCTTAACAAATACCAACATTATTATCTTCTTCTCCCCGTCCGCCCTCTAACCCCGGGGGCCAGACCTGCTCTGAGAGGATCGGGTATCCTCAGCTTCTTGAAGTCTCCCTAAATGGGAGTCGATTTCCTCTGGTTTTCCAGGCAGGGGTCCCGCAGAGACTCCCTGAAGCCCGCTGGAGGTGGAACCGCCTGCCTCTGAGGGCCCCCATCAGTAACGAATGACTCCCCCAACACCCCCCCTGGTACGGTGATGGGAAACGGGCCGTCAGGGCCTGCTTGTGGTTGATGCCCCCCACCCCCACCCCTTGGATCTGCCCACCCTCTTTGAACCCCACCCTTCCCTGGCTTCTGGGAGGCCCCCAAATAGGGAAGATGGGGGTGAAGGGACTGAATGGAAAGTTCATCTCCCTACCTCGACTGACTTTTTTCCCTCTGCTCCCTCTACCCCCCCGACTTCACCTCTCCGCACCCAAACCCTCTTCTCCCCCCTTTCCCTCTCCTCCTCCCCCTCTCCCGTCCCACCCCCTCGGCACCGTACTCGTCCGCTCGACCGTATAGATCTTCATGACCCTATCTATTTCGTTTAATGAGATGGGCATCACCCTGATTCTATTTATTTGCCACTGTTTTCGTGAGCCGTTCTTCCCCTCGACTCCATTTATTGCCATTGTCCTTGTCCGCCCGTCTCCCCCGATTGGACTGTGAGCCCGTCAAAGGGCAGGGACTGTGTCTGTTGCCGATTTGTCCATTCCAAGCGCTTAGTACGGTGCTCTGCACACAGTGAGCGCTCAATAAATACTACCGAATGAATCTCTCTGTGGGTAGGGAATGTAACTTTTTACCGGTACCTCGTCCTCACCCAAGCGCTTGGTACGGTGCCCCGAGCACGTACGAGCGCTCAATAAATACCACTGAATAAACGGATGAATGAACTTCTGCCCCAAAGGGGCGGGTCATACGTGTAGCAGAGGGGTCAACCCCTTCGGGGAGGGGCTGCAGGGCCGAGCTGGAGGAGGCGGGGCCCCTTTACCTCTCCTCTCCGGCTCCTCTTCTCCCTCCTCTCCTTGGTGGCCGAGGAGCATCGGAGGGCAGGGAGCAGGGCTCCGAAGATGCAGAGCCCGCAGAAGGAGCATCTCTACAAGCTGCTGGTCATCGGGGACCTGGGCGTAGGCAAGACGAGCATCATCAAGCGCTATGTCCACCAGAACTTTTCCTCGCATTACCGCGCCACCATCGGGGTGGACTTTGCGCTGAAAGTCCTGCACTGGGATGCCGAGACGGTGGTGCGGCTGCAGCTCTGGGATATTGCAGGTGAGAGGCCGGGGGGATGCCGAGGGATCCGGGGAAGGGGACGAGGGCGCACGGAAATTTGGGGCTTCCTCTCCGGGCTTTGGATGGGGCAGATCTGGCCCCTGAGTTTCCCACCCCCTCTTGGACTTGCCCTGGGCTTTTCTGCGCTCGTTGCGGCCAACTTTCTGGAACCGTTGCTTGAAAATGCGTGCTTCTCCCCGCCCTCCAGCCCTTTCCGCCTCTCGTAGTGCCGCCCTCTCCTCCCCCAGCCCTCCCTCCCCTTCCTAGCGTCCTCTCCCAAGCGCTTAGGACAGTGCTCCGCGCACAGTAAGCGCTCAATAAATAAAAGACGACTGAATGAATCCTCCCTCAGGTCTCTCCCCTGCATATCGTCCCCTCCCGAGCGCTTAGTACAGTGCTCTGCACACAGTAAGCGCTCAATAAATACGACTGAATGAATCCTCCCCCAGCTCCCTCCCCTTCATAGCGTCCTCTCCTAAGCGCTTAGTACAGTGTGCACACAGAAAGCGCTCAATAAATATGACCGAATGAATCCTCCCCCCAGTTCTCTCTCCCCTTCTTATCGTCTTCTAAGCGCTTAGTACAGTGCTCTGCACACAGTAAGCGCTCAATAAATACGATTGTATGAATGAATCCTCCCCCAGCTCTCTCTCCCCTCCTCCCCCAGGGCTGGCTCTCTCTTTCTCTCTCTCTCTCCTCTCCCCCAGCTCTCTTTCTCCACCGTATCCCCTTCGTCTCTCTCCCCCTTCCTCCCCCAGCTTTCTCCCCTCCTCCCAGAGCGCTCTCTCTCTCCAATCAATCAATCGATCAATCAGTCATCCATGTATTGGGCACTTACCATGTGCAGAGCACTCTACTAAGCTGTTGGGAGAGTACAATATAAGGGACACATTCCCTGCCCACAACGAGCTTACAGTCTAGAGAGGAAGACAGACATTAATGTAATTCTCCCCCAGTTCTCTCTCTCCACTGTATTTCCTTCAATTCTCTCCCCTTCTCCCTCAGCTCTCTCCCCCGCCCCCACACACCACTTCCCTCTTGATCTCCCTGCCCCTCATCCCTTCCCAATTCCAGATCCCATTCCCTCTTTGTTTCCCTAGGCTTTCTACCTCCTCCTTCCCCCTTGCTGGGGGGCAGAGTCCCACATTATTGTACATCCTGAGCTTCAGGTCAAACACCTTTGCTTATCTTTTGCACAGTGATGATAAAAGCCCCTGCCTTTCTTTTCCCCATCTGTATCTTTAGGATCATTTCAATCACCTTCATTCTTTTTAATGGCGTTTAAGTGCTTACTGTGTGCCAGGTACTGTACTAACTGCTGGGGTAGATACAAGAAAATCAGGTTGGACACAGTCCCTGTCCCACGTAGGGCTCACGGTCATAATCCTCATTTTACGGATGTGAAAACCGTGGCACAGAGAAGTAAAGTGCCGTGCTCGAGGTCCCACAGTGGACAAATGGCAGAGCTGGGATTAGAACCCATGTCCTTCTGACTCCCGGGCCTGTGCTCTATCCGCTAGCCCCCCGCTGTTTCTCCAGAGGGCTTTCCAAAGGCCACAGTGCTCATTCCCAGGATTGCCCCATGACATTTCCCTGGGAGCAGGGCAAGGGAGCAAATTTTCTTCTCTTACGGCCTCGAGCGCCCTTGGGTATTAATGATAATTTGGTATTTGTTAAGGGCTTACTATGAGCCAAGCACTGTTCTAAGTGCTGGGTAGATACGAGGTAGTTAGGTTGTCCCACGTAGGGCTCACAGTCTTAATCCCTATTTTCCAGGTGAGGTAACTGAGGCACAGAGAAGTGAAGTGACTGGCCCAAAGTCACACAGCTGATAAGTGGCAGAGCCGGGATTAGAACCCGCGACCTCTGACTCCCAAGCCCAGGCTCTTTCCACTGAGCCACGCTGCTTCTCGTTGGCACCAGGGAGCGGAGTAGTTTACAAGAATCCCAACAGTGCCCAGAAGTGCAGGTCCGGGCAGAGCCCCTGACGGCCTCAGTGTGGTTTTATTAACTTAGCCCGAGCCTCACGTTCAGAGATCAGAAAAGGAATCAGATTCTTTTCATTCCTTAGAGATGCGACGCAGGTCTCGGAGTCTTTGTTGTGGGCCTTTGGTCTTGCACAGTGAGGGAGGAACTGCAAGCAGTAGGTTGAGTCTGGTAGGGGGTTTTAAAAAGTAGCACACCACACCAGTTTAAATTGTGTGTTTCTTTGATCTGACCCGATGTGGGCCATCGCGAGGGTAAAATTGGAATGTTCGGGCCTGTTTACCCAGAACCAGCCCTCAGTTTAGAAAAGTCAGCACATCGAGTATGAGTAAATTTACATTTGAAACACTTAAACATGGCTTATTACAAAAGCAAGTCTCCCGACTTTTTTTGGTTTTTGTTGAGGCCCGGGAGGGGTTAGTAGAGGAATTTCCAATTCAGAAAGGCGTTGGTCATGTGCTAGCAGATCACACGATAAAGCTTTTGCAGGCAGAGACTTGATCGGCAGGCATCTGTGCCCACAGCTCTTACCCTAGCAGTTACCGTGACAGGAAGGAGTCCAGCTTAGTTGCAGTCAGCGGGAAGCAGATTTGAAATTGGCCTGATCGATCAGATAAGTGTTTAAGCTGTGTCTCGTCGCTCACGCTCCCTTCAAACTCTATTTCCAGCTGAAATGTGAGTAGGGCCCTCGCTGTTCAGTTCCACCTCTCTGATATAATAATGATAATGGTATTTGTCAAGTGTTTACTATGGGCCAAGCACTGGGGTGGATACAAACAAATAGGGTTGGACACAGTCACATGTGGGACTCATAGTCTCAATCCACATTTTACAGTTGAGGTACCTGAGACACAGAGAAGTGAAGTGACTTCCCCAAGGTCATACAGCAGCCGGGATTAGAATCCATGACCTTTTGATTCCCAGGCCCATACTCTATTCAAGTTTCTCTTCTGACTTTTAGTTGGAAATCCGCCGGCCTCTCGCCCACGTCCTGCCTCTGGCCCGGATGCCCTCCCTCCTCAAATCCAACAGAAAACTACTCTCTCCCACTTCAAAGGCCCCTCCAAGAGGCCTTCACTGACTAAGCCCTCATTTCTTCTTCTCTCTCTCCCTTTTGTGTTGCCCTGACATGCTCCCTTCATTCATCCCTCATCCTAGCACCACAGCACTTATGTACATATCTGTAATTTATTTATTTGATATCTGTCTCCCCCTCCAGACTGTAAGTTTGTTGTGGGCAGGAAATATGTCTGTTATATTGTTATACTCTCCCAGGCACAGAGTTTGGTGCTCTGTGCTCGGTAAGCACTCAGTAAATATGATTGATTTTGGGTCGATTCCCAGGCTAGACTTCAGAAGTTTTCCCTGGGTGGATATCAGGTGAAAGGAAAGAACAGAAATTTAAATCTACACCCCTCTTAGTTAAAACCCCTCACTTCAGGATTTAGAGAAAGAAGTTGTAACTATTATGAGCGGCATAGCCTAGCGGAAAGACCGTGGGCCTGGGAGTCAGAAAATCGGGGTTTTAATCCCAGCTCCTCTACTTGCCTGCTGTATGGTCTCGGACAAGTCATTTGCCTTCCCTGTGCCTCATCCTTAAAATGGGGCTTCAATACCAGTGCTCCCTCCTACTTAGACTGTGAACCCCATATGGGTCAGGGACTGTCCCCAACCTGATTATCTAGTACCAACCCTAATGCTTAATAGAATGCTTAGCAAATAGTGCTTAACAAATACCACAATTATTATTATTACTATCAATGATAAGCCAGGGATCAACCACCCACTTCCCTTAAGAACACTTACGCAGCCATGTAGTTTAATCTTGAATAGAGTAATGCGTTCACTTTTTTCTCCCTCCTGTCTCATCCTCATCCCCTGACCTTCTTCCACCTCCTTCTCCCTTTCAGTTCTTTCATAAAAGTACTAGTTTAGCAAGGGCGATTTTCAGAAGAAAGAGCAGTAATACCCTATGTCTAAATAAACAGTAATAATAATAATAATAATAATAATGTTGGTATTTGTTAAGCACTTACTATGTGCCGAGCACTGTTCTAAGCGCTGGGGTAGACATAGGGGAATCAGGTTGTCCCACGTGGGGCTCACAGTCTTAATCCCCATTTTACAGATGAGAGAACTGAGGCACAGAGAAGTGAAGTGACTTGTCCACAGTCACACAGCCGACAAGTGGCAGAGCTGGGATTCGAACTCATAAGCCCTGACTCCAAAGCCCATGCTCTTTCCACTGAGCCACGCTGCTTCTCCAGTAGCCCCTTCTAGACTGCCAGCCCCTTCCGGGCAGGGAACACGTCTACTAAATATGAATAGTGTATTGTGTATAGTATGTTTAGTATTATAGTGTACAAGAGCTTAGTACAGGGCTCTGCACACAGTAAGTGCTCATTAAATATGATTGATAGATTGATCCAGACGACAAGTCTGCGTGATAAATTTGAACAGAGCAAAGGGCAACCTAGGACATGATGTACGAGTTCCTGGATATTAACATTTCACCAACACTGGCAGAATCCACAGCTCCATCCCAATGTTTAGAAACACCACAGTTATTATTATTATTATCAGAAGTAGAGTTTAAAGCCATTCTGCCATCATTAATGATAATGATGGTGTTTATTAGGTACCTACTATTTGCCAAGCGCTGTGGTAGACACGAGATATGTAGATACATAGTCGCTGTCCCACACGGGACTCACCATCTAAGAAACAGGGAGAGCAGATGTCTTATCCCTGTTATACAGGTGAGGAAAATGAGGCCCAGAGAGATTAAGTTCTTTGTTCAAGGTTTGTCAGCAGGCCAGTGACAGAGTTCTCCCTTCTGGAACCATTCTAGGCCCTGGTGCCAAAATCCATTCCTTCCCACAACTTCCCCATCCTCGGGTCTCCAGAAGGAGGTTACATTCAATGGGAAAGTTCCGTCACGCACCTGGAAGCACTTAGCTCCTAAGTGAGTTTGTGCTAAAGTGAAAATATAGGGACTTCCGATTGCCAGTGAGTTTATCAAACAGCAGATATGCAGACCCCGGTGAACTCAGGGCCTTTTATATGATCAGAGTTTTCAATACCGCACTGGCAGAACTGTGATTGGGCCTGAGATCTTTCCACTAGGCCACACTGCCGCTCTGGGATGAAGTGGGACAGGACCAGTCTCTCTCTTCAGAGTAGAGTCTGCATTGTTGGAAAATTGCCAGTCCAATCCTGGCATGGGCATCTCAGAAGGCAGTTTTAGGTTTAAGGCGACGTTGGTCTTGACTTTTAAGGTGGTGGAGGTACCACAGTTCACTGGGTTGATTGGTATTAATCCTGGGCCTTTTTTATGGAACTTGTTAAGTCCTCACTATGTGCCAAGCACTGGGGTTGATACAAGATCATCAGATTGGGCAAAGTCCCTGTCCCACATGAGGCTCACAGTCTAAGTAAGAGAGAGTAGGATTTAACGCCTTATTTTACAGATGAGGAAACTGAGACACAGAAAAATTAAGTGACTTGCCCAAGATCACGCGGCAGATCAATAGTGGTGCCAGAATTAGGACCTAGACTGTCCGACTCCGGGCCTGAACGTTCCACTAGGCCACGCTGCTGAGTTTGTGGGCCTTCACACAAAATATCTCACAGACCTCTTCACAGACCTCTTCCAACACCACCACCGCAGCCTGAATCTGGCCAAAAAAGTGACTTTTTCTGATCCAAGCTAATTGTCTTGGATGTACTTCAGTGCTTAGCAAAGTGTTTGGCACATAGTAAGCACTTAATATCACAGTTATTATTATTGTGGGTAGCAAATCAGGCCCGACCGATAGAATTCCCAACCAACTCTACTGTATTGTACTCTCCCAAGCACTTAATATAGTGATCTGCGCACAGTAAGCACTCAATAAATGCATTCGATTGATTGATTGCTTGCTTGAAGGCCCCGCTATATAATCCAAGGAGGGAACTTTGGATTCCACCCACATTGAATGCCAGACTAGGAAAGCTTAAACGAAAATGGCTGTCAGGGCATCCCAGAGACTTTACAACCAACCTCAGAAGACACCAGAGTCACCATTTTAATTTTACCTTTCAGGTGAAGGGCTGCCCCTTCCCCTCCTATATCACTGGTCTTGTTTTTCTCAGGACTCCTTGTCTAGACTCCTAATATAACTTAATCTCCCAAAACAACACACACAGTCACATATAACATACATGCACGTACTCGTATACGTGTGTCAGTGGTTTATTTGTACAACCTTAAGGCTGGACCTGTGCCATAGGTAACAAAAGCGAAGTCGTTTTTTTTTTTTTGAAGGGCAACTCACTATGTAAGGAAAACTCAAACAAGGCAAGTATTGAAAAACACATGATTTAGCCCTTCGTCTGATTAGTTCCCCGAAACAGATCATAAGACAGTATTATCAAGCCTAGGAGCGGAGGCAGTTGTGAATGATTGTAGCATTTTCCAGAAATGCCAGCTCCTCCCTGAGATTCTATCAAAGAGCAGTAGTGTTTGCTTCAGGTAGAAAAAAACCAAGTCGAATTTGGGAAGGATGGAAGTTCACCCATGAGGTTTTGGGTCATGTGATTTTTTTTTCTCCTTCTAACCCTGAATGGTTTCCTCCTAAGTAGAATGGCAGGAAAAGGTTTCTGGGCGGCAGATCACGGCGTGAGTATTTTCTGGAATCTCATATGTGTCCATTATTGAAAACTCTAACTTCTCCCAAAGTTCAAATTGTAATCAGATGAGGGGACTTTTGGATTAGCATTTTGTTGGGTTCCACATCCCAAATTATAATCAGACCCTTTCTTTGCTCTTGAAAAATTGTGGTTAAACTTTAAAAGCATTTTACTCCCTTACCATATGGTTATTGAAAAAGTTCAATTATTAATCCTCCCAACTCTTACTAAGCCACTCTATCTTATGCCGAGATGGCTTATCGAGAGGGTGAGGGCACAGGAGCGTAGTCTATTGCTGCTGAGATCTCAGAGATATTTAGTCCTTTGACCACAGACTGAACCAGTTCTTAGCAGCTGTCTCACAATGTGTGACCTCGGGCAAGTCGCTTATTTCTCTGTGCCTCAGTTACCTCAGCTGTAAATTGGGGTTGAAGACTGTGAGCCCCACATGGGAGACGGGCTGTGTCCAACCTGATTACCTCGTATCAACCCCAGGGCTTAGAACAGTGCTCACCGCATAGTAAATCTTTAACAAATATAATTATTAGAGAGCTGAGTATGGAATTGGCAAGAAGCACCGAGTACTATTTCAGTCTGTTAAAATGGTCTCTCGGAGGATCAAATGTACTGCTAATCCTAGCTCTGCCACTTGTCTGCTGGGTGATCTTGGCCAAGTCACTTAACTGTTCTGTGCTTCAGTTTTCTCAACTGTAAAATGGGGATTAAATACCTATTCTCTCTCCCCCTTAAACTGTGAACTCCTTCTGGGATGGGGTCTGTGCCCGACCTGATAATCTTTTATCTACCCCAGCACTCAGGACAGTGCTTGGGACATAGTAAGTGCTTAACAAATTCATTATCACCATCATGTTAATTTATTTCCCGTGAAACTCCCATTGAAATCCTCCTGGAGCGTGAAATAGTAATAACAACATTCATTCATTCAATAGTATTTATTGAGCGCTTACTATGTGCAGAGCACTGTACTAAGCGCTTGGAATGTACAATTCGGCAACAGATAGAGACAATCCCTGCCCATTGACGGGCTTACAGTCTAATCGGGGGAGACGGACAGATAAAAACAATAGCGATAAATAGAATCCAGGGGATGTAAGTAGCAGTAACAGATAGTATCTGTTAAGCACTTGTGTATGCCAAACAGTGACATATTCATTCAACGGTATTTATCGAGCACTTACTATGTGCAGAGCACTGTACTGATTGCTTGGGAGAATACAAAACAACAATAAACAGATAGATACAATAAAGCATATAGGACACAACCCTGTCGCCCAGGGGGCTAAAAATCTAAGGGAGAGGGAGAACAGGTATCTTAGCCTTATTTTACAGATGAAGAAACTGAGGCACAGATAAGTGAAGTGACTTGCCCAACGTCATACAGCAGACAAGTGACAGAGCCCGGATTAGAACCCAGGTCATCTGACTTCCAGGCCTGTGCTTTTTCCATTAGGCGACGCTGCTTTGGAATCCTCCTTCATCTAGGGAGCGATGTTTACAGTGATGCTAGAAGCAGGTGCTTTTCCTCTTTGTTGTTCCAGGACAGGAAAGATTTGGGAACATGACGAGGGTCTATTACCGCGAAGCCCTGGGGGCATTCATCGTCTTCGACGTGACCAGGCCGGCGACGTTCGACGCGGTGACCAAGTGGAAAAGTGACTTGGACTCAAAGTTGACTCTTCCCAGTGGCAAACCGGTGTCCGCGGTCCTGTTGGCCAACAAATGTGACCAGGGGAGAGATGTGCTCGTTAACAACGGCCTCAAGATGGATCAGTTCTGCAAGGAGAACGGCTTTGTGGGCTGGTTCGAAACGTCAGCGAAGGTAATTTCCCCCGGAAAAAAAGATAGCCGAAGTTCAGCACCAGAGGGAAGGAAACTAATAAGCCGACTGTGGTTTCAGATGCCTTTTTAGAAGCTAGCAATTTCATGGAAATTTAGAGTGCACTTATAGATAAATCATTATAATAAAAGCGAAGGGTCTCAGGGTCACACAGAGTGATGGATTTGTAAGCAGTGATTGCAGACATTATCCCAAATGTAAGGTGCCTCAGAATGTCGTGGGGTCTCAACTCATCAAATGTTTCACAAACAAGGCAGATTTACCATGAAATTCCTTCCTCATACGCGCTAGTTGATATAAATGACAACTTTCATTCCCCTGTTTCCCGGGTGAGTTCCTTGAAGGCAGGGACCAAGGATTGTATTTTTTTTATGGTATTCATTAAGCGCTTACTATGTGCCAGGCATTGTCTTCGGTGCTTGGGTAGATACGAGATAATCAGATTGGACACAGTCACTGTTCCACTTGAGTCTGTAAGCACTTTACAAATGCCATTATCATCCTCATTTTCCGTTCCCATTTTATAGACGAGGTAACTGAGGCACAGAAAAGTTAAATGAGTTGCCCAAGGTCACTCAGCAGGCCGGTGGCGAGCCGGGATTCAAATCCAGGTCTTCTGACTTCCAGACCCGTGCTCTTTCCACTAGGCCACTAGGTCATGACACGTCTCTGTTGTGTGTTTCCAAAGCCTGGGACCGTCCTCTGCTCGCCATTAATGGTCGATCAGTGCTCATGACAACGGTGACGAGGTGTGGTGTTGTGATCGGGTGTGATTGAGACTGTGCGCTCCTTGTGAATAAGAATCATATCTGCCAACTTTATTATATTGTACTTTTCCAAATGTTTAGTACAGTGTTCTGCACACAGTAAGCGCTCATTGAATTTGATTGATCGATTGAAAGTTACTGCCACTTGAAAAGTGCTAAGATTCCATGGGATTAATAATGATAAGTAATAACTTGAATTGCATATAGTGCTTTGATTTTCCAAAGTGCTTTCGCAAGCACTTAGAACAGTACTCTGCACACACTAAGCACTCAATAAATACCATTGATTGATTTCACGTTACTGACCTTATTTTTCATCCTTACAACATCCCTTGGAGGTACAGAATAAATTCACCCCCTTTATGGATGAGGAAACCGAGACCAGAGAGGTTAAGTGACTTGTCCAAGGCCACACAGCAGGCCAAGCAGGGACCTGAACTCAAATCTCCCAGGCCCCGACTTTTAAATTGATTTACTAAGCGATTGGGAGAGTACAATATAAGAAATTTGGTTTAATCTTCCCTGCCCACAAGGAGCTAACAGTCTAGAAGGGGAAGCTTATACACGGCCGCCCTACAATAAGGTTCTTGTGGTAATAAGTAATATTTCCTACTACTACTAATAATAATAATACTTGTTAAGTGCTTACTATGTGCCAAGCGCTATTCTGAGCTCTGGGGTAGATACAAGTTAATCAGCTTGGACACAGTCCCTGTCCGACATGGGGTTCACACTCTTAAACTCCATTTTAGGGAAGTCTAGAGAAGTAAAGTCACACAGCAGACATGTGGCAGGGCCAGAGTTAGGATCCAGCTCCTTCTGACTCCCAAGCCCGTGCTTTATCCACTAAGCCATGTTGCTTCTCTTTAATGGGTGCTTACTCTAGGCAAAGCACTGTACTCAGCACTTGGGAGAGTACGATATAGCAGAATGGGAAGGCCACCTTCCTTGGAAAACCTCAAACTTGGAAAACCTCACCCCAGATGGTTAAGGAATTATGGAGGTGTGTGGGTACTGAACAACAACTGAAGCCTTTAACAGAAAAACATTTCACTAATCCTGGGGCCAGGCCCAAAACAGGAATGTGAAAGCTTCCCTTCTAGACCGTAAGCTCCCGGTGGTCAGGGAACATTGGTTACAACCTAGGAAACGACCCTCTCCCCTTGTTCTACTGTGGGGTTCGAGTCAAAACGTGTAGAGAAAGCATTCGCACTGAATGAATACTTGACATCCAGTAAGTGTTTAATAAATGCATAGCATTTATCAAAAATGAATTTAAAAATTTATTAAAAAACAAAGACCCAAGAGGGTTTCCTTCCGATCTCCTGAAATTCCCTGACCGCGCACAAATCCATCTAGGTGAAAAGCCTCTTTTTTCCTAGAATTCCTTAGGAAAATGAACATTTTGAGGTATTAAACCGGACAGGAATGCATGAATAATGTACGGGAAGAAAGGACCACCTGGCTAGCTGCAAACCCCTTAAAGAGCATTATCACAACAATTTCTTTCCATTTGCCAGCAGTAAGAAAAGCTAATGAATTCATGCAAACTGGGAAAGCATCACTAATTTGGGGAAAAATGTCCCTTAGGTATTGTGTGTGAATGCGAGTAGCATTTCCACTCTGTTGTTTTATGCAACGAGCAAAAAACCTAATGGAGTTTCTTTTTCCCCTGTGGTGAGTGGTACTTGATCATTATCTTAATCCTTATTCTGTATATATCAAATCAGTCAAGTATTTCCTGACCCTTCTGTATTATTTTGTTTGAAAATTCAATCAATCAGTGGCATTTATTGAGCACTTATTGCATGTAGATAGTTAGGCTAAGTGATCAGGGGAGCGTAATAAGATAGAGCGGGTAGACGAGATCACTGTCCTCAGAGGAAGTTGTGCAGGCAGAAAGTATCAGTAGGTTCAAGAGGGTTTTTGAGAAATTCACAGACAGAAAGTCCAGAATAGATTACTGCGGGGGAAGTTTTTTGAGTGTTGGCTGGTCCTTTCCCTAAGCATTAGGATGGATTTCCAGGAGGGCAAGCACCTCACAGTTCCTCCATTCATTCATTCAAAAGTATTTATTGAGCGCTTACTGTGTGCAGAGCACTGTACTAAGCGCTTGGAAAGTACAGTTCAGCCCCAAATACTCCAAGCAGCCTGATGCCACCAGACCTCACCAAGCCTCACTAGACCTCAGGAGATATCGTGAGTTCTTGCCTTGCTTTCTCTTGATCACAATCGATCAAACTTGAACATACACTCAGTTCTCCTCAGCCTCTGGTGTTACATCCCTGGCCTATCTTTAGGAAATTGCGAGTCACAGTACGCACCGCCCTGCCTTCCTACACCATGCCACGTTCTCTCCAGAGAGATGCATAGTATGGGAAGGATGGTCCCTAATTCCTCACCGGCATTCTCGCCGGAGTGTCTCGTTCTTGGCTTTTGAATTTCTGCTTTGCTTGTTCTTAGAGTTGAACTTGTATCTGGGGTATCATTTACAAAAGGAGCTAGACTGACATTTGAAATCATTTCTCACATTATTAGTCTGTCTGCAGCACCTTTTTGGTCTTTGAGGAACTTGAATAATTCAGATGGGAGACATAAACATCCCCCGGCCTGCCCCGAAACGGAGACTGCTTATTGAAATCAAAAAATACAGACGGAAAATCCATGATAGCTAGCGGGTCGAGCAGTTCAAATAAGTAATAATTTATTTCTTTTATATCCTGGCCTAATGAACTCTCCAGAGGATTTTGGGTGTGTGCTTAGAATCTGCTATTTAATTCTGAAACTTGTGGCTGTGGATTCAAGCAGCTCTGCCCTGTCTTTAAATCCACTGTATTCCCAGCTGCAGGTGCTTGCTTGATGATTTTCTTGTTCTGGCAAAGTTTTTAGGCTTTAGGGCTAAGAAGGAGAATTAAGGATGGAATCCAGGGACTTGGCCCAGAGGAAGGTAATGGCATGTGACACACCTATGTGAAATTAGTGGGGTTTGGCTATAGAGACAAGACCTTTCAGAATCAGCACTACGCTAGTTCTTATTCAATATCGGCGTGGGGGAGGGGGCATAGTGGTTATTCAGGAATCCAGGACACCCACTTCTAAATTCCCCACCACCATCACCTTGACCCACAAAAATATTTATACATATATGTGTAAAAAAAAAAAAAAGCTAAAAACTGGCCTGCCCAGTATAAAATTGGATTGGTGGCCACTCAATCTAAGATCGCCCCAGGGATTCTGATGTTGTGCTTGTGAACATACAATATAACAGAGTTGTTAGACACATTCCCTGCTCACAGTGAGTTTACAGTCCAGATGGGGAAGAGTGTCATTAAGATAAATAATTATGGATATCATTTCTTGGACCTTGTTCTTCCTTCCTCTTTCACTATCTGTAAGTCATTTTTATCTTTTTCCCCTTTTAGATTTTGAGCTTGATGAAGGCAGGGAACCTCTGTACAACCAGTTTCGGTGGCAACCATGTTGCCGTGGTAACGATCTAGTTTTCAGACCCACGTTCATTTCCCGTCAGGGTCAATGAATCTTGTCTCTGTTGTTCGGAGAATGGATTCCTTGTTTTGAAAGCCGGTCATCATCAAGACAAGTTAGTTGATTTCTCCCTTGCTTTTTGCTCATCTTCTCTATCGATTTCCTTTCTCGCTTCCCTTCCTCCCCCCAGTGTAATTCTCCTCCTTCCTCGGGGCATCTTGTCGTCTGTTTTCCGGGCCTGGCCAACTGTGGATGACGACCCTGATTTAGAGAATCCCCTTCCTCGTTTTCGTCTACATCTGCTCTGTTGTTGAGTGCTCTATTGATTTCCTTGAGGCACAGACTTGGGGGACAAAATCAATATCCCATTAGACATAACAGAGTAGCGGGAGCAGCAATTCATCAAAGATCTGTCCGGCAGCCTAACAGGCTAGGTCAGTGTCCAGAGATTGGGTTAGACCGGAGAAAGAGTTCAAGGGTATTTTAGAGTAATTACTTTGTCTGTACCTAAGCCCGGAATTCTGCTGCTGAACAAGAAATGACGAAAAATAAGGAGCTGTGAGTCCCTCTCATTGAATTAAGTAGAGTACGTCGGCCTGAGACATGTTGTGAGGATGTGTTTGCTGTCAAAGTCTGTTTGCCTTGATGGCGTCCCCAGTGAAAAATCTCTTGTCCTCCCAATTCTGTCAGTACCCTTTTATCGTGGACTGATGTGAACTTTGCACAGGACATTCAGATTCTTTCTCTGCTAAGGAAAGATATCAACACAGCCAATGGTAGATGTGGAGGATTCAGCAGTTGGAAGCCAACTGCAAAATTAAAATCATAGATAATCCCAAAACCTTAATTGAATCATTAGTTTCCACTTTTTCTCGATCCCCAAACTCTTTCAGAGTTGATTTGTTGGTGTTTCATGATCTCTTCCTGATGATGATGATGATTATTAACATTAATAGAATCAATTATTACTTTATTATGATGCAAAAGCACTTAAATACTATTATCATATAATTATCATTTGTTAATATGGTAATATAACAACTGTATAATAGTAATGGTATTTTTTAAGTGCTTACTATGTACATTGTGCTAAATGCTGCAGTAGATACAGGATTTTCTAATTAGACACATTCCCTGTCCCGAAGTCTGAAAAAGAAAGAGAGAGAGGAGGGGGTTCATATAAATTTTAACAGATGAGGTAGATGAGGCACGGAGAAGTGAAGTGACTTGCTCAAGGTCACACAGCAGGCAAGTGAAGGAGCCGGAATTAGAACTCAGGTCCAGGTCATTCTGATGCCCAGGCCCTTGCTCTATCCTTTAGGGTTTTCGCTCTATCTTTGCAGGCTGAGACAGAGCTGTTCAGCAGATTTTCTGTACAGTTTTCAGTTCGAACTCGGCAGTGCAATTTTTTTAATTGTATAATAGGATTTCCTGGGACACTCTGCTCAGTTTAGGGCTCCTTGCTGATTGTTTCGGGGGGTGAAATAGAGTCAGAAGGCACTATCCCCGTCCTCAAAGGGTTTAGAGTCTAGCAGGAGAGGAAGACGCAAGATAATTTACGGACAGACGAAAGGAATAATGGAAGTGTAGAAGAGTAAGTGCTGCAAAAGAAGGATAACGGTGCACAGGATTCTGAAGTATCTCAGAGGTAAAGTGTGACCATGTTAACATCACCAGAGTATCATTATCATTATTATTATTATTATCATTATTATTTTTAGAATTCTATTTTGGACCACTGAGTTTGACTGAGGAAGGTGTTGCTTTACCTGTGACTTTCTCCTTCCACTCCTGACCCCGAAGAAAAATGGAGAATATTTCCAAGGACATTTCCTTGATCGGGAGTTGAACGCTAACCTATTCAGTGATGTCAGGGCAAAAGCATTCAAATTAATGGGCTTCAGAATGGAGGCAAGATGAAAGCATTCCTTTGTTGGATCTTTAAAACGAGAGATTTTACCCAGTTTAGCTAAACCGGCCATTTATTTTAGTGTCTATCTTCCCTGCTTAATGATAAGCCCCTTAATCATGTCTACTAATTCTATTTTACTCTCCAAGCGCTTAGTACAGTGCTCTGCAACAGGGTAGGGGCTCAGACAGATGGGTTGAAGTTCGTTTTTGGAAGGAGCTGTTGCTCTCTGCTTGACTTCTCGCCACGGGATGGCTTCTAGCCAGTGATCCGTCCTAATTGCATTTCACGGGTCCCTGAAAAAGTCTTGATGCTTTTGAGGAATGTTGTATACCCCTCTCAAAACCTGCATGGGGATGAGTAGGGTGTTGGCTTTTACTAGGGGAGCTAAACGAGGAGCAGGACCAGCACACGTGGAACGTGAATGTTTCGGGCAAGGGAATGTTAGGTTAATAATGTTGGTATTTGTTAAGCGCTTACTGTGTGCAGAGCACTGTTCTGAGCGCTGGAGTAGACACAGGGGAATCAGGTTGTCCCACGTGGGGCTCACAGTCTTAATCCCCATTTTACAGATGAGATAACTGAGGCACCGAGAAGTTAAGTGACTCACCCACAGTCACACAGCTGACAAGTGGCAGAGTGGGATTCGAACCCGTGACCTCTGACTCCAAAGCCCGTGCTCTTTCCACTGAGACACACTGCTTCTCGTAGGTTGTAGGGCCCGAGGTCGGAAATGAAATCAGTCAGGCCTAGATGGAGGTGCCTTTTCAACTAAGTGCTTGGGAGAGTACAAACAGTTAATTGATGCTATTTACTGAGCACGTACTGTGTAAAGAACACAGTAAGTGCTAGGGAGAGTACAATCAATGGTATTTATTGAGATTTTATTGTGTACAGGCTGCTGTACTAAGTGCTTGGGAGAGTACAATGCAATAGAGTGTGTCTAACCTAATAATAATAATAATAATGATGGTATTTATTAAGTGCTTTCTATTTGTCGAGCACTGTGCTGGGGTATATAAGGTATTCAGGTTGGACACAGTCCCTGGCCCAAAGCATATAACAGTGCCTGGCACATACTGCACACTTAACAAATACCACATTAAAAAAAAAAAATCAGTTCTACCAAGCTGTGCAGGGGGCTTAAAAAAAAAATCCCCCAAAACAGAAAAAAAGCAGATATAGTGCTCTGCACTCAGTAGGTACTCAGTACAGTACTCTGCCCACAATATGATGCTCAGCACACTGTTCTGCACCTTTAGAAATACAATAAATGCTGCCTGTTAATACTGTGAAATCTGTCTAGAAAAGGAATTTGGAGGATGGGAGTTTTGACACCTCAAACATCCTCACCCTCCTTCAGGATTGAGCTCCAATAGCCATTTCAGTATACTTGCGCAAACGTGAGTTTCTTTTTCTCTCTCCAGGAAAATATAAATATTGATGAAGCTTCCAGATGCCTAGTGAAACACATCATCGCCAACGAGAGCGACCTAATGCAGTCGGTAGAGACGGATGTCGTACGACCACACTTGACGCCTCCCAAAGTGATCGGCTGTTCCAACTGCTCCAAATCCTAGATCCGGGGACCTCCGCAGATCTCACTGATCCAAGACTTGGGATAGGATATTGGTCATTCCTTCTGGGTGACGGGAAATGGGATTTACACAGAGAGTCCTGAAAGAGAGAAACCAAAGAATCTTCCTATTTTGTTAAACATTGTAAATCTACCAGCCCAGTGTTTACAGTTTTCCTATTGTTTAGTCTCTTCTAAAAACCCCTTGTCCTGCTCTAATCGCCAAGGCACCCCCAAGTAGAATCAGGCACTGAGCAGACATCCGTATCGTGCTGGGCTAAGGAGAAGGGAAGAAGGACCTTGTTTTTTGGGTAATCTCTTCCATTTTAATATCCTGCTACAAACAGAGCCCCAGCAATTATCATGATGAAAGCCCAGGACAGGAGACCCTTGCTTGGCTCTTGTTGTTAATGGTATTTGTTGAGCGCTTACTATGTGCAAGGTACCTTACTAAGCACTGGGATAGATACAAGGTAATCAGGTTGCACAGTCTGTGTCCCATGTGCGGATCACAGTCTTAATCCCCATTTTACAGATGAGGTAACTGAGGCACAGAGAAGTGAAGGGACTTACCCGAGGTCACACAGCAGAAGAGAGGCAGAACTGGGATTAGAACCTAGATCCTTTTGGCTTCCAGGTCCGTGCTCTGTCCACTAAGCCACATTCTGTTCACGTGAAAGAATGGTTCGGGAAGGCTCAAACTATTTATTGGGTCTGTCAGATTAAATTGTATCACTACCCTTAGACCCCTGAGCTGTGAGTTAGCTACAACTCCTGCTGGGAGTTCCAGCTGGCTTTCCCAAAATGTGTTCAGAATCATCTGGGGCTGATAAATGCTGCTCTGGTCAGTCCCTTTACTCACCCCTTGTTGCTTTGGCTTTCGAAATGTTTGTGAAACCAAAACCCCACCGTACCAACTGACCTCCCCTTGGTGTCTTTCCACCAGCTCCGTCTAATTAAAGCTGCCGCTTTGTATTCTCTTGTAACAAACAGGGCACACGTTTCCGAACTGAAAAATAAAACATTTGAGGAAGTGGGTTCTGTGTCCCCCGCACGGTTCCGGAAGGGGTCACCGGATGGGATGGATGGAGACAGCGCTCTCTGCCCGAAGCTGCCATTCCAAGAGACGTTGCCGGAGTTTGAGTTAAAAAGGAGCGGTGGAAAATCCTGAGAAAATCCCACACCTTCTACTCAGAGTTCAGTCAGTCCCCGGAAGAGCTGCCGTTTGCACTGATGGGAGTCCTGAGGGAGGGCCCTGTTCTCCTTAAATTTAAAAGGGAAAATCCTCTCATGCCTCTTGAAGGAGAAACGGATGCAACTAGAGAATAAAACACAAGAGAAGTCATCTGTCCTGTTGGAAATAGCGTGGTTGGTCACTGCCAACCAGACTGGTCCAGAGAGAGAGATTTATTAGGGAACTTAGGGTGTGGGCCAACATATTAGAGCAGGGAAGGTGATTTGACCCCTAGGCTTTATTTGCTTTTCAGAATTGCTTTTCTCCACAGGAAAACAGAAACAAGAGAGCAAAAGAGAATTTACAATCCACTAAACTGCAAGCTCCTTGAGAGCAGAAATCACATCCAACAACACTTTTGTATTCTACTTTCCCAAGTACTAAAAAAACAATCAGAAAACAGCTCGGCCTAGTGGATAGAGCACAGGCCTGGGAGTCAAAATGGTTTTAATCTTCGTTCTGCCATTTGCTGTGAGACCTTGGGCAAGCCACCATTGACAGTGACATCCTCAAACCAAAGAAAAATCAATCAAGAGTACATTGTAAACTCATTATGGGCAGGGAATGTGTCTGCAAATTCTGCTTAATACAGTGCTTTGCTCCTAGTAGGCACTCAATAAATACCAATGATTGATTGAGTGCATACTAGGTGTAAGAGCACTGTACGAAGCGCTTGGGCGCATAGAGTAAAATTAGAAGACATTAGAAAAGCAGCTCTGCCATTCATCCACGGTGTGACCTTGGACGAGTCACTTAACTGCTCTGTGCCTTAGTTTCCTCCTCTATAAAATGGGATTTAAATACCTGTTCTCTCCTCCTTCTCGAATGAGAGCCCCACATGGGAAAGGAACTGTGTCTGGTCCAGTTTTCTTATATCTACCCCAGTACTTAGTAGAGGGTTTGGCACATAGTAAGCACTTTAAAATACTCTAATTTTTATTTGTACATGATCCCTGCCCTCAAATTGCTTCCAATCTATCAAAAGAGACAGACACTAAAATGAACTACTAATAGAAGGAAAACCCAAGCGCTTATTACAGTTCTCTGTACACAGTAAGTGCTCAATAAATACATGAGTTAGTGTTTCAGTAATAAGCTATATAAGAAAAATACACAAGTACTCCAGGAGACTGTGGGTAACAAGCGCTTAGGTGTTGAGAAGTTCTGAAATGGCAGTTCTATGGCTGAGGAAGATTCAAATCTTCTTATCCTGAGTTTTTGCACATTTACGGGAAAATTCTCTCCTAGCCTGTGTAAGTTTATTTCTTTTTTTGAGTCATCGGGCTCAAGCAGCATTTTAATCCTTGCAGCACACACAGGGAATCCGTAATAACGGAAACAAAGCACTTGGTTTTTAGTTCTTTCAGATGGAACAGATTATCTTTGCTATTAAAACTGAACCTTCTTTCCAATGGCTGGAGAGAAGCCTTTTGCAAATGCTTGATTTTTTAAAAAATGTTATACTCCAAAGAAGTGTTATTATGTACTTTAATTAGCAAAGCATCTTATGCTATCAAATGAGCGCAACCTTTTGAAAATTCCAGTTGAGGCTCTGTGCCAGATGTAAAGTATGTTATTGATACTATGATAAAGTGACAGAATTTCATTATTCATAGAGTTTTATACTGCCAGAGTAATTGTCTTTCCAACCCTCTCATCCCCATCCTGAATATGAGCAAATAGGAAGGGATGCTTTTCAGAGAATCATCCAGGGAGGACAAAAACTACTGCCCAGTGAATAAAGAGTCAAAAAAAAGGAGACCGTTCTTCACTAAGATTGATCATTCTAATTCAACTTGGGAAATGCTAGCTACGTTTAGGTATGGTGGAAAAGGATCATAGGACCCTAGTGGACCCCAGGTTGAAAACAAATCAGAAATGCAGCACTATTATTAAAAAAAGCCATCTTCGTCGTACATTAAAGCAAGCAGGATTTGGAAGTAATTCATCTCCTGTAAAGGACTGCAATTGAGCACTGAATTGCATTTGAGCCTCCATGTTATCAGAGAGATGGGCGGAAATTTGAAAGGATAGAATGGGAATAGGATTTATGAAAAAAGGTTAAAGGAGCTGAAATTATTTTATCTGATAAAAAGGAAGTAGAAGAGCAACTTAATGAGTTTCTCCAAGAGCTGTGAATGTCCCCATATATATTATGATTTCATTTTAATTGCCATTCTCTTGTCCCTTGGTAAGCAAGACCAAAACCTAGAAATACATTCTAAAGAGAAAAGGAAAAGGCCCGTTTATAATAATAATGATGGTATATGTTAATCATTCACTATGTGTCAAGCACTGTTCTAAGTACTGGGGTAGAATCAAGGTAATCAGGTTGGACACAGTCCCTGTCCCACATGAGGCTCACAGTCTTACTCGCCATTTTACAGATGAGGTAACTGAGGCACCGAGAAGTGAAGCGACTTGCCCAAGGTCTCACAATAGACAGGTAACAGATCCGGGATTAGATCCCAGGTCCTTGGTTTCCCAGGTCCATGCTCTACTCACTAGTCTATGCTGCTTTTCAACATGGGGCCTGTTTGGGTGACTGATTACAGGGTGGAAAGAAGCAGTAGAAATAACGAAAAATGAATGCAATACTTTAAAGCCAAGGTGCATTAGTAGAACAGTGCTCGGCACATAGTAAGCGTTTAACAAATACCAACATTATTATTATTACATTTCCTACTTTGGGTGGCTCCTACACTTTTTGCCTAGAACTCTACAGAAGCCAGATTTATCCTCGATACTACTGGATACTCAGATACTGCGTGCATCTCGCTGATTTACTTTATATTACAATCCCAATTAGAAAAACCAGAAAGAGCAAAGCCTCCTAAAGATGCCCAGGTAGAGAGTCGATTAGTATCCCGTCTACTTTTGCAGGTATCCATTTAGTTTCCTCGGGGAACTAGTAAAACAATCAAGTGCAAACCCCAGTTGTGTCATTATGGAGAAATTCCTTTTTCAATTTCAAATGGGAGCCATATGGGAGGAATTTCCATATGGGCCTGTTTTTCTGCTTTTCCCAGTGGGTGAGAAAGTCTAATGCTAAGCCCCCTTAAGTCAGGCTGCTAAGCAGAATGACAGTGGTATTCATGAGGCACTTACTCTATTCAAAGCCCTGCCATAAATGCTGGGGGGAAATAAGCTGGTAAGAGTTAGAAATGATTCCCAGACCCCAGTGGGCTCAAAAACCTTTCATTCATTCATTCAATAGTATTTATTGAGCGCTTACTATGTGCAGAGCACTGTACTAAGCGCTTGGAATGAACAAGTCGGCAACAGATAGAGACAGTCCCTGCCCTTTGACGGGCTTACAGTCTAATCGGGGGAGGCGGACAGACAAGAACAATGGCAATAAATAGAGTCAAGGGGAAGAACATCTCGTAGAAACAATGGCAACTAAATAGAATCAAGGCGATGTACAATTTATTAACAAAATAAATAGGGTAATAGGTAAACTTAAAAATAAGCGAGGGGAAGGAGTTGGCCTCAGACACATAAGAATAGGTGAAATACAAAAAACAAAATGGAAAGAGCAGAACAATAACATGTAAAGAATGAAAGTTACAGGATACCATAGC
Source organism: Ornithorhynchus anatinus (assembly GCF_004115215.2). NCBI lineage: Eukaryota > Metazoa > Chordata > Mammalia > Monotremata > Ornithorhynchidae > Ornithorhynchus > Ornithorhynchus anatinus. The sequence continues at coordinate 27,288,021 of NC_041747.1, forward strand.
TAGAGGAAAAGTTTATAAACCTCATAGCTCAGAGGCCAACAAGACCATATTGAGAAGATTAGACTGTAAGCCCGTCAAAGGGCAGGGACTGTCTCTATCTGTTACCGATTTGTAGATTCCAAGCGCTTAGTACAGTGCTCTGCACATAGTAAGCGCTCAATAAATACTATTGAATGAATGAATGAGAAGCAGCACAGCTCAGTGGAAAGAACACGCAACTAAGGGTCAGGAGCCCTGGGTTCTAATTCTGGCCCTGCTGCCTGACCTTGGGCACTCTGTGCCTTAGATTCCTCATCTGTAAAATAGCGATTCAATCAATTTGTTGGATATATTGAGTGCTTACTGCGTGCAGAGCATTGTGCTTAACCCTTGGGAGAGTGCAGTGCAATAGAATTGCTAGGCTTTATCCCTGTCCTCAAGGAGTTTACAATAAAGTGTTCTCTTTCTCCCTTAAACTGTTAACCTCACGTTGATTCATTCAATCGAATTATTGAGCGCTTACTGTGTGCAAAGGACTGTACTAAACCCCATCTGGGACAGGGACTGTGACTGAGCTTGTTGTGGGCAGGGAATGTCTGTTTATTGTTATACTGTACTCTCCCAGGTTTTTAGTTCAGGGCTCTGTACACAGTAAACACTCAATAAATACAATTGAATGACTGAATAAATTATATGATTGTATTATGATCTCTCCTAGGCACATGAGCCTTTAACAAATACATCATCATTACTACTACTACTAATAATAATATTAAGAAAATCCAATTCCTTTATGAAACTATGATCCACACATCCAGCTGCCATAAAGTGATAGGCCCAAGGGAATATGACATCTGTACCATCAATCAGTGGTATTTATTGAGGACTCTGTGTGCAGAGCATTGTACTAAGCACTTGGGAGAGAACAGTACAGTGGACTTGGAAGAAATGATCCCTGCCCACAAGAACCTTACATTTCACATCCCTCTACAATCTTCACCAGAGATATCACCAGCAACAGTCTAGATACATTCATTTCCTCTCCCTTCCCTCGCCCATTCTCTAAAGGACAAACAAACCCGCTTGAAAATGGCAGAGAGAGAGGCAGCAGGAGGGAGGGCACGGTTTATTCTACCTGGATTATTCAAGAGTTGACGGAACAAATGGTGTGGACGGCCATACAAAAGCCTCCCCAAGAAAATGGCTACCGTTAGAGTTGAGAACAGATAAGCAGCAGATGGGCCTGCCAGAAAGCAGACAGACAACATGGGGGAACTAGCAAATTGGCGATTAGAGAAAGCAAGAGATAAAGCTTAGGGGAAAATGAGCGGCCAAATGAAATTCTACACTGAAAAAGGAAAAACTATAGGAATTACAAAAGCCTAAAAAGATCGGAATAAATTGGAATCATTAGTGATCGTCCTTTGGGCAGTTCTGATTCACGCAGGGCAGAACTGTAAGAGGAAATTACTCTAAGCAGGGAGTCTCTAAGAGGATATAGCGCTGTATCAGTCAGTGATATTTGCTGAGTGGTATTTATTATTACAGTCTAGAGGGGGAGGCAGACATTAATATAAATAAATTCCAGATATACGCATAAGTGCTGTGAATTAACCTGGATGAGTTATGACATCAGCTACATTCGTCAGCAGAACACATTTGAGTCTATTTAGTTTATCAGCCTTCCCCACCCCCCCGGAAAAATCCTTCAGCAAGTTCCATATCCAGGGAGGAATTGCTTTTCCTGAATTCATTTCAAGGCCCTGGTGCCCAAATCCATCCACTTCTGACTCCCAGACCCGAGCTCTATCCACTACACCATGCTATAAAGCCTCATGGATTGCCTACCCCACCTCTAAGGGAACTGAGTTTAGAGCCTGGCAATCTTTATGATAAAGGGCCTGGGAAATATTAAGGGATAATAATGAATGAAGTTGTAAGTGCTTTTAGAGATAGCATCAGAAAGCCATGATGATAGTGCTTTTTACATACACAGACCTTTTCATCCAGGGCCATGAAAACTGTTCTATCTCACTTAACTATGTTGATCTTAATGGGATGATGGAGATTGAAAGAGGGTGTAAATGAGGATGCTTAAGTTCCCCAGGAGCAACCCGAACATTCTCCATTTAGTAACATTTAGGACCTGGGTTCTAATCCCAGTTTGCTGCTTTGTGACCTCTAACAAGTCACTTAACTTCTCTGGGCCTCAGTTTGTTCATCTGTAATATTTTAAGTCCCATTTGGGACAGGGGCCATATCTGATTGCACGTTATCTACCCCGCTGCTTAATAGTAATTGCAATTGCTTAATAACAAAAGTAATTGCTTAATAAACACAATTATTACAATCCCCATTGGTTTCAATAGGACTTAGAATGAGTTCCCCAAGTCACCTTCATTCACTGGCTCCTTTTTTCAGGTATTTTTATAGCTCTCTGATTTCCCCTCTTGATTCTTTTCCTGGTTTTTACCCTGATTTCACCTCCCAGTCATTTTGTCACATGGGGTAATGAAAACATCTCTCTGTTGTCATTTCTCGTAGACGTTAATCCATAAAACTTCCCCTCATCCCACCTACTGGTGTTTTACTGGACTCCTTATTTTGCCTTTAATGAAACAGAATAACTTAAGCAACAGTTCAGTCCCTTTTGGCAGCCAAACCACACAGTTCAGACAAAAAACAAAACCACCCAAGAGATTACATTCTTGTCGAAATATAGGAATCCAGATCTCCTGGGGGCTCATTTCCTTGGCTGCTAGTCCATCTTTGATCTCCCCCTTCTCAGTGACACTGCTCACTAGTCCCAAAATATATTTCAGAATCTTACCTGGACTCTCCCTTCATAACAACCACCTCCTCCATCTTTGCCAACCTTCATTTCCCTCTAGCTGAAATCATCACTTGACTCATGGAAAAAGTTTAGCAGCTGGATGGTTTCCTTCAGTCACAAGATCGGACATTATCTCACCCATAAACCTTGGGGCAACTGAGGTGGAAGAGGCAGAGTCAATGAAAGATTTGAAAAAGTCCCAGCCTGTTTTGGATTAACAGTTAGACACTGAAACGGTTGAACTGTATCCAACCTCATTTTCTTGCATTCAGTTCAGTGCTCAGCACATAATAAGCACTTAACAAATACCTCAATTGCTATCATTATAATTTTTAATTATTAGTAGTAGTACTAGTAATAAGTAGTAGAGTGAAGATAGGAGATCCTCTTCTCCTTTGATGGGAGCTGCTGCCATTTTAATTCCCTGCTAAGATGTCTGTCTTCCCAGCTAGATTTTAAGATCCTTAATAATAATAATAATAATAATGTTGGTATTTAAGCACTTACTATGTGCAGAGCATTGTTCTAAGCGCTGGGGTAGATACAGGGTAATCAGGTTGTCCACTGTGAGGCTCACAGTCTTAATCCCCATTTTACAGATGAAGTAACTGAGGCCCAGAGAAGTGAAGTGACTTGCCCACAACCACACAGCTGACAAGTGGCAGAGCCGGGATTCAAACCCATGACCTCTGACTCCCAAGCCCAGGCTCTTCCCACTGAGCCACGCTGCTTCCCCATGTCTACTAATTCTATTGCACTTCCCCTAGGCCTAAAGCCAGTAAGTGCTCAATAAATACTATTGATTGATTGATTTCAATCATTCAGGCCATAGGGAACTAAGGAGGAAATGATCTGGAATCTCACTCACTTTTCGGGTTATTTGTCAGGTTTGGACAAGCAAAAGACTTCGTAGTCTTTTAGAGGAAAGGAGGTAGGGAGTATAAACAGGGCCTGTGTCTGATCTAATTGTATTTTATCCACCCCATTACATAGTACAGTGCTTAGCACATAGTAATTGTTTAACAAATACAATTATTATTCTTCCCATTGGTTTTAGTAGTAATGGCATTTACTGAGCACCTCCTGAGAGGAAAGAAGCACATCCTTTAGACTGTAAACGCATTGTGTGGGCAGGAAATATGTCTACCAACTCTATTATATCCCTATATTGTACTCTCCCAAGGGCTCACTACAGTGCTCTGCTCGCAGTAAGCGCTCAATAAATATGACTGATTGATTGATCCCCTAAGCCTCCTCGTAGAAAACTCTGGGGACAGAAATGCTCAGAGATATATCCCAAAGTAGAATTCCAGCCCTAGAAGGCAGAGGCCCTGGACTGCCATCTTGGAGGCTCAAGAAAAGTAAGACAGAGTCCTGGTGCTTGGACGTGAATGAACCTCATGGTATTGGAAAGAACTCATTGCAGACCTGATGTCCGATCTGAGAAGAAAAATATTACCCTCCCAAATTCTCTCAGGATCTGTACCCAGGGACGTAACCTGGACTGGAGAAGCAGCATAGCCTAGTGGAAAGAACAAGGGCCTTGGAGTCAGAGGACCTGGCTTCTAATCCTGCTTGCTGTGTGACCTTGGGCAAAACACTTAATCTTTCTGTTCTTCAGTTTCCTCATCTGTAAAATGGAGATTCAATTCATGTTCTTCCTCCTACTTAGACTGTGAGCCCCATATGGGACTACGTCTGATCTGATTAACTTGTATCTGCCGCAGCGGTTAGAACAGAGCTTGACACATAGAATGCTTTTAACAAATACCATTAAAAAAATCTATGTCTGTTCATTTTTCCCAGCTCCTTAAGGACCTGCTTCACCCACTGAGAATGCTTTATAGTTGTGACTGATGGATAGACACCCATGCCCACCTCTCCTTGCGGGTCCTGAAATAGACGTTTTCCATGAACTGAGCTTTCTGTTTATTAATCTTGTTCGTTTTGCCAGCTTGATTTTTCTTGTGGCTGAGTTCAAATGGAGCCAATAAGGAAGAGCTGAGGTGGTGCTGGGTGATGGCTTTTTTCAGGACTTAATTGGCAGGCAAGATCCGTACACGGGGAGGATGTTTGGTGATGAACTGGTGGAGGCAGTTGGAGGTGGATGGGGAAGCACTGAGTATTAGCGTGCAGGTGCTTTGTGGCGGGTTTTAATAAAAGACAGAAAACCCCTGTCTTGGAGGGGGAATTCTGGACTTCGTTTCTCAAAATTGGCGGAGAGAGTAGGGCTGCAAAATAGCCAAGCCATTATGGTTTGGAAAAAGCAGGGCAGGCATTAATATGTCTCTCTGGGAATTTGAGGGAGTGTAGGTCGAGGTACAGACCAGACCTGGGGAGAGAGCCAGCGGGTTAGGAGCAAAGGATATGCAGCAGCCAATTTACTCTCCCCCCGGGTTCTGCGAGAGAGCAGATAAAAACAATCCAAAGAGTCCACCGAGGGAATGGCACAGGGCTTATCCGGGAATGATTTCCCATGGAGATGATCCCCAGTGGTTGAGATTATTCCCTCAGCAGTCAGGTTCAGTGTGTGCTGTGTGTATGTGTGTGTGTGTGTGTGTGTGTGTGTGTGTGTGTTGGGGGGAGACACTGATGCTTCCAGATCGCCAGGCCAAAATTTTGGGCCCTGCTGCGGTCTCCAGGTTCACCCCACGGCAAAGCAGAGCAGCAACTTGGCCTACTGGAAAGAACAAAGGACTGGGAGTGGGAGGACTTCTCCGTGCCTCGGTTTTCTCATCTGTAAAATGGGGATTCAATCATCCTGCCTCTGATTCAGACTGTGAGCCTCACGTGAAATAGAGACTGTGTCCAACCCGATTAATTTGTACTTACCCCACTGCTTAGGACAGTATTTGACATATAGTAAGCGTTTAACATATACAACAGTAATAATAATAATAACAATCATAAAGAAGGACACACCCTTGAGAGAATTCAATTGCTCAGAGGAAGAATTTAACATCTTAATTGTCTTTGGCAACTTCTCTCCCTTTAATCCCAAGAAGGAAGTTCCAAACACCGCAGCTGGCTCATTTCTCACGTTGCCAAATCTCTTGCAGAATGACAAAGCTGTAGGAGGAGGGATTCGGGAGGGTTTTGAAGGTGGAGAGAATGACGGTCTGTCACATTAGATGGAAAGGGAGTCTCAGGCTGGTGGAACAGCCGGAGGGGGTGGTGATGGAAGGTGGGAGAGCTGTTGGAGGGGGGTGGAAAGTGCAAAATGGGGAGGTGTAAACCACACATTTATTTATATTAATGCCTATCTCTCCCTCTAGACTGTAAGCTCATTGTAGGCAGGGAAGGCGTCCGTTTACTGTTAGAATGCACTCCCCCATTGGCTTAGTGCTTTGCCCACATTAAGCGCTCCATAAATATGATTGAAGGAATGATCGAATATGCAGGAACAGTGCCCAGCATTTAGAACGGTGCTTGACACATAGTAAGCTTTTCACAGATACCATTATTTATTATTATTATTATTAACACAGACAGCGGGATTTAACAAGAAGTAACTCCAAGAAGCCTCCAGCTCTTAAGCACAAGATTGCAATCCTTTCACTATTTTTCTTGTAGGATTTCATGATGAAGTCAAAGTCCAAAAATCTCAATTTTTTCCCCCGCTCAGACAGGAACAGAATAACAGAATTTATTTTTAGACCGGTAACTTTTTGAGCAATGACTTTTCTTTTTGTTCCAGCCCTTTTCAGTGACAAAACAATTTTGCAAAGATTCATCCTTAGAAGGTCTGAGATTAAAAAATGTTAATTTTTATTCTGTGGACCGTGTATTCTTTCTAAACAAAAGAAATAAATGGAAGTAAATCAAATAAAGTGTTTTTCCTTAAAACCCTGTTTAAAATGAGTAAACGAGAGTAATTAAAATGGAATCTTTTATCACTTTGTTCTTATCTTTTGTCCTCGTTTTCAATTGATGTTCTTCTAAAGGGAACCTGAGGTTGGATGGCTCGGTAAATTTCTTTTTTTTTTCTTTCCAATTAAACATTTGCTTTGAACAGATATTCTGGGATGGGTGCCTTAATTTCCCATTATTCCTCCCAAGGTAATTGAAAATGTAGCCATACGAGGTCAAAAGTCAATCTACTTGGAGCATTAGGAAACTGTCCTTTTCTTGGTTTGGGGGCTGGCAAGGGAGGGTATTTTACAAAACCGAATCATCATGGGGAATGTACCACTGATTTGTATCATAATAATAATAATAATGGTATTTGCTAAGCACTTACTATGTGCCAAGCACTGTGCTAACCTCTGGGGTAGATACAAGGTAATCCCACATGGGGTTCTCAGTCTTTATCCCCATTTTACAGATGAGGTAACTGAGGCAAGAGAAGTGAGAGTCTTGCCCAAGGTCACACAGCAGACAGATGGCGGAGCCGGGATTAGAACCCACGTCCTCTGACTCCCAAGCCCGGCCTCCTTCCACTGAGCCACGCTGCTTCTCTACATGATTTGCAGTCCAGGCCAAAACTCCTCTCTGAGTCAGTCATATTTATTGAGCATTTATTGAGCGCCTACTGCCTGCAGAGCACTGTACTAAGCGCTTGGGGGAAGTACAATATAACAATATTACAGATACATTCCCTGTCCACAGTGTAAACTCATCGCTACACTAGAAGCTCATTGTGGACAGGGAATGTGTCTATCATTATATTGTACATCTGTAATTTATTTATTATAACTGTAATTTATTTATATTAATGTCTGTCTCCCCCTCTAGATTGTGAGCCTGTAGTGGGCAGGAATGTGTCTGCTTGTTGTTATATTGTGCTCTCCCAAGAGTTTAGTACAGTGCATTGCAAACAGTAAACGCTTAATAAATACGATTGAATTGATGAATGAATGAATATTGGACGCTCCCAAGCATTTCTTACAGTGCTATGCACACAATAAGTGCTCAGTACCTGGCATAGTGGATAGAGCACGAGCCTGGGAGTCAGCAGGTCATGGGTTCTATTCCTGGATCCCTTGGGCAAGTCACTTTACTTCTCTGTGCCTCAGTTTCCTCATCTGTAAGATAGGAATTGAGACTGTGAGCCCCACACGGGACAGGGACTGTGTCCAACCCAAATTGCTGGTATCCATCCCAGCACTATGTCCCAGTGGCACGTAGTAAGCGTTTAACAAATACCATCATTATTAATTATTATTATTCATTCATTCAATCGTATTTAATGAGCACTTATTTTGTGCAAAGCACGACTGAGTGACTGATTGGCTGCTTTACAGTCCTCTCTGAGGGACCGAGTAAGGTGAAGCTCTCTTCAGAAGTGAGCCTCTCTCTGGAGGATGGTGGCCCCGAGAGACAGTTGACACAACTTTAAAAAGGAGAAAAAGAAGGTGCCATTTGAAGTGAGTGAGGCTATAAAAGCAAAGTTCAGTGCCAGGGTCTAACCCATAGGAGGGAGCTGCTTTCTTCTAATAGCATCAACCCACATCTTGTATCCCTCTGAATTGTGAAAAGATTCTGAAACAGGCTTAGGACAGAAACGTCTGGATCAAAGACCCACATATTTTCACAAAAAGTTTTCTTAAAGAATGCGCCAATTCTTCAATCCTTTTCCTGGGAAATCTGGACTGAACATGACAGAATCTTGGAGCCACTGTACACAGATTTCATCCAGCTCCTGGCCATTTCCCCTTCTCTCACTCTCACATTTGGATTTGTACCTTTTATTCAGCCCCTCAATCCCACAGCGTTTATGCACATATCTGTCATTTACTTAAATGTCTCCCACACTCTGGATTGTAAACTCCTTGTAGGCAGGTGACGTATCTAACAACTCTGTTATATCGCGCTCTCCCAAGCGTATGGGACAGAACTCTGCACACTGTAACCGCTCAATAAATACGATTAATTGATTTAGGAAACTGGGAGCCAGGGTGGGGAAAGAACACCCTTCCTAAATTGCTCTTCAAAAGGTTTCAGAAACTCAGTTCAGATTTCCACATCTCCCTATAATGCAATCTCATCAAAAGTATTTCCTAATTTTATCCTCAAGTAAAAGTGATTCCTGTCCCCTCTCTTTAGGAAATTGGAATCTGCCAATGTCCCTCAGAAGGCAAAGATCGCCTGACACGGTTATTTCAGCAGGGAGAGGATACGAGAGCCGTCTCTGGCCAGAAAACTCCAGGCCCCTTCCTGCCGATGGACTGAAAAGATTAGGATTTGAAGGTTTCCTGTATCATCCCCTCCCCAACCAGACCGGAAGGGGAGAACCAAACTCCTTAACCGCTGCTCGTTCAACCTATCCGACCTACTCTGTTCTCCAAAATACAGATGATCACCTCACCAGTGGTGATAATGATAATATGGTACTTGCTAAGTGCTTACTATGTGCCAAGCAGTGTACTAAGTAAGCACTGGGCTAGGCACAAGTTAATCAGGTTGGACACAATCCCTGTCCCTCAGGGGGCTCACGGTCCTAAATAGGAGGGAGTAGGATTTAACTCCCATTTTACAGATGAGGAAACTGAGGCACAGTGAAATGACATATCCACGGTCACACGACAGACAAGTGGTAAAGCAGGGGTGACAATCCAGGTCCTTCTGATTCCCAGGCCCGTGCTCTCTCCACTACACCATGTTATTTCACTTAGTTATCACTGAAAGGCATCAGAGAGAGAATTTTTTTTCCAGGACACCCCATGAGATCTGTTCCTATTCGAACTGCCCGGGAAAGGGAAAAGAAGCTGGCGGGGAGATTGGCAATCCCTAAGAAAGACAGTGGCAACTTCCCGAACTATTCAGAGCAGAAAGAATTTATTACTGGTTTCCTGGGCCAAGGGTGTTTCTTGCTTGTAGTAGCAAGTCCTGCAAAATCGCTTACCTCTGAGGTTAGCCAGCTGGGATGAGGAAAGGAAACCTTGGGAGAATTGCTGCAATTTATTTCCCAGATGTTCAGCCAGAGCGTTAGTTCCTCTTATAAGATGTAAGCCACGGTAAGGCCGCCTGCCTCAAAAAAGAGTTGCTCAAGGCAGTACCGGCTTTGATCAGATGGTATCGGTGTTTGTTCCGGTAGCTCAGAGACGGAAACGGCGAAGCTAAACCCTCTGACAAGGAATGTTTAAAAAACAGCAGCAGCAGCAGTGTGACCGGCTGGAAAGAGCACAGGCCTCAGAGTCAGAGGAACAGAGTTGAAATCCCGGTTCTGTCAATTGTCTTCTGTCTACTGGGTGATCTTGGGCAAGTCACTTAACTTCTCTATGACTCAGTTACCTCAGCTGTAAAATGGGGATTAAATCCAACTCCCTCCGATTTAAACTGTGAGTCCTATGTGGGGCAAGGACTGGGTCCAACCTGATGATCATGTATCTACCCAAGAGCTTAGTGTAGTGCTGCTTGGTACTTGGTAAACCCTGAACAAATATCATTAATCCCTCACCATCTGGAGAGGTTAAATCAAAGGTGAAATGGGGGTGAATTTAGGATACGAAGAAGACCCCTAAAAATGAAAGGAAGGTAGTGCGACTTACTGGCAAAAGAGCATGGGCCTGAGAGTCCGATCCCCCAGGTTCTACTCTGGTTCTACTACTGGCCTGCTGTGGGTCTTTGGACAAGTCACTTAATCTCTCTGAGCTTCAATTTCCTTCTTTGTCAAATGGGGACAAAGTACCATATTGCTTAGATTTTGAGCCCCATCTCGAGCAGCGACTGTCACGTCAGAATATCTTGCTATCTATCCCAGTACCAGAGCATAAAAGCAAATTAAACTTCCTCTCCTCAAGCACCTCCCTTTCTCCTAGGAAACGATTAGCCGCTCCTGAATATTCTTGTGCTTCTGTCTAAAAGTTAAATGTAGGCAGGGTAGAATCCTGGCTCGTCAAGCTCTCTGACAAGCATCCTGATTTGCCGCTCAACTTTCCTCTGCAATTTCATTCACTGCATTTCAAGGTGACAAGAGCAGATGGAGAAGGGAGAGAGATACAAGTACTAGAACAGAAAACTTTAGTTTCTGAGGAAACTTCAGCAGCAGGGGTGACTAAACGGGCAACGTGCGCACCTTTCCCCAAATGCAAGTCTTTAAACAGCATCAACAACACCAACCCCTTTAAAGCACTCAATCCCTTTGCCATCTCTTACCGCGCCTGGCTATTCTCCTACTCCAACCCAGCCCCCACACTTCTCTCCTCTAATGCCAACCTTCTCACTGTACCTCGATTTTGTCTATTTCACCGCCAACCTCTCGCCCACGTCCTACCTCTGGCCTGAAAAGCCCTCCCTCCTCACATTGGACAAAAAAATTACCCTGCTCCCCTTCAAAGCCTTATCGAAGGCCCATCTCCCCCAAGACCCTCTTTTGGTTTCCTTCAACTCTCTGAGTCACCCTGACTTGCTCCCTTTATTCCCCCCCCCCAGTTCCACAGGACTTATGTTCATATCTGTAATTTATTTCTTTTTATTAATGCCCATCTCCCCATCTAGACTATAAGCCAATGTACGCAGGGAATGTGTCTGTTATATTGTCCTCTCCCAAGCACATAGTACAGTGCCCTGCACACAGTAAGCGCTCAATAAATACGACTGACTGACTCAACTAGAACAACTTTTATGCCAACATAGGAGTAACCAAGCCAACTAAGTTCTGTCAAGGACTTAATACTTAACGGTCTGGTGAATACGTAGAATTTGAACTGTAATTATGAATGATCAGGATGAAATTTATCGTTGGCGTTTATGGTGCAAAATTGTACTCTGTCCCAGTTTAGCTAAATGGGTTGTGGTAATTCTAGCAGGCATTTTTGTTCAAATATTTCCTTTAATTGACACTAGCATTGGTAACAGCAGCCGTTAAGACAGAAAGCCAATTAGGGACACATTCTTCCAAATGAAACACCCAGCTTGAAGAAACGAAGTAAATCGTAGCCGGCAGATAAAAAAAAAAAGAATAAAAAACAAACAAAAAAACCCATCTCAATATCCTTGATTCAGAGTAATCAAAATATTTGTAGATAAAGAGAAATCTTTGTTTTCTTGTCTTGAAACATCATTTCCAGGGTCAGTATAGCTTCTGGTAGGATCGCAATACTAGGAAAGAGGCAGTCTTGCTAATCAGAGATGTCAAGACACTTTGTATAATTGATGATGATTTTGTAAAGCGGCAGCTGGTTTAGCTGCCCTGAATCAGAAATACTCATTAATATGAGTTCAGTTAAACAGCCCACTGCATTCCCAGTTTAGCACAAGGTGCCGGGTGTCGCCTGCGAGAGGCAGGCCGGACCCAGAGTTTTCCAAAACAAATCCATTTTTATAGGATTAAACTACTTAGAAGTGAACTGGAGTTAAGTTGCGTTTACTTACCGGCCTTCAGGTCTTCACTTTCTGCTGCATCACTTCCTGTGTCCCCTAAAACATCGCTCCTTCAAAGGCACTCTCTCCCAAAACAAGGCACTGTGATTAGCTCAGTGCTGGGGAGTGGGAATCAAGGAGGGAAGTTGGGTTAATTAGCTACAGGAGAGTGATTGGGATTGCCGGTACTAGGGGTGGAGCAAAGCCTTTTGAGTGGCTTCCCAGGCTCCGACAACATAGGTCATTGATAATCTCTGAAAGACTTGGTCTGGGAGATCCGTCTTTCTCACCCAGTTGGTCTTCAAAGATTCCTTGCCCGAAGCCTTAATGAAGGCCCATCTCCTCCAAGAGGCCTTCCCAGATTAAGCCCCTCCTTTCCTCTTCTCCAACTCCCTTCGGCGTCGCCCTGACTTGCTCCCTTGGTTCTTCCCCTCTCCCAACCCCACAGCACTTATGTGCATATCCGTCATTTATGTATATTGATGTCCATCTCCCCGCCTCTAGACTGTGAGCTCGTTGTGGGCAGGGAATATGTCTGTTTATTGTACTTTCCCAAACCCTGCACGCAGTAACCACTCAATAAATACGATCGAACGAATGAATGCCAAGTGCTAGCCCACATATTTCTCTCCCTAAATGAGGGGGGTCCTTTGCTTTCATCTGTTGAATTCTCCTCAGTTCTTCTCGGTCTTTTCCAGATTGCGGTGAGCAAAACTTTATGCTGACCCCAGATAGTGGGCGGAGGGTCACGTCACCCCTCGGGAAGGATGCAATTACTTTGGGGGCAACCATAAACTGTGCTCTTAGTCTTGTGATGAGAAGAAATAATTAATTGGTTTTATGGCATAATTAGTTCCTATTGATTTATATTAATGCCAACTGGACAATTATGCCCAGAATAATATCTGGAACCAACTGATGATTTTGAAGACAGGCTTTATGTCTTTTTTGGGGGTTATTTTTTTTAATCATATGCTTCCTAACCAGGTGGACCAACTCTGCTGTATTGTACTCTCCCAAGTGCTTAATTCAGTGCTCTGCACACAGTAAGCGATCAATAAATACCATTAATTGGTAGATTGATTAAAACTGTGGCCGAGTCCTTGATCTCTTGAAATTTGGAAAGTGGGGAGTCACCTTGTCCAGTCTGATGGATGAGGCAATGAAAAGCGATTTAGATCACAGAGCACTGGGGAGCCATCTGTACCGAGAGAGAACTTCTTCGGAAGAACTGGGTGATATTAAAATATGAAGGACACTCATCGATTTTGATTCAGTGAAGACCAAGGCCAGGGTAAATTCATCTAAAATTAGAATCAAAATCAAAGTGGGGTTAGGCTTCCTTTAGTCAATGAGAGACAAGATCTTCAGGGTTGTCACTGGAAACGGATGAAACTCTGGGATTGTTTATACGAGATATCTAATCCTAAAGAGGGAGGATTGGAAATTAGAGTGGGAGAAGATGCTCTGGGCAGAGCAGCAGGGGAGACCTTGTCGTGTGGGGAGAGCCAGGTTTCAATGATGGCGAGTTGGACTAGTGACAGGGATGGGAACAGGTAAATAATGAAGGGAAAATTCCCATGAGGGAACAGATTGGCTTAGTGGAAAGAGCAGGGGCTTGGGAGTCAGAGGTCGTGGGTTCTAATCCCGCTCCACCACTTATCTTCTGTGTGACTTCGGGCAAGTCACTTAACTTCTCTGTGCCTCAGTTCCCTCGTCTGTAAAATGGGGATTAAGATCGTGAGCCCCACGTGGGACAACCTGAATACCTTGTGTCTACCTTAGCGCCTAGAACTGGGCTTGGCACATAGTAAGCGCTTAACAAATACCATCATTATTAACGGGAGTTCCATGGGCCGCATTTGGTTGAGGCCCTGGAGAGGGGGCGTGGGGTGAATCCACAAGTTCTCAGCTGCAATTAGCGAGTCATTAAAGCGTCTGCCGGAGGGAATGGGCGAGTAACGCTCTCAAGTCCTTAGTCGTTGATGGGCGACTGTTGACAACTTGTTAACTCCTTAGTGAGTCGCTGTCCTGCTTCAGAGTCTGTCACCCTCCCTTATCATTTAATAAATATGGGTTGAAGCTGTTCCATGGGCAAATTGGGGGTGAAAACTGCTAGTTAAAACCTCATTAATGGTATTTATTCAGAGTTTACAATGTGCCTGGCACTTTATTAAGCGCTCCAGTGGATACAAGCAAATCGAGCTATCCTAAGTGGGGTTTACGGTTTCAATCCCCATTTTACAGATGAGGTAACTGAGGCCCAGAGAAGTGAAGTGATTTGCCAGTGCCAGGCACTGTAATAAGTGGAAGACCTTACCTGAAAGGATGAATGTGTTAAGACTAGGAACGTAAATCACCAGTGGTGTTTACTGAGCGCTTATGGGGTCCAAAGCACTGTACGAAACGCTCGGGAGAAAACGCACCAGAGATGGTAGATTCTGCCCACAGCAAACATACAGCCTAGAGTGTGAATGAACGTATTCAAGCCCTACCAAAATCTCATCTTCTCCAAAAGACTTTCCCTGACTAAGCCCTCATTCATTCAGTTGTATTTATTGAGCGCTTACTGTGTGCAGAGCACTGTACGAAGCGTTTGGAAAGTACAGTTGAGCAAAACATTCCCCGCCCACGACGGGCTCACAGTCTAGAAGGGGGGAGACAGACACCAAAACAAATAAACAGACATCAAGAGCACCAATATAAATAAATAGAATTATAGAGCTATACCCATCATTAATAAAAGAAATCGAATTATAAATGTCATCTCCCCTATTAGTCTATGCCCTTTGATCTGCATTCTTAAGCACTTGATATTTACCCCATCCCAGTCCCACAGTACACACACAAAACACACACTCTAAATTGGGACAGAAGTGAAGGAGAAAAGAGAGGGTTCCCTAAGGAAACTTTCCCAACTGAATTCAGATTTCCTTGATCCCTTCTGCCAGAGATCTTCCTGGTTGTGCAAGACCAAGTCTGGACATGTTGGTTTCACATAATTGGAACCAATATCTTCTTTTAATCCCCTTCATGGATTGTAGGAGTGTTGACTACCCCTATTTTACTTCATTCTGGTTTAATTGTGGTGGTAGACGGGTTGCTTATTGAAGGGGGACCCAAATCCTCCCTTTTCTGCTGACTCCACTTCTATCTAAAAATGTTGGCATTTGTTAAGCGCTTACTCTGTGCAGAGCACTGTTTTAAGCGCTGGGGTAGACACAGGGGAATCAGGTTGTCCCACACGGGGCTCGCGCTCTTAATCCCCATTTTACAGATGAGGTAACTGAGGCCCAGAGAAGTTAAGTGACTTGCCCACAGTCACACAGCTGGCAAGTGGCAGAGCTGGGATTCGAACTCATGACCTCTGACTCCAAAGCCCGTGCTCTTTCCACTGAGCCACGCTGCTTCTCATCTGTGCCTCATGGTGAGACGAGCTTGGGCCTGAAGGCAATGAAGAGCGAGACAGCCTTCGAAATGGAGCAGTGGGGAAAAGAAGTTTTTCAAAGCACTTTACTATTTCCTGAATACATTCTCTACATCCTCATCCAAAGGATAAATTCAAGGACAAGCGGCCGTGATGGGTTTCGAGGAGGAAAGTTATGAGGGTTGATTGTCCAGGAGGGCATCTAGCAGATCATTCCTCCACGCATTCTGTTGCTACTGCCAGGAACAGAATCCTGGGTGGGAGGGAGGGAAGGGTCTCCCTTGATAAATTGTAATCTCCTTGAGGGCAGATATCATAATAATTCTATACATAGATATCTAATAATTCCATCACACCCTTCCAAGCACTCAATACAATGACCTATACCCAGTAGATGCTCAGTAAATACTATGATTATGGTACTTGTTAAGCGCTTAATATATACCAAGCCCTCTTCTAAACGCTGGAGTAGATACAAGTTAACAAAGTTGGATACAGCCTCTGTCCCACATGTAATCCCCGTTTTACAGATGAGCTAACTGTGGCCCGGAGAAGGGAAGTGACTTAGCCAAGTTCACACAGCAGACATGTGGCAGATCCAGGATTAGAAACCAACCCAAAATGGCCTGCTGTGCTTAGCAGGATGTAAGCTCGTCGTGGGCAGGGAAGGTGTCTGTTTATTATTATGCTGTACTCACCCATTCGCTTAGTACAGTGCTCAATAAATATGATTGAATAAACTCAGTCGCGACCACGGGGGTTAATCTGAATGTACTTACGTTACCCAGCTCTCTCCTTGTGAAGACAGGGACCGGAGAACCTTGTTTTCATTTCATCTCGTAAACCAGCTCTCTCCTTTTACTTACAAAATCTGCCTAACGCGGGAAATCCCCATAAAGCCACAGGCAGGAATACATGCATCGATTTGCAAAATATGCTGGAAGCTTCAGGATCTTCTGCACGTGATTGAATTCCTAATGGAAAAAGGAGGTGTGGACTGAAAGTCAAACAACTTCTCCTTCAACAATACCTTGCCCGTGTCCTGTCATTTTAAGACTGCATTATTAAACACAGGTGAATTACTCCCCACGGTTGGTGTTGGCTTTGCTGATCTCTTTCATCTGTTTCATTGATTCCTCAGCATCAGCAGATATTAATATCGGTATTAATCCCTTTGTTCTTAAAAAAAAAAAACCAAACCCCAGACTGTTTGGTCATTAGCTCCGATTTCTTGTTAGTGGTAAAATGCCACCTCACTCTTGAGGACCTGCCATGTTCTTCTGTTCATCTACTTGTGTACTTGATCCTCGACCCTGGAGAATATGTCGCTCGCCGTGTGTAGGCCATCACTTCCGCCCCACACACCCTGGTGGGTGGTGACAGTGTGGCCCAGTGGGGAGAGCAAGTGATGGAGCTGGTGAGGAGCCCCGGGATGGAGTCACGGCTCCACCACTGGCCTGCTGTGCGTCCTTGGGCAGACCTCGACCTCTCTGGGGCTCGGTTCCCTCCGCTGTTAAATGGGCACGACAGATTCCTCTAAACTGTAAGCTCTCTGTGGGCAGAAAACTCTTTCCTCTCCCAAGCATCCAGTACAGTGTTCGGCACCCAGTAAGTGCTTAATAAAAATCATGATGATGATTGAGGATGTGGCTCTGTGTGGGACAAGAACAGTGCTCAATCTCATAACCTTGCATCTGCCTCATTGTTGAGCACATAATCATTTAATAAAGGTCATTATCATTACTGGGTTTATTACTATCATTATTTATAATAATTTTGAAACGATTATCCCTATAAGCAGTTCTCTCTTCTTCCTTGGCCATTCCCACAGCCCTTCTTGCATCCTTGCCCAAGCGCCTCTGTGCAGTGTTCTACCCAGGTAAGTGTTCAATAAATAAAATCGATTGATCGGTTGCCTCAAGAAAGTGGGAACAATAAAATAGAATATTTCCTCAGGTGTTGGGTAGCTCTGCCTAGAAATAAAGATAAATAAGCAAGTATGAGTTATTAATCCGGTTAGAGACCGGAAGCAATGAAGAGAAGAGATCTAGGAATCAGCAGTGAATTAGTAGCCCAGTTAACAAATTTCATTATTTGCTCAGTTTACTCCCTCGCCCACGGCGTGACTTTGAAATACGGCTGGATCTGCTGAGCCTGGTCACTCCTTAACAGAATGTCAATCCTCAAAATTCATCTACAGAGTTATTAAGGAATTGCTCGCAGAGCTCCCTCTAAATTCAAAGTAGAATTAAAAATCACAACTACCCACAGTCCGCTGATATCAAGCCAGGCAAATCTACATCAAAAAGCATCCTCTGATCCGAAGCCGGGGGAGTAAATATTATGAAAAGAAGAGTTCCCACAGGGTTGGGGAATTACCTAAGAAACTTGAGTCATTCACTCTGCATTATTCTCTCCCGTACAATCTCAAATTAAAATTGTGCCTAGCGGGAGCAGAACTGCATTATCAATGAATGACCTGTACCACCAAACTCAGTGGGTTACAAATTAAATGACCTCCAAGATTTAATACATCTCAATATTGGCAATTAGCTGTCCAAACCTTTTTTTTTTAAAGTATCATGAATATGACCTAAAATTTCACTACCAGGTAAACAGCTGCATTTTTCTGACTAGAGGGGTGGAATGTGAGGATCTCTGTGTGGGGAGAGAACAGGAGGAGGTTGTTTAGTGTCCATAATAATAATAAATGTACTATTTGTTAAGCATATGCTACGGGCCAAACACCGTTCTAAGCATTAAGGTAGATAAAATATAATCAGATTAGACACAGTCCCTGTCCCAAATGGGGATCATTCATGGCACATCCTTTCCATGAACAGAAGAGAGTTGGCAATGAAAGAAACCAAGTAAGGATTAGTCTTTTCACCTAGAAAAAGGTAGTAGACTTCTCGATGATTATTTATGTTTATTCTAGGTCCGTCCTGACTCACCTGGGACATATGACCAATTAAACTAATTGTGGACTATGAAGAAAAAGCATCTTGACCCAATAGAAAGAGCATAGGGCTGGTTTCCTTTGCCGGCTGTGCCACTGAATTGCAGAATGACTTTGGGCAAGTCACTTAACATCGCTGAGCCTCAGTTTCCTCATCTGTAAAACGTGGATGTTACCCGTTCTTCTGAGACTACCCCTGATCTGATTATTCAAATCTTCCCCATTTAACCCAATACACTGGCACATAGGAAGTGATGATGATGATGATGATGATGATGATGGCATTTGTTAAGCGCTTACAATGTGTCAAGCACTGTTCTAAGCTTTGGAGTAGACACAATCTAATCAGGTTGGACACAGTCCATGTCCCACATGGTTCTCACAGTCTTAATCCCCATTTTACAGATGAGGTAACTGAGGCACAGAGAAGTTAAGTGATTTGCCCAAAGTCACAGAGCAGACAAGTGGTGGAGCCTGGAATTAGAAACTAGGTCCTTCTGACTCCCAGACCCATGCTCTATCTACTAGACCATGCTGCTCCTCGATGAATTTATTTTAAATTCATGAGGAATAAATACAGTATTAATAAAGAAATACGATGATAATACCATGACTAATAATGATAAGGGAACCAAGGTCTAAAAAAAATCCTCACTGCTTTCAAAAATGAAAATCTACTTTAATATCAAAGCAAAAGGGTGAGAGAAGGCCAATTAAGGGCAGGTTTGAGGACTAACTTGCCTTCTCCACTTCCATAGCAACCACAGAAACAAACAGTGTTTTCCAGAGAAAAGCCAAAGCCTCCAATAATTACATTTTAAGCTCAATGCTTTTAAGGAATTATTCAGGGATTCTGGATCCCCCAATCTCCGAAGGAAGCAAGGTGTGGCCAGATTAAATTTCACACCCTGGTGAATATCTTTAAGTGAATTACTCTTTCTGGGAGAACAAGTGGGTAAAGATATTGATGAGAAGACCACCTTTCCAGGAGAGCTTGCTAGGAGGCTGCATATTCACGGAACGGTGAAACTTTTGATCTTCTTTCGCTAATGCATAAATAGGATTCTGTTCCCAATTGATCTTGCTTTGCTCTTCAGACCGGCTATCGATGCACACAAAAAACCTCTCAAGAAACCACGCTGAGGGTCTTTTATGCCATCTCTCCTAAAGACAGTTTGTTCCTTTACCGAGTACCATATATGAGGTCTGATTAATCTAAAAATCATTTATTTTATGTTGCTTGTCAAAAGCAGTTAGTAAACTCTCTAGGAGGCCCTAACCTGAACTTTTATCAATAAAAATTAAGACAGAAAACTGATCCCACTGGAAACCACATCCACCTGAGGGACCACCCCGTCCTTTGCATTTATCAAGCGCTTTTTTCTATTCAGGTCAAATTTCTCCTCCCTCATCCAGTTCATTAGGAGAGAAGGAATGGGGCAGTGAAAGATGAGCCTGGAGATTTGGGCTCCAGATCAAAGATGGAGCAAGAAAGATGGTCCAGGGTTACAGAGAACCAAGTTCGGGGATGGAGAGGGAAAAAATAGGGATGTTAAATGATACGTTCTAAGCTTTGGGTTGGGTATTCAGGAAGGCAACAAGATTACAGTTCCTCTGACCATCCCGGTACCTCTTTAGAGACAGAATGCTGGGCTGGATGAACGACCCCCTGATGGCCTGGTGCATCCATCAATCTATCGTACTTATTGAGCGCTTACTGTGTGCAGAGCATTGTACTAAGCTTTGGTGAGGCTCTAGACTTTTCCAAGTTTCTCAGCAGAAAACATCATTCAGCTGGAATTAAAGAATGCTCAAGTTGGGGTTTTATTTATGAAACTATGAAACTATCCCCCACTCTCAATTCCCCATCCCCCATTCAGTTGGATTATAGAACAGACTTCCGAAAAACAGTAGCCAACCAACTCCTGTTTCCTAGTAAGTTTAGGCCTTTTAAGACCCTTATAGTTTGGAAGCAGAAACTCATTCCACCGAGAGTCTGATGCCCTGGAATGAAATATTTAGAAGCTGGGAATGGCTTGAGATGTTAAAACACAGCTCTGTTCAAAAACGAAAGTAGTCAAATATTTACAAGCCTTCCAATTGGAATTTTAATAAAAAGCATCGACAGGTGTTCCCTGCGGCGCTCCTGAATGTTCAGCCCAAAAGATGCTGGATAGCTTCAGAGAGGAAGGAGAGAAAAGGAGTCAAAGTCCAGAGAGATGCAGGTAGTGATGAAAGATTCTTACTGTGCATCATATAGGACTGAATATTTTGTATTTACTCCTTCCCACTCTATTTCAGAGGCTTAACCGGCTATTTAGAGATGAGGAGAATAATATCTGTGAATAAACCGCCGAATTCCTCAGACATTTAGACTTAAAGGGTGAAGAGAAGATCAAGGCCTTTCATTCAGACAAAAGGTATTCATTTCATATTCGCATAAACAAAGGAGTTATTTTACTGAAGGTGTCTAGTGCCTGAGGCGATAAGATTTGTCGATGGCATTTACCTTGTTTTTCTTTTCCGGAGAGAACTAGGAAATGTTACCGAGGGAAGGAGAAATAAAGTGTGGAAGATTCTTTCTTCCTCTTTTCGTGTTCCAGAGTGGGTGTCTCTGGAAGACGGTTTCCAGTTCTTTGTTTGGGTACTTTTTCAGGGCTGGATTCTTGGACTAAGTTAACACTGGCCACATTCACTTGCCGTTTGCTTAATCTGAATATCTTACTTAGGTCAGCCTAGTTAGTAAGAGGGACAGAGCAGATTGAGTACCAGAAAGCCAGTGGTCAGGAGTTTCTGTTTGATGCTCAGAGGAATGAAAAAAGAGTTCTGAGGTCCATGATTGCTGAACCACGGGAAGACTTTCTGATTCGCCACCTACTATGGAATTCATTTTAGGGGTACAATTTTGACGGTCAGAGTGAGAAAAAGCTAGGCTAGTTTCCATGGGAACAGGGGAGGCCTGCAGGGGTTCTCTGCCATTCCGGGCTCTGCCCATTCATGGAGTCACAGAGGGAGTTGGTGGGCTGGAGTTGCCCTGCTAGTGCTATTTCCATTTTTATCACCCGAATAACGGACTTCTTTCGGTAATTTCCGGAGATCAGACCCTCTTGCTACTGTGCTGTTGCTATGGAAATTCTCCCAAACAGCAGGAAGGTGGGTCTGTTAGAATCAGGGCTCTGAGGGAGCTCAACTGAGGCAAAACTAAGCTGATAAGGACATGTCTCATTGTCCTGGGCAGTTAGAGACGGAGCAATCAATGGTGTTATTTCCTGGGCCAGACATTCTAAAGGGTGACCTATAATGGTGATATCTTGCATGGCACCATCCTCGATCCTCTGACTTTGCCCCTGAACCAAGAAGCAGCGTGGCCTAATGGTAAGAGCACGGGCCTGGAAGTCAGAAGACTTGGGTTCTAAACCCAGCTCTGCCACAGGACTGCCGTGAGACTTTGGGCAAGTCACTTAACGTTTCTGTGCCTTAGTTACCTTTTCTGTAAAATGGGGATTCAATATCTGTTTTACCTCGTCAGTGCTTAGAATAGTGCTTGTCATATACTAAACCCTTTACAGATAGCACTAATAATATTATTATTGATATTAGTATTATTACCATTGTATCCCAATCTTCAGGAGACATCACCGAGACACCTGTTTTGCATTCCATCTTAAGCTTGGTGCTAATAACAACTCCTTGTATTTTAGGTCAGTAATAAATAAGGAGTGTCCGTTTATGAACATACACAAAATGGTCTTTACTTTTTTAGGTCCCTCCCCCTGCCCCAGCCCCACCACATTTATGTATATATCTGTAATTTCATTGCTTTTTATTGAAGTCTGTCTCCGCTCCAGACTGTGAGCTCGTTGTGGGCAGGGAATGTCACTGTTTACTGTTGTATTATACTGTCCCAAGCGCTTAGTACAGTGCTCTGTACATAGTGAGAGCTTAATAAATTTGATTGAATGAATGAATGAAATAGGCAGGAATAAGTAATTACTGCACGTACATTTCCATAAGGCATATCTAAGAGCTTTTTTTTTTTTATTGGCTGCCAGTGTCCTAGAAAGCTATATGATTTTCATTTCTTTTCTCGACAGGAGCCCCATTCTTTTTCATAAGTGAAAAATCTAGCTCCTGTCTCGTTTTCTCTTCCCCCTCAACACGCTGCAAGAATTTCTGTTCCCCAGCGATCTCTCTCTCTCTCTCTCTCCCACTGTGGGAAAAAAAAAAAAAAACATTTTGGTAATTGTCCTGTGAATTAGAGAAGCCAACTGTGGTGGGATTCTTGAATTGGGTATTTTCTTGTGCACCGAGGCAAGAATAACAGATTTAATGAGAACCAGGCTAACGGGGTGGAATGCAATTTCATTCTTGAAGAAACGCTACCTCTTTCTCCACAGTGGATGAAAGTGGAGAGGGGAAAATAAAGGAATTCCACGCAGCAAACTTTCTGCTTTCCAAAAATCAGCTTGGAGCAGCCCGTATTTACTTCTATTATTTGATTTCCCACACGTGTGGGGATTTGGAATAAAGGTGAACAGAATCCTGTGATTAGAGGCTGTGGATTTGATAGAGACCCACCTCACCGCTGATAAAGGGTCTCCCTCTGCCAGATCTCTGCCCATTCTCTCTGGAAATCTCTCAGCATGTTGGTAGTCTTAGGGAGAATTCACTCTGGAAACGATTTATCTTACAAGTTGCTCCTCTTCAAAGGTGGGAGGCCCACCTGGCCAGGCAAGGACTGTGAATGATCTGTTTAATCTCCTGTCAACTCCGCATTTAGCACAGTGTTTGTCGCTTAGTGATTGCTTAATAGGCACCATTATTATGCCATTTATTGGTAGGATGCTTTTCTGATAAAATATTTTGATTAATTTTTTTATAAAGTTGCAAGGATCAAAGACTGCCCTCTACTGCTGCCTATGTGGAATTTCAAGAGCATTCCCTTTATAGGTGACAAACTTTAGGGGACAGGCCGTATATAAACCTATAGGACACATTCTGCCCCACAGAGTAAGCACATTGCACACAAACACCATTTTCTTAAGATTACGGCACACGATTTGTTGAATATTAGATTTTGCTGCAGCCAACAATTTGCAACAAAGGAGAGCGTATCCGCATCTGAGTTGAGAAACCACCCAAAATTAACAATCTTGGAGTACTTTCCTAAGCAGAATGGAGACAAAGTAATAAATGTTATATAAAGCATGCATCAGGCGCCAAACACTTACAGTCTCCTCCTGGTGTCTTCTGACGTTTCAGCGACTGGACAGAATGACCAGGAAGTTTGAAAAAAACAAACGTTTTCCACCTGGAACGGCCCAAACGGTCACCCTAGATTAAAGAAATTAGATGGTGGAGCTCCTTGATGGTGCGCTCTCCCAAGTTCCTTATCCAATTCTCTACACCCATTAGATGCTCATGAACTATCAATCGATGGTATTTCAGTGGAATTTATTGAGCGCTTACTGGATGCAGAGCACTGTACTAAGCGCTTGGAAAGTACAATTCGGGAACAGATGGAGACAATCCCTACCCAACAACGGGGCACAGAGTCTAGAAGGGGGTGACACACAACACAACAAAACAACTACAAGTAAACACACATCATGGAGGCCTCCCCCAATATGGTGGCCACCCCCAACATGATGGCCAGGTCCAGGGCCTCGGTTCGAGTAGGGACCGCAGCCCTTGGTCTCCCCCTCTGTCTCTGAGGAATCGCTCATCTCCTCACCTACAACATTACCCCTGCACTTCGATCCTACCCCACCCCCTACCCCCAGTAGCCCTTAATGTCCATCCCTTTAAATTCAATTTCTTCCCCTACCTGTCATTTATTTTAGTGCCTCTTTCAACCTCTAGACTGGAGGCCCTTGGAGGACAGGGATGGTATCTACCAACTCTAGTGTACCGTACCTTGCCAACAACTCTGGCGAGTGTGCTACACACAATAGACTGCAAGCTCCTTTAGGGCAGGGACAGTGCCTGCCCCCTAACTCAACTCTACTGCAGCAGTGATGAGGTTGGGCGGGGATTCTTCCATGCCAGGGGCAGAATCAGGGCAAGAGAAGGAAGGAAGGAGGGAGGGAGAGAAACAGGGGAGAGACTGAGAGAGGTGGATGGGGAGAGACACGGGGAGAGAGAGACACACAGAGACAGATTGGGGGGGGAGAGACACAGGGGAGAGAAAGAGAGAGAAGCCCATCGATGGGCAGGGACTGTATCTGTTGCCGATTTATACATTCCAAGCGCTTAGTACAGTGCTCTGCACATAGTAAGCGCTCAATAAATGCTATTGAATGAATGAATGAATTGGGAAAAGGGGAGAGACACAGAGGAGGGAGAATGAGATAAATGGGTAAACAGAGGGAGACAAGGGGAGAGAGAGAGATAATAATGTTGGTATTTGTTAAGCGCTTACTATGTGCCAAGGACCATTCTAAGCGCTGGGCAAGATACAAGGTCATCAGATTGTCCCAGGTGGGGCTCACAGTCATAATCCCCATTTTACAGATGAAGTAACTGAGGCACTGAGAAGTTAAGTGACTTACCCAAAGTCACACAGATGACAAGATAGATAAGCTGACAAGATAGATGGGGAGAGAGATATAGACGGGGAGAGAGAGAGACAGGGGAGGGAGGGAAAGGGAGGAGAGAGAGAGAGGAGGAAGAGGAAAAAGGACGTTGGGAGAGAGCTCTGAGCCCAATCCCCGCAGAGAGGCCTAGAAGAGGGTCAGGCAGGGTTGGCCTGCTTGGAACTGCGCTGATATTATTTGCCATCTTTCTCCTCGATCTTCCTCTGCACAGCCGTTTCTCTCTCATACCCATTCAGAGGGCAGAGGGCATCAAGGCTGCAGTAAACACCACCAGATGAGCTCTTTAAAGCCCTTGGTTCTGATTAGAACCCAGACCCTCGATGCTGTTAACCGAAGAGAACCTGAAAACAGGACTTCCATCAAACCGAGCCCAGCCCGTGGTGTGAGAGGGACTTTGGTTGCCTGTAATGTAACCTCCTCTATCAACCCTCTAGACTGTAAGCTCGTTGTGGGCAGGGAACGTGTCTACCAACTCTGTTGTACTGTCATATTGTATTCACCCAAGTGCTCAGTACAGTGCTCGGCCCACAGCAAGTGCTCAATAAATACGATCGATTGATTGAATCCATCTGACTGTAAGCTCCTTGAGGACAGGGATCGTGTCTTCTAACTCTATCGGACTCTCTCTCAAGTGCTTAGTACAGTGCTCTGCACGCAGGATGCGCTCAGTAAATTCTATTACGTTGGTTAGTTGATTGATAATTACGAGATTTATAAAGTGCTTACGATGTAGCAAACCGAACTGGGGGAGTTAAAGGATAATCAGATAGGACTCTGTTCCCGCCAGCAACAGGGTTCACTACCTAAGAAGTAGGGAAGGGCTACATGTTAGGCTAGAAAATGCTTCTTGAAGGACGACCCATTTATCTCTGCCTAAATTATGATCCTGGTCTCTATAAACCAATAGATTTCTCTCAAAGACAAAGATACTGCAGAGTGACCTTCACTCTGTTTTCCTGATAAACACCTATTAGGCTTATTTTGAATCTCGGTGTTATCTGTAGGTCTAACAGATGCTCCCCATGTGAGTTTAATAGACCAACCCCCCTCAAAGATATTTTCTTTCTGCTGAATCAGAAGCATTTCTTTTTTTACAGTTCCCACTCACCGACTTCCTCTTACATTTCTCTCAAACGCAGCCTTAGCCTGCTCGGATGGGTTCATCAGCTGGTATTTCTTTCTCCTTCGGTGACTTCTCAGGCACAGTCATTCAAATGAAATCAATTCACCTCAATCTGGATTACACATAAGAACCACCCCGGAGCCTAAGCAGTATGGAATAATATGAAAATGATAAGATTTCCCCTGAGAGCTTTGCAAATTTGGTTTGTCATTTTTATAGACGCCGAGGAAAAAAAGGTGAAAATGATTTCCTGGACTTCTGAGAAGCACTGCTTTTCTGCTGTAGGTAGATGGATTCATCATTTTTTAATATCACAACAACCCTGGTATTTAAGTGCTTATTATGTGCCAGGCACTGTACTAAACACTGGGGTGGATACAAGCAAATTGGGTTGGACACAGTCCCTGCCCCATGTGGGGCTCACAGTCTTATTCCCCAGATGCGGTAACTGTGGCACAGAGAAGTGACTTGCCTAAGGTCACACAGCAGACAAGTGTCGGAGCTGGGATTAGAACCCATGAGCATCTGACTCCCGGGCCCATAATCTATGTGAAATAGTCGCAGAGTTGACCTGTAGTTTGGAGATGCCCTGTTTCCAGGAGCGGTATTAGCATTGAGAAGTAGTATTTATAAGGCCTTATCATGTGCAGAGCATTGCACTAAATTCTGAAAAATAATACACAGCTGGACTGTAGAGAAGGAACATCCAAGAGTCCGAGTGGCTCTGAGAAAGAATCTCTTCCCACACGTGGACACTTTGTCCAGGAATGTAAAGTTGTGAATCTTTTATTCCCCCTCGCCATTCAGACAGCAGAGGCTAAGGAGAAAGGCTTGCCCTCCGACCGACAGGACAAACACTTGAATTGTTTCTTTGTCAGAGTAGTGATGGTTTGCGTCAAACCATCCTCACTCTCACTCAGCACCCCCAGATGCTGAAGCATCCTTGGTGAGAAGGCTGGAAGGGAAAATAGCTGTAGCTTGTGGGGACAGAATAGAATATTTCTGATTCAGAGGCTCCAGACACCACTGAGATCTCTCCCTTTTCGGTGAACTGTCTCTGCGTATGATTGTCAGAGGGACTTAGGGTAAAGAGAATCATTTTACCATGAGATATAGATCAATGAATCAGTCAACGGTGCTTACTGAGCCCTTGTCGTGTCCAGAACAGTGTACTAGGTGCCTGGGAACGTATAATATAATAGAGTTGGTAGAAACTGTCCCTACCCACAAGGAACTTACAGTCTACAGATTATAGAACACGAACAAAATTCACTAAGACCCAAGAATCAAAACTTACCTGAAAATCAGCTCAGTTGTAAACCTGTGATAAGGAAGTTCAGATGAACCTGGAAGGGTGAAAAGCCGGATTAAAAACTACAAGGAAGGAAGAGAGGTGGAAAATCTGAACTCTGTCCAAGGATCAGGATTCACAAAGTGCATTTTGCCAAGGGAAATACACGAGATGGGGACTTGGGAATAAAATGGTGAAAACCATCAGCAAATCCTCTTCGCTAAAAACAGTTTTATTTTCATAGTCATTATCAGCTGAGGCATATGGATGAAAAGTCTGTTTTATTTTACCTCTGTTGGTCTCCGGTAATTCCCAAGCACAATACTGGTCTGCTTCCAATGTGTCCAACTGGGAATTTCTTCAAGCTAAGTAGATGTTAGTAATAATAATGATGGCATTTGCAAAGCTCTACTTACGTGCCAAGCACTACGCTAAACCCTGGAGTAGATACAGTCAGATCATGCACAGTCCCTGTCCCATATGCGACTCACACACTAAAGCGGAGGGGGAACAGATATTTAATCTTCTTTTTACAGAGGAGGACATTGAAACACAAAAAGGCCTTCCGTTTCTCCAATGTCCTCCACTCCAGGGTCGGTAGGGTGGCCAAAGATGACCTTCCTGGCGATGCATTAGGCTGGGCGCGCGGGAATGTGATGATATCGTACCTGCCATTTTGAGATGTGCCTCTGAACGTTCCTCCAGGGTGTTGGGAGGGTCAAGGATCCTCCTACCTGCTCCCAGAGCCCTTGCTCTGAGTCCCTCTGAACACAGGTGCCGCTTCTGAGCTGTGGAACTCGACAACAGAAGGAAACTAGGAACTCAAAATTCGAATCAGTCCAGTGTCCTACCTGTATCAGACAGTGGACTGACCAGTTAGAGACAGGACTGTCCACTATAAAGCCAGATGACAGGCCACGGTGAGGCCCGATGAGTTCTCGGACAGACCCACTTTCTTCAGTAAGCTCTCAGATGGTTTTCAGCCTATCACCATTTCACTGTCTTCCCGGAAAGCCATAATTAAGATAGCTCGCTCGACTGCTCACGCAGCATCCGATCCTCCTTTGTCTGTTCAGGGCAGCAGAAACAATTCAGACTCTCCTACAATTAGTGAAGCACCAGTCACAGCCGATGGCACCTCTGTGCATTTGCCACGGAGGGGACACACCAAAAGCGCAATCTCCAGCCATCTGCCATTACATCTGGCATTCAGGGGCAGAGATGATCCTTTATTTAATGCTCAATTAAACACCTACACCATGGAAAGCCCTGCAGGAAGCTACATGAGGCAGGGTTCTCGACCACCTGAGGAGTTTGATCACGAGAGGATGTGAGGATTGCTCACGAGAATGGTCAAAGGAACAGAGAAACACCTCCACCAGGTGCCCCAGTGCTTCCATTCACCCTGGGGTTCAGGCCCAGGACCCACTTGAGTAATCTGCTGTTTTCCAGCTATTAGCAATCCTCCTCACCCATCTAGGCATCCCACCTTTCTCTCTTGGGGAAAAAAAAGGATCGGGGGTCTGGAGGTCTGGGTTCTAATCTTCCTTCCACCGCCTGCCTGTTCTACGACCGTGGGCAAGTCAATGTACTTCTCTGTGTTTCAGTTTCCTCATCTGTAAAAATGGGGATTTACACCCCTTTTAGTTCCTCCCCCTTAGATTTTGAGCCTCGTATGGGACAGGGACTGTGTCTAATCTACATATACTGTATCTAGTGTATCCAGTGCTTAGTACAGTGCTTGGCATAAGGGTAAGTGTTTAAATTATTATTACTCTTAGTGAGGTGGAATAAGCCCCTCAAATATTGAACCTGACTTAGCTGATCTGAATTGAATCACAGGTCCTTGATGCCTAAAAATTATATATTAAACCTGAAGCCAATTAGAGTGAGATGATGAAGAGGTTCTTATTTGCCAGTCTGATTAACTGGCAGAAGGTAGGGGGTAGTTATTTTGTTGTTGTTTGGGGGACAATTGAA
This sequence comes from Ornithorhynchus anatinus, assembly GCF_004115215.2. Taxonomy (NCBI): domain Eukaryota; kingdom Metazoa; phylum Chordata; class Mammalia; order Monotremata; family Ornithorhynchidae; genus Ornithorhynchus; species Ornithorhynchus anatinus. Next base: position 27,317,512 of record NC_041747.1, read on the forward strand.
AAATCAGAGGAGGTTAATTTTTGACCCAATTATTGAGCATGATGAATTGTTTCAATTTAATCTGCCATAAATCCATGAAAAACCAGAGCCACTCTTACAGTCAAATTCCCTCATAAGCACAGTTAAGAAGCAGTTATGTAATTTTGACTTCTCATATTTTCATTCCTTGGGAGGCTGTTGCTATGGAAATCTTTCCCATACTACCCGCAGACGTGACTCACGGAGCCTCGGAACCTTTAACTCTGCAATCCTGCGGTGTGTCATGAGGAGAACTCAGTACATTTACTGTAAGAAGAGAAGGCAAAATCTACTTTCTGAAAGACATCTTCACTATCGTTCCGCAGATAAGGTGACAAACATGGTTTAATGTTTTTTTTTTCACTTGATCAGGGTAAATTTCAATCTACCGAAAGGCTTCTAATCTATAGATTGTACCTAGTGAGCATCTAATTTGTGCAGATCCCTGTATTGGGTGCTTGGAGGAGCAAAGGAATAAGTGGATGTGCTTCTGTCCTTTAATGAGTCCCGCACAAACCCCAAAGGATTCTTTTTGGAGGCTACGGCTTAATAACTGTGGTACTTTTTATGTGCTTACCATGTGCCAAGCATGGTAATAAGACCTGAGGTAGAAGATTATCAAGTTAGCCACAGTCCCCGTCCCTAAATGGGGCTCACAATCTAAGCAGGAGGGACAACAGTTGTTTAATCACCCTTTAACAGATGAGGAAGCTGAGACAGAAAGAAGTTAAGTGACTTTCCCGAAGTCATACAGCAGAAGAGTGGTGCAGATGGGATTAGAACCCAGGTCCTCTGACTCTGTAGTCTGTGTTTTTTTTCCAAATAGGTCATGCTGTGGAAATCCTCAGGCTGCGGGACACTCTCTCTCTCCATTCTATCTTGAGCCTTCAGCTGACTGAGATATTGGCTTCTGGAGTCATCATTAATCACTTCGTGACTTCAAGGGAGAAACTTGATTGTTTTTTAACGATGTACTCCTCTCCGGCATTAAATATGATACTGTGATGATTACAGTATTATCAAGATGCCGCTGCTATTTTCCTTCAGAGCAAGAGTTTGGGAAAAAATCAACTTCAGGAAATTAGCAAATGGGGATCAGTAATAATAAAAATAGTATTAATCATATATAACACTGCAAATTTGTAGCCCTCTTGTTTTTCCAAAGTTCTTTCATATCAATTATCTCATTTTTATCCTCACAACGTTATTAGGAAATAAGAAGAGATAGGGATTGATATCCCTACTTTACACATGAGGAATTTGAGGCCCAGAGAGTTTAAGGGTCTTGACTGAGGACCCACAGCAGGGTACTGACTCTCTTGACTGAACCTCTCCCACTAGACTACATTCTGTACAGCAGGAGGAAAAACAGAATCTCTCCCCAGGTTTTCTGGGGAAAAATAAGGAGTGTGAGGAAAACAGGCCTCAAAGCAGCAGAAACTCTTCCTTTTTTTTTAATGGCATTTGTTAAATGTTTAGTATGTGCCTGGTACCGTATTAAGCACTGGGGTGGATACAGGCTGATCAGGATGGACACCGTGAACACTTGATGCAGAAAAAGCTTAAGAAGTAGCATAATCATCATGGATGTGACACACAATCCATGCCTCATATTACCTCAGGTGAGTAAACTCAAAATGGTGAATGAACTCAAAACTGAGTTCATATTACCTCAGGTGAGTAAACTCAAAATGGTAGGGCCATTATGCACAGCTGGAATACCTTGCTATTCCGAAGGAATTGTCAAGAAAAAGCAGCCCAAACTTCCAGCTTGCGGAACTGAGTTTCCTGTTCAGGGCAACAATCTCCAAGAATTTAAATCTACGAAGATTTAAACACTCCCCTACCTTGCCAGTAGTGGCCACAAAACTAGAAGAACATTTTTCTGCCCAGTTTCAATAGTTTTCCTGTTAGTCCTAAAACATGCAGAGGTGCACACCAAATGGTGACGATCCTTAAATATTTTGAGTTCATTAGTTGCAGATAAAACAGAACTTTTATTCCCACTAAAAATGATCTTATTTCTGCAGCATAGAAATAAGCATCTTGGTCTAGTGGAAAGAACATGGGCCTAGGAGTCGGAGGATCTGGGTTCTAATCCCAACTCTGCCACTTGTCTGCAGTGTGGCCTTGGGCAAGTCATTTAACTTCCGTGTGCCCGAGTTTCCTCATCTGTAAAATATTCAGTGCCAGTTCTCGCTCATACTTAGAATGTGAACCCTGGTTGGGGCAGGGACTGCATCTGACCTGAATACCTAGGAACTATCCCAGCGCCTAGTACAGTGTTTGACACATAGTAAGCACTTAACAAATGCTGCAATTAACAATTAAGTGACACGGTCTCAGGGTTTTGTGGAGGTGATTCCTATGTGGAGGAGGAGGATTGGCTAGATAACTTTTTAAAGTTCCTTCCAGTCTTTAGGAAACTGATTTTAAGATATGAAGTTTCTGATGGATTGATTATACAATATGATATTATGCAGTACAGATGGTCTTATCCCACAGTTTCAGATTCTAACTTGGCGATGATTCACAGATATTTTCTTCCCAGTGCTGCAACTGTTCTCTAGAAGAAGCTTAAGTTAAACTGAATCTGCAGTTCTGTCCCGTATCAATTAGGGTAAAAGTTTGCACCTTGGGTGACAGAAAAAGCCATACAAAATTAAACTGCACAATCTTCTTTGTTCACAGAGAAGCAACATTGGCATACTGGAAAGAACATGGGCCTGGAAGTCAGAGGATCTGGGTTCTAATCCCCCTCTGCTGATCGCTTTCTAAGTGACCTTGGACAAGTCACTTAATTCCTCTGTACCTCAGTTTCCTCAACTGTAAAATGGGGGTTAAATACCTCCTATTTAGACTGCGAGCCCATGAGAGACAGGAACACTGACTCAAGTAACTTGTATTTACCCCAGCAATTAGAACAGTGTTTGACACAGAGTAAGCGCTTAACAAATACCAATTTAAAAAAAACACCTGAATCCAGGGAGAGAAAGTGCAGATTTTCTGGAAACCTCCCTTAGATATCTGGGGAACTTTACCAAAATTCGGACAGCAAAGTGATATTTGCCAGGGTTCTGAAACCCATTCAGTTGGAAATTCTTCCCATTTCTACTTTACGTGGAATCCAAAATATTCTTGTGCAGGTGAATGCCAGAAGAAGACCTTGGGGAGAGCAGGATGGCCAATAGTGGCCCTCGTGGACACCAGAAACTCAGACGCACGTGATGCTACATGTGATGTGATGTCAATGCCATCAGATGCATGATTTTGTGGCCACCTGTCTGTGACTGCTAAAAGTTAGAGTGTTTCTCCGGAGGGATTCCTGACTCCTCCATTTGTTCCAGAGCCGAATCACTGTGAAAAAGAGGCCTGCTTCCCAGCCTTGGGACTTGGCGGCAGGAAAGGGAGCTGAAAATTAAAATGGGAACTAGGAAAGAGTCTGAAGACATATCAGTCCTGGACAGGGGCCAGATCAGCTGAAAACCAGGCTGCTCTATATAAAACCAGATGAACGGCTACCCAAGGGAAGCCCAATCTATTTTCCCACCGTTCACCTCCAGATGTAAATTCATTTTCATCCTCTCTGATGACACTAAGGAAAATGACCTCCTTACTGTTTGGGGGTATTTTTTTTTTAGATTCACCTGTTGTTCTTGCCAGTGTAGATCATAAAGGCACTAAGCAATATGTGATTTTCATTGTCTGCCCGTGTCTGGGAAATTATTTTTCTGAAGTCACTGAATCCAGATCAAAGTTCTCATCTGAAATCTTGTCGGCCTCCTTTTTTATCCGTTTCACTGAAAGGTCTGGCTCGCGGTACTTGTCGGACTGAAAGCTCTGTCACCGTTTCTGAGATCTGAGGGTGGGATGATGAGAAACCTAGTTTTGCTGCCTTTCCAAATTCTAGACCTAGGGTTTGGGCTCCGAGGTGAAAGCTGAGTGGAGCTGAGCTGCAGGAAACTGGCCTTCCCTGTTAACAGGCCACCTGCCCTCTGAGTCCCCTTTTCTGTTAATCATGTAATGATTACTGACTGCTCAGAGGAAATGGCTAAAGACTTGGGTGGAATCTCTGATTTGCCTCAATCTCCCCTCCCAGTCCCATGTAGGACACGACTATCTTTTTGCTGCCTTTGAGTTTGGTCGTCGTGGGCAGGGAATGTGTCTGTTATTATAGTGTACTCTCCCAAGCGCTTAGTACAGTGCCCTGCACACAGTATGTGCCCAATTAATACAATTGAATGAAATGGATGGAAAACAGGGCAGTGTAAACGTAAATTTCATTTGCCCATCTCAACACACCCCGGACATTTAATCAATTCACCTTAAGCCCATCGTTGGGCCAGGATTGTCCCTATCTTTTGCCGAATTGTCCATTCCAAGCCCTTAGTACAGTGCTCTGCACACAGCAAGCGCTCAATAAATGCGATTGAATGAATGAATGAATGAATAAAAGCTGACTGTTCTTCCACCGTGCAGAGAATCAGTGAAATCCTTCCACAATCATTGCAGACTTATTAGGAAGTCGCCCTATTGCCTCTAAATAAGTCTAGGCTCCTATGAAGCATACATTTCCTGTGATTTTAGACAGGAAGGAGACACAAATACACAAGCAGCCCAGGCAAGACTGCAAATTTCCCAGATGGTTCTCAGCTTGCCAAATTTCTTTGGATTCCCACCCTAGCTGTATGCTCTGGCTTTTCCCCCGTCTCTCCAACCTCCTCCTCACTCGGGTCCTTCTTTTCCTTGTTTTCCCTGCTGCTTCCTGCCAATCCGTCCTCCTTCCTGTCTGTCTCCAACCCCCGGTCCTCTCTCCCTCTCTTCCCCACTCCACTCAAACCCTCCGGTCTGACAAGAAAGATGACCAAGAAAGAAAACGTTCCATTGATGCATCATTTTAAAGGCAGGAGCATTCCAAACCCATGCCCTGGGAGTTAAGGGAGCCCTGCCACTTTTTGTACTCATGGGTTCTTGCAGGAGGAAGAGAAGAAATATCTTCATTCTTCATCACTTTTTTGTTATTGCTGTTTTGGTCAGAAACATGGAAGAGATGCGGGTTAGGAAGGTGTCGGTTGGCACTGTCCGGTCTCTCTCCAAGGGCTCATGGGTCCCTTTTGCAAAATGAACGAGGTCCAGGTCCTGCTGGCAGATGGAGAAATAACAGCACAGAAGGACTCAATACATTCTGCTGCAGCTGCTGCTGCTAATAACAGCATCATTTGGGCAGAAGGTGCAGAAGACAGTTTTTGCTGGAGAGAGATGAGGACGAAGCTGCCAGTATATTTAAAGGAAAACATCCTTTTCTTTTGGAGAGAGAAAACAGAGAGTGAAAAGGACAGCGGAGAAAGAGAGAGGAGGCAGAAGAGAAAGAGGATGGAGGGCAGAGCAGCAGAAAGAGAAAGGAAAGCAGAGAATGAAAGATGAAAGGAGAGAGGAAAAAGAAGATAAAGAGGAGAGAGAGGAAGAAGAAGAGAGAGGGGAGAGAGGAGGAAAAAGGGGAGAGAGGAGGAAAAAGGGGATGAAGGGGAGGAGGAGAAAAAGGGGGAGGAAGGGGAGAGAAGGGAGGAAGGAGAAAAAGAGGAGAGGAAAGCGGAGAAAAGACAAGTAAGAGGAGGGAGAGAAAAAAGAGGAAGAAAAAAGAGAAGAGAGAGGGAAGAAACAACGTGGCCTAGTGGATAGAGAATGGGCCTGGTAGAGTCAGAAGGACCTGGCTTCTAATTCTGGCTCTGTCACCTGTCTGCTTTGTCCCTTTGGGTAAGTCCCTTGACTTCTCAGTTACCTCATTTGTGAAATGGGGGGTTAAGACTGTGAGCCCCATGTGGAACATGGACTGTGTCCAACTTGATAAGCTTATACCTAACCCAGCGCTTAGTACAGAGAATGACACGTAATCAGAGCTTAACAAATACCGTAAAAAAGAAAGAGAAGGGGGAAGAGAGAGAAGGAGAAAGAGGAAGAAAGAAAAGAGAGTAGAGAAAGGAGAGGAAAGACAACAGTGGAGTGAGGAAGGGAGTGGAGAGGCCTGGATTGGCAAACTCAGGGAGATGCTGTAGATAGAACAGCTTCCCTGAATCATTTCTCCTTGAGTAACCTCTGCATGCTCTTGGCAAATGGGGTGGTGGGGGAGAGGCTGTCGTAGGCATTCAATAACTATTATTGGTTGAATGGCGCTAGCTCTTTGCATCCCCCATAATCGAGGTGCTCCAGATAGTCTGGACAAGGTTTGAATACGAATGAGCAACTGAGAGGCGGAGCACTTCTGTACGCTGGCATTTCTTCGGTGCAGGCAGGGAGGGTGCCCTGTGCTTTCTTCTCCCCGCTTTGGAAAATGGCGCACTGCCAGACGAGTAGCCGGCCTGCTGGGGGCCTGACTGTAGTTTATTTATGTGCTCAGCTCTGGGTTAAGCATTGTGTTAGTACTGGGGGAGATAGAAGATAATGAGATCAGACATGGCCCCTGCCCCACATGGAGCTCACAGTCTAGGAGGGAGGGAGATCAGGTCACACAGGAGCCAGGTGGCGGAGCCAGGATCAGAACCCAGGTTCTTCCGACTCCCAGGCCCGTGCTGTATCCACTAAACCACGCTGCTTCTCATTATGGATGAAGAAGCCTGTTGGGTGTTCAAAGCAAAGAATGGAACTTACTTTACTGGTTAGGTTTTTGAGGGGAGAAAGCTGTCCGGTCACTCCATTTTGAAACCTGGAGGGACTGCCGTCACACATCTGACGGCTCAGGCTCCTCCGTGCTGGACTGCGCTCACCGCGTGTCTTTGGAACAGCTGTATCCTGCAGTGTTGCTGTGCACTGCCAATCAATCTCCCTACTTTGGTGGCCAGATGCCAAGGCGGCAATTAGCCACCACAGTGCGCTCTTGTTTCTAACCAAAGCCTCCCACGGATAAAAATGCACTTCGTTTGGCTTGAGCCCTTTTCTCCTCTGACCCTCGGGATTCAGAAGTTGGGGGGATGGTGGTGGGCATGTTGCGGGGGGCGGGGGGACGGGGCGAGGGGAGGAAACTCGGAGTATCATCAAAACACCTTCCACAGAAAGAGTACGTTAAACCAGCTACCCCTTTGGCTTCATTTTAAAAGGGATCTCCCTTTAAAGGGGCATCCTGTCATTCAAAGCTGTTGACAATTATTTGAAAAGGAAACCTGCTGTAAAGGGAAGATAGGAAGCACAAGGTGCTATGAAGAAACCCTGGGTCGGGCCCATGTCAACAGCCCAGCTAGGGTTAGACGTACGAGAAGAACTCTGGGCACCACACGATGACTTTGTTGCCTAGTCCAGTGGAAATCCCTTTATTCCCAAATTTAACAGTTTGTGTCACAACTAGAGCCTGTTCCTCTGGCTCTGATCTTTCCGGCTCAAAGCCCACTATAAGCCCCTCCTCCTCCATCTGATCCCCAGTGGTAATAATGACAGTAATAATACCGATAATATTAATAATACTACTTAAGTGCCTTCTATGTTTCAAGCACGGTGCTAAATGCTGAGATAGATACAAGAGAATCAGATCAGACATAGAACCCATTTCACGTGAAGTTCCCAGTCTAAGTAGGAGGGAGAACAGGTATTTTATCCCTGCTATACAGATGAGAAAACCGAGGCACAGAGAAGTAAAGTGACTTGTCCAAGGTCACTCAGCAGGGAAGTGGCAGAGCTGGAATTTAGAACCCTGGTCTCCTGATTTCCGGTCCTGTGCTCTTTCCACTAGGAAATGTTACTTCTCAATAGGCCGGATCTATGAGTCAGCCCCTGGTTGGAGAGACAAAACACTGTCATAGGCTCAGTCACCAATCACATAGACTCCCAGGACTAATTAATTAGCTTTTCCTAATAAGGCTCAGTCAGAGAGGGCTGTTTTACGGTATGTTATCTATTGGGTTTTTTGTTTGTTTTTCAAAACAAACAAAAAATGGGAGCTTGACTGATGGATCCTGGATTCAAGAGGGCCAAAGAAGTAGGATCAAAATGGCAGACTTCAAGCTACCCTGGAGCCCCTGAAGAAGCTGTAACAACATACAGAGCTAATGGAAAGATATGGCAAGATGGAAACTGATTAGAGATGGAGTGGGCTGATTTAAGCAAGGACAATGCCTGGACAGATCAAATCCAAATAAAACTTCCTTAATGAGAATCACACTTTGCCTTTGAATGGTTTTATGGGCTACTTTGAAATAAATTATTTTCACGCTTCTATGTTGATTACCATAGAAGCATCTCATGGAAATACTTTCATTGTTTACGAGGGTGTAAATTTTAATTTGAACGCAATAAAACCACAGCACCTTTTCCTCCCAGAATCACCTAATCACACAAATTGATCAGCTCATTCAGAGCCTCTCTAATGCGGTCTCGGAATCAATCCATCTATCGTATTAACTGAGCACATAATAGACGCAGAGCACTGAAGTAAGTGCTCGGAAGAGTACACTACAATAGAATCAGCAGACGCGATCCCTGCCCATAATGAGCATACAATCTAGAGGGGAAGACAGATGTTAATATGAATAAGTAATTTATAATTTATAATTTAAAGATATGTACATATGTGCTCTGGGGTTGGGGGTGGGGTGAGTATCAAATGTCCAGAGGTCACAGATCAAAGTGCGGAGATGGTGCAGAAGGGAGAGCGAGCAGGGGGAAAAGGGGCTTAACCTGGGAAGGCCTCTTGGAGAGGATGTGACTTTAATAATGTTTTGAAGGTGGAGAGAGTGGTGGTCTGGCATCTGTGGAGGGGGAGAGAGAGTTCCAGGCTAGGGGGAGAATGTGGGAAAGAGGAGATAGAAGCGAGATAGAAGAGATAATACTAGAAACCACAGACAATCATCAGAGACTTCGGGTGCAGCTACAGAGACATTGGAGCGAAGACCGAAAGGTGGATGGAGAATCAAGGACAGAATGACAGGGACAGACACTTTCAAACATTTCTCCAAATTTAAAATTCCTGTCACACGGGGCTCTAAGACAGAACAGAAATGGTTGGGCCCAATCGATGGGAAGTGTTTACTGAGCACCTATTGTGTCTAGAGCTCTGTACTAAGTGCTTGGGAAAATACAACATTTCCCTTCAAGGAGCTTACAGTCTAGCCTGGGAGACAGACACTAATAAATTACAGATTGGAGACTTGAGAGGTTATTGGAATTCAGTAATACCCAGGTCAAATTTAATTAATATTACTATACTGGGTCACAGGTGGCTTCGAGCAAAATACTGTCCATTGCCTGGTCTGGAAAGACAACCCCACTTAACACTGCTAAGGAAACTGGAATGGGCGACGGGTGCTGATAGAGGGAAAGGAGGTGAGGGTATTCTCTGCTTTCCAATGAAAAGCCAACCAGAGAAACCCAACATTGATGGAGTCTTTTAAAAATGTGACAAGCCGCTTTATGTTTTTGTAGGAGCTATTAACTGCGGTGCCTCGTTAAACGTCTTACGCAAGAGGCAATAATTGAATGTAGGAACACACTGCAGTGCCATTCCACAATGGAATTCCTATTTCTAGAGTCGACAGTAATTATGAATCATCCCTCGATATATAAGGATTATTGAAGAACCGGTGCCTTGGGTACGGCCCCCTGGATACTGTTGGGTGTATTTTTATCTGTCCTTCAGATGATGAAAGGAGACATACATACGATTTCCTGGTGTCTAAAACGTTGGCCCAAATTCCTTTATATCGAACATCTTTCACACTCGGGGACTATCTGAGAGATTCTCCCAGGTAATCTTCCTGGGACAACTTGAAACAACCGAGAGTGGCTAAAGCCCTAGCTGAGGCTGAGCTGAATGTGGTCTAGGCTCACATTTTTTTTTTCCTTTAAATGGTATTTGTTAAGAGTTTACGATGTATCGAACACTATTCTAAGCGCTAGCGTAGACACAAGTGAAATGGGGGGACACAGTCCCTGTCCCACATGGGGCTCACAGTCTAAGTAGGAGGCTTCTCAGAGAACTTTGGCCTAGTTGCTTCACTTCTCTGTGCCTCAGTTACCTCAACTGCAAAATGGGGATTGAGAATGTGAGCCTCATTTGGGGCATGGACTGTGTCCAATCTGATTAGTCTGCATCTAATCCGGCGCTCAGCACAGCACCTGGCATATAGTAAGCGCTTAATAAATGCCGTTAAAAAGTAGAGAGAACCTGTGGGGGCTAATTGTTTTGGGGGCTGGTGACTTCCTCGGATCCACTTGCACATTCCTGCGTAACACATTCCCACCGGTGCTCAGAATGCAACAGGCAAATAGGCAGGCAGAAATCCTGTTGGCGATTCACCAGAGTACGTTAATCCAACAAAAGAAATGGATATAGTTGCAGATTGATATTTCTTTTGGAGGTTGGAAATGTTTCAGTGGAGAGACGTAAACGGTGTTTAATCAACAAAGTCCCGTTTGCTTTAAATTCACCAAGCGTGTTGCTCATTTGTATTTTATTTCAACTAATCTAGGATAATTGCATTTATTTTGTAATAAAGAAATACCACCACTCCTGATTTCAATTCCAAATAAATACTAAATAATAAGAGGCAATTATTATATTTTAAGGTTTTCATCTCTGCTTTTCCAACATTATACGTGCCCATAATGTAGGATGCTAGAATGGGATCCTAATTGACTTTGAAAATTAGGTTCAAGAAATAACGATGTTAAATAGCTTCCCTAATAAACCAGAAGAACGAGTTGGCAAGATCATTAACAGAAGGAGAAAAGTTATTGAGACGATCAGTTTAGGAGGAGGAGGAAGTCAGAGAGGCTGATGGTAAACAGCAGGGGAAAAAGCGATAATAATTAGCAAATCCACCCGGGGGATCTAAAATAAAGGGAGGCAAGAGAGATTTGCATTCTCCATGTGGGTCGGGGGGTTGGGTGGAGGTAGGTGGGGAGGTAAGTCAGGGAGGGCATGTAACTTCTGGGACCTAATGTATACTAAATAATGGTTATATAATCAAGGGGAGAAAAGAAACAAACACATGCTCAGCAAGAATATGTATCACCAAGAACGGGGCCCCAAAGGAGAAGTTTTAGAAGAACCACGGAAATCAAGATGTTTAATAACTTGAATCTTGTGTGTCACTAATGGGATTCTAATACAGGGTGCTAAATTGGGGCATGTCGCCTTGAGATTTGGCTCTGCCTAAGACTACGCATCTCCAAGAGACAGTCGATTGGCTTTGGAAACACTTTAAGGGCAAATAGGAGGAAGATGAACAATCAAAGCAAATCTCCTCCCTGTTCCTCCTTCTCAATTCTTCTACCTCCAACCCATTGCTCACACTCTTCTCCCTGTCTGGAACACCTTCCCCCTCAGTTTTGCCAAACTATCATCTTTCCTTTCTGAAAAAGCATCTCCTCCAAGAGAGAGTCCCTGGGATTAATCCCTGCATTTACCTAATCAGGTTGACTGCTCAGAAACAATTCTTACGATGCTCTTAGCAACTTAAACGAAGGTCAGTTACCTAAAATTTGGGGTGAAGCTACATTCACATGCTTTGGAGGTACAAACTTGGTGATAATTTGCAAAGGCATCCTGCCTACTTTTATACGCTCTGTGAAATATTGGTTGAACAAAGTTTGGTTTTTTTCATGGATGCCATTTATTAACATAATGCATACAGAACCTCAGATCTAAATCGGTTTAAATAGAAACCTCTTTCGAAGCTTGGGAAAATTAGAAATCTCTGTTCCAGTGGAATAATTAGACCTTTACAAAATTCTTCTTTTTATTAGATAAGAAAGAAGTCCTTTTTTTTCTTTGCATAGCAACAGTTACAAAGAGAATCACCACCTTAAACAGAAAACAGCAAGAACCTTAATTTACGGTGGGATCTTTCCAGCTGCAGTCAAAACACACTTTTGTTATCCGTTCCATTTTGTTTGAGTGAGAAATAGGAAGATAAAGTGCAACTGTAAAGCAAGGAAGGAGAAAAGAATTCCGGTTATTTAACCTTTTTTCACTTTCTTTAGGCCTGTCTTTGGGATACCGCATTGCACAGAGTCTTGTGGATACGTTAAAATTCCTTTCATTTCCCCGTCCTGTGTTCTTACCATTCAAGCTAACACAGTCATCTCCCCCGATCTAGTTATGCCTATGCAGGTTTTGACTCATCTTACCCCCATCATATTATACCCTCCCTCTGTTTTCTTATCCCGCAGGTAACTTTACCTTACTTATTATGTGCATATTTAATAAGAACAGATGAATATAAGAAATGACGTAACTGTGTCAAATTTAGAATCTATCCAGACCAGGATTCTAATTCTTCCCTTTACATCATGCTGTCCTTAATGCTGCCCATGCTTCTTCACAAGGTGTTGAACTTATATTTCATGGTTTAATAAGCATATTTGACCACTGATATGTTGATGATTGAATTCTGACTTATTTTCGTTGTTGATTGAATTATATTCTGATTGTCCTGTGAATCTGCCCTTCCCTAATGGTGTTCTTGGATTCTCTCCTATAATTACCCCAGTACCTAATACCTTGCTTTCTGCTTTGAAATTGCTGAATAAATGTTAGCAATAATAACGATAGAAGAGAGAAAGCTTCCTCCTTGATATAAGATCTTGCTTTCCTCTAGGAACCCTCAAGTTCTTCAGGACAGTAGGGAGAAAGGTATAAATGGGGGTTTTGTTCATTCGCATGGTAGAAATATACATTCACTCATTCATTCATTCAATAGTATTTATTGAGCGCTTACTGTGTGCAGAGCACTGTACTAAGTGCTTGGAATGTACAATTCGGCAACAGATAGAGACACATTATTCAAAGATCTGATATAAATCTTTTTTCTGAGAGCACTCTGTGTATGTGTATAGGGTTGTATTTGTGTGCATGTGAATCTGTTTGTGTGTGTGTTCACGTATGTGTGTATAGCAACATAGTGGAAAGAGCACAGGATCAGGGGTTCTGGATTCTAATCCAGCTCTGCCATTTGCCTGCCATAACAGTGGATCCCGTACAGAGGCCCTGGCCAATTAGAAAGGAGTCCCAAGCAGGTTTCTTGCACACCAGTCCCGACCGATGACTCCTCTCACAATTCTAATAATAACGGTGGTATTTGTTAAGCGCTTACTATGTGCCAAGCACTATTCTAAGCACTGGGGTAGATACAAGGTAATCAGGGTGTCCCATGTGGGGCTTACAGTCTTCATCCCCATTTTACAGATGAGGTAACTGAGACCCAGAGAAGTTAAGTGACTTGCCCAAAGTCACAAGCTGATAAGTGGCGGAGCTGGGATTAGAACTCATGACTCCTTCCAGTAAGCCATGCTGTTTCTCTTAGAAGACAGAAGAAGCACAGACAACAACAAGAAATCTCCCAGTCCCCCCAGGCACTCCTAAAATCCCACTGCCTCCAGGAAGTTTTCCGCGATTCATACGATAGATTTCAAATACCCCAGTCCCCGTCCACCCTTAGCACTCTTACGTGTGGGGTGAAGGGAGTCAACTATACAGTGAGGGAACCGAAGAATCGCCAAATTCTCTGGGTCATTTTCTGGGAGTTTGACAGGGGTCATTTAGCATAAAATTAGCTAGGTCTGAGCACCACCCTTCCTGGTTTTCTTCCTCTGAATCACCTGGCTCTCTTGAATTTTCCAGATAATCATTTTACTTTCCTCCCACCTTGACTCGCTTCAACTGTCCTTCCACTGCATCCCAAGTGCCGTAATAGAACAACACACTGTATTTTGACATCTGAAATTGCCTCTTCAGATCTCGAAGCAGCCCCCACTGCTTTAGGGAATCCAGGTTTTGATCGAATTATCATGGCAGATGGATTTCTGTTCTCCCAGATGGCAAAATGACTTTGTTAAAATTCAAAATCCCAAGCACTAACCGTATATATTCTTGAATAACAGCGGAGGATGTAGTCTTCCCGTTCCCCCCAAATCCCTTCAATAAAATGGAGGAACGAAAGAATTCTTTTAGTGAGGACGTTCTGAAAAATTTACCATGACTCGAAGAAAAGTTGGATTATGGAACTTGGGTTTTGAAGAATGTCTTGCCTTTAGAAGTCACTTCTTCATTATTAAACCATCCATCAGTTGCTTTATGTACAGTCGCACTTAATCTGGCCGAGGGAAGAAAGCATGGACTAGTGGAAAGAGCACAATCCTGGGAGTCAGAGAGCTGGGTTCTAATCCCAGCTCTGCCACTTGCCTGCTGTGTGACTTTGGACAAGTCGCTGAACTTCTTTGTGCCTTGGTTTCATCAACTGTAAAATGGGGATTCAATACCTGTTCTCCCTCCTACTTAGACTGTGAACCTCACGGGGGACAAGGACTTTGCCTAACCTGATAGACCCCAGTGCTTAGAACAGTGCTTGACACATAGTAAGAGCTTAACAAATACCATGAAAAAAAGCAAGAAAGAACTGCCATTCATGTTATACACACTATCAAATCTGGGGAGAAAATTAAATACCAGGCAATTTTGATGGGAAACTTTCCTGTCTGAAACAAATCTAACTCACCTCATCTCTCAGGAAGAGTAATTTTTGCCATCAGGAATAAAAACAGGAAAACTGATCTTTTTTAAGGAATTTGAGAGACAGAATCTACATAAAAAAGAATCCAGGTAACGCTTGGATCTGTTCTTAAGGTGACGACTTCGGCATCAACTGACTCTTCAATCAATCGATACTATTTATCGAGGGCTTCCTGTGTGCAGAACACTGAACGAAGCACCCATGCGAGAAGCTATTTAAGCTATTGAGAAGCGGCGTGGCTCAGTGGAAAGAACCCGGGCTTGGGAGCCAGAGGTCATGGGTTCGAATCCCAGATCTGCCACCTGGCAGCTGTGTGACTGTGGGCAAGTCACTTCACTTCTCTGTGCCTCAGGTCCCTCGTCTGTAAAATGGGGATGAAGACTGTGAGCCCCACGTGGGGCAACCTGATGACCCTGTATCTACCCCAGCACTTAGAACAGCGCTCTGCACATAGCAAGCGCTTAACAAATACCAACATTATTATTATTAAGGTCTTTAAAGTGTAGAAAATAAATGCTTCCTTCTAGAGAGCAACTCTTCTCATATTGATCCCCTTTGCCCCTCTCTCTGCCTTTGCAGCTGGAGATTGGGTGTAGAACCCCCACTAAGATCAGGGAGGAATCAGGAAAAGGAGTTTTTTAAATTCCCAAAGTACATCTATTCAGTTGGTCTAGATGTCTCACCCCTGGCCCCCTTGTTTCATCAGCCACAGGACGTTGGGCGGATATTGTGCTAACCCCTAGATAAGTAATAAATGGGCTCGGCTCCCAGACTTTAGCATATGCATCGAATGCACGCCCAGTGCCCTTATCTTTGAAGACAGCTTGTGGGGAGGGTTTCAGGTCGGTGTCTTTGGTGATGCCCGATTCCGAATTCATCAATTCAACTTCAGGGCATTTTTAAGACAAAAAGACTTTGTAAATCCCGCTGACCTCTCCTTCTTTAGGAAAGCCTTTGAAAAAAAGAGGGCCAGAGAAATCATCATCATCATTGATATTTATGGAACACTTACTATGTGCAGAGCACTGTACTAAGCACTTGGGAGACACACACGCACGCACACAAACACACGGGCCACTCACTCTCAAAGGATTCGGGCATTTTGGCCAAGCTCGGGGCTCCGGTCTCTGGGGGAATAGGAAAGGTCATTTGGTGCCTGGTTCTCCATGACAGCTCCGGGAGCCATGCCAGCAAAACCGGAAAGAAATCCAAGTAAGAAATTTAGTCTGAACGGTCACATGGATCTTGTTGCTAAGCAACCGTGTCCTTTGTCCCAGGGTATTGCAATCTTGGAACGCAATTTTCAAATTTCATCTTGCTGTAAAGATGCCAGAGGTTGGGGGGGGGGGGGGGGAGAATGTAAATAATGGAAGAAAATCTAGGATTTTATTACAGGTGTAATAATGCATCACAGGTCTTCTCGCAGAATCGAACAGCCTACGGATGCATTTCAATCAATCAATCAATCGATGGTCTATATTGAGCGCTTACTGTGTGCAGACCACAGCACTAAATATAACAGAGTTGGTAGCCGTGTTCCCTTCCCACAGCGAGCTTACAGTCTAAAGTAAGTTGGACTGCAGTTAGACTGATGGGGGCATATATTCCTTTATATTCAAACGCTAATAGTAACGATGATGATGATGATGATGGTATTTGTTGAGCACTACTGTGTGTCAAGCACTGTTCTAAGCACCGGGGTAGATACAAACTAATCAGGTTGGACTCAGTCCCTGTGTCCCAGTTTTAGTCCCCATGCTACAGATGAGGAAACTGAGGCACAGAGAAGTTGTGACACGGCAGACAAGTGGAGGAGGCAGCATTAGAACCCGGGTCCTGCTGACTCCCAGGCCCAAGCTCTAACCACTACCCCGTGCTGCTTCTCACTGATACTCTCTTGGTGGCCTAGGTCACTGAGAAGGCTATTACGGTACCATCCCCGATGTGTTCCCCCCCAAAGGCTGCCCCTTGGGTCTCATGTTTCATATTTGCAACTGCCGCCGACGCTGTCCGCCTCTAGGAAGCTCCGTCTCCAGCCTGTGAGTTCTCTTCCATTTTCCAACCGGAGCCGATCTGTCCACGAAATGCTTCCAAACACCCTCGGAGGTGAGAAAGTTGTTCTAACACACATCAACGGCTGCATCGCTGCCGTTAGCGAGACACGGGCCGTGAAAATTGGCAACTCCCCAGGAGACAGAGTGGGACTACCAGGGCAGGAAGCCAAGGGGCAAGCGGGCAGTGCGGAGAGAAGGGGGAGTGGAGGGGCATCAGGGAGAGCAGATTGAATCGGAGAAGGTGCAGAGGGCACTCTCATCCTCTGCATCTCAGAGATACCTAGCGGTTGCACCTCATCCCGGGACCCCACAAGCTCCTGGCATCTCTCTTGAAACTCACAGTTAGGAGCACCGCTCTTGATGGGCTCAGGTAAGAGCGGATCCCAACACTCCATAGCTGCGGTGGTCTGGGTTGGCTAGCGGGGACCATAACTGCTCATCCATTGTGCATTATTTGGAAAAAAGTGAAAAGAACCATCCCACACTGTGCTCTGGTATCAGTAATAGTAATAATAATAATTACGGTATGTGTTAAGCGCTTACTATGTGCCAGGCACTGTACTAAGCTCTGGGGTAGATAAAAGCACATCAGATTGGACACAGTCCCTGTCCCACAAGGGGCTCACAGTCTCAATCCCCATTTTACAGATGAGGTAACTGAGGCACAGAGAAGCAAAGTGACTTGTCCAAGGTCACAAAGCAGACAAGCGGCAGAGCTGGGATTCGAACCCAGATCCGTCTGACTCCCAGGCCCGTGCTCTATCCACTAGGCCACAAGAGTACCCATCATTAAAGGAATTTTCCTTCTCCGAGAAAACTCTCTGGGATGTCAGAGCAAAGTGGTTCATTGCAGGGGGAGAAAGAGCCCGGTCCTGACCTCAGGAGACCTTGGTTCGAACCCCAGTTCTGCCTACGCTCAGCTGTGTGACCTCGATCAGGTCATTTAACCTCTCTGGGCCTCAGTTTCCACATCTGTTCCATGGGGATAAGATATCAGCCTTCGCTATCTATAATAATGTGAAACTTGTGTGGGACAGGAACTGCTTCTGTTCTATCTTGTATCAACCCGGGTGTTTGACACATAGTAAGTTCTCTATATTATCATCAGGAAACAATAAACTACCACTATCAAACACAGGAAGCAGCAAACTTGGGAAATGGGGAAGAGGAATACGGTCATTTAAACACAAACCATGGAAACCGAGCTCCCCCCTCCTCTTTCCCCACCTTTTCACTCAACAGAGTTGACCCATTCCATCTCCTGCAGGAAGTCTTCCCTGATTTATTGCTCATCTTCCCATCCTAGTCTCCCTCCCTTCTGTATCACCTATGCATTTGAGTCCTTACCCCTGAATCACATGGGTCTTCACCCCGACTCCGGTCCCCCATAGCATTTACGTACAAATCCTTTCACCTAATTGCTTCCCCCACCTGTAATTTGTTTCAGTGTCTACCTCTCTGGCTAGACTGTAAGCGCCTCAAAGGTAAGGATTGTGTCTAGTTACTTTATTGTACTCTCCCAAGTTCTTAGTACAGTGCTCGGCATACAGTAAGCACCCAATAAATGCCATTTATTGATTGTTGCACCACTTTTTAAAGGCATCTATTAGGTGTTTACTATGTGCCGGGCACTGTACTAAGCGCTGGGGTAGATGCAAGCTAATCAGGTCGGAGGCAGTCCATATCCCATATGGGGTTCATAATCTTCATCCCCATTTAACAGATGAGGTAACTGAGGCCCAGAGAAGTGAAATGACTGGCCAAGGTCACACAGCAGACAGGGGGAGGAGTCAGGATTAGAATGCAGGTCTTCTGACACCCAGGCCCATGCACTATCCAATAATCCATGCTACTTCAACGTAGGCATTGCCTCCGTGTTATCTCGGTACCCCAGAGGCCCACCCTTGGAAAGAGAGGCCGGTTTCTTGTCTTGGGAGAAGCCAGGGAATCGGGTCACCGCATCCTCCGTTCTAGAACCTAGTGGGATAAGACTACACCATTCCCCTTGAACTGCCATTGCTGAACCATGGGAGGGACTTTAAGAAACAAGACCAGAGATCCTTAAGGAAAAACACCAGCTGGGCTAGGAAGTGCCGCTGGATGTTTCCATAAAGCGAGATTCTCTCTCTTGCCGAGACCAGATTTGCTTTCCGTTCGCCGATCGCCGAATGGGAATCGATATCGGGCTATTAGAAACGCCTTCATCTCAGGTTTTCACTTCTGAAAACAATTCATCATCGTTGCTTGCATTTGAGGCAAATCTGCCCTCTGGGGGCTCCATCAATTCTACTTTCGCGAACGATGGACCTCTGCTGCATAAACAAAACCCTCCGGTGTCAAAAAGAGTTTCTGAGGAGAAGTCTCCCTGCTCTGAATCCCTGAGAGAGCACCGAGGCTGAGATCAGGACACTTCAGTGGTTCTGAGAGCCAGACCTGAGATGCGTGGAATTTCTCTCAACGGGGACCTGTCGACACTCTGTTGCGAAGGCTCCTAGCCTGCCATGACCCATCCATCAAATAGCTATTCTGGACAAAGGAGGAGGCTGCTGGCCGCTTTCGGTGGAGAGCCTGGTTTGGAGGGGCACCAATTGGCCTGTATTATACCCTCCTGGGGGCACCCCCCTTAACCATAATCACGGCCTAATGGAGAGAGCACAAGCCCAGGAGGCAGAAGGATACGGATTCTAATCCTGACTCCTCTACCTATCGGCTGCGTTACCTTAGAACAGTGCTTGGCACACACTAAGCGCTTGATGAGTACCCTAATCATTAATTATTATTATTAGGCTCAGTAGCCGCGGCTACTGCTTCTGTGATGGAGCTTGTGTATGAGATATAATGATGTTGGTATCTGTTAAGCGCTTACTATGTGCAGAGCACTGTTCTAAGCGCTGGGGTAGACACGGGGGAACCGGGTTGTCCCATGTGGGGCTCACAGTCTTCATCCCCATTTTACAGATGAGGTAACTGAGGCACAGAGAAGTGAAGTGACTTGCCCACAGTCACACAGCTGGCAAGTGATAGAGCCGGGATTCGAACCCATGACCATAGAAATATCTCCCTCTAGGCTGTGAGTTCGTCGTGGCCTGGGAATGTGTCTATTTATTGTTATATCATACTCTCCCAGGCACTTAGAACAGTGCCCAGCACGGAGTGAGTGCTCCAAAAATCTGATTGAATGAACTTAACTTCTCTGTGCCTCAGTTGACTCATCTGTAAAGTGGAGATTAACTCTGCGAGCCCCGTGTGGGACATGGAATGTGTCCCACCTGATTAGTGTGTATCTACCCCACTGCTTAGAACGGGGTAAGCCTGGCACACAGTAAGCACTTACCAAACACCATCATCCCTAATGATGACGATAATCAAGACAGCAGTTTATGGCACCAAAGCACCAGCATAGATACAAGAAATGCAGATCCAATACGGGGCTCCCATTCTAGACAGGAAGGAGACTAGGCATTGGAGCTCCACTTTACAGATGAGGAAACTGAGGCACACAGAAATGATGGACTTGACCAAGATTCCGCGGGAGGTAAATGGCAGAGCTGGGCCATGTTGCTTCTCTTTCAGACATGCCAGGGGATTTTGGGGGGAAGAAAGCGGGAAGCAGCTTGGCCTAGTGGAAAGAGAGGAGGCCTGGGTTCTAATCTCAGCTCTGCCACTCATCTGCTTGGGAAAGTCACTTAACTTCTCAGGGCCTCAGTTACCTGATCTATAAAATGGAGGTTAAATCGTACTCCTTCCTAGTTATTCTGCAAGCCCCATGTGGGACGGGGACTGTGTCTAACTGTTTCACTCTAGTAAGCTCTTAGTAAGTACCACTGATTGATTTTTTGGTTGACTAAAGATTCTTCTTAGCATGGGTGGGGATCAGGGAGTGTAGCTTAATGATTGGACGGTCATCATCATCATCAGTGGTACTTGTTTCGCGCTTACTATGTGCAGAGCGCTGTACTAAGTGCTTGGGAGAGTACAATATAACCGAGTTGGCAGACACAGTCCCTGCTCAAAACGAGCTTGAAGTCTAGATGTGAAGAAAGGCACTAATATAAATAAATAACTTACAAAATACAATTTAAACTACAATAACCAACTGAGTATTTAAGCACGTACGGCTCGTGGGCTTAGTACGATTGGAACTCTTTCAAATGGAAGGGATTTTCCCCATCAACAACCATGCTACTTGATCTTAACGACTCTTCTTCAAGGAATTCCTTTTGATCTCCTAAATCACTGTAAAAGTTCTCAAGTTGGCCTCAATTAATATCAGAGGGATTAACTTTCAGGTTCCCACCGCCACCCAAGACTTCCAGCATAGCCGTCTGGCTTGCAAAATGTCATATTCCACACCGACCCAGCCCGTCCCGTTCCTTGGATAAACCAGCAAAGCAATTCAAGACTTTAAGATCACTGTGGGCAGGAAAAGTGTCTACCGACGCTGTTATATCGTACTCTCCCAAGCGCTTAGTACAGTGCTCTGAACGTGATAAGGACTCAATAAATACAGTGCTACCTCCTACAGAAACACCGAGAAAGATATAAAGCAGTAAAACCCTCAAAAATTGATTTTAATACAATGAGTGTACAAGCACAATCATTCCAGTAGAAGAACCGCTATCACCCGGACAAGAACCTCCAAGGCTTTTCCTTATCCCCATTCCTTTTTTAAAATGCCAGTTTTCTCCCATCCACCCAGCTCCCCGAGCCTACTGAATGCACATCCACCGGGATCCTTCTTTCTGGTAGAAGGAAATTTAGCTCATTTTTGGCTTTTGTCTATTTGGAGAAAGCCCAGTGAGATTATCCTAGAATTCCACCTCACTCCCTCTGCAGCCTGGCTTACAAATCTTTCAAAAATGACTCTGCCCTCAGCCACCATTTGAATACATTATGCACATCATCTCACCCCTCTTTTTCAATCAATTATTCGCCAGGGCTTTAACTCGCACATGCTAAATTGCTGCTCTATATGGAGGAAGAATCTCTATTTTACACTTCTTAATTACTGCACAAACCAAGGATTTTCATCATATCTCCAGAAACCTGCAATCTGGTGATAGCGCATTCGCTTCGGAGCTCTTGCCAGCAATTTAATCTCACTTTCCAACAGGCCTTCGCAAAGACCGGGAGCCTGGCATGAAGTGAGACGCTCTTGTCTCTGTGCGGATACGAGGCTTTCCGACATGGTGGGAACTGAACCCCACTGGGGAAATCAATCAGTGGTCTTTCTTGAGCACGATGTGCAGACCATCGTATTTATTGAGCGCTTACCCTATAGAGAGCACTGTACTAAGTGCCTGGGAGAGTCCAGTAAAATAATATTAGAACATGGCTCTGCCACTTGTCTGCTGTGTGACCTTGGGCAAGTCACCTAACTTCTCTGTGCCTCAGTTGCCTCATAATAATAATAATTTTGGTATCTGTTAAGCGCTTACTCTGCGCAGAGCACTGTTCTAAGCGCTGGGGTAGATACAGGGTCATCAGGTTGTCCCACGTGGGGCTCACAGTCTTCATCCCCATTTTACAGATGGGGTAACTGAGGCACAGAGAAGTGAATTGACTTGCCCAGGGTCACACAGCTGACAAGTGGCAGAGTCGGAATTCAAACTCATGACCTCTGACTCCAAAGCCCGGGCTTTTTCCACTGAGCCACGCTGCTTCATCTGTAGATTGGGGACTAAAACTGCGAGCCCCACGTGGGACAGGGACTGTATCCAACCCAATTTGCTTGTCTTCACCCCAGTGCTTAGTACAGTGCCCGGCACATAGTAAGCACTTAACAAATGCCATAATTATTATTACTATTATCATTACTACTATTAATAATAAACAGTGTATTAAGTGCTTGGGAAAGTACAGTACAACAGAGTTGGTAGATGCGTTCTCTGCCCTTAATGAGCTTACAGTCCAGAGGGGAGACAGATATTAATATAAATAAATGATTTATAATATGTAATTTAAAGAAACGAAGAAACCCTGTCCCTGACAATTGCTGCCACTAGTCGAGCCCTTGGGGAGGGACCTGAGTTGATTTCTCATGCCCCACCCTCTCTTCTTCCAATGAGCCAGTATTCAGAGCGTCACTGTTTACCCCTTAATCAATTAATGGTATTTATTGAGTGCTCACTGTGTGCCGAGCACTCTACTAAGCACTTGAAAGAGTACAATATAACATGTTCCCTGTCTATAGGCACTTTGAAACTCACCCCAGACCCACAATACTCCCGTAAATATTCTTATACTCTATTACTTCCTGTATCACTAATCTATTTTAATGTCTGTGTCCCCCTGTAGATAATAAGCTCCTTTTGGGCAGGAATTGTGACTATCAGTTCGGTCGCATTACATGTTCCCAAGCAGTTAGTACAACTCGCCGTACCCATAACAGCCCAAATACATTGATTGAACCACGGATAAAAAAAGCAGCAGGAATTCAGATTCTGCCTATTTAACAAAATTGTGTGCCAAAAGTCAGATCTTTCCGCTATCAGTATTAATGTAAATCGATTGATTATCTACCTTAGGAAAGAGGGCAGGACTGGGATTCAGAGGACCTGGGTTCTGCTCCCGGCTCTTCCATTCGCCTGCTATGGGACTTTAGGAAAGCCGCCTAACTTCTCCGTGCCTCTGTTTCCTCATCTGATAAATGGGGATTCGTTCCTGTTCTCCCTCCCCCTTAGAATGTGAGCCTGACGTGGGACAGGGACTGTATTCAAGCTGACTGTAGTGAATCTACCGCAGCCTCTGAGACATAGAAAGCACCTAACAAATAAAACAATTATTATTACCCTGAGTAGATCTCTGTACTGGGCACTTGGGGATCTCAAGGCTCTTCAGAAGCGACCCCTGCCCTCAGAGAGATCACACGAACGGTGAACAAAATAGTGAAGGTTTTCATGTGGTGATTGATTTTTATTTTGAAATCTGCCCTGAGAAGCAGAGTGGCCAAATGAATAGAGCACAGCTCAGAAGGACCTGGGTTCTAATTCTGGCTCCACCTCGTGTCTGCCGTGTGACCTTGGGCTAGTCACTTAACTTCTCTCTATGCCTCAGTTACCTCATTTGAACCACAGGGATAAGACCGTGAGTCCCAGATGGGACTTGGGCTGTGTCCAACCTGATTATCTTGTATCCACCCCGGGACTTAATACAGTGCCTGGCACATAGTAGGAGCCTAATGATACCATGAAAAAATAAAGTGCATGCTATGAGGGGTAGACGGTCTCCTGATGACGAGGAAGTATTGAAAAATAATGTCTCTCCAAAGTGAAACCTTCTGAGGTGTCTTTTAGATAAAGTTCTGCATCACGCCCAACACATTTATTTTTGTATCTGTAGGAATTCTTCCGTGACATTCTTACGATTGAATTTAAATGATGAAAAATGCTTAGTCTAATGTCAGGGTCGCAATCCTACAGTTCTGCCTGACGAACTTCTTTCATTAGAAGTCCCAATTTGAGATGTTTAACTTTCTGAAAACTCTACCTTCCCAGCCCTAATCTCTCGGGTTTATTCTCAGCTCGGAGGTAACTTTGGGTGGGTGGACAGTTCAGTAAAATTCCAGCAGTCTCTGAAAAATAGCCTCGGACATGGGTCGGAATTCTTCAACTCTCTTCTGTTAAAAAAAAAAAATAAACCTCCTCTAGGAAGTTTTGGACTTCCGTGTCGGGTCGACTTTCCCCCTTTCTTTGGGTGTATTCTTTATCATCTGTTCCTGGCAGCGTGGTGTAGTGAATAGAGCACGGGCCTGGGAAGATCGTGGGTTCTAATCCCGGCTCTGCCACTTGTCTGCTGTGTGACCTCGGGCAAGTCACTTCTCCTCTCTGTGCCTCAGTTACTTCATCTGTAAAATAGGGATTGAGACCTGAAACCCCCGTGGAACAGGGACTGTGTCCAACCCGATTTGCCGGTGCCTACCCCAACGCTTAGTACAGGGCCTGGCGCACGGAAAGTGCTTAAAAAAATTGCAATTGTTATTACAAAGCTTTGGTGCCTCATTTCTGAAAAGGCAATGAAACTCTGAGCTGAAGCTCCTGTGTGTTATCAGACTTAAGTGGATTTTAATTCTGTCTTCCTTTCCATGACTGGATGATCTCACAGGATGGGGGGGATTGACTTGTAATTGACACCCCTCCACCCACCCCCAGAAGAGAAAGGTGTCTTCCTGGTGTGTAAACTACTGTCTAAGCTTTACATTCCCTCCAGGCCAGAAGGCATCTGCCAACTCTGGTAATATTGTACTCTCCCAAGTGTTTAGTACAGGGCTTTGGAGACAATAAGCACTCTATAAACATGACTGATCGATAGATCGATATAATGCTATGAACCTAGTTGACGCTAGATTGTAAGCTTCTTGAGAGCAGGGATCATATTTACTTACTCTGTTGTATTCTCCCAAGTGTTTAGGACAGTGCTCTGCATATAAATATCACTGACTGACTGATTGATTGACACACTTTTTCCTTACTAAGGAGTGTTTTCCTGAAAAATCCCTCTGGATTGGTTGTCCATGGATGGATTCCCATCCCACTTTATCTTAAATTCCTTCTCTAGCCCCGTGAGACTGTTGGACCTAAGTGGGACGCCAGTAAATACTGATGAATACGATGGTGAAGGAAACCAAGAGAGGGAGGAATCTACCAAAATTGGAGTCAAACCCAAACTTCCTTGTTTGGTCGGTCAATCAATCAATCAATCGCATTTATCAAGCATCAGTCCATAGAGAGAAAGAGAGAAGAGGGTGGGTGGAACGAGGCAACAGCCAAAGAGATTCAAAAAAGTGAGTGTCCAGATAACAGTGTGGGCTTGTGTTACTTACCAAAATGTTATTTTCTAGCCACTATACTTAACTTCAAGAGCTCTAGAAGTAAAATTGATTTTCTTCATTTGAGAATACTGTTCCTCACTTCTTCCTTCTTCCCCTCACCCTTCCCCAGAAGAGAAAAAAGTCATTTTGAGCCTTTGCGGCATAAAACCTGGGAACTTCTTATATAAAGATATTTTCTGGGGAACGTCTTTCATATAATCTTGGCGCTATCTATATAAAGACATAACATCTGAAGTATAGGTTGATAAAGAAACTCTCTAGGAAAACCAATTAGAGTGATTAGAAGGCTTTCATTAGCATTTTAGTCAATTAGTCAAAGGAAAGGTATTGTACTGAGGAAGGAATTTCCTTCTCTGCTGATTCTAAATATGCTAATATTGTTTGATTCATTTCCCGGTACAAGTCTGTTTCTATTTCCGTACGGTTCATTCAACTAAGACGTAAGCGGAAAAGTCGAGACCTGTTCCTTTCTTCTGAGTTTCGTTCACCTGCAAAGCTTCAAATTATTCTCTCGAAATCCTAAATAGATTTTGCTGCATTCCTATTGCCCGGCTGGTACCAGAGGTGATTACTGTCAAGTGAAATATATTGAAAATTAATGCAGGCTGCCTTTTCCCTATAGAAAGTGATGCAAATTTTCATGCGTTCTTTGGAGAACTCGGAAACAAAATCCTCTTTACTGGCATTCACGGCCTCCCTAGACGGATATCTAGGAGTTGGAAGACGTGGGGCTGAAAGTTCCGAAAAGAATTGCATGAGCCCAGCTCCGGAGGTTTTCCAAATAAAACCGGACGGTGGGAACATTGTCCTCTTGAGCCAGCTGTGATTGAATAGCTCACGGCTGGAGGGACACAATCCCAGAGCCTTAGAGAATCCATGGAACAAAGTGTGAGCCTCTTGGTTCAAGAAGCAGCGTGGCCTAGTGGAATGAGCCCAGGCTTGGGAGTCAGAGGACCCGGGCCCTAATCCTGGCTCCACCGCTTTCTGCTTTATGACCTTGGGCAAGCCATTTGACTTCTCTGTGCCTCAGTGCCCTCATCTGCAAAATGTTCTCCCTCCTTAGAATGTAAGCCCCATGTGGAACCTGATTATCTCGTATCCACCCCAGTGCTTAGTACAGTGCTTGGCACACAGTAAGTGCTTACCAGAGGCCACAGTTACTATCATTGTTAATAAAAATAACAATCTGGGACATATTTGTGCCTCAGTTTCCTTTCCTGTAACTTAGGATGCTTTCTCCTCTGACTATTGGGTGGCTGGGAAGAAGGGCAACAAAAGAGAAGAGACAGTTCCCCTTTCCCCTGGCCCATACTCTGCTTCAATGCCCTCCTGAAAATCCTACTTCCTCCAGGAAGCCTGGCTTGATTCGTTCATGATACCCCAGGGGACACCAACTCAATGACCACCTATGGCACCTACGTATTTGATTTCTCTCGCCACCGCGTACGTATATCGCATTGTATATCCAGTCATTCATCTTGGCATAATCATAAGAGAAGCAGCGAGGCCTAATGGATAGAGCACTAAGCTGGGAGTCAGAAGGACCTGGGTTCTAGTACCAGCTCTTCCACTCTTCTGCTATGTGACCTTGGACAAGTCACTTCACTTCCCTGGGCCTCAGTTCCCTCATCTGTAAAACGGGGAGGACGACTGTTAGCCCCATGTTGGACTGTGTCCGACCTGATTACCTTGTTTCTACCCTAGTGCTTAGAACAGTGCCTGGCACATAGTAAGGGCTTTACAGATACCATAAAATCATATAACTACCTCTTAGCTCCTTGTTCTTCCTCCTGTTACCACTCTCTGAAAATCATTTCTGCCTGCCTGTCTCCCCATTGTATTATAAACTCCTTAAGGTCAGGGCTGTGTCTTTTATCTCCATTGTACTGTCCTAAGTGCTTAGTTCTGTGCATCGAACTGGGTTAGATGCTTCAGAAAAACATCACAGATGGATGATTAGATCGATCCAGCTAAGGTTGATGAAAAAAATCTGTCAGAAATACTGAATGTCCAGATGGATTCCTGACCTCCGGAGGGTCTCTCTGAGATAAGCGCTTAGTACAGTGCTCCTTATGGTCAGGGGTGCGTCTTTTATCTCCATTGTACTGTCCTAAGTGCTTAGTGCTGTGCTTCGAACCGGGGTTAGATGCTTAAGAAAAACATCACAGATGGATGATTAGATCGATCCAGCTAAGGTTGATGAAAAAAATCTGTCAGAAATACTGAATGTCCAGATGGATTCCTGACCTCCGGAGGGTCTCTCTGAGATAAGCGCTTAGTACAGTGCTCTGCACACAGTAAGCGCACAAGAAATAGGATCAAATGGATGATAAAAGCTCTGGCCACACACCTCATGCTTTCAAAAGGAAGTGTGCACGCTTAGAAAGCTTCTCTTTCTCCTCAAGAGGGAGGCTTGAAAAGAAAGGATTAACCCTCCTTTCTGTCAATGTGAACAGAGGAATGAAAGCAAAATTAGAGACACTAACAAAGTCAGAGCAGCCCGTTCTCACAGAGAGCAGTAGCTAGATTCAAAGAAAACAACTTCCACTGCATTACTAGTTAGTCAGTAGCAGCCTGGTCCTGGTCTTATTTATTGGAGAGTTTAGAGCCCATGAAAGACACGCGGCTCATGAAACTTTATGTCCTCTGGGCGCCAGTGAATTCTGGAAAACTCCAGCCTCCTCACAGCATGTTCCGCTCCCCTGTCTGGGCTTTGACAGATATTGATTTGAGCAGTGAAGCGGATGGCTTCCCTCCGACTCCTTCCCCTGACTCCCCAAGTGGAGCCACTGTGATCCCCAAACCCTCTTTCCATCGAGGATGAGACATCACCACACCTGTCATTTATCCCGCTTTCCTCCGGCCTCTTGGGGAACTTCCAGAGATCTTCCTTTGGTCTCTCTGCCTCTGTTCTTCAAGCCCTCAAGGATTCTTAGGGGGATGGGTCTTTCTGCTTGAAAGAAGATAAAACCCAGTTGAAGGTATAGAAAATCGAGGGTGAAAAGGTAGCCGAATAAAGCTGAAGACAGAAAACTGAGAAGCCTGCAGATGAAATCTCATTGTTTTGGTCAAAGTTGGATAAAATCAATATAAATAAATAAATTATGGATACGTACATAAGTGCTGTGGGGCTGAGAGAGGGATGAATAAAGGGAGCAAATCAGGGTGACTCAGAGGGGAGTGGAGATGAGGAAATGAGGGTTTAATCAGAGAAGGCCGCTTCAACCGATTAATCGCATTTATTGAGTGCTTACTGTGTGCAGGACATATACTAAGCACTTAAGAGTGTACAACACAACATTATAACCTATTCCCTGTCCACAAAGAGTTTAATAACAATGTTGGTATTTGTTAAGCACTTACTATGTGCAGAGCACTGTTCTAAGCACTGGGGTAGATACAGGGTAATCAGGTTGTCCCACGGGAGGCTCACAGTCTCAATCTCCATTTTACAGATGAGGTAACTGAGGTACAGAGAAGTTAAGCGACTTGCCCACAGTCACACAGCTGACACGTGGCGGAGCTGGGATTCGAACCCATGATCTCTGACTCCCAAGCCCGTGCTCTTTCCACTGAGCTATGCTGCTTCTTCTTCTAGAGGGGGAGACAGACATTAATATAATTAGTAAACTTAATTATCTTAATTAATCATTATTAATTAATGTTTACTTTAATGTCTGCCTCCCCCTCTAGACTGTAAACTCACTGCGGGCAGGGAACGTGCCTACCAACTGTCACGTTGTATTCTCCCAAGTGCTTAGTACAGTGTTCTGCCTGCAGTAAGACCTCAATTACTAACTCACTGCTGCAGTGTGGATAAAGAAACAGAAAACAAAATTAGAGATGCTGAGGAATCATAGCCACCTGTTCTACACACAAATACAATAAACAAACTCAGTCAACAGGATTTGGAAAGGGGTCTGGAAAATTTCAGTTACAGGTCATGTTCTATGGCTGCATTTGGATAATTCTCCTGATTGAACAATTCCCATTCCTTGGCGTCCTGCAGTGTAACCTCACTGAAGTGACAAATTAGGTTTTATTGCTTACCAAAAATGATTGGAGTTTTTACTAATCACTCATAATGAGGCAAATTTAAACGGCGAGTCCAAATGGAAAGTTATGCAAACATTTCGTTTTCATTCCAAGGAAGATTCATAAATTATGCCCGGGATGTTTTTGGTAAACATTCGAGAATGGAAGACTGCCTGCCTTCTGTAAATGGAATATTTCAGTAGAGAAAGAAATCATAATTCCCCCTAATAGGTACTGTCAGTTTAATAGATGGTAAATAAATAAAGGTGTTCTGATATTTTTCGCCTCAGTGATAAGCATTTTTTATTACATTGCACTTTTTAATTGCTAGGGCTATACTCACTTTTCCTATTAAAAGTGCAATCCTTATCTGAATATAATTTAGAACATTTAAGCATTCCAAAGATACATTACAACCCTGAAATTCCTTCACATTTATTTATTTTATGTTAATATTAGCTGTTTGAGATGCTTAGATCCTGACAAAAAAGTATACACGTTGAAGACAATCCCTGTCCATAAGGTGCTTACAGTCAGTCAATCAGTAGTATTTATTACGTGATCACTATTCGTTCATTCGATAGTATCTATTGAGCGCTTACTATGCACAGAGCACTGTACTAAGCGCTTGGAATGTACAGTTCGGCAACAGATAGAGACAATCCCTGCCCATCGATGGGCTTACGGTGCAGAACCCTGAACTAAGTGCTTGGAAGAATGCAATACAACAGAATTAATAGACACGTTCCCTCCCCATAACAAGCTTACAGTCATGGGGGGAGGGGCAGGGACAGACATTAATATAAATAAATGAGAAATTTATATATATATAATTTAAAGCTATGTACATAAGTGCTGTGGAGGTGGGGGTGGGGCTAATATCAAACGCCCAAAGTTCAGAGAGCCAAGTGATAGATGATGCAGAAGGGAGAGGGAGCCGGGGAAAAGAGGGTTTAATCTGGGAAGGCCTCATGGAGGAGATGTGACCTTAATAATGTTTTGAAGATGGAGAGAGTGGTGGGTTGGTGTATATGGAGAGGGAAGGAGCTCCAGGCTAGGAGGAGGACGGGGAGAAAGCATCAACAGTGCGACTGATGAGATGGGGGCACCGTAAGTAAGCCAAAGACAAAAGCCGGACACTCAAAAATCTGCTCTACTCCTGACACCTCCGGGTCCAGACACAGTGTCCATCCCTCCAGAAAACGCTCAACTGCTGGTCTAGAAGTGAGTTGGGATGGGATTTCTTTTCTCCAGAAAAACTTATTCTCTCAGAAAGAGTTTGATCTCAACCCACTATGTATTAAATTACGAATAAGGGAATTTACCTGAACATTCTGTTGACCAATGTACCTGTTCCCCTTTGAACCCCCTGCTCTCCCCGCCTCTCCCCCCTGACGTCGATCGGTTGGCAAAGATAGAAAGTCTCATCTCTCCTGAGTTATGGAAGACTGGTCTGGAGGGATCAGTAATGGCCTTGGTGAAAGTCTTAGGATGTAGGGGTCTGTTTCACTGGTGATGTCCACACAGATGACATTCCAGGGTGGGGTTCTCGCTAGTCATGGTCACTAGGGAGAGAGTAATTTTTTTATGGTATTTGTTAAGCACTTATTATGTCCCAGACACTGTACTAAGCGATGCGATAGGGTAATTACGAGCTAATCAGGTTGGACGTGGGGCTCACAGTCCTAATCCCCATTTTACAGATGAGGAAACTGAGGTCCAGAGAAGTGAAGCGACTTGCCCAAGGTCACTCAGAAGACAAGTGGCAGAGCCGGGATTAGAACCCAGGTCCTTCTGACTAGCAGGCATGCTCTACCCATTAGGCAACACTGCTTTACACATTAGGACTTCGCCGTCCAAATTAGTTATTCTCCAGGATTCCTACAGGGCCCGCTCATCTACCTGAACGCTCTAGGTGGTTCTTTATGCAGAAATCTTCATCGTCGCTAGCAAAGCTTCAGGTGTCATTCCCCTACCTCCCAAGCTGAGCCTAGAACCCGGGTCATCTGATTCCCAGAGTTATGATCTTTCCACCGGACCAACACTAAGATTTTGTACAAAAACAAGACCTTAAAAAATGTGATAAAATAAAGAAAAACCGGGCAGTACGGGCAAGTTCATCCAGAGTTTTACCTCCCCAATTTCAACCTAGTGATGTAAAGACTGCTTTCCAGCAGCAACGTGATACGACCGAGACCTCTTGACATTGTGGCTTTTAGTGGCACTATAGAACCTCATGTAATTAAGCAATTAATATACAGGCTAAACAAGTCTTGAATTCATCCTGTTTTGCTCCCTCCAGTGCTTCCAGTATTAGGGGACAATACCAATTTGTACATGCCCTGCACTTTGGAGGACTCCCGTGCTGATGCAGAAACTTCACCGTTACAATTCAGGAGGCAACAGGCCGTGAAATTAGATTAATTTCTGAGAAAATTAATGAGCAAAGGGAACTACATTAGGTATCTCCTAACAGCCCTGTTCATCTGGTTCAGTGGAATGGGAAAGACGGAAGAGTGAAGAGCACAGAGGAGAGAGCAAGATGGAAAGCGTTGCTGGCTATTAAGGAGAGATGATTGACCTCCCTGAAGTGGAACTCAATTAATGGCTGAGATAGCCTAAATAATAATTGCTTATTGTGTTATGCCGAGCACTGTTCTAAGCACTGGGGTAGATACGAGGTAATTAGATCGAACACAGTCCCAGTCCCACACGGTAGGAGGGAGAATAGGGATAGCATTCCCATTTTGCAGATGAGGCAACTGAGGCACGAAAAGTGAAGTGATTTACCCAAGGTCAGATGGCAGACAAGTGGCGGGGCCGGGATTAGAACCGGGTCCTCTGACTCCCAGGCCTCGCTACGTCTGATGATGATGATGATGATGGTATTTGTTAAGTGCTTACCATGTGCCAGGCACTGTTCTAAGCACTGGGAGAGATACAAGGTGATCAGGTTGTCCCATGTGGGGCTCACAGTCTTAATCCCCATTTTACAGATAAGGGAACTGAGGCCCAGAGAAGTTAAGTGACTTGCCCAAAGTCACACAGCTGACGAGTGACGGAGCCGGGATTAGAACCCAAGACTTCTGACTCCCAAGCCCATGTTCTTTCCACTTCTCCAGCCATTAGCTGGAGCAGCATTTCGGTAACCGCCTGCCCCACCCAATTTAGAGCTTGTCCACTGCAAGCGGAGCCCTGAACCCCGAAAGGTAGGCAGGACTGAAGAGGGATTGTGCCTTCCTGGGTCCACTGATTGGCCTGCTGAGAAGCAGCACGGCCTAGTGAATAGAACACAGGCCTGGGAGTCAGAAGGTCTTGAGTTCTAATCCCGGCTTTTCCATCTGTCTGCTATGTGACCTTGGACAAGTCTATTTCCTTCTCTGTGCCTCACTTGCATCCTCTGTGAAAAGGGGACTGAGACTGTGAGCCTTATGTGACCAACCTGATTAACTTGTACCTATCCCTGTGGTTAGAATAGCGCCTGGCACACAGCAAGCGCTTAGTCAATACCAAAAAAAGAAAAAAAGGATCGTGTCTGCCGTCTCTATTTATTGTAGTCGAGTGTTTAGTACAATGCTCTGCACAAAGTAAGCATTGGTACCTGGGTGATGTCGATGGGTAGATTTCAAACGCTGCCCACTGATTTCTTGAGCCGCGTGACATTTGAGGAAGTGTGACAGAGCCCGAGGTTCACCCAAGCCCTGTCCCTCTTCCCAACTCCATCTCTGAAGTGCTGTGTGATCTCGGACGAGTTACTTGGCCTTTCCGTGCCTCATGTTTCTCAGCTATAAAATGTGGGATAAGAGCAGTTCATCTCCAGGTGAGGATGCATTTCCTCTTGTCAATCATTGGGAAACCGTGGGACGTGAATCTAAAGCAGCGGCATATTCGTTCCTACGCTACTGCTTCATTTTAGCTGTACTTAATTTTGGTGTCTCGCCTACTAGAATGTAGGCTCCTTGAGAGCCGAGGTCACGTCAACTAATTCTACTGTACTTTCCTAAGTTCTCTGTACGGCGCTCTGCCCACAGAAGATGCTCAATACACATGACACACGGAATCAGTAAAAGGCTAAAAGGAAAAGCAAAGACAGCGAGAAAACTTCCATTCTGTCACGGCTCTTAGGCACTAAGCTCCAGATTTTAGAAGCTTTCAAACTGCCTTTGTGCTTTGAAGAATAGAGAAAGAGTCAAGGTGACAGAGAAAACAACAGAAGCTTAGTTGAAAGATGATTACGTGAAAATAACAGACACCTCTTCCTACAGAATTTGAGAATCTCCGTGAGTCAAGCGGAGACTGAACCCAAGTGATTTTACAACACTCGAGCAAGAGTCTTTCTTCTCCTTTCAAATGAGTTTTTCCTTGGCATTTAGTTTCGCAGGGAAAACGGCAGAACTCAGTCAACGCATTTTATTCGTTTTCACCGCACCCCGGGTATCTCAGGTCATCTTACTGATTCATCTGTAAAGTTTCAACACCACGGCTCGCCACCATTTTCTGGTCAGGTCCGGGCCTGGAACTGGAAGTGGAAATTCGGGTTTTGACAAAAAACTCAGGAAGAGGATCACAAATGGGTCAGGAGCTCACTGTGGGCAGGGAATGGGCCTGTTTACTGTTATATTAGCACACAGTAGATACACACAGTACACACAGTAAGCGCTCAATAAATATGATTGAGTGAATGAATGAAAACCAGTTTGATGGAGGAAAGATTGTATCGTAAATGAGAATGAGATCCAGAGAGGACCAGGATTATTCTCGACTCCAAGGGTGCTAGAGTTTCATTCAATCATACAGACGCTCAAGCTTTTATCGGGTGCTCCCACTGAGACTAGGGCTTGGTGGAGAGTAAGCCAAAAAAAAGCATTGCCTTGGAAGGGTTTACCCTCAAAAATTATTATTTTGCTTTCTTTATGGTTTTTGTTAAGAGCTTCCTATGTGCCAAGCACTGTACTAAGTGCTAGGGCAGATACAAGCTAATCAGGTTGGACACAGTCCCTGTCCCACATGGGGCTACGGTCTAAATCGCCGTTTTACAGATGAGGTCACTGAGACACAGACAAGTGAAATGACTTGCCTAAGGTCACACAGAGGACTACTGGCAGAACCAAGATTAGAACCCAGGTCCTTCCGACTCCAGGCACGTGCTCAGTGCGCTAGGCCACACTGCTTCTTACAACTCCTCTACTAGCTGAGTTTCATTTGGTGAAACGCTGTCAATTCCAATTCTCATTTTTGAGAATGGCACCTCTGGTCAGAGTGGAGAAAAGCCTCACCGCAAATCGCTCAGTAACCCGCCGAGAGTGAAGAAAGGGGATCCTGATTTCTCTCTCTTCAGTACTGATGTGCTTTCCATTAGTGGAGAAAATTGGACAATCCCCAACCTGGCAAGAAGGCATTAAAGAAGGAGCGGATTAATAGATCTTTAATTGAGAGGGAATCTTCTCTCTCTCTCACCGCAGCTCTCCAGATTAGCCCTGGGCGATCTAGAGACCTCAGGCCCATCTTTTAATTATTGCCGATCAATCGATACTGATCCCTCAATCCTCTGAAGAGTGGAGCCCAGAAAAAAAGTCCCGTGGCTTATAACAGAGTAGTCAGGCTATTGCATTTAAAAATATCGATTGGGGGTCAAGAGCTCGGCTATATGAAACAGCAGCCTGGTTTGTGGCTCAGCGAGTGATATTGGGATTGGAAGGAAATCGGTTAAATCCGCTTGGCAGTCCTAAAAAAAGTCCATTACTCCTACTACGTTATACCTAGGAGCCTCACTTTCCCAGATAACCAAGAAGACATTTAAAGGTTGAAAAGAATGGTTGTAAAATGGGCTGACCGTACATCCCGATTCAGACGAGATCGTCACCAGAATTCTGTAAGCGGACGAGGGGGAATTCAGAAAATATGCAAATGGCCACGAATTACGGTCCTCCTGACTCAACTGGTTTAAGCTGGCAAAGGTGGACAAGGCTATCTTGCGATAAATCCGCTGCTTTTAGCTCCCGTTAAACGTTTAGTCTTCCTCCTGTGGGCAGGGATCATGTTCAGTAGATGCCCCTCTTAGCTCTCGTCAGTTGAGAGATACTTTGTTGGTTGGCAGTGGGGGCCGGGAGCGTGATTCCAGGTTACGTGCTGCAGCACTGAAATACGTTAATGTCAGAGACCAGGAGAGAACTGGGGGATGAGGGAGGCATGGGGCCTGGGAAATCTTTTAGGATTTTTTTTGCCCTAAATCCCATCCGCCATCATCACCATCATCAATGGTATTTATTGAGCGTTTACTGTGCGTAGAGCACTGTACTAAGTGCCTAGTACTAAACATCGAGGTCACAGAGGGTACATGTCTAGTGTTTCAACTGGGATGTGTTTAGAGTTCTCACAATATCATCCACAGTGATGATATTGAGAAGCAGCATGTTCTGTGGATAGAGCAGTGGCCTGGGAGTCAGAAAGATCTGGGTTCTAATCCCGGCTCCACCACTTGTCTGCTGTGTGACCTTCTCTGGGCCTCAGTTACCTCATCTGTAAAATGGGGATTGAGACTGGGGGGTCCCGTGTGAAACACTGACAGTGTCCAACCTAATTAGCTAGTAACTACTTCAGCACTTAATACAGTGCCTGGCACTTAAGTGCTTAACAACATAATGAAACAACAAAAACAAACAGTGGTGAGATGGGGAGAGGATGAGCACTTACGAACATATTCTTATGCTTGGATGCTTCCCCACCTGGAATTTACTTTATTCATTCATTCAGTAGTATTTATTGAGCGTTTACTATATGCAGAGCACTGTCCTAAGCACTTGGAATGTACAAATCGGCAACAGATAGAGACAATCCCCGCCGACTGTCTAACCCACTAGACTGTAAACTTCTGGAAGACAGAGATCAGGTCTATTAACTCTATTGTACTCTCTCTCAAGTGCTTAGTACAGTCCCCTGTACAACAAATACCACTGATCAATCGATTGATTTAGGAGGAAATCCACATTTCCCCAGTCAGATACCCTTTTTTTGCTAAATTTCTAATCCAACCTGATTCCTGCTAATCTACCAACTCCAAAGCATCTGTTCCTTTCCAAGAGCCTTAGTTACTGCTTCCATATTGCATTTCCCTGCAAGCTTTGAGTCTTCCCTCCGTCTCTGGGTAGAAAAATGAGCATCGATAGAGATGCTGAAACATTTATCATCACTCATTTATTTGTATTTGGCGCCATCTGTTTCCAGGCATTTGTTCTGAGGCTGCTGGTGAAAGATATTTTCTAGGCCTTCATTTCTCGGGCGGCAAATACGGGATCCTCACGTCTTCATCTTACTCTGTAGTTTTAATTGCTGAGTCCATGTTCCCCCTTCTGGGCCAATTACCAATCAATCAGTGATATGCACTGAGCGCTTACTACGCACAGAACACTGTACCAAACTGTAATATTTCCTCTATCTGTAATTCATTTAAATTTCCGCCCCTCCCTGTAGACCGTAAGCTCCTTTTGGGCAAGGATCATGCAGACCTTGTATGTTGTACGTTCCCAAGTGCTTAATACACACTCAACAGTCAGTTAATACCACTGATTGACTGACTGATTGATAAGCACGTGGGAGAACACACAAGAATAGGGTTGGTAGACAGAATCCGTACCTTCAAGGATCTTACAGTATATTGGAAGGAAACAGAAATGAAAATAAATCACAGATAGGGGAAGCAACAGAATTAAGGCATACCAGATCAATCCACAAGTACTAATGACTATTAATGATTGATTGATTGTTTTTCAAAGTATTTGTTAAGCTCTTTCAAAGTGCCAGACACTGTACTAAGCACTGGGTTAGACACAAGATAATCACGTTGGAAACAGTCCCTGTCCCACATGAGTCCCACAGTCTTAATCCCCATTGAACAGATGAGGTAACTGAGGCATAGAGATGGTAAGTTTCTTGTCCAAGGTCCCGGAGCAAACTAGTGGCATAGCCGGAATTAGAACCCAGGTCCTTGTGACTCCCAGGCCTGCGCTCTATCCATTAGGTCATGCTGCTTCCTGCGAGGACCCTCCAACGACTGCATGTATTTGTTCTATTTGAGCAGCAAATAAAGAGGATAACGGCTCACTTCCTAGATGAATAGAAAAGAGCCACTATTTTCAGGTCATGTTTGTCAAAAATAAAAACCAACTTTGATTCTTGGCAATCTCTTCTCACTTTGCGTAGTATCTTTTCCCTCATTCAGTACATGCAACATACACCTTGTCGGTTTTGATCAGGGTTTCCTCTTGATAAGACACCTGCAGTGAAGCAGAATAAGTGCGAGGATGATTGAAACAGCAGAGCCATAAGCAAGAACATAAAATATGTTATCCTCCCTCTGAAAGAATCCCTGCAGTTGAAATTCCCAACAGAAAGGTTCTTGGATTTCCATTTCCCTCATGGAGTGTATCATAGCCACTTTAAACTAGATTTGTCTCTGAAAATTGATTCCTGTTTGACACATTTGTATTGGAAAATGATTCCCCCACCTAGAGTTGTCATTAGTGGTTGTTACCTGCCTCATCTCCACCCTACATTGTATAAGTTCCTCAAGGCCTCCAGACGTTTCAAAACAAACTGAAAATCCAGACGACTTCATGCCCTGAACTTCCACCTACTAGATGCTCCATTTACGATCTGAGGAAATGACCAATGACCGACGCTGATGATGTATTCAGAGAGGACTCTCTCTCTTATGAGAGAGCCATCAGTCGGTCAGTCGATCAGTGGTACTTATTGAGTGCTTACTGGGTGCAGAATGCTGCACAAAGCATTTGGGAGAATAAAATACGATCATGTGTTTGGATATGATCCCTGCCCTCAAAGGGTTCAAAGACTGGTGGGGGAGATGGCCATTAAAATAATGAACAGATGAGCAAAGGAATGAAGAATCAGCAAAGCAGATATGAGTATAAATGCCTTGGGGCTTGGGTAGGGTGAGTATCAAAGGGCTGTTTCAGAAAGGAGGGCAAATAGTAGGGGGTATCCCCTTTACCCAAAGGAGTAAGGGTATTTACTAATTCATTCATTCATTCATTCATTCATAGCATTTCTCTTGGGCCTATCGTGGGCAAAGGTGGTAATTCTATGCAGGCTAATAAATGGCATATCAATGGATGAACTCAAACCCTTAGAGAACACAAATAGAAAACACTGAATATCTGCAGCAATACCGCGCAGGTACTAAGGTGAAAATGTATCTCCAGGCACACACCTAGTCATTAAAAATAAAACTCATGGTAATGGTATTTCGAAAGCATTTACTCTGTGCCGAGCACTGACCTGAACACTGGTTAGCACCAGGAGAGATGTAAGTGGACCTATTCCCTGTTCCACTTGGAACTCACGATCCAAAAGGGAAGGGACGGCAGGTATTTCAACCCCATTTTATAGATGAGGAAACTGAGATCCAGAGAAGTTGAACGACACACCCGAGATCACACAGCAGACAAATGGTAGAGTCAGGATTAGGACAGAGATCAGATTCCCCGTCCTATGCTCTTTCGTCTGGGCCTCACTGCTTCTCCTGCCTGACACTTCAGAAGACTCAGAATTCGGGGGAACGTTCATATTTTTTTCCACTTCCTCCATTCTCAGTATCCCAGAGGAAAGGAGAAGGGAGTTCTTTAATATCCTGGCTTTCAACTGAATCAAATGACCGGCTTATCCAAGAAACACTGCAGTCTAGGATTTGTTTATGGATAAACCGAATAAATATTTATTAATACATAAAAGGCAAATGTGCAATGCTTCACTGAACTTTTTCGTTTCCTCCTCTCCTAGAACAAAAATTTTGCATATGCTCTGTCACTTCTTAGCCACGGTCAGTTAAGCAGGGGCTTATCGTGGGCTCGTTATCGGGGTCGGATGACACTGGGGTGACTGCGAGATCCAAAGCAGAAAGTCACAGGCCGGTGGGTGGTTGGATACCGTTGTATTTATACATCGAGAAAATGTCACAGTCTCCAAAATCGCATTGATGCGCCATTTAGTATTTACTGCGCTGCTCAAGGCCAGTGTTTCTTTTTATTTGCCTTCATTTAGAGACACCCTTTACTTTACGCAGAATAAGAGCATGCACGGATTTGATCCTCTGCATATCAAAGTGCTCATGAAGAGCAGGAGACTGTTGTCCTGCTGGAGATTTCGGATGGAAATTGTCTCCAGCATGCTCTCACAAAAGCCACTGGATGTTTGGAAAGTCCTGGCCACATCACTTTCCACTTTCCACAGTGGCCAGTCCTGGCCACTGAGAAGCAGCGTGGCTCAGTGGAAAGAGCACGGGCTTTGGAGTCAGGGCTCATGAGTTCGAATCCCAGCTCTGCCACTTGTCGGCTGTGTGACTGTGGGCGAGTCACTTAACTTCTCTGTGCCTCAGTTCCCTCATCTGTAAAATGGGGATTAAGACTGTGAGCCCCACGTGGGACAACCTGATTCCCCTGTGTCTACCCCAGCGCTTAGAACAGTGCTTGGCACATAGTAAGCGCTTAACAAATACCAACATTATTATTATTATTATTATTATTATCACTTGGCGGGCAGAGGAGAGAAGTTTCTAGGAGTATCCTTGGAAGTCAAGCTGCTTTACAGGAGTCTCAAAATTCACAGTTGTCTCTTTCATCGTACTGTCCAGTGCTAACAGGAACCAGTCCAAATAACGGCTGTATTTTTAGCAAAAAAAAAGGAGCATCCATTTTAAAAAGTCTGTTCACCTTCCATCTTCTCTCAGCTTTATTAAACGTCTAAGATAACGATCCTCTGGCATTATTTAAACTATTCCCCAGGGCTGTCGATTCATGTAATGCTTTATTTACTGACTACCATGTGCTTTTAATGCCTTTGTTAATTGGCTGTTAACTGTAAAGGGTTTGTCAATACTCTGGTCAGAGGTCGCGGGTTCTAATCCCGGCTCTGCCACTTGTCAGCTGTGTGACTTCGGGCAAGTCACTTTACTTCTCTGGGCTTCATTTACCTCATCTGTAAAAAGAGGACTGAGACTGTGAGCCCCTTATGGGACAACCTGATAACCATGTAATTGCCCCAGCGCTTAGAACAGTGCTTGACACATAGTAAGCGCTTAGCAAATTCCATCATTGCCGTTGTGGTTGTTATTTACATAATGGGGATTAAGACTGCGAGCCCATGTGGGACAGGGACTGTGTCCAAACTGACAACCTGAGATCTACCCTAGGGCTTAGCACAGTGCCTGACACATAGTAAGTGCTTAACAGATACCATAAGAAGGGGTGGGGAGGCTTCACTTTAGGATCTGGGGTGTTTTCCTTTTCCAAAGGGTGCAGCGGGATTGGGAATTCGGCCTGTCAAGGTTGCACTCGATCAAGTTAATAGCAGTGAAAATCTTCCTGCGAGCCCCCATCACCTTGATTCACCGGCCTGACCTATGGACCGTCAGTCGATTAACCAATAGCATTTACTGAGTGCTTACCCTGTGTGGTACATTGTACTAAACTGTCCTTGCTGTTTTCTACTGTTTTCTATTGCTTCCCGCTTTCCACTTTGGAAGGGTACACCTAGCCCCAGTAAGGATCTGACTGACAACGTGCCAATGTTATGATGATGAAGATAGTATTTGTTGAGGGATTACTATGTGCCAGGCACTGTA
The DNA here is from genome assembly GCF_004115215.2 of Ornithorhynchus anatinus. NCBI lineage: Eukaryota > Metazoa > Chordata > Mammalia > Monotremata > Ornithorhynchidae > Ornithorhynchus > Ornithorhynchus anatinus. Next base: position 27,358,582 of record NC_041747.1, read on the forward strand.
ATAAGCTCTGGAAAGAACATCTTCTCCATCCTGGGAAGATCAGGAGTTCCGCAGAAAGTTTGCTTTTATTTAGCATTTGTGGAAGGCCCCAGGATGCTTATCCCAGATGCTAAAAGAGTCATAGTCCTGCTCTCAAGCCGATTACAATCTAGTTAATAATAATAAATAGTGTTGGTATTTGTTGAGTTAAGCCATGGAAAGTATACTAACCTGGCATATTTCTGTACTTCGTTTGCACTGAAGCCTTTTGTACCTTTTCAAAAGAAATCTCAAAAGTTCAGATACCATTTCTTGGGGTAACAGAAAAGGCCTTTTTTTTTTTTACAGTCTTTTAGTTCCTAACCAAACGATTCCAGGCTTGGCTGTTTATGCGGTTCCTCTACCTCCTAGTTAACTGAACCGCAAACTCTTTGTATGTGATCAGACAAAAGAATTTTGGGTCCCATTCAATGCCACAACACTTTCCTGCCAAACTACTTTAAGTTCACCGTTAGCTTTGTATTTTCAGAACCCCAGTCTCATGCCGACTTCTTCCTCCTGAAATTCCCATCGTTTCCTGGTTCTCTATTTTAACTAAGTAAGTCTTCACCCAAAACACACCACAGAGAAGGGCCCTGAAGGACATGAGCAAGAAGAGTTTCTTCCTAAATTTCTGCAGAAAGTTTTCCAGGATCCTTTTGTGGAGGAGAAGCTGTCCGTCCGTGCAAAAGTTCCTTTCTACTTCATTAACAGTGACTCTGTTCACGGGCACAGTGTGTGGCTTTGCTGCTTGACAGGTTTTTCCAAAGATGATTCAGCTCCTGACAGGATTTTTACACTTTCCACCATATGTCGGACAGGGTTTAGGTGGGTGGTGCTCACCACATTAGAAACCTTCTTGTTTTGTGGGCTAGTTTAGCAGCCTCCTCTGTTTCTTTATAAAGAACATTGCAGTTTAAGGGGCTGGCCTTTCTGGGCCTGGTACGAAGCTGGGTACTGCAAAGGGAGAATCAGTGTGGGATAATAATAATTGTAGGTGTGAATAAAGAGAGCTAATCAGGGCGCTGCAATAAATGCCTTCGATTGATTGATTGATTGATTGATTCTTGTATTTACCACGGACCCCTTGCTCAGGCCCTTCTTCAAGCCAGGAACTCCCTCCCTCTTCACATATCTCCACCTTCAAAACCCTTCTGCAATCGCATTGCCTTCCAGAAATTTTTCTCTGTTGATTTCTGCTGTCCCTGCCTTAAACAACCCCAACTGTCATTTCAGCACATCTGCACCTCCTTGTACATATAAGTGCTCATAACCCCCCAGCATTTTTGAAGTATCTTTGCATTCTATCACTTTCCCCTACCTGCTGTGTATTTTTTTGTATGTTTCTTCGGTAGATGGTAAGATTCTTGAAGGTGATGATCATGTCTGCTAATTCTATCATACTCTCTCAAGCATTTAGTGCAGTTCTCTGCATATAGTAGGCACTCAATAAATCCTTTTTTTTTCTGATCGACCAAATGATGTATCTACCTCAGTGTTTGGTGCAAACTAAGTGCTTAAAAAATACCATGACTACTATTCCAGACTCCTGACTATCCTCTGGGAACGGGTGAGGTCGTGGCCTGGTTGTTTTGGAGCCCAGGGGTTGTTCAACCCTCTTCCTATGCTGAGTCGACCCCTTCTAGAGGAATCTGTCACAGCTCACCGGGGCCACAGATCTTCTGTTGCAGCCTCAGGACTTTCTTTCTCTTCCACCCTAACCCCCAAATGGGCCTTCACTCTCCACGCTCCGGTCTCCCCTCCCCGGACCCCTCTGTCCAGCACTCCTCTTTATCCCCTTCCCCACAGGCCAGCCTACTTCACCCCTCTCCCCCACCCCATCCCTGCCCTCCTATCCCAGCTCCTTCTGACATCCAGGCCTGTTCTCTATCCACTAGGCCATGCTGCCTCTGTAGAAATTCAGTCTAATGAATAAATCAACTCCTTCAGCTCCTTAAAAGTAAATGCATTTTAATCCTGGAGCAGAGTTCCACCCCGACCAGCCCTGACCAATCGGTGAGTGCTTAATAAGTGCAGAACACTACATTAAGTGCTTGAGAAAGTAATGATAATAACAATGTTGGTATTTGCTAAGCGCTTACTATGTACAGAGCACTGTTCTAAGCGCTGGGGTTAGATACAGGGTAATCAGATTGTCCCAAATGAGGCTCACAGTCTTCATCCCCATTTGACAGATGACATAACTGAGGCACAGAGAAGTTAAGTGACTTGCCCACAGTCACACAGCTGACGAATGGCAGATCCGGGATTCGAACCCACGACCTCTGACTCCCAAACCTGGGCTCTTTCCACTGAGCCACGCTGCAATACAACAGGGTTGGTAGACACACTCATTGTCCACAAGGAGCTTACAATCAACCTGTCCCAGGGAGTAATAATTATTAGAATTCCATCCATTGTTTTTTTTTTATGGGCTGTGATGATTTTTTTTCTTTCTTATCTCTTTTCTTTCCCTCCTCAATGTCTCTGTCCACCCGATATCGGTCTCGGAGCGTTAGAGAATCTGAACTCGATGAAAATTCTCAGGCTATTTTTGCTGCTGCCTTCATGATCCAATTCCCTGGATGAAGAGAACACTGAGAACAACCATCTCCTCGCCTGTAATTTCTTCCTCACATCGGGGTCTATTTCCCTGCATTAATTCTCACTCTATTATTTGCCCATTAAAGAGATTTATATAGTCAATCATTTGTTTTAGGGTAATTCATTTTCTTCACAGCTTTACTCTGAATTGTGCAAACAGTTTTCTTGTGATGAGGCTGCAGTGTTATTTATTATGATAGCCTGCTGTCCAATTCTCTTACTGTCATAATGAATTTGTTGTTTATCTGAGACGGATGTCATCTGTGTGCTTGCACGTCTGATGGATTTTTTTTCTAATACCACCAATTTTTCAAGAAAAGTTCCCCTCTCAGATTTAATTTTACTGAAAAATATGACCACTTTCCTAGAGTCGGTACTGTGACTTTATTGTTTCCGATAGTCTATCTTCCTTTAGAATAATCGACCTGGAAGGGATTTTGAGAGGTCAGCTAGGCCATTCCACTACCTCCAGGCAAGAAGGGAGCTAAACTATGCTGAGAGGATGTCAGTTTCTAATGACCTCTAGAGAAGGAGTGTGTCTTAATCGGGCCAGTGAACAGCTCCCAGTTTACACCATTTTCAGCTGTTTCCCCAATATCCAATGGGTGTGGAGAGGAAGAGGATGAAAGAACATCATGTTATGGATACGAGGGCAGAATAGGGAACATGTTTACCAACTTCCTTACGTTGTACTCTCCCAAGCACTTAGATCAGTGTTCTGCACACAGTAAGCACTCAATAAATACCACTGATTGATTGACATTGTTTGACCTCCTAAAAGTTTATCTCTCTGTGGAATTAGGACATCTTGGCGGTTTGAGGAATACTCCGCATAATTAACTGACATGATTCTTCCTTGTTCCTTCTAACACATGCCCAGTAAACACCACTGATTGCTTGAATAATTGATTGAGAGCAAACATAATACAACTTTTGGCAGGTTAGAAGGAACAAGATAGAATAATGTCGGTTAATTTTGCGGAGCGTTCCTTAATAGTGTTGGAGATAAATGTAGACTTCCTCTCTGGGCTGTGAAGGAAGAGACAGGCTTCCCTCTCCAACTCCCATTGGGAAGGATCCTGAGAGTCCCAGTTGTCAGTGAAGCAAAGGATTCTCGACAATGGGGTTAGAGACCCTGAGTCTTTGGTAAAGTTCAAGAGGTTTGTGATGGGTAAAAAACAACATTCTATGTCTGTCCTAGCTAGGTGAATATGAATAATAAAGGAATCTATAGTGTGCAAAAATCACTTTGAGGATAATTATAGCCCCTATATGTCCTCTGATCTATCCTGCCCACCCCCATCCACCACCCCCCAACCCCCAGCCCCACTCCCTGGTCCATTCGAGCCCCTAAAAACCTGGTTATTTGCACCCCACACACACACCTCAACCCACAAAAGCAATTTCCGTTTGTGACTTCATTTCCATCTGTCTGCCCAAAAGAGAGAACAGTACTTTGAAAGTCAATGTCAAGTAGAGAGGCTAATCAGTAAGATCCATCAAGAAAAACAGCAAGCCGGGGCAGGTTCTGACACCGTAAGCTGTAAATTGACACCCTCTCGGGTCTATATTTCTGAGATGATTTCCTCAGTAGTTTAAGTGGAAACCCGAATCCCATGGCAGTTTTATCAACCCGTACGTTCTCGTTGATGCAAGCCCTTTGACTGGTTGTGATTCTGTGGCAGAGGGAAATAATGAGGTTATAATAACTTCGGCTGCCTACCGAAGAAAGATTGTTCCATAGATCGTCTCAAATCCGAGAGGTAATTTTCACTTCTCCAGAGTGATCATCCAATCCATCCCCACTCATCCAGCGCAAACCGGAGTGATGTTACTGTATTTGCCTGGGGGTCGGGAAACTAGGAAACGATAAATAAAGGTGGGACCAGGTGAGAGGCCGTGATTGCAAAGATAGTTTGCACTGGGTATAGCCACAGTCAGGACGATCACAACATTTTTGGCAGGACAAATTACGGCCTGTACTTGCTATCTTAACCTGATGATTCTTCCCCAGGAATGAGTAACCCTCGGTAAGCCTCCACCAGTCTGCAGACCATAGTTGGAAACTACTCGGCCTACACAGGTTTAGCAGACCGTCTGGCCGTAAGACAACCTTGTAGATGAGTACCAGCCCACCCACATTCTATCGCAGCTGCACATGGAGCTTTCTTCAAACGTTTGCTAAGAAATAAGGGTGAGCTATCGGGTGTCGGTCATCCCTCTATGTGTGTGGGGGCTGATGAGCAGTCTTCCCTTCCCTCTCGGCTGTAAGTTTGCTGTGGGCAGGAAATACGTCTGTTACATTGTACTCTCCCAAGCGCTCAATACAGTATTCTGCACACAGTGAGCGCTTAATACATATGATTAATTGACTGACTCCCTCACCCACCTCTCGTTCCTCCCTCAATCTTCCCACTGACTTCTCGATTCCCAGGAAAGCAGATCGAGACCTTTAAGTTATCTTGACTCTGAGGTGTCTAGCAGGTGAGGCCTTAAAGTTATCTTGACTCTGAGGTGTCTACCTGGAACTCAGTGGTGGGAGAGAGCAAACATATAGAACAGAATGACCTTACTGCTCCAGTAGATACATGGGTAGGCGGGCCTCTCATATGAGCCGGAAAGTGTTAAAGACCTTTCCAAATGTCCTTCTCAAGAGAAATAGTTCAGGCTCTGAGAGAATCTGGCTCTGTGTTAGTTTAGGATAATTGCAAGGAAATTCACTTATTCCTCTAAGTGTTTAACAGCTATATCATAAATGTAAACCTTATGTACAACCCCCTGCCTTATCACAGCTTAGTGAGTCTCTACTCTTGCCTCCTGGAAGCTTGGATCGAGTCTTGCTGGGAGCAGAATCTGGCAGGTCACCCACTCTGTCCCCCGGGAGCTTGATCTAGCGGGAGCGGGAAAGAATCTGATCCAAGGGTTACGGAAATCTCACACGGTAGCTAGGTAAGGCAGGAGCACCAAGAACACGTCTTAGCTCGGCGAACCAATTACTGTACATCTGCCAAAATAATTACTGAACTCAGCAATTTACAATTACAAACCAATTCGTTTCTAATTTGGCTCTACAGACTTCCAAGGAAAAGCTCTCTTAGCCCAGAAATGACTATGAATTCATCATCACAATTATGGCTCCCGTGAACATTAAGAAAATATATGCCTCCGGCTCCATCTTCGAACGGGGGAACCAGGGTGAAGACACTGAGTCTCACCATCCCGCGTCGCAAGAAGAGAAGCAGCGTGGGCTAGTGGAAAGAGCATGGGTTCTAATCCCGGCTCCGCCACTTGTCTGCTGTGTGACCTTGGGCAAGTCACTTCACGCCTCTGGGCCTCAGGCACCTCACCTGGAAAAACTGGGGATTAAGACTGTGAGCCCCATGTGGGACATAGACTCTGTCCAACCTGATTAGGTGGTATCTATCTCAGCGCTTAACAATACCATAAAAAACCCAGCCCCCCAGCAATTATATTCATATCTATAATTTATTTATTTTAATGCCGCTCTGTCGCTCTAGTTTGTAAACTCCTTGTGGGCCAGGGAATGCACCTACCAACTCTGTTGTACTGTAGTCTTCCAAGCACTTAGTTCAATACTCTGCTCAAAGAAAGCGCTCGATAAATATCACGGATTGATCGATCATCTCCTCCCCATCAATATCCATCAACTTTGGTCCCGCATTTCTGCAAGAGTTCATGTGTCATATAAGTGCCCCCCCTTAGTCTGAGTGTTTCTTTTCCTCCGAGAGGATCTCCCCTGGACTCTTGCTTGCATCTTTTCGCCCTGTGCCAAGCCTGACCTGAAGTAATGGAAATTCATGACACTCCTCAGGTTCAACCGTTTAATTAGCGGAGCAGCGGAGAGTTTGGTGCTCATTAAATCGAATGCCACATCTGGGAAGGTGAGGGAATGGAAAATATCCCAGGATGTATCCAACATCTGTAGGCTACCTTCCATGCAGGCAGATAAGATCTGGGAAGGGGAGAGTGACTTTCCAACCCGCTCTGATTGGTAAGCTTATGAATGAGCAATTTTCTCAGAATTGGGATGGCCAGCAAAATCACTTTTTGCTGCTCTAATAATTCAGTGCAAGGCTGATTGTTTGCAATCAATCAATCAACTACTGGCATTTTTTGAATGCTCACTATGTCCAGAGCACTGTACTATGCACCTGGAAGAGTACAATATACCAGAATCAGCAGACATGTTCCCTGTCCACAATGAGCTTACAGTCCAAAGGGGAGACAGACATTAATATTAATAAATTATACTGCTAAATGATTCATTTAGACAGGGTGTCTGGCTGTATAAAAAATATCTGCATATTGCTAAATATCCAAGTGTCCTCTGACCAGGAAATCCTCTGAATCCAGCCTGATGGAGTTTTAAACTTTTCCTGAACTCGCTCAGAGAACCCGCTGACTTCTGTACTCAACTTCACACGGGGAGAGGCTTGCGTGTTTATGTGAACAGTGGAGACAAACACCGGAAGTTTTAAAAGTCAGTGGGGGCCACTTGGCATTAAAATGAGGGGTCCTGAGGTGAGATTGACTCCGAAATCACCACCAGCCAGCCACGGCTCTGTGTGGGAGTCCATTCAGTCGAACTTGACTAAAAGCCTTTAATTCTCCCAGTTTGCGTCCTCCTGGCCCGAGATGGCGGTTGCCTTATCCAGTCCTCTGCTGTACAGTGCCAGACTCCGGGATCCTTTCCCAGAGCCAGCCGGCATTCTTGACTGATCAAATTGCTGGGTTTCGTTCTTTTCTATTCATGACTAATACCCCCTGCCCTGACCCTCTTTCTCCAAGCCTATTTGAGAACTCTTTATAGTACAAATGGCAAGAGCTTAATTCTCGCTTTTTCTTAACTTACTTCCCCCAGATGAAATGCCCTGTTTCTGCATTATAGACAGTTACACCTGAGTTTCCATAAAGTTTCATCTCAAGAAGATTCCTTGAGGGATCTTCTACTGTCAGTTTCTCCCTTGTCTCTCTAACTCTCTGTTTCTCCCTAACTCGTCTCTCTCATTCTGTTTCTCCCTTTTTCTCTAATTCTCTGCCTCTTCCTTTTCCTTTTTTCACACTCTCCATCACTCTCTCTCTCTCTCTCTCTCTCTCTCTTTCTACCCCCACCCCCACTTCTTTATTCTGTACTTTCTAAACATCTAGTACAGTGCCCACTCAAATTGGGCACTCAAAATGATGCCTATATACTTGTTTTGATGTCTGTCTCCCCCTTCTAGACTGTGAGCCCATTGTGGTCAGGGATTGTCTCTATTTGTTGCTGAACTGTACTTTCCAAGCGCTTCGTACAGTGATCTGCACGGAGTAAGCGCTCAATAAATATGATCGAATGAAAGAACTAGTCTTACTATTACTGGTTTTTTACACTATTTCTTTCTCTGTGTCTTTGTGTCTCTCCCTCTCTGTCTCTTCTCTGTTTTGTAGTGGGTAATGAAGGAGACCAAGTTTCTCTCACAGGAGTCTGATTTCAGGAGAATTAATACTACTAGCCCAGACCCAGGAGGCTCCCTCATACCCAGGATATTGTCTCCTGCAGTGGCAGCAGAATGTTTGAAGAAACTGAGGGACGGTAGGCCTCTTAGCCATCCATCCCCCCCTACTCCTTCATCATCATCACTGTAATCATCATCATCATCATCATCAGTGGTATGTATTGAGAGCTTCATGGGTTAACACATAGCCATGAGGTGGGGTGATCAGGAAGGCAACCTTCACACATTACTTTGTGGTTTTTTTTATGGTCTTTCTAAGCACTCACTATGTCCCAGACACTGTTCTAAGTGTTGGGGTCAATACAAAGTAATCGGATTGGACACAGTCCACGTTCCACATGGGGTTCGCAATCTTAATCCCCATTTTACAGATGAGGTAGCTGAGGCACAGAGGTGTTAAGTGACTTGCCCAAGGTCACCCAGCAGAAAAGTGATGGAGCCAAGATTAGAATCCAGGCCCTCTGACTCCTAGGCCCGTGCTCTATCCTGCTGCTTCTCTAATTCCACGTACCCTAAGGCTTTTGGCCAGTACTTTTGTGTACCCTGTGACCACTGTCAGGGACTATCATTGGACTGGATGAGTGACTGACTGGACTCAATAATGGCGGTGCACCTGGTCTCGTGGTCTGATGTTTCATCCATAGACCCAAATGCCATCACCAATAAATTATTTTCATCACTCTGTCTCTGCAGTCCTGCAAACCATTGCTGGATAGTTTCCTATTGAGAAAAGAGAAGGACATTCTTTGAATGAGAAGCAATCTGGCCTAGTGCAAAGATCATGGGCCCGGGAGTCAGAAAGACTTGGATTCTAATCCCGGTTCCACCGCTTGTCTGCTGTGTGACCTTGGACGAGCCACTTCACTTTCCTGTGCCTCAGTTCCCTTATCTGTAAATTGGGATTAAGACTGCGAGCCCCATGTGGGACAGGAACTGTGTCCAACATGATCACCTTGTAACTACCCCAGCACTTACAACAATGCCTGACGCTAACAAAAACCCCAAAAAAGTCTTACTTAACTTCTCTGTAAAAGTCATTTTACTTCTCATCTGTGAAATGGAGATTCAGTACCTTTTCTCCCTCCCTCCTAAGAGGGTCTGTGCCTGATCAGATTATTTTATATCTACCCTAGCACTTAGTACAGTGTTCGGCACCTAACAAATACCGCAATTATTTGAATTTACAGGTTTGGCGATGGGGGAAAATGAAAACAGTTTGCTTGGGCTCAGCAGGTCGACGTGCATCAATAGAGTTGTTCCTTTGGAGCTCAGATTTGGTGATTCATCATGCACAGCCTTTGGGCACTCTGAGTGCATAGCAAATGCAAGTGCAAATGTCAGCAAAGGAACAGTTACGAACAGAAACATTTTCAAGTTCCTGAAAGAACATTTTCAACCGCCGCACGCAGTCCGAGAGGGGAAAAAAAAAAGTTCACCCGAGAAAGCCTTTTCTTGTGGATACAGAGATTTTACCGTCATATCCTGCCAGAGCAGGATTTGTGCCAGGGTGATTCCAAAAGGCTGGAAGGCCAGTGTCAGAGCTTGAACCACAGTGTTTAGGGATCTGGATTAGGTGATGATGATAATTATGGTTCTTGTTAAAGTGCTTACTTGTGCCAAGCACTGTTCTAAATCCCGGGGTAGAAACAAATTGATCAGATTAGACGCAATCCCTGTCCCGTAAGGGGCTCATACACTTAATCCCCATTAACAAAATGAGAAGTTAGGTGATTTGCCCAAGGTCCCACAGCAGACATGTGGCGGTGTCTGGAGTCGGGTCCTTCTGACTCCCAGGCCCGAGCCGCACTGCTTCTTGAGGCTTAGAAGGGTGGAGCAGGAGGTGATATAATAATGATGGTATTTGCTAAGTACTCACTTTGTGCCAAGCAGTAGCGGAGGCACAGGATGATCAGGTCAGCCCCAGTCCCTGTATCACACAGGACTCCCGGCCCAAGTGATAGGGAGATCAGGTGTTTAATCCTCATTTTACAAATGACGAAAACGAGGAGAAAACGAGGAATGGGGAGATTAAGTGATTTGCCCAAGATCACATGACAAACAAGTGTGGAGCGGCCGGGATTAAGACTCAGGACCTCTGACTACCAAGCCCCTGATCTTTTTATCGGTTAGTCGGTCAATCATATTTATTGAGGACTCACAATACAGAACACTACTAAGTTCTTGAGAGAGTAAAATATAACAGTAAACAGACACATTCCCTGCCCACAACAAGTTTACAGTCTATTAGGTTCTGCAGAAAAAGAAGAAATCACAATCCATGACTCTAAGGTGCTAACAATCTAAAAGACCTGCCTGTTCTGTCTTTTTCACCTCTTGGGCCGAACTGTGTGATTAGTTTGTCTGGCCTGTCTGCTACATTATGGCCTATTGCTCGTTGCGGGCAGGGAACATGTCTACCAATTCTGTTATATTGTACTCTCCCAAGTGTTTAATACAGTCCTTTACAAACAGTAAAAGCTCAATAAATATGATTGATTGCTTCTACGTATTTGCCCTTTATGGGTCCATTTATTCGCTTTCTCCACACTTATGCCATTACCAGCTGAACCCGAGTTTTTCAGATCTAATCCGGATCTGCCATATGTCTGCTGTGTGACCCTGGGCAAGTCACTTAACTTCTCAGTGCCTCATCTGGAAAATGGGGATTAAGAGTGGGAGCTCCCTGTGGGACAGAGACTGTGTCCAACCTGATTACTTTGTATCTACCCCAGCACTTAGAATAGTACTTGTCACATAGCAAGTGCTTAACAAGTACTATAATTGTAATTATTATTATTACGTGGACCCCATTTGCCTAGAGGTGAGCAGGAAAGCCCCAGAGGGAGAGGGGTGAATTCGAGGCCCGGGTTGTTTTCCCTCCCCGTCCTTCCCCCCGTGGCTCCCCACACCCCAGCTCTGTCCACCCAACCAGCCGGGTCCCCCGGCCTTCCCCGCCTGCTTCGGAAGCTGTGCCATCTGGGGCCTCCTGTCAGACAGGAAGAGCCGGGAGCAGGTCGTCTGGCACATTCTGGGAGATTAATGAACACATCAAGGGGTTAGTCAGAGGCGGCCCAGCAAAGGCATTTTTCACCGGCCGCGGGTCGGCCCATAAGAAAGCCCAGGAATTGATTTCCGTCTCCAAACGTCCTTGACGCCGTCGGTAAAGACGGGCCCAAGGACATCTCACACACACACAAACACACACACGTGCAGCCAATAATTTGTGGCGGGTTTTCAAAATCTCCAGAAACCAAATAGCATCTGCATGCATCAATCGGTGATAGTCAGAAGGCCTGTCCTATTGTCCCGGTTCTACCTGGGCCTGGCTACCATGGGCAAAGACTGCTCACCCCCTTCACCAAACACTGTACCCCTGCCCACCTGCCCCATCGTGGCACTCCATCCCCAGCGGGAAACGATCCGCACGGACAAGAGAGTTGGGGGGTTGGGCTGGGCAAGCCCCTGGCACTAGGTTCAATCCCTCTGCCCAGATTCTCCATTCTGAAGTGTCAGGGTCAAGGCTCATCATTCATTCAATAGTATTTATTGAGCGCTTACTATGTGCAGAGCACTGTACTAAGCACTTGGAATGCCGGAGGGTTCCTCCACCAACCTCACTGCAAGCCTGAAGCCTTGCTAAGTCCTCGGGAAGATTACAGTGGAAACAGTGTGGCCTAGTGGGTAGAGCCCAGGCCTGGGAGTCAGAGGAGCTGGGTTCTAATCCTGGATCCACCACTTGTCAGCTCTATGACCTTGGGCAAATCACTTTGCTTACTCCAGTAAGCCCTCGTGCTTCCGGTCTCTTGGCTTTACCCTACGGCAGCCAGGGAGACTCTTTCCCATCTCTTTCTGGAAAGAAAATTTCAGGGGTGGAAGGTTTGAAAAATGTCCCGAAACGGGAACTCTCGAAAAGCATCATGCAAAGTAGCACATCACCATTCTAAACAGGTCCCGTGAATGGAAATGCAATTGTCTAAGGTAATTTGACTATTGGAGCATAAAAATGTTTAATTAAATGGAATTATTGAAATGAATTTAGTTCTGCTCCTCCGAAGAAAAGTTTCTTCCTCTGTTTATCAAAGCCGCAATTGCATGACAGGATGTAATTAAAATCTAATACCAAATTCTCTTGAAATTCTCAGGAATCAAATCAGCTTCATCACAGGGAGATCTTTCCTCTGTTCAATTAGATTCAAGCCCAGCCCTTACCCCTTTCGAATAAATAGTTATCTTCAATCCAGCACTGCCCGCTACCTCATTCTTTGACCTCTGTTTTTTCAGAAAGGCTTAGGAGTCAGAGGTCATGGGTTCTAATCCTGTCTCTGCCACCTGTTAGCTGTGTGACTTTGGGCAAGTCACTGAACTTCTCGGTGCCTCAGTTACCTCATCTGTAAAATGGGGATGAAGACTGTGAGCCTCACATGGGACAACCTGATTACCCTGTATCTCCCCCAGCGCTTAGGACAGTGCTCGGCACAGAGTAAGCGCTTAACAAATACCAACATTATTATTATTATTAGACTGTAAACTCCTTGTGGGCAGGAAACCTGTCTTCCAACTCTGCTGTATTGTACTCTCCCGACTGTTCAGTACAGCAGTCTGATCCAGGTTAGCGCTCAATAAATACCGTTGATTGCTAGAGTGATTGCTATAAACTCCAACATTCAAACAATATGCCAGTCAGCAATTAGATAAGATAGACTGTTTGATTCCGCATAAAGAACAGATGTCAATCCCACCCCAAAATCCCACCCCCCTAAAATGAACAAAACCAAACAGGAGGAGAAGCACAATGATTTTCATTGTCTCTTGAAAGGGAAAGGCAGGGTGACTTGACTACTGTTCTCCTGCTTCCCTTCTTTTTTCCCCATTTATCTTAATTCTTCCAGAGGCTGAAATTTCACTTCCAGGGGTTGCCTGGCCCAGAGTCCAGTGTCCACAACCCTGCCCAACTTCAGGCAGGATTCTCTTCAGGAGAGAATAGACACATCAGTGTTATTAGGCCAGTTCATCTGCACAGCCAAGCTGCTCTCTCACTCACGCCTGGGGCCATGTGCTTGGCCACCGACGGATTACCCTAAAGAAGCCTTTGAGTAAACACCAAAGGTGAGGGCTGTTCCACTGACAAGTATCCTTCCAAGGACTGTCATGCATTTGGGTCTCTAACCTTTCAGCAAATCCCCACTTGCATTCATCTACATAAACTTATACTCTCCCTTTTGTGATTTACTTCACTGTCTTGTCACCCCCCACTAGTCTGTAAGCCCTTTGAGGGCAGGAATCTTTTCTACTACCTTACTGAACTCTCCCAATTGCTTAGTTTAGTACTCTGCACACAGTAGGCGCTCAATAAATATCATTAATTGACTGATCGCTAGAGAGAAGTCCATCTTCTCCCTGCCTACAGTGGAAAGTGTAAAAAACCCAACCAGAACTTAATGAACAGTGTCACATTCCTTTACCTCCTTCTCCTGGTAGAATTAGGGACCAGGTAAGCTCCCTAAGCAATAAAGTTTGTTTTTGTTGCTTTTACCTAGCTGTTTTTTTATCCTTTCTGGCGTGGTCTCCTTCAGGTGTTTATACCTTGAAAGCGACGATTTTCCAACGGAAACAGAGTGGAGATGAATGTAGATCGACCCCTGCCCCCAGTAATGTGGAGAAATGTGATAAAGTGGTGATGAAAGTAGGTAAAGAATGTTTTTTAAAGGGCAGCTCTAGGTCACTTAGCCCATCGTGCTTTATCATTCCGTGTGATTATGGAAAAGAAAAAATATCTTCCCTACTCCTATTTCATCAGGTGGCAAGCGATCCATCTTTAATTTTGATAGCGTTTGTAAAGTCCTGATGTGCCAAGCCCTGTTCTAAGTGCTAGGGAAGATACCAGTTAATCAGGTCAGACACAGTCCCTGTCCCACATGAGTCTCACAGTCTAAGTGGGAGGGAGAACAGAAATTGAATCCCCATTTTATAGATGAGGAAACTGAGGCACAGAGAAGTTAGGATACTTGCTCAAGGTCTCACAGCAGGCAACTGGTAGGTCCAGGATTAGAACCCAGGATCCTCTGACTCCCAGGGCCATGTTCTTTCTGCTAGGCCACATTGCCTCTCCATCAAGAACACGTAGTGGAAAATTGATCCTTATGCCTCTGTCTTCTCCCGACAGAAACTGGAAGGCTCTTTTTGGCTAGAGTGGCTTAAGGGTTTGCTTTTAATCAATCAATCAAATAGGATTGAGCAAGCAACAACGAAAACACCTAAGAACCTCCATTTCTAGAAAAGACCCAGCTGATGAATGCAGGCCAAGGATCCACGACGCCAACAGGAAGATAAATAAAAATGATTTTGTGCTTTGGATGACTCTGTTAAATCTGTCAGCAAAACTGGAGACATCTCTGCCATGGATCACGCCTTGAAACTAGACTTTTCCACAGAAACCCCAATTGACACCCCCAGAGGAGACCAGCTCGGGGTCCAGTTAAGTTTACTATACAGACCTGCTAGGTGGCCCGCTGAGGCTCCAAATATTAGATATTGGCAGAGAGAGGGAATCATATCATCTCCTGGCAGAGCAGTTTTCTCCCAATAGGTTGGCACGGTCTGCTTCCTGCAGAGACCCATCGGGACCGCCTCCTGTGGAATTCATAGTCTCTTCCAGCCTGGGTGTCCAAAGGAAACACCACCTGTTTTGCAGGCTGTTTGTTGGCTCTGACACTTTGGCCGGGGGAGGCGGAGAAGGGGAGAATCACAGGAGAGGTGAGGAGGTAGAAGGAAGCTTGCCGCCATGTCATCTGCGGAGATTTCATGGAGTGTACAGGGGATCCCTACTGTCATCTTACTGCTTCTAAAAAGGTCTCCTCCCCGGGTATTTATTTAAAAATAACTCCCCTGAAAAAGGAAGCAGAGTGGTCCAGCAGAAAGAACCTGGGCCAGAACCTGGTTCTAATCCTGGTTCTGCAACTGGCTGCTGATGGACCTCGGACAAGTAATTTAGCTTCTCTGTGCCTCAATTTCCTCCTCTGTAAAAGGGGGTTAAATCCTACTCCCTCCTAGACTGCAAGCTCCATGTGGGACAGGCACTGGGTCCAACCTGATTACCTTGAATCCACGCTAGGGCTTTAAACAGAGCTTGACACATAGTAAATGCCTAACAACTACCATGATAATAATGACAGAATGATAGTTATCATCATCGTCATCATCATTATTCTAAAGTGGAGGAGGAGGGGAGGAGAAAGAGGAAAAAGAAGATAGAGAGGAGGAGAACGGGAGGAAGAGGAGTGGTCGAAGGAGGAAAGAGATGAGGACTGTGTCCACTCTGATTGTTCTTGGGAGAATACAGTTCAACAATACAACAGACACATTCCCTGCCACAGTGAGCTTACAGTCTTGAGGGAGAGACAGACATGAATATAAGTAAATAAATTACTGCTAGGTACATAAGTTCTGTGGAGCTAGGAGGGGGATGAATAAAGCGAGCAAGTCAGGGTGATGCACAAGGGAGTTGAAGAAGAGGAAAAGAGGGCTTAGTTAGGGAAGGTTTCAAGTAAAGTTCCCCTGTAGGAAAAGGTCTTTTCTTTGGAGGGAGCATTCTGAGAGATAGGTCAAATCAGAAATATCATTCCTGGCTAGTTGAATCTAATCCAAACAGGACTGACAAGTATCATACAAAGACCGGTGGGGAGAGAAGGGAGAGGTGCCACCCAGGAAGTTATCAATTTACGCATAGGTAAAGTAATGGAATTTACTGAGCACTTTCTGAATTCAATATACTATACTAAGCGCTGGAGAAATGCAACCACAGCACAAGACACATTCCCTACTCACTAAGAGCCCGGAGAAAGAAAAACAGCCCACTGATTTCTAATGGGCATAGGGTTTAGGATAAATAGAACCATAAGGGCAAAATATCATGAACTGAGAGAAACATTAAGTTCTAAGAAGGGATGAAGGAACTGAAGAAGTGAGAGGAACAGTCATTGGATTGATATGAATTGCAGGTCCAGGATTTACCACTTATTCCTACTCTACTCAAAAACAAGTTTAGTGGCTCTTTTAAACACCATGAACTAATAAGGCTTTCAAAAAAAACCCTATAAATTAAAATGAGAAGATCTGGCTCGTTGCTAAGAAACAGAAATACATCTGTAATCACAGGACTTCCTGCCAATAATGGCTTGTCATGGATGTGTTTCCTTGGAAACATTATCAGAGCACCCTTAATTACTAAGCCACGAAACCCTAAGAATAGATTGGTTTTAGGCCAGTAATTAAGAACCACAAAATGATCAAACTGATCATACAGTTTAGGTAGGAAGATATCTCAGCATCCATGGTGTTCAAAGGGACTGTTAGCTTGCTCTGGGTAGAAAATGTGTCTGCTAATTCTGGTGCATTGTACTCTATCAAGTGCTTAGTACAGTGTTCTGCACATAGTGAGTACTCAACAAGTATGATTGATTGTGGATCAGGGGCTAAGGTTTTAATGGAAGAGGTAGATTTAGGCAATTACCACTCATGGAGTATTTAGTGGAATCTGGCCTTTCAGGGTTAGGAATGGAGGAGCCAGAGGTTTCAAGCTGCCTCCAAACATTTCTAAGAACTCGATTCTGAGAAGCAGTTAGGCCTAGTGGAAAGAGCACGGGCCTGGGAATCAAAGCATGTGGGTTCTAATCCCAGCTCTGTCATTTGTTTGCGGGTGGACCTTGGGTAAAACACTTCTGTGCCTCAGTTACGTCATCTGTCGAATGGGGATTAAAGCTGTGAATCCCATGTGGGATACGGGCAGTGTCCGTCCTGATTATATTGTATCTGCGCTAGGGCTTAATACGATGCCTGGCACAAAGTAAGTGTTTGACAAATACCACAAGCACAAAAAAAACCAACTCAATCCCTTGGCTGTAGTTTGAACTGATCTACTCACAGCCAGGCTTGCTCAACGCGTTGCTGGATTTGCTGCTTGTAGTATTTGTTCTTTGTCTGTCTCTGTTTTTAATTCTTCTCTTTAATTCTTCTCCCCAGAGCCTTTGGAAGCAGCGTGGCCTGGTGGAAAGGTCGTGGACCTGGAAGTCAGAAAAACTGGGTTCTAATGCACCCGTGACCTACACATATCTTCACAGGTAATGTCAACCCCATTTTTGAAGTCCCACACGGAAATCAAGAATGTCATTAGAGCCTCAAACGAAAGATATAATCAGAGCATGAAATCGTGCCATATCATTTCTTATCTCCTCCTAATAAGATGGAAAAGGCAAGAGTGAAACTCTTAACCCTGCTACCGTCTCATTAGAGCCCGTGATTCTGTTTGGATTCGTGCCAGAGAAAGAGATCAAATTGACCAAAATCGCAACTCAGCTTTTCTCACCGAACCCACCTGCCAAACCTGAAGAAAGTGTGTGGGAGCGGCGACTCTCACCTTCTGAGGCTCTTAAGATGACCCCCAATCTCTGCTCTTTAAACAAGCCCCGAAAGGAATATTTTGAATGGGCCCAGGGTTCTAATTAACATATTGGTGCCCTTTGCAGGAAGGGCACTGAAGTGCTCTTACGTCTATATGTAGGATTGATTTGACAGTCTATTTATTCTGATTATCTCATCTGGAAGCAGTTTTTCTGTCTCCCCTGGCCTTCTGTGTGATCTTTGGCAAGTCATTTATACTCTCTGGGCCTCTATTTCCTCTTCTATAAAAATGTGAAGAAGCCCTTCTTCCTTCCTTTTACACTGTGGACCCTGTGAGGGACAGAGACCGAATCTAATCTTGTGCCTCCTCCATTATTAAGCTCAGTGCTAAGCCCTTGGTAAGCTTATGTACCAAAATTATCATTATTGTTCTAATGGGCAATCTACAATTTTAATCATTTTTTAATGGTATTTGTCAAGTGCTTACTTTGTGCCATTTATTGTACTAAGCTCTGAGGTAGACGTGAACTAAGCAGTTTGGACACAGTCCGTGTCCCACTGGGGGTTCACGGTCTTAATCCCCACTTTACAGATGAGGTAACTGAGGCATAGAGAAGGAAAGAGATTTCCCCAAGGTCACAGAGCAGACAAGTAAGGGAGTTGGGATTGGAATCCAGGTCCTTCTGACTCCCAGGCCGCTGCTCTAACCACTGGGCAATGCTGTTTCTCACACCCCAACACCGATCTCTAACCCTTGTCCCCGGCCTCAGCCCTAACCCAAGTCCAACTGAGGATTTGACCATTCTAACAGTGATCATTATAATTATGGTGTTTCTTAAGCGCTTACTAAGTGCCAGGCACTGTACTAAGCACTGGGGTGATTACAAGCAAATCAGGTTGGACACAGTCCCTGTCCCACGTGGGGCTCACAGTCTCAACCTTCACCTTACCGATGAGGTAACTGAGGCACAGAGAAGTGAAGTAACTCACCCAAGATCACACAGCAGATAAGTGGAGAAGTCAGGATTAGAATCCATGACCTTCTGACTCCCAGGCTGCGCTCTATCCACTAGGCCACACTACATAAGGAGGGCAGTGGCCCTTTAAAGCCTTGACTGGGAGTTTAAAACCTAGCACTGGGAAGTTCCCTGGTGTTCAGGTGATTGCCTTTTCAGGTACACCTGAGGGTAAAGTCTTCAGCAGGAAGGAGATGCCGAACACCTGCGGAAATGGCAGGTGATAACGTGATGAAGAAGCATATCCATGTCTGTCCCCGTTATGGGATTTGGCCTCTTAGCCTGCAAAACTGGAAGGCTGGGGGATTTGATACCTAACTCTAAAGCTGCCGAGACACGGCAAATCTTGCGGCTCTCTCACCATCCTGGTTATCACAAAGAAGGAAGCTGCCTGAGCTTTATTCCAAAAGAGGGATTATATGTATATATAAGAAACCGAACCTGTTCCGCACTCAACTCTATTACGTTTGCCATCAAAAACCAATATAATGCAAATGGACACCAGTGAAAAGTCACTGAAACTCACTTCTCATGCTCCTCTGCTTCTCCCACAAGTCTCACTTGTCATGGATCGTTCGGATGGAAACCGGTCCCTCTGATGACAGCAACAGAACCTTAATAAGGAGAAAGCAGATCATTCTTCAGCTAGATTGTAAGCTTCTTGAGGGCCGGGAACATGTCTCTTAACCCTATCGTACTCTTCCAAGTGCTTAGTTCAGAGCTTAGTTACACAGAGTAAATGCTCAAAAAATACCGCTGATTGAGTCAGCTTTCTTCTCCCAGCAGCTCTTGATTCTGGTGCTCTCCCAAGTGCTTCATAAAGTGTTTCACACTCAGAAGACGTTCAGTAAATAGAACTGATGATCGATCGATCCATCGATGCTGCCTTCATTACCATCCCTCTTGCCCCACAAAACTCATTCAGCTCCCTTTCTGGCACGGCCACTCCGGGTCAGGCTGTGAGTATAAATCATCTTTTTTCCATTGCCAATTGGCTTCACTTACAGTTTAGAGGGGGAGACAGACATGAACGGAAAAGAAGAAATTACACATATGTATATAAGTGTCTTGGGGGTGGGGGAGGGCGGTGAATGAAGGGAGGGCTATCGCCTTCTCCTGCTGCACCTAAAAACAAAAGCAAAGGAATTTTTGCCTGCTCTTTTCCTCTCTGCTCCGTCCCTGCCTACCTCTTCACAAGCCCTCCCTTTCCCTGACCCTTTTTATGGTATTTCTTAAGCACTTATAACTTATATCTATCCTAGCGCTTAGCACGGTGATTGCCAAATAGTAAATGCTGAATGAAATTTCAATTTTTTATTATTATATCATCAGTGAACATCCATTCAGGGAAAAGAGAAATAGAAATAGTGTCATAGGGGAGACATTGCCCAAAAGAAAAGGAAGGGAAACAGGCAGAGCTCAATGGGGAAAAATGACCCAGAAGAACGTATCTCTTTCCCTCCAGAACAGAAATCGATGATATGTTCCAGAGGGCGAACTTACCATGAATCAACGCAACCAAAGACATTCAGTGAATTCCAATCAAGAAGCACTGACCATAGCAATCTGCTCATCCTATTTGCATTCAAATGCTTCATAAGATTCACCAAATGATGACATTCTTTGCATTGCAAATGTAATCTGCCAACGTTCAGGACTCTGCAGAAATAAAGTAGCTGATTAAGATGAAATGTTCTCCTGGAGTTTCGGCCGGCAATTTCTGAGTCGTTGGGAATTCTGCCGATTAGCAAACAAGACCCCATCCACTAAGGAAGTTTGTCTTACTTTCACACCAAATGCAAATATTCTTTGGTAGTGGGTTTGTCAGGCAAATGGAAGCAGAAACAGTGTTATTTAGTGAAGAGAGCACGGGCCTGGGAGTCAAAAAGGACCAGGATTCCAATCCTGACTCCGCCACTTGCCTGCTGTGTGACCCTGGGAAAGTGACTTCACTTCTCTGTACCTCAGTTACCTCAGCTGTAAAATGGGATAAAGATTATGAGCCTCATGTGGGACATGGACTGCGTCCAACCTGATTAGCTTGGCACAGTACCTGGCATACAGTAAACGCTTAACAAATACCATTTTAAAAAGAAAAACTTGTCGAGAAGCTGGAGGCTCTGAAGACTAGGATTAAATCGGACTCCACTTTTTAAGAAAAACCTTCACTCTGTAATGAAGTTTCAATCAATCGGTTATATTTATTGAGTGACTACCATGTGTCAAGCACTGTCCTGAGCACTTGGGAGAGTACAGTTTAACATTCCCTGCCGACCCCGAGTTAACAGTCTAGAGGACTGCCCAAATCTTCCCAATCTGTCAATGATGATACTGGTCAAATAATCTGGTGATTCTATTTGCATTTCTTTGGCAGGGAACAACCTAGGAAGTAGTATTCAGTAACAGCATTAAGATCTGTGTGACCATTAAAGAATGTGGTTTTACGTAGGACTGTCTTTGTATAGGCTTGGTACACGACCTTGGTTTTCTCCAAGCTGACCATCAGTTCATCAATCAATCTACCAATCAATCCTTCGGTGTGTGAAGCACTGGATCAAATGCTTAAGAAAATATAATGAAATTAGTAGACCCGACCACTGACCTTAGGGAGCTTACAAGGGAAGCAGTGTGGCTCACTGGAAAGAGCATGTGCTTGGGAGTCAGAGGTCATGGGTTCTAATCCCAGCTGTTTGACTTTGGGCAAGTCACTTCACTTCCCTATGCCTCGGTTACCTCATCTATTAAATGGGGATGAAGACTGTGAGCCCCACATGGGACAACCTGATCACCTTGTGTCCCCCCAGTGCTTAGAACAGTGCTTTGCACATAGTAAGCGCTTAACAAATGCTATCATTATTATTATTATTACAATTTAGCTGATTCTGGGCTAACTCTTCCTAGAGATTCACAATTGAGAGGCAGCGTGGGTTGGGGAAGGAGGCACAGGGAGTCAAGAGAAGGGAGTTCAAGTCTCAGCTCTGCCACTAGCCTGCTCTGTGACCTTAGACAAGTCACTCGACTTCTCGGTGCCTCCATTTCCTCATCTGTAAAATGGGGATGAGTTGTTTTCCCTTCCTTCTAGATTTTAAGCCTCATGTGTGACAGACACTGCTTCTGATCTGAGCACTCTACTAAGAACTTGGGAGAGTACATTATAATAACAGAGTTGGTAGACATGTTCCTTGCCCACAACGAGCTTACAGTTTAGAGAGGAGCTACACGCACGAATATCCACTTCCACCTCCAAATGGAAATCATTTTCATGCGCGTTCCAGACTGAGGCCACCGAAGATGAAACTTTGTGGTCCACCCTCCCCGCCTCATTGCCCGCCAGAGGTGCTGGTTTTTCATTCTGTATCTGCAGCTCCACATCCTGATTTTGATTCTCTTCCTTAACTTTCCATATTTCCCAAAGCCTCTGTTCAGAGACAGCTGTCTCAGCCCTGATTGCTGCACGGATGGATAACGCAGCTCTAAAATATCGGAAATCATGCTGACCTACTTCAGAAGGGTGTCTGAATTACTGTAGGCACTTCTGCAAGTTTGAAGGACTCTAGAAAGTTTCTTTTTATTTTAGCGCAGTCGTGTTCCTGGGGTTAGGTGCTGGGCTCGATGCTTCCAAAAGGGTGCGGGGAGGAAGAGGAGGAGGAAGAGAAGGATGGAGAGGAGGAGGAAGAAGAGGAAGAGGAGAGTGGGGATAAAGAGGAGTAATAGAAGGAGGGAAAGGAAAGGGGGAGGAGGGGGAAAATGAGGTGGAAGAAGAGGGGAGGAAAAAGGTTTAAGAAAAGAGGGAGGAGACAGTGAGAAAGGCAGGAGGAGGAGGAGAAGCAGTGTGGTCTAGTGGAAAGAGCCTGTGCCTGGGAGTCAGAGGACTTGGATCCTAATTCTGACTCCACCACTTGTCTTCTGGGTGACCTTGGGCAAGTCACTTCACTTCTCTATACCTCAGTTACCTCATCTGCAAAATGATGATTAAATCTTACTCGTTCCTATTTAGACCGCGAACCCCATGTGGGTCAGGGACTGTTTCAAACCTGATTAACTTGTAATCCCAGAGTTTAGGACAGTGCTTGGCACGTAATGAGGATTTAACAAGTACCCTAATTATTATAATTAATTATTAGACACTTCTCCCCACAGAGGGTGGTAAACATATGGAATTTACTATCACGTAGAATTGGTTACCACAGGAAACTGTTCAGGCAAAAATAGCAGTAGATTCAAGAGGGGTTTATCTGTGGGTGAGAGATTCATGTTAGAGGGAAGATTACACATGTAGAGGGTAAGATTAGAGATGAATAAATAGCCTTTACTGGGTGCAGAACACTGTACTAAGCTCTTGGGAGAGTTGGTAGACACGTTCCCCTTCCAAAACGAGTTCACAGTCTGGAGATGTAGGATGATCCATTCCTTACCTTGGGAGTGGCTGTCCAAAAGGGCAGTCAATCCACATATGGTTCCTTCAAGCATCCTGTTGCCACTGGTTTGGGGGTTTTTTTTAGTGGTATTTGTTAAGCACTTCCTACGTGCCAGGCACTACACTAACCACTGGGGTAGATACGAGATAATCAGCTTGGACACAGTCCCCGTCCCATACCCAGCTCGCTGTCTTAATCCCCATTTTACAGATGGGGTACCTGAGGCCCAGAGAAGTGAAGTGACCTGCCCAAGGTCACAGAGCGGAGAAGTGGAGGAGACAGACGCCCTGGTCTGGATGGGCAGACCATCGTCTGATCCGGTGATAATGCTGTCTGTGGTCTTATGTTCTTTTAAAAGATCCCCCGGGGTCAGCCAAAAAGTTTGCTTACAGTTCCCTGATTAAAAAGTTAGAAGTTTGGTCTGCATCATCTAATATACTCTCACTTCTCATTTTTCTCAAGATGGGCTCACAGAGTGCTTGGACATCAAAGCATTTACCTAATTAATAAACATCCCCCAAATTGAACAACATGACCTTCCCACAGAGTGAGACACGGTTTTATATCACAGTCAATAGAGGAATCTTGGAAATCTAATCCAGAATGATCAAATCAAATTTGTTAAACTTCAGGGACAGAGTGTCTCAGACAGCTTGTAATCAAAAAAAGGGGGGGGGGGATATAAATCACTTACATTTTATCCAAGTGCCTGATCAGAGGACTTGCCAGACTCTTGAATAATAAAAAAAAAACCATTTAAAGGTTGACCAAATTGTCTCATTTTTTGCCACTTCTTAAAATCTGAATTCTGTTCATGGAACAGAAACAAATGCTGCTTTCATCGTCATATATATAATATCTATATCTATATTATATATATGACGATGAAAGCAGCATCTTTATATATAATTATGGTATTTGTTAAGTGCTTACTATGTGCCGTGGGGTGAAGACAGGTTATCAGTTTGGACACAGTCCCTGTCCCACATGGGGTTCACAGTCTAGATAGGAGGGAATGAGATTTACAGATGAGGAAATGGAGGCACAGAGAAGCGAAGCGATTTGCCCATAGTCACACAGCAGAAAAGCGGCAGAGCCGGGATTAGAAACCAGGTCCTCCGACTCTCAGGCCGGGGCTCTTTCCACTAGACCACTTTGCTTCTCTAACCAGAGTATATAACCGGAGCATATGGCGGCCGAAGAAACAGACCACAAATTGGGGCGTGCCCTTAATTCATTGGCTTTTGTAAAAACATCTTTGGTATAACCCCAAGGGGATTAACCTATCTTGTTTTGTTGGGGCAATGGGGAAGGGCAGAGGGAAAAGGAAGAGATCTACTTGGCTGCCCCAAGGTGAAGTTCATCACCCATTTATGACCGGATCCAGAGGAGCATCATCGCGTCATCAGCCGAGCCATCGTTGTGTCAGCTCCGAGTCACCGCAGAGGGCCGTGCAGCCTCAGATCCCACCGGCGACGATCGTCCCGGGCTGCTCGGAGGACTCAAGTGATGGTTGTCCCTTTTGTCTTCCATCTTCCTGCTTAGTGAAAGATCAGCAGTGTGGCCTAAGTGGAAAGAACTCAGGCCCGGGAATCCAAGGAGCTGGGTTCTAGTCCTGGTTCTGCCGCATATATGCTGTGTGACCTGGGGCAAGTTAGTTTTTCTGGGCCTCAGTCTCCTCATCTGTACAATGGGGCTTGAATAGCAGTTCTCCCTCCTACTTAGACTATGAGCCCCAAGTGGGTCAGGGACTGTGTCCAACCTGACTAGCCTTGTATCTACCTCAGTGCTTAGACAGTGCTTGGCACACGGTAAACGCTTAACAAATACCATCATCATCATCACGGGAGGTAGGGATTGTGTCCAGACTCTCTGCTCTCCCCTCCTCTGCCAGGATTTCTGGATCCTCACTGATGTAATAAATGAACATCAGCATCCCCTCTACAAACTGGCTCTCATATCCTCTTTGCAAACCAGAGGGAGGGATCCCTTTAGCGGCCTCCTGTAGTTTGGAGGGGCCGTAACAATCACCCCCACAGCTTCCCTCCATCCCTACCTGCTAGACCGCCAGGCTGGAGTGAAAATAGCAGAAGGAGAGGAGGAATAAGCAAGGGAGAATGTCAAACAGCGTCAAACAAAGGAAGCTTAATGCTAAGGAACTCGAGCTTTCTCTAAATAACAAAATACCTAAAGGAAGGTCGAAAAAGATTTACAGAGTCATCAAGGCAGCAACACTGTAACCAATCCAGTGAAGGGAAAGAAGAAAATTACATAGGTCGGTGTCATGCAGTCTTGCCCAATATCTTTGGGGAGATGAGAAGTAGCATTTATTGAAGTACTGAATACAGATGAATAACTGATGAGTGAAACCCTTGAGGTAGAAAATCTGCACTTTAAAAAAAAAACACACTCTAAGTCGCCTTCTCTTTAGTGGGTAGCAGAAGTTTTGGGAAAATCCTGAAAGAAAATAGTGGATCGTTCTCCCTGCGATGGTGCTGCCTTCCTACCACTAACCAGCAGATACTGCTTTGAGCAGGACACCCAGACTTTGATTTTCTGCCATAGTGAGTGCCGAATGGGTGATTCTGAATTCAACCTCCCGCAGACTGTAAACAGAAAACTTCCCGGTAAGGGGAGCCTTATTGGACATCCAAGAAAATGGATGCAGTGGGGGATGAAATCCGATGCGGAGAGGTGAGTGGGAAGCACACTGAAGCCGCTAAACAGTACGGAGACGGAAGGAGAGGGCCGCAGCTGAAACGGACCCTTTCTCTGTTTAGCGACCCAGTGAAAGAATTGACGGTAAAAGTGGAAATTGGAGGAAGAGTTCTGGGTGAAAGTGGCAGTTGGATGAGGAATTCTGGATGAAAGTGGCAGTTAGATGAGGAATTCTGGGTCAAAGTGGTAGTCTGGAATAGGAATTCTTGGGCTAAAGTAGCAAATGGGTGAGGAATTCTGGGTCAAAGCGGCAGTTAGATGAAGAATTCTGTGTAAAAGTCACAGGTGAATTAGGAATTAAGGAACAGAACCACCCAAATAGAGGAAAGTATTACTTCAGAGGGGGTCAGAGCAGCAGCAGCTGCTGCTGTGAGCTCTTTCCTGGGGTTAAGAAAAAAATAAAAAATAATATCAAAACTCCAAAAACATTTCCTTTCTCTTAACCCCACGGCTCACAATACATGTCAAAGTTATATCCCTCGGGCCGCCTTCTGAAAAGGTGATTTTTTTTTCCCCCTCTCCCCAAAGACGAGCTGACCATTTACAAGCCATAGAAAGCTGACAAAGCTTCAAGTTCAGATGGATTACCTCCCAGCGTGCAGCAGGGAGACACAGGGGAAATATGAAAAGGCTTTCATGGAAATTTTCTGATACAGAGCGCGCAGAAAGGAGAGCAAAGGTGAACCGAGAGAGGTAATTCATCTAGATTAAAACTGGGCAGCTCTGGCATTTTAGCAACCATCCCGCTCTAGGCTGGATCTAAGGGGAAAGAAATTAAAAGTAGGGGTCAGTTGAGGCAAAAGGTCACCTGGAGGGTGCGGGAGGCGAGATTTCTTTTAGATTGACACCAAGGCTTATTCGACAGATGATTACTCTCCCCAACTTTAAAGTCTTATTGAAGGCACATCTCCTCCAAGGGGCCTTCCCTGACTTAGCCCTCATTTCCTCTTCTCCCACTGCCTTCTGTGACGCCCCGCGCTGCTCTCTTTATTCACTCCTCCTTCAGCCCCACAGCATCTATGGACACGTTCATAATGTATTTACTTATATTCATGTCTGTCTCCCCCTCTAGACCGTAAACTCCCTGTGGGCAGGGAACGTATCTACCATCTGTTATTTTGTACTCTCCCAACCACTTGGTACGGCGGTACAGAGCCCACAGTCTTCCGACTCCCAGGCCCCTGGAGTGAACCCGAATGAAAACCGGGTCAACCCCTCGCTCTTTTCCGGCTCCGCAGTCAGTCCATCCCTCACCGAGTTAGACCGTAAGTGCCTTGTGGCAAGGGAATCGCATGTATTCTACGACGACACCCTCCCAACGTCTAGGTTTAGTGCTCTGCATACAGTAAGTGCTCAATAAATACCACCGATAGGTTGCTCCACTGAGCATTCATTCATTCAGTAGTATTTATTGAGCGCTTACTATGTGCAGAGCACTGTACTAAGCGCTTGGAATGGACAAATCGGTAACAGATAGAGGCGGTCCCTGCCCTTTGACGGGCTTACGGTCTAATGGGGGGAGACGGACAGACAAGAACGATAGCAATAAATAGAACCAAGCACTGAGGGCTTGGGAGAAAACAGCAGAAGATCCGCTCTGTCTGGATTCGGCCGGTCTCCTCCTTCCCCACGTCTCACTGGCCTCCTTCCAAGACGTCCAGGGAAGGTAGATCCCGGTGTTCCCAAGGCTAGGAAGATGGAGGGGGGTCGTGGTCGGAAACGAATGAGCAGACGGGGCCTGGCGTGGGTTGGGGACGATTTAAGGAGCTAAAGATCTGAAGAAGGTGGCTGTGTCTCACCGACTCACATTCTGGGTGTGTGTGTCTGGGGAGGCCGGGGGGAGAGTGGATTGATTTTTCAGAGTTGAGGAGCTGTCATCATCAGTGGTGTTTATCAAGTACTTACTGCACGTACTAAACACTTGGGAGAATACAACATAGCAGGCACATTCCCTGCCCGCTAGGAGCCTAGAGTCTAGAGTTTTCATCGTTTCGCATTCAGACATCTACTCGTTACCCTGCGCGTCCTTGGGCAACGCGTTTACTTTCTTTGAGCCTCAGTTCCCTCTTCTGTACAATGGACATGAGCTACTCGCTTGGTCTCTTTCCCTCTTAGGTTGGGAGGCCTGTATGGGACCCGGACGGTCTCCGATTTGATCATCTCTTATCTCTTATCTAGAGAAGCAGCGTGGCTCAGTGGAAAGAGCACGGGCTTTGGAGTCAGAGGTCACGGGTTCAAATCCCGGCTCGGCCGTTTGTCAGCCGTGTGGCTTTGGGCAAGTCACTCAAGTTCTCGGTGCCTCAGTGACCTCATCTGTAAAATGGGGATTAAGACTGCGAGCCCCACGTGGGACAACCTGATTCCCCTGTGTCTACCCCAGCGCTTAGAACAGTGCTCGGCACATAGTAAGCGCTTAACAAATACCAACATTATTATTATTATTATTATCTACCCCCAAATTTAGCTCAGCGTCTGACACCTACTAAGTGCTCAATAAACAGCGGTTGTCACCGACCTCCAGACTCAGTAGCCGTGGCGACCCCTACCAGGATAGAGGCTGGAAAGAGCCCGGGCTTAGGAATCGGAGGAGGTGGGTTCTAATGCCGCTCTGCCACTGGTCTGCTGCGTGACCTTGGGCAGGCCTCTTCACTTCTCTGGGCCTCAGTGACCTCATCTGGAAAATGGAGATGAAGACTGTGAGCCCCTCGTGGGACGACCTGATGACCTTGGATCTACCCCAGCGCTTAGAACAGTGCTTGACACACAGCGCTTCAGAAACGCCGTTATTATTATTATTAAGCACTGAGTAGGGGCTTAATAATGAACTCAATTTCCCCCGACCTCCCCCGC
Source organism: Ornithorhynchus anatinus (assembly GCF_004115215.2). Classification (NCBI taxonomy): domain Eukaryota; kingdom Metazoa; phylum Chordata; class Mammalia; order Monotremata; family Ornithorhynchidae; genus Ornithorhynchus; species Ornithorhynchus anatinus. Next base: position 27,387,118 of record NC_041747.1, read on the forward strand.
CACCTCCGCCGCCCCGTTGGCGGGGTCCGCGCGCCCCCTGGTGGCCGCCCCCGTGCAGCGGCCCGGCTCCCCCTCCATCGGACCCGGGACCGACCCGACCGGACCCTGCCTGCCTGCCTGCTTTCTGCCCTTCTTCTTTTCCTTTCCTTTCCTTTCCTTTCCTTTCCTTTCCTTTCCTTTCCTTTCCTTTCCTTTCCTTTCCTTTCCTTTCCTTTCCTTTCCTTTCCTTTCCCTTTCCTTTCCCTTTCCCTTTCCCTTTCCCTTTCCCTTTTCCTTTCCCTTTTCCTTTTCCCCCTTTCTTCCCTCCTTTCTTCCCTCCTTTCTTTCTTTCTTTCTTTCTTTCTTTTCTTTCTTTCTTTCTTTCTTTCTTTCTTTCTTTCTTTCTTTCTTTCTTTCTTTCTTTCTTTCTTTCTTTCTTTCTTTCTTTCTTTCTCTTTCTTTCTTTCTTTCTTTCTTTCTCTCTTTCTTTCTTTCTTTCTTTTTCTTTCTTTCTTTCTTTCTTTCTCTCTTTCTTTCTCTCTTTCTTTCTCTCTCTCTCTCTTTCTTCCTTCCCGTTTGTCCCTTTCTTCCTTCCCCTTTCTCTCTTTCTTTCCTTCCTTCTTTCTTCCCTTCTTTCTTTCCTTTACCTTCCTTCTTTCTTTCCTTTTCTCTTTTTCTTTCTTTCCTAACTTTTCTTATTTCTCTCTTTCTTTCCTTCTTTCTCTCTCTCTTTCTTCCTTATCTTTCTTTTCTTTCCTTCTTTCTCTCTCTCTCTCTTTCTTCCCTATCTTTCTTTTCTTTCTTTCTCTCATTTCTCTGTTTTCTTTTCTTCCTTTTTCCCCCTTCTTTCTCTCTTCCTTTCCTTCTTTCTCTCTCTCTCTCTTTCTTTCCCTTTCTCCCTTTCTTTCCTTCCTTCTTTCCTCCCTATCTTTCCTTTCATTCATTTCTTTCTTTTCTTTTCCTTCTCTCTCTCTACTAAGGGTATTTCTTAAACACTTACTCTGTGCCAGGCACTGTACCAAGCGCCGGGGTGGATACGAGCAAATGCGGTTGGACACCGTCCCTGTCCCACGTGGGGCTCCCAGGCTTTCTCTCTGTCTCTCCCTTTCTCTCCCTCTCCTTTTTTCCTCTGCCTCTCTCCTTTTCTCTCCCCCTCCCTTTTTCTCTCTCTCCCTCTCTCCCCCTTTTGTCCCTTTCTCTGTCACTGTGTGTTCTCTATCTGTCTTTCAGTCTCTCGCCCTCTCTGTGGCTCCGTCTGACCCTCTGTACCCCTCCTCTTCCCCTGCTCTTTTTTGATTCTCTCCCTCTTTCTTTGCCCCTCCTTCTCTGTTGCTGTTTCTGTGGAGTCTCTCTCCATGTCTCCGTCTCTGCCCTCTTCCTCTTCTCTCTGCCTGTCTCCTCGGACCGCGGGCCGTTGTGCGGAAGCTGGGCGCTCTCTTGTGGCCAAATCCAATCGAACGAATGGAAGCTGGAAATCTGGAGGTTCCCAGGCCCGGGAACACAACGGTCTGCCCTTCTACCAGCTCCTACCACGGCCGTCCCCTCTCAGGACGGCACCTGGAGACTTTCCAGTCCTCTACCAGTCTCGTCTTCGGGAGGGACAGCCGAGCAGAGGCCTACCCATTTCATTCCACTTGGCAGCTGGGTGACTGTGGGCAAGTCACTTCACTTCTCTGTGCCTCCGTGACCTCATCTGGAAAATGGAGATGAAGACTGTGAGCGTCATGTGGGACAACCTGATTACCCTGTATGTAGGACAGTGCTCTGCACATAGTGAGCGCTTAACAAATACCGACATTATTATTATCATTATTATTCCTAGCTTGGCAGGTGGCTAACGAGTGGAAGGCCATCTGCCATAAGTCAAAACTCACCCGTGCCGGGCAGCAGCGGCATGGGAGAGAGTCGAGGGCGCGGAAAGAGGCGATGGGCCAACCGCTTCTGGAGTTCCAGGCACCCAGGGTACAGACGTAATGATAATAACGGCAACAATAATAATATCTGGTGAGCACTTACAATGTGCCAAGCACTATTCTAAGCGCTGGGGTAGATCCCAGGTAATCAGAGCCCACGTGGGGCTCCCGGGTCCAGTGGCAGAGCCGAGACGAGGACCCGGGTCCCCTGACTTTCAGGCCCAGGCTCTTTCCTTGAGGCCGCACTGCTTCTCGTGCAGGAGTCCCCGGAGACTTACGTGCTCGGGCCTGGGAGTCAGGAGGACCTGGGTTCTAATCCCAGCTCTTCCACTGGTCTGCTGTGTGTCACTTAACCTCTCTGTTCCTCAGTTACCTCATCTGTAAAATGGGGATTAAGACTGTGAGCCCCATGAGGGACAATCTGATCATCTGTACCTACCCCAGAGCTTTGAATAGTGCTCTGCACATAGTAAGCGCTTAACAAATACCAACATCATTATCATCACTGTTGTTACAGTGCCTGGCGCATGGTAAGCACTTGACAAGTGCCATATATCACAAAGAAACAAACAAAAACAACCCACATGTAGTGGCCCAGGAAGACTTGGGGTTCCTCTGAGCTAAGATGGATTTCAGGGTGAGGTGAGGGGGGCAATCAGGGGCCTTTGCAGGAGAGCCCCTCGTGGTCTATCTCTGGGTGCAAGACGGGAGGAATGGGAAGGATGCCGAGCTCCCGGAGAGGGGGGTCTTTGGTCCCCTGGCCGGACTGGAGAGCTCTCCAAGTGTCCCGGACGGGGCTGGAGAGACCACATTCTTCCCGGGGATTCCAGCCGCCGCATTTGCTGAGGCAGAAAGATTCCGGGGGAAACATTTGGCCAAAGCCCGGATACGGTTACCGGGGAAAGGCGGGGGGAATCGAGAGGGGCCCAGCTGTGGAGGCAAGCTGCTACACTCTTGTCCCGTGACCCAGCCAAGCGGGGGCCTGGACAGCCTTCCCGATTTCTGGATCGCTTCCTTCATAATAATAACGAATGACATATTAATGTCTGTCTCCCCTGCTAGACTGAAAGCTCGTTGTGGGCCGTTAATTCTGTTGTACTGGACTCCCCAAGTGCTTAGTACGGTGCTCTGTACATAGTAAGCACTCAATAAATACCATTGTTTGATCAACTGATTAAGCGTTTACTATGTGCCAACCGCTGCACTGGGCAATGGGACGTATACCAGATAATCAGGTCAGACACAGTTCCTGTGCCATGAGGGAGAACAGGCACTGGATCTCCATTTTATCATTGAGGAAGCTGAGGTCCCAAGAGGTTGAATGACTCGTCCAAGGTCACACAGCAGGCAAGTGGCAGAGCTGGGATTAGAACCCAGGTCCTCCGATTCCCCAGGCCCGTGTTCTTTCCACAGGCACTACTCGAGACCTACTGGTCACACTGCAGTGTGGGAACCCTCAAACAACATCCTTTCTTAAGAACCCACATTATGTCGATTTCTGAGCTAAAGTTGGGGGAGAATACAGGGGAGGTTAACTAGAGTTAGAATGAAAGCTCCACATGGGCTGGGAAAACGTCTTTCGTACCTTCTCGAGCGCTTAGTACAAGCACTGGCCCCAGTGGCCACTCAATAACCATGCCAGGAGGACTGAGAATGAGAAAAAGCGTCAACAAGGACTGCAAGAAACAGGTCAGTCTTTCTGATCTAAAGGTAAATCCAGTTGAGGGTAAAGCAGTTCCTGAATCGGGGAAGGGACGATGGAGCTGGTGGGAAGAGAAATGTCTCTGGGTGTGTGAGACTGGATCCAGGAAGGGCAGAGGCAGGAAATGGTACAAGCCAGGAGCGGAAGTAGATGAGGGAGCAGGAGGGGGTGGGGGGAAGGAAGGAAAGAAGTCACAAGGGAAGGAGAAGCCCCCTGGGGCAGGACGGGGAGAGAGCCGCGAACCAGAGGAGAGTTGAGAGGGCGGCTGAGACGTGAGGCAGGAAAGGGGATTGTAGCCTTTGTTCTCTGGGCCAGACATGGTCAGGGGAGAGGAGTGGGACCTGAGGAGCCTGGGTAAGAAAATTGGTTTCAGTAATCCAGAAGTGACAGGAGATTTAGCAGAAAGAACGGGCTGGCAGGAGTTGCTGGATTTATCAACTGTTTTGACGCGGAAGAGAATGCTGACCAGACGCCCCAAGAGAGGAGGCGGCCGACTGCTTTACAGACACACTGATTTAAGCAATTGGGTGGAGTTGCAACATTTATCGAGGAGGATTCTATAATAATAATAATAATAATAGTATTTAAGCCTTTACTATATGCCAAGCACTGTACTGGGTGCTGAGGTAGACGCAAAATAATCAGGTCAGACAGAGTCCTGCCCCATGTGGGGCTCACAGTTTAAGTAGGAGGGAGAACAGGTATCGAATCCCCATTTTATAGATGAGACCCAGAGAAGTTAGGTGACTTGACCAAAGTCACACAGCAGGCAGGTGAGGGAACTGGAACTAGAACACGGGTCCTCTAGACTGCACTGCTTTTCTAGAAATCTCTCATTTCCCAGCCTGTTCTCTTTCTATTTCCCAGACGGTCCTGCTCCAGGAAGGAGATCAACATAAGGAACTCGGATTTGAGTCAATTCCCAATTTCTCTTTCCTTCGGGTGGGTGATGGCTTTCTCCATATGCCAAGAGAAGGAAAACTGCAGCCAAGTTTTTCTAAAATGGGTGATGTGGTTGGACGGCTCCCTTTTCAGCCTCCCGCTCAGCCCATACGTAATTCACCCCTCTCTATCTCCCGCGTCAGATCGGGAGTCTCTGTCTGGTTCCGGATGCGCTCCCTAACTGCCACACAAACCTTCCCTAATCCCAACGAGCCTTCCCGGATTCCCTCCCAGCACTGAAACCAAAGCGCTAGTGAAAACGTTTCCACTTCTCCGTGGAACAACTGAGAACACTTTGAACTGGTAGAACATTTTTAATTTTCCAGAGCGCCGACGATCTTTTTATCTGAAAGCCACTCCCATGAAGTAGGAAGGCAAATATCACTCTCCCCATTTTACGGATGAGGAAAGCGAGGTCCTGTTGTACCCTCCTAAACTCTAGATCGCAAACTCCTTGACGGCAGGGATTGTGTCAGTTTATGCTACGGAGTATCCAGAGGGGTAAAGACTCTAATCCTCATTTTTTTCCAGCTAGATCTCAGATTGGGGGTTCGAAATCACCCTTCTCACCCAAAGATAGACCGCGACCCCGCCGTCCAACGGTACGAGTGCCATGCTCCATCCCACACCCTGGGAGGTAAGGGATGGTGGAGAGGGAGGGAGAAACCTGGAAAATCATTCCCAAAGAGAGAGTACGTGAAGATGATTTCTCCAGTGCTCTGGGTGGTTCCTGCAGCCCTGAGCTACGTGATTTCATGAGGGTAGATGAGGAGGTGAGGTGGAGATTGCCTCTCATTTAAAACTCCAAATGCGGCGAAATACGTCTGCTTTCCACAGATCTGCAATTGCTCGCCACATGCTCCCTGGGAACTCGGTGTAAACGCCCTAGCGTCTCTGGTGTCTCTGACTTCGTCGCTCAGTTCCTGAGCTGTCCATCTGTAGCACAGTTTCACCGTGAAGTTCCCTGTGGTGTGAAGTAGCGGAACACGGAAGCCACCGTGGAAAGTGGAGAGGAGCAGAGAGGTGAGGGAAAGCAGAGTGGTGATGGGGAACTAGAGAGGCCCAGGCCACCCCCTTAAGAAACGGAACTCCAGATGTGTTATTCCCAGCTTTTATTAATAAATCACAGAATTGCATCTTTCAAAGCAGCAAAGATTTTACTATGGTGATTCAGGAAAACAAAAATTTCAGTAGGATTTAAGTTTTTCTTTGATGAGTTTTTTGATGCTGGTGAAAACGATAACCCATCGATTAAAATCTTTTGATTTTTGACTCGATAGGAGAAGCACTAAAAACCAGATGTGGGAAGCAAGGGAGAAAGCAGGAGTCTTCCCAGTAACTGGGAGGGTTACCCCTCCTCCAAAAAAAGGCCTCTAAACTGGGTTCGTCCATTTCAAAGTCTGAAACTAGCATAAAATCACCCGCCTATTTCCCAGTGGTCAACCGTCGACTCTACAGAGCTCCTCGAAAAACACAGTTTTAGATCAAATTAACGTAGCCCTCAACTCCGGATACCATCCGAGTTTGACTTTAGGACGAGTCTCAACCTACCAGTCGGGGATGGGGTTACCCGCAAACCCTGTGGATTCATGCCAATTTCCTCTTTGGGACTGAATCTTTCGAAGGCTGGTCCCGGTGTCGGTTGTCCCTCATCACGAATTTACATCAGGCTACGCACATTCTCTTGCTAAATTCTATTAAAAAAATATACAGCACCTCCTTCTATATCCCATTTTTAGGAGACATCAGAACTAGCTAAGACCCCAAGTAAAACTCAGCTTTTCCCTGAAAAGCTGTAAAATGGACCACAGCTGAGCCACGGCCCTCTGAACTGCATTTGTTTCCGTGGTGGTAAGATTTTGTTGCTTTGCTGCTTGAACTCAGCGAAATTTTGGTGACCCGAAGGAGGGAAGGCAGAGTGCCAATCCAAGAAACAGTGTTGGGAAATCCCGGTTGGACCTCACGCCGTCGGGACCGGTTATCCGAGATAACTACTTGAGAACACCTCGCTGCCCGGGTGGGCCACTTAGGTCTGAACCCTGCCCGCTTCGGGATTCTGCTAAGCTTCCCGCCGCTCTGCCGATCACCCTGGAGGACGCTGTTTCCCCCGGTCTCCAGGCCCAACGCGGCGAGAAGCAGTTCTGAGGCCTCCTGATCCTGCCGCGATGTCAGAGGCAGTGCGTCCCGGCCGGCTGGGCTCTGCCGCCTCACAAGACAACTTTGAGCCTTTTCCGTCAAATTTTTCATTACTCGCCCTCCTCCCTCCGAAGTGCAATCCCTGGGTTTCTCCCTTCTTGGGTCTGCCATTTTTCACTCGGCAAGAGGGGATTTCCCTCCCGCCCTCTCGGCGCCCAGATGGGGCAGGTTTCCAGACGGCGGGAGCCCCTCAGCCGGCCTTCGAAAGGGGCTTCGTTCGGTGGACGCCATGTTGTCTGCCAACATCCGTCGTCTCTGCCCCGACCCTAAAGAAACCGTGGTCCTTCTATTTCAATTCCTCTGGGACAGAGTAGCAAGTTTTTAACACGGCTACTTCAAATCCAGGCCGTTTCACCACAGTGGCCATCGATTAAGAACAGTAACAATAATAACGAAATCAATAGCAACTTTTAATTCTGTTCTATTGTAAGGGCCTAAAATGGGCTGTATTCTCAGTTGGACTAAGAAATATATTGGAATGGACTAAAGGTATTTTAAAGTGTTATCTTAAGTATACTCATATAGGCGATTTCTTTGTCTATAGATCATTTAACGTTACTCACGGACAAATCTGAATCAAGAATCTACAATACGATCCCCCCACTCCAGCGATCCGAAATCACACCCTGGCTCTGGAGGGAGCTTAATTATTAAGCCACATCTTCCTACGAAGCTCCAGTATTTCTGATTGGTAAAAAAAAAAAAAAAAAAAGCATTTCTTGTTGAAATAACACTGAAGTGGAGCAGAAGCCCTCTTCTTTCTGTTCGACTTAAGTTCATCAACTCTTCGGGACGAAACGGTCCTCACATTTAATCGCGGGGGGAAGAGCGGTCTTCAGGATAATTCGACGGGCAGCCCCGGGGTTACGGTCGTGTATCGCGGATCCAGTCGAGGGGTGAAGTCTGGAAAGTGCTTCGATGCTTCGGTGCCGAATACGTCTAAGACTTTTCTATTTATCAGAGCGAACCTGGGCAAGGGGGAAAAGGATGTGAGTCAGTCCGTCAGTCAAACTTATTTATTGAGCGTTTGCAGACCACTGTACTGAGTGCTCGGGAAAGTACAAAAGAACAATATAACTGACACTCCCTGACCACAACGAGCTCACAGTCTAGAAGTCTTGACTGACCGCGCGTCAGTTATACCCTCTGAGAGCCTCACACTGGCAGCCATAGGAGACGTGGAGGGCGGAGAAGGCAAGGGCCATTTTTCGAAGTTTAATTGAAAACAGAAATGAAATAAGAGTTCCAGGACAGTCCCCTACCCACCAGTGGTCAACTCTTCTTGTTCATTCATTCAATCAATCATAGTTACTGAGTGCTTACTGTGTGCAAAACACTGTACTAAGCGCTTGGGAGAGGACAATGTAGTAATAAACAGACACGATCCCTACCCACCGTGAGCTTACTGTCTAGAAACGAGTTTACGGTCTGAGTTATTAATTCGACTCTGCTCCTGAACCCTAAGTGGCATTGGGGAGCTCCCCGAAAAGGCGGAGAGACTGTAAGAGAAACAAACCCTTATTCATCAGACTGAACCTCTACCCAAACAGACCCAAGTAGTCTGATGAGTCCAGAGACCCAGTTTACAACTCCAAAAGCTGTTCACAATCACAGACTAAAGCACGAGATTCCACTACCGAGAAGCGAGTTTTCATCTCAGCTCTCTGGATGAAAGAAAACAGACCCATGGGTTGAAAAAAAAAATAGATATAGAACGTGGAGGTCAGAAGGTGGAATTTCAATTTCCAAACAGAAAGAACAGTGGCATATTCTGTTTTCATCTGTGCTATCTACTCTAAGAGACCTACGGAAAGTTAACAGGAAGCACATCCTTAGCTAAAGAACGGAACATTACTTGGGTACTCATGTACCATAACATGGAGGCTGATGTGCTCTTTGGTGATCAGAGTTCAAAAGGCACAATTCCAAGATAAAAAGATTTAGACCCAAAGTGACCTGCACTGTTATCGGGGTGGAATTGTAACTCCCCGGACAAACGAAAAGACCGGGGGTCAGAAGGGACCACAGGTTGTGTATGAGCACTGTCGTACTGATGGTAAGAATGATAACGTGATGATGGGAAGCCGGTTCTCTCCGGTCTGGAAGTGCTGGGAAGACAGGAAAGCATTCCCTTGCTCTTTCCAAAGTCTTTTCATGTTTATAGAACCTTGACAGTGTTGGTCTCCACAATTTAAGAGAGTGAAGCTGTCACTCTGAGGTGCTCAACTATCTCCTATCTACCCCAAGGCTTAACACAGTACGTGACCCATAATAAGAAGTTGATAAAAACTGTGAAAATAATAACTCAGCGACCAAAGAACTCCGGCGCGAGAAGTAGCTTGGCCTAGTGGACAGAGCCCGGGTCTGGCAGTCAGAAGGACCGGGATCCCGGTTCCGGCACTTGTCTGCTGTGCGATTTGGGGCAGGTCACTTCTCTGTGCCTGTTACCTCATCTGTAAAATGGGGATGAAAACTGTGAACCCCAACCTGATTAGCTTGTATCTGGCCCAGCACTTACTACAGTGCCTGGCAAATAGTAAATGCTTAACAAATTTCATTAAAAAAAACTAAACTCCCTGAAACAGAATAACTAAGGCACCACTTTATCATCTTGTAGTTCCTCACTCTACTTAGGAGAGAGATGATAAAGGGAAGTCGGCACAGTGACCTGCGTATCGAGAAGCCGTGTGGTCTAGTGGATGGAGCACGGGCCTGAGAGCCAGGGGGACCCGAGTTCTAATCCCAGCCCTGCCACTTGTCTGCTCTTGGGCAGTAACTTAATGTCTCTGTGCCTCAGTTACCTCGTCTGTAAAATGGGGATTAAGACTTTGAGCCCCGTGTGGCACAGGAGCTGTATCCAAACCAATTAGCTTGTATCTACTCCAGTTCTTGGTACGGTGAATGGAACCCAGTAAGCGTGTAAGAAATACCATTTAAAAAAACCAACACCCCCCCCCCCCAAAAAAAAAGAAAAAAAAGGGAAGAAGCAGAAGCATGATTCACCAGAAGTGTGATGACATGGCAGAGAATCGATCGGATGGTTTCTACACACTTCTCGGCGGCCCGAGTGATCGTTTATATTCTTCCGTTGACTAAAGGGAGGACGTCCCCTCATCTTGCGGAGTTAGAAGCAACAACCGGTTCATCGAGCACCCTTATCGGGGATGACGCTCTCCGCTGCACAGGGATAGCCTGCTCTCCTCTAGACCCTAAGCTCCTTGTGGGCAGGGAACGTGTCTACCTACTCTGTTGTACTGTCCTCTCCCAAACACTCAGGACAGTGCTCTGCACTCTGTAAGCCCTCAGTGAATATTATCGATTGACTGTCCCAAAAAATCACCACGGCCGGTACCATGAAAAGAAGTCAAACCTAGACTGTAAACTCCTTGTGGGCAGGGAATGTGTCTTTTATACTGTTCTATTTTACTCTCCCTAGCTCTTAGTACAGTGCTCTGCACAAAGTGAGCGCTCAATAAATACCACCGATCGATTAATTGATTTCCTGTCCAAATCTCTCAATCGGAGAAAGGAGGAGCTTTTCAGAGCCGTGTTACGGAGCGGGTTCGTTTTCACTGAACTGATTTTAGTCCAACACGCTCAACGGCACATCAGGAGAGTCGCAGGCTAGTTTTCCTCCGCCCGCCTGGTCCTCTGGAAAACTCATCTAACGAAGCAGGTATGAGTTTCATCGAGAATCTCAGGCAGTTTTCCCGCCCCTCCCGGCCGCGGGGGATGGATAACTGAGTTCCTCAAGTGCGAGACCAGAGGAGACGGGTAGGCTCAGAGGCGGCCTTGCAGTCGGCACAGCAGTCGGAATGTGAGGAAAGCCTGCCAACCTGCAGCGGGAAAACCAGAAGTCCCAGCCACTTACCGGCCCTTGGTGAGCCTTAACAGGAACTTCCAGTAAGACGGCCGCAAGGTCTGAACTTCCATGACCGCCTGAAATCAGAATGCTTCATTTTAACTATTTCCCGGGAAAAGCCACGTTGCTACAAAGCTTATAATGCTAAGGCGTATTTTAACCAGTGAGCAAAAGACAAGAGCATTTATCTTAATGCTAGCGAACACGCCCACTACTGTTCCATCCGACGTGTCGAAGACTCCTTGACAATCGATACGCTTCTAACTACCGCGGTTGACTTACAAAGTTTAATTCAATTCCTGAACACATGGGTCAACGCGTCCAAGATCTCTCGAGGTGCTGGCTCTTTGCTGTCTTTTCCTTGACTCTCCCTCCCTTCTGCATCATCTGTGTCCTTGGATCTGAATCCTCAGCTCCACAGCACTGATGTCCACATCAGGAAATTATTTACTGATATTAATGTCTCTCTTCCCCTCTAGCCTGTATGTATGCTTTGGGCAGGGAATGTGTCTCTCAACTCTGTACTCTCCCAAGAACTTAGTACAGTGCTTTGCACACAGTAAGCACTCAAGAAATTCCGTCGACTGACTGATCTTGGCAGGGAACGTGTCCGTTACGCAGTGCTCAGTTGACTGCTGTGCACACAGTAAGCGCTTAATAAGCAGCAGGGTGCAGTGGACAGAGCACGGGCCTGGGAGTCCGAAGATCATGGGTTCTAATCCCGGCTCTGACCCTTGTCTGCTGTGTGGCCTTGGGCAAGTCGCTTAACTTCTCTGGGCCTCAGTTCCCTCATCTGCAAAACGGGGATTGAGACTGTGAGCCCGGTGTAAGCAGAGAACGACTCTCTTTATTGATGAATTGTACTTCCGAAGTGTTCAGTACAGTGCTCTGCACACAGTAAGCGCCCAATAAATACGACTGAATGAACGAATGAGAGGAATTATGTCCAACAAATACCACAATTATTATTAATAAATTCCACTGACTGACTGATGGATTCATCTGACAGCTTCACTGTGAGAAGTAGCTAACAGACCACTTCGGAAAAGTCTTGGTTATAAACCACGCTCACAAAGTCCTCAAGGAGGAACAACTGTAACAGAAGTAGCAGCCACACTTAGGGAGAAGGAGACGAAAGATACGGTTTCCATGAAACGTGATTTGGGGTGGGGGGTAGGGGAGGAGCCACAGTAACTGCCTTACCAGGTAGGATTTCATCTTCTGCCGAAAAGTTCACGGTTAAGGGCACGTTCTGTCATTCGGGTCAACCGGTTCCTTGGAAGCTTACCGCTTTGAGGAACATTTCTATTCTGAGGAATCCCCTATTACCCGTAGGAGCGCTGAAGCAGTCGCTTACTCGCAAATTCCCCAGAGCTTGAAGTTGGGAATTCGCCAATTCACTCGGCATTAAGGTAGCCCACTGGTCTTTGAACCTAATTTGAATATTGAATGGGGAGCCTTCTTGCGGGGGAAAAAAAAACCCCACACAAAATCCCCCAACAAAACCCACTTTCTAGAACTGCCTGATGGCTTCACCATCCTTGGCAAAGTGAAGTGATCCCGCTGCCCGTTTCAATACGTACCGCCTGAAAGCAAATCGCCGTGGAGATGGAATAGATGATGGTGTCCGCATGGGGAAAGTAGGGAACCTTTCCCGCTTCGATGCCTTTGAAGTACAGAGTCTACAAAGCAAGCAGAGCCTGGTGATCCACACCCACTCTCCAACCGAAGCTCATTAGGAGATGTTGTTTCGGTCTTTCTATCCAAAATGTCACAGGGCTCAAGCCAAGGGAGAATTAAAGCATACGAATATATTTTACAGAGTGGTCTGGATCCCGCTGCGTGTACGCTTGAGGAAAAAAGGAATTCTGACGTGACACACCACCAGGGGAACGTGTTCGTGCCGGTAGTCTGAACAGCGTGGAATTCCATTATTTTATTTCTGCGCTCCGATCGTGAGGACACAGGGGAGGGTAAGGAAAAGAGCCGACCCATCCGCCACCCTCCACTGGCCTTGGCAAACACTCTCCTCACACGGAATGACAGTTTGGTGTTTCTCCCGAAACTGGATGTCCATTGGAAGAGAATGGGATAAAAATGAGGGGGAATTACTTTTGAAAAGAGCTACCATAGAAATCTGGGGCTTCAGCCCGGCAGTACAACCCAACCCACACACTTAAGCTCTCCTAATGCCACCCTCCTCTCTGAACCTCAGTCTCAACTCTGGCCGCTGTCCCTTCGCCTGGAACCCCTTCCCCCTTCATGCCTGACAACCACCACTCTCCCATCTTTAAAGCTCTAATAAAATCATAATTTCCTCCAAGAGGCCTTCCCTAAGCCCTCACTTCCCATTTGACCCTCCCTTCTGCATCACCCGTGTACTTAGACCTGTTCATTCGTTCAGTAGTATTTATTGAGCGCTTACTATGTGCAGAGCACTGTACTAAGCGCTTGTACTAACCTGTTCCCAGAATGCACTTGGATAGTCAACTGGCCACGCCAGCTCCACGGCACTTACGTACAGATCACTTAGCACGGTGCTCTGCACCCGGTAAGCGCTCAATAAATGCCACTGATTGATAGACTGATATCTATCTCTGTAATTTATTTTAATGCCTGCCTCCCCCTTGAGTCTGTAAGCTCCTTGTGGGCAGGCATCACGTCTCCTTATCGCATTCTCCCCATCGTTTAGTGCAGTGTTCTGCACACAGTAAGAGCTCCGTGAGGTCAATTTCCACGGGGACTCCGGGTCGAAGGCAGCTATCAAAACGTGCTTCACAGCCCTCTGCTCTCTGGCACGGTTCCTTACCTCCACTAGCTTGGAAGCGAGATACATGGAGATGGTCGTACTTTTGTAAAACATCATAGAGACCCCCGCCAAGAACCCTGAAACAAAATAAAATACAAACACCGGTGAGACCGTCGACCCTCGTTTCTCTGCTTCTGCATTTTCAAATGAGACGGGCCTAGCCGCGTCGGTGACGACACCACGATCCACACCGGGGAGAGTATCGTGCTTTCCAGCCACCGTTGGCTGGGGACGCCCGATGAAAGGGGGACCCACCGGAAGCTCCCTCGAGGGTCTGGGTGGAGCGGGGGTGCTCGCACCTGACGCCCTACGCTCAGCGAAGGGCAGCAGTTCCGCACACGACCGAGGAAGGCCGGGTGCCGGAACCCGAGGCCAGAAATAAAAAAATGTCGGTGGCCCTAAATTCTTCGGTGCTCCAGGGAGGCTCCCACAGCTCGCCAGTGTTCCCCAACGCTGACGGTTGGCACGATGGGTTCGGTCTGAGGGGGCTGTGTGGTAGGGTCTCAGTCAAACATCCACGGGTAGAATCCACCAGTGGTCTCCCCGTCTTTGAATGTGCAGTTCAACTACCAATGGTGAAGACATGCTCATATAAAAGGCCGAGCAAAAGCTTTGTTATCCGGCAGTCTTGGGAAATGAGAGGTCCAACTCTAGTCCAGTGAGCTAGAAATCTAAGAGGTGGGGCCCCCTTGGGAAGCCCTGGATGGGGAGGCCTGAAAGGACTATTAACTGATTACCTCCTCTGTGCCTCAGTTTCCTCATCAGTAAAATGGGGACTAAATACCCATTCCCCGCCCCTTTATACCGTGAACACCACGTGGGCCAGGGATTACATCCGACCCGATGGTTATCACGTATCTACCCCGGTGTTTAGGACGGGGTTTGGCACAGAGCTCTGTACTCACAAATAACGATACCAAACTTACGATCATTACTATTATGATTAAGAGAAACTTGCAGCCGAAGCTCAATGATTGAAGTTACTTGCTACAGAGATGCACAGAGGGCTGCTCCAAATACCCAGGGGAGTTGCAAGATTTCAAACTCCTCGAGGACAGGGTTCTTGCCTACTAATTTCTTTAAAAATGGTATTTGTTAAGTACTTACTCTGTGCCTGGCACTGTACTAAACGCTGGGGGTAGATACAAGCTTACAAGTTTGGACATGCTTCAGGTCTGACATGGGGCTCTCACTCTTAATTCCCTTTTTATAGATGAGGAATCTGAGGCACAGAGAAGTTAAGCAACTAGCTCAAGGTCACACAGCGCCCAGTTTTCTTTATTCCATTCAGGACCCACTGGCTGAGATGGATGAGCAGAGAGTTTGATCTACTTGACGTAGCACCATTAGAGATGTTTTCAAAACCGTTTGGGTTGGGAATGCTCGATTTCCTTGGATGAGGCTTATTTTTTAGTCAAAGACAAACTACTGACTGGGTTTCCTATAGGTATAATCTTAGCATTTACATTAAAAGTGATTCTAAATGGGGCAGGAAATATCCTCCAAGGCTGACTTCCTGGTGGGACTTAAATGAAAAGTATGTTTGAATTGATTTGCGCATTGATGAAACTGAGGTCGTTCTTTAGATTTCACACGTGGCATCCGAGTTCTCTGGAAATTCAAGATATTTAAAAATATGCACGTGGTCGGTTCACCAGAGTGGACTTGGGAGATGCTTCCTCTGGAAACCCAACCTGAGCTGCGCTGATTTAAGACCTGTAACCGGTTGGAAATTTCCTTTTCCCCGAACGCCGATCCCTCGCTTTGCCCCTTCGCTTCCGCCTCTGGTGGGTAGAACATGGCATGAATTTCTCAGGATGGCTTTACCAGCTATGATAGCGTGTAGCTCATCATCCAGGTTTCTCACCCATCGCAGGAAGCAACTGGTACCCTGTATTGGGGGGGAAATACAGTGAACTTTAGTTGTTTAATAGGGTTGGGAAAACAAACAAAAACAACGTCACACAATTTGTTCTTGGTGGACCTGGCGGGTATGGATGGATGAGAGAACTCCTGAATAGGGTCGCGGCGGCTTGGGAAGGGGGCGGGAAGGGCGATCGATATTGTACAGTTACTGCTCTCCTACTATAACCCAGCCTGCACATTTAGCTCCTCTAACGCCAACCTAGTCACTGTACCTTGATCTCATCTATCTCGCTGCCAACTTTTCACTCACATCGTGAGCCGCTAGCCTGGAACGCCCTCTCTTTTCATATCCGACAGACGATTACTCACCCCACTCTCAGAGCCTTCCTGAAGGGACATCTCCTCCGAGACACCTTCCCTGAGCCCTCCTTTCCCCTTTTCCCACTCCCTTCTGCATCACCCTGACTTGCTCCCTTTATTCATCCCCCCCACCCATAGCACTTATGTCCACATCTCAAATTTATTTATTTATACTAATGTCTGTCTCCCCCTCTAGACGGGACTCTCACTGTGGGCAGGGAATGTGTCTGTTATATTGTTTTATTATATTCTCCCAAGCACTTAGGACAGTGCTCTGCACACACTAAGTGCTCAACAAATATGATCGACTGACTGACTAGTTTTCAGTGTCTAGAAACCACCACTAGCCCAAATGAAGAGATGAGAATTCAACCTTCAGGCTCTGCCCATGTTGAGTGATTTCTGTTTGAGGTGGCCCGTGTTTCCGCACAAGGGATTAAAGAAATTGTAAGAACGTCAGAGGAAGCTGCGGAACCACTCGTGGGGACGGACAAGCCCCAACGATGCCTGGGGCTGAGCGCTTCCTATGTGCCAAGCACCGTGCCCAGCACTGGGGCAGATAGCACACGATATAAGCCAAGCCCCACGTGACCTATTTATCCCAGTTCTTGGAGAAGTAGGGAATTAGCCGCCAAACCAAACTGCAATCTGGTCCGGAAGAAGGACTTGGGAAGGGGGAAGCAGGGAGAAGATCTTGCTCTCCATCCCTGAAAGCGCTGCTGCTTGCGCTCTCTCCGTGCCAATGGAGAGAACGGGGGGTGGGGAATCACCACCTCCCTCCAGTTGCCATTTGAAGGACAAAACTTTGATGGATTCTTGAAAGCCTATTATCCTGCTGACATATACGCAGGACAGCGTCCAACCGTCGCCTTCGAACAAAGTGCTTTTTTTCTGCCCAGTTAGTCAGATACAGGGGTAAGAAAAGATAGTGAGGGTGTTTGGGTGTTTTTGTTCTGAAAAGTGTCCCTGGGCCTGAACCCTAAGGCATTCTGGTTAGCGCTTCACTTCAAAGTAGAAACTTAGAGAAGCAGCGAGGCCCAGTGGATAGAGCAGGGGCCTGGGATCTGGGTTCTAACCCCGACTCTGCCACTTGTCTGCTGCGTGACCTTGCGCAAATCACTTCACTTCTCTTTGCCTCAGTTACCTCATCTGGAAAATGGGGAGTAAGACTGTGAGCCCCACGTGGGATAATGAACTGATTTCAACCTGATCAGCTTCTATTAGTACAGTACCTGGGGCACATTAATGATGATGATGTTGGTATTTGTTAAGCGCCTACTATGTGCAGAGCACTGTTCTAAGCGCTGGGGTAGATACAGGGTCATCAGGTTGTCCCACGTGAGGCTCACAGTTAATCCCCATTTTACAGATGAGGTCACTGAGGCACAGAGAAGTTAAGTGACTTGCCCACAGTCACACTGCTGACGAGTGGCAGAGCCGGGAGTCGAACCCATGACCTCTGACTCCGAAGCCCGGGAGCTTCGGCAGAGCTTAACGAATTCCATATAAAGAAAAAAAAACAACTCTCTGTAGCATCCTACCCAAATTAGAGCACTAAACAGTGATTTTGGGGGGGGTGAATGCTACTTGAACAGGATAAAGGGAAGGAAGAAGTTTAAAATGTAAGTTCTGTGTGGAAGCTCCGTGTCTTCTACTGTTGCACTTCTCTATGCCTCAGTTTCTTCATCTATAAAATGGGGGGAAAATATCCGTTGTCCCTTCCGCTTAGACTGTGAGTCCCCCGTGGATCAGGGACTTTGTCCTTTTTGAATATCTTGTGTCTCCCAACTGTATTCTCCCGGTGCTCTGCATGTAGTAAGTGCTCAATAAATACGACTGATTGATCTTGGGTCTAGTCCAGGGCACAATGCTTGGCACGTGGTCGATGCTTAATAAATAATCAATATTGTTCTTTCAGCTCCGTGCACTACCCCTCGTGAGTGCTCAATAAATATAATTACTCCTAGCACTATTATTATGACCACTAAATTCTCATAAAAGCTGTGGAAATAAAGTTCTTTCTTCCCTGTTCCCTACCAACTTACCTTGTAAATACTGACGAAAGAACCAAGAAAAGCTCCAAGCTGGAAGTTTTCCTTGTTGTAAAACAGAGAGAGAAGCCGGGATGGTTTTGTAAACAGATGCCTGAATGCAGATGGGATTCGGAGGCAGCACTGGATCAAATAACCCACGCTAAACATTCTGATGAAGCCCTAGAGAAAGTTTGGAAAGCATGCGATACATGTCACAGTTCTGAGGTTGACCATAAACGAATTCCGCCTTTCTAAAACATGAAGTGTCCGCGTGACGTGCATTATCAGAAATAAGAAGCTGGCCCGTTTGGAAACTTAAACTTCAACAATTACCGTAGGAAAAAAAAAACGGTGGTTAGAACACGTGCTTCAGCTTAGGGTTATCTCTACTCACACGTTTCGTTCCTTGACAGGGGACTGACCATTCGTGCTCTAGGATTTGGATTCTTTAACCGCAAAAAGGAAAGTTCAGAAGAAAGGAAAAAGACCTAGATAATCAGGAATCAGTCAGATCACAGAGATACCGAGTATCTCTAGCTGCCTCTCACTGCCAAAACTAAGTCATTTCAGAAAAAATTAAGACTATTCCCCCGCCTCTTGTTTTGGAATGTAGAAGGAATCTTTCGGACGGCAACTAATTTTTTGGCTTCTTCCAGACCTCCGGGATAGACGTTACGATGCAGGATGGTCAGAATCGATTTCCAAGCATAGAAATAATCATACCTGGATCGCCTTCCGGGGTTCCTTCTTGAGAAGCCGAGGCAGTAGCTTTAAAATGAGCGGTAGCCTTGCTGAGCATCTACTAAGCGCAGAAAGTTTACTAGCCAAAACCGAGGCCCCAAAGTGGAATTTGCTGACACGGGGTAATGTTTCTCCACATTTCTTCCTACTGTTGCTAGCCAGAAGGGAATTATTTTTGGAAAGAAGATTAGTTCATTTCAGTGGTCTTGGAGCAGGCCAGAGGGGCATCTACGGAGACCAAGTCACCTCTCCGGTCACGGGACGGCTGAAAGGTGGACGGCTAAGAAGAAGTGCCTGTTCTCTCATCGCCCGACCCGAAACCCACTGCCCTGAATGACACGATCGTGAAAAATCCCGGGCCAGGCCACGGGAACCGGGTCCGCAACGGTGTTTAGGTGCGTTGCAAACCGTTTCGGGTGTTGCTCGAGTTCCCTCTGGAGCCCATCCTGCAAAATCGCTCAATCGGTGCCGGCGGGATCGGGTGTGGAAACGATTTAATGCGATCCGCGTATTGAGTGACTTCTGAAACCCTCTCCCACCGGCTTTGCGCTCCCTAATGTCATTACCGCGCCATGAGGCCCACACAGATATCAAGTACCCGGAGTGGTCACGCCCACCCCGGAGAGCACGTCGGCCCCGCCACCATCTGCTTTCCGTTAACGGTCTCGGCGGCCCCTTAACAAGGATGACCTGTTTGGAAGACGGCCTTTAAAGGTGAGAAGATGCGGGGTCACCTAAAATTAGTGGCGCTATTCCCCTCCGAGCTGAGTCTGCGGAAACCTGAGTTTGGGGAAAACTCTGCCGGAGACAGAAGGCGATCGGGACTGATCGGGATGCCTCGGGTTCCGGGCTCGTGAGGAAAGGGAGTGGAGCGACGTTTATTATCGTTTGGCATCGTGGCCTGCAGAAATGGATTCAAGTGGCAGGTCTCCCATCTGGGACAGTAGTTTTTGATTCAGTCCGGGATTCTGAGGCAACGAACCATGATTGACAACTCTCCAGAGGAGCAGAGTTGAATGTGGCCATGCCCATGCGGGCCAGGACCTGAGGAGAGTAGCTCATAGCCCTAAGCTGCTTTCCCCGGTCACATTTTCTTTTTGGAAAATGTCCATTTTGGGGGCAGATAACTTATGAGCTTAGTTCCTCTCTGGACATCAGCACCTCCCACGTCTCATTTAAGCAGTCGTGCTTACGTACATATCTTTACTCTCAATTGCCTCCCCTTATCTGTAATTTATTTTACTGCCCAGCACCCCTACTCGACCGTGAACTCCTCTGGGCACAGGGAACACGTCTACTAATTCTACTGTACTCCCTGAAATGCTTAGTACAGTGCCGTGCAAAGACTGAGTGCTCGGTAAATAGTAATGACATTCATTATCTAGAATCGGTCAATCCACCAGTGGCAATTATGAAGCACTTGAGCCCTTAGATAAGGTAGACGGGACCCCTGCCCTCAAGGAGTTTACAATCTAGTTGGAGAGATAGACACAAAAATAAATTAGTTAGAAGAAACAACTGAGTACAAAGATCCCAACATAAATGCTGACGGGGGAAAAGGAAAGTGACTGGATTATTCTATTTCTTCCTTTTTCTGGTGTTCGTTAAGTGCTAACTATGTTCCAGATGCTGTACTAAGCCGGTAGATACTAGATTATCAAGTTGGACATACTCCCCGTCTCGCATGGAGTTTACCAGTCTAAGTCAGAAGGAGGAAGATTTAATCCCCATTTTTTCAGATGAGGTAACTGAGGCGCAGAGGAGTTAAGTGACGTCCCTAAAGTCACACAGCAGACACGTGGATGAGCCGGGATTAGTTCCCAGGTCCTCCCAGGCTTTTAGAAGCCCCAAATGCAAACCACGGGCCCCCGACCAACGGAGGCATCTCGCTCCAACGAGGAAATGGGAAGCGGGCCATTTAGCCAGGCTTCTCGTAGGGAAAACCATCCGCTCCCCAGATCCCCCCAGGTGGCATCAATAAGGGGCCCTCAGCATTTGGGGGAGAAGCGTAATTGGTATCGGCGAGCAGGGCCAGCGTTCAGTGGGGAGCAACGCCGCAGAGAATCTCCCTTGACCTCGCACACTCCCCAGTCCAAACCCGAGGGCCGGGTTTGCGTGGCCCAGCTGTGTGATTAAGGAGCCGTCCCATCTGCGGCCCTCAGCACATTCCAGGTGCTTTATTTAGGGAGGGGTGGGAATGCGCAGAAATAACTAAGTCCAGCCTTAATTACATTTCTCTTTTCTTGCTTGCTGCCCTCTCTTTTCCTTTCACTCCTCTGCTGATTTTAATTGTACTCACCTCCAAAACGTTAACCTAAGAACTTCACTCTGCCTGTTAAAATAGAACCAGTTTGCTCACAAGTTTTCACCAACTTAGAACGTTTGCCGATTGTTTAGAAAGCAGTTAATACAAACTTTCCCTCATCAGAATTACATTTTCCCCCAATGGGACTCTTTTAAAAAAAAAAACAAAACAAACATTTATTTTTCTACCGGTAATTACGACGGTTCACAAATAGACTGATTTTTTGGGGTTCAACACTTACTTTAATGCAGTAGGAGAAGCAGTTATCTTCATAGTGCTTGCAACATCTATGTCTCGGTCCAAGTTTGCATCTGAAATGGAACCCAGGAAATTCATATGAAGTATGAACTGCTTTTTTGTTTAACCTGATGTGGGTTACAACTATCTCTGGAAAAAAAAAAAGGATGAAATAGCGCTCGTCTGTTTCTGGGCAATTAGCCGAGACCCTCCTGTGGGGACAACTGAAGAGTTGCCTGAGGTGTTTCGAACCCTCAGGTGAGCTGTTGTGGGATGGGGCGATGTAGTCAAATATTTTCACACCGGCTCTGAGAATGTTTCTTGGCCGTCGAATATCTGGGGTTCGATATGAGATGAGCGATGCAACGCATGTGCCTTCGGCCAAACGCTTTAGAAGCTTGGAATCGTGTCGTGGAAAGTAAATTGGGGAGAAATCGCCCATGAGGTCAGTTTATAGAGCCAAAATTATGATGAGTGTGCACTCGGGTTACAGTCATTTACACTTAATTACATTTGAAAGGAAACATATGGAAGGGACACCCGATACGGTAATAGGATTCAAAAGTCAATATTTTCGTGTCTTCAAGAACAGAGGAACCCCAAGGAGCCTCCATTCCACTTACTAGTTGACCACTCTGCCTTGGCCACATTTCCACCCTCTAGCTTTTTGAAAATTCAGCCGTGTCTGCGGATCGGATCGTTTCAGTCCCAGCGAGGGGCAGAATTGGCAGGCCCGCCCAGAGGGCTTTCTCCGCTCCCCCGCCCCGGGCCTGACAAATGGGCTTCTCCGGCCCTTGAGGAGGAGGCTGAGGCGGCTTCCTGACTCTCACCCCTTCTGGTTTAGGATGGTGACTCAGGCCAGCCTGCACTCGAGCCTCCTCCTCCGCTGACGTTGGACCCGCAGATTGAAACGTGGGGCTCCGTCTTCAGCCGGGTCCTCAAATCGGGCGGCCTCGCATCTGAAGCCCGGCCCCTGGGCCCCGCTCCACTTCTGTCAGCAGGATGAAATGACACTTCGGCTTATGTGAAGCTCATCCTGTGACCGTGAGCTTGGGGTGGGGCGGGAGGGAGGAGGGGAAAACGGGGAAAGGAGAGATTGAAACAGAATCTTCATACCCTTAGGGGTCATCCTGAAAGGGCGTCTTTCGACCGGAGGCCCTGGAATTGCCTTAGAACTTTTGGTCACACTTGGAGGCTCAGGCTCAACTCCCAAGAATTGTAATCATCTCTGCTCAAAGTCTGAGAAACCCAAATTCTCAGGTTTCTCACCGATCCCAAAGGTGATCACAGACACCTAGACTGTGAGCTCATCTCTAGATTGTAAACTCCTGATGGGCAGGGAATATGTCTACCAACTTTGGTGGATTCTACTCTCCCAAGCTTAGTACAGTGCTCTGCATACAATAAATGCTCAGGAAATACCACTGATTGATGGATTATAATTTTCCCTCACTATTCAGAGAACCCCTGAATCAGGCTCTCCCTCGTCTGGGGTGTCTTCCCTGGATCGTCCATCTTCCGCACTAAACTGAGATCCTTTCAAAGCCCTAGCTAACTTCCCCTCTCCTCTCCCTTCTCCTCCACCTTCAAAGCCCCAGGCATTAAGCGCTGCTTGTTCGACGTTTCGCTCCTGGCTGTTCTTTGTCTCCTTCACCCCCTCTGAACCTTCTCCACTCCCTCCTACACTCAAAAGGGCCTCCCAGTAAATGGATTTCAATCTGGCTCTTGCCAGCTTCCTGCCCAACCACCTGCTCCATCTACTGTTTCACATTCATCGGCCCACTTGCAAATCCCCGTTGGTAGAGGGTGTGTTTGCACATATTACCGGGTTCAGGGTTGTTCACGCTCAAAGAAAAGATGGTCGGTTGCCTTGTATTTGCCATTTATCCTGACTGTAAATCCTTAAGCAAAAGAGCTCCGCAACTATTATCGTCTGAGTGTACGTCAAAAACGGTCCGGCCCGGTCTCGTAAGAGTTCGGATGTCAGGGCCGGCATACCGGGAAAGCGGTGGGGTGATAAAGCAGTAAGGCAGATCTTCTAACTCACATGGAATCCACACGTTTCTTGGCCAGGGCGATTATGTTCATTCTTCTCGATTTCTCCTCCTGTGGCTTTCTCTTTTGTTCCACTTTTGCAAATGCTGCCTCTGGTGAGTATGAATGCGTGGGGATTTCTTCTTTCCCGACAATGAATCTAGACGAGAGAACACAGCGTTATGCATCGCCCCTCTCTTTCACGGAAAACGAAACCGACTTTTATTTGGGTATAAGTCAGGTTCAGCCCGTCTGCCAACCTGGATGTCATTTTACGGATGTGCAACCTTCATCCCTCTTTTCAAGCAACATCCATGCTCAGTTCTGCCTTAATCATGTGGTCAATTTGTGTTTTGGCTGGAGCGCTTGGTACAGTGCCTGGCAGGTAATAGGTGCTTAATCAAACATTTATCGAGCGGTTACTTTGTGCAGAGCACTGTACTAAGCACTTGGGAGAGGACGACGTAACAGAGTTGGTAGACGGTTCTCCTGCCCATATCGAGCAGCGTGGGAAACAGCTTGGCCTAGTGGATAGAGCCCGGGCCTGGGAGTAAGGTCCTGGGTTCTAATCCCAGGTCTGGCACTTCTCTCCTCTGTGACCTTGGTCAAGTCACTTCACTTCTTTCACTTCAGTTTACTCATCCGTAAAACGGTGATGATGACTGTGAGGTCCATGTGGAACATGGGTTCTTTCCAGATTGATTAGCGTGTATCTACCCCAGCATTTAGAACTATGCCTGGCACATAGTAGGCCCTTGACAAATACCAGCTTTAAAAAACCAAAACGAGCTTACAGTCTATTGCCTAAAATGGGAGAGAGATAATAATGCAAATAAATAAATAAATTACAGATATGTACCTAAGTACTCTGGGGCTGATGGAGGGGCGAATAAAGGGAGCAAATCTACATGTATAACTAATACCATTAAAAAATAAATGAGATGACGGAAAAATGTTGAGAAATTTGTCTATCTCTTCAGATGACCGTGTAACTCCTTGGAAAAAACAGTTAAATTATCATTAAACGAGCACCACATTAAACATTATCATTAAACAAAACCAAATCCAAAACACTACCAAAAATGCCAATACGTCACCAGCGAGGGCGTTTTTCTTAAAAAACAAAAAGTTAAAAGGAGGCAGCCGGATGGCCGAATGAAACCATCCTACTTCTAACATCAATTGCCGATTCTTCAAAATTATTCGTAATAGTGAAAGCAACAAATAGATGCAGTGGAAAGTTGAACACCACATAATGACAGAAGTTGCAGCATGGGCATTCATCCTCAAGCCAGACGCTCAATATAATCATACAAACGTTTTCTTCGCGGGCTCAACGGGCCAGAACCGCAGAACTCTCTAGAACCGGCTTTTCCAGAAGCAGTCTCCAACTGGGCCCAGTAGACACTGGTAACAGTTTTTTAGCATTACCTGTCTTGTTTAGCCACAGTGTGGTTTTTTTTACTGTCTGCTAACATTCCTCCTAGCCCCAGTAAACAAAAGCCATCTCATCCAATTAGACCAGATAAATAAAGCCTGGTATTTTTTAAGAAGCCTGTTTACATTGAAAGTTATCAACTTTCCAATGATTAAAGGCCTTATAGGAATTTTAACAGAAGCAGGTGGATTAACTCTGGCTCACGGCTATTTCTGAGCAATTATCTTCCGACTGAATTCTCCTCTTGGTTACATTGGGATAGGTTTCTCATTTCCTGCCCCAAATGAGTGTATAATGATGCTTTGTGCTGTAAAAACAGCTGCACTGCAGTAGTAAGGGGAAAGGAGAGACAAAATGAAAAGGAGGACGAGGTAGGAAGACCAAAGATTATGTACCCTCCTGCTATGGGACTCAATCAGTCAATAAATGAGCACCTCCTGGGTGCAGAGCACTGTACTAAGCACTTAGAAGAGTACAATATAACAGACTTGGCAGACTTGTTCCCCGCCCACGAGTTTACAGTCTAGAGGCGAACACCTTGGGGAAGCAGCGTGGCTCGGTGGAAAGAGCCCGGGCTTCGGAGTCAGAGGTCATGGGTTCGACTCCCGGCTCTGCCACTTGTCAGCTGTGTGACCGTGGGCGAGTCACTTCACTTCTCTGGGCCTCAGTGACCTCATCTGTAAAATGGGGATTAACTGTGAGCCTCACGTAGGACGACCTGATGACCCTGTATCTCCCCCAGCGCTTAGAACAGTGCTCTGCACATAGTAAGCGCTTAACAAATACCAACGTTATTATTATTATTATTAGTTGTCCTGGGTACCTCAGGTCTTTAAAGATAAAACTGCAGAGAAAGGAGAGCTGCCCACTAAGCTATACACTGAACTCATTCATACATTCATTCAAGAGTATTTATTGAGTGCTTACTATGTGCACAGCACTGCACTAAGCGCTTGGAATGGACAGTTCGGCAGCAGATAGAGACAATCCCGCCCACTGACGGGCTTACAGTCTAATCCCTAAATGGAGAAGTCACGGCAACATTTACAGAACGCCTAACACACACACAGTAGTTAGATTCTAGCTACTCAAATACCACTAAACTACAGGTTAATAATAATAATAATGTTGGTATCTGTTAAGCGCTTACTATGTGCAGAGCACTGTTCTAAGCGCTGGGGTACACACAGGAGAATCAGGTTGTCCCACGTGGGGCTCACGGTCTTCATCCCCATTTTCCAGATGAGGGAACTGAGGCCCAGAGAAGTGAAGTGACTTGCCCAAGGTCACACAGCAGACAAGTGGCAGAGCCGGGATTCGAACTCATGACCTCTGACTCCGAAGCCCGTGCTCTTTCCACTGAGCCACGCTGCTTCTCTGCCATCCCAGCTTCTCCCACGTGCCAGGTTCTCCCATCCCAGGTTCTCATCCCAGCTCCACCACGTGCCTGCTGTGTGGCTTTGGGCAAATGACTCAACTTCTCTGTGCTTCAATTACCTCCTCTGAACAATGGGGAGTCAATATGTTTTTCCTCCTACTGAAACTCCTCCTCTTCCTCTCTCCCCTTCTCTCTCCCACCCTCCCTCCGGAGAGAACAACTCGTCGATCTGTTAGCGGCAGTTCGCCGGGTCTCCGTTGGCAACTTTCCTCCCCCCTCGTCGCGACCTTCCTTCCAAGGGGGTCTCCCCTTCACTACGGGGTTCCGTGCGCTCTCTAATCGCCGCGAAGGTGACTCACTCCGCTCGTGGGCTGCGGAGTCTCGTAGGGATATAGGCCAGGCTTAGCCCTTTTCTCTTAGCTGGTAGGTTTCGCCTTTCACGGCCCACGGGGTCCAAATCTTATCGCACCTATAGAAAAGTCCCGCCTTCCCCATCCCAGATACATCCTCTAAGGCATCTGTTAATGAGCTGAACATCCCCTTGATTCTATTTATCGTGATGATGTCGTCTTGGTTTTGTTTTGTTCTGTTTTGCTGTGCTGCCTATCTCCCCCGATTAGACTGTGAGCCCATCACTGGGCAGGGATTGTCTCTATCTGTTGCCCAATTGTCCATTCCCGGCGCTCAGTACAGTGCTCTGCACATAGTAAGTGCTCAATAAATGCTATTGAATGAATGAATGAACTGTGCGCCTTTTGTAGGACAGGGAATGTACCTGACTTGTTTAGCTTCTATCTTCCCCAGACCTCAGAACAGTGCTTGGCACATAGTAAGCGCTTAACAAATACGGCAGTTATTAGCGTTATTCCTCCCTCTCCCCCAAAAGCCAACATGTGGGGCTCAGTGAGAGGAACCCTTTGGAATGTCCCTAACGGAAACTCGTGTTTCTTCACGCTCTTTCATTTCTTCCATTTATTAGCAGCACGATAAATGGCCGGATCACAGATCGCTGCCCAGCTTGACTAGATGATCAGAAGCTCAAAAAAGGATGACGGTCAACAACGTCACTTCATCCACCCTGAACGGCCAATGGCAGTTCATTCGATCGTATTTACTGAGCGCTTACTGTGTGCAGAGCACTGTACTAGGAGCTTGGGATGTACAATTCAGTAACAAAGAGAGACGATCCCTGTCCACAACAGGCTCAAACTCTAGAATGATTCCTTTGCCTTATGCTTTTGATGCAGAGAAGCGGCGTGGCTCAGTGGAAATAACCCGGGCTTGGGAGACAGAGGTCAACGGTTCGAATCCCGGCTCTGCCGCTCGTCAGCTGTGTGACTGTGGGCGAGTCACTTCACTTCTCTGTGCCTCGGTTACGTCATCTGTCAAATGGGGATGAAGACTGTGGGCCTCACGTGGGACAATCTGATGACCCTGTATCTACCCCAGCGCTTAGAACAGTGCTCTGCACATAGTAAGCGCTTAACAAATACCGACATTATTATTAAATCCTATTAATTGATTACTCTCACATGAACTTTCTGAAAATACACTTGGATTTGTACCCTTTAAGCCCTTGATAGTCAACCCGCCCTCAGCCCCACAGCACTTACGCATATATCGGTAACTTACTGTAATGTCTGTCTCCCCTTCTAGACTGTAAGAACTCTGTCGTACCAAATTCTCTCAAGTGCTTAGTAGAGTGTTCTGCACGCAGGGCGAGCTCAGTGAACACGACTGCTTAATTATCTTCACTGTTTCAACAATTGGAGTGGACCTGCCCTTTCCATTGGACGGCAAGCTCCTCGAGGATCACGTCTTATCCTTTCAGCGTATAACCCCCCCCGCCATTCCCGCAAGTCTCTACTGCAGTATTTTGCTCACCATGAGCCCCCAATAAATTCTGCTCCTACTCTTTTTCCTGCGGCTGCTGCTGCTGCTGCTGAAAACGACAAGGTGGACATTCCATCTGAGACAGCCAAAGGTATTTGCTGCTGTCTTCTTTCGGGCTCACACCAGTTTTCCAATAACCAATCACCAATAACATCGCGATGGACGACTGGTGCTAATTTGAAGAGCCGGGATGGAATCTTTATGAAGTTTTTCCGTGAACTTGCCAGCGCCACGGAGAAGTAACTCTGTGGGGAGGAGCCCATTTTCCCAAAGCACATTTCTGTGATTAAGGACCAACCACAAGCCACATCGGAACCCTCAAAGTTTGGTGATTATTTGGGTTTTAAAAAACTTGTCAAATAAGAATTATTCCACCCAACACTCCAATTCTTACAGATCACAAAAGATGCATTTTGCTCTTGAATAAAAAATAAACCGGCGATTCCAAGCAAATCATAAGATTTGAAGGAACCTGTCGAATTTCTGATTAGGGACGGCATTCACTGTTTATTGAACAAGCACAGGGTGTCTTGCATAAAACACCTGATCTCTTTCAAAGCCCAGAGTGGAATACATTAAAACCCTACAAACTGCCTGGAATTAGAATACAATAAAAATGATTTGTCTTAATGACTTATTTTGATGAACATGGTGTTTCGTATGATATCTTCAATGGTGTTATTCACGGACATCGTATGTTCACAATAAAAATATTCATCTTAGAGTGAAAGAAACTACAGTACATTAACATTTGATATTATTTTTGGAAAGCCACATGGAACTACCCATACTGAATGACATCTTTTGGGCAGGAAATTTGACAATAATAAACATATTTCACCTTAGTGATACTTCCCTGAGTAACTATTTCATAACTTTAGGAGTTACTGGTTTTCAATGAGGGATAGATGAAATGAAGTAAAATTCGGCTCAGGTCTTTGTGTTTTATAACAAGCATGCATTTTCTATTTCATCTGTAATTCAGAGGCCGCCAAAAACCTGGGGTTTCCTACCTTTTCTTGATCAGGCCGTCTAGTCATTGCCCAGGTTAACAGCCAGTCAGTCCGTCGTATTTATCAAGTGCTTGCGGGGTGCAGAACGCTGTACTAAACGCTGTAATTCAAACCCTGAATCGTCACCAACCTTGACACAAAGATAGATGAGATTTTGCTTACCGAAGTGCAGAGAATGTGAATCCCTTCAAGCCATCCTTGCACCTGAAATATAAAAAGCAGACCATTACCAAAGGGTGCACCAGTAAACTGAAGCTTCAACTCTAGACTGTAAGCTCGTGGGCCGGGGTGGTGTCTAACCAACTCTGCTGTATTATACTCTTCCAAGCGCGTAGTACAGTGCTCTGCCATCAGTAAGCGCTCAAGAAATGCCCCGACTGACTGACTGGTTTTAGAAAAATGCTAGAGAAAGGGAACATTTCCAGGAAAATGTTTTGGAACCGCGTAGCAAACGATCCATCCCTTTAAGCACACATGAATTCACTAAATGCTTCGATCCTCAGTACAAGACCGAACCAGCAGATGTCCCTAGCAAACTGCTGCTGAAAACACTAAAAACGCTCCATATCCAAATTCACTACCGTGGCCTCTCTGGAATATATTTTTTCACTCTGCGATGGGCCCCGACTTGGAGCTCGACCGCTGGTCCCTAAGGCCTAATGGATAGAGCACGGGTCTGCAGTCAGAAGCCCTGGATTTTAATCCCGGCTCCGCCACGTGCCTGCCGTGTGACCTTGTCACTTAACCTCTCTGCGCCTCAGCTTCCTCATCGGGAAAATGGGGATTCGAGACCTGTTCTCCTTCCTTCTTAGACTGTGGGCCCTGTGTGGGGTCAGGGTCTGTGTCTGACTTGATTATCTCGTACCTTCCCTGTTAGAACAGTTGCTTGGCATATAGCAAGGGCTTAACAAATAGCACAATTATAATTCATTGCTCAGAAAAAATTCCAGGACTCCCTGAAAGGAAGCCCTTCAAATGAGAGGTGAACATGGGTTATTAAACCCAGTCACAAAGCAGTTGGAATCGCCTCAGAGTTTTGGCCAAATTCTATATGCAGGGTCAAAATTCCAATGGACATAATCCACTACAGAGGGTTGGGCGTAGTTAAGCACATTATTGACATCGTGCAAAGATTCTTATGTAAAGATTATTTTGCACAAGTTCTGCATCGTTTTCACAACACACCCGTGAGCCTTGCTGTGGATAACAATTTTAATTCAAGATAGCTGTTTGCACTCTGGCTAGCATTTTAAGTAACTCATTGGACTTCCTGTACTCTTTCACGGTGTTTAAATTGGCTCAGAACATAAGACTTCAAGCTGGGACATACACAAATCCACACACAGGGGCACAGATACACACGTACACGAGAACAAGAGGCAGACACACCAACCGATAGCATCGGACAGACCACAGAGAGAACAATGCAAAGCAGAAGAAGAAGTATACAATCTAAATAACCGGGGCGGGAGAATGTATTTCTTCTAGCAATACAAGCCCAAGCTAGATTTCAGTGGAATGATTAGTACTGCATAATATTAATTGGATTTCCTGTACTATTTCCCTGGTTACATTTTCTAAAACATTAGCTTACGATTCACTACTGATCATTTAAAGGCTTCTGGACTTGTACCAATCAGCAATGGAAGAGCAGGATCTTTTACCTAACGATGCATCTATGGGGCTATTGAAAAACACTTCTTAGTGATTCATAAGTCATGATACTTCACATTTTACTTTTTACATCTGCTCGGGGAAATTCTCTTTTGACTGCAAGAATTTAAAATGAAAACACTGCCCTGAAGGATCACAATGGAAAAGAAAAATGAATTCCTTCAAAACACTTAGGTTATCAAGAGTGATCTTTCTTGCTGATTAAGGTACAGGAAACTGTCTTTGGCTGGAAGTTGCCGGTTGCTTCTGAGGTCATTTAGTCTTGATCCTTTACCAAAATGAGCCTGCGGCATTGTTAAGGTGGAGTGTTCTAGCCAGGAATCGTTCTCAGCGGGAGCCCTTAGCTTCTCTAAGCATAAATGAGTCTATACCATCAACTCGCTATGGCTCAAGGCCATTTAACCCTCTGATAGACAATCCACGCCCTTCTGAGATATAAACAGAACCATTTGGGGGCCAAAGCAATGGTCTGTCAATCAATCTATCGAGCGACGGTATTGACTGACCACCCATTATAGGTGGAACAGTGTGCTAACCGCTTTGGAGAGTAGAGTTGATGCACATGTTTCCTGCCCAAGAAGAGCTTTATGTGCAGACCGGAATTGTCTCTGTTGTGGGCAACAGGATGCTTTGGGGAAATGTACGAGGGGTGCCCTTCTTGACAGCCTCTAGACTGTAAGCTTGTTGTAGGCGCTTAATAAATAGCATCGATTGACTAGACGACATCCATCTTCTTCCCTCTTCCTGCCTTTTGTCCATTTTGGTGCCTATCTGCACTTCTTCCCTGAACCTGGGAAGATGAAATTCCTAACAGACCAGCACTTACTGCCCATCGAGATGGGGAAAAGAGCAAACTTAAATTGGGTAGGGATAACGTCAGAAACGGCCCAGGGGATGGATTCACCCCACAGAATATTTTTCTGGAAAGCGTCAACTATATGCGGGCCACTATTCAAGAAGAGGAAAAAAGGAGAGTAAATTACGGGCTGAGGAAGGTGGGGAGGAGGAAGAGGCTCCAATCTGGAGTCATAGCAGACTGAATGCTCAGCTAATTTGCTCTCAGAGGGGAGGGCCAGACTGGAGAAGGGTCAAATTAATCAATCGATTGTAGTGATTGAGTGCTTACTGCGTGCAGAGCACTATACTAAGTGTTTGGGAGAGTGCGATACAATATAACAGAGACGTTCCCTGCCCACAGCGAGCTTACAGTCTAGGGGGAAGGGTACGAGAGGAAGACAGACACACACATACACACCCGTCCCCTCCATCTAGCAGTCTGGAAGGGGTGGGGAGGACGACTCTTAGTTTTGTTTCGTACAGTCCCCAATCGAAAAGAAACACCTATTCACAGAGCAGGTGGTAAGCAGAAGGAACCTGAGAGGATTTGGTGGGGAGTGAGGGTTGCCATCCAAGAGCCGCTATCGATACTAAACAGAAACAGTTTGGGAAAATTCGCATGTGTTTGCGTATTCGGCCTAGAATTCCACCTTTGAGAGGGACAACAGGATGCTTGGAGGGCCTGGGGAAATCCATTCTTATTACAAAGGACGGACCAGCTGAAATCTGTAACTTTTCCCTGTCTATCCCTAACTTTCCCTCTAGTACCCCACTACCTCTCTCCTCCATTAGTTTATCCTAATCCCCCTTGAACCTCAAGACATTAAGACAATTGGCCGTGGAGCTCATCAGGTGGATGGATAGGAAAAGACAGGAAGAATGGAAAAGAGGTACAATAGAAAAGGAGGCAGGTGGCAGGAAAAAGGGAGGCGAGAAGAAAGCCCATCTTAACTTCCAGGATTATTTTTGTTGATGAAGTCAGTGGGAATTTTCTTTGCTGCTTTTTCTAGCAACTTTGCTAATGAAACAATAGCCATATAAGAATCATGAAATGCAAGAAATTCCTGAACCAAAGTTGACCTCTCATAGTCCTACATGTAAATATACTAATGTATTTTACTATAATGTGAGTTAGATTCTACCTCTCCATCTGCTCTTCAGAGACCCCAAGTGCTACAAACTCATCTTAACATTTATAAGCGTATTTATTCCCATTCTCAGCGTTTGTGTGTAAATTTATTCAATTTTTTTTACTGCTATTTGTAAATATGTTTATATCTGTCTCCCATAGTCAAGTGAAATCTCTTTGTAGATAGGGAATGTGTGATTCCATTATTTCGCATTTCCCCAGCACCTAGTAGAGTGTTTTCTACTCAGTAGGGACCCAATAAATGCTAAGCTATTTACTAATCTGGTGAGTCCCACAGACTGTCTTTATTCCTATTATACCTGTGTACTGTCTAAGCATCCTCCTGCACATTACCACTTGCCCCCCCGCCCCAACTCCCTTCCAGACTTGTTTAGTCCAACAGAATTTTCATACAGAGAAATCTTCCCACTCCAAACGTTTGAGTTTCACGCGCCTGAGTAATATAAAAAAGAACAAAAACCCCCCGTAAAATGCCCAAACTTGAACCTTTAAAAGTCTCTCTAGACTGTAAGCTCGTCGAGGGCAGGGAACGTGTCTACCAACTCCGTTACACTGTATTCTCCGAAGAGCTCAACACAGTGCTCTGCAGGCAGTAAGCGCTCAATAAATATGATTAATTGATTGATTTAACAATGGCTGCACGTGAGCCCCGCCATAGGAATTCAGTTACAATAGCTGCCCATAATTCAGTCCTTAAGCCTCAGCAATCGGGCCTAAATACCTTAATATACTGATACCG
Source organism: Ornithorhynchus anatinus (assembly GCF_004115215.2). Lineage (NCBI taxonomy): Eukaryota > Metazoa > Chordata > Mammalia > Monotremata > Ornithorhynchidae > Ornithorhynchus > Ornithorhynchus anatinus. The sequence continues at coordinate 27,420,219 of NC_041747.1, forward strand.
AAGTGACTGATATTTGGGTTGTAAAACCAATGTGACAGTGACAGGAAAAATACTTCTGGAACCACAACTGCGTGTCCACGTTGGGGCTGAATAAAATGAAGTCGGAGCGCTATCAACTCGGCCGTTCGGGCCCAGAAAACAGGGGGTTTTGTTTTTTCTCTTTGGAGACGCTAAGAAAATATATGTAATTTCCTGGCAGGATGCAGTGTTTTAACTTTAAAATTCAAAGGCAGAAGCTTAAAAACCCAAGTGACTTTAACGGCTACTTTCCCTTCCATTTTCCGGTTTGGAAGAGCAATCCGATAGAAAATCCTGGCTGGAGCTGGGGGGGGGGGGGGGGTGTTACCTTGTCATTCCCGTAACCGGGTTGGGGACTTTGCTGTTCGGCTACCTATTTTGTGGCCGGGGTATTTATATAAAGTACATTTCATTACCAAAAAGGAAAGCTGTTCCCAGGATAAAGTTTAATCCTCTAGTTAAAGAGTGCCGAATTGTCATATTGCAGTATGATTTGAAACATCAAAGTTGTGTCTTCTTAAATGCTTTAAATAGCCAGGAGTGAAATTGTGCTTGGTGAATTAGAACTAGAACACTTAACTTGAAAGACAAGTCAATTTTCAGTATTCTGGGTTTATGGGGGGACAAATTAGGATCATGATTTATCCTTGTCTTTCAGAACCCTAGAAAAGAAGCTAAAGCAGGTAGTTCCCACATGATTACTGGGCTTATTTTCTGGTCAGTACTGAGTATAAAAGGGAAAGATTTAACGTGAAAGTTAGCTGAACCAAGCTTTCAGAATTTGATTCTTACTTCAACTGGGAAAAGCTGGAACTGTGTTAGCTCTAAAACCAAACTCAAAAATGGCATTTTTTTCATGGTATTTGTTAAGCACTTACTATTTGCCAGGCACTGTATCAAGCACTGGGACAGACATAAGATAACTGGGTTGGACAGAGTCCACGTCCCACGGGGGGGCTCACAGTTTTAACGCCCATTTTACAGATGAGGTACCTGAGACACTGAGATATTAAGTGACTCGCCCAAAGTCACACAGTAGATAAGTGAGGATCCAAGATTAAAGTCCAGATCCTCTGACTCCCAGGCATGTCTTTCCACTAGACATGCAGCTTCTCCATCTTTTACTGAACCAATCTTTCAGAATGTGATTCCTTCTTAAACTGGGAAAAGCTGGAACGATATTAGCTCTAAATCCAAACCCGGAAAGGTCATACTTTGAGTTACGATTACTATGTTAACTTAAAGTTGGCCAAGACCCTGCCGGTTTTCTTAAAGCTTCCACAGAACTTTGAGAAATTTCTAGTCCATTTCAAATCCAAATGCTTTACTATTATGCAGTTGTGTTTGTTTTGTCAACGACCCCGATTAACAGGAAGAGATAAATCTCCTTATCCCTCACTCCTCCTAAAACTAGCCATTGTGTTCAGTTAGGCCAGACCACCAGACCCGAACTCCTGCCCTTTCTAGTTCCAGGAGTTGGCTGTGACGGGTAATTCTCAGAGACCCTGATTTTCCTTCGTTCCTGTTCTTAACCACAGAAAAGGAAATAAAGTTCAAAGGTGACCGGTGACCACTGGGTTCTGTGCTTTAGAACGCATCTTCTGTGAGCTTGCTACTTCAGAATGGTGGATGGAAAAGCAGGACTTGGAAGAAGCCAGTTATTCCGACTAAGCTCCTGACAAAAGAAGGGTTTTTGGAGGAAATGACCGGGTTTTCAGTGGATGACGGAATATCTAAAAACCTCATTAAAAAGTGAAGGTCCTTGGCACGGTTTGAGCACAATTTTCTCGATCAAAAGTGTCTATTGAGCACTTTCTCTGCACAGAGCACTGGGCTAAGCACATGGAAGAGTCCAATGGAAATGTACTCCCCTCAAGGGGCCAGAAAGAAAGATGTCTTTTGGCCATTTGTTGTGCTCGGGCTTAACGCTGAGGAAGTCCAAACTCCAACTTCCAGCAGTGTGACTCGGCCGTGCCATCTTCTTAAAGAACCATGGTACAGTAAAAACTTCGGACCTCGAAGAAACTCATTTCCTCGAAACGAATCTCTGCAACCCCACAGGAATCGTAGGGCCCACAGTCGGGTCCCCCTCCACAGTGACCCACTGCAGCTCCAGCGGGCCAAGGGACTTGGTTCTGGTCATCTTGACAGAGGAATACCTGAAACCCCAGGTCCCCAATCTCCGGAGAAATGACCTCTCCGTGAATTTCAAATCTTATCCTGAGGGTCTAACGATCACGGCCAAACTAGTTCCTTTTCCCTTGCATGAGACGTGGTTGTCCTTCGTGCTTGGAGACGATGCCATCCGTGGTGAAATTCCCTAGGGGTACGTATGTGACGCCACACTATGACATAAAAGCCAGCCCCTAATGCCCTCTCTCTACTGCTGTGAGGTTGCATGGGTCAGTGGAGTTCCCTCGAGACAAACGCAGGGAAACGCAGGTCTCACCCCAAGTTTGGATTTTTCACTCTGAGGAAATTAGTGGCTGAAAAATGTTCTTTCAGTTCCAGTTGGTTCACATGTGTGGGCAATATTTTAGGTTTTCACTCTCATGTCAGGCAGACACTTAATAGATACACGGTGATGTGGTTTTCAATTTCTGGCAACATTTCATCGGAACTCAGTCACCATCCGGCTAGTGGAATACCCTTTCCTGTAACATGTGGTTCCCTGATAGCAAAGTGCTTGACAGGCAGACCTTGGCCTCAATAAGCCTGGAAACACTGCTGGCACTGAAAATCGGGGCTTGGGTTTTTGACCTGGAGCCATGCCTTGTTCTGTGTCTTCTGTTTTCGCAGAAAAAAGGTGGGAGCTTAAATTCTAGAGGCAGAGTTCCAAGAGGCTGAAATGCGAACTAAATGAATGCACCAAATATAATTATGAAAGAGCGTGGAAGAGACTCAAAGTTTTCAAAGTAAAACTGCAAAGAAAAACGCCAAGGCACCACTTTACATGACACGGCTCACGCGGGTACCAAGGGGGCCTCAGATTTCAGACAAAAGTCGCACAAATACTCATTCATCTAAAGCAGGCAAGAGCTAAAAATAATGGTAAGGGCAGGTTAGAGGTTATTTGTTCTTGAAATACAGCAGATGCCTTATGGAACGTGGTAGAAAGAAACGCCCCTCAGAAAATACCCTTCATACACTTTCTCCACACCATGGTTTGTGAATTTCTCTGCTGGCATATTTTATCATGAAGTGGCTAGGTTCAAAGGATGGTATTTTTTTCTCAAGCTTTCATCTACTCTGGTAGTGCAGAATGTCAAAACACGAAGCATTTTTGGTTTCTTTTCTCCAGAAGGAGCAGAGCCAGCTAAGCAGGAAGTCACTTGCTGGATCTGATCACGGTGTGGGAGGGGAAATATAATTATTATTGTTGTTGTTGTATTTATTAGGCACTTGCTAGGTGTCAAGCACTGCTCTAAGCCCTGGGATAGATCCAAATTGATCAGACTGGATACGGCCCTTATTCCACGTGAGTCTGTGATACTGAATCCCCCTTTCAGCGATGAGAAAACTGAGGCACGGAAAAGTTAAATGACTTGTCCAACGTCACACAGCAGGCCGCTGACAGAGCAGAGATTAGAACCAAGAGCCTCTTGATTCCGAGTCCTACGCGCTTTCCGTTCGGCCACGTCGCTTCCCTACCGGCTAATGACGTATCTGCCGTATCGGGGGACAGACAGAAGCCCCCACCATCTGCACGTGAACGGTAAGTCTAGGCTTGACTCTTTATTAAAGGGATCTCGCAGTAGCAACTCTATTGTAGCATACTCTCTCTAGTGCTCAGTCCAGTGCTCTGGGTAGTAAGCGCTCGATAACGGTGCTCAGAGCTTAGAACAGTGCCTGGCACATAGTAAGGGCTTAACAAAGAGCATCATTATGATTAATAAATAACATGGATTGATTATTATTAATAAATGACACGGATTGATTGACACTGGAGAGCCGTGGCTGGGAAGACTCGGAGGTCACTGTGATAGGATCCCGGACGGGTGAATCTGGAGTCCAGTGGGCCCGGGGCTTCCTCTGAGCTTCATTAACTCTTACCAAGTGCTTTTGGGAAGCCTCACGTTCTGTTGAGCTACAAAAGCTTTTCCACGCAGTTGGGAATGTATCCGGACCCGCGTTTCCCATTTCCTAGTTCACTGGGCAGCACGGTCCCAAAAAATAAATGGCCACTTGTGCAAAGGTTTTATTGCATGTTAATGAAACTGCTGGTCTGGTTCCCCCTATTAGATTCTACGATCCTTGGGGGCAGAGCTTAGATTGTTGAGCTTGGTGAGGGCGGGGATCCCATCTACCAACTCTGTTGTACTCTCCCAAGCAATTAGTACAGTGCTCTACATGCAGAAAGTGCTCGATAAATACCATTAATCGATTGACTGTACACCTTTGTACAACCCCTGCAAATCACACCAGCACATGGGCCCCAAATTCCTTCACAACGTGAACCATCTTGCTACCTAAACGGGCTCCTGGATCCGGACCATGAGCCTATTGTCAATATCGAAGGTTTTGGCCAAATCGAAAAGGGATTCTCTCGTATCTCTCTCAGTGTTTAGTACAGCGCTTGACACATAATAAGCACTTAACAAATACCACAATTTTTACGATTAATGAAACTCTCTTGTTATAATGTTTCCTGTGGTTCTGGTAGGCAGCAAAAATCATGCTGACTGTACGACGTTTGAGTCTGAACCTGTGACCTGTAGCTGATCCAAGATTTTATCAGCCACGGAAAATAGCAAAATGCCCCAGTGGTTACCAAAGTCTAATATTTAACCTTTCCCATTATAGACATCTGTGACGGAAGTGATGGAAAAACCCCGGGGCCTTTCTTCAGGGCTCCAAATATGGAGAAAACAGCCTACCTTAGGGGCCAGGGATGACCAGAATTGCTTTACAAGTAACTGGATTGGGTTCAATTCCCAGGCACTGAAGCCCCAGACGCGGACATTATTTATTCTTTATGATAACTGTTTAAAGTAGAACACGGTCACTGCTTTTTTACAGAAGAGGAAACTGAGGGCCGGGGAATTGACTAGGCATAGTCAGAAGGAGAACCCAATGCCTCTCTTTCCAACTGAGCCGCCCTGCCTCTCTTCAACTGGCCACTACGACAACATTATCAATCCAGAATGATCTTCCAAAAGCTAAATGCCCGCAATTCTGGACTGTGATCAGGACTCATTTCAACTTTTACAATCCTCATTCTTCACCTGAATTCAATGATTCTCCAGCATTTTGACAAAGGAGACAAGAAAAAGATCGGCAAGGTGAATTGTGGAAGACCTCGTGCTCCTTCAGGGATTTCGGAAGACATTAAGAATATACCCAGTTAGCTAATTAGAACCCCTTTGGGGTATTTAAAGCGGGCCCGGCGGGAATCGGCAGGCTACGGAAAAGAGTTGTCTGCTATGGAGGAGTCTGGCTAAAAAGCACTAAGGATGTTCCCCTCTAGACTGTAAGCTTGGTTTGGGCAGGGAACGTTGTCTACCAACTCTCCCAAACGCCTTAGTAAAGTGCTTTGCCCACAGTAAGCACTCGATAAACATGATTGAACGATGTTTTCATCTGAAGATAAATCAAAACGTCACACCCGTCAGCTCACAATTCACGAGATCATGCCTGAGTGATAGATTTTTACACTCCCTGCTTTAAAAACACAAAGAAACTCAATGTAATTTCATAGGACTTTTCCTGGTTGAAATGAAGGAAGCGGTCAAAATGACTTCTCCCCACTGCCTGATACATCTTCCCTACTCTGCACTGCAAAAACTTGACCCTCCCTTCCTCCAAAGCTTTCCTAAAAAGTCACCTTCCTCCAGGAAGCATTCCCTGATTAATCTCCCACCCCATCTCCCATTTTCCTGCTCAGGTCATCTCAGTTATTTACCCATTTTTCTGCTTATGTATCTAATCATTTCCATTTCTTGCTTCTAACTCTTCTCTTTTTCTACTGCATATTTGTCGGTTTCCAACTAGTGTTGAGCATCTTATACTGAAGAGTGGAGATTATGTTTTTATTTCCTTCGCATTTTCCCCAAACACTCTACACAGGGCTCTGCAAACAACAGAGTTGGACAACCTGTGAGGACAAATTCCTTTTAAAGGGGATCGCCTGCTGAAATGTCCCACCATACACTGGCCTTTTACAGAGTCTACATACAAATGAAGGGAGAGTTTGGAAAGCATGAACATTTTTGGGGTAGAGCCAATGAAGATTTAAGGTATAAGGACCACAGATATTTCAAATCACTGGGGAAAGGGTTGGCTTTTCATAGGATTGGAAAAAGCCGAGCCCTTATGAGAACAGAGTGATAGAATTGGAAAAGAATGAAGAGCTGAAAAGTTTAGCAAAATGGTGGGGAGGGAGGGGGGTGGTGACAGTGAGGTGAGGGGAGAAAGGAAACCACAATTTGAAACTCGGCATCTCACATTTGGAGAATAAGGAAGGGATTCATGGTAAGACTTAGGATGTAACAGACCCTATGGGACATATGAATAGGCGAGTCTGTTTCTTCCAATCAATAGGGGTTGTAATTTCCCAACAAGAAGCACTGAGGGCACATTCTTTTGTCAGCTATTCCATGACTTCTTCAAGACGTTTTGAGCGACGGCCTCCTAAATTCTGCTGAACTGGCTTGGTCAACAGAAATTTTAAAAATGCACTGTAAATATTACTAGCTTTTCCAGACATGTATCATTAAAAACATACACACACACTAGATGGCCTATTCTGCTCTCATTAACATTATAAAGCACACATTTTAGAACACTTAGCTCTTTCTAAGTACGAATGAATTGAGTGAGTGGTAGACAGGCTGATCCTGAACCGCAAAAGTAACAAGCATAGTTAACTGCAACTATCTGAATTACGAGACCATTTTAGAGACAGAAAAGAGGTACAAACGCCCAGGAAACAGTCTGAATAGGCACCTTAACCCCAACTGTCTTCTCAATCTAGGTGCTATCAGAAACCCCCAAATTTCAGAGGAAAGCCCTCAAACGGCTGGAATCCAGTTTAGATACACAAAATAAATCACTTCTGACCGAGTTCCACCCCAAAAAGCCCTAATCGGGACACCACAAGCAATAAAACAAACAAAACGGAGAGAGAACATTAACATCCCTGGTAAACAGGGCTGGCTAATTGTGCAGCCTGAGTGAAATGTCAATAGGACAGAAGAGAGAATAGAATCCTCTGTTAAACCCAAGATCCTCATGCAGTCCACACAATATCCTTGACCCCGGAGGTCGTGAACTTTGCTCTCAAATCAGTCACCCAAAAGAGATACAAAGGTTGCCTCTTGTGGCTCGAGCGCTTTAATTCTTTGTCGGGGACTTAAGTCACCTAAAATTGTAGGTACTGCGGTGGTTAATTGAGGTGACATTTATGATGTCAAAAGATATAACCATTCCCCCTCTATTAAAAATAAATAAATCAATTTCAACCTCTAGATTTACTGTGGTTCTGTACAAAAACTGGCTGCTGACCGAAAGTTTTAAAAATGGAGACTGATCATTTATTCGACATGGTTCGGTCCAATATATGCCCATTACTCATTTCATTAATTTTTTTTTTACATTCTGTCAAGGTGCTTATTGTGTGGAGAAGAATGAAACCACTCGGAATAAAAAAGGTGAACTGCAAAATCCCCAGTTTTTCCCATCGAAAAAATGAGAGGGAATCCTTCATAGGATTTTTAAAAAAAAACAACATGCAATTCAAAGTATTTATTTCAGGCCATTTAAATTGCTTTTCTTGTAATATATGCTTGATTGAAAATCATCTTTCAATAACTTCCTGTGAACGCAAAGCACGGTCCCAAAGTTTTTTTTATAGTATTTGTTAAGCGCTTACTATGTTCCAGACACTTTAATAAGCACTGGGGTAGATACGAGCTAATCAGGTCGGACGCAGTCCGTGTCCCACATGGGGCTCACAGTACTGATCCCTATTTTAGAGATAAGGTAACTGAGGCACGGAGAAGCTAAGTCACAGCAGACAAGTGGCGGGGCCGGGATTAGAACCCAGGTCCTTCTGAATCCCAGCCTTGTGCTCTATCCACTAGGCCACACTGCTTCTGTAAATATTTGGTGGAGTTCAATAGCATTAATAGACTGGAGCCCTGCTCTCAAGGATCTAAGAATTGGAGTGGACCAATTAGTTCCAAAATAATATCCTGATGCCTGGATTAGCATCGCCTAGTAGAAAGAGCACGGGCCTGGGTTCTAATCCTACCGCCACCACTTGCCTGCTGTGTGATCTTGGGCAAGTCATTTAAATTCTCTGCACCTGTTTCCTCATCTGCAAAATGGGGATTCGATACCTGTTCTCCCTCCCACTTAGACTGTGAGCCCAGTGTGGTCAGGGACTGTGTCCCCCCTGATTTTCTTTTGTCTGCCCCAGCGCTTAGAACAGTGCTTGACATATAGTAAGCACTTAACAAATACCACAATTATTATTATGGCCCACACACTCCTCGAGGGGAAGTTTGATGATGCCCAGTGAACCGCGGCTCAGGATTTGGAGTGAACTGGTGCCAGAGACTCCCCTGACGACTGAGGAGGTGAGACAGAAAGGGGAAGGAAAAACACTCGTTTCGGAGTTTTCAGTTCTCCCACACACTTCATGAGATAAGTTACATTTTCAGCTTTTTACAAGTTCCTTTTTCAGGAGTCAATGCAAGTTGAGAAATTCCTACACCTAAGAAAAATATCTTAAAAGCTCTATAGTGTTCGGCATTTCAGTAGCAAGATTAAGTATCACCCAAACGCAAGAGATTATAGCCAAAACCATCTATTTAATAGAGCTTTGATGTGACTTATTCAGGGAGGAAATCGTGGAAAAAACTTGCCGGAAAGCATTACGATTTCACCTCACTTGGGATGTGACATTTTACATCGTTTAATTCCTTCCTCAGGAGAGAAAAATACTCATTTTGGAAAGAAAAGAAGCTTTGTACTTTAGGAATAATTTATGTGTAAACCTTAAGAAAATGTGAACTCACTCAAAACATGCAGGATTTTCTTTACTGGATGGTTTTCTGTTGCTTTTTAAATCATTCGTATGAATTGAGTCCTTACTGTGCACCGAGCATTGGACTAAGCGCTTGGAAGAGGGAAATATAACAAAGTAGGTAGAGTGATTCGTTCTCCGCAATGAGCTTATAGTCTAGAGGTGGAGACAAACAATATAAATAAATAAGCTGTGGTTCTGTAAGCTCGTTGTGGGCAGGGAATGTGTGTTTGTTATACTGTCATCTCCCAAGCACTTAGTACAGTGTTCTGCACACAGTAAGCGCTCAATAAATACGATTGAATGAATACGAATGTACATTAGGTACCAATCAAACTCTGCATACAGATGCTGCTCCCCCAATAATTTCTTAGACGCAGCGTGGCCTACTGGTTAAAAGGACCTGGGTTCTAATCCCCGCTCTGCCACTTGTCTGCTCTGTGACCTTGGGCAAGTCACTTCACTTCTCTGGACCTCGGTTTCCTCATCTGTAAAATGGAGATTAAGGCTGTGAGCCCCATGTGGGGTACGGACTGTGTCCAACCTGATTGGCTTGTATCTACCCCAGTGCTTAGTATAATGTCTGGCATATACTAAGTACTAGCAAATACCATAAAAAAATCCTTCAATCATTTATCATTCAACGGTATTTACTGTGCCATCCACGTTGCTCAGGGCACTCAGCTGGGCACTGTGCCATCTACTGCACCATATCGCCAGCTATACCTTACCCACAGTGGATTTTAGTGCATTCAGACGCAGAGTTCTAAACCTGGATTTCCCATTCACGGGGAAGTATGCAACAACCCCACACCCCCCGGAAAGAAAATTCAGCCTCATTCTCCTCTGGGCTGGAAATAAAAAATCACTCTCCAATAAAACGATCGTAGAGAATCTGGTACAATCGCCTGATTTCCCAAGAGCACCGGGCCATGCTGAGCCTTTGATGAGATCACTGTTCTGAAACACCCATGTCATTTTGCTTTTAGCGGAATGCCCCCCGCAAAATACATCTGACAACATTTTATGGCCAGGGGTTGAGGAAAAAGAAAGAAGGGGGAAGGGAAAGACTGCCCGTTCCGGGAATGCAGTTTTCTCGATGGAACCCAGACAGCTTAAGGCTCATCATATTTAGGTTTAACATCCATAACCATAAACAGTAGGCTTCACTGCTGGGTGGTCTGTGCTCTGTCCAAGCAGATACACACTGGCTTACCCTCAAAACAAATATTACCCTTTTCTGTACTGAGTCACGGAAATGACTCAATTTTGGTCAGAGGAGAAAGGTGGGTTATTATAAATCGCTAACGACGGTCCTAAAGATGCAGTGTACGCTTCACTCTGCTTCTTCACGGGGAAAAGTCGTAACACCCTCTGAGGTGATTCTGAGTAAAGCAGGAAACTTCCCAGAGGGATGGGAGAGAAGCCCTCAGGAGGAACAGAGGTGGCTGACAGTTCCTGCCTGGTGTTCTGGAGGGAGCAAAAGGAACTTGGAAATGTCCAGGCCTCCTGGGTTTCTTTTAGATCTGATTTGGGACTGAATTTGCAGATTCCCCTTCAAGCCTCAGATCAAATTTGAAGCGACAACATTCTTGATTTAAGACATGTTATTGCTGAGGTAAAAAAAACCCCCAAAACAAACGGGAATTCGTTACAATACGTTTACCTTGCGAGAATAATTGGACTCTTCTCTACAGAGAGGCCGTTCAGCTGTCACTGGGTAGAAAACAGAGGGGAGTTTCACAGACCTCTGTCTGAATTTGATTTACAGTATTTACAGAGAATAGTCCCATTGAACATAGAGAAAACAAGAGGGATTTTTTTCTTGGAAGAGGAGGCGGTGCTGAGCGTTAATCAACTTTAGCCTTGCGTGGCAAAGACGAACACGGCTTCCTCGGGAAGCTTTCATTTAAATCAACTCCACAGTTTCTGAGTCTCAAGGTAAGAAGAAGAAGAAGAAGCCTGGGCTTCTCCACATATGGTAAGTAACCCTTCTCCACCCGCTCCACTCGGAATTTACTTCCCGACCTGGCTAATGAGCCCGCTGGAGTTTTCCGAACTTGTTGCGCATCCAGGCTCTTGGAGAATCACATCCAGATGGGAAGGGGAGAAAAACTTTAGAGTGTGCTACGTCCCGGATAGTTTATAAAATTGAGCACGGGATATTATTTCATCCTCATTTTGAATTTCCTCCTTTCCGAAGGGCTGAGAGAGATGAGGGAAATGATTTCTAGTCAGTGGTCGTGGTACCTAATAGAGGCCTGTGAAATGAGAAGCCCGCTGTGGTAATTGCTGTGCTGTGTGGTACTGGACAATTGCATTGTTCCAACCCATCAGTCGATCAATCGGTCAAGTGCTCGAGTTCACTGAGCGCTTGCTGTGTGCGGAGCACTGTACTAAGCACTCGGGAGAGTGCAATATAACAGAGTCGGGAGACACGTTCCCTGCCCTCAAAGAGCAGCTCGGAAAGAAATTCAGCCCCTCTACTGGGGGTGGGGAAGGCGTACGACCCCTGAACACGGGGATCTGGTGTGAAAGAAATGTATCCACTGATAGACACTGCAGGAAATCCCCCCCAAAATCAGCAACTGATTGGGGGCGGGTCCCATATTTACTACCATTTTAGATGGCAGATTCATTCATTCATTCGATAGTATTTATTAAGCGCTTACTACGTGCAGAGCACTGTACTAAGTGCTTGGAATGTGCAATTCGGTGGTCTTCGGGCCCTGCGGATAGTTCTTTCCACTCCCATAGAGGATGTACCTTGCCTCTGAACAGAATCGGAAAAGGTCAGGGCAGTGCCTCTGATATTTCGGTGGAGACGTCATCAGTCCGTCAATCGTACTTATTAAGTGCTTACAGAGCACTGTACTAAACACTTAGGAGAGTACAATATAACCACATAACAGATATATTCCCTTCCCATACCATGAGAGGGGGAGATAGACATTAATATAAATAAATAAATATATTTCAGGTTAAATTACAACGCCACGACGGGGACAGGCCAACGTCTCATGCTTTTCGGGGGAGGCGGCCTGGCCTGGTGGAGAGCGCACAGGGCTGGGAGTCAAGAGACCGGAGATCTAGTCCCACCTCTGTCACTGGCCTCCAGAGTGACCTCGGGCAAATCACTGAAATTCTCTGGGCCTCAGTTTCTTCATCTGTAAAATGGGGATGAGACACCTTCTCTCTTTCTCTCCCTCTTAGGCTGTGAGCCCGGGACTGCGCCCAATCTGACTATCCTGTGGCTACCTCAGAGAGCGTTTCGCATCTAAAGGGCCCTTCATAAATACCATAATAATCATCTTGATCATCATTACAAATTTCTTAAGGGTCACCAAAATGCAGCAGAACGAACCAAAAAGAACAAAATGGAAAGCAAACCCAGTCATCTCTGGACTTCCGCTGCAAGAAACATCAAGAAGGAACACATCTGTGACACCTCTAATCAGAGTGAGATGGTTTTTCGTTTACACGGTTTGTATCGGGAATGGAACAAGTCCTATGCTCTTTACCTGGACTCAGTTACAGATTTAACCTATAATGTTGAGTACCTCTTGACAGGCGAGAATACAGTTTGCAATCTCTGAGAATAAAAAAGCGTTTCAAGGAACAAGGAAATAAAAACCATAAACAGTAGAATGCTAGAAAATTACACGATTATCTTGGTTTTTACCTGCTAGGGCAGGCCATTAAGCAAGTCGCCGGGATTATCGAAGGTTTTAAATTAGAAAAGAGCAAAAAGCAAACTGCACGAGGTATGCAGAACACAAACGTCAAACCAGGGATGAGTGACAATTACTGTCAGAGAATCTCTTCCAGAGAAATGTAAAAACAGAGGTATTATCACACAGGTGGCAGGCAAAGCCAATCCATCTTCATAAAAGATTCCAGCCTATATTGGTGGTCACATAAACAGCCTCTACTTTAGTATCATCCAAAGGTAGCTTCTCTCCTAGAACGTAAAAACCCACCTGCACGTCAGCAAATCTAGGCCCTCGATCTAAGCGCTGAGGAATAAAAAAAAAACAACAACTTAGCCCTCCTAACAAAACACGGGGCCCAGGAGGCAATCACCAATTAAATAATATAATAATAATGTTGGTATTTGTTAAGCTGCTTACTATGTGCAGAGCACTGTTCTAAGTGCTGGGGTAGATACAGGGTAATCAGGTCGTTCCACATGAGGCTCACAGTCTTAATCCCCATTTTACAGATGAGGGAACTGAGGCACAGAGAAGTTAAGTGACTTGCCCACAGTCACACAGCTGACAAGTGGCGGAGCCGGGAGTCGAACTCATGACCTCTGACTCCGAAGCCCAGGCTCTTTCCACTGAGCCACGCTGCTTCCCCTATAATATAATCCTGATTATATTAGCAGGGCGGAGATGATGGTTGTCAGGTAGAAAATGCCAGCACAGATGAAAGATTCCTTTTCGATCAATCAACGGCATGGCTGATTTTCCCACATGGGGCTCACAGTCTTAATCCCCATTTTACAGATGAGGTAACTGAGGCCTAGAGGAGCGAAGTGACTTGTCCAAGGTTACACAGCGGACAAGTGGCGGAGCCGGGATTGGAATCCCCGTCAGAGGGACCTGTGCTCTTTCCACTAGGCCACGCTGCTTCCCCACTGCGGGATAAGCCCTCCTTGAGTGCTATTTGATGAGGCGCTTAGTCTAGCGCCAAATTGATCCTGAAGACATATTTACCTTGCAGAATGACAACAGTCAGGGTGTCTCATTTGGAAAGTAATTGCGTCCAACCCGATTAGCTTATTTTTACCCCAGTGCTTAGAACAGTGCCTGACACACAGTAAGCACTTCACAAACACCATAATAACGTCGGCAAACAAATCACCGCTTGCTTGCAAAAATACAACAACAGTTCCCATTCGTCTGAATGCAGGGCGGTAACTGCAACTGAATATTGATGGACTCCATCAGAATTTCTCCGAAGCCCCTAGAAAGGACAGAATTCCTGGCATTTCACTGCTTTTCAGAGGTGTAATTACGTCTCTGTGAATGGAATGTCTCATACACACAAATGCAGGAGCGATGGCAAAAGACTCATTCAGTCATCTCATCCAAATCCTTCTAAAATACCGGATTGTTCCCTGAAGGGTTCGAATCGCAAGGGATTCACTGACTGAAATCTGGCAATTCAATTCCGCACGAAGCTTAAGAGGCCTAGCTTCAAATTACCTAGTCAGCAATATTCATTCAGAGCTAATTTCTTTTAGAAACGTCTGTGGGGCAGAGCAGTGGTCAGGGTATTCGATGAATGGCCTACTAATGTCATTGTACTCTCCCAAGCGTTTAGTACAGTGCACGCGGAGATCGCTCAATAAATACTACAGCTCGATTTAGTGCCTTGATACGCCTGGAAACCTCTAAGATTTCCCATTGCTTGTTAACTTTTTTTTTATCTCCTTCAGAGTGTACTGACTGCTCTGACCTAACTAGAAGCAGCAAGGCCTCGTGGAAAGAAAACAGGGCTGGGAGTCAAAGGGCCTGGGTTCTAAACCTGACTTTGCCAATCGCCTGCTGTGTGACCCGGGGCAGGTCACTTAACTTCTCCATGCTTCGACTTCCTCATCTGTAAAAGGGGGGTTAAATCCTACTCCCTCTTCCTTAGATTGGGAGCCCAAAACTGTTCAATTTGGGCTCAGAACGGCGCTTGACAAATAGTAATAATGATAATAATGTTGGTATTTGTAAAGCGCTTACTATGTGCAGAACACTGCTCTAAGCGCTGGGGGAGATACAGGGTAATCAGGTTGTCCCATGGGAGGCTCACAGTTAATCTCCATTTTACAGATGAGGTCACTGAGGCACCGGGAGGTTAAGTGACTTGCCCACAGTCACACAGCTGCCAAGTGGTAGTAAGCGCTTCACAAATTACAAGAAAAAAATGAATTATCGATGAAACAACATCCAGGATGTAGGAGGGCTCGAGAAAGTAGAAGCAGAGTGGCCTAATGGAAAGAGTGTGGGACTGAGAGTGAGGAGACACAGGTCCTAGTCCTAGTTCTGTCACTTGCCTGCTGTGTGACCTTGGACAAGTCACTTAACTTCTCCATCCCTCAGTTCCCTCAACTGTAATGTAGGGATAAAATCTGATCTGATTATCTTGTATCAACTCTAGAGTTTATCCCAAAGCTGAACAGACAGTCAGTGCTTAAAATATCCCATCATTACCATTCTGAATTTTTCGAAAGGAAAGCGAGATGCTATATATGTAATCCACATATTTGTTCTGCTGAGAATAATTTTTAAAATCTCAAATGAAATCACCGTACCATGTTGTTTTAAATGGGACTGGTTATAATGAACTAGCTGCAAACATCATTTTCCTCTCTTTCCTCCAGAAAAACAGCACTGATGGACGAATGATGATAAATCATCTCTAATCTGCCCATCAAACTAAAATCATCTGGCACAATTAACTTGATGCACAAGTAAGGATCTGCTGGGCCGCACAATCCACTGACGATTTGCTTCCCTGACATTTTATCTTGGGGCAAAAAGCCAGAAGAATGACCACAAGCATTTAACCACAAAGTAGCTTTTATTTTCCCCTTCTGGTCAGCAGTTTGGTCACAGGGAAAGCATTCCAAATATTTTCAATGGCAAGAGTTAAAAATATGCTTTTTTCCCCCCAAACTGAAAGATAAATGTCCCATGCTCTGGTTCTTTCCGGAAAAAAAAGAAAATCAAATGTGATTTGGGCTTGAAGAATAGAAAGTGAAAAGCTTCCTGTACAATGATCAATTCCTGGCATTTCAAGGGATAGCTAGGAACCAAAATCTCCTTCCGACCTCATGAGAGAATAGTAATAATAATAACTGTGGTATTTGTTAAATGCTCCTTACTTGCCAGGCTCTCTATTAAGAGCTGGGGTGGGTTCGAGATAATCGGATCCCTGTCCCACATAGGGCTCCTAAGTCTTAATCCCCATTTTACAGATGAGGTAGCTGAGGCCCAGAGAAGTTAAGTGCCCTGCTCAAAGTCACACAGCGGACAAGTGGAGGAGCTGGGATTCGAACCCAGGTCCTCCTGACTCCCAGATCCGTGCCCTTTCCGCGCTGCTCCTCTTCTTGGTATCCACCAATATCGTTTATTGAGCCTCTATTCCTTGCAGGGCGCTGTATTAAGCACATGGGAGAAGGCAATAGAGGAAGAAGAAGACACAAATTCCTGCCCTCAAGGAGCCGTCAATCTAGATATACGCCAAGCCCATCGTTCGCCTTCCAGGTCGACGTGAGTCGGTGACTTGGAAGGCCCTGGTCGGGTGCGAAGCCTTCTCCTTCATGGAATGTGTCTGGCACATTGCTGTGCTGTGCTCTCCCAAGCGCTTAGTACGGTATCCTGCACACCGTAACTGCTCAGTAAACACGACCGAGTGATTTGCGGGAACCTGCGACCCACCCAGACGCTTAACGACCACAAGCCGAGCCCCTCTGGTCTCGCTTCAGAACTTCTCCGACACGGAGCCGCTGAGGCCGAAAAACCCCCGGCCCGTCGGAAGCGAAGCCGGCTCCGGGTTGAGAGCTCCCCGCCTTTATGCCGGGTTCAAAGCGGGGAAATCAAATCCGTGAAGCTCAACTGCTCTTCCATCATCAGATTTGTAATATCAGCCTCTTCGGAGCAGGGTCTGAGGACACCGCGCTGCAAGGGTTGTGCGCTGCGTTGTTGCCGTCCAAATCCCTTCAGACAGCGTTCCCGGGGCAGCTGGGACACAGACGCCCGGACCGGCCACAAGCGACTTATTCTCTGAGGCCTGAGAACCAGAGGCCGCTCCCCCTCCCCCATTGATTTCGGATTTTGGGATGACAGGAATGTGCTAAATGGCCAGAGCCCGGTCTTCATCAGTGTCCCACAAGGACAAAGAGGCTTTGTGATTGACAGAGGGAACGTTCAAAAAAAAAAAACAACCAACCAAAAACCCGGGGGGGAGGGTGGAGGAGGGAGAGGGACAGGACCCACTTTTTCTTCCTCTGGGGATGGCTCTCGATGGAGACGCCTGAAACTTTAGACCTTAAAAGGTTCTCCCCTTTCGGCCGGCTCACCTTGCAGGTAAACACCTTCCCGGTTCACTGACTCACAGTCACATATCTGAAACAGAATCCGGGTTGAAAACTGATAACGGTGGAAAAAAAAAATGTCCCGTCGGGCTCTGCTGAGGTCACTGCCTGTCGGTAGTTGGGACACTCCCTCTCTTCGGTTGGATGTCACAGAATGGAAGTAGCTCACTACGCAGCTGGACGGGGTTTGTGGCTCAAAGGAGGCCAGTCTCTTCGATCCCCAGCTAGATCGCATTTTAATTCCCTATATTCCAGCCAAAAATGGCGAGAGAGGAAAAATTATGATTTCTTTTGGTATTTTTTAAGCACTCTTTATATGTGCCCAGGCACTGTAGAAAGAACTGGAATAGATCACTTAGTACAGTGCCTGGGCACAAAGAGTGCTTAAAAAATACCACAGTTATTATTATTATTACAAGCTGATCAGGTTGGACACGGTCCCCGTCCCACAAGAGGCTCGCGGTCTTCATCCCCATTTTACAGACGAGATAACTGAGGCCCGGAGGAGTGACGTGACTTGCCCAAGTTCGCACGGCAGACAAGCGGCAGAGGCGGGATCAGAACCTAGATCCTTCGATTCCCAGGCCTCGGCTCGGGGCTCGAGTGAGCTAATCACCGTAAACTACAAAATAAATCTACAAGGTAAGCGGTGATTTTGCCGTCTGCAACACCGATGAGATTGGAATATGGACACGTGGTGAAACTGCCATCCAGATTTTCGGAGGGTGAGAATATAATTCCAAATCCGTTTCGATCAACGTGCCGAAACGGAAAACTCCACAAAGATACGGGCCAGGTCAACGCAACACTAGGCCCTTGAGTACCAATAAGTTTCACTTTCCGCTTCCATTCACTTGTAATTGGTTGTCTCTCCTCTCTGTCTCCCTTTTACCCAAATGTCTGACAGTTTTCCTCACTGTTGCCTGAAGGAATGTCTCCATAGCAGTTTCAAATTACTTTGTACAGCTGTACTCTCGGACAGCAAATACCTCTTTCCATCTGACCCATAAAGCCGAAGCAATTTGGGATTTTGTAATTATATTTCTACAGTTGGGTAGAAGTCACCCAGTGATTCATGAATATGGCATCCCGAGAGGGGAAAAGACGATTACACAATGATAATGACGGTACCGGTTACCTGCTCGCTCTGTGCTAAGCACCGTGCTAAGCACCGTATTGGACACCGTCCCCGTGCCTCAGAGGGCTCACAGTACAGGCGGAAGGAGCGACAGGGATTTCCTCTCCATTTTACGGAGGAGGAAAGTGAGGCATGGGGCGATTAAATTACCCGTCCTACATCGCACAGCAAGGCAAGTAACAAATCCGGGACTAAAACCCGGATCTCCAGCTTTGCAGTTCAGGTTTCTTTCCAATGCTCCCTTCCTGGAGTTGCCTTTTTATGGTACCTTGACCCAGACGCCGAGACGGACAAGAAAGGACACGAAGAGGGCCAGACATTTTAAAAACCGTCTCCGTTTCCTCCGCTTCTGAGCAGGGAAGCCATTTGATGGGAAGACCCCTGGAGTGGAAGTCGAAAAATCTGAAGAGTTCTGGAATGATTACCGAGAGATGGGAATCTCTGAACGTTACTTTGGGCTCTCAAAGCTCTTAATCGTCTGTCTCGCCCTCTTAATAATAATAATAATAATAATAATGTTGGTATTTGTTAAGCGTTTTCTATGTGCAGAGCACTGTTCTAAGCGCTGGGGGAGATACAGGGTCATCAGGTTGTCCCAGGTGAGGCTCACAGTTCATCCCCATTCTACAGATGAGGTAACTGAGGCACAGAGAAGTGGCTTGCCCAAAGTCACACAGCTGACAAGTGGCACAGCCGGGATTCGAACCCATAACCATAAGCTCACTGTGGGCGGGGAATGTGTCTGCTTATTGTTACAGTGTACTCTCCCAAGTGTTCAGTACAGTGCTCTGCACCCGGTAAGAGCTCAACAAATAGGGTTGACTGACTGACTCTCACAAAATAGATGCTAAGTAAACACTGCAGGTTTACTTAGAACAGTCTCTTCGATTTTTGTATTTCGTTTTTAAACCCTCCTGGATTTCTCCCTAGCATCAGTGAGCACCAAGTTACCCGCTGTTGATTTTTCCCAGGAAGATTTTTGAACAAAGATAGCCAAGATGGTGTTGACTGTCCCCTTGTTATTTATGTCTCATAGTCTAAAATCATAAAATTCTTAGTCATGTTTTATTTATTTTACTTTACATATTTATTTATTATGTTTGTCTCCCCCTCTAGGCTCTAAGCTCATTTGGGAAAGGGAACGTTTCTACCGACTCCGCTGTGTTTTATTCTCCCAAGCACTGAGTAATAATAATAATGATGTTGGTATTTGTTAAGCGCTTACTATGTGCAGAGCCCTGTTCTAAGCGCTGGGGTAGACACAGGGTAATCAGGTTGTCCCACGTGAGGCTCACAGTCTTAATCCCCCTTTTACAGATGAGGTCACTGAGGCACAGAGAAGTTGTGACTTGCCTAAGGTCACACAGCTGACAAGTGGCAGAGCCGGCATTCGAACCCATGACCTCTGACTCCCAAACCCGGGCTCCTTCCACTGAGCCACGCTGTACAGAGCTCTGCGCACGAAAAGCGCTTAATAAACATCATTGATTGGCTGACATTTAGAGGGAATGGAAGAAAGAGCAGGTGAGCTCAGGTAACGGGCCGGAGAAGCAGCAAGTTTTGTCAACAGATGAACAGTGCGGCCAACCGAATCTAAGTCAAATGTTCACGCATCTACAAAAATGAAATTGAGCATTTCATCACGGTAATATAACCGTCTATTAAAGATTGTTTTTTAAAAGACTAAAAGATTCTCTACTGATTCGTAAGGAATTTGCTAAACGCTTTTGGGTAGGGTTTACTTTAGTGTTGGTATCTTTGTGTTGATGCTCTTTGTGCAAAGTGCAAATAAATTCTAGCCAGGTTTCCAATGATCTCATAGAATGCTAATGGTACTCCTTCATTTTTGGTTTCCTGGTTGAGTGATAATGACGGGTGACTTTAAAGTTCACACTTTCTAGGATTCTTTGTACTCTGATTCACACATATTCCTAAATACTGTCACGACTGCCATGAGAATAATAATAATAATAATAATGTTGGTATTTGTTAAGCACTTACTATGTACAGAGCACTGTTCTAAAGCGCTGGGGTAGATACAGGGTAATCAGGTTGTCCTACGTGGGGCTCACAGTCTTCATCCCCATTTTCCAGATGAGGGAACTGAGGCACAGAGAAGTGAAGGGACTTGCCCACAGTCACCCAGCTGACAAGTGGCAGAGCGGGGATTCGAACCCATGACCTCTGATTCCCAAGCACAGGCTCTTTCCACTGAGTCACGCTGCTTAAGCACCATGGCTTAGTGAGAAGCAGTATCGCTTGGTGTAAAGAGCACGGTCTAAAGGCCATGGGCCCGGGAATCCGGGGACCTGGGTTCTAATTCCAGCTCCACCACTTGTCTGCTGGGTGACCGGAGACAAGCACTTAACCTCTCTGGCCCCGGTGGGTTCCCTCATCTGCAAAATGGGGATTAAGACTGTGAACTCTACGTGGGACAGAGACTACGTCCAACCCAATTGTCTTACATTTCCCAGCATTTAGTTCAGTACCTGGAATATAGTAAGTGCTTAACAAACACTATAAAACACGACTGTTTAAAACACTTAATTGCCATTAGCTTCTTTTGATAGTTTGCATTTCATCTCAGCACGGAGTCATTATTTAGCCAACATGATTTATCATAAGTAGAGTTTAATACGATTCAGAAGTTGAGGGAAATACTGTATTACTTTAGAATATCCCCATACGGGCACCATTCCTGAGCAACAGAACCTTACAAAAAACAGAATTCGGTTTATTGAATGAAAAGTGTGCATTTTCTTGTTTACCGATTAAAGTATGTCTTTGATGGTCCTAAATGCTAATCCAGCTCATATTTAGTTGGATTATTCTGTTTTCATCCTTTCAGGAGTAAACTGAAGCTTGGGTTGCGAATGGGCTGCTTCTTTTCAATCAATGGTTTTACCTTTATGAAACCATTTGTTCCCATCTGGGCTCAAATGGTTTGAGAAGGCAGAATGACAGGTGTTCCTGTTTATTCTCCCCTCCCCAGCTGCTCCTTGGTTTTTATCGGTAATTACACCGCTATCCGCATCTCCAGCATTTTGTTTTAAATTATATCTCCTTTATTTGCTCTTCTGATTCGATTGTCTGACCGCAGAAAACATTTCAGCACACTGAAGAAAGCTTTTTTCTTTCCTCGCTGGAATGGTCCAGGGAGTTATTCTGGGGTCTTAACAATACCTAAAGAGTGCCCAGAGCACAACCAGACACTAACAGAAACCCCACACCTGCAGTTCTGCAAATAAATATTCTGTATACACAGGAACTCTCCCAACAATGGCAATGGAGCAATGGAGCAGAATGGTGGTGGTTTCTGTCTGCTAATTAGCAAACAAAACAAAACAAAACAAAAAAAAGGAAAAGAAAAGAATAAGGGGCTCCTATTGCAATCTCAGTCAAAGCAATGAACCAAAAATCTCTTCATAATAAAACAACAATGGGCCAGAAGCGGAAATTAGATAACTTCATGTTCCACTCCTACTTTATGTGGTAACTGCCCGACTATCCCACAGTACAGCGTGTTTGAAACAACTTTTTTTCCAAAACATAAGGATAAATATCACCCATGAAAGCATGGTTTTACTCTCAGTTTTTTTTTTAAATAGAACATCAGCATAAACTAGATCACCAACAAACTCTGGTTTGCCAAAAGAAAGACCACCAACACCCCGACCCTGACCCGATCCTGACAGAGTCCAGGAATATCTGTCTCTGGAGTTCAGAAAGATGTCTGACGTATAAATCGTAACTGTGAGATCTGCTAAGTGCCAAGCATTGTACTAAGTGCTGGGGTAAGTACAACATAGGTCAGACACAGATCCTGTCCCCCATTAGGCTGACAGTCTAAAGAGGAGGGGGAAGACTCCGTGCGATTTATTGTGGCCACAGGAGTACCGCATGCAACAGCCAGAAAGAATCGTCCCGCTGCTCTCTGACCCCTACCAGAGATTCCCATCCAGTGTTGTGTTTGCATTTTTTTAATGGTATTCATTAGGCTTTTACTGTGTGCCAGGCACTGCACTAAAAGCTGGAGCAGAGACAACCTAATCACATTGGGTGCAGTCCATATCCCACATGGGGCTCCCAGTCTTTATCCCCATTTTACAGATGAGGGAACTGGGGCACAGAGAAGATAAGTGACTGGGCCAAGGTGACACAGCAGGCCCGGCCCATGGTGCTTCTCTTTTGAATGTGGAAATACCGGAGTCCAGAAGGGTGCTTATAGGAATCTTTCAAAAATGACAAAATAATGACAAAAAGTTATAGGAACCTGAGATCGAATTTGCAGATTTATGGAGTTGTTCTCTTGGACCCCAGATGACTGAACTACATGAAACGGGTCCAAACTGCAGCGGGAGAAAGTCCGGCTAAATTCTGAGAACTTTTGGAGCGGACCGAAGAGAACTGAATTCTGAAATAAGTGGATTTGAATGGCCTGTTGATTTGCAGCTAAAGTTATGGCTCACGGCAACAGATTCATACCTTTTAAAGCCTAATTCCCACTGCTTCCTCCCCTCACCAGAGACTGGTATGAAGGGTCCCCATAGCCGTGGTTTTCTCTTAGCTGCTGAGTCCCGTTGGTGCTATCTCAAAGAGCCCTCTGCTCATTCATCAGTCACTCAATCGTATTTATTGAGTGCTTACTGGGTACAGGATACCGTACTAAGCGCTTGGGAGAGCACGATATAACAATATAACAGACACATCCCCTACCCACAACGAGCTTACAGTCTACGGGACTGCATCCTATCGCACTGGGCCGAGCGATTTTTTTTTTTTAATGGCCTCTTTTAAGGGCTTACTAAATCCCAGACACTCTACTAAGTGCTGGGGTCGACACAATCTGATCAGGTTGGACCCAATCCAAGTCCCACATGGGGCTCACAGCCTTAATACCCACTTTACAGATGAGGGAACTGAGGCACAGGGAAGTGAAGTTGTGAAGTACTACCGTCGGGATTTGATTCGTGCTGCAACGCCTTGTTTTCCTGAAAAGATCTCTGGTCTCCAGTGGGGTAGTCCCTTTTTGGACTCAATAATAATAATAATAATGATGGTATTTGTTCAGCGCTTACTATATGCCAAGCACTGAAGGGTTACGGCTCACCCGGGGTGCAACCTTTGCACAAATAATTATCACTTGGGTCATCGGAAGCCCGTGATAATGAGAGGAGAAGCAAAGGGAGGTTATAAATGAACTCCCTCTTGGGATGTTCGCCCACCGCACTATGGATGTGTCTGTGCTGACAGCTGTTCTTCTCCCTCACTGTGACCTTTGATCCCAAGTGGGTTTGCCATCACCACAGGGTTTCTGTGAGCTTTCTAATCACGGGGGAGGTGACTCACATCTTGTGAGCTGTGGAGTCTCAGATCTTTTCAACGATACACAACTGGGCCAGATCGAAAAGCTTCTCTTAGCCCTTTTCTCGTACAGGATAAGTTCTGCTTTTCGCAGCCCGTGGATCCAAATCCTATTGCACCTTACGGAAAAGTCCTGCCTTACCCACCCCAAATACAACCTCTAAGGCATTCGCGTGTCCACCAACAGCTCCTGAACTCTTGACTGTTTTGCCTTCACGATGAAGCATTCATGAAAAAAGCATGAGGGGAATGGAAGGGAGTTTGGAATAGGGGTTAGAACATATACCCTCACTTTCTACTGAAACGAGAGTTCTCAAACACTGATTTACTTATAAAGAGCAACTTTAAGACCGCATCTGGGTGCTGGAGAGGAACGAGTGGATATGGAAAAAGCTGAATTCTTCCATTTTTGAGGTGGTCAGATGAAGACACCCTAATGGCCATCTCAAGAAGGTCATTAAATCCAGGAATCAAAGAGAATCGAAGACCATCTCATAAAGGCCCCTCGGAAGGATCTCGGGTTCGCTCCTCAATCTCCGTCCCTCACTGTGTCCGGAGAATCACTACAGTTTCCTGCAACAGAAAAACCTCCTCCTTAGGACTGGGTTGGAGAAGCTGGGCCTTGGCAGGAAGGCCATTAGAAAAGCTCAGGCTACAACTTACACGAAGGAAAAAAAAAATTAATAGAAATATCCGTCTCCCTTTATCTTACTCTGGCTTTAGCTTGTAAGTGCTGCTTTTATTTTCTTTTCGAATGCTCAGGCCAAATGAATTAAGACATGCCTATTGTGAATCAGACCTATATAGTCTAAAGGATTAATTACCATGACAACCGGTCTAGGCCTTTGACTATACATCTTCAAACAAATTGCTGGATTTTCTAAAGGTATGTGAAGAGGATTTATATCGAGGGACTCACTGCGAAGAGATTGAAGGTTTTGTATTTTACTCGATAATGCTAGCCATTTGAGTGTTATTCAAAGCATTTGGGACATACACTGCTTTTCATCCCCCCTCTAAAACCTTCAACTTTCTTCACTTACTATTCCCCCAGCTAAATACTGAAAATAAAACCGGGATGAAATGAAAGGGGTATTCAATTTTTAGATTCATCTTTTCCAAAAGGAAGTCTTCTGGGTAACTAACCCTCCCCCTATGCTTTTCTCTTCATCAATTAAAGGCATAAATGCGCCGGGAGCTCAGAGAATCTCGTGTTCACCGCCGCTATGGGGTGTTTAATTAAGAATGACTCAAGGTAAGGGATGAGAACAACGACCACCCTAAATGTGATCTTCTGAACCCACCGAACGATTCACCCTTTGGAGGTTGGAAGGGGCGATGTGGGCAAGTGGCCTTAAGAGGGTCCTTGTAAGTGCGTTTTGTTCCTACAGAACTGAGGTTTCAAAAACACTGAAAGGCTTTTCGGGTAAATTCAAGTTGCGCCCTTCACTTTCCAATGGTGATGAAATGAATCGTGTCCCTCTAGAAAGGCAAGTTTGAAAACCACCTCCGATTGGCTCTTTCATTTCAGCAGAGAGAGATCTTTATCCTACACCCTATCATGGCATAGGGAATATAAGGTCTTTCCTTTGCCTCTCTCAGTGATGACCATCCGAATGACAGCTGTACAAACGGGTGTCCCGCATAATAGTAGCTTCATTCTTTCCACCATTCTGACACTACATTTCTAACCCCTATTTGGGGGCAACATTTCATTAAATGAGAGCCATATCAACATCAGCTTTTTTTTATAATGGTATTTGTCAAGCACTTACTATGTGACAGGCACTGTATAAGTATTGGGGTAGTTACAATCTGAGTCCCACATGGAGCTCACAGTCTTAACTCCCATTTTACAGATGAGGTAACTGAGGCCCAAAGAAGCAAAATGACTTGCCTAAGGTCACACAGAAGACAAGTGGTGAAGCTGGGATTAGAACCCAGGTCCTTCTGACTCCTAGGCCCATTCTCTAGTGCTGTTAGAGGCCTTCCCAGACTGAGCTCCCCCCTTTCTGCCTCTGCTCCCTCTACCCCCGCCACCTCTCCGCAGCTAAACCCTCTTCTCCCCCCTTTTCCTCTCCTCCTCGCCCTCTCCCGTCCCACCCCCTCAGCACTGTACTCGTCCGCTCGACTGTATATATCTTCCTCACCCTATTTATTTTGTTTAATGAGATGTACATCACCCTGATTCTATTTATTTGCCATTGTTTTTATGAGATGTTCTTCCCCTTGACTCTATTTATTGCCACTGTTCTCGTCTGCTCGTCTCCCCCGATTAGACTGTAAGCCCGTCAAAGGGCAGGGACTGTCTTTATCTGTTGCCGATTTGTACATTCCAAGCACTTAGTACAGTGCTCTGCACATAGTAAGCACTCAATAAATACTATTGAATGAATGAACGAATGAATTGTTTTTACCAAATGGCACACGTGGCTCTATTATGTTGGACAGTGGATTTTTTCCCGCAAGTACAACAGTTCAGAGGAAACATAGCCCATTGCTTTGAAAGGGGGTGCTGTTTCTTAAAAAATACCTCGATTGTATTCCCAAAGTGCTTTCACGTTATCTCTATTTTTGTCCTCCCAATATTTGTCCTCGTTTTACAGATGAGGAAACCGAAGTATAAAAGAGCTTAAGTGACTTGTCCAAGGTCTCACAGCGGGCCACAGGCAGAGCTGGGACTCGAAGCCGGGTCTTTCAACTACCAGGCCCATTCCCTTTCCATTTCACCCTGCTGCTTCTTTTTATGCCTTAGCATAAAGCCAATCCGATCTCCGCTAAGGTATCTTGTGATGGCTTTGTTTGCTTTAGGAAAGAAAACAAGTCTTGTCCCCAGAAAAGAAAGAATGCTTGTCTTGACATTTGTGGCAAAGCCATCTACCTCTTGCTGGTATTCCTGAAAAGCATTTCCAAGTTGTTTGTTAACACTCGGCTTGACTGCCAAATCAAACCGCAATCAGGAATGACCTTCAAGCTCATGTTCAGAGCAAGATACCGTGAGGGTTTCTCCCACCTGCCTGAACTAGTCAGAATACAGGGTATCGCCAACGTCGAAAAAAGGAAGTTTTTATCGATTCCTCCCCCGTTTCTGGATTGGTCCCATATTCTCAGCACCCAATTTTTCAATCAAGCATCCTTTAACTCTTAACCATGGGGTGAAATCAAATGCTTCCTGTCCCTCGTCCTCTCCTTTCAGTGGGGAGGATAGACTGGAAGCCCCTCTAGACTGGAAGCTCCTTGTGGGCAGGAACTGCGTCTGTCATATTATGTTGTATTTTCCCAAGTGCTGAATACATTGCTCTGCACAAAGTAAGACCTCAATAAATACAACTGAGTGAGGAAGACTGGGCTCCTCTAATCCTGTCTTTTCCCCTTCTATTCTAGGACCGCGGTTTCCTGCATCTGACTGTGTGTCGACCTCGAGGAGGTTGAAGACGGAGCCGGCGGAGTCAGAGGGTGGGCTCGCCCCATAACCTCTAGGGTGCGCTCCCAGCAACAAACGGCCCCCGTGGAGCAATGGATAGAGCACGGGCCTGGGAGTCAGAAGGTCATGGGTTCTCATCTCAGCTCCGCCACTTGTCTGCTGTGTGACCCGTCAAGTCGCTTCACTTCTCTGTGACTCAGTTACCTCGTCTGTAAAGTGGGGATTGAGACTGTAAGCCCCACATGGGACAGGGACTGTGTCCAACCCATTTTGCTTGTATCCACCCCAGTGCTCAGAACACTGACTGGAACATAGCAAGTGCTTAACAAATACCACAGTTATTACTATTATTATGTGCCCAAGTCTAAGTTGAGTCGTGCCTGACAATATCTGAATGATGAACGTGAAATCTGTTTATTTCCTACCACTGCTCTGGTAGGAAACCACTAAAACCACTCCCTCTACACTGTAAACTCATCACGGGCAGGGAATGTATCTACTAATTCTGTTATACTGTACTCTCCCAAGCACTTAGTACTCCGCACGGAGTAAACGCTCAATAAATATCATTGATGGATGGATTGATGATTGATTTTCCCCAGTGACAATGGCAATTATTAAAATGTCCTTGAAATATGTTGGTACATTACTTAAAATCAAATCAGAAAGAACTGGTATAACAAAACGTACCTGAAAAAGAACATGTACATGGCAGCTGTGATGCAGAACAAAAGGACCTATAACAAGGAGAAAATACATTACTTGCACAGAAAACACCGGCATTATTATTGCTCGCATCTTATAAAAATCAACCTGCAATTGTTTACACAAAATCCTTCCCTTTAATGCTCCATATTTACAGTCAATCTGTGCTCTCCGGATGGTTTGGTTCTTATTTCTTTTTCCTTGTGCATCCTCTATTGGCCCTGTCTCCCCCGATTAGACTGTAAGCCAGTCACTGGGCAGGTGTTGTCTCTATCTGTTGCCGAATTGTATATTCCAAGCGCTCAGTACAGTGCTCTGCACATAGTAAGCGCTCAATAAATACTATTGAATGAATGAATGGCCCTTTAAGAGACAGGGCCTGGAAGAATAATTTAGCTAACCAGTTGTGGAACCACTAATAGTTTTACTGGACTCATACAGTGGCTTGCCCAAAGTCACACAGCAGGTAAGTGGTAGGACTGGGATTAGAACTCAAGTCCTCTGGTTCCCTCGCCCGTGCTCATTCCACTCGGCCACGCTACTTCCTCAGATACGGAGACTTCTCAATCACCCGTGGTGTTTTTTCTCTCCGGTAGGACCAACCGCAATCTTTCCTATCGATCCACTTCCTTTGGACGACTCCTCAGTAGAAATGGGGAGAAAGTCAAGTCGACATTCTCCCCATCAAATCTCTTCACGTATTTGAAGGCAATTACGGTCGCCCTTTAGAAGGAGGACAACGGAGGGAAGGCAACGAGCTCAGTACGACCGGGGACAACATCTTTCATCGGTCACCGACCGTATGCTACCCTGGGCATCTGTAAACCAGGAGGAACCACTGTGGCCGAGTGGGAAGAGCACGGGCTTGGGAGTCAGAAGGTCCTGGGTTCTAATTCTGACCCCTGCCCCTTGCCTGCTCCGTGACCTCAGGCAAGTCACTTCACTTCTCTGGGCCTCAGTTACCGCATCGGTAAAATGGGGATTAAGACTGTGAGCCCCGTGTGGGGGACGGGCTATGTCCAACCTGAATATCTTCTATCCTCCCTAGTGCTTAATACAGTGTCTGGCACACAGTATGTACTTAATACCATTTAAAAATATATGCGGTGTGCCACAGTCGGCATTTGGAAACATACAATAGGAAAAAAAGATAATGTTCCTGGCTCTTTAGGCGTGCGCTATTTAATGAGTCAAAATGGATATAAATTACTTCA
The DNA here is from genome assembly GCF_004115215.2 of Ornithorhynchus anatinus. Classification (NCBI taxonomy): domain Eukaryota; kingdom Metazoa; phylum Chordata; class Mammalia; order Monotremata; family Ornithorhynchidae; genus Ornithorhynchus; species Ornithorhynchus anatinus. The sequence goes on from NC_041747.1 coordinate 27,449,202, forward strand.
TATTCAATAGGCTAAAAAAAGTAAGGCCAGAGAGAAGGATATAAACAAAAGCAAGTCAATGCAAAACAAATGACCCATTAAGCACACAAGTGCTAAGGATCTTGAAGGAGTGGCATAATCAGGAAAGGGGGGATTAGGTCGGGAACGCTCTGAATGTGTGGAAGTGGCTGGTTTGGTGGAGTTAATTGACTCTGGGTGGAGAACATTCCACTTCTTTATGCCATGCTTACTAAGCGCCTGGTGCACTGAACTGCACCAAATAAGGACAAATAAGTCCTTATCACCAAATAAGTGATATTTACTACTACTGTTTAGTTAACAAACACACCTTGTGCGGACGCAAAGCTAAATCATAGACACTAAAAGCCTTGTTAGACCAGTGTTGGCTGAATTTTACTTGGAAATGCGCCCACAGCTCTATCTGGATGAATAAGTGGTAGAAAAAAAGGCCCGATTTTTACTGTCAACATGCGGCCGTCGACTGTCACGAGTATTAAAACACTTAAATGAATGGCACGACTCCCGGGCGCTCGATCAATGTAATAGCTTGTTCCGAGTGAATTAAATGGCAGGGCGAGGTCTGAGCCCGCCAGGAGTCGGGGCCGGATTGCTTCTCGGTCGCTTCACCTTTCCGTGATTTATACCCCAAGGTCAGTAAACGGAGCTTGGCGAAGCATTAACCTTGAAGTTTTCCAGTTGTAGAGCTGCAATGTCAGATAAACAGCCGAAAAGCACGGCCTATCGAATATCTGGACGTTTTCTGTTGAGCGGTAAAATTCGGCCACTCGCTTCCTTTAAAATTGAAATACCGAGATGTGCCTAATGCTATAAGCACACGCCATTAGTACATTCCAATTCTCAAGTCCAACAAGCTGATTCTGCAAGTAATTAGAAGATCTTCCCAAAATGGCATAATGGTAAAAACGAGACCAGGCCGTGTGCATTTCATAAAAAATCTAGGATTCACTCGAAGTCAAGAAACCCCTTCCCCACCTTCTCCTCCGGCCCCAATTTTCAAAGTGAGGTGGAATTCACGACCTGAAATAAGAATGTGGGATAGGTGGTGGATGCAGGGTATGGGAATTTCAGGCCACCACTCTCCTGGGCTAAAATGTTGCGCCACGACTCAGTTGCTTCTCTTTCATCTTTTGTTTGTTTGGGACATGTTCTTTTAAAAAATAAAATGACATAAAACCAGAAGGGGAGATTGGGTGGGTGGGTGGGGGGGAGGGGGGAGGCAGGGGGGAAAAAGAACCAAGTTGGTTACAAAAAAGAAAGGTTTGAGGACAAGAAAGAGAAACCGGAGGGATTAGAAAAGCAGGAGAAATACAAAAGGACCAGAAACCTTCTGTTTGAATTATCTTGTTCATTTTTGAATGTGAGTTTGAAGTATTTTGGTATCATTATTATTATCATTGGCATTATTATTACAGTTGTTAAACGCTTATGAGTGAGGCACTTTTCTACACACCAGGGTAGATGCAGGATATGCAGGTGAGACACAGTCCCTCTCCCACATGGGGCTCACAATCTAAGGAGGGAGAATTGGGGCACTGATATGTCATTTGACAGATGAGGAAACTGAGGCACACAACATATAAGTGATCTGTCCAAGGTCACAAAGGAGGCAACTGGCAGAGCTGGGATTAGAACCCAGATCCTCTGGCTCTAAGGCTCTTGCCACTAGGCCGGAATCTTGGCCATCCAGGCTCTGGAGTACTCAGGTTCTGTTTTGTTTTCCTCCTCTCCCACCTCTCACTGCCTATTTTTCTGGTCATTTCACCATCCCTTGCACGTTCAGAGAATGAACAAGGACAGAAAGAGGAAGGGAAAATCAGATCTATCCATCTTACTTATAACAGTTTTCGTCAAAGATTTGCTGGGGATAAGTTTACACCCATCAAAGGATATTTGTTTTCTTGGATTAGCTGCAGATTTCATTTATCTCTGATGTCCCTGATCCCCCTCCCTTCCCCGCCGTCATATTTCTTAAGAAATCACTATAGTGCCAAACACTGTGACGGACACAACACAATCAGTTCAGACACACGACCTGTACCACGTGAGGCTCACGGTCTAAGGAAGAGCGACAACAGTCAGTCGGCCCATCAGTGGTATCTCCCCAGTGTGAGGTGCAGAGGTATTTAATCCCCATGTTACAGATGAGGAAACTTGGGCTTCAAGGAGACGAGCGACCTGGCCGAGGTCACACGGCAAGCCAGTCGCAGGGCCGGGATCAGGACCCAGATCTCCTGACTCTCACTTCTGTGCTCTAGAATCTAAGCTTGTTGTGGGCAGTGAGCACGTCTACCCCCTCTGCTACGATGTACTGTCCTAAACGCTTAGTACGATCCTCTGCAAAAAGTAACTGATCAATAAATACGACTGTGATCAATAAATACGACTGATTGATCGATTGATCCCCACCTGGGCAAGCTGCTTCCTCTGGTAGTTTCCAAAACAACTCTTCCTCCTCTATACTTTTCCCCTTCCATCCTCCGTCCCCCCACCTCATCAAGGTGCAGGCCCTCAGGTGAGAAAACAAAGCTGCCTTCAGACTTGCCGGTAGCCCGGGGAAAGCAGTTGTAAAGCAGGGGTTTTTTCGTTCCAACAGGCACCCGATTAGTGAGTAAAAAGTCTATCCTGTTAATTTAGACAAAACACACGAGGGGCAACCAAGCCATATGGAGGAGATTCACCCTAGATCAAGCCAAAGTTGCCTTTTCGGTCCACAAATAAAGTTCTTCCTGTCACTGAGCAGTCTGCGAAGGAGGAGGAGGAGGGAGAGTGGGAGAGGAAGGCAGAAGGAGCCCCATGAACCTAGAGCACAATTAAAGCTGAAAAAATATTGTGCTTTCAGCAGGGCAAAGTAGACAGGTCAGCTTTATTAAGCAGTCTGGTTTCAGAGAGACAAGTCCCGCCTTATTCTCCAGTCCATCTGCACTCCAGGGGCGGCATTGTCATTAACTTCAAGCTTGGGCGTTGTTTTCGTTCAGGGAACTTTTGAGAGAAACTATTAGAATGGGCTCAAGACGCTTCAGTGGTACTGGATGGAGAGAAAGGACAGGAAATGGTTTCGCCTGGATGTAGAGAGTGACAATAGTTAGGCCACTGATTGTGGCACTATTTAGCCAAACGGTCCTGGTCGTCTCACCCGGGCAGTGCGTCCCGCTGACAAGCGGTGGCTGTCGTCCAGCTGGATGCCACGCGAGACGGAAACCCGGCTCAGCCCAAACCCTGTCCTTGTCAATGGTGATTCATCAGACACAGTGAAAGGCCTCTGCTGCCATAAAGTTCAAAGACATATGGAGGTCCGATTTTTTTTTTTAAATGGTTAAGCACTTATTATGTGCCAAGCACCGTACTAAGCGACGGGGAAGATGTGAGATGACCAGGTCCCACGTGGGACACACAGCTTAAGGAAGAGAGAGAAGAGGATTGAATCCCCATTTTACAGATGACGAAACGGGCACAGAAATGTTGTGACTTGCCCCACGCCATATAGCAGACAAGTGACAGAACCGCGATCGAATTCCGGGTCCTCTGACTCCCAGGCCCGGGCTCTTTTCACTAGGTCACGCTGTTCTTTTGAGAGCAAGGCCCAAAGGCGCTTTGCTCAGTGCTTAGTACAGCGGCTGGTACTTAACAAGTATCATAAATAAAAAACACAAACAACAACAAATTAAAAACAAGTGGCTTATTTTTTAAGGGTATTTGTTAAGCGCTTACTATGTGCCAACCACTCTACTAAGCAATGGGTTAGACGCAAGCTAACCAGAGTGGACACGGTCCACGTCCCACGAGGGGCTCGCAGTCTCAATCCCCATTTCACAGATGGGGTAACTGAGCCCCAGAAGTGAACTGACTTGTGCCAGGTCACACTGCGGACATGTGGTGCAGTCGGGATTAGAACCCAGATCCTCTGACTCCCAGACTCATGCCCTTTCCACTAGGCCACACTGCTTCTCTGCTTCTACCCTTCTTATTCTCCGCTTAGATGCTACTTAAATGCGGCTTGATTCTTTCCCTTCCCCAAACATTTGTGTACCGCTCTCGGCAGAAGAGACTCCCAAGGACCGCAAAGATTTGCAACCAATTGTTGCATTTCCTGGCTAAGACACAATCAATCCTGGGCCAAGAACTGATCCGATACTTGCTTCCAGAATGTCTTTCATGGAGAAAAAGGAGGAGGCTCAAATAACTCAGAGCAAGGACCTATCTGAAGGTCTTTGGGGTTCAACTGTCAATTTCTCACACTGCCTAATATAGACGGTCCCACGTAGTTAACGTGAAATCTCCATTCTAATTCGTGTTTAGGTTTTTCTCCCTTGGGGAGCGGAAATTTCTCAGGCATATCTGTCTTACCTGGAGCAGCAAAGCCTTATTAGACAGAGCATCTACAAAGCAAGATCAATTCTCAGTTCCATCCTGGCTTGCTGGATTGACCCTCAGAAAGTCAATTAACCTTCCCGAAAGCTCCCCTTATCTTTAAAATGGAGAAAATCCTGGCTGGCTTCCACCTTCAATCTGGGGACGCTGTGAAAAAGAGGGAGATGTTTTCCAATACTGGAAAGTATTCTGAGCCTCTCAGAGATAAGAATGCGATGCAAAAAAAAGCATTATTAACTATTGCTCTGATCTTAGGCCCTTCTAGGTTCCGTTCACCACCAAAACCACGAGCCCCCAGCGTCCTATCGCGGACGAGATAAAACAGAACACTGGACTTTCGTTTGGTCTTTTCGGATCAGTGATTAGGGGATAAATTGCTCGCTTGGTGGAGCTGCCTACCCTGGGCTGGGCCATTAGGGTATCTTCTGGTAAATTGCTACTCTAGGGAGGTGAAAGTTAATTCACTTCCAAAAGGAGAGCAATTTTCTCCCTAATGGGACTAGGGTCGGGTCCATTTTCCTTTTTAATCAGATGAAGCAACTAGGCAAAGCCCCGGGGGTGCATAAGCAAGTCGTAAAATGGACCCACTTCAGACGCTCCTATCTGTGATCTCCATCCTCCCACATCAATGGCAAAAATGGGCTGCGACCACAAGAAGCGGGACTAGAAAGAAATTCCAGACTCCCTCGCTGTTGCTGAGGCGCGGAAAGTGCAGGGTTCACAGGCCGGTAGTCCACGTAATTAATGGCCCCAACTTCCTGTGTACTGCCTTCTCTTCAGCGCACTGCTCTGGTTCTGGAGGAAAAGATGGACTTCTTTCATGCCACTGATGAGAAGCCAGCTCCACATTCTTTCTGAGGAGTGTGGATTTGCTCCCTCAATCCACCCCTCCTTTAAGTCACACAGTACTTATGAACATATCCGTTATTTATTTATATTAATGTCTGCCTCCCCCTCTAGATTGTTTGTTCACTGTGGGCCGGAACATGTTCACCAACTCTTATACTGTGCTCTCCCGAGCGCTTAGTACACTGCTCTGAACACGGTAAGCGCTCGAGAAATACCACTGATTGATTAAGCAGCGGTAGCTTGAAACCGGGGGTCTTATCTCGTCTGTATGGGGCCAAGGTAAATTTAAAGAAGCAAATTTGTTATCAGGGAGGTGGGCCTGACATCACAGTCTGGAAGCATAAGCTAGGTTCATGATATATGATTGAAAACTGAATGTTACCACACTGTCTGCCCCAGGAACCAGAGATTTAATAAACGATACGCCGAAATTTCACGAAAATCAATTCCCAAACCCAAATCCTTAATTGGAAACTAATAGCATGGTCAACGGTGGGATCTGACGGTCTCCGCACCCTATCCTCACAGAACTTTTGTACAAAGTTTGATTCACCCCTGCCTGTAATGCATTTTGTCTGCCTCCCCCTCCGGATCGTAAACTCCTCGAGGGCAGGGATCGTGTCTACTAGCTTTATTTTGCTCTCCCAAGTGCTTAGTATAGTGTTCTGCGCACAGTCAGTTGATACAACTGATTGATTGATTTTCTGGCTGTGCTGCTCTTCAGTACAATACAGATTATTGTCATTAAGGATGGCGTGTCCAGCTAGGTGTGGGAAGCTTTACAGAACCAGAAAAGGAGACGAATAAAAGTGACACCCCCTAAAGGGAACCCTCTGACATCACCTAAATCCAACTGCATTCAAACCTATGGTCACGAAGCAGGAGTCTTTGGGGCCTTGAATAGCTATGAGGTAGCTGAGAAGTTGCATGGCCTAATGGAAAGAGAACAAGCCTATTAGTCAGAAGGACCTGGGTTCCAATCCCGGCTCCACCAACCGTCCGTGTGACGCTGGGCGAGTCGCCTCATTCCTCTGTGCCTCAATTACCTCCTCTGTAAAATGGGGATTAGGGCTGTGAGCCCCAGGTGGGACGTGGACTGTGTTCAACTGATTAACTTGTATCTACCCCAGTGCTTACTAAAGTACCTGGTACATAGTAAGCACTTAACAAATACCATTAAAAAAGAATAGAGAGGAAGAATTGCAACTAAAATCATTTTTACAGTGGTTTAAAGGGCAAAATGAAAAGCTGAAAACTGTCTTGGGGAGCTCCCAGTGGAGTCTCCAGTGCTCTGGAAGACCAGGGTTCACACACGAAACACCTCAGGATTTGTTTATCCCTTTCCATCTGAAGAGCTAAAATGACTCTCCACTACACCTAGCCACTGATTTTTGAGCCGGGTAGAAGAGCAAAAATAGCTACAGTGAACTCTTAAAATAATAAGTACGTGTAACGGTAATATTTCATAATCTCTTATCATGTATTTGTTAAATTCAACAGCATCTTGTAGAGGGCTTGCCTCACAGCACATACTGATATTCACACATTAAAACCTCAGAAACAAAGTTTAGCTTTGAGGTTTCGAGAGGGAGGCGGATTTTTCATTTGGCAAACTAGTGAACTACAGAATTCCATCTTCAAATTGGGCTGCGAGCAATTGCCCTGGAGGACTATCTGGGAACTCTATGCTGGAGGCAGTTCTCTTTCCCTCCTTCCTCTTTCCCTCCTCCTTCTTTCCCTCCTCCCTCTTTCCCTCCTCCCTTTCGCCCTGGTTCTGATCCAAGCGCAGGGTCAGAGCTTTGCATCACGAGATCGGACGCTTCTGAGAGGTGCACAAGAGGGAATTAATTTGGGCCTTGCCCAAATTTACAGAGTTCTCAACCAATCGAATCATTAGCTCTAGGCTCTGAGCCTCACAATGGAGGAAATTAAATCCCATTTGCCTTTAAACGTCTACTTAATCGACGTATTCAGAGGCTGCACACACAGACCACTCCTCGGTCTTCCGATCCGTCCGTTCCATGAACGTGAGAGAGGTCCACATTCTAAGGATAAGCTGGACATTCCATCTAATTCAGGGAAGGACAAAGGTAATGAGTGTTCTTTCATTAGAACAAAAGCTGTGAACTCACGGAATGTCGTTTTTATTCTTAAAACACCCCTAGAAATGATTTCGCGGGGATCGGGGACAGGTCCGCTTTATGGAAACTCCCCAAAATTGGGTTATATACTCTTTTCTGGGCAAGGGCGACACATTTCTCTGAATGGAAATAAGACCTCCTGCCCCAGCCCCACCGCATTAATGCAAAGGATAGGAATGAGCACACCTACCTGCAAAATATTTCAAGCTCTGGGATACCTTGTACAACTAAATAATAGCGTTTTTATAAGTTTAAAACAAGTGAAAAATATCATTTATTTATTGTGAAAAATTCTCCCCATCTCTGCTGTCAGTTTGTTGCGCGCGGGGAACGTTTCTACCAACTTGGTTGTACTGTATTCTCCCAAGTGCTCAGTCCAGTGCTCTGCACTCACTAAGCCCTCAATAAATAACACTGATTGATTGATTGATTCAACAGCCCCTTTCCTCTGAATCACTCCAAATCCCAGGGAATAGACATGGCCATTTCAACCTGAAATGTCCAGATTTTTCCAACATCTTGGCCAACTGAACTTCCGGTGAGAGTTTAGATGAAACCGCGCCTGCAGACAAGGAGCTGAAACTCGTGACCTCTGTTGGCTCCCTCCAGGTCTGCCACTTTCTGGGGGAGAATGCTCGTATTAGATCATTAAAATTCCTCAAATTATAGACATTTCCTTTCAGTCTCAATAAAGCTCACATTCATAAAAGAGCACCTGTATAAACCTACGTTCAATTACACAGGTTATCGAATATCTTGAAATTCACTGGGCTAAATTCAGTTAGGATCTGGTTGTTAGTCTACAAACGACACATGGTTTTGTCACTTTGCAGGTGAGTAATAAAAAGGCCCCAAATTATGACTGCATCCAAAATGGCATTTTATGAGGAGAATTGATAATATACTGTTAGGGGGAGGGGCCAGTTTAGCTACCTCTAGCTGTTAGGAGACGCTTAAACGTTACTGTCAATAAGCTTCAAGCATGCCACAGAGGGGGAAAATCACACGGGCAAATGTAAGCTCCTCTCTAGACTGTAAGCTCGTTATCGGCAGGGAACAGTTCTGCTGATTCTGTTGCACTGTACTATCCCAAGCCTTTGAGAAACGGAACGGTACTGCAGTGATACCTAAAAACCACTATTAAAAAACAACACCTGCTCTCTGAAATGAAAAACTCTGGTGAAAGGAAGCAGAAGGCCTGGCTCTGGCTCTTTGCTTTCCCCAAATCGTGACCGAAAGACACTGGAAGATGATTACAGTAAGCGCTTACCACCTGCCAAGCACCGTTCTAAGCACTGGGATAGATTAGCTACCTCAAATTAATCAGGTTGTCCAGAGTGCCACAGGGGGCTCGCAGTCAAAGTAGGAGGGAGAACAGATATGAGCGCCCATTTTACAGAAGAGGAAACTGAGGGGCAGAGAAATGGATTTTCCCAAGGTAACACAGCAAGCAAGTGGCAGAGCCGAGATCAGAACCCAGATCCTCTGCTTCCCGGGGCCGTGCCCTTTCCGCTTGGCCGCACCGCCTTTCGGTGCAAGATGATGTGAAAGATGCGCAAGAACGGGCTTCCCACGGTTTTCTGAATTATCATATTTTCAGAGCCACGCTGGAAAAGAACATTCAAATCTACCAAAACACGGCACTATGATGAAACTCTTTAAGGCTGACTTAGGTTCTAAAACGTCACCTCCCCCGTTTGGCTGCGCTGCCCATTTCCGTTTTTGAGCGGCTTGGCTTGAAAATTTGACACCGTGGCACGATCAATGTCGTGGGAGGCCTCGCGAGAGTCGGCAGTATGGGAGCCGGGGGGTAGGCTTAATAATTCACCTCACCCTCAGTGCCTGCTAACCTTATTGTTTTGAAAACACCTATTAGTCTTAATTATTCCTTTAAAATGAATCCCAGTGCCAAATTTGGGACTCCGTCTCAGTTACAAGACAACGCCTGTGAGCGCTTTCTTTCTGGGAAGCAATTATTCATGGCTAAGGGAGGGTGGCGGGGGGAGCGAGGAATAACATTCGAGCGGATGGGAGCATAACTTTCTTTTCACACTTGATTTTGCAACCCAAATGAAGAGAGGATTAAAAACAAGAAACTGCTTTTTAAGGGTTTCCTGCAGTTCACCAGGCCAAAGCCCTATGGGATAAGGCTCTACAAAGGACAGGCTATAGAAAAGCCTCCCTGGGATATTTCCAAAACACTCATAAATCAATGTAAAGGTCAGCCTAACCATGTCGAAATACCAACGCCGTCTCCGCCCAAGACGGAGGAATGAGATGAACAAGCAGTATCTCAGCATGGCAGAACGATTCAATAACTCCACGCTGGGAGGATGATGAGGGGTAAAGTGCAGTTAGACCACGATGCCCTAATCCCCCACAATGCTCAAGCACTTGGAAACGCAAATGGCTTGGCTTTCTCCATCCTCGAGATTTAATTAGTCACAATAAACAGGGCTAATTGGGGCAGAGATTGACATGAAAACAGGCTTTGTTCAATCCGGTCTGGCAGCCGGGCAGAGGTTTTTTGAGCTGGATTTTTGAAAAGGCGCGTTAGACCAAAATGAGGCGTGCGTGTGTGCCGGCCAAAGGTTTCGCATGGAAAGGCCGGGCAGAACAAGAAATAATCTAGTTAATGTTTTAATAGGAAATGCCCTTGAGGAGAGCAGGTGGTTCCTGGTACGCATTGTTTAGGAACTCCATCGGACCAGGCTGTCCCATTCATGCATTCCTTCGCCTTAACCGAGTTATTCTTCCAACTGTAAAAGTGATATTTGCGCAGAAATACGGGGGAGAGCTGACTGAGTTACGGCCGAGAGAAAGGTGCAGTTGGGGGGCATCTGATTGCGACAGGCTTAACTCTCCACATCAGAACAGAAAAATCTCAGGCGCCGAGACAGTTTTCTGGGCGGAAAAAAAGAAAGCGGCCAGATCTGTGGGAATGGACGAGTGTGACTGTTTGGAATGCCTTAATGAATTCACACTGAAATCTCAGCCTCTCCATCCAAGAGGCGCGTCTTGCCGGTTCCGCCATCCCTAGCAGTTTCAGCCGCATTCCTCGTCCATGGAATTACTGAGCGCTTACCGTGAGCTGAGCATTGTACTAGGCGCTTGGAAGAGTGCAATACAACAGAGTTGGTAGAAACGTTCCCCGCTCACGAACTTCACAGTCCTCTCGGGTGCGACTGTCTGTTATCCGTTCAATGATTTATTTATTTTGCTTCTTATCCCCTGTGTCTAAGCGGCGCTGCCCTTACACCTATTGTACATTCGGGCCTTCCCGCCCTCTTGTCGTTCCATTTAAGTGCGTGCTCTTGCGTTGCTTGGCCCATGGTAAGCGCTTAAATACCATCACTATTATTATTATTACTATTTCAGGGCCGGGGCCAAAGGGAGGCTTCCCAAGGGCCAGGTCCATTCATCTGCACACAGCGGACGGCCCGTCGATACTATTTCCTCTGACCGTCGAGCAAAGGACACGCGCCGTAAAATGTTCTCCGTCTCCGCTGACGCAGGTGGTGAGTTTGCTGCTCGAGGGCAGCCGCTGTGTGCCCCCTGCTTCCTTATGTCCCCAAATGCCTGTTACGGTTCAGTGGATGCTCAAGGCATCTGCTGCTGAACTCAACCGACAGGAAAGGGTGACGATAAAAAAAAACAAGCCTTGCCCTGCTGCGCTCATGGAAGAAACCGCCCCCAGTTGTGCCCGGGGAACATGGCGGTGTGCTGTTTCGGTTCCTGCGTGGTCGCCCCATGATCTGCCGACGACTTCGTGCAAGAAGGCACTGTGGCACGGTGGGAAGAGCACGGGGCCGGGAGTCCAAAGATGGGCCTCTAATCCCAGCTCCACCACTGGCCCGCTGGGTGATGGTGGGCAAGAGATTGGGTCCCGGGTTCCTCATTTGGAAAAAGGGGATAAAGACATCTCCTCGCTCTCTCTCTCCAGCTCAGATTGTGAACTACAAAGGGAGCAAGGACTGGATCCGATCTGATCAGCTTGTTTACCTGAGGGCTTGGCACAGTGCTTGGCCCCTAGCTAGCATCTATTAAATCCCATAACTTTCCTTACAGAGAGCTCCCCTATAAAATGAGGGGTGGCTTTAAAAGAGGTCTATCTGTACCCCAGTGAGATGTTGATGCTATAGTGACATGCGCATAATCCAAAATGAACTTCATATACCTTAGGCCACAGAGACGCAATTTGAGGAGTTTGCCAGTGACTCCAGAACCTGAATATAAACCCATCCATTATCCGATGAAGCTTAATTTTAAAAAGAAATGCCAATCAAGTATTTTACTTGATTTTCTGTTTTCCTCTCTTGCAATTTACTTATGAGTACCGTCTGTTTCAACTCGCTTCTGAAGCAGCTGGGGAGTCCTTTACAGAGCAGCATGGAGTCCAAGGCCCTTGTGAGAGTCCCGGAACTTCTCAAGAAGCCGTGGGCTTGGACAGATGACATGGTCATCACTATCAGTGATGAAACTCCTCACCTTGCGCTGATCCCGATGAAACAAAGAAGTAAAAGATGTGATCCCTGCTCTGAGGAGCTTACAGACAAATGGGTGCCCGGAGCACGGAAAAACACGGGGGTGACAGTGTTCAGACCTCTTTCCTGAGACGGTTTCAAGCCAATACAGCTTTTCCGGAGTCCCAGAGGCCTTTTAATTAAGAAGTATCTCGTATAAATCCCCATTCCGATGCGAGCCTTCAACAACTCGCAAGCTCCTTAATGACAACTCTATCTCTACCTCCCCCAGCGATGGGCTGGCTGGACACATGAAAGCACTGGTGGCTTCCGGTTCGTATTTGCAGTTGAAATAATTTTAAAAGAGAATATTAAAACATCAATTAGCTGGAGCAACCGGACCAAGAGAATGGAAAGTTTGAGTAACCAAACCCATAACCGGATTGGCCAACAAGTCATTTTTTCTGGCAGAGAGCTTGCTCGGGGCAAGAATCCTATTTTCCCTTTCCTTTCTAACTCTCCATTATCCTTTCTGGGTACACTGGCCACAGCCAGCAATCCATGTAGCGATTCAACAAGCAGCAGTCATCACTTGCGTTTTCTCTTTGCCCACGAGCGCAAGTGCTCAGAACGGTGCCTTCTGATCCTGTGGGTTCCCCTACACACACCGAGATGGCGATGGAGTCATCGGGAGAGAACGACAGAGGAGCCTCCATCCTGAAGCTTCAATCGATCGATCGATCGATCGTATGTACCGAGTGCTTACTGTGTTCAGAGCTCTCTAGGAAATGCTTGGGAAAGTACAGTATGACAGAATTAAAAGACGCGATCCTTGCCCAGCAGGAGCTTGCCCGGGGGGAAACGGGCAATAAAATGAATTACTTCAGGGTGGAGAAGCGCGTAAAGGGGTTTGCCAGGCTGCTGTGTTTCTGCTTGGGCACAGACTACAATAAACGAGTAGGTGAGGAGATGCATCACAAATTTCAACCAAAAGTCTTTTACAGCCATTTTACAGGTCTCTTTCCTTTGTGTCCATAATATTAATAATGAAGGGATAAGTATCAATCCCTTCCCACTATCGCACATTCGATCAATCATCAGGCGTATTTATTGAGCGCCTACTGTGCGCAGAGCACTCTACTCAGAGCTTGGGAGAGAACAACACCGGAATATAACAGAGATGTTCCCTGCCCACAACATCACAACTGGATTGTAAGGTCCTTGAGGGCAGGTATAATATCTACCAATTCTCTTATATTGTACTTTCCGAAGTGCTTAGCTCAATGCTCTGCACGCAGTAACTGCTCGATAAATATCACCGATCCATTGACTGATTTAAAGTTTGCTATTCACCACTTTTTGTGCTAATCACGGGGATGGAGGAAGTGGTTAACATACATACCTAGTGTCAGTTGCATTTGGTTTTTAGCATGTTTTGTCGAATAACGAGGTTCTTTCGTCTAAATCAATCAACCATATACTTGTGTGTATATACATGCAACTATATATTCTGGAAATAATTTAAGAATCAAAACAAGCACACTGTCCAAAACGTCCAATCTCACGTAAAAACCTTTACAAAATACACCGCACGATACAATCCGAAATCTTCAAATCTATTCATCCTAATGATGTTGAATAGGAAGTCAACTGTGGAGACCACAAATTCATCCAAACATAACTTTCAAGACCAAATGAGATGTATATTTTGGCTGTTTCCAAATCTACATCCTCTATTTTATCCCAAACACTGGCTCGGAACAGCTCGTTTACAACATGCCATCTAGCAGCGGCGTACGTCTGCACGAGTGAACCGTAACATCAGTCTTTCCACTTCCCTTGACATTCTGGGGCGATGTGATGTGGAAGAGAAAAATGTCTGAAATGCTTGAGCTGAAGCCATTTAAATAAGCAAGCACTATAATTGATCCCATATATATCTTTTGTCTCAGAAGCAGGTCCTGTTCCCAATAGCAAGGCCGGTGTGCTGTTGGAAAAACTTTAACAATAAGAATGTGTTCTCGCGTTATTCGGCCACCTTGAAAGTATGTTTCCCGGGCCTCATTCTGTGAACACTTATCCACTTTATTCCTACTCCTTTCTCTTCTAGTTCTACTGCTCTTGGGCATTTGGGCCTCTTGATGTTCTCTGGAAAGAAAGCGTCAGCCATACTTTCTAGATTCCAAGAAACTGAAACCTGTCCATGTCTAATCCAAGCAGGTGGCAACTTTTCCTTCACAGTTGGAAAAAAAGTTTTTTTTTTCAACTATTTCATACACAGACATTTTCCTTTCCCAATCAGCCACCCAAACTGAGGGAGGGGGTGTGTGGGGACACACACACACATCCACACATCCACACACACAACCACTAGATGGAAGTTCCTTGAAGGCAGGGATCATGTCTACTAATAATAATAATGTTGGTATTTGTACTTGTTAAGCGCTTACTATGTGCAGAGCTCTGTTCTAAGCGCTGGGGTAGATACAGGGTAATCAGGTTGTCCCACATGAGGCTCACAGTCTCAATCCCCATTTTACAGATGAGGGAACTGAGACACAGAGAAGTGAAGTGACTTGCCCACAGTCACACAGCCGACAAGTGGCAGAGCCGGGATTTGAACCCATGACCTCTGACTCCCAAGCCCGGGCTCTTCCCACTGAGCCACGCTGCTTCTCAGCGTGGCTCAGAATTTATTTATTCCAAATAAATATATTTAGAGATAGCAGTTCTTCAGAGACAAAGATGCTGCTGCCATTAACTTGGAGATTTCACCCCTTAGGGGTATGAAAGGCTAAATTTAAATATTACATCGACCTGCAGACTAAGTTTTGCTCTGGTTACGAATTCAATTTCCAATCAATATTCTGAAAATAAGCACACTTTTTGTTCTCTGACCTTCCAGATGCTTTTTATTAGGCTCCTAGCAACACCTCTGCATGTTGTGTGGTGGATATTTTCCAGAATTTCAAATTAACTGTGAAATCTGTTTTCCTCTTATTTTGATTAATGTGTCCTTCCTCGAACAGTTATAAAGCTGAGTCTATCTGTACAGAAAAAAAGAAAAAAACCATAACACTCTCCCCTGAAAAATACCGGTATTGCCTAAAAGTTACTATATGCATAGGTACCTATCATACGGAGGGGCTGACGATCTCAGAACCGTTCTCTCTGGGCCAAAAGGCACACAACTAAAACCAGCCCTTTATCATTCTTTACGGCTGGAAGGCACGCAGCCAAACATTTCTTCTATTTCTTCATTCTGGCCCTCTAGACGGGGAAATTCATCACTTGCACATCATCATGTGGATGGAAAAAGGCACGTGAACTGCCACATACGAAACGAAAAACACGAAGAGGAATCATTTTCCCCTCTCGAATCCTCGGGCAGCAACGATGGCAGGGCTGATTGTGCGGTGACTCTACTGCCAAAATCGGCGGTTTGGGCAGTCACTTCACCAAACACACTTCGCTGAATTGACAGCTTGTCATAGCCCCTGCTAATGGTAAAAAATATAGGGCAACCAAGACACTGTAGACAAGTGAAACTTCATGAATAACACACTCTGCTTTGCCGGAGGAGAAATGGCTGAAGTGCATATTCATAAAACATCTGACAGACTGCACGTTCACTAAGTCGTGTTTTCTTTTACTGCCGGTCTTAAATTGAATGCTACTAGAAGGCAGAAGCTGGAGTTCTTCAACCTGATACGCGCAATCCACAATAAAGTGCCCCCGAAAAACTCAGCGAGTATTGGTTAAGAACAGAAATTTAGGGGCCGCTACGTTCATCGTTACTTTCGAGGCTAGTTCTTCCAAAGAGTTGGATAACAGACGCCCAAAGTACCGAGAAGTAACCTGGCCTACAGGAAAGAAGACGGGCCCGGGATTCAATGGACTTTGATTCTAATCCCAGCTCCGCCACTTGTCTGCTGTGTGACCTTGGGCAGGTCACTTAACTTCTCTGTGCCTCAATTTCCTCATCTTCAAATCGCTCTCCCTCCTATTCAGACTGTGAGCCCCGTGTGGGACAGGTGCTGTCCGACCTGATTAACTTCTATCTACCTCATGTGCTCAGGTCGGTCTATAGCACATAGTAAGCAGTTTAACAAATACCACAGTAATCATTATTCCGTCTGCTCGAAAGAAGAAATCTTAGCTTTTTAGAGGTCCTTGATCGACCCCCAATCGCAGAGAGAATGTGGACCCCCCAGCTATGCATCTCTAGAACTACGGGTCGTAACTTCACCTAATGATTCTGGAAAAAGCGTCAACGAAAATGACACGGCAAAAGTTGCTTTACGGAAATGGCTTTTCAAATCGAATGGCGTGTTTCAGTTTTACTACAGCAAAAGGCACGATGACAAAGGTTCATGATCCACTTACGCATTTAAAGCTTCTCTGAAAATGAATGGGATTCCAAGAAAACATTACGAGCTCACGCTAATCACGGTCTCAAAAGAATTACTAGTTTATCTCCCAAAACCTAGTTAGATGATTTTGCTCTAAGAATTAGATTTACGCTAATATATTTCTAAATAGAAGTGTAAGTTGCTAACAGCGTGTTTCTGGTGAATGAAAGCCAAAATACAGGATGTCCTTCTTAATATCTATTTGCTGGCAAATATCATCATTTGATTTCATGTTGTAAGCATGCATGCTAAATATCCTTATTACAACCGGGCAGGAAAAAAAACCTTCCTGAATGGCTTAGCACAGATTCAGTTGGAATATTTTTTAGCAGACATAACTACAACTAGACCAACTTTCTCAATCTAATCATTAAGCATGGGTAATTTTTTTCTGGTATCAGTTTTCTGAGAATAGAGGGGGAAGAAACAAAAAGGCATGTTAAGCATGGATCTAAAATGCTTCTCACATTTCCCAGGACAGGAGCCTCCATAATGTACAGCTGACGTTAGCTGTCATCATGTGATAAAATTAACTCCTCCTGGTAATAGAGGCTCTGGACAATTAACGTGTTATACTCGAGGACTGAATCAGGAAAGATATACAATCACCTGATCACCAAAGGGTTAAAACGAATGAGCATTTTATGTGCCGAATGAAAACCTGGGGGTTAGTGATATTTGGACAAAAGGTCCCCCAAGCCGGAGCTTAAATCTTCCTGGAACGAAAAGATGGGCGCGTCACACACTTTGGGCATATATTTTTTAAAGACGCCGGCTTAAAAGAAAATCCACACATACTGAGAATCACATTAATCATGGGAAAGGTATGAATTTGCATTAGAACTCGTTCTTACTCCTAAGGTTCCAGAGCTGCTTTCCTGCCCACGGATCCTTAATATTTATCGTTATTGTTAGCAGTGATATCATTATCATTATTATGGTATTTATTAAGCGCTTGCTCTTGCCAAGCACTGTCCTAAGCACTGGGGTAGGTACAAGCCAATTGCGTGGCCTAGTGGAAACAGTCCGGGCCTGGGAGTCAGAGGACCTGCATTCAAATCATGACTCTGCCATCTGTCTCCTGTGTGACCTTGGGTAAGTCACTTCACTTCTCTGTGCCTCCGTTATATCTGTATATGGGAATTAAGACTGTGAACCCCACGTGGGTCATTCATTCATTCATTCAATAGTATTTATTGAGCGCTTACTATGTGCAGAGCACTGTACTAAGTGCTTGGAATGTACAAATTGGCAACAGATAGAGACAGTCCCTGTCCATTGACGGGCTTACAGTCTAATTGGGACATGGATTATATCCGACCTGATTAACTACTGTTTACCCCAGCCTTTAGTATAGTGCCTGGCACATAGTAAGACCTTACAAATACCTCAAAAAAATCAACATTAAAATTAAACACAGACCAGAAAAATTTCACTCTCTTGATCTCCTTTTGATCAACGGTTTGTCGATTCATGAAAAATTGAAAGTTTCATTCTTCCATTCCTCTGAGTGTCAAGTTATCTGAGCTCAATCTAACCGTGTTAGTGTTTTTCAGTGGAAAATGGACTGTGATTTATTTCTCCTTCCCTTAACCATGAATGCTGTCAGAGAGTGTGACAGGACAGGAAACAAATACTTAACCTTATTATTCCAGATTCTGCCGAAGTTAAAAGGGGCCTGAGCTGTATTTTGGTATTTGTTCATGACTGGGTGCTCACCATTAAAACCATATTTTCAAATATCCTCCTGGTTAATTCTATAAAGGGACCTGTTTGAACACCCCTGGTTAGAGAAAGCCTGCAAATGAAACTTTTACTTGGAAATTCCCATATTAATTTCCTTTATATTGAACACCTGCTCTTGCCCAAGGTCTTGGGTTGTAAGTGTAAGCGTGTTCTTTTCTGTGGCTTGGCAATAAAGAGGCAGGATATACAAGTGTGTTTGTGGGCCTACAGGGTATAACTCCTCCGGACGTAAGTTGTATATCCTACAGTAGACATTACGAATGGATATCGTTAGTTTTCCTCCTGTAACCCTACTTCGGCTAATCACAACCTGATCATCGTTGACCGCAAGAGGGCTAGTCAGCACTTCAGACTGTCTATTCTTTGTTTCCAGGCCCCATTAAAGTCAATTTTATTAATCAGTCTATTAATAGTATATATCATCAATAGCATAGTACATATCAATTGCGTACATATCGACGTACAGTGTACTGAACATCTGGAAGAGGCAATTAAGAGAGCAATTAAAGTCGATTTTATCCATCTGTAGTATATACCATCAATAGCATAGTACATATCAATTGTGTATATATAATAATAATAATAATGTTGGTATTTCTTAAGCGCTTACTATGTGCCGAGCACTGTTCTAAGCGCTGGGGTAGACATAGGGGAATCGGGTTGTCCCACGTGGGGCTCACAGTCTTAATCCCCATTTTACAGATGAGGGAACTGAGGCACAGAGAAGTTAAGTGACTTGCCCACAGTCACACAGCCGACAAGTGGCAGAGCTGGGATTCGAACTCATGAGCCCTGACTCCAAAGCCCATGGTCTTTCCACTGAGCCACGCCTATATATCGACGTACAGTGTACTAAACATCTGGAAGAGAGCAATTAAGGGCTGCAAGGAGCTTACCTACTAAGGCATTCACAAAATGCTATAGCTGTTGATAGCAAAAGGAGAGAGGGATAAATAGATGAACAGACAAGGCTAAGGTAACTGAATGTGTTTAAAGCAAGACCTGTCTGAGATGGTTTACATTTAGTCCTGTCTCGGACCGAGTGCACATTTAGTATAAAATACAAGGGATGCTCTGCTACTATTAAATCATCAGTAGCGGCCAACTCCTTTTTAGACCAGGAAACTCCTTTCTTCCTCCCGATTGGGAGCCCTCCACCCAAGGGCCAGGAACTGTGATTAATTCCCACCTGTGTAGTCTTTCCCAATGCTTAGAAGAGTGCTGTGCACAAATACATCCTATTAATACTACTAATAACACTATTCCTTTTCCAATCTGCTGTTCGAGCTCACATTTTAAAAGGCGATGAACGCCATAAAGGCAATTCGAAATAAATTGCATCACTCACTTTCTCTGGGTGATCTGTGATGGCTGAGTCACAGCAGCGCGGCCGAGCGGACAGAGCACGGGCCACACGTGTCTGCTGTGTGACCTTGGGCAAGTCATTTCACTTCTCTGTACCTCAGTTAGCTTGTCTGTAAAATGGGTATTAAGACTGTGAGCCCTAGGTGGGACATGGACTGTGTCCAACCTGATTATCTTGTATCTACCCCAGTGCTTAGGAAAGTACCTAGCACATCGTAAGCACTTAAACACCACTTAGAAAAAATTCAACTTTCAAAATTGACTGACAGCTTTGGAAAAGAGTGGCGCTTTCAAAATGTCATCTGCAACACGCTATGATTATATAAACCCTACAGCAAGAAAACCAAGTTTTGCCCTCTCAACATCAAGTAACTGTAAAGTCACTTGTTTTTTTTTAATGTACTCAGGTAGCCTACGCCCAAATCTAGTCCCTCGTGACATTTCTTTGCCAAGAAAGCCCCCTAATAAGTAAAATGTGCCATGAAAATGCTGATAAACCTTTAATCACAGCAGCACCATCGGGTGTCATTATAATGAAAAACCTTGTGGAGTTTGGTCACAATTGCCAAACGTTCACAAAATAAGGGAGCAGGTCATTTGGCAATTTAAATGCAGTTTCACTTTAACATCCAAATTTCCCCTCATCTCAGTCACACAGAACTTAGACGATCCTTCCATGAATAAAAGGTTTTCTGTTTTATGAAAAACTTCTATAAAAGTACTCTGCCCTTTTTCTACCTAATGGTGCTCTGAAGCCTCTGAGATTTTCTAGAATGTTTTGGCTGTGCTATACTTTAACCTCTGAGGCTGGGAATGGAATTTCCTGCATTTAACTGAAAGACCGTAGACCCCAGAAGCAACTACAGTGGTGATTTGCCTCAGGAAACTCCCGACAGCAATATAAATATTTTAATTTCGATCCTAGAGGATAAGCATTTTAAAACAGTCAAAACCTTGGAAATGTCGCGCTTCCTTTTCTTTGGTCCTCAAAACTAGTTCTTGATAACTTTAGGGAAAGTGAACTGTGTTCCAAAATCTCCACTCCTGGAAGGACTCAACTTAAAAGACCCTAAAGCTGAGGAGTTTTACATCTACGGAGAAAAGTCTTTATCAGACTAATGGAGTTACTAATTACTTTCTGAGAAAGTTCTAATACCGTCACAGTTTTTTTTAATTCTACAGTAATTTCAACAAAATGATGTAGCGAGATCTAGTTTTTGCCTTATCAATGATGATGCTGAAAATGAGAATGAACCAATGGAAAAAAAGAGTTTTCATGAGAATTTCGGCCAGGAATATTTCTTGTCTTTTCATCTGAAGGGCGGGAAGTGCTAAATAAGTTGCCAATTCGTTCATAATTATATTTCTGGTCTACTTCCGGAAACCCTCTATGTACTTTCCTGTAGAAACGAAATCTCAAGTCAGATTTCCTCTGCCGACTGACCAAAAAAACGTAGTCCACCATTTTCTTCAACTCTCACTTTACTTCGTGGTTAACTATCATCCAGGCCTGTAAACCAGACGTGGCCAGAGTCAAAGCTTTCATCAGATTTTAGCGACCTCATCGCTAAATAAATGAAAGCCATTTCCTCAGCATCTGTATTAAAACTATTTAATTTAGTCATCAGACAAATAAAGGAAAAAACACGGTGTTACACAAACAAAAGTTAATTTCATTTTAATTGCAGCTAGTGTTTTGTAATGTACTGGAAATTTTGTGATCTCGCCTTTCCCAACCAAAGAATCGGAGGTTTAAAGAAATAGTTCTTTAGTGTTTCATCCTAAAAGGTGATCAGAATTCCTTTATATACTGAAACCTTCTATCTCTGCTAGTGTTGGGCACAAAGTAAGTGCTCAATAAATGACAAAATGAAAAATAATGGAATTACTGGTTTATGCTGTGCAGATGAACCTAGCCGACCCCCAGCCTGACCACGTATTTTCCCGCCAAGGGTGGGAAGAGTCCCATTTCATTCTGCAGTCTGAACCGCTTAGAGATTTTTGTGGTGCTGAGCATCATTTCCAAGCAGTTATTTACGTCATAGGAGGTGCTTCCTCCTTGAGACTTTACTGCAAGGCTTTTCTAACTCCTGACCGTCTCCATAAGTGGCTAATTTATTTGCTGCAACATTAAACGTCTGTTGGGCCATTTGGGGGCTTAAAAAATGCTTTGAGTCCCATAGGTCTGGGAACTTAAGTTCTAATTGTTGAATAAAGGATTCTAACAATTTGCCTATAGTTGCGGTTACAGAATATTATTTCTAACTGTGAAAATGAGGGCTGCTTTTTCCCACATCCCTCTAAAACTCTCCACTAGCCCTTGCTTTAGAAGGAATTATCCCTGGTGAACCTGTTTCACAACCATGTGAAACAAGATTCAGATAAAAAAGGTTGTGGGAAAGAAGTGCTGTGGGATGACAAAATTGGACCTTTACTTGAGGTTGCAGACCTTCTCGGGAATAGATGAGCTGTTCTATTAAGAACATTCTCCATGTTGTTCACCTAGAGACTCTCCTGAGGGCTTCCAGAAAGGTTTCAAACTTAGCACGATCACTTCACCCAAACAAACCAAAAAATCCCCCTCAAAAGCTATTTCAATTCAATACTCCTCAGGTTGAACTCTTCTTCATGTCTGTCTCCCCCATTTGATCACGAGCTCCCTGTGGGAAGAATTCATATCTTTCATCAATATTACACTCTCACAAGTGCTCAGTACAATGAACTGTACAAAAGAGGTGCTCAGTAAGCACCTGACTGAAAAAATGCAGTACCTTGCATTCTTTTGGGGGTTCGTGAGATGGGAGGGAAGAGAGGTGGAGGGGAGGAGGGAGAAAGTCCCCTTTAGACTGCAAGGGTGTGGGCAATCAATCGATCGTATTTATTGAGTGCTTACTGTTCGCAGAGCCCTGTACTAAGCACTCGGGAGAGTTACAACGTAACGATAACAGACACGTTCCCTGACCGCAACGAGCTCACAGCCCAGAGGAGGAGTCATGCATTAATATAAATTAAAGAAACGCACTTACTGTGTGCAAAGCACTGCCTTAAATACTAGGGCAAGATGGTAGCGCGTAATAGGTACCATCGATCGACTGATTTATTGGTGTGCCACACAATGAAGGCAATTAATAAATATTTACGATGACGGTATGCCCAGCAGCATTCCGTCTTACAAGGTTCTTTCCTGTCCCGCGTAAGTTTTTCAGTGGGATGTGAAACTTGCCACCAAGGTTTTCTCAAAAGAGGGCTGCAGTTCCCAGAGAACAGGGAAGAGCTGAGGGGTCTGTGAGCTCCCTGCGGCGCCGGCGACCTCAAAGCAAGTTCAGTGGGTGGAAGCGATGGGTCTCCTTTAGACTGGAAGCTCCTTGTGGGGGGGGAACGTCTACCAACTCTGCGCTCTGCACAGAGTGTATTCGATAAATACGATCGCTGGATTGAGATGGCATGAGAAAGGAACTGGAAATTTGGCCCAGGGGGACTCTATGGGATCAGGACACAGAACACGCCTGCCTTATTAGAGATTTCCTAATGATGTCCTAGATTGGGAGGGTGAAAATGGTTTGAGGCAGGGCTTTGGTCCTAGAATTAGAGGGTGGGCTAGGCCCATGTGAGAGCGGAGGGGGCCGAGAGGCCCGGGGACTGCAGTTGGACCCTGGCTCCTGCCCACCGCCCGAGTCACAGGCCCATGCAGAACAGATCAGAAACAATCAATCGATGGTATTAAGTGAGCACTTGCTGTGCGGAGAGCACTGGGAGAGAACATACAATAGAGTTGGTGGACACGTTCCCTGCTCCAGAAGAGGGATTTCACGGGCCACAGGGGTAGAGAAGCATCGGAAAGCTCCTCTGCCTCTTTCCCTCAGGACACAAGTGCCAGGTTTTAGCCTTCTCTCTGTGCGGTACTATTTTTGTTTTTGTCAAATGGGATCAAACGGGAATAAAGAGGAAAAATAATACCAATGAGGCTCCAGGAAAGGAGAGATGCCTGTCAGAATTAACCGATACAAAGTGTCCTTCCCCGGGAAAGGGGTGGAGAGATCCTGCTAAGCTCATTGTGGGCAGGGAATGTGTCTACAACTCCTCTGTCATGTTGTTATATTGTGCTCTCCCAAGCGCATAGTGCAGTGCTCTGCACACCGTAAGGACTCGATAAATACGATTGATTGGTTGATTAAAGGTCTTCATGGCAATACACCGCGAGCGCTGGAAGAGAATCGCGGAGCTTCAGAACGTACGCTGGTTGTATCGGGGCTGCTCGCTGTCTTTTGTGGCACCTTTTCGAGATTTTGGGCAAGAAATAGCCATTTTGCTAACAGGTCACCGACTGCATCTAATTCTCACCCAGTACTGTGCACACTGTAGGCGCCTAATAAATATCATTACTACAACTTCATTCAACAAAGAACGTCATTACCACGGTCTCTTTTTCCTTAACAGAATCAAGCAGCTTGACTTGCGATCTATTTACGCTCAATAGGTTAAAAGCGAGGTTTTTCATAGATTATAGTCTTAAACCCCTCAGCTTTGGCCACCACCCTCAAAAAGCATACTTTGGAAGGACTTACAAAAGCGTTTCTGTTCAAACTCTCTCCGCTGTTCCAATTTTTGGTAAATTAGTTGTGGTAAATTGCAAGCATGAACTATTTCCAAGCACCGTTAGGCTCTAGAGTGGATGGAGGAGAATCGGAGCAAACACAGCTCCTGCCCTTTGTAGGGCTCACAGTCTGACGGGGAGGGTCGCCTGACTTTGCCTCTTGTTTTTGGGAAACAGGTTTTGACTGAGAGGGAGCGGTTTCTCCAGCCAGCAGGTGATCCTGTAAAACTCTCCAGAGTATAAAATTTTCCGTATAAAATGGTTTCTCACCTTCCACGGCAGTGTTTTCCACCTTAACACAGCTATTTATTTTGGCATCTTAAAGCCTAGTGTTTGGTTGTCCTGTGGGTTCTCAGCGACAATTAACTAGCCATATTTTTCCCCGACAGGTCCAATTTCCCCTTCTCACCGCCAGACTGAAATGGTCACAACGAATAATTTTGTGAACCTTCGACTCGACTCCAAACAACCTGGGGGGAAAGATGCAGACTAGAGGAAAGGGGACTTCATTTTCAGGCACGGAAAAAGAAAAGGACAATGGAGACAATCAAAAGCACCGTTACCCGAATCTGAATCTGGACACAAACTGCAGATCCTCAGTGATCGATGATCAATTCTTCAGGCAGTCAGAGCTCTGACCTCTAGAATGTTTAAAAAAAAAGCACAAAACCCCCTGGGGCCCATTCACATAGGCCATGATCTCTTGGCAGAGTACACCGAGACGGGGCTTTGGAACCAAAGGGAAGCGTTACAGAAAGGAACAGAACAAGCCGGGAGGTGTGCGAAAATCGGATCCCGAAATCAAATCCCCTACACCAAAGTTGGCCTATTGCTTCTTCTTCGGATCTAGGTGATGACGGGTACTTTCAGCTCTGATTTCGCGGAATGGATGTTGTAAAACGTTGCCCTTGCTACCCCAGTGCCCACGTCAGAGAGATGGCTGACACGGTGGAATTCAGTCTGCACTCTTCAGGACGACCATTCTTTCAGTGAACACAGTAGAGAGCTGTAAACCACGCTTTCATTTTATTCTTAGACTAAATGTTTTGGAAAAGACGGTGCATCAAAGCTTGGGTGGGTGAAAGATAATAGTCCTTCTTAAGCATGGAGAGTAGAGTGCTCACTCGTCGAGGGGAGAAGGTGGAGGACTGTAGGTTGATTTTCTGGGGACGGTGTCTCTAAACATGATTGACAAAATGGCACTCCACTACTGAGAAACCACCAGGCACTGCGCTATATTAAATGCTGGAGGGGATCATTAAAAAGGAGGAAAGACCAACCTAAGGGGAAAAAATCCCCTCTCAGGGTCGCATCTGGAGAGTTTCCAGTATTCTACCAGTCTCGGCTCCGGGAGGGGGAGTCGAGCAGAGGCTTATCCATTCCGTTCTTAGCTTGGGCAGCGGCTAGCGAGTGGAAGGCCGTCTGCTCCAAATCAAAAGTCACCCATGCTGGCCAGCAGCGGCAGGAGAGAGAGTTGAGGGTGGAGACTCGAGTTTCCCTACGGCGTAAGGCAGCAATGGTAAATCACTTCTGTAATTTTACCAAGAAAACTCTCTGGATACGCTACCAGAACGATTGCAGAAGGAGAGCGGGCGCTCTGGGAGAGATATGTCCGTGGTGTCGCTATGGGTCGGAAATGACTCGACGGCATAAGACAAGAGAAAAATGACAAACATAAGTGGGCGATTAGGAACTGCCTCCTCCTTACATATCCAACAGAATGCCACTCTCCCCCATCTTCAAAGCCCTATTCAAATCATTATCTGCTCAAAGGAGACTTCCCTGACTTATACACTGTCGGTCGTTCTTACCCCCTAAGCACTTTGATACTCAGCCCACCTCCAAAACACTTAGGTACAGAATCTTATATGCATGGCTTCCCCACACACACCTTAATTTATTTTAATGCCTCTCCATCCTACCTGACTGTAAGTTCCACGAGGGGAGGAATCGTGTCCACCATCTATACCGTACTCTCGCAAGTGCCTATTTCAAGACACTTGCACATCGTAAGTGCTCAGTAAATGTCACTGATTGAGCTAACCTGGAAAGGCCAAAAGTTTACCGGTGACCCTCCCAACTGAGTAAAACGCAACCCGTTCAGAGGCAAAATCGCATTCGGTGTCTCCACGTATTCGATTCAGAACGATTAAATACAGGACTTCTATAGTCGATGAAATGCTTTTATAAAAAATGACGGAATTGGCTGGATTATCATGGCCTACAAAACAAGTAAAATTGACAGGGTTTAACGGCATCAATCCCTGAATCCTCCCGCTGGAAGAAATGAGAGCCGGCCGTTCTAATCCATCCTCCCACCTATAAACACTTGATGAATGAAAGAAGCCATCCAGGTCAGGGGACTATCCTGTTTATTCAATCCTTACAGCTCTCCGTGGATGGAGAAGCCACAGCCTCGATGTTCCAAAGAAAGCCCACGTTACCATTTTATCATCTTGGCAATCCAGAAGTTCCTCATAATATCAGTTACACAGAGCATGTAAATTACCACCAGAATGTAAACTCCTTGAGGGCAGCGATTGTGTCTCCCAAATCTATTCTACTGTACTCTTCTAAACTCTTAGTTCAGCGCTCTGCAGAGGGTAAGCACTCAAATTCCATCGTTTGATTGATCAAAGCATTTGATTACATCCATCTGAAATCACTCCCTCTTTAAACCCACTTCTCTTTCTTTTTTAGTTCATCGATCGAGCAAACGTATTGATTGAGTGCTTACTGGGTGCAGAGCACTGTACTAAACACTTGCAAGAGCTTAAAACAGTGCTTGGGACATAGTAAGCGCTTAACAAATGCCATCGTTGCTATTATTACAGTACGAGAGAGTCGGTAGACACCTTCCTTGCCCACAAAGAGCTTATAGACTTTTAGCTAGTGGATCATGAGAATTGACAAATAACCTCCTATAAATACCTTCTTATGCTTAAAAGCTATTATTAAATCACCCATCAGACTTCTTCCCTCCATGCTAAAGAACCCATTCTCTTTGACCCTTTTTCACAAGACCTATTTCCAACCCTTTAATCATCCGTGTCACCTCAGCTAACTTTAAGGTGTAATTTGGCCTCAGCTAACTCTAAAGCATCACCTACTTATAAAGCAGACCTGGAGAGAGTTCAGAGGAGAACACACCGAGATAAGAGAGGGGTAATAACTGACAGGACAATTAAAGAGGATGGCACGGCTACAAAGACGCTGAATTCATTTTCCTAGCCCGTGTTCCTGCCGAGGAGATTAGGGTGTGTCTGTTCCGTACGTACTTTCCCGAGTCTCCTAGAGATGACTTACAAGGAGATATTAATGAACATCCAACATATCTGCTGAGTGATAGCTGAAGGTATTTTTTAAAGCTATTTGCCAAACAAAATGCAAGAAAGCATTGAGGCGGGGCGACGATAAATATTAATGAGAACTAATGATGTGCTAAAAGAAAACAGAGTAGAAAGCTATACCTGACCCGGGGGGCCTTTTCTGTACATTCGAGGCAGAATAGGACATATAATCAGACGATCGATGGTATATATTGAGTGCTTACTGTGTGCAGAGCACTGTACTAAGACCTTGGGAGAGTACACTATCACAGAGTTGAGAGATGCGTTCCCCCGCTCCCAAGGAGTTTACAGCCTAGAGGGGGGAGATGGACATCAAACTAAACGACACGTATATAAGTAAGTACTGTGGCGCTGCAGGTGGGGTGCATAAAGGGTACAGATCCAAGCGCGTACAGAGACATAAAAAAAAAATCTTAGACATCCATCCAATGATTTTGTTACGGGATCCCGTGTCGGACCGGAGAAGGATGCAAGACTCTTGGCTATCCCTCAAAATTGTTATCACCTTCCACTCGGCTATCTGCTCGGCTTCTCTGACACTGGCAGTGCCCGGTAACATTGATTTACTGCTCGAAAGGAATACCAAATTACTCAAGTCTGCCCTTTGAAGCTCTACGGCTGGCAACTCAACGGGGACTCCCCGCTTCCCAGCCCCGTAAACAATCGCTCCTATTTCACCTCAGAAACCTCCCGAGAGCTTCTGGGATTTGAACCTCTTCGAAGGCCGGCCCGGGCTCTTCTGCTTTCTGAGGTCGGGGCAGAGTTAAGGATCTCCTCCTTCCCCAACCCCAGCAAAAACACACGGCCTCTCTAATGGCAACCAGATAGCTCTCCGTTGCATTAGCCTATCTGCAACGGAGCTCTCAAGACAGCAGCCTAAGATAAACTGGAATTAGCCCGAGACGGCACTTTGCAGAGGTGGAGATTATCTTTATCAGGTCATGTGAGACCGTTTGAACCCTGGAGAGTATCCCCAGACCGTGGAGGAAAGGATTTGTGGAAATAGAGGGGGCTGGTTTGGGACGCGAAGTTTGCAGGCTTGCAGAAACAGCTCCCCCGGGAAACCCGGTGGGTTCAAAGGTCAGATCAGTCTAGTTTACAGATAAAAACAGGCTCTGGCTCTTTAACTCTTGCTTTCGCTTTGCCGCTGATTTTAAAGGAGCCTCCCGAAAGGAACACGACGCCTGGGCCCAGAAATACTCTCGGCCGGGACGCGTGGGCCGAAGGGAAAATGCCCAAGTGGGCAGGCCTGATGTTGATGCTATCCTGGTCGCTCTCCAAGCTCTCGGCGTGCTTTCGACGATTACGTAGTGGATGGAAATCTCTGAGATGCTTGGAGGAATGTTACGGAGGTCACGGGGGCAGCTGGCCTGGGTGAGATGGTAGTCTGCAGGCCATTTGGCGCGCCTTCACGATAAAACATGGCACTAGGTGAAGGTTGACTGCCTCAACTAGCAGTCGAAACTAGCTACAGGAGACGGAGAGCAAGTGAGAGAAAGAGAAATGAGGGAGAAAGTGACAAAGAAAAACAGTACAAAGAGAGAAAGTAAGAGGCAGAGAAAGCAGCGTGGCCTTGCGGATAGAGCACGGGCCTGGGAGTCGGAAGGATCTGGGTTCTAATCCTTGTTCTGCCACTGTCTGCTGTGTGACCGCAGGCAAATCACTTAACTTCTCTGTGTCTCCGTGACCTCATCTGTAAAATGCGGATTAATACTGTGGGCCTCGAATGACACATGGACTGGGTCCAACCCGATTAGTTGTGTCTACCCCAGCACTTATCCTGTGCCGGCTCATAATAATGATAATGGCATTTGTTAAGCGCTTACTCTGTGCCAAGCACTGTTCTAAGCGCTGGAAGCGCTTAACAAAAACCATAAAGAAGAAGTGAGACAGAGAGAGCAAGAGAAATAAGGAGAGACACTGACAGAGATACGGCATGAAAGAGAGATGGCCCTATATCATTTATCTAACATTATATTTGTCCATTTTCCCGATCTGTAATTTATGTTAAAGCTCGTCTTCCCACCTAGACTCTTTGTGGTAAAGGATCAAGTCTACGGACTCCACTGTAGTGTACTAGAGAAGCAACGGGGTCTAGTGGAAAGAACACAGGGCTAGGAGTCAGAGGTCCTGGGTTTTCGTGGCTCAGTGGAAAGAGCCCGGGCTTTGAAGTCAGAGGTCATGGGTTCGAATCCCGGCTCTGCCACTTGTCGGCTGTGTGACTGCCGGCAAGTCACTTCACTTCTCTGTGCCTCTGTTACCTCATCTGTCAAATGGGGATTAAGACTGTGAGCCCCACGCGGGACAACCTGATTCCCCTGTGTCTACCCCAGCGCTTAGAACAGTGCTCTGCGCATAGTAAGTGCTTAACAAATACCAACATTATTATTATTATTACCACTGTCTGCTGAGTGACCTCGGGCAGGTCACTTAACTTCTCTGCACCTCAGTTCCCTCATCTGCAAAATAGGGATTCGATACCTGTTCTCCCTCCTACTCGGACTGCGAGCCGCGTGTGGGATCGGGTATCGTGTCTCGACCCCACGCTTGCTACAGTTCTTGACACATAATCAGCACTTAAATACCACAATCATTATTACTTCCCCAAGAATTTAGTACAATTCTCTGCACATCGTGAGCACTTAATAAATACCACTGAACTAGTGACGGGGAGACACAACGTGAAAGAGAGACACAGAGCGAGAGAACTCTATTATAAACATTCTCTCAACCGCTCCAGGTTTCAACTCCACTTCAGCCCTGATCACGTTTCCTAAAAGGCAAAAGAAGCAGGGGAAGAGCAGCTGCTGGTGAAAGTGCAAATTCATTCATTCAATAGCATTTATTCAGCGCTTACTATGTGCAGAACACTGTACTAAGCGCTTGGAATGGACAATTGGGCAACAGATAGAGACAATCCCTGCCCAGTGATGGGCTCACAGTCTAATCGGGGGAGATAGCAAAGCAAAACAGAACAAAACAAAACCAAGACGACATCATCACGATAAATAGAATCAAGGGGATGTTCAGCTCATTAACAGATGCCTTAGAGGATGTATCTGGGATGGGGAAGGCGGGACTTTTCTATAGGTGCGATAAGATTTGGACCCCCGTGGGCCGTGAAAGGCGAAAAATACCAGCTAAGAGAAAAGGGCTAAGCCTGGCCTATTTCCCTACGAGACTCCGCAGCCCACGAGCGGAGTGAGTCACCTTCGCGGCGATTAGAGAGTGCACGGAACCCCGTAGTGAAGGGGAGACCCCCTTGGAAGGAAGGTCGCGACGAGGGGGGAGGAAAGTTGCCAACGGAGACCCGGCGAAATGCCGCTAACAGATCGACGAGTTGTTCCCTCCGGAGGGAGGGTGGGAGAGATAAAGAGAGAGAGGAAGAGGAGGAAGAGAACATTCTGTGTAAAAATGGTTTGGGTTTTTGCCAAGCATCTACGATAAATTATAATACTAATATATGTACTTTTCAAGCTGTTTGTTCCCAAGCTTAGAAAAAACATGGTACGAGCTGGGTGATCTCGCCAACCGTTTCTAGCACTTTCAAACTGCAGATCACTCTTTATTACATTTCATCGAAGAGCCACCTCTGATTTCATCGTTTGAATGAAATTAGGGTTAAATTACATCTTCTTACCGTTCCCGAAGGAAACTGTATTCCATTATCATTTATTATTTCATTGTCTTTGCTGTTATGAGGGAGTCTGGGTTTTTAACCACTATTTTGAGCATCCTTAAAAGCCTGTCAGGTTAAATTGTGTCACCATCAATTTGCTCACTGTAAAGTGAGTTTCAAGATGCCTTCTTATCCATCCGTTGCTACTACTTTGCAAATAAAATAGCTTAAAAGTCCGGTTTATAAAATAGTGGCTGGGTTCCTATTTGGCTTATAAGATAACCAAACGGGGCAGGAACCAACACGAGAAAGGGAATCTTCCTTCCCAAATTAACAAATATCTTTTTTGAAAATTATAAAATTATCCTTGACTTGTCCCCCTCGCTAAACCCACCTCTTCATTCAGCCACCACATTATGTTGGTTCTACCTCCATCCCATCTCTAGAATCTTCTCCTTCTTCATCCAAACTGCTATCACGCTGATCCTACCCCGTCTTGACCACTCCCTCAGCCTTCTCGCTGCCTCTCCCAACTCCAGTCACCTATGTAGTTGAGTCTGTCTCCCTTAATAATAATAATGTTGGCATTTTTCAAGCGCTTACTATGTGCAGAGCACTGTTCTAAGCACTGGGGTAGATACAGGGTAATCGGGTTGTCCCACGTGAGGCTCACAGTCTTCATCCCCATTTGACAGACGAGGTAACTGAAGCCCTGAGAAGTGAAGTGACTTGCCCACAGTCACACAGCTGACAAGCGGCAGAGCTGGGATTCGAACCCATGACCGCTGACTCCCAAGCCCGGGCTCTTTCCACTGAGCCACGCTGCTTCCCTTGAGCAGTATGGTGAAGCAACGTGGTCCAGTGGATAGAGCCCGGGCCTGGGTTCTAATCCCGGCTCCGCCAATCGTCCGCTGAGTAACCCCGGGCAAGTCACTTCACTTCTCTATGCCTCAGTTACCTCAACTGTGAAAAGGGGATTAAGACTGTGAGTCAGGTGGGACTTGGACTGTTTCCAACCTGATTAGCTTGTATCTACCCCAGTGCTTAGAACAGTGCCTGGCACATAGTGAGTGCTTAACAAATGCTACTCTAAAATAAAAGCACTTTGATAATCACCCCACAGCCCTTTAGTACGTATCTGTAATTAATTTTAATATCTGTCTCTCCTTCCAGTTTCTAAGTTCCTTGTGGACAGGGAACTCTACCTACTGTAATAATAATAATATTGGTATTTGTTAAGCGCTTACTACGTGCAGAGCACTGTTCTAAGCGCTGGGGTAGATACAGGGTCATCAGGTTGTCCCACATGAGGCTCACAGTTAATCCCTATTTTACAGATGAGGTCACTGAGGCCCAGAGAAGTGAAGTGACTCGCCCACAGTCACGCAGCTGACAAGTGGCAGAGCTGGGATAGTGACCCAAGTCCTCAGTACAGTGTTCTATGCCCAGTAAGTGCTCAATAAAAACCACCGGGTGATGGATAAAAACATTCTAGAGGTTGGGAGGATAGGAAGGGAGAATCAGGGACCTAAAGGAATCTTCCTAGGCCCCAGGCCAAGGAACATTTCACGTTTAGTCAATAGCTGGCATCTGCAATTAGGGTGAATCATCGAACTGGAAGAGATCTTGAGAACTCAACGGGCCTGGCTTCTTGGCTCTAAGTGAAAAGCTAATCCAACCGTGACTGACGTTTATCTAGTCATTCCTTTAAGATCTCTAGGGATGGAAACACCTCATCTTTCCTTGGCAGCCCAATCCCGGGTTTTGTTCCACCCTTACCCTCCATCCCTGCCAGTCAAGAAATTCTTAGTTATGGACAACCAAAATCACTCCTCTAGTTGAAGCCCATTTCCTCGTGTCCAGGCTTCGGAGGACCGGAGGATGGCTGGCCAACGGCCTCCCCGGAAAGACCTTTTGCGGGCTCGACCGCAACTCAGTAATCCCAGAGATTTCTCTTCTCCGGGCTGAACCGCCCCAATCCCCTTCATCATTCCTCCTACATTCCCATCCTTCGGGCATTCTTGTCGCTCTTCCTTGAACCGCTTTATGGGTTCCCTTCGACGTTCTGACACTGCAGTAACCACAACGGGGCAATGAATTTCCACCTAACAGAAGCATAGTCAAGACGGGTCCAGATCAAATACCTGTACGAAGGTGTGCTGAGGTGCAGAAATGGAAACCAAGTGATGGCGATCTACCGGGAGAATATGATGCAAATGCTTTTCCCTCTGAATTTTGCTCATCACTGGAAATCGGTCGATCAATCGACGGTGTCAATTGAGTGTTACGTG
Organism: Ornithorhynchus anatinus; assembly: GCF_004115215.2. NCBI lineage: Eukaryota > Metazoa > Chordata > Mammalia > Monotremata > Ornithorhynchidae > Ornithorhynchus > Ornithorhynchus anatinus. The sequence continues at coordinate 27,482,421 of NC_041747.1, forward strand.
CAGAGGAATGAACTTAGCGCTTGGGAGAGCACAATATAACTGTTTTATAGGCACGGGGTTACATTTTTGGATTCCCGGCCAGGCACAGAAGGAGCACCATAGGATTTCTGGGGACACTCCCACAGCCCTGGGGTCACCTCGGAGTTAGGGTTCCATCAGCATGGGGAGAGTTCGACGGCGAAGTTGGGGTGGGACTGGTGACAGCGAGCAGAGCTGAGGGCCCTTAGGTGTTCTGTGGTGCCCTTGTCCCATTAACATTCACTCTGGTCTGGGAGGAATACTTTCCAATTCATCTAAGTCGCTTGAGCTTTATTACGGTCTTCAAATGATGCTAACCCCGCCCTAATTAGTACGCATACTGTTGATTCTTTCATCCAGATCATCCCTAAAGAGATTAACCAGAACCATATGCAGGACCAAATAAAATTCAGTCGGAACACACGGGCCAAATTTAAATGACCTGATGGTTGAGCAGGGCCACTTTATTCGCTGGGCAAAATGCATCGGGGCCAGAAGTGAAATTTTCTACCAAAATTCACCTTCAAGACATATCTCCCTGCAGAAGAAGGCTTAAAACCCCTTTGAGTTCCGACAAACAGAGATCAGCATTTCAGAGAACAAATTGGGCATATCTGGTTAGCAAACTGCTTGCCATTTTTGACCTAAACATCTGGCGGGAATGATGAATTCCATCTAGGTTCACCAAACGGCTTGATCACGTGAACAGACCACAGAGGGAACATAATGGGAACTCACTGACCTAGCCACAAATTACACTCCCAAGTGGCAATAACGTTTCCTTGGGCAGACGTGCTCAGAGATGAAATATTTAAGCAGCATTTCTTAAGCTGGGGCCAACTCTTCTGGGCCCAGATCTTTTGTCTCCATCTAAACAGCAGAATGATTTAAAAAACAAAACAGAAAAAAAACCCCCACATATAAAATCTAATCAGTTCTCAAGGAGTCAATAGCTACACATATTAAAGATGAATATCTGTATGTGTACAAGTTTATCTGTACCGGAGGTATTGTGTTTCTGAGGAATTTCAAGTTACCGAACTTCTTGCTATCGTACTTGTGCTTCAAGAGTTGCCATGTACACGCTAAAAATATTTCATACCATATTACACTGTATGCATTCATTCATTCATTCAATAGTATTTATTGAGCGCTTACTATGTGCTCAAACAGCAGAATGATTTAAAAAACAGAACAGAAAAAAACCCCACAAATAAAATCTAATCAGTTCTCAAGGAGTCAATAGCTACACATATTAAAGATGAATATCTGTATGTGTACAAGTTTATCTGCACCGCAGGTATTGTGTTTCTGAGGAATTTCAAGTTATCGAACTTCTTGCTATCGTACTTGTGCTTCAAGTGTTGCCATGTACACGCTAAAAATATTTCATACCATATTACACTGTATGCATTCATTCATTCATTCAATAGTATTTATTGAGCGCTTACTATGTGCAGAGCACTGGACTAAGCGCTCCAGAAACACATAGGTAGTTGGAAGAATGTTCCCTAATTCATCAATAGTATCAGAAGCAACACTTGTACTGAAAGCACACTCGTAGAAGAACCTACTGCATATAAAAGTCCATTTCGATAGGTTTTACTTTTCAGTGACTAAACTGCAGACTTCTAGAGCAGGAAGGTGCCTCTCCCGAGTTCACCCAGACCAGCCCCGTTCTCATTTAACTTTCTGGAACAAATGTCTACCTAGTCTTTTCTAACGAGGGCGGGGACGGGGGGTTTCAACCTCCTCCGGTTTAGCACCCTGAGAGAAAATAGTGAAAAATCTGAAAACAAATATACAAATAAGTGAAACGGAGTACTAATGGGTCTCTTGTTTATTGAGGTCCCATTTTTAGGGAAGAGACAGGAGATACAATTGTAAGGATCAGACATCTTTTCACCATCCTTTACTTGTCACGTCAGTACTCCTAGGAAGAAAATGGACTTTAAAACTCTCTCCGATAAAGTGTCCCAGCACATATTTTGTTCTTCTTGCGGTCTTTCGGGAATGAAGCTAATGAACACATCCACTTTTTTATAACCCACCTTTTTTGCATTGTGACAGCAACTCTTGAAACTCTAGGGCAGATACTTAATTTGGTTGACATACATTCTTATGTATTAATGAATTAACTTCTCACTCAAGATGGGCATGGTTCCTTTACATAAGAATAATACTAATGTTGGTATTTGTTAAGCACTTACTATGTGCCGAGCACTGTTCTAAGCGCTGGGGGAGATACGGGGTCATCGGGTTGTCCCACGTGAGGCTCACAGTCTTCATCCCCATTTTCCAGATGAGGTAACTGAGGCACAGAGAAATTAAGTGACTTGCCCCCAGTCACACAGCTGATGAGTGGCAGAGCCGGGATTCGAACCCATGACCTCTGACTCCCAAGCCCGGGCTCTTTCCACTGAGCCGCGCTGCTTCTCTTCATACTCCCTTCATATTTCAAAATCTGGTAAAGATTTTATCAGGGTACAATAATCTCAACATAGTCGACGATGTTAATTTCCAGAAGGTAGCAATCCTAAAGTTTCATCCTCTTAAATTCCACCCCTTTAATCGATGAATGGAATTTATTCATTCATTCAATAGCATTTATTGAGCGCTTACTATGTGCAGAGCACTGTACTAAGCGCTTGGAATTTACTGAGCACTGTATTAAGTGCTCGGGCGAGCATACTACAAATCGAGTTGGTAGACATGTTCTCCGTTCACAAGGAGCTTACGGCCTAGAGGACTAATACATTATTTGGAATCACGAATTAATTAAATACTAAATAAACATAAGTACTGTAGTAATAAATAGCAAACACAAAGGTGATTTTTTATCATGAGTCAGGGACAGAGTTAGTTTCCCAAACATCTGAAAGCATTTTTATCTGCGGCCACGCAGGCAAGTTCTTCCGTACAAATGTCCCGTTTCGGTAGAGTTTATAGTCTTCCCTCTCTTTTCCTAGCCAGAATCACAGACTGCAGGAATTATTACGGACGTTTAATAGGCAGCATAAACCAAGACGGAATTCAACGGGACCCCAGAGAACTAGGGTGTAACTCTTCTATTGTTCGGGATTTGGCAATCGTTAATCCCTTCTGTTCCAATAATCTGATTCAGCTTCATAGCACAATGCCAAAAAAGCCCCCGCACACAAAAATATCGCCATTAAAATTTTTAGGCTGCAGACCTCTTTTTGATTGGCCTTCCCTGAAGTGATCTTGGATAAGTTCGATTTTGTGATCTGCTTTTGGAAATGCCTCACTGTCAGCCAAGGGGAATCGGGGAACGGATTTCCACGAGCGGCTCCGAAAAAGCAAGCGCGTCTAAGCTGCCCGCAAGGTACGCTGACCGGTGGAGGTCATTCACCCCAGTAAATGTTTACTAAATAACGCTGGGCCAGATTGGGAACAGTGAGAATCCACCAAGAGACCGTCTCTTGTAACTCTGAGAATCGACCAACGGACTACCTCTTCTGTTGGCAGTAAGCTCGCTGTGGACGGGACTGTGTCTGTTATATTCTACTCTCCCGAGTGCTCAGTACAGTGCTCGGCACAAAGTGAGTGCTCAATAAACCTCACTGACTGACGAATCGCCCTCCCCGCCGTTTACAGGGCTGATCGTCTTAATTGAGCACTTGTTGTAGATGGTAATGTGCTAAGCACCGTGTGTTTACGGGGCCGCTTACACGTCCAGACGAGCCTACCAATAATGATAATAACAATGTTGGTATTTGCTTAGAACAGTGCTCTGTTCTAAGCGCTGGGGTAGACAGAGGGGAATCAGGTTGTCCCACGTGGGGCTCACAGTCTTAATCCCCATTTGGCAGATGAGGGAACCGAGGCACAGCGAAGTGAAGTGACTTGCCCACAGTCACCCAGCTGACAAGCGGCAGAGCTGGGATTTGAACTCGTGACCTCTGACTCCAAAGCCCGTGCTCTTTCCCGGGCCCGTGCTCTTTCCACTGAGCCACGCTGCTTCTCTGCGAATTGCGAGTACAACTGTACTGTACTCGCTCCAATGCTTAGTACGGTGCTCGGCACCCATTAGGTGCTCAACAAACACCATTATCTGCTGGACTGAAAGCAACTGGTGTCGGTATCTGAATGCCCGCACTAGCAGTGAAGCTGTCCTTCAAGGGAGAGGAAGAGCAGACCGTTATTTCTCAGCTATAAAGCTTTAAACCTCACAAGAGAATGAGTCCCCCTCGACAGAACGGCACTTCCCTATCTAGAGCAGTTAGCCCCGGAAAGGTTTCAAATGCATTTCGACGGGATGCAGTTACAGGGATTCGGATCTGCTTACGTGCATCAACCCCACCGCTCGGTACAGTGCTTCACACAGAGCGAGCGTTTAACCACCAGCCCACATATCATCAATAAACACCAAACTTATTATAAGGAGTTACCAAATACCACAATTATTAGGAAGAATATAATGTTGGTATTTGTTAAGTGCTTACTACAGAGCACCGTTCTAAGCGCTGGGGTAGATACAGGGGAATCAGGTTGTCCCACGTGAGGCTCACAGTCTTCATCCCCATGTTCCAGATGAGGTCACTGAGGCACCGAGAAGCGAAGTGACTCGCCCACAGTCACCCAGCTGACGAGTGGCAGAGCCGGGATACGAACCCACGACCTCTGACTCCCAAGCCCGGGCTCTTTCCACTGAGCCACGGATAGCGTGATGGTTCGCGACACGGAGTAATCAAGGCATTTAATTGAGCACTCACTGTGCGCAGAGCACTGTACGGAGCGCTTGGGAAAGTGCAATATAACAGAGGTAGCGGACACGTTCCCGGCCCACGTCTGGCGAAGAAGAGCTTGAAAATCTCCTGAATCTAGGACCCGTTATATAAGCCAGTCTCTTTAAAAGACAAACAAACTACAAAACCCACAGGCGATCTGCAATTTTCAGCGGGTCTGAGAGGAAGACAGGCAGTGCTTCCCCGATTGCAGACTTCTGTACGGGACAATGAGAGGAAGTCCAGAAAGAGAGGAAGCTAAGCCCGACCCACCAAATGGTTCTCTCCGTCTACGAGGGAGCATAGAGGAGCAGCGCGGCTCAGTGGAAAGAGCCTGGGCTTCGGAGTCATAGGTCGTGGGTTCGACTCCCGGCTCTGCCACTTGCCTGCTGTGTGATCTTGGGCAAGTCCCTTGGCTTCTCTGTGCCTCAGTTACCTCATCTGGATTAAAAGCGTGAGCCCCACGTGGGACAACCTGATGACCTTGCATCTACCCAGCGCTTAGAACAGTGCTTGGCACATAGTAAGCGCTTAACAAATACCATAATTATTATTATTAAGTAGGACAGGGACTCTGTCCAACCTGACCTGCCTGTATCCACCCCAACACTTAGTAGAGTCCCTGGCAAAAAGTAAAGCACTTAGATAACACAATTATTATCATTACCATCATCTTCTTGCTACGGGGTCTCCGGGCCAAGCATTCATTCATCGATTCATTCAGTCCTATGTATTGAGTGCTCACTGTGTGCAGAGGACCGTAGTCACTACCCCCTAATGACGATCAGGCTATTTGTTGGGCTCTGACTATAAGTCGATCACTGTTCTAAGCGCTGGGGAAGACACAGTTAATCAGGGCGGGCCGTGGTCCCACATGGATCTCACAGTCTAAGCAGGAGAGACAAGCATCGAATCCCCATTTTACAGATGAGGAAACTAAGGCACAGAGAAGCGAACTTGCCTAACAGCACACGGCACGCGGGTGGCGGAGCTAGGATTAGAACACAGGTCCTCTGCCGCCCAGGCTGAATTCGAAGTGATTTGAGAGCCTCATCAGGCCAGCTACATAGAACGTGTTGGCCCTTAGGGAGATTTACTCCCCTGAAATCATTTCAATTATGCCCAGTTGAATCAAAATCTACAAACGCCGAGCGCTGCTGGAATGTAAACTCCTTCCGAGCGGGGAACGGGCCTCTCTCTGAACCAACGTACCGCACCGATCGGGCGCTCAATCGATAGATGCTCCATAACCTCTGCCGACCGCACTTCATCTCCCTCACACCACAGAACTCATAATTATTACCCGTAACTCGAGTTGTTTTTCCAGAGCAGCTTTGCAGATGGAATTTCCCGTTCCCTCCTAAATCGAATGGTAATCAAAGACTAGTCCTACCTTAGCCAATTAGGTCACTTAGGTCAAAAATATACTTGGCATCGACTTTTAGGCTACCTCAGATGAGATGGTGTTTGGTCTGAAAGTCATTTCAATTAGCCTAGTTCAGAAGATGACTTGTTTAATTCCAGAGAGAAATGGAAAAAACTAAAAATAAAGAAGAAACAGTAATCGGATTAGCCAAAATCGTAACTGTATCCATCGCCATTTTCCGGTCTAATCCGTCTACGGTTGCTGAATGCGGCTGAAGCGACCTTGAAAAATCGATCGACTGTCCAAACCATGATCGGTTGAACCATGGTAGAAAATGGTTTCTTCTGAATAAGTTTTAAACTAAATAAGTTCTAAACTAAATAAGTCTTTATTGCTACTAAAAAAACAACCAAATTATCTTTAGAGGAGGCCAACATACGAGTAACATTCTGTCTAGCAGTTTTTCTCCTCCGCTCCCTCAACCCCGGCACTTACGTACACAACCATAGTTTATTTGAATGTCTGTCTCCCTCTCTAGGAGCTCCTGGTGGGCAGGGAAAGTGCCTGCCAACTCAGTTGTATTTTACGCTCCCAGGCGCTTTGGAGAGTGCTCCGCACACGGTAAGCGCTCAATAAATACGACTGCTTGAAAACCCGAGGCTTAGCCTCGCTCCCCCATGTTGGCTACCCAGCTGGCTCAGGCTCCCGCAACAACAGGAAGTAAGTGGCCCCTGAACCCCTAACCTGGGCCTCAGGAGGCAGAGAAGCACGTGGCCTAGCGGACGCAACACGGGCCGGGAAGTCAGAAGGACGTGGGTTCCGATCCCAGCTCCGCCACTTGTCGGTTGCGTGAGCTTGGGCAAATCGCTTCACTTCCCTGGGCCTCAGTTACCTCCTCTGTAAAATGGGGATTAAACCTGTGTGGGAAATGGATTGTGTCCCACCTCTTTATCTCGTATCTACTCCAGAGTTTAGTACAATGCCTGGCACGCTGTAAGTGCTTAACGAATACCAAAAGAGAGAGAGAGAGAGAGAGAGAGAGAGAAGTCGAGTTCGCTTCTACCAAGAGTGGGGAAAAATGAGATTTCTTGTTCTGTAATGAAAACGATGGTAGAGTCTAACTAAACCATGAAAAAGACCCACACCCAGAGGCAAGAGAGACTTTCACAACCTGATGACTTAGTTTTCGGTATCGTCTTTGCCAAATTGAGACTGGATGAAAATGTAATGTATTGCATTAATAAAAAATGAGCTATCAACGCCAAAATGACAAGTAGAGTGGCTTAGTGGAATGAGCGTGGGCCCAGAAGTCAGAGTATCTGGATTCTAATCCCGGCTCTGCCACTTGTCTGCTCTGTGACCTTGGGCAAGTCACTTAACTTCTCAGTCCTTCAGTTGCCTCACCCGTAAAATGGGGGCTCAGAAATCAGAGCACTGTACTAAGCACTTGGGAGAGTACAATACAACAGAATGAAGACTACCAGTCCCACGTGCGACACGGTCTGTGTCCGACCTGAATATCTTGTATCTGCCACAGAACTTAATACAGTGTCTGGCGCAGAATAAGCAAGTAGCAAATACCATTTAAAAAAGCATGGTTTCGAAAAAAAAAATGAAGTCAATTCTACAGGACAGAGCAGACAAATTATTTGAAAGCACATTAGAAAGAGAACTTGACTCTGGCTGTCAGAGGCACAGGTGGTTGAAGCAGGACCCTTCGGTGAAAACTTGTCTCATGTCTCTATTTTGCTAATCTCTCTCATTCGCCCTTTCACCAGTATCCAAGTCCAGTCCCACGCGGCCAGCCGTGAATTGTACGCTGCAGCTCTGTGCGGGAGAACTCCTGTTTATTCTCCTCCTCGTAATTTGCCCGAGAAGTAGGAAATAACAGAAATAGCCCGCGGGCTACAATAATGTACACAGCACACACCCTCTTTTTCAAAATATTCAGCAAAGGACGTGTGCATTTCATTCTGGCACGGAGAGTAACAAAACCAGTTTGCACGCAAAGACAATAGAAAAACACTTCCTTTTATTCCTGCCAAGTCTTATTGCATGTTTAAAATAATAAAGGTAGCTGACAGATTCTGTTTTCCAGTCCCTTCCTTGCTTCCCAGGGCTTATTATATATACTAAGAATGCAGTACACCTGTCCCTTCCCATTCCTTCTGCGCTCTCCCTGCAAAAACAAACACCTAAAGCAAACAAGGAAATTTGTAGCCTAACATCACTCTGAGACGTAACCAACATCTTAAGGCTCCTCTCTCTCTCTATGATCCTGGAACGGCAGATAAGGAATGCAGATAAGAAATAAAAGACTTGCCTTTTATTGAATTAGAGGCACCAACCCATTAAAATAACGTTTCTTTCCACTGTCTCTCAAGCTATCACCAGAGCCAAAAAAACAAAAGGAAACCTAAGAAAATATCTCCTTTACGCCGGTCGACGAAATGAGAATCCGTCGTGACAGAGAGCGGATGAAATCATGAGGCCACCTCTCCCATTTGAGGGGAGGGGAAGAGGGAAGCAGGAGGATGGACACGCACAGAAAATGGCTTTCAGTGATGGCGGAAATAGCATCGACTGAGCACACGCAAAATTCCATTTGCGAACGTATCTTCCTTGGGAGCCGCTCCTAGCGCTTGCTGAGGGGAGGAAAATTGCAGAAGATCTTGAGAAATTGGGGAGTTGGGAAATTGAGGGGACTGAGGTCCAAGTGGAATAAAGACAAATTGGAATAAAGTCATCAGCCCAAGTCCGAAAGCGAAACAGCAGGCCTCCCTCTGCAAGGGGCCGTCGACCTAAAGACGAATCGGTGTCGGAGGGATTCCCGGATACGATCCTCTAATGCAGCGCCCTAATGTCCGCGTGCAGAAACTGGACGGTAATCCCTTCTGGCTCCGCGGCGGTGGGCAGAGGTTATCGTGGTTCTGCGTCTGGTCTGGCGCTCCACATCTCAAGAGGGACGGGGAAACTGGACAAGGTCGGGATAAGGCAGAATTGGCAGCAAGGTAGGAAAACACACCCTCGAGAGGAGCCCGAAAGGTGACAGTTTGCAGAAAACAGGATGGGGGGAGAGAGGAGAGGGGTGGTGAGCTCTACCTTTCTGCCATCAGCTAAAACTCATCCCAAATGCTTAGTACAGTGCTCTGCCCACAGTAAGCGCTCAGTAAATACGACTGAGCCACTGATTGGTTGATTGAGTGTCCCCTGGGTGACTCTCCACTGAAGAGCGAACACCAGAGAAACGTTTTAAAGGGCGGCTGCAGGTTTAGGATAGAGACAGAAACTTCCTCGAAACAAGTGTTTGGTGCTGGACGAGTCTACCGGGAACGCGGGCGGCGGTGGGAGCCCGGTGCTCCAACACCTCAACCATCCGTTCTTTCCGCCTCGGAGAACACGATTTTGGGAGCTGGCGTTTGAAAGCCGCCAAATCATTCTGCCTCTGGGCCTCTGTCACAGACGTCGCCTCCTTAAAAAGCAAAGTCCGGAGCGCGTTTGGATCTTACTTGGTTTTCCAGGGGAAAGAGGAAAGAGGACGCAGAACGGCCTAATAGAGCAAGGGCTCGGGAGTCAGAAGGACCTGGGTTCTGATCCTGTCTCCGCTACTTGTGTGACCCCGGGCAAGTCACTTCACTTCTCTGGGCCTCAGTTACCTCATCTGAAAATGGGGATTAAGACTGTGAGCCCCATAGAGCACCTGGACTGTGTCCAACCTGATCGGCACGCATCTTCCCCAGTGCTTGGTACAGTGCCTGGCACAAAGGAAGCACTTAACAAATACCCCAAAATCAATAAAAGTTGAATGTTTCCCGTGAGTAGGCAATGCATTTTCCTTGACTTCCCTGATAGATCAGAGACGTGCAAAACTGTAGACTGAAAAGCTCCCTAGGAACAGGGAACAAGCCCACCGACTCTGTTGTATTATACTCTCCCAGCACTTAGCACGGCGCTCGGCACACAGTAAGCGCTCAATAAACACCACTGATGGACCGCAAGTTGGTTTGTTGTTATTTTTTTCAATCAAACCCACCGATAAAATTGAACTCTGGATTAGTAAAGTCTCGCTCACACCCAAGCCGGGTCTTTTTTGGTGTGTGTAAAGCTGCATACTAAACAGAGATTAGCAACGGCGCTACCGTGAGGCTGGGGAATTGCAACAGAAGACAAAGATAACAAAATTTAATAAGAAATATCTTCGACCTTGACCCAGAAGGAACTCGAATAAAAGAAGGCATTCAAACAAGGGGCCGGAAAGCAGAAATGTCAAATCGAACTGGGAGGGCGGAACTTTTGAACCCGATGACGACAAGAACGTCATTGTGACCCGGACGCAGGGGGACGGCTGGTCTCCGCACCGCCAGCTCCTCATCGGGGCCCTCGGAGGGGCCTGGAAGTCATTAGGCCCGGCGTGGTCCGAGGGCTCAGAGATCACGGGAAACGAAACGGGCCCAAAACCACGTTAATTCAATCCGCATCGGCTTTCGAGGGGCGCTCCCTGCTTTTTTGCCTTTCTTCGCCCCCCCCAGCAAAGAAATAAAGCACCGTGATCTACAGAACCTTCTGGCCCTCTCCGTCGGGCACCGTGGACGTCACACATTTCACGCTGAACCAAACGGGCACAGCAGAATCTCCGTGGGACCAAGCCGGAGGTCGAGTTAAAAATAAAGCGAGGCACCGTCACTCAAACGCGGGCGAGATCGAGAGAGGAGAGAGCACGCCGGCCCCGGACAAAGGGTGCCTCAGTATTTGGCGGGGATGTGAGGCTTCACGCCTTTGCATTCTCCTGAAGCAGAGGTAGGGTGAGGGGGGTGCGTTCCGCCAACCGGCTTGGGATCGCCCTTTCGGCTGTTTGGATCGGCCTGCGGGAGTCTGGGGCGCCAGGGTCCACTCCTTCCCGGTTGGCTAAGTCTAGCCGAAGAGGTGCCGGTCCTCTCGGGTGCCCGCCCCAAAGGGTCAGGGCCTGGGGGTATATGAGCGCAGGCTAGGGCGTGACCGTGTGATTCCAGCCTGCGGGACACAGTTTCCTGGCCTTCTCGAGGTGGCTTCCCGCTTCCCCGCTACCGGGATCCCTCCCAGCTACGCGGTCCGGCTCTTGCTTCCCACGGCCCTCGATCCACCCCGACTCGGTGGAGTGGGTAGAGGAGGAGAATAAAGAACTGTTCTCCCCTTCCCTCCCCATCCCGGGATTCTCCCTCTTCCTCTTCCCTCATGTCCACCTGGGCTCGCAATCCACCAATCAGTCGGTAATTCCCCCTCTAGACCGTAAGCTCACCGTGGGCAGGGAATGCGTCTGCTCTACCGTACTCTCCCAAGCACTCTGTAGAGCGATCCGTACGCAGTAAGCGCTCAATAAATACGCCCGACTGACTCAATCGGTAGTATCGGGTGAGCACCTACTCCACGCACGGCACTGCTCTAAATGTTAAAGGGGTCCACGATCGGGAAGCGGGCGTCACCTCAAACTAGAGACAGGAAGACGTGATGGTGGTAAATAAGTTTCAATCTCCAACCAAGCCCCACCGTTTCCAGCACGTCGGTCCCTACCAAGTTAACCCCGAGCCACAAAGACGCCTCGCCTCGTCATTTGCACTCCCCTTCTGCCTCATTTTTTGTTTCCCCTGAGGAGTGGTGGAAATTGCATTACCGACTGCAAACCAACCCTGCTAAGTGAAGCACGCAGCGGGGTTTCGCGCGTTTGTTCTCCTCCTACCGATCCCCAAACGCCACAGACGTCAAACCGAATGGTCGCGGAGGTAGGAGTTCCATGAATGTGGGCAGAACGGCTCCGCTTTTAATAACCGCCAATCGCTCGTTACCGTATTTAGCAATCGGCTTCCGAGGCAAAGCCGATTCACCTCCTCTAAGGATCCGTCCACGTGGCCACAGGCTACCGCTGACTGTATGTTTTCGAACAACAACGGCTCGGGATTTTGAAATACATTCAAGCGACCGCAAATATGTTCCCGATTTCTTTAAAGCGCACATTCAGTTGCGCAACCGAGGTAGATGATGTTTAAGTCGGAGAAAATACAAGACCTATCCATGTGGAAATAATTGCTTTCCTGGCCCTAAAGCTCTTCCTATTAGGATCAAAACAAACTGATGTTATCTTAAGAAACCTTCCAATTTTTGAAAAATAAAACCTAAGTGGCCCATGGTTAGGCAGAATATTGTTTGTTTTGTTTCAGGGACAAAATGATGGCACATTTAAGCTGGCATTCAAATCAAAAGCAGAGTCGCCATTAAGAAGGAAGCCGGGGGGAGGGAAGGGGAGTAGTTCAAAAAATAGTCATCTCTAGATAAAGAAGTTCACGTAGGGGAGTTGCAGACGAGGCCATTGCGGCTTAGATACTGGGAGCTGACGTTCCAAGAATCCGGTGCTATGAACCGAGTAAGCGATCGATAAATCCGACCAATTGACTCAACAACCCCATCTCCACGCTGAGGTTTGGGGCTCCGGTACCAGTGCCAGTATTAGATAATAATAATAATGTCGGTATTTGTTAGGCGCTTACTATGTGCCGAGCACTGTTCTAAGCGCTGGGGGGTCCCACGTGAGGCTCACAGTTAATCCCCATTTTCCAGATGAGGTAACTGAGGCCCAGAGAAGCAAAGTGACTTGCCTAAAGTCACACAGCTGACAAGTGGCAGAGCCGGGATTCGAACCCATGGCCTCTGACTCCCAAGCCCGGGCTCTTTCCGCCGAGCCACGCTGCTAGATGCTAGAAGGAGCCGGAAGTGTGTCCTGGCCTACGGCAGAAACAAGCAGAGACAGGAATCAGTCGGATTTATTGAGCGCTCACCGTGTGCGGAGCACTATAATGGAGCACTTGGGATGGCACGACATATCAGGGTTGGTAGATGGGTTCCCTGCCCACAACGAGCTTACCGTCTAGAGCGGGAGACAAATGTTTAACATAAATAAACTACGGATAAGCTCTGGGGCAGAGGGAGGGATGAGGAAAGGTGCAGATCCAACCGCAAGGATGACGGAGAAATGAGTGGGAGAAGAAAAAAATGAGGGCTTAAGTGGGGTTCCCTGAGTGGATTGTTGCAATAACTGTTGCTGTTGATAATAATAATACTAATAACATTTGTCAAGCGCTTACTATGCGCCAAGCGCCTGTTCTAAGTGTTGGGGCAGATACAAGGTAAATGGGTTGGGGCTCACGGTCTTTATCCCCATTTTACAGATGAGGTCACTGAAGCACAGAGGAGTTAAGTGACTTGCCCAAGGTCACCCAGCAGAGCAGTGGCGGAGGTGGGATTAGAACCCACGTCCTCCCAAGTCAGTGCTCTTTCCACTAAGCCGAGCGGACCGGAGATGGGGGCAAAATAGAGTCTTCGGTTTATTTACTTTTGTTTCCGATGCTCACATTCAAATATTATTACGTGACCCAAGGCATTTACCGGCTACGATGTCATCACCGTGATCCTCAAAACCCAGGGAGAGGGTCAAGCCTGAACGCTAGACTATTTTTAATACGGTAATAATAATAATAATAATAGACACTAAAATACTTTGATTCATGATGTTTTATTTACCCAGAGACGGTATGTAAAATGCCACTGGACAAGAAACTTTCAGCTCTAACACGGGTATCTGATTTCCCATAGAACGACCCAAAATCGACTTGGGAATTGTCTAAAGGAATACTGATCATTCTTCCGATTGAAGGAGTAATCTCCACCTCATTTGCTGGAACTTTCAAACGTGGGAAAAATAGCTTAAAATCTATGACTGATCAGATCTCTTCAGTCACAAAATACGTATCATGATTATTCCTATAGCACAGCGGAATGGCTCTTAAAATCTCACATGTGAATCCACAAAAAAAACGAGGAATTCTCGACTAGAAAACACCAAATTAAACGAATCGTGGAAGGTAGAGTCTACTCTGCTAGAAAGTGATAGCTGTGGTCTGATAAGCTCCGCGTTGACAAAAAAATCGCATCGTGTTGATTACTGCTTCAGTGATAAACAAGGGATTATAATGGAAGGTGGTTTGAAGAGAATGAAACAGCAGAGAGGTTAGCAACTTCAGAGCGTAACAGTCCGCGTCGTGGTTCTGCAAGTCATTTATTTATTTATACGGACGTCTATATCCCCCGCGTTGTGAACCGGGAATGTGTCTACCAACTTCTGTTATACTTGACTCTCCCAAAAACTCAGTACATGCCTCCTCGCCTATAAAATATAATACGAAGAAATCCATTATCTTCTACCAATAAATGATTTTGCCTCTCAACTTCCACTGTGACCTCCGGTGTGCGGTGATGGATAACTCACATTCACCCAACCACTTTTGGGCGTTCGTTTTTAGGCTAGATCTGCAAAACACGCATAGGAACCATGCATTTACCAGTCAAAATGACTCCTGATCTTTGTCAATATCAGTGCTGCATTTTGTTTTTGTTTGGTTAGAGTAAAGTTGTTTACACTGGTCACAATGGCTGCTGAGATTTGGCAACATCAGCGCTCCATTTTGTATTAGGTTAAAGTTGTTTACACCAGCCATGGTGGCTGCTGAGATTTGTCAATATCAGGGCTGAATTTTGGGTTTGGTTAGAGTAAAGTTGTTTACACCAGCCATAGCGGCTGCTGAGATTTGTCAATACCAGGGCTGAATTTTGGGTTTGGTTAAAGTTGTTTACACCAATCATAATGACTGCTGAGATTTGTCAATATCAATACTCCATTAGCTGCCAAACTACCTTGCCCTTCGGGAGAAATGATACTCCTTTGAACCCATAAACTGGGAGGTGTAGAACCTTGCCACCTGCCCAGGACCATCCATTCATTCAATAGTATTTATTGAGCGCTTACTATGCGCAGAGCACTGGACTAAGCGCTTGGAATGGACAATCCGGCAACAGATGGAGACGATCCCTGCCCATCGACGGGCTTGCAGTCTAATCAACTGGCCGCATCAAGTCACCGGCCTGGGTCACTCGAGTGACCGAGCACCGGCTCTAGACGATGGTGTCCCTCATTTCACTGGCACTTGGGAAGAAGAGGTTTTCTGGAGCCAACTCGGCTCTCCCCGGGGGTCCTCGAAATGAAGGAAGATAGGCCCGCCACAGATAGAAAGGTTGCCTAGTGGCTGATTTGCTCTCAGACTTCGGGGATCTGGCCCCTCAAACCAGTGGTACGCTATTTCGGCAGGTCACCACGCTCCCGTTGAAAAGTGACGGCATTTGCGTAGCCGTGTCGGAAGGCTGTTTCGGGCAATCAAATAAAGCTCCCGCTGTCAAAGGCCGCGTCTTGGTCCTTTAAAGCGAGAAGCTGCTTAGAGCGGGAGAAACCTGGAGTTTTGGACAGGTTTGCGGCTCCAGGATGCTTAAAAACCCAAGAGCTGAACAGAGTGGGCTTCCCAGATGGGAGGACTAGATCTGTCGCGAAAACGTCCCTCGATTCCGCCACCGCGAGCCATCCGAAAGGCGTAGAGGAAAGGCACGTTTGGGAACGACTGGCCATCTGGATACACCACGAATGTTTCCTATTTGAAATGGTTGCGTCTGGAGTGGGATTTTCCCGGAACGAGAGGTTCTTCAGGAATACAACTTCCACAGTGGTGGTGCGCTACGTAAACCGCTTAAGCTGTGTGACTGTGGGCAAGTCACTTAACTTCTCTGTGCCTCAGTGACCTCATCTGTAAAATGGGGATGAAGAGCGTGGGCCCCACGTGGGACAACCTGATTCCCCTGTGTCTACCCCAGCGCTTAGAACAGTGCTCTGCACATAGTAAGCGCTTAACAAATACCAACATTATAATTATTATTATTATTATTAAGCACGGAATCTTCGAGCAGGTTCTCAGTTCCAGAGTCTGCAGGACGTTCTCCTCCCCGGTGCTCCGATTTGCCGGAGCGGAAGCGCGGGGAGTAACTGGACCGTAATCCTGGACTCGCTGCCCCTACGGCCTTCGCCCGAACCCCCAAGGCAGATCTCTCTCTCACACACTCAACCTCCGGTCCCGTTCCGGACGGCCTTTCCCATGCGGCGAATATCGCCCCCGGAAACATAGCGTGGATGGAAAACCCCAGTTAACGGTTCGGGCCTCCGGTGATTTGGCTTTGCAGATGACTGATTTCAAGAGCTCTCCGTACCAACTGGGAAGAAGAAGAAAAAATCCATAAGGCAGAAAACGTGCTCCCGGATTTTCTGCTCAAGTAGCACGGGCGAAAGAAAACTGACATTGTAACCGGAGAAACTGAACTTTCATGGCTTACTAACTCAAGATAAGCATGAAATGCAATAGCAAACTGAGTAATTAGTTAATGTGTGTGAAGCCCCTTAAAGAGGAAAAACACTAAACATTGTGATTATGGGAACGGATATAACGGTACAGCTGTGTCCAATAATTAATTTTACTCAACGGCCTTTATTGTTCTCAGTGACGGATTCTTTTCCAGTTAGCCTGCGAGCGTTGGCGGCGCCCAGCTCTACGTGGTCGCATGTGGAATGATTTTCGAAGCCACCTTGAAACTCCCATTACCCAAATTTGCAATCACTGAATTGGGCATATCCCCGGAAATCAATGTTCCAGCTGAGAAAATACAGAGGACCGTAGTTGAGAACTTAAGCGAGGCCTTTTCTAAACCTTTAAAGAGGTCGGCCTTTTCCTTAAAAGGGAAAAATCGAGAGACTCTGAGTCCAGGCCAGGGATTGATACTCATCTGTGGTCTGGATTCGGATTTCATCATCAAGTGTGGCCATTAATCCATCTCCTGGAGAGGTGTGGATTATCAATCATTCCATCGTATTTATTGAGCGCTTAGCGTATGCAGAGCACCACCCTAAACGCAGGCGAGAGGTACAATATACAACAATATAGCCGACACATTCCCCGCCCACAACGGGTTTACAGTCCAGAGGATTATCCCTCTTCGCTACGCGGTTATACTTAATAGAGAAGCAGCGTGGCGCAGTGGAAAGAGCCCGGGCTTGGGAGTCAGAGGTCATGGGTTCGAATCCTGGCTCCGCCACTTGTCAGCTATGTGACTTTGGGCAAGTCACTTAACTTTTCTGAGCCTCAGTGACCTCGTCTGTAAAATGGGGAATAAGACCGTGAGCCCCACGTGGAACAACCTGATCACCTTGTATCCCCCCCAGCACTTGGAACAGTGCTTTGCACTTAGTAAGTGCTTAACAAATACCAAAATTTATTTTATTTTTATTTTATTAAATACTGTTGGTATTTGTTAAGCGCTCACTATGTGCACAGCATATTAAAAAAATCAATTAGGCTGAATTAATTGGCGGTGGGCAGTTGTTCTTGAGCGTTTTACTTGGCTCAGTGCACCTGTTTAAAGTTTTCTTAGTGGGACTGTACCGGTGAAATGGCGGGCATTACGTCCTGGCTCTACGGTCCACCTAATGACGATGCTTACCACTTCTCTCATGCTACGTGACCCCCGTGACGTATGAGATCAAAGAGCATCCCTCAGGTTTAAGGTTCCTAAAGGGCTCTGATCAAATAGGTCACCCGCTCTGCAGACGCTCGTCCCTCTGCCCACCTCGAAGACTGCAGGACCGTACGCTCGTTGTGGGCAGGGCGTCACTGTTCATTTCGTATTGTACTTTCCCGAGCGCTTAGTACAGTGTTCTGCACACAGTAAGAGCTCAATAAATACGACTGAAGGATGAAATAAACCAAAATGTGAATCATTAAACAGAGCTTCCACTGGAAATGACCTAGAAAAAACTCTATCATCTAGTTCCTTCCTTCTCCAGATTCCAGGGCCCTGCAAACTTCACGACGTTCTGTTTTCACAGTGTGCAAATCTCCTTGGAGGTCAAACGCACCAAAGTAGGCGCATTCATCTAGCTCGTCAGTGCCACTTGAATTTAGAAAAATAACTAACTTTCCTCTAGAGACTAAGGGGATTGCTATTAAAAGCGAGAAAGGGTAAAACATGTCCCGGCTCATATCTACTTAGTAATAATATCTATTTAAGGAATACACAAACCAGTGGACGAATACACAAACCAGTGGACCAACTAGTTGCCAAGCCTTTGGGAGCGGGGAGGGGAGAAAGGAGGAGGGTCTGCTCTCTTGATGCCCAGAGTAGTTGAGGGAAATAAGGAACAAATCCCCAGCGCCAGAATTGCTCAATAGCTCGAGAGGCCAATTAGGAAGCTGTCTTGCCTCCGTAAAGCTTTTCTCCAAATGTCTAAAGCCTTACACGAGGCAAATACTAAACACGCGTTAACGTTTCCTACGACGTTTCATTCGATCGTATTTATTGAACGCTTGCCGTGTGCACAACGCTCTACTAAGCGCTCGGGAGAGTACAGTCCAACAATAGACAGACACATTCCCTGCCCACGGCGAGCTTAGAACCTGCTTTCTCCCTGGTGGACGAGATTGATTTTCATCCTCTCTCAGCCCCCGCGAAACCTACAAGCCTTGAAGACAGTGCCCTCCTAGGAAAATCAAGTGAGCCTCCTCCTTTTGCTGAAAAATATCAAGCAAATGAAGGCAGGCTTCCCAAAACTCAGCTCTCTCTGCCCAAAACGCCTTTCTCCAGCCCTAACTGTTCACGACGGACACATCGGACGATGGGTGAGTGTCCGGGACATTCACACCTTGGTCGGAACACTCTTAAAAGTCTTCAGGCACCCATTTTTTCCGGGTGCTCCCTACATTTGACCGGGCAGGCGGATCGGCTAGTAAATCAATGGCTTTAATTCATGTTATTACTAACGGTTACTTCTCTGGGGGCAATCCAGTGGTTGTGTAACGTTTGCCAATATGTGGAAGGAGGAGGAGGACGGCGATGCATCACGGGGTCTAGACTCCTTGAACAAATGCTGGAAGTGGGGAGGAAAGGGAAGAGATGAGGAGAGGACCAAAGGTTGTGGGCTAGGGAAAGTTTTGAAGGAGGGTGGAGTTTTTTTTGGAAACAAAGGCGGATACAAAAGCCGAGTTATTAAAATGCTGACAATTGGAGATTTGGGACTGTTCTTATCAGTAGCAGATGAATGCATCGTTAATTTTCTCCAGCAAGAAAGACCTTAATTCATTGTTTCTTCCTTCCATTTCTGCCTTCGGGCTCCTGTGTTTTGAAAAGGTACCAACTGCAAATATCTTGACCTGGGGTACGAGCATCTCACAGGGGCAACGGAACATGACGGAAACAGGAAATTGGGACTGAGTGGGGAGGAAAGCACTTTTCTTTCAAGCAGGATGCAAGAATTAAGATGTAGTCCAAAAAAAAAAAAAGAGAAAGAAAAAAAGAAACTGCTCCTTGCTCAGTGGGGTGTAGGAAAAAGTGAATGGAAATCAAAACAGAAGAACCAACTTGGTTCATTTCATTAAAATAAAATGCTCCTCCCCGTCTTTTTAGCACGTGGTCTTGGTGAACTGCACAGAGATAATTCACCGAAGGATCAAATGCTTCCAAAATCTGAATTGAATAGAAACCCCAGCGTCTATTCCTGCGGTGATGTGAGCGGGAGAGAACTCTATCCCACATTACAAACATCAAAATCGTCATCTTACTTCTCCATTTCTTAATGTCGTGATGGTTCCTCTTGCTACTGCCATCCGGAATAATGTCTCTGTTGCCTGTAAGGAAAAGAGCCGTCGTTAGTTATTTAGGCCCAGAGCTGTATTCGCATGAAAAACCTACCCGTCTTCTGAACTCAAATGGAAAAAAATAATAATAACCCTGAGCCCTCAGTTATAAACACCTGATTTAAGAAGCAGCGTGGCCTAGTAGAAAGAGGCCAGGCCTGGGAGTC
Organism: Ornithorhynchus anatinus; assembly: GCF_004115215.2. Lineage (NCBI taxonomy): Eukaryota > Metazoa > Chordata > Mammalia > Monotremata > Ornithorhynchidae > Ornithorhynchus > Ornithorhynchus anatinus. The sequence continues at coordinate 27,502,306 of NC_041747.1, forward strand.
AGAGGACCCGGGTTCTGATCCCACCTCAGCCACCTGTCTGCTATATGACTTTGGGCGAGTCACTTCATTTCTCTGGGCCTTAGTTACCTCATCTGTAAAACGGGAATTAAGACTGAGCCCCGTGCCACGGGACTGTGTCCAAACTGGTCATCTTGCATCTACCCGTGGCTTAGGATAATGCTTAACAAATACTATTTTTTTTAGAAAAAGCAGCACACAAACAACTCCACAGGGGTTAGCAAACATGACTCCAAGAGGCACTTGGAGATCCCATTTTAATGCAAGTAAAACAACGCTTTCCATGGGAAAAAATGTTTTTTTCCCCCCAAAGTGTTTTAGGGTTACCAGATTGATACCAAACGCCGAAAGGAGAAATTCCTTTCCGAATTTCCATTACAAGAGACTGAACAAGTGCTTGGCGTCAACAGTCAGTCGGCTGCCTTCCGAGCCAGGTTTGGGAAACGTTATCTTGCTTTGACAAATGTGGCTGGAGGATCGCTTTTTTTTTCCCTTCCCTCCCTCAAGCCTCTGCCTCGAACGAAAGGAGGTGGGACGGTGTGGAGGGATCTCGCCAACCCAAACGTAATAATAATAATGTTGGTATTTGTTAAGCGCTTACTATGTGCCGAGCACTGTTCTAAGCGCTGGGGTAGACACAGGAGAATCAGGTTGTCCCACGTGGGGCTCAAAGTCTTCATCCCCATTTTACAGATGAGGTGACTGAGGCACCGAGAAGTTAAGTGACTTGCCCAAAGTCACACAGCTGACAAGTGGCCGAGCCGGGATTCCAACCCATGACCTCTGACTCCAAAGCCCGGGCTCTTTCCACTGAGCCACGCTGCTTCTCAGCACCTGCACGTGCCAAGCGAGGGCACCGCCGCTGCAGTCGCAGAACGCGGCCGTTCTCATGACCGTGTCCCCGCTACCAAAAGGGGCCTCGATCACTCCGTCGATCGGATTACTGGGCACTTACCATGCGCGCTGCACTGCGCGCTCCCACCAAACACTCCCACGTCTCCTGTATCAATTTATTCGACGGTTTTTATTGAGCAATTCCTGAGAGCAAACCACCGTTCTAAGTAAGGGCTCAGGAGAGTACAACTACAATAGAGTTGGCCCCCAGAGAACTCAAAGTGGAGGGGGAAGGAGACGTTAAAAATACAGTAGAGACAGAACAAACAGTAGAGTTGTATCGTCGGGGGGGTGTCCCTGTCGAACCCCACATTAAGGAGAGGGCAGCGGGGCGCTGAGCGAAGCCGCGGCTGTGGTACACGCCCACGACCGTTAAAACCCCTCCAGATGGAGGCGGAGAAGGCTGTTGCTGGCAGAAGGCAGCGTGGCCTAGCGCATAGAGCATGGGCTGGGAGTCAGAAGGACCTGGGTTCTAATCCCGGCTCTGCTCGTGAACTCGGGCAAGTCACCTAACCTCTCCGTACCTCAATTACCTCATCTGTAAAATGGCGATGAAGGTTGGGAGCCCCGTGTGGGACGTGGACTGTGTCCGACCTGATTAGCCTGCGTCTGCCCCGGGGCTTAGCACGGTGTCTGGCACAAGGTAAGAGCTTAACAAGTACCATGAAGAAAATAAAATAAATAAAAGCACGTGTTGTGGCAGCACTAAGCCTACGGAATGCAGAATTTACCAACGTCTCCTGTGCAGCGCGCGGGTCATGGCGGAGTCCTGATAAATTAACCGGTTGGTTATAAACCCCAAATAAAACTGTTACGATTCACCTCCGCATCGATTTCCACCTCGCGGGTGTCCCCCATCCCGGCGTACAGAGCTGGATGCGGCACCGCTTACGTCCCAACGCGTTCAACGGGACAAGGTATCGAAACAACACCGAAGGTTTAATCTCGGAAACGGAAAAACCCAAACAGACGGTCTTATAATTCTACATCCTCGGAACAAAAGAATAACTTCTTCACTCTGCAAAATGACCTGGGGCTATATCACTCCTCTTCCTGGAGTTTTCGCCAGAATTTAAGTCACTTTTAATTCCCACTCTTGGAAGAAAATGTGAGTTTTTACGTGCGTGTGTGTGTTGAACAGGGCGATACGTATCAATTCCAGAGTTCTGGACTTCAGAGTCTATTAGCTCGCTTAGACTGATAACAATCCATAGCAATTTCAAGACCTTAATTGGTCGTCCCGACGCTCTCAAAAGCTAAGGGATCGCAAGACGCGCTCTCGGCCTTTTGTGTCCGTGGGAATTGATTTCTTTCATCAGCTCTTCCCACCAGTGTTTCCGGGATGTTTGGACTGCAACGCTCTCATCCCGGCTAAGCTTCCTTTGTTCCCATACAAAAGCCCTGAGGTGGGCAACTTTCTTTTCAACGTCTTCTAGGAAGCCCTCTCTTCTGACACCCAAGTACTCGCGCCAAAACTCCCAGATGGCGAATCCATTCAGAGACAAGGATAAATTCTCAGCAGTTACAAATCCGGCGCCGTTGATTTCTCAATTCGAGCGCCACTCTCTTCAAGGGTTGAATGTCGCTCGAAAGATTCAGGCGGTCAGCAAAGTTCCACTCCCGACTCAAAGTGGGGAACTAAAAAGGCAGGTCCCGGAGCCACTAGCTGAAAATCGGCTCCCAAAACAATGAACGTTTTCTGGAACTAAAAGGGAAAGCGGGCAACAAGAAGCGGCATTATTTTTGGAAAATGACACATTGTCACTGGATTTACAGGTCAGCGGATTCTTATTCGGGGCATGACGACACGGACCGAAAAAAATAAGGAATTATTTCACTTTAAAACGGACCTATTCTGATTTACGATGAAGGAACGCTTGCTATTTGGAAAGGCTCGATCGGTTTCATTCGTGAAATAAAAATGTAAAAATAAAATCTACCTCCCAAAATAAAGATCTAACCATTTAGCATACCCTTTGAGTCTGAAACCCCGATGTTAATGTCTCGGTACCATTAGAGAAAATTAACACGCCAACCAGGCATGTATATTCCAAATGAAAGAAAACTGCCCATAATAAAAACAGCAGTTATCACTATAGAATTTCATTTTCCAGAAAGACATATTAAAAAAACACCTCACAGAGACGTGTTCCCTACAAATGTATCCCTTGCCGAAAGACGTTATTCAGTTTAGAATAAATTCCCATATTTTATTTTTCCTTCGCTGATATCTCGGTGAGCTAAATTCACTACAGCCAGAAAGTAAATATTTGTATTTATGTCATCACAGCTACTCAGATGTAAAATTGAGATTACCCCCTCAATAGCTGAAGCAACCCGAAAGAAAAATATAATTAGCTTGCGAATGGAAATTCAGTTTAGTCTCAATTGTCCACGGACTGGGCAGGGAGTAGTGGTTGGATAATCCTAAACCATTTATATTTGACTGTGGAATGCGTTTCTGAGCTTAGGTGGACGCTTAACACATTATTTCCAACTATTACCAAATAAACAGCAGTCAAGCAGGCGGTGCTGACACGACCGACTCGAGAAGCATCCTAAAGGATGGAGCATGGGCCCGGACGTCATAAAGACCTGGGTTCTACACCCGGCTCCGCCTCTTGTCTGCTGTGTGACCTCGGGCGAGTTGCATAGCTTCTCTGTGGCTCAGTTACCTCACCTGTAAAATGCGAATTGCCCCAGCGGGTCACTCACGGTATCCAACCTGATCAATTCGCATCTACCCCAGGGTTCAGTAATAATAAGGCTGGTATTTGTTAAGCGCTTACTACGTGCCGAGCACTGCTCTAAGCGCCGGGGGAGATACAGGGCCATCAGGTTGTCCCACGTGAGGCTCACAGTTGATTCCCATTTGACAGATGAGGTAACTGAGGCACAGAGAAGTGACTTGCCCACAGTCACACAGCTGACAAGTGGCAGAGCCGGGATTCAAACTCATGACCTCTGACTCCCAAGCCCGTACTCTTTCCACCGAGCCACGCTGCTTCTCTTAAGTGACTGGCACATACTAAGCGCTTAACAAATACCACTGGAAAAAAAAAGAAATGCGTCCATTCCCAAACAGAACACTTCTCTCAGTGGACCTCCCTCCTGACGGCCCAGCTCCAGTCCTAAAATCAAATTATAGGATGGTAGTATCTTCTAGCGGACATGTGTAGAATTTCTTCCATAAATCCCGCAATCCTTCAGAGGGAGAAAAAAAAAAAAATCAAACACACCCACACACAGAAGAAACCAATGAGATTTTCAGTATTACCTTGTTTTTTTTTTTTGTTCCGCCTCATCGGCCGGCCAGTGCCGGCGGAGTACTGTGTTGGTTTGTATAAAGAGTCGCACTCCTTTCCATGAAGTAATTTCCTTAAGAGCTCAAAAATCCCTCCTACCCTCCCGTCAGCAGTCACGGAAGAGGAAAGGGAAAAGGTGGGGTAGGAAGGAGGGCAGAGCAGAGCGCAACAGGGCTCCAGGCCGCTTGTCCGTATGCCTGCTCTAATAATCATTATAAAACAATATGATATAATAATATTTGATGATATTCGTTAAACCGTTACCGTGTCAAGCACTGTTCTAACCCCTGGGGTAGCTGCAAGTCATCCAGGCTGGACACAGTCCCTGCCCCACAGGGGGGATACAGTCAAAGTTAGAGGAAGAAGAGGAATTTAAAACCCATTTTCCTGAAGGAACTGAGGCTCGGAGAAGTTAGGGAAATTGCCCAAGGTCACACAGCAAGGCAATGGGCGAAGCTGGAATTAGAACCCAGGTACTCTGGCCAGGCCGCTTCTCTCTACCAGCAGAGTGGAGTAACTCGGCACCCAGATCACAGAAAACTATCTCAACTCACCTGCAGATATTTCTTCAGAGGGCCGGGGCCTTCTCGCATCCTCTCCTCCCCCCACCCCCAGGCATTCCTTCTAACTGCTTTCCCTGTAGTCAACCTTCCGAGAAGCCCCTCCTCCGGGAGGAAATGTCTTCCTGCCGACATTAATATATCAAGCAAAAAGGCCGGGGAGGCTTACGGAGCAGTGAAATGAGACCCTGCCTATGAAGCGCCAAGGGGTTTCTCTCATTCCCACCCCACCTCCGTGAACCAAACGGCGGGGAGGTTGAGATCCTCATTGAATCATTTCTTCTCTGCCTAAGTTTGCCGTCTTTGAAAAGGCGACTGCGCTCTTTAAATCCAAAGTCCTTTAGGAAGTCACTGAAGCTCATTTGGGAATCCAAACAGTTAACCGGATTCGAGGGTCAAAAACTGAAATAATTATCTGTTCTTCATCAACTACGGTCTTAGCTCTGCTTGGGAAGCAATTTACTGCTATCGTTCTTGTCTGTCCGTCTCCCCCGATTAGACTGTAATCCCGTCAAAGGCAGGGACTGTCTCTATCTGTTATTGATTCATACATCCCCAGCGCTTAGTACAGTGCTCTGCACATAGTAAGCGCTCAATAAATACTATTGAATGAATGAACGAACGAAGCACCGGGGCCTAGCAGAAAGAGAACGGAGTCGGGAGTCGAGGACCCGGGTTCTCCATCACTTCCTTGCTCTGTGACCTTGGTCAAGTCACTGAACCTCTCTCTTGCATTAGTTTCCCCATCTGTAAAATGGGGATTAATAATATCTGTTCTCTCGCCTACTCAGACCGTGAAGCCCACGTGGGACGGGGACTTTCATCTAGCCCAGCACTTGGCATGTAATAAGTGCTTAATAAAAACCATAATGACAATAATGATTTGTAGCAAGGCTCGGTGTCAACAACGAAGATCCACACGGGCTATTTACTTCATCTCAAATCCCTCTAAATCGAATCTTAAACCGACCCCATCCTGTCCATACGCGCTTTATTCAAGTATGCGTATTGCCTTTAAGTGACGAAACACCAAGTTCACACACTCAGAAAACAAACCGGACAACAGAGTAGGAGGCTACGTTGGCCGTGTTATTTCTCAAGAGGTGGGCAGAATTTCCTTTCTCCGTACCACTTGGGGCTCCCAAGCCTGCTTTTGACAAAAGTGCACTTTTCTCTGTTTGCTATAAAAATCTACAGATCTCTGCCTGAAGAGAAAAACAGGAAAACATCTAATGAGGGCCCCCTTAATATAATTAAATGCTGGAAAAGAAAACAGATTAGCTCACCTGCTATTCGATCCCCGTAAAGGATCGCTTGTGTCGACCTGCTGGAAAACATCTCTTCTCGGACAAGGCATTTAGGTATAAAGATGCCAAAATGCGTCATAATGTCCATAAGGAAAGGGCTCTTCTTTTTTTCCTTTCATGATATTCAAGGGACAAATCGGGGGGGTGAGCGGGGGGATTGCTTTCAGAATGGGATCTAGATGCTTGGAAATTGGATGCGAGTTTGAATGCAGAATACTGAGCAATGTTATGACAGAAGCAACAGATGCGAGGAAGAGTTCTGGGCCGACTCATCCGTAAGACTGCATTAAGTCCAGTTTGGGGCGGGGAACTGTCCAGAAGGGAGCTGGAAGGGTCCACCACCACGACACTGGCAACCTTGCGCTGCCGTCGGCGGCAGGGGCGACGGCTCGCTTTACCCCTCCAGTGAAAGTGGTTTATTGACTGACCAGAAGATGACGGCATCTATCCAGCTTCAGCCACACTCCCTTCTTGCAGGGAAAAGGGTCAGGGGTTGGACAGAGTGACCGAGCTGAAGATCTGCCCTCTGTAGATACGGCCCGGGCCTGGGAGTCGGAGGTCATGGGTTCTAATCCCGGCCCCGCCACTTATCCGCTGGGTGACCCCGAGCAAGTCACTTCATTTCTCTGTGCCTCGATTACCTCAGCTGTAAAATGGGGATTGAGACGGGGGCCCCACGTGGGACATGGACCGTGTCCAACCCGATTTGCTTATATCCAGCCCAGCGCCTGGTACGGTGCTCGGCACACAGTAAGCACTTAATCTTCGTAATTATTATTATTTGCTCGCTTAACGATGATTGGATGTATACTCACCACCTAGGCCAGAGTGGGCCAAGTCGTGTTTTAAAAATAATTCATTTTAATAACGATCAAGAATCCTGCATCAGAATATTCTGAAGGAAGCTCGTCTTTCCGTGAGTCTGTCCTCCCAGAATTTCTGACAGCTACGACTGTGGCGATAATAATAATGATCATAATGGTATTTGTTACTATGTGCCAAGCACTGTACTGAGAACTAGGGTGGATGCAAGTTTATCAGGTAGGACCCCGTCCCTGTCCCGCACGGGGCTCACAGTCTTAATCCCCGTTTTACAGATGAGGGAACTGAGGCCCAGAGAAGTGAAGTTGCCCAAGGTCACCCAGCAGACAAGTGGGGGGGGGCGGGATTAGAACTCATGACCTTCCGAAAGAGCACGGGCTTGGGAGTCGTAGGTCATGGATACGAATCCCGACTCTGCCACTTGTCAGCTGTGTGACTGTGGGCAAGTCTCCGGGCCTCAGTGACCTCATCTGTAAAATGGGGATTAAGACTGTGAGCCTCACATGGGGCAGCCTGACTACCCTGTATCTACTCCAGCGCTTAGAACGGTGCTCTGCACATAGTAAGCGCTTAACAAATACCAACGTTATTCTTATTATTATTCTAGGCCCACGCTCTATCCACTGGGCCACGCTGAGTTCCAAATCACTGTCATTCCATCTTACACACCGTGAAAAGTTTGAGAGTGGTTTCGGAGGGTGTAATTCCCTACCCTGTGCTTAGCATACTTCCTGAAAGAAACGTGCCCTGCCGTACGAAGGAGACCACAAGCGGACGGTGCTGGAAATGGAACGCCCCGGCTTCGGAACTACCGGCCCGCGACCCGCTTCTCAGCAAACAACCACCCCCTTGGCGCCCTGGAAAAATCAACTGCCGGTTTGCAAGTGGCCAAAGCACTGTTTTCCCGGAGAATCCGAAGCGCGTGGTCGCCCGAGGTGTGAATGGGTCGGGTGGGCCCCGCCGGGGAGTGGGCCGGTGATGCCCAGCAGACCCAGCAGGCTTGATCTGTTAACTGACGTTAAACCCTACTGGTTAACCTCTAATGAACGCTTAACGAAGTAGACTGTCGGGCTGGTTGGTTTGCGTTACCGTCGTGATCTGTACTCATTTAATCCGGGAGAAATACAGGCATCGCTTAAGAGAGGCGGGAAGGGGCGTGGGAGGGGAGAATTTAAGCCGTGGTTTCAGAGATGCTGTACTAAGAGCCCTGCTTCTGTTTAGAGTAGTGGGTGGCTAAGTTATCCGGGAATTTAAAATGTAAGCACATGGTTCGACTAGGGTTTCCAAATTGATAGCAGCCTATGTGACTCCAAACGAAACGTGTTTGTATAAATCTACGCTCTGCCATGTTCTCCGTGATGTGACATGACAGAATAATGTCCTACGCTACGGTCCGTCTTAACCTCTCCGAACGTTACGCGGCTTAGAGGTAATAAGGCGGCGTTTTCTACCACGGGGCCCAAATACTAGGAATGAGATCCGGGGGTCTAATAGAAAAAGACGGCATTAGGGGAAGCCTGAATTACAGCCCTTTGACTCTACGGTGCCAATGGGCAAATCGGTTCTCTTTTAGCTTTCTCAACTGAAAAATGAGGACGAGAAATGCTGGGAGAAAAACTGGGAATCTGTGCGACGTACTTTCCGATCCATGGCAGAGAAATGCGTTCCCTAAGTTCAGGGTATCAAGGTGTCCACTGATAGCCACAAAAAATAAGCAGTAAAAGAAGTGGAAGAAAAAACTAAAGTAAAAACCCCTCTGTCCGGGAATAAAAAGTGATCTATGTATACTTCCTTCTTTTTTTCTCCCCTCCACATCAATTGACTTTTGTCTGGTTCTTCATGGCCAATATTCAGAATCAAAACAATTCCCCACATGGAGCTGAGGCTCTCTTTCCTGAAAGTCAATGAAATTTTGATCAAATAAGCGAAATGTATCCAGCCAAAGTTGAGAACGGGGGAAGCGGCGGCCTTAAACCACAAGACATCTGCTCCTTTCTCTCGTTTGCAAATCTTGGCTTTCACTTTTGGGTTCAAGCTCTGACCCATAAAAATGGGGAAAGATTTCATCTTTCACAAACCAAACCCACAGCATTAAGTTACTGAAAACACCGCCTCGTACAAATCTCTTTCAATTACCCTTCGGAGCGACGTGAAGTTCTCGATAAGCCGAATTTAATGTTCGCTTCTATCCTGCCCCCGCAGACACACGCTCCGCGTATGTGTACGGAGAGGTTTAAGCGTTCAAATAGTTTTACACGGTGACTGGGTCGCCCATTGGACCACCCCATCAGTTAGGAAGCCCGGAGACCGGGGGGAAGGGCGAGGGAGGGAAGGAGAAGGGGGAAGAACTTACTTCCCCGGATGCAAGGACGACTGACTCGACTGAACAAGGGCAGAGAGGAGAGATCGCCAAGAGACAGCCGTTTCCGTGGCTTCGTCTCCGTTCCAGTATCCCAGCAGAGTTCGAACCGTGCAAAATGGCAATCAGCCTTTTGGGCTCCAAAGTTACGGGGAGTCTTCCTGCCTCTTCTGGACGGGATTCAGACTGACCGAGGCCATTTCTATTGAAGTCGATGCATCCGGTCACCGAGAGACAGGGACTTAAAATCAGGTGGTCAGAAGTACATACGGAGATGGTCAAGCTCTGGGTTGGTGGGATGTATGACTTGGAAGAATTTGCAAATGCCTTGGGATGCTGCCTTAGTTTGTAACCGACTGATACGGTTTAACATTTGACGGGAAATGGGATAGACGAAGAGATTCTTTTAAGATTATGTTTTAATAATCCCGTCCTTCAGCATGAGGCTCCGAGCATTTGCTCGAAACACGCAGACCTTTCAGTCAAGTCTCAAGGAGCGTGTGCCTGCCAGGGTTTCGCGGGAGGTCGGAAAATAGGGGAAATAAGAGAAAGAAGCGGCGTGGCCTAGCGGATAGAGCGCGGGCCCGGCGGTCGGAAGGACCTGGGTTTTAATCCCGGCTCTGCCACCTGTCGGCTGTGTGGCCTCGGGCAAGTCACTTCACTTCTCTGTGCCTCAGTTACTTCATCTGAAAAATGGGAATTAATACCGTGAGCCCCATGTGGGTCGTGGACTGGGTCCAACTTGATTAACTGGTATTTACCTCAGTGCTCAGTACGATGCCTGGCACACAGTAAGCGCTTAACAAATACCATTTTTTTAAAAAAAAAGATGCAGGAAGTCCAGGCATGGGATCAGTGGGGGAAAGGAGGGAGGGCTTTTCAGCGGACAGGGCTCCCAAACAGAGAAAAGGCCATTCTCCCATGTTGCAAGGAAGCTTGGAATCGAATGCAGTAGGAGAATTAGGGAATGTCCTTAAGACAACGGGCAACTCTCTGGATGGAAGGCGACGTGCTGCTAGAAGGGAGAGTTTGTTCACGTGTTCACCGCATTGGTCAAGCCTTGGGCATAATATTGTAGCTCTCCCTCGTTGTTGGCAGGGAATTCGTCTACCAACTCTGTTACGTTGTTACACTGCACTCTCCCAAGTGCTTAGTGCAGTGCTCTGCCCACAGTAAGTGCTCAATAAATCCCACCGAGTGACTGTACGGTATTATCAAGGAGACGATCGCCCCAAGTCGGTTCGCGGAAGCCCGACTGTACTCTACTAACGGCGGGCTCCTCGGATGGTTCCTCCCTGGTTGGAGGAGTCCCATCTCTCACTCCCCGCATCCCAAGCCTTCCCCAGGTGTCGTCGTTCGGTCGGCTCTCCCGTACCTCAGGGCTCGTGTTCCCGAAGGAGGTCGCGTTGCGGAAAACCTGCACTGCAGATACTCAGGCGTGGGCAAAACGGTCTCCTCCAACCCGTGCAGCCGCCCTGTACTGAGAGAGACGCGCTCTGTCGAAGAAAACTCCCTAATCCCACCACGGCCTCCTGCCCACAACCTGGTTATGGCAGAACAAACTGGCTGGACAGGGATATTCTTTAACCTGGACAATCCACAGGGCAAAGGTCAGAATTCAGCAACGGTTCCCCTTTCAAAATGACTTCTGGCACTCTGCAAAATGCCTCACTGATATTTCATACCGGAGAAGATTATCCATCGATGGTATTTAATGAGCGCTTACTGTGTGCGGAGCACCGTCCTGAGATCTTGGAAAAGTACAACACAGTTGGTAGACACATTCCCTGCCCACAACAAGCTATGTTCGCGGGCTGATTTTTGGGACCGATGCATCATACCCTGGCTGTGGTTAGAAAACAACACGAGTTATGCTAGCATTTTTACCGTATACATTTAGCCAACCGGCCAGTGCCCCCCTTATGTTTCTAATTAAACATTCTGCCCTCTCGCTACCCCCTGACAAGCAGAATTCCAGGCAGCAAAATTTAAGTCAGCAAAATTCTAGGGTTTGGGAATGGCTCTCTGTTGCTCAAAGGCCTCCTGGTTTTCAAGGATTCCGGGAACAAATTTTACCTTCTAAAAGAGTGGGTGAAGGGTAATTTGAAAGCAGCACTTGTATAACACAAAGGATCGTTGGGAGACTCTCACGTGTTAAAGAAGGAACAAATATTGACTTTAACCTCCAAATCAAATCCCTGCTGGCCGGTGTAATTGGGACTTTGGCAGACAACAGAGTCAGGGGCCCCGGGGGGCCTCATTATATCGGTGATTTGTTGGGGTCCCCGGATAAGAGAGTTGTCATTCTGGGGATGTGATCGGGTGGGGGCTAATAATGCGATTCACCTGTCCCTCGGAAGCATGGAGAAAACTGGACGACTTGCGTGAGTGACCATCAATAGTCCTGCGACGCTGTTTCCGGACACCAAAACGGAAAGTCGCTTTTCTAACGCTGCTTGTCTTCGACGGGCCGGACGAAAAGAACTGGCTGTGTTGTGTTTTCAAAACTATTTCTGATGACTAACGGTTTTAATTTCCCGGGTCCTCCAAGACCACAATATTGGGCCCGAAATTTACTCCCCGTGCCAAAATTTACTGCTTTCTAGCAATCTGGGCCTTTGAGGGAGAAACCTTACTCCTTACACAGGCATTTATGTACCTCACAGCTTTCTAGGAGTCTATCGGGGACGGGCTTCTCCCAAAGCGCCCGATTTGAGCCGGCGCAACGCATCTGGGGGTGGGGAAAACCCCGCTCGGTGTAAAGGCAAACATTCTCAGAAAAGACACACCACCAGAGAATCTGAAAAGAAATGACAACGACCTTCTGGATCACGCGCGGGGCCGCGCGTAAGGTGGCGGTAGGAGGCCAAAGCGGAGCAGTGCTTGCTAAACGCCAAGAACTGTGCAGGGAAAGGTACGGGCGGGACAAATCAGACACGGTCTCGGTCCCACGAGGGGGTCGCGACCAAGGTCAGGGGAGACGGATGAAGACGACGGTAACGGCAGACCCGCAACAGAGCTGGACGGCGACGGGAGGGGACGTGAGATCGGTCAATCAATGGTATCTATCGAGTGCTTACTCTGCGCAGAGCACTAAACTAAGCGCTTGGGAGAGTACGATCCAAGGATGAAACAGAGTCGACGGGTACGTTCCCTGCCCACAACGGGCTTACGGTCTAGAGATGGGGCAGACATTAATATAACTGAAAATAAATCCCAGACACGTACATTAGCGGGAAGCAGCGTGGCTCAGTGGAAAGAGCCCGAGCTTGGGAGTCAAAGGTCATGGGTTCGAACCCCAGCTCCGCCACTTGTCAGCTGTGTGACTGTGGGCAAGTCACTTCACTTCTCCGTGCCTCAGTTCCCTCATCTGTAAAATGGGGATTAACTGTGAGCCTCACGTGGGACGACCTCATTACCCTGTATCTACCTCGGCGCTTAGAACAGTGCTCTGCCCATAGTGAGCGCTTAACAAATACCAGCATCATTATTAGTGCTGGGGGGCTGGGGGAGGGGAGGGCAGGGAGATGCAGAAGGAGTAGAAGAGGAAAGGAGGGCTTAGTCAGGGAAGGCCTCTCGGAGGAGATGGGCCCTCAAAGAGGCCCTGAAGGGAGGGAAAGGTAATCGTCTGTCGGATACGAGGAGGGAAGGCGTTCCAGGCCAGAGGCGGGGCGAAGGCGAGAGGTCGGCGGCAAGACAGACAAAGATCATGTGGGAGCACGGGGAATTTAACCTTCACCGTGGCAGCAGGATGAAAGAATCACGTGGGTTAGGTGCTGAAATGAGAGTTTGCCTCAACAGACCATTAAACCCCTTCCCTTCCCTTCCCCACCACCAAGAACCTCCCCGGTTGATGTGAATCAAAACCGGTTAAAAAAAAAATCGTCCCGGTTAAAGACTTGACTTGCAACTGTTTTTCTTTTTTTAAAAAAAAAGTTAAACTACAAGCCACTCAATACTTGCATCTCAAGTTTCACAGTCAACCTATTTAGGGACGGCATAATTGCCCCTTCGATCCCGCCCTCCCCCCCCCACCCCCCCTTTAGGCTCAAACTGAAGTAAAAGCCTCAGATAGGGTTTCCTAAGATTTTCCAGGCTCCTGAAAAAGCCACGCTGTATATTTTGGGTTCGCTTTCAAACGCCACCACGTGACCGCCCGTGGTGAGAATGAAGCGTAGCCAGAGCTTCAGAGCTGCAAACCGCTCATCTCCTGGAACCCGGACGGGAGCTGCGGGGGGGGAGGAGGACCGGCTCCCCGCTTAGGCCAACGGGGCAGCGGGGGCTCAGAACCGGAGCTCTCCCGCCCCAAACGCGTCCGGGCCGGGCTGGGGCCAACGGGCTGCTTCCCCGGACCGTGTCGGGGAAGAGAGAAGCTGCTCTGGATGCCGGTCGGCCTCTCGGCTCCCCCCCCCGTCGGACGAAAAATCCTCCTCCGGCGTACAGGGGGAAATAACCGGCTGAGCGACGGAGGTCTAGGCCGGTGGGCGGGGGCGTCTGGGTCGTGAGGGGGGGCCGGGGTGGGTCCCCACCGGGCTATCGGCCGGGCAGTCGGCACCGCGGGGCCCCCTCTAAGCTGTGAGATCTTTGCGGGCGGGGAAAGTCCGTCTGTTGCTGTACTGTACTCGCCCGAGGGCTTATCGCAGTGCCCCGCACACGGCATGCGCTCAATCAGTACCAGTGAATGAAACGACAGCAATAATCCCAGGCAGATTAAGAGCGTAGTACGAGCCAAGCACTAGGGGAGAGCGAAGTTAATCGAGTCGGAGTCCCAGTCCCTCAGGGGACTCTACGGTTGCCCACCCTCCTCCACATCAAAAGGAAACTCCTTACCGTGGGTTTTAAAGCTCTCAATCACCTTCCGCCCTCCCACCACGCCACGCCGTTCTCCTCCTACCACCCAGCCCACCCACTTCACTCCTCCGACGGCAACCCTGGAGAAGCAGCGGGGCTCAGTGGAAAGAGCAGGGGCTCACGTGTCAGCTGTGTGACCGTGGGCGAGTCACTTCACTTCTCTGGGCCTCAGTTCCCTCATCTGGAAAATGGGGATGAAGACCGTGAGCCCCACGTGGGACCACCTGATGACCCCGTCTCTCCCCCAGCTCTTAGAACAGTGCTCGGCACCCGGTGAGCGCTTAACAAATACCGGCATTATTCTTATTAACAAATACCAACACGAACCTTCTCGCTGGACCTCCACCTCCGTCTGTCTCACCGCCGACCTCTCACCCGCGTCGCGCCTCTGGCCCGGAACACCCTCCCTCTTCATAGCCGACAGTCACTCTCCCCAACTTCCAAGCCTTACCGAAGACACAGCTCTTCCGAGAGGCCTTCCCCGACTGAGCCCTCATTCCTCTTTTCCCACCCCCTTCTGCCTCGCCCCGATTTGCTCCCTTATTCACCCATCGCCCAACTCGGCCCCGCGGCGCCTGTGTACATACCCATAATTTGCTGACTTATATTAATGTCCGCCTCCCCCTCTGGAGAAGCAGCGTGGCTCCGTGGAAAGAGCCCGGGCTTGGGAGTCAGAGGTCATGGGTTCGAATCCCGGCTCTGCCACTTGTCAGCTGTGTGACTGTGGGCGAGTCACTTCACTTCTCTGGGCCTCAGTTACCTCGTCTGTAAAATGGGGATTAACCGTGAGCCTCACGTGGGACGACCTGGTTACCCCGTATCTAACCCCGCGCCTAGAACAGTGCTCGGCACACAGAAAGCGCTTAACAAATACCAACGTTATTATTATTGGACTGTAAGCTCCTTGTGGGCGGGGAACGTGTCTACTGTATCGTTGTGATGTACTCTGCCGAACGCCCCGCGCACGATAAGCGCTAAATAAATACGACTGACCGACTGACTCGCAGTCTGAGATGGAGAGCCGCCATTTTATCCATTTTACAGACGAGGACCCGGAGGCCCGGGGA
The DNA here is from genome assembly GCF_004115215.2 of Ornithorhynchus anatinus. Taxonomy (NCBI): domain Eukaryota; kingdom Metazoa; phylum Chordata; class Mammalia; order Monotremata; family Ornithorhynchidae; genus Ornithorhynchus; species Ornithorhynchus anatinus. The sequence goes on from NC_041747.1 coordinate 27,517,489, forward strand.
GGTTCCGTGACTTGTCCGAGATCGCACAGCGGGCAAGGGGCTGAGCCGGGACCAGAACCTGGGCCTTCCGACCACAGGCCCCTGCTACGTCCGCTAGGCCGTAACCTATATGAGATATCTGGTCACTACGCATATCGGTGCCAAGGCGGAGCTCCGTTACCGGCACGGTGGTTATCCCCATCGATGTCTCGAAAGGGTGGTGCGGGGTCCATAACCCCGTTGGCTGCGGCGGCCAAATGAACTCAGCTGGTCGACCCACACCTCCCGCTGTTCCGTCTGATTCCACGCCCTCCTCAAGCCCTCCGACCGCATCCCGCGTCCATCCGGCGTGGCCTACCCCGCCATTCCCAGCTGGGAAGCCGGGGTCTAGCTCCCATTACCGCAAAGACGGTCATCTGGCCTCGGGCTGTGCTTCCACGACAACTGCCATCGCAGTTGGGTTGGACGGAGGCGATGGAAAACAGCGGGGCCTAACTGAGCACGGACCCGGGAGTCAGGGGGACCTGGGTTCTAATCGCGGCTCAGCCGCTCAGCTGCCGTGTGACCTTGGGCAAGTCGCTTCACTTCTCTGTGCCTCAGTCCCTTCATCTGCAAAATGGGAATTAATACCGTGAGCCCCGTGTGGGACTGGGTCCGACACGATTAACCTGTAGCTACTACAGGGCTTAATACGGTGCCTGGCACATAGTAAGTGCTTACCAAATACGGCTTAAAAGAAAAAATGAGAAGTGAGGGTTTCGGAGAAAAAGAAGCTGGAAACCCCGTATTAATAACAATAATAATAATGTTGGTATTTAGGCGCCTACTATGTGCAGAGCACTGTTCTAAGCGCTGGGGGAGATACAGGGCCATCAGGTCGTCCCACGTGAGGCTCACGGCTAATCCCCATTTTACAGATGAGGTAACTGAGGCACAGAGAAGTGAAGTGACTTGCCCACGGCCACCCCGCTGACAGGCGGCAGAGCGGGGATTCGAACCCGTGACCTCTGACTCCCAAGCCCGGGCTCTTTCCGCCGAGCCACGCTGCTGCTCTTCCACCGCCGTACCACCGATGCAACAAAATCGAAGGGTGTCCTAACCACGTTTGGTTTTCCAAATTGACTTACCAATGAAATTGTGGGCTTTGAATAATTCTGCTCTCCGTCGATGTTTCGATTAAAGGGCATAATCGCATAGGATACGCATAAGTTAATAGGGCCCCGATGAGACATTTGCTGGCCTACCTCCTGAAATAAAAACACCTTTGTCCAAAACCCTCCACTCCTCATCAGATAGGAGTTAAGCCTGTCTAGACGGAATGCGGGCATTTTCGAAACTCCCTCCGACACACGTGCGCCCAGCATTCTGTTTCCAATTACTCAATAGGAAGACGGCAGAACGACTGTGCAACAGTCACATGCTTAAACAATAAAAATCGGTAAGCGAGCGAACTGTGACTGCGACCCAAACAACATTAGATCATCCCGCTTGTCGTTTTGAACACCGCGAGCGGTACCGGCGTGAAAAACCTTATCTGGCTTACTCTTATTAAGTGAATTTGAAAGAAAATCAGCTAATTAGCTGACACGGAAGCTAACCTGCACCAAGAGAAGACTCGTTTCTCTCCCAGGGAGACTTTCTATTTGAAAGCGGTTTGGCTCCGGGACATGAAATGATGTCACAACTCTGGAGAAACACTGCCGGGGCGGGAAACGTATTAAAAGCGAATCTCGTACAATCTGAAGCGGATCTGCCGAGATGAACCGATTTGGGCCGCGACTGAAGGGGAGCGCTGACTCTAGAGCTCGCTGAAACGAAAGCGGCCAAGGGTAGGATATTCATCCTTAATTTACACACGTAAGACCACTATCCACTGGGTCATCCCTTTCCTCTAGGGGGATGTGGAAAGTATTTGCGGCGCTCTGGGTTGAGGAGCAGAGAGAGGCTTTCCCAAGGGCACACAGTCGGACGGATCGTTGAATCCGGTGTAGGAAGCCGAAAAAGCCGAGTAATTCCACCGGAATCTACGTGTGCTTCACCTAGGGCTGATACTGCCGACGCCAGCTGTCCGAGGACTACAGACAAGCAACTTATTCCACGGAAGCTCCTCGCGGGCAGGGCACGGGTCTGCCGACTCCGTGACACCGTAACCGCTCCCAAGCGCTTAGTAGAGTGGTCCGCACACGGCGAGCGCTCAACAGATACGACCGACCGGTTGATCGGGAAGGATGGTGGTGGGAGGCAGCTCAGTCGGGAAAGCAGAAACTTGGGAAGGCCCTGCTGCGAGCAACAGACCTCAACGACTGGTCGGTCAGTCGCATTTATCGAGCGCTTACCGTGCACACAACACTGTGCGCTAAACGCTTGGGGGAGTACGACAGAATAACAGACACACTCCCTGCCCACAGCGAGCCTACAGTCTAGAGGACTGTGAGCCAAAGCCGAAGAATCCGATCCCCCGGTTCCTGACCCAAGGAGGGGGCTCAGCTGCAGACAAGTGGGGGTCCTTCAGTGTCGACGTCCCCCGCCAGAAAGGGGTCGTAAGCTTGTCGTGGGCAGGGAACGTGCCTGTATTGTCGTAGTGAACTCTCCCAGGAGTTTGGTACAGTGCCCTGCGCACAGTAAGCGCTCAATATATACGATGAAATGACCGGTTAGAAAAACACCAAGCGTTTCCGGGCGACGTCTTATTGCCCTCGACTCCCCGGCCTGACCTCGCAGCAGCTCGTCACAAATCTTGGGGTTCTGTGAGGCGGGACGGCCACCCACCCAAAGGGGAGCTTCCCAAATCACCGGGTCAATGGTGATTTGGACAATGGGCAATCTCTCCCCCCGATCAGACCGTAAGCCCGTCAAAGGGCAGGGACCGTCTCTATCTGTTACCGATTTGTACATTCCGAGCGCTCAGTACAGTGCTCTGCACATAATAAGCGCTCAATAAATACTATTGAATGAATGAATGAATGTGCCCTTATTCTGGGACTTTCTCCTGCTCAAGATCATCTCCCTCTGGATTGGCTCCCGAAGGCCCGCGTCTCCCAGAGCGACGGGAGGCTGGTCCGCAGGGCTCAGCGCGTCGACTTTGAGGGAAACCCCCTGCCCCGTCGCGGACCCGGGACTCCGGGGTCACGCCTTTGGGGCCGACGGTCCTCGAGGCGGGGGGGGGGGGCGCGACCGGTGAGTGAAACGGCGGAGTCCCGTGAGAGGGGTCTGAGACGCCAGACTTAGGGGTCGGAAATCACGCTTAAACTCCAGTGGAACCGGTACCTCCGGAGCCGAGGACCCCGAAAGAACGGGGCCCGGGCTCTTCTACCGTAACTGCGGGAGAGACGTTCTGGAATGTGGCCCTTCTCCGGCTTTGTCTGCTCTAATTGCGCGAGGCCGAACGTTAGCCTCGGACACCAAACTAAAATTTAACAACCTTGTAAAAGGGTCTAGATATTGAATTCTCCGTCTCGCAGTGCCCCACCAGCTCGCCTCGTCGCTGGTTTAAAGGAAGTCGACGGGAGTTGGGCAGCAGCCAAACCTGCTCAGTAAGTGTTGTTTTACTGGCCTGTGACTCTTAATAAATAGACTGTAAATGAACTTACACTTCGGGGGCTACAATTGTATCTGTGTTCTTTTTTTTTTAAAAAAAAAAGGAGGGGATAGATTCCGATTCTTCCTCTCTTTGCCCCGTGCACAATTTCACGCCATTTCCTGCTTTAGCTTCCCTCTGCCACTGCATTTATTTGCGTCATAAATTACTCTAATACAGTTTAGTGCTCATACATAAATTTTACAAACACCGCATACAGTACGTACTCCGATTTAATAATTAAAAGCAGCTCTCTTCAAATGTAATGCTTCCTTTCTATTTCTGCCCACAGTAATTCTGCCACACAGACAGGCTATTTGACGGGACCGCATTTTACGAGCGTATTTTTTTCCCCCAAATAGGCCAACTAAAAACTCTGAAGGGCCTCTAAAAATGCAGCAACTTTAACACCTTTTTTTAATTGTACAAAGAGGTCCTTTCATTAGTGAGAGTATGCGAAAACAGACTGATAAGAAATAACTGGAAACACCGAATTCCCACAGTGACGGAGTTTTGCTGCTTATCAAATTACTTTTGAGGACAAACATCTGTCGATTAGCAAAAGGGAGGGATAAAACACGTTTTCAGAAATTTATCCTACCGACCCTCCAAAAACCCCACTTAGTTTCAAAAACGGCACTTAGAGAAATATAATGAGTCAAGTGTCTGGCACGATGCGCCGTCCAACCGAGAAGCAGCGTGGCTCAGTGGAAAGAGCCCGGGCTTGGGAGTCAGAGGTCATGGGTTCGAGTCCCGGCTCTGCCACTTGGCAGCTGTGTGACTGTGGGTGAGTCACTTCACTTCTCTGGGCCTCAGTTCCCTCAACTGTAAAATGGGGATTAAGACGGTGAGCCTCCCGTGGGACAACCTGATGACCCTGTATCTACCCCAGCGCTCAGAACAGTGCTCTGCACGTAGTAAGCGCTTAGAAAATACCAACATTAACCAGTCGGTACTTATTAAGCGCTTACTGCATGCCGAGCACCGTACTGAGCGCTTGGGGAGTAGGTTATGACAATATAACGGACACTTTCCCTGCCCACAGTGAATCTACCATCTAGAAGGAGAGACAGAAATTAATAGAAATAAATAAAATACGGATATGTAAGTAAGTGCCGCGGGGCCGAGGGAGGGGTGAATCGGGCGGCAAATCCGAGTGCAAGGGAGACCCACAAGGGAGTGGAAGAATAAAGCTGGGTCAAAGGAAACGCTGTAAAAGAGCGTCACGCGATTGTGAGATATTATGGAAAAAATGTACCCAACTTTAGAGTATTCGCTGTAGGAACGTCATTGTATTTCGTGTGTCATTTGAAGAAAAGAAGGATGTCAATGTGGAGAACAGGAATCCTTAACTATCCATTTGGAAAACTGGGCACGCGTTCCCCGTATAACACCTCCAACATCAGTAGTACCCAAGGAACCAGGGACGCGGCAAACTGTCACGACGGCCCACTAGAGAAATGATTTTAGTTTTTATTCAGCCACGGGGCTTGGTACAGGCCTGCTGTGTTTCATAAAATGACCAGCCACTAGAAGGAAAAGGAGGGATTCGCAGCACCGTGATGTCACCTCCTGTTTGCTAAAGGAGACAGAAGATGGGACGGCCACCCCCAAGGCTGAGCCACGAGAAGCAGCGTGGCTCAGTGGAAAGAGCACGGGCTTTGGAGTCAGGGCTCACGAGTTCGAATCCCAGCTCCGCCACTTGTCGGCTGTGTGACTGTGGGCAAGTCACTTCACTTCTCTGTGCCTCAGTTCCCTCATCTGTAAAATGGGGATTAAGACTGTGAGCCCCACGTGGGACGACCTGATTCCCCTATGTCTACCCCAGCGCTTAGAACGGTGCTCGGCACATAGTAAGCGCTTAACAAATACCAACATTATTATTATTAAGGCTCTGGTCCAAGGGATACGATTCACAATGCTTACGTTACCGTTCGATCTCGTCGCCACCACTGAATACATTTCGACGTTTCCGCTTCTAATCCAATCAGCCAAGTGCGACCGACTTTCACTACGTTCACGGACCGCTGGCGAGTTTACCGAAAGAAATCTTCAGCTTCTGAAATCCTTCCCCCGGCCACCCGATGCTTCGCCGGGGAACCCAGATTCGACATCTCGCGGTCCCGAGGAGAGCTATTCTGGTGATTTCTTTTAAAATCGACTTCATTAGAGCAGCTAGATGTGAACTGAAATGAGCTTCATGTAATTCAATTTCAATTTTCTAATATCTGGAACCTATTAGCTCTGGGAAAGTTTCAAGAGGGCCACCCAGTAATAAACACAAAATAATTTGTGTCTGCTGTCTTGTTTGTGATAATTTTTTATTGCTACCTCAATTTCAGATGTCACAGTAATGACTTCCACATTCTGATTAAAATGTGAATTGAAAGCATATGTTAAAGATGCCCAGGCCCATCCGAAAGAAAAAAAAAACAATCAGTGAAAGTTCTCTTCTTTTAAACATCATACAGCTAAGTTTGTATGTTTTTACCATGACTGGGAGAGCTGTGTTTTAGTTTCCTATCTGGAAAATTGTTTTTCCTAACTTCAATCAAAATCGAAGGTATGCAGGAGCCCAAGACAAATAAACCCAAATATTACCGAGTGGAGAAAAAAGGCCGCAAAACCATCATAAAATTGCTCTTGCCTCTTGAAGGGTATGAAACTCCACAAACTTATTTTTTTAACCTGTACAATAGCCTTCCTATTTTTCAAACGGCTCTGTGATGAAATGAGCCGATGATTAAATCAAATACGGGAGCGACAGAGTGGGAGGCTACAAGCCACCGTGAACCGCCCGCAGTGTCAGGAGGAAAGGCTCCTTTTCGTTGGCTTGTTTTTTAAAAAGCGTCCTTTCATTTAAAATGCAACAAAGAGCAAAAGTGACCTAGGAGACACCCCGACAACCCAAGCCGCGGACCTGACCCGCCCTGTCCTTTATCTGAACGTGAGACGCTCCTTAAAAAGTAAGTTTCGAAGCCAGACTTACCCACGGGCCTTTTGAACTTTAAATCTGGGTCCCGCTTCAGGTTGCTCTGTGTCCCGATGACAGATGAAATGTGAGCCCGTCACATCCGACAGACGATTACTCTCCCCTCCTTCAAAGCCTCGCGGAACTCCTCCAAGAGGCCTTCCCTAAGCCCTCTTTTCCTCTTCTGCCACTCCCTTCTGCGGCCCCCCGACTTGCTCCCTTTATTCGTCTCCCTGCCCAGCGCCCCAGCACCCCCGTACGTATCCGTAATTTCTTTATTTATATGAACGCCTGTCTCCCCGTCTAGTCTGTACGCTTGTAGTGGGCAGGGAATGGGACTGTTATACTGTCATACCGTACTCTTTCAAGCGCTTAATACCGTGCTCTGTATAAAGCGCTCAGTAGATACATTCGACTGACTGATCGAGTGTCTACCTAAATCAGTCTCGGTCACTGACACGGGAACCTTCAGCATTCTCATCGGGCAGTGATTCTCCCCATCTCTGGTCCCTTCCATGGAGCCAGTTGACCCCCAAGACCCGTGCACCTCTGTCGGGATTAATCACCGCCCAAAAAGGCTTACGTCTGTGGAAACCGAATCAACGGGCACACAAGGAAGATCTCGACTGGGTCGTTCCCAGAGGATGAGAACGCGGAACAGATTCTCCAGAGAATCTGGAGAAGCAGCGTGGCTCAGTGGAAAGAGCGTGGGCTTGGGAGTCAGAGGTCACGGGTTCTAATCCCAGCTCTGCCGCTAGTCAGCTGCGTGACCTCGGGCGAGTCACTTAACTTCTCTGTGCCTCGGTTACCTCATCTGTCAAATGGGGATTCAAACTGTGAGCCCCACGAGGGACGACCTGTTCACCTTGTACCCCCCAGCACTTAGAGCAGTGCTTTGCACAGAGTAAGCGCTTAACAAATACCACCATTTATTCTCCAGAACAAGGATTCATGACAATCCACATGACCGGATGGAGATACTTCTAGTCTTTTCTTTTTTATCCAAAATAACAACAATAATAATGGAGGTATGGACTGAGTGCGTCCAACGTGCCACGGGCCGAGTTTAGTGCCGGGGCGGATGCCAAGGTAATCGCGTGGAACACGGCCCCTGTCCCACAAGGGGCTCAAAGTCGAAGAGGTGGGGAGAGTGGGAGTCTTATAACCATTCTGCAGAAGGGGAAACTGAGGCACGGAGAGGCTAGGTGACTGGCCCATGGTTCCACAGCAGGGTAGGGGCAGGGCCGTGGATTAGAACCCAGGCTTCCTGACTTCCAGTCCCGTAGTCTTTCCACCAAGTTTCCATGCTGTCTCCTCTAGACCGTAAGCTCACTGTGGGCAAGGAATGTCCCTACCAAATCTGCTACATTGTTATACTGTCCATTCCAAGCGCTTAGTACAGTGCTCTGCACACAGTAAGCGCTCAATAAGTACTACTGAATGAATTGTACTCTCTGGACAGCAGAGGCACGGGAGAGAGTCGAGGGTGAAGACTCAAGTCGACCGCGTGGAAGGAGGCAACGGTAAACCACTTCCGGCCTTTTAGCGAGAAATCTCTACGGATACACTACCGGATCGATAGCAGATGGAGGTGGTGCCTTCTGGGAGAGACGCGTCCGTGGCATCGCTACGGGTCGGAGACGACTCGGCGGCATAAGACGAGACTCTCCCACACGCTCAGTACGGTGTTCTGCACCCAGCAGGCGCTCAATAAATACAATCGATCTGTCGATCGATCGATTCCCAACAGCCCCAGGCGGTGACCCGAGCCGGACAGTCGAGCCCGCCCCGGGGCTCAGGTCTCGGAAACAGCGGCCGGTCGGAGAGTCCATCGGTCAGTGGCGTTTACTGAGCGCTTACCATGTGCGCAGCCCTGCACCGAGCCCTTGGGAGAGTACAACGTAACGGACAGATTCCCTGCCCACACTGAGCTAACGGTCTAGAGGTAAATCTGGGGCCAAGAGCCTCTTCCTCTTTCTCCCGCTACGCAGCTGGTTCCTCGACGTCTCCGAGGCGAAGACAGCACCCTTCCCCTTCTCTTCTCCCTCGCCTTCTCCTCACGGAGTTGCAGACTCCCCACGGATCTCTCCCGGCTGCTGGCTCCGCTCCGACGCCGGGCCCCGGCTCTCCTCCCCCTGGGCGTTCCGAGGAAGACGCACCCCGATGCCAGCCAAGATCCAGGACGCGGCCCGGAGCCCGCTCCTCCACGGCAGAGGTGGCATTTTGGGACGCGGAATGCCGGGTTCAACCCTAATCCCTCCGCGGTTAGTGGTCCCGTGGTCTTCTGAAAGGACCGAGCCTCCGCGGAGATGCAGTCGGTTCTATCCGCGGGGTTAATGCGACCTCGAAGGGCTGCTGGACCTGAGGGAGCCTGATAAGGGATCGTTCCTGTCAACCGACGTCGCTGTCAATGTTACTAAAAACCAGCTCGATTCGGAGGGCGGGTCATCTCCCGGGGCAGACTCATCAAGCTCAATGCAGCCAGGGCGGCGGTTCCAGGGATTTCAAATCCTTCTTGTCGCCCGCAGGTCCTCGGGACTGAACTGACGTGCCTCCCGTGGGAGAGACCAATTCACGAACAACGGCGGCAAGTATGGAAAACTGTCAGTGACGTCCTTCGCCGCCGCGAGACGAGGCTTGGGGAAGGAGAGGTTTCCCCCCGCTTCTCCGGCGGAGATGGGACAACCGACCTCAAACTGCCTTCCGTCACATCCGACATTTATGAGCTGAGCCGCAGCCTGCCTCCCTCGTCGCTCCGGGCCTCGTTAAATCGGCCAAGGCCCGGGGCCCGGAGCCAGGAGGCCACGGGGACCAAACTGCAGGCTGGGGCGGTGACTGGAGGACTTCCCTTTTCCAGCTCATCCCCTATCGACTTAATAATGATAATGACATCTGTAAATAGTGGCATCTGTTGAGCGCTTATGTGCCAAGCACTGTACTAAGCGCTGGGATAGCTAGAAGATCATCAGGTCAGACCCAGTCCCCGTCCCTCACAGTCTAAGGAGGAGCGACAACGGGTATCGCACTCCCGTGGTACTGAGAAGGAAACTGAGGCTTGGAGAAGTGAAATGACCCGCTCAAGGCCACAGGGCAAGCAAGCAAGTGGCAGGGCAGGGATCTGCACCCTGGTCCTGTGATTCCCGGGCCCGAGCTCTTTCCACTAGGCCACATTACTTCTTTCATGCCCTAAAAGCCCTTCTAACCCCGACGACTCATAAATGGAGATTTCCGACGGGCCAATCGGGATTCACCGGATCGGCGATTCACAGGTGGAAGAATCCTGCAGTTCCAAAATGAGTAGTGACTGCTCCTCCTCATTTGTAACGTCCCGAATTTCCACTTAAAACTACAGACTCGGTTCTCCTAGAACACAGAGGTGGCGTTCTTGCAAAACCCGACGCGCTCCCTCGTCAACCACGCGATCGACGGTATTGATCGAGCGCTCACTGTGTGCAGAGCACTGTACTCAGGCCTTGGAAGAGAACAACATAACACCACAGAGTCCATCCCTGCCCACAAGGAGCTCATACCTCATCGTGCCGCATCCAAACAGGGTCAGGTTTCCAGGTGAGCCCTCCCTAACTCCGAGCCGAAGCGCACAGTGAGAACACACGCGACGGGAGAGCGGAGTGGGGTTCGGAAAATCTACCTAAGAGCGAGAAGCGAAGCAGCGTGGCCCAGGGGAAAGAGCCCGGGCCTGGGAGCCGGAGGACCTGGGTTCTAAATCCAGCTCTGCCACTGGTCAGGCGTGTGGCCTCGGGCGAGCCGCTTCGCTTCCTTGGCCTCGGAACCTCATCCGCAAAACGGGTATCGACACCGCGAGCCCTTCGGGGGACGGAGACTGTGACCCTACCTCAGTGTTTAGTACAGTGTCCGGCATATGGAAAGCAAATATAACAAAAATACCTTTTTTAATTAAAAAAAAAAAGCCTGACTAGACATTTCACGGCCCAGCGCGCTTTTCTCCTAAAAGGAAAGCACACGGCTGCATTGAGCCTTCAAATTAAGCTACTAAATGTGCAAATGGGCTTTTTCCAATCTTATCTTTAAAATTACTTCGGCGGTTAGCTGAGTAAGTCACTGTGGTAATTACACAGAAGATTAGAGGGCTTATTTCCTAACCACATTATCCAACTTCTCTCTCTACATGAAAGGGCACCACCTCCAACACCAAACAGCAACACCACACTAAAGAGGCCAGGTAGTCTCCCTTTACCTTGCCTTGCACAATCAACGACTCTAGTGCCGCCAGGCTGCCAAAATGGAGTATCTGGACGCCCAGGGGTTCTCCGGGATTCGGCTCCAGACCTGTGAGCTCACCTCGGCCTGGATCCCCGTCGTGTCGTGCTAACTGGAGGCATGAGAAAGTGGAAACACCTGAACGGCGAGCACTGAAATCCAATCATCACCCCGGGGCCACAGGACATTTTATAACCGCCCGGGGCCTAATGGCCTGAAAGATCGCTCGCGTGAACTTCCGCGGTCTAAAATGCCGTCGACGACGATCGGTAAATACGTTCGGAAAGCGCGCGGATGGCTTCCTCGGAGGGTTGCGGCGGCTACGTCGCTTAACCCTCGCAAGCTTACTTTAAATCGCGTTTTTATTTTCCAGGCTGAAGCGACATGTGCCCGATTAACACAGAGCGGGCTTAAAATCCCAGTCCGTGCCTCCTGCCCGGAGCATTCGCAGCAGTGCTAATTTTTTTAAACACTGCAATTACATACCGCCAGACCTCCGGTTGGAAACTTAATTAAAAGGCCATAAATGGAACAAGTATGTTCTGTGTCGGACGGAAACTGCTGCCATAACGTAAGACGATTTCTCGCAGCCTGTCCTACAGCGGCTAAAAATTTAAACTGCCTCATTTTCGAACTGCAAAGCTCCGAAAGGGAAACGTCAACGGTCCACGTTTACCTCCGCTTTCAGTTTAACTTCAGTACATTCACTCTCCGGTGGCAAGACGATTCGCGCTTGCGGTTTGGATTTTTCGGGGGGGGGGGGGGGGGCGGGCGTATTTGAAAATAATGACGATAAATGCCACGACTGTCGCGGCTGGTAAGTGCTTACCTTGTGCCAGGCACTGAACTAAAAACCAGTGGAGATACAAGTTAATCAGGTTGGACACAGCCCACGTCCCACGTGGGGCTCACGATGTTAATCTCCATTTTACAGATGAGGGAACCGAGGCACAGAGAGGTGAAGTGACCTGCCCAAGAGCACACGGCAGACGTGTGGCGGAGTTGGGATTAGAACCCAGGTCCCCCTGACCCCCCAGGCCCCTGCCTCATCCACTTGGCCGTTGGGCTTCTCTGCGGTCGGCCTTCTCTGACGACACTCCCACCAAACCACGTCTTTCTTGCCCTGAGAGGTCAGGAAGTAAAGAACTCCTGAACGACTCCTGGTCTCTGTGCAAAATTCTATTTTCGGATTTAACTCTACATCTCGCAGCTCGTGGACACAGACGTTACGATGAAAGGGGGCATTGTCTCCTCCACCTCTGGAAGAAATCCGTCTTTCAGAACACACTCTTCCATCGTGTGAGGTCTCCATAAAGCTGTCTTCCGCGTCCGAACGGATGCAGCTGACAATGAGATTTTAAACCCCCACGTGGGCGCGCGTATGAAGCCGATGTGCGATCTCGACCCTCTGCCCACAGGCTCCTCTTTATATGCGGGCAAAAGGACACCTCGGCATAGCGACGGAGCATGAAAATTTCAGAAACTTCTTACTATTACCAACGGTCCTCACGTCCAACCGACCAAAACTGCAGAGTTGCCACTTGTCTTTTATGACACTATAATGAGCCTATCGTGAAAGCTACTTTTGCTCTTTCAGAGTTTCACCTACATTTGAGCATTTACTGTCGGAAGAGCAGTAAACCCTCCCCGGAGAAGGTTGGGAGAGTAATAATAATACTATACTATAGTAATAATAATAATAATAATAATAATGTTGGTATTTGTTAAGGGCCTACTATGCGCAGAGCACTGTTCTAAGCGCTGGGGTAGGTACAGGGTCATCAGGTCGTCCCACGTGAGGCTCACAGTTAATCCCCATTTTACAGATGAGGGAACCGAGGCCCAGAGAAGCGAAGCGACTTGCCCACAGTCACCCAGCTGACAAGGGGCAGAGCCGGGATTCGAACCCCTGACCTCTGCCTCCCCAGCCCGGGCTCTTTCCACTAAGCCACGCAGGTTCTTGTTGTGTGAGAGTACACACAACACAGTCAGCGAAGACGTTCCCTGCCCACATCAAGCTGTCAGTCTAGAGATCCTGAGTCGGGTTTTTGTTGGGTTTTTTATGGTATTTAAGTGCTTACTATGTACCGGGCACCGTACTAAGCACTGGGGCAGATCCAGGCTAATCAGGTTGGACACAGTCCGCGTCCCACACGAGACACACAGTCTTTAAAGCGAGACGAAAATATCAAGACACCTCAAAGAGGTTACCCACGAACACTTCCAAAAAACAACCGGTTTTAACTCGGATCTAAATCCCAGTTCAGCTGAAGTCCAAAAATATAAGTAGTACTGTGGGATTTTTCAAGTGTAGTAAACAAAGTGACCCATTCTCTCCCCACATCAAGTGCAGCATCTTCAATGTTTAATCCCCATTTTACAGATAGGTCACTGGGGCACTTACTCCCTCCTAGTTCGACTACGAGCCCCACGTGGGACGGGGACTGTGTCCGTCCTGATCATTTCATCAGGTGACCCTGCGCTTAACACACTAGGCCCAGAGTGAGTGCTTAATAAGAACCATAATCATTAATACAATCGGATCAGACGCGGTCCCTTTCCCATTTAGGGCTCACAATCTAGGGGAGAGAGACTCCGGGTGTTTAATCTGCATTTTGCAGAGGAGGAAATAACCCCCCTGGGTCTTCAAGTGACCTGCCCACGATTACGAAGCAGGATTAGAAGCCAGTTCTCTTGAATTCCAGGCCTGTGCTCTTTTCACTAGGCCACGCTGCTTCTCAAGTGTTCCCTCCTTGTAAGGTAAGAATATATGTGCCAGTGTGTATGCTTATATAAGCATCCGCCGTGTGTTCATCGCTTTCTTTGGCTCTAGGCCACTCTAACCCGCCATTTGGACCCTCACGTATGTTTGTATATCGGTGCCTGTCTTGTCTACCCATCTGATATTCTGTTTTTCCTCTGTAGCCCGGGATGGTCAGACCAGGTCGCGTCTTCAAAAAAAAAAAAAGGAAAAAAGAAAACCTCCGAGAGATGTTTTCTCAAGGACTTGGTCTTCTACAAATGCCTCTTCTGTAGGACTGGGATTTGTTTCTTCCCCTTAAATGATTTTACAAGGTATTCTCCGGACAGGAGTTAATCCCAGGATAAAGATATGTTAATGTCAGGGCCCGGCCAAGGGAAAGTAATTTGTAATTTCACAGGCTCCAGAGTTCACTGTTTGCATCAAAAAGAGTCTGCAGGAAACCAACCCTACTGGATAGGAGGGCAGGATTGGAGGCCAGAACAAAAAACGGCTCAGAAAAAGGATAACGACGGGCAGAGAGAGAGCGGCCATCTCTGACCCTTGCTTTCTCCACGTGCTGAACGGACCCCAGGCTGGGCCCTACTGAAGATTTAACAGAGGGGGCAGTTACCACACTCGCAGTCAAATAGATGGCATTTACTGAGCGCTTACTGCGTGCCCAGCACCGTACTAAGCCCTTGGGAGAATACGGGATAACGATACAGCAGAGTTGGCAGACACATTCCCCGCCCGAAGCGAACTGCCAGTCTAGAGGAAGTGGAAGGACTAACTGATTATGGGATTTAATTGTGGTACGTATTAAGGATTCAATGTTAAGCGCTGTACTAAGCGCTGGGATGGATACGAGATCATCAGGTGGGACGCGGTCACTGTCCCAGCCTAAGAAGGAGGGAGTAGAATTTAAACCCAATCGTCTCTGTGGGTCTGTTTACTGTTGTACTGTACTCTCCCAAAGCACTCGGTACAGTGCTGTGCACGCAGTAAGCGCTCAATAAATACGACTGAATTGAAGGAATGCAACCCCATTTTCCAGAGGAGGAACCTGAGGCACAATGAACTGAGCGTTCTGCGCACAATCAGTCCATCGTTTCTGTTGAACCGAGAATGCCCTGCGAGGCTCCTGCCCTACTGGGAAATTTAAATCTGCCAAGGGTCTTCAACCCAAACCTCCCCTTCCACATTTCACCCCCCAGATGAAACCCACCTAGAGACCCTGTCCTAACTTAGTCATCTCTTCTCCATCCGTCTTAGATGCGGGAGAAGAACAAGATGTTCCCCAGCCCTTGACACAGAGTGCGCGCATTTAACATCTTTCAATCACCCTAACGGAGCCTCCCTCTTTTTTCTTCCGACACGGAAGGCAATCAAGCAGGGGCCAGACAGGGACCAGGATAACGGTGGGAATCGAGGGCAGGAACGGCACCGGGAAAGAGGTGGAAAACGCGTCTTTCCTTCTCAGACGGGATACGGATATTTCCACTGCTTTCAAGCGTAAGTGTCTTATACATCTCGCTCACCTTTTCCTTCCCCAGGAACGATTCAGGTCGTAGAACTATTCCTTGAGCGCTGAGCCTTATCTAAATTGGATTTGAAAGACCAGTACGAGTCAGTAAAGGTTACCGGGCAATCACAAGGGGCTCATCAGCTGGACAAAGCATTTTGGGAAGAACGGCTCGAGCGTTTATTAGGTGTCGAGAGAATAATTCAAGCTGAAAACTGGACGGTCCCAATCCCCACATTTGAAAGCATTTGGGGAATTCGGGAGAGGGGTTTTCTGTAGGCTTTTTAGGGTTTAGCGTTGGGCTCCTTAAAAGACACAGGAAGATGGAATACCTGTTATACTGTACATCACCTTGACTCTGTTTATTTGCTATTGTTTTAATGAGATGTTCTTCCCCTTGATTCTATTTATTGCCATTGTTCCTGTCCGTCTCCCCCGATTAGACCGTAAGCCCATCAAAGGGCAGGGACTGTTTCTATCTGTTACCGATTTGTCCATTCCAAGCGCTTAATACAGTGCTCTGCACATAGTAAGCGCTCAATAAATACTATTGAATGAATGAACTGTACTCTCCCAAGCACTTAATACAGTGCTCGGGACGCAGTAAGCACTCAACCAATACCACTGATTGACCGATCTCTTCGTCTGTCGTCGCGGCCGGTTTTCACGAGTGAAATGAACGAGGTCGGCTTAATCGCGAAAAAAGTCAGCATGGCCACGGTCACACTGAGCTAGAGAGAAAACGATCCAACTGGAGAAAATGAGGGTTGCCATTTTAAAATTACTTTCATCACTCAACGGGGCAAAATAAACGTCCGCTATTACCCACCCATTTCGGCAACACCGCCGAGAACGGGGGCCCTACTGTCTACTGAAATTGACTAAGAGGTTAAACCCAACCTAAAAGCCCAAGATGAGGAAATTAAATTCACGAGAGAAAGCGCTCGAGAACTATTTTTCTATAATCGCCGTTGCTCGTGGCTGTGACCGTTAAGGCCAAAGTTTCTCAGTAATCGATTCCACATTTATTTAATTAAATAACCAAGCCGTTCATTAGGATAAAAGGGGGGTCCCCCCCCCCATCCCTACAGCTCCCCTGCAATTAGTGTCTTGCAGTTCAGTTCGCTCTTGTCTAACCTTCGGTTTTGTTCGTCAAGATTCATTTGCAGAAACCACATAAATACTTGAAACTACCCCACTTGGGTTCCCAGGTGGGGTGGGGAACCAGCAATCAAAAGGAGTATTTATTGAGCGCCTAGAGGGTGGAGAGCACTGTACTGAGCACTTGGGAGAGTGCAATAGTTAGGAGACATGGCCCATGCGTTAAGGGAGCTTAGAGGCTAGCTGGAGAAAGGCCCGGTGATGCCTAGAGGAATGGGATGGGCCAGTGTAATCACTTCACACCCCCCGCCATCTCAACAGTTCCACTGTGGGCAGGGAACATATCTACCACCTCTGCTATATTGTACTCTCCCCAAGCGATTAGTGTTCTGCACACAGTTATTCTTTTTTTTCCCCCCAAGACCCCCAACAAAACATGAATAACCGATTTGAAAACTGAGTGACAAAAATAGAAAAAATTACGCTTCAGATCCCCTTCCACCGGCCGAGGGAAATTCGTTGCGAACTTTGGAAAGAAAGCGCTTCGCGTCACCTGTAAATCTTACTTAAAAACTCCAGTGCAGATCCTTTGACTTAAAGCACCACTGTGTTTGCATTAGGGGGGCACTGTTTTAGAGATTTAGAATAAAACGATGATAAAAGGAGGAGTGCTGAAACATGAATATTTTTCCAAGACAACTCCATGACCGAGAGAGAAAAATGTCAGAGTACCATTTTCTGCCGATCGGGTCAAATCAAATTCAAGCACAGGCTTCATTAAGCGTCGTGTTTGGCCTCGTGGCGGAGGTAATTGGAAGTAATACGTGATGGCTATTGAAATGTTGAAACTTTAGGTCATTGCCTCACCCACACAATAAATATTTCCAGATGATTTTTAAAAGGAGAATTCACGTGACCTCGCATCCTGCCATTGTCTTCGGTTTTAAGGCATTTACGGTTACGGAGTTCGATCCTGGCAGCTGGTGTCTCGTAGGCTGACGTGGCTAATCGAGTCTGGCGCGTTCGCCCCGGGACTCTTCATGCATCGCGGAAAGCGAGACGTCTGGGGACGGACAGGGAAAAATGCTCCCCCCTCAGTCTCGCGCTGGTTCTGTGGTGCCTCGGGGCCGTTCGGCTTTTTCTCGGCCTACGCTACGGCAATTCCGGGGGCCGAAAACCTTTTCGT
Source organism: Ornithorhynchus anatinus (assembly GCF_004115215.2). Lineage (NCBI taxonomy): Eukaryota > Metazoa > Chordata > Mammalia > Monotremata > Ornithorhynchidae > Ornithorhynchus > Ornithorhynchus anatinus. The sequence goes on from NC_041747.1 coordinate 27,534,807, forward strand.
GTTGAACGTTTAAAATCGGTTTCGTTTTTCCTTCGGGAAGAAGGTAAATTGGACAGTTATGGAAACGGCAGTGAGTGTCGCGGACAGTGATATCGGGGGCAGGGATGCTGAACATACAGTTGCCCAGCTCAATACCCCATTAAACCACTGGGCCAGTTCAACAGGCCAAGCGCGCCATTAAAATGGCGGTGACGGCAGGGGTCGGGGAACTCCCATATAAGCCGAGCAATCCTGTCAGGCCTGATCAAGTCAGGCAGATACTACGACTACTACTACTAATAATAATAATAATGTTGGTATTTGTTAAGCGCTTACTATGTGCCGAGCACCGTTCTAAGCACTGGGGTAGACCTAGGGGAATCAGGTCGTCCCACGTGGGGCTCACAGTCTTAATCCCCATTTTACAGATGAGGGAACTGAGGCCCAGAGAAGTGAAGTGACTCGCCCACAGTCACACAGCCGACAAGTGGCAGAGCTGGGATTCGAACTCATGAGTCCTGACTCCAAAGCCCGGGCTCTTTCCACTGAGCCACGTACTAATAACAATAATAAAAGCAATAATTACCGAGGTATTTGTTAAGCCTTTACTATGTGCCAAACACTGTACTAAGCACTGGGTTAGATACAATATGAGCTGATTGGACCCATTCCCTGTTCCACATGGGGCTCCCAGTCAAAGGCGGAGGGAAAACAGGTATCTCGCCCCCGTTTCCCAGATGAGGAAACCGAGGCCCGGAAGACAAGGGACTTGCCCAAGGTCACACATCAGGCATGTGGAGGATCTGGGATTCGTGTTCAGGTCTCCTGTTTCCCAGGCCCATGCTCTCTCTACTAGGCTTCACTGCTCCTCCCAACCTGATAATCCCGTCCCCTGACTGGAAGTGAAGCCTATTCCACCCAGCAGTAACGTCGTCATCATCAGTCATATTTCCCGAGCGTCTACCATGGGCGGAACGCTGTACTAAGCGCTTGGGAGAGTATAATACAGCAGAGCTCGTAGGCGCGTTCCCTGGCCACAGCCAGTCGTGCTAGCCTTATTACAATTGTTCATTCATTCAACAGTATTTATTGAGCGCTTACTATGGGCAGAGCACTCTACTAAGCGCTTGGAACACACAATCCGGCAACAGATAGAGACAATCCCTGCCCAATAATGGGCTCACAGCCTAAACGGGGGAGACAGACAGCAAAGCAGAACTGAACAAAACAAAACAAGACAACATCATCAAGATAAACAGAATCATGGAGCTACACACCTCATTAACAAAATAAATAGGGTAATAAATAATATATACAAATAAGCACAGTGCTGAGGGGAGGGGAAGGGGGAAGAGCAGAGGGTGGGAGAGGGCCAGTTAGTCTGTTATTTCTACCCTGTATGTCTTTCTTCCCCCGACCCGCCCCCCCCCGTTAGATCGAAAAATCCCCTGGGGCTCAAGTACTAGGTTGGAATCAGTTTTCATGCATTTCTCCCCAGTGCTTTAATTCAGGGCTTTACACATCACGAATGCTTAATAAATGCTGTTTCTACTATTACTATCAGCGTTACTATTCTACCACCACCGATGCGGGTCCGAGAACAAGGCTAGATTGAGAAACACGGTAGCCCATTACACCACGGATTTCCCTCCTGGCCTGGAAATGACAAATTTTAGTAAAAATGGTCTAAAGTCATATAGAGAGCCAGATAACTCACAATAATACCTAGGGGAGCTATCTGTCCTACAAGTTGTTAATGCGGTTCTAATGACTTGATCGATTCTTCGGCGCCTTTTTCCAACACCAACGGAACCGCGGCTTTGGCGGTGACCATTTTGAAGACATGAATGCACTCTTTGCTCTTCTTCACCCTTCCAGTTCGGTAACAGCTCCCATTTTCCCCACCCCGAATATCCCTCAGGATCAGATTTCCCCTTCTGCTTCAAATTGTAATTTGGAGTCTTCTTTAATCCCACATTATCCTCTGAGGATCATATTCAAAACATTACCCCCCAGACATTACATTTCCATTTTAGCCTCCAACTCAGGGAATCCAAAATAGATTTTGAAAAGATTCTACCCGTCTGAATCCCCTTCACCACCGACGGCTATCGAACCGTCTCTAAGGGTACGATGAAGCGTCGATTCACGAACTGCAACTGGTTCTCGACCCGACCCCGTCCATTCTTAAAATCGGATTCGGCAAATACCTTTTCTCGGACCGTTACCCAGGCTTCCGATTTCAGAGCCAACGGGTTCATCAACCTAACGATGCCCTGTGGTCGGCTGGAGCTGCACTGTCTGGCCAAAATAATTCTTTCCAAAGAACAGGTCCTTGTTTTCGGTAGAACGTTCCCCAGTTCCCTCATTACATCCTGGCCAAAGCGCAGAGTGAAAACACTATTTGTTCAGTTGGCATTTCACGTAAACAGTTATCAAGGCCAATATTTTTCGAACTATTACCTCGCCAGATCAGTCACCTGGGCTGGGCTTTTCCCTTAAAACAAACACTGTCGGCTAACTAAACAAGCCTTTGCCCCTTCAAATTAAGTGAACGCGTCTAGAGTTTTGCATCCCGACCTGTTCTGATTACCACGTACATCCGTGGCTGCGTGAGCACGACGACACGGTAAAGGGCGGGAGAGGGACAGAACTTCCATTCAGTCACTGAGCGCTTAGCTGCGTGCTGCGAATCTTGGGGAGAGTACGCTACAATAGAGTCGGTAGATACGATCCCTGCTCTCAAGCCGCTTGTCCTAAAATCACTTTCTTTCTTACTCGACTAGTAGCAGAAGAAAGAGTAAACATTAAGCGCTCACCGCGTGTAGAGCGCACTAAGCATTTGGAAGAGAGCACGCAGATGGGGATTAGACACGCTCCCCACGTCTCGGGATTCCTCAAAATCTACGAGACTCACAATCCAAGAGACTCGCCTGCAGTCCAGTAGCTAAATCTGTTGTATCGTACTCTCCCAGGCGCTCAGAACAGGACTCCGCACATAGTAAGCACTCAATAAATACCGTTGATGAAGATGATGAAACTACCACGGGAACAGGAACTTCAGGAGTTTGCACCGAAGATAAATATTAAAAAGGAATGGTGACATGCCATTCACCTAGAAGCCGAAGGGAAGAATCATACAACTTCAAAATCCCCTCTGACCTGACAACTCGGATTTTAAATGATTGCCTTATGTCTGATGAAGGGAGAAAGTACTGCAAGACTTAAGTATTAACAAATTCAAACTAATTGCAAAAATTAGCGTGAAAAGCTCCTTACCAGATTAGCCATATAAATTGTCAGCAGGCCTCTCCTGTGGGGGAGAAAAAAAAAAAACAGAACAAGTTTTAGTATCACTTTTGCTTCATCAGTGCAGATTAATACCAGGTCCAAGAAAACCGAAAAGAACCACACAGGTCTCGAGGCAAGATCCTAGATGCCCCGGAAAAAAGATTCACGGTGTCTTCACAGTTCTGAATTGAGGTTTCTTGGTTTGGTTCCTAAAAGGTTTCCGGAATAATCGTTTCTGGCGATTCATTCGCTAGTAAACGATAGAGCATCTACCGCGAAAGGAGCAGGGTACTAGATGCTCAAGAGAATACAATAAAAGTATCCATCATAATCTCACTGTGTTTCTGTACCTGAAGCACCTTATACGTACATTAGCATTGTAGAGGGAATTGATTTTGCTACGGACTTAGAGATAAACTGAACTGTCGGCCGCTACAGATTCGTTCCCTGTAAAAGACTCTTGAATTGGTTGAGAATTTCTGATGCGGAACCACAATTGCAGACCCACCGAACAATCTTTAGAGCTGAGGCCCTGTAGACAGGAGCCCCCTCCCTCCGTCGTTTTTGTGCTATCTTCCCCTTAACCCTTTATCGTAGAGAGAACAGTTGGCAGCATAATATTGTGTTAACCCATAAATTTTCGAGAATACAACTGTCAGATTGTATTTATTAATTAAGATTCGCCAAAATTAAGACACAGCCCATATCTTTTTTTTTTTTTTTTTAATGTATTTAAGCGTTTACCATATGCCAGGCACCGTGCTGAGCTTTGGGGAAGATACAAGTTAATCAGGTTCGGAGACCGTCCCTGTCCCCACTGCGCTAAACGCACGGTAGAACATAATAACAGCAAGGCATATTCCTGGCACTGAAGAAGCGTCAACCAGTGAAATTTCCTGTGCACTTACTGTGCGCAGAGCACTGTACTAAGCACTTGGAAAGCACAATTCAGCAACAAAGACAATCGCTGCCCTCAACGGGCTCGCAGTCTAGAAGGGGGGAGCCAGACATCAAAACAAGTAAACAGGCGTCAATAGCATCAATAAAAATAGAATTATAGAAATATATACGTCAAAACAAGTAAACGGGCATTAATATAAATGAACAGAATTACAGATATGCACATATATACACAAGCGCTGTGGGGCGTGCGGGGTAGAGCAAAGGGAGTGAGTCGGAGCAACGGGGAAGGGAGGGGAAACGGAGGAAAAGAGAGGCTTAATCTGGGAAGACCTCCTGGAGGAGGTGAGCCTTCAGTAGGGCTTCGAAGGGGGGGAGTGCGACTGGCAGATTTGAGGAGGGAGGACACTCCAGGCCAGAGGCAGGATGTGGGCCAGGGGTCGACGGCGGGAAGGCGAGAAGGAGGCCCAGTGAGGAGGTGAGCGGCAGAGGAGCGGAGTGTGCGGGCTGGGCCGGAGAAGGAGAGAAGGGAGGTGAGGTAAAAAGGGGGCAAGGGGATGAAGAGCTTTGAAGCCAAGAGTGAGGAGCTTTTGCTTGATAAGGACGTTGACAGGCAACCACTGGAGATTTCCCAAGTAATGTTCCACTCAAATTCAACTGAAAGATGCTTAAGACACCACTGGTCTATTCATTATGGCTTATTTCCCGGAAAAAAAACAAAACCCAAACTTTATGGTATAACATTGTGTCACATTCCCAGGAACTCAAATCTAAAAATAGAACAAACGTCGAGTTAGTACCAACAGAAATCCGTTCTGTTATCCTGAGATTGTATGATCAAAAATAGGCTCGGCTGCAATACGAGAACAAGACCGCGACGTTTTTGAGCCAAGTGGGTAAAGAGTATTTATCGCTTTGGTCCTTGCCATTAACCATCAACACGAGAGGGGCTTAATCCCGGCGGATGCCATTTGAGAGGAATTATCGACTACAGTGAGAGTTCCGCTGACGTGTTACAGGAGAAAGGAGCGGATTTCCACTTTCCAAATCGAATCGTCCCATTATATTGTCATTTAAAATCTCCAATCCAGATTGGAAGCTCCTCCCCGTTAGACTGCAAACTCCTTCAAGGGACGGAGCACATCTACTTACTCTACTGTATTCATTCATTCGATCGATAGTATTTATTGAGCGTTTACTATGTGCAGAGCACTGCACTAAGCGCTTGGTAACAGATAGAGACCATCCCCGCCCTTTGACGGGCTTACAGTCTAAGCGGGGGAGACGGACAGACAAGAGCAATAGCAATAAACGGAATCAAGGGGATGAACATCTCATTAAGACGATAGCAAAGAAATAGAATCAAGGTGACGTACAGCTCATTAACAAAATAAACAGGGTAATGAAAATATATACAGTTGAGCGGACGAGTAGGGTGCTGAAGGGAGGGGAAGGGAGAGGGGGAGGAGCAGAGGGAAAGGGGGGAAAAGAGGGCTTAGCTGAGGGGAGGTGGAGGGGGCTCAGAAGAGTGCTCTGCACGCACAGAATAAGTGCTCAATGAATTCCACTGATCAGCAGTAGTCACTTCCCTGGCTAAACCGGGTAAATACGTCCAACAAAAATAGCTTTGCTTTCTATAGAACACCATGCCAGATAAAAACAGTATTTAGGCTTTCCCACCAACAAAATTAGCAGACAATAATCAGTGAGAGAGCATTTTTACAATCTGATTTATGGACTTCTGGCATATCACTCGCGGGTAAGTCTTCTAAATATTTAACCACCTAAGGCGCTTTTCCAAGACCCCTTTCCTCGCGGTCTTGTACTGGCCCCTGACTGGCTCTCGGCGCTCTGGATACCTCTTTCTTTTTTTCCACATTATCCGTTAAGCCCTTACTCTTTAATTTAATGATGGTATTTGTGAAGCGCTGACCGTGTGCGAAGCACTGTTCTAAGCGCTGGGAGGATACGAGGTGATCGGGTGGTCCCACGTGGGCTCACGGTCTTCATCCCCATTTTCCAGATGAGGTAACTGAGGCCCAGAGAAATGAAGTGACTTGCCCAAAGTCACACAGCTGAGAAGTGGCAGAGCCGGGATTCGAACCCACGACCTCTGACTCCCAAGCCCGGGCTCTTTCCACTGAGCCACGCTGCTTCTCTTTACCAGGCACTGTGGTAAATGCTGGGGTAGATAAAAGCTAATCAGTTTGGATACAGTTCCCGTCCCGCGTGGGGCTCACAGTTTTCAACCCCATTTTACAGATGAGGGAAGTGCAGCCCAGAGAAGTGAACCGATTTGCCCAAGGTCCCACAGGAGACGAGTGGTGGAGCCGGGATCGGAACCCAGGTCCTTCTGACGCCCAGGCCCGTGCTCTGCCCGCTAGGCCATGCTGCTTCTCTCTAGCTTACGCTAGAACGGGATAGTCCAACCCTGGCGCAGGCCAGCAATCCCGCACCTGGCTCGAACTTCCACCTCCCCGCCCGAAAGATCGTAGAGGAGGACGCGAACCAAGACCCCTCTGGAAAATTCAACTCCTCCCCGCACCTCCAGAAGAACCTGGATTCCCCAGTCCCCTGCCAGTTTCTAAAGGCGGCGTGCCAGAAAGGCAGTGAAGTGACCCAGCCTCTCCGACCCCTCCCGAAGCTCGGACTGTGTCCAACCTCCCTGATGGAAATAATAATAATGATTATGGTAAGCGCTTACTACGTGCCAGGCAGTGTTCTGGGCGCTGGGGTGGATACAAGGTAATCAGATGGGACACGGCCCCTCTCCCGCATGGGCCTCACGGTCTTAATCCCAATTTTACAGATGAGGTAACCGAGGCAGAGAAGTTAAAATGACTTGCCCAAGGTCACACAGGAGACATGTGGCAGATTAGCTTCTATCTACCCCAGCGCTTAGGACTGCGCCTGACGCACAGGAAGCGCTCAACAGGTAACATAAAGGAAAAACAAACTCAAAGAACCATGGAGAGTCAACTTCCTGCTCGGGTTAGAAATGAACAAATTAGGAGAGAACCAGACGTCTCAGTCCCAACCACGAAACTGAACCTCGACGCTGCTCTCATGCTCTGATCCTGCCCCACGGGAAGCCGGCCACGGAGTTCCACCGGGAATGATAACACGTTCTCCGGAATAAAGACAGACCGGTGTTTAATAGTCCTCCCGCGGCTAAGCTGGATGTTACCAGAGCTTTCCCGCCCAGTTACTCGGATCACGCTTCTTTGTGAAACACATTATTTTCAGCATCCCTGGAAACCACATCAAGGCCCCGTGGGGATCCAGCAGGGATGCGATTAAGGCCCGCCCTCTGTCTACGAGTCGGGAAGGGTTCACGGAGTACGGCGAGTTCTGGGCGAAAATGCTAATACTACTAAATTAAATCCTTTCTTTTTCCTTTTTAACCACAGTAATTGAAGTCTGCGGGGTTGATAATTCCATCAAGAGAGTTACGGTTTCACTTTTAAATGAGGCTTAAAAGGTTTTAAAAATCAGGATCACCACTGTGCTTCAAGGGGCTTGGTGTCCCCTGCTCTCCTCTTGTCTCCAATTCCTTTTGACTGGGGTTCTACCGTTTACAGAAAGCTTTGTGTTCCTCTCAATCAACTCCCTGCTTGCCAGAAAAGAGGGGGTACGGACGACAAGGAGGCAGTCTGCCTCTCCGCAATCAAACACGGCCCCCAGGAGCTTAAGGTTGAGGGAGTTTAGAGTCACGTCGGAACGGAAAAGTAAATAGTTTGGAGGGGAAATTAGGAAAATGGGAGAAATCAGAGTCCAGCATTCTCACGAAAAACGACATGGGGAGCCTGCTAACTTCAACGGACGCTGTGACTCTGCAACACTAACCGGAAGGTGACATACAGGCCGAAATGAAATAAGAATGAAATTAAAAAAAAAGAAATCAAAAAAATCCGAGCATTTCACCAAATCAATTTATCGAGTGCTCACCGTGCGCACGTGTACCAGGTCATTGGGAGAGGACACAAAACACAGCTGATAGACACATTCCCCGCCCACTAGGAACTTACAGTTTTAGAAATGATTCAGTGTTCGGTCAGTGGTATTTACTGCGTATCCGTTGTCTGCGGACCACCGAACATGCCTCGTGTTCTCCTAAGTAGTTAGCGCAGTACTCTGCACACAGTAGGCGCTCAATAAATACGACAATGAATGAGTTAACCGGGCGCTGATCGGTTGGCACTGATTGACTGGGTGAAGCGGGGCTGATGAGTAAAAGGGGGAGAAGGGAAGGAGACCCCTGAAACGGTCGACCACATCTATTGACTCGGCGCTCACAGTGTTCTTGTACCAAGAGAATAAGTAGACGTGATCCCCGCCACAAAGTCAAAGGTCAGGAGTCGCTACTTCCTGCAGAAGGAGACGTGTCATCGATAATATTTATTGGGCATTTCCTGGGGAGGTTTCTGAGGAATGGAGAGACGGAAGCTCCGTCGCATGCCAGAAAGACGATCCGAGGCCGGCCGCCTTGGACGGAGAGGACGACCATACCGCTCGTTGGGACGGTGAGGGTAGGACAGGTCGCCTGTGGAGGCGACCTGACCACTCTGAACGTCGGACAGGTCGGCGTTAGCGAGGAACTGAGGGCCACACCGAGATGGCGGCCTTGTGGGACGGGGAGATGGGCCTCGGGAGAGATGAGGAGTCCGGCTGCAGGCACGCTGAGCTTAAGTTATCGATGGGCCATCGGTGTGGACGTGTCCTGGAGGCAGGAGGAAATGAAAGGCTGCAGTATTTACAATTCACCTGCCGATCAATCACAGGTTGAGCCTCCACCGCGTAACGGCGCGGCACCGAACCGAATGTTCCGACAAGGTAAAGAGCGAGACACAGGAGCTGGCCATTTAATGGCAAGAATGAACCTTCGTTTGTGACGGGAGATTCGTCCGTTGATTTTGCTTCTGGCCTGGAATGTCTTTCCCCTTCATATCTGCCAGGCAATTATTCTCTCCGCCTTCGGAGCTTTAGTGAAGGCACACCTCCTCCAAGAGGCCTTCCCTGACTAAGCCCTCATTTCCTCTTCCCCTCCTCCCTCCGCATCACCCTGTTCTGCTCCCTTTTCTCACCCCCAGGCCCACAGCACTTCTGTCCATATCTGCAATTCATTTATTCATATTAAAGCCTGTCTTCCACTCTAGACTCCTTATGAGCAGGGAACGGGTCCGTTTTACTGTTGTGCTGTACTCTCCCAAGTGCTTAATGCAGAGCTCCGCGCACAGTAAGCGCTCGATAAATCCGACTGATGGATTAGTACAGCGCTTGGCACGTAGTAAGCCCTTCGTAAATACCATACAAGGTAATCGGGTTGGACACAGTCCCCATCCCACATGGGGCTGTCTTAATCTCCACGTTACTGCCGAGGAAACTGAGGCCGAGAGACGTGAAGCGATTTGCCCAAGGTCACCGAGCAAACGCGTGGCAGAGCCGGGATTAGAACCCATATCCTCCGACTCCCGGGTCCGGGATCTTTTCCATCAGATGGTGCTGCCTTCCTTATGAGCCCATCGCCGATCCTCTCCGCCACGTGCTTCTTAAAGGGTGAGCCCCTGAGGAGGGAGTCTCGCCCTCAACCCTGAACCCTTGCCCAGTGCTCAATACACAGTAGGCTCTTCGTGTGGGTGGGGAACACGTCTACCAACTCTCTTATAGCGTACCCTCTCATGCGCCTAGTACAGTGTTCTGTTCCCAGTAAGCGCTCAATAAATACTATTGATCGGTTAATATTTGTACTGCGATCGCCGCGGTCCCTGCGTCTGAACGGATTCGAGGAAAGGGGAAGGTTCACGTGGACTCTCGATCGAATCTCCCTTTTTTTCTTTTCAAATGGCATTTGTTAAACGCTATGTGCCAAGCACTGCACCAAGCACTGGGGCAGATACAAGATACTCACGTCTAAGTCCTACATGGGGCTCACTGTCTTAATCTCCATTTTACAGATGAAATCACTGAGGCACAGAGAAGTGAAGTGACTGTGGGACTGGGAGCTCGACACGGGCAGGGATGTGTCTATTTCTCGCTTTACTGTCTCTCCCAAGCGCTTAGTACAGTGCTTTGCACACAGTAAGAACTCAATAAACATGATTGAATGAATGACTGAATATCCCCCTCAAGACCGTAAGCTCTTCACGGGCAGGGAACGTGCCCGCTAATTCTGCTGTAGTGTGCCCTCCCAAGCGCTCAGCACAGTGCTCCGCACATAGACAGTGCTCAATAAATACCACTGATTGTTTGATTGATCCCGCGGGGTGAGCCGAGCTCCGCCCGGCCCCCGTCCAAGACTTCGGAGCAGCTGGAAAGGGACGGCGCCCAGCCCGCGGCGGAGACAGACCGCGGAGAGGATTGATTTAAGATGTGCTCGGTGCCCGGTTACTGGGGGGAGGACTACCGAATTCAATCGCTCCGGAGCGAAAATCTGGATTCAAACTACACATGGCTTTAATATAGTACCGTTTACGTTCCCGATGAAAATGCAGGTGGCAAGTCGCCCAAAAATGCGGCCACGTATTCTGAAGGGACAAATAGCGTTTATTAAGTTGCGTGTTATGGGGTATTCTGTCATGGCTACCTTACTTTATTGGTCTCACATGGGTGGGTGCCTTCATTTCGTATGCCGTAATTAAAAACTCCCTCTCCTTAATTTAAATGAAGGGGATCACAAGAAGGCACGGTGAGAATTGGGAGCGGGGAAAAGGACTTGTTTCATTCCTGACAGATTTCGGTTACCTTAAGGAAAATCAGAGTTCTTTAAAAAAAAAAATAAAATAAGGGGGTGGAGGGAGTCAGAAGGGAAGTTAGCTTGGGCTCTGGTTTTACGGACAACACGGCTAAGAAGCTAAAAATAACAGCCTCGAATGATTCTTCGGACAGGATTCGTGGTTTTGGAAAAACAGGAAGAACTTTCCTCCCACCCCCCGCACCACTCCCTGTCCCCACCTTCTCCCCCCCACAACCTCACTATAAAATATACCACTTAATAAATGACACACTAAATCAAACACGTAAATCGCAAATAGCTCAACCATGAAATAATCAAATCAAGACATTTTCTTCCCAACAGCAGTGAGACACCAGATACCAAGAAACCCAACAATTCTAGATTTAAAACGGCGATTGGTTCCCTGAAATAACAAAAGCGCTACAGTTGATGTTTAGGTTATAGTTAATCTCTCACACCCACCAATTTCCTACTGACAGCTGGAGTCCACAGTTAAACCCTGGTGCAAAAGTTCACTTAAAGAAACAAGAGCCACTAGGTTTTCAAAATAGGGAGGGCCAACACCTCAGACTTAAGCCGGGACCGTCGGGTCGGAGCAAAAGCAGCCAACGAGAGCTTGGGACTGTCCCGATTCTTAGAATTTCACTTCAGTGCTGCGAAGCCATCCGTCTTCAGTCACTCTTGCCCCGTAGGAGACTGAAAATCCGCATTTCTAAAATTCGCAGGGCCAGGCGGAGGAGCGACGACAGTGTACACTGACTGCGGCTGTATCATCTTCCACCGGCTCGGGTCCACGCAACGGCCCGGTGGACGTTGGTCTGCACGCGGTCTGGTGGAAACGGCTTGGGCCCGGGTTCTAGTCCCCGTTCTGCCGTCGCCCTGCTGCCTGACCTCGGGCAAGTCGCGGAACCTCCCTGGGCCTTGATTCCCCCCGTCGTAAACGAGGAAACGGATGGGGAGCCCTGTAGGGGCCGGCAACTGGGTTCATTCATTCATTAGCATCGAGCGCTCGCAGTGCGTGGAGCATCCTACTAAGCGATTGGGAGAGTACCACACAACAATAAACAGACACAGTCCCTGCCCACGACAAGCTTACGCTCTACACTCTAAACTACCTTGTATTTACCCTGGAGCAAAGCACACCGCTTGGCCCACGGTAAATGCTTAATGCCACGATCGTTACAAATCCTATACGACAAGGAGATAACGTGTAAAACCGGAGTTATTAAAGGGTGCTGTTATAATGGGTGATATAATGAGTCTCCTGTTGGGAGTGATGGACAAGTCGATGTCTCCACCGTAACCTGGGACCCAAACAGCTAGAGGCGGCAGGAACTGATAGCATTAGCAAAGGGTTGGGAGTCAGGAGACTCGAATTCTAATCCCGGTTCCTCCCCCGCCTTTCGGGGTGACCTCGGTTAGGTGAGTTAGCTTCTCCCGGCCTCGGTATCCTCACTCGATAAATAGGAATAATATGGTCCGATCGCAAGACGAGATCACCGATTTGACAGCACTTTGGGAAAAAGCGGTTGGGGGAAAAAGGGAAAATATCTACCAACTCTTTTGGCCGGGGTAGATACAAGTTAATAGGGTCGGACACAATCCCTGTCCCACATGGGGCTCAGTGCCTGAATTCCCCTTTTATAGACTGTGAGCCCCAAGTGAGACGGGGACTGGGGCTTACAGTCTATAAAATGGGAATTGAGACTACGAGCCCCATGTGGGACAGGGATTGTGTCCAACACGACTACATTCGCTCAATCGTATTTATTGAGCACTTTACTGGGTGCAGGGCACAGTATGGGAAAGTACGATACAACAATAAACGGTGACATTCCCTGCCCACAGTGAGCGACAGTGTATCTGTACCCCAGGGCTTAGGACAGTGCCTGGCACTTAAATACCATAAAATAAAAAATGCCACTGCAAGGCAATATATGAGAAAATATCACGGGTTCGGAGAACTGAACGGACTTTGCTAGATCATGAGATCCTTAAGAGGGGTCGGACTCGCCTCTAGACTGTAAGCTCATAGTGGGCAGGGAATGCGTCCGTTTATTATTATTTTGTACTCTCCCAAGCCTTTAGTAAAGTGCTCTGCCCACAGTACGCGCTCAACAAATACAACTGAGTGTCAAGGTCTGAACTTCCCCTTCTAGACTGTGAGCCCGCCGTGGGCAGGGATTGGCTCTCTCTATTGCTGAATTGTACTTTCCACTTAGTACAGTGCTCTGCATACAGTAAGCGCTCAATAAACATGAATGAATGAATGCCTGGACCCTCTCCGGCCCGAAACCCGACCCGACTCCCCAGATTCGGAGCCCAGCCTGCACGAATCCAAGTCGTGCAAGATTTCTTGGCGTGGGCTGAGCAAGCTTTGAAGGCAGGTGGCCCCGCAACCGCCGGCGGAGCCCTTGGCGTGATCCCTTGGCGGGCTCCGCGGCCTGGGACGGGCAACGGGGTCAACTCCAATTAGACGGTCCCCTTGGTTTCGGGCCTCCAGTGGGTGGGAAGCCTCGTCAAAATTTCAGGAAGCTTTTAAGGATGTTTTCGCTCTGTCGCTCACTCCCTCACCCACAGGAACACCGACAGCAGGAAGGGGAAAGAGAAGTGGTGAACCCCCTTCCCTCGGCTCGGACCCAACTTCACCCTGCCCGGCCCTTACGGTCGGGGCCACCGGCGCCTCCGTCTCAGCCGAGCGGCGTCCAATCTGCCCTCTGTCATTTCCCTGTCTCCCACCTTCAGAGCCTGCTCCGGTGTTGAAAAGCTCTTCTTCTACCCGCCTGAACACTCCAGTCAAAAGTAGTAAGTGCTTCGGATTCTCTTTAAAGAAAAGACACAGATCCTGCTCTCGAGGAGTCTACCGTTGGAATTTATAGAAAACCTTCGCCTACGAAATCTCACGGTATTTTAACATCAGCCCCTCAAAATTGGGGGCAGGTTCATCACTATGTGGACAGCTGACGAGTCTTGAAAAAATCACAAGAAGCCCGAGGGAGCACGTGCATGCGGATTTCCTATTTCTCTGTCGGATATTATAAGGGGATTTAAAAGGTCGAACGTTCAGAACAAACAAGGGGAGACATCAAAACGTGAAATGCTTTCAAGAAAAGTATTTTTTGCGGGAGGTAATTAAGAACCAAATCCCTTTTTGTGCACGCTGAAAAGACGGCGGCAAAATAAGGGGATAGAAAGCGAAAAAGGATGACACGGGTGGACAGATTCTTCCCCTCTCAAAAACGATGGCATCTCTGTTCAAAACGAGCCTCGGGCGGAGAGGAACTGTCTGTCGGTGGCGGGCACGGCGTCACTCACGTTCCCGCTGAGGCCCAGAGCGTAATGGCTGAGTAGGCGGGGACGGGAGCGGGCACACGGCGAAGTGCACGCGTGGTCGTGCCCCACGTTTGCCAGCTCTAGAACCAACTGGGACCAGAGGCAGCGTGGATTAGTGGAAAGAGCACAAGCCTGGAAGCCAGAGGACCTGGGTTCTAATCCTGACTCCACCACATATTAGCTGTTCGATGGTGGGCAAGTCACTTCACTTCTCTGTGCTCCCTCATTTGCAAAATGGGGGTTCAATACCTGCGCCCCCTCCTATTTAGACTGTGAGCCCCGTGTGGGACCTGATTATCTTGCATCAACTCCAGCTCTCAGTGCTTGACACCGAAAAGCCTCTTAACAAACTGTACGTTCCAAGAGCTTAGTAATAATAATAATAATAATGTTGGTATTTGTTAAGCGCTTACTATGTGCCGAGCACCGTTCTAAGCGCTGGGGTAGACACAGGGGAATCAGGTCGTCCCCCGTGGGGCTCACAGTCTCAATCCCCATTTTACAGATGCGGGAACTGAGGCACAGAGAAGTGAAGTGACTTGCCCACAGTCACACAGCCGACAAGGGGCAGAGCTGGGATTCGAACTCATGAGCCCTGACTCCAAAGCCCGTGCTCTTTCCACTGAGCCACGCTGCTTCTCCTAGTACAGTGCTCTGCACATAGTAAGCGCTCAATAAATACGACTGAATGAACAAAAGCACAATTATTACTATTATTATTAGAACAAATGTCTCCTGATTCCCAGAGCGGGGCTCTCCTACCGCTGCGACTCTCCTACAGCCCTCTCGACTGTACGTTCCCTGTGGGCGGGAATTTCATCTCAATTTCATCGTACTCTCCCAAGTGCTTAGCAGAGTGCTCCGCATGCAGCAAGCGCTTCAATAAATACCACCGACTGATTGACCGATTTATCTACGGGCTGATTCTTTCAGCATTTATACAGCGCTTCACCCTGCCAAAACCCCTGAAGACACAAAGCTTCTTTTTTTTACAACTTTAAGAGGCAGGTTGAAATTCTTCATCTAAAATGAAAAGCCCGTAGGACTTGCCCGTTAACGCTACAGCCAAGAAAGCCAGTCCCGTCCCCAAGGGAACAGCCGATTCACCAGATCACGTTGCTATTTTGTTTAAAACTCCCTTGAGGACCCATATTGAAGAAACAATTACGGATGTGCACAAAATCCATTTTTTAAGACAATGTATTCGTTGCCCACTCCTCATGCCCGACCCCCTCAGCCCCCTCCCTGCCCCCACAGAGGCCTTCAACTGAAACACTGTTGTTGAAACTTGGCCTAGAGCTAAATTTTTACAACCAAATTACAAAACCTCATGTTCGGGGCTTTATTACTGCAGCAGTAACAACACAACCTTAACTCTAGCAAGGAGACAGGCGCCGCTATAATGTTAACTGCCAATATGTAAACATTAATTCGGCCTTCGGAGCAATTGGGCAGAACAGGGGCGAGGGTGAGGGGGGGGCCTAAAAAAAACAAGTAGAAAAAAGGTCCCCTTCACAGTGACTTGAGAATTGTACTCGAATTATTGGCCGTTTTATGTTACAATATGATCTGCTGTCATTAAATGAGTAGTGTATAAATTATATAAGCAACCATTGAAAAGCACCGGGTTTGCGTCTAATTGGATAAAAAAAAAAACTGGAAATTTCTGCAAGGTTCAATCCTTGCATGCACAGAGTCTTCGTTTTCCTACCTACAGAATTGTAATTCAATTTGCTATCCACATTCTAAGCGGTGCCCTAATACCGGTGAAGGAAATTAACTTATTATTACATAATAGGTACAGTCACTTTTGGTAATAAGGAACAGGGAGGTCAGAGAAATGAAATCCACGAAGGATCCCAAGACCTTCACTTCGGCATTTGGTTCCCACCTTCCTGCCCAGGGTTAGTCCCAGGCCCCTTCATAAGTGCCAAAATGGATTCAATCAAATTACGCTTGGAAAATCAAGGAAATAAAATGGCCCCCAAATAAAAGGGAGCTTGGATTATCCGTCTGATCCCCAAATGATTAGCTCCTGAATCTTCTATTATATCACTGTGTTCTAGAGCACCGTTATCCTGGAGAAGGGAAGTTTAGCCTTGTCCAGATTTCTTCTCAGAGATGTAGTGAGAGTGGGGTAAATTTTCTTAAAAATGGGTTTAGGCATTTACTAAGGGGAAGCCTTTTTTGTTTCGTTTTGTTTTTTAATGGTATTTTTTTTAAGTGCTTACAATGTGTCAGGCACTGTACTAAACACTGGGGTAGATAGAAGGAAATTCGGGTCCATGTCCCCATGGGGCTCACAGTCAATCCCCACTTTAGGGTCACTGAGGCACAGAGAAGTTAAATGACTTGCCCAAGGTCACACGGCGGACAAGTGGGGAAACCGGGATTAGAACCCAGTTAGGACAAGTTAGGAGTAAATAAGGAAGTCGACCAAAATTGACTTTATGCCAAAAAAAAAAAAAAAAAACCCTCACATATGGAACAAGTTACTAAGTAGGGAAGCCAAATGATGCTAACAACACAGAGGCAGTTCAAGGACACCTAGATTTATTTCTGGAGTGGGAAAGAAATGGGGGCGGTGACGGGGGAAACAGGATTAAGATCATTTTTGAACGGTAGGTAGGTAAGACTGAACCACCGTGCCCTCCCCCAAAACATTTTAGAAAAATCTTGCTTGTAGGACTTGCAATTTAAGCCACCAAATTGAAGCCACCGCCGGGCCTCCCAAAAAACCTCGAACCAGAAACGGGATTTACTGTACAGTGTTGACAGTGCAGGGGGGGAAGGGAACTAGGTTCTACGGGGAGAACGCAACCCTAAATATTTATAATCTAAATTAAACGCAGGCCGTGCATCCGTTCCGACAGCTCAACTCGGTCTGTTGCAGTTCTCGGCAGAGGCCCGCAGGCTTCCCGTTCGCCGGCCAGATTCCGTTCGGTAGCCGAGGCCCACCTCTCCTTTGCGTTTCTCGGGGAAGGGCTCTGCGTCGTATCTGGGTTGCCGGTCCGGGCTTTGTAGTCAGACTATAAAAAGGGGGCTTCGAGTCCATTAAGGTAATCTGTGCACGAAGCAGTTCAGGGACGACTTCAAGAACGGCAACTCGCTTGACGGGATGGGATGAAATGGTTTATGTCAAACCGGATTAGTTTCTCCCGCCCCGGGGCCCTGGGCCGGGGGGCTTCAGCTCACCGGTTGAGAAAGTTGAGATGCTGAAACCTGGGGGAGGGTTTTTTCCCTTCCCTTGGGATGGGGAGAGGGGGGGGACGTTCGGAGGAGAGGGGCGAGATGGAAAAATGAGGGACCAGCTGGAAATCTGTGGGTTCGCGGCTGACGATGACTTGAAGTAAACCGTACCGAACCCGGAGACCCCCAACCCGCTGAGGCCCGGCCTTGGCGGTGGGAGGAAAAGGAAGGGGGCAGTCGGCCCAGAAAGGAAGGTGAGTCCCCAAGACACCCACCTTGTGTGAGGACTAATAATAATCGGGCTGTTAAGTGCTTACCGTGTGCCAGGCACTCTCCTGAGCGCTGGGGTGAATACGAGCAAATTGGGTTGGACACAGTCCCTGTCCCACGAGGGGCTCGGTCTCAATCCCCAAGCTTAATGCATAATGCATAATGCATAGCACAATTATTATTATTACTCTTAGTTTTAGCCCGCAGCCTCAGTATTCTAAAAAGCACTGCTGGTTCGATCGGGCACAGGCAAGTTTCTGCTAGGTATCGATGGCATTTATTGAGAACTTACCGTGTGCAGAGCACTGTGCTAAGCACTTGGGAGAGCACAGTATAACAGAGTTGGAAGATACGGTCCCTGCCCACAACAGTCTTTGGGGACATAGCAGGCCCAACATTCCTTTCCAACCCGATAATAAACCCTGCAGATCAGGCTGCAATCTACTTTTTGAATTCCTGTGAAATTGGCGGTCTGGCTTTCTTCGTTGTTTTCTTTATGGTATTTGTTAAAGGACTTACTGTGCGTCAAACACTGTACTAAGTGCCGGGGTAGATTCAAACTAATCAGGATGGACACACAGTCCGTGTCCCCACACGGTGCTCACTGCCTTAATCCCCATTTTACAGATGAGGTCACTGAGGCCCAGAGAAGTTAGGTGACTCGCCCAAAGTCACAGAGCAGACAAGGGACAGAGCCAGAATTAGAACCCAGGCCCTTCTGGCTCCCAAGCCTGTGTTCTATGCAGCAGAGCGCGCTGTTTCTCACTCAGTTGTGCGGCCAGCTTTCCTTGAGCGTGAGGGCCATGTTGCTGCCAGAGCTCACGGTGAGGAGAATCTGCACTGTGGCACCCACCCGTTCCGACTCACTTCTTTCCGACGGCGTTCCCTAATTCCCCACCAGCGTTCTAACCAAAACCGGCGGAGGTCGGCGGGGGAGGGGGAGAGAGGTGTGGAACGGTACTCTGTCAGAGCGCTGGATAACCGCTCCGATCAGCCAGCTCTCAACGACGCTCTGCGGTCAAACTCAAAAGGCTGTCCGTGTGGGAGATGGGCTCCGTAAACACGAACACGTGAACGCCTGGTTAGCCCCCGCCCCTTCCCGATCATCTCTAGAGATCGGAAGGGAGAGCGTCCTGGTCCCCTAATAAGAGAAGCCCCAAGTTTTCGTAGGTAACTTGATTAACAAATATCTCGCTCTTGAATTCAGACACTGGATAAGGAGGCAACACAAATAAATGCTCATGAGGATCCCAGAATAGAATGGCCACTTGGGAAAAGATTATGCCATTAAGCATGCTGTTCCCAGCTGCTACGTGAAACTTAGAGCCGGAAGTACGCGTATTTTTTCGCATATTTCTATTTTGTCAATTTACACAGCCACCTTACCAGATGCACTGATTAGCCCTTTCCGCTAGTTAGCACCGACAACAAAAAGTCATTTAAGAATGAACGCAGGTAAACTCAAGCAAATGCTCGCCAAGGGAAGTCCTCCCTGAAAAATAACTCCGGGAAAAGAAAAATGATGGAGAATTGGAAAGTAACCATTGTACCCAGACTCGGGCAGTAAAGTCTAGGATTTAAAATAGAAGTTTAACTGAGGAAATGCGCACGTCCACATAATCCAGTCTCAAACACAGCCACTTCAAAATTTCTTGACAGAGTTCTCCCTGGAGAGAGAGGAAAAGTCTAAAAGTTTAACTCTTTGTTTGGTCCCTCAAATTTGAAGAGTCCTTCCAAAGTACAAGTAGCCCAAACCAAGGGATCTACAAGGGAAATGAGAATTCACTTTGAGGGTAAAAACAAAAAAATTATACTGCAAGGGTAAGAATTTAACACTTGCCCTGTCTAAGGCCCTGTTCATTACTTGAGGGCAACACGGAGCACTGAAAATGTGGTTTAAAAAACATTTTTCACAGCATGACGACTCAAGATTCCACCTCATTTATCCTTTGTACTAGCGGTCCCAGATGGCAAACAATCCTATGAGGGTGAAAAGAGAACCATTTTCTGATCTGGAAGAACCTTAAAAGCCATTTTTCCTTCTATACGGAACTCGCTAAAGGGACTCCGGAAGGGCTCAACGAATGGGGAAAGAAAAGCGGACTCAAACCCGCCGAAGATTTACTTCAACCTCTCCGACATCGCTGTGACTGTACCCCACCGGATCTTTACCCCAAGGGGTGAAAGATGACTTCCTGATCGTTTACGACTACAAATTTCCTACTAGCTGAAGGTGTCCTGTTGTTCAAATAACCCCCACTCCTTTCCTTTCCTTCCTGCTCAAATCCTTAGCGCTTACAGGTATCTCTCTGTTCAGCTGCCAGCGTTGAATATATGCTCATTACGCATTTGTCACTGTAGATCATCTCATTCTATTTCTCTCTGGTATCTGGTGAAAGCCAACGGGCCAAACACCTGCCAAAGCAGCAAGCAGAATTCAATTTGGGCCTTGGGTGGCGTTGGGTGTCAAGGAGACTAGAGACTCATGTCAGACCACCATTCTCTCCACCTTCCAAGCATTATTAGGATCACGACTCCTTCCCCGATTAAGCCTTCTTTCCCCCCGGCTCGATCTCCCTTCTGCCTCGTCTCCACGCCTGAATCTGTCCTCTTTGAACCATCGATATTTGCCCCGCTCCTAACCCCACAGCACTGAGGTACATATCTTTAAATCAGATATCATAAATTACTCATTTATTCCTATTAATGTCGGCCTCCCCCTCTAGACCGTACGCCCATTATGGGCAGGGCACTTGCCAGCTGATTCTGCTGTACTGCACTCTCCCAAGTGCTTAGTACAGTGCTCTGCACCTAGTAAGCACTCAATAAATACCATTGATTGACTGATGCCTAGAAAATCCCGAGCCCCAGAGGTCTCCTCCCAGCCCCAGCAAGCCCACGTGCCCCACTAGTAAACCAGAGGCAGAGAAATAATAACGGTGGTATTTGTTAAGCGCTTACTATGTGCAGAGCACTGTTTTAAACGCCGGGGGAGATACAGGGTCATCAGGTTGCCCCACGTGAGGCTCACGGTCTTCATCCCCATTTGACAGATGAGATCACTGAGGCCCAGAGAAGTGAGGCCACTTGCCCGCAGTCACCCAGCCGACGAGTGGCAGAGCCGGGATCCGAACCCATGACCTCTGACTCCCGAGCCCGGGCTCTTTCCACTGTGCCACGCGTCTTCTCGCCATCATCTTGCCGCATTAAGTACTGTCTGGATGAGGTGGGAAAGTGAGCGGTGATCGGCATCGAGTAGGTACTTAATACTATTATTATTATTGTTAGTGTTATTACAATCACCCCTACTTAAATACTATTATAATTATTACTGTTATTCCGATCACCCCTAGAAGACGGGGTTGACATTTTCTGAGAGGGGGCACTTCTCAAGGTCAGCCACCAAGTGACGGCAAAGAGCTGCCCTGAGGCGCGACATCGAGGATGAATCGCCTGCTGCTCTATCTGAAAACGCTCAACACGTTTTACATTCAACGCGGCTCTGCTTTTTACCCAGACTCGAAATTCACCGCGCGGTGGAGCGCGGGACACCCGGCAGGCCGGCAGCAGAGTCAGGACTTTGGGCTTCTCGACTGCCAAGTCCCCTGCTCTTTTCACGAGGTCAAAAACCCCTTTGCCTCACGGAAAGAGCGCCGGCCTGGGAGTCGGAGGACCTGAGTTCTAATCCTGGATCCGTCCGCTGTCTGCTGCGTGACCTCAGGCAAGCCATTTAACTTCCCTGGGCCTCAGTCACCTCAGGGGGGATTCAAACCGTCAGCCCCACGCGGGACGGGGACCGCGTCCAACCTGATCGGCCTGCGCCTACCCCGGCGGCCAGAGCAGTGCCCGGCACGGAGTAAGCGCTTAATAAATACCATAAAAAGGGGAGGAGAGCGGGGAGGCCGCGAATATCAGGTCAAGAATGTGCAAGGCGCTGGACTGCTCCCAGCCAAGCTCACGATCCCATCAGGTTGTCGAGGGCCGAACACGACCTAGGCAGATCAGCCGACCATTCCTATTTCCTGGACACGCCTCATCTTCACGGAACGGTTAGCACGAGACGGGGACCGGGGACCTCGGACCCGGAGGGGCAATAAACCTCGAGGAGTAAAATGTAGCAGGGCCTCTCCATCTGCCGACATGACCCCGGATGTCATTTTGTAGGGAACCGGCTAGGTCGGAAGGTTATTATCTCCCCCTCCTAGAGTCGAAACGAATAGAATAGTTAACAAATCATCTCCTCAGAGACCGCTCAAGGCAGAGAAGATAAACAGAACCGAGTCTAAGAGAAAGCCACGCTGATAAAGGAGGGCGGTTTTTTTACGGTACTTGTTCAACACCGGACCGGGCCCTGGGGTAGACGCGAGACAATCAGGTTGGACACGGTCCCTTTCTCGCTCATAGTCCGAGGCAGAGGGGAGAGGATCTAATCCCCCATTTTACCGATGAGGTAGCTGAGGCCCAGAGGAGTTGGGCGATTTGCCCACGGTCACGCAGCGCACAAGTGGAGGAGTTGGGATTAGAGGCTCTTCCCATTGGGCCGCGCTGCTTCTAGGCTCATGTAGGGGCTTTAGAAAGGAAGGCCATACGCCACTTCGGAAAGGCTGGGGGGAAGAGAGACCAATAACGTCCATTCAAATCGTCAGGAAAATGAAAATCTGCCATCCTGGAAAGACTGAGGGAGATACCCCTAAATAACAATCCACTTTCAAATGTCGGTTTGATACCGTTCATAGTCAAGGTCAGTAGGAACGCTCAAAAATAAAAAATAGGAGCCGCTGCTTCAATCTTGCATTCGGGAACACTTCTTTTTTTAATCGCCATTTGGCCGGAAACTCCACCCCGCCAATATTTTCTCACGCTGTGAGATATTTCATTCACCCATTCATTCAGCGTGGCTCAGTGGAAAGAGCCCGGGCTTGGGAGTCAGAGGTCATGGCTCTGCCACTTGTCAGCTGTGTGACTGCGGGCAAGTCACTTCACTTCTCTGGGCCTCAATTACCTCATCTGTAAAATGGGGATGAAGACTGGGAGCCTCACGTGGGACAACCTGATGACCCTGTATCTACTCCACAAAGTAAGCGCTTAACAAATACCAACATTATTATTATTATTCATTCAATCGTATTTACTGAGCGCTTAGAGTGTGCAAAATACCGTACTAAGCGTTTGGGAGATTCCAGTGTAACAATAAACAGACACACTCCCTGCCCACAACAAGAGTAGTGGTAGTCGCTCGTGCATTTTTCATCTTCTTGCAAATATACATATGAATCTGAGTTTTTAAAAAAATGGGTAAAACGGCCCTTGCGCTACAACCAAAAATCAAAAATGATTATCACGGAGGTATCGCGAGACACCTTACCTACAACTGGCCTGGGATTCTCTGAAATTCTTCCAAAAGGCATGTATTCTACCAGATTTCCTGCGGGAAGCTACATCACCATCAGTGACTTCAGCTCCAAAAGGGCCAAGGAGATCACGACGCAAATGGGCGGGTTCCCCGATGAATGACTCTCATAAGTAAAGTATTGCAGATATCGGTAGACAATTCTTTAAAATATGACGTATAGAAGGAAAAATTGGGTTTTTCATTCTTTTTCAACACAAACAGCTACACCAAAGGGGTGCACCTTAAAGAGTCACAGTACTCTGTGAGAAGCAGCGTGGCTCAGTGGAAAGAGCCCGGGCTTTGGAGTCAGAGGTCATGGGTTTGAATCCCAGCTCTGCCACTTGTCAGCTGTGTGACTGTGGGCAAGTCACTTGACTTCCCTGTGCCTCGGTTACCGCATCTGTCAAATGGGGATGAAGACCGTGAGCCCCGCCTGGGACAACCTGATTCCCTTGTGTCTACCCCAGCGCTTAGAACAGTGCTCTGCGCATAGTAAGCGCTTAACAAATACCAACATTATTATTACTCTGTACATAGCAGGTGTTGTACAGAGCAAAAAACTGTAGCGTTTTCCAAAAATAAGCCAAAAATATGACCCTCAGAAACTCAAACTGCTTTCCTTATGGTGAAATAACCGTAGATGGTTGAATGGAGAAATATTTTCACCTGTGACAAAACTCCCCTAAACTCTTTTACCACTTCATTCATGGTATGTAGTGAGTGTTTACTGTGTGTGCAGAGCACTGTACTAAGAGTTTAGGAGAGTACCAATACACTAGAGTTACCTGCTCACAGTGAGTTTAGAGACCTTCAAAGTTCCCAAAAGGTAAAGAGCAACTTTAAACCGTATTTTCTGCTTCACCATTCTCTTTGTAAAACACCGAGCAAAACAATGTACGAAAAGCATTCAACACCAAATGGAAAATCGTTTCTATTACAAGTAAAACAAAAACCGAAAATGCCTTCAGTCAAACTGCAAAAGGGAGGTTGGCTTGTTTATTTTTTGAATGGTAGGTTAAGTGCTTACCGTGGGCCAGGCACGCCGCTAAGCTCAAGGACAGATTCCTGATAACCAGGTCTGCCGCAATCCTTTTCCTAAATAGGGCTCCCAGCCCTCAATCCCCATTTTAAAGCTGAGGAAACTGAGGCCCAGCGAAGTGAAGTGACTTGCCCAAGGTCCCACAGCAGACAGGCAGCGGGATTAGGACCCAGTTGCTTCTGACTCCCAAGACGGTGCCCTGACCATCAGGCCGCGCTGCTTCTCATTGAGCAGCCACTGAGACCGTGAGCTCCCTGGTGCTGAGGGACTTGGGTCTGCTTCTGCTCTCCCAAGTGCCTAACACAGTGCTTAACACGCCTTAGGTGCTCAATAAATACCACCGGTTGACCGATGGACCGAGGGGCACAGTTCAATCTGTACTAAAAGCTTGACTGCTGAGGCAGCACCCACAGGACTGTATTTATTTATACCTTCCCTCGGCACTTTTCTATATATGTTTATTCAATTGTATGTTCAATTTGGATTTTTTTGTCTCCATCTCGTTATACTGAAAGCTTCTTTTGAGCCGAAACACGTAGAAACAGTAGTGCCAAATGGAAAGAGCTCGGGCCGAGAGTCAGAGGACCTGGGTTCTAATCCCGGGTATGACCTGGGCCAAGTCATTTCACTTATCTGTACCTCAGTTAGAGAAGCAGCGTGGCTCAGCGGAAAGAGCCCGGGCTTTGGAGTCAGAGGTCATGAGTTCGAATCCCAGCTCTGCCACTTGTCAGCTGTGTGACTGTGGGCAAGTCACTTAACTTCTCTGGGCCTCAGTGACCTCATCTGTAAAATGGGGATTAAGACTGTGAGCCCCACGTGGGACACCCTGATTCCCCTGTGTCTACCCCAGCGCTTAGAACAGTGCTCGGCACATAGTAAGCGCTTAACAAATACCAACGTTATTATTATTAGTTACCTAATCTGTAAAATGTGGATTAAGACTATAAGCCCCATGTAGGGCATAGACTGTGTCCAACCTTGTATTTATCTCAGCACTTCGTGTTGGCATACAATAAATGCTTAAGAAAAACCATTAAAAAGAAAAAAAACAGGGACTGTCCAACTGGATTGTCTTATATCTACCCCAGTGCTTAGTACAGTGCTTAACAAAAAATAAAAAAAGGACGTCTCGTCTTTGTTTTACTCCCAAGTTCTTAAGACTGCATTCAATAAACACTACCATGACAACCGAAGGGTTTTAGGGAAATTAGTGATGTGACAGAGCAATACTTGATCCCCCTCAAAAAATTAGTTTTCCCCGTAGGGGGGAGAAAACAGCACAAGGAGACTGTGAACCACTCGGAGAGAGGAAATAAAGACAGACCGGAAGCACAGCTGCTGTTAAAGTCAACCGAGAGGAATGCTAAACATACCTGCTTTTCCTTTCGATCAGAATGGCCACGTAAGACGCTGGGAGAGCGGCTCCAAAGCCAGGACTCCAGGAGTAGAATTTTCCAAGGATCCTTCTGAAAGACAAATCAAATTTTTTTTTTCCTCTCGGAAACCCACCTGAGCAGCCGGGTCCCTCCGACCGGTGCCCAGCGTGTGTACTTGGGAAGCTTTTAATTCCACCGATCCAACCCTTAGAGATGGATCATTTAAAAAGCTCTTAACCTTAACCAAGGAGTGGTTCGCCCGCAAATAATCTTGCCAAGAGGGGTTCACGGAGGGCGACGTAGGTCCCTAAGACACACACTCCTCCGGTGAAGAAGTGAAAACGGAGGAGGCCGTCCGACGCCCTATTCGATTCCCCCGGGTGCTGGGTGCCATCCTGCATTTCACGTCCGCTGGCACGGGAGCCATAGAAGAGATCGAGCGCTTGGCTCGGGATCCACCCCGCCAATCAAATGACGCCCACGAACACAGGGATGGATCTTCACTGACCTGTGTCGCAGGGCTCCCCCGGACAGAAAGCCTCTGCCGCCAAGGAAAACGCCCCTCGACCAGCCAGAAGCCCCCCAAGAGAGGAGCTCCGCCGGGCAAATCCTCTCCATGCCCCTCGATTTCACGCGGCAGCACGTTTAAATGGAGGAGAGACCTTGAGGGCCTCGTAAGCTCTGGGGACGCCAAAAGGGCCACTCCGGCCGGAACCCGAAGCGATGGCAATCGGGCCTGTTGAAGATCATGTTGATTCAAAAAAAAAACAGACCATCAGAAAAGGGATGATTGGGTCTAGCTTACATGCAAAAGGCAAGTCAGGGCAGGACCCACAGCCCCCGGATCTTGGGGGTCCAAAGGGGCGGTCCCTCCGTCTTTCCAACCTTGGGCTCCGGACTGAAACACAGATAACCACTCCACCGTAAGCTCCTTGAGGGCGGGGATCGTATCTACCGACTCGACTGCTCTGTATTCTCCGAAGCGTTGAACGCAGTGCTCTGCGCACCGTAGGCGCTCAGGAAACACCACTGATTGAATACCACCCATCCCAGCTTGGAGTCCTAAAGCTGCTAACTCTCGCCTACCCGGAATGCCCGATATTCCTTCCTGAAACACTTGACTAGATTTACGTCTAAAAAGGCACGAGGATGCAGCTGGAAGTGGCGGAGGAAGCGGGGACAGGAGGAGACGAGGCGGAAAGGAGAGGATCTTCTCGGAGGAAGGAAACAGGAAGTGGTGGTGATTTCAGAGGGTCAAGGGGGCAGTGTCTGGACTAGAAAAGCGTAGGGTGACAGGGAGGGAGCAGAAACTTAGGTCTAAAAGATGCCAGAGAGGTCCAAACGTGAGCCGAGAGGGAAAAGTGAAAACTCGTTAATCCAAGTCAACGATTCAGATGTAATCCTGCTGTGGAAGCCCAGTCTACAGTGCTCTGTGAAAGCAATTAAAATAGCAAACCCGTCTCTGCAATATGTCTCAGTTCCCGTCTCCGGCAGACCGTAAGCTCCTTATGGCCAGAGATCGTGCCTGACAACTCTACTGCACTTTACTTTCCAGATCGCTTAATACAGTGCTCTGCATTCATTCATTCAATAGTATTTATTACTATGTGCTTACTCTGTGCAGAGCACTGTACTAAACGCTTGGACTGTACAAATCGGTAACAGATAGAGACAGTCCCTGCCCTGTGACGGGCTTACGGTCTAATCGCGGGACACGGACAGACAGAAACAATAGCAGTAAATAGAATCAAGGGGATGAACATCTCATTAAAACAACAGCAAATAAATAGAAACAAGGTGATGTATATCTCATTAACAAAATAACAAAATAATAGAGTCAAGACCCGACAAATACTGATAAGATCGATGCCCAGGTTGACATTATCTTTCATGGGCACTGTTCCTGTCTTAATGTGCCTAATTTAATTTTCGCTCGCTTGTCTGAATTTGCTATTAACAGCAGGAGCCGTCAGAGTAGAATTCACAGCCGTGGTATTTACTGAGCACCCTCTAGGTGCACCGCACCGTACTGAGCAGTCGGGAAGATACAAGAGAAGCCCAAGTCACGATCCCCGCCCACAAGTCACTGCGAGTAAAGACTCCTGAGGGCGGATGTCTCCATCTGAACGACGTAACGCCTCGCGCGGTGCTCTGAAAACAGTAGCACCCCGGTTATTAAATCCTGTTGACAGAGAACAATTCGTTTGTTCCAGATGCTTGCCAGAGAACACCAAAAACCCAGGCGCGGCTTCCCCCTCTGCCATAAAAAAAAAAAACCAAAGGAGGTTAACAAGTCCCGGCAAGGATGACCACGTTAAAGTTTAAAAGAAGGAACGGACTCAATGAATCAGCTCTACAGCAGCAAATGTGATGTAATATTAATTACAGTATCCTTCGTTCCCACGGCTTAAAAAAAAAAAAGAGAGGTTCGCAGAACCACGATGCAGAATGCTGCAACGGCAAGCCCTTCCTGCAATTTTTTAAAACCTAATTATTATGAAACACTGGGGAGAAAATGAAAAATCCGGACAAGTACGAACAGAGTTTCTAAGGCACGCCGGCTAAAGAGGAGGGCCGGCTCTGCGTTCGGGGCCTCCCGCGGTTCGTCACGCCGGTTTCAAGTTCGTCCGGCTGCAAGGTTTTAGGAATAAGAGAATAAATTTCTGTTCAGCTTGGCCCGATGGGAAAGTTCCCGAGGGGGCCCGGCTCGGAACGTCGGGGGGCTTTAGAACGATTCTGAGCAGGCAAAGGTGGTCCAAGAGAAGGCCTGGGATTTGAAGGAATCCCCTTTTTTGGGTCCTCCGGGACGGTAAGGGCTTTGAGGGCAAGGATCGTGTCTATTAATTCCCTCGCTTGCGACAGTGCTTCGCAGACAGCGGACTCTGAGTGCCTCGAGGACAGAGATTGTGTCTATTAACTCGACTCTCCCAAGGGCTTACAGAGTTACAGTGTGCGGCACACAGTAAAATACCACTGACCCTCAGTTTTCTAGTCTAGAGAGTTGGAGAGTCTCGCCGGTCTATCCCAGCTGTATGTGAAGAAGCTAGAAGGGGCCCGAAATGGTCCCTTCTTGGAAGGCAGGGATATGGACCGGAAATTTTTTTTTTTAATGGTATCTGTTAAGTCATTATATGCCAGACGCTGCTCTAAGCACTGGGGTAGATACAAGGCAGTCAGGTTGGACACGGTCCACGACCCACATGGGGCTCGCAGAGGTAATCTCCATTTTACAGATGAGAGAACCGAGGCACAGAGAAGTCCCTAGGCCTACTGAGGAATTCCTTCCTCATCCCTATAGTTCCCAGTAAAGCTGTGAGCCCGTCATTGGGCAGGGGTTGCCTCTATCTGTTGCCGAATTGTACATTCTAAGCGCTTAGTACAGTGCTCTGCACAGAGTAAGCGCTCAATAAATACGATTGAAAGTGACTGGCCCAAAGTCACACAACAGACAAGTGGCGGAGCCAGGACTAGCACTCAGCTCCTTCTGACTCCCAGGCCCGTGCTCTATCCGCTAGACCGCACCGCTTTTTCTTCCCGGGTGAAGCGCTAATTGCTTCTCCGGAAGCGGCGGGGCCTAGTGAAACAAACGGAAAATTCAAATTTGATGACGTTTGGAAAGTTCGGAAGAGTGTGTGTCTGCTGATGGTGGCCGGGGGAGGAGAAGTGTTTCAAACTAAGGGTTAAAATGAAAGTTTGGGATGCGGAGAGGATTTAACATAGCTTTGAGGATAAATTCTCAAAATTCACCTGATAATTTTCCCCCCATAACCCATAAACCTTAACTGAAGATGAAACATGAAGAATTTGAAAAAAAAAAAAAAAAAGGTCTTCTCCTGGCCTAATAAAAATCTTCTCCAGCCACAAGAAAGTAGGCGAAGGGCTACCTAAAAAACTGACTCCAGCTAATATGGAAGCTCGAGATTGGGGAGACATAGATGGGGCACCTCAAGCAACAACCGAAAACACAGGATATCCCATCGACGGTGGAGCAAAATTCGGAAAGGGACACCGGGAGGAGAGTTTGGGAAGAGAGAAGCAAAGCGGAGCGAGCCCATTAAGTGTTTTAAGGACAAAAGGAGAAAAACGGTGAAATCAAGGCCTACAGACTAGAGCGAGGAAGAAGGGGGCCTAGTGGGGGAACGGATCTGACGCTCATTTGGATAGGTTCCATGCAGGAACGCACGACTCCCTGGGCTGGGAAGCACCTCTTGGTGAGCAATTAAAAAAAGAGGTCAGAGATTAGGAGACAGAGACCGGTTGTTTCTCCACTGAGAGTCTAAGAACATTAGCTCCACCGCTCTTATGACTAATGCGCGTTAATAACATTCTACGTAATGCGTTTGGCTTTATTACTTGGACTTTCTTTCATGCTGCCTCCCTGAATCTTGGCTTGGAAACAGTGTTTTCTTCAGGGTGACGTTCTTATCGGCCAACTTTCAAAGCGGGGAAGGATGCGCGCACCTCCTACAGGTGAGAATCCCGTTCCTCTCCAGCCGATATGGAGAGGGGAGGAATATCCCGGCCAGTTGAGGGAAGCAGCGTGGCTTAGTGGATAGAGCCTGGGCCCGCGAGTCAACAGGACCTAGGTTCCCATCGCCGCTCAGCCGGTTGTCTGCTGCATGACCTTGGGCAAGTCACTTCACTTCTGCCTCAGTCACCTCATCTGTAAATCGGGGATTAAGACCGGGAGCCCCGGGTGGGACAGGGACTATGTCCAACCCGATTATTTTGGATCTACCCCAGGGCCTGGCACATAGTAAGAGTTTAACGAATACCGCTTAAAGAATTGAGAACGGAGCCAATCGCAAAGCCCTCCCAAGAGAAGGCCGTTCAGCCACGTCCTTCGGCTAGCCGCTCCGTTGTTTGGCCACTCTCTCTGCCGAGAAATTCATCTTCCTAGTTAACCTAAACCCTTCCGTTGCATGCCTCGGTGAAGACAGAGAACGGGCTCTTTCCACCCACTAATTCAGCTCCCTTTTCCCTGGCTCGCTCTCCTTCATTCATTCATTCATCCAATCGTATTTATTGAGCCCTTACTGCGTGCAGAGCACTGTGCTAAGTGCTTGGAAAGTACAACTCGGCAACAACGGGCTCACGGTCTAGAAGGGGGAGACGGACAACAAAATAAAAGCAGCGTGGCTCAGTGGAAAGAGCCCGGGCTTCGGAGTCAGGGGACATGGGTTCGACTCCCGGCTCTGCCACTTGTCAGCCGGGTGACTGTGGGCGAGTCACTCGACTTCTCTGGGCCTCAGTTACCTCATCTGTAAAATGGGGATTAACTGTGAGCCTCACGTGGGACAACCTGATTACCCTGTATCTACCCCAGCGCTCAGAACGGTGCTCTGCACATAGTAAGCGCTTAACAAATACCGACATTATTATAAAATGAGTATCATCTGTTCGCTTGGATCTGGGACCTTTGGAGACTTGCTAGTAACCCCGCAGCACTTCCGAACATATCTTTAAATTACGTATTATACATTATTTATTTATTCATGTTAACGTCTGTCTCCCCCTCTGGACCGGAAGCTCATTATGGACAAGGGTCTGCCGATTCTGCTGCACTCTCCCAAGCATTTAGTGCAGCGCTCTGCACACAATAAGCGATCGATCAATGGTATTTATTGAGTGCTAAAGATACGGTCTAAAAGCGTGAAGGGATTCAAAAACCCGAGGAACAAATGGACCCCGGCAGACAATCCCAGCTCCCCACCTCCACCTTAAAGTTGAGGAGACTCTCCCCGGCTGAAGTTACCGAGAGATCGGACATAATCGATCCCTGCTTGGCTTCAGTTTTTAGTGCAAGCGCTTACAGGGATTTTCAGAAAAGACTGTGAATACTAACCTTAAAATGCAAAAGAAAGCCATGTACAAGGCTCCATTCGCCGTCAAAAACGAGGCCGACTGTAAGATCTCGGGCAGCAGTTTGTGTAAATAGTACTCGAGTTTTCGCTTCCGGAGAATGGCTGCAATCTGAAAAGAGAGAGACTTTTTTTCGCTTCGGTTATCTTTTTGCAGGTGAATTAACCAAAAGAACTTCCCCAGCAATTAACTTCACATTAAATCATAATGGGATTTATGAAGCCCTCTTTACCGCCAAGCACCGGGGTAGATAGAAGATTATCAGATTGGCCCCGGTCCCTGTCCCTTAGAAGCTCACAATCTAGGAGATGGGGAAGGCAGGTATCTTATCTCCATTTTACAGACAAAGAAACTGTGGCCCAGAGAGGGTAAGTGACTTGCCCACAGTCACCCAGCAGATATGGGATTCAAAGATAGGGGAAGAACCTCCAAAGTGCACGAAAATCGTCACAGTTGCTCCACACAACCAAAGATACGTTCGCTTTGCCACGTTGTTCTTTTTCCTGGTATTCGTTAAGCGCTTCCTACGTGCCAGGCACCGAACTACAAGCTAATCAGGTTGAACACGGCCCCTGTCCCACATGGGGCTGACAGTCTTAATCCCCATTTTACAGATGAGATAACTGAGGCACCGAGAAGTGAAGCGGCTTGCCCAAGGTCACACGGCAGACAAGTGGTGGAGCAGGGATTAGAACCCAGGTCCTTCTGACTCCCAGGCCCATACCCTACCCACTGGACCGTGCTGCTCCACAAGAACTCAAAGCCTGAGCGGAGAGGTGAGACAGAAATGGACACTCGACACTTCGTGAAGTGTGCTGACAGACATGACCACGCTCGGGGGGCGTTCCCGTCGTCTCTAACTTCGTAAAAACGACCTGCTGCTCCCAGCTTACGGTCATCTATCTCCGCCACCTTCCCCTTGCCCAAGCCCCGGAACTTCATCCCACTTCATATCCGACCGGCCGCTACTCTCCCCATCTTCGAAGCCCTCCTAAAATCACACCTCCTCCCAGAAGCCCTCCCCAACTAAGCCCTCATCTCCCCTACTCCCTCTCCCTCCGCCGTCGCCAACGCCTTCGACGTGTACCCGTTAGGCACCTGATATTCACCCCATCCTCGGCCCCACAGAGCTCACGGCCACATCCGTAACTTACTGTAATATCTGTCTGCCCTTCTGGACTTTAGGCTCCTTGTGGGCAGGAACCGTGTCTACTAATTCTGTTCGACTGCCCTCTCCCCCAAACGCTTAGAACAGTGCTAGGCACCCCAGTAAGCGCTCAATAAATACCAGTGATCCGGAATATAAGCCACCAACACAGCTGAAATGCTCTATAACAAGGCAAAGAAATCCTCAAGGAGTGGATTGTCCTGCCCCGTGCCAACGTCCCACAGAGAAGGGCGGGACTCCAGGTTGCTGATTACAACGGTCAAGAATGGGCTGATTCAAAGAAATGTACCGTATTCTCCCGCTCTAGACTGTAAGTTTGTTGTGGGCAGGGAATGTGTCTGTTCATCGTTCTACTGTACTCTCTCAAGTGCTTAGTACAGTGCTCCGCACACGCTAAGCTCTCGGTAAATGCGACTGACCCACCGACCCTTGTCCTCTAAATGCCCGGCGGAACCCCTCTCCACTTCGGACACCTCCTTCGACGCGGATTCAGAGCGAGGCGGGCTCCCTCAAAAACTTTCCCGGCCAGAACCTCGGCCTGGAAACGAGGAGGGCGCCAACTCATTTGGGGTTTAGGCCGGCAGCACGAGGGGACCCTGGGGGCTGGCAGAGAGGGACGGAGAAGTCAGCTCTACACCTTTTAGAGTTTCCAGGCTGAGGAGAGCCAGAGAGCAAGGGCACGCCTGGGGCCGGGTCCCCGTCCCGTGCCCCGCTCCGTCGGCGGCCCGAAGCCGCCACCTGGTCCGGACTCAGAAGTCCCCCGGGCGTCAGTGCCAGCCCCATCTCCCACGGTTCGCGGTATGGAGCCAGGATGCCACCTCAGCGTGGCATCACCTCACCTCAGTGGAAAGAGCCCGGGCTTGGGGGTCGGACGTCATGGGTTCGAGTCCCACCTCCGCCATTTGCCAGCTGTGGGACTGTGGGCGAGTCACTTCACTTCTCTGGGCCTCAGTTCCCTCATCTGTAAAATGGGGATTAGCTGTGAGCCTCACGTGGGACAACCTGATTACCCTGTACCTCCCCCAGCGCTTAGAACAGTGCTCTGCACATAGTAAGCGCTTAACAAATACCAACATCATCACCTCGCCTGCAGCAGGGTCATTCCCACAGCTCCCAGCAGTGCCCCCCCCCCTCCACTTCCTTCCCCCAGGCCTCTCCTCAAGTGAGGATGATGATGGTGATGACACTGGTATTTGTTAAGCGCTTACTATGTGCCAGGCACCGTTCTAAGCGCAGCCTGCAGCCATTTACTAAGCGCTGACCAGGTGTCTTCTGTGCTGAGCAGGGGGGCGGGTGCCGGCCATCCGGATCGGACCACCCCGGCCTCACAGCCTAAGAGACGGGATCGGGCTCAAACCGAGCCAGGCCCCCCGGTTTTCCGGCCTAAGGGAAGGGGCTACGGCCGGACACCGGCCGTTTCCTGACCACCATCGGGCCGGGCCGGCGGGGACCTCATTTCTAGAACGGTGGGTTACACAGATCTGTCGGCGTCACGAACAAGAACGAAAAGTTACAGTGGAAAAGGTAGAAACTTCAGACACCATGGAGATGGCCTACTTTAGGATTCTGCCTCTTTGGACCGCTTCTTTCCTATTTTTTCCTCAGAAATCTCCAAAAGAGAATGAGGTCCAGGTCACAAAGCTTCTTTTGACTCGCATTTGGGTACCAAAGAATGGTGGGGGGAGACTGAATTCTCCAGAAGTCTTTCAAAAACTCTTGGCAGGATCTTTGCGCGGCACCTCTGACGGGGTCCTCGCTGGCACCCCCGTGCATCCACGTTCTCTCAAAAGTTAATTTTTCTGCAATTCACTGGACCCATTTTATAAGACGTCGCGAGAGGATTAAAAACTGGCAAGAATTTCAGGGACCTTCTCAAACGGGAAACTGTCGTTAGACCGAAAGCTCGTCGTCCAGACCGGAGGCTCATCGGGGGCAGGGACGATGTCTACAAGAAGGAGCGTGGCCTAGTGGCCGGGGCACGAGCCTGGAATCAGAAGGACCTGAGTTCCAATCCTGACTCCGCCACTTCTCTGTGATATGACCTTGGGCAGGTCACTTCACTTCTCTACGCCTCAGTTACCTCAAAGGTTGGACGGGGATTGAGACGGTGCAGTTCATGCGGGAGAGCGACTGTATCCAACCTGATTGGCTTGTATCTACCCCAGGGCTTAGTAAGAGCCTGGCACACAGTAAGCACTTAAATACCATTTTAAAAAACTCTGTTCTATTGTCCTCTCCCAAGAGATCAGTACAATGCTCTGCACACGGTAAGCATTCAATAAATCAGATTTTCATCCCTCCTCACAAAGAACAAGCCAGAAAAGTGCAGTCCAATGTGAAAGAACATATCATAATGGTGTCTGGGGGGCAAGTTTTGAGGCGGACACCTTCTCTATAAGATGCCCGCAAAAGGCTTTCTGCAAAGCCCTGGGCCAGTGGCCAGTAGCCTGGGGATGCTGCGAGCCTTTGTCTTCCAAAGCCGAAGCAAATGCCATTCTCCGCTTACACGCCCACCCCAGTGGCAGAACAACCTATGCCACCCTCCTCGGCTCCAGGTGTGGGAACCGCTCAAGGGGATACCTGCAGAATGGGATGGGTTGTCCCGGGATTGGGACTGGATCATCAACTCTGTCTCCCTGGGATTTCTCAACGGGAGGGGGCATCAAAGACTGAGTGGATGAGGTTAGTCCAGTGCGCTACACCAACTGGGTGCTCAATAAATGCTCCTCCCACCACTACTCTACTACATCACCCGCTCCTCAAACATGGAAACCACGTCAACTTCAGATTACCCTATATTAAAAAATGTTTTCAAGGTCCACATCAAAAAAACTGTCATGATTTTCCATCTTCGTGAAATACCGAAGGACCGAGAAGAATCGCATCTATCCCTGAGTCACATTTCTTCGATCCAGCGCTCTCCTTTCTAGAATGAGGAGGCCATGCATTTCTAGGACAATTTTGTTTTAAATCCACGGTTAAGTTTATTTTAACGTCCCTCTCCCCTGTTAGATTTGAAACTCCTCAGGGATAGGGAATCCTGTTTACTAACTCCATTGTACTCTCTTAAGTGCTTAGTTTGGTGCTCTGCATACAGTAGGTACCTAATAAATACTATTCAGCCAGCCAATCCTATTTATTGAGCGCTTACTGTGTGCAGAGCGCTGTACTAAGCAGCTTGAGAGAGTACAAAGCAATAATAAACAGGATCGAATGATTATGTGGGACGGGAAACAGCTCCAGGTTTTGTTCAAGTGAAATGACTGGGAGGGTCAGAAGTGTCAGGCGAGGCATTTAGGTCTATGCACATGATAAACCACTATTTAAGTGATCACCCCTTAATTTTAAGCACGAGTAATGGATTGATCTTTTATTAGAAAACATTCAAAAAACATAAGCACTACAGAGAGGTCGTACTTCAGTGACGTTCTAATTTAAGATCAATCGTTATTTTTAAAAACTGAAAAGATTCATTAGCCGGGGATGGAAATTCACTTCGTGCCATGGGGAAAATGCCCATTATATTTGAAACACAGGTTATATTTGAAACACAGGTTGGAGAAGCAGCATGGCTCAGGGGAAAGAGCCCGGGCTTTGGAGCCAGAGGTCATGGGTTCGAATCCCAGCTCTGCCACTTGTCAGCTGTGTGACTGTGGGCAAATCACAACAAATACCAACATTATTAGGTTTTCAATCTACTCTGGGTTTTCCTGGCGGAAAAGTGATCTGCAGCAGCAACAGAAACTCCCACTTCTTCTGAAAGCATCATTTGCCTATGTAAGTGTTTATGACTAAATGCGCGGTAATTAAGCCCCAGGAATAGGTAACAGCTTATTAAATAGCAAAAAGTGGGCCACCTTTGACGGAGGCCAAGGAAGGCGGAGAATGAAGAAGCTTCTCGGTTGGCTTTCCGTCAAGCTTTCATCCGCTTTCTTTCAAGCCTTCATCCCACTGAGCTCCGGCCACGCCCACTAGGTTAAGCACTTCCTTCCCTGGACTTCCTCTTCCTCCCAGCACATCCGAGTAGCCAAATCGGCCGAAGAGGAGAAGCCCAGAAGCCAAATGGAGCGTGGGGCAGGTTGCTTTGGGCTCTCGGTTCCGTAACGAACGCTCACCGCTCTGCACACAGTAAGAGCTCGATAAATACCACCGACTGATCGATCGATCCGTGAGGCTACTTCACCTTCCGGGCAGGGCGTACAATTGCCCCACGCCCACCATCGCGAGGGGATCACCTCCGCCAACCCGACCGGAACGTCTCTCCGCCCACCGGCTCTTACCTCCGCCGGGGCCAGAGTCGGGAGGTCGAAAAAAGGGCCCCGTGCTGAGGGAAGAGGTGGGGTGTTAAAACTGGGCCGCCTTCGAGGTCTCCCCAGAGGAGAGGATGGGGCGGACTCTGGTCTGAGAGACTCCCTGTCCCGCGCTCACTCACCTGCTTCAAGAACACGCCCAGGGCCGTTCATCGGCCCCAGTCGACCCCCTGCAACTCGACCCTCGGCCACCTGCCACGAATGCCGAGCGACAGTGGCAGAAAACCATGCCATCGGACCCAATCGTCATCCTCTCCCATTCCAAGCCCTGGAGGTCAGAACCGGGCCTGACCGTGGGCTGAAAACAGAAAGATTCCCCAAATCCGCCCCCTGGACAGCCGCGTGCCAGCGGCCCCGCCACCGAAACACGATAGCTATGTGACGGGAGGGTGTTCGAGGCAACTCCACGACAGAGATATCTTTGCCCTTGTGTACGCATTCTTTACGCGCTTCTGTTTCCACAACCACCTGTAGCATCTCTGGACCTCTATTACATCTCCTATTACTTAAGCTTACGTCCACGTCCGCTTTTCCTTCTTCCCACCTGTACTCTATCTTAACAGTATCTCCTCGACTGGATTGTAATAATAATTCTAGCATTTGTTAAACGCTTACTAGGTGCCGGGCACTGTATTACATGCTGGATTAGATATAAGATAATCGGGTCAGACACAGTCCTTGTCCCACTCGGGATTCACATCCGAAGGGGGAGGGAGAACAGGTATCGAATCCCCATTTCACAAATAAGGAAGCCGAGGCACAGACAAATAAAATGACCTGTCCGAGGTCGCACACAGGCAGGCCAGTGGCGGAGCTGAGACTGCGGAACTCCGGACCCTTGGGCCCTGGGCTGTGTTAAGCCGAGCTGTTTGTATAAACTGAATACAAATGCAAGTCTATTCGATCGAGTCAGTCAATGACAAATGACTTATCAACTGACTGATTGGCTCCTCTTCAGGAGTCAGACAGGAGCCCGTGATCCACCACAAAATCGGAGGTGACTTTTTAAGACCATGTCACCTTATTAATACAGCGCGCTAATAAACCATTCAGGTTAACTGCCCTCTTCCCAACTTCAGCCTGCAGAGGAGATCAAAAGGGGGAATGCTTGCAAAAGAGTCAAAGCTGGCAAATTACGTTGCTCTGAGAGCAGAGTCTGGATGGTCGATACCAAAATGTACGCAGGTCCCTCAGTCCCATGCTTTGCAACCTTTAGGCAGTCAGCAAATATTTGTTAAACTCTCTGGAAAAACACTGACAAAACGTTTGTCCCTCTGAGCTACATCGGACCCAAAAACCGCATTTGAAGTGACTACCAAAACAAGCTCCTTGTGTCCTCCGCTACCTGACCGGAGAGTAAAAACAGTAAACTGTTTCGAAATGGCCAAACTGTTATTACAATCACCTAGCAGGATTCCCTTTAAGACAAACACACTATCTAACGACATAGAAACACAAACAAAAATACAGATAAGAGAAAGGACTTGGTATGCCAGGCAATCTCGGAACGGTATCTAAAAAGTATGTTGTAGCAGTCTGAAGTACAACCACCTAAGTGAATTTCCAGATTTGACTTTGCTTGGGAAGATGTAACCTCCTAGTTTTCACCTGAGTTCTTTGAAGGACAGATACTAAAGAAAGTCATCCCGAAGGAGTCAGTGACAACCACGTCAGCGTGAAAAGTCTAGTTGATATCATACCTTGGGAGGGAAAACCGACCATACCACAAATAGAAGATAGTGGCAGAAATAGCCCTTGATTGCCAATTAAAGCACATCGTGCTCTCCCCGTACCTGTCCCTTTCAGCATTCTCTCACTGACTTTTTACCACTTAATCGGCCCCTCTCTTCCTTTCCTCTTCTGTCCCAATTCCTTTTTCAGAACTCCCACATGTCCCTGGGTTTCTCCTCTTCTATCTCACGTGCCCCACCTCACCTATCTCCCCCTCACTCCCCTCTCCCTTTTCTCCCTCCTCACTGCTCTCCCTACTCCACTCTTTCCCATCTTCTCCCTCTTCCTCTGACCTGCCCCCCCAACCCTTTGTCAGTCCTTTCCTAGGCCACTTCCCCAGGCCCCTTTTCCCCTTGTGTTTTTCCCTCCCGCTTCCCTCCCTTCTTCCTCTCTTCCTCAGCTCTGTTCCGCCTTCCCATCCCGCACTCTCGCTGGGCACCTTCTCTTTCCGCGATCCCTTCCCTCCCACCCCACCCTTCTCTGCCATCCCCCTGCCAACCCCTCTGCCATTTGGGGAAATCAGCAGCAGCCTTTCTGCCACCGAGCAGAGCTCCATCTCTTTCCCAGCTCCTCTGGTCCCCCCATCTCCTCCGCCACTGGTTAGAGTTGGAGATACAACACCTCGGGCTCACACAACTGAACAAAGGCAGAGAAACTAGTTTCCAGGAACTCTCATTTTGGATACGATCCTCAAAAACCCTTTCAGGTGACCTATTTCCTCAGAAGCCGAACAGCTTTACTTGCTCACCTGCCTCCCTGCATTTCCCCTCATGCCTCGTGTGGATTTGAGATTATGACAGAAGTTCTGGGTAGGGGACAGCGTCCAACTCGGACCTTCAAAGTGTTTCGGGCCCACTCGTCCAGAGCCGACCAGTCGAGCGATGCCTTTAGGGCTCCGCCTCTGGTTAGCCAGTCTGTCCAGTTACAATTACAGTGAGTAGCACATTTACCTGTTCCCTTCTGTTTCCCAATCGAGGCAGAGAGGCTTGTGATGAACGGGGCTGACAAAGCTGGAAAGAAAATTAAACAACAAGCCTCTCTCAAAAACAGCTTTAAAAAACAGCTGTTATCCCGTCATAGAAATCTAAGAGCCAGAAATTCATATTAACACTCTTCACCTTCAAAAACCTTCGTAAAGGGGAATCTTCCCCGATCCACCGCCTCTAGACTCTAAATTCAAGTCCCGGCCTCGTACCTCTTCTGTAACTCTCCTCAGCAGTGGATCAATGGTATGTATTGAGTGCTTACTATGTGCAGGGCACTGTTTTAAGCACGTGGGAGAGTACGATACAACAGATTGGGTAACTTGCCCGAGGTCACAGAGTGGCGGAACTGGGATTAGAACCCGGGTCCTCTGACTCCCAGGCCCGGGCTCTACTAGGCCATGCTGCTTTCAATCAGTCTGATCTGATTTTATTGCATCTACCCCAATGCTTAGCACATAAGTATTTAAAGAATACCACAATTATCACTATTACTAGAGAAAAATTGCCCTAAGAGCTGCCTGCCTCCTTCGTTCCACTCAAAGTACACGTTCCCTCTGCTCGGAATGGCCACGTCAGGCAACCGGCAGTTCTGCACGCATTCAAATCCCTCCTCCAACCCCACCGCTTCTCAGAGGCTTTCCCAGATCAAATCCCAGCACCTTGAGCCCTATCGGCTCTTCCACCAGCTCTAGCTCTTCTGAACTTAATCCCACCCTACTTCTTTGTAAACATGTGTGCCTGCGTGTGTGTAAATACTGATGTAGTTTTCCTCTCCGCTGATGTTTTGTGACCTCTCTAGTTGTAAATATTTTTAGATTTGTCTCCACACTTAGAGTGAAAACCCTCCGAGGGGAGGGAACGTGCATTATTCCGTACTTCCTGAGCACCCAGCGCAGAGAACCGCTCGGAGAGGGCTCTCCTTTAGGTGCTGCTACTATTTACTACTCATCCGGTGAACCTTGACTTTGCAATACCACGACCGAGAGAAAAACCGCCACGAAGAGAAGAAACCAATCTCCGGCAAGCCTCCTGACCCTCTGGTGCTCTCCATCCTTCCCCCTGCCCCATTCCTCATGCCGTTCATCTAGAATGCCCCCCACCCAGGGAACCTCTGAGCGGGGTCTTCCTGAAGGGTGTCCTAGAGTCCTGATCAGTTTGGGAGAGGCCCCAGAGGGTGCAGACGATCCGTCCGACTCTTTCGGACCGTCTCAGAGCGGACTGGAACTTCCAGAACCCCCAGGAGTTTTCTGGGATGGAACCAGGCTGGTCCTTAGGGGGTTGCCAGAGGAGCTGTGGACCGCCTGGACCTGCCCCAGACCAACCCCACATGCCCGAGGCGGCTCGCGGAATCCCCTAAAGACCCCTCACGACTCATGTTCCAAGCAGGAACTGAAGGCCACCGGACAACCTATTCGTTGACGAGCCCAAAAGCTTCTGAAAGTCCCTCGGAAGCGGAGGCCTACGTCGGCCCAACTCTCACAACTAGTCGCTCTAGTGCCCTGCTTAAAATCACGTGTGACTTATCTGGCGTCTACCCCAGTGGTCAGAACAAAGCTTGGCCCACGGTCCTAAGAGATGCTACGTTTATCCTTTCAACCTGTTGGAAGCTCGCTTTGTAACTTCTTCATCAGAGGGCGACCAGCGGAAGAACCATGAACAGGTCAAACCAACTGGCTCAGATCTAACGCCGCCCAGTAGGAATTGATCCATTTTAGGACTTCTTGCTTCACAACAGCAATTGGCAGCTCCTGGAAAAGACTTGGGCAATATACCGCACACAACGACAAATGTACAGAGGGGAAAAAACTGGATTCGAAAAAGGCACGGGGCCTATCTTATACCTATCAATATCATATGTTTAAATACTCCACCGTCTGTCCATAGAGCTGCAACTAGACAAACTGATGACTGGAAGGACAAACAAATAAGATCCCCAAACCCTATACGAATGCATCGTAATTATCTGAAAAAAGCGATAGCCCAAGAATAGAACTGTACTTTCTCCAATACACATTTTCAAGTATATCCACGAATAGGGACTGCTAGAACGAGGTGCAAAGAAATCCCATTTCTTTACGAACAGGAAGAAATTAAATGCTTCACTAATGGGACCGATAATGGGTTTTACATAACCTACTGCAAATAACACCTCATTAAATCTACCCCGGCGCTTAGAACAGTGCTCTGCACATAGTAAGCGCTTAACAAATACAAATACCAACATTACTAAATCTCTATTTCCAATGACAACTGCCGGGTGAGGGGTGTGGAGGTCAGGATGAGAATAGGTGTAGTGGAAGGTACAGGCGTGGAGAGGGACAGGCCATTCTGCAATCAGCCGATCTCATCCACACGTCCGAACGGGTCCAATTCTGCCGATACAGTCCGCCGCCCTCATCCACGGGTTCAGGCGGGTCAGTGACACTTGGGAGAGAAAAGATCAGATACTGATAAAACGTGCCATTAAGGCGCAACCGTGCCACGAGGCAGAGAAAAATCTCACGGCTTCACGGTGACCCCGGAGAAACTCCCACCATTCAGCGGCCCGCTGCTGACCCACGCAGACCTTGACTGAAGTTGACAAAAACTCTGAAAGGTGCGGGCAGGCAGGGGAGACCCAGTATTGTGGCTCATTTCGCCTCACGTTCCCGGGGGGCAAGGGGACACTCGTTACAGCTTGAAGGTGGCAAGCTCCAAAAGAAATCAATGCGAACATTTCTTCACACACCGCGCGGTCGGCATATGGAACCCATTACCACGGGATGCTCTTCAGGCAGAGAACAGCAGTAGGTTCAAGAAGGGTTAATAACGATGATGATGATGATGACGATGATAGTATTTATAAAGCGTTACGTGCCCAAGCACTGAGCTAAGTGGTGCACCTTCTAATCACGTTATTTATGGTGTTTGCTAAACGCTTGCTATAAACCAGGCGCCCGTATTAAGTGCTGGGGTAGATCAGGTTGGACCGCCTGCGGTTCCCAGTCTTTATCCCCATTTTACAGATGAGGTAACTGAGGCACAGAGAAGTTAAGTGACCTGCCCGAGGTCACACAGCCGACGAGTGACAAGGCTGGGATCGGGACACGGGTCCTTCGGACTCCCCGGCCCGTGCTCCATCCCCGCTGCTTCTCTACGATCTCTCAGAGACGTTGGATGAATTGCCCAAGGAGACACGGCAGGCCACGGGAGAAACCAGGGCTAGATCACGAGTTCGATGCACTCTCCACTAGGCCACGCATGCTGCCTCTCCGGGATTACGACAGATTGAGGGAGCAGAGAGGTTCAATACGGTCTTCTCGGGAACGGACAAAGAGGGAAAGGTCTGGGCCGTTGGACAGGCCCCCAACTGCACTGTGAGGACCGCAGAGCTCCGCTGCCCCGCGGGAGCGGGGCGCTCACTAGCGGAGACCCCTCGAGGCCCCTCCGGGGTCCCCGCAGTCTCCCGTCACACCACTGCAGGACGCAGGTCTTCAGAACCGCTTCCGGCCAGAGAGGTTGCTGGGGAACTGTACTTCCCAAGCGCTTCGTAGGGTGCTCTGCACACAGTAAGCGCTCAATAAATACGATTTAACGAATGAATGATCAAGGATTGCGCCTGGAGTCTCAGAGCGAGCCACCCCCAAAAACGCACTCACACGGCACCCGCCAAGAAGCGTTAACGCGCTTTATTTTACACCGTTACCTGAGATGGTTGATTTTGTCATTTCCTTTCCACTGTAACTGTTCACCATCTTTGTTCACCCCGACCTAGCTCGTGAGCCCCTCGTGGGACAGGAATCCGTCCCATCCGCTTACGGTGAATCGCCCCCAGCACACAACACGGCCTTCGGCACTGGAAGCGTTTAATACGCAGTGGTCTACACATCGCTGATCTTCCCCTCCGGCCCTCTGTGGTTGGTCAGAGAGCCCAACCTCTTCTGAAAAGAAACCGATATCTCGGCCGGGATTACCGAGGTTACACTCAATTTTCATTATTTTTAAGAGTTCGAGGACGATGCTTTCGATTCTCAGCAGTCAGTTTTTAAGCAACATCAAGTCACACGGCCAAGCCTCTCGTCCAACAGCTGAGATTGTTACTATTTTGAGTCACTTCCTGAAAAATCCCTCATCTGGCCGCTTTTCGTGAACACGGCAAGAACCTTCCAAGTCCCCGAGGAGCTCCAAGGAGAGACCGGGAAGACCACCTGAGTCTTCAACTCGTGATCTCAAGATGAAAAGGCGGTACGTGCTATCACAGGAAGGAAAAAAATGAAAGCTGTCTTATTTCGGTCTGGTTTTTTAACTTCATCCCGCAGGAGGAAAGGGAGGGAGAGAAGAAAGGAGATGGAATTTGGGAGCAGCCTGACCTGCTACCTCAGATGTCCCCCCAGGATTCCCGGAGTGGCGGTCTCCCTTCCTTTCCTGGGAGGGAATTCGGTCCATCACCTTCTCTATCCGCCACAGGGACCCGACTCGCCGTCCCACCTGAAGGATCACTTCCCCACATCTGCTGCCGGGCCCTGGAAAACCTCAGGATCCGGGTGTCCATCCCCTCGCCCCCAACCCTCAGGATCAGTGTCCCCAACCCCCTCCTTCATCAGGGTCCCCAACCCACCAAAGCCTCCAAGATATATCTCCGACACCCTCTCCCACTTCGATCTGGGTCTCCAACTTACCCAACACCCCAAGGATGAATCCCAATCCCCACGATCAGTGTCACCCAACACCCCAAGGATGAATCCCAACCCCCATGACCAGTGTCTACCCTCCCCCTATCAGGGTCCCCAACTCACCGGTGCCACCAGGACGCATCCCCAATCCCCATGATCAGTTCCCCTTCCCCTAGATCAGGGTCTCCGACTCCCCAGTGCCCCCAGTATGTACCCCCAACCCCCATGATCACTGCCCCCCAGATCAGGGTCCCCAACTCCCCAATGTCCCCAGTATACATCCCCACCTCCCAAGATCGGTGCGTGTCACCCCCAGAGCACGATCTCCAACTCCCCAACACCCCCAGGATGCATCTCCAACCCCCACGATCAGTGCCCCCCGAAACAGGGTCCCCAACTCCCCAATGCCCCCAGGATGCATCCCAAACCCCCAT
Source organism: Ornithorhynchus anatinus (assembly GCF_004115215.2). Classification (NCBI taxonomy): domain Eukaryota; kingdom Metazoa; phylum Chordata; class Mammalia; order Monotremata; family Ornithorhynchidae; genus Ornithorhynchus; species Ornithorhynchus anatinus. Next base: position 27,579,452 of record NC_041747.1, read on the forward strand.
AATCGGTGTCCCCGAAACAGGGTCCCCAAGCCCCCCAGGATGCACCTCCACTCCCCAAGATCAGTGCCCCCAAAGCAGGGTCCCCAAGGCCCCCAGGATGCACCTCCAACCCCCATGATCACTGCCCCCAAGATGCCCCCCTCCCCCATGATCAGTGTCCCCAAGTAGGGTCCCCAAGGTCCCCAGGTTGCCCCCCCAACCTCCATGATCAGTGGCCCCAAAACAGGGTCTCCAAGGCCTCCAGGATGCACCTCCCCATGATCACTGCCTCCAAAACAGGATCCCCAAGGCCTCCGGATGCACCTCTACCCCTCATAATCAGTGTCCCCAAATAGGATCCCCAAAGCCCCCAGGATGCCCCCCCAACCCCCATGACCACTGCCTCCAAACGGGGTCCGCAAGGCCCCCAGGATGCACCCCCCCATGATCACTGCCTCCAAAAGCAGGGTCCCCAAGGCCTCCACGATGCACCCCCCAACCTCCATGATCAGTGTCCCCAAACAGGGTCTCCGAGGCCTCCGGGATGCCCCCCAACCCCCACGATCACTGCTTCCAAAACAGGGTCCCCAAGGCCCCCAGGATGTCCCCCCGCCCCCCATGATCACTACCACCAAGTAGGGTCCCCAAGGCCCCCAGGATGCCCCCCCAACCCCCACGATCACTACCACCAAGTAGGGTCCCCAAGGCCCCCAGGATGCCCCCCAACCCCCACGATCACTGCCACCAAGTAGGGTCCCCAAGGCCTCCAGGATGCACTCCCAATCCACACGATCAATGCCTCCAAAACAGGGTCCCCAAGGCCTCCAGGATGCCCCCCCAATCCCCACGATCACTGCCTCCAAAACAGGGTCCCCGAGGCCTCCAGGATGCCCCCCCACCCACCACGATCACTGCCACCGAGTAGGGTCCCCGAGGCCCCCAGGATGCCCCCCCAATCCCCACGATCACTGCCTCCAAAACAGGGTCCCCGAGGCCCCCAGGATGCCCCCCCACCCCCCACGATCACTGCCACCGAGTAGGGTCCCCGAGGCCCCCAGGATGCCTCCCCACCCCCCACGATCACTGCCCCCAAACAGGGTCCCCGAGGCCTCCAGGATGCCCCCCCAACCTCCACGATCGCTGCCCCCAAACGGGGTCCCCGAGTCCCCCAGGAGGGGGGGGGGTGTCTGACCAGGTAGAGGGGCGCGTAGATCTTGAGGGACTCCTCCAGGGCCCCGCGGGTGATCTGCAGGAAGGAGCCCCCGCAGGACGGCTGCCAGGTGTGGCCGATCTCGTAGCAGCTGTGCGGGATGGACTTGCTCAGCGCCGCCATGTCGGGAGGGACCGTGCGGGGTCGGGCCGGTCCTGGGGGGGGGGGGGGAGAGGGAAGGAGCCGAGCGGCCCGCAGTGCGCAGGCGCGCGCGCCCCACTGGCCCGATGGAGGGCGAAGGTCGCGCGGCGCGCGCGCGCCCGGCGGGGTTACTCGGGGCCGGAGCCCTCGCACCCTCCGCCGCCCGGGGCGACGTCACCACGTGCGCGCCGCCCCCCTCCCGACGTGCGCGCTCCCGGCCCCCCCCCCCCCGCCCGCGCCGCGGAGCGGGAACGCGCCTCCCGCCCGGGCTCCGACCGTCCCGCGGGGTCCTAGAGCCCGCCGGGGCCCGCCGGCCGAGCCTGTCCTCCGGGCCGAGCACTGTTCTAAGCGCTGGGCTGATAGCACTGATTATGATAACAGTGAGGGGATCTCTTAAGCTCTTACCATGTGCCAAGCACTGTTCTAAGCGCTGGACTGATAGCACTGATTATAATAACAGTGAGGGGATCTCTTAAGCTCTTACCATGTGCCAAGCACTGTTCTAAGCGCTGGGCCGATACTACTAACGGTAATGATAACGATGGCATTTCTTAAGCGCTTGCCCTGTGCCAAGCACTGTTCTAAGCGCTGGGCTGATAGCACTGATTATAATAACAGTGAGGGTATCTCTTAAGCTCTTACCATGTGCCAAGCACTGTTAATAATAATAATAATGTTGGTATTTGTTAAGCGCTTACTATGTGCCGAGCACTGTTCTAAGCGCTGGGATAGACAGAGGGGAATCAGGTCGCCCCACGTGGGGCTCACAGTCTTCATCTCCATTTTACAGATGAGGGAACTGAGGCCCAGAGAAGTGAAGTGACTTGCCCACAGTCCCACAGCTGACAAGTGGCAGAGCTGGGATTCGAACTCATGAGCCCTGACTCCAAAGCCCGTGCTCTTTCCACTGAGCCACGCTGCTTCTCTGTTCTAAGAGCTGGGCTGAGACTACTAACTGTAATAATAACGATGATTTCTTAGGCGCTTGCCAGGTGCCAAGCACTGTTCTAAGCGCTGGGCCGATACTACTAACGGTAATGATAACGATGGCATTTCTTAAGCGCTTGCCAGGTGCCAAGCACTGTCCTAAGCGCTGGGCTGATGGCACTGATTATTATAACAGTGAGGGTATCTCTTAACCTCTTACCATGTGCCAAGCACTGTTCTAAGCGCTGGGCGGATGGGACTGATCGTCATCATAAGGAGGACATTCCCTAAGCGATTTCTAGGTGCCAAGCACTGTTCTAAGCGCTGGGCTGATAGCACTGATTATGATAACAGTGAGGGGATCTCTTAAGCTCTCACCATGTGCCAAGCACTGTTCTAAGCGCTGGGCCGATACTACTAACGGTAATGATAACGACGGCATTTCTTAAGCGCTTGCCAGGTGCCAAGCACTGTCCTAAGCGCTGGGCTGATAGCACTGATTATGATAACAGTGAGGGGATCTCTTAAGCTCTTACCATGTGCCAAGCACTGTTAATAATAATAATAATAATAATAATGTTGGTATTTGTTAAGCGCTTACTATGTGCCGAGCACTGTTCTAAGCGCTGGGATAGACAGAGGGGAATCAGGTCGCCCCACGTGGGGCTCACAGTCTTCATCCCCATTTGACAGATGAGGGAACTGAGGCCCAGAGAAGTGAAGTGACTTGCCCACAGTCCCACAGCTGACAAGTGGCAGAGCTGGGATTCGAACTCATGAGCCCTGACTCCAAAGCCCGTGCTCTTTCCACTGAGCCACGCTGCTTCTCTGTTCTAAGAGCTGGGCTGAGACTACTAACGGTAATAATAACGATGGCATTTCTTAGGCGCTTGCCAGGTGCCAAGCACTGTTCTAAGCGCTGGGCTGATGGCACTGATTATGAAAACAGTGAGGGGATCTCTTAAGCTCTTACCATGTGCCAAGCACTGTTCTAAGCGCTGGGCCGATACTACTAACGGTAATGATAACGACGGCATTTCTTAAGCGCTTGCCAGGTGCCAAGCACTGTCCTAAGCGCTGGGCTGATGGCACTGATTATGATCATAGTGAGGGGATTTCTTAAGCGCCTGTCGGGTGCCAAGCGTCGTTCTAAGCGCTGGGGTGATCAGAATGATTATGATAATAATGATGGCATTGCTCAAGCGCTTGCTATGTGCCCCAAGCGTCGTTCTAAGCGCCGGGGAGATAATACTAATCGTAATAATAATGAGGGTATTTAAGCGCTTACTATGTGCTAAGCCCTGTTCTAAGCGCTAAGGAGGATACGAGCAAGCGCTTAAGAAACACCATAGTTATTATAATTGATCCAGCGCTTAGAACAGTGCTCGGACACGTAGTAAGCACTTGACAGATACCATCCTTATCATCGTAATTACGATTATTACCCCGGTTCTATCCCGTACCGTTGCCCGTCACCCCTAGTTCTGTGCGCTAGGGTCCAGATGATCGTAATCATAATAATAACGACGGTGGTATTTCTTAGACACTTGCCTTTGTCCACCCCGACGTCCAGTACGGTGCCCGGCACGTGGTAAGCTGCTCGGTCGAGGCCGCCGGAGGCGACACGACTTCTGTTTCCTCTCCTCTCAGGCTGCCATTCGTTTATCTTCCCCCTCCAGTTCATTCATTCATTCATTCAATAGTATTTATTGAGCGCCTACTATGTGCAGAGCACTGTACTAAGCGCTTGGGATGAACAAGTCGGCAACAGGTAGAGACAGTCCCTGTTCCCACATGGGGGGCGTCCGTAATCGGCGAGTGGGCCGGGCCCCCCCCCCGGACCGCCAGGCTGAGGGGGCGGAAAAAAGGATGCGATCCGAAACCTTCCATTAATAATCAGTTAACGAGATGGGGCGCAGGTTTTCTCTCACCGCCTCAGGCACCCAGTCGAGTTGACCATCGGTTGGAGGATGACACCGGTGACATTTTGATAATCGTGGTACTGGGCCTCCGCCGAACTAATTCTCTTCCCCTCTTCGAAACCCTACTTAGAGGTCACCTCCTCCAAGAAGCCTTCCCACCCTGAGCTTCCCCTTTTCCCTCTGCTCCCTCTACGCCCCCTCCACCTCCCCTCAGCTAAGCCCTCTTTTTCCCCCCTTTCCCTCTGCTCCTCCCCCTCTCCCTTCCCCTCCCCTCGGCACCGTACTCGTCCGCTCAACTGTATATGTTTTCATTACCCTAATTATTTTGTTAATGAGCTGTACATCGCCTGGATTCTATTTGTTTGCTATCGTCCTAATGAGATGTTCATCCCCTGCATTCTATTTATTGCTCTGTTTTTGTCCGTCTCCCCCGATTAGACTGTGAGCCCGTCAAAGGGCGGGGACTGTCTCTATCTCTCACCGATTCCAAGCGCTTAGTACAGTGCTCTGCACACAGTAAGCGCTCAATAAATACTGTTGAATGAATGGATGGTTAAGCGCTCCCCGGGTGCCGAGCCCCGCGCCGGTACGGAGATGGATGCAAGATCATCGGGCTGGACACATCCTCTGGGACTCACAGTCTGAGTAGTTGGGAAAACGTATATTTATTCTCCATTTCGTAGAGGGGGAAACTGAGGCACAGAGAAGTTAAGCGACTTGCCCCAGATCACACAGGAGGCAGGTGGCGGAGACATTAGAACCCAAGTCCTCTGACTCCCGGCCCCTTCTCTTTCCACTGAGCCATGCTGATCTCAGTGCAGACGTTGCGATCTGCGGTATTCACTGAGTGCTCACTTGTGTGTGGAGAAATGAGAAGCGGTGTGGCTTAGTGGTTAGAGCGCAGGCCTGGGAGTCAGAAGGACCTGGGTTCTAATCCCGAATCTGCCCCCTGTCTGTTGTGAGACCTCGGGGAAGTCCCTCAACCTCTCTGTGCCACACTTAATTCATCCGTAAAATGGGGATATTCATTCATCCCTTCAACCGTGGCATAAGAGTATGAGCCCCATGTGGGACAGGGACTGTGTCCAACCTGATTAACTTGTAATAATAATAATAATAATGTCGGCATTTGTTAAGCGCTTACTATGTGCCAAGCACCCTTCTAAGCCCTGGGGTAGATACAAGGTAATCAGGTTGTCCCATGCGAGGCTCACGGTCGTAATCCCCACTTAACAGATGAGGGAACTGAGGCACAGAGAAGTTAAGTGACTCGCCCACGGTCACACAGCTGACAGGTGGCAGAGCCGGGATTCGAACCTATGACCCCTGACTCCCGAGCCCGGGCTCTTTCCTCTCAGCCACGCTGCTTCTCTAAATGCCTCGCCCAAGAGAGTCGGAAGACCCGTTCCCTGCCCACAAACGTGCTTACGGTCCAGAGGGGGAGGCGGACGTGAATATAAATCATTTTTATGTTATATCGCACGCTTGGTCTAGGAAAGAACAGATCAGGCACCTTTTCTGGTCTTTTTCCTTTCGGGTGATGGTTGCTCAGTCACCCGGGGGTGAAGAGGGAAAAGCGTGTCATGCCGCCAGCGGGACGTGCCCGAGAACGTCTAGGTGCGACGCTGCAGCCGGTGACGGCCGGCCTCATCCGGTCCCTCCGGCCCCAGCTCCGGCTCGATGAGCCCTTCGTCCTCCCTCTTCCAGCTCTGACTAGGAATGCAACTCGGGAGGAGCGGCGGGCCCTACGTCAATAGCCCGGAACGGAAAGGGCGGAACGACGACTACCTGAGCACATATTTGCCAAGGTCGCCTGCCGTGGTCAGCCGGTGGTGGAGGAGCTCCCACTTGGAGTTGGGGCATCGAACTGAGTCCCCTGAGGAGTTGCGCCCAAGGATCAGGTGGGGTGACCCTGCTCTGGAGGAGATTGGGGCAGAGAGACAGAGCGGAGATCAATCAATCAATCAGTCGATCGTATTTACTGAGCGCCTTAATAATAATAATAATAATAATGTTGGTATTTGTTAAGCGCTTACTATGTGCAGAGCACTGTTCTAAGCGCTGGGGTAGATACAGGGTCATCGGGTCGTCCCACGTGAGGCTCACAGTCTTCATCCCCATTTTACAGATGAGGGAACTGAGGCACGGAGAAGTTAAGTGACTCGCCCGCAGTCACACAGCTCACAAGTGGCAGAGCCGGGAGTCGAACCCATGACCTGTGACTCACAAGCCCGGGCTCTTTCCGCTGAGTCACGCTGCTTCCCTTACTGCTCACTGCTCGGGAGAATATAATATAATAGAGTTGATAAACATGTGCCCCCCCCCCCCAACAACTTTACGGTATAGAGGGGCAGATAAGTACAGGTACCATAAAACAAACAGACATTTATTTATAAAGAAATAAATTACAGATCGGTACCTAAGTCCCATGGGGCTGAAGGAGGGGTGAAAAAAGGGAGGAGATTAGGGCCATGCAGACGGAGTGGGGGAAGAGCTTAGTAGGGTGCTCTGCACACAGTAAGGGCTCTGTAAATACGATTGAACGAATGAGAAGGAGGAATAAAGGCTTAGGCGGGAACAAGCAAACTCTCCCCGACTTTGAACTTCAGCCCGGGCCTCAGGATCGGCCCGTTCCAGACCCGGCAAATGCAGGAGTCGGGCAGAGAAGCCGAACGATTCACGTAAAGCATCTCAAAAATAGGAATTTGAGAGGGCAGACAGAAACGCAGCGAGAGAGAGAGGGACAGAAACGCAGAGAGAGACAGAAATTTCTCTGGCACCAAAACCCTCCCCACGTTCCAGGCAACGATGTTGATCGATATTTTCCCCCCCCCCAAACACCGGGAATTCAAAACCTCCAGCAAAAGATCCTCTTTCTCCCTCGGCCCGTCGACCTCTAGCTTTCTTCATTTCTGAGCCAGCGCCACTCCCCAGTCCGGCTTCTTCCAAAAGCCGGCCGGGGGAAGAGACTCCAGAGCGTCTCCAAGCCGCGGAGCTGCCGTGGAGGAGGAGCAGAGCTGCAGGGCAGATGAACGCCTGGGACCGCGGCGAGCCGGAGGCCGCTGGGCGGTGATTCCCCGGAAAGCGGCAAAGACAAAGTGAGAGAAAGGTGCCTGGGAAGGAATTTCCCCCTGAGACCCCCGGGACCGCTCCGTGAGACCACTCCACGCTGGCTCCTTTGTCCTCATCATTTGGAACCGGGAGGCTCAACCCCTCTTCTGACCTCCGCCCCCAATCAATCAATCAATCCCCCTACCTGTGCAGAGCACTGTCCGCTAAACGCTCGGGAGAGGACACTGGAATTAGAAGACACGATACTGGCCCTCGAGGAGCTTACGGTGCAGCCCTACCGTGGATCCTCTAATAACCACTGACGAGCGCGGCAAGGAGGACGCCTCTAGACTGGAAGCTTGTTGGGGGCAGGGAATGTGTCCACCGACTCGGTTGAACTCTCCCAAGCGCTTAGTACGGTGCTCTGCGCCCAGAAAGCGCTCAATAAATACAATAGAATGAATAGATAAATACCACCGACGATGATGACTCCGAAAGGTCCCGGCGGCTCCAGGGTGGGCAGCCTAGCGGTGGGACGGCAGGAGAGGCAGCCAGATAGAGAGTATGTGTCTGTATAGATAAATATATATATATGCATGTACAGTGGTATTTTTTAAGTGGTTACTGTGTGCCAGACACTGTTCTGAACGCTGGGATAGATACAAGGTAATCAGGTCGTCCCACCTGGGCCTCACAGTCTTCATCCCCGTTTTAAAGATGAGGTCACCGAGGCACAGAGAAGCGAAGTGACTGGTCCAAAGTCACCCAGCTGACGAGTGGCAGAGCCGGGATTAGAACCCACAACGTCCGACTCGCTTCGCCTCTCGGGAGGAAGAAAAGGGAGCAAAAATGTCTCTTTTTCTGGGGGCCTCATCTCCAGGAGACCTGCCTCCCCATTCTGAGTCTCACAGCTGCGGACGGAAACTCCAGGAAGCCTTGAGGCGGGGACTCTTCCGCCCGCTGCTCTTTACTTCCTCCAGCTGCCTCTGCTCGGTGTCGAACTGAGCGTGTCCGTCGGGGCGATTACGTGGGTCTGTAGGGCTCTGTGGCCGTCTGCGCTCGTGTGCGGATATCTACACGTGCGTGGCTCTGTGTGTGCGTCTGAGTGAGCGGCGGGGCTCGGGGTGAATGGGCGCGTTCCCGCGCGCGTCCGTGAGAGTGGCACGTCTCTGTGCGAATGCGCGTCTGTGCATCTGAGCGAGTGCGTGTTTCTGGGTGAACGGGGTTGGGCATTGCTGTGTGTTTCTGTATGTGTGTCTGTGGGAATATGTGCGTGTCTGTGTGAGTGTAGCTGCTTTCGTCTGATGGTGGATAAGTGTCCACTGCCAGTCCTACACGTCACCTCTCCTCCCAGACTCAGCCCCACTTTTCCTCATCTCCCACCCCCTTCTGCGTCGCCCTGACTTGCTCCCCGTGCACTTCGCCGGCCCCACGACGCTTATCTGTGTATCTGGAATTTAGTTTATCTGTACTGATGTCCGTCTCCCCCTCTCTAGACTGTGAGCGTGTTGTCGCCGTTTACTGTCGTAGTGTACTTTCCGAAGCGCCGAGTAGAGTGCTCCGCGGGCAGTAAGCGCTTAATAAATACAGTTGAGTGAGTGAATAAATCCTTCCGGCGGGACGGAGCTGGATTAGAGCAATGGAGCCAGGGTTCAGCCGGCCTCGTCCCTCCCTCCCGGATGGGCCGACTGCTGGGCTGGCTGACGGGCCGGTCGGCGGGCTAGCCGGTGGGCTGACTGATAGTCGTATTTCAGTCAGCTGTATCTCCTGAACGCTCGCTTGTGTGCAGAACGCTGTACTACGCACTTGGGAGCGTGGGCTAGAACAATACAGCACACGCATTCCTTGCCCACAGTGAGCTTACAATCTAGAGGCGGTGACAGACGTTAACATAAATGAATAAATTGCGGGTGTTTACCTAGGTGCTGTGGGGTTGGGAGCCGGGATAGATAAGGGGAGCGAGTCGGGGCGACATAGAAGGGAGTGGGAGAAGAGGAAAGGAGGGCTTAGTCAGGGAAGGCTTCTCGGAGGAGATGGGTCTTCATTAAGGCTTTTAATGGGGAGAGAGTAATTGTCTGTGAGATAGGGCGGTGGGCTGATGATAACAGTGATAACGAGAACCGGGGCGGGTGGGTGATAAAAGCAAATCGGGTCGGACGGAGTCCCCGTCCCAGGTGGGGCTCACGGTCCCAATCCCCATTTTACAGATGAGGGGACTGAGGCCCGGAGAAGTGAAGTGACTCGCCCACGGTCCCACAGCGGGCAAGTGGCGGAGCCGGGATTAGAACCCGTGACGGACTCCCGGGCCCCGGCTCGAGGCGCTGCGCCGGGCCGCTTCCCACGCCGTTCGTCCCGGCTGAAGGTTTGGCGGCCGGCCGGCTGGAAGGGCAGGTGGAGAATGCGTCGCCAAGAGAGTAGGGGGTTACCAAAGGACAGGTAAAAGCCCTTTCAGACGATGCCGGGTGCCTGCCCTTTAAAGCGGGCGAGGGCCGTCTCAACCCTGATCCGCTCCAATAAGCTCCCGGTGTCTTAACCCGCCCAGAAGCCGGGCTCGGCTCCCGGGGCCCCCGGGACGAGAGATCACCGACAAGCTTCGACTGGCGAGTAGCTCTCCCGCCACAACCGCGGCAGCGGGCTGCCGACGGGCATCGCGTCGCGACTCCTTCCCGCCCGTCCTCCGATGTCAACTCCGGCTCCGGACCCCCTCTCGCTGCATGGGTGTAGGTCAGGGTCTTGACGCTAACCTCCGAGTCCCCCCGGTCGGAACTAAGGATCCGCTTACCGTCCGGATGGAGGGACGCAAGCCCGCGTCGCAAGAAGTGTTCACAAAAGTTCTTTAACCGCCACGTGAACAGAGTCGGGAGGAGAAGCGCGGTGGCTAGCGGCAACACGGGTACTCTACCGTTAATAATAATTATCGTAGCATTTATTAAGCGCTTACTACGTGCCAGGCGCTTGGGGTGGATACAACCAGATGGGGTCGAACGCAGTCCCTGCCCCACGCAGAGCTCACGGTCTCAACCCCCCCTTTTACAGCTGAGGTAACTGAAGCACAGAGAAGTCGTGACTTGCCCGGTTGCACTTCCATTCTCATGGTTAGAAATGGACTATCTGACAGTCCTAACTTTTCTCCTCTCCATCCCTAACTTTCCCTCTAGCAACCCATTCCACTCCTATCGTCGGTGGACGTAGCCAAACCCCCCTTGAACCTCCCCCCCCCCCTTCTCAGCCTGCACAGCTATCCAGACGCACGTCGAAAATTTGGTATTTTTTTGAAAGTCCGAAGCGGGGAAGATCCACCGGAGGGGTTCTTGACAGGAAAAAAAAAAGGGGAATCTCTCCTCTGTCCGTTACCAGCTGCCCGTCATCAAGGCTTGCCAATCTCAGTTATCAAAGCAGCTCCGTAGCCAGAAGGGGGTCCTGGCAGTTGGGGTACTCTAAGGATTTACGGAGCCGGCTCGCGGTAGCCGCTTTGAAGGAACGCTGCTAAGAGCCGCTAGAGACGAAAAGAAAAGAGCCTCGGAGAGGAACGTCTTGCTAATCGCCGGAGATTAGAAGTGAATTTTCTAATGGCAATCGAATGGAACTTGACCGAAAGGCATTTTGAAAGTCGGCTTCGGTGAGTCGGGGCTTCGGCCTCTTGCCCTGAATCTCTTCGTGGCTGTGTTCCCTTCGTAAATCCCAGGGCCCTTTCGCTAATGTTATTTAGGGATATTTTATGTGTCCTAATCGTATGAATTATTTGGTAACTTTTAACCGAGAAATGATCTCAGAATACCCTAGCGTCCGCTGATATTTCAAGGTAAGGGAATTCAAATTCAGTGTGGAATGTTTCCCATTTTCCAGATGTAACATTTTCCAAAATAAATGTTGGCCGTGCTGTGGGATTTATACCCTGTGAACATTTGAGTTCACACAGTAATATTCTGCAGTTTGGGGAATTCGGATTGTTTCCAGCTTTGGATATGCTTTCTTACAGCGGCACACAGTTCCGTACCAAGAAAGAAAGAGGTCGCCATAGGGTTTCGCTGTAAACGCAGACACGTACACGCACGCAAACACACGTCCGCATCACATACGTCTGCACGGTCGTGTGTGAGGTACCCGCCGGGTAGTGCTTCTCGCGAGGAGAAAGGGGGGTGAGTCGCTCGGGATTCAGCACGACGTGGGAACGCTGGAGGCAAAGTGGAAGTTCACTGGGAAACAGGGCACAATCAGAGGGAGGAAAGTCGATCGGGTCGATGGATCGTGGGCAATTTATCGAGTGCTCCCTGTGTGAACGGCGCTACGTTAAACACCTGTAGAAGCACAACACAATAGAGTTAGCAGATATGATCTCTGTCCACAGGAGTTTAGGGTCTAGAGTGAGAGTGAGAAATTAAACTCAGGGCAGGGGAAATAGTAGAGTATAAAGATATAGACGTAAGTGGCGGGGTTGGTGGGTTTAGGGCTGTAGATTCTAGTACATAGGCAACATAGAGGGGAGGGGAAATGAGGGCTTAGTCGGGGCAGGCCTCTTGGAGGAGATGTGGTTTTAGGAGAGCTCTGAAGGTGGGGAGAGTGGTATTCCGTCAAATATGAAGGGGTAGGAAGTTATATTCCAGAGGGAGGATGTGGGCAAGGAGTCGGAGGTGGAACCCTCTCCCCCGATTAGACCGTAAGCCCGTCAAAGGGCAGGGACCGTCTCTATCTGTTACCGATTTGTCCATGCCAAGCGCTTAGTACAGTGCTCTGCGCGTAGTAAGCGCTCAGTGAATACCATTGAATGAGTGAATGATTGAATGAATGAGATGGAGGTACAGTGAGTAGGTTGGCGTTGGAGAAACAAAGTGAACAGACTCACTGGTTTCCACAGGAACGCAGAGATTTGACCCACAGTAACTGTCGCCCTTCCCAACCCGTCACCCCGACCCGGAGCTCTTGAGCTAAACCGTCGGCAGAGATCAATCAGAAGGTGATCGTGCAGTTGTAGGTCATTTTAAAAAGCAACCCTCCCACTGCTAAACGGCAACTTGGAGGCTGCCTTCCAGACTTGCTCAATCCAGCACCGTCTCATCGGGATATTCTCTGCAACGGTCTCCACAATAAACACGCAGATCTCTTCTTTCTAGTGCTTATTTTTCTTGCAGTGTATTTTATCGCCCTTGCCTACAGAGTTGTCTCTTCCAGGGAAAAGACTTCTTCCAAGAAAAAAGAAATTACAGCAGTGAGCCAGGAAGGAGACGCAGCTCATATGCATCTCATCTCGGCAGGGACGACGACCCCGGTCCTACGATGGTACAGGTCCCGGCTAAAGGAAGGGTGGGTTTTCAAAAGGTTTTCAAAAGATATATACGTAAGTGGCGGGGTTGGGGGGTTGGTTTAGGGCTGTAGAGTCGAGTCCAAAGGCAACATAGAGGAGAGGGGAAATAAAGGCTTAGCCGGGGGAGGCCTCTTGGAGGAGATGAGGTTTTAGGAGAGCTAAATTTAATAAACTTATGCTGATTTAATGGCAGGCGGCGTCGCCTTGCGGAAAGAACACAGACTTCTTAGGAGTCAGAGGACCTGGGTCCTAAGTCCGGCTCTGCCACTTGCCTGCCGAGTGACCTTGGACAAGTCACTTCACCTCTCTGTGCCTCTCAGTTCCCTCATCTGCAAAACGGGGATTCAACAGCTATTCTCTTTCCTACTTTAAAAAAACAAAACGATGGTACTTATTTAGCTCTTACTACATGCCAAGCGCTGTTCTAAGCGGGGGGGGGGGGCGGGGCGGGTAAATGCAAGATCATCAGGTTGAGGCTCACAGTCTCCATCCCCATTTTACAGATGAGGTAACTGAGGCACAGAGAAGTGAAGTGACTCGCCCAGAGTCACACGGCGGACAAGTGGCGGAGCCGGGTTCAGAACCCACGCCCTCTGACTCCCAAGCCCGGGCTCTTTCCACAGTGAGCCACGCTGCTTTCCGCTTAGAATGTGAGCCCCATGTGGTACTTGATTATCTTGTACCTACCCCGACAGTTTAGTACAGTTCTTGGCACATAGTACGTGCTTAACAAATAGCACGATTATTATCATTATTGTTCTTGTCATTATCATTCATTCTCAGGTAAATAAACAGAATGCCGTCTCCCACACTAAACTATAAACTCCTGGAGGACAGGGACCGTGTCTACCAATTCTACCGCACTGTATTCTCCCAAACACTTAGTACAGTGCTCAGTGAGCGCTCAATAAACCCCGGAAGGATTGCTACTAGAGTCCTTTAACACACTACAGCAAAAAGGATCGAAGCTGAGTTGAAGCAACTATCATCGTGGCATTTGAGCGTCATCGATCTGCCGGCCCTAAAGGGAGACACTAGTCTAGACCGCAGGAAGCAGTTCACCACCATCAGCGGATTGAAGAAGACCAGGCAGAGAGGACTCCTTCATCCACGACACGACCCCCTACCTAGAAATCTCTTCCCCTGGCACTGGTTGTTTGCCAACCTCATTGCCTCACCGAAGCAGGAATCCACCAAATAAGCACTTTCCGTCAAGAAAAGAAGCAGAGAAGCAGTGGGACTAGAGGAAAGACCACAGGCCTGGGAGTCCAAAGACCTGGGTTCTAATTCCGGCTCTGCCACCTATCTACTGCGCGATCTTGGGCAAGTCACGTAGCTTGTCCGTGCCTCAAAATGGATATTCAATACCTGTTGTCCCTCCTACTGTCAGGCCCTTGTGAGACCTGATTATCTTGTATCTACCCCAGCGCCTAGTAATAATAATAATGTTGGTATTTGTTAAGCGCTTACTATGTGCAGAGCCCTGTTCTAAGCGCTGGGGTAGACACAGGGGAATCAGGTTGTCCCACGTGAGGCTCACGGTCTTCATCCCCATTTTACAGATGAGGTGACTGAGGGGCAGAGAAGTTAAGCGACTTGCCCACAGTCTCACAGCTGACAAGTACGGTGTTGGGCACAAAGTAAGTACTCAACAAATACCACGACTGTTGTTAGTATCAGTCGGCGGGCTGTCTTGTTCTGGAACTCCAACTCTCCGATCGCTCGGGATCGAGAGAACGGCCGGTCCTCCAGAACCGGAAACTCAGAAGATGACTACCAGATGGGTTTCGGCCCTTAAGACACTCCAGCGTCTCTCTTAAAGTCAATCCCGTCTCCGGTTCGACGTGTGCGTCGAAGGTGATTAATCCCAAATCCCCGACTCTCCTAGCGACGTGTGGAATCTGGCTTGCCGTGGCATTTAACCCTTCAGATGAGCCGCTGGTGACTCTTGTCCATCTGCCGGGAAGTTCCGATTTAGGACTTTCACTCCAGAGGAAATGGCGTGCAAGGAAAACCAAAATTCGACATTTCGTTTTCTCTGCTTGAGCAGAACTGAATGAAAACCAGGTTATGCTGCTACTCTTTGATACGACTTCCAGGCCCGAGGCTAAGCCCAGGAATCTGAAGCCGGGAACGCTAGGATCGCTGGGGGCTCGTATGGCATCGTTAAGCTGTTACTAGGTGCCGGGCACTGTATTAAACGCTTAAGTTCTTAGTGCAATATTCCGCCCCAAGTAAGCTCTCAAAAAAATGCTGGTTTTTAACCGGTTATGGGCACCGGCTTCATCCATCGAGACGGCATATTCTGTAGAAGTTGGCCTTGTTTTCTGGGAATAAACCATGGCCGTTTGAGGAGCCTGTGATTGTTTCATCGTGGCAGATGTTGCATCCTCAGATCCACTGTGCAAGAAGCGAGCAATTAAAGACTCCAGCGTAATTATTTCAGTTCAGACGTATGGGCCATCCAAACCCTTATTCTGTCTCTGATTGCGCCAAAAGGATGCCTGGAGGATGTGCGGTGGTTGCCCTCTTGGACCTCCAACCTATTGGACCATCCAACAGCCTTAACTTTCTCTTCTGCCTCTCGAACCTTCCCTCTGAAAACCAAACTAGGGACCACTCGTCCAAACCCCTCTCGAGCCCCCAGATCTTTTCAGGCTGCGGAGAAGCAGCGTGGTTCAGTGGAAAGAGCCCGGGCTTGGGAGTCAGAAGTTACGGGTTCGAATCCCGGCTCCGCCGCTTGCCAGCTGTGTGACTTTGGGCAAGTCACTTCATTTCTCTGGGCCTCAGTTATCTCATCTGTAAAAAGGGGATTAAAAACTGTGAGCCCCCCACGGGACGAGCTGATCAACCTTGTATCCCCCCAGAGCTTAGAAAAGTGCTTTGCACATAGTAAGCGCTTAACAGATACCACATTATTATTATTACTATATCTTTTGATAATGAATTCCACATGCCACCGGCTGGGCGAAGGAGTGTTTCCTTTCATTCTTTCGGTTCCCTGTCCTGTGAGAAATCTTGCCATCGGGGCTACTTTGCTGCCGAACTGTACAGCGCTTTGCACACAGTAAGCGCTCGATAGATACGATTGAATGGATGAATGAATGAATGAATGAATACTTTAAAAGCGCTGTGACTCAACAGGGCTTTAGCATCTGATTGGGCGAAGCAGAGGACAGTGAAAGGCAGGTAGAAAGAAGCAGATTATTACAAGGGTGTAGCGAAGGTTTTGAAAAAAGAAATCGCCATCTGGTTCATACCTGCCTTAATTATAGCCTAAGTGTAATCAAGGGTTGGTAATTTGATGAGTGTTGATTTAACAGTGTAATCTGTATTCTAAATTATGCTTATGCAACTTCACTTTACCCCTGGAAACGCATTCACTAAATTACCTTTAAAATGAATTACATTTCAAGAAACGTGTAATTCGATCAGGGCTGTTGCTTGCCAAAAGGGATTAAAAAAAAAGAATAACTTTAACTAGAGTCAGACCTATCTGTGGTCAGGGATCCAGTAATGACTGTGGTATTTGTTAAGCACTTACTCCGGACTAAACGCGGGACAAAGCCCTCGGGTAGGTACAGTATTTGCAGGTCAGACACGGTCATTAATAATACCGTTGGTATTTGTTAAGCGCTTACTATGTGCAGAGCACTGTTCTAAGAGCTGGGGTAGATACAGGGGAATCAGGTTGTCCCACGGGAGGCTCGCAGTTAATCCCCATTTGACAGATGAGGTAACTGAGGCACAGAGAAGTGAAGTGACTTGCCCACAGTCACACAGCTGACAAGTGGCAGAGCCGGCAGTCGAACTCATGACCTCCGACTCCCAAGACGGGGCTCTTTGCACCGAGCCACGCTGCAGGGGCACGCAGTCGAAGTAGGAGGGAGAACAGATGCGAATCCCCATTTTACAGGTGAGGAGACGGAGGCACTGAGAAGTTAAACGCCTTGGCCGCGAGCACCCGATAGGCAAAAGGCAGAGCCGGGATTAGAATCCAGACCTCCTGGCTCCCAGACCCGAGGTTCATCTGCTAGGCCGCGCTGCTTTTATATTGTCCTGGTGAATTGGCCCGTACATTTTGGTGAATATCCAACTTTGCTCAAGGGCTTCCGGGATCCAGGCCTCGATATCGTTTCTTGCCCTTCTCCTGTGTCGTGTCCGCTGGGCTGCGTTACGGCTCAAGGCCCCACTGCAAGCTAGCGAGCTTTTCTACAACTTATCAAGGCTATTAAACAGTACACGACCTGGACTCGGCTTTCTAGACCTCGTTCAGCAGAACCCCCGTCTGCCGGAGTGAGGTTTGTGGATTTCGGTTTCATCTAGGCGGCTTAATCTCAGGATTCAAATTCTGGCTCCTTCCCTTCCTCCCTTTTTCTCTTTCTCCTCAAAACCCCTTCCCTAACTCTGAGATGGCACTAGATCGCTCGTTCGAAAAGGACTCTCTTCTCCGTCGCTTTCTCCCCTTCGCTCCTTGAGGCAGTGGCAGGACTGGGAATCCGTCAGATCATCCTGACCAGGTGACTCTCTCACTCGCTCTGATCAAGCCGAGAAGCCGCGGCTGTAAAACGGTCCAGAAGTCAGAGTAGCCTTGAGCCAGCACGGATTTATCTTCAAAGATAGACCGAATGCTGACGGGCTCTCCCCATTCCAAACCACACTTCCCAATAAAAGTGATCCCCTCCCCTCCCAGCAGGCTCCGAAGTAAGCTCCAGGCTCGGTCCCAGGCCATAGTTCTTGAAAGAGAGAAAGAGTCACCCGCTCAACCAGAAGGAAAGTTGGCCCGCTTGCTTAGACTCACTGTCTCCATCCAACTGCCCGTGAAAGTCCAGTTCCCTCCTGTTCTCGGATGTGGACCTGACCTGCTAAGCCTGGTTTAAAACACTTTACAGCGTCCTGTCTAATTTGCTACCCTCAATCACTTTCCAGAGGTTTCCTACAGCCCCGGGAATCTGCTGGCCCAGACGATCCCACTCTGGGCCTGGGAGTCAGAAGGACCCGAGTTCTAGCCCCACCTCCGCCACTTGACTGCCGTGTGACCTCGGGCGAGTCACTTCACTTCTCCGGGCCTCGGTTACCTCCTCTGTAAAATGGGGATTAAGACTGGCAGCCTCATGTGGGACGTGGCCTCTGACCAACCTGATCGCCTCGTACCTTCCTCAGCGCTTAGAACAGTGCCTGACATAATAAGCACTCAAATACCACAAAAAAAAAAAAAAAAAAAAGAGACTGAGCAAAGGTCAGGCTGGTTCAGAAAAACGACACCGTACCTGTTGGGTGGAAGAGACACAGCTCTTCAGTCTCTAAATTCTCTTCAGAAGCAAAACACTTTCCCTGGAATCAATTAACGTTTAATAGGGAGGCCTCTAGGGACAAATCCAGATCCTTCTACGTATGTGTGCTCTCTCCTTAATCCCCCGCCCTCCCGTTAATTCTTTCGTTCGTTCAGTTGTATTTATTGAGCGCTTACCGTGTGCAGAGCGCTGTACTAAAAACAATACCGCAATAAACAGCCACATTCCCCGCCCACAACGGGCTCGCCGTCTAGAGAACTTCAAGTTCAGGGCTCTTTTCTCTCTCGGAGCGGTCCCTCTCCCCGTTATAGGGTTATCTCCCTAGGGCTCAGACCAAGTCATCGAACCCAATACTTAGTATTAATTTTTTTATGGTATTTATTAAGCATTAACTATGTCCCAGGCTCCGTTCTAAATGCTGGGGTGGATACAAGCTAGTCAGGCTGGACACAGTCCATTTCCCACATGAGGCTCACGGTCCTAATCCCCATTTACAGAAGAGGTAAGTGAGGCACGGAGAAGTGAAGCGGCTTGTCCAAAGTCACACGGCAGACAAGTGGAGAAGCTGGGATTAGAACTCAGGTCCTTCTGACTCCCAGGCCCATGCTCTATCCACTAAGCCACACTGCTTCTCACCTGGCTAGTGTTATTCCCACTACTGCTTTTACTCCTCGTTATGCTCTTCTCAACTCTTCCTCCTCCTCCTCCAACTCCTCCTCCTCCTACCGGGACCTGAGGCGAAAATCCTACAACCAAGTGCTCAAAAAATGTCAAAAGTCAGCCCCAAAGGGAGGAGGGCTGGGGAGCAAAACAGGTGCTCGATAAATGGCCACAGTCCACACCAAATGGAGAAAGGGGAGAGCAAGCCCCGATGCGAGGAAAAGCTGAGAAGAGGAAGAAGGATGTTTTCAAAGGCCGCCCAGCCCCGGCCCCCACCGAGCAGCCGCTCGGACCCCCGTCCCCGGGCTCTGGCCTCTGGAGGAAGCTGAAGGAACCTGAATACACATTGCCCCATGACTCAAGGCAGAGGCTACTGGGAGAGGAACTCGGTTTCCTCTTTATCTGGGTGGGAGTCCAGGAACTGGGCTCAGAGCCAAAGTGGCTTTTGGGGCTACCTGGAGAAACAGTCTGGGCAGTCCAAGGACAGGGAGACAGCTGCCCGTACGGTGATCCTTCTGAAGGAAATCCAGGTCAAACCCTTCCATTCGGCTCCGGTCCGCAGCCAGAGTTCATCTGGGCTGATCGTCTCTCCTGCTCAGCAGCTTCTCCGATCTCCGGCCAGCAGCAGCTGACCGCACCCTCCCATGACCGTCTCTCTCCTCTTCCCCATCCCCCCGGCCGGACACGCTGGGAATTCTTGGTTTGGGCCCGGGGAAGGAAGCCAAGAGGCTTGTGCTTGGTGACCTTTCCCCTCCAATCAACTTCGGGCCAAAATCTCAGCTCTCCCCAAGGGCCGGGGACCTCATTTGCTCCCTTTCTATATGGCAGCCTCTATATAGGCATCTGTATATGCGTTGTCCTGATCTGTTCCCTTCATTCTTCCGTCCCTTTCCCAGCCCCACAGCCCTGATGTAAATATCTGTAATTTATTAATTGATACTACCGTCTCTCTTCCCCTCTTAACTGTAAGCTCTTTGTAGGCGGGGAGTATATCTGCTTATTGTCTTACTGTCCTCTCCCAAGTGCTTAGTACAGTGCTGGGCACACGGTAAGTGCTCAATAAATACAGTTGAATGAATAAATGAATGAATGAATGACAGCCGAGGGGCTCAATCCCCAGAATCCATTGGAAATGGACAGTCGTTTCTCACCTAGAGCCGGTTGTGAATTTTCTAACAGCTCTCTTCGTAATAAAAATGATAATGATGGCATTCGTTAAGCTCTTACTATGTGTGAAGCACTGTGGATATTTCTTTGGAAATATCCCGGGACTTTCAAGGGGACAAAATCAAGAGCAGCTTGGATTTGAAATTACAACTATTATTACAATTATTACTGCTGCTGGCTGCTGCTCTTTCCACTGCTACGTCCTCCATTACTATCATTATTGTTATTATCACTACGGATTTAATAATAATGATAATTCCACTTCCGCTGCTAACAACCACAGTAATAAGAAGAAGAAGAATGCTGGTAAATGAACGACGTTTGAAGGAATTTCCCAGTTCACTTGTTTCGTCTCATGCGTCGTTATACTCGGTGGGGTCAGGACGATCGTCTCCAGTTGCGTTCACTGGCACCCGGCAGGTCCGAGAAGCCAGAATGGGACTCGGGAATAGAAGCGGGGTGGTCTAGGGGAGAGAGTGCGTGCGGGAGTCGGAAGGACCTGGGTTCTAATCCCAGCTCTGCCACTTGTCCGCTGGGTGACCTTGGGCAAGCCACCTCGGTTCTCCGGACCTCAGTTTCCTCCTCTGTAAAATGGAGATTAGGACTGTAAGCCTCATGTGAGACATGGACTGTGTTCAACCTGACTAACTCGTATCCCCCTCGGGGCCTAGTACAGTGCCTGGGATGTAATAAGCGCTAAACGAATACCCCCCCCCCCAAAAAAAAATCAGTCTTCCTGGTTGGGTCTTCTTTCTTTGGGCCTTGTTGTCTTACAGCGCGCTAAATGAATGTGGCTGACACAGTACACAATATCATCATCATCATTATCGACATCATGCACGGTATTGATTGAACCCCTACTGGGGAGTAGAGCGCTGTAACTAGACCCCGAGGGACTGAGAGAGGAAATATAATTTTGGATCCCTGCCCTTGAATAGCTCACAGTTTAAAGTGGGAAACAAGTGGCCGTAGACTGATTTAGCGATAGTTAAAGGAGCATGAGTAGCTATAACTGATAAACATAAGTGGATAAATCACTTGATTCATTCATTCAATCAATCATATTTATTGAATAAATAAAGAAAGTAACACCATAAAAGACTGAAGGGCTGTGTGGCAGGACTGGGGGAACAGTTCCTGGTAGAGGTGATTTGGGGGTTTTTTTGAAGATTCTGAAAGGGGAGAGTGGCAGTCCGGCAAAACTGAGGGAAAGGGTCGGGGGGCACTTAAGGAACGTAATCATTAATAACAGAGAACTAGAATATCTGGAAAAGTGCATGGCACGATGAAATGACCACTCAACGGGGAATTAAGCATTAAGAATTCATGGCATTTATGAAGCGCTTATTACGTGCTCAGCGCCGGGGTGGTTAGCTACAGGATAATCAGATCGGGCCATCTCTGAGCCGCATGGGGATGACAATCTAAGAGGGAGGGAGAGCAGGTATTTTATCCCCATTTTACAGATGAGAAAACTGAGGCCCAGAGAGATGAAGTCACTTGCTCCAGCTCACACACAGCAGGCTCGAGGTAGAGCAGAAACTAGAATCCGGGTCTCCTGGCTCTCCTTGGTCTTTGCACTAGGGAAAGCTGCCTTTCTCTTCGTATGCCATTTCTCTGAGCGACCTTGGATAAACCATTGCATTTTCCTTCCTTTAGCATCCGTCCCCCATCTCCAGCTCTGGAAACGGATTCTATTATTAGTTGCCACCTACCCGGTACAGGGACACTGGCTGGATTAATGAGATAACGTCTGTTAAGAGTTTTAAGTCCCCCCAGAAGAAAGAAGTCTTTCCAATTACAGTATTAACGAGACTCTTCGGACATGCTGGAGCTGAAACGAGAACACTCCTCAAACAACCCCAATCTCTCTTGATCCCGTGAACTTAGTGGGGAACAGGGTTAGGAGGCTTACCGTGACCTAATTCCCCATGGTTAGATAACGCGTATTTTTCCCTCAGTGACATTCCCTGGAGCCACCGGTAAATTGGGGTATAAAGGTTACATAGCCTAAGCTCTGTCCAAACTCTTTTTTCCCAGAGTGGTTGTCAAGTCAAAACACCGGTTGATTTCACTCCCACCAAGTGAGGACACTTCCTAAGGAATTACCAAGAGGAACGCCTGACCATTTAGTGTCTTTTTTTAATAAGAAATATATTAAACACTCACTAGGAGCAAAGCAATGGGGTAGACACAAGATGGGTCATATTGACTCACTGATAAATCGACCACGGGCTCGTACCGAGTTGTCTCCTGGGAGATCTTTGGAGGTCTGGGATTGACGGTGACGCTCCCTCAGGTGGTATGGTGGTAGCCAGACCAGACGGTAATAATAATAATGAAGATGATGCTATTTGCTACGTCCTTACTATGTGTAAAGCGTTGTTCTAAGCTCTGGGGTAGATTCAAGCTAATCGGGTTGGACACAGTCCCCGTCTCACATGGGGCTCACAGTCTTGATCCCCACTTTGCAGATGAGGTAACTGAGGTACAGAGAAGTTAAGTGACTCGTCCAAGGTCACCCAGCAGACGAGTGGAGGAGCCAGATTAGAACTCAGGTCCTTCTGACTCCCAGGCCCGTGCTCTATCCACCAGACTGGGATGATCATGATCATCTTGATCTGCTTCCCAGAGAATAAGCTAAGAGAATAAACCTGGCGACCTTTTCAGTCCCCTTCCAGCCTCACGGGCTCTGTTGCCTCCCGGCAGGATGGACAAACGGCCTCCTCACCTGCGCCACCATCTTGGGGCTGTTTCAGGAGGCCCAGTTTTCTCTCCCATTGACTGCCACCTCCATCTTGAAGGCCCCAAAAGTAATTCCCTCCTCAAGAGCCCCTGCTCTTCAGCACTGACCTCCTTACCTCAAAAAGGTCAGAGCAAAAATAGTCAAGAACCAGAGAGGGGTGACCGAAATGATTCGAGTCCTGTAGGATAAGGCAAGACACCATCCCATAGGGAACGGAGGACACCGAATTGTTTTACGTGCAAGGAAGAACGGGAGGGTAGATATTAGCCGGGTAATAAACTGATGACAGGTATAGGAAAGGCCAATCAGGGCCCGGTATTTACTCTTCCCCGAATAGGAGACCATACCGGACCGGTGTGTTGTATAATCTACGTGTCACCTTTCACTTTGGAACGCTATCAAAGATAACTCCCCGCACCCTTCCTACCGGGAGAATGTGCCAAGCCGCACCCCCTCCTCCAGCTCCAACCTGAAAACAAGGCTACACTTGGGGATCGCTCAGAATAATCCTACCGGGGCGTAGAGGAAGCCGCCCGGGGCTGGTGGAACGTCTCGGGGAACAGACGGCTCACGCTTCAGAGCTACGGCGGTCAGACACCGAGCCCCCCGTCGGGGGAGACCTAGGACCCCGCTTCCGGCCACCGCAATTCTCAGCTGGCTAAAGAACTCCCGAAATTGGACCCTTTGGTGTCCCTCCAAGTCTGCTTCTCGGAGTGGGATCGAGTGCGTGTGTTTGAGGTGGTCGCCTTGACTTTTAGCTTGGGTGTGGGGCAGAGGCTTTTGCGAGGAGAAAGGATGCAGGAGCTTAGGTTTCACGAACAACGATCTTCCTTAGTCTTGCTGGAACCCTATTCCCCATTTTTTTCCTACCAGAATCGCCCAGCCTGAAAAATGTCCCAAGAGCGAATGGGAAGCGTGTGATCAACTACCATATTTAAAGTTTAAATGCAGCACTTAATACAAGACAGGGAGCAACACCATTATGGGGCCAGACCAATGGTCCACTCGGCCCTGTATTTCCTCTCCGACCGTGACAACGAGACGCTTGACAAGAGGTTGCTTAAGCGGGACATATTTTTGAGAGCTTAGTACATAAATTAAAGATGTTGCGATAAGCGTGGGCCATCCTGGCTCCACCTATGAGGCAAAAAGTAAAATCTAACCCAACAGCTGCTCCCTGTCAAGAACCACTGGGATGGCATCAGTCGCTCGGTCGATTAACCGAAGGTATTTATGGTGCCCTTACTGAATACGGCGTACGGAACGCCGGGGAGAATTCGAGAGAAGCTGGACACGTGTTTTCTGTCCTCAAGGAGATTTTAACCCAACGGGGTAGCTAGATCAAAATTATTTACACCCGGTGGGAGCAGGAGAAAGAACAGGAACATGGTAGCTACACTATGATTTTCACAGATTATTCCAAATATTCCTTTTCTGCTTTTGCTCCGGACGAGACGCCCCGGTTTCCAGTCCCGGTCCTAGTCGTGGTCCTATTTCTGCCTTGCGGCGGGATTATGGACAAATCACTTACCGTCTCGGGACTTAGGTTTCCTTGGCTCTAAAACCTGGATGGCGACCCTAACCCCAAAGGGGCCGCGCTCTCCAGAAGCCACTGGCATAGTGGAGATTTGTGGATGACGACTCAGTTCCAGACTTTCGGTGACTGAAAGCGGAAACTCTTACCTCAGGGTGGGCGAATGCAGCAGTCACAAGATATACCGGGGGGGCGGGGGGGTGGGGGGGGGAGTGAGACTGACCGTTTTGCAGTTAACCTCAGCGGGAGAAAAAAGCTCACAAGAGAACCACAAGGCTATTTGAGTGGAAGACCAAGGAAAGGTGGCTGGGATATTAAGCACATTCTTGCAGTGGCACTTTGCCTGACTTTTCTGAGAAACACTTTGGGAGTTTCAAAATAGTACATCCGTGCTGGCGTTAGACTTCTGTTCTCAAAGGTCACTGAAAAGTAACCTGGCAGATGAAGGCTTGGCGGCACTACAGACTTGTAGGCTCAGACCTTGGCCCGATCTAGGCAAATAGAGACCCCGGGAAAGGGAAAATTCCTGCCGCGAGTGGCGTTTGAATACCGGGAATATGGGAAGGGATACAAATAGGTCTCCCAGTGGAGTCTGCTTTGAAATCCTAAGGCTTATGTGCTCACGACCCAACTTGGATATAACACAGTGGAAGATCTGGGGAATGTTCTTCGCCCAGCACGCGTCTGTTCCGGTATAACACGATCCACAGGTTAAGGCGAAAAGATTCAGTGTAGGAAGAGGTGAAATACTGCTTCTCTTCCCAGCCTCTGCCCCGAACTGAACGGGATTTTCCGTTCTTTGTGTATTTGCAACTTGTGGAGTCAGGGGACCTGGATTGTAATTCCAGCCCTGCCACATACCTGCTTTGTGACCTTGGGCAGGTCACTTAAGTTCTCTGTGCCTCAGTTACCTCATCTGCAAAATGGGGGTTCCGCCTCCTTCTTTGACTGTGAGGCCCGTGTTGGACCTGATTATCTCTATCTACCACAGAGCTTAGTACGGTCCTTGGTTAGCAAGCGCTTTACAGATACCGTTATTATTAGCGGTAGTATTATTTAATACATTAAAACAATAATGAGCGGTCAGGGCATAAAGGAACAACGATAATAGAGGAATCGGTACTGAGAAATGTCAAACCCAGTGGAATCCTCGAACCGTCTATCCCCACCCCCTGTTAATCCTCATTAACTCAACGGTTACTATAATGCAAATTTCCCACAGCCCGGGTTTCTTCAAGAACACAACCCCCTTGTGATAGAATTCCCCGTATTGACGTTCGATACATAATTCGATGGCTAATAATCTGACTGCACAGCACTTGTGCATATAAAGTGCAATACAGTAAAAACTCGATAATGCAGAATGCCCGGGATCGAGGCCACTGTAGTCCCATAGATATTCTGGGCAAGGGGGACTTAACGTTTCTAATGCGGTTACCTGTTCCACATATCCTGTAAAAGTATCACTCAGAATTACTGGCTGTATTTAGTTACCGGGACGCTGACTACGGGGAGAGGAGAAGCCTGTCATGGAGTTGGTTCTGTTTTATGTCTTCCCCAAGAGACTTCTGTTCTCAACAACGAGGAGCTCAACAAATCCTACTGACTTTCAAGTCAGACTGATCAGTCATTGGTATTTACTGAGCACTTACTGTGTGCAGGGTTCTGTAGCACTCAATAAAACAGCTGATAGGCACATTCCCTACTCAGAAGGAACTTACAGTCTAGGCAGGTAGGCAGTTATCAATAAAAATTAAAAAAAAATTACAGATATGTATATAAGGGCTGTGGGGCTGAGAGCGGGTAAATATCGAGTGCTCGAAGGATACAGATATAAATGCATAGACTCCCCTCTTCCTGACAGATCATTCCATGAATTAGCCATGACTAATACTATTTATATATGTGCTGCTGAATTGTACTTCCCAAGCGTTTAGTACAGTGCTCTGCACACAGTAAGCACTCTATAAATACGATTGAATGAATAAATGATATACTTACACGTTATATAGTAGTATTTGTAATATACATATTTGTGCAATTATATTTATTATATTTATATTATTTATGTGCTTTATAACAGTAATAAACAGTATTCATAAAAGGAATAGTGCACAAGGATGATGCAAAGGCACATAAAGAAATGAATGGCGCAATACTTTACGATAAATACTATTGAAAGGCAACTCATAAGCCCATCTCAAAACCCTTGACAGGACCAAGATTTGTCCGTCACCTTTGTCGAGAGATTCCTTCGTCATCATCAACCTCATCATCACTTAGTGAATATACATATGAATTTACTGGTTACTTTATTCCACTTTATTCACTTTCTGCTTACTTTTGTTCCTATCGAATGTGTATCCTCCTTTTCATTCCCATTATAAAAGTACACTCTCTGTGCCTGCTTCTCTTCCCTACTAGATTGTAAGATCCTGCAGGGCTGGGACTAGCCGTCTACTTTTACTGCACTCTCCCGAATGCCTCGTACCATACTCAGTTCACAATAGGGGCTCAATAAATGCTATTTATTGGTTGAGGTGAATGATTAATCATAATTAACTCCATATGGTTTTGGCGGGAGTTAATGGGTTTCAGGGCCAGGAGACCCAGGATCTAATTTCAACGCTGCCACTGTCTTGCAGTGAGACCTTGGGCAAGTCATTTAGTCTTTCTGGGCCTCAGTTTCCTCATCTGTGAAATGAAGGTAAGACACTTTCTCTCCTTACCTCTTACCACGAGAGACTGGATCTAGTCTAGTTCTCTCATATCTTCCTCAGTGCTTTTGCACATAGAGACTGCTTAATAAGTATTAGAATCATAAAATTATCGTGGAGACTCCATGCCCTCCTTGAGTAGCCTTTTCCAGGCTCGTCAATTCTCAGGACTTGTAAACAATTTTCCCTTAAAATAGCCCCATGTTTCTGACATGGTAGGGAGCATCTAGAGGCTGGAGAGCCAGGGAGCTGGTTTCAGAAAATTCACACAACGAAGTAGCCTTCCCATGGCAAAACAAACCAGCCAGTCCAGAGGTAAATAATACAGTGCTCACCTGAAGCCCAGCCCTGATTCAACATCCACACACCGACTACGATCAAATGGCCACCGAACTTCCCTTGACAAGAAATGGTCTGTCCAGGGAAGTGGCCTCGACTCCCTCCATCTCCGTGCCTTCCAGCAATTCACTCAACTAACCCCTGCCAACCCTTGACGTCATTTGCCAGGGAGTCACTAGAGGTTCCGGGAGATTAATTAATTACTCATTCCGCAGTATTTACTGAGCACCTACCGTGTGCAGATCACTGTTCTGAGCACTTGGGAGAGTATAAGGGAATTAGAAGACGTCATCCCTGCCCTCGAGGACGTTACAATCCAGCAGGGGGGACGGACACTAAAATAATTTACAGAGAGGGAGGAAAAGTGGATCGATAAATGAGTTCTCTCTTCAGTAGTAGGATATATAAATCGAGATGCCATTTGGGATTTCATCGGGGAAGATTCCTCATCTGGTCACTTAGTTTGGCCGCAACTGGTTGAACCCCCTTCGCCTACGGTTTAAATCTCTCCTCGTGTTCTAGTGACCATAAGGTTTGTTTAATTTATGCAAGCTTGCCTCCTCCATTAAACTGTAAGCTCCTGGAGGACAAGAGCCTCTTAATTCTGTCTGCTTACCCAGGGCTTAGGACAGGGCTCCGCATACAGTCGAGCGCTCGACAAATACGACCCGCTTTACTGTTGAGAGAGGCCCTGAATAAAGGCTTTCCTTCATTCGGTGACCTGGTTATTAAGTTACCGGTGACTTTATTCCTCCATAAATAGGCCCTAGATGATATCAGGCGAGGCACAAGCATGTAACCATAAACATCCCTGTGTTCGTAAGCCAAACAATCCAATTGAGTTGTCATGTCCCAAGTAATTATCTTACCATTTCCCTTCATTAGCAGAGGACTTTTCTAGTGTTTTATATTGCCCCCCCCCCCCCAGCTAGATCCCCGCTCACAGAATACGAGGCTCTTGGGTAGAGCACCTGGCTCCTGGCTGAGTCCTGAACCAATCCCTAGAGTACGCAGAGCTTGGGTGCGTCCAATAGTCAGTAGACACGTCCAGTGCCCTCGAAGAGCTTTCTCCGTTACAGGTAGGAGGGAGTAATTGAATGTAAAGGTAAACTCCCCAAGGGCTAAGGGGAGGTTGTGAATCCTAAAGAGTTTAGGGACTCGAAAGAGCTAAAATGGGCTGGGAAGATATAATAACAACTGTGGCGTTTGTTAAGCATTTATTAAGTGCCACACACCGTTCAGAAGCTGGGGATCATCAACATAGACCCGATCCCCGTCCCGTATGGGACTCAACAGTCTAAGTAGGAGGGAAAACAGGTAACGAATCCTCATTCCACAGAGAAGATAAGTGACTTGCTCAAAGTCACACAGCCATACGTGGTGATGACGGGACGAGAACCCGGGTCCACTGACTCCCAGGCCAGTTCGCTTTCCACCAGATCGTGCCGCTTCCCGATAGTGGAGAGATTAGCAATCCAGTGGAGAAAGTCTCCGGGAGAAGGTGAGATTTCAGAACGGCTGTACGTTAACTAGGCCTGGGGTTTCTCCCTGCGAAGGGTAACTGCAGTTTTGGTTTTGGTTTTTTTCAGCCCTCCACCGTGGCTCACAGAACCGAGAAAGCTCACCAAGGGATTCCATCGGAAGCATAACCGCACAGGCTACGGGGATTGTGTCCCCACGGGGCTGATGGAGATGGCTCGGTTGGGAGGCGGGGGGTCTCCCTGCCCCTCCGCTGGAGGCCTCACCATCTGTTTAAAAAGGAATTCCCCAGCCTCTGGGGATTTCGTTAGCCTCATGGGTTTTCCAAACCAGACACTCTCTTGCACTGTAAGCGGGTGACTGTTAGACGAAATGGTGCCCCAGGAAGGGCCGCGTGGGGAGTTCGGAATTGCTTCCGTCCAAAATCAGGGGAACTGGTTTCATTATGGGTGGTTGGAGCCAATATCGCTTTGCTCTGAAGAGCAGTGAGATGGGTTGGGAAGGAGCGTGGCCCGGTGGAAAAAGCACAGTCCTGGGAGTCGGGGGACCTGGGTTCTAATCCCGGATCTGCCTCATGCCTGCTGTGTGACCTCGAGTAAGTCACTCAGTCGCCTCAGTTGCCTCATCTGTAAAACGACCGTAAGCTCCTCGGGTCTGTTTCTTGTTAAGCTGTACCGTCCCAACCGCTTAGTACAGGGGTCTGCATCCTGTCGGAGCTCAATAGATACGATCGAACGAGGGAATTACCTGTTCTCCTTCCTAGTTAGGCTGTCGAACCCCACGTGGGACAGAGACTGGGACCCGATGATCTTGTATCTACCTCGGTGACTAGAACAGCGCTTGGTATGGAGTAAGCACTTAGCAAATAGCACCGACATTATTAGCTGGCTTGTTGCCCAGGAATTAAAAACATAGGTTACAGAGTAGCTACCGTAGCACCAGACCATTTTTGGCAAGGAACGATGAAAGGGAGGATTGTTTTTCAGATGGGAAAGACGATTGCCTCCCTAAGGGATAGGATGGGGAATGAACCCACGACACCTGCACCCCCTCCTCCTTCAGGAACTCCTGGAAAAATCTATTCCAGCGGGAAAATGTCTGGCTGAAACACACACACACACAAACACACACACACACACACACACACCCAGCTAGGAACTAATTAGAGCACCAGCTCTCTCATTAGACGTGAATAGAGACCCTTTAACAGGCCAAACAGCCACGCTAAAGTCAGGTTTATTGCAGCTTGGAGAGACATCATTAAGATGGAGAGGCGGCAGCTCGTTACAGTCGGGGAGTCTTGGAGTTGTTTGAGGCCCTGGGCCATAGCAACCAAGTGCTCAGGGCCAGAGTTTCACGTTCAGCGGCTCTAGGCGTGTCTGCCGTCCCCTCTGGACGGGGAGGGGCGACCCAGGTTTTGTTGGAAATGGAACCCAATACGAATATCACTCTTGAACCGGTCCATCTTGGAGACGGGAGGGGCGGGAGGAGGGACTAGAGGTGAAAGTTTGGGAGCGGCCCTCCGGGTGACTCCCAAATCTGCGTCCCGAGTGATCCGATCCATTTCGCGTCGAGCTCCGTGACACCTGGGACCTTCTCCTTGGAGAATCCGTGAAACTGGGTCACTCGCGGAGGAGGGAAAGCTGTCGCTCCGCAGCCCGAAAGGAGGGTAGCCGGAGGTTGTTACTGGGATGGCGTCCAGTGCCGAGCCAGCTCAGCGGGGCCGGGATGCTACCGTGGGGGACGCGAGGCCCGTGTCCAGCTGCTTGGGTCCATAAAGGGTCATCAATCCCCGACATCAAGGTGAGGGGCAAACGAGTCCGCGAGTCAACCCATCGGTCGAGAAGCGGCACGGCCTGCCGGAAAGAACACAGGCCCGGGAGTCAACGGCTTCGCCGACGGCTTGCCGCGTGAGCTTGGGCGAGTCATTTTGCTTCTCTGAGCCTCGGTTTCCTCAACTGGAAACGGGGAGTTAAATACCCGTTCTCCTTCCCACTAGACTGGGAGCCCCATGTGGGACAGGGACGTAATTAATTTGTAATAGTAATAATGGTATTTGTTAAGCGTTTACTTTGTGCCAAGCACCGTACTGCGCGCCGGGGTAGATATGAGGTGATCAGGTTGCCCCTCGTGGGGCTCACGGTCTTCATCCCCATTTTACAGATGAGAGCACCGAGGCCCAAAGAAGTTAAATGACTCGCCCAAAGTCACCCAGCTGACAAGTGGCGGAGCCGGGATTAGAACCCGCGACCTCTGACTCTCGAGCCCGGGCTCTTTCCCCAATGAGCCATGCTGCTTCTCTGCACTGGGAAAGGTGCAATACAGCAATAAAGAGCAACAGTCCCTGCCCACAGCGGGCTCACGGTCTAGAGGTGGGGAGACGGGCAGCAACACAAATAAACGGACAAGCACGGCAGAGCGGGATACAGCCCGGGACTGGGAGTCAGAAGGGCATGGGTTCTAATCCCGGCTCCGCCACTACTCTGCTGTGTGACCTCGGGCAAGTCACTTCACTTCTCTGGGGCCTCAGTTCCCTCATCTGTAAAATAGGGATAGGGACTGTGCCCAGCCCAATCTGCTTGCATCCACCCCAGCGTTCAGTAAATCGCCTGGCACATAGTAAGTGCTTAACAAATACCATTATTATATAAATAAAATCACAGTAAATAATCACAATAAGTAAAATCCCATCTCCAGTCTTCAGGACCCCCTTCCCCCACGGGGAGGGTGCCCCCCCAAAGTACAAAAAGCAGCGTGGCTTAACGGCAAGAACATGGGTTCGGGAGCCAGGGGATGAGGGTTCTAATCCCGGCCCCGCCGCTCGTCCGCTGTGTGACCTCAGGCGAGCCGCTTCACTTCTCTGGACCTCAGCGACTTCATCTGTAAAACGGGGATGAAGACCGCGAGCCCCACGTGGGACAACCTGATCAGCTCGTATCTACCCCAGGGCTCGGAACAGTGCTCGGCACACAGTAAGCGCTTAACCGACACCATCCTTATTATTATTATGATGATTTTATTCCCGGAGCAGGAAGGGCGGCAAGCAGAGCTGCACGGAGCGTCCTGGACTTGCTTCCTTTCCCGTTCCCGGCTGGATTTGGATTTCACGGGCAACGTTTGGGAAACTGGAGGCCGAGATCTCCCTGCTCCTGCCCCCTGCTTGCCCCTGTCCCGGGGGGGGGGGGGGTCGGGGGGAGGGTCGCTGCAGGACAGAAGCAGCTTGGCCTAGTGGGTTGAGCACGGCCTGGGAATCAGGAGGACCTGGGTTCTGATCCCGGCCGTGCCACTAGTCAGCTGTGTGACCTCGGGCAGGTCATTTCACTTCCCCGTGCCTCGGTTCCCTCATCTGTAAAATGGGGATTAAGACTGCGAGCCCCATGTGGGACACGGACTGGGTCCAACCCCATTAGCCTGTATCTACCCCAGCGCTTAGTACGATGCCTGGCACGCAGTAAGTGCTTAATAATAAGCACCGTACTAAGCGCCGAGTACAGCGCTTTACACACAGTAAGCGCTCAGTAAATACGACTGAATGACAAGGATCCAGGGTCCAGGAGAGGGAGGTGGAGAGATAGAGAAGAAGAGTGGCTTAATAGTAATGTTGGTATTTGTTAAGCGCTTACTAGACTCCGGGCTTGGGAGACAAAAGGCTGTGGGTTCTAATCCCGACTCTGCCAGCTGTGTGACTGTGGGCAAGTCACTTGGCTGTTCTGTGCCTCAGTGACCTCATCTGTAAAATGGGAATTAAGACCGTGAGCCCCACTTGGGACAACCTCATTCCCTTGTATCTCCCCCAGAGCTTAGAACAGTGCTGGGCACCTAGTGAGCGCTTATCAAACGCTATCATCATCATCATCATCATCATCATCATTATTCTCTGGACCTCAGTGACCTCATCTGTAAAAGGGGGCCGAAGCCCGGGAGCTCCACGGGGGACAACCTGACGACCCTGTGCCTCCCCTAGCGCTCAGAACAGTGTTGGGCACCTAGAAAGCGCTTCACAGACACCATCCTTATTATCATTGTCAATATCATTCTCTGTGCTCCAGTGACCTCGTCATCTGGAAGACGGGGATGAAGCCCGGGAGCCCCACGGGGGACAACGTGATGACCTGTGCCTCCCCCAGCGCTTAGAACAGTGCCGGGCACCTAGTGAGCGCTTCACAAACCCCATCGTCGTCTTTAGTATCATGATCTATGCCCCAAGTGACCTCATCTGGAAAACGGGGAGGAAGCGCATCCTCCTCCTTCTTATCCTCTGTGCCTCAGCGGCCTCATCTGGAAAACGGGGATGCAGCCTGGGAGCCCCAAGGGGGGGGGGGGGGGAACCTCATTCCCTTCTATCTTCCCCAGCGCTTAGGCCAGTGCCGGGCACCCGGTAAACGTTTCATTAAATCCCATCATCATCGTTATTATTATAGAGGAGGAGGGGGGGATCGTTATTATTATTCTAGAGGAGGAGGAGGAGGAGGAGGAGCGGCCGGTCCCCGAGGGGGAGGGGCGGGGACCCCGACCCCCCCCCCATGATAGAGGCGGGGAAGCCCCGCCCCCTCCCCGCGGCGGCCTCCTATTGGAGCAGCTGGCTGTCCATCACAGCCCCCCACCCGCCCCCTCCGCCCAGTCCGGCGCCCGGGCTCGGGGCCGGCCGGGGGGGGCGAAGCGCAGCGGCCGAGCGGAGCGTGGTGCGCAGCGCCGGAGCGGCCCGTCGGGGAGGGGAGGGAGGGGAGGGGGGGGCCGGCCGCCGACATGACCCCCGCGGCCCCCGGACGGACGCTCTGATCCTCGCCCCCGCCCCCCCAACCCTCGGGCTGCAGCCCCTGCCAGCCGGAGACCACCCCCCAGCCCACCCCGGGATCCTTGCCCTCGGAGCCCCCGAGGTTTCTGCACCGGGAGCCCCCGGGATTGCGGCCATCGGAGCCCCCGGGGGCGCTGCGGCCGGACCTCCCGAAATCCTGCAGCCGGAGCCCCTGAGGTTTCTGCAGCCGGAGCCCCTGAAGTTTCTGCAGCCGGACCTCCTGAGGTTTCTGCAGCCGGAGCCGCTGAAGTTCCTGCAGCCGGAGCCCCTGAGGTTTCTGCAGCCGGAGCCGCTGAAGTTCCTGCAGCCGGAGCCCCTGAAGTTTCTGCAGCCGGACCTCCTGAGGTTTCTGCAGCCGGAGCCCCTGAGGTTTCTGCAGCCGGACCTCTTGAGGTTTCTGCAGCCGGAGCCCCTGAGGTTTCTGCAGCCGGACCTCTTGAAGTTTCTGCAGCCGGAGCCGCTGAAGTTCCTGCAGCCGGAGCCCCTGAAGTTTCTGCAGCCGGAGCCCCTGAGGTTTCTGCAGCCGGACCTCTTGAGGTTTCTGCAGCCGGAGCCCCTGAGGTTTCTGCAGGCGGAGCCCCTGAGGTTTCCGCAGCCGGAGCCCCCGGAATCGGTGCGATCGGAGCCCCCGGGGTCGCCGCAGGCGGAGTCCCGAAGTTCCTGCAGTCGGAGCTCCTGAGGTTTCCGCGGCCGGAGCCCCCGGAATCGGAGCGATCGGAGCCCCCGGGGTCGCCGCGGGCGGACCTCCCGAAGTTCCCGCAGCAGGAGCCCCCCGGAATCGCTGCAGCCGGAGCCCCCGGAATCGGTGCCATCGGAGCCCCCGGGGTCGCCGGAGCCCCCCGAGGCCGAGGTGCGGGAGGCCGGGGCGGCCGCCCCCCAGAACCGGAGCCCCGGGGACCCCGGCCCCCGGGGCCCTCCGATCGCCCATGCCGGTGCCCGTGCCCGTGCCCATGCCCCTGCTGCGGGGCCCGCCGCCGCCGCCGCCGCCGCTGCCGCTGCCGCTGCTGCTGCTGCTGCTGCTGCTGGCCGGGCGGGCGCGGGCCTTCGGCGACGAGGAGGAGCGGCGCTGCGACCCCATCCGCATCGCCATGTGCCAGAACCTGGGCTACAATGTCACCAAGATGCCCAACCTGGTGGGGCACGAGCTGCAGGCCGACGCCGAGCTGCAGCTCACCACCTTCACCCCGCTCATCCAGTACGGCTGCTCCGGACAGCTGCAGGTCGGGACCCCGGAGGAGCCCCCCCCCCTGCCCCGCCTAGATCTCTGCCCCCTTCCGCCACCCCCGCTCTACGGCTCTGTGCCCCTGCATCTCCCTCCTCTTCTGCCTGGCCCTCTCCTTTTCTCTCTGTCTCTTTCGCCCCTCTATCATCTGCATCTCCCTCCCCTTCTGCCTGGCCCTCTCCTTTTCTCGCTGTCTCTTTCGCCCCTCTATCATCTGCATCTCCCTCCTCTTCTGCCTGGCTCTGTCCCATTCTGTCTCTTTCTCCCCTCTATCTTTGTGTCTCTGCATCTCCCTCCTCGTCCGCCTGGCTCTGTCCTCTACTCTCTGTCTCTTTCTCCCCTCTATCTTTGTGTCTCTGCACCTCCCTCTTCTGCCTGGCTCTGGCCTTTACTCTCTGTCTCTTTCTCCCCTCTAACTTTGTGTCTCTGCACCTCCCTCTTCGGCCTGGCTCTGGCCTTTACTCTCTGTCTCTTTCTCCCCTCTATCTTTGTGTCTCTGCACCTCCCTCTTCGGCCTGGCTCTGGCCTTTACTCTCTGTCTCTTACTCCCCTCTATCTTTGTGTCTCTGCATCTCTCTCCTGCCTGTCTCTGTCTTTTTCTCTCTGTCTCTCTCTCTCTTCTATCTGCACATCCCTCCTCTTCTGCCCGTCTCTGGCCTTTTCTGTCTCTTTCTCCTCTCTATCTCGGTGTCTCTGCATCTTCCTCCTCTTCTGCCTGTCTCTGTTCTTTACTCTGTTTCTTTCTCCCCTCTATCTTTGTCTGTCTACGTCTCCCTCCTCTTCTGCCTGTCTCTGTCCTATCCTGTCCCTTTCTCCCCTCTATCTCTGTGTCTCTGCATCTCCCTCTTATTCTGCCGTTCTCTATGTCTGTCTCTTTACCCCCTTCTTTCTCTCTCTAGATCTCCCTCCTGTCTGCCTTTCTCCATCTCTGCCCTGTCTTGTCTCGTCTCTTTTACCCTCGTTTTTGTCTCTCTGCATCTCCCTCCTATTCTGCCTTTCTCTGTCCTTTTCTGTCTGTCTCTTTCGCCCCTCTACCTTTGTCTCTCTGGATCTCCCTCCTATTCTGCCCTCTCTGTCCTTTTCTATCTCTTTCTCCCCCCCCCATCTTTGTCTCTCTATTTCTCCTTATTATTCTGCCTTTCTCTGTCTCTGTGCTTTTCTGCCTCTTTTTTTCACTGAGCCCCTATCTCTGTCACTTTCCTTGTCTGCCTTTCTCTACCAGTGTCCTTTTCTGTCTCTCCATCTCTCTGTAGTTCAGCGTCTCCGTTGTCCCTTTCGGCGTCTCTCTGCTCTCTGTCTTCCATCTTCTCTCGCCCTCTGTCTCTCCCCGTCCCTTTCAACTTCTCTCTCCTCTCTGCCTCCCAGCTTCTCTGTCTCCCAGCTTCTCTGTCCCTTTCTGCTTCTCCGTCTTCTGTCTCCCGGACTCTCTCCATCTCTTCTCTGTCTCTCTGTCTCTCGCCCTCTTTCTGTCTCTCCTCTCCCCCTTCTCTCTTCTCCTCCCACTCACCTCCCTTTTCTGGGACCCAAAGCCAAAATATTGTGCAAGTGATCTGGCCTGTAAAAGAGGCCACTGCACCCCACCCTTCCGTTTGTCTCCCCCCAACCACTCGCCCCCAGGCCCCTAACTCCGCTGGACACTGAGGGCGAGCGGGAAGGGGGGCGTCCCAAGAGGGTCCGGTTGGAGAGACCGACCCGGACATGAGGTCCCGGGACCCTCCAGCCGCGAGCTCCAGGGAGATAGAGTCAGGAGCCCCACGCCATTCACTTCCCCCCCCCCCCCGCCTTCATTGAGCTTCCCTCATGGGACCCCCAACCCCTTCCAGACTTTAGGGACGGCTAAGGCTCCCCTCCCGCCCTCCTCCGTTGACCCTTTGGCGGCGACTCACGAAAGGAGCCAGGAGGGCAGAGGTGCCGGCCGACCCTGGCCGGCTCTTGGCTCCGGCCGCCAGGCCGGGGCTCACCGGTCTTCTGGAGGAGGGGGGATCCAGGAGCGCGAGTTGTCGGGGTCCCGGCCGGGCCCAGTGTACAATCAGCATCGAGATCAACGCTCAAACTCCTTCCATCCCCCGGCCTGGGTGGTCGGTCCGGTCAGGCGGCCGGTCGTGTTTATTGAGCGGTTATTGGGTGCAGAACACTCTCCTGAGCGCTTGGGAAGGTATAAGAGACTATAACAGACACATTCCCTGCCCACAGTGAGCTTACAGTCTAGAGGCGGAGACGGACATGAATAGAAACCAGTAAAATTACGGTCATGTTCTCGAGTGCCGTCGGGCTGGGAGGGGGAATGAATTAGGGTGCGACAAATCCGTAGCGGGCTAGACCGTCCCTGCCCCGTGTCTACGAGAGGAAGGGGTACCAGGTTATCAGAGTCTTCTCTGCTCTGGGTCAGACCGCACCTCTCCGCCCAGGAAGACTCTCGCTCTACGTACTCCCTGCCGAGTTTCTGTCCCGGCTCCCAGCTGCCTTTATTCTGGAATCCTGAATTGGATTTAAAAAGAGTGAAATAGATAACCCCTCCCCGAGTTGGGTTTGAGAAACGATCGCCTCTCTCTGGGTTTGGAACCGACGTGTCCCCTGACGGTTGTCGGGTTGGTCTGGGTTGTTTGGTTTCTATTTTTTTTTTTAAATGTTTTGGCTGGAGAAGCAGCTTTTGCAGGGCTATGCATTTTTAATTCCATTTATCCCGGGGAGGCAGCCAAGCAGTTTGCAGGAAAACACGGGGATCCCTTTTCTTGCTG
Organism: Ornithorhynchus anatinus; assembly: GCF_004115215.2. Lineage (NCBI taxonomy): Eukaryota > Metazoa > Chordata > Mammalia > Monotremata > Ornithorhynchidae > Ornithorhynchus > Ornithorhynchus anatinus. The sequence continues at coordinate 27,616,675 of NC_041747.1, forward strand.
GAAAACAGTCACTTGAAACTGCGTCTGGAAGGAGCAGTGGAGGCTGTGTTTATCCACGCTTGATGGATCGAGAACAGGGCCCGCAGGCCCTCCCCCGCTGGGCCTGACCGATCGCAGGGAGTCAGTGCTTATGTTTTCCTGTTGGGACTCTCGAGCGTTCATACTAAGCGGACATCTCATCTAGCCCGCCGCCGACCCCTTCCCCACCCCCTCCCCCTAGCCTAGAACTCCCTTCCCTTCTATTTACCCCAGGCCGCCACTCTCCCCTCCGTCAGAGTATTATTAGGGTCACATCTCCTCCGAGAGGCCTTCTCCGATGAAGCCCTCTTCCTCGCCCCCGGCTCCCTTTCCTTTCTGAGTCATCTGTTCACTTGGAGCTGTGACCTTCGGGCGTCTGACATAGGTCCCACCCTCAGCACTTGGGTATCACTTTAAATGATATACATTTCTGGTTTAGAGTAACGCCCGTCTCCCCCTCTAGACCGTAAGCCCGTTGCGGGCAGGGGACGGGACTGCTAACCATGGTTTTTGTACTCTCCCGAGTGCTTAGTACGGCGCTCTGCCCATAGTAAGTGCTTGACAAGTACCACCGATTGATTGACTGAGCAGAGTCCAGACCCTGATGGTGGAAGGTCTCACTTTAAATCCAGTAGTTTGTCCTCCCTGGCTTCGAATTTGCCGTCCATTGCGGAACAGAAACCCGGTTCTGCTCTGGACTTGAGATTTGAAGGAAAAAGGAGGCGAGAAGGAGAAGTACTTTCTTCGCCCTTCTAGGAAGAGCTCTGGGGAAAGGGTTGTAGTGGGCGGGAAGGAGGCGGATTAAACATCCCCTCTCACCTGGTAAACTGCCATCGTTCTTCTCGAAATCAGTTTGAGAGGATCCTCAAAGGTAACTCGGAAACGTGGCCTCGAAGCTTGCTGTAAAACCTGAGGGGTTGCCTTCCGCTATCCTACTCCGAACCTGTTCTTTTCGTCGTCGTCGTCGTTTCGCGTGAAACCTTACCTTGAACTAAACCAGGGGGAAAGAGCTTCGTCTGAATAACTTGACCTCCTTAGGGACTCCCTGTTTGAAGTCAAAAGAGACCGCAGATACGTCCAGGTTTATGTTAGAATGTCATGGCGCTTTCAGTCTCAGGCTTCTGATGTTCCCAAGTGCTTAGTACAGTGCAGAGTGCCCGTTAGAACTACTTCCGCTTTCATTCATTCATTCATCCGGTAGTATTTAGTGAGCGCTTACCGTGTGCAGCGCGCTGTACTGAGCGCTTGGAACGGACAGTTCGGCAACAGATAGAGATGATCCCTGCCCGACGACGGGCTCGCGGCCTAAGCCGCCGTTTCCGCCACCCGGTTGCAGCATCCCGACTCTCCCGGTGAGCGAACCACGGGACGGTCTTCCCGAGGGGGTCGTGGAGTCGCCGTCCCCGGAGATCTCTCGGGAAGCGGGGGGCTGGACCAGGTGATCCCGTGGGGTCCCCCGCCACCTCCGGGGTTCTGGGGTTCCCAAAGTGAGGGCTGACTCAGATCTGACCGATGCCGTCGCCGTTGTCGTCCCTCTCTAGTTCTTCCTGTGCTCGGTCTACGTCCCGATGTGCACGGAGAAGATCAACATTCCCATCGGCCCCTGCGGCGGCATGTGTCTCTCGGTCAAGAGGAGGTGCGAGCCGGTCCTGAAGGAGTTTGGCTTCGCCTGGCCGGACAGCCTGAACTGCAGCAAATTCCCCCCGCAGAACGACCACAACCACATGTGCATGGAGGGCCCCGGGGACGAGGACGTGCCCCTGCCCCACAAGACGTCCCTGGTGCCCGGCGAGGAGTGTCACTCGATGGGCGCCCGCTCGGACCAGTACGTCTGGGTGAAGAGGAGCCTGTCCTGCGTGCTCAAGTGCGGCTACGACGCCGGCCTCCACAGCCGGTCGGCCAAGGAGTTCACCGACGTCTGGATGGCCGTCTGGGCCAGCCTGTGCTTCGTGTCGACGGCCTTCACCGTCCTGACGTTCCTCATCGACTCGTCCCGCTTCTCCTACCCGGAGCGGCCCATCATCTTCCTCAGCATGTGCTACAACATCTACAGCGTCGCCTACCTCGTGCGGCTGACGGTGGGCCGGGAGAGGATCTCCTGCGACTTCGAGGAGGCCGCGGAGCCCGTCCTCATCCAGGAGGGCCTGAAGAACACGGGCTGCGCCATCATCTTCCTGCTGATGTACTTCTTCGGGATGGCCAGCTCCATCTGGTGGGTCATCCTGACCCTCACGTGGTTCTTGACGGCCGGGCTGAAGTGGGGCCACGAGGCCATCGAGATGCACAGCTCCTACTTCCACATCGCCGCCTGGGCCATCCCGGCCGTGAAGACCATCGTCGTCCTGATCATGCGGCTGGTGGACGCGGACGAGCTCACGGGCCTGTGCTACGTCGGCGGCCAGAACCTCGACGCCCTCACCGGCTTCGTCGTGGCCCCCCTCTTCACGTACCTGGTGGTCGGGACCCTGTTCATCGCCGCCGGGCTCGGCGCCCTGTTCAAGATCCGCTCGAACCTCCAGAAGGACGGGACCCAGACGGACAAGCTGGAGAGGCTGATGGTCAAGATCGGCGTCTTCTCCGTCCTCTACACGGTGCCGGCCACCTGCGTGATCGCCTGCTACTTCTACGAGATCTCCAACTGGACGCTGTTCCGCTCCTCGGCCGACGAGGCCGGCGTGGCGGTGGAGACGCTCAAGATGTTCATGTCCCTGCTGGTGGGCATCACCTCCGGCATGTGGATCTGGTCGGCGAAGACGCTGCACGCGTGGCAGAAGTGCTCCAACAGACTGGTCAATTCAGGGAAGGTAAAACGGGACAAGAGAGCCGACGGTTGGGTGAAATCCGGGAAAGGAAACGAAACTGTAGTGTGAACCCGTCCGACCCGCGAATTGCCCTGCCCTCCTCCCCTTCTGTCTCTGTCTCTCTCTGTCTCTCTTCATCTCTCTCTGTCTCTCACCCTCTCTGTTTCTCCTCCAATCTCTCTCTCTCTCTTCTTCTCTCTCCCCCCCCCCCCCCCCCAGAGCGCAGGCCCAGAAGGCAGAAGGATCTGGGTTCCAGTCCCGGCTCCGCCGCTTGCCTGCAGAGTGACCTTGGGCAAGTCGCTTCACTTCTCGGGGCTTCAGTGACCTCATCTATGAATTGGGGATTAAGACTCGTGAGCCCCACGTGGGCCTGCGTCCAACCCCACTTGCTTGTATCCACCCCAGCACTTAGTACAGTACCCGGCACATAGTAAGCGCCTAACAAATACCATAATTACTATTATTGTTTTTCCAGATTCCCTCCCTCTCTCGCTCCACCTCCATCACGCCCCAACCAAAGAGGAAAAAAAACGCTTTAATTCAGCAAGAGTGTTGCTGAAAGACTTATGCAATAATTTCGTTTTGAGCAAAGCTCGTGAGAGTAAGCAAGACCTAACCCACTCCCCCCACCCAGAAAAAGACTCTGCTGTCAACCTGGGGGGGGGGGGGGTCTCCAGAATGGGAAAACAGTAGAGGCTGTAAAAGCTGTGAAAATTCTAAAAATGTGACACCTCAGCCGGACAGAGAACGGAAGGAAGGCTTATAGCCAGGGCTGTTTGCTGAAACGGAACCGTGGGTACCACACACCAAAAAAGCCAGTTTCCGATCCTTTATGATCCACGCGTGTTTGACGAAATTTGGTGACTTCCCTGATTACCGTGCATCTCCAGCGCTCACCGCGGTGTTCGGTCCCCGGTCGGCGCTTAGTAAACACCATCATCGGTAGTGTGACTCACCTCGATGGGCAGTGTGCTTTCCGAGACCTGAATCTTGGAAAGAATACATACGATGATGCCACCAGGTTGCTCTAAGAGGCCGAAAACCTGATGCCCCCGGGTTCCGTGGCGATGGACCGCCCCGCAAATCCCCGGAGTCGACTTTGACACCCCCGTGACCTCCCCACCAAACTCTACTTCCCCGACGCGTGGCATTCCCACCTCTCCCCCACCCCCCCAAATTCCCCCAAGCTGTGAGTGCTGAAACTTGCAGGGAGGAGCCCTTTATAGATTGAAACACAGGCTGGCTCTTTCCCAGAGTAAAGCGGCCTTAGAAACACTGGAAACGCCGGCTTCAGAGAAGTGCCAGAGTTGGAAACGCTGGCTTCAGAGAAGTTCCAGTGCTGGCTTAACACAAACAGCAGAGGAGGGAGCTTACTTGCTGTGCAGAGCAGGGCCGAACCCTCCCCTCCTCCCCGCAACCTGAAAGTGGTGATGTCACAGGCTCCCTTTTACTATTGAGCAGAAAGTTTGGGCAAACAGCACAGTCGGGCAAAAGGACTCGAGTGGATTCTTCTGAATCCTTCGACCCGTTTCCCAGGTGGCCCTTCCGTTCTCCTTTGATTCCGCATTATTGTCTTTTTTAAGGAAAGTCTATTTTCGTAGTTTTCCGTTTTCAACGGCGGCCTGCGTAACGAGGGGCGCAACGGAAGGCGGCGCAGTTCCGACAATCACTTAATTCAGAGAGAGATGAGAGTTACCGAGCCTCCTCACCTTCCTCACCCCCGGAGTCCCATTGCACAGAGCAATTAAGCCTTAATATATTTCACTTGGTGTGATTATATCTTTGCAGACGCCAGTCTAGGAGGGCTAAAATGTTGAGTTTCTTGGCAACTTTGTCTTCATCCAGATTAGCTGGGTTATTTGTGTGGATCCCTTACAATTAAAAGAACATTCTCCGACCGTGACACACGGGACAAGCGACTGACTTAAAACTCCGGACAACTTGCAGTCTCAGAACGATAGTGTGGGTTTTTGTTTTGGCCTTTTTAAAAAAAAAAATTGCGAGAAAGTTATCAGGCTGACTGGTCTCCCGCCCAACAATAGAGACATTTTCCATTCTGAAAAAGGATCTTAGGAGAGCCATTCCAAACTCAGGGAGGGTTGGGGAGGGGTGGGGGGGATGTAAGGGGGAGGGATAATTGCATTCTAGAAGTTGGCTGAGGTTTTCTTTTTTTACAAGAACCCCAGGGCAGGGTGGCCTGAAGTAGTTAAGAGGAGCTCAAGGGCAGTTCCAAACTCCAGCCTGAGTCTCCTGCGGTCAGGCCGGGGCCGAGTGTCGAGTGCTGAAAACTCACAGAGGAGAAGTGCCTTACGGAGCTGCCTGCTCAGCTTCCCTGCCCCACGATGCTCGCGGCGGGCACCTCTTCGCCGAGCGGCGAGGCCACGTGGCCGCTCTCCCGAGCCCTCCGGCCACCGGGCCTCTGAGCCTCCGCTCCCTCGCCGACTCTCTGTCCTTTTCTCGGACAAACTCCGGACCGGTCATCTTTAAGTCTTGGTTATAAGTGGTGTGGTCTGGTGGAAAGAGCCCAGGGCTGGGAGTCACGAGACCAGAGTTTTAATTCCGGCCCTGCCTCTTGCCTTCTGAGTGACCTCTGGGCAAGTCGCTCGGCCTCTTTGTGCCTCAGTTTCTTCATCTGTAAAATGAGAGTTAAAAGCCTGTTCTCCCTCCCCTTTGGACTGTGAGCCCCTTGTGGGACAGAGGCAGCGCCCAACACGATTATCTTGTGCCTACCCCAGCACTTAGCACGGGGCTCGGAACCTAGTGAGCACTTAACAGACAGCACATTTGGTATCGCTCGTGGTCTCTCTCAGTCGATGGTATTTATCGAGTGCCTCCTCCCTGTGGGATTGGGCTTTACGGGCTCGAGTTTGGCTCCTCCATCATGGGCTGGAGGGCGAGGTGAGGCTCCCCAGAGAGCATTTTGGATTCCGGAAGGGAGTCTTCTTTAACGGGCAGACTCGGGAGTTTCAGGCCAAGTGGAGACGGAAAGCAACCGTGGCCAGGGGAGTGTTCAGGGACCGTGGGACCCCCCCGGGGAAAAGGATCCCAGGCTGAGCCGGTGCAAACTGGTCCGAGTCGGTCCGAGGAGTCACTGAGAGGAAATGGAGGCCCTGACCTTGCTGCCTGGTGGGAGTCCGCCCCCCTCTTCTTCCCCTCCCTTCCTCTAACCCGGGGCGAAAGCCTTGCGTAGCTCATCCTCTCCATCCGCCGCAAGGCAGGGAGACCTGCCTTGCGACTCGACCTCCCGTGGGGACCGGGCAGCTGTGCAGAGTTCCGGGCCCACCTGGGAGGTGAGAAATCACGCGGGACAGCCGGCAAAGCCCGGGGCTGCCTCTCAAGTTGTCCGGCCTCTAAGGCGAAAGCTCACGCTGCCGGCAAGACACCTCCTCGGTCACCAGCTCCGAGGGTGGGGAGTGGCCTGGCCCCTAAACCGTCGTACTCGCCCAAGCGCTCAGTACGGTGCTCTGAACACGGTAGATGCTCAATTAAAAAGTATTGGCTGGTTGATGGATTGGCTCAGCCTAGTTCCGCCAGAGCCCTTTCGGCCTCTAACCTGCTCACTGCCGGCTTCCTTGAGCCAGCCCAGCTGGGGCTAAGTCAAGGGACTGTATTAGGAGAGAGTTTGGCTAAGCCTCTCTGACCCTCTAAAGAGACAGAGCCGGTCTTTGGGGAAGCCCAGTGGTTTCCTCATATCCACGCTGTTGGCGGGGAGAGACCCAGCAGGAGGAGGGAACTGGCTTAGATTCCCCACTCTCCGCCTCCCTTAGTGGGTCCGAGGGCAGAAGGCCCCCGGAGAGGCTGGGAGGGGGCTCCAGGCTTAGAGGGATGCAGTTCCGGACTGTGGGTGCTTTGGTGGGGAAGAGTCCGTAGGGGGGTAGGGTTGGATGAAGTTGGTGAGAGGTTTAAAAAGAAAAAATGGTTAATCCTAGAAGTGGATATCCCCCCCGGGAGCTGATAAAGAGCTGACTGCCCAGTCAATCCCAGAACGGCTTTTCCCCGGCACCTCGGTTTCTTCAGAGGGTGGGCCCATCGTGGGAGTCCCGAGGGCTGGCAGGGCCCGCCTGCCTTCCCTGGGGTCAGTCGCAAGTCCTCTCCCCCGCCCGGCCCGGGGACCTCCTGCCCCCGGGGGCTTGACCGGATCAGCGCCGAGCTGCGAGGCTGCTGACTGGAAATGGAGCCGATGGGGTTCGTTCCCGCCTCGGCACGCCTCTGGACAAGAACCGGAACAGCTAGATTTGGGTCGGGGCTCGGCTGCCAAGCCCCGCTAAGCCTGCTGGAAACCCTCCCTTCCACACCCCGCCCCGTTCGCACCCTCCCCGACTTCCCATCTCCGGTTCGAGCCAGCAAATTCTGCGGCGCCCGATCATTTGAAGGGGCGGGGTGGTCTCGGGGTCCTTGGACCCTTGTTGAGGACGGGTTCCTTCTCCCCAACCCTCTCCCTTCCCACCAACCTGGGTCTTCCGTGCGACCGGGGGTCGGTGTCCCCCAGTGGGAATTCACTGCCAGCGGGCTTTGGCATCCGAGCCCATCTCTGTTGCTGTCGCTCCTGCGCTTGACCAGACTTTTGCTCCTTAGCCTGGGAAGCGGTGGGGCGCTGAGTCCCCATTTGGTGTCAGAGGCCGGCAGAGACCCTCAGTCTGAGTCCATGAAAGCCCCCGGCCCCAGTGGTCAAACCAGAGGGAGAGAAGCGAGATCGGGGGGTGGAGGGGACCCCCTTGGGAGATGGGAAGTGTGAGCACTCGAGGCCTTTCGAGGCGAGCGATCCGATCGTGATCAAACCCGCTGCACGGACAGGGTCACCACTGCTACAGGTGGTTCAGCCGAACCCCCACGTGGACCCCGCGTCCCCCTCAAAGAGCACCCGAGGCGTCGGTGCCCACCCGAACCCCTTGCAGGAAACAGGTCAGGATTGGATCTCGGAGCTTTAACTAAAACAGGACACTGACGATCGTTTGGTTTTGAGGATGTACAAAACGTATATCTGCATTGCTGTATGTACTGTAAATTTCTAATTTATCACTGTACAAAAGAAACTTTGCTATTTAATTTTTGTATCAAAAGAAAATAAAAGTGTTGTCTATGACTCCGCGAGGGGATAAAGAAGGTTCTTTATACTTCCCGGTGGGAACGGGTAGTAGTAATAAGATTAATTGGGCATCCTCCGGGCAAAATGGTCTGCCTCCTGGGGAAGCACCTATGTGTCTGTCTATTGTTATATTGTACTCTCCCAAGCACTTACAGTGCTGTGCGCAGGGGAAGTGCTCCATAAATACAACGGATCGACCGACTGGCTGCCTGAAAGAAGTGGCAGGTCCCCTGCCAACAGGGGGCTTTCCCTCTAAAATACCAGTAGAGCTGTCAAAATAAATAATTCGAATGTACAAAGATAAACACGGAGAAGCACCGTAGGCCTGTAAGTCAGAGGACCCTGGTTCTAATCCCGGCTCTGCCACTTGTCTGCCGTGTGATCCCAGGCAAGGCACTTAAACCTTTCTGTGCCTCAGTTTCCTCATCCGTAAAACGAGGATGAAGACTGTGAGCCCCGTGCGGGATACGGACCGTGTCCGACCTGATTAGCTTGTATCTGCCCCTGCAGTTGGTACAGCGCCTGGCACAGGGTGAATGCTTAATAGTACCACTAAAAAAAAAGTGAGCCGGTCCTCTTCTCCTCCTATGCTTTTGCCCTGGGCCACCTTCCACCCACCCTTAAAGTGTTCTTTAAGAGCCGAGAGTCAGAGGAGGAGCCGGCTGTTCTGGAAGAGCGAAGGGAGACTTGGAGTCGTGACAGGAGAGCGTCAATCTCAAGCATGTGCCTTTGGTCAATATACCTGTCGTCCACTCTGTCGGGGGAGAGCTCCAGTGGGGGGGGGGGGGGGGGAGCTTGAGGCAGGACGGGAGATGGGTGAGACATGATTCCTGCTCTCCAGAATAATGCAGAATACTGGTAGAAACTGACAAATATTCTTAGTGAGGCAATAGTATTTACTGAGTGCCTACTGAGCGAGGAGCACTGTACTAAGGTGCGCTTAGTAGATACGATCCTGACTTTCAAGGAGTTTACCAGCTAGCCGTTTAGCTCTGGGTCTAGACTGCTGGGTAACACAACTTCTCTGTGCCTCGGTTTTCTCCCCAGTAAACGTGGATTCGAAGCCCAGTCTCCTCCTTAAACCGGAGAGGTCCGGATGGGACAGGGACTGTGCCTGGCCCGATGATCTTTTTATCTACCTCAGCACTTAGTTCAGTGCTTGGCACACAGAAGGTGCTTGAAACATGGTTCTTCTTACCGTTAGAGGCGTGAATGAATAATAGCAAATTAAACCACAGCCCCGTGGGTGACGAGGAGAACGACGGGAGAGCGGAACCAGTTCGGTTGGGTGGAGTGGACGTGGGTGAGTCGGGGGAATCCTGGAAAGGTCATCTTCCTAGAAGGTGGGTCATCAATCAATCATATTTATTGAGCGCTTACTGTGTGTGGAGCTCTGTACTAAGCACTTGGGAGAGTTCAGTATAACAGTTGGTAGACATGAACCCTGCCCAGACATGAACGAGCTTACAGCCCAGAGAAGAAGAATGGCGTAGTGGATAGAGCGTGGGCCTGGGAGTCACAAAGTCATGGGTTCTAATCCCGCCTCCACCACTTGTCTGCTGTGTGACCTTGGGCAAGTCACTTGGCTTCTCTGGGCCTCAGTTACCTCATCCGGAAAACGGGGATGAAAACGGTGAGCCCCACGTAGGACAGGGAATGTGTCCAACCTGATTTCGTATCCACCCCAGCGCTTAGTACGGTGCCTGGCACTTAGTAAGTGCCTAACAAATACCATGGTTTATTATTATTAGAGGGACATGAGCAGAAGAGGCCTTCCAGGGAGGGTCAAGGTGTGAGTTATGGGTGGGAGACGGGAGAGGAATAGAGCAAGGGGCACCCCAGTCAGAGTCCCTACAGAAAAGAAGTGGAAAACAGGACAACGCAACATATTCGATCTCTTTCAAAGTCTGATTTTCATTAATCCTGCTATGTGGTTTCTTGCAAGCCCTCTCGGGTGTATTCAGATAGTCACAACTGTGCGAGCGACCTTTGTCCCAAGAGCCCTCTCGCTGCTCTGCCGTTTCCTGGACTAGGACCGTGGCAGAGGTCGGCGAAGGGGGTTCGGGGGGGCGGGGGGACGACGACGACACCATTTCTTTCTTCAGCCGTGGAGACCGGGGAACTGCAGGGAGAGGATTTTCCCAAGCCAGCGCAGGAAATGGGTGGTGGGGACAGGTGTTTTCAGAGTAGCGAGGACTCTGGAAGGCGGCCAGGGTAACCGCTCTGGACGGGTTCTGGACAGAACAAAGAGTCCCACATGCTCCCCAGCAGGGGACGGTCCCTCTTGCCCTACAGCTCCTTCTCCAGACCCTGGGGAGGGGCGAAGGGATGAGCTAACGGTGGCTCAAGTCACGTTTGCTCCAAGGGACCGGACCCTGGCTCTGCTCCATAACCCATGCGCAGGCTGAGCTGGGAATCTGGGCTCAGCTCGCTTCTGGGGTGGGGATAGGGTAAACTCCGTGTGGACAGGGACCGTGTCCTACTGCTTCAGTTTATCGTTCCCCGAGCACTTGATACGGCATGTTGCATCCGGTGGGGGCTCGATAAATATCATTACTGGTCCCCCTACTCGCCATCCTGGACTGGAATGTACAGTCAGGTGACAGTAAAGGTCCCTCCACGGACCCCCGGCTCCTGGTTCATTTAGACCTCAGACGGCTTGCCAGGATTGCTGCTGCCCGGCGGAGGGTGAGATTTGGAGATTTTCTCTTAATGGTATTCGTTCAGCGCTTACGGTGTACCAGCCACAAGAGGCTCACGGTCTTAATCCCCATTTTACAGACGAGGTAACTGAGGCACAGAGGAATGAAATGACTTGCCCAAGGTCACACGGCGGACAAGTGGCGGAGCCGGAATCAGAACCCACGTCCTCTGACCCCCCCAAGGCCGTGCTCTTTCCACTGAGCTACACCGCTTCGTGGAGACGTTCCGACTCCATCCCTTCGAGCCGGGTCAAAATCACTGAGGGCGACATCGGACGGGAAACACCTCAGTGGGATCACCTCACCCAGCCCAGTCAGACTTCCCAGCCTGCCGACACTTACCTCACATTTAGTAATGATTATAACGATGGTATCTATTAAAAGCTTACTCTGCTCCAAGCACTCTGCTCAGCGCTGGCGTTGCCATACGGTTACTAGACAAGACATGACCCCCGGCCCTCCTTGGGGTAATGTCGTCTTCCAATTTTACAGATGAGGAAACGGAGGCCCGGAAAGGTTGAGTGAGTTGTCCGAGGTCATACAGCAGGCAGTTTGCAGAAGTGGGGTTGGAATCCGGGTCTCCCGACGCCCAGACCCCTAGGCCGTGCCACCTCCCCTAGGGATTGGTGTATAGGAAGCACAAAAATCACGTCAGGACAGATGTCTGCTAGCAGGTAAGGTTTCATTGAGCCTCAGGGTAATCTGATGACAGGACCGTATGTACTTCTTCTGGGGAGCCATGTTCTTAGAGATAAGCTCGCACCCCCCAGAAAACCACATCATGGAAGCCCAAGAACCCTCCGCGTGGCCCGTCCAGCGGCTGCGGGACCTGAAAGGGCCTCACGGATAACGACCCGGGCCTATATGGAGCACAGGGACCGATCGCTTCACCGAGCGAGCATCCGGGAGATCGTTCGTTTCCTCCAGTCCGCGGCGCTCCGGTCCCCGACGGGCTGAGGGTCAAAATGGCCCCATCCGTCAGGGGTGGAGGTGACCGGGGCCAAACAGGAAGAGTTCATTTATAGCTGCTTGGGTAGCCCTGGGGAAGCAGGGGGGTGGAGGTGGGGGATGTCACCGTGGCTCTTGAGGACTCAGAGTTTCCGATCGAGAAATACCTCCGAGAATAGCCGATTGAAATTCCATAGTAAGGTCTTAATTTAGTACCAACTTAATCCGAGTTATGTCTTCTGTCCAGATTTTGTTTCTTGACATGACTTCCTTGCCTGCCTCAGCAACGGGGAGCGGAGCAGAATCAGAGAAACAATCTAACACGGAGTTCAGGGAGATGGACGTTTTCCCCAGCTCCTTTCCTACCCCAAAAAAAAAAAAAAAAGTGGGAGTTAAATGTAAGATTTTTAATATGGGTGAAAGAGGGCACCGTCTTCAGGTTTAAACACACACACATACGCACGCACACAGGCCTTCCTTTTGGATTTACAACAGTCTTTAGCTAATTTCCTGAATGCTTCACCCATTTCCTGAACTTATTACTAGTCGGGAAAAACATCCTCCTTCAAAAATAAATGCCAATAATTGCCAAGTCCCGGTTGGTCAAGGAATACCCCCGACACGGTTTCTCTTGAAGACGTCAACTGTTCGATCCCTACGTCTAGTTGTCAGAGAGAATTGGCCTGGGAGGCATATATTTTAGCGATAAAATAGGGTCAACACTGACCGGTTCGTAAACAAAAAAACACTGTTTACAAAGAAGGCGAGGGAACCTAGGGAGAGTTTTTGCTTTCTCCTAGAAATAGAAATTCCTTTCTCTAAAACGAGGGCCATGCGACCTCTAGTGGGATCCTTTGCAACTCACGACTGCAATCGATCAATAGAATTTATTGAGCGCTAAACTGTGTGCAGAGCACTGTACTAAGCGCTTGGGAGAGCATAGCACGACGGAGTTGGTGGACACGTTCCCTGCCCACAAGGACCGGTCGGTCTAGAGGGAGCTTACAGTCTAGAAGGATAGTAGCCGGGAATCGTGGCAATCTATTCATTTGTAGATTTCTGACCCACCTGACCGGTTAAGTTGCGGAGGAACGCTAAAGGTTCCAGACCAGCATCGCCTCGACTCTCGGAACCAACTCTAATGATTCCTCTCATCTATTTCCACCTAAAGAAAGCCTGAAAAAGGTGAGGGCTTGGCTTCTAATTCCAGCTCTGCCACTTGCTTGCTACGTGACCGTGGTCCGGTCATTTACCTTCTCCGACCCTCAGTTTTCTCTACTGTAAAATGAGGATTGAATACCTGTTCTCCCTCTACTTAGATCCTGAGCCCCATGTAAGACAGAGATTGTATCTAACGTTGATTAACTTGCATGTAGAAAAGTGCTCTGATGCATAGCAAGCCCTTAACAAATATCATCATGATAATAATTGTCAATTCCGAACACGCCGCTCACGTAAACTCACTAGCCACCCTGAGGTCTTTAAATTTTAATTCTTATTCTCGGTAGTTGAGGACGTTTTACTTGTATATACAATTATTGATTCAGCCATTTCCCCCTGTTGCTAACCTATTACTACTAAAAAGCTCCAAAAGGGCAGGTATCTACCAACTCTATGGTATCGTACTCTCCCAACCACTTAGTACAGCGGTCTGTTTGACTGATCAATTGACTGATTAAATACGTCCTTTCTTCCTCCTGCTCCCACTGTTCGAAGCAGGAAGTGGGAAGAGCACGGGCCTGGGAGTCTAATGCTGGGTTCTAATGTTGGCTCCGCCATTTGTCCGCTGCATAACCCTGGACAGGTCACTTAACTTGTCTCTGCAAAACGGGGATTCAATATCTGGTTTTTTATGGTATATGTTAAGCGCTTACTACGGGATAGGCACTGTAATAAGCGCTGGGGGAGATACACACTAATTAGGACTGTCCCACATGGTCTTCACGGTCTTAATCCCCATTTTACAGATGAGGTAACCGAGGCACAGAGAAGTTAAGCCATTTGCCCGAGGTCATCCAACAGACACATGGCAGAACTGGCATTAGAATCTTGGTCTTCTGACTTCCAGGCCCTTGCTCTAGCCACTATCCCTCCTATTTGGACTGGGAGCCCCATAGGAGACCTGATGATCTACCCCAATGCTTTGTACAGTGCTTGGCCCCCAGTAAGTGCTTAACAAATACCACAGTTATTTTGATTTGCCTGTCTCCCCGACTAGACTCCAGGGATAGGGAACGTGTCTTACTTCTGTTCTCCTCCCCCAACTCTAGTGCTTTACGCTCAGCAGGTACCGCTGACGGACTGCGTAACCATTGGCAATTCTGAGTCTGAGGCGGTGGGGGATTCTTTCCTGTTCCAGCCACCCCCAGACCGAAGGAAACGCAGGCCGGGTCCGTGATCAGCGTTGACCTTGACCTCCTGTTCTCCTCAGCCACCCAACCCGCTCTGAAGGGAGTGATCCGTGAGAAGGGCAGGCAGCCATTTCGTTCGCGGAGTGACTTTTAGGACCATCTGAAGTGCGAGAACCACGTGGGACGGTCCCTAGAGCTGACGTTTCCCCAGGTTTCTCCGGGACGCGGGAACCACTGAGCCTCAGCTCCCAGATACCCCTTGCTCGTTTGAATGTGAGACGGGTGTCCCCCGGGTGATCATAATAATACGAAATAGTAAATCGTTACGAAAGGGAAAACGTTAAATGAGGAATGAATAAAATGAGAAACCAAGGAAATAGTCGTGAATGCTATTAAATATCATCATCGGTGAACAAGGGGGAGTCCGTCGTCCCCGTGTGGTCTCCGAACCGGGGAGTTCGTCGGCCTTCTCCCTTCCCCGACCCGTCTCTTGGAGAATCCCGTGTCCGGTGGTCCACGTGACCTCTCCGTGCCTCCGTCGACATTCCTGCATCTAAACCGGAGCTGGTCAATGTTTCACTACCGTGGCTTCCACGGAAGAGATCACCCCTGCTTTGTGAACGATTAACTCCCTTCAGTGACCGTTTAATTCGACATGTTTTCACCAGTGGTAAATGATCTACCCAGGCCTGCCTTACTTCTCTCTCTTTCTCCCTGTCTCTATTTTCCTCTCTCTCTTCCATTCCAATGATGCTGATGATTTTGGACAGGATTCTCATGCCCTCTGCTACCAAGAATCACACCGTCTAAAGCCAGGCGAAACCTTTATCCGCTTACTGTCGGTGATTTCTCCTTACCAAATAATGGGCCCTGTCAACATCAGTCACTCATTCACTGGTACTTATTGAGCACTAACTATGTGCAGAGCACTAAACTGAGTGCTTGGGAGTGTGTGATGCAGCCAAATTAGCACTTTCCCTGGCCATAATGAGCTTACAGCCCAGAGGACTTTCTGTCGGAAAGATAGAGGAGGGAGTCGGGGAAGAAGGGCACCGTCTTCATCGGTGCTGCTCTCCAGTAGGGGAGCTAAGGTTGTTTCAATTCCTGTTGGTGGTGGCCGAGCCCCCTCCCAGTAGACTGTAAGGACAGAGATTTTATTACTAATTTTCTTGTACTCTCCCAAGCACTTCAGACAGGGCTCTGCCCACCAAAGGTGCTCAATAAATGGACCCATGTAAAAAGTCACCTTTACCCTTGATCCTTTGCCTAGCCTAGAGGTTCGCTCACTGGCTCCCGTTGGTCCGATGTTTAGTAGTTGAGTGTTGATATTTTTTTGAGCACCTGCTTTGTGCTTGTTGTTTTCCCCTATGGGTATTTGGGGGCGACAGTGGTAGGAATAATGGAATTTATTACCATTACTGTGAGCTCGTCGTGGGCAGGGAATGTGTCTAACAAGTACCAGTACAGTGCTCTGCACACAGTAAGCATTCAATAAATACCACTGATTGATTAAGCGCCATGTGACGTCCCATGTGACTTAATAATAATAACAGTTATCATATTTGTTAAGTGCCTTCTATGTCCCTAGCACCGTTCTAAGCGCTGGGGTAGAGACGAGGTAATCAGGTTGTCCCGTGTGGAGCCCACAGTCTTAATTCCCATTTTACAGATGAGGTGACTGAGGCCCAGAAAAATTAAGAAAACACCCAAGGTCACACAGCAGACCATCGGTGGAACGGGATTAGAACCCACGTCCCAAGCCTACGCTCTTGCCACTAAGGCACATCCATATAATAATAATGATAGTATTTGTTAAGCTCCTACTATGAGCCAAGCGCTGTACTTAACACCGGGGTAGATACATAATAAGCGAAGTCCCATATGAGGCTCACAACGTAAGTAGGAGGGAGAACAAGTTTGTAATCCCCATTTTGCAGATGAGGCAACTGAGGCCCAGAGAAGTTAAATTACTTGCCTAAGGTTCCACATCAGATAAGTAATAATAATAATAATAATGTTGGTATTTGTTCAGCGCTTACTATGTGCCGAGCACCGTTCTAAGCGCTGGGATAGACAGAGGGGAATCAGCTTGTCCCACGTGGGGCTCACAGTCTTAATCCCCATTTTACAGATGAGGGAACTGAGGCACAGAGAAGTGAGGTGACTCGCCCACGGTCACACAGCCGACGAGCGGCAGAGCCGGGATTCGAACTCACGAGCCCTGACTCCAAAGCCCGTGCTCTTTCCACTGAGCCACGCTGCTTCTCTAAGTGGCAGAGCGGGGATTAGAACCCACGCTCTCCCAGCTCTCTGATTTAGTGGATTACAAGAATGTTTCCACCAATCAGAGAAGCAGCAAGGCCACTTGTCAGCTGTTTGACTGTGGGCAAGTCACTTCACTTCTCTGTGCCTCAGTTCCCTCATCTGTAAAATGGGGATTAAGACTGTGAGCCTCACGTGGGACAACTTGATTACCCTGTATCTACCACAGCGCTTAGAACAGTGCTCGGCACATAGTAAGCGCTTAACAAACACCAACGTTATTATGGAAGCAGCGTGGCTCGGTGGAAAGAGCCCGGGCTTCGGAGTCAGAGGTCATGAGTTCGACTCCCGGCTCTGCCACTCGTCAGCTGTGTGACTGTGGGCGAGTCACTTCACTTCTCTGGGCCTCAGTGACCTCATCCGTAAAATGGGGATTAACTGTGAGCCTCACGTGGGACGACCCGATTACCCTGTGTCAACCCCAGCGCTTAGAACAGTGCTCCGCCCATTTTAAGCGCTTAACAGATACCAACGTTATTATTATTATCGTTATTAGTGGCAAGAGCACGGGCTTGGCAGTCAATCTGCTCTGTGACCTTGGACAAGTCATTTAATAATAATAATAATAATAATGTTGGTATTTGTTAAGCGCTTACTATGTGCCGAGCACCGTTCTAAGCGCTGGGGTAGACCTAGGGGAATCGGGTCGTCCCACGTGGGGCTCACAGTCTTAATCCCCATTTTACAGATGAGGGAACTGAGGCCCAGAGAAGTGAAGTGACTCGCCCACGGTCACCCAGCCGACGAGCGGCAGAGCCGGGATTCGAACTCAGGAGCCCTGACTCCAAAGCCCGTGCTCCTTCCACTGGGCCACGCTGCTTCTCCGTTCGTTTCTCTGTGCCTCAGTTACCTCCTCTGTAAAATGGGGATTAAGACTGTGAGTCCCATGCGGGATAATCCGATTGCCTTGCATCTACCCCGGTACTTAGAACAGTGATCGGAACATCAGAAGCCCTTAACAGATGCCATAATTACTATTATTATTATTTTCTAGACCGAAAGCTCCTCGTCGGCAGGAAACATTCTATTCATTCAATTCATTCAATCACATTTACTGAATGCTTGACCGTGTGCGAAGCACTGTGCTAAGCAGTTGGGAGGGTACAGTATAATAAACGGGCACATTCCCTGCCCATAACGAGCTTACAGTCTAGAGTCTACCAACCGTGTTGTAATGTACTCTCCCAAGTGCTCAGTACAGTGTGCTGCACACAGAAAGCGGTCAATAAATATCATCGAGTGACCGATCCAAGTGCTCAGTTCGGTGTTCCGTACATAGCAAGCGCCCAATAAATACCACCGACCGATTCTGTTTCGGTGGGGCCGGCAGGAAATATCCGGCGGACAATCTGTTCCCAGGATAATAATCGTCATCATCACTCTGGTATCTGTCCCTGTGTGCCAGGTACCGTACCAAGCGCTGGGGTGGATACGAGCGAATCGGGTTGGACGCAGCCCCTGCCCCACGTGGGGTTCACAGTCTTCATCCTCATTTTACTGAGGAGGAAACTGAGGCACGGAGAAGTCACTTGCCCGAGGTCACGCAGCAGACAAGTGGCAGAGCCCCCAGCCGAAATCAGGAATGCTGGGGAGGCTCAAATGTCCAAAGGTGGTTTGTGGGGGGTGGGCAAGTGAGAAAGCCATCCCCGCCGGGCAACTGGAAGCTTTTGCATTTTGGGGGACTGTGTTGGATGCCCCTCTGGGCCGCTAGATGCCACTGGCTCCTTAGAAATCCCAACGTCCCGCACGAGGGAGAGCGCAAGGTTGGCTCTAAGACGATGGTATTTCTTAAGCACCTCCTGTGTGCCAAGCACTGTTCGGAGCCCTGGGGTAGATACAGTGTAAGCAGGTGGTCCCAACGTGGGGCTCACAGTCTTCATCCCCATTTCCAGATGAGGGAACCGAGGCACGGTGAAGCGACTCGCCCGAAGTCACATATCTGACACGTGGCGGAGCCGGGATTCGAACCCGTGGCCTCCGACTCCCGAGCCCGGGCTCTTTCCGTTGAGCCACGCTGCTTCTCGTTGCCCCCCCCCCCCCCCCCCAGAAAACCACAAGGGTCAAAATGGGGGATGGGGCAAACACAAACTATCTGGATAGGCGGTGGGCAGAAAATGCCTGCTTGGGAAAGAATCCGTTGGGACTCTGGGGAGATGGGGAGAGAAGTATGATAATGATCATTATGGCATTTGTTAAAGAAAGAAAGAGAAGAAATAATGGCATCTGTTAAGCACTTACTAGGTGCCAAGCACTGTTCTAAGCGCTGGGGGAGATATAAGGGTATCATTTTGTCCCACTTGGGGCTCACAGTCTTGATTCCCCTTTTACAGATGAGGTAACTGAGACACAGAGAAGTTAAGTGACTTGCCCGAAGTCACACGGCTGATAAATGGAGAAACTGGGATCGGAACCCACCGCCTCTGACTCCCAAGCCCGTGCTCTTTCCACTGAGCCACGCTGCTTCTCTAAGCACTTGTTAAGTGCTTACTATGTGCCAGGCACTGTACTAAGCACCGGGGTGGAATCACGCAAATCGGGTTGGACACAGTCCCTGTCCTATGTGGGGCTCACAGTTTCGATCCCCATTTTACAGATGAGGTAACTGAGGCACAAAGAAGTGAAGTGACTTGCCCAAAGTCACAGCAGACTATACTAAACATACTGAATTGTAACCACTGGGGCGGGTTGGAAAACCCCCTGTTTTTTCAAGGCAGATTTCCTCCGGGCCCTGGATAACCATGTGGATTGTCAAAAGGTTTTTCCTAAACTGACAGTAATTTTTCCCGGGGCAGAATTATACACTGAATGGCTGGTGGGAGAACCTTCCCTCTCGATCCTTGCCTCCGCAGCTGAAAAAGCCAGCAGATTAATAAGATAGAAGGCAAGAGTGGCTTTTGAACCCGGCGGAAGATGGAGAAGATGGAGCTCCTAGGAATTTCTGTTACCACGTTCTCAGGTTTCACCCCTCGCTCTGCAGCCTGGAGAGTGGTTTCTAGCCAACGTCCCCATCAATTTCCTTTCTCTGGTCCCCCCCCCATCCCATCAGACAAACATCTTGATATCACAAGCAGGAGAGGAGAATCCGGCAGCAGAGGAGAGGGGATGGATCGACTAAAAGCCGTCAGTTCAGCGGACACAGACTGATTCACAGACTGCGTGGGGGAGTGACTTTTTCGGGCTCATTGTGGAAAAATGATCTGCCAAGAAAATTACAGCGGAGAAGCTCGTTCTCTAGTTATTTCCGAAGAGCCCCAAGCGTGAATCACCGAGGTTCTCCTGGGGTTCCGCTCCCATCGGCCTCTCTGGGAGAGGGGATTTATTTATTGGCAACCGAGAAACAGAGTCTCACTGAGCTGTAGAATCCATCGAACTCTACCATCACCGTTTGCTGCGATTGTTCTTTCTGTTCGTTCCCTCTCGTCGTGGGCAGGGAACGGGTCTGTTTATTGTTATATCGTCCTCTCCCAAGTGCTTTGCACACAGTAAGCGCTTAATAAATACGATTGAATGAATGAATTCCCTTCCTCTTAATAGCTGAGGGGCAGCAGACCTTCTCACTAGACAGAGTCGTTGTGGCTTAGAGGACTTTCGGGTCCTCTGAATACCAGGCCTGTGCTCTTTCCTCTAATTCATGTTGCTTCTCAATCAATCCTTCCCTATCAATCAATCGATATTTACTGAACACTTGATCTTTGCAGAGCACTCTACTAACTCCTTAAGAGAAGGAGATACAATAGAGTCGGTAGACATGATCCTTGTAATATAGTGGATCATTTAATTCTTGCCATTAGGAGTTGTAACCTTATTTTCCTTCATTTCCTCTCACAATCTGTAAACAGTTTGGGTTCGCCCGCCTCCCCCGTTAGATCAGAAGCTCCTTGAGGGCAGGGAAAGCATATTTTCATTTCGTTGTACTCTCCCGAGCACTTAGGGCAGTGCTGTGCACACGGTAAGTGCTCAATAGATACGACTGAGTGATTGATTACTATTACTGATCTGCTCAGTAAGTGCTTCCGATTGCTTGATTGATGATTAACTGATTCTAAGCTACGGGGACATTCCTAAACTCCGTGCCGCCCAGGTAGCAGATTTGCCTGACCGCTTTTCAGCTCTCAAGACTGTGAGCCCCAGGTGGGACAGGGCCTGCGTCCAACCTGATTATCTTGTCTCCAACCCAGATCTTAGTACTGTGCCTGGCACAGAGTAAGCGCTCAACAAATACCACATTAGCTCTGTACTGCTGACGATGAACAACTTGATGTCTGCAGAGTTTTAAGATTTGCTTTACGGTTCAGAGAAGTGCTAATCAAGCCGTTGAAACCGAAGGCAAAAATATTCTACTGTAGTCATCGGTTCCAACCACAGGGCTGTGGAGGGGGAAAGATCAGTGCTTCCCCACTCATTTTTATTTTTTAAATGATACCTGTTAAGCACTTACTATGTGCCAGGTACTGTATTAAACTCTGGGATGGATACGAGCTAATCAGACTGGACGTGGTCCCCGGCCGATACGGGGCTCACGGTCTTAATCACATTTTACAGATGTGGTAACTGAGACACAGAGAAGTTAGGTGACTTGCCCAAGGTCACACAGCAGACAAGTGGCAGAGCTGGGATAAAAACCCAGGTCCTGTTGACTCCCGGGCCCGCGCTCTATCCATTCGGCCATGCTGCTCTAGGGTGTGACTTATTCTCGTTTGGAATGATTCAAACCACCTGGGTTGTTCTCTTGGGAAGTGAATTCATGGTCTTTACTGTTGAGCTCATATTCTGGAAGCATTTTTTTAGATTAAGCCCCAACATCATTCCGTTATTCTTAATAGAACCTTAGTCACCCTCTCTCCTCCTCCTCCTCCTCCTCCTCCTCGATGTTTTTGGACACAAGCTTCCCTATGGGAATACCTTATGTGGGCGCCAGTCACGTTTGGTCCGTGTAATCTTCCCTCCACACTAAAGCTTGCCAGCAACCCGAGGGATCTGAGAACTACTTGCAAAATTTGAAGCTTGCATTGGTGTTTTAAGGATTAAAATGAGGGAAGCAGCATGGCCTAGTGGAAAGAGCCAGGCTTGGGAGGCAGAGGACCTAGGTTCTAATTCTGGCTCTGCTACTTGTCTGCTGTGTGACCTTGGGCAAGTCGTTCAACTGCTCTGGGCCTCAGTTTCCTTACCTGTAAAATGAGAATTAAATACCTGATTTCCCTCCTACTTAGACTGTGTCCAACCTGATTATCTTGATTCTACCTTGGCAGAGTATATGGTGCTTAGCACTTGACAAATACTACAGTTGTCGTTAACTGAATAATACGTCCTAGAGGAAAGTGCTTGACTTCTGCAGTGTTTTCATCATCGTCCTTGTTCTTAGGCATTTTGTTGCCTTTCCGGTGCTTCCAACGGAGAAGTAGCATGGTCTGGTGGAAAGATCACGGTCCTAGGAGTCAGAGGATCCGGGTTCTAAACCAGACTCTGCAACTTGCCTGCCGAGTGACTTTGAGCAAGTCACTGAACTTCTCTGTGCCAGTTTCCTCGACTGTAAAATAGGGATTCAGAACTTAGACTCTGATCCCCACGTGGGACGGGGATTGTGTTGGAGCTGATTAGCTTGTATCGACTCCAGCGCTTAGAACAGTGCTCGGCACATAATAAGAGCTTAACGAATACCATTAAAAACCGTAACAACGACAAAAATCAACCAGTGGTATTTACTGAGCACCTGCTACGTGCAGAGCAGTGTTAAGAAGCACTTGAGAGAGTTTAAAAAAGTTAGCGGACATGATCCCTGCACTCGGGGAGTTTACAGTCTAGCGAAGGAGTTCACAGTCGAGGGGAGGAGTTTAAAATCTAACACTACTATGGATTTGAAGCTGGGGAAATGCTAAAATTTGATTTTACATTTATTATTTTTTTTAAAAGATGGAATCCTAAATTCCAGTGTAGCGTTCACAATGATAAGAACTAGTAGTCAAGTCCAGGCTACTTACAGGGCTAGAAGAGGTCACCAGGTGGGTAATCAACCCCAGGGGCAGCATGGCCTAGGGGATAGAGCGAAGACCCGCAGGTCAGAAGGATCTGGGTTCCAATTCCTGCTCTGTCACTTTCACTCAATCCTTCAATCGTATTTAAGCTCTTACTGTGTGTGGACTGTACTAAGCACTTGGGAGAGTACAACAGTAAACAGAAACGTTCCCTGCCCATAACGAGCTCTGCTGGGTGAGCTTGGATAAGCACTTCACTTTTCCATGCCTCAGTTACCTCAGCTGTAAAATGGGGATTAAGACTGTAAGCCCCATGTGGACATGGACTGTGAACAACCTGATTAGTTTTTTATCTACCCCAACACTCAGTACAATGCCTGGCACATAGTAAGTGCTTAACAGATGCCACAATTATTATTTATTATTATTATTATTATTAACAGTGAGTGACTGCGCTGGTATCGTACCCAAAGCCTGAGGTTCATCCTCTTTGAGCGAATGCTCAGTGAAGACATTCTCAGCTTTCCAAATTTGGGTCTGAGACTACGACAGGGGAATCCCAGATCTTTTTTATGTTTTTAATTGTTCTTATTATTACTAATAACAGACATTTTTGGTTCTCCGCCCCGATAGAGTCTAGGATGTGGAACATGTTTTGGCGTCTCCTTGTCTCTCACCGTGACAGGTTTGGCTTTCTGAGCTGACTGTGTTTCCGGGGTCTTATTTCCTTTATGCTGTTGCTTGCTTAGCTATTCCAACGTAAATAAGCGCTCCCTCTTGAAACACGTTAGAGTTCTTCTAACAGAGGCCGCTGATGCCAAGAGACAGACATTTCTATTCTAATTGAGGCTGGGTGACCTACTTTCAGTTAAATTAGTAACTATCCCAGTAGCCGGGAGCTCTCAAACAAAGCCTCGTTTAACTCTGAAATGCCCCCGTCTCGGCCAGATGGGAAACCAACCGTCTCTCTCCCCTCAGGAAGCCTGGGTCCCTGGCAGATCCGGTTATTCTGATGAAAATTGTCCAACTGTGGGTTGTCAGTCAGTCAGTTGTATTTATTGAGCGCTTACTGGATGCAGAGCACTGTACTAAGCGCTTGGAAGAGTACAATACAACCATAAACGGACACATTCCCTGCCCAAAAGAGCTTACGGTCCAGAGGAAGCCGAAAAGACGCTTAGCAGATCTGTCATCTGCTTTTTCCCTTCTGCCTTCAAACTAAACCTCATCTCAGACTTAACTATCAATTAGTCAATCATTCATTGGTATTTACTGAGCGCTTACTATGTACAGAGCACTGTACTAAACACTTGGGAGAGTAAAACACAACAGAATTAGCAGACACATTCCCATAACATTGCTCATAACAAGCTTACAGTCTAGAGCGGGAGACAGACATTCACATGAATAAACAAGTAATTAATAATACATCATTTAAAGATACGAGCATAAATTCTGGGCCTCACAGTCTTAATCTCCACTCTACAGACGAGGTAACGGAGACCCAGAGAAATGAAGTGACTTAGTCTAGGTCACACAGCAGACAAGTGGTGGCGCCGGGATTAGAACCTAGGTCCTTCGGACTCCCGGGGCCTGTGCTCCATCCACTAAGCCACACTGCTTCTCTCCCAAGCAATTAATTAGTACGGTGCTCTTCCGACATTAGGAGCTCAGAAAACACCAGAGTTTGATAGCCAAAGCGGGTGTACCTTAAAATAACAGAATCAGCCCCCAAATCCAATTACGTGGGCTCTGTTTCTCGAGGGGGCAAACATCAAATCATTTCCAAGTAGTCTCTGCCTTTTTGCCAGCGAAAACAGCTCGATTGTGAATAGAAACTATCCAGCCCAATTCTTCAAAATCTCCATGATCTAACTGGGAGCAGGTTCTGATGTCTTAATCATTCTTACCGTGCCTGTGGTCTTTTGAGATATTTCCCCTGTATTCTTTTCTAAGCCATTTCCCCCAGGAGTTCTGCTCAGTGATGCTAAGTGAAAGAAAATAGAATCCTGACTCTTTAGGCTTATTCATCTGCCTCCGTTGATTAGGAATTTAAACCGCTACTTTCCGAGTGCTCCGTACAAGGCAGCGTGTGGGAGAGGGAGTTTCCAAGTTCACTGCTGGCCGAGAGCCAGTCATATATACTGAAGTTTGTACCTCATTTTTTTAAGGCGTTTGTTAAGAGCCAGGCACTGTACTAAGCGCTGGGGTGGATACAAGCTAATTAAGTTGGACAAGGGCCCTGCCCCACATGCGGCTCACTGTCTTTATCCCCGTTTTATGGACGATGATAATTATAACCGTGGTATTTGTTAAAGTGTTTACTACGTGCCAAGTACTGTAGTAAGCGCTGGGGTGGATACCGGCAAATCGAATTGGACACAGTCCCTGTCCCACACGGAGCTCGTAGTCTCAATCCCTGTTTTTTTAACAAGTGATGTAACTTAGGCGTGGAGAAGTGAAATGATTTGCCCAACGTCACAGGGCAGACAGGTGGAAGAGTCAGGATTAGAACCCAGGTCCTACTGCCGCCCAGGTCCATTATCTACCCACTATGCCATGCTGCTTCTAAGTTTTGTCCTCCTAATGCTTCCTTGTCTCTTGTGGTCCTTGCCAAAACTGCGTCTTTTTCCAGGTTTGAAAAGATGAAATCCTCAAAACTCTGGGTCTTCCACTGGCTCGCTGACTGATTTTTATGTAGACTCAGGTCTTAAGGATGAAGAACAGTTTTATGATGTTGACTTCTCTGTCCGGCTCAGATCGGGATCGGGAAGCGGAGGATGGCCTCAGGATAGTTTAGCATGTGGCGAAGTATAGTGTTCATGACATAATGGCGACCAACGGTCTGATTTCCTCCGTCTCCCGTAGCCCAGGTTTTCATCTGTGGACTATGGGGAGAGTAGGCTGGTGTGATAGAATTGCAGCTTCCAAAGTATGGCGTCACCCATATTCAGTGAAACATTACTTCCTATTCAGTGCATTTCACCGGCTATTCAAATCCGTAGGTCTCACTGACGTTCTCATTCATTCCCGAAATTAATGGATTCCCCTCTCACAACTGCATACGGCTTTCTCGGCTACAAGCGCAAAGCTCCCTCTAGACTGTAAGCTCGTTGTGGGCAGGGAATGTGTCTGTTTATTGTTGCATTGTACTCTTCCCAATGCTTAGAACAGTGCTCTGCACACAGAAAGCGTTCAATAAATAGGACTGAATGAATGAACAGGAACTGAGAACACAGATTTGGGTGTGACCTCGGGCGAGTCGCTTCATTTCTCTGGGCCTCAGTTCCCTCATCTGTAAACTGAGGATTGAGACCGTGAGCCCACGTGGAAGAAGGACTGGTCCAACCCGATTTGCTTGTGACCACCCCAGTGCTTAGTACAGTGCCTGGCACATAGTAAACGCTTAACAAATACCATTACCATCATCATCATTATTGAATAGCAGAGTGAAGGACCACAGAGGAATTACCCAGTCCTCCCTTAGGCCGTTGGCTCGATTTCAGCTCATTATTGATCGTGACAGTAATAATACCACTTAGTCAAAGCGGTTCCAAATTTACGATGTCGAATAACATAGTCCCTTAAGCCACGACACCTCCTTCGCTATCGTCATCCTCTTTATCATCATTATTATGATCATCTTTATCATCCACATCGTCAGCGTGGCACATCGGTGGAACTTATCGAGCACTTATTGAATGAGAAGCACGGTACTAACCTTTTTGGAGAGTTTGACGGAATCAAGGCACTCCATCATCACCCGCCACAAATTTACAATTTAATGGGTGGGACAGACAAAAAAAAATGATTTACAAATTGTGAAAGCAAGAGTAAGAACAAGAACATCAATCAATATAATAGGACAGAAAGCAGCACAGATGTGACAGGAAGAAATAGCTGAATAATTGAATAGACAAATTCTTGCATTACAAGCCCCTTAGGCCCATATTTGAGTCTGATTCCTTCCTGGGTATTGTTTCCCAGTGCTTTGCTCCGAGTCTTGCATACAGTAAGTGCTCCATAGATAATATTACTAAAATAAATATACAATAAGAAGAGGCATATGGGCATAAGCGATGAGGATAGGCAAAAATGATATAAGTGTAAGGATGATGATGGGTGGACAAGCCTGGGGTGTTGTGAATTAATCAGGGAAGACTTCCTTAGTAGGGTTTTGAAAATGGGGAACGCTATTGGATTCTGATGGGGAGGGAGTCCAAGGCCAGAAGAAGAGTGAAGGATTGGAGGTGGAATAATTGTCCTTATAATGGCTCCGTTTTCTTTCCTTTCAACCAACCGTATTTATTGAGCACTTACCGTGTGCAGGGCACTGTATTTTCCGCTTGGGAGCATACAGTGCAACAGAGTTGGTAGACCTGTTCCCCGTCCACCAAGAGCTTACATGAGGAATCTTGATGCTTTTATTTCTGCGTAAGAAGAATGTTTCGAAGACTTTCAATCAATCAATGATGTTTATTGAGCGCTTACTCTGTGCAGAACACTGTACTAGGCACTTCGGATAATACGATAGAGTTGGTAGAGGGGGAGACGTAGTTTGGTCCCATGAGGCAGACACAGGGACAATTGTTATCTGACCTAAAGGTGTAGGAATCTCAGCCTGAAGCCGACATAAACTCCAGTCCTATGGGTCAGGCCACCATCCAGGCCAACGAGAAGCAGCGTGGCTTAGTGGAAAGAGCCCGGGCTTGGGAGTCAGAGGTCGTGGGTTCTAATTCCGGCTCCGCCACTTGTCAGCTGTGTGACTCTGGGCAAGTCACTTCACTTCTCTGGACCTCAGTTACCTCATCCGTATAAGGGGGATTAAGACTGTGAACCCCGCGTGAGACAATTTGATCACCTTGTATCCTTCTCAGCGCTTAGAAGAGTGCTTTGCACATAGTAAGCGCTTAACAAATCCCATAACTATTATTATTATTATTATTTGGAAATGAGCTACCTTCCCAAGAAACTGAGTATGTTAAATGAACCACCAGAGGGAGAACTAGCGATGCAAGAAAAATAAATTGACTTTGACATGGGAAGGTTAAACTGGAAAGATTCTTAAACTGGAGAGTGTAATCAATCCGTGCTATGTATTAAGCGTTTGCTATGCGCAGAGCACTGTAATCAATCAATCAGTGTTACCTATTGAGCCCTCATTATGTGCAGAGCGCTGTACGAAGCTTTGGGGAGAGTACAACGCAAGAGAGATGGTAAACGAGTTCCCTGCCACGCAATCTAGAGGGAGTATACTTTTCAAGATCTAGTGAGTCCTGATTATAGGTAAAATGGAAGGATAAAAATGTAATTGTTATCGTATTTTTTAAGCCCTTACTAGGTGCCAGGCACTGTAGTGAGCCCTGGGGTGGATACAGGCAAATAAGGTTGGACAGGGTCCCTGTCCCACATGGGGCTCCCAGTCTCAATCCCCATTTTATAGGTGAGGTAACTGAAGCACAGAAAAGTGAAGTGATGTGCCCGAGGTCACACAGCAGATAAGTGGTGGAGTTGGGATTCAAACCCATGACCTTCTGACTCCCAGGCCTGGGCTCTATCCGCTAGGCCATGCTGCTTCTCTAAGAGAATGGAAAGAGGGTTAGAAAGGCCTGGCACAGGGAGATTTTTCACACTCATAATCTACTTCTTTCTTCATATCTCCTGTCGTTCTGCTAGCCTGTAAATTCCTTGAGAAGAGAGATGTCTCTAAGGTACTCTCCCTAGTCTAAATACAGTGCTCCGCACACAATTTATTCTAATCTCCTTGAGGGCAGAGAAAATTATGTTGGTATTTGTTAAGTGCTTACTATTTGCCAAGCGCTGTTCTAAGCGCTGGGGTAGATACCAGGTAATCGGTTGTCCCACGGGGGGCTCACAGTCTTAATCCCCATTTTCGGATGAGGTAACTGAGGCACAGAGAAGTTAAGTGACTTGCCTAAAGTCACGCAGCAGACAAGATCCTACTATCTCTGTGTTACCCTCCCAAGAGTTTAGTAATAGTGCTCCACACAGTCGACGCTCAATCAATATCATTGATCGATTGATCAATAATCCATCCAAATACTTGGTTTTCAAATGTTAGGGTGAGGAGAAAAGAAGAGTTTCAATGATTGAAATCACTCCGGAGATTAGACGGGGCTGACTTGAACCGTGGTTTCAAAACGTAAAAACAAATACGACAAAGTTAAACTGGAAATGCAAGGACCAGTGAAAGTCGGGGTTATCAGCAATTGATAGCACATCCCAGTTAAAGAAGCTTGAAAACTAAGACGGCATTCCATACAGTCACCCAAACACAGAGCTGGAAGGAACCTCAGAGGATAATCTATCCCACCCCTTCTGCCCCCAGGAAAATGAATTCATCACCCACCGTGGGCAGCTCCCACTCTTTTCTTAAAGCTCCCCAAGAAGTAGACTCCACCTTGCCCATTTCAATGTTCTGTTACCCTGAAAACCAAGAAGTTCTTCCTCTGCCTGGTCTGATGACCTTGTATCTACCCCAGAGCTTAGAACAGTGCCCGGCACATAGTAAGCGTTTAACAAATACCGTAAAAAACATATATTTCCTGCTGGAACAAAAACCTGTTTTCCTCCTCTTCAGTTTAGTCCTCACCCCCCACCTTCAAAGCATGGACTTGAATCCACGTATTAAATCATCTTCCTCATCTTCCTCTTCAGCAAAAGGCAGGAGGAAGTGAAAGCGTTTTTGTTTTTTATGAAAGTCTTTGAAAGTATAAACACAGAATATGTGGATAGTAAACTCCTAGAGGGCAGGGATCACGAGTCTTTTGTTGAAGTGTCCCAAGTACTTAGTATCCTGCCTTGCACTTAATAGATCCTCAATAAATACCATCTCTGCTGCTGATTAGGGAGTTTGTGGAGTTCCTCTTTGTTCTTTCGAGACCTCAGGCCTGACGCGATGAACAATTCATTCCAATAATTAGCCTTCCAGGCAAAGAATTCATTGTGCTGAAAATTACATTGTTCCAGTTTGGCTCCCAGGGACTAATATTTATGTAACGTAGACTGCTCTTATTCATTTTTGCAGGGGTCTCTTCGATCTCTCCCCATTCCCGTCACTTCATTCTGTTTGTATTTTCTTGCAACTTCCTGCAACTTAAAGCAGGCTTTTCTCTTTGAGGGTGAAGGAGCTTAGGCAACGCAATAAATCAATAGTGACAGAGAGGACATTTAGTATTTTCACACACCCAAATGCCCTGGAGAGGTCAATACGCCCCTTCCGGTTTTTTTTTCCCCCTCACTGAAAGGGGAAGGATCAAACAATAACCTAATCCTCAGTATTTGGGTAAAAAACAAAAAAATCTACCATTCTTGGGTTTTCCCCTGTAATACTTTCCCCTGTAATAAGTGTTTACTATTTGCCAAGCATGGTAGTAGATGCAATACTACTAGTAGTGTAAGAAGGTGAGCGACCAGGCAGTTTCATCCCCAATTTACAGATAAGGAAACCGAGGTTCAGTTAAATTAAGTGACTCGCCCAAGAGCACATTGCAGGCAAGCGGCAGAGCTAGAATTAGAATCCAGGGCCTCCGACTCCCCGGCCTCTGCTCTTTCCACTGGGCCGCTCTCCGTCGCTAAGGTTTCTCCCCTCCTACGACTTTAATCTCCTGTCAGCCAAAGCCGTCATCCGGACCCTCGAAATCCCTGCCATGGCTTCCAGGAAAGCAAGGCTTCTCAAGGCAGCCAGATGTCTGCATCAGCTAGCCAGGGATTCTGCAACGTCTGTGGCCTGTGAGGGGAATGTGTGGCCTCCGGTTGGGTGTGTCCTAGCAAACGTTTTCACTTTTCATTCCACTCCCGACAATGCCCCCTTTCTGAAGGCCAGGCAAGATAGAGCTGGGCACATGGGGTGGGTGACATTTGCTTAAACCCCCACCCTTTTCTCCACGTGCCTTCTGACATTTTCCTCCCCCTCTCTGAGCTGCCAGCCGGGTCCGTGACTGAACTTCCACGATGCCCCGTGGCTCGGCAGCTTCCCCAGGTGAAGGCTAACAAATCAGCCAGTTGCAGACTGAGGATTTAGCCTCTGCTCTCTACAGAGTCTTCCCAGGAAAAAGGGGTGAGAATAGTCTGTTGTAACGGGCTAGACTGGAAGCTCGCTGTGGGCAGGGAATGTGTCTATTGTTATATTTTACTCTCCCAAGAG
This sequence comes from Ornithorhynchus anatinus, assembly GCF_004115215.2. Classification (NCBI taxonomy): domain Eukaryota; kingdom Metazoa; phylum Chordata; class Mammalia; order Monotremata; family Ornithorhynchidae; genus Ornithorhynchus; species Ornithorhynchus anatinus. The sequence goes on from NC_041747.1 coordinate 27,647,042, forward strand.
CTTAGTACGCAGGAAGGGCTCAATGAGTGAATGAATGAATGAACGGGCAGAGAAGTTGGATGATTTGGATGATTGAAGGACAGATGGGCCCATCTAGAAGCAGCATGGCCTAGTGGCAAGAGCCTGGCTTGGGAGTCAGAGGACCTGGGTTCTAATCCCGGCTCTACCACTTATCTGCTCTGTGACCTTGGACAAGTCATTTAACTTCTCTGTACCTCTGTTAGCTCATCTGTAAAATGGGGATTAAGAATTATGAGCCCCATGTGGGACAACCTGATGACTGTGTCCTACCCCAGCGCTTAGACCAGTGCTTGGCACACAGTAAGAGCTTAACAAATACCATTATTATTAACCATCCCCTAAACTGTAAATCCCATGAGGGAAGGGATCATTCCTCTTTTTTTTTTAAATGGTGTCTGTTAAGTGCTTACTATGTGCCAGGCACTGTTCAGAGCGCTGGGGTAGATACGAGCTAATCAGATTGGACACAGCCCCTGTCCCACATGGGGCTCACAGTCTAAATCTCCATTTTACAGATGAGGTAACTGCGGCCCAGAGAAGTGAAGTGACTTGCCCAAGATCACACAGCAGCCAAATGGCAGAGCCTCCTCACTCTATATTGTACTCACTGGGGGGGTGGGGAGGGGGAGGCCTTAATACAGTGCTCTGCACAGAGTAGATGCTCAATAAGTAGTACTGATTCATGGATCCCAAGAGTCCTCCAAGCAGACTTTGTGACCATTAGCAGAGGGTTTGGGGTGTGGGGGTCATTTAGGTCAGATTGAGTAGTGACATTGATCATTTCCCTGTTATTAGCTTGCATTCAAAGGAACAAGAGTGTTAGCTTTGTCTCTCCTCTGGATTTTTGTTATAGGGACTCATTTTCTCTCCCTTTACTAATACAGGTTACTCACTCCCTAAACAGACACACCTTCTCCGCCCCTCACCCCCACCCTGTAACACATAAATCCTTAAATTTTAAACTCTGTTGCTTCCCACTATTTGTAATATATTTTAACCCCGCTAAATAGTAAGCTCCTTCAGGCCTTGGATCTTGTCTTCTATCTCTACTGTATTCTCCTATGTGCTTAGCACGGAGTAAATGCTCAGTAAATACCACTGATTGCACTTTGGGGGACAAGGCACCCTCTTTCCACTTGTTCCCCCTCTCTTTTACGTAACTGTTAAAGTATAAGCTCCTTGGGGTCAGGGAACACTGTCGATCCTTTGCTTTGTACTCTCCGAATGCTTCATCCAACATGTCGCGTCCAGTGGGCGCTCGATAAATTCCACGACTACTTACCGCTATGGCCGGGTCTTGAAGCATCCTAAAAAAGACAAAGTGAGGAAGCCGTGGGATTTCACGAACTGTCTCAACAGGCTCGGCTCAGTTTGTACTAACACTGTGATAACGTTCACTGCTGTTCACGAGGCTGTTTGGCATCTGAATTCCCTTAATTCGCACCCCTCACCTTCGCCGTGGGAGTATTATAAAGCTCCGTAAAGATTTTACAAACCTCCAGGGGATCTGGTAACAACTGAACTCTTGCCACTGAAAGCTGCAACGGGGCAGAAAGGAGGTAAAAAGGAACGTGAACTTTTTAAAATGAAAATACTGAGAAGCAATTGAAGGGCTAAGTGTGTTGGCTAGGTTTAATTACCATTATTCAGTAAGAAAGGCTGCCCTGAAAGAGTTTAGAAAAGGGACCCTCCCCTGGGATTAGATCAATATTTTGTACAGTTCTCATGAATCACTTTTTTTTTAAAACTGTGATCATTAAGTTTGATCCCATTGCTTTTTGCACTCACTTGACTCACCCAAGTCATTGAAACATTTAGCTCTTCCAGAAAATGTTCTTTTCTCAGCCTCTTTCATCTTTCCCTCTTCCATTTTGATCTCTAACCCCTCCCTCCCTCCATTTTTCCTCCCCACATCCCAACTTGGTCACTTCTACTCCCTCAGCTGTGATCGCACCAACATTCCCATTTTGCCCAGTAGGGTCAGAGCCCGGACACGGAAAGGCCAAGAAGGGAGAGGAATTATCAGCTAAGGGAAGCCTGGTGCATGGGATTTGCCCCGGAGAGGCTGGGATAAGATGATGGAGTGCTGGAATCAAACCAAATGTGAGCCAGAAGGGAATGCTGAGAGGTCATCTAGTCTATCCCCCTGCCTCCAAACGGCAGTGCAGGTGAGCCACCCGAGTTCTCCAAACCCAGCGTCTCTGAGGCTTGCCCATCCAAATTAAGCTTCTGGGCTGGGTGATATGTAGCCTGACACAACGGAGTCCTCTTGCTTGTGAAAGATTCCACTGACTCCATGGAAGCTGGCATTTCCAGCATGCTAGAGGGTGATTATACTCAGCTGATCCGTCTCCCAGTTGGGTCCTGAAGGGCTCTTGCAAAGATCCTCTCCCGGCACTGGGATGGAGCGATGGCATAATGTAAAAGCTTAGTTTTCCTGGAATTCCCCACTCTCCCTGCCTCCATCTCTGTGGCAGAGGTGAATAGCTACTCCTGGCTCACCTGATAATGTCGTCATTATCGTCGCCATCGTTAGAGGCTACCTTGCATAGCGAACGTCGGGGTCCGCAAAAGGTAACCAGATCAGATTCAGTCTCTATCCAACAGAACTCACAAACTTAAAGGTTCAGAGATGCAGGTATTCATTCATTCAATAGTATTTATTGAGCGCTTACTATGTGCAGAGCACTGTACTAAGCGCTTGGGATGAACAAGTCGGCAACAGATAGAGACAGTCCCTGCCGTTTGACGGGCTTACAGTCTAATCGATCCTATGCTGATTTTACATTTGTGGAAACTGAGGCTCAGAGGTTAACTGACTTGCCCAAGGATTACACAGAAGGCTAGTGGGAATTAGAACCTGGGTCCTTTAACTCCCATGCTCTTTCCACGAGGCGACCCTCTCTCCAAGCGGTCAGACTTGACTTCCCTTATCTAAAGTTCCCCCAGTTGCTTAGCTTCAGCTAATATTTGGAGAAGGTGGGCCTTTTCTTTGCTTACCTCTTGAAGGGGACCACCAAAGAAATCCGTCAAACAATGCGCTCGTCTCACGCCAGAAATGCCCGTCGCCAAGTGTCTCTTGAACTTTTGGTATCCGTGAAGGGTAACAAAAGGGCAAATGCTTCTGCTCCTCCCAACCGGAGAATACATCAACGGGAACACACTCTTTCAGGCGAAGAACTCGCTTCCTGAAGGAGACAAACGGGCAGTGGTCACCGGGGTCAGCCCTGGTTTGATCAATGAAGGCTGGGACATTGGCAATCAATCCATCCACCGATCGTATTCATTGAGCCCTAAGCACTGAACTAAGCACTTGGGAGAGTCGTCGTAGACAAGAGCCCTGACCTCAAGACTCCTACAATGTTACAATATAGTCAGGAATTCCCACACCAAAATAAATTAGACAGGAGGAGCAACAAGGTATAAAGATTTAGACATCAGTGCTATGGTGGAGAAAGGGGAGGGCGAATAGCTAAGTGTTTAGATAACACTGAAATCCTAAAGTGGCACTGGGTTGGGGGTTAGGATACAGAAAGATGAATAAGAGATGAATCAGGGGAGACCTGTGGAAGGAGATGTGATTTCAGAAAGTCTTTGAAGATGGGGAGAACTATAATCTGCTGGTTGAGCAGGGGGAGGGGGTTTCGGGCAAGAAGTCAACTGCAGAAGAGGTGAAAATGAGGCACGATCAATGGTATTAATCGATCGATTACTGCGTGCAAAGCACTGTACTAAATGTTTAGCCCTTGGCTTCACAGTGAGTGGGTTCACAGATTATGTCTCTACAAGGCCAGGGCGGCAGCAGGACACGGAATTTCAGATTTCCAGTCCAGCGTACTCATTCCCCACTCCCTGAAGCGTTTAGTACAGTGCTCTGCCCACAAATCATAAGCTCCTTTTGGACAGGGATCCTGCCTTCTACATTTATTGTAGCCACCCAAGCACTTAGCAGAGTGCTCTGCTCTCAATAGATTGTAAAGTCCTAGAGGGCGGAGATCATTTCTTCTACATTTTTGCACCCTGCCAAGCACTTAGAGCTCTGCCCACAATAGGTACTCAACAAAGAATATTGATTGAATGATTCATCTCCCTGGATTCCCAGCAGATAAATCTGAGATTCCCACAAAAGGGGACTCTGAACCTCATCGACAGGTGGACATAAACAAGTCCCTTTCCCTCTCCCACTCTGGCCCAGTCACAACTCCTTGCCTCGGCCTGGGGCCTCTGGATTCCCTCGAGAACCCCACCCCTTTGCCACGCCATCTGCAGCCACCTCCCCAAACAATCCTCCTACCGGGCACGGCTTGCTCCCATTCCTTGCAAGTCTCAATCGATCGATCAATGGCATTTATTGAGCACTTACTGTGTGCAGAGGGCTGTACCGAGTGTTTGGGAAAGTACGACAGAAAGAGCAAACGTGTGCCCTGCCCATAACGAGTTTACCGTCTAGAGGAGGCAGCCGGGGAAAGGGTGGAAGGACCAGTCCATCACGACCTTGGCAAGTTGGGGGGGCGGTAGGAGGTTACTCTGGACCGAGTCACTGGCACGGGTTCCTGGTGTTGTGCCAGGACGGATGGGGAAAGGGACACTAAATGGCCACGTTGATAAGGAATTCCCGGCACGCTCCGAGTTCAGCCTGGGACTCTGCCGGCATACTCTGGCTAGTGGTTTGGCCTGGGCAGGCAGGCCGTATTGCACTCTGACGGGAGGCCAGCTAGGAAATTGTGCATTCAGAGTTCAAGGTGTGCGCTGCACTTTTCCCGCAAAGAGTGACAGCTCCTTGTGGCCAGGGATGGTGTCGCCTACATCTCTTGCACACTCAAGCCCTCAGAACAGTGTTTTGCCCACAGTAGGCATTAAGTCAATGATATCTACTGAGCACTTATCGTTTGCACTAAATGCTGGGGAGAGTACGATTCAAGAGTTGGTCGACACCACTCCCATCTACAATGAGGCTTAGAGGCGGAGGCTCAGGTTGAAATAAATGCTTAGTACAGTGCTCAGCACACAGTCGATAAATACGATTGAATGAATGAAATGTTATAGTTAGGAGAAATCAATACTATTGATTGATGCTGAGCCTCCCTATTGCTTTTTTGCACCACTGTCCCGGAAAGGAAATTTCATGGGCTCAGGGACGGTCCGTCGAGGGGCCAGCCAGGAATCAGGAAACTTCTCCAAATCTTTCCAGACATCTCTGACCAACATATATGTATATAAAAAGCTTCACATTCCTTTCTGATTTTAATCAGGTGACATTTCATTGCCATTTACACTCTTGAAATTTAACCTCATTTTATTAGTCAATCGTATTTATTGAGAGCTGTGTGCAGAGCACTGTACTAAGCACTTGGGAGAGGGCAATGTATCAACATAACAGACACATGCCCTGTCCACAACACACTGGTCCTTGACTCGGGTCAAGGGAGAATTTTTTTTTTAATGGTATTTTTTAAGCTGTTACTGTATGTCAAACACAGTGGGCTAAGTACAACTTCATTAGGTTGGACACAGTCTAAGTAGGAGGGAGAACAGGGGAACTGAGGCACCGAAAAGTTAAGTGACTTGTCCAAGGTCACACAGCAAGCAATTGGCAGAGCTGGAATGAGAAACCAGGTCCTCTGACTCCCAGGCCCAGGCTCTTTCCACTAGACCACGAAACTGCTCACGACCGGTTAATGAAAATGAGCCTGAACATGAAAAGAAGAGACTGGGTCTTCCCGTTCTCCCAACCCCTTGCCCTGCCCTGAAGATCAACTAGGATCTCATATCCGGGTTATGAGTGCTTAGAGCAAAGCTCGGTCTGGTGGCTCAACTCACAAGGACTTCAACGGGGTTCAGTTTCGAGAAAAAAAGATATTAGAAAAGGAAGCTGGAGTTGAAATGAAAAAGCCGGAGAGACTTAATGCAACGGTGCTGTATTTGAATGTCCTCACAAACAAGTAACAATAAAAATCGGTCGACAGTTCAACCCAAGGTGCAAGTATAGGAAACGTCCATCGTCTGCTTGCATTCGATGCCTACCGTTTTCTTTTCCCTCCGGGATACATTCAAGAAGAAGTGCCCGTGTTGCCAACCGGTGACAGGTAAGGATGAGACAAGTCACCACGCTCCCGTGACACGCCGGGATGATTCGCGTTTGTAAAAGCTCTCATCCGCCCGGTGGCCGTCCCCCACCTCGAATGCCTCCCCTTGATTTAACTTTCTAAAAAATTTAAAAACATGCCAGCTGGGAGCAGGCCTTGGGCCACTCTTGGCCAAGGCCAGAGGAGACTTTCAGAACTAGAGTAGAGGGCTCTTCCGATTTTCAGGCACAATCAGGTTTATTTTTCCAACGGTTACAAAACCGAAACCAAAATCAGTAGGGCAAGACGAGAAATGGGAACCGATTCAGTGAAGCATTTTATTTTTTTCCTACAGCCCAGGTGAGGCAGCGGCTGGTACATTTTGGTTCAGCAGCACAACTACGTCGGTGTGCCCCGTCCACTCCAATGAGCAGCCCGTCCGCCTGATGTTCAGAATCTTCCAACCTGACATGACTCTACGCTTCAGGGCTGAAGGAGGCACCCGTTATCAACAATGCGCTCTGCACACAGTAAGCGCTCAATAAATACGATCGAATGAATGAATGAGCGAGCCCCAGTCCCACAGCCCCGGATACAAAAGAGACAGAAACTTCTCCCGCATTCTGTAGGCTACACCCCTCCACCATTTGATTTTCCCGCTCCGACACAGACACCTGTGTTCGACAGCGTGGCAAGGGGATTCCAGCGGAGCTCTGACTGCTGCCGGGGAAAAAACCTGGAATTCTATAGGCTGGGAACGGTGTCTGGCCCATTCACTCTTCGGGTAGACTCACGTGTGGCTTATCCTACCTCACTGGGATTAAATGCACGTGTGTGGCTTCGCCTTTCTTGGCGTCATTCGAAGCCAGCAAAAACCACCGGCGGTGATTTTTTTTTTTTCCGAGAACTTTCCAAGAACACTGGGCAGTGACTTGGAGGAAAGAAACCATTTGAAAAGCTAAGAAAAATCAGATACTTGTCTCCAGGCATAGAGATTCTAAATTCGGGCGGACCAAATATTGTTTACAACGGATTTGACTTGCCATTCCTCTAGGGATAGAAAGGCAAGCCTGGGGCCAAAATAGTGTCGCTATATCACTTCTGAAGTTAGTGAGAGGAAAACGGACGAAGTGCAGGGGCCACGGAGAGAGTTGGGAATAGTGGAGGGAAGAAACTTTTAACCACTGGATGTAAACCAAAAACATCAGTCAAAATTTAAGAGGAGGAAAAAAAAAGAAACACGAGGCCGACCTGCACCTCCAGCCCCCCGGTTTTAGAACATTTTTTCTTGGCACTCAGAAAGACACCTCAAAAATGCCATGAAGGCCAGTCTGGGTGGCTTCATAAGCGACCAGAAAGAATGTTTCTGTTCTCCGTAGAAAGTGATACCGTGGGTCATCGTATTAATGGCCCCTGAGAGGGGTCGGCTGTGTGTCCGCTAAGTTGTAAAAAAAAAAATAAAGGCGGAACTCAGGTTTCTCCTCCCTTGTTGTCCCATCTGACTCTTAGAATCCTCTTGGAGGAGGCAGAGAGCGTGTGGGAAAAGACGACCAAGGGTGGGGGAAAAAAAAAAAAAATCAAGCACCAGTCACAGGCTGAGAATTAACCTCTCCAGGCCTGGAGGGAGTTTTAAACGTAGTCCAGCATATTAGTAGAGCCTGGAGCCCGTGGAGTCCAAACCCTTTGGTAGCGGGGCCTTGGAAGGGCCCACGGGCCACATGGAAACTCAGAATCATCGATGCCGTCGGAAAGAAAAGCTTCCCCTCGAGGTCTGCCAGATGTGATTTCCGGATTCGGCGCGGCAGACGGTCCACCTCGGCTTCCGATCCCGGTGCTCAGATGATGCGCTACGGTCCTTTTCCAGATGACGAAAGCGGCCATCTTGCAACTTTAGAAATTAAAATGATTATAAAACGCCCCCGCAGGCACACACGCTCACACACACACACACACACACAAACACACACAGTGCACACTCGCACACACGTGGATAGGAGGTCCATAGTAGTTATTAGAGAGATGAGCGACTCTAACCGCGGAGCGGGTTACCGTCAGCCTGCTCCTCCAAGATCCCGGGGCACCTCCAGGAGAGACCCAGACAGCACCACCTGCTCAGACACACGCGTTCAAACACACGCCGCGAAAAGTCGCACAACCGCCCGACTAACGTCGGGCTTCCCCTGGAATCTGAAGTGAAGGCCCTTAAGTGCTGCTACGGTGCGCGGCGGAGGGAAACCCTCCGCGTTCACCCCTCCCTGCAATCCAGATAGTTTCCTTTAATCCAAAAACAGATCTGGGCGTATTTGAGCGGGGTGATGCGGACGGCCACGTTGAAATCCTGCGGAGACCCGCTCACGTCCACCCACTGGTGTCCCGAAAAGATCCCGATGATCTTACGCTCCCACTGCCGCTGCCGACTCTTCCACATCCGGACGTACACCCCCGACCCGCTGGCCCCGGGCTGGGCGTCGCACCGCTGGTAGAGCAGGTCGTAGGTCTCGTCCTGGACGTCGCAGAAGCGGTACACCAGGTTCCCCGGCCGGTCGTTGTCGTAGCCGGAGAAGTGGATCCTGCCTCCCGGGAGCCGGCGGGCCGGGGGGCTCACCCCGATCTTCATGAATTTCCTCTTGTGGGGCTTCTTCAGCTCCAGCAGGGCGTAGTCGTAATCCATCCCGATGTCGTTGGCGTTGCCTTGGATCCAGCCCTTGGGGACGTGCGTCCGTTTCACCCGGATCCACTGGAACTTGGCCCGCTCGGGGACGGACGAGAGCGAGACGTTGGCCCCCCGGCTGCCGTCCTTCAGCTTGGCGCGCAGGAAGCCGACCCTCAGCTTCCGGGCCCCCTTGACGTAGCTCTTCCCGTCGTGGACGCAGTGGGCCGCCGTGAGCACGTGCTTCTCGGACACCAGGGTGCCCGTGCAGCCGGTGGACAGCTTGACCGACGTGGAGAAGGGGTAGTTGAGCAGGAAGTCCTTGCCGAAGATGCTGAACCGGCTGTCGTAGCCGTAGATCTGCCGCTTGGCCCGGGGCCGGGCCTCCCCTCCGCCGCCCTCTCCGCCGCTCACCACGTAGATGCCCACCTCGGTCTCCGTGCGGCTGCCGTTGGCGTACAGCGTCTCATACGCCAGGTAGCCCTTGGCCTCTTCGTAGGTGGGCGGCGGGGCGCGTTTGTGGCACTGGGGCCCGCAGGGCGACGCTACCTCCAGCCTGGCTTCGGCCTCGAAGTCTGGCTGGGCCAAGTCGAGGGTGGCCCGGGGTAAGACGACGGGCAGGCGGTATGCCGGCCACGTGGGCTTCCAGTGGGCGCCGTAGGGAGTCCCCCCCGCCACGGCACAGAGGGACAGGAGGAGGAGGAGGAGCGGGGCTGGCGCGTCCGCCATGATGAGCCCTGGCCTGTCGAGACGGAGGGGGACAGAGTTAGGAGGGCGGGAAGCACGAGGATTTCTCATCATGGCTGCAGAGAGCGCGAAGAATTGCCCTCCCTTCCCGAAATCTAGATGAGGAGAAGGTGATACATGCTCTGCACGCAGTAAGCGCTCAATAAATACGATTGAATGAATGAATGATGGTCTCCCCTTCGATGCATGGCCCTGAGAGACGGTATAATAACGTTGGTGTTTGTTAAGCGCTTACTATGTGCAGAGCACTGTTCTAAGTGCTGGGGGAGATACAGGGTAATCAGGTTGCCCCACGTGAGGCTCCCAGTTAATCCCCATTTTCCAGATGAGGTAACTGAGGCACAGAGAAGTGAAGTGACTTGCCCGGGTTCTTTCCACCGAGCCACGCTGCTTCTCAGTTATGTGACCGGTAGCCCAGTCTGACACTCAAAATGGTAGTATTTATTCGGCGCTTATTACGTTCCGAGCGCCATGCCGAGCGCTGAGGTAAAAAGAAGACAGTCGGGTCGGACATCACCCCTGTTCCACCACAGATGGGGCTCGTTATTCGATCTACAATATTTATTGTGTGCTTACCGTGTGCGTAGCACCGTACTAAGCGCTTGGGAGACTACTATATAACAGAGACGTATTCCCTGCCCCCGACAAGCTTACGGTCTAGAGGGGGAGTTTATCAAATCCCACAGGAGGCTCACAGTCTAAGTAGGAGTGAGAACCGGTATTGAGTTCTCACCAAGGCACAGAGACATTAAGTGGTTTTCTCCGAGTCACACAGCAGACAGGTGGCAGAGCTGAGAGCTCTGACTCCCAGGCCCGTGCTCTTTCCACCAGGCCACACAGCTTCCTTATTAATTGCTAAGTGTGTGCCAAGCCCTGTGCTAAACACAGGGGTAGATGCATAGTAATCGGGCCAGACCCAGTCCCTGTCCTGCAAAGCGCTCCTCGTCTAAGGCAGAGGGAGAACAGCTATTTATTCTCCATTTTACAGATGAGAAACCTGAGGCCACAGAGAAGCGAAGTGACTTGCCTAGGGTCACACAGCAGTCAAGTGGCCGAGTTGGAAGATCTGGGTTCTAATGCCCACTCCCAGAACCGGGGTTCCACGAGGATGCTCAGATTGCTGTTCCATAACTTCTCAGTTTCCTAGGTCACTAGAGTGGAGGAAGCGGGCAGGATGGGAGGGAGATGTTTTCTCAGCAACCCCTCACACAAGGACCCGGTTTTCCCTCCTGTCTGTTTGATCCCTCCAGGAGAGGGAGGCCTTCAAGGTTGCGGACCAGCCGCTGAGCATCAATATCCCCCAGAAAATGTGTTGCAAGGAAAAAAAAAACAATCCATCAGGGGTATTCTTTGAGCGCTTACTATTGAGTACTTGTAACACTTAGTACTTAGCAAGTAATAGCACTTAGTACTATTGAGCACTGTACTAAATGCTTGGGATAATACAAAACTATCGAATTAATCCTGTGAAACTGTAAGGTTTCCAAAGCGGGCTCTTCACAACAATATTTTGTCGTCGTGCCCCCCGGCATACCTTTTTTTGGTTTTTAGGGAGAAGGGTGAGCAGGTTGTAACAGCGGCTGGCAAAACTCCCACATCAGGGTGGCTATCGATTGTTCAGCGAAGCATTTCTAAGCCTCACAGGGTGATGGACGAGTAATCGGGACACAGATGACTATTGTTTCAGTTTTTATAAACCCTGAAGTAATCCAGGTAGGCATGTACTCACATAAGCTTATTCTAACACGAAACAGAACAGGATTTAATGTAACAAGCACACGCGTAAGCAGAATCCTGAAACTGCCGAGAAAGAACAGGATGGTTCCACATTCTTTCCTCCCTTCTAATAACAAATCATGTTCTCGAGCTGGAGATGGAAAGCCCACTTTCTCAGAGAAATGGCAGCTCCTCAGACCGGGAACTGGTAAAGTCACCGAGGCATGTTTTTGGAAAGAGAACTCCATCGTGGTTTTATCTCCTAGTGTCTTTGCCAGAAGTAGTAGCCTGATGCTCTATTTCTGAGTGTTTCTCCACTAAGTATCTTGTCCTACCGCCCAGAGGAATGGAGAAAATTAAGCGGAGCAAATCGTCTTGCGAGTTTTGGTAATTCAGAAACCACCGGCCTTTCGTAAATGCCCAGTTCCAACTCTAATAGGGGTTAAGCATTCATCTCCCCACCCCAAATCTGCGCTGCCCCTTTCCCATCCTTTAACGTCAGAGCCTTTTACGGGTTATCAGATAGGACGGTGGCAATAAAAATAGTTGGAGAATGGAAGGAGTAACTGGTCTCTGTGAGTTGGGCAGCCTCTTCCAGGTGAAATCACCGCAGAGAACTTTTTCAAGCCTCTAGCTGTAGCAGCTGAGATGTATTTCACAGCCTCAGGGGTCGGGGAGAAGGAATTAACCCTGAAGGGTAAGGACATCAGTCACCCTCCACTAGAAAGCAAATATGGAAGTGAAAGACTGCTATTTAGGACCCAGATTTTCTGTTGTCCGCTTTGCAGTGTGGTGTGAATTACTACTAAACATAGGTTGGGGGTGGAAACAGTATAAAATTGTTGTGAATTACTATGAAAAATAAGTAGCGGTAGAGACGGCATAAAATCCGACCCACCCGAGACTCAGCTCCAGTCGGGAAGGGCAAATGCAGTTTCGTTTTTTTCCACGGAGACTAGTTAGGGCCAGGCTGAATGAAGGGGTAAAAAACACGCTAATACCTAAAGTAAATACCAGAAATGGAACAAAAGCACTGAGATTACTATGCAGACAGGGCTTCCCTCCTTGTCCTAAAGTCCTGGAACTAATCATGTAATAGTTTGAGAATTAGAACGAGTCCATGACGGGGAAATCGTGGCTCAGTGGAAAGAGCCCGGGCTGGGGAGTCAGAGGTTGTGGGTTCTAATTTCCAGCTCTGTCACTTGTCAGCTGTGTGATTTAGAGCAAGTCACTTCACTTCTCCGGGCCTCAGTTCCCTCATCTGTAAAATGAGGATTAAGACTGTGAGCCCCACATGGGACAACCTGATTCCCTTGTATCTACTCCAGCGCTTAGAACAGGGCTTGGCACATAGTAAGTGCCTAACAAACACCATCATTATTATTATTTATTCCAATCCGCCCACAATAGTCATCTGTAGTCTCTACCAGACCTTGGGCAGGGACGTCTAAGACCTGTTACAAACTGAGGTGAAGGAAAGCACTCCAGCACTTTGAGAATATCTGGAGGAAGCAATTCATCACGGGGCCTGGGAGGCAGAAGGATCCGGGTTCTAATCCCCGACACCCCATCCGTCTGCTGTGCGACTTGGGCCAAGCCACTTCATTTCTCTGGGCCTCAGTTACCTCATCTGTAAAGTGGGGATTAAGACTGTAAATCCTCTGTGGGACAGGAACGGTGTCCAATCCGATTATCTTATCCACCCCAGTGCTCAATACATTGCCTGGCACAAAGTAAGCCCTTAACGAGCACCACAAAAAAATTCTTACTTGTCAGTGTGACTTTTGCAAGAATACCGCCTGTTCTTTGGAAAGCTACCAAATGACATGTGCTAGAAAAACTGAAACTTAGCAAATACTGGGGCAGATACGTGCTCCTGGGCATTTGGACACAAACGTCTGCATCAAGGATACAAAATCTATCTGGAAAGAAACACTCGGTGTCTCGGAAGTGAGATAGGTGAGATATGACCTCTGCAGGCTTTTAAGAACTGTCTTGTCTTTCACACCCTTCAAATAAGCGGTGGGGTGAGGACGGGGTGAGTGATGTTAAATAATTATACCCGTTTTCTCACCAAAAAAAAAGCCGGTCTCTAGAGCGCTTTACCAGATAGAAGCAGGCGCTACAGTCCAGACTTATGTAAGTGTTTTCACAGTAATTCTATCAACTCTCCAAGCAAAAATGTCACAAATACTCTCATATCCTCTTATCGCATGCATGCCCTGTGCTGAAAAATAGGCTCAGAGTGAATAATTAGGGATCCCCGTCCGTATTCGTGCCGGAAAAAGCGGGCATCCTCTAAAAAAAAAAAAAAAAATGAAATTTTTTCCCACGCCCTCTTACTTAAAAGGCAGGTCAGATGGAAGATCGGTCGGGCTCCTCAACGGCCTCTGATTTCTCTAGCTCCGATCCACGGGGTGTTTCAGGTGCGGCTCCTTTTCAAGCAGGGATTTGGTTTATTTTTTAATCCCCGGGGGGCGATTCCTCCTATCTCGAGGGTGTGGCCCAACCCCAAATAAAAGCAACGAGGTTTTTTATCTGGAGGTTCTCCACCAAGCCCCGTCAACATTTCCAAACCGGCTCCTTCCATCAGTGGTATCCACTGGGTGGGACTTCAGGCGAGTCACCTAATTTCCCCGTGCCTCAGTGACCTCACCTGGAAAACGGGGATCGAGACAAGCGAGCCCCACGAGGGACACCCCGATGACCCCGATTCCACCCCAGCGCTTAGAACAGTGCCTGGCACGTAGCACCAATTAACGAATACCCTCATTATTATTGTTCTTACCGGGTGCAGAGCCCTGGCCTGAGCGCTTAGGAGAGGACAAGGCCACAGAGCTGGTAGACACGTTTCCTGCCCGCAAAAAGGCTACAGACTAGAGGGGGAGACAGACATTGACGGAAATAAATGTCAGTCCCATGAGGGACGGGGACAGATAGAGAGACACGGGTTCAAATCCCGACTCCGCCACCGGTCTGCCGTGTGACCTTGGGCAAAGCCGCTTAACTTCCCTGTGCCTCGGTGACCTCGACTGTAAAATGGGGATTGAGACCGTGAGCCCCGCCCGGGACAACCCGATCACTCCGTATCCACCCCGGTGCTTAGAACAGCGCTCGGCACATAGTAAGCCCTTAAGAGATACTATCGTTAGTATTAACGTCTATCTTCGCGGGTACCCACCCCGGCGCTTAGAGCAGTGCCTGGCACACGGTAATGGCTTAAAGACTTAATTATTCCCCCCTTGGGTCTACCCTAGCCCTCTCCATCCCTCTGAACCAGGGAGTGGGGTGGAGGATCAATCCCCCTCTGGAGCCGCCTTTGGGGAGGGGGTCCGCTTTCCCGGGCGCTGGGTGCCAGGGATTTCGTCCTATCTTGGGCTCGAAGGTCCCGGGGCAGACCCCGGCCCCAAGAAGTTCCGTCCGGGAGTTCTGTCCCCCGAGGCTGGACCCCGGGAGCCCCCTCGGGCCGGCTGCAGCCCCTTCTGCCCCGGGGGATTCTGCAGGGGTCCCGGCGGGGGCCCCGGGGAGATCCTGGGGGGAGGGTCCGGGGGGGGGAGGGTCCTGGGGAGGTCCTGGAGGGGATCCTAGAGGGGGACCTGGAGGGGGGCCCTGGGGAGCTCGGGGGGGGGGGGGGGGTTGGGGGGAGGCCCCGGGAAGATCCCGGGGAGGTCCCGGAGGGGGTCCTACAGGGGGTCCTAGAGGGGATCCTGGAGGGATCTTGGGGGATCCTGGGGAGATCCTGGGAGAGGACCCAGGGAGGGGATCCTGGGCAGGTCCTGGACAGGATCTTGGAGGGGATCCCGGAGGGATGTAGGGAGGTCCTGGCGGGGGGCCCGGAAGGGATCCTGGAGGGATCTCGGGGGGGTCGTGGGGAGGTCCTGGAGGGAGGCCTAGACGGGGGTCCTGCAGGGGGTCCCGGTGGGGTCGTGGAGGGTCCCAGGGCAGCCGAGGCCCCTGGCCCGCCCCCCGCCCCCCGCCCCCCGGGGTGGGGCCCTCTCACCGTCCCGGCTCCGCCGCGGGCTCCGGGGTCCAGGTCCGGGATGGCTCAGGCCGGGGGCCGCCCCATCCTCTGCGGAACGGTGGGTCCGCGCCTCCGGGCCCCGCTGTCCGCCCGGCCGCCCGGGCCCGTGTCCCTGCCCGTCTGGGCCCCCGGGCCGGGCTCCCGGGCCCCCGGACCCACCGCCCCGCCCCGCCCCGCCCCCTCTCCCCTCCCTCCTCCTCCTCCCCCCCTTTCCCCTCCCTCCTCCTTCTCCGTGCTCCCTCTTTCTCCCCTCCTTCTTGCCCCCTCTTTCTCCCCCCTCCTTGCCCCCTTTCTCCCCTTCTCCTCCTCGTCCCCCCCTTGCCCCCTCTTTCTCCTCTCCTCCTCCTTGTCCTTCCCTCCTCCTTTTCCTCGTCCCCTTCCACCCTCCCCCTCCTTGCCCCTTCTTTCTCTCCTCCTCCTCCCCTCCTCTTCCTTGTCCCCCTCTGTTATCTTTCCTTCTCCCCCTCCTCCTTGCTCCCTTCTTTCTCCCCTCCTCTCCCTCCTCCTCGGCCCCCCCCTTTCTCCCTCCTTTCCCTTCCCCCTTCCTCCTCCCCCTCCTCGACCCCGTCTTTCTCCCCTCCTTCTCCTTGTCCCCCCTTCCCCCTCCTTCTTGCCCCCCTCTTTCTCTCTCCTCTCCCTTGCCCCCTCCCTCCTCGTCCCGTCCCCCTTCTTGCCCCCCTCCTTCTCCTTGCGGCCCCCCCTTCCTCCCCCCCTCCCCTCCTTCTCCTCCTTGCCCCCTCCTCCTGGGGCCTGGCAGGTGGCTCCTGCTCGGTGAGCGCGGCTGGGTCTCGCACTACGCGGGTGGACGACGGCAGGAGGGCGGACAGGAGGCTGGGCTTCCCTCTTCCTAGGAGAGGGGTCGGCTGCGGGGCGGTCCTCCATTCAGTCGTATTTATTGAGCGCTTACGGCGTGCAAGAGCACCGTACTGAGCGCTTCAGCTGGGGTGGGGGCTGCAGTTCTCTCCCCCGGGGCTCCAGGGTCACTGTTCTAAGCGCTGGAGGAGATGCGAGGTAGTCGGGTTGTCCCACCCCGGCCTCACACACAGTCCTAATCCCCATTTTACAGAGGAGGTAACTGAGGCACAGAGAAGTTAATAATAATAGCATTTGTTAGACGCTTGCTATCTGCCAAGCACTGGTCTGAGGAAGGGCTAGATACAGGGTAATCAGGTTGTCCCACACGGGACTTACAGTTTTAATCCCCATTTTACAGATGGGGCAACCGAGGGCCAAAGAAGTTAAGGGACCCGCCCAAAGTCACACAGCCGACAAGTGGCAGAGCCGGGATTCGAACCCACGACCTCCGACTCCCAAGCCCGGCCTCTTTCCGCTAAGCCTCGCTGCTTCTCGCGTCGGCCTCAGCCCTCACGCGCAGGGTTCTCTCCAGCAGCATCGATCGTGGATTTTGTGCCGAGCACTGTGCTAAGCAGCAGCTGAAAGACAGTGCTCTTTCTACTTTCTTATTCTAGGTACGCTCCGTCACACACCACTGGGCTAAGTCGGCCCGTTCCCTCCGGATACACACCGGGAGCCCCGAGTCAGTGTGGTCTAGTGGAACATCTATCCCGGATCTACCTCTGGTGTGCTCTGTGGCCTCGGACCTCAGTCTCTTCACCTGTAAAACGGGAATAAATACTTGCTCTCCCTCCCTCTTAGATTGTGAGCCCCAAGTGGGACAGAGATGAAAAAACAACATTCCGGGAACCGTCCCTCAGACATCTCCCACAGCTGATTCATTTGCCTCGGACTGCAGTGTTTTTCCTTTTCCACGCCCCTTAAGTCATAACTCCAGAGAGACGGGAATTATTTCAGTCCATTTCTCAGATGGAGAAACTGAGGCCCAGAGAGGTTAAGTGACTTGAACCGAGTTTCACAGTCGGGGGTAAAGACAACAGGTTAAAACGAGTTGAAGGCTGTGGAGCCAAATGGTTAGGAGAGTGCCCTACCAAAACACCTGGGTTCTGTAAAGGCCGTCTCTCCCGTAGACTGTGAGCTCTCTGTGTGTACTTAGGCGGAGGAAATCCCCTCGATATATTGGAGATTACGTATTTATTACAATGCCTCTCTCCCCTTCTAGACCGTAAACTCGTTATCAGCAGAGAACGTGACGGCTAACTCTACTGTACTCTCCCAAGCGCTTAGTACAGTGCTCTGCACATAGTGAGCGCTCAATAAATACCATCGATTGAATGATTGACGGATGTAGTGAGTGGAGAGACTGCCGAAACGCCGCACGAAGGGACGTTTACGGTGATGCAAAGTTACCAAGGAAAACAACCCCGTCGCGCATTAGCGATTTCCTCTTCCTCCGCGGGCGCCGTTCTAAAATGAAAAATGAAGTCCATCGTGAAGTAACTGTGCGTATGTCTCTCTCGTTTTCTCTGTCGGTTCTCGGCGGTCAGCACCTAGCCGTCGGAGGAACCATCGCTTGGCATTCTGGCTCTCACGCTCAGAACCGGCCAGAGCGGCAGCCCATTTTTCTCCTCTCCTATCAAGGCGACCCGAGTGGTTGCCTGCTTGCGAAGTGAACTTTAATAACCCCGAGACTCTTCGGGCGGTAATTTACCAACCAGCCACCTCTGGTATTTTTAAAAGGGGTGCGGGTGAAGTTGAAAATGTAAAGATTTCAAAAATAGATGCACATGTTGTTCGTATGCGAATAGATTTGTGGGAATCTGGGGTTTTTCTTTAAGGCTGACATCACCGGGAGTAGATAAGTACGACCGAGATTTCCTATTCGGTATCTTCCGCCAAATTCCAGCTAAACAGAATCGGCTAACATAACTGAGTACTCTGCTGGACACTGTGACCGTGACGTAGCTCCCGTCCCATGGGAGTCATGGCCAGGAACAAGGATCGTGGCCTTCTATGTGTGGAGCCCAGTATTAGTGGCTTGAAGAGCACAAAAAGGAGTGTGAACTGTCAGCTCCCCCCCGTAGACCGAAAGCTCCTTGTGGGCAGGGTTCCCGTCTACCAATTCCCCCAAGCGCTCCGCACACGGTAAGAGCCGATAACTACCACTGATGGATTGATCAAGTGCTATTTTTATCACGGTATGCGTAGTTGTTGTTATTATTTTGGTAGTTATCATCATAATTATGGTATTTGTTAAATGCTGTGTGTTTTGTTCTGTTCTAAGCACTGGGGAGGATACTGGTAAATCCGTTCAGAGGCTGTCCCTGTCCCACATGGGCCTCACGGTCTAAATAGTGGGGGAGGATAGGAATTGAAACCCCGTTTTACAGATGGGAAGACTGAGGTGCCGAGCGGTTAAGTGACTTGCTTAAGGTCACGCCTCAGGCAACTGGCTAAGCCAGGATTAGAACTCAGCGTGACCCAGTGCTCTTTCCACTGGGCTACACTGCTTCCTGCCGTCGGTCTCCGCCGGAGGTGGCTCTCTTTGAGGGAATGCTCTGGGAAGGTCAGGACGCCTGGATGCAGGCTTGAGAACAGTCAGGCACTGTTTGGAGCGAGCTCTTCACCCCGGCGGGAGGCTCTGTACTTAGGTAGCCATTATTATTATCATTACTAATTATTAATAGTCACCCTCATTATCATTACCATTAGACTTGACAAAACACTTCCCGAATGCAAAGGACACTGTTCAAAGCTCTGGCTAGTATTACTATATATTATATAATAATATGTTAAAAATTATCGGGACAAAAATTTTTATTTCACTATCTCTTGATACTATTAAGTTACCAATCATCGGGGTGCTCGTTGAGTGCTTACTATGTACCGAGCGCTGTGGTAGACACCATATAATCTGAGCCGATCCCGGCCCGACGTGGGGGTCACAGTCTAAGAGAGTCAGTACAGCGCTCTGCAGACGGTAAGCGCTCGATAAATACGACTGAATGAAAGATAATGAATCCCCATTTTACAGATAAGGAAACTGAGGCCCAGAGAAGTGAAACCACTTGCCCGAGGTCACACAGCAGGCAAGCGGCGGAGGCGGGATTTGAACCCCCATCTTCCGACTCCCAGGCCCCGGCTCTCTCCCCTAGGCCACGCTTTGGTTTACCCCACTCCCTTCGTCCTGGTGAGTGTACAACACCAAACACCCGTCGACGCGATTGCCCTTCTGCTCTTGTTTTCTTGGCTGGGCCTGGCTCCTGGAGGAAGCAGAGCTTCTGCCCGGTGGTCACTGCGGTCCCGGCTCCGATAAGGAAGGTGATTATGCCCCAGATAGACAGAGAGTAGCCCCTTTCCACGAGCCAAGTGACGCGTGGGACAGACTGGGTCATGAAGATGGCTGCCAACGAAAATCTGCTTCTCACAGCAATGCGGCACCACGGCAAGATGACAAAAAAAAAAAAAATGGGTGAAAGGAAACAGACAGCTGGATCTGGTCCAGGACGACCCAGCCTGGCCCCTAGACTGGGCCGTGTTCACGGTTGTGTAAACGGCATATTCATATAGGGAAATCATCCCAAATGATTCCAAAGATTCCAAATATCTTCTCTTTCAGACAACGGGATTCAGGGAATATATTTTCTTTAACCACTCTGTAAAGGTAGACCGTGAAAGCAACTGGATAATAATAATAATGGTATTTGCTAGGCACTTACTACGTGTCAGGCACTGTTCTAAGTGCTGGGGTGGAAACAAGGTGGTAATCAGGTGGTCCCACGAGGGGCTCACCGTCTTAATCCCCATTTTACAGATGAGGGAACTGAGGCACAGAGAAGTTAAGTGACTTACCCAAAGTCACACAGCTGACAAGTAGCAGAACCGGGATGAGAACGCACGATCTCTCACTCCCCAGCCCGGGCTCTTTCCACTAAGCCAAGCTGCTTGGATGTTTGTCTGAAATTAAAAAGGAAAGAAAGCCTTCCGGGAGACCTTTGATCTGAGGGGTCCTTTGGAGGGTGAGTGCTAACCGGAGGGCAGATTCCGAGTTAAGGGACTGCATTCCTCATCTCACTGTCCCTCTACGGTTTCCACTAAGCTCCGCCTTACCCATCCCACCCAGTAACATAACTGGTTTAGTCCCTGGGGCCCTGCAGCAATTTCTGATGGGCCCGGAGAACACGTTGATTTTTCAAGGAGGAGGATGAGCGAGAGAGAGAGAGAGTAGAATAGCTACCCAAGGCGCTCAAAAATAACAAATGCCTCTTTTTCAACTTGGAGGCAAATAGACGTTAAGAGGCTACAGGTATTTCCCACCCAGGTCACCGTGAACGTGAGGGCCGCTTCTGGGCCACGGATCTCAGCTGCAAGAGCTGAGGCAGAGGGAGACTGGGCGTTGAAAATGACCGGCCAAAAAGATGTCCAGCAGCTGAAAACCAGACTGCCCAGGTAGAAACTAGATGAATGGCCACCTTACCACATGAATGCAGCTCAGAGGGCAGAAAAACTGCATCGGGGTCAGCCTGCTGCTTAGCTACGGTGTATACGAGGCAGGTCAAAATCACCGCCCACAGTCCATAGCCAGGAACTGCCCAAATCCTGGGTCCCGCTCTGGGCTACGGGGGTCATCGCCGCTGAAACTCGGGAAGCCAGTCAATAAATACGGTTGACTGACTGAACGACAGCACCCAGAAGCCGCTAGTCGCTGCTTGTCCTAAAAGGCAGCCGGGAGGGCCAGGCTACCCAAGGACTGTGGGCTGCTGTGGGTCTCTGGCCCTCTGGGCCAAGAGCCTCTCCGCCCTCCCGGGGTCTCGAGGGCCTCTCCGCCTTCCGCTCTTCTTCAGCAAGCTCAGACGGAGACCAAGAGGCGGGAAACCCAAGCCGCAATCAGAATTAGATCACCGGCCTGTGAGGGGAACTCCCCAGGGATCTGGAAGAGGACTGACTGGGAAAGGGTCCTCACCCTTCTCGTTTCCCCCTGCTTGTAATTTGCTTAACATCTATCTTCTCAGCTAGATTATAAAATCCTTCAGGGCAGAGATCAAGTCTACCTAACTCAATGTCTTTCATTCATTCATTAGTATTTATTGAGCGCTTACCATGTGCAGAGCACTGTACTAAGCGCTTGGAATGGACAAATCGGCAACAGATAGAGACAGTCCCTGCCCTTCGATGGGCTTACGGTCTAATCGGGGGAGACGGGCAGACGAGAACAATGGCAATAAATAGAGTCAAGGGACAGAACGTCTCATAAAAACAATGGCAAATAAATAGAATCAGGGTGATGTACATCTCATTAAACAAAATAAACAAAATAAATAGGGTGATGAAGATATATACTCTAGCGTGCCCTCCCAATGCCCGATAAATACCCATGATTGATGATTGATATCTTTTCCAATCTCTTCCCAAAACACCGACTGTTTTGCCTTATTTTTTAGGTTGGCTCCTGACAATGTTGGGACATAAAACCGTTCATAAGGCTAAATGATTTCCTGAAACACAACCACTTTTCCTTTCATCAGTTTACCTCCTGACAGTGGCAGCTGTCTCCGACCCCTGCACAGAAGTGGAAAACACCACACCGAGTGTCAGTGCGCAGCTGACCCCGGTGACAGAAGGTCTGGAAAATTCTAGTCCGTTTGCTGAAAGGGACATGGGGAGATTCAGAAGGAAAATAAAAATTAGAAGAATGGATATAAACCACAGGAAAATGTGGGTGTTTCAAACGACCAAAACAATTCTGACCCGGAGTGAAAGACCTAAATAGGGGCGTGGGGAAAAACATTCCAGATCAATTCCTTGGGGACTGCTGAGTCAAAAAAGGAGCAGGCTAAATAGTCCCATCTCTTCCCAGTCAGATGGAACTAAAAATCAGATGCCGCCCAGAATCCTGATGGGAACAAGGAAGGCCTGTCACTCAGGCAAGTTAGGAAGGGTTAAAAGCCTAAATTCTTCCTTTTCCTTTGATGACTTTATTTGGATTGTTGTTTGGATAACTCGGAGAGCTGTGGAGGGAAGGAGGGCCAAGGAGAAAGATTTCTGGTTCAGGCAGAATCGAGGAGAATGACTCAACATTTATGATGAATCGAGGGAAAATCAGGAAAGAAAAATGTTGGTCACAGCCTTACTAAGTACTTTCCCACAGCTTCGGCATGTTCTCCGGCCAAGGCAGGGTGAGGCTGGGGTAGCTGGTGACTTTTTCTGCTCTGGCCACTGCCCCGTCCTGGAGACAAAAAAAAAAAACTTTTTAAATATTATTAATTAAAATAAAAATAATAATCCCCTGGACTGATGCAAGGGTTCTGAAGCAGCGTAGCCTAATGGAAAGAGCATGGGACCGAGAGTCAGGAGACCTAGGTTCAAATTCTGACTCCGCCACTTGCCTTTTGCGTGACCTGGGCCAGTCACTTGATTTCTCTGTGCCTCGGTTTCCTCATCTGTAAAATGGGGATTAAATATCCCTTCTCCCTCTCTCAGACCTTGAATCTCCTGAGGGACAGAGCCTGTGGCTCATCTGGATTATATTAAATCTATCCCAGCACTTGGCCCATATGTAAGTGCTTAACAAATATCACACAATGATTATTATTAAGATTTTGAAGCCCTTTGATATGGACAGTTATATTACATTCGCTCTTTACAACATCCATAAGGATGGAGAAACTCAGGGTCAGGGAAGTCAACTTCAGAGTGTCCCACAGAAAATGGCTCAGATTTGAAATTTCAGGACCTCAGGCAGCAGGTGAGCTCCCGAACGGCCTCCTAATCCCAGACCCCTGTACCCATCTAGTGGGAGTGAATTGATCCTCACCCTATGCCATCGGGATTCCCATCAGCCGCTGCTCCAACCCGAGAAGAACCGAAACATTGACAGCGTGAGGCGTTTTCAACGTCAAAAAGCTGGGGAGACCGTGTATGGGGCCGTGAAAGAACCAAAACCCTGTTCTTTTAGCCACAGCGGCCTACTGCTCTGGCAATTTTAGAAAAATAAACAGAATGGAACATAAACCAAAATCTTTAGCTCACTTTGCATCAGTCCCAACATTTTTAGTGCTCATTTTCCACATCCTGGTCCAGGTTGGAGCAGGTTCAGTTCATACTCAGTTTAAGCCCCTCATTGTTCTAGCATTTTGAACTGTGGAATGAACCAGAATCTTGGGAGACATCCCCTTCTAGACTGTAATCTCCTTGTGGGTAGAGATCCCATCTACGTATTCTGTTGTATTGTACTCTCCCACATGCCGAGTACAGTGCTCGGCGCACAGTAAGCACTCGATAAATATGATTGACTGACTGAAAGGATCACACTTTCCTAACCGCGATCTCATGTTTGTTGAGAAAGAAAAGAGAAGCTCAAATTTAGGATGACCCAATTTTTTTGGTGGGGAGAGGAAGATGGCTGGCCCACTGACAGATGAAGCATTCCCTCTCGCTGCCTCCGGGAAGAACTGTGTCTAAGTCATTCTGGCCAAGAGGAGTCTAGTCTACCTCTGAGGCTCTCCTGGGAGGAGGTTCCACAACTTCCTCCCCTAGAGCATTCTGAGTAACAACCCAGCTAGTCAAAGAATATGAGATTCTCTGACTTCTGATCCTTCAGTCAGTGAGAGTTTTTCAGAGCGGGCTTCTGACCCATGTGAATCCTTGGCCCAAACCCACTGCTCGTATAGTTTCAATTCAGCCGAATCATTATTCTCTTTAAAAAATGATTCTCTCAGTGACAATATCTAATTACTTAAGCTCTAATGTGCCTAGTCTTTTTTCCTTTTTCCTCCTATCTGTAAATGATTTTAGTGCCTGTTTCCCCAGCCTAGGCTGTAAACTCCTTGAGGACCGGGATCAAGTCTTATTAACTCTATCGTACTCTTCCAAGCATTTAGCTTTAGCTCTGCACAGAGTAGGTGCTCAATTAAAAGTATTTACTGATTGAGTTCCTCGATGCAGTCGCCTCCCGACCCAGGGCCCTTATCTCAAATCTCTTTGGAGCACAGATTTACAATCCCAACCAAAGGCATCTCTAGGGGCAGAGAAATTAGGAAAAGAGCCATGCCCGGAAACAGAGGGAAGGTGAAAAGAGTGGCGTGGAATCGATTAAGGCATTCACGGGTGAGACCTGAGGCAGCAAAAACAGAGAATTAATTAATACAAGGCTTCGAAAGGAACTTCACATCATGGAAAACAACGGCATAAAGTGCCACATTAAACCGACCAACATAAACAAGGAAAGAGCTGAAATCCAAAAGATTTTAAAACGCCCTGCTTTTGAATTCCTGCTAGTCACGAGAAAATCCAAGTTAACCAGTACAGAGAATTAGGAAAGAATGAAAATCTTGTAATTGCTGCCATTTTGACAAAAAGCAGGTCTGGGGTCTCTTGGCTAATCAGAACCTACCCAAATCAGCGGGGCTGGTTGCTCCTTTGCTCTATAAGAATCCGCTACCTAGCAGATATTTTAAAGAAAGAAAAACCACGTCCTCCCTCCTGACAGGGATAAGTACAATTCACCATGATCACACACAGTCACTGTTCCACACGGGGCTCACAGTCTAAGGGGGATGGACAACAGATATTGGATCTCCATTATACAGGTGAGGAAACTGAGGCGCAGAGAAGTCTTAGTGAGTCGCCCAAGGTCACACACAAGGCGAGGGGATTAGAACCCAGGTCTCCTGACTCCTGGCTCTGTGCTCTTTCCAGTAGGCCACGCTGCTTCTCAAGTTGTGTTTAGAAATTGCATAAATCCTCTTAAAAAATGAAAGCGATAAGCAGTATGCGTAATGAGTTTTTTCTCGAATCATTTTAAAAGGAAATAATTGCTGAAATAATAAATGAAGCAAAAGCAGCATCTAAAATGTTTCTCGACTTCAGTAAAAGAAGTGATTCAGCATCCCCAAAACTTTTACATTAAAATTCAATTTAAAATTGGCTTCTGGATCAATGCAGGCATATGGATTAAGTAGTGGATTGAAGATTGAGTATAAACAAAGAATAATTCTAAATGGCTGCATGTGGTTGGAGAGGGAGAGAAGGGAAACTTGGGAAGCTATAGCTCTAGACTGCAAACTCGTTGTGAGCAGGGAATGTGTCTGTTTATTGTCATATTGTACTCTCCCAAACACTTAGCACAGTGCTCTGCATACAGTAAGTGCTCCATAAATACGGTTGACTGACTGCAGAGACTGATGTTAAACTTTTCTGAACCCTCAGGATTCCTAATTGGGAAATACGGCCCATCCACCCACAGAGAAGTTGGGAAAAAGTATCTCAGGGAAATTCAATGTGGAGCACTGAATTTTAAGACAATAAAAAATACGAGACATCCTTCAAGAGAAATAATGTATCCAGGAAAGGATAATATAGAAACATGGACAGTCTGTAGGAGACAGTGAGAAAATTATGGGTTTTTTTTTGTTACCGCGGTAAATCAAGGGGCAAAGCATAACAAAAATTATAATACAGCATTTGAATTATACAAGTGGTATTTGAATTTTGCCTCAGTAATGAAAGAGTAATCAGTCAAGCAGGGCAGAAGCCACGTGGTCTAGTGGAAAGAGCACGGGTCTGGGATTCAGAGTGCATGTGTTCATTCATTCGATCGTATTTATTGAGCACTCACTGCGTGCAGCGCACTGTACTAAGCACTTAGGAAAGTACAATACAGTAATAAAGCTCTAATCCCAGCTCTGCCATTGTCTGTGGTGTGACCTTGGGGGAAACACTTAACAACTCCGTGCCTCAATTATTTTGTCTGTGGAATGGGAATGAAGACTGTGAACTCTCTGTGGAACAGGGACTGTGTCCAACACAAATATCTTGAATTTGCCTCAGCATTTAGTACAGAGCCTAGCAACGTAGTAAGCGCTTCACAGATACCATTTTAAAAAAGCTCATTCGATCAATGATATTTATTTAGGGTTGACTGAGTCTGGAGTGCTGCAGTAAACACCTGGGAGAACACAATAGAAGTGCTAATAATAGTAGTAATAGTATAATGGTATTTACTGAGGGCCATGAACTGTATTCAAAGATGCATCAGAAGCTCAAGACATATTCCCCGTCCACATATCCAGTACACATATACACACAAAGGCCGAGGGCGGGCATATATAAACAGATACAAGAATAGAAGTAGAAGGACCTGGGTTCTAATCCCAGCTCCGACCCTTGTCTGCTGTGCGACCTTGGGCAAGTTGCTTAACTTCTCTGCGCTTCAGTTACCTCATCTGAAAAATGGGGATTAAGACTGTGAGTCGCATGTGGGACAGGGACGGTGTCCAACTTGATTATCTTGGCACACGGTGTGTGCTTAACAGATGCCACAGTTATCGTCATTATTATTGTTGTTGATGTGATGGTTATTAAATGAGAGAAGTTTCTAATGGACCGAGACTGTGCTGGATTTCAGCAGTAAGCCTCTCTTGCTTACCATTTCCATGAACCATCTGCAAAAGAGAGGAAGAGTGTTTTAGGAAATGTACCTTGCAGGTGATGAAGCAGCGTGGCTCAGTGGAAAGGAACCTGGGCTTCGGAGTCAGAGGTCATGAGTTCGACTCCCAGCTCTGCCTCTTGTCAGCTGTGTGACCTCGGGCGAGTCACTTAACTTCTCTGTGCCTCAGTTACCTCATCTGTAAAATGGGGATTAAGACTGTGAGCCTCACGTGGGACAACCTGATCACCCTGTATCTCCCCCAGTGCTTAGAACGGTGCTCGGCACATAGTGAGCGCTTAACAAACGCCAGCATTATTATTATTTTGAAAGAAGAGGAAACTCAGAGACGTTGCCAATCTCAATGAAGGCAGAGTGGCCTCGTGGAAAAGAGTACGGGCCTGGGAGTCAGAGGGCCTGGATTTCTCATCCGGGTTCTTCCAGTTGCTCTGCCAACTGCTTGCTGTGTGACCTTGGGAAAGTCACTTCACTTCTCTGTGCCTCAGTTTCCTCAACTGTAAACTGGGGATTCAATACCTAGTCTCCCTTCGACTTAGACTGTGAACCCCATCCAGGTTAGGGACTGTCCCTGAGCTTGGAATCGTGTCTGACACATAATAAGAACTTAACAAATACCATAAAAAGAGAGGCGGGAGGACAGTAAGCAGAAGACAAGAAACTGTTCGGATTTCATTCCAAACACAGTTCTGCAGCAGAAGAGAGAATCCCGAACTGGGTGGGCACGATTGACGAGATCCACGCTTGAGGAAACAGCAGAAAAAGCCAATCAGAGAGGTGTGAGGTAACGAGATGATGAATGTCCTCGTGGCTTTGTGTTGCTTGTCAGGAAACACCTTGCCCTAAAATTGGCAAAAGAGGAGCCCCACTCTAGCGTATGAGCTCCGTCTCCCTCAGCGAGACCGCAGATTACTTGAGGACAAGGATCGTGTCTACCAACTCTACTGTCTTGTACTCTCCCAAGTACTTATACGGTGCTCTGCACACGGTACGCACTCAGTCATTCAATCAATCATATTTATTGAGCACTTACAGTGGGTAGAGAACCGAACTAATCGATCAGTCACTTATTGAGCACTTACCGTCTGCAGAGCACTGAGCTAAGTGCTTGGGAGAGTACAATATGAACTAATGGAGCAATCAGTCACTTACTGAGCACTTATAGTCTACCACTGAGTCACTGCTTGACTGTTTGACAGGCCTTTGCTAAAAGATAGCCCTGGATATTTCCAACTCTCTCCCCTCTTAGGGCGGGAGTTCCCTGAGGGCAAGGGATGTGTTTTACGCTTCTGTCACAGTTTCCCAAGCATTTAGCACAGTGTATTGCATTCAGCAGGTACTCGATAAGTAGGATTTCTGGGACTATTAGCAGTCCTGGAGTCTCATTTATAAGATACAGATGAATTTTGGTAAGCGCTAAGGCGTATACTTCTTTCAAGACGTATGTTCCCTGTCATTCTTGCTAAATACTTAGAGCAGGGCTCAGTACCCAGTTAGGGCTCAGGAAACACAACTGAGGATACTGGTGATGAGGAAAGAAGGTTGGCTGAGCCCAACTAGGTCTGTCTGTTTTGCCAAGGACGAACCCACCTAATTACCTAGCCTACGGGAACATGCTACATAGAGCTACTGAGTCGGCAGCCGAGGTCAGAACCACCCGCCATTCCGTACCCCACAAAGCTCTATAAAAGGAATACAGATGGTCTAAGACTCCCTCTTAAAGTAGTTTTGAATTCCTCCTGTCAGATAAGAATTAAGAGGCTTCCCTCTTTCTCCTCTTTCCCCCCACCCCCCGACTAGTAGGAAAATGCCTTTGTCTGTACAGCTGGTGATCGGGACTCTTGCCAAAGAAATTAATGGAATTCTCCAAGGAATTAGAGGGTCCAACACTAATCCTGGCTGTTATCATCCAGCCCTCCCGGGAATGAAGACTGCTACGGCAAAGAGAATGGGAAAAATAACCAAAGGGATGGAAAAGGGAGCAGATAAAAGGATTGGTTAACAATGACAGTGGTATTTCTTAAGCACTTTAGTATTTACCAAGAGCTGGGGCAGGTACAGGATTTATCAAGTGCTGGGGCAGATAAAAGATAATCAGATCCCACGTTGGGCTCACATTCTAAATAGGAGGGAGACCAGGTATTGAATCTTCACTTTGCAGATGAGGGAACTCAGGCACGGAGAGGTTTAATGATTTGCCTCTGACTCCCAGGCCCCTGCGCATTCTACTAGATCATGCGACTTCCCAATCTCTTTTCTCAAAATTGGCTTTCCCCGAAACCTCCAGTCTTCATTCTACTCAGTTGGGGCTAACAGGAATCTTGTAACAAGGCATTCTGGCCCTATTGTTCGTAGTGAAGAAATCACCTGTGACTGCCCACCTCTGGCCTCTTGCTCATAACCGTCTCTATACATGGTATTCCCACCTCTTGGAAATCCATCAGTCAGTCAATAGAAAAACACTGGAATCTAGTGGCTAGAGTACAGCCCTGGAAGACAGAGGGACCTGAGTTCTAATCCTGCCTCCACCAGAGAAGCAGCGTGGCTCGGTGGAAAGAGCACGGGCTTTGGAGTCAGAGGTCATGAGTTCGAATCCCGGCTCTGCCACTTGTCAGCTGTGTGACTGTGGGCAAGTCGCTTCACTTCTCTGGGCCTCAGTTACCTCATCTGGAAAATGGGGATTAAGACTGTGAGCCCCACGTGGGACAACCTGATTCCCCCGTGTCTACCCCAGCGCTTAGAACAGTGCTCGACACATAGTAAGCGCTTAACAAAATACCGCTTGTCTGCTGCGTGTTCTTAAGCAAGTCACTTAACTTCTCTGTGTACCGTACTAGGAGCTTGGGAGAGTACAGAACAGTAGAGTTGGAGGAAGATGACTTCTGCCCATAAAGACTTTACAATCCAATAAGCCCCAGACCCCAGCTCTCCTCCTTTCCAAATCCCTCTGAAATCCCACTTCCCCCAAGGCATCTTCTCTACGTTGGATCGACCCAACTTTTAGTACTTACGGATCTACAGATTTGCTGCACGATTCATCTCTTCACCTCTTGATATTACCAGTTGTATCTTTAGGCTTCCTTCTGTTCCCTCCGTGTTTAAATACTTTATGACTGCCTGTCTTTCTATACGTTAGTTTGTAAACTCCTTGAGGACCGGGTGCTCAATACAAGAGGTGCTCAACAAATACTGATGATTGAGAAACACTATGGATTGACCTGCCTCAGGGATCCCTATGATTACCCTCATCCTTACTCTTCCATCCCCCCCACCCCCCCGAATCATCTCCTCTCCTTCTCATCTTCCCTCCTTCTCTCTTAATCATCTTTCCCTCCTCCAGCTAACTCTAATCTCACTCTCCTCATGACCTCCTCTCACTTCTGCATCAGATCCGAAATTCCCCAGATATCCACCCCGCTCCTGAGAGTGGGACAGAGTAGCTGATTTATACATGTTTTGTGTTTCTCTGTCCTTGTCCTTTCTGGTATTCCCGTGTAAACTTCAAGGGAGCCAGACTTTTATTTCAAATTTTATACAGCATTCAGCGCCAGACTTAAGGCAATTAATATCTATTACGCACCTGGCTGTGGAACCCTTAAACACTTTGATACTCAGCACATATACAAATACCCAGCGCTTAGAACAGTGCTTTGCACATAGTAAGCGCTTAACAAATACCTTTATTATTATTATTATTCTTGTACAGTACTATTTCCCCTATCTGTGATTTATTTCGACGTCTGTCTTCCCCTGTAAACTTGTAAGCACTTTGTGGGAAAAGATCACATCTACCATCTCTGTTGCATTATTGAAAGAGGCCGGGCTTGGGAGTCAGAGGTCATGGGTTCGAATCCCGGCTCTGCCACTCGTCAGCTGTGTGACTGTGGGCGAGTCACTTCACTTCTCTGGGCCTCAGTGACCTCCTCTGTCAAATGGGGATTAACTGTGAGCCTCACGTGGGACAACCCGATTACCCTGTATCTACCCCAGCGCTTACAACAGTGCTCTGCACATAGTAAGCGCTTAACAAATACCAACATTATTAGTAGTAGTAGTAGTAGTATTCTTTCCCAAGTGCATAATACCGTACTCTGTATATATAAGAGCTCAATAAATACTATTCACAGATTGATTATTGAAACTAATAAAATGAGATGACCAGAACACTTAGTAACTTATTAGTATTTCATTTTCCAGTGCTATGATCATATTTAATCAATCAATCAGATTTATTGAGTGCTTACTGTGTGCCAAGCACTGTACTAAGAGTTTGGGATGGTAGAATAAAACAATATAACAAGTGGGCTAAACCTAGAAATCTCAGGGAGAAAGCTCATCTGTCTGCCTGACGGAATCTACATCATCAAAGTGTGAGAGAGGGATTGTGTCTAATTTGTTTGTTTTGTAATTACCCCGGCAATTAGCATAGTACTTGAAAACGGTGAGTGCTTAATCGCTGTCGCTTCTATTTCTACACAGATGCAAGTATATTCCCACAAGAAGTCTTTTTGTTGACTAAGAGGCTGAAGATGAATCAATCAATCGTATTTATTGGGCTCTTACTGTGTGCAGAGCACTTTAATAATAATAATAATGTTGGTATTTGTTAAGCGCTTACTATGTGCACAGCACTGTTCAAAGCGCTGGGATAGATACAGGGTCATCAGGTTGTCCCACGTGAGGCTCACGGTTCCATTTTACAGAAGAGGGAACTGAGGCTCAGAGAGGTGAAGTGACTTGCCCACAGTCACACAGCTGACAAGTGACAGAGTGGGGATTCGAACCCATGACCTCTGACTCCCAAGCCCGGGCTCTTTCCACTGAACCACGACTTTACCTAGCGTTTGAGTCAGTACCTTACAAAAGAGTTGGTAGACAGGATCCCTGCCCAAAGGGAGTTTACATTCTGGGGGGGAGGGGGGGGGGCGGAAATCACATTTTGAAAAATAAGCCTTTACGTATGTACCACATAAGAAAATCGAGCTAAAATATTTTATCGTTCTTCCATATTTGTTTTACTATTTGAGCAGGCCGCTGCCTTTAATTTCTATATAACAAGGGAGGGAAAATACGGTAACTAGGCAGAGTTCCTCGAAGGAGAAGTCAATAATCGGGGCTATTTACTGAGGCCTTGCTCTGTGCGGAGCGCTGTACGATGCTTAGGCAAGTGGAGAGAAAACTGTAGCCCAGAGGGAGGTGCAGAGCAAAGAAGAGACGTTCCCTGGCCACGGGGAGCTTACAGGATGGTTATATACAAATGTCCCCCCACTATTTTAGGCAGCTGGACCTCATTCAGAAGAGATACCAGATGTGCTCTGTGCCCTTGAGGCGCTTACGACCTCGGGCAAGCCACTTCTCATTGCCTCAGTTTCCTCATCTGTAAAATTGGGGTTAATTACCTGTTGTCCCTCCTGCTTAGACTGTGAGCCCCCGTGGGTCAGGGATTGTGTCCAACCCGATTACACCGAATCTACCCCCAGAACTCGGGACAGTTCTGGCCTCAGTAATACGATGAGTATTATTACTGTAGGTTCAGACTCTTCCACTTGCCCAGATCCCCCGTCCCGGGTGAAGTCTGTCCCGAGAAGCTTTGCTTTCTGATGAGCTCACTGAAGCAGTGACTTGCTAGGAAAATCTGGCCCAACAAGGTTAAATAGCAAAGACTTGAGTCACAACATTCCACACTGAAGACTCTCATAATTTCCTTGAATGGGAAATCAATCAACCCATTGAAGCTTTTCTTCCCTTTTCTTCCAAACTCTGCTAAATGAAAGCAGGCGGACCAGGACGGAGACCCCGAAGTGTCAGCTCCCTAACCGTGCCCCCTTCGAATGAGCACATATATTGAATATTGGGATGGTCTGTAGTTTCTTTAGGATATTTTAAGCGTTTGCTACGTGCCTCGCGCTGTACGTACAAGGTTAGACGCAGACCCCGTCCCACACGGGGCTCCCGTTCTTAATCCCCATTTTACAGAGGAGGCAACCGAGGCACGGAGAAGTGAAGTGACTCGCCCAAGGTCATAAAGAAGACAAGTGGAGGAGCCGGGATTAGAAACCAGGTCCTACTGACACCCGGGCCCATGCTCTAACGACTAGGCCACGCTTCCG
Organism: Ornithorhynchus anatinus; assembly: GCF_004115215.2. Lineage (NCBI taxonomy): Eukaryota > Metazoa > Chordata > Mammalia > Monotremata > Ornithorhynchidae > Ornithorhynchus > Ornithorhynchus anatinus. The sequence goes on from NC_041747.1 coordinate 27,679,671, forward strand.
TTGTTCCTCTAAGGATGGCGGCCGTTGCTGCCGTTTCTTCTTTCATTCATTCCGTCGACAGTATTTATTGAGCGCTTGCTATGTGCAGAGCACGGTACTGAGCGCTTGGAATGTACAATTCGGCAACAGAGACGATCCCTGCCCACTGATGGGGCTTACGGGGAGACAGACAGAAACAATAGCGATAAATAGAATGTTTCTTGTCCTGTTAATTTTCCCTACCCCCTCAACACCTCCCCAGTATCTCTGCAGCTGCTGGACTGGACCCCAGTCTCTCCTTCCCCCACCCCCGACCCCCAGCCCGGTTCTAGCCCCTTCAGGGATAAGCTCCTTTTCCTGGGAGCGGGGCGGGAATTATTTGCCAGCCAATGGAAGGGGCTGACCTCCCTTCTCTCCCCCCACCCCCTCCGTAGCTATCGGGGGCTGAGGGAACTGGGGGAAGGCCCAGTGGCTCACTGAGGTCGAGGCTGTGAAACTATTTGTTCCCAGACGTGCCCAGGGCCCTTGGGCAGGGGCCTTTGCCCTGGAACATTTGAGTCAGCGTGGTGTCCGGCTGGGCCGCTCGCAGACAACAAGCCCACGTCCCTGCCCTTGAACGGAGCGACAAAGGAGCTACTGTAATTCTTCAAAGTTCCCGCTTTCCTTCCATCTGTTGATCGGTGGCACTTACTGAGCGCCTACTGAGTGCAGAGCACCCGACTAGGGAGAGAATACCAGAAGCAAGCGTGGCCTAGTGGAAAGAACACGGCCTCGAAGTCAGAGGAACAGAGGAACCCAGCTCTGCCAACTGTTTGCTCTCTGATCTTGGGCAAGTCACTTAACCTCTTTGGGTCTCAGTTTCCTCAACTGCGAAACTGACACCAGGACTGAGACAGGGACATGCTTAGTTCAGTGTTCTACACATAGTAAGCACTCAATAAATACCACTGATTGGTTGACAGATGTTGGGTGAAATTCTTTTAAACCTAAATAGTTGCAAGAATTATTTATTCATAGTAATGTCTACCTCTTTCTCTAGACTCTCGGGAAGGAAACTCATCCCGGGCTAATTTTGTTGTTCTGTATTCTCCCAAGCACTTAGTACAGTGCTCTGCACGTAGTAAGTACTTGATAAATACCACTGATGGATTGAAAGAAGACCAGTAGAGCTACGAAGAGGTGTTTACATCCCCGTCATCAATCAATCAATCTATCAATCAATCGAGAAGCATCATGGCCTAGTAGAAAGAGCAAGGGCCTGCGAGTCAGAAGGACCTGGCTGCTAAGCCCAGCTCCGCCCCCCCGTCCGCTGTGTGACCTTGGGTAAGTCGCTTCACTTCTCTGTGCCTCAGTTCACCCGTTCCCCCTCCTACTTAAACTGCGAGCCCCAAGTGGGACACGGACTGAGTCCAACCTAATTAACCTGAACCTACCCCAGCGCTTAGAACAGCACTTGACACACAGTGAGTGCTTAACAAATACCATTAAAAAAATTATTTATTCAGGGCCCGTTTTGCACCGTGTCCTGTGTACAGAGTGCTGTGTAGACAGCAGATCCTAGCATAAATTACAGGTAATAATAATAATGTTGGTATTCGTTAAGCGCTTACTATGTGCAGAGCACCGTTCTAAGTGCTGGGGGTAGATACAGGGTAATCAGGTTATCCCACATGGGGCTCACAGTCATAACCCCCATTTTACAGATGAGGGAACTGAGGCAGAGAGAAGTTAAGTGACTTGCCCACAGTCCCACAGCTGACAAGTGGCAGATCTGGGATTTGAACCCATGACCTCTGACTCGCAAGCCCGGCTCTCTCTACTGAGCCACGCTGCTTCTCTGGGAGGTAGGAAGAAGGAATAGAATATAAAGTTCTGCACATAATCGCTTCATGGGGGTGGAGGGGTTTAGTAGGGAGATGCTGGTGGGCGTGTTAATCCTGTCCAACTTGAGAAGAGCTGAGAAGCGGTATGGCCTAATGGATAGAGCACAGGCCAGAGAATGGGAAGGACCTGGGTTCCGATCCCTCCTCCACGACTTTGGGCAAGTCATTTCACTTCTCTGTGCCTCAGTTACCTCATCTGTAAAATGAGGATTAAGACCGTGAGCCCCATGTAGGGCAGGGACCGTGTCCAAACTGATCAACTTGTGGCCGGTGCCTGGTACATAGGAGGCATTTAATAGATACCATTAAAAAAAAAATCCGGAACCAACGAGCTGCCAAGAAGCTCCGGATTCTTCTGACCTCTCGGTCACCGTCCCACCCTGACGAGTAGCAGCCTCTCCTGCTCCCCACGACCTGAGGCGAAGATCACCACCTCCGGCTCTTCCTTTTTCCCCTCCTCCTCCTCTTCCCTTGGTTAAAAAGAACAAAATTCCAGGAACGTTCGTTAGAACCGAACGACCGAGACTTCATTTTCTCATTCCAGCTGACAGCTTTCCAGACCTCTTCCCTTCTTTCGTTTACACACGGAGGCCATCTCCTTTCGGCTTGGCTGGGTCTCAGCCGAGACCAGGCCGGGAAGCCCACGCCGAGCCCGGGAAGATGGGGAGAGGGCAAACCGAGACATCCTGGCTCGTCGAATGGACTTCTTTTTGCGGGGGCTGCGTGGGTTGGAGGGAGAGGGGGCCCTCAGAGGATCTGGCTCCAGAATCAGACGGCGCAAATGAGGAACACCTGATAGCCCCGTGGTTCTCGAAGGGTCACCTCAAATATTTCACACAGACACTTGGTCTGGGGCCCGTCGAGACCACGGTGGGAGTGGGAGAGTTCCCTCGAGCAGCGACAGTCACTCGGTGTCGGAACGAGTCTAAGTGAAAACACGAACTGTGCGGGTGTTGACTGCCTGGGGGCGAGTCTGGGGTCTGAAGGCAAAAGGACCCCGACGGGCTGACGGAACTGAAGGTCCTTCTCTACACCCCTGCCCCTCTACAAGACTGTCAGGAAAGGGAAGTGGGGGCTTGAGGGTGGGGAGCAATTCCTCCCCAGTCAACTGATCAGTCAGTGCCATTTATTCAGCACCTAGAGAAGCGGCGTGGCTCAGTGGAAAGAGCCCGGGCTTGGGAGTCGGAGGTCATGGGTTCGAATCCCGGCTCTGCCACTTAGCTGGGTGACTGTGGGCAAGTCGCTTCACTTCTCTGTGCCTCAGTTACCTCATCTGTTAAATGGGGAATTAAGACCGCGAGCCTCACGTGGGACAACCTGATTATCCTGTAGCTACCCCAGCGCTTAGAACAGTGCTCAGCACATAGTAAGAGCTTAACAAATACCAACATCATTATTATTATTACAGCCCTGCCCCTCTACAAGACTGTCAGGAAAGAGAAGTGGGGGCTCGAGGGTGGGGCGCAATTCCTCCCCAGTCGGTCGATCGGTCAGTGCCATTTATTCAGCAGCTACCGGGTGCAGACTGCTTTGTACTGCACCGTTGGGAGAGGGCAAGAGAGTTGGAAGACATCATCCCTGCCCTCCAGGGACTCACAGTCTAGTGGAGGAGAAACAGTGTGGCCCAGTAGAAAGAGCACTAGAGTTGAAGTCAAGAGACTTGGGTTCTAATTCCCGACTCCACCACTTTGCAGCTGTGGGACCTTGGGCAAGTCGCTTAACTTCTCTGTGCCTTGGTTTCCCCATCTGTAATATGGAGGTAAGATATTCTCCTTCCCCCTCAGACTGTGAGTCCCATGTGGGAAGGAAAAAGTGTCTGATCTGATTGCATTGTATCCACCCCGTGCTCAGGCCCGCAGTAAGCACTGAACAAATGCCACCCAATTATTCATCATTAGATGAGGAAACTGAGGCCCAGAGAGGCTGAGCGATTTGCCCAAGGTCACAGAGCGGGCCAGTGGCAGAGCTGGGAATAGAATCCAGGTCTCCTGATTCTCGTGCTCTTTCCTTTGGGCCACACTACTTTCCTACTGGAATTGACCGAGGAATAGAAACAGATGGGGAAAGAGAAGAGTCGTCGGTCACTCTCAGTCAGAAGCAGCGTGGCGTAACGGAGAGAGCCCGGCCCTGGGAGTCCCAAAGTCTTGGGTTCTAACCCGAGATCCGCCACGGTCTGCTAAGAGACCCTGGCAAGTCACTTCACTTCTCTGGGCCTCAGTTACCTCGTCTGTAAAATGGAGATTGAGAATGTGAGCCCCCTGTGGGACAGGGACTGTGTCCAATCTGATTTGCTTGTATCCCCCCCAGAGCTTAGTACAACGTCTGGCACATAGTAAGCGCTTAACAGATACCAGTTATTATTAGTGTTGTTATTATTAATCGCATTTATTGAGCACTTACCGTGTGCAGAACACTGTACTGAGCCCTTGGGAGAGTAGGATATAGCAATAAACAGACACATTCCCCGCCTACAATGAACTTACGGTCTAGAGGTGTCCTTAGCCACAACTGGGACCTTTCCCAGGGAACCCTCGATCGCTGGCTGCCATGAGTCACTGAGCCGGGACATCCCAAGCCCCAGAGCCTCTCCGACAGGGGCAGAGAGGAGCGGGCACGGAGCCACGCCCGCCCATTTCAACAGACACAGCCCTTGTCCCGCACACACTGAGGAACTGTTCATCGGCCAGCCGTTCCGGCCTTGCGACCTTCCTCCTGCTCGGTTGGTGTCAGCTGGGATTTCCGGCCCGGGGTGGGGCTGGCTGGCAGCCCAAGGGGGTGAGGGTGGGCAAGGGAAGCTTCCTGTGCCTTCAGTGGAGCCTGAGGCCCACGGGCGCTGGATGAATAAATCAATCAGTGGTAATTATTGAGCCCTACTATGGGCAGGGGACTGTTCTAAGCACCCGGGAGAGTGAAATACAGCAGAATTATCAGAGAAGAGAGCGCCTCCCTCTCCCAACCTCCAGGAACACCAGGCTCCGGTAGCCCAGTTTGGCCAAGACCAGTCTGACTCTACAGAGCATCCGTTCTCTGGAACTCTGGCGTTCCTGGCCCCCAGAGCAGGATGTAATAGTCTACTGCACCACGGACTGCTAGACCCTTGACTGGAAGCTCGCGGGCGGCAAACGTGACTTCCGTCTCTGCTATATCGTACTCTCCCAAGGGCTTAGTACGGTGCTCTGCCCACAGTGAGTGCTCAATAAATTCCACTGATTGGTTGACTACTGGAATGACCCATCTTCCGGTTTTTTATCACTGTCCAAGGTTCAGCTGGCCTGTCCTCTGTCCGGCCTGTGGATTTGATTTTCAGCAGGCAGCGTCCTCTGTCTCGGCTCCTGTGGCCGACTGCCGCGGGAGAGGAGAACACAGCGATTCTGGAGGAAGTGAGGGGTAGTCCGGGGGGTCTCTCGGGTGGTCCCCGGCTCTCGATCTGTGCACTTCTGCCAAGCGCCTTCTCGCGAACACTTAGGATGCTACTGGGTGCCGCTCTGTATCTTAGCTATCGTCCAAACCGCGATGTCTGCCCGTTCTTTCTACTCCAACCCAGCCCCCGCACTTCACTCCTCTAATGCTAACCTTCTCACTGTACCTAGATCTCGTCCATCTCACCGCCGACCTCTAATCTCTCCCTCCTCCTATCCAACAGTGACTCTCCCCACTTTCAAAGCCTTACTGAAGGCGCATCTCCTCCGAGAGGCCTTCTAAGCTCTCCCACTCCCTTCTGCATCGCCCTGACTCGCTCGCTTTATTCGACCCCCTCTCAGCCCCACAGCATTTATGTACATAGGCGTAATTTATGTATTCATATTAATGTCTGTCCCCCCCCCCCCACACCGAGACTGTAAACTCGCTGTGGGCAGGGAATGTATCTGTTTAGTGTTACACTGAACTTCCCTAAGCACTCAGTAAATACGACTGTGCCTTTTAAGTCAGCATGGAAACTTCCAGTGTTTTGGGGAACTGTCAAGAAGCTACACAAAGGTCACCCGTCTGCTGGCGTGGAGGGAAAGACTGAGAAAGTCCCCAGGGAATTAAGGGAGGTGGGGGGAAGTGACAGCCTTGGGAGGAGGGAGGTTGGAGAGGCAGAGGAAGAGGAGGGATTGATCCCTTTTTTCTCTTTTTTCAGTGGTGTTTGTTAAGCACTTACTCTGCACCGGGCACCGGGCCAAGGCCCGCACGATGCCCAGTTGTGCACGACTTGCATAACGGAACAAATAACCAGGTTGAGGCTTTCCCAGAGGTCAAGGGAAGCCAGTTGCCGCTTTCGGAGTCATTCCGCCAACGTCCCCGTTAAAGAAACCTCACCACTCTGACTCACGGCTCTCCGGAGGCGGAATTCTGAAGGCGTGAGTCAGTCCCGAGGCCCGGGAGCTGGGGCTCCGTGGGAATCTCACCTAAATAACAGCTGTAATGTTGCCCCCCTTCTCCGCACCGGGAGACCCGCGTCAAAAATGTGCTGGCTCAGCACAACAAATGCCTTTCCTCCTCCATCGTCCCCCAGCCGGCGTCTCCCCGGCTACGCGTGAGTTAATGATTCCCCGCTCCGCGAGAACCTCCAGTGGTTGTCCATCCACCTCGGCGTCGAACAGAAACTCCTCACCGTTGGCTTTAAAGCATTCGATCGCCTGTACCCTCCTACCTCACCTCTCTGCTCTCCTACAACAACCCAGCCCGTGCATTTTGCTCCTCTAATGCTCATCTTCTCACTCTGTCTCGATCCCGTCCATCTCACCGCCCCAGCGTGGCTCAGTGGAAAGAGCACGGGCTTTGGAGTCAGAGGTCATGAGTTCGAATCCCGGCTCGGCCACTTGTCAGCTGTGTGACTGTGGGCAAGTCACTTCACTTCCTCTGGTCCTCAGTTCCCTCATCTGTAAAATGGGGATTAAGACCGTGAGCCCCATGTGGGACAACCTGATTCCCCTATGTCTACCCCAGCGCTTAGAACAGTGCTCTGCACATAGTAAGCGCTTAACAAATACCAACATTATTATATCGGACAGGGGTTTGAGGGTGGGGCACGCTGCCTTCAAGAATGTGATCCTGAGTGGTTGATTAAAGAGAGCAAATTATCTATGATGTGGCCACTTCTAGCCTACAGAGGAAAATCTTTGATCCTCTGTAAATCAGCAGAAAAAGCCTCAGATGGGCATCAAGTCGCCGGGGCCAAGCTGGAAGAGGTCCAGCCCTACGGGAAACAATTCGGAGGATACAGAAAACCCGCAGCTAGCCAGAAACATGTGTAAACAAACATCTGACGGAAAACACACCCCATCTTCTCCCCCCTCTATCATTCCCGTATCCGGGTTTTGAAATTTCATCTTGTCCTTGAATTTACTCCCTTTCTTCACCCCTCCCTCAGCTCCTCAACGCTTATGTCCGTATCTGTAATTAATTTATTTACTTATATTAATGTCTGTCTCTCCATCTACACTCTAAGCTCGATGTGCACCTACAAGCTCTGTTATATTGTACTCTCCCAAGTGCTTAGTACAGTGCTCTGCTCATGGCAAGCACTCAATCAATATAATCATCTTTCTTTATGTGCCATCTCTAACTCCTCCTCTCCTTATTCTGAGAATGGGGGAAGATGGGTGTCCCCAAGGACCTCGGCTGATTCTCACCCGTGTATTTTCCCCCATTAATGATTATATTTGCTAAATGCCTGCCATGTGCCAAGCACCGTACTAAGCACCGGGGTAGATACAAAATAATCAGATCGGACACAGTCCCTGCCCCGTATGGAGCTCACAGTCTAAGTAGGAGGGAAAACAGGGATTGAAGCCCCATTTTATGGATGAGGAAGCTGAGGCACAGAGAAGTGAAGTGACTTGTCAAATCGTCACACAGCAGGCCAGTGGTGGATCCTGGATGAGAACCCAGTATCCACAGTTGGGGCCCAATAAATACTATGGCTATTATTTATGGCTCCTGTTGAGTCCTTACTCTGTGCGCGACACTGCACTAAGTGTCGGGGAGAGGTGCGAGGGCATTTCTTCAAAATGGTCTCTGTCTCATCAGTGGAGTACCAGTCTACACAGGGAGGGTTTGGTGACAGACATATTCCTAGAATATGGCTCCCATGTGGGATGGGTTCTGGATCTCTTCTCCCCCGGGGCTTAATGCAAACTGGGCACAGAGGAAGTACATATTAACAACAATAATAATATTCTTTTAGCATTTACTAAATGTCAAGAACTGGGCTAAGCACTGGGATAGGTACGAGCTAATCAGGTTGGACACAGTCCCTGTTCCACGTGGGCCTCACAATCTTAATCCCCATTTTGCAGATAACTGGCGGAGCTGGGATTAGAACCCAGGCCCTCCTGAGTCCCCGGCTCGGGGTTACTGCCTGACCTTCTAAAATTCACCACCCTGCCGCTGTGACTTTCTCCTGCCAAAAAGAAGGGATGGACTACAAACTCATGAGTTGTAGCTGAAGCAAAAACTGAGCTAAAAACCAGAGGAGTTTCAGTTAGATTTCCAGCAGTGTCTATTTCATTTCTATTTCTTTTCCATAGAGTTCTCCAAGCCCAAAGAGGCGTAAGAAAAAATACACATCATTAACAACCAGAGGAGGCTCCAGATTTAATAAACGTCCCAAGGACGTCTTTTCCCTGGTCAGGAGTTTACTAGTTTCCCACATGTGATAAAGAGGGAAAATACGCATCCACGCAAAAACCCTGAGAGTGACAGGCTGGGGCTCCCGCTGGTGTTCCTTGGGTAAGTGGTGGAAACTTGGGGACGGCAAGGGAGAGCGCTAGTTCCCCTCCTCTAAACTAAGCTCATTGTGGGTGGGGGGGTGTCTGTATATTGTTATATTGTACTCTTCCAAGAACTTAAAACAGTGCCCTGCACACGGTAAGCACTCAATAAATGCTCCAACTCTTCACCAGGAACTCCCCGGTGTACACCGAGTCGATTCAAGCCACCCACCGTGTCTAACACTTACGGACTTCTTCGAAATAACGGAGGTATTTAACTGCTTACTTTGAGAGAAGCAGCGTAGCCCGGTGGAAAGAGTTCAAGTCTGGGAAACAGAGGACTTTGGTTCTAATCCAAGCTCCGTCACTGGCCTGCTGGGTGACCTTGGGCAAGTCGCTTCGCTTCTCTGCAACATGGGGATTAAGACGGTGAGCCCAGTGTAGGAGAGGGACTGTGTCCAACCTGATTATCTTGTATCTATTCCAGCTCAACCTGGCACATAATAAGCACTTAACAAATACCATATTTTTAAAAAAAGAAAGACGGGCGAGGCCGGGGCTGGGACCCAGGTGTCCTGACTCCCAGGCCCTCCCACTCCATCAAGCTTCCTCTAATTAGAGTGCAAGGATCAGCTCAGTGGATCAAGTCTAGACTACAGCTTTGCACTGCCTTGTTTTCCATAAATCAGAATTTCTCCACCCAGAGGAGCAATAAAAGGGCAGAGAGCAAACTGGTTGCCGTAACTATCTGGAAGCGATGTTTCCCACCAGCACCTGAGCTGGCCTAGGTCTGAGTGTTTTCTCTGATCTAACCTGTATCGGCCCCATGTGGACAGGCCTAAATCACAGCTCTAATGGGTCCTGTCTGATGCCGGTGGTCTTTCATGAGGATGATTAGTGGATCAATAAAGCTGACTTCGGGAGAGGGGAATATGAATGACTGCCCCTTAATGGACACGGAAACATCCGTCCGGTGAGCTCCAGAGGTCTGTCTGAGACCCGCCACTGGAATAGAGGCAAACTGGGCATCGAAACCTGCCAGCAGTTGACATCCGAGTCCAGAAACCAACTTCAGGAGCGAGTTTTTCAAAGGAAAATGTCAATTCTAGCTGGGGAGACAACTCTTGCTCAAGTCTGCCTCTTGTCTGGAATTTCTTCCCTCAACCTAACAGAGCACTGCTCTCCTCATCTTCAAGGACCTTCTGAAAGGACTTCTCCTCCAAGATGCCTTCCGGGTTAACTCATCTCCCCTCCCAATCTCCCCGGCCACCAACTGTCACTTCAGATCGTCTCCATCGCTTAAGTTCTTGGGGTCTTGGGCACAAATCTCCCTATAATTTCTTCTAGACTCTGTCTCCCTCGCTAGTCTATAAGGTCCTTGAAGGCAGGGATCATGTCCGCTACCTCTCCTCCTCCTCTTCCTCCTTTTCCTTTTCGTCCTCCTCCTCCTCCTCAGTTGAGGTGGCTGTGGGGATGGGATGACATAGAAAGGTTGAAAGGAGGGAGACTTAATCAGGGAAAACTTCCTGGGAGAGGTGTCTTTTTTTGAAGAACACTGAAATGGGAGAGGAGCTGTGGTTCGGAGAAGCTGAGGGTGGGGAGGAGACATTTAGTTTAACTCATCGGTCCCCTCGCTCCGAATAAAACCTTGTGAGTCAGTCGTCCATAACTACTGAGCGCTTACGGTGTGCAGAGCATTGTACTGAGCGCTTGGGAGAGTACAATATAACAATAAACAGACCCATTCCCTGCCCACAGTGAGCTTACAGTAATGTACTCTCCCAAGAGCTTAGCCCAGTGCTCTGCACACAGTAAGCGCTCAATATATGGGATTGAAAGACCGACTGACTCTACCGTGAGCGTCTACTCCTGCAGCTCCCGCCGCCTGCAGCCCAAGGGGCCCCGCCGGCCTGACCCTGGCCACCGGACGTCTGCCTGTTTGTTTCCGAGCAGACGCTTCGGTGCCCGCTGGTCGTGTACCCGCTTGCTCTAATTAGCTAAGGTGCTTTGTAATGTGTGAAAGGTATTTTCCTCTGCGGGTCGTGATTCACTCAGGGTGAAGGATGTAATGTTTGGACTTGCGCGGTAATGGGGTGGTGAATGTCACTCCCCCCCACACCACACCCTGCGCCCCCTCATCTCTCTAAGCTGTTGTCTGGCCTGACATCACAGAGGAATGTTCTTGGCCGGCCCAGTCAGTCAATCACATTTATTGAGCGCTTGCTGTGCGCGGAGCACTGTTCTAGGCCCTTAGGAGAAGAGCACAATATAACAGACACATTCTTTGCCCACACGAACTTACAGTCTAGAGGGGGAGACAGGCATTAATATAAACATCTAAATTACAGATCTGTACATAAGTGCAGAGAAGTTCAGTGACTTACCCAAGGCCACACGCCACACAAGTGGAGAAGCTGGGATGAAAACCCAAGTCCTTCTGACTCCTAGACCTGGGCTCTTTCCACTAGGCCATGTTGGTTCTCAGTGATTGTTAAGCGTTTACTATGTGTCAAGCGCTGGAGTAAAGTCTATGTGGATTGGACACAGTCCCTGTCCCACATGGGCCTCACAATCTAAGTAGGAGGGAGAGTAGTGGTTGAATCCACCTTTTACAGAGGCACAGAGAAGTTAAATTGCTTGTTCTAGGTCACCCAGCAGGCAAGTGATAGATCTGGGATTAGAATCCAGGTCCTCTGACTCCCAGAGCCAGGCTCTTTCCACTGGACCACACCGCTTCCACGCCTCGTCCCACATAAATTAACCTCATACCCGCCCTCTCTCTCTCTCCGGACATTTAAAAGGATGAATGGTAGTCATGAATCTTTCTTCTGTCTGTGCTCTCCCGAGCACTCAGTGATGCACTTAGCGCTTGGGAGGCGTTCGGCAAATATGAAAAATCGACTAACTGATCCCAACTTCAGCGCATCTGCTCTGAGGCACTCCATCAACTGACTCCTTCCGCTCGACTCCACCAGAACTCCTGTCCCGCGGTCTTCGGCTCTCCGATCTTCCACTCATCCCTTTCTCCTGGCCTGGCTTGCCCAGCAATTCAGTTCCCTGAGCGATCTTCCTCCCCTCATTCTAAGGTCTCCAAAAAACCCTCCTCCACCAGTACGTCTCCCCCGATTCGTTCCCCCCAACCATCCCGGTCCCCTCGCCTCCCCCAACTTGGCCGTATCAACGTTCTTATGGACTTAGCCGTTCATTTATTTTTGACCCAAGAATTTATGACTACAGTCTCTCTCTATTATCCCTGTTGCACGTGTCAACGTGTACGTACTTGCTGTCCCCATTAGAGAGTAAACTCCTCGAGGACAGGGATAGCACTTTTCACTTCTGGGCATTCCCCCGGCGCTTTATATGGTGTTCTGCACACCAGAAGAATTCAAGAGGATGATGCTAGCAGGCCACTTGAGGCAAGTATGATTCATTTTTAAATATAAAAGAATTCGGCAGCTGGCTCCTCCGGCTCTTGACACCGGCAAAGCGAAGGACTCAGGTGTCGTCCAGGGACTCCCATGCGGAGTCACCCGGTCTGCCCCCATCGGGGTCTCTCCCACCCCGGAGAGGCCCCGCAGAGGTCCCGAGACGTGACGAGAGCCAAGTTCCCAGGAGATGGAGGTGGGGCTGGGCTGGGAATAAGTATCATTCCCATTCCAGAAGGGAAGAATTTCAGGGCAGGTCCTTGCATCTGGAGAGATCAGTCAAAGGGGGGGGGGGGGGAAAGGATTCCTAGAAGAGACGTGCTAGATGCTGATGAACCGATGTTTCCTATTTTCCTCCGGGCTGGAACTGGCAGCTGCAGGCCTGGAGGCTGGGGAGTGGAAGGCTAGGCCCCTCCTGCCATCCCAAGCCCGGAGGCCTATGTGAGGAGTGGAGGGCGGAGTCCCTGGCATCCTTTGACACTCCACTGCTCTCTCACACAACATGGCTCGTGCGCCCTAATTCCTCACTCCTCCTCTGGATGCTGAAGCACATACTTGAGGTGGGTGGGAGACAGGGCTGGCACTCGATCCCGGCCCCTCTGGGTCTGGTGGTTCATAGCCCCGGCACCTCTGGAGCCGGCAATCTAGAGTCCTGGCACCGGGCCCGGTAGTGCGAAGCAGTGGCGTCTCTGCAATTAGCCGTCAGCAGCCTCAGCACCTCTGAATTGTCCGGGCCCGGTCCTGGCACCTGAGGCATTGGATGTCCACAGCCCCAGAGGGGTTTACTCCAACTGAGTTGATCATCCTTCCCCAGAGGCAGGATCTCAGGGCGGAGTCATCCCCTCGGCCTTTCTCTCCCCAAGGGAGAACCGGGGCCAATTCTTTCCTGCAGATGTTGGTGGCTTGAGGTCTCTGCTCTATCTTCAGCGGCAGCAAACCCTCCTAGAGAGCGCCAGCGTCCCCGTCCTCTGCAAAGTCAGGTTGGCATGGCGTAGTGGATGGAACGCGGGCCTGGGCGTCCCGCCTCCACCACTTGTCTGCTACCTGCTGGAATCTTGGGCAAGTCGCTTCTCTTCTCTGTGCCCCAGTGACCTCCTCTGCAAAATGAGGATTGAGACCGTGAGCCCCTCGTGGGACAGCGATTGTGTCCGACCCAATTTTCTTGTTTCCACACCAGCACTTAGAAGAGTGGCTGGCACATAGTGAGCGCTTAACAACTACCATCATTATCATTAATGATAACAATAAAAATGGTCATATCTGTTAAACGCTTAGTCCCGCAAATAATGTTAAATGTTAAATATTAAGGCTAATATAAATCAGCCCCACGAAATAGGGTCAAAGAGAAATTAGACGGAGAAAAAAGGGAAAGAGGCAGCAGACAACTCACAGGTTGACATGTCTGGCATAACCGATCTGGGGGGCTGGGGCTGAATTTCGGGCAAGTGGAGGAAAGTTTAGAGGAAAGGAGCATGACAAGGTTTGGGGGTCACTCTCGACTTAACATTCCTCTAGCCTCCAATTCTGCTCTACCCCATATGGTTAAATGGTTCCATGAAAATAGTGTGGGAAGTAAAACGGTGCTAAATGAAATCTAGCTTCCCGTAGGAAATGTTGTTAAGTCAGTCAATCGATCATATTTACTTAGCACTTCACTGTTTGCAGAGCACTGTTTGTTTTGTTTTGTTATCTCTCTCCTATTCTAGACTGTGAGCCTGTTGTTGGGTAGGGGTTGTCTCCATCTGTTGCCGAATTGTACTTTCCAAGCGCTTAGTACAGTGCTCTGCACACAGTAAGTGCTCAATAAATATGATTGAATGAATGAATGAATGAATGAATGAAGTTCTTGGGAGAGTGTAATATGACAATATAACAGACACATTCCCTGCCCACAGCGAGCTTATGGACTAGAGAGGGAGTCAGACATTAATATAAATAACTAAATTACAAATATTTTTCTTAGGTGCTGTGGGGTTGGGAGGGGGGATGAATAAAGGGCGCAAGTCAAAGCGACGCAGAAGGAAGCTGCAGAGAAGGAAAAGAGGACTTTTACCAATTAATGTAACATGCATGAATTCGTTCCCAAGATCCAAAAAAACCAACCAAGTCAATGTACAGCGATAAAAATGTGGTAGAAACAAAAGAGAGTTGTAGGATCGAGTAGCAGGGTAAATACACAATTAACACTCGAAGGGGGAAGCTGATTTGGGTGGGTTCCTCAGAGCCGGACGCCTACCTAGACTCTCCCCCGTCTAGGCTGTGAGCTCCTTGTGGGCAGGGAATGTATCTGTCGATTATTATATCGTGCTCTCCCAAGCGCTTAGTACAGTGCTGTGCACACAGTAAGCGTTCAATAAATACGATCGAAGGAATGGATACCCCGGCTCCAAGCTGCGGCGGTGGGGAAGGCAAGCGGTTCTGCTCCGACTTGAGAAGGGACCCTTTCTCCCCGCCCCCAACAACCTTAGGATAAAAATAATAATTGTGGGGTTTCTTCTATATGCCAAGCGCCGTTCTAATGTCATCTGGAGCTGGCAGCCGCGGCAGTCTGGCAACGGAAGCAGTTTCAATGCCCCAGGTGTAAATAGCACTTCAGAAGAAAATTCAACAAAGCAAATAGTCAAGACATAAAGTGTGGGGGGCTGGGGGCAAAGGGGACTAAATCAACACCACTTCAATACCAAATAGGGCAGAGTCAATATTGAAAGGAACCCGGGGGCCAAACATCTACCCACGATCCATATTTGTTATGCGCTTACAGTGTGCCAGCTGCTGTACTGGGCACTGGGATGGGGACAGGTTAACTGCGTTGGACACGGTCCCTCCACTACGTCCCATATGGAGCTCACAGTCTCAATCCCCATTTTATCAGTGAGGTAACTGAGGCACAGGGAAGTGAAGTGATTTGCCCAAGGTCACGCAGCAGACAAGGGGCGGAGCTGGGATTAGAACCCGCGACCTTCTGACTCACAGGGCTGGGCTCTGTCCACTAGGCCATGCTGCTCCCCCGCCCCCCGAGCCCCCATGGCCCAGTGGAAAGAGCATGGGCCTGGGAGTCGGAGGTCCTGGATTCTAATCTCGGCTCCACCTGTTGTGTGACCTTGGGTAAGTCTCTGTTCCTCAGTTTCCTCGTCTGCAAAATGGGGATTTAATACCTCTTCCCCCTCTTACTTAGACTATGGGCCTCATGTGGGACCTGACTGACTTGAATCTATCCCACCGCTTAGTACAGTGCTTGGCACATGGTAAGCACTTAACAAACACCTCATTGGTTATTATTATTATGTCTGCCAGTCCTGGAGTACAGGAAGCAGGTTCACTAGACTGCTGTGGGGAGTCCTGAAATGATATAGAAACTTTTTCCCAAACTGCTGACCTGAAGTCCTTTTCCTGCACTTTTCTGGGAGCTCATATAACCCTGGAACTGTAAAAAGAGTTTTCTTCAATTGCCCCTCAACCTGGCAGGAGGTCAAGGGGCTGAGGGTTGAGGCAGGGGGTTCGGGTGGCAAGGGGTCAGCGTGAAGCAAAAAAAGCAGTGTGGTCTACCGCACAGAGCAAGTCCCCGGGAGTCAGGAGGCCCCGGGTTCTAATCCCGGCTCCGCCACTTATCTGCCCGGGGACCACGGGTTTATCGCTTGACTTCCCTGTGCCACAGTTACCTCATCTGTAAAATGGGAATTAGGACCGTGAGCCCCACGTGGGACACGGAGTGGGTCCAAACTGATAAGCTTGTAACTATCACTGCGATCAGTACAGCGCCTGGAACGTAGTAAGTTCTTAACAAACGCCATGAAAAAAAGGGGGTGTCTAGGCGGCAGGGTTTCGAACCTCCCCGCGCCACTCAGGTCTTTTAACGGCCTGATTAGTTTGCAGCTGAACCCTTCGAACCCCTCAACCCCACGAGCTGCTGTTTTGAGGAAACAGCGAGGTCCTGGCTTCAGCGGGAAACCCCTTTCTGTCCTCCTTCTGTCCCTCTTCTCTTGGCGACCCCTCCCCTCTCTCCTGAAGTTATCTTTGCCCAGGGCAGGGGGTTTCCGTGGGAGACACAAGCTCAGTGTTGCCGAGTCTGAAAGGAGGCCTCTCCTCAACGCCCCCACCAAGAGCTATGGATCTCAAGCCCGGAGGGAGGAAAGGGGAAATTCTCTAAAGAACGCAATCTCCGCACGTCTGCCCTTCTTCCCGGTCTCTCATAACCCTGTTGAAGAAAAACCTCACCGCCCCCGCCTTGTGTTTGAGCCGGTATCGTCGGAGAAGCAGCATGGTGGGGTGGATAGAGCACGGGCCTGGGTGTCGGAAGGTCATGGATCCACCTCTCGTCTGCTCTGTGACCGTGGGCAAGTCACTTTACTTCTCTGGGCCTCAGTTGTCTCATCTGTAAAACGGGGATTGAGACTGAGAGCCCCACACGGGATGGGGACTGTGTCCATCTCAATCTGCTTCTATCAACCCCAGCACTTAGTACAGTTCCTGGCACATAGCACTTAAATATCATCATTATTATTATTATTAAGTTTATTCATCCTAGAGCTTCTTCTCCCCCGCCTTTCCTTCTCCTCCTCCCCCTCTCCCTTTCCCTCCCCTCAGCACTGTGCTCGTCCGCTCACTTGTATATATTTTTATTACCCTATTTATTTTGTTAATGGGATGTACATCCCCTTTATTCTATTTATTGCTATTGTTTTTTTTTCTGTCTCCCCCGATTAGATCGTAAGCCCGTCAATGGGCAGGGATTGTCTCTATCTGTTGCCCAACTGTACATTCCAAGTGCTCAGTGCTCTGCACATAGTAAGCGCTCAATAAATACTATTGAATGAATGAATGAAAAATAGGGAGAGGCGGTTGGCAGAGTTTCCTCTGCTAGTCAAGGCCAGGTCACCTCTGAGCAATCCAGAGTCTCTTTCTATACGTGCAACATCTAATTTAATCAAAGAGTACTATGCTGACAAGTGCCTCAGGATAGGCACAATAACTTCTTAAAACCCATTGAACAGCAGACCAGGATCCTGATTAGATCCAGGGGGTGACTTTATCTTGTTCTCAGCTACTCTTGTCAGAAGACGTACTGTGATGGAGAGGCGATGTAGCGGGCCTGGAGCTGAAAAGACTCAGAAAGACTCAGAGGGAGGAGGGTAAATGCAGAACCTTGACCCTTGTTCTTCCACCATCCCAAAGTGCTGAGATCTCCCTCACTGATGGCCACCGAGAACCAGTTTCAGGTAACGTGCCATCCCGTCGCTGCTTCTAACTGGACAAGTCATCTTAACCCTTCCGCTGTCCCAGCGGTCAGTGAAGGCAACTGATAGGTTGGTATCGACGGCATTAACTAGGCAGCCGCTATGGGCAGGACACTGCGCTC
This sequence comes from Ornithorhynchus anatinus, assembly GCF_004115215.2. Lineage (NCBI taxonomy): Eukaryota > Metazoa > Chordata > Mammalia > Monotremata > Ornithorhynchidae > Ornithorhynchus > Ornithorhynchus anatinus. The sequence continues at coordinate 27,697,012 of NC_041747.1, forward strand.
TGTCCCGGAGAACCCACGGGAGAAGCGAAAGACTTGACTGCGCCTGCATTGTGCTCGCAGACTGGAGGGAAAACCATAGCCCTAAAAGGATGAGTATATCACCGGTACAGTGAGAAGGTAGCTATAAATTAATCAGTGCTGATAGGTATTAAGCACATACTACGCGCTAAGCACGGCGGTCGATACAAACATAACCGATAGATACAGTCCTTATCCCAGAGGTGGCTCACAGTCTAAGAGGGAGGGAGAACAGGAAGCCTCATTTTACAGATGAGCAAACCGCGGCTCAGAGAGATAAAATGACTTGCCCAAGGTCACGCAGCAGAGCCGGGCCGAGCCTGGGTCTCCCGATTCCTGGTCCACTAGATCCCATGGCTTCTTTATTAACAAATGAAGACACGTCCCACGGCAGACGGGATTCACAAAGGAAAGTCAAAACTCGGCCCGGAACGGGCCGCGGCAGGGCTTCAAACGATGCAGCCGGGCGTCAGCCCATCCTCCCCCGTGTCTGATTCGCCGAGAGCATCGTCGGCTCTCTCTCTGGGTCGGCGGGGGAGGGATGCTGGGTATCGTCACGGGTACCAAACCCATCTCAACTCCCGCTGATGTCCGCACCCGTCTCGTCGTTTGTCGGATCGGTCCATTTACCGTCCGCTTGTCTTCCCGTCAGAAAGTCATCTCCTCTGGGTCAGACACCCCTCCCCACCCGCCGCCAGTGCTGAGGCCAGCCGGTGGATGCCCGGTCAGTACCGGTGACGACGACGATGATGATCTGATCATTTTGAAATTGAGCCCTTCATGGCGACGTAGCGAAATTTCCCAAGGAGAGAGAAGGGCAGACGTAAGGCTGAGGAAGTGAGTGCCACCGTTTAAATTGTCCTATTGCTTTCCCCCATCCTCTGCAATAAATTTTCATCCGCATTAGAGCCACGACCCCACAGGCTGCAACTGAAAACTCGGTCTCATTGATGGGAGGGCTAACAAGCACACTCAAGGAGGAAACTGTTTGCCCAAATCCTGGGCAAATGCTCTTTCCATTCGCCTTTTTGGCAACCGGTGGAGTTTCATGAAATAATGACTTTCTCAGCTGCTCGTAGATGGCCCAGCCTCCTCCCTAGAGCTCATTTTTAAGACCAGGTTCATTCCCCACCCTTCCCGACATGAAAAACAGGATTTAAAATGGAAACACTGAGAGAACCCTAAGTGCATCAGGTCAGACTAGCTAATCTCTCCCCTGACGTTTTGTTACAACACACCAGTCTCCCGTGGAAAATTCTACATGGAACCCAAAGCCCTTTTCACAGGGATTTCTGGTTTATCTCCACCTGGATCTCACATCCACCATGGAGAGCAAATGTAGGACACTTTCTCCCTCCCTGCAACAGTCTTTTTCCTATAGCGTGTCTAACTCAGTCGCTCCGATGGAAAGCTTGTTCATTTGTTTTGATCACCGAAGGATGCGGAGACCCGAACCTCAGGAGAGAGAGACCCTCCAAGCCCATCACAGCTCCCTCTAAAGCAATTCTATTGCCAAAAGCAAACGAATCATACTATCAGGCCTGATTTTATGAGACTCATAAAGCTCACAGTAAAATGCTTAATATATGTCATGAGTCTATAACGTCTATCCTTCCGGCTAACCACAGTTCAGCAGCCTTGAGTCTTTCCCAGGTTCATTCATTCATCCGGCCGTGTTTATTAAGCACTTAACGTGTGCACAGCACTGTACTGAGCACTTGGAAAATACGATTCAGCAATAGAGACAGTCTCTGCCCACAATGGCCTTGCAGTCTAGAAGCGGGGAGACAGACATCAAAACAAGTAAACGGTATCATAGATATATACACAGCAGGTCAGATTCTCCCTATAGTTAATTCGGAGATATTATCCATCCGAGACCAAGACCGCATCTGTGTGTCTCCACCCGCTGTGCGACCTTAGGCAAGCCACTTAAATTCTCTGTGCTTCCATGACCTCATCTGTAAATTGGGGATTAAGACTGGGAGCCCCATGTAGGACGTGGACTGTGTCCAACCTTATTAGCCTCTATCTACTCCAGTGCTTCGCACAGTGCCTGGCACTTAGTAGACCCTTAACAAATACCAAAAAAAAACCCCCAACCTCTCAAATTGTAGGGCAAAGAAAGGCAGAGACAAAGGAAACAGTGTTGCTTGTTGAGAATGAGAGTGGTGGTAAACAGTTGCTTCATAAATACCACAATTTTAATATCAATCAGTGGTGTTTATTGAGCGCTGCGTTCAGAGTACTGTACGAAGATAATCCTCTTCTATCTTTTTCGCTCAGCTCGATCTGCCCCTCAGTTAGACCCCTAACCGTGCTCACAACCTACAGCTCAGAGCATTATCTGCCAGAGAAGATGATCCCTCCGCTAGGAAGAGGAAGTCTTAAAGAGCAGAGTTGTTTTTCCCTTTGTAAACTGAGCCCTTTGAGGCATCAGACGAGAAGTGCAAAAGTCAAAGCACTGATTAAAATCCACAGTGTGTAGTACAACTGCAGTGAAAATAGTATTAAATAAACTGAAAGTGTGACATACCCAAAGTTTGCGTAGCTCCATGCGTCTGTATACACAAACGACATACCTGACAGTCACGCTGTTACAGAGCTAGCAATATTTACTTTGGTTTCCAGACAAGAGAAGACAAAAATCATTCCCACACACCCAGTTTAAACTTGAGATTGACTGTTGATATTTTGGTTTCAATCTTTCCTTTTCTAGGCACCTAAAAGTTAGTCTTCATCCGCATTTTGCAGAAGACAGTGAGGGTTTTTGGAATCTTGAAGCAACTTCACTATATTCAAACACACAGAACTGAGCGATTTGTACATTCCAAGCGCTTAGTACAGTGCTCTGCACATAGTAAGCGTTCAATAAATACTATTGAATGAATCTGCTTGAGAGGACCTCCCTTCATTACACTAACCCAAAATTTTATTGATTGCGATGCCTCACGGTTTCAGCCTTACCTCCTAGTGAACTTCAGCATTTTAGCGTGTCTGCATGCCGAGACTGGTCATATACAGAACTTTTGATCTCCGACAGGACAGAAATACTCCAGCCTGGATATTCCGGAAGAGAAAAAAATGACCCGAGTCGAAGTTATAAAATGCTCAAGGATCCGGGCTTCTGGGTATCAGCTGCTTTGTAGAGAGTTCCGTTCACAGGGGGCACTCAAAAAATATTATTGATTGATACTTATTATTATAATCGAACTTTTTAAGCACTTACCGTGAGCCAAGCTCTGGGGTAGATAAGACCGTGAGCCCCACGTGGGACGACCTGATCCCCCTGTGTCTACCCCAGCGCTTAGAACAGTGCTCGGCACATAGTAAGCGCTTAACAGATACCAACGTTATTATTATTAACCCCATTCCCTCGTGTCTACCCCAGCGCTTAGAACAGCGCTCTGCACATAGTAAGCGCTTAACAAATACCGACATTATTATTATTACAAATCAATCGGGTTGGAGAGAGTCCCTGTCCCACATGGGGCTCCCAGTCTAAATAGGAGGGAATAGAATTTAATCCCCATTTCAGAGGTGGGGCACAGAGAAGTGACTTGCCCAAGATCCCCCAGCAGACACGTGCCAGAGCCAGGATTAGAACCCAGATCCTCTGACTCCCGAGCTCTTTCCGCTAGGCCATCCCTTTCACCGGCAAGTCTCTAGAGCCCTTTCCTACTTTAGGTTCTCCATCAGCAATCTTGTCCAGTGGACCACTTAGTATTTAAGCATTTACTATGTGTCAGGCACTGTACTACAGTGCTCTGCACAGAGTAAGCGCTTAACAAATACCAACATTATTATTCAAGCCTTTCTGGACTCTACTGATATTTTCTGTCTGTCTAACTTCAGTGGAAACACATTCTTTACGTTTTTCCAGTCTACTGGGTGTAGTGATACAGTTCACAAACAAGCTATTGTCAAAAACCTAGGCAAAAACGAAATGTCCCAACTCTTCCTGGTTTTTGAAACTTTAAGGTGTCTTTTTGCCCTTACGTATATGAATGCATATCCCCCCGACTCATACACGTAAATAGAGTGTGCTAGCCCTCTTGTCTGACACGTGGGTGGGGCCGACAAGATCACGTATGTCTGACAATCCAGTCCACACCGAGGGCTTGGCAAGCGAGTCCTTGGCTCTGCTGATGCATTTTCTATTTGCGGTGCTGACACACACGCCTTTCAGACCTGCCTCCATAGCCCTGAAAACTCTCCTGGAGGTGAGCAGCTCCTCTCCCGATAATAATTATAATCACGGTATCTGTACAGCGCTCACTATGTGCCAGGCACTGTACTAAGCTCTACGGTAGAGACGAGCAAATGGAATTGGACACAGTCCCTGTCCCGATGTGGGGCTCGCTCTCTCAATTCCCATTTTACAGATGAGGTAACTGAAGCACAGGGAAGTGACCTGCCTACGGTTACAAAGCAGACAAGTGGCAGAGCCGGGATTAGAATCCAGATCTTCTGACTCCCAGGCCCATGTTCCATCTCTGCCACTTGTCAGCTGTGTGACTGTGGGCAAATCACTTCACTTCTCTGTGCCTCGGTTCCCTCATCTGTAAAATGGGGATGGAGACTGTGAGCCTCACGTGGGACAACCTGATTACCCTGTATCTACCCCAGCGCTTAGAACAGTGCTCAGGACACAGTAAGCGCTTAACAAATACCCACATTATTACCATGCCACGCTGCTTCTCTACAGAGGCCCTGAGGTTGACACATCTCTCTGGGTACGGATAGGCTTAAGAAAAGCGTTTCTGTAAATCCAGAGTGTATCCAAACTTGGAAATGAAATTCCCAGGAGGAGCTGATGATAACGGAATCTCCCACCCCAGAATGATGGATGGGCCTCAGTCCTGAGACTTGGGGAGTCAGAATCTGCACAGAGGAATTTTTTAGCCTGTTGGTGACTTGTGGGGAAACAGACTCAAACGTCTTCAAGGCTCATCCTTTGTATCACTTAAATTTACCTGTAACGGATCTTGGCAGTCTTCTCTGGGATCAGTAAATCTAATCCCAAAAGAGTATTTTTATGTAGTGAAGCAACGTGGCCTAGTGGAAAGCACACCAGTTTGGGAGACCTGGGGTGTGACCTTGGATTTGTCGCTTAAATTCTCTGAGTCTGTTTCCTCGTTTGTCGAATGGGAAATAAAAGCCAGTTCTCCATCCCCTTTAGACTGTGAGCCCCGCTTGGGTCGGGGACCGTGCTTGGGCTGATTATCCTGCCCAATATCAATATTTATATTGATGCCTCTATCCCCATTGCTGGGTAAATAGTAAATGTTGAATGCCGTTATTATTATCCATAATATCAAACAAAACCTCCTCACAATTGGCTTCAAAGCTCTCTATCACCTTGCCCCTCCTTACCTCACCTCCCTTCTCTCCTTCTACGGCCCAGCCCGCAGACTCCGCCCCTCTGCCGCTAACCTTCTCACTGGGCCTCGTTCTCACCTGTCCCGCCGTCAACCCCTGGCCCGCATCCTACCTCTGGCCTGGAACGTCCTCCCTCCTCACATCCGCCAGACTAGCACACTTCCCCCCTTCAAAGCCCTTCTGAAAGCTCACCTCCTCCAAGAGGCCTTCCCAGACTAAGCCCCCCTTTTCCTCCTTTCCCCCTTCCTTCCGTGTCACCTCGACTCACTCCCTTTTGCTCTTCCCCTCCTCCTCGCCCCCACAGCACTTCTGTATATATATATATACATTCTTCTATTTATTTATATCGATGCCTATTTACTTGTTTAGATGCGTATCTGTAATTCTATTTAATTCTACTGATGCCTGTTTACTTGTTTTGATGTCTATCTCCCCCCTTCTAGATTGTAAATCCGGTATGGGCAGGGATTGTCTCTCATTGCTGAATTGTACTTTCCAAGTGCTTACTACAGTGCTCCGCACACAGTAAGTGCTCAATAAATACGATTGAATGAATTATCATTACTGTTGTTGTTTTTCTTATTACTAAGCAATACACAGTGGTAAGGGAGACAAAACCGGCTCCACCTATGACCTTTTAGATCTGTAAGCTACCAATATTCCGGAAAGTAAACAGACTGAGTGTGGGATGATCATCTCTGACCTGAGGCCACAAGCTCCGACCTTCACTTTAGGAGCCAAGTTCAGAGTTCAGCTGCTGCAAGAACACCCGGTTTTGCCGATTGATAACTCCCAACCCGACTGAAACTAATTCCCCAGACTGAAATGCTAAACTTGTCAGCTGTTGTGTTACACCCTCCCAAGCGCTAACCACAGCACCCTGCACACAGTAAACGCTCAATAAATACCACCGACTGATTGATTGCAAGGCACACACAAGAGACCGATCTCAATCTCACTCATGGAATTAACCCGGGCTGGCGTCCTTGAACTCCTGAAGAAATCTCCCCAGAAGTAACAGTGAAACGACAAGGGGCAACAGGGATTTGGCTTGGGCCAGAAATAGCCTTATCTAACCTTTCTTCACTTCAAGGAGCGTAAATATAGTCCGCATACTCACAGGCTCATCCAAAAAAAAAAAAAAAAGTCCAGACAGAGCCCTGCCCGGCTCAGACTTTTTGTCTCAATGACTGATAAATCTGTGACCACAAAAAAACTTTCCTATTCTAGAAAGGCGATGAATAAAACCGTGGCAAAGTTAAACCGGAATCTGCAGCCTGCGCTTCTTACCCTTTAACAAGCCTGGAGCCAATGAAGCGGGCCTCAGGTTGTCGCTGCGGCTACTGAGGGGCCTGACCCATAAATCACAAGGTGGAGAATGCCCCCCCGCTAACTCCCCTCGGCCTCCCCCTAGACCCCCAGACAAACACCAGAGGGAAAGTTTGTTCTGCTTTTCGGGGACTCGGCTCCCTCAAGCAGCTGCTCTGAGGATTTCTAGACTTCTACACTGATCGATCGTCTTAAGCGTCGTCAGATGGGTTCCCTTTAGGGAGATGAGACAGGGGGCAGAGCCTTGGTTTGGAAGCACAGAGGAGGGAAGAGAAAGGATTGGTAGGCCAGAGGCCCGGGTGGCAGGATAAAAACAACACGCAGCTCTGATCAATCGAGGGTATTTACGGAGCGCCGACTGTACACGGAAAGCTGTCCCGAGTACTTGGGAAAGTACAGTCCAACAAAGTTCATTCGTTGGATCGTATTTATTGAGCGTTTACGGTGGGCAGATCACTGAACTAAGAGCTCCCCACAAAGAACTTACAGTCTAGAGGGAGCTCCCCAACCCAGGGATTTCCAGAGGCCTAATCGCTCAGTGCCCAAAGACATTTTCTTCTGTGGAAAGCTTAGCACTCACGAACTTCCTTACACTTACCCTTAGGGCTCCTGTACCTAAGGTCATTCAATTATACTTCAGTTATTTGTTTTGCCTAGTCCCTAAAATATTTCTACGTTTGAGTCTCCTGTTAGAGTGTAAGCTCCTCCAGGGCAGGGAGTATGTCACTTCTTTATTCTTTAGCACCCAAACGCCTAACACTGGGGCACTGCATCAAGATGGCATTCAATAAATACTAATATACCAATATGTCCACCACTCCACTTGCAGGAGGAAAAGAAAGGAAAAGGCCATGAGAAGCAGCACCGACGAGTAGAAAGAGCCCGGGTCCGGGAGGCGGAAGACCTGGATTCAAATCCCTCTTCTGCCAAATGCTTGCCGTGTGACCTTAAGCAAGTCACTTAACCCCTCTATGCCTCGATTTCCTCGTCTGTTAAAAGAAAAAAAAGGATTCCTACTCAAACTGCAAACGCCATGCTGGACGGGGACTGTGTCCAACCTAATTACCTTGTTATCTACCCTAGAGCTTAGAACAGCGTTCGCTGCATAGTAAGCGCCTAACGAACACCATCAAAAAATGGCTTACGTACACATAAATATATATCAAATCATACGTATATGATACGTACAACCAGCTTGACTACAATTAGAAAGATGGGAAAGCCCCCCTTTCCCTCAGCTCCCTCTCCCGTCCGCATCGCCTCGACTCGCTCCCTTTGCTCTCCCCTCCCTCTCTTCGCCCCACCGCGCTTACGTATATATGTAAACGTCTATAATTCTATGTATTTATATCGACGCCCGCTTAATCGTCTTGACGTCCGTCGTGTCATTTTGAGGCGAAACTGAGGCACGGGGAGGTTGAGCCGCTCGGCCGAGGTCACCCGGCAGACACGCGACCCACGACCCCTGACTGCCAGGCCCGTGCTCTCTCCGCTAGGTCACGCAATGAGCCTCAGAGATCCAATCCTCCTGGCCCAAGTGTGTTTTGGGAACAGTCGGCGAGGTGACTCGAACTCTATACCCAAGCAGGTCGCCCCGGATGCCAGGCTCCACAGTGGGTCCTTGCACTGGATCTAGGTCTGTCCGGTGTGAGGCAGGGAGGGAGAGGGCCCAACCCGTGGCCCTGGGGTCCCTGCTTTCAGGCTCGGGCTCCGGGGGCATCTCTGGGGGCCCTCTCCGGGGGGCATCGGGGGCATCTCTGGGTGCATCTCCGGGGGCATCGGGGGCATCTCCAAAGCAATCGGGGCCAACTTTGGGGGCATCTCTAGGGGCATCGGGGGCATCTCCGGGGACATCTCTGGGGGAGGGGCCTCTCTAGGGGCATCTCCGGGGGCCTCTCCGGGAGGTCTCTCCAAGGCCGTCTCTTGGGGTATCTCCAGGGGTATCTCCGGGGGCATCTCTAGGGGTAGCTCCAGGGGCCTCTGCGGGGGGCATCTCTCGGGGTATCTCCAGGGGCATCTCTGCCAGCGTCTCCGGGGGCATCTCCGGGAGGCCTCTCCGGGGCCATCTCTTGGGGAATCTCCAGGGGGATCTCCGGGGGCATCTCCCGGGGCATGCCCCATCCCCCCGATCCCCGGGAGCCCCGGACCGGTGTCGGGTTGGGACTGCGGGCGGGATGGGCCGGGGATGCGGGGAGGGGAGGGAGGGGAGGGAGAGGAGGGAGGGGGCAGGTGTGGGTGGGCGAGGGGTGCGGAGGCTGCGCGCTCCGCCGAGGCGGCGGTTGGGGCGAGCGGCGGGGCGGTGGGGCGGGGGCCGGGGCCGCCTCCCGTCGCCGGGGGCCTCCCGCGGCTCCGCTGCCCCCCCCGACGCCCCCGCGGGAACAGGTGGGCCGGGAGGGGCTCCGGGGGAGGGGCTCCGGGGGAGCGACCTTGAGGGAGGCTCCCCGGAGGAAGGTCTCTAGAGGAGGGTCCTTGGGGGAGGGTCCCTGGGGGAAGGTGTCTAGAGGACCGTCCTCGGAGGAAGGTCTGTAGGGGAGGGGCTCCGGGGGAGGGGTCCTGGGGGAGGGTCTCTAGCGGAGGGTCCGTGGAGGAGGGTCCCTGGAGGAAGGCCTAGTAGGGGAGGGTCTCTGGAGGAGAGTCCCCGGAGGAAGGTGTCTAGGGGAGGGTCCCTGGGGGAGGGTCTCTGGGGGAGGGTCTCTAGCGGAGGGTCCCTGGAGGAAGGCCTAGTAGGGGAGGGTCTCTGGAGGAGAGTCCCCGGAGGAAGGTGTCTAGGCGAGGGCCCGTAGGGGCGGGTCCCTGGGGGAGGGTCTCTGGGGGAGGGTCTCTAGGGGAGGGTCCCGGGGAGGGTCCCTGGGGGAAGGTCTCTAGGGGAGCGTCCTTGAGGGAGGGTCCCCGGAGGAAGGGGTCCAGGGGAGGGCCCGTAGGGGAGGGTCTCCGGGGGAAGGTCCCTGGGGGAGGGTCCCGGGGAAGGGCTCTAGGGGAGGGCTCCTGGAGGAGGGTTTCTAGGGGTGGGTGTCTAGGGGAGGGTCCGTGGAGGAGGGTCCCTGGAGGAAGGTCCGTAGGGGAGGGTCCTCGAGGGAGGGTCCCTGGGGGAGGGGGTCCGGGGGTCCCGAGGATGGGCCGGGCTCCCGTGCGGGGGCGGGGTGGACTCTGAGGGACGCCCCCCCCGGACCGCATCCCCCCTCCCGCAGGATCCCCCCCCCCCCGCCCGCAGGCCGCGGGGGCGGCGGTGGAGGCGGGCCCAGGACGGCACCGGCTGCGGGGATGCGGCGGCTGCTGCCCGGCCCGGCCGGCCGGCCGTTGCTCCGGCCCCCGCCCCCGCCCCCGCCCCCGGCCCCGGCCGGCGCCCACCCCCAGCGGGCCCTCGCCGCCGGGGGCCCGGCCCCCTCCTCCTCCGGCAGCCCCGGGGCCGCGGGCCCGAGGAGACCCCCGCCCGCGGCCCTCAGGAAGAGGGGCTACGACATCACCCGCAACCCCCATCTCAACAAGGTACCGTCCCTGGGGGTGATGGGCTGGGGGGGGGGGGATGATGGGTCGGGGGGGATGATGGGCTGAGGGGGGAATGATGGGCTGAGGGGGGGATGATGGGCTGGGGGAGATGATGGGTTGGGGGGGGGGGTTGTTGATGGGTTGTGGAGATGATGGGCTGAGCGGGGGATGATGGGCTGGGGGAGATGATGGGCTGGGGGGGGGTGGTTGATGGGTTGTGGAGATGATGGGCTGGGGGGGATGATGGGTTGCGGGGGATGACGGACTGGGGCGGATGATGGGCTGGGGGGATGATGGGTTGCGGGGGATGACGGACTGGGGCGGATGATGGGTTGGGGGGAATGACGGGCTGGGGGGGATGACGGACTGGGGCGGATGATGGGTTGGGGGGAATGACGGGCTGGGGGGGATGACGGGTTGGGGGATGACGGGTTGGAGCAGGGGGCTCCGCCACTTTAAACCCGTGCGTTATGCTCGACCTGGACGTATCCCTCGGTACCTTCACCCCCCGCCCTTCCACCATCGGTGGATCAGTGGCATTTACTGAACACTCACCGTGTGCGGAGCCTTGTACTAAGCCCTCGAGAGAGTCGGTAGTCGCGTTCCCCGCCCGCCCGGCTCCCCCGGGTCCCGCCCGGGCCGTTCGGGAAGGTCACCTCCGGCCTCGTCCCCATCTCGGCCCACCTCCGGTCCGGAGGGTTCCAGAGACTCGCCGGTTCCTCCTCTCCCCCGCCGGGAAGAGAGCCTTGAGGGTCTGGAGAAGTTCAGTCGTTCCTCCGCAGTAATTCCTCTCGCTTGCCCTTCGGCGGCCTGGATTTTCGTGAGTTTTCATTATGGTTTCGTCAACGGCCGAGCAGAACGAGAGGGAATCCCGGCCTGCGGCTCCCTGGAGTTCGGGTACCCGAGAAGCGCTGTCAGTGCTGATTCTCCTCCCAGAAGTGGCAGTGTCCTTTCCCTTAAAGAGGAGGAAGAGGAGGTTTCATTCACTGAAGCAAGGTCAAAGGAACTGGGCCCGTTTATCCCGGAGAAGAGAAGGCCGAGGGACGACCCGGGCAGTTTTCTAATACCTGGAGGGTCACCTTGGACGATCCGGGCGGTGTTCTGATACCCGGAGGGTCACCTTGGACGATCCGGGCAGTGTTCTGATACCTGGAGGGTCACCTTGCCCAGAAAGGTGGTCGTTTGATACTTACTGGAATAAGGAGAGCTTAGCCCGCAGCATGAGGGAATTAGGCTAGTTTATAAAGCTATCATTTCAGACAGGGCAGGTAGGGAACCAGAAGTCAAGGGAATTTCTCTTAGGGATAGGGAGGGGAGCGCCTTTAAAAATAGGATGGATTTTCACCGGGTCGAGATGCTGTAGGTGTGACCTATCTCAGCGAGGGCGGGGGAATGGATCCAGTGGCCTCACGGAGAGCTCCCGGTCCCGTGACTCGGCCAGGAGCCGTGTCCCCTGGGTTTAGGGAATCTGGTGAGTTTGACTGGCTTACTGCTTCCCTTGAAGAGGGTTGTTGCAGTAAAGGCAGGGACTTGGAATCTTTCTTCCAAGGATCATCCAGTGGCCCGCACAATAGCCCAAGACACCCAGGGGATGCTCGGCAGATCTCTTTTATTATAATGATCGTAATAAGAGCAGTGTATTAAGGGCTTACTGTGTGTCAAGCACTCTTCTAAGCCCTGGGGTGAATATAAGATAATCGGGGCTCACGGTCCAAGTAGAAGAGAGAAATGAGTAGCGAATCCCCGTTTTGCAGATGAGGGAACTGAGGCGCGGAGAAGTTAAGCGACCTACCCAAGGTCGCACGACAGGCGGGCGGTAGAGCCGGGATTTATTCGTTGACGATGATGACGAGATCTTCACGGATGTTCTCTAGCTAGTTCCCTCGTGAGGTAATCGGGCAGTTGAAAATATTGCAGATTCGCATGGAAAACCTGCGAGCTGGAACGCTTATTGGTCGTTTCTGAAGCTGGACAGTACTTATGGGTGCTTGGGGAGGAAAGGATCTTGTCCGCCCATTATTCTTTTCGGGACACCGGCAAGCACGGTTAGGGTTTCCTCTTGGAATAAGGATAATGATTTATTTTGTGGCTTTGCCAGGTGACTGGCTGGGACTTCTCTTGACCAGACTGGGCAGTTGGAGGAAAAAATATGCAAATGTGCTGGAATCAGGAGCTTCCCGGATCGAACTGGCTGACCTTCTTTCGACTGACCTCCGGTTGCTCTTGCCCACTTTCAAGGCCAAGTTGGAGCATGCCCAATATATGAGCGCTTTGGGCCCCCGGTGTTCTGGGACCTGTAGTTTGGGACAACTTACTAGGTTGGGAGGGTTGAACTCTACACTTCCTTCCCCTTTCCATCTCCACCGTGATCCCCAAAAGGGAAGAGGAAGATACTCAAGCGTGGGATGTCGCCCCGGTTTCCACCAGAGGAAACGGGATCGGCTGAACTCTGTTCACTCAGGGCTTTTTTGAACACCGTCGGCCCTTTTCCCGTAAGCTTTCGTTTTGAAAAATCAGAATGCGTGTGGTTTTGGAAGATGATATTTCTAACTGTGGGATGGGCTCTTTAGAAAAACAGAGGAGTCTGGCATCTAGTGATATGGCATGAAGCCTGGCCCTTTTGGTTTTTTTTTTTTATTAACCGAGGCAGTGGTCGGAATAGAGGAGGTTCATCTTATTATTGACTGTATTTGAATTCCGCTAAATATGAGGTGTAGGTGGAGTGGATGCCAGGCTGTGGGTCTCTTGATTTCCCCAGTTCTGTGTCTCCCCACCCCCAACCGTAAATGTCATCTGACTCTGAGGATGCTGGGGACTGTTACCACCAGTTTCTAGCTGTTGGGGATAAAAACGATGTTTTGGGGGGCTGGATTTTCTCAGCTTCGCTCATCCCCAGTTTCTGACAAGATCTGAGGGCTTCCAAAGGGGACTGACAGACCCAAAATAAGGTCTTTCTGACCTAACGGGTCTTTGAAACCTGCCAGATTTCGTCTCGGCGTCTCCCCCGCCCTTTCTTCCCCACACCCGATAGGAGATGTGGCACCGTTACCCGTCGCTCCTGGCCTTCCATCCGGGGTATTTGCTTTCTTCTGCAGGGAAGCCGGGTTTGTGTGTGTGTGTGTGGTGTGTACACGCACTCCTGTGAGCACACACTAAATTCCATATGTCTTTAAGAACACATTCTGGATCCAGCACAAGCCTCCCCAGTCTGCCCTTTGCCCGGGGAACGTCCTCCGGTATGAAGCCCACGCAAGGACAGCGAGTTCTCCTTTAACCCAGGGCTTGCTTACATTTTTCTGAAGATTCCCCATTTTACGGTGAGATAGTATGGTAGTAACCCCTGAGTCTCGGGGAATTTATGGGTTAGGGGGTAGATGGTTCGAAGATACCACCGTGACCTGATGTTTTCCACAACAAATTCCTTTATTATCGCCGTGCTCGGAACGTTCCGCACCCAGGCCGTTCAGTGCGGTAACATGTAAAGTTGTAAAAACAACGTCCCGCTCAGTACAGCGAGGCTGAGGCCGGGTAGAGGACGGGACAGCAAGATGACCGACGCCACAGGCTCGTGCACAGCCTGCTTCCTCCTAATCTGAACCCACTGGTGCTGACCGGAAGGTTGCCTTGTGCTGGGAGAGACTCGTGCTGTGGGGAAAATGTGTATATATTTAACGGTATTTTAAGTGCTTACTATGTGCCAGGCATTACACTGAGCACTGGGGTAGATAGAAGCTAATCAGGTTGGACCCAGCCCATGTCCTACATGGGACTCATAGTCTTAATCCCCATTTTACAGATGAGGTAGGTAACTGAGGCAGAGAAGCCAAGTGACTTTCAGACAAGTGGCAGAGTGGGGAATCGAAACCAGGGCCTTCTGACTCCCGGGCCCGTGCTTTATCCACGAGGCCACACTGCTTTTCCTACTTGGGGATTATTTCATTATTTCCAAAGTGACTTTTCCAGGCTGTGTCATGAAAACCCAAAGTTGTAGCAGAATTGGATGCCTGTTCCCCGGGAGACTACCTACTTCACTCTCGGGTCCACCACCGGTTCCAAAACCCTGTTGGCCTGGCCTGCGGTGCTTAACGTGCGAACCGCTGTGTGTGTCCCGTCAGCCTGGCATTTGAAAACTGGAAAGGATTCGCTTCAGAAGAGAAGGAGAAGCAGCATTTAGTGAATGCCCTCTGGGCTCTTGGGAAGGGCAGAATACTGAAGTGACACATTCCCTGCCAAGAGGGAGCTGATACTCTAAACTGGGAGGCCGACATAAAAAGATTTACAACTTAGATTGGTCGGAATAAATAAAGCGGGCACGTGCCCATGGGTACCGAGGAGGGTGTAAGTAAGTTCACCTGTGCTAGAGATGGCTGAAGAGATGATATAGCTTATGGAGATTAGTCAGGGAAAGCTATCTCACCTTTTCTGTCGTCCCGGACTTAGGTGTCCGTCCCGGAAGCAGATAACTTCATACCCTTTCCAGCAAACGCTTGCGGCCCAGCCCCCAGTGATTGGTGGGGGGGGGCGGTCTCCCAAGTTCTCCTCGAGGACCTTTCCAGTCCCCTCGCCCATCTCCCGCTCAAAGGGCTTCCCCCCGGCCATGGGAAGGGGCCATTTCAGTCCCAGCTTTTGGTTCCCACTCCTTTCTCCCAGACGTTTCCCTCTTTCCAAGGGCAGGCTCCCCCACCCCCCCCCAAAAAGGCCTTTTGCTTTTTCTGTCCAGTACGAGAGGTTCCAAAACATGCAGGACCTTTTGTTTTCTGGGCAACGTTGGCTTTGTAAGCGATGACTTTGATGCGTCTGGACGGCCCATGGGGTTGGGAGGCGGGCGGGGAGGGGGAGGTAACGTCTGTGTCCCGGGCACTGCCCAGCACAAAAGATGCCTTATTGTTGGGCCTTGAAAATCTGACGGAGAGCCTAATACAGGTCGAGGGAATCAGGATCAGTTCTTAAAGGTCCGCATTCATGCTAAAACCGAACAGTTGCTTGGCAGCCCGGAAAGAAACTCTGACATCATGGAAAACAGGAAGGAATGAAATATGTCTGGGAGACCGAGGAGAGGGAAGGTATTTGGTAGAAAAATTCTGAACATCTCCGAGATGGTTGGCGCGTTTCTTTAATGGCTGTCACTCGGGAGCCGAGATGGAAATCGAAAAAATGACGAGCGGCATTCGCTTTCTAAAGCGATGCTTGGAGAATGGGGAACTGTGAGAGAAGGTCGGCTGGGACTTGGAAATTTGTTCAAAAAAGGTTTTCGGCTTGGGTGTGATTGTGTGTTTTAAGGGGATTGTGGTCCTTGATGAGTTTACCGTGCGCAGAGACGCAGCTCGGCCTAGTGGATAGGGGACTGGCCCGGGAGTCGGAACGACCCGGGTTCTAATCCCGGCTCCACCCCTGTCTGCTGGGTTACGTTGGGCAAGCCATTTCACTTTTCTCTGCCTTAGTTACCTCATCTGTAAAACGGGGATTAAAAACGTGAACGTCATGTGGGATTTAGACTCTGTCCAACCAGGTTAGCTTGTATCTACCCTGGCGTTTAGTTCAGTGCCTAGCACATAGTAAGCGCCTAACCATTTTTTTTTAAAAGAGCACTGTACTAAATGCGTGGGAAAGTACAATATAAGAGAGTCAGCGGGTGTGATCCCTGCCCAAAGGTATAGTGCTTTTAAGTGCTGAACAAATACCATAATGATAAAGGAGTATACAGGAGGATAATAACATTAATTATGTTTTTTGTTAAGTGCTTACTATGTGCCAAGCACTGTAATAAGCGCTGGGGTAGATACAAGATTCAAGATCCCACACGGGTCTCACGTTCTAAGTTAAGAGGGAGCACGGGTATCGATTCTTCATTTTGTTGATGAGGGAACTGAGGCACAGAGAAGTAAAGAGACTTACCCCAGGTCACACGGCAGATAGGCGGCGGAGCCGGGATTAGAACCCAGGTCCTCTGACTCCCGGGCCCGGGCTCTTTCCACCAGGCCAGGCTGCTTCTTGTAGTTTACAGTTTACAGGACGTAAAGTCTCAGGATGGACTGTCACCCGGAGTTTTTGGCAGGAGGCTCCATCCTCAACATCGAATCGCAACAGGTCAGACTAGTTTTTATTGTCAGTAAATCAGCCAGCAAACATTCATCAAGTTTCCACCGAAACAGGCACTCGAGAGACCTCAGTCCACATTCTACATACTTTCCCCCCTGCTGAGAGTTTAAGGCCTAATTGGGAGATAAGACAGACTAGCCCAGGTTAGCGTAAGTGTGTTCTGCTAGTATAAAACAATCTAATATTTATGGGGAGTGTGTGTGTAGGGGGATGATGTTGTTTTATTAGAGACAGTTATTGACGTTTTCCTCTCGAGATTTTATAGCGCTTATATCTAGGCCCTGGTCCAAAAAAACACTAGTGAAGCGATCGGAGCAGAGTGAAAAAGTACTCGGGGAGCCAGTGCCTCTGATTAAAGGTGACCTAGTCCTGCAATCTTAAACGCAGCGTGTATGGGAGACTTGGATTATCCGTAATCTCTGGCATAATCAATCAATCAATGGTGTTTACGGAGAGTTTGCTACATGCAGAGCGCTGTACTAAATGCCCGGGAGAGCACAGTCCAGCAGAGTTGGCAGATACGTTCTCTGTCCATGATGTCTGTCTGAAAATAGCGTTTTGTCCCCCTCCTCAGTGTTTTAAGCAGCAACCGGAGATAATGTACTTATTCAGCGCTTCGAACGGTGCTTGGCCTACCTATAGTAAGGGTGTAACGAATACCACAGTTATTATTAATTATCATTAGGTTGTAGAGCTTCCAAAATCCCAGTTGTACCACACAGGTACCATTTTGAGGGGGGAACAGTTTCACTGAACTCCGTTCATTTTTCTCAATTAAAGACAAAATAGTTGCCCCCCGGTCTCGGGAGATTGCCGGACTGAGCGACATGATTTGCGCAACGGTGACTGGCGTCCTGGAATACGTTGCCTTGAGACCCTCCAAACAAACACGAGCAAAATCTGGTGAAAGCAAGGGTTTGAACCAATAAAAGTGAAAGGGCAAAGAAACACTAGCAAACTCAGATCAGAGGTCCCGCGTTAGCTAAAGCCCACAGAGTGAAGAGCTCGGTCTCAGGCTCAGGCCAATGTATGGGCTGGATCGGGCCAGGGTGAATGACTGAAGTTACTGGAGAATACTAGTGGATGTCAGGCGTTGCGATCCACTTTCTAGCTAATAATACAGATAAATAATAATAACTGTGGAATTGATTAAGCGCTTACTCGGCATCGAGCCCTCTGAAATGGGGAGTAAGACTGTGAGCCCTTCGTGGGACGGGGACTGAGTCCAACCCACCTATCTTAAATCTATCCCAGCCCTTAGTAGAGTGCCTGGCACATAGTAAGTGCTTAACAGATAATAACAATTTAAAAAGCACTATGCTAAGCGCTGGGATAATTACAAGATAATCAGGTCCCGCATGGGGCTCGGAATTTAAGTAGAAGGGAATTGAACCCCCGTTTTGCGGACGAGGGAACCGAGGCACAGAGACGTGAAGGGACTTGCCCGCAGTCACACAGAAGATAAGTAGCAAGCCGGGATTAGAACCCAGATCGTCTGACTTCCGCGCCTCCTATTATATGATATCATAATATCATATTATTATATGAATAATATATTCATCTTATATCCACATATATTACGATGTACGTACTACATATGATTAATATTACACATATATATTATGCAGGTGCATTATATGTATATAGTACATTCATTGCATGTCCACGTGAATATTAAGAACAATTATTATATTAATGATATCAAGACATTATATTAACTATCCCCTTACTGTGATTCTTTATCCTAGTGAAGCTTCAACATGATCGTTTACCTCCCATAAAAAAGCGAGTTGCATTACTTTCAACTAGGCCACCCTGCTTCTCGCTGCTCAGATATTCATTAATCAATCGTATTTTTTGACCGCTCTCTATTTGCAGAGGTCTCTGGACTAAGTTCTTGAGAGAGTCCTGCACACAGAGTTGATAGACCCGATCCCTGCCCACACGGAGTTTATAATCCAGAGGGGGAGACAGACATTAAAATAAATTACCGAGGGATCTGTATGTAAGTGCCGTGGGGCGGGGAGGGTGAATATCAAAGTGTTTAAGGGGTACAGGCCAGAAAGGGAGGCTTAGATAGGGAAGCGAGGATTTGGTCGGGGCAGGCCTCTTGTAGGAGATGCAGTTTTCATGGGGCTTTGAAGATGGGGAGAGAGGTGGTACGTCGGATATCAAACGGGAGAGGGTTCCAAGCCGGCGGGCAAGTGGTTGCTGGTGATCAAGGTACAACGAGTAGGTTGGAACGAAGGGGGTGGGTTGGGTTGTAGAAGGCCATCGAGGTCGCGTAGGAGTGTTGAACCGATTTCGGTGCTTTAAAGTCGAGGGGAAGGGGTTCCTATCTGGCGCGGAGGTGGATGGGCAACCGCCAGAAGAGGAGTGGCGTATATTAAATGCTTGAGTCGTGAGTTTGAATCCCGGCTCTGCCAATTGTCAGCTGTGTGACTGTGGGCGGGTCAGTTACCTCATCTGTAAAACGGGGATTAACTGTGAGCCTCCCGTGGGACCACCTGATGACCCTGTACCCACCCCAGCGCTTAGAACAGTGCTCGGCACATAGTAAGCGCTTAACAAATACCAACATTATTATTATCATTATTAAATACCATTAAAAAAAGACGGAGAAAGAGGGGCCAGAGAGCTAAGAGAAGAACCAGAAGAGGACAGGGCCAGTGAAGTCAAGGCTGAAGCGCTTGTTCTGTGCCAAGCACTGGGGTCAATACCAGATCAGACAGGGTCCGCTCTGCAACTCTTCTCTCCCGGCAGTCCCGGCGGGCTGGAGTGGCTTCTCGGCAGGTGCCAGGTCGCCGTCGCCCATGCTCAAGTACAGGAAGGCCTCATCTTCTTCCAGAATTCAGCTGCAACCCAGCTTGCCCAGGCCAGAGGAAAAATATACGTCAGGCCCAGTGCAGGATTTTCACTCCATGTCGTACTTCCTGCCTGAATTCAGGGAGGGTTCGTGTTTATCAGCACATGGGCATGTGTTCATTCAGTCATTTATTCTGATGCCTCCAGTTGTAAATATTATAGCTGTATCCCCGATGAATAATCATCTCAGCTTTAAGGAATGAGATACCTGGAAATGGAGTCTCTCTGCAGCCCTCTCTGTGTTCTCTTATTTACCGGTTATAATATTTATTAAGCGCTTACCCTGCTGAGCCTGAGCTCTGTACTAAGTGCTGAGTTTCTTGCTAAGCCCTGGAGTAGGTACAGGAAGGTTAGATCAAAACACCTCCCAGGGGCTGTCAGCCTAAGCGGAAATGAACTAGAACCCAAACAGTGAATTATGGACAATTTAAGTAACAAAGCAAGAAAATGAGACTGAGTAAACAATGCTTGGAGAAAGTAAATAAACAGTCCTCTCAAGTGGGGAAGTCTCAAGTTTTTCAGGTTTGAGTCTGGCCCGTAGTCCGGCTCTCAAGGAGGCCCGGTGGGCTTGGATCGGGGCACGGGCCTCCGGGCACCCATGCCCCCTCCAATCTTTTTCTGGCACCTTTTCAGTCTGACCGAGGGGGTGAGGACAGGGACACACTGCACCCCACAAGCGCTGGACCTGCACTGAGGCCTGCGTCGTCTCTCTCCGTGCTGGGGCTACAGTGGGCAGAGACTGCGACCGCTGGGACACCCCAGGCAATTCACTTACCCTCTCTGGCTCCCCTGCGAGATAATAATATTTGAGCCTCCCCCAAAGTTGGTGATGAGATGAGATCATCAACATGGAGGGGCACGGGAAAAATGGTAGCGCTCTGCATATTCCGGGTATTGCTCGCTCTTTTTTTAATGGTCTCTGTTAAGCCCTTCTTATGAGACATGGAACTGTACTAAGCACCAGATAATCAGGTTGGGTTCAGTCCCTGCCCCACATGGGACTCATGTTTCTGGCTCTTTGCTTTGGAGAACAGTGAAGCAGCGAGGCCTAGTGGAAAAAAACCCGGGCCTGGGAATCGGTGGACCCGATCCCTAATCTGACTCTGACATTTCCCTGCTGTATATGAAGTCACTTCACTTCTCTGTGCCTCAGTTTCCTCCTCTATAAAGTGGGGATTCGGTAGGTGTTCTCCCTCTTAAATTGGGAGCCCCATGTGGGACAGGAGCTGATTATCTCCAAGCTACCCTAGTGCTAAAGTACAGTAGCACATAGTAAGCACATAAAAATGATTGCTCTTATTGGCTCGGTTTCTAAATGAAACTGCCCGGACATCGGCGAACCTACCGCAAGGTCCTACTGACGCCTCTTTCGGCGGGAGAAGCCAGTGGTGGCTGACGGCTTAGCGGGAGACTGTGGGTGGAGGGGGAGAGCTGGGCCGGTGCTTGGGTTTTTCCGGCACCGGGGATGGTTTGTAACGAACCATCCCTACTCCCTTGCCCTGCTCCCGTCTGACCACACACACACACACACACACACACACTTCTATTTTGTAAATGGCATAAAAAAAACCCAAGGAGAAATGGCCAAAAAGCTGCAGCTACAGGGAAGACTTTTTCAGCTGTCCCTGGAATAATTTATATAGTCACTTTTATAACTTAATAGCTCTTTAAAGATGAAAAACAAGAGATAAAACCTGAATTGGAAGGACGACAAGAGTGCTATTGTAACCCAATCTTGTTTTTCATCCACTTGAATGTAGTGAAGGGTACAAGGTCACGCATCACGTGACTCGTAACTCCTTCCGTCCTTAACACCGGGACTCACCGGGACCTGGGCCGTAGCTCCGAGGTCGATTTGGCCCCCGGGGCCTCCGGAGTCAGAATTTGGCGGGGACGGGGGATTGACGTTTCCCGACAGGTTTGGAAAGACTTTGCATTCGGCTTCTCCGAGGGTCTCTGATCTCTTCTGGCTCCACCGTGGAATTGTGTGTGGGAGGTTTAGCGGTCGACATTTAATTTATTATCGAAAGGGGTCATATATCTTGTGAGACCTGGGGCGGCGGTGCAAGTGGAAAGACGCTCGCCTGCAACATCCTCCCATTTCCAAGCAGGAGAGAAGCAAACCGATGAGACCCAAAAAGCTTAGGTAATTTATAGCCCTTGAGAAACTTTCCAGATGGTTCCTTTCCAGGTTTCGAACGTAAAAGCGCCGATATGCCATTTTGAGGGTGCCAGGGAAGGAGGAGCCAGTGGAAAGAACACAGGACGGGGAGTCGGGGGAACTGGACAGTCTCTCATCTCCTTTGTGTCTCAGTTTCCTTGTTTCTAAAGTGGGGATAAAAACGAAACACCCCGTGAGCCCTGTACGGGGCAGGGACTGTGTGGGCTCTGATTGCGCCGTCGCTGTCCCGGTGCCTAGGACGGTGTTTGGCACCTAAGCGCTTCACGGATAACACAGCTACGATGATGAGGATGATGAATCCATTGTGTTGAGTTCATTATTGTACTCTCCCAACCGCTGAGTGCAGCCCTCTGCACACAGTGAGCACTCAAAAAATACGATTAAACGATTGAATGAGTCGCTTGCACCGTCGGGGACACTCAGGCCCCATCAGAGTGGGCTGCCTAGCCCCGGCCCGGCTCTTCCACGCACCCGTGGAGGCGGCCTGGCCCCTGGTCCATTGGCTTCCCGTAGGCTCGGGACCGATGGGACCTGAACCAAACACTGCCTTTTGAGCAATCCCATCCCCTGAAGGAAGGGACGGTGGGATGAATCCAGGGGACCACCCGGCCCCCTCCTCCCCACCCCTCGGTGCTCTCTCCCACCAGGGAGACCCCTCAAAATGTCCCCAGGCGACTCCCGTCGTCTCGAGCTGCCGAAGCCGGACCCGGTGCCCCCGTCGTTCCCGCCGTCTAGCCGCAAACGCAAAAATCGGGAAACGGGAGAGGCGGGACGCTTCCCCAGACCTTTCCACGGGATCCTTTGTGGGTGCTGGCCTTTTTCCCACCGTGGGTGACGCGCTCTCTCCTCTTCTGTAAGCAGCCATTTTCATTTTTGGGAATCCGGACTCGGCACGCTCATTTGGAAGGTCGATGTCGGGAGGCAAATGGAGCCGGGTAGCTCAGTGGCCACTGGTGTCAGAGTTTCAGGCACCCAGCGCTCCAGACTTGCTTCGTTTCCCGGGTCGGAGAGCACTGGCAGGGGGAGGGCGGGGGAGGGGAGGTGGCTGCTTCCTGTACCAGCAGGACTTAATCGCCTCTAAAGGTCGGGTCTGGGGCCAGAAGGCTAATTACAGAGCATTTGGGTTAGCTCCTTCTGAAATGAAAGGACAGGCCCCGCCCCATCAACAGGAAGCAGCAAGGACTCGGTCCTGGGAGACAGAAGGAACTGGGTTCTGTTCCTGGCTCCGCTACTCCTCCGCTGTGTGATCTCGGGCAAGTCGCTTCACTCGCCTCAGTCATCTCATCTGTTAAATGGGGATTAAGACTGTGAGCGCCGTAGGGGACGGGGACTTGGTCCAACCTGCTTAGTTTGGATCTATCCCCGGTATTTAGTACAGTGCCTGGCATATAGAAAGCACTTACCAAATACCATAATAAAAGGTCTTTCAACTTCACCAAGTTTGGGCTTGGGAGGTCCAGGGGAGGCAGAACCCAGCCTTCGGCCCGGGGCTGGGTTTGCTGAGACAGTGACGCAGATGGGTCTCCAAGTCGCGGCAGATGACTCGCAAGCCTCTGAGGGGTTGTGAACTTCAAGTTCAAGGACCGCTCGTCTGTCCCTCGAGAGTGAGGGCCCGGGCCGTAGACTCGGGGAGAAGGGTGAGGCGCCCTTGGCCACTTAGGATCTGGCGCGGTGAGTCGGAGGCCGGAGGGTCGGGGGCGAGGTCCGGGAAGAAGGTGAACCAAGGAGGGGCGATGAGTGCGAGCCGGGGAGTAGTGGGTGAAGGGAGCGGGCGTGCCGGAAGGAGGGAGCGGCTGGTCCTCTTGTCTTCCTCGCTCATCTCCAGCTCCACCCCGTCTTCCAAGCCTCGAAGATCTTGGGAGATCTCCCCAGCCGTCAGGCATTTTTAGAGGGCCGAGGCCCAGCCGGCCCTTTAGAGTTGGTCATCCGACTGGGTTTCTCTCCTTTGAATAAATCAGGATTCCTCCTTAGTGAGGCCGTGAACTTTCCCGTCCTCTTTGCTCTGCTTTGAATGGGCGGCCCCCTTTCCCGAAGTATCCCGGGGACCATTTCCGGGCTCGCCCTTCGGCTCGGAGCCACAGATTGGAGAAAATATCCAATCGACGAAGAGAAGCCCTTACTCGCTGGGCTCACCGACAGGACTGTTGAACGAAGCTGGTGAGATGATGTTCATCGTGAAGACGGCATATCGATTAAGTGGTCACCCTGCAGTGAGTTGCTGGCTCAGGTTCAAGATAATCGAAGTGGATTTAAGGCCCTGTCCCACGCAGGACTCACTCTTAAGGAAAGGAATCAAGCAGTGGTATTACTTGAATACTTATTGAGTGCAGAGTGCTGTACTAAGCGCTTGGGAGAGAGTACAATACATAAAAATAGGTAGACGTGATCACCATTTATAGAAGAGGAAGCCAAGGCCCAGAGCAGTTAAGGGTCTTGCCTACGGTGACCCACAGGCCAGGGGCAGATCTGGGGCTAGTATCTGGGCCTCCTGGCTCCAAGAACCAGGCCCTTTCCACTAATAATAATAATGTTGGTATTTGTTAAGCGCTTACTCTGTGCAGAGCACTCTTCTAAGTGCTGGGGTAGATACAGGGTGATCAGGTCGTCCCACGTGAGGCTCACAGTTAATCCCCATTTTACAGAGGAGGTGACTGAGGCCCAGAGAAGTGAAGCGACTCGCCCACGGTCCCACAGCTGACAAGTGGCAGAGCCGGGAGTCGAACTCATGACCTCTGACTCCGAAGCCCGGGCTCTTTCCACTGAGCCACGCTGCTTCCCAATGATGAGAAGCAGCATGGCCTCATGGAAAGAGTGCGGGCCTGGGAGTCAGAGGACCTGGGTTCTAATCCTGACTCCACCATGTACCTGCCTGGCTGACCATGGGCCAGCCACTTCTCTGTATCTCAGTTCCCTCATCCACAAAATGGAGATTCAACACCTGTTTTCCCTCCTGCTTAGACTCTGAGTCCCGTGTGGGACCGAATCATGAGAATTATGAGAAGCAGCGTGGCTCAGTGGAAAGAGGCCGGGCTTGGGAGTCAGCGGTCATGGGTTCTAATCCCGGCTCTGCCACTTGTCACCTGTGTGACTTTGGGCAAGTCACTTAACTTCTCTGAGCGCTTAGTACAGTGCTCTACACAAAGTAAGCACTCAGTAAATACGATTGAATGAATGAATGGGCCTAACTGTAAAATGGGGATTACGACTGTGAGCCCCACGAGGGACAACCTGATTACCTTGTAATCCCCCCCCCCGCCAGTGCTTAGAACAGTGCTTGGCACATAGTAAGTGCTTAACAAATGCCATTATTATTATTATTATTATTAATCAACCTCTCTCTACCCAAGTAATAATAATTATGGTATTTGTTAAGCGCTTACTCTGTGCAGAGCACCGTTCTAAGTGCTGGGGTAGATACAGGGTAATCAGATTGTCCCTCGTGGGGCTCACATTTATTAATCCCCATTTTTACAGATGAGGTAACTGAGGCACAGAGAAGTTAAGTGACTTGCCCAAGGTCACACAGTAGACAAGTGACGGAGCCGGGATTAGAACCCACGCCCTCGACTCCCAAGCCCGGGCTCTTTCCACTAAGCCACGCTGCTTCTCTAATACTTAGTACAGTGCTTGATACATAGTAAGTGCCTAACAAATACCACTCTGATTATTATTATTATGAAATCTGAGGCCTCAAATCTCTCTCCAAGTTCTTGTTTCTGCCGACAGTTGCTGGGCCTGCTCCCAGCCAAGTCTCCTCTCTTTTTTAGTGGACTTCAACTCCCCAAGACCTTATTTCCTAAATCGGGTTAACGCCCTCCTGGCCTCAGCCTCTGCCCCTGGAGACGTCTCCTCTCGTGGAATTAGCCCAGCCCGGGACAGAAAGCAGAGCCGCTAGGCTTTCCGGTGGTCTGGAGAGAAAGGGCCGGCTGCTCTCCGCCGGGGCTCTCTCCCTAAGAAAGAGAAAGCATCGGGTCTCGCGGATCTGGGAAAACATCCCCAGCTTCCTCCTGTACGTGCGAGTCCCGGCGGGCAGGCGACGATAATCCAGCCCCATGTGGTCCTCTTTTCCAGGCTGTTTTCCCACAGCCGGGTGGCGTGGCTTCTCCTCTTGGGGAGATGGGCCCCTCTGAGCCAGAACACCGCCGTGTTGTGATAGATACCCTCCCGTCTGAGTCTCCTCTCTCCGCCGGCGGCCGAACGGGGCCATTGTGGCTCACTGGAGCGGAGAACGCCTGCTCTCCTGCAGGAATGACGTACGCGGATCGACCCCGCGTGCGATCGGCAGCGCCATCCGCCCCGGCACTTACTACAGTGCTTGGCACACAATGAGCGCTTAACCGATGCCGCCTTTACTGATATTAAGTCCGAGCGGCATGGCCCGGGTCCTGAAACGGTCGGAAGATAGTCGGCCGTCATTCATCCATTCGGTCGTATTTATCGAGCGCTCACTGCGGGCAGAGCATCGGACTAAGCGCTTGGAAAGTGTGAGTCCCGTTCCCAGCCTGAAAGCCACCGACTCGCGTGGCTCAGCTAGGGGACGTTTTTATCGGCAATGGGTTGAGCTTCCGCCACTCCATGTGATGTCACTGTAATTATCGGTCCTTAGGAAAGTCCGAGGAGCTCGGGGCAAACTCCCTACCCTCAAGGAACTGGACCTAGAACGGGGCGGGGATACGGACCTCAAATTATCAAGGGGAAGCAGCATGGCCGAGTGGATAGAGCCCAGGCCTGGCAGTCAGAGGGACCTGGATTCTAATCCTGGCTCCGCCACTTGTCTGCTGGGCAAGTCACTTCACTACGCCGTGTCTCGGAGAAGTAGAATGGGGATTGAGACCGGGGGAGCCTCGTGTGAGACATGGGCCGTGCCCAACCCGATTAGCTCGTGTCTACCCCAGTGCTTAATGAAGTGCCTGATGCGTAGTAAGCGCTTAACGAATACCATGAAACAAAAGGGGTTGGGGAACCGGAAGGGCGTAGAGAAGGGCGGCCCAAGCCCCAGTGTTCCCTGGCCCTGACCACCGGAGCGACGGTCGAGAGCCCCGCTCTCCTGAACAGTTTCCACAGGGCAGGGAGAGTTGTGATTTGCAGGGTGACAGTAAATCCTTAGGAAAAATAAGGTCTTAGGAGATGGGCGGGAGCCCGGCCAAAATCTTCCTTTTGAATGGCTGCGTCCATAGATCTCCAAGCCACGCTAATCTCCGGGCACGTCTGATTGGAAAGTCTCAGAATCACAGTCTTAGTGGGGGTGGCGAGGAGGAAATAATACAGTTAATGTTCGGGGGGCACAAAGGGCGTGGGTTTAGCGGTCGGGAAAAGGAAGTCTGCCAACAAAGCCGGGAGCGGGGCAAACGGTTTAAGGGGCCATAAGGAAAAGTTGGGCCGAGGATGGGAGAAATTCTCCTCCCGGGGAGAAGTAAAAAGCCACGGTCCAGGTCAGTCAGGTACTCTTCAGAGGCTCTAACGGGAGCCAGGAAACGATCCTTTCTTGTGGCTTCTGTCTAGATCTTCCCAATCCCCAGAATCTAGATTTAAAGGTTCTTGGTCTCTGAATGACGTGCTTTGGCGTCCATCACTGGTCTGGAGGATAATGGAAAGAAGAAATACAGTGTCCTACATAGGCATCTGTCATCCCCAATCAGTGTCGGGGGTATTTATCGAGCCTTTACTGTGGGCAGAGCGCTGTGCTAAGTGCTTGGGGAAAGCAGAGTATAGCGGAGTTGGTAGACACGATCCCTGCCCTCAAGGAGGTAAGATGTATCTGCCACCGATCCCCTCTCCCCACTTATATTCTGAGATGGTGAGCCCCGTGAGAGCCAGAGGCTGTTTCTCGTTCCAAGTGAGAAGCAGCTTGGCCTAGTGATTAGAGGATGGGCCCGGGAATCAGAAGGCAGGGGGTTTTCTAATCCCCGCTCCGCCACTTGTCTGCTGTGCGTCCTCGGGCAAATCGCTTCACTTCTCTGTGCCTCAGTGACCTCATCTGTAAAATGGGGATTAAGACAGTGAGCCCCACGTGGGACATGCATTGGGTCCAACCTGGTTACCCTCGTATCTACCTCAGAGCTTAGAACAGTGCCTGGAACAGAGTAAGCACTAAACGAGGACCATAGAAAATTGTGGTGCTTGTTAAGTGCGTATTATGTGCCGAGCGTTGAAGCAGCGTGGCTCAGTGGAAAGGGCCCGGGCTTTGGAGTCAGAGGTCATGGGTTCGGATCCCGGCTCTGCCACTTGTCAGCTGTGTGACTGTGGGCGAGTCACATCACTTCTCTGGGCCTCAGTTCCCTCATCTGTAAAATGGGGATTAAGACCGTGAGCCCCACGTGGGACAACCTGATTCCCTTGTGTCTACCCCAGCGCTTAGAACTGTGCTCCGCACATAGCGAGTGCTTAACAAATACCAACATTATTATTATCATCGTTATTAGTCATCACTGGCAGAGCAGACACAGTCCTGGTCTCACGGGGAGGGAGAACAGGTACCTCATCCCCATTGTTATGGATGAGGAAACTGAGGCCCCGGGTAGTTAAATGCCATGGGTCCACAGCGGGTGAATGGCAAGAGTCAGGGAGTAGAACGCACGTATTCGGCTTCCGGGCCTACGCTCTTTCCATTAGGTCGCCAGTTGTTTACCTGTGGGTGATTGTCTCCCTTTAAAACCCCTCCGGTGGCTCGGCTCCCCGGCTCTTCCGCCAATGCTGGACTCCCTCTGGCCTATGGTTCCTATACAGCAATTTTCAGGCGAGGAAATCCTCATTAAAATTTTCCAAACAGCAAATCACTATTTAACCTGGGCTGGCGGCCTGACGCCACGCCCATCGCCCGACCACAGGCATGGAATCAGAATTTGCTCACCTACCTGCTGACTAACCTTTCTGGTTTCATTTCTCCCCACTTTCAAAAAACAATTGCAATAACCTAACCACCTCGTGGAAAGAGCCCGGCCTTGGAAGTAGAGGACCCGGGGCTTGGGAATCAGAGGACCTGGGTTCTAATTCCAGCTCTGCCAACTTGCCTGTTGTATGGCCTTGGGCAAGTTACTCGTCTCTGTCTCCGTTTCCTCATCTGTAAAACGGGCATTAAATCTTGCCGCCTCCTATTTACAGTCCCGATGATCTTGTATCTTCTCTAGTGCTTAGTTACAGTGCTTGGCACAGAGTGAGCGTTTATTTAAATACCGTGATTATTATTACTTCCAACTGCTTGACTGGGGGTCGGGGTGCCGGGGTTGATGTTTTCAGCCCTGGAGGCTTGGGCCTCGTCTCGTTTAGTGCAGGTGCAGGCTCTGGGGACCGTTGGCGGGACAGTCCCTTCCTCAACCTGAATTGGTACACTCACTCGTGCTTAGGCGTAACGCTCTGGGCTTCAAGACGGCACCAATGCAGTACGTGCTGGTACCGTTCACCCAGATGTCGGGGAGGGATCTTTCAAAGCGTGGTGGGGGCCTGGCATTCCGGGGCTTGTGATCAGCCTGATGGCTCAGATGGGGCCCCACATAACTGGCTCAGGCAGAGCTCTGCAAATTATACCCTCCCAAGTGTTTGGTACAGGGCTTTGCACACAGTAAGCACTCGATAAATATGAGTGATTGAAGGAATGAAACAGAACGGCTTCCCCAGAGTGGGATTTCAGAGCCTCCCTAAGCCCCCGAACTGCGCAGCGCCCTGACCAGCCGGTGAGGATCTTTTCTGTTTCACTCCACCGGGAAGCCCTCTGCCGCGTGTGCCGGGCCGAGCCTGCTGTCACCACCTGAGGGTTGTGATCCCCGACGCCTGGAGGTTCCCTTCCCTGGGACCAGGACCGGGATCTCTTCTCTGGCCGTGGTCGATGGCCAGCGGGACGCTGCCCCACCTTCTTCCCCTTTCGTCCCCCTCTTCTCGTCTCTTCCTGATTTTTTCCCTCTCCTCCCCTCCTCTTGGTCTTTACTCCCCTCTCTTCCTTCTTCTCGCCTCTCCCCCGTTCCTCCTTTTCCAAGGCCCGTTCTACTGTATCCCTCCCTTTTCCCCACGCCTCAAATCGTAGCGGTTCCCGCATCCCCGATCGCCACCAGGGACGGGGCGGTTTTTCATTCCTTGCCCTTCCCGCCTCCGAGACAGAGGCAAGCTTTAACCCAACCCTGCCTGGTACTCCAAGCCCAAGTCAGCTCGGTCCCAACACTCGGAATTCCCGGAGGATCCCCGTGATCCACGGACAGAGCGCTCAAATCCGTGCCAGACGGGGATGTCTTTCTGCTTCTTTTTAGTAAATTCAACGATGCCAAAATCGAGTGTATTTCACCACTTATCTGTCTGGGATGGTTGAGATACGGCCCTGCCGGGGGCAGACGCTCCCAGCCCCGCCAATCCAGGGATCTTTTATTGCCCCTTTTCTTCTTTGAAAAGGAGGAATGAAATATTGCCTGCAATTAACTCACACAGGTATTTTCTTCAAGCGAAGGTCTGATTTGTAGTTTCTTGGCAGACCGAACTGTTCTCTGCTTTCAGAGGAGAAAGACTTTTTCTCTGCCCTCCCCAACATGCCCCCGACTTCTCTCCCCACCTTCTGCCCCCATCCCGGGAGCCATCTGAAGGTCACAGCCAGTCCCCCCGGAGCAACTGTGCTTGCCCAGTTGGGCCCCAGAGCCCCGTGAGGAGGACCCCACCTCAGGGCTCTGCCTTCGGCCTTTGCATCTGTCTGGGGTGGAGACAAGCAGTGGGCCCAATCCATCAC
This sequence comes from Ornithorhynchus anatinus, assembly GCF_004115215.2. NCBI lineage: Eukaryota > Metazoa > Chordata > Mammalia > Monotremata > Ornithorhynchidae > Ornithorhynchus > Ornithorhynchus anatinus. The sequence continues at coordinate 27,727,077 of NC_041747.1, forward strand.
GCCTCCAATCATTATCCGACTCTCCCCCCGCGGGGCTCTTTACCATGGATCGTCCTGCTCCCCAAAGAGGTTGGTGGAACATTACACGCCAGCAGCTTCCTCCGGCGTCCCCTTGGTCGCCGTGGCCAGTTGGGCACTGGGGTTGGGAACAAAGGAAAGACACGAGCCCCGCCTGGCCACACACAAGGCAGACAGAGAACCTCCCCCCAAGCCCATTAAACGTCTCCCGGGCCGGGTTTGGACCCGTCCGGGCCGTGTCAGGGAGAGATCAGGTGGTTGGGGTGAATCCGCGCACCCCCCCGTGCCCGGCCCGCCCGGGCTTCTCCAGGCCTCGGGCCCGAGGCTTGCGTCAGGCTGAGTTGGCAGAGAGCTGTTCAGGCAAGTCGGCCAGACAGGAGGGTGGTAGGGTGGGAGGGAAGGAGCGGGCACCGTCTCCCAGGCACCGGATGGCCCTGCAGCCCTCTAGCCCGCTTGTCAGCCAGTCAGTCAGTCGTGTTTATTGAACACTTACTGTCTGCGCTTGGGAGAATACAACGGAAAACACATTCCCCGCCCACATCGAGTTTGCAGTCTAGAAGCGGAGACACCCATTAAAAGAAATAAATAGGTGACAGATTTGTGCATACGTGCTGTGAGGCCGGGACGGGAGCAAGTCAGGGCGGCACAGAACGGAGTGGGAGAAGAGGAAAGAGGGGGTTAGTCAGGGAAGGCCTCTTGGAGGAGACGGGCCTTCGATGACGCTTTGAAGCGGAGAAGAGCCGTTGTCTGATATGAGGAAGGAGGATATTCCGGGCTAGCGGCAGAACGTGGGCGAGAGTTCGGCGGCGAGACAGAGGTGGAGGAACGGTGAAAAGGTGGCCCACCTTTGGTTACGTGTCCCGTGTGTGGGGCTGAGACGGGGCTTTCGGGAAAGCTTTCGGTCCTTGCCACCCTTGGCTGCTTTTTGAGGGCTGGCGATTGCCACGCGTGCACAGGCCACTTGAAATTCGAGGCCACGGGAAACAGCCTTTTGGAAAGCGAGGCCGAGGTGGCCTCGGCGGGCCCTGCAGCGCTTGATAACAAGCCGCCCACGGCACCGCGCCTGCGGCCGAGAGCCGGGGGCAGGGGTCACGAATCGTCGAGTGTGGAGAAGATTAAGTGTCGAGACCCACCGTGGCTGACCCTCCTTATTCCGTTGGAAGCCCCCATCCCAGCCAAGTATTTCCTTGCCTACCTCGCTGGAGGTGCTGGAAGTGGGGATTGAGTCCTTGTCGCCGAGGGCCTCCGATCACAGGGCTGCGTGGCTCCCACCTGAGCAGTTGAAAGTTCCAGTTGGCCTGAGGCAGGCAGGCTGCGTTTTCGCAGTTGGGCGGGCACCGTGAGGGATTTAGGTTCAGAACGCCCAAGTGCCCGGGTGGAGGAGGGCACCCGGCAGTGGCTGCCTCCAGCCCCGGACCCAAAATCTCATTTTTCCAGCGGGACTCCGAGGAGCGCTTACACCGGGTCCCGGCTCGTGCCCCACCCGGGGGCAGGGGGTGGTTTCACAAGGTACAGAATAGATCAGTTTCCCCAAATCCTTCTGCAACCGAGAAAATGTACACCGGCCAAACTGCTCCCCCAGGCCGTTCTCGGTGCCCCGGGGTCACGGACATCCAAGAAGTCCGTTTTGGTATTCTACAGCCACTCTCGGCTGTCGGGTTTGCCCACACGGTCCCTGTCCCGTGTCCAACTGGATTAGCTTATATCTATCCCAGGGCTTAGAACAGTGCCTGGCGCATAGTAAAGGCTATCTGTTAAGCGTAATGATGGAGTCTCCCATCCGGAGCAGGCCGTGAGCTCGGGCCTGACACGGAGCTGTTCTAAATCCCCTCCCTCCAGCCAGGGCATGCAGGCGCTCACACGCACACAGACGAACAACAAGTGCTGATGATACATACTGGCGGATCCTGAAATTCCTTGGCATGTCCTCTTACATCCTGTTGACCCAGAAGCTCCCATTGTACAGCCGAGCAGGCACTCGGCGAGCCCATTTGACGGCCGTGGGCTCTGCCCACGTGGCAACCATCGCCCCAAAGCCGCCCTTTCTTCGACAAGCCCCTCCTCCACCCCTTGCCCCCTTTAACCGGCTCCCCGACAATAGCGTGCGAACCGAGTGACGTCGGGAAATGGCGATAGAAAGACGGACCCCGAGCGAAAGATTCCGAATCCAGGTTTTTTTCCATACAGATGTGAACGGTTAATCTTCAGTGATATCTTTCACCTCCCGGAGAACAAAAAGGCACCACCTGGTAGCACACTAGAAATCTGTTATTATCTAAGCGGTAATATAAATGGTATTTATGGAACTGCTTACTACGTGTAGAAACACTTCCGAGGGAGTTACAAGGAAACGGATAAGACTCATCCCCATCCCAGATGGGCTAACAGTCCAAGTGGGAACAGACAGGCACATCGCACATCAGCGGTGAAAAATGAGACAATAATAAATGACCAAGTCAACCATCCAAGACAAGGTAAAACCAAGTAGACAAGCGGCGTGGCCCGGTGGGATAGAGTCCGGGCCTGGGAGTCGGAAGGACTTGGGTTCTAATCCTGGCTCCGCCACTCCTCTGCCGTGAGATTTGGGGCAAGTCACTGCACTGTGCCTCAGTTACCTCGTCTGCAATACGGGGATTAAGACTGTGAGCCCCATGTGGGACAGGGACTCTGTCCAACCCGATTACTTTGTATCTGCCCCAACTTAGTGCGGTGCCCGGCACGCAGTAAGTGCTTAACGGATACCACAGTTATTATATTTATTATTATTATTCTGAGAGGCTCATGGTCTGAGGAATGGAAGACAGGCTTTTCTAGATGAGAAAACTGAGCCTCGGAGAGGTTAAGTAACTCGCCCAGGGTCACCCAGCAGGCAAGCGGTGGATCCAGGATTAGAAATCCGGTCTCCCACCCCTCCCCGGCCGGTGCTCTTTCTGCGAGGTCACTCTACCTCCGTGACTTTCATCCTCCCGCCTCCCGTCAGGCACGGCCCCCACCCATCTCGGAAAGGCGGCCCATCACTTCCGGGGCCTCCAGACGATAGGCTCCCGGGACTCCCCGATCCGAGGGCTCCCAGCACCCTCCGCCTGGGCTCCTGGGCCCCGGTCGCCCCTCTTGCCCACCGACATGGTTTCATGTTGGTGAGGCTTTGGAGCTGACTGGTCTTCAGCTCCCCACAGTGGACTATCCTGGATATTTCCTGCCAATTCAGAACTGCTCAAGCCCCAGGAGGGGTCCTTGCCCTGCCTCCAACCTCCCCGTCTTACCCTGACGGGAGGCGATAACCTTTACCGACAGTGGCCTGGTCTCTGCCTGGCAGAAACCCATGTCGGGCAACTGGCTTGTAGCCCTTTGATTTTTATCATCTGCCGGTCGTAATTGAATCCAGTCCTAACAAGATATGGCCATTTCTCCCTGGGCTAAGAAACTCCACAGATAGATATCTTTTCTGTATAAATAAAATAAGCCAACAATAATACGAAATGCTAACCAAAGACATAACGATCCATTTTACTGTAAGGTCCTCGTGAGCAGGGAATGTGTGTTTTGCTTCTATTGGAGTCTCCCAAGGGCTCAGCGCAGTGCTCTGCACTGAGATACTCAGAATGGACTGTCGACCGATTGGATACCAAGAATTAGACTGTAAAGTCCTTGCGGCCAGGATTCTCGTCTACTCGTTCGGTTGTGCTCTCTCAAGTGCGTAGTTAGCGTAGCGCTCTGCACACGGTAGGGGCTCAACGAATGCTTGATTCATCGAACCCTGGGCCTTAGAAGGCAATTCTGTGGGATCAAAGACGAACAGAGTCCCTGTCCACTCCAGGGGCAAGGGAGCCAGGACAGTATATTAGGCACTAGGGCTGGCCAGGGCTCTTTCAGGGAGATGATTACAGTTCTCAGCCTCGATTTCTCAGCCCTCGGCCTCGTCTTCCTTTGAGGACCAGATCCACACCCTGCCAGGCCTGCTGTCCCCCAAGCCTCATATCTCTCACCAGCTGCCGAGCCCTGCTGAAAAAAAAACCCTCCCCCAGGAGGTGTTTCATCCAGGTGGTGGTATGGCGGACGAGAAGCGAATCTTGGGCCTGGGGGGCTACGGCACGGTCATCCCGGTGGGAAAGCGGGCCCCGTACTCGGCCTGTGGCGGCATCAGCCCGCAGCACTGAGACATCACGGAGATTGGCCAGTCCCAGAGCGGCAGCACCGGGGGCTACGCGAAGTCACTGGCCTGAGGATTGGGCTAAAATCGGTGCCGTGGTCAAAACAGCTAGAGAAGGGCGGCCATTGGCGGGACGGCCTGCTGGTGTCCTTGGGCAAGTCAGTTCTCGTCTCCTCTTCTCCGTCTCCTCTCCCTCATAGGCTGGGAGCCCCACATGGGACAGGGACTGTGTTATAATTATCTTGTATCGCTCCTGACAACGAGCACGGAGCTTGGCACGGGGTAAGCGCTTAACAAATACCGTGGTTATTATTATTATTATTATTTACCTCTTCTGGCTCCATCCCCTGGTTCTCCCTACCATCTCCATAACCACGATTTCCTCTGAGGCCAGGGGATTGATGGCTCCAGGCGCGGGAGGATGGGGGAAATCCCGTCCCGGACTGTCGTCCAACGAAGCTGAGCCTGAGCGAGTCAGAGCCGGAGCCCGAATCCCTGCCCTTCGTCCTGAAGAGCTGAAGGCACAGTAGGAGTCAGGTTGTCCGTGGAGTGTCTCTGTCTGGCCTCGCCGCCTTCACCCGTACTGACCCTGAGAGGAGACAGGCCAAAGGAGAGTTGGACTGTCCAGTGGTACACCGGGCAAATGTCCATCCTTGGCACTCTTGGATCTGGCTTCTCTTCTAGAGGGGTAGAGGGTCCTTGTAAATGGCTGGCGTGTCTCTCTACGTTGTTCGTCGGGTTGTGGAGGCCCTCATTTCTCTCCTTGGACGTTGGTGCTGCCTTCACCAGAAAATGGGGTATCTCGTGGGTAAGCCCACCCCCTATTGCAGCTCTCATGAAGATAAAATCTGGCCCACAAACTGCTCATTCATTCATTCAATCGTATTTGAGCGCTTACTGTGCGCAAAGCACTGGGTCAAGCGCTCGGGAGAGTATAATATAACAATAAGCAGACACATTCCCTGCCCCTGACGAGCTTACAGTGTAGAGGGGGAGATAAACATTAATATAAATACCTATCCCTTTTCTGTCCTCCGATGGAAGCACAAAGTTCCTTTCAGAAAAGGCCTGGGAAATTATGGAATCCCAAGAGAGGGTATCAATCAATGGCACTGATCGAGTGCTCACTATGCGCAGAACACTGTACTAAGTGCTCGGGAGAGTACGGTACAACAGAGTTGGAAGATACGTTCCTTGCCCACAGTGAGCTTACAGTCTAGAGGGTGAGATAGATATTAATATAAATGAATGTTTTATAATATATAATTTAAAGATATGGGTCAAGACACAACTGGGAGGTAAATTGGCCAGTTAACTCCGCCACCGTGGCCAGAGTTTGCTTGAATTACCCCTGAGGGTTCAGAGGTGTGAAATGAAGGAAAGGAAGAAACGCGTTTTAAACAAAAAACCCGTCCCAGCATACGGAAAATGTTAAAAAAACAAAACACGTGAGTGGGAAACTTCGAAGGCCCCTTTACCTTGTGCCCATTCTTGACCTGTGCAGGAGAGAGGCCGAAATTTAGAATGTGTCCAAATTAGTTAAAGAGAACCTCTATCAAAAAACCCCAACTACATCTGGCTCCAATTATTAGCACATTATGGGGTGGGTGTGTTTTCCAGAGAAAAATGAATAATCCCCTCAAACATGTAATTTTTAGGTTCAGAAATATGAAAGCAACTATTAAAGGAAGTAGCAAACCAGTCAGAGGCACAGTGTACATTGCTTGGGGGAAAAAAAAAAGGAATTTGCAGTAACTCTCCCCACAGTTGGAAAATCGATGCGATTTGGAGGCCAAAGGCGGGTGTCATAAATAACAAGCTCTTCAGAATTCTGAAGAACAGTTTTATCAGGAGACCTTTTTCTTTGTGCTTTCTAATCATTTCTGAACACAAGAGCCCTTGAGATACTGGTCACACCAACGATCCATCCCGCCCGGGATTCTGTGTCCAAAAGAGAGGAATTGTGTGATCATTTGAACATCCTGGTCATCCTCTGGATGTAGCTCCTTGAGGGCAGGAATCGGGTCTATCAGCTCTACTGAACTGTGCTCTCTCAAGCGCTTTGTACACACTAAATGCTCATTAAATAGCCTTGATTTATCCTTCAGAGAAGCGGCGTGGCCTAGTGGATAGAACCCGGACCTGGGAGTCAGGTCCTCATCTGTAAAATGGGGATTGAGACTGTGAGTCCCGTGTGGGACAGGGACTGTGTTCATCCCTACTAGCTTGTGTCTATCCCAGAGTGCCTAGCACAGAGTAAGAGATTAAAAAATACTATCCTTAGTATTATTACTGTTTGTGACAACCCAATCCCTTTCATTTTTGCTAATCAATCAATCAATTTTGCCCTAATTTTCCCTCATTTCCCGTAGGATCCCTCCTTCCTTGAATTGATCCAAACCCTTCATGGACTTCCTGATGTTGCCAGCGCATACGGCTTCCCGGAGCATCACCCCATTTGCCGATGGGGAAACGGACCCCCAGTTTAAGCCTGGCCCAGGGTTACGAGGGAGCAAGGGGTGGAACTGGAAGTAGGTCCAGAACTAGATTGTTTCTCACTCCAGACCTCTATCTGGTTCAATCACTAATATTGACTGAGCACCTACCGTGTGCAGAGCACTGCCCTGAGCACTGTGGAGAGAACCCTCTAACAAAGTAGGTAGCCATGATCCCTGCCCACGAGGAACTTGCAGTCTAACAGGGAGCTCCTAGCTGTAAGATGGTTTTGCCGGGAAAGGCTCGACGACAGCATCGGAGCCTTTAAGCAGGGACCCGTTTTGGAAAGGCAAACGTTCGTGGCCTCTAAAAAATAAATGGTTTTGATTTTCCTCTGCCCCAGGTGACACGGGGGGCTGCCTTCGGGTCTGTCGTTTCGGGCCTGTCATGACCAGTCCAGTTTCTGAGTCCCAAGTCGGGGTTTGTCGCTAAGGGTAGGCGTGGGGAGTCCTGTGTTCCCCATGCATTATATTAATTTTTGCCTCCCCCGTTAGGCTGTAAACTCGCTTTGGGCAGGGAATGCATCTGATTATTGTTATCGTGCGCTCTCCCGAGAGCTTAGTACAGTGCTCTGCACACAGTAAACGCTCAATAAATAAGATTGACTGCCTGAACGTGCAGTAGCACGGACCAGTTCCTTCCTGGGAATTTGCCCGCTCCGCCCTAGGGAAAACGGTGGGAAGATCAGCCCCTGGAACATCTGGGCCCGATATTTGGAAACTCTCCAGAAAGGATGCTTTGAGAAGGCCCTTGTGAGGCAGCTGTGATCGTGGACCTCTCGACCCAACTCCTCACAGGACCAGCCAGGGAGGATCTTCTGACTGGCCGAGGTCCCTCTTGGCCCTGCAGGGTCCGGGCACCCCGCAGACTCAGCGAATAGACCACCGGTTAGTGCAGGTCCCTCCCTTCCCCCTAAAATGGCTCCTCAGAGAATCCCCTCTGCTTGGAGACCCCCGCTCACGTCAGGGTTCACCTCAGAAACCAATCAGAGAGGCCTGCATCAGCAGAAGCCCTTTTGTACCTAGAGGGGAAGGAAGCCGCCGCCTCAGCCTCACAGGGTCTCCATCCGGACTCTTCCTCCGCGCCCGCAGAAGCTGCCGCGGCGACCCGGCCTGGCCTGGTCACGCAGTCACCGGGCCAAGAACAATACTGTTTGCGTTTTCAATCGTAGCCCCTTGAGGACAGCGGGCCACCGGGGTCCGCGGAGGCCCGTTGAGCCCTGGCCAACGGAATGACTCACGGCTTCCTCACGGTCAACAAGCCGGCTGGTCTCGCTAGGTCGGGGGCCAATCAGAAATGGCTAAATGATTTCAGAATCTCGTCCCTGAAAATAGATCTCCAGGGCCCTCTCAAAACAGTTGAGTCATCCGTCCTTCCTCTGGCGTATTCGTGTGGCTCAGGGGGCTCTCGGCTAGGGCGGGGGGGTTGGGGATGCACAGAGCCATTCCACGGCTCGTACCAGTGAAACCGATCCTGACTGGATTCTCTTCTCCCCGATACATTTTAAACCCTCAAAGAGGGTGGAAATGGATTTTCTCATTGATGTGTTGCTGGGGGCCAAACTTCGTTTAGATGGGGAAAGTCTGGGCGGGGGCGTGTGCGTGCGAGACCGTGTCCGCGTGTGAGACCGTGTGCGTGGACGTGTGCGTGGGCAATGTGGCTAGCGAAAATAGCTTCTGAGAGCTGGACCTCCACTTTAACTCTTTCCTTTTTGGTTAGAAGAGAAAGCGTGAGCCTGTTTGGTGATCAATTCCCGTCTCAGAGGGGCTTCCCCAACATCGGAGGGGCAAGACGCCCCCGGCCCGCCCTGCCCGGGGTCGGATCCCGCCGTCGCCCGCTCTTCTCTAATCCATCTCCGCGGGCGACTTTAGGAAATTTAGGGTATTAGATGGCCCATCTCCGTCCGGGAGGGCGACCGGCACATCCGTTTGCTCTGAGCATCCTGTTGTTATCATCTTCTTCATTGACAATATTTACTGAGCTCTTGCTCCGAACAGGGCATTGTACTAAGTGGTTGGTAAACACACAGAGTTTACAGTCCAGCAGGGGAGACAGGCACTGAAATAATTTGCAGACACGGGGAAGGGAAAGGAGTTACGTATGAGTTAGGGCTTATACTAATGCACAAGTAAGTGGCTGGCGCTGAAGTATCGGAATGGCGGTTGGAGGGATGTGAGGAGGGGAGATTCAAGGTTAGACGGGCCAGGCCTCGGGAGGTACGGTTTCAGAAGAGGCACGGTCCCGGGTCGGAGACGACGTCGGTCTGACGCGGTAATGGCGTTGCTTATGTTTAGTGCACTCGATCACGGAGAGTGTGGGGAGGAAGGTGAGGAGGGGCTGCTCACCCTATTTGCTGGCCACAGGCCTGCCGTTGCTAGCCACAGCTTTGGCCTGGTTTAGCCACCCTGCTCGGAGGCTTTGGGCCCCTCCGCATTCTCTCTTCTACCCCTCCCAGTAGAACTTGGCCACTCCACTGAACTGGGCACCAGATGGGAGATTGCTGGGAGGGGCAGAGGGGGTGTCAGCACTGGAGCTTTCGACAACCTCCCTCTGCCCTGCCTACGGTGGCCATTTGGTTTTCAACCTAACAGCCCAGTCTTCAGCCGTCCTGTCCCCCGCCCGATTCTGCCGAGAGGCAAAGTAGTGTCCGGTCTCTCTGAGGGGGGTCCACCTTCTGACCTTTGACCCTGGCCTCGGTGGATCAAAGGTAAATGAGACCAGGTTCCTAAGTCTCTAACGGTGCTCGGAAGAACCCGTGCTGGTTGCTGTCTTGGACGTCCATCCTCATGGTTAGGGATACACCATCCAACTCCCCTAACTTTTCCCTCCATGTCCCTAGCCTTCCCTCTAATAATCCGATGGGAGCCTCCCGTCTGGGAGTTGACTCAACCCTTCACGAGATTCCCCGTGTCTGTCCCTTGCTGGCCGGTTAAGATGGGCCATTCATTCGTTCAATCGTATTTATTGAGCGCTTACTGTGGGCAGAGCACTGTACTAAGCGCTTGGAAAGTACAGTTGGGCAACAGATAGAGACAATCCCTACCCTACAGCGGGTTCAAGTCTAGAAGAGGGGGAGACAGACAACAAAACAGAACAAGTAGACAGGCATCAATAGCATCAATATAAATAAATAGAATTATAGGTGTGTACATATTAATAAAATAGAATAATAAATGCGTACATCTGTACGCAAGTGTGGGGCGGGGAAGGGGGTAGAGCAGAGGGAGGGAGTTGGGGCGATGGGGAGGAGAAGCAGAGGAAACGAGGGCTCAAATTTAGAGTTCTTAGTTGCCCAGTTGTCTTCGCGCATCTATTCGTCCTGAGAGACGTTACTCTGTCCCTTGATGCTAAAGTAGGCAAGGAAAACCTTTCCGGGTCTGAGTAGTCCTTAGGTCTCTCTGATTTTAAACAGCGATATGACTAGATGAGAAGCGGCGTGGCTCAGTGGAACGAGCCCGGGCTTGGGAGTCAGAGGTCACGGGTTCGAATCCCGGCTCTGCCACTTGTCAGCCGCGTGACTGTGGGCGAGTCACTTCACTTCTCTGTGCCTCAGTTCCCTCATCTGGAAAATGGGGGTAAAGCCTGTGAGCCTCACGTGGGACAACCCGATCACCCTCTCTCTACCCCAGCGCTTAGAACAGTGATCTGCACGTAGTAAGTGTTTACAAATGCCAACATTATTATTATTAGTAGTATTAGATGAGCGTAATGATGCGTGGTCCTGGTCCAGTCTCTGGTCCTCACTGCCTCCTTAGCAAACCAGCCGGTCTATCTCAAACAGCCTAGTAGGCATGGTCACAGATACACGCTCCTGCTGAATGACCTTCTGATGAGAAGATTTATTTAGAACATGAGGGACCCTGGAAAAATCCTAACTATGGTGACATTAAAAGATCACCGGTGAAATCTGAAACTTTGCATCGAAACCGGGCTAGCGAAAAGGAGCGTCAACGAAGCCTCGGGAGGAAAAGAGAAACAAAAAACAAGTGGGTATGAAAGAGAGGCCCTTCCTGGGTGACTTCGGGCAGATTTCAAGAAGGGCAAGAAGAGGAGCAAAAACAAGTCAGGCCTTCTGGTTTCACTAGGTTTACTGGGAGGAGGAGCAGGCATGAAGGGGAAACCAGAAAGTGGAAATAAACAGCTGAACTTGGGTTTGGTTCGGGGTCAGCCTCCAGGAAAAAGAGGCAGTTTATCTGATGTGTTACGATAAATCAGAAAAATTCTGGAGGGCAAGCTGAGTGGAAACCGAAGGACAGGAAAAATACCCCTCTCGGACTGAAAAACAGGACATAAACTCAAAGATGCTTAGGATCCAGTTTCCAAGGCAGAGTTCAGAGAGTGTGCTCGCTCCCTCTCGCTCTCCTTCTCCTTCTCCCCGTCACCGTCCCAGCCGTCTCCTGTCCACGGGGCTTCCCGCGACTGAGAGTCCACCAGCCTCCCCCTTCCTCCTCCTCCAAGCTCCCGGTGGCCGGCAACATCCCTTCCTTTCCCGAAGAAGGCTTGGCCGGCTAACACAGAGGGGCTCTCGGCCCATATTGGGAGATTTTTTAGCCACCAAAGCCGGAGACGCATCTCCCGAGCCTGGAAGTCCCCCTGGATGGGGCTGGGGTCGGCCGCCGGCCCACCCGGGCTTCCGGCTCCAACCGGGTCGGCAGGGCGCCCGGGGAATGTCACTGGTTTGTCCCACTGATGAACAGATCGGCCAGGACTGGAGGCGGAGGGTCCCCGATCTCGGAGCAGTGTCTCCCCGCGCAGGGTCTTGAGCCCTGGGGAACGGTACGGTGCAGAATGATAACAATAATAACGATTATGGGATTTGTTAAGCACTTACTGTGTGCCAACCACGGTTCTAAGGACCGGAGTAGATACAACTTAATCAGCCTGGACACAGTCCCTGACCCACCCGGGGCTCACACTTTTATCCCTATTTTACAGATGAGGTAACGGAGGCCCAGAGAGGTTAAGTGTCTTGCCCAAGATCACACAGCAGACGTGTGGCGGTGCCGGGATTAGAACCCAGGCCCTTCTGACTCCCAGGCCTGTGCTCTATCCGCTAAGCCACGCTGCTTCTTGAAGAATCAGTGAAGTTGAAGTTGCCCTGGCGTGAGCACCGGTGTGAAAAGTTTTGAATTTTTTTTTTTAATCCAAATGACCGGACTCTCAGTTTTATTCTTTTTTGAAAAAAAACCTCAAATTACTGGACATTTAGTTTTATTCCCTTTTTTTCTTCTAACAGACACAAAAGAGGTTGATGGCAATCGTCCAAGCCAAACAGTTAGCCTCGGTAAGGGCCGGGCTTCGCTGCTTACAGCCACGGTGGCGGTGAGCCAGGGTCCGTGGCCCGGAGCCAGGCCCTCCAGCTCCGAGCCGAGTTGAGGGGAGGCTGGATTGCTTAATTCGAATTTTTTTCGGGGAGCTCCCGGCCCTGAGGGGCTGTGGGCGAAGGACCCGGGACGCAGACCCCCTCCGATGGCCTTTCCAGTTTAGTCAGGTTGGAGGTGGCTTAGGAAGTGGTGACTTTAGAGTCCGGAACTCTGACAGAGAAGAGAAAGCTCGGTGTTGGGAGTCAGGAGACCCAGCTTCTAGTCCTGTCACCTCTCTGCTGTAATAATAATAATAATATGCCTGGCATATAGTAAGCGCTTAACAAATACCGTTATTTATGTTTATTTTGTAATAATAATATTTGTGGTATTTAATAATGTTGGTATTGGTTAAGCATTTACTACGTGCAGAGCACTGTTCTAAGCGCTGGGGTAGATTCGGGGTGATCAGGTGGTCCCACGTGGGGCTCACAGTTTTAATCCCCGTTTTACAGATGAGGGAACTGAGGCACCGAGAAGTTAAGTGACTCGCCCACAGTCACACAGCTGACAAGTGGCAGAGTCGGGATTCAAACCCATGACCTCTGACTCCCGAGCCCGTGCTGTTCCCACTGAGCCACGCTCCTTCTCTATTTGTATTTGGTAAGCGCTTACTATGTGCCAGGCACTGTACTAAGCACTGGGGTGGAGACAAGGAAATCAGGTTGGACCCAGTCCCTGTCCCACATCGGGGGTCACAGTCTCAGTACCAATTTTGCAGATGAGGGAATTGAGGCACAGAGAAGTGAAGTGACTTCCCCAAGGCCATACAGCGGACAGGCGGCGGAGTTGGGATTAGAACCCACGCCCTTCTGACTCCCAGCACCGTGCTCTCTCTCCTAGGCCATGCTGCTGTGGGACCTTGGACAAGTCACTTCGCTTCTCTGTGCCTCAGTTGAACTCATCTGTGACTCGGGGATTCTGTTCTCTGTTCTCCCTCCCTTTTTAGACTGTGGCCCCCGTGTAGGACAAGGACTGAGTATCCTGGATTTACCCCAGTGCTGAGCACCATCTTTGATACCTAGTTAACTCCTCACAGATACCATGAGACGCAGCGTGGCTCAGTGGCAAGAGCCCGGGCTTGGGAGTCAGAGGTCACAGGTTCGAATCCCGGCTCTGCCCCTTGTCAGCTGTGTGACCGTGGGCAAGTCACTTCACTTCTCTGTGCCTCAGGTACCTCATCTGTAAAATGGGGATGGAGACCGGGAGCCTCACGTGGGACAACCTGATTACCCTGTATCTACCCCGGCGCTTAGAACAGTGCTCTGCACCTAGTAGGCGCTTAACCAATACCAACATCATCATCGTCATTATAATAATAAAAATAGTAATAATAATAATAAGGAACATTTACCATCCACCTTTGGAATTGTGGCCAGACCATGAAAAGTCCCCGAACCTTACGTCAGGCGAGTTGACAGTTGTCTTACTTAACTGATTTTGCGACCTCTGCGTTTGTCTCCGTTCCCCGTGCCGGACTCCACTAATTGCTTTTTACCCTGCGGGCGCCTGGGGTATTTAATAACTGCGGTATCTGTCAAGAGCTTACTATGTCCCGGGCACTGTCCCAAGCCCCGGGGTGGACACAGGCAAATCGGGATGGACACCGTCCCTGTCCCACCTGCGGCTCCCAGTCTTAATCCCCATTTTGCAGACGAGGTAACTGAGGCACAGATAAGTGAAGTGATTTGCCCAAGGTCACACGGCAGGCAAGGGGCAGAGGTGGGATTAGAACCCAGGTCCTTCTGACTCCCAAGCCTGAGTGGAAGCTTCTTGGTATCATTGCGCTGTTCTCTATTTCCGAAGGCCTCAGTGTTTTATGCCGCACCCGGTGGGCACTCGGTAAACGCTAGCTCTACAACTAATAATAATAATGGTGATATTTAAGTGCTTAGTATATGTCAAGTACTAAGTGCTGTGGTAGATACAAGATAATCAGGTCCCACGTGGGCCTTACAGTCCAAGTAGGAGGGAGAACAGGTATTAAACTCCCGTTTTTGCAGGAGAGGGAACGGAGGCGGAGAGAAGTTAAGTGACTCTCCCAAGGTCACTATTACTACAGTGGAAACTGTCCCAGGATTCCTAATTCTGCTCAGTCACCACTTGTTTTTAAGGAGTCGATAGGGAGCAGTGGGGGGAAAACTGAGGCCAGAGACCCGGGCCCGAGGACCCCCAAGTTGACGGTCCCCGGCAGGTCCACCGACTCGCCGGGGGGGGGGGGGGGGCCGTTCCCCGTGGGGTGGAGCGAGGCAGGTCCTCGAAGTCCACACTGTGGACCGGAGGCTCTCTCCATCCCAGACCCTTCCCCACCAGCCAGTGGGGCTGGACCACCGCCATGTTGCCTGGAGGTGCCACCAGGCTGGGCCATTTTTTTTTAAATGGCATTTATCAAGCGCTCACTATGTGCCAGATACTGTTCTGAGCGCTTGGGTAGTTGCAAGCTAATCAGGTTGGACACAGTCTTGGCCACACGGGGCTCACAGTCCTCACCCCCATTTTACGGATGAGGGAACTGAGGCACGGAGAACTCCAGTGACTCGCCCAAAGTTACACAGCAGACATGTCGCAGAGCCGGGATTAGAACCCAGGTCCTCTGACCCCCAGGCCTGTGCTCTATCCTCTAGACTACTCTGTCTTCTCCGGTGCCATCCACAGCGGCACCCGGTCACTTGTTCCCAGCGATGATTCTAGGTCATCGCCCGCAGGCGGAAGGAAACAGTGCCTCGGTTCCTGGGCGGGCCAGGTTAAGCTGTGTCTCTGAGGATCCTCATCCCAGAACCCTTGTGGGTGATGCGCAGAACTTGAACACCTAGTAAGCGCTTAACAAATGCTATTATCGTCACTAAATGCACGATAGATAGACGAGGAGAAGATCAGATTAAAAATAAGAGGTGGGGAGAGAAATCAATCCCCAGCCGATACGACGGCTGAGTGCAGGAGGCCGAAAGGACAGCGGGAGTAGGAAGGGCAGTGGGGGTGTATGTGTGTGTTTTTGTGTAGGCCTCCTGGAAGCAGGGAGCTTGGGGGAGGGTTTTGTAGAAAAAGAGTGAGGTGGTTGCTCTCTCTCCACCGCTCGGTACAGGGCTCTGCCCAAAGTAAGCACTCCGTAAACACCACTGATGACGAGGATGACGGAGGAACCTCCGGGCCAGGCTGTGACAGTCGAGGGTGAGAGGTGGGCAGCACAAAATGGAGGGTGGGAGGAGAGGGAGGAAGTGAATGAATGAACTGAATGTATGGTAGACCCACGCTGGGAACGGGGGCGGGGTTCGAGGCGTCCCCCCCGCCCGCCCCCCCCCCCGGTTGGAGGGACGAGGGGAGGATTGGCCAGAACGGCGGGGGTGGGCGGCGGGGGCAAGGATGGGCTCGGCTCTGCGCTCACCTGAGTGCACGGGGTGTGGACGCCCTCTATGTCGTCGTGGGAGGGAGGCCGGCCGTGTGCGTGCGCGTACCCCGCGCGCATCCGTGCCCCTCCTGTCCCCGTCCCCAGGGGATGGCCTTCACCCTCGGAGAGCGGCTGCAGCTGGGGATCCACGGCCTGCTCCCGCCCTGCTTCCTCAGCCAGGACGTCCAGCTTCTCCGCGTCATGAGATACTACGAGAGACAGCCCTCCGACCTGGACAAGTACGCGGGGAACGCCGGAACGTCTGGAGGGGGGCCCGCTCCCTAGTTCCTCTCCTCTCCCGGGAGGTTTTCCTTGCCTTCCGCGGAGGACGCTTGCTCCTTCACTCTCAGAGTGCCCCATCAGGCAGCCCTGGAACCCAGCTCTCTCTGGACGGCCCTGCAATCAGCCGCGTGATAACTGGGGTGTCTCTTGAGGGTTTACAAGGTGCTGAGCGTTGGGGTGGAAACAATATAGGATCGGATGTAGTCCCGGTCCCGCGCGGAGCTCACAGTTTAAGGGGGGGAAGGAGAACAGGTACGCACTCCCCGTTTTCACAGATGAGGAGAGCGGGGTCAGAGAGAACTTAAAGTGACTTGTCCGAGGTCACGCAGCAAGCACGCGGAAGCGGTGGGATTAGAGCCTGGGGTCTCCTGCCTCCCGGACCCATGTTCTTTCCACTAGGCCACACTGAATCTCAACCCTTCCAATGGGACCCTGACCCTAAGCCCAGCGAGAGACCTCCAGAAAAGCCTTCCTTCCCTCTCCCTCAAGAGTCACGATAATAGGGACCCACCTCACCGAGAAGCCTAATTTCCCCCTGGAACCACGACCGACGCCCCCGGCCCTCAGGGAGCACCTGGCTTAGGCCAGAAAACGTAGACTTCTGTCCAGCCTAGGGCAAATACACGTACAGCGAAGGAGGGTGGGACGGGGTCCTCCAGAGAGAACATCCTTCCCGAGTCTCTGGGAAGACTTCCCGGAGGAGTTGCCCCCGAGCCGAGTTCCTAGAGCCTGTCGGGTAGGTGCGGAAGCATCGAAGGATCGGTGAGAGGGGGGCGGCCCTGAGGCCCCAGATGTGTGATTTGGCCCAACGCCCGCCAAAGAGCCGAGGCGGGTTCTGGCGAGGTAACCCGAGCGGGGTCCTCGGGGCCGGGGTCCCGGAAGGCCCCCAACCCGGGGATGCCCGTCACCGAGTCCCTTCTCCTTCCCTACCAAAGGTACATCATCCTCATGACCCTCCAGGATAGGAACGAGAAGCTCTTCTACCGGGTGCTCACGTCCGACGTGGAGAAGTTCATGCCCATCGTCTACACCCCCACGGTGGGCCAGGCATGCCAGCAGTACGGACTGACCTTCCGTCGTCCACGGTGAGTAGGCCCGGCGCGGGGCGGAGCCCGTGGGGTCGGGCCGGGGCCTGACCGACGAAAAGATGCGCTCCCTCATCCGTGAGGCCTTGCAGATTCGTTCCCACGGGAAACTGTCCAGAGTGAAAGGGTCAAGAGGGATTTCTGTGAATTCGTGGGTGAACGGTCCCTCATGGATGGACCGGGAGAGCCAGGGAAAGAGGGGGGAATAGCTGGTGTTGTCGGATGGTCCGTCTTTAACCGTGAGGGCGGGCGGGTGCCCGGGGGGCGACCGGCACACGGTTCCTTCCGTATCCTAGTGCCCTTGTGACAGGAGGAGTCCTGGGCCGGATGGAGCCTTCATCTGACCCAGCGCCGGCACCGCTTATGGCCCGCCGGAGCCAAATCAGCCGTGAGAAGTCGGTTCCGGGGTGTCGGCTGAATCGTGCCAGGGGAAGCGGAAGCGGGTCGGGGTGCCGAGAACGCCTTGGGCACCCTCCTTCTGAGCCGCTCCCCCAGCTCCGGGCCACTGGGGGATGCGGAAAGGGGTGGAACAATCAGGAGAGTAGCTTGGGCCGAGGCGGGGGTCCGCCTTGGTATAATCCCAGTTACACAGCAGTTTTGACCCGATCTGCCCCATACCGGGAGCCAGGGAATCGTTTCTGAATCGTCTCCCTCTCCCTGTTTCTTGCGGTCTTTGGCTGACCAGCCCATGAGTAATATTGTGTTGGATACCAAGGGCCCAGATTCCGCTGACTCAAAGCCAGTGTTCCTCCTCTGACCTTCTTCAGACTGTCTTCCAGTGGGAGTGAAGAAAAACCTTGGCATCTGTTGGTTTGCTTTTCAAAGGAGAGCCAAAGCTTCGGTTTCTGGGGGTTCTTGTGCATTTGGATTTCTGCGTTCTTCAGCGCCGATCCCCAAACTCAGGAGCGAGGAAGCACTTCGGAGGACTCTGTCCAGTGTCTTTAATTGAAGCTGGTTTATCCAGGGTCTCTGCCCCATCAGTCTCTTGTTCCCGTGTAAAAACAGACAGGGCAGGGTGGACAGACTGGCATCAGAATCATCTGTCTTGCTTTCGGGCCGGGTCGATCGGTAAGCCTCAACTTTCAAAACGAGCTTTATGGGAACGTTGTGCTGTGTTCCTTCCCGCTTCGCCCGCCCAACCGTTCTGTTCCACTTGGGATCCTCTTCTTATTCCTCAGCAAAGCCACGATGCTTTCCTTTATAGGGCAGCTGAGAAAATCACCATCTCGTACCTCATAATGCCCTCCACATCTTAGGGCCGCTCTGGTCCTCCGGGGACACGAGTTGGCTGTCATTTGGACACGGTCAGCGTGCTGTGCCTGCAGCCCAGGGCTGATCCCACAGTTCCCCCGAAAAGTGTACCCGTCCATCCCCTGGCCCACCCCTTCCTCCCCCTCCCCATCCCCGCCATCTGAGCCCATCGCCAGCCTATCCCCAGCCAGATGCGAGGGAGCTGGAGAGGAGGAAACTCTGGCGCACAAACTGGTGTTCTAACCGGCCCCGCTTTCTCCTCCCTCCATCCCCGCCCTGCCCGCCCCGACCACCCGGTCTCCAGGGTGCTTGGAGGGCCGGCTGTTTGGACGAGATCGTCGCCGGCTCCAATTATGTTTTACATTCCTGCACAAAACCTGTTTTGGCCGTGCCCCTGGAAAACCTCTGTCAGCCAACCAGAGAGCACGAGACCCACGGTGGCTCAGTTTCCGGTTCAGGGGTCGAAGAAAGAACGATCTTTCTCAGCCCGTTGCCCTGCCCAGGCCCGTTTTTCAGAGGGAGGAGCCACAGCAGGAACGAATGCCCACAGCGGGAGCTCGGAAAGCAACGTGGTCCAGCCATTTGGTTCTGATCTCTCAGAGGGACCGGAAGCAGGCAGATTGGCAGGTTTCAAACTCACTTTTCGATCTGTAGAACTGTCTCTTCTACCGCCCCCTTTTCATCCTGACACGGTTTCTTCGGGACACCTGCGGGAGCGTCAGAGAAAGCATTTTATAGCTCCCGCACCCAAAAAAGGGTTCTGTTGGTGACCCAGTACCCAGGGGCGTCGTGGAATTCGGCCACCTAGGCAGGTTGCTGCCCAGTGGAAGAAGGATAGGCAAGGAAGTGGAAAACCAATCAATCAATGGTATTGACTGAGTGCTTACTCTGCAGAGCGCTGCGCTAAGCTCTCGGGAGAGAACAATACAAAAGTTAGCAGAGTTCCCTACCCACAACAAACTTACCGCTCGCCAGCTGTGTGACTGTGGGCAAGGCACTTCACCTCTCTGTGCCTCAGTCATCTCTTCTGTAAAATAGGGATTAAAAACCGCGAGCCCCACGTGGGACAATCCGATCACCTTGTATCCCCCCAGCGCTTAGAACGGTGCTTTGCACATAGTAAGCGCTTAACAGATACCACCATTGTTATTATTACAGTCTAGAAGGATAGAAACGATCAGATTGGACACAGTCCCTGGGCCGCATGGGGCTCGCAGTCTTAAGAGGGAGCAAGAATGGGTATGTTATCCCCATTCTATAGAGGAAGAAACTGAGGCACAGAAAAGTTAAGAGAGTTGCCCGAGGTCCCAGAAGGAGGCGATTGGTGGAGCTGGGACTAGAACCTGGGTTTCCTGATTCCCAATCTCATGTTCTTTCAGCTAGGCCATGCTGCCTTGCCTTCCCGAAGGGCAAAAACTTTAGAGATCAACAAAACTTTACATGAACACCGCATCGACTTACAAACCAGATCAAGAGGGTTAATCGGTAGGGTCGGAGAAGCAGCGTGGTCTAGTGGATAGAGCCCGGGCCTGGGAGTCAGAAGGCTTGGGTTCCATTTCCGGCTCTGCCACTCATCTACTGGTGTGACCTTGGGAAAATCACTTCACTTCTCTGTACCTCAGTTACCTCATCCCTAAAATGAGGATTAAGACTGTGAGCCCTATGTGGGACAGGGACTAATCTAATATCTTGGGTCTACCTCAGTGCTTGATTCAGCGCTTGGAGCACAGTAAACAAATAACAAATATCATTAAAAAAGAAAGAATATTTTCCAAGTGGCAAATCAGGAGCACCAACAATGAGAACCTGGAATGCAATCGGACCACTCGGTCACCTTTGCCCTCTCTCCATTTTTCCTTCCCTCTCTTCCTCTCCCCTTTCTCTACGAAGGAACGGGCTCCCATCCGCACACTCTACCAGGATAATCTATGTGGTTGAGAGGGAGGGAGTCCCGACATATCTTAATTGTGGAGATAGATGAACCTCATTATCTGGAACAGGATGGGCTGGGCTAGGCTTCCTCTACCCAAAGGCGTATTTCCCCATCGTTTAAACAAAGTCATCTTTTGTTTCTTTTCTTTCATCCGACTCTGCCCTAATTTGTTTTGCGTCTCCGAGGATCCCCGCTGGGCCGCTCAAAAGAGAAGGGGTGGGATCCAGAAGAATTTCCTTACTCTGAGAAGGAAACGGGTCCACTGAGGCACTGGTGTGTTTCTTCAGAGGGTCTTGATTTCCCATTAACCCCTGGGCTGTCCTAGAGATAAGCAGAGAGCCCTGAGGACAAGGGTCGGGGAGGGAAACGAGTGGGGTTCCATTTCGAACCCCTGCTCGTCGATGGACACGGCCTTGAAACCGGGAGGCTAGGGTTCGGGGGCAGTACGGTCAAATCAGTCAGTCGTATTTATTGAGCGCTTACTGTGTGCAGAGCGCTGTACTCAGCACTTGGGAGAGGACAACAGAACAGTATAACGGACACATTCCCCGCCCACGGTGAGCTTACAGCCTAGAGGGGGAGACAGACGTTAATATAAATAAATAAAATTACAGATATGTACGTGAGTGCTTCGGGCCTGACATGGAGTAAGAATAAAGGGAGACAGAGCGACACGGAAGGGAGAAGGAGAAGAGTAAATGAGGGTTCAATCAGGGAAGGCCTCTTGGAGGAGATGTGCCTTTGAGGGATAAGGCTCTGGAGGTGGGGAGAGTCTTAGGTTTGAGGGGGGAGGGCGTTCCGAGTCAGAGGCGGGACGTGGGCGAGAGGTCACGAGGTCGAGGTACATTGAGAAGGTTGGCGTGAGAGGAGTGAAGTGAGCGGGCTGGGTTGTAGTAGGAGAGGAGCGCGGTGAGATAGGAGGGGCGGAGGGGATCGAGGGCTTTAAAGATAACGGTGAGGAGTTTCCCGTCAGCCGTTTCTCCGCCTCTCTTGACATTGGCCAAGGCTGGCCCCACAGGGTAAGCCAGCGAACCTGAAGCCTCTGGGCACACAGTGCCGGTGGGAGGGAGGCCGGTGTTCGAAAATTATGAAGTGACCCGTCTACCCCCATCTTGGGTGGGCAGTAGAGTGTGGGTCCTGAGAGGACACAGAGAGGAGGATGCAGTGACTGCAGCAAGGGGAGAGAGTACCCCAGGTGCCCCCAGAGACATGGGCAGACTTCTTTTTCACACTGCACACCCAGCGTGAGGCGTGTAGCCTGACGTAATGACGTGGTAGAAATGAAGAGGGCAGTAAGTTTTTCCCGCCAGTTCCTGGCTCTTGTGGGGTTAATTGTGTGCAATTGAATTGTATTTGCCCTCTCTGCTTTCTGGCACTGTCTCAATCGCTAACTCTGTCCCTCTGTCTCACCCTCTTGCTCGCACTGACCATCAGTCTCTCTATCTCTCACGCTTTGTTCCTCAGTCTCTCACTGTCCCTTCCTTGATCTCTCTCTCATCTCTACCCCTTCGGTGTCTCTCCCGCTGTGCCCGTCCCTCAGTCTCTCTCCCTATTTCTGTCCCTCTGACTCCATCTTTTTTCAATAATTCCATCCCTCTTTCTCGGTCGCGTTCTGAAGATTACCTCCGCCCGTGTAACCGGGACCGTAAGAGGTGTGGAACCAGCAGAATAGTTTAAAATTCATTTGAACGCAGCTATGGCGCTTGCTGTAAAAAAAACAATAGAATTCAGAATTCAGAATGATCTCGTGAAATTGGAAAGGATCCCTGGCACTCGTCAGCACTGGCGAGGAGACTATTTCAGGCTCGTATCGGGATGTCTTGTCATAGTAATAATGATAATGTTGGTATTTGTTAAGCGCTTACTATGTGCCGAGCGCTGTTCTAAGCGCTGGGGTAGATACAGGGTAATCAGGTTGGCCCACGTGAGGCTCACAGTTAATCCCCATTTTACAGATGAGGGAACCGAGGCACAGAGAAGTTAAGTGACCTGCCCACAGTCACACAGCTGACAAGGGGCAGAGCCGGCATTCGAACTCATGTCACCCCGCTTCGTAAATCTCAGCGAAGCTTCCGATCTAAAAAAGGATCCGCCTCGCACGATCGACAGCTCTGCACGGATACAGATGTCTCCCTGGCCTCATTTCACAGGCTCATAAATCAAACCAGGTTCCGCTGTGGCGTCCTCTCGCTGGAGATTCTCCCCGTTGCGCGGGAGGTCTTACCTGAGATCCCGGCTAAGGCAGAGGGTGGGGTTGAGAAGCTCTCGTGGACCGGTCTGTTCTGGGCTGGGTAGACATCCTGGGCCTTTCTCCTGGGGGCCGGTCTTGAGGGGGCATCCTCTCTACTCCCTGGCGGCGTCTCCAGGGATTGAGAAGCAGCATGGCCTAGTGGATAGAACACAGGCCTGGCGGTCATAAAGACCAATCCTGGCTCTGCCGCTCAATAATAATAATAATATTGGTATTTGTTAAATGCTTACCCTGTGCCAAGCACTGGGGTAGATACGAGTTGATCAGGTTAGACACAGTCCCTGTCCCACATTGGACTCACACTCTTGATCCCCATCTTTTAGCAGAAGCAGCAGAGAAGCTGGTATTCGTTAAGTGCTTACCCTGTGCCGAGCACTGGGGTAGATACAGGTTGATCAGGTTAGACACAGTCCCTGTCCCACATTGGACTCACACTCTTAAATCCCCATTTTTATCAGAAGCAGAAGAGAAGCAGCGTGGCTCAGTGGAAAGAGCCCGGGCTTGGGAGTCAGAGGTCATGGCTTCGAATCCCGGCTCCGCCTCTTGTCAGCTGTGTGACGGTGGGCCAGTCGCTTAACTTCTCTGTGCCTCAGTTCCCTCATCTGTAAAATGGGGCTTAAGACCGTGAGCCTCACGTGGGACAGCCTGATCACCCTGCATCTCCCCGGCGCTTAGAACAGTGCTCTAAAAAAAAAAAAAAAAAAATTGGTATTTGTTAAGCGCTTACTATGTGCCGAGCACTGTTCTAAGCGCTGGGGTAGACACAGGGGAATCAGGTTGTCCCACGTGGGGCTCACAGGCTTCATCCTCATTTTACAGATGAGGGAACTGAGGCACAGAGAAGTGAAGTGACTTGCCCACAGTCACACAACTGACAAGTGGCAGAGCTGGGATTCGAACTCATGAGCCCTGACTCCAAAGCCCATGCTCTTTCCACTGCACATAGTAAGCGCTTAACGAATGCCAACATTATTATTGTTATGATCAGATGAGGTAACTGAGGCCCAGAGATGGTAAATGACTTGCCCGAGGCGGAGCCAGGATTAGAATCCATGACCTTCCGAGTCCCAGGCCCGGGCTCTATCGGCTACCCCACGTTGCTTCTCACACACCTTTGTCTGCTGTGTGACCCTGGGCCAGTCGTTTAACTTCCCTAAGTTACCTCACCCGTAAAATGGGGATTAAGACTGTGAGAGCCCCGTGTGGGACATGGACTGTGTCCAACCCGATTAGCTGGCGTCTTCCCCAGCGCTTAGTACGGTGCCTGGCACGTAGTAACTGTTTAATAAATACCATTAGAAACAAATGAACGACTGGGCCATTCGCCCTGGGACGTCTCCCCACACGTACTGGATCCCGCATCTTTTCCGTCTGGGCCGGCCGGGTGCGCCGTGTTTTGGTGAACCCTATTGACATTCGTGGACTCCGCCAGAGAAGCGCCTGCTCCCCGGCACCCGCGTGCACCCGGGCACCCGCCCGCCCCTACTCCCCGGGGTCGGTCTCCATTCCCCTCTGAGCTGATGCATCCGCCTTCCCGTGCTCCCCTCCCTTCGGTAGGTGCAAGAGAATGAAGGACTGGGGCAGAATGATTTCCGAAATGTGGCCTGTGTCTGGGAGGACCGGCCATGAGATAAGTTATGCCGTAGGTCAAGCGTTGACTTTTTACAGTTCTGAAAGATCAAGGGAAGTTTATGCTTGTAAGTGGCCCTATTAAAACATTTTCTCCCGGGGTACTTAGACTCCTCTCGCATTTGTTTTCCCTCCTCAGGGTCCCCGATGTTTAAACATATGCTTGGGCGGTGAACTTTTGCCCTCTTTGGAAATCGCAGCCCCGCCTCCCTTATTAAATTCTGGCTTTCATGACTAATACGGGATGATAGCTTTAGAAATGTTTATATGGCTAATTAGAGGGGTCATTTTCTTCCCCCTGCAAATTGTTTCGACACAAAAGCTCCCAGGCCCCCTCCCCCCCCCCCGGTGAAATTTTCTCTCGAGTCTTGATATAAAGTGGGGTGGGACTTCTCGCACTTTGCGCATGCCCTGGGTTGGGCGGATTTTTTCCTCCATTTTGGCTGCTTTTTAGGAGTAGAAGTGATGAAGTGATGACATTGACTGAGCACCCACTAAGCGCCGGAAAGAGTCCGACGGAATCCTTAGTCCCTCCCCCCGATCGACAAGGAGCTCGCACCCCTATACGGGAGCCAAAAAACTCATCGAGATCCAGAGTTGGCTAGAAAACTGGATGGCCGTTTGCCTCGAGGCCTGAAGGGCGACTCTGCCTCCCTGGTACCACTGGTAACCCAGCCCGGGCTTCCCAAATCCTCGAACGCAAAATAGCCGTGGCTTCCTCTCCTGTCCTGGCCTGAATCATTAAAAATGGAGACGATTCATGCTTCTACTTTGCTAAGAGTGGGGCATCCAGTTTACTTTTCTTGGGGTCTAGTTCGGACTTCTTATTTACTCAGAGTTCCCTTCCAAAAAACAGTCGACCACAGGCCTGAGCTAATTCAAGTCATTACATTTAAGACGGTGAGCTCCATGTGGGACGGGGACTGCGTCCAGCCTGATTCGTTTATATCTACCCCCGTGCTTAATACAGTGCTTGGCATATAGTACGTGCTTACTAAATACCGCGGTTATTGTTATCAAAACCCCTCGAGACAATGGAAATAGAAGAAGGAATGGGAGGGGAAGAGGAGGGAGAGAGGAGGAGATTTTCAAGCCCTGAACGTTGTTTGCAGAAAACAGAGAGTAACACATGGGAATAGTCAGGGAGATAGCAGAGTTGAAGAATGTTTCGGAGAAGTAAATAACTCTTTTTTGTAACCGCCTCCCCGGACCCACGTTTCTTCCTGAAAATTTTTAAGCAACAGTTGAAATCTCACTGTCTAGACTTTATATCCTTCCTCAGAGAAAATGCCAGTCTTCTGTTAGATCTGATCTGCTGGCCTGGCTCTGTTAGCCCTTGTTGATTTCAGCTGAAATATCCATCCTCCCTAGACCTCCATTTCTCACGACTGTACATTCTCAGGCTGGCAAACAGGATGCTTAGAGGGGAGAAGAGCTCTCCACAACCCTTCCACCGAAAACTGCTTCTCAACAAATGCTCTGTTTTTCCCCTTCTCCGCTCCTGCAGGAATTTGAGGGCTAATCTGTCTCCTCTGGTTGTGGCAGAGCCTGGGAGAAACGTTCCTTTCCTTCTTGAATTTTATCCCGAATATCTTGGATCTGCTAAACAGCTTCTCCTGTTACCCCGAAAAATGATGTGGTATTTGAAAAAGCTGACCAAATGCCACTCTTCTCGATTTTAGCCTCTTCGGACGGTCTTGTGGCATTCCTCTGGCTCCTTCCAGGGAGCGCAGTCGTTATCTGATTAAGTCTCTTCACATCCCGAGGGGAAATCCAGAAAGTTTCTCCATTTCTCATCTGGGGAAACACATCAAAAAATTAGCCAGTGGGTAGCTTTCCCGAGCCCCCGGGGCCGGCAGCATTGAGAACTGGAAATCCATCGGTCAGTCAGTCGTATTTACCGAGCACTTACTGTGCACTGTGCTCGGGAAAGTACAATATAACAGTGTAACGGACACATTCCCTCTCGCAACGAGCTTACAGTCGAAAGGGGAGCTTACGGTTTAGAGGCCCGCCCCCGCCCCCAGCCACCTCCTACCTCCAAATTTCAGCACTCCCACCGGTGCTCCCATTCCCAACTCCCACCAGCGAGGATTGGTGGCCGGAAAGGTTTGCCTCTGCCGTAGCAGAGGTAGTTAGGAGATTGAGTGCCCACTGGGGCAGAGGGGGCACACCGGGTTCACCTTTGGGAGTCCGGGGTCATGGGTTCGAATCCCGCTCTGCCACTCGTCAGCTGTGTGACTGCGGGCAAGTCACTTCACTTCTCTCCCTGCCTCGGTTACCTCGTCTGTAAAATGGGGATGAAGACTGTGGGCCTCACGTGGGACAACCTGATTATCCTGTATCTCCCCCAGCACTTAGAACAGTGCTCCGCACATAGTAAGTGCTTAACAAATACCAACATTATTATTATTATTATTATTACAAAAACAGGTTTACCGGCCCACAGAGTGACCTCACTGCTCAGCGGGTGATGCCAAAGCCCGGGAATCCTTAGAATCCCAGGGGACTAAATCCAGAGTGTCCGGTGGGGCGGTGGCCCCACCAGGGAGACGGGCGGCGTCCCCCGATGGGCCTTTGGCATCCCCGGGCCGCATCACCGGCCCGACTATTTGTGCCCGGAGCCTCGGATCCCAAGGCTCCGTCTGCTGTTCATTGGCAGAAATCCCTGGGCGGGAACCGTTCCAGAAGAGTCACAGAATCGGAGGACTGAGTCAGAATCCCCGGGCTCAACGGGTCATCTCGTCCCTCCCCCCCCGTCTCCAAACGGGGCTGGGCTTCTTCAAAATGAGGGGACGCTGCTTCGCCCCGCAAATGGAATCCGTTTTCCCCGACAGTTGAAGCCGCTAAAGCCATCGGCAGATTTGAGCGGAGTTAGGAGAAATTCAGGGAATGAGAGTCTGTAAATGGGAAAGTTCGGGGCTAAGAGGGAAGAGATAGATTTAAGTGGCGAGGATTTGTGCCCGGAAGGGTGGCAAGTGCTGTAGCAGTGGTAATTCTGAGATTGAGCACCCAGTGGGGGCAGAGCACTGTGCTAAGCACTAGAGCATCCATATTCAGTATATTTCTTCCAAGTTTCCTGGTGCCCCTATCAGCACAGATTCTTGGGCCGTGAGTAACTGGGCTTTGGATGGGACCCAGTGATAGCCTTGTGGAAAGGGTTGTGTCCAGCAAAGGCAGCATGGCCTAGTGGAAAGACCTGGAAGTCAGAGGACCTGGGTTCTAATCCTGGCTCTACCACTCGTCTGCTGTATTAACTTGGGCAAGTCACTTAACTTCTCTGTGCCTCAGTTCCCTCATCTGTAAAACGGCGATTAAGACTGTAAGCCACACGTGGGACGGGAACTTTATCCAACCTGATCAGTTTGTATCTCCCTCTGTGCTTACTACAGTGCCTGGCACATAATAAGTGCTTAAGGAATACCATTAAAAAAAAAATTGTTTCATCCTGCTCCCGCTGCTGGTCCCAATGTCTAACCGCTCTTCTAGCCGGACGTCTAGCCTCAAGCCCTCTTGCTGCAATTCAAGTCCGTTTCTTTCGGTTCTGTTCCGAGTGGACGTGGAAACCGTTCCCTCTTTCAAGTCCTTGAGATCCACCTAGTCAGTCTCCCCTTGGATAAATTCGCCGGGAACCTTAGTGGTCCCGAAAATTCAAAGTCGGGAAGGAACAAGACTTCTCCAGCGGTACTTCATTCTTCCAATTTTATTGCCCGGCCTCGTTTCGGGTGGAAAGGATCCAGATCCCTGTATTCCGAGAGCTAAATAAATTAGATGGGTGCGACGTGAGGAAAAATTGTAAAAAATACCACAGAACCGTCTGGTAGGCCAGGGAAGGGAAGAAAGTAGCATCGAGTAGCCCAAGGAAGCACTAACCGCACTAAGACACGGTCGATGAGGTTGGAACACCAAACCTGTGGTTTCTAATCAATTTGAACTGGATTTGAACTTCGTGTTCCTCCTCCTCTCTCCCTCTTTCTCTTCTTCCCTGAGTCGCTCCCTTTCTCCCTCCGTCTCTGATCCCCCAGGAAGGAAACTGGCTTGAAGGTGATTACGCTGGATCCCGTGGCAAATTGTCAGTGCTTTATTTTCTGGAGGGTAGTAAATAGTTAATATCGTCCCGCTCGTGCCCACTCCCCCCGCCCCCACACACACCCCCATGCCCTTTCACTATGTTGTTTACGCACTCCAAGGGTCCTGTGGGTTAAAAATAGCCACTCCCTGTAGGTTGAGTTTTTTTCTAATGACACATTGCATTTGGGGCAAAAATGTGCGGAATGGCAGGGGTTGACAGCGAGTCTTTGTTGCGCTGGGGATTGGGAATGGCTCACGGACCATCTCCAGTCTAGCCCCGGCGACTCGCCCCAGGTCACTGACCTTTCTTAATTAACTTTCTTTTCTGAACGGGTGCCCACTAGGCTAAATGAGAATTGCCTGCCGGCCCTTCTCCCTTCTATAATCCGACCGATTGTCTGAACCGTGGACCGAGGCAGAAGGGACAGCCGCCCCCTGGAGCTCTGGAACCCCCCTGCCCGAAGGAAACCTGTCCTTGGTTTCCCGCTCCTCCTTGGGAAACCCTCTTCTAAAACGCCCTTCTGCTGGCGATGTGGATCCCCAGGACGCTGGGAGGTGGGACCTCTCACCTTGCGCTGCTCCTTCTGAGCTCCTGGAGTCCCGACAGAGGGCACATAAGTGTTTAGAAATGAAAACCTCCTCAATCCCACCTTGTCTGGGTTTTCTTTCCCCGGAACGGATGTCAGGGAAGGTCCTTTCGGGGGTAGGGAGGCAGTGACCATTGATGAAACATCGCAGGAAGATTCCTGGAGAATCCCGCCTCTCCACGGTTGGCATGTCAGTGGTTTGAGTTCCTCAAGGGTCAGTTCTTGGCCCTCTTCTGTTCTCCATTTACACTCACTCCCTCGGTGAACTCATCCGCTCTCACGGCTTTGACTACCATCTCTACGCAGATGACACGCAGATCTACATCTCCGCCCCTGTCCTCTCCCCCTCCCTTCAGGCTCGCATCTCCTCCCGCCTCCGGGACGTCTCCACCTGGATGTCGGCCCGCCACCTAAAACTCAACATGAGCAAGACTGAGCTCCTCATCTTCCCTCCCAAGCCCGGTCCGCTCCCAGACTTCTCCATCACCGTGGATGGCACGACCATCCTTCCCGTCCCGCAGGCCCGCAATCTCGGTGTCATCCTTGACTCGTCCCTCTCGTTCACCCCACACATCCTATCCGTTACCGAGACCTGCCGGTTTCACCTCTACGATATCGCCAAGATCCGCCCTTTCCTCTCCACCCAAACGGCTACCTTACTATTACGGGCCCTCGTTATATCCCGGCTAGACTACTGTGTCGGCCTTCTCTCTGACCTCCCTTCCTCCTCTCTCGCCCCGCTCCGGTCTATTCTTCACTCCGCTGCCCGGCTCATCTTCCCGCAGAAACGATCTGGGCATGTCACTCCCCTTCTTAAACAACTCCAGTGGTTGCCTATCGACCTCCGCTCCAAACAAAAACTCCTCACTCTAGGCTTCGAGGCTCTCCATCACCTTGCCCCTTCCTACCTCTCCTCCCTTCTCTCTTTCTACCGCCCACCCCGCACGCTCCGCTCCTCTGCCGCCCACCTCCTCGCCGTCCCTCGGTCTCGCCTATCCCGCCGTCGACCCCTGGGTCACGTCCTCCCGCGGTCCCGGAACGCCCTCCCTCCTCACCTCCGCCAAACTGATTCTCTTTCCCTCTTCAAAACCTTACTTAAAAATCACCTCCTCCAAGAGGCCTTCCCAGACTGAGCTCCTCTTCCCCCTCTACTCCCTCTGCCATCCCCCCTTTACCTCTCCGCAGCTAAAGCCTCATTTTCCCCTTTTCCCTCTGCTCCTCCACCTCCCCCTTCCCATCCCCACAGCACCGTTCTCGTCCGCTCGACTGTATATATTTTCGTTACCCTATTTATTTTGTTAATGAATTGTACATCGCCTTGATTCTATTTAGTTGCCATCGGTTTTTACGAGATGTTCTTCCCCTTGACGCTGTTTAGTGCCATTGTTCTCGTCTGTCCGTCTCCCCCGATTAGACCGTAAGCCCGTCAAACGGCAGGGACTGTCTCTATCTGTTGCCGACTTGTTCATCCCAAGCGCTTAGTACAGTGCTCTGCACATAGTAAGCGCTCAATAAATACTATTGAATGAATGAATGAATGAATGAATGAATGGTTTGTTCACAGGACCGATGTTGGAAAGTCACTTGACTTCTCTGGGCCTCAGTTACCTCGTCTGCAAAATGGGGATTAAGACTGGGAGCTCCACTTGGGACATGGACAATGTCCAAACTGATTAGGCTGTGTCTACTGCAGCGCTTAATATAGTGCCAGGCGCGTAGTAAGTGCTTAATAATTGCCATTAAAAAACAAAAATAGAGGAAGTTAATTAGTCCCTTTACTTGTAAGCTACCTGATCCTGAGAGGAACAACGATCACGACAGCAAAGTGGATTTATCAACCGGACCCAAATTGTGCTCACAGGAATGAGACTCATCTTGTCCTCCCAGCCATCCCCGGGAGCCGGGAAAGGACAGGTGATTTTAGTCCCGGTCTGCGAAAGAGCAAACTGAGGCCCGGAGAGGTTAAGTGACTTGCCAGAGGTCACCTAGCAGGTCCCTGGCGTCGTCAGGCTGGAGCCCGGGAGCCGGGTCTCCTGGCTTCAGCATGTCATTCTGCCCCACTCATCAGAACCGTCGCCAGCCACTCCCACCGGCACGGATAGAGCCCTCACTTCCCCCACTTCCCGCGAAAAGGGATAATAACGGGTGGAATTTACCAAACGCTCCCTAAGGGCCCGACACTCTGTCCGGTAAATGGTGACCAGATCGGACGCGGTCCCTGCCTCACTCGGGTGTCCTTCTCAAGGAGGAGGGAGAGCAGATTTCATACCTTCATTTTATAGATGAGGAAATCGAGGCCGGAGGTTAAGTGACTCTACCAAGGTCACACAGCAGGTTAGAGGCGAAACCGGGGCTAGACCCCGGACCTTCTGACTCCCCGTCCCGTACTTTTTTCCGTTAGACCAGACTGTCACCCTTTCCCTCTCCCCCGTCTTCTCCTGTGCTCTCAATCTCTCTCCCTCTTTCTCTTCCTCTCTCTTTCTCTCTCTCTTCCCCCACCTTCTCTCTCCCGGGCCCCTGGGATGTCTCTTCTGGAGAGGAGGCCAAACCCCAGGTGTGACCCTGCTCGGGCTCCTAGGAAGGTGAGGGGTGAGAGGCCAGACGGAACAGAGAGGGGAGGTGTTTCCAGACTGGGTGGAGCAGGAATGGCAGAGAGAGAGGGGGAGGACAAGGTCACTCCAGCGTCCAGGTGAAAGGTGCCGATTTGAGAGAGAGGGTGTGTCTTTTCCCCAGGGGACTCTTTATCACCATCCATGACAAAGGCCACATCGCCACGATGCTGAACTCCTGGCCCGAAGACAATATTAAGGTAAGAGTCGTGTCTTCCTGTCCTTCCGGTGATGGCTGACCAGTAATCAACCGAGAGAGAATTCGTCGAGTGTTTACTGGGTGCGGAGCGCTGTACTAAGCTCTCGGGAGGGTTGGTGGACACGATCCCTGCCCCCGAGGAGTTTACAGTCTAATAGGGAAGACAGAATCTAAAATCATTTTTACAGACACCAGGAAGAAGGAAGAGTGGCTCTGTAGATGAGTGAGTGCTCAAGTAGCAGAAGAGAGTGGAGGCATGAGAGAAAATCAGTGAGGTAGCAATTCCTGGAAATCTGCGGGGGAGGAAGGATGGGGAGACCCTAGCTTCCCATCCTCTTCACTAACAACAATGACAATAATAATAATGACGGTGGTATTTAAGTGTTTACTGTGTGTTAAGCACTGGGGGGAGATTCACTCTAAGCAGATCAGACACAGTCCCCGTCCCACACAGGGCTCCCAGTCTAAGGAGGAAGGAGAACAGAGAGTGGAAACTGAGATTTTACAGATGTGGAAATTGAGGCCCAGAGAGGTTAAATGACTTACCCGAGGCCACAGAGCAGGCCGGTGGCAGAGCCGAGATTAGAGACCAGGTCTTCAAAGGCCTCTGGGGAATTTTGTTTGGTGACATTAGAGGAGAGGTCTTTTGACTGGGCTAGCTCTGGGGATGCTGTAGGTGTCCTTTTTAGCTGGAGAGCCAAACGAATAAGTGAATCAGAACAGAGACCCGCACGGATATGCACATGCGCGGGGATACATAGACACGCACACCCAGCGTGTAAAAAAGTGAGATCGGGTACGAACTGTGGCATTCCCCTGCTCTCCGTGACAGACCCTGCTTAGCGATTCACGGCGAGAGGGCTGAGGCACGGCGCTGTCCTTCTTAGCTGGTTAGGGGACAGCCGTGCCACTTGGAAGAAAAGCACTCGTGGAAAAAAAGCACTCGGGGCGAACGTCAGCCCTCCCGAGCCGGGTCTCTCCAAGTACCTGAAGTGCAGATTAAAGGGGTCAGAAAATCTCCTCAAATGAGAAAACGGTGGTCTTGTGGCTCCCTGAAAAGATTTTAATGAAGGCCCTGGGGACCAGAGTCTTAGCCAGGAAGCCCTCCTGCTGAGAGGCCTCTCCCCTTCCTTCCTCAACAACCGAGTGGGTAGAATAATAATAATAATAATGTTGGTATTTGTTAAGCGCTTACTATGTGCAGAGCACTGTTCTAAGCGCTGGGGTAGACACAAGGGAATCAGGTCGCCCCACGTGGGGCTCACAGTCTTCATCCCCATTTTACAGATGAGGTAACTGAGGCCCAGAGAAGTTAAGTGGCTCGCCCACAGTCACCCAGCTGACAAGTGGCAGAGCCGGGAGTCGAACCCATGACCTCCGACTCCGTAGCCCAGGCTCTTTCCACTGAGCCACGCTGCTTCCCCTATGTAAACGAAGCCAAGAGTAATACCAGATGCTAACAAAAGATATATCGATCCATTTTGTGGTAAGTTCTTTGTAGACCGGAAGTGTGTGTTTTGCATCTGTTGGACTCTCCCAAGTGCTTAGCACAGTGCTCTGCGTTCAGAAGCTCAGTATGGACACTTGATTGATTGAATACCGAGAATCGGGTTGTAGGATCCTTAAGGACAGGGGTCACGTCTACCCCTTCTGTTGTACTCTGTCAAGTGCATAGTTAGCGTCGTGCCCCGCACACGGTAGGGGCTCAACGAATGCTCGATTCGCTGAACCCTGGGCGTTAGAAAGCAGTTCTGTGGGATCGGGGTCAAACAGGGTCCCCTTCCGCCCCAGAGACAAGGGAGCCAGGACAGTAAATTGGAGCCTGGGGGTTGCCAGGAGTGTTTCGTGGAGATTTCGCTTCTCAGCCTCGATCTCACGGCCCTCCATCTTGTCCTCCTCTGGGGACCGAATCGACGCCCTTAGGCCTGCTGTCCCTCGGGGCCCCATCTCTCCCTACCTAAAGTGCCCTGTTAAAAACTCCCCTCCCCCAGGAGGCGTTTCCGGATTGGTCCCCCCGGGGTGTGGTGGGCGGGGAGGGCGACGGATACCGTACCTGACTCAACGTGGTGGCTGTTGGTTTCCATCCAGGCGGTGGTGGTGACGGACGGGGAGCGGATCTTGGGCCTGGGGGACCTGGGGAGCTACGGCATGGGCATTCCGGTGGGAAAGCTGGCCTTGTACTCGGCCTGCGGTGGCATCAACCCGCAGCACTGCCTCCCCGTCCTCTTGGACGTGGGCACCGACAACCAGGTGAGACTCCCGCCCCCATTCCAACTTCCGGCCGGGCTTGAAGGGCAGCGCCTTGACCGGGAGTCCCGAGGGGAAATAGGGGAGGCGGCGGGCCCCGCTGGAAAGAGCACGGGGCCAAGAGTCAGGAGACCCGGGTGCTAATCCCAGCTTGGCCGCTGGCCCTCTTGGTGACCTTGGGCCAGTCGCCTCACCTCACCTCCCCGGGTCTCATTTCCCTCTCGGTAAAATGGAGATAAAATGCCGGTTCTCCCTTCCTCTCAGACTGTGAGTCCCGTTCAGACAAGGCCCGTTTCTGATCTGATTATCCTGCATCTGCCCCGGCACTCAGAACGGCGGTTGGCACAGTAAGCTCTCAGTCGGCGCCATTTTAAAAGCAGAGGGGTCGGGGAATGCCATCCCAAGCCGAAAAGAGAGAGGTCTGGGAGCCCCTCTTTGCCGGCTGGGGTCTCCAGGGGCCATTTCTGCTCTCTGATTCCAAAATGAAAGGGGGGGATCTGGTGGGGAAGCAGGAGGGCAAGTGTTCCCCCACCCCTCACCTCTCAGCACAGCTCCCCGTGCCCGCCGTTCACCTCTGACTCTGTCACCAAGGGCAGAAATGGCATCTGGGGGCTGTTGATGGTGGGGAGGTGTGAGGGATTCTGTTTCTACTTTTCTTTAATGCAGTTGTTGGCAAAGGGTCTGTTGACTCCGCTTCCCCAGGGACAAAGCCAGAAGCCTAGAATAGAGGGCGAGCAGGGGAATGCAGGCCCCCCCCCCCCCCCCCCCCCCCGCGGCCTGGGCCTGGACGGGGTCAGTGGAGAACTCCCCGATCTCTTGCCCTGTTCTCTCCATCACAGGGAGAGGTGGCTGGAAACCTGAACCCCTGAGATGGGAAGGGGCGGGGAGGAGAGCAGGAGGGGTGGGAGTGAAGCCACAGAAGCGGGAGAAGGAAAGGACGTCAGAAGGGATAAAATCGGTACAGTGGTTGTTAACGAACCTCCTGCAGGAGAAGAGGTTTCCCCCGAGCCAAAGGAAAATCCCCTCTGTTTCCTGTTGAAGGAAAACACCTGGGCTTGTTCCAAACCGGGAGTCGCGCTCACCTGGAACCGGGGACGGGTTCAAAGAGAAAACCCAGCTGGCGCCAACAGGGACCCCCACGGAGGAGGGGGCGTCCCCTCCGTCACCCTCTGACTCAGAGGGGAAGGGAGCCGGGGTCCCAGTGACTCACGCTGGTCTGAAAAATATCCGCGTCCGTCCCCTGCCCGCCGCCCCCTGTTCGGCCGTCATCAGCTTGTGGCTCTCTGCTCCGGCTTCCTGCAGATGAGAGGCAGCCATCTGGACCTCCCGGGCCGGGGGGGAGGCAGTGGGGAAGGGGACGGGGCGCCAGCAGGGAGGCCTCGTTTAACCGAGCCCTGCAAAATCCCAGGGGCGGCCTGGGAATTGGAAAGAGAACTTTGGGCCTAGGGGATGAGAACCAGGATGGAACTGGTTAGAATCTGTGGCGTCGTCCCCCCCGAGCCGGACCCGCCCCCGGAATTGGCAAGAGAGAAGGCCAATGAGGTGGCCTGGGTCTTCTGCCATTTCCCTACGTCAGGGAGGGCTAGTCGGGGACGGGCAGAGTCACCCCGGGATATCTGCCCTCGAGTCTGGGAACGCCCCGTGGGGAAAAGTGCATCCTCCACCCCAGCCCTGGCACCAAGCAGAGTTCTGTGGTAGTCTCCCTTTCACTCAGCCACAAGGAAGTTTAGGGCATTCTTCCCTCCAGTCGAGCACAAGAATTCTAGGGAAGAGGGAGACAAAGGGCGTCGTTTCGGGGGCACTGAGGAAGGAGAGCGTTGCAGGCAGGGGCAAGGCTTGCTAGAAAGGAGTAAAGAGCAAGAGGTGGGATGTAGCGGGAGAAGAGAACAGAGAGGAACAACCCACTGGTGGGGTCTGTCGGTTGAAAGGAACTTTGATTTTCTGCAACGCTGTTCAATAGTAAGTATTGAACACGGTGTGTGTTAAGGGCTCCCCACATCCCAAAGGTTGACACATTTTAAGATGTGTTTTCTCTCTCTCTCTCTATATATATATGTACATGTGTGTGCCTCTCTACGTGTGTGTCTCTCAGTGTCTCTTATAGTTATAATCGTGGTATAAGATCATCAGATTTGAGAACACTACCTGTCCCACACGGGACTCACAGTCAAAGATAGCGGTAGAATGGCTATTTTATCCCCATTTCGCAGATGAGGACACTGAGGTCCAGAGATATGAAGTGAATTGCCCAAGGCCTCGGAACAGGCAGGTGGCAGAGCTGGGATTTGAATCCAGGCCTCCTGACCCATGGTCCCTGGCTCTTCCCACTCAGCCATGCTGTCTCTCGCTCGATCTCACTGGTCTTCTCACTTTGTCATTCCATCCCTCTCTTTCTGTCTCTCTTTTGGGCTTCTGAAAATTCGTCCGCTGCTTACATTAGGACAGTTCAGAAAGAAGGACACCAAGGTTTGGGCTCCCAGGGACCAACCCCCCCCCCCACACCCCCGAAAAACCTTTCATCGTCCCGCCCCTCTCCGGAGGATGAAGCATAGGCAGGTCACTCACCCGAGAGCCTCGGCTCCAAACCCGGTCAGGCTCGGGCGCGGCCGTTGCTATGTCCGATAAATACGTTTCTGGGCCAGAAGGTCGATGTCTCTTCCCACTCGAATCCACAGTGTGGGGTTTCGGCAACCAGGGAGGAGAAAACGGTCCATGTTTTTGGACTCGGGCCTCCCCGAGAAAAATCTTCCGGAAACCCGCTGCCGGAAAACAGTCGTGGAAAGCCTTATTCACCTCTTCCCCACCCTCACGGGAGGAATACAGTGGCACCGACCTCAGCTAGGACCCCCCTCCCCAGCCCTCCGCCTCCCGTCAGGCCTGCACCCCACCCACCCCACCACCCTTCTCCTCCCCCAAGCCTCCCCATGCCGGCTCCTGCCGGTCCGTTCATTCATTCAGTTCGTTCAACTGTGTTTATCGAACGCTTACTTTTCGCAGAGCACTGTACTAAGCGCTTGGGAGAGTAAAGTACAACAATAAGCAGGCACATTCCGTCCTCTCCGGTGCGGACCTCCCCCGGATCCTACCTCCACGCTTGGGCAGAGCCGTAAATCAAACGGAGGGGCTTTGAAATTCAGCAGGCCTCACCTCCGGTGAGATCTTCAGGGCGTCCGTAGACATCGTGTCTTCAGTGGGGCTCGGGGCGGACGTCCCGTGGTTAACGCCGATCGCCGCACACCAACCCCTTCCTTGAAAACCTCCAAAGGCTTCCCTCGGCTGCTTGGGTAAAACCCAGCAGCTTCCCCTGGAAACTCTCCAGCTGCGAACCCGAGAGAGGACCCCCCCCCCCCCCACCACTTTACAGATGAGGAAACTGACTTACCCGACGTCCCAGTGAAGACGAGCGGTAGAACCGGGATTAAAAAGCCCAGGTCTCCCGGCTCCAAGTCCCGAACCTTTTCCGCTAGGCCGGTTATTTTTTATTGATTCTTTTTCACGAGGGAAGAGTTTGTCCCACGGGGTGTTTTCTCAGCGGGGTGTGTGGGGGTGGGTTTCCGTCTTGCTGTGTGCGCGTGTGGGCGTATAACTCGGGGCCGTGTCTTTCAGGAGCTCCTGCGGGATCCCCTGTACATCGGACTGAAGCACAGGCGGGTGCGTGGGGAGCCGTACGATCAGCTGCTCGACGAGTTCATGCAGGCGGTCACCGACAAGTAAGTGGCTTCTGGCCCTCACTCCCCCGCACGCGGTCTGGGCGAGGCCCGAGTCAACCCAAACAAGGTACCGCGGCCCGCCCGCCAGCCCCCCGCTGCTTCGAAAGCAGCCGGGACCCGAGCGGCGGCCGGAGAAGAGCTTGGGAGTCGCTCGCGTCCGCACTGCGCTACGGGGCCAGCTCGCGGGGGCACAAGAGCTGGGAGAGGGAGCACCGGCCCGGGAGCGGACCCGATCTCTGAAACGGCGCCGTCTCGTGGGCCCGGACCCTGGCCGCGGGATTCGCGGTAGGGCTCCCCGCTCTTCGCCTTCCGTGGTGCCCAGACGGTTCTGGTCAGCCGGAGGACCCCATTCGGTTTCTGCCGCTCACCCGGTCCCCTGTAGAGGCGAAGGACAGGGACGGAGGGGGCCGCGGGCTCCCGGACGGGCGAAAGTAGCGTCCGGAGTGATGGATGCCAGGGTGGAGAGCGGCTGCGTCTTTTGGGGCCGGAGCCAGGCCGGGCGGCGAGGGGAGAGCAGAGGAAGGCGGACACCCCCCGGCCCGGAGCCCCCCACGCTCCCCCCACTTCGGGCCGGTCACGGTGTCCTCCGGGGGTCCTCTGTCCCTCACCACTCACTCCGAGTTTCTTCGCTGTAACGCGAAGCGGGGGGGCGACGCGGTTCCTGATTCCGATGACCCCGAGGAGAGGCGTCGGTGATGGTGATGCTGGCGATGACGGTGATCGATCGGTGGTATTCATCGAGCGCCTACCGTGTGCGGAGCACTGTTCTAAGCGCTTGGGCGAGTCCGACGTAACAGTTGGTAGACACGTTCCCTGCCGCGGTGAGCTTACGGTCCAGAGCGGGAGACAGACGTTAATATAAATAAATTCTGGATGCGTGCGGAATCTCCCGCCAAGAATAACGGACGGGCCTTTTTACGGTACTGGTTAAGCACTTAGACTATTCTAAGCGCCGGGGTAGGTACGAGGCGCAAGGCGATTAGGTCGGACGCGGTCTTAAGTGATTCCTCGGGCGAAGGGATCGACTGGGGTTCGGATGGCCCGTGCGGGGGCATCCGCACGCTCCCGTCTCTGCTTCCGTTGGAGTCGAGGGGCAGGGGCTGCACGGCGGAGGATCGTGTCAGAGCAGGGAGCGCTTCCAGATCTTTCCAGCTCGGAGGTGGACCAAATCTCAACCTGCTGACTCGTGAACCCCTCGGTCGACCGGTCGGCAGCGTCCACTGGGCGTCGACTCGGGGCCGAGCCCCGGAAGCACTGGGGAGAATAGGATAGTTGACGGCCGTGATCCCTGCCCACGGGGCCTGGCCGTTCACAGCGGGAGGTCGAACGGGCCGGGGTGGAAAGGCCACGGAGGCGACCCCGCAACCCCGTTCCCTGGTGCCCAGAAGCCCGGCCCGGGCACGTGCGTCAGGGAAGCGGAATGCATCTGGCGGCGGGAAAGAGGGTTTACGGACAGTCCATTGTTCTCGTTTGTACGAAACGCAGAGCAGATGTCTCTCGCGGTCCCCGCGGCCGGGGAAACCCCGGCCGGGCCGGAACGAGGGCCCGCTGGAAGGACGGCGGGCGAGTCACCCCTCCGGTGTCTGAGGGAGCGCATCTTTCAGTGGGACGTGGGGAAACGTCGACGCTCGCCCTCGCGATCGCCGGGGCTTTTCCAGACATCCCGGAACCGTGTCTGCCTTTTCCCGGCTCCCCCGGGGCCCCGCGTCGTCGCTGTCAAACCGCTGCTGGGGGGAGGCGCGCCCGGATCGTTTCAGCCTCGGGACGGCCGGGTCCGGATCCCACCGGCCGGGTCCGGAGGCGGCGTGGAGATCGACAGGAAGGGGCCCACCGGGCGCGGGCTTCTCCGGGGCCACCGAGTCGTGGCCGGTGCCCACGGTCCGGGGGGAGCCCGCGCCTCCCTCCCGCCCCCTGACGTCCCCGTCTCCCCTCCTCCCGGCGTGAGGGCCGGTGCCGGGGCGGCGCCGGGCCGGCGATGCCCCCGGGCTCGGGGCCCCTCTGGTTTATCACTTCTCCCCAAAGGCGTACGAGGGTTCGGCGTCTGCCGGGGTGGCCTCTCAGGATAAACCCGGGCGAGGCCGGGAGACGAAACGGAGTCCACGCTGGCCTGGGCCAGGGGCTCCTCGGGAGGCACGGAAGTCCTAATCCCGGCTCTGCCGCGTGTCTGAGGTGTGACCTCGGACACGTCGCTTCACTTCTCCGTGCGCCTCGGTCACCTTAATGGGGCTTTAGACTCTGAGCCCCTTGTGGGACGAGGATTGTATCCAACCTGATTATCTTGTATCTACCCCGGCGCTTAGTGCAGCGCCTGGCGTGTAGCAAGTGCTTAACGAATATCATTTTTAAAAAAATGGGGCCAGGGAGCCTCCTGCAGAGAAGGTACCTCCGTCTTTCCTCTTCCCCGCACCGCAGGTATGGCATCAGCTGCCTCATCCAGTTTGAGGACTTCGCCAATGCCAACGCCTTCCGGCTGCTGAACAAGTACCGCGACCAGTACTGCATGTTCAACGACGACATCCAGGGTCGGTGACCGCGCGCGGGGCCCGAGGGCAGCGGGGAGCGAGTCGGGGGACGAGGAGCCGGGGGCGGGGGGGCCCGTGGAGGCGGTGGGCCGTGTCGGCCGTTGGATCCCGTGGAACCACGGCGGTCCCTGAGCCCCCGGGGCTACCCCATCGGGGACCCCGCCACCTGGCAGGGCAGCACTCTGTGGGAGAAGCCGCCGGGGCCGAGACAGAGGCGCCCCGAGGCTGGGCCGGGCGCCTGGGCGCGATCCACCGGGCTGGCGAAAGGCAAGGAGATGGCGGGGGCGGCCTGGAGGCCGGGCCACTGCCGGGAAGCACTTGGCTCGAAGGGCGGCTCGAGGCCTCTGCCCCCCACCCCGGGAGGGCCCCGAGTTCGGGGCGGACCAGCACCGGAGAGGAGCCCAACCCGATGGGGCCCTAGGGGGTGGGCACTGTGCCGGCACCAACGCCACAGTAGGCACGGAGCTGCGCTCGGTGCCCGATGGGGCTCTTCCCCACACGGGGACTCTCACTGGCCAGCGGCAACCCTGAGGGCACTGGCATGGCTGGGGCCTGAGGGGCCAGGGGCTCCGGCGGAGAGGGCAGAGGTCTAAAGGGCTCCGGCCTCGGTCTGGTTTGACGGCTCAGGCCCCGCCCCGGAACCCCGAGCCCCGACAGCGGAAACCCGGGGATTCCCAAGGCCGCCTCTCCCTCCCATCCGGCCGGGGGTTTCCTCCCCACCTGGCCGGGGGCCCACTTCCTGCCCGGCCGGCTCAGGCAGTCCCACCTGAGGACCCCTGGGACCCTGTCCAGAAAACACGTGGACCCGGGCCTTCCCAGGGCTGGTCCGGCCGACTCTCCGATTCTTCTTCTTCCACTGGGGGGGCAGGGAGAGCTGGAAGCCGGTGGCCAGAGCCTCCCCATCTCCGCCTCTGCCGGGACAAGAAGACAGCGGGCAGGCAGCAGGAGGGATTGTGGTCGGATTAATCCGGGCGGCCGTTTCTGACGGCGAGAGAGGCCGGGGTCTCTGGCTGGGAGACAGTAGCCGGAAGCACGGACCGGGCCAGATCGTACCCAGCGTGTGGCCGGGCCCGGGATCCCAGTTTCGTTCCCTTTGGAGAACGAGGGAGTTTCTGGCCCGCCCCGGCCCCTGCCCTGGCCAGAAACCCTGGGAGGACAGGGTGGGGCCCGGGAGCCGGGTGGCCGCCTCCACGGGCCAGGGAACCGTTCTCTGGTCAAGGGGGATGGGGAGGCCCCCCGAAAGAAATGACCTCTCACGTCCAGCCCCCTGGGGTGACAGCAGACCCCTCGGGAACGGATCCCTGTTTTCCCTCCGTGGAAGGTGGCCCTGAAGGGACCCCTGCGTCCTCCGCCCCCATTATCTCGTATCCGTCCCAGCGCTTAGATCGGTGCCTGGCACGGAGTAAGTACTTAACAAATGCCATAATAATAATTATTATTATTACAGAGAGCAGATGGGATGGGCAGGAAGCGCTCGAGGCCAGGACACTGCGGGCTGGAAGCCAGAGGAAGGTCACTGGGAGCTAAGACAGAGACGAGTGGCCCTGCCAGGTGGTGGGGATGGACACACACACCCCCCCCCACTCCCCCCCAAGCCCCCACCCCGGGCTTGGAGATGGGGCCGCCTCAAGGGCGTCGGGGAACCGTCCCACCTTGGAGCGTGTGAGGGTGCCATCTTGTGGTCCTGTGGTGAGGCCAGAGGGCTGAATCGGATCCCCCTCCTCTTGCTTCTCCCCTCCCCGTAGCTGCCCCAGTGATGATGATAGCTGTAGTGATTGTTAAGCGCTTACTATGTGCCAAGCACCGTTCCTCGTCCCGGCTCCGCCGCGTGTCTTCTGTGCGCTGTGCGGGCAAGCCGCTTCCCTTCTCTGGGCCTCAGTTACCCCAACTGCAAAATGGGGATTAAGAGGGTGAGCCCCATGTGGGACGGAGACGCGTCCAACCCGATTGGCTTGGATCGACCCCAGTGCTTAGAACGGCGCCGGCGGAAATCGGTCCCGGGGCCGGAGCGGGGAGGGAAACGAAGGCGCGGGGAGGCACGGGGCTACTCCCCGTTGAAGAATCCCTAAGATCGGAATCGCCTCGAGGGCAGGGGTGCTACATCCTTTCCTCCCGTCGTGTGCCCTGCGCCGGCCAGCGGTCTGGACGCAGGGCTCTTGGGGAGGGCAACGGGGGAGGGTCCAGGCTCCGACCACAGCGGCCCCGGGGAAGACCGCACTGGCTCGGACCGAGCTCTAGCGAGTGAAGGTCGCCCGTGCCCCGGTACGGCTTTAGGGACGGCGTCCGTCGCTGTGGCTGGCATCCTCGCCGCGCTCAGGATCACCCGGGACAGACTCTCCGATCACGTCTTCGTGTTCCAGGGGGCCGGAGAGGTGAGACGGGCCAGGGGGCGGGGGCGGCAGGGGGCAGGGCCCGGCCTCCGGTTCTGCCTCGGCGGGCCGTGGGCTCGAGGGGAGCCCCTCGGCCTCCCTGGGCTTCGGGGATCCCGGCGGAAAACCGGGCCCGCCGAACCCCACTGCGTGTTTCTTGCGGCTTGGGGCCCGGCCCCCAGGCTGCAATGGGTATCGCCCACCTGCTCATCATGGCCTTGGAGAAAGAAGGGGTCCCGCGGGCGCAGGCCGTCCGCAAGATCTGGATGGTGGACTCCAGGGGCCTCATCGTCAAGGTGAGTCCGCCGGAACAGGGGGACGGGGGGCCCGGGGTTCGCCCGGGGCCACGGGCCGCGCTCCCGCCCGGCCCCGGTGCTCGGCCTCGGGGCTCGGGTGGTCCTAGTGCCGGGGGTCTCTGCGGCAGCCCCCGCCGGGCACCCGTGTGTGCCGGCAGACGTGCACCGTCCGTAAGGGCACGCTGGCCCGCGTGCCGCTGAGCGGGAGAGGCCGGGCACCCCGGGGGGGAGAGAGGAGGGCAGCACGCTGGCCCCAGATGGGGCGGGAGGAAGGAGGCGTGTGCGGGGAGGACGGGGGAAGGAGGGTGGGTTGGCACACGCCCGCTTACCCTCGGGCTCGGCCGAGGCGTCATTCCGGCGCCGTGGCCCGCTGGGAGTCCTTCTGGCGGTCCGGCTTGGCCTCAGAGGGAGGCCGCGGCCGGGTCG
Source organism: Ornithorhynchus anatinus (assembly GCF_004115215.2). Taxonomy (NCBI): domain Eukaryota; kingdom Metazoa; phylum Chordata; class Mammalia; order Monotremata; family Ornithorhynchidae; genus Ornithorhynchus; species Ornithorhynchus anatinus. The sequence continues at coordinate 27,769,956 of NC_041747.1, forward strand.
AAGCGCACAACGGAGCCCCGAAGCTTCACTTCCCCCAGCCCTCTCCGCCGGTCCCCGAGAGCTCGCCGAGGTCTCCCTGAGCTTTCCTCTGGTTCTCACGCCAGCCGGCCAAAGGGAGGGGAAGGGGACGCGTGTGGCGAGCGGCAGCCAACCCGGACCCCACCCAAGCCCCGGGGCCGGAGTGGGGGGGGGAACCCGATCCGCTCTGGGCAGTGGCGACGGGCGCCCATAGATCCTCTCCCGCTCTCTGCCCCTCCTCGTCCTCCTTCCAGGGAAGAAGCCACCTGAACCCCGAGAAAGAGCCGTTTGCTCAGGACCACGCCCAGGTGAAGACGTTGGAGGAGGTGGTGCGGGCCGTGAAGCCCACCGCCGTCATAGGTCAGAGTCCCGGCGGGACGGACCCTGGGCTTCCGTTCCTCCAGGGGGAGGCCTCCCCTTAGCCGCGGGGAGCCTCCCCGGGGGACCCCCTACCCCGCTTTCCCTCCCGTCCCTCCTCCCGCAGGAAGAAGAGGGCTCGCGTGGGGTTTGGGAGGACCCCGTCCGGGCAGAGCAGCCCCCGATCCTTCTCGGCGAGGAGCGCTCTTCCGAGTCGAAAGACCGCACGGGTGCCCCCGAGCAACATCGAAGAATAGAAACCCGGGACGTTGTCACTGGGGGAGCAGGGGCTTGAGAGCCCAGGGAGATGGGAAGCCACGTCCTGAGGGAAACGGGGAGGTCTGGGGTCCGCCTGCTGGACTTCAGGCTCTGCCCCGGGGCCTCTCGCCCCTCACCTCGGCGGCCTCCGCCCCTCCCCGAGAAGGGCTTCTCCCCAGGGCTGCCGCCCCCGACCCACCCCAGCCGCCTAACCTTCCTCCTCCTCCTCTGCCCAGGCGTGGCCGCCGTCGCCGGAGCCTTCACGGAGCAGATCCTGAGGGACATGGCGTCCTTCAACGAGCGACCCCTCATCTTCGCCCTCAGCAACCCCACCAGCAAGGCCGAGTGCACGGCCGACCAGTGCTACCGCCTGACCGAGGTACCCGCCGGGCCCCCCGCCTGCCCCGGGAGACCCAGCCGGCCAACGGGCCGAGTGCCGGGGGGCAAACGGCCGTAAGCCAGGCCCTCCTCGTCCGGACGGCGACCCCTCCGGCCCCGGGATCTGCCCCGCTGATCTCCTGGCTCCTGACTTTTGGTGTTCTGAGAGGTTTGGTGTCTCTTTTCTAAGACACCGTAGGCCCCGTGCCCAAGGCGACCGCTTCCCCGTAAACCCGGGAGCTTATTAAGGCAGGCGTCCGGTGCTGTTTATCCATCCTGCGGCTTAGCCGGGCCCCTCCTCCTCTTCCCCGCGGTCCTTCCCCTGCTCTTCCCAGGAAGAAATCCGCATTCGTTCGGTGTGCGCTTCTCGGGAGCGGACGCTATCAGCGATTGGGCGGAACGAGTGGCTACCAAGGAGGGCGTTGGGAGGAAGCCCGGAAATCCACGCCGGTCACGGCCCCGTCGCCGTGGACGATTGAGCGCTCTCTTTTCCGCCCCGGCAGGGCCGTGGGATTTTCGCCAGCGGGAGCCCGTTTCCTCCGGTGACCCTCGAGGACGGACGGACGTTCGTCCCCGGGCAGGGAAACAACGCCTACGTGTTCCCGGGCGTGGCTCTGGGGGTCATCTCCTGCGGCATCCGCCACATTTCCGATGAGATCTTCCTCCTCACGGCAGAGGTGTGTGTGTGTGTGTGTGTGTGTGTGTGTGTGTGTGTGTGTGTTGGGGGGCAGGGGAGGAGGGGAGATCCCCGGGGGGTGGCGGGGAGGGGGCCCCTCTTGGGGGGAGGCCGGGATTTTACTCATCCCACGAGCGGAGGAGAGTGGGAACCCCCAGGCCCGCTCCGGAGCCCGCCTGATATGGAGCGAGTTCAGATGGGCACTGGTGTCGCTCGATGTTCCCGGAGGGATTTTCCGAGCTCGCTCGGTCGGGGCGGTCCGGCCTCCTGTTGTAACACCGACATCCCGGCTGGGCCACGGGGGCATCTCGTCCCGCACCGGGAAGGTGGAGTGGGAGCTGAGGGGGAGGCGAGGGTGCGGGAGGAGGCGTCGTTTTGTCTGGGGAGACGGGATCTGGTCGGGGAGGCTCAGTGTCACCGTCCTCCTCCTCCTCCTCCTGCAGCACATTGCCCAGGAGGTCTCCGAACACAATCTGGCCGAAGGGAGACTCTACCCACCCCTCAACTCCATCCGGGACGTGTCCCTGCGCATCGCCGTCAAGGTACGGGACACGGGGACCCTCCTTCCCCCTCCCCGCTTCCTGGCTGGGCCCCAGCCACTGACAAGACCCGAGGCGAGTTAGGGTCAGCGAGATCCAAAATGGTGGCATTCTGGCCCGTTAGCTCTTGGAGCCCCGTTCCCTCCCCGACTTTGCCCCCAAAATGCAACGTTGGCACCTCTGCTCGGGGGTCCCCGCCCCCAGGGGACAGTGCAGCTAATGGGGGGGGGTGTGTGGGAGAGAGACCCTTTCTTCAGGGTTTCCTCACCACAACCCTGCGGGCCGGGAGGGGCAGAGGCTCAGACGAAGAGGTCGAGGCTCAGCGAGTTTAAGCGACTTGCCCGAGGTCGCCCAGGGAGGGGCGGCGCTAGAAGCGGGCCCGTCGGCCCAGGGCCGCATCCGCTCGCCCTCCCTCCGGCACCGGGGTTCCCGGCTCCCGTCCCTGGCCTCCCGCTCCCCCCGCCCCTCGGTCCCGGCCCCCAGCCCTCCGGGAAAAAGGGGGCGGCCTTCCTGCCGACCCCCGTGGCGAAAGAAAAGTCACCCGGAGAACGTCCACTGGGGAGGTGGGCGCGGGGCCCTTCCTCCGGCCGCCCCAGCTCGAGCCAGAGGACGGTGCCTGTTGGCTAACTCCGGCCGCGGCCCGGAGAATCTGGGGGTCACCGGCCCCTCTCCCTCCGCCTAGGTGATGGAGCACGCCTACCGCACCAACGTGGCCTCCCTCTACCCGGAGCCCCAGGACAAGGAAGCCTTCCTCCGCACCCTCCTATACAGCCCCGCCTACGACTCCTTGGATCTGGACAGCTACAGGTGGCCCGCGGAGGCCATGGAGACCCAGCACGTCTGAGCCGTTCCCCCCTCCCCGGCTTCCCTTTCACGCCCCCCCCCCCGGATAAAGGGTTAATAATAATCATTAATCATAATGATTACGGTATCCGTTAAGCGCTTACTAGATGCTAGGCACTGGGGTAGATACAAGGTAATGAGGTGGGATACGGTCCCCGTCCCCCATCCTACAGATGAGGCGACCGAGGCACAGTGGGGTCGAGTGACTTACCCGAGGTCACAAGGTGGCGGGGCCAGGATGAGAACCTCCCACCTCCGACTCCCAAGCGCGTGTTCTTGCCGCCAGACCGTGGGTCGCGGGGGCTACGAGAATTCCGGGCCCCCGCGGCCTTGCCCCGGATTCGTCCGAGAAGGACGTGGGCCCAGTTCAAGGACTCGGTCCACGGGGACGGCGCGGCCACGGCCGGACCGCCTCCGGGTGACGCGGTGGTCCCCGCCGGGATCCGGGGTTTATTCACCAGAAGCGGGCAGAGGTTACTCCTTCCCGCCCCCGTCCTCTCCGCCCACAGACCGACGGTCCCGCGCGCACGGCCTCCTGGCTCCGATCGGCCCTATTTCTCGTTCCCTGCAAGAGGCGCGGTCACGGTGAGGATGACGAGGGAGGCGTTCAAGCGGTGGCTGGGTGGCGGGCCCCGGTCTCGCCCTCCTCACCCTGTGGACCACGCACCCGTCCTCGCCCTTTCTTCCCCACAGCCGAGGCCGCTGGGGCTGGGTGTATCCTCCCGCCCAGAAGCCCCCACGCTGACCACCACCCCGTACTCCCACGCCTGGGTCTTCCAACCCCACCCCGGACGGGCCCTTGGGAGACGGCCGGTGGCGGCAGGACTGTGTTTTTCGTTGTCTTTTTAATGGGAGAGAGGGAGAGCCATCCGCCCGCAGACGAGGACCGGCGGGGAGCCCCCGGCCGGGCGCCACCCTCCCTCGGTGGCCCTGGGACGCCCCCGGGGTAGACTCAGACCTCTCTAAACCAGCAGGCGGGAGCCCGGCAGCTGTTTGGTCAGCGGCCACAGGTTGCTGCTCCCGCAGTTCCCCAGGCCCCTCTTGCACCGGCAGCAGCGGTGATATTTCTTGCACTGGTCCAGGATAAAGACCTCGTCCGTAGAGCTGGGCGGAAGGGGGAAAGAAACGTGTGGGCGGTCTGCGGGACAAGGGGACGTCCTGCGGGCCTAATCCCCACTCCCCGCCTTCTGGTTCGACGATCCCAGCCCCAGCTCCGGGACTCAGCCCGGGGAGGGGGGGGGGCGGGACCGAAGCAGGCGGGCTCGAGTCGTCAACGGCCTAACGAGCCGAGCCAGATGCTGGCGGTGGGACCCTCCTCGTCTCCGCCCCCTCGGAGGCAGCCGGCCTGAGGTCAGGGTTCACATCTTCCACCCTCCCGACGGCAGGCGCGGGGGGGGGGGTGGGGTGAGATGGGGAGTTGGGGCGGAAGGACGGGGTCACCGGGCGGGTCAGGGCGCCGAATGCGCTTCCACGTCCCTGCCCCCGTCGCAGCTCCCGCCCGCAACCGGGGGGACGACGGAGGGAGGGGGGAGCTCTGGGGCGGGTGGACGGGGCCTGGCCGCCGGGCTTTACCGTTCAAAGGCCCTCTCGTCGCGGTCGTGCTGCCGTTTCATCTCGGCGCTCTTCCCCCAGTGGTCCTGCAGGTCCAGGTGGGTCCGGTGCATCCGCTCCAGCTCGGCATCCCTGTCCGCCAGGTACCTGGGCCCAGCGGCGGTGGGCGCCTCAGCTCCCGGCCCGAGACCCCCCGAGACTCCGGGGGGTCCCCGGGCCGGGGACCCTGGGAAGGCGGGAACAGAGGGCCCAGCCCCTGCCTCCCCCGAGTAGCCGAAGGACCCGGAGGGAGAAAGCCTCAGGCCCGCTGGCGGACGGGGAGCTGATGTCCGAGCGCTCCGGGGTCAGGCCTCGCGGGAAGGGGGTGAGGGACCAAGGGCCGGCCCCCTCCTTTTCTCTCCCCGCCGCGTCGTCCTCGACTCCCATGAGGGGCTGTCCCACCCGCCCCGGGCCCCGTCTTGGCTCTCCCGGGCAGCCCCCGCGCAGCCCCCAGCCTCACTCATTCTTGCTCCGCTGCAGCATGTCGACCTCCCGGCGCCGGTCCCGCAGCCGGCTCAGGAGGGCCGCCCTCTTGCACTCCGTGGCCGCCCGCAGCTGGTGCTCGTAGAAATCCCGCTCCCTCTGCCGGATTTCCGCCACGTGCTCGGCGCTCTGGCTCCACTTCCCAAAGATGGGCTGGGCGCAGTTGGGCTCGCAGGGCGGCAGGGGAGCCGGACGGTTCTTTATCTGGGGCGGGGGGAGACGGAGGGTTGACGGGGGCGTCCGGCGGGAGAGCCGGGCGCCCGGGCCGCAGACGGCCCGACGGAGCCGGGCCCTCGCTCGGGTTTAAAAAGCAGGCCGGGGGTCGTCCAAACTCCTCGCCCCGGGCCCGGAGACCCGTTCTGGCCTACCTGGGCGTGCAGGGCTCTCCGGTAGCACCGGGCTTCCTCCGTTTTGTCCCGCAGATACTTCGCTCTTTGGGCGGCGAGTCTAGAGGGGAGAAGGGAAGGGGCCTCGTCCAGGTTTCCGGAGGTGGGATGGCATCGTCGCCCTCGCCCGCCCCAGAAGAGGGGCGAGCCGGGCTGCCCCGTACAGAGCGGGAAGCCCTGCCCCCGGGGACTTCCCTCTCCACGGCGAACACGGTGGGGAGAGCTCTCTGCGGGGCCCGCCCCGGAGAAGATGCTCCGCCGGCCGCGTGACGATGACCTTTACGTGTTCGCCCTCGGGGCAGTTATCGGTCCACAGCGCGCCCAGCTTGGCAGCGGGCGATGGGAAATGGTGCAAAGGCATGAGGAGACCCAGCCGGCCATCTCCACCCCTACCCTCCAAGGCCAAGATGATGAAGAAAACGGAGCACACGCTAGAGCTTCCGGGAAAAAATCACCTCGAACCGGATCTGGACGGTCCCTGACCCCCGCCTTACTAACGGGAACCGAGGAATTCGTTGAGAGCGTGCTCCGTGCCAAGCACTAGGTTAAGCACCGGGGTAGATACGAGATAACCAGGTCAGACCCAGTCCCTACCCCATATGGGGCTCAGTCTAAGGGACAGGGAGAACAGGTATTCCGGAACAGACGAGGAAACTAAGGGACGGAGAAGTGAAATGATTGCCCGAGATCACACGGCAGGCAGGCGGCGGAGTCCAGGTCCCGAGACTCCCAAGCCGGCGATCTTTCTACCGGGCCACACCGTCTGCCTTGGCCACTTGCAGGGGGCTGGAATTGGGCAGCCAGTGTTCCCCTCAGCGGGCAGCCCCACGGTGCTACAGAATTAAATCCAGCCACCCTTTCCTCGTGGCTTCAGTTTCCAGCGTTCTCCGGGCCCAGAAGGAGCCGACAGGTCCATCCCCGAACCGTCCCGGCCTATCCCCCCTCTGGGATCTCCCAGTCGGGGTCCCGCCCACGGCCGGCCCGTTCCCCGTGCCCACCGCGCAGCTGAATCTGCCGATGGCATCAGGGGTTGGGCTTGACCGTCGGCGGGTGGGTGAGCAGGAGGGTAGCGGAGCCTCTCGGGGCCCCCCTTTGGTTCCTACGGGAGACGGGCCTCGGAATCAGAAGGTCATGGGTCCTGATCCCGGCTCGGCCCCTCGTCTGTGGCCTTGAGCAAGTCACTTTCCTTCTCTGGGCCTCAGTTCCCTCATCTGTAAAGCGGGGATTGAGATTGTGAGCTCCATGTGGGACAGGGATCGGGTCCAACCCGGTTTGCTTGTACCCAGCCCTTAGTTTAGTGCCTGGCACATAGTAAGCCCTTAACAAATACCACAACAATAATAATAATAATTCTTAATAACAATCATAATAATCCCAGCTCTGCCACTGTCCTGCCGCGTGTCCTGGGGCAATTCACTTCGCTGCTCGGGGCCTCGGTGGCCTCATCTGTGAAACAGGGATAAGTCACCTCTTCTCCTTCCTACTTCGAGCGGGACAGGGACTGTATCCGACCCGATGATCCCGTTTCTACCCCCGTCTTTAGAACGGCGCTTGGCACGTGGCAAGCACCGAACAGATGCCGTAACAATAATATTAATGGCAAACCCCCAGAAACCTGCATGTAGTTCTAGAAGAGAATCAACCCAAGGCTTGGGGTTGAGAGAGCGAGGACTCACTCTTCGGCTAGCTGCGCTTGTTCCAGGTGCTCCATGATGGCCTTGTTCTGCCTCTGCTTCGCGTCCCTCTCCCTCTTCTCCTCCAGCTGCGTCAGCAGGTCGCGGGCGTACTCCTGCCGCCTCTGGGAGTTCAGCGGGGCGCTGGGCGGTCGCCGCGAGAACAGGAAGGACTTCTGGTGGGGGGCACGGGGAGGGAAGGGGAGAGAGAGAGAGTCAGAGACTCACACCAAATCGCTCAAGGCCAGCACTTTGTTCATTCAGTTGTATTTATTGAGCCGTCTACCGTGTGCTAAGCCGTGTACTAAGCTCTTGGGAGAGTACTAGATAACAATAAACACACTAACTGCCCTCGGTGGGCTTGGCTCTGTACCCTTCAAGTACTTGACGTTCACCCCACGTTCAGCCCCACGTCGTTTCTGTTCGTACCCGTAATTTATTTTACTGCCTGGCTTCCCCTCTAGACTGAAAGCTCCTTGTGGGCAGGGAACAGAGTCCTCGGTTGTACTCCGTTGTGCCTCGTACTGCGCTCCGCGTAAAGGAAGCAATATGGCCTAGTCGACAGAGCATCTGGGAGTCAGGAGGACCGGGGTTCTAATTCTGGCCCCACCATTTGTGTGCTGTGAGACCTTGGGCAAGTCATTTAACTTCTCTATGCCTCAGCGACCTCATCTGTAAAATGGGGATTAATACTGTGAGCCCCGTGGGGGACCTGGACTGTGTCCAATCTCATTATTCTATCTCTATCCCCGAGCGTGGTTCTAATTATTCTATATCTATCCCAGAGTTTCTAATCCCTGCTCTGGCCTGCTGTGTGACTTTGGGAAAATCTCTTAACCCTTCTGCGCCCCAGTTTCCTCAGCGGTATAATGAGGAGACTACCCGCTTCTCCTGACCTCACAGGGATGGTGTGAGGCTAAAAAGAGATCCCCGACGGCGCTTTGGAAGAATGAAAAAGGGCCGTACAAATTCAAAGCTTTGCCACTGCTCCCTGGCCGGGGGTGGGACACGGGGGAAGGGAGAAGGACACGGCGGCCCCGCGAGCTCTTACGTGAAATTCTGGTTTCTCCTGCCTGTGGCTCCGGATGGCCTCTGCGATGCCCAGGTTATAGGCGGCGTTTTTCTGGTTCTGCTCTCGGATGGCCAGACTCTGCATCTGTGCACGGGGAAAGGACGGGACAGGGACATTAGAAGCAGCTTGAGAAACCTCCTCGGGCAGGATCGGAACCCACTCCCGGCAAGGCCGGACTCCCCGGGGCATCAACAGGGCAGGGAGCCCCGACAGGCTTATGAAAAAATGAACCGAGTTCCATTCTACTACCAGGAACTCTCTCAGCTGGCCATTCCCTGACGGGCACCTTCCGGCCGCCTCGCCCCGGGGGACACGGGATTTCTCCGGGCAGGAATACCTGGTGCTTGTGCAGGGCTTCCTGGTCCCTCAGGGCCTGGTACTGCTGCAGGATCCGCATCTCTTCCGTATCTTTCCTCTTCCTCTCCTCACTCAGGTACACGGGCACGTTCCTCTGGGCACGCTGCATGCACAAGTAGCACATTTCCTGGAAGCACAAGGAGGATAAGCACTCTGCCTCCTCCTCCTCGCCTCTGCCCAAAGGCAGAGGAGGAGGCAAAGAGGTTTGGACTCCACCCGGAACCTAGACTGGAAGCCCCTCGAGGGCGGTGACCACGTCCATTACCTCTAGTAGACTCTCTCAAGTGCTTAGTGCTTACACACAGTAGGTGCTCAATACATAATGAGCGTGAAGCACTGTGCTAAATGGTCGGGAGGTGCGGAGAAGCAAGACGCTGGCTCCTGGACCTCAAAGAGCTTACAATCACGCAGGTGGAACCCTGTTAAATCCTTTCAGCTCCACTTTCCCGCCACACAGCACAAGGGGGTTCCGGTTGCGGGCCAGTTGCGTTCTAGGAAGAGGATTTTCCAGAGGCCGGAGGCAACCCGAGGGAATTTGATCTCGCTCCCGAGAAGCCAGGTTTTCTCTCTCAGCCACAGACCAGTCTGAAGTCACGGTGGGGAGTTAGAAACAGTTGGGACCTCACCTGTCCCGCCCTGAGGTGGTCCTGGCAAACTGGAACTGCCGAGGTTTTGGCTCTGGCCGGGGAGCTGTCGGTTTCCTCCTCGGGAGCCGCGGGCGACGGTGATCTGTGAGGACTGAACGGGAGCATCAGTTTCCCTCCAGAGATCAGATCTCACCTCAGCTTCGGTGACATCGAGCTTAATATCTCTGTCTTCAGGCAGAGCAGAAATCAAGTCAGGTGATCCCCAGCCACACCTTGGACCCCAGAGGGCCTTCTCGCCTGTCTAAACCGCCTCCTCAACCACCTCACTTTCTCATCCCAGAGGTGGATGAGGCTGGTCATCTTGGCCTCATTTTGCAGATGGAGAAACTGAGGCCGGGGGAGGTTAAGCGGCTTGCCGAAGTCACCATCCCACCCCGCACCTGTGATGGTCGCCCCGGGATCTGCCGGGCTCCTAATCCAAGAAGAAAAGGGGGTTCGGGGGCCTCTTTACCTCACCTTTCCGCAGGACTGCTCCTCTCTCCAGCGCTGGGTTTCTCCGCCTCGTCGGGCCGGTTTCCAGGTGGCACCTTGGGAGGAGACATGGCCGGCCGGGCCTGCAACTTCTTGGAGGAAGCGCTCTCTACGATGGGGAGGAGGAAATTCAGTCAATGGGAGACCTTGTTCGAGAGCCGCCTTTGTGCAGCGCGCTGGACTAAGTGTATGGGAGAGCGGAGGAGCGCTCTCCCTGTCCTCGAGGAGAGAAACAGATGTGGAAAACTCCAAAAATTCCCCCCTCTCTGCCTTCCTTGAGGTACACGAGCTCACGCCGGTGTTTCCAACGCCGACTGCCTGCCGTCGCCTCGTCGATCGACGGATCGATCAGTCGGTCGGTCCCTATACGGGACCCTGGTGCCTGTCTTCCGGGGTCCCGGGCGTGGAAAACTCCGTCCCCTCCGGGGACAGAAATCAGAGGAAACGGACGACGTGGTTTGGGCGGGTACCTACCCGGGGGGTGGTTAGCAGCAGATATGCCCCATTTGAAGGGCCAGACCCAAAAATCGACCTTGCCCCGGCTCTCTGCAGAGAGTCAGAATGAGGGAAACAGAAAGAACGCAAGCCTCCCTCCATGGTCCACCCCAGTCTGGCGGAGCTGGGGCGAGAGAGCGTGTGCACATGGGGGGACAGGGAAAGAAGGTGGGGATAGGGGAGGAAAGGAGAGAAAGGGAGAGGATGGAGGGAGAGAAGACGGAGGAAGAGGGGGAAGAAGATGGGGAGGGAGAGGGTCAGACTCCTGGTGGGGTACACAAAGTCCCATGGGATGAGTTTTCCTGAGGGGAGGCAGGGAATGAGCTGGAAAGAAGGAAAGCAGTGAATCCAGCATGGCCCAGAGGTGGCTGAGCGAAAAGTCTCCAGGCCGGGCGGTAAAGCGGGTTGTGGCGGGGGGGGTTGGGGTGGGGGTGGGTCTCGAATGTCCATTAACCAACCTTTCTCGCCTTCCGTTCCATCATCCGCCGGCTCTCGCGGCGTCATCTTGTCCGTCTCGCCCACTTCATTCTCCTCGGTGATGGTCACCGTGGCCGGCTTCCCTTCTGACTCCTTGAGCTCGATCCTAGAGACAAGTCCGATTTCCAGATCTTTCCCGAGCCAGAATGAGTGAGTGGGCAGTGTGGTCTAGTGGAAGGAGCACGGGGTCGTGAGCCAGGAGATCTGGGTTCTCACGCCACTAGCCTACTGGGTGAGCGCGGGTAATTCACGGAATCTTCCTCATCTGTAAAATGGCGTTTTCCATCCCTGCTTTCCCTGTCTCTCAGATGGTGAGCACCGTGTGGGACGCGCAGCGTCTGGTATTATTAACTTGTCTACTTCAGCACGTAGCTAAGCAGTGCTCAATGAGTACCTTGAGTATTATTATGAGAACGGGCATATAACGAATATCAGTTTATTACAGGCCGGGAATGTGTCTGTTAATTCCGCCGTACGGTAGCCTGCCAAGCTACAGTGTTCAATAAATATCTTCGATTGATTGTTATTAAGTTTTGCTCCCCCACTGAATCTCCTTGAGCAGGGAATGTATAAATGGCTAGTTTTGCACTTCCCAAGCACCTCGTAAAGTGTACTGAACCCAGTGGGCACTCAGTAAATACTCTCTGTCCCCCTCCCGGCGATGTCCGGAGTCTCACCTGGGAAACGTGATGATGCTGCCGGGCCGGCTCGCTCCGGGGCCGTCTCTGCCGGACACCACCGAGTCGGCCGTCCCGGGCCTCTGCACCGGGGCAATGGGGAGCGGTCAGGAAACGCCGGCCGCGAGTCCCGGAACCAGAACCGGCACCTCGCCGGCGGAGCGGACCCAGGCACGACCACGTCCCCGGGGCGGGAGGGCCGGATGGCGGCCGTCAGTCCGAGGGCCCATCCCGGAACCACTTTTGGCAAAGGGGCGGCTACAGGTCTCCTCCGAGTGTCCCGGCCGAGGGTCGGCTGAGGCCCGCACTGAGGCGGCGGGGTCTATCGGGTAGACCTGGGTGCCAGTCCCAGCTGTGTGACCTTTGGCAAGTCACTTAGCCTCTCCGAGCCTCAGTTCCTCGTCTGGGGTGTTGTGAGGGTAAAAGGAGATGATTGACGTGAAGGCACTTGGGCAAAATAAAAGGGCTCTCCTAAAAAAACAACCCCAATGGGATTATTCTTTCGAGAACTATCCCTAGCGGGATGGAGGCGTCAGCCCCAACCAGCTGGACACTGCTTTATCCCGGAGAAGCCGGGCGGCGTCCTCTGGCCGCGGTGACTGCGTCTCTGAAGTCTCCGAAACCCTTCGCCGACGTTCCAAGCCTCCAGCCACCACTGAGAAGCCACAGCAGCCCAGAAAGAAGTGCAGGAGGGCGGCTGGGGTCCCAGGGAGAGGTGGAAGAAGGCCGAGATCTCTCTGCCACGGGGCAGCAGGGCAACCGGTCCTCAGAGCAAACCCAGTGGCGCGGGGATAAGGGACACCCTCTTTCCACAGGCTGGGCGGTCGGGTCTCCGTCAGCCCCTAAGGCCCACAGGAGTGGCTCTGGGAAAGGTGGGTCCCCCTCCGTTTCGATCTGTCCTCGGGCCGAAGGAAAGAGAATTGTGTGGAGCTGGGGCTCGGGTCTCCCTAGGGGCAGATACGCAAGCCTCTCCCGGGCGTAAGCCCTCCCCTAGCCACGGGGCAACTACTCGTCGCTTGACCGTCTGCACGGGGTTGGGCTTGGGAGGCAGTTCTGCTCTGGAAACTTCAGCCGGGGTGGGAGCTCCACTAAGAAAATACTGTTCAGTAATCCAGACCCACTCCCCACTCTCTCTCTTACCTCTTCTACACACACACATTCTCTGTACCTTGTGCCAAACATCCTAATATTAATAATAGTTGTGATATCTGCTAAGCCCTTACTATCTGTCCTAAGCGCCGAGGTGGATAGAAGCGAATCGGGTTGGACCCGGGCCCCGTCTCACGTGGGGCTCCCAGTCTTACTCCCCATTTTGCAGCTGAGGTAACTGAGGCCCAGAGAAGTTAAGTGACTGCCCAAGGTCACACGGCAGACAGGTGGTGGAGTTGGGATTAGAGGCCAGATCTAATCCATGGACCGTGCTCCATCCAACAGGCCACACCGCTCCCCTCACCCTACCCGAAAGCCGCAGCGGGACGTTCATGTCCGCGGACCCCCTCGAAACTGGGGCCGTCTGCCCTCCCGGGTCAGAGCCGGGGCGGTGCGGACGGGGCGCGGGGGGCCGCCGAGCGGGAAGGAGCCGGCTTACGTTGCAAAGGGCCTTCATCAGGTTCCCGCTCCCGTCCACGGCGCTGAGGAATTCCTTGTAAAACTTCATCTTCGCCTTGCCGCCTCGGATGGCGAGGACCCCGATGCCCTTGAAGGTGAACTCCACGTTCTGCTTGGTGGCGACGGAGCGGGAGAAGAAGAGCAGGGTCTCCCTCACGCAGCCCTCCACCACGTCCCGGTGGAAGGGACCCTCCAGGGAGATGGTGGAGAAGTTCAGAGGCGCGACGGGGATTTCACCTGCGGCGGGGACAGAAGGGGCGGGAATGGCAGGGATTCGGATTCCGGCTCTGCCACCTGTCTGCTGGGTGACCTCGGGCAAGTCACTCAACTTCTCTGGGCCTCGGCTACCTCGTCTGTAAAATGGGGATTAAGAGTGTGAGCCCTACGTGGGACAGGGACCGTGTCCGACCTAACTTGAATCTACCCCGGCGCTCAGAACGGTGCTTGACACATAGTAAGCGCTTAACAGGTACCGTGACTGTTTATTATACACATCCGCCACTCCTTCCTCCAATCTGTAAATTCTATTTCCACATCTTACCCCTTAGGCTCTCTTGAGGGCAGGATTTGCAGCTACTAGATCTCACACTTTCCCAAGCCAGCATGGCTCAGTGGAAAGAGTCCGGGCTTGGGAGAGGTCATGGGTTCGAATCCCGGCTCTGCCACTTGACAGCTGCGTGACTGTGGGCAAGTCACTTAACTTCTCTGCGCCTCAGTCCCCTCCTCTGTCAAACGGGGATTAACTGTGAGCCTCACGTGGGACGACCTGATCACCCTGTATCTACCCCAGCGCTTAGAACAGTGCACATAGTAAGCGCTTAACAAATACCGACATTACTAAGTGTCGAGCGCTGTGCTAGGCACTAGGCCGCAGATGAGGAAAGCAGGAAGGGAGCAGCTGGGGAGAGGCGTGACGTGACCGCCTCCCTTCCTCTCTGGCTTCTCGCCCGCTCAGCCATTTGCATTTATTGAGGGTTCACTGTGTGCAGAGCACTGTACTAAGCGCTGGGGAGAGCGCAATGCAATGATCGGCAGACGCATTCCCTGCGCACAACGAGCTGACGGTCTAGAGCTTACCCGTCAAGTGGATCTTGCTCTGCTGGAGCCGGTGGATCTGGACAAACTTCTCCGACAAGATAAACACGGGCCTCTGCAGAAGGAGGAATCTGTTCCCCAGCTCGATCTTCTGCCTCTGTAGGGTGAAGGTTCCGAATCCCGGAATCCGGACCCCCTGAACGAGATCCACCGCGGGCAAACGGTGGGGGTGAGACGAGCTGATCCGAAGGCCTGGAGGCGCCGGGGAACGGGGGCCGAGGACCGGGGGGCGCACACGGCCTTCCCACCCCTCCAGACCGGACCGAAAAACTCTGCCCAAAGAAGTGCTTAATGTTGCCCCTGAATTCCCGGGGAGCAGCCTCGGCGCCCCAGGTGTGCCCTACCCCGGCACCCCCGATCTTGCCCATTGATATCATAAAAATAAAAATAAAATCTAGATTTTAAATGTGTTAAGTATCTGCCTCTCGCTCAGTGCTCTCCCCGCGGCTCCTCTTCCCAACAAAGTCGCAGAGGGACGGCGTGGCTTAGTGGATAGAGCACGGGCCCGGGAGTCGGAAAGACCTGGGCGCTAATCCCGGCTCCGCCACACGTACGCTGGGGGACCTCGGGCAAGTCAGCTAACTGCTCCGGGCCTCGGTTACCTCATCTGTAAAATGAGGATTAAGAGCGTGAGCCCCAGGTGGGACCGAGACTGGATCCAACCTAACTTGGGTCTACCCCAGCACTTAGGACACCGCTTGGCACTTAGTAAGCGCTTCACCGGTACCATAATTATTATTATTATATCACTGTTACAACGGTAGCCTCGGGCCACTCTGACAGGAAAGGTCCCAACACCGTCAGGATGGAAACCGACGGAGATTTCCCGTCACTCCATCGTTACCTTTACTGACCCCAGGGCGATGCCCCACCTTGCCAGATCACGAGCTAAAAGCCCCCCAACGCTTCTTCCTGTAGGCACATTTCACCCCCGGCACCACCAGCGCAAATGCAGAAATACAGCCAGGCGGGGAAGTCGCCTCCGGAGGCCACCAAGTCCATCCCCCTGCCTGCCGCCCTGCCGGATCTAACCCGCTGCAGGACATTTGACCGCTTTCTCCGGGGGTCTGGATGAGTCCTTGGACTCCAGCAGAAAGAGGGGGCACCTCAGGTCGGGAGAACCTGAGTTCTAATCCCGGCTCCGCCCCTTGTCTGCTGGGTGACCTTGGGTAAGTCACTGAACCTCTCTGTGCCTCAGTTCCTTCATCTGTAAAATGGGGATGAAGACTGTGAACCCCAGGTGGGACAGGGACCGTGTCCAACCCGATTAGCTCGTATCTACACTTGGCATATAGTAAAAGCGCTTAAAAAATACTGTTTTTTTTTTAAAAAAAAGCTGCAAATCTCACCTTTTGCTTGCCCAGCTGATGCTCCACAAATTCAGACACGCTCCCCCAGATACTAAAGATTTCTGAGATTCAAATGAGAAGGCCAACAGCCGTCAGGCAGAGTCTAGCAGCGCAATAATAATCCTCATCATCACAATCATAATCACAATCATAATCTTAATAATGGTATTAATCAAGTGCTTACTATGTGCCAAACCCTCTAGACCGTAAACTCGTGGGCGGAGAACGTGTCCACCAACTCTGCTCTATTGGACTCTCCCAAGAGTATCGTACGGTGGTTTGCACACAGTCATCGCGTAATAAATACGATCGATTGATTGGTAAATACAAGATACAAAGATTCGACACGGTTCTGGTCCCGTATGGGGTTCACATCTAGTGGGGAGGGAGAACAAGTATCTTTTCCCCGTTTTACGGATGAGGGAACCGAAGCACAGAGAAGTTAAACGGCTCGTCCGGGGCGACAGGCAGGAAAGTGGCAGAAGTGGAAGTCTCCGTGGTCTTTCCACTGAGTCACACCGACCCCTGTGCTGTCTCATCAATCAATCAGTGGTATTTATTGAGCGCTCACTGTGTGCAGCGCACTGTAGTGAGCACTTGGAGAGTACAATAGAATCGGTAGATAGGCTCCCCACCCACGATAGGTTTACAGTCCGGAGGGGCCGGGGGGAACAGACACCAATAGAAAGAAATAACTGATCTGTACCTGAGTGCTGTCAGACATTAATATTTAAAGAAATAACTGATATGCAAATAAGTGCTGTAGGGGCTGGGGGTGGGATGACTATCAAGTGCTTAGATCCAAGTGAATAGAAGACCCAAAAGGGAGAAGGAATTGGGGAAAATGAAAATAATAGGAATAATAATTGTGGCATTTGTTACGCTCTTACTATGTGTCAAGCACCGTCCTAAGTGTTGGGGAAGATAATGCTTAGATCCAAGTATATAGAAGACACATAAGGGAGAAGGAGTTGGAGAAAATAACAGTAATGATAATAATAGTATGTGTTATGCTCTTATTATGTGTCGAGCGCTGTCCTAAGTGTTGGGGAAGATACATGCTTAGATCCAAGTATATAGAAGACACATAAAGGAGAAGGAGTTGGAGAAAATAATAATAATAATAGCATTTGTTATGCTCTTATTATGTGTCGAGCACTGTCCTAAGTGTTGGGGAAGACACGTGCTTAGATCCACGTATATAGAACACGCGTAAGGGAAAAGGAGTCGGGGAAAATAATAATAGTAATAATAATAATAAACAGTATTTGTTACGCTCTTCGTGACAGGCACTGTCCTAAGTGTTGGGGAAGATAAAAGATAACCAGGTCGGACACAGTCTCTGTCCCACAAAGGGCTCACAGTCTAAGTAGGAGAGGGAATAGGCATTGAATCCCCATTTTACAGATGAGGTAGCTGAGGCACAGAGACGTTAAGCGACTCGCCCAAGGTCACGCAGCGGGCACGTAACAGAGCTGGGATTAGAACCCGGGTCCTCTGACTCCCAGGCCAGTGCTCTTGGAAGGGGGCTTAATGGGGGAAGGCGTCTTGGGAGAGAGGCCCTGGAAGCGGAAACCCAGAATTGATAGACAATCAAACCCAGGGACCAGCAGGTGTGGGTGAAAAATCCGTCGGTGGACAACCGAGCCCCCTAAACTCCCGTTAAGCCCGGCGGCCGGCAAGGAGACGTCCTTAACGTTGGCAGCGGCCCCGGGCCCACCTGACGGGCCGCCGGGGCCCTGGATAGATTGGGAAATAGCCTATTTTAGGGGGGCTAGGTCAGAAACTGGGTTGAAGAGAAAAAGAGGGGGTCGTTTCACACAGAAGGCCTACATAAAGGAAGGCCTTGGGGTCCAATCTGGGGGGACGTTGACCCCCACAAAGGGAGGGGCAGAGACCCAAAGCCGCAGGTGGAGGGTGGTTTAAGGGAGGACCCAGGATGACCTCCCCCCCCCCACGGTGGGTCCAGCTTGGGGGAAGGATCCATGGGGAAGGGTCAGGGGTCACACTTACCGTCCTCGGTCAGCGAGGGCAGGGTGGGGCAGACGCGGCCCGGAGACTCCAGGAGGGTCTGGGGGGTGATGTCCAGCATCGGGGCTCCTCGGACGTTTCGCAAGAGGTCCCGACCCTTCCTCCCACCCCCGGGCCCCTATCAATCAATGAACCCGACGACGACTCTGGCTCCCCGTGGGTTCTAGCTCACCCTCCTCCTCCTCCTCGGTGTCCCCCCATAAAGGCGAGGGGCATCTCCTCCCAGCCCCCCGGCAGCGGCTAGGCCAAGAAGGCGGTGGGCTAGGCCAAGGAGTGGGAGGAGGGGGAGGAGGAAGAGGAAAGGGAGGCTGGGGGGGAGGGGTCGTCGCTAGGATGCTTTCCTGGTTGCTAGGGGTGGGGTCATAATATGGACTCCCTTGACCCCCCCTCAGCCCCACGGGCAGGAGGGACGGGGTCGGCACTGGCCATCCAAGACCCGGCATCGAGTGGCCTATTGTATTTCCGTCTTCCCTGTCTCAGCGTGGGAGGCCGGGTTTCCAGGGTGAGTTGCCAAAAGGTTTCTAGACCCGGGTTCGTTCATTCGATTCATTCCTTCCGTCGGATTTATCGAGCGTTTACTGTGTGTGCACGGCCCGGCACTCTATATGCACCTGTATTTATTCTGTGTACATATATCAATGCTGAAGGGTGGGAGGGGGGGAAAGAGCAAAGGGAGCAAGTCAGGGCAACAGAGAAGGGAGGGGGAGATGAGGAAAAGTGGGGGTTAGTCTGGGAAGGCCTCTTGGAGGCGAGGTTCTAACCCTGCCTCTGCCCCTTGTCTGCTGAGTGACCTCGGGCAAATCCCTCAACTGGTTTTTTCCCTCTGGTTTTTCCCCAAATCCCTCTGGGCCTAGGTTTTTTCATCTGTAATAATACTAATAATGTCGGTATTTGCCAAGCGCTTACTGCGCCAAGCGCTGGGGTAGATACAGGGTCGTCAGGTTGTCCCACGTGAGGCTCACGGTCTTAGACGAGGTCACTGAGGCACCGAGAAGTGAAGGGACTCGCCCAAAGTCACACAGCTGACAGGTGGCGGAGCCGGGATTAGAACCCATGACCTCTGACTCTCAAGCCCGGGCTCTTTCCACTGAGCCACGCGGCTTCTCGGAAAGGGGACCCAATACCCGTCCTCCCTCTTACTTAGATTGTCCCGTGCGGGACGGGGACCTGATTAGCTGGTCTCCACCCCTCTGTTTACTGCAGTGCCGGGCACGTAGCAAACCACCACTAACCGTCACGGTGGGTGGTGCCGCCGCCCGTCTAGTCACTCGTTGCACTCTATGCCCCGGAAGGAAGACGACAGGCGGGGAGGAGAGTTGTACTGTACTCTCCCAAGCGCTTAGTACAGAGCTCTGCACATTGTAAACCCTCAGTAAATACCACCGATCGATTGAGAGAACGTGAGTGGCTTCGGGCAAGCCACTAGCCCTAGAATCGACTCCTCTGCGTGGGAAGCGCCATCAGCCATTACTAAGAGATTTAGGCAGGGCCCCTGCAGAAATCATTATGATTGCTAAATCTATTACACACTTACCAGTGGCAAGGCGTGGGATTAAATGGTGGGATAATTAGGCGATGATGAAATTAAGGTGTCTTCCCCAGCCCTCTAGGGATCACAAAATCCACACGAGAAGACGTCACTTATCAATATCACCACTGTGTTTCCACGCTGAAAACGGGTTGAAGCGTCCACCGTAAGAGATGCGTCGATAATAACTGCGGTATTTGCTAAGCGCTCACTACGCGCCAGGTCCCGTACTAAGCACCGGGGTGGATACGAGCAGATGAGGTTGGATACAGCCCCTGTCCCACGTGGGGCTCCCGGTCTCAATCCCCATTTTACAGATGAGGGAACTGAGGCCCAGAGAAGGGAAGTCACTTGCCCGAGGCCACACGGCAGACAAGTGGGAGATCTGGGATTAGAACCCGTGTCCTTCAGACTCCCAAGCCCGTGTTCCATCCACTACGCCACGGTCGACCCGACGTGGGACGCGGAGGTTAGCGGTCCTTGGCTTCGCACGACCACGATATTCCCGATGTTTGGAAAGTTGGTCGGGCAGGGTAGGTTTCTCTCTCCTGGTGTTTTGTGAGAGGGGGAGGCCGGTCAAGCTCCAGTGGGATGGCGGACCCCTGGCTCCGGACTTCTGCCCACCCTCCTAAGGAGGAAGGAAGTCAGAGCTTCATTCCCATCGAATCTGCAAATCCCATTTACTGGAGATTTCCCCTCGCCTTCTCCCCAAGTCCCCGCTGAACACAAAGCTTGAGAATAATCTCTTGCTGAGGCCTGAGGATCTTTAGAGACCTGCTGACAAAGAATAATAATAATAATAATGTTGGTATTTGTTAAGCGCTTACTATGTGCAGAGCATTGTTCTAAGCGCTGGGGTAGACACAGGGGAATCAGGTTGTCCCACGTGGGGCTCACAGTTTTAATCCCCATTTTACAGACGAGGTCACTGAGGCCCAGAGAAGTGAAGTGACTTGCCCACGGTCACACAGGTGACAAGTGGCAGAGCTGGAATTCGAACCCATGACCTATGACTCCAAAGCCCGTGCTCTTTCCACTGAGCCACGCTGCTTCTCTACGTCTTCACGTCTCACAATTCCTTTAGCTTAAAATGGGCTTGTGGGCCCACTTGTATTCATTCATGCGATAGTATTTATTGAGCGCTTACTATGTGCAGAGCACTGTACTAAGCGCTTGGAATGTACAAAGCGGTAACAGATACAGTCCCTGCCACCCTGTAGATCCATCGATCCTATTTACTGAGCGCTTTACTGTATGTAGAGCACTGAAGTAAACGCTTGGGAGAGTACACTTAACTTCTCTGTGCCTCAGTTACCTCATCTGTAAATTGGGGATGAAGACTGCGAGCCTCACGTGGGACAACCTGATTCCCCTGTGTCTACCCCAGGGCTTAGAACAGTGCTCAGCACATAGTAAGTGCTTAACAAATACCAACATTATTATTATTATTATTACAATGGAACAGAGTTGGTAGACAGGTTCCCTGCCCATGTCCTTACAGTTTAGAGGGGGGAAGACTGACATAAATATAAATAGATTAGGGGTATGTACGTAAGTGCTGTGGAGTTGAGAGAGGGGTGAATAAAAGGTGCATATGAATATATCTTTATATCATATAGATATATCTGTATAGATATATCTGTATATTTACCAATTAATTTTTATATTAATGTCTTTCTCCCCCGCTAGACCGTCAGCTCCTTGTGGGCAGGAATGTGTCTGTTATGGTTAACTCTCCCAAGCGCTCGGTACAGTGCTTGGCACACAGTAAGCGCTCACTAAATACGATTAAATGAATAAAGTGCAGACTGAAGAAGTACTTCCCAGCAATTTCTTCTTAACTCGTCACTTTTGTACATACTGGTTTGACAGGGAAGGGCATTTTCCACTTCCAGGGGTAAAGGCTGGCTCTGCTAGGTCAGACGCGTGCCTCCGTAAATAGAGGCACTTTGGAGTAGAGCAGATGGGTGAGTGTCGCTCGGGGGAGCCGGGAACCAGCAGGCCAAACTTGGGAGAAGAGGCAGGTGTGAATCTCTGCTAGGTAAGACCTAGAGAAAGGCAGCGGGGAGCGTCACGTCCCGTAACACGCCAAGTTGTGCTCCCAAGTCGTCTTATGCCGCCGAGTCGTCTCCGACCCATAGCGACGCCGCGGACGCATCTCTCCCAGGACGCCCCACCTCCATCTGCAATCGTTCTGCTAGTGGATCCACCGAGTTTTCTCGGTTAAAAACCCAGAAGCGGTTTACCACTGCCTCCTTCCGTGCGGTCAACTTGAGTCTCCGCCCCCGACTCTTTCCAGGGCCGCCGCCGCCGCCCAGTCCGGGGAATTTTGACTCGTAGCAGATGGCCTTCCGCTCCCTAGCCACTGTCCACACTAGGAATGGAACGGACGCGCCTCCGCTTGACTCCCCCGCATGTAGTCGAGACCGGAAGATTAGCGGAAACTCTCCAGGTGCGACCCCCGAGAGGGGGTTCCCAAGTAGACAAAACCAAATGAGGAGAGCAATACTTCCAGGGAGCTTAGAAAATCTCACCAACTCCGAGAGTTCTAGGGGAGGCGAAACTGGTTCCCTAAAGAAGAAACCCCGACCTTCCAGGGGCAGGGATCGTGTCTTCCGACTCTATCAGATCACACTTTCTCAAGCGCCAAGTACGGTGACCGACTGACTTCGGGCCTTTCGAGACTGAACCCGACAAAGCAGTGGGGAACCCGTTTTGAGAAGACACTCTTCGGCGGAGGAATGAAAGAACACATCTTTCTTACTCCAATCGGTTCACCTCTATAAATAATACAGAGGATCAGGTGCAACGTAGTTACTATATTTATGGGGAAAGGTGAGGTATCTTTTCCCCACCAACCGCTTCCAGCGGACTCTATCCCTTATAGTCGACGGCCCTTCCCTCTCTTTCCCTACCTCTGGATGCCTCCTCGGAATGAGGACGTCAGGTAGTCTGTTAAAAACGGAGGCAGGGCTGGCCTTATCTTTCTTTCCGGGGATGGGTCAAATCCCTGGGCTCTGAAATCCATCGACAAACTTCCGATATCCCTCACACCGGATCCCCTGGTGGAATCAGGCCAGGTACGCCGTGGGTTGGCAAGGCTCAACGTTAACATCAGAGTGGGTTGAGGGAAAGCCAGAGTTGTGGGGGTGGGTGGAAAATGGCTATTTTTCTCCTCGACGCCGAGGACCGTTCTCATTTCCCCACCGCCCACTGCGGTAGGGAGGGGGGACAGGAGCGGAGGCCGAAGATCGGGCGACAGAGAGCCATCCAAAAGGCCAGAAATCCAAGCGGGAGGAAGGAAATGCCCTAGTGCCGTAGCTGAGGAAACCCGGGCCTCCACTACTGGGCGGGGGCTCGTATCCGAGACCGGCCAGGTGGAACTAGGGCTCCGGGGAATTACAAGGGCTCTAGCTGTTTCTCTGAAAATCACCTTGGGCCTGCTCCAGCCTGCCTTTCTGCCACACACACGGAAGGGTTTTTGAAGCTACCCTTATAAATCACTGCGTTTCAAGTCTCTTGGAATGTAGGTACTTCCCCTGTAGCCTTCCCCGGTGCTCGGCACACCGTGAGCGCTCAACGACTACCGCGGTGACTCTCATCCGCCGTTCCGGAGTCTCCGACGGATGAAGCCTGTTACATCTCACCCCAGATATAGACGCCTCTGCCTCCCGTTTCTGTCTGACCCTAAGCACGGTGTCACGATTTGCTCAGAGCCTGGCCGAGATAGGGATCCAAGAGGAGTGTCCTGCTGGATAATTCGGTTTATGGGATTGGATGTGCTTACATCTCCAGCCCGACCCAAGGAATATTAACGATCCTCTACACCCCTAAATCCTCTGGGCCTAGTTTACCTCGCCTCTCTTCTCCCCCCCCACCCCCGCTTTCTAACCATAATTTCGGTATTAAGGACACCCTATGTGCCCAAGTGCTGTGCTATACCCTGAGCGCATTCAGAAAAATCACATCAGTCCCATCCTGTCCCATACAGGGCTCACAGTCCATCAAATCCATCAATCGAAAGTATTTACTGAACGCTTACTGTGTGCGGAATAAGAAGTGGTTGGGAGGGTACAATCCCAGAGTCAGCAGACACGTTCCCTGTCCACAGCGAGCTTACAGTCTAGAGGGGGAGACAGACACTGATATAAATAAATTTATAATAGACAATTTAAAGATCTGTACAAAAGTCTAAGAGGGGAATATTTTATCCTGTTCATCCTATTTTTCAGGTGAGGAAAGAGGCTCGCAAATTCAGAAACCAGCTTTACAGTATTGTACTCTCCCAAGTGTTTAGTACAGCGCTCTGTCCACAATGGCATTTGTTAAGCACGATGTGTCGGGGGATGTACTAAGCGCTGGAGTACTAAATATATACCACTGATGGACTGATAAGGAGATTCTAACCGATCCCCAAAAGGTGCCCAGGAGGAGGGAAAAAGTAAAAGAAAATGTCATTTGGTAAAAATGGAAACCGGGACCGGTATTTTTCATCAGATAATCGACTGACTATTCCCTGATCTTTGAGGTCACTGAGAAATACTGCATTAACTAAGAAGCAACGACCGAAACAAACCACCTCCCCGCTCCAAAAAATATTTTTTTCAAAATAAAGCCAACCAAAAAACCAAGATCACGAACCCCAGGTGGACAATAGGTTTATTTGTGTATAAATGAATAAAAAAACAACTCTTCGGGAGATATTTGAAAATAGAAAGGACGTGCTGAAGTTCTTTTGTTGTAACGGACAAGTCTGACGGCACATGCAAAGACGTTCAATTCTCCCATCTGTCTGAGCCCCGGACAATACTGTGGCATTTCAGTCGTGGATTTCAACCATTAGCAACCGTCACAATTGTGTTCCACATGCAGAGAAAATGGATGATGTTGGGAATATAAAAAACCAGCCTAATTTTAAATCCTGTGATAAGAGAGGTCCCCTACAAATTCATCCTTCAATATAGGAAAATTTACACACTGAAGAAATGCTACCTGAAACTGTGACCTAGCGTATCAAATTTAACTACTCTGAAATGCCACCGTGAAATAAATCAAAATGGTTTACAAAGAGGACCAGTGGCACTTGACGGTCATTTTCGAATCAAAAAGCAACTGAAATTCAGTATTACAGTTCTGAGTTCATTTACTTTTAAATACTTGATGTATATTAAATCAAAACGGAGATTAAATATTTTTACTCCTTACGGATACATTTTTAAGGTGGAGAACCCCACCGAAGTTTACCGTGATTTTTGCTTTTCCACATTTTAAATTCTAGATAGACTGCGGACTCTCGGCTTCCTCTTCGTTATCCTTTCATCCTCCTCCTCCTCAGCGGTACGACGTGTTCATCTCTAAAACAACTCGAGGTTCAAAACCCTTTTTAAATTACTTTATTCAAGTTTATGTTTTCCAAAACAGAGGGTTCTGTGCCAGTCGTCTCTGAAAATTCTCATACCTGGAAGAAAAACCCCCCAAAAACACAACCCCCCGCCCCCCACCAAACAAAATTAGGATTGAGAACATTTAAACAGAAGCCCTTCCAGCCTGCCAACTTACACAAAGAGCAAGGACTTAGCTTATTTGCATTTCTAGAGGCCGTCCTTAAAAACCCGCGACCGTGACTGAAAAATGGGCCAGGTTAAAACCGGGAGGTTAATGAGCACTGGCAAGCGTTCAATTAATACCACTGATTGATTAGTTGGCAAAAAGCAGCCCAAATGGCTTGTGTTTCCACTTTCCACTTTATTCTTTCTTCCCGGGACATAAAACCAATACTCTCGAAGTCCAACCGTATTCCTGAATCGCCAAGAATCTGCAAGTGAACACGTAACGCCCCTTCCCTCCCCGGCTGCCGATGCCCCCCTCTCCCTTTTCCACCTGCCCACGGGCACAAGAGGCGGGGAAAGGGGCCCTTCTAAGCCTCGGTATTCAACACCCCCACTTTCTCTTACCATTTCAGAACCACGTTCGCCGGGATGAAAACCTCAGAGGGACTCGGGGTCATCTGGGCCGGAGAGACTGCAAATGACGTGGCGAAGTTGTAGAAGCTGTCCAACATCTTCTGAGTGAACTGGGTTCAAACAGACTGCCGGTCACCACGCGTGCTCAACGGCCCGCCGACCCGGCCCCGAGACTCAGACGTCCACGCAGTTTAGGGAATGACAAAAAAAACCACACCAAGAGAGAACTCTCCTCGCTCCTAAGCACAGAACTGGTCCAGAACTGGATCGCCAGCCAGGAGGGTGAGAGAGTGAGTCTGTGCATGAGGCTTTGTGCCCTCTTTCTACCTTCCAATTTCTACTTCAGAGCCCTAACTTCCCCACTTGACATCGACCCTCTGATTCCCGCCCCAAATACCCCACCACCCCGGGAGCCGCGTTACCTGCGTGAAGGAGTCCACGGAGGAGACCGCGGCGTTGCCCACGGGCGTCTGCTGGGCCAGGGTCTCCAGCAGCTCCACCGAGATCCCAATCTGAGCCACCGACGGGGTCCTGGCGATGGTCATGGTGCCAAAAGGATGCTGGCCGCCTTCCCCTGAAAGAAATCGCACAGGGCGCCCACTTCAGCTTCAACGCATCCGTCCCGCCGGGGCCGGTGGCGCCTCTGTTCCCGTCCGCTCATCCACTTCCCGCAGGTAGCTAAGGAAATCCTTTCCCACTTCCACCCCCGGCTAGCCGGGAAAACGGGGAAGCCTTTTGAACGATGGCTCCCCTTCCTTGAGGGTCAAAAAAGGCAAGGAATGTACGATTTCTATACCGTTCAAAAAGTGACCTCTTTTAAGTCCCCTCCCGTTGTTCATTCACTCTTTCGATCCTATTTACTGAGCCCTTACTGTGTGCAAAGCGCTGTACTAAGCACTTGGGACAGTACAATATAACAGTAAACAGACACATTCCCTGTTTAGCTTACAAGAGAATGGGCCCCGGGAGTTCCTCGCAAAGACGTTTCTGGATTCCCCCGATCCGGACTGGTTGGGGAATAATCGACAGCCTCAGCTGGATGCTTCATTTGCAGCTCTGCTGTCCCTCTACATCAACGGGGACATTCGGTGTCCACCTCATAATCCTTTCTCAACGTGCATCCTTTGCTCTATCCCGGCTTAGCCGACCAAAATCGGGAAGGGTGAACACGCTCTTACTTTCCACTCAGAAGGAAGTGGTCCATTCACCCTAGTGTAATACCGACGACGGTCATGGGAACGGGGGCCTGGCGCCGCTGGAAGCGCCAGGCCGGAAAATCCGCCCCGGCCCCGGGGTTGCGCGGGGGCAGTCCAGGGTCCTTCCGCTGCGGAGTCTGTTCCGAGTTCCGCCCCACCGGGCGGGTGGCCGACGGAGATTTGGGGTGACCGAATCCCACCCTCTGAGGATGGAACCCCCAGGAACCGGCGCTTCTCTGATCGAGTGGAGGGCTGCCGTGTGAGCTCGCCCGCCCCCGCCCCCAGCCGGGACTCCTGGACCCGGGGGAAGTCCGAGAAGACTCCCGGTGACTCCGGCATCTCCCTTCACCCCTCGGAGCCCCACACGTGGAAACCGGGGCGGGGAACTGGGTGGCCGGCTGTGTGACTGTGGGCAAGTCACTTCACTTCTCTGTGCCTCAGTTACCTCATCTGTAAAATGGGGATGAAGACGGAGCCTCCCGTGGGACAACCTGATGACCCCGTATCTACCCCAGCGATTAGAACAGCGCTCTGCACGTAGTAAGCGCTTAACAAATATCAACATTATTATCCCCGAAATGCTGGGGCGGGCCCGGATCCCCACGCGCGGGCGAGAACCGAGGCGTCCTGTCTCCGGCGACACGGAAAAGAGGTCTGGGGGCGGACGAGGGACGAATAGGGGGCGGCAGGATCATAAAGGGAACCCTTGCAGCCAGAGCTCGACAAGACAGGCAGTTTGAGAACGAAACTAAGACGGGAAGAACGACAAGGGGGAAAATGAGCCCCAGCCATTCCTTCCTCAGAAACCTGGGCCCAGGGTCACTGCTGCTGTGCCTCGGTCTTCCCCAAAGAAGACATTTCCACACCAGGGATGGGTCAGTCCGCTGCCTCCACACGGACCACCGCTATATTTGATTCTGTCATCAAAGCCCCTTTCATTTCCTGATTGGGTGTCCTGCCTTTGAGCTCTTGAAAGCTTCCAAACTCCAGGCTGAGAAGCATCTTTCCCAAGAGGTCCCCTGAGCCAGCGTGCGCTGAGCCAGTCCAGCCAGGAGAGGAGAGAGAGAGGGGGAAGAGACGGCCGCACAAGGAGACGCAACCCCGGTCTGTCTTCCCCGTTCGACTGGGAGCTTCTGGTAGGCAGGGCCGGAGCCTCCTGTGCTCTGCTCCCAAACCCCCGGAACGGTGCTCACGGCAGGTGCTCGATTAACATTTTACCGGATGGACCGATGACTGTTCACAGCACAATTCTACCCAACCGGGTCGTGCGGCCCGAAGGGAATCGAAGGGTCGCCGGGTCCAGCCGACTCCCGACCGAGAGTCCGGTCTGTCCCAGGAGATGAGAAATGAACCCAGTTTCTGGCTTTCTTGTCTGTTCTAATAGTCTTCTTGTTTGTGAGGACTGAGTGATTTCAACAATTTAGTCCCTAATGGCATTAGCGAGCCTTAGTCCCCGCCCCGCTGAGGCTCCCTGGGGCGAGGAGACTAAAGATCCCAGGGCGACCTGTCTCCCGTCCAAACTCTGTCTGCTCGCCGGTGGGGGACGGCGACGCGAAGGACGGCAGCCAGCAAGCACCAGCTTCCGGAACGGAGACGTCCGCCGGGCGTCGCAAACGCGTAATCGGCATCATCGTTAACACGGTTATTATCATCATCATAATACTCTGATAACTGACTACCGAGAAGGCCGGACTTGGGGATTTCTGGTTTTATCCTGCCCCCCTGGGGGAGGATCGGTCTTCTAACCCTTTGTGATCACACGGTGGAACACTCATGATGCCGAGGGAACTCCCTAAAAGTGGAGTCCTTTTTTTCCCCAAAACTAAATACCCTTCCAGCGCTTAGGGCAGTGCCCTGCGCTTAGTAAACGCGTAAAGAATACTATTATTATTATTCTCCCAGGGCCTGCTTCTCCAATCCCCACCTCTTCCATTCCCCAGAATTCTCCACTCACGCCACCCCTGCCGGAGACACTTGAGTCACCTTCTCTCTGAGGCTTGGGGCAACCTTACAAATAGTTGCCCTAATGAGGAAAGAGTTTTTAGGAGGAGAGTAAAAGGCCTGGAAAGACACAAAGGGATGCTGGTATGCCTGAAATCCTGCAGAATCAGATACTTTACACCCCAGTAGGAGCTGAGCAGTCAAAGGTGCTAGAGCCCCATCCGGGAACAATTATACAGAATTCACCAAAGTTCCCCCCAACCAGGCATGGGGTGATATCGTGCCCAAGAATTAATTAATTTACACTCCAACTGGAGTAAACCGGGCACCGTGTCAAATCCAGAATCGCCGTTTTTGAAATTCTTACTGGCTTGGAAAAAAAAAATCTTCCGGTTAAACTATTTCAGTGACTCTCACCTTGGGGAACAGGAGATAGAAGACTTGAAAATTAACATTACTCGGCCTCTTCACATCTCACACTTGAATTACGGTGAGGATGTTGGCAGCTGATATTTAAGCTGCTACAACTGAAGACAAAACGGAGACATCAATCTGAATACCCGCTTTCTAGGTGCAAAAGGGCTATTTTGTTTTCCCAAACTTGGTGTTCGCAAGTTCTGAACTATATAAAGCAAGTCCTGGCCCTCACGCAGGTGTGACTTGCAATTCCGTATTTTCCCCAGCTCGCGTGACCGCCTGAGTAGTATTTTGACCGGTGCTTGGGGATTTTAAATTTTAACATTTTATTCTACCATTTTATCTTCTGGATGAGTAGAGGCGGGTGATACTTGGGCTTCACTGCTTTCAGAGGTTTACGTTTCTCTTTCCAAATGCAAAAAATTTACCTGCTGGCAGATTTACAGACTCTGACCGTAAAACGCCCCCAAAGTGAAGAGACGCCACCAGAGGATAAAAAACATTACTGTATGTTTTCATTCCTGACTCTGGAGGGTTAGATTCCTGAGTTCATCGTATTTAATCAATCGATGGTACTTACTGAGCGCCCACTATGTGAAGAGGACTGTGCTGAGTGTTTGGGAAGCTACAATCCCACAGAGTGAGCAGACACGTTCCCTCCCCACAGCGAGTCTAGAGGGAGCTTAGATGCGTTTACACCGAATCCCCACTCGACAACAATCAGTCGGTGGCATTTTATCGAGCGCTTGCTGTGTGCTGAGCACTGCACTAAGCGTGTGGGAGAGTACAAGAGTTGGTAGAGCCGATCCCTGCCCTCCAGGAGCTAACAAATCCAGTGGTCTTTTGTTCCCCTTTTCTAGCAAAAACGAGAATCTCCCGCCTGCCACTTCTGTTCCTTCTTCCCCTTCTCCTCCTGCTGCTCTTCTCTGCTAGTAAAGCTGATACCTTGGAAAATTTCTTTTTTCTTAGCTAGCCAGGAAGTCAGATGGCCCCGGCTCTTCCGATTCCGCAATACGGGCCTCCCCAGAGCCTTCCGCGAAAACCCCTCCAGCCGTAGTTGCTCCTAAGTAATTGCGGGGGTGCCGAGGGGAAGAGAAGCGAAGCTTCCGTCTGCCTATCGGCCCGGGAAATCGTCGCCAACATCGGTCTCGAGCTCTCGGAAGCCCACGGTGACACAGAGGGCCCCCGTCCCGCCCCTTAAGGAGCCTAAAAATCAAATGGAGAAGGGAGGCAGGTGCAATGAAGAGGATCGGGGATCTGGGTGAGAACAAATGACGAGGGGGTAGGCAGATGGGATAAATCTTGCATTTCATTGGCAGGATTTGCGGGCGGGCGGGGGAAAATCGCTAGACTACACCCCTCTCAAGTCATCCTACAATGCAGAACCTCCTGCTGAAAAGAAGAGTCGCCCGATCCCGTGTGGCTGCACGGGGATGACGGGGGGTTGGAGTGGAGGGTGGTCAAACTCGAACTCTACCCAGAGCGCTCTGCTGAATTCTGAGCCCTCCAGTCCAAGCCTGCAGGGCCGGGTTACAGCCACCGTCAGAAATGGTAACAATAGGAATAATAATTTGGGTGTGTGTTAAGTGCTTACAAGGTGCCGGGCACCGTTCAGACTGCTGGGGCGGGTACAAGTTAATTAGGTTGGGCAGAGTCCCTGTCCCACATAGGGCTCGCAGTCCTAATCCCCGTTTCACAGATGAGGGAACCGAGGCACAGGGAAGCGAAGCGACTTGCCCGAGATCACGCAGCAGACGAGTGGCGGAGCTGGGATTAGAACCCAGGTCCTCCTGACTCCCGGATCCGTGCTCTAGCCACTAGGTCACGTGGTACTGACTGAACGCTCGCTGAAGAGCACGGAACTAGGAATTTGGGAGAGTAGCGCACAACGGCCCCTGCCCTCACAGAGCCGGAGACATCAACATAATAAGCAATGCTAGCTTCAGTGAAAAGGAGAAGGAAGAGCTGATTTTTTTTATATCCTCCCACGTACTGAAGCCGCAAAATCACTCTAGGGCCTCAAGGCTTTATACAGGCAGTGGGCCGGGAGGTCTGTTGAAAACCGCCGGCCTGTCGTTTTATATCCCGTAGCGGTCTTTAATCGCACGGTAGCCTGGGTCCTCTTCTCATTTCTCAGCACCAACTTTTCAATATTCCGCCCCCCGAAGCTGACGAATACATTTCGGTCGCTATCCCCGCCCAAGGCGTTCACAGACACACACCAAAAGTTTGAAACGGTCCCCAAAAGATGAGGCCACAGGTGACAGCGCAGACTTCTCAATCTCTGTACCTTTATGCCATTCCTGTAGTAGACGCCGTTATTAGTTACTGTACTGAATGTAAAATGACAGGCCAACGATTTCCAACGGACCTTCCAACTCACTGCCCAGAAAAAGCCCTCAGGCTTTGAAAATGACTGAGGTTTCGAGACGTGCACAGAATAGAAAAGACATTAGCTTTGACTGCTTTTCATTGATCACAGGTCTGCTCGTATTTGATGCATCCGGTTTCCCGGTTTTAACGGGCAAACTTCCTTGAAAGAACTGAGGCCATTCATATATCCACAGCGTGCACCCTTCTCATCTGCTTAGAATTCAGGGAAAAGGGAACCACTGCCTAGCGACTGTGAAAAGGCATCAGTCCCATGATTGTAAAATGGCTCCGAAGTATCGACGGGGCTCTAATTATCTTAATTCTATTTACTAAGCGCTTTCTAGGTGCGAAGCACCGTGCTAAGTACTGGGTGGGGATAAACGCTAAGGGGATGGGACCCGGTCCTTGACCCATTTGGGATTCCCAGCCTAAGGGGGTAAAGATTCCACTATAGAGAGGAGGGACCCGACTGAGTTAAGAGACTTGCCCAGGGTCCCCCGGCAGGGTGGCGGCAGGACTGGGGTCAGAGCCCAGGTCTCCCCGTCTCCCGAATCCCACGCTCTTCCAGCCAGGCCCCCTTACCAGATTTAAGGCCGGAAATTTTGAAGATGGCGCTCGGCTTTGCGTTGGTGACAAAGCCCAGGAGCTGCCACACCGGCGTCCCGCTCCGGTCGGGGTACGAGAAGTAGACCGACCCTCCCATGCCCTCGGGGAAGGGGACGGTCCCCAGCATGAAAACCACCACGTGGTTGACGCTTTCGTAGTCCGGCAAGTCGAACACAAATTTATCCTCGGCCACTTGCTGGGCCGCCGTCTGCACCTAGAAGAAAACGGAGAGAAAACTCTCGTTCAGCGGGCCGGCTCCGTGTCCTCTTTCTCCCTTCACGCGGTCAGGGGTTCTCACGACGCTGGGGCTCGAACTCAGCCCATGACCCTCCCTCGGGGAAAACGCCGAATCCTAGCAACGGGCGATTAGAGTGGACGCCTCGAGTCGAGCCTCAGCCCGCCACCGAGGGGATCGCGGACTGATCGTTTCCGGAGACCGGCTTCTCGTTCAGATTGGTTCAATCGTATTTATTGAGCGCTTACTATGTGCAGAGCACTGTACTAAGCACTTGGAATGTACGATTCGGCAACAGATAGGACAATCTCTGCCCAACGATGGGCTCCGAGCTTTACTATATGGATGAGGAAGGAATCCCTCAGTAGGCCCAGAGAGATGCGCGCAAAGCACGGTACTAAGCGCTTGGGAGGGTTTAAGTTTAGAAGGCACGATCCCTGCTCTCAAGGACCCTCGCGTCTAAGCTCGGGGAAGGCAGATCCTTAAAATACGTTGCAATTCGGGGTCTAAAGGCTGTGGGAAACTTAGCAGAAGGACAGCGGAAGGATTACAAGGCCAGAGATGGGAGATTACCTGGAGATGTGATCTAATGACGGCTCTGAAGATGGGAAACGCTGCGGTCTGTCCGATACGAGGGGGAGGGGGAGTCTGCGACCGATGTACTTCCCGAGCGCTTAGAACAGTGTCTAGCCCTAACAGGAGCTCCTTAAATGACTGGCAGATTGGGCTAATGAACTGGACAGACCGGACTCAATACACCTGCTGTTTTCACTCATTCCTGCAATCATTCATTCAGTAGTATTGATTGAGCGCTTACTATGCGCAGAGCACCGTACTAAGCGCTTGGAATGGACAAATCGGCAACAGATAGGGACAGTCCCTGCCCACTGACGGGCGCACAGTCTAATCATCTCCACCGAGCACTTCCTGGGTGCAAAGCACTGTACTAGGCACTTGGGAAAGTACACTAGAACAGTAAACAGCACAAACCCTGCCCACATCGAGTTTACAGTCTAGTTTTCTGAGGTTTTTCCCTTCACTGCCCCTCAGCAGACAAAAAGGCTCCACTCACCCACTGCGATCTGCTCCAAATGGTTCTCCCACTGTTCCTCTCCCTTCGCTTTGATTTCCAGTTTTCCTCTCTGCCACGCAACCTCCAAAGGTCACTTCCCCTTTTCTACTTTGGCCCTATTTGAGGACGCGCACGCTAAGGGGCTGATGGAAGGGTTCCCCAGATGAGACACACACAACAGTGCACGTCGCTACTGCCGAATCCATTACCTGTCGCTGTCAAATACCGCTGTGAACACGGATAATAATGTTGGTATTGGTTAGGCGCTTACTATGTGCAGAGCACTGTTCTAAGCGCTGGGGTAGACACAGGGTCATCAGGCTGTCCCACGGGAGGCTCACAGTCTTAATCCCCATTTTACAGATGAGGGAACTGAGGCACAGTGAAGTGACTTGGACACAGTCACACAGCTGACAAGTGGCAGAGCCGGAATTGGAACCCATGACTTCTGACTCCCAAGCCCGGCCTCTTTCCACTGAGCCACGCTGCTTCCCCGGATGTCACCTCAGGAGACAGAAATCCAGGTTGGGAACGGAAAGTGAACACGGCTGGTGACGAATGAGATCATCTTTGACCTGAGCTCTCCACTCCATCGAAGGGAGCGATTTTCTTTGCTAGTCTCCCATCTATGGCCAGAGGGGACTTATTTGATAATAATAATAATAGTAATAATGGCATTTATTAAGCGCTTACTATGTGCAAAACACTGTTCTGAGCACTGGGGGGGGAGACAAGGTGATCAGGTTGCCCCCATGGGGTTCACAGTCTTCATCCCCATTTTCCAGATGAGGGAACTGAGGCCCACAGAAGTGAATTGACTTGCCCAAAGTCACGCGGCTGACAAGCGGTGGAGTCGGGATTTGAACCCATGACCTCTGACTCCCAAACCCAAGCTCTTTCCACTGGGCCACGCTGCTTCTCTATTTGTATTTTGTCATCTGCCTAAAAAATTCCCTTTCCACGCTACAATCTGTGAGCCCAATGTAGACAGATATTTTAAAATGCATCTTTCAAGGACTTGGGTTTTATCTGCTTTTGTCAAGGACTTTCGTATATTGACCCAGAGGCCTAAAACGGAATAGTGAAGGCCCCCAGACGGACCCAATACCCCGAAAGCAACTCGGAACCAAACCGACATCATCGACATCCTCCTCGTAACCGTGGCACTTGTTAAGAGCTCACTACGTGAGAAGCGGCGTGGCTCAGTGGAGGGAGCCTGGGATTGGGAGTCCGAGGTCCTGGGTTCGAATCCCGGCTCTGCCGCTCGTCGGCTGCGTGACTGTGGGCGAGTCACTTCACTTCTCTGGGCCTCAGTTCCCTCATCTGTCAAATGGGGATTCACTGTGAGCCTCACGTGGGACGACCCGATGACCCCGTATCTCCCCCGGCGCTTAGAACAGCGCTCTGCACATAGTAAGCGCTTAACCAATACCAACATTATCCTTACGTGCCAAGCACTGTTCTAAGCAGTGGGATAGATACACGGTGATCAGATTGGACACCGTCCCTCTCCCACATGGGGCTCAGTCTTGACCCCCCATTTGACCGATGAGGCGACTAAGGCCCAGCCGACTGAAATGACTCGCCTAAGGTCACACGGCAGACATGTGGCAGAACCCACATCCTCCGACTCCCAAGCGGGTGCTCCTTCCACTAGGCCACGCCGCTTCTACGCTCCCAAGCGCTTAGCACAGTGCTCTGCGGGATTGGGGGGGGAGGAGGAGAATGGAGGGGGCAGGATGAAGGGGTGGGCATGGAGAGGGGCGGGATCAGGGGCTGGGCATGTTGAGGGGCAGGATCAGGAGGAGATGGAGGGGGCAGGATCAAGGGATGGGCACAAGGAGGGGAAGGATCGGGGGCTGGATCGGGGGCGGGGCATGGAGAGGGCAGGGTCAGAAAGGGGGGCACGGGGAGGGCAGGATCGGGGGCTAGATGAGGAGGAGCGGGCACAGAGGGGGTAGGATGAGGGGATGGGGCACGGAGGGGGGCAGGAGGAGGAGGTGGGGCATGGAGAGGGGCAGATGTGGGGCTGGGTCAGGAGGTGGGGCACGGAGAGGGGCAGGATGAGGAGGTGGGGCACGGAGAGGGGCAGGATCTGGGGCTGGATCAGGAGGTGGGGCACGGAGAGGGGCAGGATCAGGAGGTGGGGCATGGAGAAGGGCAGGATGAGGAGGTGGGGAATGGAGAGGGGCAGGATCTGGGGCTGGATCAGGAGGTGGGGCACGGAGAGGGGCAGGATGAGGAGGTGGGGCACGGAGAGGGGCAGGACGAGGGGCTGGATCAGGAGGTGGGGCACGGAGAGGGGCAGGATGAGGGGCTGGATCAGGAGGTGGGGCACGGAGAGGGGCAGGATCTGGGGCTGGATCAGGAGGTGGGGCACGGAGAGGGGCAGGATGAGGAGGTGGGGCACGGAGAGGGGCAGATGTGGGGCTGGGTCAGGAGGTGGGGCACGGAGAGGGGCAGGATGAGGAGGTGGGGCACGGAGAGGGGCAGGATCTGGGGCTGGATCAGGAGGTGGGGCACGGAGATGGGCAGGATGAGGAGGTGGGGAATGGAGAGGGGCAGGACGAGGGGCAGGATCTGGGGCAGGATCAGGTGGGGCACGGAGAGGGGCAGGATCTGGAGGTGGGGCATGGAGAAGGGCAGGATGAGGAGGTGGGGAATGGAGAGGGGCAGGATCTGGGGCAGGATGAGGAGGTGGGGCACGGAGAGGGGCAGGATCTGGGGCTGGATCAGGAGGTGGGGCGTGGAGAAGGGCAGGATGAGGAGGTGGGGAATGGAGAGGGGCAGGACGAGGGGCAGGATCTGGGGCAGGATCAGGTGGGGCACGGAGAGGGGCAGGATCTGGAGGTGGGGCATGGAGAAGGGCAGGATGAGGAGGTGGGGAATGGAGAGGGGCAGGATCTGGGGCAGGATGAGGAGGTGGGGCACGGAGAGGGGCAGGACGAGGGGCAGGATCTGGGGCTGGATCAGGTGGGGCACGGAGAGGGTCAGGATGAGGAGGTGGGGCACGGAGAGGGGCAGGATCAGGAGGTGGGGAATGGAGAGGGGCAGGACGAGGGGCAGGTGTGGGGCTGGATCAGGTGGGGCACGGAGAGGGGCAGGATGAGGAGGTGGGGCACGGAGAGGGGTGAGGATGAGGGTCTGGGCGCGGAGAGGTCCGGCTCAGGGGGTGGATCGGGGGCAGGCCGGGGCCCCGCCGCCCTCCTGCCCTCCTGCCCCGCCGCCCTCCTGCCCCCCGGTCCTCACCAGCCTCCCGGCCACCAGGCATCCGAACATGGCGCTGGGTCCCGTGCGCCGCAACCTTCCCCAGCCGCCGTCTGCTCGGCCGCCCCTACATCGCCCGACCGGCCCCCGAGCACAGAGGCCCGGCCTCGCCCGGCTCCGCCCGGCTCCGCTCGGCTCCGCTCGGCTCCGCTCGGCTCCGCTCGGCTCCGCTCGGCTCGGCGGGGCCCGGCGGGGCCCAGGCCGCGCGGACACAAGCGCTTCCGGGGCCGCGGCCGAGGCGCCGCACTGCGCAGGCTCGGCCGGGCGGGGCATGCCGGGACTTGTAGTCTCTCGCTCCCGCCCGCCCCGCCCCGCCCCCCGGCCCTCCCCTCCCTTCCCCCTCCCTTTTCTGTGCTCCTGGGGGACCGCTGCCTTTCTTCCTTCCTTCCTTTCCCTCCTCCCTTTTTCCCTTTCCTTCCTCCCTTTCCTTTCTTCTTTTCCTTCCTTCCTCCCTTTCCTTTCTTTTCCTTTCTCCCTTCCCCTTCTTCTTTTCCCTCCTTTCTCCCTTTCCTTCCTCCCTTACCTTTCCTCCCTTCCTTCCTCCCTTTCCTTTCTTTTCCTTCCTCCCTTTCCTTTTTTCTTTTCCTTCCTTCCTTTCCTTCCTCCCTTTCCTCTCTTTTCTTTCCTTTCTTTCCTTCCTCCCTTTCCTCTCTTCTTTCCTTCCTCCCTTTCCTTTTTTCTTTTCCTTCCTTCCTTGCCTTCCTTTCCTCTCTTTTCCTTCATTCCTTTCCTTCCTCCCTTTCCTTCCTCCCTTTCCTTTCTTCTTTTCCTTCGTTCCTTTCCTTCCCCCCCTTTTCCTCCTTCCTTTCTCCCTTTTTTCCCCCCTTTCTCTCTTCCTCTTTCCTTCCTTTTTTGAGAAGCGGCATGGTTCGGTGTTAAGAGCCCAGGTTTGGGAGTCAGAGGTCATGGGTTCCAATCCCACGCTGCCACCTGTCAGATAGGTAATAATGTTGGTATCTGTAAAGCGCTTACTATGGGCAGAGCACCGCTGGAGGAGATACAGGGTCATCAGGTGGTCCCACGTGGGGCTCACGGTCTTCATCCCCACTTGACAGATGAGGTCACTGAGGCCCAGAGAAGTGACTTGCCCACAGTCACACAGCTGAGTGGCAGAGCCGGGATGCGAACCCATGACCCCTGACATATGTGACTTTGGGCGAGTCACTTCACTTCTCTGGGCCTCAGTGACCTCATCTGTATAATGGGGATGAAGACCGGGAGCCCCATGTGGGACAACCCGATTACCCTGTACCTATCCCGGCGCTTAGAACAGTGCTTGGCATAGAGTAAGCGCTTAACAAATGCCATCATTATCATCATTTTTGATTGCTCGTGGGTGACCACTTCCTTTCTCCATTTTCCTTTCTTCTTTCCTATCTTCCTCTTTGCTTCTTTTCTTTCCTTCCTCCCTTCCTTCTCTCTCTCCCTCCAAACTTAATATTTAATCAGCGTTCACTGCGTGCTAAATAGAACGTGCTGTGATTAATATTGACAGGAGGGTCAGATCAGACCCCATCCCTGTGCCACAAGAGGGCCACAATTTTGGCAAAGAAGCAGCCCAGCTATTTTCCGACCTTATCTAGCCCTCCCGGTGCATTTTTATGAACTATCACATTCCCCCTGGAGCAAAATTCAACCCTGCCCTGTTGTGTGGCTTAGGGGAAGGAATGCAGGCCTGGGAAGCAGAAGACCTGGGTTCTAATTCCAGCTCTGCCACTTGCCTGCAGGGTGGGGGGTGGGGCGGGTGAATCACAGAACACTGTGGCTCAGTTTCCTCCTCTGTAAAATGGGAATTCAGTTCCCGTTCACCGTCCCTGAGATCCCAGTGTGGACCAAGGACTGTGTCTGACCTGATAATCTTCTAGCTGCCCCGATGCTTGGTCCAGTGCTTGACGCAATGTGAGCACTTAAATATGCTTAAATGAGAAGCAGCGTGGCTCAGTGGAAAGAGCACGGGCTTTGGAGTCAGGGCTCATGAGTTCAAATCCCAGCTCTGCCACTTGTCGGCTGTGTGACTGTGGGCGAGTCACTTCACTTCTCTGTGCCTCAGTTCCCTCATCTGTAAAATGGGGATTAAGACTGTGAGCCCCACGTGGGGCAACCTGATTCCCCTGTGTCTACCCCAGCGCTTAGAACAGTGCTCGGCACATAGTAAGCGCTTAACAAATACCAACATTATTATATAGTCCCCGAGATGACCCCGGGTTCCTTGGGAGAGTTGGATAGACCGTCTGGGCTTTCCCTCTTCTACATCCCCTAACTTTTCTCCTACGGGACCTTCCTGGATCACTCTCCCTCCTCCCTCAGCTTTGTAGCTGATGTTGGGGGAAGTGGATGAGGGCTCGGAGAGAACGTCTCAGGGTCTTTGCAGAATAATGACTGTATTTGTTAAGCGCTTACTATGTGCAAAACACCGGTTCCAGCTGGCCTTCCTGTTGCCCGGTACCGTTACGGCACCAGCACCTTTCTCTCCACGACTATTATTTGCAACCTGCAGCTTCCCATCACCTCGGCTCCCGCCACCAAACTCCCCGACTCTAAAGCAGTGCCTTCGTTCCCCCGGGAGAGTAGCATTAGGAGCCCACGGGGCGCGAAACATTGTACTAAGCACTCGGGAGGTACAGCAGAACGAAGGGACGCATTCCCCGCCCAACGGGGGCTCACCCTCCGGAGGGGAGAGACCAGACATGTTTGGTCCAGATGCGCTTGGACCCAAATCTCATCTGCCGGGCTTCTCGTACAAGTTCGGTCCCTTGGGGACGAGCGAACGCTTTCAGACTCCCTTCGTGGTACGCGCTCCGATTAAAAAGGAACGCTGGCTAAGATGACACTTAGAAGACGAAGGCGGCTGCCCTATAAATTATTTATAAATATGGGCTATGCCCTCTGGAAATACACTGGATCGGTCGTTCAGGGTGTCAGCCATTCGCAAAGTACGGTACTGATTTGTGCAGCCGGGTCTCCCTCCGGTTGGGTGCTATTTCCAGAGGGGATGTGCCACGTTGATACAAGTTTTTAGAACAAGCTACCTTAATTTTAGCAGTGGGAGGTTTTTCTGTGACGTCCATCTCGTTCACCTCTTTATAGAAAACCTGTAAAGATACAAAATAATGAAAGAATTGAAGAAAAATGAAAAAATTAAAGCATCACTGGCTCCTACAGACCCCACTGCTGTCTTCCTTGCCTTACAAAAAAAAAAAATCCAAGAAACCCGCCTGGACAGAACCGGTTTTCTTCACTTTTAATCTTCAATTTCCTCCCTAGAAACTAGAAATCTGCTTAGCATTCAGGAGGATTGAACGCCGACTGCGTGTGTGCAGAGCTCTGCGCTGAGCGGTCGGGAGAATAGGCCAGGGTCAGAAGACACGATTCCTGCCCTCAAAGACTAGCGATTAGTGATTTTAACCGTCTAGACTGTTAGCTCACTGTGGGGAGGGAACAGGTCTACCAACGCAGTGATATCGTACCGTCCCAAAAGCTAAGCACAGGGCTCCGCATACAGTATAAGTGCTCAACAAATACATCTCGTTAATTAGCTCGCGTGGGTTTCCGGACCTGCCGGAGTAGGCCCCAATTCTACTAGCCCGTGATTCCCTGACCGCGCTCCCTTCCATTTTCTCCAAGAAAGCTGAGGTTTCCAAGAGAAAGCCCTGGGATCAGATCGATGAAGCTGTTTAGCGGTGAATAAACCATCCGTGACTATTTAACAAATGTGAACTCGAATTTCTTCTCTCACGTCCAGCCTGACGAGGCGGTACAGGAGGAGTGAGAAGAAGAGAGCGAGGCTCAATCCCAGGCCTTGATTCTACCCACCGGCTCCATTAAGACTCAGTGACCCCAAACTCATGCAGTTTTACCTTGGGGGAACGGAGGGGACCGGGCGGGGAAGCCACGCCTCTCCTCCGGCCTTCGGCTCCAAGTCCGAGGCGGTCGGGTCCGGGGGCGAGCTGCCCGAAACCATTCTGCCGTCACGGTTCCCGCCTCCGGACGCCGCCTCCACATCTCAGCCCCCCTCTTCCCGGTCGGTTTTACGGCGTGCCGATTTTCCCCAAGTGCTCGGCGCAGTGCTCTGCACACGGGAGGCGCTCGGTGACGGCCAACCGTCAAGCTAGAAGCGCGGCCGAGGAACGGGAAGCTCTTCCCCTCTCCCCAGCTCACCCGAAACACCGAGGTTTTCCAGGGAAGCCCGTCGAGGCTTCCGGGAAACCCGGGTCCGCCCTATCGACTCCAGCCCGCCGGGTCTTTCCCTGGCCAAGAAATTAAAATGGATACAATACCGAGAGCTTTACAAAAATAAATTTTTATTAAAAGCAGTAGAGAGAGTCTGAGCGGGAAGACGGTACAAAGAATGTAAACAATGTAAACATCACTACGGTCAGCTCAGGCCGATTGTACACTGGAAGGAGACACGACAACTCTAAATGCTAGCGACTCTCTAGGTGCTTGTACTAGCAAGATACAGTAAGAGAGTATATTGTACACAGACAACATTTTCTACTTTTAACCGGAAAGGAGCCGTTCAGCGCAGCCTATCCCAACGCCAGATGCTCGCGTCATCGCAGACGGCTATAAGGATACTGCTATCCCTGCTAAAACTGGTTTGTCGAATGGCAGCAGCACATTTGGGATGAGTGAGTGTTGTACATCTGAAAAAACAAAACACAACAAACCCACCCCCCCAAAAATCCACGCTCAACCTATCGGCAACGGAACTGGGGCCTAATTGTCACAGGGGGATAAACTATGGGATGAATGAACGGTTGTTCGCTATCAAATGAAGAGTGCTGTTTTAGTTAGGGGGTTAAACTCTTTCCCACTTGCGGTGTCCCTTCCGAAAGCAGAAATGTCCCGGCTCCAATTCCTCTCCCTAAACTTCATTCAATAGTATTTATCGAGCGCTTACTATACGCAGAGCACTGTACTAAGTGCTTGGAATGGACAGATCCGTAACACGTAGAGGCAGTTTGCACTCTTTGGTTGAAAGGGAAAACGTGTAACTAAATTTCAGCATACTCCTTCTGATCCCCGAACTGTGATCGGCCAACGAATAAAACCCTCCCATCTTCAGAGACTCCCTCAAAGTTCATTTTCCCCACAGCGGTATTAAAGGGAAGGCTAAAAATGCCTCCGGTGCAGCTTCTGAGGACAAGAGACTTGAGACAGCTTTACAAAGTCTGAAGAATGACCTACTTTTTTATGTTATCTGTCAACTGTTTACTATATGTCAAGCAGGAGGGAGAACGGGCGTTTCCTTTCCATTTTACAGTTGAGGAAACTGAAGCACAGAGAATAATAATTATAATAATGTTGGTATTTTACTCAATGAATACTATTGAATGAAATACTATCGAATGAATCTGTTAAGCGCTTACTATGTGCAGAGCACTGTTCTAAGCGCTGGGGTAGATACAGGGTAATCAGGTTGTCCCACGTGGGGCTCACAGTCTTAATCCCCATTTTACAGATGAGGGAACTGAGGCCCAGAGAAGTGAAGTGACTTGCCCACAGTCCCACAGGTGACAAGTGGCAGAGCTGGGATTCGAACCCATGACCTCTGACCCCCAAGCCCGGGCTCTTTCCCCTGAGCCACGGTGACTCACCCAAGTCCATACGGCGGGCAAGTGGCGGAGCCGGAATTAGAACCCGGATCCTCTGACTCCCAGGCCCGTACTCTTTCCACTAGGTTACGCCGCTTCCGGGCTAAGTCCCGGCAAACAACGTCACGGGGTGGCAGGAGAGGGAAAGG
This sequence comes from Ornithorhynchus anatinus, assembly GCF_004115215.2. Taxonomy (NCBI): domain Eukaryota; kingdom Metazoa; phylum Chordata; class Mammalia; order Monotremata; family Ornithorhynchidae; genus Ornithorhynchus; species Ornithorhynchus anatinus. The sequence continues at coordinate 27,811,780 of NC_041747.1, forward strand.
GGAAAGCGGGGGAGTAAACACTCACTTGGCTTTATGAGGATCTTCTACTTCTAAATCCCAGACGTAAAGTTTGCCAACTTGATTGCCCAATGCAAGCATCTGCGGAAACATTTTGAAACCATCAAATCTGAAAGCGAATGCGACACGACACCCCGAAGACAGCCGCCGGAACTCCACACACTCTTCACTCTCCTCTCACCATCTCAGGTCTTGCCTGCTGTAGGGGCACTTTCCACTTTAGCACAACCCGTACAATCCCTCATAATGACCTGCAGATTCGTGTGTAAGGGGAATCGTTGAAGACTGGTGATTTAGAGCTCAGGGGTCAGGGTTATTCTACCTCCAACGTACATTCCCCAGGCCCTAGTACAGTGTTCTGCAGCCAGTAAGGGCTCCGTCAACATTATTGGCTTATTGTGACCCCCCAAAAAGGCATTTTTCAGAGCCCCTTGTGTCTTTTTGTTAACGGAAAATAAAGTCACCATAAAAGACCGTCGCTATAAGGTCTGCTTGTCTCCCCCCAGGAGATCGGAAGCTCCTTAAGATTGGAGCCCTTCTCTTTTTACTCAATCATAAGTTCCCCAGGCACCTGGGAACATATTCCTCTGTTCACAGTAAGGACTCAAATCAACACAACTGATGATTGAAGAGGGTGGCTGGGGAAAAAGGGAACGGCTGGGGAGGGGGAAGAGCGTGACAAACGGGAAACCCCTGACTCTTCAACCTCTCCTCCTTGATGACCACCTTGGCTTACCCTCTGGGGGTACGAATGCTCAGAATGCAGAGCTGACACACAGGAGTTTGATAATTAAATTAACGCCCGGTCTACATGACCCTACCCAAATCATCAAGCGATGTTATTTCCTGAGCACTTACTACGGCGCAGAGCACTGTACTGAGTGCTTGGGAGAGCACGACACAACGGAATTAGCAGATACGTTCCCTGCCCATATGCGCTCACTCGAGAGGGGGAGACAGACATTAATACGAATAATTTACAACGTATAATTTAAAGATATGTACGAAAGTGCTGTGGGGTTGGGGCGAATATCAAAATGTCCATCGACACCTAAACCACCATCGTGTTTCAGCACGGTACGCCCGTTTCCCATTTCTGTGCCCACTGCTAAGCCTGGGCCAGAAACACATCCACGAGGCCTTGAGTCCAGGGGTTGGCTTCCCCTCTTCCCCACCTCCGGGAGCCCAGAGCGCCAGATTTTGGGCCTCCGGCTCTGGACTTCTGCCTGGTTAAGCACCAAGGAGATTAGAGGCAGGTGCTCTTTGAGATGGAATCGGACACCTCACCGCCAGCTTCCCACACAATAGGCCGGGCAGATGGAGCAGGGGCGCAAGAAAGCCACTCGTATTCACTCCAGGTACAGAGAGGTAACGGAGCGACGGTGACGGAGGACCTTCTAGTTTGATCCTGGGAAACGGGAAAGCCCCCAACCTAACGGAGCTGATATTTTTTCAATGAACTTCAACGATTTCGGAGAGCAGGGGGCGGGGGGAAGAGGCCGGTCTTCTTACCTTCTGCCAGAAATCCATAGAAAACCTCATGTACCAGATGTCGCACTGACTGTAGTCGAACCGCCCGAGGATAGTCACGTTGGACTCGCTGGGTTTGATTTTATCGATGTCATCTTCCATTTTGCCGGGTTTCCAGCACACGATGGCATTTTCACAAGACTGAGGAGACACAAGTGCCCTTGGCTTTAAGCTTTTGTTTTACTAAGGACGAGTCGCTTCCCGACAGCACAGACGTCATAGGTCGCGCCGACCCACCCGGTGACCATCTCCTACTTCTCCAGGGGAGAGCTTCGTTTTTAGAGCCTAGCGCTCTCGGAGCTTTCCTCGCCACCCAACGTTCAATGCCGTGAGTCAGCCTGAGGAGGTGAGAGATGTAACTCTCTTGCAGGGGGGAGAATTCACCGCTGTGGATGGAACGAAACCTCTAAACTGCCCCAGTTACTCACGTCGAACGTCGACAATGACTCCCCTGTTCCCACGCTGGGCCAGATTTAGCCCTTCTCTCTACCTAGGGGCTCTAACGGCTTTCTCGGGATGAACAGGGCTTTGGAAATGTCCGAGCAGAGAGTCCCCGCGGCTTTTCCCTAGGCATCGTGGCCTAGCAGAAACAGCACGGGAATGGAAGTCAGGAGAACCAGGTGAGGATCCCAGCTCTGCCATTTGCCTTGCTGTGTGTGACCTGGGCAAGTCACTGAAACTCTCGGGGCCTCCGTTTCCTCATCTGTAAAACGGGGGTGAGAGAGATTGGGAACCCCACGTGAGATAGGGACTGTGTGTCCAATCCGATGACCTCGTATCTACCCAGCGTTATAGTAGACACTTAATAGATGCCACGACAACTAGAAATACCAAAATTGATTCTGGTTTTACAAATAGTCCCTATAAACTCCTCACATAAGGGGCCTGAAGTTACTGGGGATCTCCCGGTCTAAACGGGAGAGACAGACAACAAAACAAGTAGTCTGACATCAATATCACGATAGACTCTTGGATATATACACATCATGAACAAAATAAACAGAGTAATAAATAATGTATACAAATAGGCACAAGTGCTGTGGGGCGGGGGAGCAGTGTCTCCCCGCCGCTCTTCGACCTGAGACGTGTGGTAAGGACACGTTAAGGAAGATCTGGGTGTTCCCTCAGTAGAGGGAATCCCTTTAAAAGGAGGGAGTGTGAATGCATACCCCTTACCTTGGAAAGAATCAGGTCTCCTAACCACCGCACGCAATCGACATAATTCCTGTGTATGTCTCTGGTAGAGAAGTCGGGAAAGTGTATTTTCTGAGATATGAAAGGCCTGCAGAGAGAACGAGTCTGTCAAAATTCAAAATGGGTGGACCGCAGAGGCACGTTCATCATCCTCCTCACCATCAGGATTTATTGAGCGCTATTGTGCAAGAGGACTGTACTAGGTGCTTGGGAGGGCACAATTCAACAGAGTTGACGGATAGGCTCCCTCCCCACGACAAGCTCATTTTCATCGCCTAAACCGATATAAGCACGCCAATAAAGCACCGAATTTCACCTGAGTCCCAGTATCCTCCTGTGCCTGAAGCCCTGCTAGTTCCTCAAAGTCCTGCTCTCAATGCTTTTATCATTTTCACTCAGGATCAAGATTTCGACATCTTCCATTTCCTCACAAGAGGCAACTTTATTCCTCCCTCAAATCAGTGACCAGGAACCAAGATTTCAAGAGACTCATTTAAATTACAACCCATCTTTCCGCCGACCCTTCAAGAGGCCCAATACTAATCACGGATGCTCTTAACACTGAAGAGATTTTAGAGATTAATTTGGGGGAGGTTTATTACTAATGGTTTGCCATTTTATTTTAATCCAGTAAGACCCTAAAAACCTCCTTTGCTCCCAAGAAAGAGATAAAGGGGGGATAACTCCAGCTATTTTCTAGAATTCTCAAATTTTAATTTACTTCTAGCCTTCACGGGTCCCTGGAAGCAAATTACAGGGAGCCAGACGACCTCGGGGTCTAAGTCACCGCGATTCCGGTTTTAGGTTAAAGCCCTTCAACAGCTGCAACGATGCTTCCGCGGCCACCGGAGCCATTCGGGATGAGGATTATTTCAAGGAAGGAAATGGGGTCCTGTTGCCTGGGAAGGGCCAGTGTGGTTTTTAACCTGACTGAACTTCCAGACGGAGAAGAGCTCAGGCACTTAGCCCAGTCTTCTTTTCTACAGTATTTCTACTCAATATAAAGACGGCTGACTGACACCTTCTAACTAGGTGACCTCGACCCAGACCTAACCTCTGGACTCCCGCCTCCCATCTCTCCCACAGTATCCATCACAGGGCTGACCGAGATAGGACACGAAGAGGAAGCGCACCTTTTGGGGTATATAAAAAAAAATTACAATGGCCGGGACGAGCCGCATTTTGCCCTGTGAATCTTGAGCAACGCCGAGAGGCGAGGAGGGCGAGGCCCAGACTTCTCTGGAGCGACAGAGCGAGCTTGATAATCAAGGTCTCCTCTTCCCCCATCGATCACTGTTTGAGGGGTACTTCTATTTTTATTCCAAGAACTGCAAGGTCGCCACTCACTATCTAGTTTTTCAAGGTAGATTGTAGGAAGATGGATTTTTCGGCTGTCCCTTGTCTAAACTCAAGCCCCTCCACCAGCACCAAAATAATTAAGTTTAAAAAATGATTGAGAGTACGTATCACACTAATACAAAATAGGCCGTAAAAGTAAAGGTAAACACCTAAAATTATTGGGGGAAGAAGTGAGTCTAATCTCGCTCCATTAGACCAACTAAACGTACTGGATTACCGCTCACACGCTAAACAGTGAAGCCAAAAAAGACGATCGCAACTCTGCATACCTGTTGGTTTTATTTGGATTGTAGTCATAAGAATCCTTAATTGCATTCATCATTCTTTTTGAATTGATCCTCCAGAGTTTAAGAGAATGGTCCATACCACAGGACATGATTTTCTCCCCGAGAAGATCATAATCCTACGAGGAAACGTAAGAATTTACACATCCAAGTTAAACCGCCAAACCACACGGTGACACCTATTCCGTTTATTACTTGATGTGGGGAGCTGAGTTCCCGGCCTATTTCCTCTCTCACTAAGCCTACATTTTCACACTTATAATGGAAGGGGTCAATACTTGCCCAAAAGATTTCTAGGTCCCTTGAATATTAACTTTCTACAAATTGAGCTACCAGGGATTACCTCTGAGCCACAACAAATAGTGACCTAATGTGCAGGAGTCATTAACCTTGGGAAAATTGTCCTTGGATTATCAGCATTCCAATTTATACACAGTTTATACCCTTTAATAGTTCCTTGAGCTTCAGCTGCAATACAGTTTCTGTTTTTCTTGGGGACAGAGGTTCGGGCACCCTTCACGGGACCGGCAGCGTGGCTCAGTGGAAAGAGCCCGGGCTTGGGAGTCAAGGGTCATGGGTTCTAATCCCGTCTCCGCCACCTGACAGCTGCGTGACTTTGGGCAAGTCACTTCACTTCTCTGTGCCTCAGTGACCTCATCTGTCAAATGGGGATTAAGACTGGGAGCCCCAAGTTGGACAACCTAATTACCTTGTATCTACCCCAGGGCTTAAAACAGTGCTCGGCACATAATAAGCACTAAAATACCATTATTATTATAGACAGATAAGCTCTAACAACAAATAATTCCCCCACTCACTCACTCACTGGGCCCGGGCTCAAAGCTTCAACCTCCTCCCCATCAATCCCGTCACCAGAGCTGCTGAGTTGCAAACAGCAAAGCAGTCTGAGTCCAGGTTTCGCTTATTTTCCCCTACCTGAGCTACGGCTCTGGGGCACCGAGAGTGTCAAAAGGCAGGCAAGAGGGGCAAGAGACGGGGAGAGTCTGACCAGTGATCGAGCCATCATCAGAAGTCAACAACGGTACTTGTTTGGGGAGTTCAACTGACCCTGGCTACGCTAGTCGCCCAGTCCACTCTAGGTGGTCTAGATATGTCAAAATTACACAAGTGCTGATTTCTCATTTAAAACGGACATCCTTTTTACAAGTTTGAAGGAGGTTCTGTGAATAAAGCACGCCTTCTGAAATCACAAAAATCTCAAGCCGTCAAAATAGGCAGACCAGAGGCCCATTCATCACCATCATCATCAGTATTTATTAAGCGCTACGTGCAAGAGCACTGTATTAAGTGTTTGGGAGAACACAACAGAGCTGAGGGACACGTCCCTACCCGCGGCAAGCTCATTTTCACCTCCTAAACCGACATAAGCACGCCAATAAAACACGGAATTTCACCTGAGTCCCCGCATCCTCCTATGGCCGAAGCCCTGCTAGTTCCCCTAAGTCCTGCTTGCATCTCCTGCTTTTATCATTTTCACTCACGATCAACATTTCACTACCTTCCATTTCCTCACAAGAGGCAATTTTATTCTCCCCTCAAATCAGTGACCAGGAACTAAGATTTCAAGAGATTCATTTAAAATATAAGCCGGGATATATCGTCTAGGAGAGCTTGAAAGGGACATAATTGGGCTCAGGTAATTACTGAATGTGGTCAGAGTTCACTTTTGACATAAGGCAGAGAACAACTGTTTTCACAGTGAAGAACACTGCCTTCGGGGCCGGGCTCTGCACCCAGCAGGAGTTCAGTACCAACTATCGATCGATTGATTTTCCTTTGCTGTCTCCCATCATCTCCACCATTTCATCTCACAGACTGCAGCTGCAGAGAGCAAGAGCGATGCATCCTTTCGGAAGTCAGAAGTCATCTCAGCACCAAAAAAACCACTACACTCCCAAAGCCCAGATGGAAAAGCTTACATTAACTCAATCCCTCTGCACCTAGCGATGTGCAATTCGAGCAAGTCACAGCGGTGACGACGGTACGTCAAACGCCGGCCATGCGTTAAATTAAACCTACTGCTGCATCTCGCCAAAACGTCACCCTGGAAAAGGGATTGGAACTAAACGCATCTTTTGGAGAACAGGCCAGATGTACTGGCCTCTGGGGGGGGATGTGACAAATCGATCGAGATGGGGGGAAAAAAAAACCGAAATCCATCGGTCACCAAGTTTCTCCTTGGTCTCCAGGGGAAAGAAACGACACAGCAAGTGTTGATTTGCTCATTTCAGACCACGGTAATTGCCCGAGAACTCAGAAACCCAAAGTAAGATGGGCTCTATTCAGCCAACTACAAAATTAGAGAGTTCTACAACACGGCGAACAAATCAAAGGCGACCGGGAAATTCTCCTAGACGAGCTACCTGTGTCTGGTAGGGAAAGGTTTCCCGGAGGCCGGGGGGGGGGGTCAATACCCAGCTTCGAAATCCTGGAAAAAGAAATCCCCAGCTCGGAGCTTTCCACTTACTGCACTTAGAACCTCATCTCGGTGCCCTTCCACGCCTCCAAATATTGCCACCAGGGTATCTGTTTGGATATTCCACAGCCTCAAAGCATGGTCTAGTAGAAATACAAGAAACAGAAAGGTCAACCGTGATCAGTCGCAGTTCTGTGGTCCAGCACCCTCCCATAGAGCGGCTGGAAAATTCGCATCGCTCTCACCCTCCCCCGTGTGCACACCCTTACCCCACCCCGCCACCAAAAAAGGGAGCAAGCTGGACCCTACGCTTTCATTTTGGAGACTTCTTTCCAAAGGGGAATCCATATACAGTACTAGGATTGAAACTAATTGTGCCACTCCCAGGGTGAAAGGGAATCAGATCTGTTTCATCTTGTCGACAACGTGGATGACAATAGATCTTACAGAATTTCCAGGGTAAATGCTTTCGGGGAGACTTTCGACCAGTTCTTCAAAAAAGAAAAAGAAAAAAAAAGGAATCCAGGGCTTACAGCTAGAGTCAATTTTTAAAAAGCGATGAACACTTGGAGCTTTCCACCTACGGGGATGTTTGGGTCAAAAAACAGACAACCAGTTCCAATCCTACATTTATTTCCCTATAAATACTGAAGTGGAACAACAAGAACTCCGATTTTCGCTAAGCGCAAGTTAGGAAGCATATAGTGTAGCTTCGCCATCAGCCAGAGCTCATCCACATTGCACTCCGATTCTTTTTTTTTTCGGTCAAGCCAGAGCTGGTAAAATACAAGCGGCAAAAAACGTGGAGTGTCAAACTGCAGTTGCCGTTCAGAGGTCAGCTTTTATAAATTTACCAGAGATCCCCAGGGTAACATTACATTGTTTTCATTAAGTTTCCTTTTGTTTGGCAAGTTTACTCTGGGTGAAGAACTATTTCCTTCTCTCTCCTAACCAATGCGAAAAAAGTGGCCGGGGCATGAAGCATTGTGAGTGTTGCTTTAAATTATCAAGCACTGAGCTGGAAAAAAACATATCGTGTCCCTAACGTGCGCCGTATCACCGGGTGGAATCACCTCTCCAGTGAAGGAGAAACCTTCCGGACCAAAAGTATTCAGTGAGAAACAAAACCACCCGGTGATCGGTGAAGTCGTCACACCAGGCCAAGCTGCTCCTGGTGCCCCCGACTGCACCGCCTCTCTTGGGGATGACCACGGCAGCTGTTTCCAGACCTGGGGGTGGATGTGAAGGTTAGAAACCCCATCTTTGGATCGCAGGGGGTCCATCTGCCGAACGGAAGCGCTCTCCTTTGGTTCTGAGAGGGCGGGAAAGGAAGGCGGGATCGCAGCCTCGCGTGGGAGGGTCTCTTAGAGTCTCTCACAGACTGGGCCCGTGAAAACACAATGGTGCCCCCCATCCCGACCTTTGCCTTCTGGTGAAGAGTGCTCAGATGCCGACACTGGAGATGGGAAAGACGTCTCCTATCCCCAGCGGACACGTGCTGTGGATTGTTTTTCCAGCAGCGGCGCTCGTTCGCATCAAGCCAGCCACATCATCTCATCGAGTCTCTCCCTACACCCCCAGACCCATCGCAAGATGGACGGCAGAGAGAGTGAGTACAGTCGGGGGTGATTTTTTTGGTTTCTCCAGGGGAACTCGAGCTTTATTCAGTCATTCAATCGTATTTATTGAGCGCTTACTATGTGCAGAGCACTGTACTAAGCGCTTAGAATGTACAATTCGGCAACAGATAGAGGCAACCCCTGCCCAATGACGGGCTCACAGCTTTACTGGGAACTATAGGGATGAGGAAGGAATTCCTCAGTAGGCCTAGGGAAACAGATGGTGGCCCTTACCTTTGCTTACAGACAGGAGAAGATTCGGATCCCTTGGATGGAATTTCAGCTCGTTAATAGCATTTCCATGGCCAACATAGTGCTGAAAGAAATTCCAAATATTACACTGTATCACCCCATTCCTTAACCATAAGACTCAAAACAGAGAACTATTTTCCTTTCAAAGGACGATTTCTGTGGATTCACTTTCCGCTCTGCAGTTTCCCGAGCCCCGTAGGCGCCACAGTTATCGGCGAAAGGGTTTGAGCATCTCCGCTACACAGAGAAGAACCTGAGAGCAAACTGATGGATGGTGACCGGAAAGATGGAAGAGAAAGGTAAGAACTCAACGCGTGAGGGTCAAGGATGCTGCTTCCTTCTCTTTCGATACATCGGCGGCATTTTATTGAGTGCTCAGTGAGAAGGTGGAAGGGAGTGTCAGAAGAGGAAAGAAGAGGTTAGTGAGAGAAGGCCTCTCGGAGCTCCGATAAGGCTTTGAAGCGGGGGAGAGCGATCGGTGGTGGGATGACTATCGAGTCCTTGAAGGGGACAGGGCCAAGTGCAGAATCTTTCCCGGTGACATATTCGGGAATTATGCCCCGGGTCGGTGTGGGTCCCCGTGAACCCTCAGTGATACTTGGTGGTGATGGCTCTCTCCTTCCTTCTAATCCAGTTGAACTTGATGGGACAGGGCTTTAAAGACAGGAAAAGCGGGGAAAAAACAGACGGCAGGAGCCAGCACAAGTCCAAACAATGCTACGCAACCTATTTCACCAGAGCCAAAGCGGCTGGACTGAAATTTCATCTCTAACAGCCGAAAGGACTTGCAAAAAGCCTTGGAAGACGTTTTGCCCGCGATCAGATTTTTGCCCCAAGTAAATGGCAGTGGGATTTCACTGATGGGAGGGTAAGAGGGGCAGGGAATGTGTTTGAAACTGCAATTACTCACCTTTATGCATTGCATTGTTATGGGATTAATTATCCTAATTATGCCCCTAGATCCCGCCACAGCTAAGAGAGGATGGCTTGTGTTGCTATCGTAAGTCCACGCGCAAGTGTAGAAGTTTTCGTCCGCCTGAAAATTCACCATCGTTAAGGAATACGGAAGTCCTTTGTTTTCAGCAGACCTTTTCATTCTCTTTAAAATACACGTATTAGGTGCCTCCTACTTTGGTAGTGTATTGACTTCACAGAATAACTTAATATTTTAACATAAAAAACAAGGCCAAGCCCCCACATCCCCACCACCTAGAAGTCAAAACACCGCTCTTGGAGCGAACCCAGCTATAAAACAATACCAGATGCTCGTAACATCCTAATCAAGTTCTGCAGATATAAGCCACCGAGGCTATGATGTCATTATCACATTAATTTTAAATAACCTACATCCATTTGATTGAATGCGGAAATTGCCAAATCAGGTACGCTGTCATGCTCTGTTGTATAGAGATTTATAGGGCAAACATTCTCATTCATTCATATTAATTAACATTTATGTATTTAAGTCTCCTCATTAAAAAGCCACTCTAGCACGGCAGATTCCAGTTTCTGCTAGGACTCTTTTCCACTCACCAAGACGACTCCTGGGCACAACAGCCGGGCCCGAAAAACCCCGATCCGATCATTATTTTGGTATCGATGCTTTCAGTTTGACCTTTTTTTTTTTTTTGGATCGACTACGGAGTAGCGCAGAAAGTGACAGATTGAGAAGAGGGGAAGTGAAACTCCTTCCTCCTTTCCCCTCCTACCCGTCTGCCCACCTCCCGAAGCGAGCAGACACATTCAAACCTCACCCAGCCCACGATCCGGTCTGCCGGTGACACTTACGGATGCTTGGGCTACGGTGACCGTGGCCCTTCCTGGCATTTTCTCCTCCCTTTGAAACGAAGGGGTCCTTCTAACTCTACTACCCAATCGCGGACCTCTCATCCCTGAATTTATCTAAGGCCGCCCTGAACCTCTTGTCATTTTCTGCCCGCACGACTTCCTGCCGTAAGGAATTCCATATGCCTCCCGCTCGGCGGGCGAAAGAAGTGTTTCCATATGTTTTGGAACCTATAAGCCTCCGGGTTCGGTGGGTGCCCCTTCGTCCGTCCCGGGCTCGCGGGACGCAGCGAGCGACCCCGTGGTCATCCCGTTCTCCAATCGGACCCCTCTCCCCTCCGTCTTTCCGGACGGAAGAGTCTCGTCTTTTCAGTCCGTCCTCACTTGGAAGGGGCTCTGGTCCCCGGGATTCACTAACGGCCTACGCTTTTAGCGTCTGAGGGCTGACATCACGTTCCCCCGATCGGGTCGTGCGCGCGGACGTATGCCTTTCTAGCCCCACGTGGGAAGGGGACCGTGTCCAACCCGATTTGCCTGTATCCACCCCGGGACTCGGCACCCAGGAGGCGCTTCACGGATACGGCAATTATACGTATGACCGTAGTCGACCGCACGAGAGGAGGAAGCGCTACGACCGAGAGCTCCGATGAGGGAAGGATACGTCAGCATCCACGTACGACTGCAACAGACGGATTTCTCCTTGCGAGTGGCATTCGTACAAGGTAACCTAGAGCAGACAAAAGGCAGCGCACAGTCACCTTGATCGACAGACTCTTGCTCTTCAGATTTTCAAAAATACATAAGTTTAACGTTCACTTCGAAAGCGGGTAGACTGCCAGCTCACTACAGCGGTTTCTTTCGGAATGTAAAAATCAACTCCTTCAAAACGGACTAACCCAATCCCGTCACCAAAACCGTGGCAGCTGAGAACTGCCTTTCAAAGAGGCAGTTCTCTTTGAACTACGAGAAGCAGCATGGCTCAGTGGAAAGAGCCCGGGCTTTGGAGTCAGAGGTCATGGGTTCGAATCCCGGCTCTGCCACTTGGCAGCTGTGTGACTGTGGGCGAGTCACTTCACTTCTCTGTTACCTCATCTGTAAAATGGGGATTAAGACTGTGAGCCTCACGTGGGACAACCTGATTACCCTGTATCTACCCCGGTGCTTGGAACAGTGCTCTGCACATAGTAAGCGCTTAACAAATACCAACATTATTAAAGAGGGTGAGGGCGGGGGGCAAGTGGGAGCCTCTGCGTCCCCTAAGGCTCAGGGAAATATTAAAAACGCTCCTGCCGCTCTGCTCTCAAATCTGGATCTCTCGGCTTCCGCTGACACTCCAAATGCCAATGAGAGGCACCCGTTTTCAAAGTGCCAGCCGTTTACTTCCTCCCCCCGAACGTCTTCAAACTGGGTCCCTTTGAGACCGACTTGTCCCCGGCAACGTTGGGGGGCTAGTGACGTACCGTTTATGGGTGCCGCCCCCTCAGCGGGCAGTTACCACAGGCTGGGGGGGCGATGGGGAGGGTGAGAACCGCCCGCTAAGCCCTCCGGAGAGCTAGAGTTTGAGAGTGCAAAGGGCAGTCGCTGCCCTGCCGGGTCCGGAGTCTGTAGCTCCGTCATCGACCGCTGGCTCAGGGCCAGGTAGGAGCCGCCCGCGGGCGGTGATTTTCCCCCCGCTTCAGGCGGCAAACTCGGCCTTCCGCGGACTCTCCGAGTGACCGAGACGCCTCGCCTCCGTGTGCCCGGAGGGTGAGGGATCTTCCTAGAACAAGGCTGGCCCCTGTTCAACTCTCGGCCTCCAAAGTTAAGGCAGCGAGATCCCGTTCAACAGGACCCACGAAGGAGAATCTCTCCCCACGCGCTGGTAATTCGCAAGCAATTTTCAAGAGAAGAGAGGATCCTGAGTTCTCGCCTCTTAAAAATTCTTGTTCCCCACCAACGGGAGTTATTTTAATAAAACTGACAGTTCGGCTATCAGAAAAACTCTAGAAAGCCCAATCTTAATCCCCAAAACTTTAGATTTCAGTTTGGAATGAAACGTCTTTCTGAACTGGCTGGAAATCCGTTACGAATAATTTTTATATCACAACCCCCCCGAAGTACATAACGCTTCATGAGAACACCCAAACACGCAATTTTTTAACCATGTACTTACTCTGTTGCTGCCTACAGTGGCAAAGACTAATGGATCGCCTTCCTTACTGTGCCAATTAAACTGAACTCCAAACAAGGGTTGACTATGATCTTCCTATAAAAAAGAAGAGTAAAGTCAGAGCCATCTATCTCAGAAGACACCCAACAATTATTACGCTGGCATGAAAAGTACCACCCAGAAATAAGCTAATGCACCTTCCCAAGCGTCTAACTTACTTCTCAGGATGGCTTTCGTCCCGGAAAAATGCTTTCTTTGGAAGCTGAGCCCCAACGGAGGCGACGCAAAAACGAGCGCTCAATACAGCGTAAAATCTGGGGGTCCAACAGCATCTTTGGTAAACGGATAGCAACTACTGCTTTCCTGGATTAACGGGAGACTGGATGGATCCAAGCCCGTATGAAGACTGTAAGCCCATCAATGGGCAGGGACTGTCTCTATCTGTTGCCCAATTGTACATTCCAAGCGCTTAGTACAGTGCTCTGCACATAGTAAGCGCTCAATAAATACTACTGAATGAATTTCAACCCGGGCGGTGGCTGCTCTCACGGTCTTCCGAAGAGGAGCGGCGTGGAAGAAGAGAGCTGAGTCCACGCAGAGCTCCTCCGGGGAGCTGCAACGTAGAGGACTCCAGCCGGGGCGGGTTTCTTTTTTTATGTTATTTGAGCACTCACCCCGTGCCAGGCACTGTTCCGAGCGCTACGGCAGACACGGGCTAATTAAGTTGGACACGGTCCACGTCCCACATGGGGCTCACGGTCTCCATCCCCATTTTACAGATGAGGCAACGGAAGCTCAGAGAAGGTAACTGACTTCATACAGCAGACCAGGTGCCGGAGCCAGGATTAGAACCCAAGTCCTTCTGACAGCAAGGCCCTCGCTCGCTCCGCCGCCTCTCCGAGTTGAGGGGTCTGTGTCCTATGGCGGGGGGCGAGACCCAGGGCCGATGAGGAAGAACCTGCAGTCGGAATGGACCCGAAGTGGCAGGAGAGAGAGCGAGTTCGGCCCAACCTGGGAGGCATCTGGCACCAGATCAGAGAGGACTCCGAGAGCCTGGATACGCCACTTATTTCATAATTGTCTGCTTTCAATTTAGGATTTCACTGTCCAATTAAAAAGCCACATCTCAGTTTGTCTTCAGGGCATTTGCCCAGCTAACCTTTATTATGCCCCTTGTGTGTGTTTTTTCTTTTTAAAAAAAAAAAAAAACAAACCAAGTTTTCATTTCCTGTCATTTGGAAAGTTAACTGCTCTGGGTTTTCATGGCATTTAAACAGAACCTAAAGACACCTCCTACGTAGCAAACTATATTTTTAGCTCTCCAGGCTCTGGGGAAGAGGAACCCAAGCTTCAATTAACATATCAAGCAATGGGCATTCTTTCTAAATCAGTGGGGCCTTGCGCATTCTTAAAAGGTCCATTAAACATTTGGAAAAACAGGTTTCCTGGGCTGTGACATTCCTCAATATGGCCTCACTAAAGATTTCTGAAAGATTGTGGATGTTGGGTTTTTCTGGTTTGGGACTGAACCAAAATGTTCATTAGAGCACCAGATATATATATGTATATGTGTGTATACATATACACATATATAAAATATATGTAAATATACATATATATGTATATACACACACATATAAAATATATGTACATATATACACACACAAAATATATGTATATATACACATGTATACATACACATGTATATATACACATATATGTGTGTGTGTGTATATATATACATGTATATATACACACACACATTTTGGGAGCGGGCCAGTGAACCCTGACATCCCCCCACAACATAAACCAAGCCTTTTGTTCATATGGATTATAAAAACACCACTGAAGAATCAATCCAAAACTTTCAGCCTCTCCCAACATAATAAGCCTTCAAAGGTAAATGACATTTATATTCTATCCCATTCTTTGAAAAAACACGCATACCACAAAGTCGAAGAGATAAGTGAAAAAATAAGCCAGTACAAATTAAGCCATCTGGTTCCATTTATGCTGATCCTAAAGCTAATGGGTCACTGTCAGTCATCTCAGGCAACTTATTGGCCAGAAGTTCTTTTTTAGGTTTCACTAAAGTAGGAACGGTAAAATTCCAAAGAAATTGGTGTTTAAATAAAAGCAGTTGGGGGGGAAAAACAACCCTATCCAGCAATTTCAGAACAAAACATTTAAATATTAGCCAACCAAAAGACAAAATGCAATAAGAAAGTAGTTCTGAGGAACTACATTTGACTGGAAATCAAATGTGGGAGTTTTCTCTTTCGACAACTCTCCCAGGGATGAAAAGTGGTCACAAACCCAAGGCACCCAGAAGCTTCACGTTTCCACCTGACTGACGCGTTTTTAAACGTACCTTGAGACTATTTACACATTTGAAGGAATATTTGCATTTCTTCGACTTCCATTTCCCCTTTCCCCAACTTTTCCTTCCGGGTGCGTTTGGCGTGTTCGTCGGTGTATCCGGACGTTCCGTGTTAGTGCCGCTCTCTATGCTGATAGCATCATCCTGCAAGGAGGTACAATGGGGGGGCATGGTTGAAAACACCGACTCGCTCTATAAAACTGCAAACGAGATAGTTGCCTGTTTTAAGAACCTCACTGGGCTAAAAATACAAAACCCTGACTTCAGGAAACCTTTACTGCCAAAGAAGGCTCAAAACCCATCCAGTCATATGAAAGGTACGTCGAGTTGTTCCACCACAGATTTACAAGATAGTAATAAAAGTTAAACCAAAAAGGCTAAAAGCGGGCTAAGGGGGGTGGTGGGGAAGATGTAAATCCTAGTCCTGCTGGCTTTCTTTCAATACTGATGGGAGCTGAGTTCAAGGGATTCAGCTTAGGAGCCCTGCAAGGGAGCAAGGAGCTGTTTGCAGCAAGGATCAGGCACAAACTTGATCTTTGGAGTGTGTGGCGAGAGATTTGGAGCCGATTTTCTTTACCCAATTAGCCAGGGCCCAGCGCGACCATCTAGGCCAGCAGGGCCCGGTCGGAAGCGAGCCGCGCCCTGACTGAATTCGCCCCACAGCTCTCAAGAACACACTCCACAGGTGAGTCTCTTAAAGGGCGGTATTCTCGCCGACGTGATCCGAACCCATCGATGGCTGGCGCTAACTTGCGACTGCACACTTTTATACTAATAAAGTTGTTGAGCCTGTTAAAACTCTTTTATTACCGCTTTAAAAAACCCCACGTCTCTCAAGGGCTAACGGGCGGAATCAATAAAATAAAATAAAGGACGTGGCTCGCACACATATGGATTTCTTCTGGCCGTGTGGCCCCGCTGCTGAAAGACTGGCCGCCCCAGGCCCAGTGCATAGGTACCCTGGCTGGGTAACCGAGGCGGCCAGGATGGACGAGGAAACTGGGGGGGGGGGGGGGGGGGGGTTGAGTTCAAACGTTTTCTAGACCGCCAGAAACCCCAGTTAATGAGGCCTGCCCACCCCCGGGGCTACGGCTGCGGGAGTTCATAACCAGAGCACAGGAGGAGATTTCCAAGACTAGGACGGACCCTCAAAGCTTGAAGGTGACCCCCGGCATCTGTCCCGTCCTTCCTGGGCGGGACAAACAGAAGAGGGGTTCGCCCATCGCTCACAAAGACAACGGATACTCTTCGAGTTCTCCTTCTGCCTTTCGAGGCCCGGCTCCACTGACCTTTTCCTTTAGAGAGTCCTAAGCTATACCTCAACTTCGTCTGGAACAGACGAAGGAAAGCAGTTGGGAGGCCCAAGTCCACAGGAGGACTCAATGAGGAACGAACTGAGGGACGGGGAGTGGAAATGTAAAGACGAAAGCGAGGCGGTTGCCGCTAAACTAAATAATTGCTTTTTTTTGGTATTACCACTAATAATATTAACAATAATAGTAATTGTTAAATGCTTATTGTGCACAAATCACTGTACAGAGCACTAAGATTAATACAATATACGCAGGTCTGATACAGTCCCTGTCCTACATGGGGCTCACAGTCTAAAGGAGAAGAACAGGCATTTCACGCCCATTTTACAGTTACGTGAGACATGGAGAAATTAAATAACCTGCCCAGGATCACGCAGCAGACTTGAACCCAAGTCCCCTGACTCCCAGGCCCTCGCTCTATCGGCTAGACCACGCTGCTTCTCTGCTCGCTTCTCCGTTGGCCTTGAAAATCCAAAGAAAGGCAAGTTTCCTTCCTGTAATTTATTTTCACATCCGTCTCCCCCATTAAATTGTACGCTCTTTCGAAGGCAGGCGTCGCGATCTCCTAATGCCTTGGTGGCCTCCCAACTTTTAGAACAGGGCTCCGCGTAGCAGGCGCCCAATAAAAACTACTGACTGAAAGTTTCATGTTGCTCTTGCCATGGGTGGATGCCTCCTAAAGTCTCGTTATTAAGAAAGGAGCTCTCTTCTACTTTTCAACCAGAAACCCCTCCTGTCAGTCAATACACCTCAGCAATGGCTCAGTTTCTCCAAGCTTCCCTAAGATATCTTCCAATTTTCTCCTTGTGGGCAGGGAATACACCTACCAACTCTGTGACACTGTACTCTCTCCCAAGCGGTTAGTGCACGGTTCTGCACACCGTTAAATGCTCAGTAAACACGACTCATTGATTTTCACCTTTTTTCCCACATCATCCCTCTATATTAGTTTGAAAAATCCAAAACTCAGAGTATTTTTGCCTCTCCCCCAACCTCAGGAGTTGCCCTGTCCCTCCAACCCCTTTGTAATCTTAGTTTCAACAGTGTGAAAATGCGAGAAAGTTCTGGGCAGAGCCAACCCACACAGTCCATTAAAAACCCTGTTGCCAAACCTGTGTTTCGGCTTCTCTCACCAGGCATTTCCCTTTGGGTAAGAATCGTGTGGCGTGCCGCACAATTCAGGTGGATTAGCTATGCTTTCGGGACTTGCCTTCTAAATAATTTAATATATATATATATATATATTATATATACCTACAGGTCTACCACTTTCCCACACCTGCACTTTTCCTCTGCCTTACAGTTTAATCGCATTTAGGGAGCGCTCACTGTGTCCAGAGCAGTGTATTCATTTATTTATTCATTTATTCAATCACATTTCTTGAGCGCTTACCGGGTGCAGAGCACTGTACCACGCGCCATTGGGCAGGGATCGTCTCTATCCGTTGCCCAATTGTCCATTCCAAGCGCTCAGTACAGTGCTGTGCACATAGTAAGCGCTCATGAAATACTACTGAATGAATGAAAGTACAATTCAGCAATAGAGAGACAATCCCTGCCCACGCCGGGCTTAGAGTCTAGAAGGGGAGAGACAGACATCAAAACAAGTAAACAGGCATCAATATAAATAAGTAGAATTATAGATGTATACGTAAGTGCTGCGGGGCGGGGAGACGGGGGAAGAGCAGAGCGGGGGAGTCGAGGTGACGCGGAGGAAGGGGGAGCTGAGGAAAAGGGGGGCTTAGTCTGGGAAGGCCTCTTGGAGGAGGTGAGCCTTCAGATGGGCTTTGAAGCAGGGGGAAGAATTATTTTTTGGCAGATTTGAGGGAGGGAGGGCGTTCCAGGCCAGAGGCAGGACGTGAGCCGGGGGTCGACGGCGGGACAGGAGAGACGGAGGCACAGCGATGAGGTGAGCGGCACCAGAGGAGCGGAGTGTGCGGGCTGGGATACAGAAGGAGAGAAGGGAGGTGAGTAAAGAAAGGGCAAGGTGATGGAGAGCACTCTACTAAGCGTTGGGACAATTCAATCAATCTACCAGACACAATCCCCGCCCGCAACGAGCTTGCAGTCTAGTCGTTACCTTTTCTTCTCACTTCCCCACTCCCGGTTTTTGGGGGGTTCTT
This sequence comes from Ornithorhynchus anatinus, assembly GCF_004115215.2. NCBI lineage: Eukaryota > Metazoa > Chordata > Mammalia > Monotremata > Ornithorhynchidae > Ornithorhynchus > Ornithorhynchus anatinus. The sequence goes on from NC_041747.1 coordinate 27,830,223, forward strand.
ACTAGTCTCTCTCTAAAACTCGCCTCCGTGCACACAAGGGGCCTCTTTCAGACCCATCTTGCTCTGAAAAGCTTTTCGATCCCCAAAACAGGCAAATCCATCACTTTTCACCTCTGGGGATTCCCTCGCTTCCTCGTTTGGGATTTTGCTGAGCCTTGACTCTTCATTCAGATAGGGAATGAGGTACTCTGGAGTTTTTAAAACCCAAAAGAACTCAAGGAGACGATGCTTATGACTCTCCACGAGGAAAAATGTCATGACAGGGATCTAAGTCGGTGAAATTACCCTATGAAGAATCGTGTGGTTTCACGGCTTTCCCCTGCTTTATTTTGGTCTCATATACGGTGTACGATTTTTATAAATCACAATTTTGGGGTGCCTAATAGGCATCTCGTGAATGATAATTTTACGCATTCCATAAAAGGTCCTAAATTCACCTATACTCCAAGCCTTTCATAAATGTCCCTTTAAGCACCTTAGAGCCTCCAAATTCCAGATCGTTCCTTCCACGTAATCTTTAATCTCATAGCAGAAAAGCAGCGTGGCTCTGTGGAAAGAGCCCGGGCTTGGGAGTCACAGGTCATGAGTTCGAATTCCGGCTCTGCCACTTGTCAGCTGTGTGACTGTGGGCAAGTCACTTCACTTCTCTGGGCCTCAGTGACCTCATCTGTAAAATGGGGATTAACTGTGAGCCTCACGTGGGACAACCTGATTAACCTGTATCTACCCCAGCGCTTAGAACAGTGGTCGGCACATAGTAAGCGCTGAACAAATAACAACACTAATCTATTACACAATTTTAGAGACAAAAAGCACACTGCTCGTGATTGGGGGTTTTTTTGGTGGTTTTTTTTTGAGGGCTCAGGCACCTTGGGAGCCTCTGAAAAATATTTCTTTATGGACCAAAAACTATTCAAATGCTGGGAAACTGCAAGTAGCACCTACACCACTCTCCTCCTCCATTTCTCCTCCAAAAATTCTAGGGTTACACATTTGGGAGAGATAGAAAAGATGCTTTCAGAAGAATCCTAAGACTACATTTAACAGGTCAGAAAGTTTCAGTAACTTTTTGATTGCACGCATTTAACACACACCGACAAAACGCTCAAAAGCAAGCGTGTGGGCGCTACTGAAAGGCCCGCCCTTCTTGAAATAACCGAAATTAACGCCCGCTGGTATTCTGGAGTTCCACACTGAACCTAGACTGTCAAGCACATTATGGAGAAATCCGCGTCAGAGGAAATGCTCTGGGGTTCCACTTTCACAAAATTAAAAAATCATCCACTCAACCAGGACGTCCTCCCCAACCCCAGACCCCTCTTTGCTGGATATTAGATGAAAATCCAAAGGAAGCTTCGGTTCTCTCCACTCCTAACGGCACCCACCCCAAAAAAACCCACACACATACGCCTTTTCCATCCTTGGTGACGGCCCCGGGAACATTTCTAGCTTCCCTCTCCCCATCCTCCTACCCCAAAATAGGGCACTCCTCCTTCCCGATCCCGGTGGGAAATCTATCTTTCCCTACCTCCCTCTCCCCTATGAACACATCCATCCCAATCCGGCGGAAGAGGGACACCACAGAGAAGCAGCAGGGCGCGTAGTGGATAGAGCCCGGGCCTGCGAGTCAGAAGGTCGCGGGTTCTAATCTAGGCTCTGCCACTTGTCTGCTGTGTGACCTTGGGCAAGTCGTTTCACTTCTCCGAGCCTCAGTTCCCTCATCTGTAAAATGGAGAGTGAGACTGGGACCTCACGTGGGACAGGAACTTTGCCCACCCGATTTGCTTGCATCCTCCCCAGCGCTTAGTATAGTGCCTGGCACATAAGTGCTTCACAAATACCACAATTATTATCTTTACCCCATAAAGTCGAGAAGACCCCCCGACCCCGCTCACCCACACAGAGGCTAGGTGCCCCCTTCCCTATTATAAGTGTCCAAATATCCCCCCACCATGAGAAAGCCGTTCCCCACCCCCCAGCCCTTCACCAGAGAAGCAGTGCTTTAGTGGAAAGAGGCTTGGGAGTCAGAGGACCTGGGTTCTAATCTAGCCTCCGCCACTTGTCTGCTGTGTGACCTTGGACAAACCACTTCCCTTCTCTGTGCCTCCGTGACCTCGTCTGTAAAACGGGGAATGGGACCGTGAGTCCCACGTGGGACTACCTGATTCCCTTGTCTCTACCCCAGCGCTCAGAACAGTGCTTGGCCCCTAACAATCTCTTAACCGACATCACCACTATGCTCATTACCATAACTCTAACACCATCTCCAGAAGAGCACTATTATCCTCAACTCCAACACTTTCCATGCCCCCCCGCCAAATAACTGCCAAATTGTACTTTCCAAGCCCTTAGCCCAGTGTTCTGCCCACAGTAAGAGCTCAATAAATATGACAATGAAATGAGGCCCTCCAAAGAAGTAAAAAAAAAGAGAAAAAACCGAGCACTCTGCCCCCCCAAACTCACATTCCGCCTTCACCACCTCTTTTCCCAGTGGGAGGAAAAGAGGGAATGGGAAGTCTGGGAAATTTAAGGGGGAGAGAGGAGAGAGACATGACATCCAGAGAGGAGCTTCCCTCCTTCACCACCTCCTTTCCCAGAGGGAGGAAAAGAGGGAATGGGAAGTTTAAGGGGAGAGAGAGACACATCCAGAGGAGACCTTCCCTCCTTCACCACCTCTTTTCCCAGAGGGAGGAAAAGGGGGAATGGGAAGGGGAGACATATATCCAGAGGAGAGCTTCCCTCCTTCACCACCTCCTTTCCCAGCGGGAGGAAGAGAAGGAATGGGAAGTTTGGGAAGTTTAAAGGGGGAGGGGGGAGAAGAGACACACATCCAGAGACCTTCCCTCCTTCACCATCTCCTTTCCCAGCAGGAGAAAAAAAGGGAATGGGAAGTTTAAAGGGGGGAGAGGAGACCACCTTCCCTCCTTCACCGCCTCTTTTCCCAGGAGAAGAAAAAGAGGGAATGGGAAGTTTAAAGGGGGGAGGGAAGACACACAGGCAGAGGAGACCTTCCCTCCCGCACCACCTCTTTTCCCAGCAGGAGAAAAAGAGGGAATGGCAAGTTTAAAGGGGGGAGGGAAGACACACATCCAGAAGAGACCTTCCCTCCTGCACCACCTCTTTTCCCAGCAGGAGAAAATGAGGGAATTGGGAAGTTTAAAGGAGGGAGGGAAGACACACAGGCAGAGGAGACCTTCCCTCCTGCACCACCTCTTTTCCCAGCAGGAGAAAATGAGGGAATTGGGAAGTTTAAAGGAGGGAGGGAAGACACACATCCAGAAGAGACCTTCCTTCCTGCACCACCTCTTTTCCCAGCAGGAGCAAATGGGTCAGGATGGTCCCTGTGCATTGCAAGCGCTTAGCCCATTGCTCCGCACCTAGCAGGAGCTCAATAAACACGATTGCACGAATGGGGAGGTTAAAGGGAGGAGGGAAAACACACATGTAGAGGAGACCTTCCCTCCTGCACCACCTCTTTTCCCAGGAGAAGAAAAGGAGGGAATGGCAAGTTTAAAGGGGGGAGGGAAGACACACAGGCAGAGGAGACCTTTCCTCCTGCATCATCTCTTTTCCCAGCAGGAGAAAAAGAGGGAATGGCAAGTTTAAAGGAGGGAGGGAAGACACACAGGCAGAGGAGACCTTCTCTCCTGCACCACCTCTTTCCCCAGCAGGAAAGGGAATGGCAAGTTTAAAGGCGGGGAGGGAAGACACACAGGCAGAGGAGACCTTTCCTCCTGCACTACCTCTTTTCCCAGTGGGAGAAAAAGAGGGAATGGCAAGTTTAAAGGGGGGAGGGAAGACACCCAGGCAGAGGAGACCTTCCCTCCTGCACCACCTCCTTTACCAGCAGGAGCAAATGGGTCGGGCTGGTCCCTGTGCATTGCAAGCGCTCAGCCCAGTGCTCCGCACCGAGCAGGAGCTCAATAAACACGATTGCACGAATGGGGAGTTTAAAGGGGGGAGGGAAGACACACATCCAGAAGAGACCTTCCCTCCTGCACCACCTCCTGTCCCAGCAGGAGCAAATGGGTCGGGCTGGTCCCTGTGCATTGCAAGCGCTCAGCACCGAGCAGGAGCTCAATAAACACGATTGCACGAATGGGGAGTTTAAAGGGGGGAGGGAAGACACCCAGGCAGAGGAGACCTTCCCTCCTGCACCACCTCCTTTACCAGCAGGAGCAAATGGGTCGGGCTGGTCCCTGTGCATTGCAAGCGCTCAGCCCAGTGCTCCGCACCCAGTAAGACCGACTGCATGGGCAGCTGGGGGGGGGGAGGGGAGGTGTGTGTCCTGTGCCCCTCCCCCCGCAGCGGGACGCACGTTTTCGTCGGCGGAGAGGTCCGGGTTGCTGTTCTCGTCGCTGCTGAGCTTCTGCTTCTTGCTGGGGGGCCCGTCGGGCGCGGCGGGCGGGGGCGGGGGCGGCGGGCGCTCGGGCCCCGCGGGCTCCCTGGCGGACATCTTCCCGGCCCGGGCCGCCCCAGGCCTCCGCCACACCGCCGTCAAGCGGCCCCGCGCGCCCCCCGCGCGCTGTCGCAAAAGGCGCCGCCACACTGCCGCAAAGCCCGCCGCGCTGCTGAAAAGCCCGCCGCGCTGCTGGAAAAGACGGCCGCGCTGCTGAAAAACCGGCGCATGCGCCCCGCCCTCCCTTCGGCCGCACCACTCCACCCCGCGGGGGGGGGGGGCACCCCGACGGTCGTCCGCCCCCTCCGACGCCGCTACAAGGGTCGATTCCCCCATCGCTGGACGCTGGTTTTTTTCTACGACTGGCAATCGGGGTCAGCGCTTTCCGGGCTGATGGAGGCGGGGAAATCAAGACGGCCAACCCCCCCCCCAGCCGAATAAGTTTAAGGACCCCGGCGGGAAGGGCGCATGCGCGGCTTCCCTCGTGGTGGGGGGTGACGTCACGGTCCCCGCCCCCTCGCCGGGGAGGCCACGCCCACGCGGGGAGGCCCCGCCCCCCTCTGGAGGAGACAGCGCCCCCTCGCGGCCGCCCCGCACAGGGTCGCCGCCCTGCCAGTCATTCTAAATCCTCGATTCTATTTATTGTTATTATGTTGGTATTTGTTAAGCGCTTACTAGGTGCAGAGCACTGTTCTAAGCGCTGGGGGAGATACAGGGTCATCAGGTGGGCCCACCTGAGGCTCACAGTTAATCCCCGTTTCCAGATGAGGTCACTGAGGCCCAGAGAAGTAAAGTGACTTGCCCACAGTCACACAGCTGACAAGTGGTGGAGTCGGGATAATAATAATAATAATAATAATAATAATAATGTTGGTATTTGTTAAGCGCTTACTAGGTTCAGAGCACTGTCTAAGCGCTGGGGGAGATACAGGGTCATCAGGTTGTCCCACGTAAGGCTCACAGTTAATCCCCATTTTCCAGATGAGGGAACTGAGGCCCAGAGAAGTGAAGTGACTTGCCCACAGTCACCCAGCTGACAAGTGGTGGAGTCGGTATAATAATAAGAAGAAGAAGAATGTTGGTATTTGTTAAGCGCTTACTATGTGCAGAGCACTGTTCTAAGCGCTGGGGGAGAGACAGGGTCATCAGGTGGTCCCACGTGGGGCTCAAAGTCTTCATCACGGGAAACAACGTGGCTCAGTGGAAAGAACCCGGGCTTGGGAGTCAGAGGTCATGGGTTCAAATCCCGGCTCTGCCACTTGTCAGCTGTGTGACTGTGGGCAGGTCACTTAACTTCTCTGGGCCTCAGTTCCCTCATCTGTAAAATGGGGATGAAGACCGAGAGCCCCACGGGGGACAACCTGATCACCTTGTATCCCCCAGCACTTAGAACAGTGCTCTGCACATAGTAAGCGCTTAACAAATACCAACCTTATTATTATCATTCATCCCCATTTGACAGATGAAGGAACTGAGGCCCAGAGAACCTAAATGACTTGCCCAAAGTCACCCAGCTGACAAGTGGCGGAGCCAGGATTGGAACCCACGACCTCTGACTCCCAAGCCCGGGCTCTTTCCACTGAGCCACGCTGCTTTGTCTGTTGTCTGAATGAATTCAGTCATTCAGTCCTATTTATTGAGCGCTCACTGAGTGCAGGGCACTGGACTGAGCGCTTGGAATGGACAATTGGGCAACAGAGAGAGACCAGCCCGGCCCGGTGACGGGCTCACGGTCTCCCGAGCACATAGGACCGTATTCCGCCCCCAGTAAGCGCTTAATAAATACGATTGAATGTATTTTGTTCTACTGTGTGTCTCCCCCGTTGCCAGAGTCAGGCCAGGGGAAAGAGTACAGCTTCGGCAATCGGGAGATGCGGGTTCGAGTCCTGCCTCGCCCAGTAGGCCGGGGCCGGGCCCTCGGTAGCCGGACCGGGCGGCCACGGGAGCGTTGCGCGAGGTGGACCGGTGCGGCAGGAATCCTAAAATAAATAGCGAAGACGAAGCATTAATGTACAAATCTACACATAATAATAATAATAATAATAATAATAATATTGAATCCATATAAATAATCATACGATAACAGCAATAATAACGGCAGAAATACCTATCTATAAACGATTTGATTCACGTAAATAATCTTACAATAATAGGGATAATATCCGCAATAATACAGTCATCTAGGTCGTAAATTCGTTGCGGGCAGGGAACGCGCCTACCACCTCGGATACATTGTACTCTCCCAAGCGCTTTCATACAGTGCTCTGCACATAGTAAGCGCTCAATAAATACTATTGAATGAACATTAAGCACTCAATAAATACAATCGATCGATTTATTGGTTAATGCCCGTCTCCCCGTCTAGACTGGGAGCTCGTTGTGGGCAGGGAACGCGTCTGTTGTCGTACAACGCTTCGGCCTCAGCAAGCGCTCGATAAATACACTCGAATGAATGAATGGGAGGTGAACTCGGAGGGCCTCTGTGAGACGACCCGTGCGACTTCATCGCCCGACGCTGCCTGCCCGACGAAACGCACGTCGCGTCCCGTGCGTTTCGATCCGTGGCATTCCCCGGTGTCGTCGGTGACCGCCCCAATCCCGGGCTGTCCCCTCTCCTCTTCCGTCATCGCCAAAACTTTACCAGGACTCCATCCCCATCCTCTTTCTAAAAACAGACAAGCTCTTCTTTTCCAAAAACAAAATGTTCCGTCTCTGGTCCGTGTGTTTCCATCTGCCTCGTGTCATTCCTAAGCAGAAGGCAAGTTCCTCATGTCCAGAACCAGTATTTTGTGCGGGCCACTCTTCGCCCGAACTCAACCCTGCCCCGCGACCTTAGCGGTCGAGAGCTTGACGCCTCAGGTTTTAGCAGATCAGAGCCCCGGTCCCGCTGCCCTTGCCTTTTTCCTTAATGGAAAGTCCGGAAATCAGAAGTCCCGGGTTCTAATCCCGGCTCCGCCACTCCTCTGCTGTGGGACCTTGGGCAAGGCGTGTCGCGTCTCTGGGCCTCAGTTCCCTCATCTGTGAAATGGGGATCAAACCCTCCTCCCTCCTACTTAGACTGCGAGTCCCAGATGGGACGGGGACTGGGCGCAACCTGATTGTCTTGGGTTTATTCCGGGGCTGAGGTCAGTGCTCGGCGTAAACTGAGGGCTCAATAAACAGCAGTATTACTATTGTTATGAATAAATTAAAAATAATGGTATCCGTTGAGCGCTTACTATGTACCAAGAGCTAGGTACGAGGCCATCAGATAGAGAAGCAGCGGGGCCTAGTGGAAAGACAACGGGTCTGGGAGTCAGAGGACCTGGGTTCTAATCCCGGCTCCGCCACTTGGGCAAGTCGCTTGACTTCTCCGTGCCTCAGTTCCCCCATCCGCAAAATGGGAATTAAGACCGTCGGCCCCACGTGGCACATGGACTGTGTCCGACCAGATTAACTTGTATCTAGTGCTTAATAGAGTGCCTGGTACGTAGTAAGTGTTCAACAAACACCACAAAAAATAAAAATCAAACTGGACCCGTTTACCTCCACCTGACCTTCGGTGATATTTACTGAGAGCCTGTTGGGCGCAGGACATTTTAATAAACAGTTGGGAGAGGACAAAAGAGGGAGAAGACACGATCCCCGCTCCACCCTAAAATATCGGAATGTGCCTTCTCCGTCTAGTTTCGATTAAGAGCATGGACGAGGAGAGTGCCTGATTCAATAGGGCCTAAAGGATTTGACTCAAAACAGGGACCGTGCGTCTGGTCAATTTACCGTATTTTGTCAAGCATATGTGGGGTGTCTGCTATTGTAAAAACACCATTGTATTTACAATAGCAGGCTACTGTGTAAGTTATTTACACAATATCATTATTTACACAGTTAATTAATATTATTATAATATTACACAGTATCATGGTTTACACAATTATTTGGCTGTTGTGTAAATTATTCTACCACCATCATCATTTCATCCGGAAAAGGTTCAGTGTTCTTTCGGCCGATCTGGATTTAGTTACGGAAACCAGAATCGCGCCGGCGAAACAGCTGCTTTTCCACATTTCCGACCCCCTCTGAAGAGTCTGAGAGCATTTTTCTCGACTAGAAGGCCCAGCTATTAAGCATAAACTCCAACGATCGTCTCGGCTATCTTGCGAGTTGGGAAAGGCGGTCTTTGCAAGGGCCTAGCCATTGACAGTTCAAACCTAAGTTTCTGGTTACTTTGTCAATATTTGTTTTCCCTCCTCCTCTCTCAGTTAATATCGGTTTATTTATTTTTTTTCCGCCCCCGACTTCTCAGGAGTGCTGTCCCCTTGAACTGGATCCTCCTGTTATTGCTGGTCGGGATGTTTTGGTGTTGACTCGGAAATGTCGTAGATCAAATGACATGAACTTGGCAAAGCAATAGAATGGATTTTCATAATGATAATAATAAAAACAACCTAAGATGTGTGTGGCGTTTTCAGGAGCGATAAATCTTGCCTCTGTGTACATGTACAGAGAGCTAACGTCATCATGAGGAGAAACAAAGTTTTCTATACAAAACTTCAAACCCATTTGGGCTTTTAGGTGTGTGTAGGTGGGAACGTGTGTACTTTAAACCGTTCCATCTGTAAAAGAAGCCCAGATGGAAGAAGAAGGAGAGTTTGTCCCCGTGAAGATGTATAAATCGGATGGTACTCTCCTAAGCGTTTAGCTCAGTGCTCTGAACCGTCGATTCATCGATTGACTGATTATAAAAACAAGCGATTCATCGATTGACTGATTATAAAAACAATCGTGTTTAAAAAGGGGAGCCTGTATGTTCCGGCGATTGAAAAGTTAAAACAATCTCTGCCGCTTGCTTCGTTTCAAAGCCGACGCCGACCTTCGGGGGATTAAATTCCTTGCCTTTCCGCAGAAGGCGGCTTCCTGGTTGTAAGAACGGAGACTTTAAAAGGCTCGTTAAATGGCTCAGAAAGGTCCTCAGTCATCGAAAGAACTCTTGCCCGCCAGTGGCGTGAGGAGCTGAGTGGGAATGAATCAGAAACACATGGATTACACCTCTCTGAAAATACACGATTAGACTGCGAGCCCGTCATTGGGCCGGGGTGGTCTCTCTCTGTTGCCCAATTGTCCATTCCAAGCGCTTAGTCCAGTGCTCTGCACCTAGTGAGCGCTCGATAAATACGATTGAATGAATGTAGGTTTATCAGTTGAGGGGAAACCCTGCTTGGGAAAATGCAATTAAAAATATAATGATAATAATGTTGGTATTTGTTAAGTGCTCACTATGTGCCGAGCGCTGTTCTAAGCGCTGGGGTAGATACAAGGTAATTAGGTTGTCCCACATGAGGCTCACAGTCTTAATCCCCATTTTCCAGATGAGGGGACTGAGGCACCGAGAAGTTAAGTGACTTGCCCGAAGTCACACAGCTGACAAGTGGCGGAGCCGGGATATTAGGCCAAGACCTGGAGCAGTAGCCAACCGAGGCCCTTCTGGACCAGGGCCTAGTGGCAAGAGCACAGGCTTGGGAGTCAGAGGATGTGAGTTCTAATCCCAGCCCAGCCACTTGTCTGCTGTGTGACCTTGGACAAGTCACTTCACTTCTCTGGGCCTCAGTGACCTCATCTGCAAAATGGGGAGTAAGACTGTGAGCCCCACGTGGGGCAATCTGATTACCTTGTCTCTACCCCAGCGCTTAGGACAGTGCTTAGCATGTAGTAAGCGCTTAACAAATACCATCATTATTATTATTATTACTACTATGCCCAGTTTAAATGGTTAAGACGAGCACACTGGGGGGGGGGGGAAGGCAGTGTGGCCTAGCGGAAGGAGCATGAAAAGGGTTCAGAGCCAAGTGCGTAGTCAATGTAGAGGGGCGGGTAGATAGGGGAAATAAAAGGCTTAATCTGGGAAGGCCTCTGGGAGGAGATAATAATAATGTTGGTATTTGTTAAGCACTTACTACGTGCATAGCACTGTTCTAAGCACTGGGGTAGATACAGGGTCATCAGCTTGTCCCACGTGAGGCTCCCAGTCTTCATCCCCATTTTACAGATGAGGTCACTGAGGCACGGAGAAGTGAAGTGACTTGCCCACAGTCACACAGCTGACAAGAGGCAGAGCGAGATTCGAACCCATGATCTCTGACTCCCAAGCCCGGGCTCTTTCCACTGAGCCACGCCGCTTCTCTAATGACCACCTAACTACCAGACCTCACTCTTACTCCCCTTTTGGCAACGTGTCTACCAACGCTGTTATATTTCACTCTGCCAAGCACTTAGGACAGTGTTCTGCACACAGTAGCCGCTCAATAAATGCAATTCGAAGCTCTTCTACGATCCCATCTCCTCCAATAGGCCTTGTCAACCCATCCCTTGATGCACGTACTTAATATTGCCCATTCGTAGCACTTGTGTGCATATGTACATATTCAGTCTTTCTGAGGGTGTCTTTCCTATTTGAGTGCAAGCCCGTTTGGGCATGGAACCATCTGAAACCTCTGTGTTATCTCCAAAGTTCTTAATTCAATGCGCTACCTTCAATAAGCGCTCAATAAGTCTCTTCACTACTACCGAACGACTACTCCAAAGGCTACGATCGCCATCAGAGGTTGAATAGGAGGTATAGGAGGACCGTGCGATGGATTCACCCAGTTCAGAAATGGCTCTGTTAAAGTTGTTATAACCTAGACAGAGAAGTCTTCCAGACCCAGGTGAGTGGAAGAGCAATTTTCCACCGTACCTCCGTGTTTAAAATCTCCCTCCACCTTAGCTAGGGGAGCTGTATTCACACCCCGCTCCCGCGACCTGATTTGAAACGCCGTGGTCGAAGGCCTCACTCCGAAACCAGTGTTCACGTGACTTTAGCACATGTTGTCTTCAGTTTACGGGGAACAGATGATGGAGTGTTTGCATTTCAACCTTCTAGAACTGAGATGTTTACTTCGTTTTTATCTCAAGCAGAGCAGATGTCTGCACTTGCCCGGCACACGGCACTTTATGCTGCAGAAGTACTCCGGAAAATCATATCGGATGATTGCAAGCTCCGCTAGATTGTAAGCTGTTGGAGGATAGGGATCGTGTCTACTAAGTCTATCGCACTTCCCCAAGCCCTTAGAACAGAGTTCTGCACCGGGTAGGTGCTCAATAAAAATGATTGATTGACTGACTGACCGACGGGGGGAGAGGAGATGACTGAGACCCTTGGTCAGGGTGAAATCATTTGTTTTGGGTTGTCAAACGCTGCCATTCTGTAGCCTCGGTCCCCAAGTTGGCGTGGTCACGGATGTGGAAAGTCGTAAAGTTCTCGGGCCCGATGGCGTATCGGACACGATCTACAAACAAACAAGGACGGAAGCATTGGTGAGCTTCGATTGCCTAAATACTTAGGTCTTTTAGGAGGCCTCATGAGTACATGAGGTTTGGGAGGGAATCCTTGCTCTGACACTGATTTGCTGGGTGTGAACTTGGACAAGTCATTTCATTTCTCTATGCCTCAGTTATCACATCTGTAAAACGGCATTATCGATACCTGCCTTTCTCTACCGCTCAGGGATGGTGTGAGGTCAGAGGACCCGGGTTCTAATTCCCGCTCTGCCATGTACCTTCTGTGTGTGACCTTGGAGGAGTCGCTTCTTTGGGCCTCGATTCCCCCATCTACAAAATGGGGATTCGATATCCGTCCTCTCTCCTACTTAAACTGTGAGCCCTGTGAGGGCCCTGATTATCTACCCCGGCACTTATTACAGTGCTTGGGACTCAGATGGAACAAAATATATGCTTGAATTTTTTTTTTTTAGAGGGGACGCTTTGGATTTAATTACTGAGTGGAAAAAATACAAACGATATCATTCATTTGTCAGCTTAAGAAATTAGTAGTAAGCCATGTGCATTTCAAAGGAAGGGAAAGCCATGACAATTTTCCAAATGAGCGGGTGGTAAACAAGGACAACACTAAAGCTGGCATTGTTTTTACCAATTACAGTTCTTATTAATCACATTAATCATTAAATTTGTAATCAGGATCCCCTGCTGACACTGAGTGCTAGTCTACAACCTAAAATTAAACAACTTAAAAAAAGCTTCCCACCCCGCCACCACCGAAACATCCAAACTTCCATGAAAATCTGCTTCCCCTCACTTAGATCCTGTTGTCTGCTTTTCAGAGCTGATCTCTGGTGTTTCCCTCTTGCCTCCCGGATCCTGGCGGAGTTGGTTCAAACATCTCTTACAGCTTTTTCTTTTTTTCCTCTGATTAAAAAAGGTTGGGACTGGAATGAAAGCTTCTACCCAAAATGACATCCGAGGCTCTTTCGGAGAAAAAACAAAGATTTATTCTGAGGTGAGGTTGCTTTCCGACTGGCGAGCAACCCAACCACAAAAAAGCTCTTCCACGATGTACCCTTCCCCTTCTGCCTTCTCCTTGGAGGGGGGAAGAAATGTTTCCGACAGTCTAGTTGATAGATCTCTCTTCCCACGATCTCGCTCACTGCGGCTTACCCTGTCTCACCGAATAAAAGCTGCCATTTCCTTCTGTCGCCTCAAAAGCGTGTCTGCGCCTCAGGAAGTCCGGTTCAAATGCCGACGTTGATGGGGAAGGGAAGCGCTCCCGACATTTCCCGTCGCTGCCTTCATTCTTTACAGTCAACTCTCCCGCCCCATTTCCTTCTCGCCCCACACAGCCCAAGGAATCTAAATCATCTTCTACTTCATGCTTATATCCCATCCAGCTGTCGAGTGTGAAGCGAGCGTGACCTCTCAGTCCATTAATCAGTAGACGGAATTTATTGAATGTTTACTGTACCAAGTGCTTGGAGAGTTACAGTACGATAGAGTCTCTAGACCGGATCCCCGCTCAGAAGGAGATTACCATCTACAGGAACTCTCTCGCTGGCCTTCTTTCTCTCGAGCTGTGGACCGATTACCGACGGAGAATCGTGGGGGAATAAGAGGGAACTCCCTAGGTTAATGATGATGATGGTATCTGTTAAGCCCTTCCTGTGTGCCAAGCGCTGGGGATGATGAGCCCAACAACCTTTTTGAGCTCGCCCCCAGCTCGGACGAGACCTGAGTGGTTCCGATCCGGGCCGAAAAGATCCAAAATGGTAGCTTTCTTGCCTTCGTCCCAACCGAAGCCCCGACCCCTTTGGTCACCCCGCCGCTCGGACTCGAACTCTCTTTCCCACCAAATCTGCAAGACCCCGCTTGCCACGAGTTTGTCTTTTCCCAGTCGCCCTAAAATCCCTGGACCCTCATCTCCCTCCCCCATTCTCAAAACAAGTTGCCCTTAATGGTTAACGGTGGAAGCTGAGGACACCGCAGTGATTCAGATGGCAAAGTCACCTCTAAAGTGTCCTCTAGACTCGAATTCCTGTTGGGCAGGGAATGTGTCTGCCAACTGGGTTACATTGTACGCTCCCAACACTTAGTACAGTGCCTTGCCCGTAGTAAGCACTCGCTAAATGGCACTGATTGATTTCACATCTTAAAACGCTATTTAGGGAAAATCTGTTTCAAAGATACCAGAATTCAGAAACAGATCTGTTCTTCCTGATTCTCCCTTCTTTCAGCCCGATGGATCAATCTGTCAGTCAATTACGAGTATTTACTGAGGCAGCAGTGTGAAGGTCAGTACCAAGTTCTTGAGAAAGCGAATCAGAAGCGAGGCACCCCTTCCCCGTCCTCGGGGAACGTACAATCTAACGGGGGAAACAGACAAAAATGATCTGCACATCATGGGAGAAAGAGGAAGAGCCAAGAGAAAAGGGGAAGCAGTTCACTTATATCAGGAGAAAATAGGGGAATGAGGAATTAAACATACAAATGAAAATCCTAATAAAATGCACGTCTTCTCATAAGCCCAGCCCGCTCCAAACCCTTCCTACATCTGTGTCTGTTAGATGGTCTTTGGCTATTCAGTCTTAGAAAATCCTGTTCTGATTTGTTCTTTATCCGTCCCACTCAATTTACAGTTCTAGCACCTGGCTGGACTTTGAATAGGTGATTATTTTGTGTGTGTGTGCGTCTGTGTGTATTTCTGGAACTTCCATCAGATTTTGCACCAAGATATCACTCTCCAAGTAAACAAAATCCGAGGCATATGGAGAGATTCTTCCACCAGGCCATAAAGTTGTTATAGATCTTTGGGTTATTATACGTTCCCTGTTTGTGGTATTCGCTGATGCTGTGGGGAGATCATTGAAAATGTAAGTAACTGGTGTTGTCCTTTTAAAGTGGTGGCTTTAGAAGTACCTGGGTGCTTCTGGTCGTTGGTGGAGTGCTTAGTACAGTGTATTGTGGCCAAGGGGAGTGCAATAAATGCTATTTTTACTACTTTTTTTCAAATGGCATCTCTTAAGCACTCACTATTGTGCCAGGCACTGTACTAAGCACCGGGGGTAGATACAAGCAAATCGGGATGGACACAGTCCACGTTCCCCTTGGGGGTCCCAGCTGAAGGAAGTGAGGCATAGAGAAGTGAAGTAATAATGTTGGCATCTGTTAATCGCTTACTATGTGCAGAGCACTGTTCTAAGCGCTGGGGCAGATACAGGGTCATCAGTTTGTCCCACGTGAGGCTCACAGATAATCCCCATTTTACAGATGAGGTCACTGAGGCACAGAGAAGCGAAGTGACTCGCCCACAGTCACACAGCTGACAGGTGGCAGAGCCGGGAGTCGAACCCATGACCTCTGATTCCGAAGCCCACGCTCTTTTCACTGAGCCACACAAGGGATTTGCCCAAGGGCACAGACCAGACAAGTGGAGGGTCCTGGATTAGAACCCAGGTCCTTCTGACTCCCGGGCCCGGGCTCTATCCGCTAGGCCACGCTGCGTTCCCGGCGTGGGATTACGTGATGAAATAATAATAACTCTGGCATCCTTTAGGCTCTTACTATATGCCAGCTGCTGGAACAGACACAGTCCCTGTCCCACGTGGGATTCCCAGACAAAGGGAGAGAGAAAACCAGTACGGAACCCCCATTTTACAGATGACGGAACTGAGGCCCAGAAAGGTTAAACCACTTTCCCCCTGACTTCCGGGCCTGCGATCATTCCACCAGGTCACGGAGCTTCTCTGGAGAAGCAGGTGCGGGGGTCGGAGATATATTTTTCTTTTAGGGTACAGCACCATTTACTCACATGCTGCTTCCCATGCAGCATGGCTCAGTGGAAAGAGCCAAGGCTTGGGAGTCAGAGGTCATGGGTTCGACTCCCGGCTCTGCCACTTGTCAGCTGTGTGACTGTGGGCGAGTCACTTCCCTTCTCTGGGCCTCAGTGACCTCATCTGTAAAATGGGGATTAACTGTGAGCCTCACGTGGGACGACCCGATTACTCTGTATCTCCCCCAGCGCTTAGAACAGTGCTCTGCACATAGTAAGCGCTTAACAAATACCAGCATTATTATTATCAAGTCACTTAACTTCTCGAAGCCTCAGTTTCCTTATCTGTGATTCTGCAGACTGGGAGCCCCGTTTGGGACGGGAACTGTTTCTGATAGGATTAGTACAGTGCTGGTAGATATTCATTCATTCAATAATAATGTTGATATTTGTTAAGCGCTTACTATGTGCAGAGCACTGTTCTAAGCGCTGGGGGAGACACAGGGGAATCAGGTCGTCCCACGTGGGGCTCACAGTCTTAATCCCCATTTTACAGATGAGGGAAATGAGGCACAGAGAAGTTAAGTGACTCGCCCACAGTCACACAGCTGACAAGTGGCAGAGCTGGGATTCGAACTCATGAGCCCTGACTCCAAAGCCCGTGCTCTTTCCACTGCGCCACGCTGCTTCTCAATAGTATTTATTGAGCGCTTACTATGTGCAGAGCACTGTACTAAGCGCTTGGAATGTACAATTCGGCAACAAACAGTAAACGCTTAGCAAATACCATGTTATTATCACTGGGGGCCAGGTCAGCTCTACTCCTCAACTGGACAGGTGGCTTCTGGGGTAAGGGGGTTTAAACAATAATAATAATATTATTATTATTAGAGAAGCAGCGTGGCTCGGTGGAAAGAGCACGGGCTTTGGAGTCAGAGATCGTGGGTTCCAATCCCCGCTCTGCCACTTGTCATCTGTGTGACTTTGGGCCAGTCACTTCACTTCTCTGTGCCTCAGTTCCCTCATCTGTAAAATGGGGATTAAGACTGTGAGCCCCACGTGGGACAACCTGATTCCCTTGTGTCTACCCCAGCGCTTAGACCGGTGCTCTGCACATAGTAAGCGCTTAACAAATACCAACATTATTATTATTATTAATAATGGGGTATTTGTTAAGTGCTTACTGTGTGCAAAGCACATATTCATTCATTCAATAGTATTTATTGAACGCTTACTATGTGCAGAGCACTGTACTAAGCGTTTGGAATGTACAGTTTGGCAACAGAGAGAGACACTCCCTGCCCAATGACGGGCTCACAGTCTAAACGAGCGAGACAGACAGCAAAGCAAAACAGAACAAAACAAAAACAACATCATCAAGATAAATAGAATCAAGGTTGGAGGGATTCGCCTGCCGGCAGAGCCAGGATGAGAACTCAGGGCTCTGGATTCTCCGAGCCGGGCCACCATCGGGGCTGCTTTCTGAACAGAGGCACTGGCTCCAAGCCGGGACATCGGGCTCGAGACCCATATTGAGCCCTGGGGTAGATACAAGATGATCGGGTCCCACAGGGGCTCACCAGAGGGAGGATAGGTGTTGAATTCCCCCGTTCTGCAGATGAGGGAACTGAGGCACAGACAAGCGAAGTGACTCGTGCCTGGTCACGCACGGCGGGTAAGTGGCAGAGCTGGGATTAAACCTCGGACTCCCAGGCCCGTGCTCTTTCCATCGGGCCAGGCCGCTTCTAATCCTGAATTAGACCAAACCTCCGAAGCTCAAATCCTAGTGTGAGTCAACCCCCACTTCTGCTTCAGAAGATACTTCTCTCCCACCAGAGTGATTTCAAAAACAGACCTTCTGGCGGCCGGGCTTTATGGCGAAACAACAAATTTCCTCCAAACCTGCCTGCTTGGGTTTCTTTCTCTGTCAAGTTCAGGCAGAAATAAATACAATTTTAAAAAACCCAAACCAAACCACCAACAACCCACTAACCTGCTGGTTTAACATGCCAGAGTTAAACAGAAGAGTTCCCTCGTCTGTAAAATGGGGATGAAGACTTGTGAGCCTCACGTGGGACCACCTGATGACCCTGTATCTCCCCCAGCGCTTAGAACGGTGCTCTGCACATAGTAAGCGCTTAATAAATACCAACATTATTATTATTATTCCCCGGCGTGGGTGTTTGAGACCCGAGGTCCTAGGTTTCGTCCTCTTGCAATGATCAGCTCAGCACTTGGTTGGAATTCTCCTCAGACGGAAGCCGTTTAATAACTGGGGCAGACCTAGATGCGAAAACAATCTGTGGCTTGGCTAGACATGTCCTTCACCCTCTGGATCAGTTGCACGGTGACGCGCAGTGTGAATTTAGATTTCCTCTCTGAAGAGAGATTGGTGGTCTTAATGCCCAGCTAGGGAGTTGGGGGAGTCGTTTTTCGTAGGATTTTTGGTCAAAGGGAAACCTTAGCTTCCTATGCCTAATCTTGGATTTCAGAATGCATTCTGTCTCTCTCTTCACCCCCGTCTATTTTCCTCCTCCTCCCTCTCTCCCCTTCTCTTTCATTCATTCAATCATATTTACTGAGTGCAAAGCACTGTACTGAGCGCTTGGGAGAGTACAATATAACTCAACAGACACATTCCGCGCCCTCAGCGAGTTTACAATCTAGAGATGAGCTTAAGTCCTCGTATGCAGGAAGCGACCCGATCACGGACCACTGGCCCGTAGCCACGTGAGCCGCAAGTAGCCACGCACCTTTCTCGGCGACCGGTCGATCCAAAATGGTCGCTGACTACCTTCTGTGGATAGGGGACTTCTATTGACGCCTCCGCAGAGAACAACGGAAGAAGACGCGATCGCTGCCTTCAGAGGTCTTAGAATCCGACGGGTAGTTGAAGTTTTTGGAGAGCGGGAGAGGAAAGCTGGAGACGGAGAGAGAAATGGCAGAGCTTCACTCAGTGGGGGCCATACGGCATCGCTGAATCCCCGAAAAGCACTGAGGAGAGAAGCAGAAATAATTCCAGCGAGACGCAGCGTGGCTCAGTGGATACAGGGCGGCCGAAGGAATCCCGGCTCCGCCACCCGTCTGCGGGGTGACCCGGGGCAAGCCACTTAACTTCTCTGTGCCTCAGTTACCTCATCTGGAAAATGGGGATTAAGTCTGCCGGCCCCGTGTGGGACGTGGACCCTGTCCAACCTGATTAGCTTGGGTAAACCCCGGCGCTTAATGCAGTCCCTGGCACACCTTAAGCGCGTAACAAATACCAGAAAAAAGTAATTCCTGCGTGGGACTAATTGGTCAATCCAGCCCAGGATTCTGTCTCTCTCACTAACAGCGCTGTGGCATCATCTTGGCGGATGGAGGGTGGCCATGTCTAAACACTCTGAGTCACCATTATCGCCTCCTGAAGCGTGTGGTATGGGGGAGTTGGGGAGGTCTGGCCAGAACTGAGCAGTTCCTGACGACGTGACATCTTCCCTAGTGCGTGAGATTATCGCTGAAAGTCGAACGGGCAAAATGAGCTCAGCTTTATGGTTATATTGAAGATGACTCAGAGCTCGGAAGATGGGAAATTCTAGGATGAGGCCAGTGCGAATGCGGCATAAGTTAGTCCAGGAAGGAATTGAGGGAAAAAAAGCACGTAAAGGCATAGTTTTGGGCTTCGGAACGTGGGAAACGGAGGTGTCCGAGTCCTACAGGTCTCCCCGTGGGAAGCGGAAGCAAACTCACGAACCAGAAGAGCCGTAATGTAGGACCGTGCCGAGCCAGTGTTCCAGAACGATTGATTTGGGGACCAGACCATCTGATCCAAAGTCACAGCACCGGAAAGGCGGCGCGATCTAACGGAAAGAGTACGGATCTGGAATAAATAATAATGTTGGTATTTGTCAAGCGCTTACTACGTGCAGAGCATTGTTCTAAGCGTTGGGGTAGATACAGCGTGATCAGGTTGTCCCACGTGGGGCTCACAGTTTTAATCCCCATTTTACAGATGAGGTAACTGAGGTACACAGAAGTGAAGTGACTCGCCCACGGTCACACAGCTGACAAGTGGCAGAGCCGGAATTCGAACCCATTACCTCTGACTCCCAAGCCCTGGCTCTTTCCACTGAGCCACGCTGCTTCTCCTGAATAAAGACATCTAGGTCCTAATCCCAACCAACCATAGCTGCCATCTGTGCTAAGCGCTTACTGCGTGTCAAGCGCTGTACTCAGCACCGGAGCGCCTACAAGATAATCAGGTCGGACACAGTCCCCGTCCCGCGTGGGATTCAGAGGGAAAAGGAGAACGGGCGTTGACTCCCTATATTACAGATAAGGAACCTGAAGCACGGAGAAGTGACTCACCCAAGGTCACCCGGCAGGGAAGTGGCAGAGTCAGGATTAGAACCCAGGTCCTGTGACTTCCAGACTTGTGCTGTATCCACGAGCTCATGCTGCTTCTAGCCTGCTGTGTAGGCTTGCGTACGATACTCAACCTCTCTGAGCCTCAGTTTCCTCTAAACGGGTACAATAATACCAACACTTCCCATCCCTCAAAGTTGTGAGGAAACTGAAGTAAGTGATGTGGAAGGACTAGGAGAAAATGAACTTGCTCTGCAATTCCACAATTATTGTTTCCCTCAACCTGCCCATCACTTTGATAAGGGCAGCGTGGCTCAGTGGAAAGATCCCGCGCTTGGGAGACAGAGGTCACGGGTTCGAATCCCAGCTCTGCCACTTGTTAGCCGTGTGACTGTGGGCAAGTCACTTCACTTCTCTGTGCCTCAGTTCCCTCATCTGTAAAATGGGGATTAAGACTGTGAGCCTCATGTGGGACAACCTGATTACCCTGTATACCCCAGCGCTTAGAACAGTGCTCTGCACATAGTAAGCGCTTAACAAATACCAACATTGTTATAAACGGCTTTATTGTGAGGACACCACTCAATCTGGAAGCCATGCAGGCGGTTGAAATTTCCCGGGATCGCAGAAGGGGTGAAAAAACCAGGAATGCCTCACCAGGGCTCACCGGACTTTATCAGAGAAGTCACTCCACATTTCTTTTCTTGCATTGTCTCAGGGTTCGATTTCAATCTCAAAGCTCATCTCCTAGAGGATCACTTCATCCTGTTTGCAGAGCCCTCGAAATAGATTAGAAATACTAAGCATTACGGCAAATAAGCTTTCTTGAGGTTTTTAGCCTTTTCAATGACCTCTTTGTCCAGTTTTTGACAAGCGGATTTACTGCCCTTGCTCACTGAGTGGCTTTTAAGTAAAATAACGTGAGGAAGGAGATCACTGATTTTCCCTCTAATTCATTTTTAGGCAGGGCCGGTCTATCAGACAGGTAGGGTGGTCAGCCATCCCATTTTATACTGAATGGTCCATTTTTCACCAGATCCGACCCCCGACCGGTATGAGTTCCACACTGAGTCGCGGCACGACCTAGCGGAAAAAGTCCGAGTCTGGAAGCCGGAGGGACCTGTCTTCTAATCCTGGCTCTTGCTAATTGCCGGAACGGTGTTTGACCCATAGTAAGCGCCTAACAGATACCATAAAACTGGATGTCTCTGTGCTTGGTGTTTTCATTTTCAGGTCCCAGCCTCACCCCGACTCGGCTCCTGGCTCCGAGATCCTCGTTCACGGGGACCTGGAATGGGAACGCGATGGTTCCGGAGCGAGTCGGGGAACCCCTCTGGAGAAGAGCTCTAGGTTTAAGAATGCGTTCGGCGAGTCAATCAATCAGTTGGATATATTGAGTGCTTTCTGTATGCAGAACACTGTACTAAGCGCCTGGTAAAGCACCGATCTGAGCCGATGAAATAATAATTACGATAATAACGGTAATACTAGTGGTATTTTTTAAGAGCTTACTAGGTATCAAAGACTGGGGTAGATAAAAAACCATCACGCCCACATGGGGCTCACAGCCTAAGTAGGACGGAGAACAGTTATTGAAGCCCAGTTTTCCAGATGAGGGAACTAGGGCACAGAGAAGTTTAGTGACTTGTCCAAGGTCACAGAGCAGACAAGTGGCGGAGCCGGGATTAGAACCCAGTTCCAGGTAAAGGTTCTCTGCCGGCCTTCGTGGGACTCTAATGCAGCACTCTGCGTCCAGTATGTGTCCAGGACAGCACCGAACACACAGAAAGGGTTACTTTCTGAGCTGTTTCCTAAGGATGTCACGGCCCGTCAGAGTCACTTTCCTCTGGTCTATTTTCAGGGATCCAGGCCAAAGGGGCAGTTTTTACCCAATTCAGTGACTCATTTGTTTGTTTTCTACTGGAGTCTTGGCTTTTCCCAAATTTGGTTGATGATTCTGATTCTGAAGTCAACCCATTCTGACTTCACCGTTGGTGTTTTCTGAAGCTTAACCAGGGCTCGGGCCTGGTTTTTTATTTAGCAAAAGCAAAAGAAGATAAGTCTCCTCAGGGGAATTTGGCAGAGGCAGGGGTTAAACTTGTATCCAGCCCAATTCCTGGGTCATTGGTGGTGGGGCTTGAACACAAAAAATGTCATTACTGGGTTAGGCCGGAGAAGCAGCGGTGGCTTAGTGGAAAGTCAGTGAGCAGGGATTGCCTCTGTCTGTTGCCGAATTGTCCATTCCAAGCGCTTAGTACAGTGCTCTGCACATAGCAAGCGCTCAATAAATACTATCGAATGAAAGAGCCCGGGCTTGGGAGTCAGAGGTCGTGGGTTCTAATCCTGGCTCCGCCACTTATCAAGCTGTGTGACTTTGGGCAAATCACTTCTCTGTGCCTCAGTTCCCTCATCTGTAAAATGGGGATGAAGGCCGTGAGCCCCACGAGGGAAAACCTTATTACCTTGTATCCACCCCAGCGCTTAGAACAGTGCTTGGCACATAGAATGTGCTTAACAAATATCAACATTATTATTATTATTATTATTATTAGGCCAGTGATCCATCCGGCCCGGTCACAGGATACCTGGAAAAAACCTTCTTATATATCCACGTTCATGGCGGGGTTAAATATATAACTGAATGACTCCACGGCGTATAATTAGAAATGACTGGATGGACAATGGTTTCATAAAAGCTATTTGTCCTGTTAGCTTCTGCGTTAGATTAAAGATTAGGGAGCCAACTGAAGCCAAGATAGCAGGAAAGACTAAAGTTCAGCCCCTGGGCTTGGTAACAGCAGTTGCGGTAACTATTTTTAATGGCCAAGTTTATCGAAACAATTGGGAGAAGTGGAGGAAGCGTCTTCTCCATCGCTGGCCTTCACTCCAGCTATTTCTTTTCCTTGTCTCTCGAGCAGTTAATAGAATCCAACTCTCCTCCCGGGGGGGGGGCCTTTTGAAATGTAAGGTGGTTGCCCCAGGAAACTCCCATGTCCCCACTGCCTCTAAGAAGGGCTTTTGCTCAGGACCACTTCACCGGACCACATGTCTGGCCCGCTGGAGAGTAGAAGAAGAGGCCTGGCAGGGAGGCTGCTGGTTTAACACAGGTTTGCCTTCAGGGGTGATGGAAATCCTGTAAAGCAAAAATACCATCCTGGAAAACACACCCACACCATTCAAACATCATACCTCTGCCGGTGAATTCACGTCTCCCTCTTTTTCTTTCTCAATTTTCCCCCCTCCAGGCAGTTTCACCGGTGAATTTAAAGGGTTAAAACACCAACTCATTCAAGTGGAAAATCTGCCCCTTAGAGATCAGCTTCGGTGAGACTACAAGAATATTTTCTTCCTTTAATTTGAGTCGGTGTCCACTGTTCTGTCTCCCGACATATCTTTCATATGCCTGCATAACTCTAGCGTGCAAATTTCAAGAGGGCAAGGATCATATCGACGTAACCTAGTGTTCAATAATAATGAAACATCTTGATTGTATCTACGGTATTTATTCCCAAAGTGTTTTCACGGTACTTATCTCAATTTTATCCTCCAGACATCTCTTGGGGGTCGGGAAAATCAGGGTAAGATGAGGAAACTGAGGTGGAGAGAGGATGTGACTTGCCCACACCCGTGTACTTTTTTGGGTGTGTGGTATCGTGCTGTTCGTTAAGCACTTACTAAGTGCTAAGCCTTGGACTAAGTGCTGGGGTAGACACGAGATCATCAAATCAGACCCAGTCCTTGTCCCACAGGGGCTCACGGTCTAAGGGGAAGGGAAAATGGAACAGAGAAGCGGCGTGGCTTAGTGGGTAGAGCCCGGGTTTGGGAGTCAGAGGTCATGGGTTCTAATCGCAGCTCTGCCCTGTGTCTGCGGTGTGACCTTGGGCAAGTCACTTAACTTCTCTGTGCCTCGGTTACCTCATCTGGAAAACGGGGATTAAGACTTCGAGCCCCATGTGGGACAACCTTGATTCTATTTATTTGCTATTGTATTATTTGCTGTTTGTTATTTGCTATTGTTTCAATGAGATGTTCATCCCCTTTATTCTATTTATTGCTATTGTTTTTGTCCGTCTGTCTCCCCCGATTAGACTGTGAGCCCGTCAGTGGGCAGGGACTGTCTCTATCTGTTGCCGATTTGTACATTCCAAGAGCTTAGTACAGAGTAAGCACTCAATAAATACTATTGAATGAATGAATGAATGAACCTGACTACCTTGTATCCCCCCCCCCAGCGCTGAGAACAGTGCTTGGCACACAGTAAGAGCTTAACAAATGCCATCATTTTTTTTTCCTCTGGGCCCCAGTTATCTCATTTGTAAAATGGGGATTAAGAGTATGATCCCCATGTGGGACAGGGACCACGTCCAACCTGAGCAACTTGGATGAACCCCGGCACTTAGACGAGAGCTTGGCACATAATAATAATAACGATAATGTTGGTATTTGGTATTTGTGTCCAATCCGATTACAATGTAACTACCCCAGGGCTTAGTTTAGTGCATGGCACACTGTGAGCGCTTAACACTGTGAGCTCTTATTATCAACTCCCCATTTTACAGACGAGGCAACTGAGGCTCTCCCTCAGCCGCCATCCGGCTCAACGGCTCAAGATCGTCGGAGCATTCGAGTCGCGGCAAGACCAGCATAACTGTGGTTTGAGGAGGCTGGAGACTGCCAAGCGTGAAAGCTCTTTTCCTTTAGTGGCTCTTGGCTGGGAAGCAAGGCAGATTTGCACCAAGAGCCCAGAGAGCTGCTTTTATTTGCCTCTGTCTGAGGCCCGCACTCCACGGCGTGAACTTCGCAAGGCATCCGGCAGAAATGGACTTTCTCCTTAGGGGAGAGAAGTAGCGCGGCTAATTAATTGTGGGAGGAAGACTCCCCCTTCCTCCCCTCTCCGGGCACCAAAGTAATAAGAAAAAAGTTGAAAAAAAAACTATAAAAAACCATCCGAGCAGCCAGCCACCACTGTCGGGCTAAGTGAGGTCAGCGCTTCAAAGAATATATAAAACGACAACAGAAAGATCTTCCAACGGCTTGCAGTCACATGCTGATGGCCGGGAGCTGGGCGGAGAGGAAGGAGCCGGTGGACACGGTGTTCTGGAAGTCGAGCGGCGGGGGGGGGGGAACGAAGGGGGTGACCCGAGGCAAGCGCAGGGAAGACCAGAGGAGGGTTTTATGTGGCCACGGGGATGGGTGGCTGGACACAACACCGCAGGAAGCCATTTTAAGCCAACCTGTTTATAGCTGCCTGCTGGCTTTGCTCTGACTGCTACGGGAACGGTTAGCGTGGTAATGAATTAAACGTAACGAGGAGGATGGAGTCTAGAGAAGCGGTGTGGCTTAGTGGCAAGAGCAAGGGCCTGGAGTCAGAGGACGTGGGTTCCAATCCCGGCTCCGCCGCTCGTCTGCCGTGTCACCTTAGGCAAGCCGCTTCACGTCTCTGGGCCCCAGTTCCCTCATTTGCAAAAGACCGTGAGCCCCACGTGGGACAACCTGATGACCTTGTATCTATCCCAGCGCTTAGAACGGTGCTTGGCACATAGTAAGGACTTAACAGATAGCGCCAATATTATTAGGGAGGGTGAGGCGGAGCTGTGGGACACTAGTCAGGAGGTGGATTCTGGCCCCGATGATCTGGGTGAACACTCAGTCCCTCCACTGTCAGCGTCAGAGTCGACTTCCGTCTGGGAAGGAGAAGCCAGGGCGGGTGCTAGAGCGGAAGAAAAGTAGCCAGGTCCAGCGGAAAGAACACCGGACTGGGACTGGGAGGACCTGGGTTCTAATCCCAGCCCCGCCACTTGTCTGCCGGCTGATCTTAGGCAAATCACTCCGCTTCTCTGCGCCTCAGTCGCCTCATCCGTAAATGGGGATTAAGACTGGGATCCCCATGTGGGACAGAGGCTGTGTCCAGCCTGATTATATTGTAACTACCCCGGTGCTCAGTTTAGTGCATGGCACATAGTAAGCGCTTAACAAATACCATTCAAAAAATTTAAAAGAAGGGGCCTGGCATTCTCAGCATGGGTCAGAGGACAGAGAGAGGAAAGGCTGCAGAAAGGAAATCTGCAGAAGCCTATTAGCGTCGCTTCCTGGTTTGGAAATCTCCACACGTTCACCTCACTCCTCTAACTCCATGCTAATCCATCTTGTCCATCTCACCACTGTTCCCTTATCCACGGCCCGCCTCTGGCCCCGAGCTCCCTCCCCTCTATATCCAACAGACCGTCACTCTCCCCACTTTCAAAGCCTTAGAAAAATTAAATCTCCTCCAAGAGGCCTTCCCCGACTATGTCCTCACTTCCCCCGCTTCTGTGTCACCTTTACACTAGGATTTATACCCTTTATTCGCCGCTCTCGGCCCCACGGCACTTATGTACACGTCCATAATTTAATGTCTGTCACCCTCTCTAGACTGTAAGTTCCTTGTGGGCAGGGACCGTATCCGCTCTCGGCCCCACGGCACTTATGTACACGTCCATAATTTAATGTCTGTCACCCTCTCTAGACTGTAAGTTCCTTGTGGGCAGGGACCGTATCTCCCGACTCTTGTTATACTGTGCTCTCCCAAGTGCTCTTCGTATAGTAAGCCCTCAATAAAGATCAATCCATGGTATTTTTCAATCAATCAATGTTATTTATCAAGCACTTACTACGCGTTGGGGAGAGTACAATACAACAGAAAAAGCAGACAGGTTCCCTGCCCATAACTGTGAGTTTAGAGTCTAGCGGATCAATCGACTGATTGATTGACTGGGGGTATGATAAAAGCCGGGAAGGGTAGGGTTTGCGGGAGGTGTGAGGAGTGAGCTCTCCCCTGGAGTTTCCCTGTGGGGGTGGGGACTAGAACTCGCCACCCGCAGGCTCAGGTCAGGTCCAGAACTGCCAGTCTGAAAAAGGACAGATTTTTTTTCTTTCTGACGGATGCTAATGAGAGAGGTGAAAAAGGTCCCAGTAGGTGTTCAATAAATGTCAACAGTCACAGCAGGAGAGTTAACACCTGGGCCAGGAAAAGGAAAGAAGAGATTTTTTTATTTAAAGGACCTCCACCTTCCTCCACCCAACCACTGTTCAGAGGCCTCCCCTCTCCCTCCCTTCCCAACTTCAGCAACCGGAGACCAGTAATAATAATAATGATGGCATTTCTTAAGCGCTTACTATGTGCCGAGCACTGTTCTAAGGGCTGGGATAGGTACAGGGTAACCAGGTGGTCCCACGTGGGGCTCACAGTCCCCATCCCCATTTTGCGGATGAGGTCACTGAGGCCCAGAGAAATGAAGTGACTGGCCCAAGGTCACCCAGCAGACGAGTGGTGGAGCCGGGATTTGAACCCACGACCTCTGACTCCCAAGCCTGGGCTCTTTCCACTGAGATCGGGAGGGAATGATGTTGGAGTCTCCAGTGAGCTTCCTTCCTGAGACTTTGGGACTGGGAACCGGGAAGAGGAATTGATTAGAGAAATAGTGGCTTGCTTCCTCAATACCATTCCTTCATTCAATCAATCGTATTCAGTGAGCGCTCACTGCGTGCAAAGCACTGTACCGAGCGCCTGAGAGAGTACAGTCGAAGAGTGGACGTCCACTCTTCCAGCCCCGCCCGTGGCGTTCCCGAGCGAGTTAGCGGGCGGGGTGCAGCACAGCGTGAAGTGCGCGTGTGATCTTGGCCCACGTTAGCCGGGACTAGAACCCAGGACCCCGGGGTTCTTCTCACCGGACCAAAAGCAAGGCCGGAAGGAAATGACTGAATAGGCTTTTGTGCTGCTGGTGCATTGCGGGTGCCTGAAATATGTCAAGGTGATGGCTAAAAATGAACACGTCGGAGGTGAGCGAATCGGGGAGGGCGTAAGTGAACTCATGTGTTCAACTGAGGTTGTTTGGTATGTCGGCAACTCCCGACATTCAGAGCACTTCCCTTTTCAGGAAGCCGTGGGGTGGGGTACTTTATGAATAAAATCCGGGCCAGGACAATATCCTCATTTTCCTTTCTCGCCTGGATTCTAAAACCTGACGCCGGCGCCCTGACCGACCGTGGACGTTCAACAGGTTCTGTCGTTGGACTGTAATTTATTTACGCTGTACAGTGTGGGTTTATGCTGTAACTTTTCCCTCGAGAGCCAACCATACTCCAGTGCCTGGAGCACTTACCCACGTGGGGTAAGGAGATCTAGGCTGAAACTCTTCCTTTTAGAGACAGGGACAGAGAGATAGAGAAAAAGAGAGTGAGAGAGGCTCTAATCCCGGCTCGGTCCCTCATCAGCTGCATGACATTGGGCAAGTCACTTCTCTGGGCCTCGGTTCCCTCATCTGTCAAACGGGGATGAAGACTGTGAGCCCCGCGGGGGACAACCTGATCATCTTGTATCCCACCGCAGCGCTTAGAGCAGTGCTTTGGACATAATGAGCGCTTAACAATTGCCATTATTTATTTATTTCTGAAATCCTACCTGCAGACTACAGGAGAACTGTCGCTCCAGCTAGCTCTTCCCTCTGCAGCCTAGAGACCCCTGAGGGCCGGCCGGCTCAGTTTCCCCCTCCCCAGACACTCCTCCCTGCGGCGAGGGATTATTGCTCCGGGAGACTTTGAAGAATCTCTCTTCCCCATGTCACCGAATCAAAGGAACGAGAGGTTCAAGGCCCTGTTTGATCCGTCACTTCCCGATCCTTGGCCGGCACTAGACATTACTCCCACCAGAAAAGACCACTTTACAGCTCATTTAAAGTTTAGAGTTCCATGAAGGGCTCTCCATCCAACCCCTCTTAAGGATCAAGTCCTGTTTACTCTCCTCACATGCTCTCCAACCCAGACTGTAAAGCTTTCTTTCGGAGAAAAAACCGACATCCGTTTGAAGCTAGCGTCCCCTCAAATGGAATTTAGGTCGAGGCGGAGGGCAACCGCCTCTCTGAACCCCGAGCTGCGACTCCCGTTTCAAGAGAGCCGAAAAGCGCCGTGGAGAAGACGAGGGGTCTCGTTGCTCCTTAGACTCACTGTTTCCATTCAATAAACTCTAGGAAGTTGAAGGGGAAAGCTGGGCTTCGGCCGGATCTCTTCCCCCCGGCCCACATGAGCGTATTCGTTTTCAGCTGGGGGGGGACGGGGGAGAGTGGTTGAGGCCGGCGTCGGATTTCCTTTGTCTTTCGTCGGTTTTTATCTTCTGAGAGGCACCGAGGACGGAAGAGAAAATGAGCAGAGCCTTTCTGCTAAGGTTGCCGGCTCAAAGTCATCCGTGACGAGGGGAAGGTGGATTCCGTGGGAATCTGGTCCCCAGACCTGTCTCCGTTCGAAGCTGGGACTGCAAACGCTTCGGGAGAGGATGTTGTCGAAATAGTTTCGTTTTCAGAACGTGTGGACCGCTCTGTGCTTTTTGCAAAATATTCTGTTTGATGTCCTGACTGGAATTTAAACCAAATATTCGGCTAATTAGTTTTTCCGCCTTTTTCCGTGCAGTTTCCCATTTCAAAAAGACAGGACCTCCATTTTATTCGCGGATAAAAAACACAAAGCGTTCCGTTTTGAATAATTGAGTGTCAGCAGGACACTAAACGAAATTATTATACTCTGCTGACATAAAAGGCTTCGTGAATGCTTCCCATTACAACAGTTACTAACCCAAATTATAATAATCGCAATAACGATCTGCATGGCTCTGAGGAAGCTGGCTCGATTTTAGCGAGCTTTTGACCATTTTTCTGAGCCACTGGAGGCAAAACCTCAAATGCTGCTTACGAAAACGACACAAAAGCCCTTTGAACTTTAGTTTGTGAATTGCAGTTATTTCTTATTCATAAGATTGGCCTCCAGGCCTACGTACATCTCATCGTACACTTTTTAATTTCTTGACTAAAGCCACGCCCGACAATACATTTTTAAACGAGTGTGAGGTGGCTGTCATTTATTTCCTGAGTAGGGGAGAACATAGGCCTGGGTCCTCTCCTTCATTTTCGGCTCTGGGTTGTTGTTTTTTCCCTAATGGTATTTGTTAAATGCTTAGCAGCCTGGCGTAGTGGATAGAGCACGGGCCTGGGAGTCAGAAGGTCACGGGTTCTAATTCCTGCTCTGCCACTTCCCAGCCGTGTGACCTTGGGCAAATCACTCAATTTCTCTGTGCCTCCGTTACCTCGTCTGCAAAATGGGGATGAAGACTGTGAGCCCTCTGTGGGATAACCTGATTACCTTGTATCTACCCCAGCGCTTAGAACAGTAAACGCTTAACAGATGCCAACACTATTATCGTTACTCTTCTGCTCCAGGCACTGTAATAAGCGCCAGGGCAGTTACAAGCTAATCGGGTTAAAGGCAGTCCATGTCCCTCACGAGGCTTACGGTCTTGATCTCCAATTTACAGAGGAGGTAAATGAGGCACAGAGAAGTGTCTTGTCCAAGGTCACGCATCTGACAAGTGGTGGGGCCGTTTTAGAACCCGGGTCCTCACACCCGGCTTGGGAGTCGGAGGTCACGGGTTCTAATCCCGCTTGTCAGTTGGGTGACTGTGGGCGAGTCACTTCACTTCTCTGTGCCTCAGTTTCCTCATCTGTAAAATGGGGATGAAGACTGTGAGGCTCATGTGGGATGACCTGATTACCCTGTATCTACCCCAGTGCTTAGAACAGTGCTCTGCACATAGTAAGCGCTTAACAAATGCCAACATTATTATTATTATTTCTTGAGGGCCTATCCTGGGCTCAGCACCGAGGTATTTGGGAGAGTATATTAGTTAGAAGACTAGACTAAGTAGACGAAGCGCTCAGTACAGTGCTCAGTTAATGCTGTTAATTGATTGATAGATACCATAATAATAATAATGTTGGTATTTGTTAAGCGCTTACTGTGTGCCGAGCACTGTTCTAAGCGCTGCGGTAGACACAGGGGAATCAGGTTGTCCCACGTGGGGCTCACAGTCTTAATCCCCATTTTACAGATGAGGGAACTGAGGCACCGAGAAGTTAAGTAACTTGCCCAAAGTCACACAGCTGACAAGTGGCTGAGCCGGGATTCGAACCCATGACCCCTGACTCCAAAGCCCGTGCTCTTTCCACTGAGCCACGCTGCTTCTCAGATACCATCCCTGTCCTCAGTGAGCTTACACTTAGAGAAGCAGCGTGGCTCAGTGGAAAGAGCACGGGCTTTGGAGTCAGAGGTCATGAGTTCAAATCCCAGCTCCGCCACTTGTCAGCTGTGTGACTCTGAGCAAGTCACTTCACTTCTCGGTGCCTCAGTTCCCTCATCTGTAAAATGGGGATTAAGACTGTGAGCCCCACGTGGGACAACCTGATTCCCTTGTGTCTACCCCAGCGCTTAGAACGGTGCTCATCACATAGTAAGCGCATAACAAATACCAACATTATTATTATTATTACACTTTCATTTACAACCCTACTCTGACACTGCTCGCCGTTCTGGACAGGGCCCTTGATTTCCCCTGGAGGGATATCTCCTTGCACTTTTGATTATGTTATATTTAGCAATGTCAAATATACATTTGGGTGAAGTCAAAATTACCTTTCCAGATTACGAGGAAACGAGGCTGGCCGGTTTGCTGTGGCTTCTCTTCTCGTCCAGAAACCTTTCGCTATTTTTTTCCAAAAAAATCCAGCAAAAAAAGTCCCAAACTAAACGCGTCGAAAGATTCTCTCTGGAGCCTGCTTTTCTTTGTCTTTTTTCCCCCGTTGTATTTGTTCCTGGAATGGATTAAGCTTCAAAGTAAAATGGGAAACCATATCCTTTCCAGCAAAGGGAACGAAATGAAATGAAAACAAATATAGGCTTAGGCAATCGTATAGCAATTATTCATTATGATGCGCTTACTTGCAAATATTTAGGCGAGAATGCAAGCTCCCTGTGGAGAAGGAAAGTGTCACTCGTTGGTTTGGTATTTCATGAAGAGTTTAGTTCAGGGCTCTCAGTGGGTACTCATTAAATGCTATCATTACTACTAATCAAGCAGTCGATGCCCTCTTAACCCTAAGAGAAGACAGGATCAAATACCTGGTGATGATGGGGGAAAGCCACTGAGGTGTTGTGAATTAATGGGGGAAGGCTTCCTGGAGGAGGTGGAAGGTTAGGAGGGCTCTGAAGACGGGAAGAGCTCTTGTCTCCCAGTTGAAGCAGAACATCCTAAAACACCCCAGGGGATAAAGCCGCCAGTGGCCCCTGGATTCCAATCCGCCTGTCGCCCTTAGCCGACGTCGCAAAAACGGTTCCGAATCATCCGCACGCCTTCTGCGCGCATTCCTCGAGTGGGAGAAATTGTATTTATTAAGCCCTTACCGTGTGTAGAGCGCTGTGCTAAGGACTGACTAAGGATTTGTCACTTAACTGCAACAAGTCTGCCACAAAATGGCTTGCCTGTTTACATGCTAGATTAATTATGAACTCTCAAGGCACTCTATCCTTCTTTCTTCTTAGGTCATAAATCTCTCTCTCTCTCCTTATTATTTTTTTTTCTTGAAAACAAATGCTCCTCTCCAGCAAGTCAATTTACTTAATCCGATTTACCACTATATGGAACAACGTTTTCTTGATTTTCCTACGTCTTCTCAGGCCCGAGTCCCGCATTTTTCATTTCCCACAAGATCAGGACACACTGTCCATCGCCTGCTGGATCCAGGAAAGATCTGGCTAAATGTCAACTATGTTAATTAGACCAAAGAAAACAGCAGACCTATTTTTATCTGCTTGAAAAACACCACGGACGCCCTCCCCACAAGGAAAGCTATCTCAGGGCCAAGTTATTTCGTTTTATACGAAGCTCGAGAGGGAGGGGGTGTTCCCTCCTTAATTTTACAGAGGCGGAGGGAAATGATAGCATGGGGTGTTCCCCCCTTAATTTTATAGCGGTGGATATGAATGATAGCATAATTGAGGACCTGTCGGCTGCACTCAAGTCATCTTCAAACCTTAATTTTGTAGAAGTATAACTTGGGGGTCCAAATTTTCTCTGAAACACCAGTTGGTAAGAAATGCGTTTGTCCTAGAGTGATTACAGACTTTTTATAGACCTTATATATTTTTAGAGACAAAATCAAAACACATTTAAAAAAAAACCGAGGAAAGGTTTACTACTTTAAAATATACCGTCTCATTTTTTTTTTAAAAAAGGATGATATTATGTAATCTAATTGCTTTAGTTAATTTAGATGTGGGAGGTGGGTGGAAAGAAGTCAAAGGTACTGAACTTTAATGACGCTGGTATTTATTAAGCATTTACTATATGCCAAGCATTAGGAGAGATACAAGATAATCATCTCGTACACAGACCCTGTCCCCAAATCTCCAAGGGAGGGAGAGGAGATAGCTTATCCTCATTTTACAGACGACGAAAATGAGGCCCAGAGGAGTTAAGCGACTCGCCCAAGATCACACGGCTTGCTAGGGGCGGAGTAGGGATTGTTATTATTATTGTTATCATTAGACTCTCATTCGTGTGCTCTTTCCTCTAGGCTACACTACCCCATCAGCAGTTCTGAAGAAACCGGGAACGTTTTTACCACAGGTTTTCGGCCCCCGTAGGGAGGTGGTGATACAGATCCGTCTCCTCATTCTTTTTAGATACAGACCATTGCGTGAAGAGATGTGAGAACGGTGAATAGCCGAGGTAAGGGAAAAGGATGAAACAGATAGGATATCCAGGTATTTAGACAATCAGACCCATATGTGAGTAAGGGAAGAAATAAAAATTTTTTTTAATATAGTCTATAATTTGGGGTGTCACGTGTCATTCTCACTTCTCAGTTAACAGCCGTTTTTCTGATTGAAAAGTATTTTGACCTTCTGAATTTTAAGTTCATTCACAGCTACACGGATTCTCTTCCTGATGTTCTGCACCTGGGCTCTGGGCTCCTTAGCTTTAAGACTACGCGCTCGTGCTTTTTTTTATCTCCCGAAGTCGCAGGGGGAAGGCTGTCTGATGTAGCTCATGGAGGGCAGGAGATTCATCGGCCTCTACCCACCGAAATGGTCAGGGTTTTCATTTTGTCAGGAATTACAGGGTTGGAAGCGTCAAAGGGAAGGTGGGAGATTGGCGTCCCATTTGGTGGCCTTTGGAACGATATTAAAGGAGCTGTGCTTTCCCTTCGGATGACGCTCCTTACGCCCCTTCCAAGTCTGTGATTTATTCCTCCTGGGTTCCTACCTCATCTTCCTTCCTGTCCTGAGATGCACGTTCCAAGTGGTAGCTCAGTGTTTGCTTGATCTCCCCAGGGTGCAGCTAAAGAGCAGAGGTAGTTTCCTCCTGTTTGGTTTTCGGGAAAAGTTTGGCGAGGACACGGGATAGGGGCCCTTTTGATCCTCCTTCTCTAGAATATGCTCTCTGACAGCCAGATACGGGCAGCCCATGGGTGTCTGTCAGGAGATGTTTTCTAATGGCAAAATACGCTGGGAGTCTTGCTGGCATCTGGGGATGCCCTAAACCTAAAATTCATGTAATAGGGCAGAGAAATACGGCCGGTGGCGAGCTTGCCTGAGTGAGAGAAGGCGACAGAATGGTAGTCAACAATAGCAGCGTGGCCTAGTGGATAGAGCACGGGCCCGGGAGGCAGAAGGATCTGGGTTCTAGTCCTGGCTCTGCCACTTTCATTCATTCATTCAATAGTATTTATTGAGCGCTTACTATGTGCAGAGCCCTGTACTAAGTGCTTGGAATGGACAAATCGGTAACAGAGACAGTCCCTGCCCTTTGACGGACTTACAATCTAATCGGGGGAGACAGACAGACAGAAACAATAGCAATAATGTCTGCTGTGTCACCTTGGGCAAGTCATTTAACTCCTCTGCGCTTCAGTTACCTCATCTGTCCCAGGTGGGACGTGGATCGTGTCCAACCAGATTAACTTGTCTCTAGCCCAGCACTTAGAACCGAGCCTGGCACACAGAAAGCGCTTAACGAATACCATAAACCATATATATCATTTATTATAACATTTGTTCGGGTTGAACACAGTCGGTGTGTGCAGAATCCCAGTCCTCTGCACACAGTAGGCACTCAATAAATAGGATCGAACGAATCAAGGAGTCATAGAGCTGTGCCCCCGGCCTGCCGTGACCTCACTGTAGGCGCTCAATACATTTGATTGACTGACCGACCTCCCCTCTCCGTGCTTCAACCTTCTCATCCGAAGAATGGGGATACCTGCTCTCCTTCCCTCTTGGACTGAGAGCCCTGGGGTGCGTCAGGAACTCTTTACGTTGTTCAGTTGCATCTCAGAATTGAGCAAACTGTTTGGCCCACTGTAAGCGCATAAAAAAAAATATACCACGACCAACCAAGCCTCTTATCTCCTAGGTTTGTCAGAAGCATAGTCAACAGAGCTCCGATATAATAATAATAATGTTGGTATTTGTTAAGCGCTTACTATGTGCAGAGCACTGTTCTAAGCGCTGGGGTAGACACAGGGGAACCGGGTTGTCCCACGTGGGGCTCACAATCTTAATCCCCATTTTACAGATGAGGTAACTGAAGCACAGAGAAGTGAAGTGACTTGCCCACGGTCACACAGCTGACAAGTGACAGAGCTGGGCTTCAAACTCATGACCTCAGACTCCAAAGCCCGGGCTCTTTCCACTGAGCCACGCTGCTTCTCTATGGTGTGGCCGTTCCCAACCGGGAAGAAAAGAAGAGAGGGAGTGGGCTGAGGAATTTAATTTTGAGCGAGCTCGACCCTGCTTTTCGGTGCTGAGTTGAGTATCTTATGATTTTTGCAGGTGAGGGCCAGAAACCGTGATAGCAGAGAAGGGTTCCTGGATCTGATTGGGATCCGGGAAACTCTACACACATGGTCACTGTTTGGCTTTATGTCTTTCAAGCAGCCCCAGGCTGCAGTTGGGAAGCAGCTGGTGAGCGCAGACTTTCACAGAGAATGTGTTAGCACCCCATTTGGAGCCAATGAGGTTATTTACGGCTACTATTATTGCGATTCGAAGTTTCGAAGAGTATTCCCAACTCCGGCGGAAACATAGAGTCCCCCTCATCCGGATGACCGATCCTCCTAGGAAAGGGGCTAAGAGGAAAATGATAAACCCCGGCGACAAAAGGCAGTGGCGGGTGCCGTTTACCCCTCACCTCCTTCTATGGTCAGGAGCTCAAATCCCGGCCCCAATCCGCCTTGTAGGGACAATTAGACGGCTGCTGACATCATCCGGCGGCTTCCTTTTCTTAAATTCCAGTGGAACTATGGATTTCCTGTCCCGTCCGATCCCCCCGGGGAAGGAAAACGGAGGGTATTTATAGAGAGACACCCTTAGGGGCGTCTCAGGTCACCATGCCAGGAAGGGGGACGGTTCGAAGAGGAGGCGTCTTGGGGAAACCATCCGATGAGATGGAAAGTAACTCGGTGGAAGGAAAGAAATATAAGATTTCGGTGCAATGAGGGGGAGGCGAAGAGAAACTGCTTTTCACCTTCCAGGAGGGGAGGATTTGTGACACATCTGGGCGGTGGAAGAGGCGTGCGGGGGTGGGAGAGGGGGCATGGAGGACCTGGAAAGAGGACGGAGAAAGGGAGAAACTGGAGGCTGGGGGGGAGTTTGAAGGCGCAGCGTGACTCCGACCAACTTGGCGACATTTACTGCTAGCGACGAATGATATTTGGCCTCAGCTACGTAATAATAGCAGTGGTCAACACATAGTAAGCACTTCCCCGATGCCATCCTCATCCTCCTCCTCATCCCCCTCTTCTCCCTTCTTCGAGGACTGTGTGACCTTGGGCCAGTCACTTCACTTCTCTGGGCCTCAGTCATCTCATCTGTAAAATGGAGATGAAGACTGCGAGCCCCACGTGGCACGGCCTGATTATCCTCCGTCTACCCCAGTGCTCAGAACAGTGCTCAGCACGTAGTAAGCGCTTCCCAAATACCATCCTCATCCTTTTCCTCATCCCCCTCTTCTCTCTTCTTGGGGGACGGTGTGACCTTGGGCCAGTCACTTCACTTCTTTGGGCCTCAGTCATCTCATCTGTAAAATGGGGATGAAGACCGCGAGCCCCACGTGGGACAGCCTGATTACCCTGCATCTACCCCAGCGCTTAGAACAGTGCCGGGCACATAGTAAGCGCTTCACCAATGCCATCCTCATCCTCCTCATCATCCCCCTCCTCCGGGCCTCAGTTCCCTCCTCTGGAAAATAAATAAATAAATGGTGGTATTTGTTAAGTGCTTACTATGTGCAAAGCGCTGTTCTAAGCACTGGGGGGGATACCAGGTGATTGGGTTGTCCCACGTGGGGCTCACGGTCTTCATCCCCATTTGACAGATGAGGTAAGATGGGGATGGAGGCTGTGACCCCCACGTGGGACAACCTCATGCCCTTCTCCCTATCCCAGCGCTTGGAACAGTGCTCGGCACATAAGAAGCGCTTCGCAAAGAAGCAGCGTGGCTCAGTGGAAAGAGCGCGGGCTGGGGAGTCAGAGGTCACGGGTTCTAATCCTGCCTCCGCCACTAGCCAGCTGTGTGACCTTGGGCAAGTCACTTAACTCCTCTGTGCCCCAGTGACCTCATCTGTCAAATGGGGATGAAGACTGTGAGTCCCACGTGGGACCACCTCATCACCTTGGATCTTCCCCCCAGCGCTTAGATCAGTTCCCTCATCTGTGAAATGGGGATGAAAAGCATCCCTATTTGTGAATGGGAATGGGAATTTGTGAAGCCATGTGGCTCAGTGGAAAGAGCGCGGGCTTGGGAGTCAGAGGTCACGGGTTCGAATCCCGACTCTGCCACTTGTCAGCTGTGTGACCGTGGGCAAGTCATTTCACTTCTCGGGGCCTCAGTTCCCTCATCTGTCAAATGGGGATGAAGACTGGGAGCCTCACGTGGGACAACCTGATGACCCTGTATCTCCCCCAGCGCTTTGAACAGTGCTCTGCACGTAGTAAGCGCTTAACAAATACCAACATTATTATTATTATGAAAACTGCGAACCCCACGGGGGACCGCCTCATCACCTTGGATCCAGCGCTTAGAACAGTGCTTGGCACAGAGGAAGCGTTTAACAAAATGGTGGTATTTGTTAAGCGCTTACTATGTGCCAAGCACTCTTCTAAGCGCTGGGGGATACAAGATAATCAGGTTGTCCCACGTGGGGCTCACAGTTTTAATCCCCATTTTACAGATGAGGTAACTGAGGCACAGAGAAGTTAAGTGACTTGCCCAAAGTCACACAGCTGGCAAGTGGCGGAGCCGGGAACAGGGCTTGGCACAGAGTAAGTGCTTAACAGAGCCCCCCATTTATTCTGATTGGCAAATCCCATCATGATGACGATTCTAATCATAATAATAATGTCGGTGTGTGTTAACCACTTGTTCATCACCGTTGGTATCTATCCCAGTGCTTAGAACAGTGCTTGGCACAGACTAAGCGCTTAACAGAGACCACCATTTATTCTCATTGGCCAATCCCCTCATATGACGATTATAATCGTAATAATAATGTCGGTGTGTGTTAACTTGTTAATAACTTGGTGTCCCCCAGCGCTTAGAACAGTGCTTGGCACAGAGTAAGCGCTCAACAGAGACCACCATCTATTCTGATTGGCAAATCCCCTCATGACGACGATTAATAATCGTAATAATAATGTCGGTGTGCGTTAACCATCTGTTCATCACTGTTGGTATCCCCCAGTGCTTAGAACAGTGCTTGGCCCAGAGTAAATGCTGAAC
The DNA here is from genome assembly GCF_004115215.2 of Ornithorhynchus anatinus. Taxonomy (NCBI): domain Eukaryota; kingdom Metazoa; phylum Chordata; class Mammalia; order Monotremata; family Ornithorhynchidae; genus Ornithorhynchus; species Ornithorhynchus anatinus. The sequence goes on from NC_041747.1 coordinate 27,868,679, forward strand.
TGAGACCTCCATTTATTCTGATTGGCCACCCCCATCATGACCACGATTCTAATCATAATAGTAATAATAATGTCGGTGTGTGTTAACTTATTCATCACTGTTGGTATCCCCCAGCGCTTAGAACAGTGCTTGGCACAAAGTAAGTGCTTAACAGAGACCGCCATTTATTCTCATTGCCACATCCCAACATGATGGCGATTATAATTGCAGTAATAATGTCGGTGTGTGTGAACAACTTGTTCATAACTGTTGGTATCCCCCATTGCTTAGAACAGCGCTTGGCCCAGAGTAAGCGCTTAACGGAGACCCCCATTTATTCTGAGTGGCAAATTCCATCATGATCACGATTCCGATCATAATAATAATGTCGGTGTGTGTTCCCAACTTGTTAATATCTTGGTATCCCCCAGCGCTTAGAACAGTGCTTGGCCCAGAGGAAGCACCTAACAGAGACCCCCATTTATTCTGATCGGCCCATCCCATCATGATCACGATTCCGATCATAATAATAATGTCGGTGTGTGTTAACTTGTTAATAACTTGGCGTCCCCCAGCGCTTAGAACAGTGCTTGGCACAGAATAAGCGCCTAACAGAGACCCCCATTTATTCTGATTGGCCAATTCCATCATGACCACGATTCTAATCAGAATCATCATGTCGGTGTGTGTTAACTTGTTAATAACTTGGCATCCTTCAGTGCTTAGAACAGTGCTTGGCCCAGAGGAAGCGCCTAACAGAGACCCCCATTTATTCTGATTGGCCAATCCCATCATGACCACGATTCTAATCATAATAATCATGTCGGTGTGTGTTAACTTGTTAATAACTTGGTATTCCTCAGCGCTTAGAACATTGCTTGGCCCAGAGGAAGCGCCTAACGGAGACCCCCATTTATTCTGATTGGCCAATCCCATCATGACCACGATTCTAATCATGATAATCATGTCGGTGTGCGTTAACTTGTTAATAACTTGGTATCCCTCAGCGCTTAGAACAGTGCTTGGCCCAGAGGAAGCGCCTAACGGAGACCCCCATTTATTCTGATTGGCCCATCCCATCATGACCACGATTCTAATCATGATAATCATGTCGGTGTGCGTTAACTTGTTAATAACTTGGTATCCCTCAGCGCTTAGAACAGTGCTTGGCCCAGAGGAAGCGCCTAACGGAGACCCCCATTTATTCTGATTGGCCAATCCCATCATGACCACGATTGTAATCATGATAATCATGTCGGTGTGCGTTAACTTGTTAATAACTTGGTATCCCTCAGCGCTTAGAACAGTGCTTGGCACAGAGGAAGCGCCTAACGGAGACCCCCATTTATTCTGATTGGCAAATTCCATCATGATCACGATTCCGATCATAATAATAATGTCGGTGTGTGCTAACTTGTTAATAACTTGGCGTCCCCCAGCGCTTAGAACAGTGCTTGGCGCAGAGGAAGCGCCTAACAGAGACCCCCATTTATTCTGATTGGCAAATTCCATCATGATCACGATTCCGATCATAATAATCATGTCGGTGTCTGTTAACTTGTTAATAACTGTGGATATTACGGCAGGAGGGGGGGGGGGGAAAATCAGTGTGAATTCCAGGCCTCGCGCCTCAGGAGGCAGGTGGGGGGGGGGGGAGAGAGGCGCGCGCCTGCGGGGTCACGTGCGAGGGGGGCGCGAGGCGGGGCCGGCGAGGGAGGGGGTCACGTGGCCGGGGGGCGCGAGGCGGGGCTTGGGGAGGGAGGAGGGGTCCCGTGCGCGGGCGGCGCGAGGCGGGGCTTGGGGGGGGTCACGTGGCCGGGCGGCGCGAGGCGGGGCCCGTCGGGGGTCACGTGCCCCGGGCGTCTTGCGTCGGGGGCGTCCGGGCAGCCGGTGGGAGGAGTCCGGCGCCGCCATTTTCCTGCAGCCTCCCGGGCCGCCGGGTCTGTCGTTGGCTCGCTCGCTCGGTCGCTCGCTCGGTCGCTCGCTCGCTCGGTCGGTGCAGCCGGGGAGGTGCGGGGCGGGGAGGGGAAGGGGCAGGGCTCGCCGGCCGCCGCCGCCGCCGCCATGTCGGGGCAGAGCCTCACCGACCGCATCACCGCCGCCCAGCACAGCGTCACCGGCTCCGCCGTGTCCAAGACGGTGTGCAAGGCCACCACGCACGAGATCATGGGGCCCAAGAAGAAGCACCTGGACTGTGAGTCACCACCCAGACCCCCGCCCCTCCCACCCTCCTCCTTCCCTTCCCTCCTTCCCTCCCCCTTCCTTTCCTTCTCTTCCCCTCTTTGCCCTCCCTTCTTTCCCTTCCCTTCCCTTCTCTTCTTTTCCTTCCCTTCTTCCCTTTCCTTCCTCCCCTTCCCTCCTTTCCTCCTTTTTCTTCCCTTCCTTCCCTTCTTCCCTTGCCTTCCTTCCCCTTGCTCCTTCCCTTCCTTTCCTTCTCTTCCTTCCCTGCCCTTCTTCCCTTTTCTTCCCTTTCCTTCTTTTCTTCTTCCTTTCCCTCCTTCCCTTTCCTTTCTTTCCTTCCCTTCTTTCCTTTCCTCTTTCTCTACTTCCTTTTCTTTCTTTTCCTTCCCTTCTTTGCTTCCCTTCTTCCCTTTCCTTCCTTCCCTCCTTCCCTTTTCTCCTTTCCTCCTTCCCTTTCCTTCTTCCCTCCTTCCCTCTCCTACTCTCTCCTTCCTTCCTTTTCCTACCCTCTCCTTCCTTTCCCTCCCTTTCCTTCCTTCCCTCCCTTCCTTCCTCCCCTCCTTCTTTCCCTTCCTCCCTCCCTCCCTTTTCTCCTTCCTTACCCTCCCTCCTTTCCCTTCTGTCCCTCCCTTCCCTCCCCCCTCTTCCCAAATCATTGCCCCCGACCCCACACCAGCTCCCCTCCCCGAGATCTCCCCCACCGGCCCTCCCGACCCCCAGAGCCTTGGCCATCTTCCTGCCTCCCCTTGCCCCATTTGAGTTCTCCCAAATCCCTTCACCCCCCTGAATTATTCAGCCTCCTTGCATCCACCCCCCCCCCCCCCCCCCACTCATCGCCCTTCACCCCTTGGTTCCCCCAGCCCTCCTGTGACTTGGGGAGAAGAAGAGGGGAAACTGAGGACTTGCTCCACTAACCAAGGGGGCCCTGTCTCTTTTTCTTTGGAAAACTGGAGGTGGTCGTCCATTCATTCAATAGTATTTATTGAGCGCTTACTATGTGCAGAGCACTGTACTGAGCAGTGACCTTCCTCTTTGAGTTTCACCCGTGGGGCTCCCACCGGGATAAGGAATGGGATCCTTCCAACCACGGTGGAAATAATAATAATAACGATGGTATGTGTTAAGCGCCTACTATGTGTCGAGCACCGTTCTAAGCGCTGGGGGGATACAAGGCGATCAGGTTGTCCTCCCTGGGGCTCACAGTCTTCATCCCCGTTTTCCAGATGAGGGAACTGAGGCCCAGAGAAGTGAAGCGACTTGCCCCAGGTCACACAGCTGACAGGCGGCGGAGCGGGGATTAGAACCCGCGACCTCGGACTCCCAAAGCCCGGGCTCTTCCCGCCGAGCCACGCCGCTTCCCGCTGGGTCTGGCGAATGGGTACGGTGACCAGGCCGGGTTGCCGGCTGCGTGGATCCGGGCGAGCATCCCCACTCGGAAACTTAGATGAGGAGGCGTGGGGGTGGTTTATAAAGTGGTGACTTGCTTGTAGACCTGACCGTTGACGGCCTGAATCTCCCCACGGTGAACATTTTAGAGACGACCTTTCCGCCGTTTATCCAGATCTCCAGGTGCCCGCCGTGGCCCAAGGACCACGGGGGGCTTGGAGAGGTATTGAAATAGCAGCTACGTATAGCGGGCATTATATAGGCGATTTCTTTCCTTGGCCTGCTTAAATGTGGGCACCGAAACTACCCGTTTGCAAGGTCTCGGCTACCCCCTTCCCCGCGGGTGGAACTTTTGTCTGAAACTTTGCAGAAGTAGGTGGGGAAGGAGACAGAAAATTACCATCTCGTACCGAAAAGGCCAAGACTGACACAAGGTGGAAAGAACTGCTTTGCCCTCACTGCGTGTGGTGGAGGGCGAAGAAGGGGAGCAAACTTAATGGCTCAACCAGGCACTGACCTGGAACTCTCCAGCGTGAAATAGGGAAGGGGGAGGCATTTTCCTTTCCCTCGGACGAGGAGCATCCTGTCACTTGGACGTATCATTTACTCTAATCACACTTAAAGCAGCAATCTCCGGGACCTTAGGTTGAGCGGCCTCTCTTGCCTGCTTGGTGAAGCAACGAGGGAACCTGGCCCGCCAGGTAACGGAGTATGAGAGGGCTGTTTTCCTCCGACCCTGGCCGTGGAGCCTTTCGGGAAAGTCGTGCTTCGTTCGACCCAGAATTCGGTGAATTGCGACTTCGAGACGATGCAGACCTCGAACGTTTTCCTACTTAGGGTCAGCGTCGGTAGAGGTGTTTCCCCTGACTCTCGGTCCGGGATATCTGGCTTTTTGCTCCTTTTCTGGAGGAAGGGTTGATGTGGGGCGTGCATCTACCTGAGTGGGGTTTTTCCTGTTGCCTTCCCCTCCCTACTCCTTTCCTAAGCGGGTAAGTGGAATTGGGGTAGGGAGAGGGAGCGTGAAAGGGCCTTTTGGAAAAAGCACTGTGATTTGTTGCTGTAACAACTGCCAGGTGGAGCGGGTTATTGCCTAAGACGAGCGGCAGGTAGCGTGATAACTGGAGAGACGGTGCGGCGTGTTGTGTTGTGGCTTTCTAAATGCTGGCCCTCTTCCTTCTGATAACAGCTGTGGCAGATGTTGGCCAACTGGGTTGAGATGGATTAGAGAATATTCTAAATTCATGGGCCAGTTGAGTCAGCCGTTTCACTCCCTGCCTCGTTTTCAGGATTCAAGTGGGACCGATGGTTAAGGTCCCATAAATTAGGTATTATGAGTACTTGACGGTGTGAATTGTCAAGCTATTACTATTGATCTCTATTTTTTCCTCACTTCACGACTCCCTCTCCCCCCACCCCGTCCTCGTAAAGTTTGGTCACGATCAACTCACTCTCTGAAATTTAAACAACTCCCCTGCTTCTCTTCTCCCCCAAATGACTTAGTTGCTAAATTCCTGTTTTTCTCTCGGGCAGTCCCAGCCCGATTAAACAAAAAAAAAAAAAAAAAAGACTGCCTCGTCCACGTAGTAATTCTTCCTCATTAGCCAATTTGAAGCTTCAGCTGAAAAGAACCCAACTCTCCGTTCGAGCAGGTCTCCTCATTTTAGGCATCTGCTTTCTCTTTTGGCCAGTCAGGACTTCTGTAGCAATATGCCACCCTTCCCGTCCGGATGACCACATTCTTAACTACTGGATGGAAAGCAAAAATGCCCCCCTTATCTAGGATTTGCGTTTGCATCACCTTTTCATTCCCTCTGTACTTTAGCAGTATAGGGGAAAACTCCTTCACGTAGCTCACGGCTTTTTCGCGTCGGCATTCGAGACAGCCCTTTAAGTGCCCACTGTAATAATCACTGCGCTATTTAAGGGCTTACTTTGTGCCGAGGGATTAGTAGGAGGGAATACGCGGGACGCGCTTGTGCAGGGGCGGTGTGGGTAGAGAGACCTCGTCCCTCCCGGCCCTGCAGACTGGATGTTGCCGGCGCCCGGGCCGGGAAGGTGACAGTGTCGAACCGGTCGGTCTGTCGCATTTATTGGGTGCTTACTGTGTGCAGAGCACTGTACTGAGCGCTTGGGAGAAGACCGTGTAGCAGACACATTCCCTCTCTACAGTGAGCTTACAGTCTAGAGGATGTACTGCCCGGCTGAGCGGCAAAGCGAAGGGGGCTAAATCTCTTGAGTTTTTTTTTTTCTTTTTTCACCTCTTTCCTCGGAGTGCCAGGTTTTTAAAGCCCAAACGGGATCAAGTTGGGTCCCTGAAATGGGAGCCTGTCCTTGGCGCACTGGCTGTCTTTGAGGATGGGGAATGGCCGAACCTGGTCCCCTTACGCTGGGCAGACTGGCTCTGCAGATCAATGCTCGTGGCGTTTGTCGGGCTTTCTACGTGCGAAGCACCGGACTAAGCGCGGTGCCAGGTACGAGATGAACAGGTCGGACGCTGCCCCTCAGGACTGGGTGCTGGGACAGTGAAACTGAAGTCATTTACGGAGGGAATAGTCATTCCCAGATGACAACATTAAGGGCAGAGTCCACGTCTCTTATCTGTATCATTCTTTCCTAAGCATTTACCCCGGCGCTTTATGGGCATTGTTTTGTCTCTTTTTTGGTATTTAAGCGCTACGTGCCAAGCACGGTACTAAGCTTTGGGGTAGATGCGAGCTAATCAGGTTGGACACAGTCCCTGTCCCACCTGGGGCTTTCAGTCTTAATCCCCATTTTACAGATGAGGGAACCGAGGCACCGAGAAGGGAAGGAACTTTCCCAAGGCCACAGAGCAGGCAAGTGGCGGGGGCACTTAGAACAGTGTTTGGCACGTAGTAAGCACTTAACAAGAGCCATCATCATCATTATTATTATTACAGTGCTGTCTGCACACAGTCTGCTCTCAGTAAATACCACTGATTTTTCAGCCTACTTTTTTCCCTGATTCTTCCCAGTTTTGTGCCCTTTTTTTAACCTGTTCTAATAATATGCCTCTCCTGTACTACTTCAGCTGTTTTTTTTCCTCCAGGCCCCATAATAATGGCCTTCATTTTCCTGGCACTTTTCACTTCTCCAACTCCTGTCTTGTTTTCTGCCTGATTTCAAGTGTTTCTTTAGAAAATCCTCTGTAGAAACACCTCAACAAATGTTTCATAAATGCTCACCGGTCATGTACAATTATTATTTATTTTTGCCTACACCTGGCCAGTATGTTGGGTTCATTTTCGGTCGTTATTCTGGCTACGTGTTTAGCTTAAAGCCAAATTAACAATAATAATAACAATAGCAGGCCCATAAATCAAACCTTACGGAGACCTCAAGCACCACATTTAGTTTGGCACGGAGTAGTTGTATGTAAGTGCTTCCTCGATGCCAAGCACTCTATCGAGTGCTGGGATAGAAAGGAAATTATCAGACGAGACCTTGCCCCCGTGGCACGTGGAGCTTACCATCTAAGAGGTAAGATATCTCATTCCCATTTTACAGATGAGGAAACTGAGGCACAGATGTTAAGTAGTTTAGAGTCCAGAGGACTGTACACTCCTTGTGGGCAGAGATCGCGTCCACCCACTCTTTTGCACTTTGTCAGTCGTTGGTATTTATCAAGCGCGTACTGTGCGTAGAGAACGGCGCTAAGCATTTGGGAGAGCGCAGTGCCACAGGGTCGTAGACACGTTCCTGCTCTCCCACGGGCTCAGGACCGGGCCGGGCGCGCTGTCAACGCCCGACGGATAGCAAGTTTGAATGAGGAAACTTGCCCGAGGTCGCACCGAGGGCCGGTGGCAGAGCTGGGATCTGACCTCGGGTGTCCCGACTCCCTGTTCCAGATAGCATCCTTGGGAGTTTGCTGTAGCCTGGGAAGAAATGACCGTGCCTCTGAGGAGTTGTCAAATGCAGAAGGGGAGGAACAGGCCTGAAGGTGTTCAATCACAAGCCAGCTCAGCCCAGAGCCGTGCGAAGGGGGAAATGCCGAGGATCATTGATTCCGATGCCTTACGCCTCCATCTCTTTAGGATTGGCTCCCTCCATCTCTCCCCGTTCCTCTCTTTCCTCGCTACTGGGCCCAGAGGATGGTTGGAATCCAACATTATAGGCATTATACAAATTTGTACCGGCACCTCAGGTGTCTTAGGAATGTTTCGGGCACTAGCCGTAACGGTGACCATGATAGCCGTTAAGCCCTACCGTGTGTCGGGGTTTCAGGCACCAGTCGTTATAATAATTGTGGAATTTTTAAGGCCTTCTCTGTGCCGGGCATTGTACCAAACGCTGGGGGAGGTACAAGGTAGCCAGCCCTTATGGCGCGACTCAATCCGCTAGTCACTAGTAATCGAACGCCTGCTGAGTGCCGAGCATTGCACCAAACACTTGGGGGGGAGTCCAGTAGATGCCTGCCCTGGAGGAGCTTTCAGTGGGGGAGACGGACTCCATGGGAGGAGGAAAGAAAAGGAACTAGGTACCTGACCGCATTACCGAAGGTCACCAAACTTAGGAGTTTGATCTTTGGCCAAATAAAATTCAGTCTCTCTTCGCCGTTCAGTTCCGTCCTTTCGTTCTGGTGTCACTCTCTAGCCTTCCTATCTGTGGGCTTCCCTCTTTCTCTTAGCATTTTGACCCTCTGGTTAGACACGCGTAACTAGCCTGGCCTAGGGGGTGGAGCACCGACGGGGAGTCAGAAGGACCGGGGTTCTGATCCCGACTCCGCCACTTGCCTGCCGTGTGACCTTTGGCAAGGCACGTCACTTCTCTGTGCCTCAGTTACCTCATCTGTAAAACGGAGGTTGGCCGAGCCCCGTGTGTGACACACGACTGCGTCCGTCCTTGATTAGCCTGACCTAGCGATTAGTACAGAGCCTGCTGGCCTGTATCTAAACTAGTGCTCAGTATAGTGCCTGGCACATAGTAAGCGCTTAACAAATACCACACACACACACAGAGAAAAGATCCTTCTAGGAAACCTTAAAAGTGCAAAAACTAAATCCATCCCAGAATTGATTCCTGATGGGGATTTTTGTAAATTCATTATGATCTTTAAGGGCTTACTATTTGTCAGACACTGTTCTAATCAGGTTGGACCCATCCCTGTCCCCCAGGAGGCTCACAGTCTAAGTATCAGTTCCAATCTCTTTACATTTGTGTACATGAGCGTTTTTATGGCATTCACCTGCCGACTTTGATTTTTACACAGTGTGTGTTTAGTTTTGAAAGGGCAAATAAGCTATTCCACAGGGCGATTTGGAAAAATCAATCTTTATTTGTAAAACAGGCATTTGCTGAGGTATGAACTAGAAGACCTCTTGCCAAGGATTTGCTTGACTAGAAATAAAGTAACTTTTGCCCTTTGAAGAGGTTTTCGTCGTAAAGGCCGGTAAATAGAGTCAGTGTTACTCAGAAGGCCCATTTCGTGGTCACATAACTTTGTCACTCTGACTTTTTGGTTCCTGGAAAGACAACAGCAAAGTCTGAATTTCACAACCACCCTCTCTTCCCAATTTATGCCGTGTTCCTTAAACTTGGAGCTGCATTGTATAAACAAGAAATATTTCTCTTTTACACACCATCTGGAGTTTTGCAGGTGGGCCTCCTCAATACGGTGAAGCTTGGTACAGGTGGGGACTCTGTTTAAGGTGTTGGGAACTCGTTGCCGTACCTGGTGGAAGGGACTCTGTGCCACTTTTGTCTTCTGTTCTTGAATGGGACAGAGTGGCGGGGAAAGAAGATAAGTAGGAATCTTTATCCACGGCTCAGAAAACACCTATCAGGTAGTCATATTTTCTCAGAATTCAAGCTCGCTTCTCTGTACCTTTCCTCCAAAAACCAAACCAAAAAAACCCCACCCAAAAACAAATTTAGAGAAGTAAAATGAAGGCTTTTCTTGGGAAGAGACCCAAATCCCACTAGTGAGTAAAGTTTTCCTGGGCGCTGTATGATGTGCCCATTGAAGATTATTTTTTAAATAAAAACCCTGCAGAAGCCCTTCAGGAGAAGCAGCTTGGTCTCCTAAGAAGATTGATGGCATACGGAACCATCAGTAACCGTCCCGCTGACTTGCCAAGACCCGGGTCTGCATCCAAATGGCTCGCATGGCATTTTTTTTTTGTTCACGTTCATTCGATCATATTTGAGCGCTTACTGTGGGCAAAGCACTGTTCTGAGCGCATGGGAGAGTATAAAATAACAATAGGCACATTCCTGCCCCAAACGAGCTCACAGTCTAGACGGGGGAGACAGACATAAATAAATTACAGATATATACATATGTGCTGTGAGGATAGGAGGGAGGATGAATTGAAGAAGCAAGTAAGTGTCGTGGAAGGGAGTGGGAGGAGAGGAGGACTTAGGGAAGGCTTCTCGGAGGAGATGGGCCTTCAGTAAGGTTTTGAAATAAGGAAGAGCAATTATCTGTCTGATATGACGGAGGGCATTCCAGGCCGGAGGTAGGATGTGGGCGAGAGGGCGGCGGCGAGATAGGACGGCAGCTAAGTAAATCACATACCTGGATCTCCGGTCACCCTGCTGACTGACCTGGAGATCTGGGAACAAGACACAGTATTTCACGAGGAGAGCGACGTTAGAGTATCCCAATGCTAATTATTCATCTTTATTGAGCACCTACTACGTGTGGAATACGGAGAGAGCGCAGGAAATATTAACAGTAGGGAAAATAATCGAGAATATTAGTGAAACCAAAGACTGCAGTAAATTGTAATGGAAGCCTCACTCTTCCTGTCAACTACAGATAAGAGAGACCTACAGCTAGAATAACATCCGTGAGGGAAGCATTGAAATGTTTCATTGAGAAACTTGTTCAACTTCTCTGCAGATTAATCACAGCAAAAAAATCTGCAAATGTGGAGAGCAGTGGGGAGCTTTAAGCACCAATTCTGGAGAAATTTAGATGGAGAAACTACTTTTTCTCACATGTCTTAAGATTGTGCTCGATCTATGTTCTGCTTCTGTGGGAGGCGGCATCTGAATGAAGAAATGCTTTCGTGGAAGTGGTCATAGTTTTCTTCGAAAGGTAAACGTGGTACTTGTTAAGCGACTACTATTTGCTAAGCACTTTGAAAGCTAGAATCAATTTAAGCTGATCAGACACAGGCTCATTCCCCCCACGGAGCTCACAGTCTAAGAGGGAGGGAGGCCAGGTATTTTATCCCCATCGTACAGAAGAGGTCATTGAGGTCCCAAGCAGTTAAGTGACTTGCCGGAGGTCACAAAGCAGGAAAGTGACGGAGCTGGGATTAAAACCCGGTCTCCTGATTTCCTGGCCTGTGCAGTTGGCCACTGCAGCTTCTAGCCTCAGTCTCGACTTCTACCAGGAGATAGAAATTGAAGTTTCTTCCACCTTGCTCCTTCTGTGGAACCGATTGGCATCCTTTCCAGGAGTATTTAGAAAAACCGTTGTCCATCTTTGAGCTGTTTGAGCATCTAAACTGTTTCGGTGCTTCTCTGTGGACCTATTTTACCCCTCGATCCGTGTTTGTTTTCTCCACACCTTCACTCCTTCAGATAATGGTTCTGATTAGCACAGAGCTTAGTGGAAAAGTTCCCCGGAATGTGAATGCCATGCTCCTTTGCAGGTGGTCACCTGAATGGATTCAGATTCACTTGAATCTGTACCCCTTAAACACTTGATATTCAACCGATCCCTAGCCCTAAAATATTGATGTACCTATAATTACCTTCTGCCATTTCCCACTGTTTGTAACCTGTTTTAATATTGGTCGTCTCCTCCTCTAGACTTTAAACTCCTTTGGGCCAGAGCTCGTGTCTACCCATTCATTTGTATTGCACTCTCCCAATTGTTTAGTACAGTGTTCTGCGTGCAGTAAGGCGCTGTCTGCCTTGTGACCTTGGGTAGATCACTTCACTTCTCCGTGCCTCTGTCACCTCACTCACTGTCGTATTTATTGAGCGCTTACTGTGTGCAAAGCCCTGTACCAAGTGCTTGGGAGAATACAAAAGAATAACACGTTGCCTACCCACAACAAGCTCATCTGTAAAATAAGGATCAAGACCGTGAGCCCCATGTTGGATATGGACCGGGTCCAACCGGATTACTTGTACCTTCCCCAGTGCTCGGAACGGCGCTTGGCACGTAGCGCTCAGTAAATAGCCCTGATCGTTGCTTTGCCACTTGGACTTCCTCGCCCCTGCCAGTCATGTCCCCGCCGTGGCATGGAATGCAACAGGCACGCAGGGCTGCAGCACGATGTGAAGCCCACCGCGGGCAGGACCGGGGAACCGAGCCCCGACGGCCCACTTTTCCCCAACGGTCGTCTCCGCACGGAACCAACTGCGGGGCCGTATTAATGGGGAATTGTTCAGGAGTTGTGTGCGCAAGTCTGTGTTTACACAGCTTGTTTTCGAGAGTAAGATTGGGTAGAAGGAAAGCACTGGGCCGGTACCTTCTCCAATGACAGGCATTGTTGAGCAGGAGATTAGTGGGGTTGTGTCCTCTTAGTAAAACATCAGAGCCAGTGTGGGTATGGGAAACGTTTCCGCCACGTAGGCGGCCTCAAGATATACCGTAGTGGAAACCTCAGTCCCGAGTCGACTCGAGTGCCCTAATGTCTGTCTGCGGTGCCGTGGCTATTGTTTGCTGTGTGGGGGCAATTCGGATGTTTCTTCAACTCGCCTTTGAGGTGGAGGTGGTCGAGGGGTGAGGAAGGAAGCTTTCCCTGTCAGACGGTTAGCTTGATTTTTATTTTGGGGCTATTTTTGTTTTGAGGTCTCCTTTTTTATTTCCTTTGGTACAAGGGCTCCTTGATCACGGTGCCCGTCCCCCCGCAACTGGTGAGCCCGGAAAATTGGTTAGCCACAAGACTGGGGAGTCTCATGTGTGGAGTACTAAATTGACTTTTTCAATGCTTATTTATTGGATTCTCAAACAGTACTTGTAGGTTGAGCTTTTTTTTTAAAAAAAATCCCCGATTTGCCGAGATTTCGCCTTTAATCTTTCCGTGAGCTAGATTATTTTCTTGGTATTTGAAAGTGATGCTAAGGCGATTATAGTTGGTATGTCATATACAGTCAGTGTAAATATATATATATTAGTGTGTCATATTGTGTGTCATAGTGTGAAATATAAATAATGTCAGTGTGTCATACAATCAGTGGAATGTATTGAGTGTGTAGAACACTGTATCAAGTAAGTACTTGGGAGAGGACAGTACAGTAGCGATGGAAGACAAATTCCCTGCCCAGAGGGAGCTTACAGTTCCTTAGTAGATGTCTGCAGGATCTGCCTGCAGAGTGGGCTAGATTTTTCAACTCGGCCTAATCTTTGCGTTCGAAGGGATACCTCAGTGAGTCAGAGTTCTTTCTTTCTGCCTTTCCTGCCTGCGTTGCCCTAGTTCAGATATCCATTTATCAATCCATTCTGGGTTCAGGTCCAACAGAATCGGGGCTGGTCTCTAGGTCATTGTCTGATACTGCCCTGCTGTTTAACATTAAGATCGACTTCAGGACGACGCAGATGCTGTTGGACGGGATGTGTAGCATTTGCTTAAGTTTTGCAGTTGAAAAGTCTCCAGATCCTCCAGTTTGGACCGGAGGGACCTTGATGCAGATTAATGGTGTCTTACCCTGCCAACCTCCAATAGATTTGCCTTAATTAGTCATCGAATACTTATACCTCGGTATCAAAGCGTCCAATAATTCTCCCGTTGACAAAAGTAGGAAACTGAATAGTGGTAGAGGAAATGGACACAGTCATGTACAGGGCCTGTGCGTGTATGTCTTCTCATTAGGGAAGTTAGAATTGATGGACTCATGCCTGGTCAGATCATTTTATTTTCTGTTGGAGAGAAGTAATTTATCCTTGTAAATAACCATTGACTTCACATTCTTCAAGAAGAAGATATTGGTTATTTTCCTCCTCAACCGTAAGTTCACTGTGGGCAGGGACTGTGTCTCCCAACTCTGTTACATTGTGTGCTCCCAATCGCATACTAAGTTCTCAGTAAATATCGTGGATGGATCGGTTCATTAATTTTGCTAGCCATTCACCTCTCGAGGTAGAGTGTCTTGGGAAAGGTTTGTAGCCGGTCAAACTTTTTCTTTAGCTGGTGTACAAGTTTAGTAAGTCAGTGTGCAACCCTGCATAAACTGGTAAAAATTCCAATCTCTAGAAACTGATCTCTAGAAGTTTGGGGTGACGCTTTCATGTGAAATTTGTTCTCTACGTGATCACTTTGTCTGTCATTCCAAAATTGGAGAATGTAACCTATTTTTATTCCCGGTTGTCCACTTCCTTTTAAAATTGTAACCAGCTGTCTGCAAGCTGGAGTGAAAAGCTAGAGTTTTAACGGGCAGTTGTACTTGACTCTGCTCCTCTTGCCTTGCAAAAAAAAAAAAAAAATATTTACATCGTCCCAGCTATTCTTTCAGGATTTTTCTGCCCCATTTTCAAATAAACCATTTAGTGAGCTCCTTCTCAGTCTGTATTTGCACGGAAACATCGTTCCAGGGTTTTGGCATAACGAGAAGGTTACAAGAACCTGCCAGTATTTTGACGTCAGCATTGAAACCGGGCTTTCCACGGCACAGAATCGCTGTGAGAGGATGATGAGAGCAGTGCTGAATGTTGAAGCGAGGAAACGTTTTAAGGTTCCGATAGAAGGATTTAGTCTGGAGACACAGAAGCTGTAATGGAAGTTAAAATCGTAAAAGGGGTCATTCGGGAGAACGTGGCTTGGGTCTTAGTTCGCCACGTCCCAGAATCCCAAAATGAGACTAAGCACCCTTTGGAAACTTGAAGGTGGTCGGTCGAAACTAACAGAAAGAAACCCTTATTCGTAAAGATTCCTGCCATCAAGTTGCCAGCGATGGCAGGATTTAACAAATGCGACCAGGAGGCAACTTTTGAGACTTTCAGGGATGTAATTGGGGCATCCAGGGCCTCGGTGACCTTTTGACATCTCCGAAATGGCGGTGGTCCTTAGGAAGGGACATCCTCCCACTTGTCCCCGAGTCATCAGATGGAAGCGTCACCGTCGGCAAACATCTTTCTCTGTCCTTGGGGGGTTTAAGTGACAGGAAACTAAAAGCGGAAAACAACACAGATACGGAAGGCCCAGGAGTTCTGCAGAAGAGATGCCAGTGGCCTGAGAGGGTTATCGTCACCAAAGAACACCGGCTTAACACTTAACGTATCTCATTCACGTCCCCAGCACTTAGATGCGTGCGACTTTTTACCTTCAACTATTCAGATTTTTGATCCTGCACGTTTGTGCCACTTCCCGTTCTATTCTCGTTCCGCTCCTATTTGTGGTTTTTTTTTTATCTTTAATTTATTTTTTGATCTGCCTCCCCCACTAGATTGTACACTTCTAGGGGGCAGGGCACAGATGCCTTGTTCTTCTGATACTCTTTCCAAGCATTTAGTGATTTGAATTCAGGAGATGCTCAGTAAATACCACTGACTGATGTAATCCTCCTTCAAGTGGATAAGCCGGACTTGACAGTCAATAACAAAAGCTGAAGTGTGGTTTGTCTTTGTACAATCAACAGAACCCGAGCGTACAAACTGGAAACTTTGAGCCACCGAAATCAGTGTCTTTCCCAAGTCTGCCACTTGAAATATTGCTGTTACCCTTACGTCCTTGTTTCGAGACACTGTCACAGTGAGAAGCAACAGGGCCTCGTGGAAAGAGCATGAGCATGGGAGTCAGAGGACCTGGGTTCTAATCCCAGCTCCGCCTCTTGTCTGCCATGTAACCTTGGGCAAGTAGATTTAAATTCTCTGTGCCTTAATTATCCCATCCGTAAGATGGGGATTAAGACTGCGAACCCTATGTGGGTCGGGGTCTTTGTCCAACTTACCTTGTATCTACCCCAGCGCTTAATACAGTGCCTGGCACGTAGTAAGCACTTATCAAGTACCATTTAAAACACACACACACACAAACACACCTTGTTGATAAGCAGGAGACAGTCTGTTCATGTGGTCAGAGCTGACACTCACACCCAGTCACATGACCCCCAGAACAAGGTCGTGAGGACAGCGCCCAGGGGGAACTTTTCTCCCCAAGCCTCGATTTCTAGAAGCCCTAGCTTTTTCTAGCTTTCAGAAACACCACCTTTAGAAATTGACCGGATGAGTCTCCTTTTTGGTTGGCTCAATCCAGCCTTGCTACTGGTGTCTTACGCACGGGGGGGCAGCTCAAAAAAAGAAAGAAAATAAACACCCTAAAGCACTTTGAGTACCCACTTTTCTATTTAGGAGTCAGAGTTCTCCCAGGATCACACATTGGCTTTTGTGAACTTTCCAAAGGAAATAGGATGAGTGTATTTTAGTACCCTTTCTTTGAGGGTGAGGAGGGAGCTCTGGGTTCATGGTAACTTTGATGAGCGAGTCTAGAATTCGGGAGGAATGCAAGGACCGTGCATTTTGCAAATTCTTGTGGTGGGAAGTGGTGGGCTAGCCTTGCCAGAACTAAAGCAGATTCTTACCCTGATTGACTTCTGAGATACCAGTAATGATGTTACATTGGGTAAGAAGCAGGAGGATTTGAACCGTACAGCTGGCAGCTCCTCCTGTTTTCTGAATTGTCGAATTCCTTTAGAAAAATTCAGACTGATCCCTGGGGTTCTCGCTGACTCTGCTCTTAACTACTCTTTGGGGGTTATTTTTATCTAAACTTAAGTGTCATCTTGAAGTAACGTGTATTTAAGTTGGACAGAAATACGCTGAATTGAGCCTCACCCACAAAGCCGTTTACTGTTAAAGCCTATTTCAAAGCCTATCCTTACCCGCCGAACCCTCCCAATTGATCATTCAAATTCCCTTCATAAAACTTCCTTTGGGTGAATCAAATTTTCAGCGCTATGCTTCTGAGTCGTAGAATATTCTGTTATTGCATTTATGTCTCATCTGAAGGAGGGGGGTAGATAGTCCCCAAGGTTCACGGGGAAAAAAACAAACTGGATTTCATGGGCTTTTATTGTTTCTCACTCTATAGAATGCCTCACTAGAAATAGGCTAAGGAACCTCCAGTCCTTCAGTGAACTTGACAAGTAATCAAGTGACAAGTGAGCCTCCTTCCTCAAGGAGTACCAAAGCCGATCTAATTTAACGTGAGCCTCTCTGCTTAGAGAGTCTCATTTTGTTAACATATTCCAAGGCTTGAATGACCTCTGATGCCAAACAGTTATTTCACATATCTATTGTAAATCTCTCCTAATCGAATTGGAAGCAGTCCATTGTCCATTAGACTTTTACTGGGCTCCTTTGTAGTTTTCTGACTGCCATCTAAGTAATTCCAGTTCCTCTCCTGTTAATCTCCTCTGAATCTTCTCTGCGTTCTCATCATCCCACTTGATGGAATGCTGGTTTGGTTTTCCCTTGGTTTTACCAAGGTAAGTTACTTCAATGCTAACTCTTCCATAATTCCAGTTAACTTGTTTTTTTCTTTTTGGTCTGGTTTAAACTTACGTTACTTTCTCTGCTTAGGAAGTCAGAATGCTGGTGGCTGTCTCTATAAGGGAGTCAGGCACATGTTTCTCCTTGATCGTGACTTGAGCTGGATTGTTGGTAAGAGTGTTTCCATGTACAGAATTCTTCTTGTAATGCCGCAGGTAGACTTTTGCAACTTTTGATGTTCTCTTCTCTTTCTCTTCTCCAGGTGGAATTATGACTGTGACCTGAAGAAGGGGCCAAAATACCCGTTTTAAAGACATCATCGAAACGTATTTGTGGTTAAATGCGAGAATGAAGTTCTTGTCCATTTTAAATAAATTGTTTTCAACATTCTGATGTCAGATTACGATCTGTTAGGCTTCGTTCACTTCGTCAGCTATAACTTTTCTTAAAAGTGACATTGAATCAAAAGCTGAGGAAATAAAAATTCATATAAAGCCAAAGTTCTACGTGCTTTGAAGTAACTTGAAAAGTGTTAGAGATCAGGGATGAATTTCTACTGAAAATGAGTTTGGTATCTTCTTTTCCAAGATCGCAACATCGTGTATTTCTGGGTGTCCACCAAGCACACTTAGACCAGATCCAGTGGCGATAAAGTTAGCTTCTTAGAAGATGGACCTTCCATCAAGAAAGCAACCTTCAGTCTGGGGTCATAAGGGAGAAAATCCTCAAGAACAAAAAGTCTCCTGTGGGTTTCAACTCCTTGAAAGTCCAGCCGCCTCAATTATTAAGGCAGGGTAAGGGATAGGGAACAGGTAGCGTCAAGGGCAAACTCGATCCAAACTCCACCAGGGCTTATAGACCATAAGTGAATTGTAACATTTCTTGAAATGATGAAGTAATCTGCTGTGGGTTTGATCGCCAGATTCTACACCAGTTGATGCATCTGTAATTTTTCATGAGTAATCCCCAAGTGATGTTAAAAATGGCCCAATTTACTCTGTTGCTAAATTTAGAGGGGTTTTTTTCCCTAAGAAAACGAACCCAAGAGTTTAGGGATCAGAGATCACACTTGAGATAGTCTTGAGTGTAAGATAACAGTAGGTGAAGAAATAATTCTCAAAGAGAAATGACGCCCTCATTTGACTGTAACGTAAACCGTCTCAATTCTTAAAATGACAGTTGTCTACATTTGTCCACGTTTGTGGAAAAAAATGGATGACTTCTCATAGCCTGATCTTATGCAGGGAGCTGGATATTGAGTTCTTTAATGTCTCAGTTGGATCTGATCCGTACAGAAAATGGTTAAATCACCGGAGTAAATGTACAGTATACTTTTCTCAAGGCCTGAGATGACAACTTCTAGAGGTAATGAATTCAGCGACCTTTTTGATCAGCCTAGTAAATTTGTTCACTTTCAGCAAATTTGCGACAGGTTTATTTTTCTTTCTCTGTTTATTTAAAATACCTAAGTACAGGAGTCTCGATCACCCCCATCTTCCCCTCCCCCCACCACCTGCGAAACGTTCGTGAGAGTGAAATTTTCACTTGTGGACTGTTATTTCGGAAGGAGATAGGATTGGTTCTCAGCATGTTCATCCAAAGCTGCAGTGTCCTCATACATGCATTTTTGGACTTGTCTCATGAGACCATTGTCTCATAGCCATTGGGTGTTGTGGATATAAAGTTCACATGCATATAATGGCACATGGACATATCCCAGTTCCTTCATTTTTTCAAAACTTTCATATTTTTGGCTTAGGGGAGTGTTATTGCGTAAGTCCTCCCTCATATCTGCAAGCATTTGTGGTTAAAGTAAACCAAGCAGGTGTGTAAATGGCAGTGCAAACAAGGATATACTAGCGGGATCCTTTTCTCCTTTTCAAGAGGTGAGAACACAGGCTTGGTGGTTGCTCCAGCCAAAAATAGCCTCCAAAAAATCCTCTTCTAAACTTTAAGTAACTTTCTCATTACCTTTGTCTGAATTTGTGCAGAGCTTCTGTTGTACTAGGAGCTGGGAGTGGTGAAGGACTCTTAAGGTGGACTCTTAAGGTGCTAAAAGGATCAAGCAGTTGAGGTGTATTTATAAGGAATGAATTTATGGATAGAGAACTGGGTGTGTTGGAGCGCTTTTTTGCATTTGTTTCCTAGATCGTGTTCTCAAAATCAGGACCACTACAGAGTTTAAAAAAACAGGTGTGATCCTGGTGCCTGAAGGGAATTCCTTGGCTCTTATGGGACAAGTGGTGATGGAAGGAGCAGAATGCATTTGAGTCAGAGGTCCTGAGTTAAAACTGTAACTTGAGCTGTCTGTCAGATACTATCTTCTTGCTGTACAAAGATTCTCCAGGCTAAGTTTTGTTAGGTAAAACCTGCACGGCCCCTGGACTGCTTGACTGGTTGTTTACTGGACTGTAAGGTTATTGTGGGCCTGGAAAATTTCTACCAGTTTGATGTCGTCTTCTCCCAAGCGTTTGGTACAGTGCTCTGCTCGGAGTCTGCCCACAATAAATACGGTTGATGTAGCAGAGCTGGAAGTACTGATGAGAGTGTTAATCGGTGATATTTATTGAGCGCACACTGTGTACAGAGTTGAGAAGTTGGTCACGGGACCCGCCAGACCGGAGTTCTCCTTGACCAGGAGTTGGCATATTGTGAAACAGATCTCTGCTCTATAATGGGAAAGTAAACCAGTGTGTCCACATCTGCTTTCTTGGTCACCGAACTCAAATGCCACGTGGCCCGACCGAAGGGGTCTGAATAAGAGCGAGAGGGGAGCGTCACCTTGGGGGTGGTTCCTTCTCCCGTGGGTTGATCCACTGATTGACCGTGGCTGAGCTGGTCCCGGATCAGGTACCCCTGCGTGGAAGGCCTAACTCTGTCATCGCTATGGACATTCAGTCAAACCGCCCCAATTTGCACCCCACCGACTTGGAATTCGGGGTAACAGACAAGTGAGCGGACGCCCTCCGCCTCTCATCGCCCCTCTGCCTCCCACCTCCAGGGCGAAGCCGCAGAACTAAAGCATCGCTTCCTTCCCCTTTGAGTTCCCTGCCTCTTCTAACTGGTTTCACCCCTGCCCTGCTGGAGCCTCCCACTTCTAAACACTCGCCTCTCAGTTGCTGGTTGGGGGTGATGAATAAAGCGACAGAAAAGTGTATCTGCACACAATAGCGGTATTGTTCAAAAGGAAATATTGAGAGGATGAGTGATAGTGGGAAGCGGCAGATGGTATGAGGCTAAAATGGAAGATTTACAGAAAGAACATTTACCAAGAGGGGTAAAACCGGGTCCACCAAGATAAACGAGGCTCTCCTATAAAGTGCTGGAGTCAGTTGAGGGAAAATGAGGGATAGTGACCGTTCGGGAACAAGAAAGTGGGAGAGGACAAGATGCGTCAAGAAGGTTGATTAGAGGCAAATATGTAAGCTGTCATATGAAATAGCAAATATGTAAGATGTCAAGTGTGGGATATTTAGGCTGATGTGCCTCTTTAAGAGTGGGTTGGGAAAGTTCCAGAGGTGATACGGATTTGCTAGGTCAGAAAGTAAAAATGAAGCCAGTTGCCCACTGTACCATCCGAAGTGGCCTCGGAGCTTGATTTGGTTGGAGGCCGTGAAAGCCAACCGAACCAAATATATTCCGCTTTTCGCTTGATCCCCCTGCTTGTTAATGTCCGTAAACGTTCGGTTCTTGAGGCTGCCCAGGCAGCTCGTGCACGCTCTCTTTCTCTCTCTCTCTCTCTCTTTCATATTAGGTAGTTGTGGGTCGGGGACGTGTGTACTATCCACCAACTCTGCTGTATTCTCCCAAGCACACAGTGAGCATTCATTACGATCGATTGATAGCATACCCCTCTGTGGAGTTGGCAGGGCAGTGTATCAGAGGCGGGTCTGAAGTGCTACGAAAAGCAGGATTTAGTTTTGCCCTCACTTGCTTTGTGACTAATAGATTGGCATGGGAGAACTTGGAACGAAGCCCTTAAAATCTATAGAATAAAAACTGCCTATGAATCAAAATAAGAGATTCTTTATGACTAAAACGCACCATTTGTTGGTGAGGATAGAGTACGAACTAGAAGCAGCATGAACTAGTGGAAGGGATTGAGTCACCTGATCGGGATTCCAGTTTTGGCTCAGCCACCGGCCTGCCGGGGAAGTTAGCTAACATCTCCGTGCCTTGGTTTCTCATGGCTGTAGTAAGGTAAATAATCCCTGTCCCATCTTGCCTCCCAGGGCTATTGGAGGACAGAATGAAAAGGGGTGAAGAGTTCTCCGAAAAGTGGTATTGAAATTGAACCTCCCAAGACCCTTTCTTCGGCTTTTTAATTTTCCTGCTAATTTTTTCGGCAACAAAGGCCATCCACTGACGACTTGCTTTAATAGAAAATTGGGTGTAAAAAGAGGATATTCCCGTTAAATCTCATTTCAGTGGATGTGTGTGTTGGGTATTTTTTCCCCTAAATAAAGGTGACCCTATTTGAAATCAGGTAAACCAGAATCATGGTTACATTGTGTGAACATGGAGTGAACTAGCGTGTGAATCAACGAAATGTTTCCACTCTGGACGGGGCAGAAAATCAGGTGAATCGGTCCTTGGTCGATGAGGCAAGAAGTGCTGGCTCCCTCTCCACTCTGTGCCAAAGTTTCTTCAGTTTTCTGTGGTTTTTAATGCTAGGAGAAAGATCTGAACTTTGGAGTCCCACCTGGTGCATATCTGGAGTTCGACACAAATCCTGTGGGTAGAATGTCCTGAAGAATGTAATGACTTGGTAATTTTGAGGAAGTCAATTGACTACTAAACGTAAGTCTCTTCTCAGTAGATAGGTAGGCAGTCCTTACCTGCCGCTCTTCTCTCTCTCTGCATTATAGTTAGTATTTGTACCATTCTCTCCCTCCTCCCGCCCCTCCTCACCCCAATTATTGCAGAATTTCCCGATCTTCTGGAGGAGTAGACTGGGAAATGAGTGTGAAATGAAAAATAGTTTTCAAGGGGTTCTTGGAGAAATGGCACTGCACTAATAGTCCACTAACAATTATTTCATCAGAACTGCATTCTTGAATCTGACCCGAACTGAAATTATATAAGGGAAAGTTATACAAAACTTATACAAACTTCATGAAAACTTATCTAAGAAAAACTTAGGCTTTGCGATTCCCAAGTCCCTTCTGGCCCATTTTCGTACAGTAGGGAGCAGGGGAAAAACCCCCCAACAATCCCATTCCAGAATGGGAGTAGGTAATTCCAAGGGAATAGTTAGGTGCATTTTGGTTATTTGTGGAAAACTGAATGCATTTGCTGTCAAAATTATTGTGAAAATGTTCTCTCTTGTTATGGGAGCATGGATTCTTCAGCCAAGTGTATTGAGTGCTTACTGTGTGCAGAGCATTGTACTAAGCAATGGGGAGGAGTACAGTACAACAAGAGTTGGTAGACACCCTCCCTTCCCACAACGACCTCACGGTCTTCACTTGATTTGCAGGGAGCAGAGGGAAATTGGGCTCGTGGCTTTAGGAGGTGAAGACTGGCCGAAACCTTGTGGATGATACTGCTTTGGATTCAGGAATGCCACACCACAAAATTGTCCCTTGTAAGAGAGAATGTGAAATCCCAATAGATCTCTCAGGTAATTGTAGCGAGTAGAATTTTTCAAAGCGTACAAGTGAAAACTAAAAACCGTATTTGATTTTAATTTGTGGTGATTTTTCTGTTTATCGGCTACCTTTGGCCTAAACTCTGTGTCCTCCATGAAGGGGTGTGTTATTCAGATGAACATGCACGAGCCGCTCCACCTCGATTCTTTCCCTTGCTTCCCAGCTACTCCCTAGACCTGTGCAGAAAAATGGAAATGGTGGGGAATAGAACGGGTGGAGCGGTTTTTTTTCAGGGGGAAAGGGGGTGAGAGCACTTGGCTAGAGCACAGATATTTCTGGAGCGTGCTTTGGACACATCTAGCTTGTCCCGAAGTGAAATGGCTTCTTCGAAAAGCATATGACAGTATGTAATTATTTTTCCTTTAATTTTATTTTGGTGACTCAGAGCCCCTCCGGGCATTTTACTCGGCTTCGCAGATATAAGCAGGGTTTAGGGCAGTTGCTTATTCTAAAAGAGGAGTCTCCTGGATTGAAAGAGAGGAAAGCAGAGATGGCTGCGGCATTGGCGTGGAAGCGTGAGTTTTGATTGGATTGGTTTACCCAGTATCGGTCAGAGGCGGGGTAAACATTTTCCTTCCGGAGTGGTGGAGTACGGTCTTGGAAACATTTTCGGATCACCCCTTATGAATAGGAACATTGTGCAGGGAAAAAACTGCTCTGCGGAGAAAAGTCCCGGCAGTCGGGTTCACTTAATGCGAGCCCAGATTCATGGAGGAAACTGCAGAAGGTAGAAAAAATGCCATTCGTGGAATTAAGCAAGCAATTAACCGGCACCTTATTATAATAATAAAATTATCGGTAGTATTTGCTCAGTGCTTACTACGCGTCAAGCACCGGGGTAGGTACGTGTTAATCAGGACCCACGTGCGGCTCACGGCGTAAGTAGGAGGAACGACAGGTATTGAATCCCCATTTTACAGATGAGGGAATTGAGGCGCTAGCGGAGTGGGGATTAGAACCCAGGTCCTCTGATTCCCAGGCCTGTGCTCTTTCCCCTGGGCCACACTGCTTCCCGTGCAAATGGGATATCGTTCCCTCCAGCCCTGTAAGAGTGGACAGGGCCCCTTGACGGTCACTGTTCGCCTGGTTCCCAAGTTGTGTTTTTTCTCCCGATGAGATGAAATGAGATATTCAGACCTGTCAAAATGGTAATCAGTCGTGTTTATTAAGTGCTTACTATGGGCAGAGCACTAAGCGCTTGGGAAAGTACAGCACCACAACTAGCAGAAAAAGGGTGGTCGTTCCTCTGCTTCCAAGGGGCATTAGCGTTGGCTGCTTCTCTGGTTTTAAACCGTCCAGTCCTCCCGACTATCAAAGACGACGAAGTTTATTCTGTTGAAAGTGTGGAAGGAACAAGTCAGTATCTCAGGACAGATGGCTGGCGGCGGAGCTTCTCCTAAAGAGCTTGTTGGTGTTGCTTTCCCTCACGGATCTGTAATTTTCTCTTCCGTATAGACTGTAGGTTCATGTCAATCAACTCTCTAGCACTGCACCCTTCCAAGTGCTTAGTTCTGTGCTCTGCACACAAGGTGCCCAATAAATATCATCGATTCTGCCGTCCGTCCCTTTCCACACTTGGCCACCACCATTACAAGTTGGCCAGAATCATTTGCTCTAACAGATAAGGCTCATCTTGAGATCAGATTCAAGGTTTGAGAAATCGAGGTGAGGTTCAGGTGAAATTTAAGCAGTGACCTAACTTTTGCTCAGGTAGCCCTTAGCCCTGGTGTCCGTAGCTCTTTGAGGCTCAGTGCCGCTCAGGGAGAAAAACCTGTGGGACGTCAGCCGGCGGGCAGCTTTTCGCTCACAAATTAGTCCTTGGATGAGGAGGCCAACTAGGTGGGTGTGAAATTCAGTGACGAGAGAATAGCCCGCCTGCAAAAGTCTTCCTCACCGTCCTCAGTGAACGGATGTGAGGGGGATGGAGGAAAAGTCAATAGCCAGAAAGTCCCCGTATGAGTGAGACTTGTGTTCTCATCTTCCTGTCCTGTTTTCTTTTAAGAGGCTCTGACCAGGCCAAACGGGCTGGGAGTTAAGTGGATTAAATGTTCAGTTTACTACTAAGTGGTGTAACTGTTGGATGAGTGAGCCAGGAATAACCCAGCAGTGGTGTGGGAGGGGGTGACTCAGGCCCAAAGTGCCCAAGACCAGAAGCTGGGACCACCCATCCGCTCTAGTGACTTAATTGGAATATGGGGAGTAGGGGGGGACACCTAATGAGGGTAACCTTTGGGCCTGCTGGGATTGCAACTCTTAGCAGTCCTAGGGGCAATCGGGCACGTGCATTAGTCCTTCTTTCCCGTCACCCCCTGCTCCCTTCCTCTCCCACTTTGTCCCTAGAGGAATTGAGGTGTAGGCCTGGTCTGACTTGGTCCAGATCCTCAGTCCTGGCCTGACCGACAGGGTCTCGCCTCTGACCCTGGAGCCCAGGGTTTTGCTGGTGTTTGGGCTGGGTTTTATTTTATTTTTTTTGGAGGGGGACGCCCAAACGGAAATCTTCCTTGGGGTTAGGTCGATTTAGTGACCTGTGGTTAGCTATTGTCTAATGGGTTTTTAGTCCCAAATGTATGTTTGATACTAGACAGAAGGCAGGATTCTCTGTAGCTACCCCTTAGTTGTGGGCCAGAGGCATTTTAATAGGGACAGTCGAGCTTTCCCGGGGAGAAGAATGATTTTCTCTTGCAAGATCCAACAGCGATTAAAGGGGATAAGCATGTTCTCCGAGTCCAGTCAGACGTGGGGCTTAACCCTGCTCTCTCTCGGGGGCAGCGTCTTCTTGGAAAAGTGTGTATTTTCTTGTTGTAAATGACGACCAAGGATGAGCTTGTGCAGTTTCTCCCTTTGGGGCCCGTAGCCTATGTGGAAAAAGTGCCGAAAGATGATCCGATGTGGCGACGGAGTAGACGAGACTGACTGACTTCACTTCTGGACGCAGCACATGCTGGGTGCCGAACGGGAGATACAGCGAGGTGTTTATTATGTTACTTAAATCAGATCTGCTGGTTTAGTAGAGTTCTCTTCCCTAGTGGGTTTTGAAAGCTTTTCAAGGCCCGACTGTGGAGGCCAGGCTCTGAGTGCTCATCCCATGAGCTACCTTATTAAGTTACCAGAAGCCTCGGTTTCCTGCTAAATATAAGGACCCCCGTGCCAGTAACTCTGCTTTGGCCAGGTTTCCCGGCCTGAAAATGAAAAAGGACTTGCCTGCCCTCTAGAAATCTTCCAGAAGTAGTGGACGGCGCTATGGAAATGGGTGGGGGACCTAACCGAGGGGAACTGGATTGTCCTTGGCCAGAAGCTGTGTGGTTGATTTCTGTTCCATCATCTGTCTGTGAAGATCACATGAAGGACTCTTAAAAGGATGAAGACGTTCCAGGGCCATTGTGGGGAAAGGAGCTTCTGTTTAGGGTGCGAGGGTATCTTTCATCACGAAAATCTCCTATGAGATTCAGCTTCAGCCCTCTCTCTCTTAAAAGTGCCCTGAGAAGAGAGAGAAGAGTGCTAAGCAGGAATGAACTGTATGTGCTCACTTGGTGCAGAGAGAAGAAAAGCAGCCTACTGGCCGCGCCGTTGTTTTCGGAGCCCCCGGCCCTAGCAGTCCTCAACTTCTGCGAGCGTGAAATCCACTTAAAAGGTAAAAGAATTAAGAGGTGAACCTGTCTTTCTTGTATCTTTCAGATTTGATCCAGTGCACGAACGAGATGAATGTGAACATCCCCCAGTTGGCAGACAGCTTGTTTGAACGAACTACCAACAGCAGCTGGGTGGTGGTCTTCAAGTCTCTCATTACGACCCATCATCTGATGGTGTATGGAAACGAGGTAAGCACTTCAAGGAACTAGTGTACAAGCTTGTCTGTTCTCCTGGAACGATCACTCGTTGGTCAGAGGTGGCTGGTGGTGTAAGAAGCAGGTGAGATGATTTTTAGGTGAGAGAGTAAAAAAAGTAGAGCTCAGTGCGTGTGAGAGCATCCGTACACAAGGTATTTTAGAGACAACTGTAGGGAGCCGGGTCTTGGAGGGGCTATTAAGACATCGTTCCAATGAGAAGAAGGTAGTGACAGGTAGGACCCGGCTCAGGTGACATTTAGGAGCTTGTCAATAACTGATCTACATGAACAAAGACCGTAGCTGCTCTACTTCATGCCCGCAGATCCCGGAAGGAGCTTTAGGGTGAAGGGAGAAACCCCGTAAATGCGCTTCAGGATCAGAAAACGCAGTGAAAATGTCGGAGGTTTATCAGACGTTGAGTTTGTTCCGCACTCTTCTTCTGCCCGTCCGGCTTAGGTTTTAATTGGTGTGGAAATGCTCTGGGCTCATGAAAGTCTAGCACGGAAAGCAGTCCTGTAGGAGAGAACGCGATCAACACAGACAATTCTTAGTCTCCCATCACCTCCTCTGAGCACAAGTTGAAATTTTAAGCCTATTTGTTTAGTGGTGCCTCTGTGCACTTGGAATAAAGTAATGACTGGTGCAAGTTGCCTGAAGTCGACACTTATAGAATACAAATAAATTAGAATCCAAAATATAGACTTTAAGTTTTCCTCCCACTTTCAGTCTGTGAGCCGTCCCTATGAGGTGAACTTTATTTCTTAGTATCTGTAGGCAAGCATTATCCAGATTCTTAGGCTGAAATACACTTAAAAGATTTATGAATTTCATGCACTGATAATGAATTCCAAGACTTAGTCCAACATTGCCATTCAGGTCATAACTTTTAAAATGTTTCAGTTATTTACATGGAATCCAAAAATGTCCTGAATTAACTTTGTGTTCTTTTCTCCCGCTATATAGCGCTTTATCCAGTATCTGGCATCAAGAAACACATTGTTTAATTTAAGTAATTTCCTGGATAAAAGTGGATTGCAGGGTAAGGTCAACTTTCTGTGTAGAATTTTGAGTAAAGGTAGGAACAGAATGTCCACGGATGTGAATGTTTTCTGTTATTTAGAGGATGTGATGGAGAGGGGGAGGACACAGGCTAACTCGTGGAATCAGATGGAAACTTTGATTTTTTACTTTTTTAAAAAAGTTGAACTCGATATGTCATTGTACATTTAAAAAGTGGCCTAGTGTTAGTGAACTCAGGAGAACGTTGAGTTGGAACTAAGGATTAAACTTGCTTTTCCACCAGCGGTCAAGAAAACCAACATTTTGGAATTATAAGTTCTATTTTCCTTGCCATCTCATGTTCCCATGTTTGACTCCTCCCTACCAGGCAAACATGGGAGGGAGGAGTCAAACATGCTGCCTTGAGCGAGTTGCCTATCCTACTTTCAACCTACCCTTTCTCATCCGGGGCAGTAATCTTTCTCAATTAAAGATGAAACCCGGTTTTGCCAGCCATATTGCAAAGTGGTGAAGGGCCAAAGATCTGGAGCGAGGCCTGAGCCAAGTCCGTCACCAGCGTTCAATCTGTTATGCAGTCAGGTGTCTGAATGTCGCTTTTCGGGGGGAGGAATTGCTCCTGGGGGGGTCCTGGGATTTATAGCTCCGATAGGGGCCGAGTGACTTGTATGAATTAGCAGGGGCATCTGGGGAGAGGGTGTTACCTTCTCGGTCCTTTGGAGCCGTGATTCTCCCTGGCCCATGGAAGGTGTGGAAGTGGACGGCCTGCTCGGCTGGAGGGGACTGAATTTATTTTAGAGATCAAAAGGAGCTTAGCTAGAGGATGGAATTTATGCCGGAGATCAAAAGGGACTCATCAGACCTCTGGATAGGACTGACTTTTATTGCAGTGTCAGAATTGTGGGGAATGAAATTCATCCCAAAGTGACTGAACCCTTGTTTCTCTCTCTGTAGGTTATGACATGTCTACATTTATTAGGCGATATAGTAGGTATCTAAATGAAAAAGCAGTTTCGTACAGGCAAGTTGCGTTTGACTTCACAAAAGTGAAAAGAGGGTAAGTTAAGTTTCCTACTCTCTCATCACTGGTATCTTAATGGGTCGAGGTCATAACAAGCCTGTGTCCGTTTTGAAGCCTCAGAGTTAGCGGTGCTTTTGAGTAGCACAAATGTTTATTTGAGAGACTTGGGGGGGAAATTACATTTACTTTGGTTTATCGTGCGTAGTACTGGTCTTCTTTAGATCCCTGGCTTTTTCCTGCCTTTGATACAAACCAAGAAGGTGGGTGAATTTCTTTTTGTCAAGTACAGTAGACTTCCTCCCAGACTGGGCTCTTTAGTAAGTCTTTGGCTTATCGGAGCTAAGTTCCAAGAGTACCTGCCCTTTCAAACCCAGCATTTGCCCAAGTACTTGAGGTTATGTTGATAATGTGGCTCCCTGAAAGCCCGGGGCAGAGATCCCTTCTGATCCACAAATATTTCCACTCCCCTAACTCTGCTCCTGGGAGCTCCTGGGAGCTTGCCTGCTGTGGCCCTCTTGGGGGACTAGACCAAGGAGCCATTTATGCAGCCTGCTACAACGTCTCTCTTCACCCGATGGTCAGTTGACCCTCTGGAACCGGTCCTAGAGTAGCCGGGCCCCAATCACCAGGTCTCCGGGGATTTGCCCCGGGGACCGGTCCCCTCCTCGGCCCAGGCCGGGCTCTCCCCAGAGCCCAAGTCGACACCCGGCGGCATCGCTCTGCCGTGACCGTCGGTTGGGGCCGTCTTATCACGAAGCAGCCGCTGGTCGGTGACACCCTCCCTCCCCTTCCCACCCAGTGACGCTTCAGTGGCTCCTAAAAACGGCTCGCCTGTGAATTCCAGCGCTTCCGGTCGGCCTCCAAGAATCTGGTTGTTCCGATCGAGGTTCCTCAAGGAACCAATGCCAATTTTTTCCCGAGATAGTTTTCAGAGGGAACAACTTGCCTGCTGCCCTGTAACTCCTGAAAGCATCATTGTATCTGATAGAGCCCAAAGGGTTTTGACTTCCCTGGATCAAGACAAAGAGCGCATAGCGTCTAGCTGCATTTTGGGTCTGTATAAAATAGTCACGCGCATAAGAGCAAATACGGAGAACGAAAATTAGAGGTTGATATTGGGTGCTCATTTTACCTAGCACTGAATTGTTTTGGGATTGACTTGATGTGAACCTTTCCCTCTGCTCCTGGCTTGAAAATACAGCAGGGCGTGGATTGCCCAAACAGACAGTATTAGAGACTCAAAAATTGGACCATGAAATAAAATTGGATGCATGCCTGCCAGCTAAGTGAATTTCTCACAGTGAGTAGAAGCATGCTTGGCTGTTGCCCTGTTAGAAGACTAGTTAATCGAATGGCCAGTCGTTTGCTTTGATGTCCCACTTTTAACTAGCGCGGTAGGTTTGGGGAGCTGATGTGCAAGTCAGGTATTTGCCTAGACAGAACCCATAGTCCACGCTTTCAAATTCCGAATGCAGTTGTTCATTTTTCTTAATCGCAGGGTGTCGTGGTCCCAGCGAGTCTGTGGGGTTAGGAAGGTTGAGTCTAACAAAAAGGTAACGGGAGAAGTAGGCGGTAGGAACCCCAAAAGGAGGCTTGACTAATGATAGTCAGGACACTTTAAAAGGCAGAGGTGTGGAATTTTTTGCCATTTCCTTCCCTGGGAGGGAACGAAGCCGCTAAGCCCACACCTCCCGCATGCAGTTTCACTTACACACCCTCCTAGTGATGGTCTTCCCCCTCTCCGAAGCAAAAAAATGTGAACGTCTTCCCAGGGACAGTAGCAGTTAGATATCTGGCGTTCAGTTCTGCCGCAGTGTGTTTTCATTGCGTGCTTAGTCTGGAATGCTGTCGAGGAATTTGGAAGCATTCTTTTGCTGGCGTGCGTCAGGGTAGGACGTGGCACGGCGTCGAGCGGGTGGAGAGCAATTGGGTGCCCGCGTGTGGTGGTGATGCCCCGTACCAGGAGGTCCTTCAAGAACCAGTCTTGCACGTTACACCTTTTGGAGGGCTAACGTAGCCTTGGTTGTAATCAGGTCTCTCTGAAGTCTAACCGCCGTCATCGGGCGGGCTCCCCCAAACACACCTGGGAGCCGGGTGGTTAGGTAAAATACTTGACGTTCCAGGGTCAAGAATCTGGGAGGAGTCCCTAACTGAAAAGTCCCACTTCCAAACCCTCAACGGAACCAGGTGCCTCACACTTGCTGCTTTTCCCTGAGGAGACTCACCACCACCTAGAAGGGGGCTTTCCCAAGAAATCTTACAGTTCCAGCGTCAATAGCATCATTACTATCTATCAGTCTGGGGTATTAAGTGCTTACTGCATGCAGAACACTGTACTAAGAGCTTGGGAGAGCAAAAGAGTTGGTTCCCTTCCCACAACATGCTTTTTATTAATAGCGTGGAGTTAAGTCTGGAAACTTGGAAGATCCTGCGTGGCTCTGTGTTACCCGTTTTAGACAGGAGACGCACTGTATCGGCTGGGTTGTCGATCCGAATCACAGTGTAGTCTGACACAGTGCAGTCCTGAATGAAATTACGGTGATTTCAAGAAATTTTGCTGGCATATTTAATATTTACATGGCCTTAAGACGATGACAGTTTTAACGTCAGTCATAAACAACGTGCCATTGGGTTTGTGTCGGTTTACGGTGAGAATTCCTGGCTAGGAGATACATTAGCAGGTATTCACAATGTAGTTACTAAGTAATCATGCCTATCGAACCTGGACTGCAATCCCCAAGCTACACTTAAAAGTAACCTCAGGTCCCTTAGCATGTAATGTCATCCAGTGATTTCTCTTCCCCTCAAAAAATTCCAGCAATCCCTCCCCCGCCCCCCCCCAGCCCTCGACCCCCTCCCGAGGCTTCAGGAAGAATATTCCCAAAGGTCATTGGATAGATACTACAGGGAATCCTTAAAATGGGACTTGCCTACTATCAAAATGGACCCTGCCTTTTTTTACCCTTGAAAAATGGGGTCAGCTAATTTTTGCCTTTTAAAAAAAAAAAAAGTTTAATGTCTAAGGTAATGTACCTCTGTGTACCAAGCTGCTCATTTTCTCCAGGAAAAGATCTTATTTTGTGTGTTGTGTGTTTTTTTAAATGACATTTATTAAGCTTTTACTGTGCGTTAGGCACTCTAATTAGGGTTGGGCTAGATACAAGCTAATCAGGTTGGACACAGGCCATTTCCCTCATGGGCCTCACGATCTTAATCCCAGTTCTGCACATGAAATAACTGAAGCCCAGAAAAGTGAAGTGACCTGTCCAAGGTCACATAGCTGACCAGTGGTGGAGCTGGAATTAGAACCCAGATCTTCTGACTGCCAGGCCTGTGCTGTAGGCCGTGCTGCTTTCTGCTGCTTGTGTTGCTTCATAAAGATGGGGAGAGGGTAGGAAGAGCAGAGGAATGCTTCTGGATTGATTTAAATGAAGTCACGGGATCAAATGCTAAGGGCTGCTCCGGTGTGTTTAAGAGTTTCAGGGAGGTCATTTTCTACCAAGGAGGCACAGACAGATAATAACAGCATAAAAGTACCTGACAAGATGCCTTGTAAATTAACTATCATTTAGGGATGTTTAAATAATTGTCCTGAAAGTAGAATGCATCCCTGTGGATTTGTCTTGCCTCCATTCGCTGCACGTGAGATGATCTCGTGAAAGTTGGGTCTTTTTTTAAACTCAGACCTTTGCATTTGGGTGGTGGGAGATTTGTTGAGAGAGAGATTTCTTCTTCTCTCTACTAGTTTTTGGATCAGTGATATTGAGTCCAGTCAGTTGGCAGGTCCCATCTCGGTTACCGCTGGCTGCCTGCTTCCTGACTGGGTGAGACCCTTTTTGGGAGTCTACATTTTTCCTCCATTCAGGGGAGGAAATATTTCCTGTTGATATCTGTTCTCTCTCCAGTCTTGAATTAGGAGCGAGCGAAAAGCTTTGTAGAAACATTCAATTGATCCTCCTCTTTGTCTAACAGGGCAGATGGAGTTATGAGAACAATGAACACGGAAAAGCTCCTCAAAACCGTACCGATTATTCAGAATCAAATGGATGCACTTCTCGACTTCAATGTAAGTTTATTGCAAGGGTTTTTATGGCGTGGTTCATTTCTAATAGGTTGTGGTAACTTAAAAGAAACCCGCAATTCTGACTTGCCACGCCTGAACTTCTCGTTCCAAATTAAATTACCTTCCGTTTTCTCCAACCTTTTGAGTGTGCGGGACTTTCTTCGTGTCCATGTTCCAATACTCAGCACACCAAAGAGAAGAGGAGAGAAGAGGAAGGATGTAGCTTGTCAGCCTATTTACAAACATCTTTTGAGGGCCCAGTTTAGTCTTAGTAGGGTGTTTTAAACATATTCATTCTAAGTGCTCTCCTTAGCTTGGCAGTTATCCTGACAGAGAAATATTTAGAAATACTTGGAAATGCAAGTGGTTGTCGGGGGATAATGTTCTGTACCCTCTTGATAACCGAAGGTTTAACGAATTTAAGTGAGTCCTGGGTAGAGGCAGATAAAATAGCTCTTCAGGGACCAGCGTTCAACTTGAGGAATAAATAAGAAAAAATTGTCCAGCTGTAGTTCAGTAAATAGCTTCTGAACTGTTTGCTTAAGTTTTATCACCATCGTTCGCGTTGCGTAGCTTTAAAGGACACGTTTGAGTTCGGTGTGGTGAATATGTATACATAGGCAAACTCATCCACTTGAGACAGTTTACTGGAATAGTGGAGAATATTTATCCCATAGATATAAGCAGGTAGCTGTGGAGAAAGCTTGCGGAAAGAGCCAGTCCGATCGTTAGGCTACACCTTTTGTTCAAAGGCCCTCTTTCCTCCACAGATGTAATTTCCATGATGATGGTTGCGAAAGGGAGAAGCATTCCATACATGGGGTGAGGAAAATATAGGGCGAATAGGATGGGTGGGCCTAGGAAGAGAAGAAATCTAAGACCTCAGGCAGTTGGTAGCCCAGGGTGCTAAGTAGAAGATAAGCTGATGGAGACAGTCTTCCAACTGGCATTCATACTTCCTGGGCTTCTTTGCCCATTAGAGGGCCTTGGAGATCTATCTAATAGCAGAACATGAATCCTTGGTGAATCCTTGCACCTTCTGGGCCTTGGGGACTTGGAGAACTCTCCATTCTCCTGCTTCCCGAGCTACCGGGCCGGGGGGAGGGAGGGACGGGCCCTCACTTTCACCCTCACACTTGGAAGATCTGGAAAAAGGAGGGGAGAGAGACTGCAGGGAATTTAGTGGAGCAGTGGTGCTCCGCCGATAACCGGACTCGACTTAGAACCAACCTGTTTGACTATAGGAGCTGGCAGGAGGGTCCTGGGGCCAGAGGCTCTGGGGAGGGGATGTGGGCATTCTGAGGGACTGTGACTCAAGTGACCCCAGCAAGTGATGTCTAGGGGTGAATTTAGGATTCACCGTTGCCTCTTTCGATTACTGGGGCTCCCGTCCAGCTCAATTGCCCGCAGAGCTGGCTGAATTGCTGAGTGGGCATCTTCAGGGGGACTGGCAGAAATGCCTGGAACACTCAAAATTTCACTCAAGCAAAGGGTACATGCTCGCGGGACAATCACCGTTCAGTAATGGCATTGGACATATCTGGGGGAGGAGAGTGTGTAAAATCCATGCCTTGGGTGGGCTGGTTTATTGATACAGTGAATGAAAGCATGCTGGATTGAATCTCTTGAGGGTGTGTGGGGGATTGTCTTGAACCCAGAGGTATAGAGATGAAGCAGTAAACACTAAGTCACTTCATTATTCGAGGGGGAACAGGGAGACCTGAGGCTTACCCCAAGAGTAGTGGCTACTTAATGATAAGAAAACTTCTTGTAGGCTGTACAAACATGAAAGTTTCCAGAGAACACAATCACCTGCAAATCCAGTTTTCCTGCAGCAAAAGTGTTTCCTTTCACGGGGCTGTTTTCTGGTCACAACATGTGTTCTTTCAGCCTTCTCGGGGTATCTTTTCAGAACCTGAGCGGTTGTGACTCTGATCCTAAAAAATGATGAGCCTTTTTTGATAACCTTAAACCTGTCTGACTCCGATTATTTTCATAAGCTTGTGATGGTTGTTCCCTGCCTGAAAAGGAAGACTTATCTTTAAACCGCAGTGTTTCATAATAATGTTGGTATTTGTTAAGCGCTTACTATGTGCCGAGCACTGTTCTAAGCGCTGGGATAGACAGAGGGGAATCAGCTTGTCCCACGTGGGGCTCACAGTCTTAATCCCCATTTTACAGATGAGGGAACTGAGGCACAGAGAAGTTAAGTGACCTGCCCACAGTCACACAGCTGACAAGTGGCAGAGCTGGGATTCGAACTCATGAGCCCTGACTCCAAAGCCCATGCTCTTTCCACTGAGCCACGCTGCTTCAGTTAAACCTTGTTGATTATTGGAATTGTTCCTTGGAGATTCTCCTGTCGATGTGCATTTCTAGAGTATTTTTTCAGTTATGTAAAATTGGCTCTAGCAGTTAATTGCTAGTTTTATTTTTGGAACACAGAGAATGTTTACGATATTGTAACTTGAAAGCAGTTAATGATAGAGAGGCTTTGAAGTTAAAGACTTTCTGTTTAGGTGGCTAATGGCTTTTCCGAATTTTTCCAGGTGAATAGTAATGAGCTGACAAATGGTGTAATAAATGCTGCCTTCATGCTCCTGTTCAAAGATGCCATTAGACTCTTTGCAGCCTATAACGAAGGAATAATTAATCTCTTGGGTAACTATTTCTCTAATCTAAAGCACTTCATTTCTTGCCCGTCTTGCTAACCGTATTCATTGGTCAGGAATCGCTTTTCCCCCACATTGAGTTTTGATCACACGTCTGAATACCTTGTCTTAGGAAGGCAGATTGCAGAATGTTCCAGAATTTGCCCTCATTGTCAAAAAGAACCTCTTAATAATCCTTTCTTTGGGCCAGCAGGGTGATACTGCTCTGAATAGAATCTAAATGTGGCCTGCATTTTTCTCAAGACTGGCTTATCATTAAATATTTTCGTGCCTAATTGCTGTTTTACTAACTTGTAAACGTAAAAGGGTTTGCTTTTCCTAACTCATAGCCAAGAATTTTTGGCACAGAAAATGGCTTTGCTTTCTCTCCCCCCGTCATGAATTTTGACTGCCAGGATTTTTATCCGCTGCATCTTTTTAAGCAGGTATTTTCTCTTGTAGTTTATATTTCTTAGGATGCTATGTATTGATTTTTGTGTTTCGTGTTCAAGTATTTTAATATTTTTTGTGTGATTGTACACTTACATTTCAACCTTACCTGGGGAATTCACTCTAATATTCAGACAGAGAGGTTAAGCTTATCTTAACTGTTAAAGCCAATTAGATGGACAACTGTTTACAGGTTGTATTTTAGTGTTCGAATAATGCACATTAAATCTGTGTATAAAATCTGGACATATATGTTTGCTTAAGAGTAGTTAAAGATGTTAAGATCTCTTCCAAGTAATCTTGGGCTTCTACAATTTAAAATAAGCACCAAGTTTATAAAGGCTATTTTGTGTATGATTATACAAGTGCCTGTCCATTTTTCTGGAATTTAAGGGAAGTTTAGAGCAGAATTAAAATAAATGGCTTTTTTTTCGGGGGGGGGAGAGGGGGGCAGGGCCAAGAAATGTAGCCACCTCTCCCTACTATTTGACTTGATTTTGTTTTTTTTTCCTTCTTTGGCAGAAAAATATTTCGATATGAAAAAGAACCAGTGCAAGGAAGGCCTGGATATCTATAAGAAATTCCTCACTAGGATGACAAGAATTTCAGAGTTCCTCAAAGTTGCAGAGGTAAAATTATATCTTTTGGAACCGCCTCTCGCACAATCACAATCGGCTTCGACAGAGTAGATCTTGAGTTCACTTCCTCGTGTTCAGACCTAATGAGAGAGAGATTTTGGTTACAGTCCTCTTCCTTTAAAAACTCCTCCCATTTGAAGACTAAGGCCTCCTCCCTACCCCTCCTAGCCATCTTGCCTTTATGTTACACTCTGACGACCCCAATCCCCTTTAAACCTGGGCGAAACTCAGTAGAGAAGACAGTTTAAGTTGGCGTGACACTGCCTTGGTACCACGGAGGCGGGCAGTTGATCCCGAGGGAGCCTCTATTTTCTGCAAAACTGAAGAACTTCTTAGGAATGGCCAGAGCTGTCTTCAACCTAGAACAGCACTCTTGGGTCCAGCCTTTTTAAGTGCAGACGCTTAGTTGTAGAACAGAATACTGGGTCCAGACATGTGAGCGTCTTCTCATTGGCTTTGACCTCCCTGATTTTGCTTCATTTCCTGAGATAAGAGGAAATGACAGAACTCAAAAACCAATTTGGGGTTTGGGAAACAGACCTGGATTGAAGTTTCTTCAGGTTTTAAGCGCACCGGTTTGGCTGGAAGTGTTAGCCCATCACTTGGCTTCCAGGCACGCCTTTGGCATTCGGGTCATGGTCACCGGTTGCCAGCAACCACCGCTGTACTTTGCAAGGTGGGAAGTCGCAATCGGCTGGACCCATCTCACTCTCAAAATTCAGCATGAGAGTCAAAGAGAAACTTGGTTTGGCTTCGCAGATCTCCTGTTCCAGGATTACCTTGTGGTCCTGTTGACATGGAACCACATGAAGCCAATTTCTTTCTGGCCAAACACCATCCAAGTTGCTACCTAGCAACTGAATTCTGTAGGTGGTGAAGTTTGGTGTGTTTTCTCTATTGAGATTTCTATGTGAATGTCCCAGATACTTGTGTGTCTTTTTTGTTCATATATCCCCTCTGGCATAGCTTTTGTCTCCTCAGGAATATGAATTAACATTGTTATTGGAATGCTCAGATTCACCACGTGTTCTTTTTGGTTTTTGTTGCAGCAAGTTGGAATTGACAGAGGCGATATTCCAGACCTTTCACAGGTAATGATGGTTATGGTTATTCTGGGAATGATAGTGGCTGTTTTCTGTGACTTTCCCGAGTTACAACTACTAAAATTGAAGGACCAAAACTTCGACTGTACACTGCTGTCTACCGTTGCATGGAGTGTTCCGCAAAAGTGGACCGTGAGGATCGAATAGGCCTCGTTTTGATCGTTAAACAAGCTTCTGACCTTCAGTGTCGATTTCTGCCAGTCGGCAGCTTAGCTGGGTTAGCTCTGTAGGTGTTAACATGAAGGATCAGTGGTTTAGAAGCTTTTTTTGTGTACAGTGTTCACAGCTGCTAACTGACCTCTTGTTCTCCACCTCCTGGACAAAAGTAGATGTTTTTTGCTTAATCGAAGCCACCCTAATACCACCTGTCCTGTTTATTAAATAAACATTCATTGTCCAACGCTTCAAACTCGTGGATTCTTGAAGCGTCGAGCGTATGATTAGCCATCACTCAGTCGGTTTGACAGAGTGACATTCTGAAGCCGTCGTGTGATGCGTCTCCAAAGCAGTCAGTCAGTGGTATCTGAGTGCTTACTGTGTGCAGAGCGTTGTACTAAGCACTTGGAAGAGTACAACAGTCGGTAGATAGGTTCCCCACCCACAAGGGAAGACGGACATTAAAATAAATGACGGATATGTACAATAAGGGCAGTGGAGCCTGGGGTGAATATCAAGTGCTTAAGGGGTACGGATCAGAGCGCGTAAGGGTCATAGGAAGAAGTAGGGGAAATGAGGGTTTAGTCAGGGAAGGCCTCTTGAAGGATGAGAGGCTTTGAAGGTGGAGAGAGTGATGGTCTTTCATATATGAAGGGGATGAGAGTTCCAGGACAGAGAGAGGACATGGACGAGAGGTTGAAAAGATAGACAAAATGGAGGTCCAGCGATCAGAGATTTTTCAGTCATTGGTAGGGGTTTTGGGGGGGGGGGGGTTTGTTTCGTTTTCCTTCGAACGAACCATTTGGATAGCAGTAGGGCCAGAGAGGGCCAAAGGACTGTGGCCGATAGGCTCAGATCGGAGAGTTGGGTCTTTCTGGGACCATCAACAAATACACACTCACCTGGGCTAAATGAAAAACAAATGCCGTCAGGTGGAGCGGGAGGAGATGAGTCAGCCACGTGACTGTTCCCGATTGGGCAGCCTCAGGGATGTTGGATTCAGGATGAGCGGTCACCTTGCTGGAGAACACAAATTAAACTCTTCCCAGGTCAATTGCGGGTGGAGGGGGCGGGGGGGACGAGGGGGAGAATGAATCTGTGGGTCCAGATCAATCAGTCAAAGCTATTTATTGAGCGCTTACTGTATGCAGAGCACTCTGCCCTGGGCCCCTACGGTAACTCCTCCTCAATCCATTTATCGACTTCGGACCTAAGCAGTTAAGCTGCTTCTGTAATCTTGGTTTGAGTGGGCTTGTGCCCCACTGATTCTCTTTCCCTCTTCAAAACCCTACTTAAAAATCACCTCCTCCAAGAGGCCTTCCCAGACTGAGCTCCTCTTCCCCCTCTACTCCCTCTGCCATCCCCCCCTTTACCTCTCCGCAGCTAAAGCCTCATTTTCCCCTTTTCCCTCTGCTCCTCCACCTCTCCCTTCCCATCCCCACAGCACCGTACCCGTCCGCTCGACTGTATATATTTTCGTTACCCTATTTATTTTGTTAATGAATTGTACATCGCCTCGATTCTATTTAGTTGCCATCGGTTTTTACGAGATGTTCTTCCCCTTGACGCTGTTTATTGCCATCGTTCTCGTCTGTCCGTCTCCCCCGATCAGACCGTAAGCCCGTCAAACGGCAGGGACTGTCTCTATCTGTTGCCGACTTGTTCATCCCAAGCGCTTAGTACAGTGCTCTGCACATAGTGAGCGCTCAATAAATACTATTGAATGAAATACTATTGAATGAAAGTCCTCCACACCTGCCTAAGCGACTAATAGGTGACCTCTGGGAGGGAAGATTCTGTCACCGGGTTTTGACTTGAATTGGTGGGGCACGGCCGCCAAGTTCTGATATTTACAGAGAGCATAATATTTTGAAAGAAGAATAAAAATCAAGTAGACAAGAGGTAAAGCCGGATGAGCAGAAAGCTGCTTCTTGTTGTGTCAAGGATGATGATGATGATTATTATGGTAATTGTAAAGCGCTTAGGACTTCCCCGAATGTCTGTTTCTGGTCAGCCGCAATAGTGGGTTGTACAGACGCTTAACTCTTCCAAAATACGCGTCTTTACTGTGCATCTGAAACGAACTCTTTAGGGGAATTAGGAAACATCCTTCCAACAACACGCCCCAGTCCGAATAAAGCGCCGAGCCCCGATAAGGACACGCCCTTGGTGTCAGCCGAGACGTGCGTTTTCCTTAACACTGGCTCCTCCAAAGCAGACCCCTCGACTTCTGAGAGAACTGAGTGTATAAACCGTTGTCCTTCATGGTCTAACTTGGAGCCCGCAAGTTTTACAAAGAAATCCGTAATCCGTTTGCGGGCCGTATGCGTGTCGTCACAAGTAGAGGCATCAACACGGAGCACCTCTTGTAATGAAAAATATTTTAGAAAGCAGGTACCTGCTGCTCCAGTGCCTCTACGTCGATTTTTATGTTTTTTTGCTAAAAAGGCGATAGCAGCTACGGGGGCGGGGCGCGGCAGGGTAATATTTTTTACCTTGTTACGTCGTTGGTTTTCTGCAGCCCTGTTGTGGACAGGATCGTTGTTCGCGTGGTGGACGGACTCACCCTTTCCTTGAATTTGTCCCCTTTTAAGGCACCAAGCAGTCTTCTGGATGCTTTGGAGCAACATCTAGCTTCCCTAGAAGGAAAGAAAATCAAAGATTCTACGGCCGCAAGCAGGTTTGTCTTTCTGAAACCCGTTGTGGGGTTTTTCGTTCACTCTCTGAATTTTTTCATTGTAGTATTTGGAATGAAATTGTGATTACCACCAGGCAAGTCCTTAAGCTCTTAGTGTGGTCAATCCATGGTATTTATTGAGCATTTGCCGTGTGCGGAATATCGTGCCAAACCCTGGAGGGAGTACAATACGGTAGAGTAGGGAAACCACCATCCCTGCCCTCAGAGCCTACGGCCTACAGGATTATTATTATTAATAGAATTATAACTATTATTACCACCATCATCACCAAATCAACTTTCCGGCAAGCTAACAGAAATAAAGCCAAAATGATTTAGAATATCATACTGGGGGGAAAAAGAAACCAGGCCACTAAACGGAAGCATACAGATTTCTCCCAGATATTGTCTGTTAACCTTGAGGTCTGTTTCAGTTTCAGGGTCATTTTGTGTTGGTATTCAGAACTTTTTGCCATTTCTAAATTTATTGTGCTCCACCACTGAATTTAGGGAGTCAGTGTTCTTTCGGCGTGCAAACCGAAACTAGGCGTCACTCGTGATCTGATCTTTTGGAAAAGGCCAGCAGATGTCTGTCCTAGGAGAGCAGCCCCGTGTAGCTTGACTTGCCAGTGGTCTCCGGAGAATTGGGATGGTAACCTTGGAAAATACAAGTCAATAACAATTATAATAATGATGGCATTTGTTAAGCGCTTACTATGTGCAAAGCACTGCTCTAAGCGCTGGGGAAGATACAAGGTGATCAGGTTGTCCCACGTGGGGCTCACAATCTTAATCCCCGTTTGACAGTTGAGGGAACTGAGGCCCAGAGAAGTGAAGTGACTCGCCCAAAGTCACACAGCTGCCAAGGGGCGGGGCTGAGATTTGAACCCATGACCTCTGACTCCCCAGCCCTGGCTCTTTGAGCCACGAAACGCTTACTGTATGCCAAGCACCGTTCGAAACACTGGTACAGATACAATGTTATCGAGTTGGAAACGGTCCCTGTCCCTTAGGGGCCTCACAGCGAAAATAGGAAGGAGCGGGATTATCATCCCTGTTTTACAGATGAGGGAAATAAGATGCAGAGAAGTTAAGTGATTTGCCCAAGGTCATGCAGCAGACCAGTGGCAGAGTCAATATTAGAGCCCCGCTCCTCTGACTCCCAAGCCCTTGCTCTTTCCCCCAGACCACGCTGCTTCTCTGTGGAAGCCGAATAAAAACCGTCCGGACGTAGCAAATGATAAATGAAGATGGTCTGTCAAGTGATATCTGTTAAATGCATGCAAGGTTTAATAAGTAATAGTATTTATTGAGTGCGTCTTGTGTGCATTGCATCTTACCAAATGCAGGGAAAGTTCACAGGTGAGGAAGGAGACACTGTCCGTGCCCCTCGAGGGACTCACACTTCGAGAATGTCCTGCAGAAAATGAGCCGGCTTTAGTGTTTAGTCCTCGGGCGCACACTCAGTCGTGGTGCTAAGATATTTTAAAAAGGCAGCAGATTTAAGGAAGTGACCACAGTCGCCTCTTTTTTGTTTTTTTTTTAAATCAGTCCCTCGTTACGTGAACTATTTAAAGTCCAACAGCTTTGGTTTGTCCCAAATATTCCAGGGCTACAACCCTTTCCAATGCAGTCTCTTCCCTCGCAAGCACCGGCTTGTCACTAACCAAAGTCGACGAAAGGGAGAAACAAGCAGCCTTGGAGGAAGAACAGGCTCGTCTGAAAGCTTTAAAGGTAACTGTGGCCGGCCCTTCGGTCTCAAAGCAAGCGAAGGAGCCGCGACCCGGAAGCCAACCGTTGTTTTCGCTGCTCTTTCTCGCGCTAGCTGCCGAACAAACTGCGCTGTCCAAACTCTGAGGATCCAGGAGAGGAAGGGAGTCCTAGCCCTTTTCCTCTTAAAGCATTCTCCTTGTAACCTCTGGTTTCCTCTGGACACTAAATCGCCGCTCTCGCAGTTTCGTTTTCCTGTTTACGAGAGGGGATCCGCCATGACGGACTTCTTTAGGGTGTGTGTTTGATGTACCCGGGAACCATGTAAACGAGTCCTGTTTCTGGATTTCTTACACCGGCTCCCTTTGCCAACAGGAACAGCGTCTAAAGGAACTCGCAAAGAAACCTCTTACCTCTCTAACAACTGCAGCCTCTCCTGTATCCACCTCAGCGGGAAGCGTGATGACTGCACCGGCCATTGACATATTTTCCACCCCTAGTTCGGCAAACAGGTAACGTGGTTTCGAGGTAGATGGGCTTATTTCTGCCTTTTTAAAAATTACATTATGGTGGGAAAAAACCCAAAACTGATGTGAATATTTAATGTAATATCTGCACAGTCTAGAGAAGAAAAGCGGTACTGAATTCCAAAGGGTTTTAGGTTTTTAATCAGTCAATCGGTGGTATTTATTGAGCGGTTAGAATGTTCAGAACATTGTCCTAAGCTCTTGGGAGAGGACAGTAGAGCAGAGTTGGACCCGTTCCCTCCCCCATAGCACCCTAGAGGGGAGTTAGGCGTGAATGCAAATAGCTATTTATAATGTATAAATGAAAGATTTGTACAGGTTTTGTCCCTTTAATGTCTAGTCTGTAGAAGTAAAACTCTGTCTTGTCTCTCTAGCACGTCAAAGCTGCCAAGCGATCTCCTTGACTTGCAGCAGCCTTCCTTCCATCCATCCGTACCTCCTCTCTCCAGCACCCCGCAAGTAGCCAGTACGTGGGGAGGTAAGCGCCCATTTGGTCCCGTGTATCCATCGCTGCTTGCTCCACTTCTCCTTGCATCCTCAGTCAGAGGCGGGACGTGGGTTAAAGCTGGAGTGACCTGACTTACCTTTCCCTCACTAAGTCTCCGCCTCATTTGTTGCTTTGGGGAGGCGGAGAGAAGAACGGTAGATCGAAAATACGAGGGTAAAGTC
Organism: Ornithorhynchus anatinus; assembly: GCF_004115215.2. Taxonomy (NCBI): domain Eukaryota; kingdom Metazoa; phylum Chordata; class Mammalia; order Monotremata; family Ornithorhynchidae; genus Ornithorhynchus; species Ornithorhynchus anatinus. The sequence continues at coordinate 27,911,793 of NC_041747.1, forward strand.
TCCGAGCAGTGGATGTTCGATGGAAGAGCTGCTTCCTTTCCCTTTTCTTAAGATGGGGGCATCCACTAAATCCGGGAAGGGTATTTACTGAGTGCTTACTGTGCGCTGGTACTAAGCACTTGGGGGAAGTACAGTACGGTTGGTCGACACAGACCCTGCCCGTAAGGAGCTCAGAGTCCAGAGACAGACAGTCAAATTAATTACGGAGAGGGGAAAGGGTAAGCATTAGGTGACAGTACGGTTGGTCGACACAGACCCTGCCCGTAAGGAGCTCAGAGTCCAGAGACAGACAGTCAAATTAATTACGGAGAGGGGAAAGGGTAAGCATTAGGTGAAGTGCGTAAGATGTGGTTAAAAAGTGGGAAGGGCAAAAGCGAAGATTGGCAACCGTGTTTTCGTTAAAGGTTGGCGGTTGTTTTATTATGAGCAAACAGGACTTTCCAGCCCGGTATTGGCGATCACCTGCTCTGTGCAGAGCACTGTACTAAGCACTGGGAACGTACAGTAGGCCTCCAGTCCTTTGGGCAAATTTTTCGAGTACGTTATTCACTTAGGCACCTGGTTGAATACCGCAGCACGCGTTTGATTTTACAAGTCTTCTTTAGGATTCGAGGTTCAGCCCAAGAATCGCTATTTCAGGGTTCAGCTAGTTTTGAAAATGCAATCCGAGGCTTTCTTCCCAGTGTGGAAATAATGGACATCAGAGTGCATTCGAGTGCTTACTTTGCACAGCACTGTACTAAACGCATGGGAGAGTACGATATAGCAGTACAGCTGAGTTGGTAGACACATTCCCTGCCCACAGTGTGCTCACAGTCCAGATGGGGAGAAACAATTTTATTCCAATCACTCCGTTCCTCCCTTGCCTGGATTCGTATGTTTATAAATATGAATGCTCCCGGTGGTATTGATTATGACCATCTTCAGGTCCAAATTAGGAACGCAGTTTCCTCGGATGTTCCTCTGATCAGGAAGTCTCTCGGCTTAAGATTTTCACTCTTTTCTGCTTAACAGAAAATTGTTCTAGGAAAACTACTAGAACTTGGACCTTAGCATTATAGCTAGTCGGCAGCTTAAAAAATGCATTTCCCTTTAAGACTGGAATGAAAAGTCTTGTTTCCCACATGCAAGACTCCAAATTTTGTGTAGGCTTCCTTGGCTATCGTTTGGGGAGGCGGGGGGTTGTTTTTTGGGTTTTTCCTGGGGTTTTTTTTTGCCAGATTTGCACCAGCCCTTTTGTGTGATTCCGTAAAAGCCACCATGGCCAGGATGGGCCCGAGATCACAGGGTGAGTGAGCCTTGGGATCTGCCAAGAGGCGCTGGGGGGGCGGACAAGGAATGATCTGACCTTTGTTCCTCGTGCTAGAGGAAGATGAGGAGGAGGGAAGTGGACAGGCCGGGTCACCGGGCTCCTTCCATGGATTTTCCAGCCTTATTTTCGAGGGACCTCCCTTTCCTTCCCCCACCTCACAAGGACTCAAAAATGGTGGTGGGTGAGAGAGGGGTCAGTGCTAGACATAACTTGGAAACAGTCATATTTGCTGAGAGCTTACTATGTGCAGAGTACTGAGCTAAGCGCTTTTTGATGGACTGTGGAGTTTTCATTAGTTGACACACTTAAGCCTTCTGAATCAAAGCAGGTATCCGTAACCTGTTTTTTTTGGGGTGGGCAAAGGGACTTGTAGATTAATATCTAGGACCGCAGAGCTGCCAGAACTACTGTCCTGAAACAGCTGTTAGGATGAGTTTTAGTGAACCGCTTATTGTGACAAATGAATCCTTAAGAGCGAAGATGTTATGATCGATACACCTCTTCCCCTCGAGGCTTATCTTAGCCAAACTGGTTTCTTCCTTCGATGCCATATTTCTTTTTCCTGTATGAATTGGCTGACCATTCCAACTTTAACGCTTTATTTTCATTAGAAGAATGATTTAACCTGGAAGTCTTATTTAGGGTCTTGGTATTTTGGGTGTGAGGCGGTTCTCTGGTGGGACGGTCCCTCCTCCATACTTCCTGCTCTCCTGCCTCTGAACCTTTGCACAGAGATGCAGAGATGCAGTAGGCCCTCTCCTCTCTGCCAGACCTCTATCCCCTCCCAGAATAATAATAATTATGGTATTAAGTGCCCTACTGCATGACGAGCACTGTTTTAAGCCCTGGGGTAGACTTACGACAGACGGGTCGGAAAGAGTCCCTGTCCCACGTGGGACTCCCAGTCTAAGCAGAAGGGAGAAGAGGTATTGAATCCCCATTTTACAGTTGGGGAAACTGAGGCGCAGAGGCGTTAAGTGACTTGCCTAAGGTCACGTAGCCAGTAGATGGCATAGCCGGGATTAGAATCCAGGTCTTCTGATTCCCCGGCCCTTGCGCTTTCCACTAGGCTACGCTGCGTCCCCCTTTAAAATGTGACTAAAATACACCACCTCCCTAAGTCGCGGTTAACCCGGGAGAACTGAGCCGTGCTCCTCAGCCCTGCCAAGACCCGCGCGCACAAAATAATCTTAAAACTGCACCCCCAGTTCTGCCAGATCACTGTCCGTTTCGGTGAGATCCTTGGCTCCAAAGCCCCGAGTCTGGTTGAAGACAGAGTTCTGGGTTGTCAAAGAAATGGCGGTGCTGGGGCCCTGCATGTGGCCTCGGGAGTTTTCTTTCCCTTGGGGGTTCTGGGAGAACGTGACCCTTTTTAGGAGAACTCGGATGTATTTACATTACAAACCCTTCGAAGGGAGGGAGTGTCGACGGGTCAGATCCAACTAAACCCAGTGTGAAGCACTTTCCATCTTGCCACATGTTGCTGTGGAAATTCCTACTGAACCCGGACCCACTTTCAAGGGGTTTCCATCTCGCCACATGTTGCTGTGGAAATTCCTACTGAACCGGGACCCAGTTTAAAGGGGTTTCCATCTCGCCGCATGTTGATCTGTCAAATCCTACTAAGCTGGGGCCCGGTGTGAAGCGCTTTCCATCTCGCTCTCATGTCAGTGTTTGAACTTTTAAGATTAAGCGAACTAACGGTTCTGCCTGATTTGTTCCTTCGGCGGCTGATTTCGGTTCTAATGTCTCTCCTCCCTCTCTCCACTTTCCTATAACCCCCTTCGGCCGCACAGATCCTTTCTCTGCTCCCGTTGAGACTGTCGATGATGCCGTTCCGAGCTTAAATCCTTTCCTCCCAAAACCTCCTGATGCTGTCCACCTCCCCATTTCTACAGATGCATCCACATTTGCCTGTAGGACACCTACTCATGAAATGTTTGTTGGTAAAGTACTCTTTCAAATATTTTGCAATGAATGTCTTTGCTGCCTAAGAAAGGAACTGCCGTTGAGAGGAGGGAAACCAAGCCCTCGTTACGTTAAGCATAAATAATAATGGTGAGTTGGTAGCTGCTTTGTCCCCCCCCCCCCCCCCAAGGCTTTCTTTAGCATGTGCAAGGGGGTCAGTGTGCGTTCATAATGGAGGTGGAGAAATTGCCTTCAAGTTTGAAAATGAGTTTTCAATATTAGTGAGGGGGAACATTTTGTTAACCCAGAGTGCTGGGCTCTCCCTTGCATACTATTCATTCATTCATTCAATAGTATTTATTGAGCACTTACTATGTGCAGAACACTGTACTAAGCGCTTGGAATGTACAATTCGGCAACAGATAGAGACTCTCATATGTGAAAGTCAGAAAATGTTGCAGATCAAAACATCTTTTCTTGATCTTATCAAATGATTTGACAAGTCCCTTGGAATTTTGCTGGATGTTTCTCTCTTTCTTCCCCCCCAACACATACACTTAAATATTGGCCTGGGTTTATGTGTACACCTGGGGGTTTAAAGGAAAAAAAAGTTGTAGGTACCAGGGTTTTTACCCTGCTAACATATCTGCTCTCCTAGAGTATTTTGCTTTCAAGTGGACGGGAATTACTTGCCGCTTGCCCGAATGTGTTCGTTTGCGCTCCTCCTGAAATCTTCGTGCGTTTGTGTTTATGGGTAGCCTAGCCAACTTTCTGGATACAATAAACAGACTTGGAAATAGTTTAAGGTAGGAATCCTGCACGGTTACAGGTTGGTTCCTTTTTCAGACAGCCACTGCCAGACGTAACTTAGCATTTTCTGAAGCCAGTTTCCAGGAAGTGCTTTTGAAATGGGAAGGCAGGCTGTTGAAGAGAAGTGTCAGGTTTTCAGAGGGGGCCAGGGGTGGTCAGACGCATCTTTAATGGCTGAGTTTTGACTTCTTGGATCCCAGCCTCTGTCTTTTGGGCTATTGGTTTTGTTCAAATGGAGAAGTGAATTTTAGGCAAGCTCACTTGGGGCCAGAAGCCCACCTTGCTTAAAGCATAAACCTGCTTAATCAGTCGGTGGTATTTATAGAGCGCTTACTATGTGCAGAGCACTGTATTAAGCACTTGGGAGAGTACAGTTTAGCAGAAACGTTCCCTTTATGACCAGTTTTGTAGCCAGCCTGTCAACAAAAAAACGGTTCCCCAGGAGCCCCTGGGAATATCAAGGTTTTAGCCGGTTTTGTTTTCTGAGTGAAAAAACCCAGCAGTTACTCTCCTTTGTGTTTTTAACCGGAGCAGTTTGGTTCTTTTTTTTTTTTCCATTGTGCTCTTGATGAGGTAAAACACATATTTCCATTCGGGTGGTACATGAGGCGAATTCTCTCAATGTATTTTTTTGATAAGATAAAAGATAAAATGCAGCTCTCCCTTGGTATTTTTCCTTTCTCTCCCCACTCTCCTGCCTCTGCAACCCATCCTCTTATTATTTTTCTGCTTTTTGTTATGTGGTGTGCCTTGTCGGATTCTCTCTGTGGTCCTCAAGCTTGTCCTAACACTTCCCCCGCACGCCACGAACCCTCTTCTGTAGCCAGTGTTTTCGGAGGTAGGTAATGGGGTGCCGAAGGGATCAGCTTATCAGGTGGAGGTCATCGCTTTTCCAGTGGCTGACTGTCTCAAAGTTAAGTATTTCCGTGTGTTTGGGAGACTCTCGTTAACCGTAGCTGGCAGCCCCATGCGTCCTCCCCCACCCCCCACCCCCACCCCCCCATCCTAGGCAGTTAGGTTAAGGAAAAGCGCTCTCAGTGGGTGGCTGGTGCTTCCCATTCGGTCTTCATTTTTAATGTGATTCGGGTCAGTGTTTTTGCCTTATTGAAAAGGAGCTTGCCTTTTTTCTTTGCCCCAGTCCACCGAGCGACACGAAAGTGTGGTGTTTGGCTAGGGTGACCTGCCGTAGGCTTAGATGTCTGGGTTGCTGCACCATTAGGCCGTGGAGAGAGGCCAGGCCCCCGCGCCGCCCTCCCCCCGGGCACAAGGCGGGCACATCTGTTCTGGCAAAGGGCAGAACGGACCGGCCTGCCAGAGAGTCGGGAAGCTGTTGGCGGGGAACCGCAGCTGCTTGGAAGAGCCACCCACGCCGGAATGAATCACGACTTCTTCCCGTCGCTCTCGCTAGCTTGACTTGGGTGTCTGGCGGATGCGCCTGGCAGCCGGCACGAGCCCGTTCGGTGGCCAAGACCCGTGGAAGGCCGGCCCTCCCAGCCATTCGGGGCCAGGGCTGAGGCTGGCGATGGCTGTCTTGGCTCGGCGGGCGTTCGCTAACGTTTCGTCCGGACGTTCCTGGGACTTTCTGAGAACCGAGGTTCGGGCCTTGGGCTTCCTTCCGCGGGGAGGTGGGGCTAAACTGGGCTAGGAGGGTTTGAGGGTGCAGTCGATCAGTGGGGGCCGCTGACTTGGGGCCTGTGACTCGAGCATCAACACTTTAATGACTTTTCAGCCATGTGAACAAAAAGATCACTGCCAGCTCATATCCTTAAACTCCCCACCCACATTGCTGGGACCGTGGTATCTCTCTGGCTCCGTCCCTTAGTGAGTACACGTTGTCACGCTCCTTCTGACGTTCAGTTTTGCCAGCAGCACATGCACGTCGAGCATGATCTCCCATGGAGTCATAGGGAATTAAAGTTGACATTTTTACTAGCCCGCCACCAAAATGCCACCCTGACCAACTATATTAGGCATTGGAACTGCGTGGGCTCCTGTTGGTTTTCAAAGAGTGCCTGTGTCAGCCCCGAATTCATTAAATCTTTTCTTTTTCCGTGTTCAGAGCCTGCAGATACCCTCAGGCCGATGGTTTTATAATGCTCCGACTTAACTGCGGGCCTGGCGGTGAGGCTGGTCCCTATCTAGTAGTCCTCGGTTTCGGGGGACATGGGTCCACCTGCCCTGTTTTCAGCTGCGGTTCGATCACAGCGCCCAGTATTTCATCCCGGTTCCCCTCCCACGTCGCCTCTTCCGTCCAGGAGTCCACATAGGGGTGCCCTTCTGGGCCGGCTCTGCCGAGCGGGCGTTCATTCGTTCGTTCAGCCGTATTGAACGATTACTGCGTGCAGAGCACTGTACTGAGCGCTTGGAAAGTACAATTCGGTTGTGTAGGGCTCTGCCTGGCTCGAGCCTCTCGATCTCCCATGACTCTTGTGCCTCGCCTGGGGGTTCAGTTGCTTCCGACACCTTCTTCCTTTCACCGAGGTGTTTTGCGGGGGAGCCCCGGGTCCATCTAATCAGGGTCTCACGTTCCACTCCCGTCACAGTGAATTTAGGCGCCCGTCGTGGGTCAAGACTGGGCTCCCTCAGCTAAAAATTGGGCATGATCTGGGGGCTTTAGGAAGGAATCAGTTCTGGACTGCACATCTCCACCCTGGATCCCTTCCCTCCCAAGACCGAGAGTCTCCATTTAATCGTTAGGTTTGGCAGACAGTGCCTTCTTCAGAAACGTCCTTCATCGTCAAGGCACCTTGTGTGCGGGGAGGAGCTCTCCTCAGGCCCGGTAACTCGGATCTTGCGGCTCCCCTGTGAGCAAAGTTCTCACCAGAGGACTCAGATCCTCCGCTTGAAAATAGAGGCGCGCCACGGGGTCCTCTCGTCTGGCTCGTGGGAGTCTGGCCCGTGGGAACCTCCGCAGATTGGCCCCTATCGTTAGACACTTCCCTCGTCATGGATGAGGTCTTAAAGTTTGGGGTTAGGGGGGATGGGGCTTAAGTCAAAATTCCGATACTTTGTGTTCGTTAGATACGTTCCCTCGACTCTTTCTAGTCCCCTCACCTTTCCAGCATGTGAAGAGGGTTTCCCTTTTATCCTCCGTTCCAGGAAAGACACTGAATTTGAGAGCACTTGATGTCAACTGTCCTCATTCACCCCGCTCATTCCGACGACTGATGACCGTCATTAATGCGAAAGGCCTAGGTGTTCTGAGCTGAGCTGAACAAAGAATAACCCCTGCGTGTTCCCAGGCCTTTTAGAAGCCTTTTGTCTAAAGAAGGCCTCAGCGGCCCTGCCACCATCCCTCCCGCTAGATTCCTGCAAAACGCACCTCTCCCCGGAGCTCAGAGCTGCAAGTCAGTGGCTTTGAGCTCTGTCTCGCCATTCAGCCGCCGAGGGAGTCCGATGCCTTAATTCAGGTGTGAGCCTGTTCTCCCGGGCTTGTCCCAAGGCCGGTATGACGCGGGCCTGCCGGATGCGCTGAGAGGAGAGGAGCAGGAGTCCGGGTGATCGACCAACGTCACAGAAGGGTTGGCAGCCTGCGGGTCATATGTCCTCCTGGAGTTCGGTCGTCTTCCGACAGGGCGGGAATGGGAAATGGCAGTAACCTGTGGGATCTGCCTCTAAGTAGATTTCACCCACCCTCTGTAAACTTCCGAAAAACGGGACGACTGACTTGCTGAGGTGAATTCCGCCCACTCCTCAAGTGCTTCGGTGGGGGTGAACCGTACGTCAGTGTGTGGGTCTCAAGCCCACCGTTGCTTGTCGTACGTTTCTTAGTGCTAGACAGCACAGGCAGGTCGTTTTATTTTAGTTCTGTCCCGACCCCAGGGCTTGCCAAGTAACAAAAGCAAGTACTGTTCTGATGGGCCTGGTGATTCGGTCAGAGTTCTGGTCGGACACGGCCCCTGGCTTCTTAGTTTTCATATCCAGCGGGGAGCTTCCTGTTCTGGAGCGTTTCGCTGTCCGTAATCTCTCCCGAAAACCGAGCGGCTCTGAAAAATGTGTAACGGGGAGAGGTTTTTCCTCACCCTCCAGCGTTCACTTATTCGCCGTGACCCTTGGAAAGGGACCACCCAAAACCGAGCTCTGTCTTTAGGGGTTTTTTAATCTTGGTTTTTCTCAGGGTTCACCCCTTCTCCGGTCGCCCAGCCGCAGCCTCCTCCTGGCCTGAACGTCGACTTCGAGTCCGTGTTTGGAAACAAATCTACTAATGTAATTGTGGATTCCGGTGGTAAGCAAAACATTATTTTCAGTGGCAGGGATCATTCTTGAATTCCTTGGCTCTAGGCGGGGAGGGAGAGAGGGTAGCCAGTTGTGACTGAGTGCAGAGATAGTTTCCCAACCCAGGCAATAAGAAAACCCGGCGTGGTTTCTATTGAGAGTTGCCGCACGTCACGGGGCGAGAGCTGTTTAATCTCCCCCCAGTTTTTACCCGGGGCCCTCCCGATCCCCGTAGACGCCCCCCGGGGCTGGGGCCTCGGCTGAGTTTCATTACATGTGAAGTTGTTTTCCACCTTTTCTTTAATGGCTGAAGTGAAGCGTTGCGTTCCTGCAATGTAAAGATAATCCAGTGTCGGGTAGGAGAGTAACAGTGACTATGGTATATGTTAAGCGCTTACTATGCGCCCGGCACTGTTCTGAACGCTGGGACAGATGCAGTCAGAGTGGACTGTCGCAGGTGGGGCACACGCTCTTCAGCCCCATTTGACAGATGAGGCGACTGAGGCTGGGAGAAGGGAGAGTGACTTGCCCGGGATCACACAGCAGACAAGTGGCGGAGCTGGGCTCGGCGACCAGGTCCTTCTGACTCCCAGGCCCGTGCTCTAGCCACTGAGCCACACTGCTTCTCAGAGAATAAGTTGAGGGTGGGAGGGGAAGGTCCCGAGGATCTTCGTTATTCCCTGGTGTGTACCCGCAGTGCATTAGGCAACCTGTAATTCTCCCGGGGCCACGTATATCGAGGCACCAGGCTTTGAGGATCGAGATCCCGTCCTGTGTATTAGATGTCACGGTGATGCTAGAGTACACCGCGTGTTTCACTGACCGTTACGTTAGGGCACCCAGGCAGCTTTCTGTCACTTGAGGATTGTTTTAGTAATATCTGTGCCAGTGAGACACTGGAAGGTGTTCTAGAAATGCAATCAGCTGTGAGTCCCCTAGGTCCCCCGTGTCAGGAAAGTAAGGATTGAAGGTCGGTTTGTGAGTATCACGCTTTGGCGATGAACCCCATAGAGCCTGGCTCCGGTGGACGACGACCATTCTATGACCACTGCAGATTTGATCTGTTTTTCTCGTTCCCAGAACGGTCCTCTAAAAGATTTGGGAAACATTATTATTTTTTTCTTTTGGTGGTTTTTTTTTTTTTTAAATGAGTTTCTGGTTTGGGTGGTTGAGACAAAAGCGTATTCTGACAATCCTGCTGAACCACAATCCCTCTGGCTTTCTTTCCCACAACGTCCTGGAACAACTCAGCTGACTGGCTTAGATTCTGCTTCCTCTGTTTACCCCATCCTCCAGAAAGAAACCTAATGGAGAGTAGTTCGGCGAGAGCTTTCCCCTTTCTCCCCTGTATGGTTTCCCAGATGTCTTTTTTTAGTGGTATTTTTAAAGCACTTACTATGTGCCAGGCACTGTACTAAGCACTGGGGTAGATAGAAGCAAATCAGGTCTGGACACAGTCCGTGTCAATCAATCGATAGTATTGGGCGCTTACAATATGCAGAGCCCCGAACTAAGCGCTTGGGAGAGTTCAGTGCAACAGAATTAGCAGAAACGTTCCGTGTCCGTAACCGGCTCTGTCCCACGTGGGGCTCATCCCGTTTTACAGATGTGGCGACTGAGGCCCCGTGAAGTGATTTGCCCAAGGTCACCCAGCAGACAAGCGGTGGAGCCAGGATTAAAAGCCGGGTCCTCCCGACTCCTAGGCCTGTGCTCTCTCCACTGAGCCGCGCTGCTTATCGTTGTGGCCGGGCCTCTCTTCCTCAGTTTACCCAGGGCTCAGTCATCCCTAGCACGGTCCCGTTTTGAAGCAGGGAAGAGCCGGTACCTTTCGAGGTCGTCTTTAATCTCCCGTCCCTGTAACCTCCCGGCCTAGTTCGGGAATGAAGGGCGGTATTTCCTCCCAAAGAGGGAGGGGCTTCGGAACGACCGTATCGGTCCCCTCTCGGAGGAATTTTCCGATAAGCCAATAAGGAGGGAAGGGGGGACCTCCTGAAACCGTAGCGTGCCGGATTCTTACGGATCCTGTTCTCCGTTGAATCCCAAGGCTTCGACGAACTAGGCGGGCTCCTCAAACCCACGGTGGCCTCTCCGAACCAGAGCCTCCCCACCGCCAAGCTCCCTCCCAATAAACTCGTGTCCGATGACTTGGACTCCTCCCTGGCCAACCTCGTCGGCAGTAAGTGCTCGCCGGATCTCTCCGCTTGGGTGGCCCCGGGAGGCCGGGCATCTGCTAAGCGACCGCTCTCCTCTCTCTTTGTCGTAGATCTGGGTATTGGCAATGGAACAACCAAAAAGTGAGTGTGCCCACGCGAGGGAGCGCCGCAGCTTCTGAACGGAAGCCGCCCGGGGGAGAGGGCGGCCGTCAGCCGTTCTCGGCGGTCCCTCGCGGCTGCCGGGGGGGCCCCGCAGGGCCGGCCTCCCCTTTTAACCCGCTCTCCCGCTTTCGTTCCAAGTGACGTCAACTGGAGCCAGCCGGGCGAGAAGAAATTGACCGGCGGGTCCAACTGGCAGCCCAAGGTGGCCCCCACGACCGCTTGGAATGCCGCCACCATGGTGAGTGTGCGGCGGCCCCGAGGACGGGAAGGAGCCGGCGGGTCGGGCGACTCCCTCGGAATAGAGGGAAAACGCCTCGCGGGCGCCCCGGCTGGGATGACCGAAGGGTCGGCCGGCTTGCTTTGTCACGTCTCCTTCGTGATCTCCGTACCGCTAACGCGTGTCAGTCGGTCAGGCGTATTTATCGAGCGCCTACTGTGTGCAGAGCACTGTTCGGGGCGCTGGGGAGAGTACAGTGCAACAATAAACAGGCACATCCCCTGCCCGCAATGAGCTTACAGTGTAGAGGGGGAGACACGTGTCGATTCTCAATAAGTAAGTTGTAGATAGGTACGTAAGTGCCACATCTTCCTCCTAGCGTTAAATTCCCCTTCGTGGTTTCACGTTTACAGTGGCAGAATAGTGCGCTTCATCAGAATAATCACGATGGTAATTTCTTGGGCGCTTACTCTATGGGCAGGATTAGGTTAGATCCCCTCCTCGTGCCACGTGGGACTCTTAGGCCAAAAGGGAGGGAGGCGAGCTATCTCCTCCCCGTTTTACAGACGAGGGGACCGAGGCACAGAGAAGTCAAGCGGCTTGTCCGGCATCACACAGCAGACTGGTAACGGGATGAGAGGCCAGGCCTCCCGGCTCCCGGTCCTGTTTCTTGGGGGCCCGCCCTGCTTCTCGTGCCTTGAATCTCCCCCCCCCCCGACTCCCTGACGTTATCCAGGTTGACCGTTGAAAGGAGATGTTATCATTTGGCTTCCCGGGAGTCGGTGAGGAAATTGCCACTTTCTGACAGGGGCTGGTTAAACTGCCCGGAGGAGTTATCCCAGGTGCCCCAGACCTGTTTGCAGTGTTCAGATCACTTACGAAGAGGGTCAGAAAAAAAAGGTCCTAACGGACTAAGTATCTTCCCAGCCTCCAGCCTTTGCCTCGGCCCGGCCACCCCCCAGACTCCGGCCCGCCCCTCCACGGTGGCTCCGGACCTTCCTCCGAGCACAAGCTGAAGGAAGGGGCCGACCGCGATTCCTTAAGACCCACGTCCCGTTTGCCTTTCGGGCTCAAAGAATGAGAAAAACCACGGGGGTGCGGTGAAAGCGGAGCGCTGAGCAGACCCACGCTCTCGGAACCCACCTGTCTTGAGTCTGGGATCCAGCGCAACCAACTGTCGGGGGGTCTGATGCTCCCCCAGGGATCGGTCTGACTCTTAGGCGACCCTAGAGATGGAGAGGATTGGCGTGGAATTGATCCGAGTGTCCTGAATTCTGCGTTAGACTTTATTAAAGAAGCGTAATAATAATTACAGACCTAAAGTGCCTGCTGTGTGCTAAGCACCGTTGGAAGCGCTGGGGAAGTTACAAGGTAATCGGGTTGGCTACAGTCCCTGTCCCACGGGGGCTCAGACTCGTAATCCCCATTTTAAAGATAAGGTAACTGAAGCTCAGAAAAGTGAAATGACTTGCCCACGGTCACACAGCAGGCAGGTGGCGGAGCTGGGTTTAGAACCCGGGGCCTCCCGACTCGGTCCGCTAAGCCACGCCGCTTCCGCGGTCGCCCGGTGGGCCATCAAGCAGCGTTGGCCCGTTACCTAGTGAGCGAAGCTGTGTCGTCGTCACACTCATTCCAGATACGTGAAGGCCAGGCGCTTCGCCGGGGTGACTGATGTTAAACGGCTATTTATTCCGGTCTCATCCTGGCGGAAGAGGTTGTGAACGCGACCGTTTTTACCCAGCTATTTGGCGAGACCGCCGTTCTCCATTCGAGATACCTCTTTGGGTCTCTCGACTGTCTTTTATAGACCCCCTCCCCGATGGTTTAAGTCGGGGTTGATGCGTTGTTGCGTCCTCAGATCAGCTTTACATTTTTCTCTACGTTTTTACCGGGTTTCTCGATACGTACCCACGCTCTCAAGGTTTTTAACTGGGCCGAAGGCGAACGTCTGGCCAGCTTTATCTATCTACCCAGGTATTCGTCCGTCTTAGAAACGGTACCTGAACGAAGGCCCGCCTTGGCCACGGCTGAGAACTGGGCGGAAGGGAGGGAGGTTTGGGCGAAAGCTCAAAGACGGGAGCCACGTTCTTACTCGGCAGCGGTTAAGCCCGGCTTCGCCCCTCGTGATGTAGGTGTTCATTCAGAGAGTTCCTTGGCATTTGAATTTTTAGGTAATCGTTGAATGTACTTGTGAACTAAAATGCTGTGTGTATTTTCTGTGGTGGAAGTATCTGTTCTAATCCAGTGTTATTGCATTATGTAATTGTTCTCCCCGGGGAAAACAGAATGGCATGCATTTTCCACAATACGTAAGTGACCGAAGACCGTAGCCCTTTTGCGATAAATTGGCATGCTATTAACCTCTGCTGCCGCCGAATCTCATAACCTCCCCACTGTTCCACCTTTCTCATGTTCAGATCTTTGGCGTGTCAAATCCTCTCTGGCGCATACGGATTCCATGGGCGTGCTGCGGACTTTGATTCCAGTGGGGGCATGGGAAACGGCAAAGATTCTATTTTTGGTTTTTTTTTTCTCGTTTTCCGCCCCCCTCGCTTAATATTCCGCCATTTGCTGCCGGATGGCTGAGTGTGTCTTGTACATCTCCGCTGCCCTCATACACCCCGTGAGTGCGGAACGAAGGGGAGAGCTTTCTCCTTCGGAGCAGTAACTGCATGAAATCTCACAGGCTTCTGCTGAACGTGGCGTTTTGATCCCTCTGCTTGCCGATCTTGACTTTAACCTAGGGGGTGGCCAATCAGTTATTCACGCGCAGATGAAATTTGAAGCTCTTCAGATTGTAATCGAGGAAAACAGATTCAAGCCGCTAGTTTGCATCTCTCTCTCTCCAGCAACAGCAATTGATTTCTTTTTTTGTCACTTCCGTTTGATGTCCGTTTTCCTTACCCGAGTAGGGGAGGCTAGTAAGTTGGCAAGTACCGATCAGTCGATCGATGAATAGACCTGCCGTGTGCAGAGTCGTGAACTAAGCACGTGGGAGAGTACAACAGAAAAGTAAGAAGCGTCTGAGAGTCTTGGAAAAAAGTTCAGTACCGGGGCTGTTGATGTCGGTCCCTTTCTGCGTACGGTTATTAAAAGCCAATTAAAAGAAAATGTAGGCTTTAAATTTTTAAGCAGGCGGTGACTTTCGAAACCGGTTCTCTAAGAATGATGGCGGCGTTTGCTAAGCGCTTACTATGCGCCAAGCACTGAGTGCTGGGGTCCTCGGAGGCGGCACGGTCCCCGGCCCACGGGGTCTCGCAGTCTCAGTCCCCGTTTTACGGATGACGTAGCCGAGGCCCAGAGAAGTGAGGCGACTTGCCCGAGGTCACAGAGCGGACGAGCGGCAGAGGCAGGATTAGAACGCACGTCCTCCTGACCCCCAGAACAGAGGCTGCCTGTGAACAGATCTCGGTAGCGTTTAACATCAGAGCACCCGGAGAGATCACCTCGATTCCCCTTCACCAAGCTCCGGAAGCCACTGGGGACGTGGGGCTGGACCCCGATGATTTTTCTGTCTCCTGAAAATGGGGCAGGGCGCCGCGACCCCTCGGCGCCCTCGCGTGCACGACCCGGGGTGCCCCTCCCGGCTCTCGCTCCGTCCCCCGGTCGGAACGTCTCTGGTTCCGGCTCTCGGCTTCGGGCGGTAGCCGGGAGGAGCCTCGTGGCCGTTCTCAGCGCCGAGAGATCGATCTCCCCTATAATGATCGAAGGCTCCGGCTTAGTTTACCGCCAGCCGGGCGCAAAGCTTTTCTGATCACTTTTTAAAAAAAAAAAAAAAAAAAAATCACCGTCACCCCAGCCTCTGAGCGTCCTTTTCCCATTGTCGTCGTTTTCGGCACTTGGAGGAGCTCTGTTCAAGTAAGAGGTGCCGCGCCTCCAGATTGACAGCGGCCCGGTTGCCGGGCGATCGTGGCCGTTGGGGCCGGACTCTAGTGTCGGCGCCGCTCTGGTCCTTCGGTAGCCGATTCGGCGTCCACGCGGATCCCGACCCGGACGCTGACTTCCCCTCTCTCTCCCACCGTCGCAGGCACCCCCTGTTATGGCCTATCCTGCTACCACACCGACAGGGATGATAGGCTACGGAATTGTAAGTACTCTACCCATAATAGCCCCTTGGAAGTCGGTCGGTGGAGGGTAGCCTTAGCGAGGGGTCCTTGGCCTTCTTATTTCCTTTTTTACTTCCGCCCCCACCGGCGTGTCAGCTGGACCTATCCGCTGTCCCCGGGAGGTCTTAATGGGCGGACTAGCCTTATCTAGGGGCTTTTCTTCTTTTCCCTCCGCTCTTTGCCCGCCTGTCGATTCGGGGAGGGAGCCTTGGGCCTGCCGTCGTCCGGTCCCCCCCCGGCAGCGCCGCCCTACGGCCGGGCCGCCCCCGGGCCGGCCCCCGGGAACGGCTTCCGAGATCCGCGACGGGCGGAGGGCGGTTCCTGCCCGTAGATTCGGAAGTCGGGGCGACGGAGGCACCGGTCCTCCCTCGGATGCCACTGTTTTCCAGGGTTTCGGCTCCCCCGGGGTCAGGAGGTCCCGCGCCGGGCAGAGGACGCCCTGGCCACGGATCAGTCAAAAACGCTCGTGGGAATGGCTGTGCGAGCGGGACCCGTGCGGTCCCGGAGCGCACCCGCCGGCTGTTTTCGTCAGGACGGGGCCGTCGATCCCCGTGGCCCTCACCGCCTCTTTCGGCCTCCCCCGTATCCTCCCTCCCCGACTCCCGGCCGGCTTCCGGTCCTCTCCCCTCTCTCCGTTGTCGGCGTCGCCGCCGTTATGGTCGTCGTCCTTTCGGAGACAGCGTCCCGTCCGCTTCGAGGGGCCGGCCCCTCCCTCAGGCAGATCCTTCTCTCTTCCTTCCCTCCCCTCCACACCTTAGTCTCTCCTTTCCCCTTCAACCCTGCCGAAGCATCCCCCGGCCATCCCTCCCTTCTTTCTGCCAGCATGCGGTCCCCTTTCCGACTGTCCGACTCCAACTTTAAAGTAATCGTATTTACGGAACGCGTATCGCGTGCGGAGCGCTTGGGAGAGTACAGTCCATCGGAGTCGGTGGGCGTCTCCCCCACTCCCAGTCCAAGTGGGGATGTTAGTGAAGTTTACGAGTGGGTACGTCGGAATCGGCGTCTCTGGGGACCCTTTAGCCAAGATGGCCTTCGTTCCCCGTAAAAGCCGGGCGCGGTCGGGAGGAGTGCCGTCGAAAGGGTTCGCGGGGGTGACGGAAGTCGGGCGTTCCGTAGTGTCCCCCCTCCCTCCCGCCCCCAGCGCCCCCCGGACCCCAAACTTAGCAGAAAGAGAGAGTGGTGCCTTTCATCTCTTTAAGTAGTGGAAGAACAGCGGTTTGGCTACGAATTGGCTTTTTCTTTTTTAACTTTCTGCTCTGTTTTAGCCACCTCAGATGGGAAGCGTACCAGTGATGACACAGCCCACGTTAATATACAGCCAACCTGTCATGAGACCGCCGAACCCCTTTGGCCCTGTATCAGGAGCGCAGGTACTGGGCGTTGCTCGGGCCGCAGGGCGGCCCGTCCCCAACCTTCCGCTTGTTGGGCGGGGGGCCGCTGCGCCCGCCCTCCCCCGGGAGGGCTCTTCTCCAAGGAGAAGCGACCAGGGAGCCGCTTCCCTGGAAGTCTTCCCCGACCCGTGATGCTTCGGGAGGAGGGAAAAGGGTGAGTTAGGGATGGTAGAAGCGGGAGGCTGGCCGTCGGGGTACGGGCGGTCGGGTGGAGCCGGGGTTCGGGATTGGACGTGAAGGAGCGGTCCTCCGGGGACTCTCTCGCTCGACGCCGGGCGGACCGTTGACTTTATTTTCGGGCAGCCCGCTGACCTCCCTCCGGGCTCTGCGTCAGCCCGGAGGCGGGCTCCCGACCGGGTGGACCGTGGGTCTGGCCCAGAAACGGCGCCGCCGACGTCCCTTCGGGCCACCTCTCCCTCTCAGGGTCCGGTCGGGACAGTGCGGCCCGAGGGTCACCGCTCACTCCTGGCGGCCCTCGGGGAGGCCGCGGGATCTGAGGCTTCCCAAACGGGCCATCCTTTTGCCCCGGAATTCGCACCCTCGACCCCGTTCCCGGCGGCGGCTTGGTCCGTCCGCCGACCCGCCGGGGCCCTCTACTCCGGAGCCAGTCAGGTTGGACTCCCAGTCCGCCCCTCTCCGGCTTGCTTTTCCGACCGGGTTACGTACGATCGTAAGTAAGTGTAGTTGGGCGCCCCCCTTCCATCGCCACCGTAGGAGATGGTCCCCGGAGCCCTGACGGGATCGTGTCAGTCACCTGCGTTGGGGCCGGGCTATAGGAAAACCCTCCCGGGCGCCCACCTCCCTCTGCTGTGAGTTACCGAGGGGCGGGCCGAGCTCACAAGGGGAACCGTTCCACGGCTCCGGCCCGGGGCTCGCTCCCCGTGGGGAACGTTTCACACCCGGGTAAGCCAACGTAGCTCCTGCTCTGGGCCGCACCTCCCCGCGCCCCGAAAAAGTCAGACGGCGCCTCTGCTTAAAAGCACCTAACTCCCGAGTGAAGCGGCGAAGCCCGGTAGAGAGAGCACGGGCCTGGGAGTGAGAGAATCTGTGTGACCTCGGGCAGTCACGTCACGTCTCCGTGCCTGTCGCCTCGTCTGTCTAACGGGGATGGAGACGCCGAGCTCCGTGTGAGACGCGGACCGTGTTCGGTCTGATGAGCGCGTATCTTCCCCGGCGCCTGGCCCGGTGCCCGGCGCGTAGTGAGTGCTCAGCAGATATCACAGTCTTTTAAAAAATGGTATCTAAGTGCTCACTCGGGGCTAAGCACGGTACTGAGCACCGGAGGAGGTGCAAAATCAAGTCGGATGGGGTCCCTGGCCCACGTGGGGCTCGCGGTCTAAGGGGGACGTCACCGCACGCCAGGACGTCGGCCGGCGGTGCCATTCAGCCTCGTGGAGGGGTAGCCGGTGGGCGGAGGGTGTCGGGGGCGACTTGGTTGGCGTAACCAGGGGGATTCCCTCCTTTCCTGGATTTCCCTCCCGGTTTGCGCGAGTTTGACCGCGCTGCAAGTCTTCTGCCCCGTACTATCCCCATTTGAGCCTCTCAGAGCCAAGCGACGGGTTGTCCTGGCCTAGACTTCCCGACCTGGGTGGGGGGGGCGTCTCGGGGACCGTGGTGGGAGGTCTCGGGGCCCTTGGAGGGCGAGGCCGGAGGCGGCCCCGACCCCCGTCCGGACTCCCGGCCCCGCGAGGTGACCTGTGTGTTTCCCTCCCCCGGCAGATCCAGTTCATGTAACCCGACGGAAGAGCGGAGCCCGGCCCTCCCACCCCGAGAGACACGTGCTCGGGCAGCAAATCCCTGCTTCCAGCCAAATCCCAACCGCCGCCTCCCGGGACCGACGTCGTGGCCCGGCGCCACGGCCGCGGACGATCCGGTCCCAAGGAGAGGGCGGCGCCCCCAATCGATGCCAAGCGTCGCCGTGACTCTTAGACCGAGATCTGTCTCTCCGGCGACCGACCGACCCTTCGGCTCCGTCGACGCCGACGGGCACCCGTCGCCGGCCGCCCCCGACGCCGGCCCCGGCTCGGGCCCGGGGAGGGGAGAACTTCCGCCGGGAAGAGCGGCCCGGGACGGAGACCGGCGGGTCCCGGACCGGAATTGGACGGGACTCTGTTTCGGGGGAGCAAAGATCATAACCCGTATTACGCAGTACCTTTCTTTTTCTCCAGTCCTCAGATGTAGAAACCGTAACGGAGATTAACTTTTCTTTTCCGAAAAAGGAGTAATAATAATTATATATTCAGTTTGCAGTAGACATTCCTTATGTATTTGTATTTATTTATGATTATCGATTTAAGTCACATCAATATGGTATCGGACCTCCTTATGAAAATGAGTATGGATGTATACAGTACGTTTGATTTTTTTTTAGCCACGGGAACGATTCCGATCCCGAACGCTTCGCGGGCGACCTACAGAGCACTAAGTATTTCGAGGCGAGCCCGTCCGTCGGGGTCTCTCTGGGGGAAAGGGGGGAGGGGGGGAGAGAGAGTCATGGATGCGTTAATCCCCGGGGTCTATTTCTGTGCCTGAGATATTACAGGGGAACAGCTTCACTGACCAGGAAGAAGCACGACACTACATTTTTAACTCGGCATCTGTGCGTCGGGAAGGAACTCTATTGCTTTGTGCTTGGCGTGTCATTATTTTCCGTTTGGCTTCGGAGCCTCTCCAAAACGAATGTGAGGAATTGCTTTCACTCGGAGACCCTCCTTCTTTCCGGGGAGACTCGGGAGCGCACGGGGGTGGGGAGGAGAGGACGGGGTGGGGGGGGCAAGGCACGGGACTTGGGCCGGCGCCAAGGCGGACGATCCCGACAGCTTAGATCGAGGCAAGTCGGATGTCTCGGGGCGCCCGGCGGGGAGCGAACGGGGAATCGGAGCGCCGCGTCGATCGCGGCTCCGGGGGCACGCGTCTCACCGTTGGGGCCGAGGGGGGCCCCGGGAAGGACGGTCCGGGCAGTGAAAGCGATTCTGTACACGACTTAGAGCGTACTCGTTGCATCGTCTCCGCAGATTCTATTTTTGTTTACGATATTAAAATGTACGTTAGCGAAAATGGGTGGATTTTCAAATAAAACGCAGCTTCCACAAAACGTCCGCCGCGCCGGCGGTGGTGTCGGCCTGCCGTCCTTGCCGCTGCGGGCGTAGGTGAGCGGGGTCGGGCCCGGCCGAGCCCGTGGGCCGGTCCGGGCGGCCTCCTACATCCGGACGAAACGCCCTCGGACCGCGCCGGCCGGTGGCCGCGGTCGACCGGGAGGACGGGGGAAGGATCCCCCGCTTTCCTCTCCCGGAGAGACGGGTCCCCGTAGCGGTCTGGTTTCCGTGTCGTCGGGGAGGGACTCGAAGCCCGGAAGAACGTGGCGGGGATAGAAATGGCCCGGTTTTAAGGGAACCCGGGGAGGAACGGGTTTAATTTGCCCCGCGTGCTGCCCGCTCGGTAGACAGCTCACCGAAATGTCCACTAAACTTGGATGAGGGCTCGAGTGACTCGTTTCTCCTCTTTCTCCCTTCTGTGGCACCTCCTCTCCCTCCCCCGGTTGCCCCAAGGGATCTGCCCACCGAGTGTGGAGAAGCGGGCCCATCTCACCCGCTTGGGTCTCCATCGCCCGTGTCTGACAGTTCGGCAGCTGGCAAGCGGGGCGGCCCAGCGGATGGGGCGCGGGCCAGGGTTCTCATCCGGCTCCGCCACCCGTCTGCCGTGGGACCTCGGGCGAGTCGCTTCACCTCTCGGTGACGACGGCGGCGAAACGGGGATTGAGAACGCGAGCCCCGCGTCCGAACCTGTCTATCCCGGCGCACAGTGAGCACCCGGTACCGTTTAAAAAAGGGGAGGGGGGGTCGAATCTCGCTCTAAGGCCCGGCTCGTGAACTTCCCACGGAGAGCCTCGGTGGCGTTGGATGGGGAGACTCCTCCCTTCTCCCTTGGTTTCAGTTTCTCCCGTCGGCGACGTGATCCAGGAGCGTGCCAGGTATCGTCCACCCTCCCCGCGCCGCCCCGGCAGAGCCTCCCCTGGCCGCCGGGGGCCGGGCCGGTGCCCGTGGCCCCTCGGCGCCTTCCCGTCGGGGAAGGGGCGAGGGGTGGCTTGGTGGCTTCAGACCCGAGGTGAACGCCGCAGCGTGAGCTTTCCTATCCTGGGGGGTCTTAGGAAACCCCAACCTCGCGCTCTGAGAACCGTTGGCGAGAACACTTCCCGTTCGAGTCGTGACGGTGTGAATTACCTATGCCGGCCGGCAGGACCAGTAGAAAGGAGCTCTTGGGCCAGAGGACCCTTTCGGGAAGACGCGGGCACCACCCGCCGCTTCTTGGGACGGGGACTTCAAGGAGGCTTTGACCACGCCTCGCGTCCGGAAGACGATCCTGTCCCGGGCACGTACGTGTACCTGGTGGTGCCTGGGGAGGCCCGAGAAGCAAAGTGGCCTAGAGGTTAGAGCCCGGGCCTGGGTTCTAATCCCGGCCCCTCCGCTTGTCTGCCGCGTGACCTCGGGCCGGTGGGTTCGCCTCTCCGTTACCTCGTCTGTGAAGTTGGGATCGACAGCCCCCCGCGGGCTGTGGCTTGTATCCACCTCGGTGCTCGGGACGGCGCTCGGCATATAATGCGTGCTTAACGATCGTTATTAAAAACAGGACAATCTGTGGGACGGAGCAGGGCCCGCACCCAGATTTTCAACATCTGGATCTGGGGCACTTTAATGAAACACCCCCGCTAAGCCTCAAATCCTTCCTGTGGCATCCCGTCCACGGTGGGCGGCGGGGCCGGGGGCGCCCCGGCCCCTCGTTAGAGGAGCGACTTGGCCGTCCTGCGGGTGATGTGGCAGCCTGGCTCCTGCAGCCCTTGGTACTCTCTTCTGTCCGGGACCTCCTTCTCGTCCTTGTGGATGGGCATCGCCAGCCCTTCCACGCGCATGAATTTCACGTCCAGCGAACCCATCTCCGTGTATTCCTGGGGGAACGGTTTGGAGACGACAGAGAGGGTGAGGCGGGCGTACGGCGGCCCGGGGCCCACCCCGAGCCTCTGAGTAAAGAGGGGTTTTCCCTCTCCCCTCTCTGTGGGGCTCCACCCCTTCTCTTGCACCTCATAATTACTCGCGTGAATAATTCGACAGCCTCCCCGCGACGCCTGAAAACGAGAGGACGGTGCCATCGTCGGGTCCGTCCCGGCCCAGGAGGCCGCCTCCGGGCTGGGGGACGCCCAGAGGAACCGTTCCTCGGTTGCCCACCCGGAAGCCGGCCCCATCTTCTCGTGAATTTATCCAGAACCTCCTTTAACCCCGTGACGTTTCCCGCGGCATCACTCTCCCCGAGAGAACTCGGTTTCCTCATCCGGTGGAATGACTCGAGACTCTGAAAGCAGAGGAAGGGCCGAGGGGAGGAAGGTCTGTGCTGCCCGGACGGGTGCGGACCCCGGGCTTTATATCCCCCCCGTGACTCGCGGGCTAAACGATTCCTTCTGATGATGAGTGTTCGGGGCGGGCGAGTAGCGCGGTGTCCAGCGGGCATCTGTGGGAACGGGAACCCCCGGGGTTCCGGGAGAGCCGGTGGCGCCTACTACCCACCTGGAGGTTCCGGGCCCAGCCTTTGAACGCCACGGCGCCCGGTTGGGTTGCTCGACAAAATCACTTGGAAAAACCTACCCTGAAATCCTGGTCCTCCTGATAGAGCAAGGAGCCGAGACCCGAAGCAGAAGATCCTGATAAGCGACTGCCTTCGTGTAAAAAATGGCCCTCTTTAGGGGCCACGGAGGCGTCCGGGGAATCCGGCTTAAAAGACAACCTTTCCTTGTCCCAAGGGGCTATTTTACTCCCGAGAATTAAAGGTTCCGTTTTCCACCTGCCTGCAGGGAAGAAGGGAAAATCAGAGGAGGGAAAAAGAAATATGGAGAGAGATCGGATTTGAGGAGACAACAATTCAGTTTTAGGATTTTCGAGAAAGGAGGGTGTTGGCCTAGCGGGCAGAGCACTAGTCTGGGAGTCGGAGGGACCTGGGTTCTAATCCCGCCTCTGCCACTCGTCTGCGGTGTGACGTTGGGCAGGTCGCTTCTCTGTGCCTCGGTGACTTGGTCTGCAGAATGTGGATTAAGACTGCGAGCCCTGTGCGGGACGGGGACCGTGTCCAATCCGATTAGCTTTGTCTCTACCCCGCTGCTCAGAGCAGTGCTTGACGTGAGCGCGTAAACAAATATCGTTCCTATTATTAGATAGCATTTCTCCTAAACTTCACCTCCTCACCCTTTCGCCCTTCTCCACTGTCTGATTGCCGTGAGGACGCTCCCAGTTCATCCCAGTGGGAAACTTTTAAACCCAACTGGGTTTGGAGAAAGGGTCCCCCACCCTCGGTTTCCAGAGGCTGCCCCGGCCCTCCTCCCCACGCGGCCGGCTCCGAGTCCCGCTTTCCCACTCCCGTCGCCTCCTCCACTGAGACTTGATACGACCTGAATGCGGTTTTATCGCACCTCTCCTCTCTCTTGGGTGATCTTCCAGTCCAGCACACTGGGTCAGAAATAAGTGCCTAAACGACACACGTAATGACGAACTTATTCCTCTCCCCGAAAGGGAGGTCGAAACGATGAGATGGGGCTCTCGTTTTCGTTTTCATTTAAGCTTTTTTTTCGTTTTCGTTTTCATTAAAGCTTTCGTTCACCCCGGAGGGCGAGTCTACAGCCTTAGACTCAGCCCCACGAGGACCGCGCGACACGGTCCGTGGCCCCCAAGGGACTCGGGAGCTAGAAGGAGGTGGGGGAAGACAGGACGCCTAACGGTGAAGACGTCAGCAGGACGAGGGGGCCTTAGAGACGGTCCCCAGAATCCTCAGGAAATGCCCGTTGAGGCCAAACTGGTTTGAGGTCCGTCTCGGTCCCGCCTGCTGTAGTCCAAGCTCGTTTTCCTCTCCATCTAACCTCAGGGGATGGAGGAAGATCGGTCACCATGGTAACCCAGTTGTGCAATAAGCTCTCTATCTTCCCCCGCTGTCCCCTCTAGTTCCCTCCTGATGCTCAATTCCCTGGGTCCCTTCGCCCTCTTGCAGCTTCTCCCCGTATCCCCCGCGGGGACTTCTCCACATTCCTACTGGATTGGGGGTTCCGGATCTGATGAGCTTGTATCTACCCCGGTGCTCAGTAGAGTGCTTGGCACATGGTGAGCACTTAACAGGTGCCATTTATGTTAAAAAAAAAAAAAATAAAATAACCCACTGGACAGGGAATACGGTAACGGGGGAGGGTCGATCCAGGGTTCCTCGGAGCCAAACGCCCTCCTCAGTCTATCGGCATCGAGCCCGTCCTCCGGACGGCGTCTTCCGCCCCTCACGACCACCGGCCGTCCACCCTGCCCCCTCACCCGTCCCCCCTCCTGCTTCGTGGACCGGAACGAATTCTCTCCTTCCCGTCCCTCCGCCCCAATAGTCCCCACGACACCCAGGGAACACAGCCACACGTGGCTGCTACAGCGCCGTTGGTATGCGGGCGATGGTTTCACCTGGGTACTTTGAGATCCTTTAGTCGGCAGTCAAACATTTCGCTGACAAGCTTTATGTTTTCTTCTTCCAAGAGCTGCGTGTCAAGTTCCAGCTCCTCCACCTCCTTCCTATAAAGCGTAACCTATTCAGAACGAGAGAGGGAAGGGGTTTGATGACGTTGGTATTTGTTAAGGGCTTACTATGTGCAGAGCACTGTTCTAAGCGCTGGGGTAGATACGGGGTCATCGGGTCGTCCCAGTTGAGGCGCACAGTTAATCCCCATTTTGCAGATGAGGGAACCGAGGCCCAGAGAAGTGAAGTGACTTGCCCACGGTCACACGGCTGCCAGGTGGCAGAGCTGGGATTCGAACCCATGACCTCTGACTCCCAAGCCCGGGCACTTTCCACTGAGCCGCGCCGCTTCTCGTGTTTGGTGGGCGGGCACCTGCTGGAGCTGTGGGCCAGTGGTGGGCAACCCAGCAGCCCCCCTCACCCTGGTGGGTTTGTCCCCAGGGGGCTGAGCAATGGTGTCGTTTATTTTTTAGCCAAATGCTAAGGTGGAACTCCCTCACCCGGGAGCCGACATGTGATTTTCACAGCATCCCTCTTGGAGCTTGGTTTCTTGAAACGATTTATTTTAAAATGGACTTTTTTTATACGGTATTTGTTAAGCATTCACTATGGGCCGGGTCCTGTACTAAGCACTGGGGTAGATACCAGATAACCGGGCTGGACGCGGTCCCCGTTCCACATGGGGCCGACTGCCTTACTCCCCATTTTACAGGCGGGCAAACTGAAGCACGGGGAAGTGAAGTGACTCGCCCGAGGTCACCCAGCAGACGAATGGTGGAGCTGGAATTAGAACCCAGGTCCTTCTGACACCCAGGCCCACGCTCTTCCCACTAGGCCACGTTGCTTCTCCTCGGATGTGGACCCTGAACTTAGTGAGGATCGGCTTTCTTGTCTCCACGTGCGCTTTGGACACCGGGCCCTGACCCGGAGAGACCGTGACCCAGTTTCATTTTTAAATACTCGGAATTTCCAACCTTTCGTACGGCCGGGAGACCCGGGACCTCCCACGGGCATCGTATCCAACATCTCGAGTGGTTTCACCACCGTGAGCTAAAGAACCTCTCGGCCTCAAATGGGAAAGGATCCCACCGGCGGCGAAACGATGCTTCTCGCCGCGTCCCTTAGTTGGGCCGGATAGAGGACAAGCAAGAATGCCACTAGACCCACATTGGCAGAGGGATCTTGGGCGAAAGGGCCTAAGGCGGCGGCACTGTGACAAAATCTATCCTCTCTTCTCCATGCTAGGCCGACCCTTTCTAGAGTGCCGGATCTTTCTCTGGATCCTCAGTTCCAGAAGGCGTAAGAAGGGTTTAAAGGACCACACGAAGACGGTGAAAAGTTGGGAAGGTGAAGAAAAAGCGGAAAGGGACTGAGGCGAATTAGCCCTCAGCTTTCTTGAGGCTGATTGAATGATGGACTTCAAATAGAAGACCACTGGAGAGTTTCACCCTCTCAATACTGAAGACGGTAAAAGAGCGAAGGGGCTTAGTCTGTGGCACAAGGAACTTGGGTTACGTAGAGGAATGACAGGCCTCTCGTGAGGCAGGTGACCAAGGAAGACTGTTTTGTCTCCTGCCCCGCAGCTGGGCCGGGGCGGAATCTTCTAAGGAAGTGAAAGGGTTTTGTCTTTTCAAAAAAGGACAGGACAGTTACCTCTCTTTTAAGCCAGTCATTTTCCTTGATCTCTGTATAACTGTTTCTATCGATGCTCCTTACGGCTTTCTGGGAAGATAAAGTTGTTTTAACGATGAAGCGTTTTCACACGAGAACGATCACGGGCAGAGATGAGATGCACCAAAATAAAGGTTTGGGGATATTTGTCTTCTTCGCTGCATCGGTTAGTTCTCCATAGAAATGACTGAAGCATTTACGCTCAATTGCCCCTTCAGGGCTACCAAGTTACTAGCCTAATTTTGCACTGCAGAGTAATAATAATAATAATGTTGGTATTCGTTAAGCGCTTACTATATGCAGAGCACTGTTCTAAGCGCTGGGGTAGACACAGGGTCATCAGGTTGTCCCACGTGAGGCTCACAGTTAATCCCCATTTTACAGATGAGGTAACTGAGGCACAGAGAAGTGAAGTGACTCGCCCACAGTCACACAGCTGACAAGTGGCAGAGTCGGGATTCGAACCTATGACCTCTGACTCCCAAGCCCGGGGTCTTTCCACTGAGCCACGGCCTAGCAGGATTAGTCACATTCTGCATTAATAACGAAGGATTTCTTGGCTTTGGTTTTTACGGCTCAGAAGTTACCAAATGGAAATTAAAACCAAGACAACTCAGCGTGCCCCTCTCAGGGTCGCACCTGAAGATTTTCCAGTATTCTACCAGTGTCGACCACGGGACGGAGAGTTAAGCACAGGCCCGTCCGTTCCATCCCTAGCTTGGGCGGCGCAAGAGAGTGGCAGGCCATCGCTACAAGTCGAAACTCCCCTGAGCTGGGCGGGAGAGGAGAGAGTCGAGGGCGGAGACCCAAGTTGACTGCGTGGAAGGACTTCTGTATTTTTACCCAGAAAAATCTACGGATACACTACCAGAACGACGGCAGACGGAGGTGGGGTGAACTGGGAGCGATGTCCCCATGGTATCGCTGTGGATCGGAGACGACTCGACAGCACAGAACCAGAAATTTGGCCTGAACTGTATTCCTAACCACGTGTATCCTTGCTTCCATAATCCTGATTCCCCATCTCTGCTTCTGAAGCGAGGCACTCAGAAAGTTTATGGGAAAGCTGAAGATATACCTTGGTGGCTAATTCCTTCTTGTCATCCACTTGCATCAAAGTGAATCTGCCAATTTTCTTTATTGCTTCTTCCGCGGTGAGTCGAAAATTCTCTTCCAAAAGAGAAACAGATTATGTTGAACGCTGTCTTACGGAGTCGCGTGATAAAAAGGCCTAGCTCGTTCGAGGTGGATTCAACAAATGTGGGTAATGGGAAATGTGATTGTCTTTATAGAGAAATGGCTGTGACACCGTAGTAGACTACTCGTGTCCCAAATAAATCTAGCCTCTACTGACAAACTAACACTTTAGGGCTGGGAGGGAAGGCAGTGTTGCTTAGTGGTTAAATGCTCGGTCAGTGGAAGGGGGAGGGAGAATGGGAGAGGAGGGAGAGAGAGAAATCGTACCAAGGGATGATTCTGAAGGGAAAGATAAGGAAATCGGAAGGAAAGTGAGTGATAAAGAAAACAGCGGGAGTGGGTGATTTAGAGAGCCCTGAATGGTTCACATGTCTCAGATGGGGCTCACCTAGAAGTTACCAAGTCCTATGACGACTGAGTCCTTTTCCTCTAGAAAAACAGTGCTCAAAGCAATTTAGGAATGTACGTATCCAGGGAGGAGCAAATCGATGAATTAGTTGTCTTGGGAAGTACGCTGAGCGAGGCACCCGCTACGAGGGCCTCTTGGAGCTTCAGCTTTCGAGGCAGAGCTACAGTTGCATTTCCAGTCCCCTAATCCAGATTAGTTTCCCATTCGGTGCTCTTTCCAGTATTACTCTGCTCCCTCCACAATGGCAAAACTGGGCTAGGGGCTCCCGTTGGGGAATCAGGGAGCATCCCATTTCTGGCTTCTCACAGAAGCGAAAAGCCTCACCAAGCGTAACCACCTCAGGATCTTTCTCCCGTCGTCGACCCCCATCCCAGCCCACGGGGTTAGGCCGGGATACGGATTTGATCAAGACGGCCTATTTTCCTCCTCAAGTCACACAGTCCTCCGAAGCCGGGTTCTGATCCCTACCCCGCCACTTATCTGCTGTGCGACCTGGGGCGACGAGTCACTTCTCTGGGCCGCGGTTACCTCACCTGTAAATTGGAGATGAAAACTGTGAGCCCCACGTGGGACGTGGACTGTGTCTGATGAGTTTGGTACAGTGCTTGGCATATTTAGGTGCCATAAAAAAAAGAAGAAAAAAATGTTCCGTGCTCTTGGCTAGGGTGGGTTTTCTTTTTCTGAGAGGATCCATAAAACACCGGGTGTTCCTCCCTGCCATTAAATACTAACCCTCTTACTCTAAATCACGCAAAGTGCACAATATCCTCTAACCTGCTTAGTGTTTGCTCTCAAAACGTTTACATCCTAATCCTCACAGAACAACGCTAATGGACTTTTCTCTTCTGCCTTCCTCTCAGAGTTCAGGTGGATTTCTCCTGGCTGCAGGAGGAGGGTTCTGCAGTGGGAAAGTTGTGACAGTCCCTGGCTCGGAGGAGGCGCGTTCCAACTCAGAAAAATGCCACCAAACCCTTGCGGACCCATCACAGCTCCGTGAATTGAGAGCAGCTGGGAGAAAGTATGAATTCTCATAAAAATGGAAAATGCAACCCTCGGGCAATCAGTCAGACAACCAGCCACAAGCGGGCAGGACGCTGTACTAAGCGTTTGGGAAAGTGCGCTACGGCGGAGTTGGGAGCCGTGGCCCTTGCCCACGAGGAGCTTAAAGTCTGCAGCGGGAGACGGACGCTAAAGTAGATTAGGGATAAGGACCGCGCTCGACTTTTTAAGCCGCTGTCTATCCTCAGCACATGCGCGTGTTTTATGTGGATCCTCAGCTAGTTATTGGTTATTCAGCTATGCCCATCCTGATACATTTGAACTACTTCCTGTTATAACCCTTTTTTCTTCCTCTTGCACCCACTATTTATAAGCTTGCTCCGTCCACCCCATTAGGCTGGGGCTTCCGGAGGGGAGTGGTAGTGAGTCTTGCTTTTGCCTTTCCCTCCCCAGCGTTTAGCAGAGAGTTCTTCGCTCAGAAGATGCTTTTTTAAAAACTGGGTTCGTTAAGCACTTACTATGTGCCGGGCACTGTACTAAACTCATCGGATTGGACCCGGTCCCTGTCCCGCGAGGGGCTCACAGTCCTAATCCCCATTCTACAGATGAGGAAAATGAGGCCCAGAGACGTGAAGTGACTCGCGCAAGGTCGCCCAGCAGACGAGTGGCAGAGCCGGGATTAGAACTCAGGTCCGTCTAACTCCCGGGGCCGGGCTCTTTCCACCAGGCAGCTTCTCAAACTCACACAGAGGTAGAAATCAAACACGGAGGCCATTTTCCATAAAGTCTGCTTCTTTTCCAATGGTGTGTGACAGGAGTGACGGTGGTATTCATTTCGATTACCTCCCTGCCCCCATTTTCCTACTTGCAATCGAGCTCTATACCGTGAGTACCAAGCGGCTTAGCTCGGGAGAGTGCGGAAGGGTTAAGCAGACGTGAGTCCCTGCCCTCATGGACTTTCCAAGTCAGCTGGGGAGAGAGACTTTAAATTGATAAATGGAGAAAGAAGGAAAGCGAGAAGGAAAGGGGGGGAATATGTACCTCTGTCAGTGCTTAAGTCATAGAGTAGGTAAGAAATAAACATAAATGCAGCATTAATGTTGATTAACAGTTGTGGTGTTTAAGCACTCACTCTGGGCCAAGCTCTGTGCTAAGCCCGGGGAGAGATACGATGCAGTTTCCATTCTACATGGGGCTCAAAGTCTGAGGGGGAGGGAGAATAGGTGTTTAATCCTCGTTCTAATAATAATAATAATGTTGGTATTTGTTAAGCACTCACTATGTTCTAAGCGCTGGGGTGGATACAGGGTAATCAGGTCGTCCCACGTGAGGCTCCCCGTCTTCATCCCCATTTTCCAGACGAGGGAACTGAGGCCCAGAGAAGTGAAGTGACTCGCCCACGGTCACCCAGCTGACGAGTGGCGGAGCGGGGATTCGAACCCATGACCTCAGACTCCCAAGCCCGGGCTCTTTCCACCGAGCCACGCCGCTTCTACAGATCGGGAAATCAAAGCATAAGGAAGTGCGGTGACACGCCTAAGGTCACACGGCAGAAGAGCGGCAGATCCCGGAGGAGATGTCATTTTAGAATGACTTTGAAGATGGAGAGACCGTTGGTCTGTTGGATAGCAAGGCCGGGGGAGTTCCAGGAAGGAAGGAGGGCGTGAGCAAGGGGCGGGAGCCTCACGTTTATATTCATTTTTTTTTCAAACTAGGAGTCCCAGCTCCCAGAGTGGAAAGGTTCTCTTTCCCTGTCTAGCGGGAGCCCATTTCCATACTCTTTCACCGGACCTTTATTTATGAATAGAAATGAGAAGGAGTTCGTTGAAGAGTAGGTAACTGCTGACTAGAACGCCGAGTAAGATTCATCTTTTCCACGGCCTCCTGTGTTCAATAACCTAGTGAACTATTAAAAGGCCGGGTCACCTCTGGGAGCCGTGACTTATCTGGTTCTGTGATGTTGTTTGCGAAATGAGACCAGAAAATTGTACAGCTTTTTGGCCAAGAGAAAAATAATCCCGGGGAAATTGAGGAAAAGAGCAGCCAGTGGTTTCGCCCTATTGGTGGGATTACAATCTTCTTTCTTGCCGGCTCAGGGTCTCTGTTCCCGGAAACTGGCCTAGCGTCAGTGGTTGCTGATGACAGAGAGATTTTGAAATGCCCGCTGGGTTTGGGGGAGATGACAGATACCGCGTACGGGTCCCGGGCTGGCTGAGAAGGGACCGTCGTGGCTGCCGAGGGGAAAATACCCAAGGCCGAACATCAAGATTGGGTCAAACTGGGACGGGGACACGGCGCTTGAGGGAGCCAGGCTGTTTTCTGATGAGACAAATCTAAAAATACCCTGACATGAAGATTTCAGAACACATTTGAGTGCTTTTTTTTAAATTTTGCATGGCCCTAGAAGTAAGCAGCGTGAGTCAGTGGAAAGAGCCCGGGCTTGGGAGTCAGAGGTCGTGGGTTCGAATGCCCGCTCTGCCACTTGACAGCTGTGTGACTGTGGGCAAGTCACTTCACTTCTCTGTGCCTCAGTTACCTCATCTGTAAAATGGGGAATAACCGTGAGCCTCACGTGGGACAACCTGATGACCCTGTATCTACCCTAGCACTTAGAACAGTGCTCTGCACATAGTAAGCACTTAACAAATGGCAACATTATTATTAGTATTATTAGGCCCTGTAACCAACAAGCTCTTTCAGTCCAAACTTGATAAGCCTGAGGGCGATTCAACGGTTCATCCCTGTCAAAAATATTAGAAATGTGTGAATTCAGTGCCGTCTGAAGGGTTTGAAACAAATGATTTCGTTCGGTTCATTTGCCTGTGACTTTCTCAACACAGCTTACACACCCATAAGTGAATTTTACAGTCAGTAGCACCTGAACGTGGACAGTTTTGTGTCTCACACCCACGCAAACACACTCCTGTTGGGTTGTTCTTCAGATCAAAGATGACACCGCGGCTGACCACACTGTCAGAGAATCTGTCGCAGCGATGTACCCTTGGCTTGCACGCATTCGCCCACCCGTACCAGAACTGACTTGGGGACCACTGACCTATCATTTTTTCTGTATTTTTTTTGATGATCTGGATCTCATTTTCTAAGGAAGAGATTTCGTTGGCATGTTTTTTGCTCCCCACGTTCTTGTATTCCTCCAAATATTCCTTCTCGCTGCGTTTCTGAATGTATTTTTTCTCAGCACTCTCCACCCGCACGCGCATGTCTGTTGGAAGAAAATAAGGACGGCTCATCCTTGGCAGCTTCAGATCAACGGACTGGAAGAGGGCAAACTCTTAATCAAAGCAAGGGAATGAACATTTCCTACGAAGACCAGATCAGAAAGTGCCTTTTTCTTCTCTTTTGTTAGCATGAGGCCTGGGCAAGTCTTGCTAGCTGCCCAAAAGATCGTTTTGTGCTTCTAAGTTTCCAATCTGAGACTCTCGGTTGGAACTCACATTTCAAAGATTCTGTCACAGTTCGCTGCTGACAGAGCCGATAAGCGTGTGCTGGCCCGTGACTGAGGAAGAATAGCAGATAACTGTCCTGTTCGGCCCCGCTAACTGGGAGCCGTTGTATTTCGGAGTCTTGCTCTGGAAACTAAGGTTTTTGTCTAAAGGATTGGCCCGATTTTGTATAATGGATTAAATGACATGTATTATTCATTATTCTTGAGATCAGGCCCGTGGGCAGTAGCTGGTTACAACTTAAGTCATCCCGAAGCGCGTGACAATTTTCTTTTGAGAAAGGTTACTTTGATAGAGTTTTCTGAAAAGTTTATTTCCTTGAATGGAGAAATGGCATCATATGCTGCTCATGAGTGCAGAACACTTTTCTCCGATTCGTATTAAATACGTTGGGGGATGGAGGAATGCAGCTATTAAACGCCGTTAAGTTGTAACCATTATAAATGATTAACTGGGCTGAGCGACCGCTCCGGTAATTTTTTCTTCGCATTTCCTTAATGCCCCAGGTCCTCAGCTACAAATTTGCGTGGTTCAGTCACTGTAAAATATCTATTGCTCCTCATAATAATCATAATAATTATGGTATTTGTTAAGCCCTTACTATGTGCCATGCGCTGTTCTAAGCGCTGAAGTAGATACAGGTTGTCCCACGTGGGGCTCACAGTTTTAATCCCCATTTTTTACAGATGAGGTCACTGAGTTAAGTAGCTCACCCGAAGTCACACAGCAGACGGGTGGCGAAGCCGGGATTAGAACCCACGGCCTCTGACTCCCAGGCCCGGGCTCTTTCCACTAAGCCACGCCACTTATCATCTCAAGTACGTCTACAGGTCACTATCTGCGACCAGATTTACCTAATTGTAAACACCGATGGTGTTGTTCAAAAGGCTTCTACAGTCCGCATAAAATTTATCATATGCGCTTAGAATGTCTGAGGCAGTGTTCATTATTTGAAAATTCTTTTAGCAGAGCCTGGTGCTCTTCAGAGATAACACACTATATAAATCCACTAAATAAAATGTCACTTGGACCATGTCACCTAACCATTAACCTACCTTCCAAATTCTTTTCCTGGTCTTTGACAAATCGCCATTTTTCTTTCATGGCTTCTTCAATTTCTTCCTTCGTTACAATCGGCTCGTGTTCTAACTTCTTCTCCTCGTCTCTCATTTTGCCTAGTATATTCTTGATATGCCACAGCTGTTCTTTCTTTAGGCGTTCATTCTAAGATGAAATAATGATCGAACTCTGTTTGGACTGGACTGTGTACGTTTTTCTAAATGTGATCGCCCATCGAAAGAAGTATCCCATTGGTAAAAAAGAAAAAAAATCGGGTTTTTTTTGACATGACTCTAAGTTCAGATTTAGCAATAACGCTACTGATGATACTTGACCCTTGAGATCGATGCCCAACCGACAGTTCCATTCACCGCCCGCCCAAGTGAAGGGGCCAGTTTACAACTTCTATGGCTTCTGGGAAATGAAAATCAAGGAGCTCCCTCTCTGCCTTCCCCCGTTTGCATTACGTCTCTATTTTTCGGTGGGTGCCCTCCTCTCTCTCAGGAACTGTAGCCGGGGGCGGGGGGAAAATAGTGAGTGCCTCTTAGGATGGTGGGGGATACGGGGTGAGGGCAGGTGACCCTTGGGGGTGGGGCACTGTGGGGGAGGTTGAGACACAAATGTCATCCCGGTCTGTCATTGGTGCCAGATACTGTTTCGAATCCTGCTTCTTGGTGTCACGTTCTTCCTAAAGCTTCTGCCTCAAACGAGCTAACTCTTCCCGAAGGCTACATTGTCCGTTGCGCACCATTTTTTTTTCCTCGGAAGGCCAAAGCTTTGTTTTTTTTTGAGCTTGTCCCTCCTTATCTCTGACATTTTTGTTTGCACTCCCTGCTAGGATTCCCCAGCTAAACTCTTTCAGCAACTGCTCGCCTTGTTAATATCCATTCTTCTCCACGGTACTTGCCTAGTCAAGCTATCTGGCGGTGAGTCTCCCTTCCACGTTCGCAGACGATCGTTTGGACCTCACTGGTCGTTTGACCCTCACTGCCGTCTTGCCCTCCTCTTCAAAGTTTAGTTTATTTCGAGGGAAGTTGGAGGAGTTGATGGGAAAAGAGACGCGGGAATCCACTTAAGGAGGAAATATAATTGAAGTACAACCTCCTTGAAGGCAAAGGCTGACTCGTGTGTCTTTGCGCTCTGACAGTTGGGATCAATCAAGCCTATTTATTGAGTGTTTACTGTGTGGTTGTGAGTTACAGTTGTAACTCAAGAACCGTTTCGCCCGACTCAATGAATGAGCCTCTGTTCTTTTAAGTCAGCCTCCAATTTTACCTCTGGGTCATACGCTTTTCCTTTCTGGGGCAAAGAAAGGACTTTTTGGACTGTGTCTGCCCGTTCTGCTGTATTGTATTCTCTCCAGTACTCCGTACAGTGCTCCGCATACAGTAAGTGCTCCATAAATACCGTTGATCCATTTTCTATCTTAATACTGTGACACAGCTAGCTTCTAATCCACCCTTAGAAATCCTACAGTTTCTTGATACGGTAGGTTTTATGTCCCTGTGATGAGGTTCAAATGCTTGGAAAATATAAAACATTGCTTTTACGTACCTCAACCCCTGCAACAAAAAATCCTTTTACCACAGAAAAGACCCGGATCTTACTTCATCTTCAAATAAAGATAAAATCGCGGGGGGGGGGGGGGGCACCTGAAATGACTCTGGATGGATGGAACCAAAACTGCTTGGAAATGAATAACTCTGAAAAGAAGGAATCGCTTTTGGTTTTTTCATGGAAAATCCCTTTGCCAAACCACCGCATTGCTGACAGAACACTTTTCAAATCCAGCCTTTTCCATTTTCATCTGAAGAAATGGAAAACGCTTGGACCAAGTAGATTTTGAATAAATGGTGGTTAATTGATTTCTGGGGCTCCTTTCAAGCTAATCAGACTGCACTGCTGTTAGTCAATTTTCCTAAGGTAAAAAAACAGACAAAACACATTTCCCCCATCAGCGCTAGTTTGAAAAACTAAAACAAAACCCCTCATTTATCTTTTTCTAGACTTGGAGAAGAAACACGGTTCTCTATGTTTACAGTCTCAAGATGTGAATTTTGAACTAAATATTATTCTTTTGAGGGTCTCTGGAATTTTCCTCTTGAAAAACTATGACTTCTGCACAGCCTTAAAAAAGCTTCTGCCATCAAATTCCTACCAGCGATAGTTTGAATTCAGTTTAAATTAATTGGAAGCAGGTGGATAAGATGACCCTCAGATTACACACTGGTTTTAAAATGAAGGAAAAAAGAGTTTGGCAAAGTGCACTCCGAGTTTGACCAAACCCAAAGTGCTTGTAAAGTAACTCGGGGATGTTCACTGGGTTCATTCTCATAGGCCAAAACGAGGAAGTTTTGTTATCTTTTTGTGCCTGATAAAGTGGACCTGGCTTTTTATTTGTTTATTTACACAAGCCAGGACCAGTATAACCCAAGAGAAGAGAATAGAGACCCATTAATGAGCTACCACCAAGGAATTGCTTTTCTTCTCACTAGTCTTGTTTGACATTATAAAGCCCTCTTAGAAGAAGTATCAATAAGTCTGGGGACTCTTGGTACCCAAAATACCCCACGTTGAAAGCCACTCAAAGTTTAAAGAAAAAGGAAAAGAAGGAAAGGCAGATATAATAAAAAAAAAAGTAGTGTCATACTTCAGTTGAATAAGGGTGGTAGATGTTGAGATTACATTTCAGACTCCTAAATGACTAAAACGTATAGTTTCCACTGTGAGAATAGCAAACACCAGCCTCAAGGTGGAAGAGATTTGATCAATGGGGCTTGAAATCATGATTAACTTCCAAAATAAGGTGAATAATGTCGCTTGGATGGACAGTCAATCAATGGAGTTCTAAAGGCATTTTAAAGTCTTTAAGAAACGTGCATATTAAATAGAATACTCACCCTTTCTTGGGACTTTAGGTTTTTTTCTTTAAGTTTTTTTACTTGAACCAAAAGTTGTTCTATCGCCTCTTCCTTTATCTCGATGCTGAAGAGAAACCCAGATGGAATCGTTTGGAATTATTGGAAGAGCTAATGGAGATGCCCTACTCTCAGATTAATCTGGGACTTCAGATTCCAGTAGACTACAACAGCTACCGCCGAGAAGCAGGAGGGCCTAGTGGGAAGAGCACGGGGCTGGAGTCCAAGGACCTGGGTTCTAAACCCGGTTCTGCCAGCTGCCTGCAGTGTGACCTGCGGCAAGTCATTTAACTTTCCAATGGCTCAGACTTCTCATCTGTAAAATGGGGATACCTGTCCTCCCTCCTACTTGAGCTCTGAGCCCCATGTGGCAGAGGGACTGTGTCCGATCTGATCGATTTCTATCTACCTCAGCTTTTAGAGCGCTGCTTGACGCATAGTAAGTGCTTAAAAAATGTAATAATCATAATAATGACAGCAATAAGTCTGATCGGAGAGTGGGTCCAGATTGGAACAGGTTTTGGAGAGCCAATCGGGTCCAAATGTATCTCGAGGATGTTTGCTCCGGGTCTACGCTAATTCCAGGCCCAGGACACCCAAGCTAAGCGGTCCAATTCGGAGGCGCGTGAATGTTCCGATGTGTCCCGAAGAATCCCAGTTCGGAGTCCTTGGACTTCTTCTCAGACTCCTTCTGAGAATCAGAACGACCTGGGTTCTAATCTCGGCCCTGCCACTTGCCTGCCATGTGGCCTTGGGCAAGTCGCTTCACGTCTTCGTCCCTCAGTTACCTCAGCTGTAAAATGGGGATTACGACGGTGAGCCGCAGGTGGGACGTGGACTGGGTCCAACCTGATTGTCTTGTCTCGACCCCACCGCTTAGTACAGTGCCTGGCACATAGTAAGCTCTTAACAGACACCATTAAAAGAGAGAGAGAAGGGAGGAGAAACCTGAAGGAGAGCGGAGGAAGCTTGTACTATGCGGGGACTCCAGCACTCCAACTAAATCACGTCACCCCAAGCCCCCAATTAGCCACTTGGATTCTGTTGGAAGCTGGGCTGACCTCAGCTCCTTCCTCTATTGAAGCCTAATTCGATTACCTTTGGAGGGAAAGGGATTTTATAACTCTCACTAAACCCGCGGGACTGTGGTTCATCATAAACTCCACATTCTGGGCCATTTAATGATGTTTCTGAAGAGCTTTCCGCTTTTATTCAACGCTCCAAAAGCCAAGGAAATATCTTATTTTTAAAAGAATCCCCCCCACACCATTCTTAACGTTAACCGACCAAAGCTGAGAAGAGTGAATTCCATACATTTCCTTTGGAGAAGAAACCTCTTCAGTCAGATTCATGGGAGTTTTGTTGGCATGAGGAGAATGGAATTAGAGACTCCTTGATACCATTTCCTGTTTCTGGAGGGCGGTGGATTTAATCGTGAGTTCATACACTGACTGACACTTCAGTCAGAAACTTTTTCACTTCAGAATGTACACTTACTGGTACGCTATCAGTGCTTCGCTGAAAGGCATTTTATTCTCTTTAGGTGGTCCATCTTGGGTTTCCGTTTTCTTTTTTTTCTCCATATTTACGACCATATGGATGATCCAACTCCTAATGAAAAAAGAAAGCAAGGTCAGGGTACTGGTCATCTCTATTTTTTGTCGAATCCCTGTTTTGTGCTAACACCCTCAAAGTCCAATTAGGAGAGTCCTTCCTGGGGCAGTTTTTCCTAAAGTTTAGACCAACAGAGCCGGAGGGGACCTCAAGGAACCAACCCAGTTTTGTTTTTTAATATCATTTGTTAAGTGCTGACTGTGTGGCAGGCACTGAACTTACCCCTGGGGTTGGATCTCAGGTCGGACACAGTCCATGTCCCACATGGGGCTCACGGTCTTCATCCCCGACTTTTCCAGATGAGTTACCCGAGGCCCCAGAGCAGTGAAGTGACTTGCCCGAGGTCAAGCAGCGGACTAGTGATGGAGCCAGGATTAGAATCCAGGGCCTTCTGACTCCCAGCCCTATTCTCTGTCCACTAGGCCGTGCTGCTTCAGGTTCCCTCCCATGGGGCGAGTGACCGACGAAGACATTTAGGATGGGACATCTAGTCTTTTGTGAAAGCAACACATCTTCATACAATGAGGAACTTGTCATCCCAGCACGTTGTGCGGGCAGAAAATACCGGCAGGTCCGAGAGGATGTGGGGGAAATTCACGGGTGAGAAGCCCCCGGTCGGCTACTTAGACCGTGACGCCCAAGAGGAGCGGGGACCGTGTCCGATCTTATCAAGTCGTATCTACCCCAGCGCTTCGTCAAGTGCTTGACCCATAGTAAGTGCTTAACAGATACAAGCAGCATGGCCTAGTGGGAAGAGCACAGAGCTGGGAGACAGAAGGGTCTGGGTTCTAATCCCAGCCCTGCCACTGGTCTGCTGTGTGCCCTTGGGCAAGTCATTTCACTTCTCTGGGCCTCAGTTACCTCACTGGAAAATAGAGATTAATACCGTGAGCCCCACGTGGGTCATGGACTGTGTCCAACCTGATTAACTTGGATCCACCCCAGCGCTTAGGACAGTGCCTGGCACATAGGAAGCACTTAAATACTGCAATTATTATTATAAATGAATAAAAAGAATAATGACAATGATATTATTAGGAAGATTAGGGATGTAAAAGAAAAGTTGGGGAGATTAATAACAACACTAATGACGGTATTTGTTAAGCACTCACTATGTGCCGAGCACTGTTCTAAGCACTAGGGTAGATACAAGGTAATCGGGTTGTCCCACATGGGGCTCACACTTTACAGCTGAGGTAACTGAGGCATAGAGAAGTGAAGTGATTTGCCCAAAGTCACACAGCTGACAAGTGGAGGAGCCGGGATTAGATCCCGCAACCTCTGGCTCCCAAATCCGTGCTGTTTCCACTAAGGCACCCTGCTTCTGGTACAGGACAACCAGTGATGATAAATGTCAAGAGGGACAGCCCTCCGAGAGGTTTGGGGGGGGGGGGGTTGGCCCCAGGACTGCCATTTTAAAATGTGTGCAGGAGTTTATTACGGGACCTTAATAAATGAAATGAAAACGATTTTAAATTTCCTGGACCTCAGGAAATATCATCATCTTCCCTGACCATGTTTTTGAAGTATCTACTTGATGCAGCGTACTGTACTATCGATGTATTTGAAGAACCTATGGAAAATGAATCTAATATGAACCCTGTCCTTAAAGAGATTGTAATCCTGTGGAAAAGTCAAACAGGCTTACATGGTCAAATAAACTGTGGTTAAAGTATTTACTAGTAAATATAAACCACAAAAGAGAGGATAGGTAAATCAATAACCAGTAAAAACACCACAATCTCAAGGGAACGGTTCAATTCAGTAATGTATCATATTCATGATATTTATTATAATGATTAAATATCATTGAAATTTATAATGTATTATATTATTTCGGTGATTTGATTTTTATAGTTTATTGTAGCGTCTGTTTCAGTTAGATTGCATCCTCCTTGAGGGTAGGGATCATGAGTATCAATTATTGATTTCTCCCAAGCACTTAGTACGGTTCTCTGCATACGTACTATGGATTGAGGTGGCTGAGACAGGATGGGGATTGATCTGCAAAGCCTCACGGAGGGTAAGTAAAATTTACAGTTATTTAATTTTTTTTAAATTATCCTCTGAAGGTAAAGCGTATCAACGCAACTTCCTAATTCTTGTTTTTGGCTTTCCTCCCTGCCCTAAGCTCCTTATGGGCGGGGAACATGTCTTCCAATTATCTCCGTTCTATCTCTGTCTCTGTTCTATCTCTGTCGCAGCTCTCCCAAGCACTTAGTACAGTTCTCTGCACATAGTAAGAGCTCAATAAATACTAACGATTGAGTTTGGGAACCATCATGAGCCATCATCTCTTTTTGACAACCAAGAGTCACTAGACTTCACCGGAGAAACCTCGCCGATCTTTTCCTTTTCAACAAATTAGGTTCACGTTACCTCAAAAGAGGGCTTTTACTCCAAGACTGGTGTCAAAATGAAAAATGGCAAAGGGCCCTCGGAATTCACGGTTCCAAAATAAACGCTCGGATATATCCCAAAGCAAATTCAGACGGCATAATTAGCATTTAGATCCTTTAATGTGCCGGGAAGAGTATTTCCATATTTGATAATGTCTTGCTTCCGAATGACAATTCAACTCCTGAACCCCCAAATTTCTAGAAGGTCACAGTCCTAGGAGAGAATTGTTGAATTACAGTTGGAAGTCTATCGTGAGTTGGTCAACAACATGGGTTTATTAAGCTCCCCATAGAGCATGGCACTCTTTTAGACAGAAGCTGGAGTTAAAAAGAATTTGCAAAATACCGCCGCTACCCTGTGCAAATTTGAATCGAAAGGGAAAGATAAAAGAGGTGGATTCACGTAACTGCAGTTCAAACTGCGCGCTTACTGCACGCAGAGCACTGTGTTAAACACCTGGTCCTGCAACTGTTTGAAAAACGAATAACTTTAAAGAATCTTAGCAGCAAGAGACATTCAGCAGAGCCCAGAAGACGCCGGGGCAATACGGACCTCTAGAAAGTGGGAAGTGTTCTTGGCACACCTCCTGGGTTCCCGGAGCTCTCGCAGCGCTCCGGACCTCCGTAAATTCGGCGAAAAATGTGTCCGTCACTTTAACGATCCGGATAATTCGTCTCTCTCCCTCCCCTCCACCTCCCGGAATCGAAAGGGGCACCGTACCACACGACGTGATAGTCTTTAGTGAGGGGCTGGTGGAGAAAATTGTATTTACTGAGCACTTGTGCTGAGAGAAGGTGGGGAACTTCCCCCCGCGACCCCCAGTGCAGGCCTGGTGAGTGGAACCAACTCTTGACATGCCACCGTGAAGTTCTCTCTCTTCCCACCTGCCTTCTTGGCTTCATTCATTAATTCAATCATATTTATTGAGTGCTTACAGTGTGCAGAGAACTGTACTAGGCACTTAGAAAAGTACAGCACAACAATAAACGATGATATTTCCTGCCCACAACGGGGAGCCGGACATCAAAACAAGCAGATGAAATGACAGATACGTGCACAAGTGCTTCGGGGCTGGGGGCCGGGGTGGGGGGAAGAGCAAAGGGATAAATGACAGATAGGTACGTAAGTGCCGAGGGGCTGAAAGTGGGGAAGAGCAAAGGGAGCAAGTCGGGGAGACGCAGAAGGGAGCGGGAGGTGAGGAAAAGTGGGGCTTAGTCTGGGAAGGCCTCTTGGAGGGGCTGGGCCTTCAGTAAGGCTTTGAAGGGGAGGGAGGGCGGTCGTCTGTCGGATTAGGGAGGGAGGATGTTCCAGGCCAGAGGCGGGATGCGGGCCAGGGGTCGACAGGGGGGATGGAGGCCCAGTCAGAAGGTTAGCGCTAGGCCTGATGTGGGCTGGGTCTTGGCTCGGAGGTGAGACAAGGCTCCTTCCCCCTACCAGACAGAGACAGGCACAAACACACACATACACGCTGTCTCTGTCTCTCCCTCCCTCCCTCCCTCCTAGGTGAGCTCCCCTTTGGCACCAAAGTGAGCGGGGAGGCGACCTCTCCGGGCTGGAGCATCCCGGCTGAGTTGGGGGGGGGGGGGGGGTCTTTGGGGATGGAGGTGCCGGGGCGGGGCCATCATTCATTCGATCGTATTTCTTGAGCGCCGACTGTGTGCAGAGCACTGTACTGAGTGCTCGGGAACTACAATACAGTACTAAATAATGTTGGTATTTGTTAAACGCTTCCTATGTGCCGAGCACCGTCCTAAGCGCTGGGGGAGACACCGGGTCATCTGATCGTCCCACGGGAGGCTCCCAGTCTTCATCCCCATTTCACAGATGAGGGAACGGAGGCACAGAGAAGTGACTCGCCCACAGTCACCCAGCTGACAGGTACTAAAGAGAGACGATCCCTGCCCACGGCGGGCTTACAGTCCAGAGAGGGTTATTCATTCATTCGATAGTATTTATTGAGCGCTGACTAGGTGCAGGGCACTGGACTGAGCGCTTGGAATGGACAGGTGGGCAACTGAGAGAGGCCAGCCCGGCCCAGTGACGGGCTCCCGGTCTAATCGGGGGAGACGGACGGGCAAAAATAATAATGTCGGGATCTGTTAAGCGCTTACTCTGTGCAGAGCACTGTTCTAAGCGCTGGGGAAGCAGCGTGGCCCAGTGGAAAGAGCCCGGGCTTTGGAGTCAGGGCTCATGAGTTCGAATCCCAGCTCTGCCACTTGTCGGCTGTGTGACCGTGGGCGAGTCACTTCACTTCTCTGGGCCTCAGTTCCCTCATCTGTAAAATGGGGATTAAGACTGTGAGCCCCACGGGGGACGACCCGATTCCCCTGTGTCTACCCCAGCGCTTAGAACGGTGCTCGGCACATAGTAAGCGCTTAACAAATACCAACATTATTATTATTATTATTATGGGGGAGATACAGGGTAACAAGACAGATACAGGTAAAAACAAGACAAGTTAATAGCAATCAAGGGGATCCGTCGGGGGAGTGGTGGGGGGGGAGGGGTTCCCTCCTCTCCCTCCCCCCCCCGACCTCGGCCCGCAGGACGGTGACCCACCCGCTCGCTTCTGCCCCGGGGCTCCGAGCCGTCAGCATCGGCGGGGTCGCCGTGGCAACGGCCGCCGCTCCGTCACCCGGGCGACCGGTCGCCCGGGCGACCGCCCCGCCCGCGCCGCTCTCGGCCGGCAGCGCCACCCGGTGGCCAAGGCGGGGAACTGAGGCGGCAGGGGAGCGAGAAGCCTCCTCCGAGAAGCCCTCCCTGACTGCGCGCTCCTCCTCTTCTCCCACTCCCCCCTGCCTGGCTCCTCCCCTCTCCCCTCTCCAGAGAAGCAGCGTGGCTCAGTGGAAAGAGCGCGGGCTTTGGAGTCCGAGGTCATGGGTTCAAATCCCAGCTCTGCCCCTGGTCAGCTGTGTGACCGTGGGCGAGTCACTTCACTTCTCTGGGCCTCAGTTACCTCAGCTGGAAAATGGGGATGAAGACCGTGAGCCCCTCGTGGGACGACCCGATTTCCCTGTGTCTCCCCCAGCGCTTAGAACAGTGCTCTGCACATAGTGAGCGCTTAACAAATACCAACATTATTGTTATTACCCCCCTTCCCCTCCCCG
This sequence comes from Ornithorhynchus anatinus, assembly GCF_004115215.2. Lineage (NCBI taxonomy): Eukaryota > Metazoa > Chordata > Mammalia > Monotremata > Ornithorhynchidae > Ornithorhynchus > Ornithorhynchus anatinus. The sequence continues at coordinate 27,954,429 of NC_041747.1, forward strand.
CACCGCTTGCCTCTCCTCTGCGTAGCGCTCTGCACGCAGTTCAGCGCTCAATAAATACGATCGAATGAAGAGATGATCGGTTACTCTGTTTAACTAGTGATGTGTAGAGATGAGAATTATGGTGTTTTCATTCATTCGTTCAATAGTGTTTATCGCACGCTCACTAGGTGCAGGGCACTGGACTGAGCGCTTGGAATGGACAGTTGGGCAACAGAGAGAGACCAGCCCGGCCCATTGACGGGCTCAAGGTCTCATCGGGGCAGACGGATGGACAAAAACAGTAGCGATGAATAGAAATAAGTGCTTGCTATGTGCACAGCACTGTACTAAGCGCTGGGGTATGTACAGAGTAGTCTGACTGTCCCACGTGGGGCTCCCATTTTTTTAATCCCCGTTTTCACAGATGAGGTAACTGAGGCACAGAGAAGTGAAGTGACTTGCCCAAGGTCACACAGCAGACAAGTGGCGGAGTCGGGATTAGAATAACAATAATAATAATGATAAAAGGGATTATAACCCTCGACCTCTGACTCCCAAGCCTGGGCTCTTTCCACTGAGCCACGCTGCTTCTCTAGGATTCTATTTCTCGATTTTGATGGCTTTCGTGCCCGACTGCTTGTTTGGTTTTGCTCTTATTTATTACTCCATTTTATTAGTGACGTGTATAGATCTATGATTCTGTTTCTCTATTTTGATGGCATTGATGCCTGGCTGCTTGTTTTGTTGTGCTTCTTCCCCTTTTAGATTGTGAGCCCGTTGTTGGGCTGGGATCGTCTCTCTCTGTTGCCCAGTTGTCCATTCCGAGCGCTCAGTATAGTGTTCTGCACGCAGTAAGCGCTCAATAAATGCGATTGAATGAATGAATGAATGTTCTTACTCCTTCATTTATCCTCCCTCCCATCCCCATAACACACACACACATATATATATACACACACATATATATATATTTATAATGTTGATGGCATTTATTAAGCGCTTACTATGTACAAAGCACTGTTTTAAGCGCTGGGGAGGATACAGGGTGATCAGGCGATCAGGTTGTCCCACATGGGCTCACAGTCTTAATCCCCATTTTACAGAAGGGGTAACTGAGGCACAGAGACGTTAAGTGGTAATCAGGTTGTCCCACGTGAGGCTCACCGTCTTCACCCCCGTTTTACAGAGGAGGTCACCTACGTGCCGAGAAGTGAAGTGACTTGCCCAGAGTCACCCAGGTGACAGGTGGCGGAGCCGGGATTCGAACCCATGACTTCTGACTCCTAAACCCGTGCTCTTGCCACTGAGCCACGCGTGGCTTGAAATTAAATGGCATCACTGGGGCACCTCGGCCCAAAGCCCAAGTACGCTAAAATGGGCATTTTACCGTGGAAAATGCCGTGCAGAATTTTGGTCGGTCATGCGCCGTGTAGCTTATAGACCCTGACTGCAAATATTTGGGATGCAGACCGGGGATCTGTTAGTTAATCAAGGCTATTTATCGAACTCCTACCGTATGCGGAGCACTGTAGTAGATGCTTGGGAGAGTACCATATAGTTACAAGGAATTTACAATTTATGCAGAATAAAGGCATCTACTGGAATGGGTGGGAAATATCTTCCCCACGAACTCCTGGGCAGGGGGAGAATCGGGCTCAGCCTGGATCCTTACTGATTAACTCCACTGCGTCTGTTCAAAATGCTCTAAGGACACAAGTTTTCTAATTTGGTATTTTGGAAAGGGGATAAGAGAAGAACCTGAAGCTCTTTAGCTTCCTAATTGTCAGCACCAAAGTTTCAATGCAAGCATTTTATGAGAAGGAGCAGATATTTATGGCAAAGCAATAATCCCAACTGCTTTCCGGGAGTCAGAAGGACCTAATCTTGAATCCCGGCTCCGCCCCTTGTCGGCTGTGTGATCTCGGGCGAGTCGCTTCACTTCTCCGTGCCTCAGTTTCCTCATCTGTGAAATGAGGATTAACACTTTGCGCTCCACGTGGGACAGGGACTGGGTCCGACCCGATCGGCTTGTATCCACCCCAGCGCTCGTACAGTGCCTGACACGCAGGAAGCGCTTAACAAATTCCACAATTATTCTTATCCTTTTACCGTGGACTCCTGCTGAAATGCAGCACGTTTCATTCTGTTGGACGCATACCCAACAAATTTTCACTTTAAAGTCAGTCTCAAACCAGTATTCTAATAGGATGATAACCTAAACTCTCCGGAAGAAAAGTCTGTTACCGCCATTGATAATTTCCAAGCGCTTAGTCCAGTGCTCTGCACACAGTAAGCGTTCAGTAAATATAATGATAATTATATTAAAAATTTCTAACATCGTCTGTGGCGGCATTCTCTGCCCCGTAGAACGTGGACTCCCTGTGCTCGTCAGAATTCTTTTTGAATGGCTACTCGAGGGTGTCGACAAGCTAGAATTTTCTGCTCCATTCTAAAGCAATCACATTTGGGGTTGCATTAATGTGGTAATGTTTCTTTCCCATTCATCAGTTGGTCATCTAATCGGGAAACAACCCATGAGCTCCTCTCTGGAACGCTGGAGAAGACCTAATTTTCCCTTCGAGTGCCCGGTAGCCTCATCCCACAGGGATGGCGAGGCTGCCGTTGAAGAATTTTTTCCCTTAACGTCACAAAACTGGGGATTTTACGCTGCGGGGTAATTGTTTAGGACTTTTCGTAAGCTCCAGAAACACGGCTGGGATTTGACGTCACGCCTCTAAAGGCTTTAGGCAAAGGGGGTCCAGAAGAGACCTTGCGCGACGTCAAGCAACGATAAGGAACGTTGTTTAGGGCGCAGTTCGATCCTACTCCCTCGTGCTCTCCGCCCTGTACGGAGTCCCTTATCGTTGCTCGAAGGTCACAGGACCTTGCAGACAGACTTCACTCGTTGTTAGGGCTCTGCGGGATGAGGGAACTTTCATTTTCCTTCGTTTGTTCACTTTCCCGGGAGAGTAGAGACAATGTATGAGAAGTGATATGCTACGACTCGAGGCGGGAGGGTGTTTTGGAGTCAGTTCTTGGGCTCCGGTGATGCAGCGGAGTGAAGAGAAATGTTAGAGACGCACAGTGAACATCGGGTCGGTTGTGGTAGTTCTGATCAGATGCAGAGGAGAGGAAGCAGTGAGGCCTAGGGGACGGAGAACGGGCCCGGGAGGCAGAAGGATCTGGGTTCTAATCCCAGATCCACCCCTTGTCTGCTGGGTGAGCTTGGGCAGGTAGCTTAACTTCTCCGTGCCTCAGTTACCTCGTCTGTAAAATGGGGATTAAGACCGTGAGCCCCATGTGGGGCGTAGACCGTGTCCAACCTGATTCACTTGTATTTACCTCAGCGCTTAGTAGTACGGTATCCGCCATATAATAGGCACTTAAATACCACATTAGAAAAAAAGGAAGCAGAAGCAGAACCGCCCAGTTGTTTAATCTAAGGGGAATTCTGACTACATCATTTTAATGTCCATCTCTCCCTGTAGACTGTGACCTCCTTGTGGGCAAGGACAGCGTGGCTCAGTGGAAAGAGCCCGGGCTTGGGAGTCAGAGGTCGTGGGTTCGACTGCCGGCTCTGCCACTTGGCAGCTGTGTGACCGTGGGCGAGTCGCTTCACTTCTCTGTGCCTCAGTTACCTCATCTGTAACATGGGGATTAACTGTGAGCCTCACGCGGGACGACCCGATGACCCTGTATCTCCCCCAGCGCTTAGAACAGTGCTCGGCACATAGTAAGCGCTTAACAAATACCGACATTATTATACCTACCCACTCGGTTGTTTGTGCTTTCCCAAGCGCCTAGCACAGTGCTCAGATCACAGGAAACGCTCAATAAATACCATCGGTTGAGTGAATTCCATTCTTTCCCCCCACCCCAAAGGGACCCGGGAAGCTATACGTTTTGGAGCGCTTTTCTGAATCCAACGCAGAGAAATCTGCTCAAGTCTAAGCAGACCCGGATGCTCGAATGGGCGACTGTACACATCTCCTGCTAGGGGTTGGAGCCAACTTAATCGACAGTTGATGTCCAAAGGTGAAGGGGTCGCGATTCTACTTGCTCTTTCTCCACTTTCTGGACTCTTGGACTTCCCTGAAGCCTCCCCGAGGTGAGGGGGCAGGACTGGGGGGCTTCTAGACTATCCCCCCGGCTAGACTGTCCCCCTCCTCCCCCTACTCCCCCACCCCGACCCCAGACCGTGGGCAGGGATCGTTGAGAAGCAGCCCGGCCTGCTGGCAAGAACTCGGGCTTGGGAGTCAGACGACAGAGTCAGGGAGTCCCAGATCCCTTCATTTCACTTCTCCGTGCCTCAGTTTTTCCATCTGTAAAATGGGGATTAAGAATGTGAGCCCCACGTGGGACAACCTGATTACCTCCCATCTACCCCCCAGTGCTTAGAACACTGCTTGGCATATAGTAAGGGCTTAACAAATGCCGTCATTATCATTATGCCTCTTTGTTGTTGTATTGTTCCTTTCCAAGTGCTTAGTACAGTAAGCACACAGTAAGCGCTTAATAAATACGACCGAATGACCTGAATGAATGAATGAACACAATCAGTCAAGTCAATCCACTACGTCCCTGGACTTCACTAGCTGTTTTCCCCGGGTTTGAGCTACAAGCTCTGGATTTGGCATCAAGGACGAGATCTCTCCTGAACCCAGTCGGGTCACAGGAGGACCGTTCCACTAGAAAAAAAAATTCCTCTCCAAAAATAAACTGTGTCCAAAGCAGATCCACCCAGTGAGTTGTTTTAATTGAAAAGGACAAGAGGGCAAGGACATTTTCCCATTATCGGTCTCTCCCCAAGGCATGAGAAAATGCTGGTTTCCTTGAGAAAATACAAAATGTTTTCTTTCCTCCAGTGCCCTGAGCCAAGAAAGCCACCGCTTTTAATGAAGATTGGGAAGCGGCACGGCCTAGTGGAACGAGCTCGGGGCTGGGAGTCAGAAGGGGCTGGGTTCTAATCCCGGCTCCGCCGCTTGTCTGCTGTGTGACCTCGAACAAGTCGCTTCACTTCTCCGTGCCTCATCTGTACAGTGGGAATTTAGACCGTGAGCCCCACGTGGGAGACGGACTGTTCCAACGTATTTAACGTCTACCCCAAGCACAGATCCGACACAGTGTAAGCATAAAAGTAGTATATATTTTTATTACCCTATTAATTTTGTTAATGAGGTGTCCATCCCCTTGATTCTATTTATCGTGATTATGTTGTCTTGTTTTTGTCCGTCCGTCTCCCCCGATTAGACTGTGAGCCCGTCATCCGGCAGGGATTGTCTCTATCTGTTGCTAAATTGTACATTCCAAGTGCTTAGTACAGTGCTCTGCACATAGTGAGCGCCCAATAAATACTACTGAATGAAGTAGTATAGAAAAAAAGAAGACGCTCGCTGTTTCCCCGTTAACATCTGTTAACACACGTGAATGGAGTCCACACCGAAACAGGAGGCCATAGATCTACAGAAGCTGCCGAACGGAAAGATGGGACGATAAAGAGATCAAAGTCCTACAGCTGTGAAATTAATTCTGCTTTGGGGCAGGCCTCAGTTACTCCTTACACCATCTCTTTAATCACAGGGTAGAAGTGTTTTATTCACACCCTGATCAAATCATGGCCCTGATGCATAAAAGACACGAAAGCTTGGCTACGCGGAGCTGTGGGGCCAAGGTGCAGTTAAATTGGAGTGTACGGGACAATCGTATTCACAAATGGAATCATAAGACCATATTAGAAGGATCGTCAAAAGATCATCTGATCCAGTCCCCTGCCTCCAGGCAAGTGAATCTCTGTTCTTGGTCCTCTTCTCTTACTAGGGCTCTTCTGATTCTTTGGGTTGGCAAATATATGAGGCGACTTCTCTTTTGGCCCCCAAACTATTCCTTATAAAGGAGGCTTTGGGGAAGATCATCAGCAGTGGTATTTACTGAGTGCTTACTGTGGGCAGAGCGTGTACTAAGCACTTGAAGGTGTAATCGCTCCTATTGATGGAGGTCTATATACAGATATTTTGGGAGACACACATTCCTAAAGATTTGGAAACCTGGAAAAGGACGCTGGCTTTATCTCTTTCAACAAATACGATTGAATGCATGAAAAAATGGTGGGATTTGGCAGTGGATTGAATATGGCAGTTGAAAAAAATAGCAAAGAGTTGAGGACGACCGTGAGGTTGCGGGTTTCGGGGACGGGGAGGATGGTGGTGTTATCGACTCAGATGGGAAAGTTAGGGAAAGCGGGGGGATTAGGAGGAAAGGCAGGTACCTCTGTTTTAGATCTATTGAGTTTGGGGTGCTGGCGGGACATCCAGGTGGAGATGTCCTGGAGGCAAGAGGAGATGCGAGATTGCCAATCAGGGCTAGAGAGATACATCTGGGATTTGTTTCCGAAGAGATAGTAGGCTTCCTTCAGAGTGCGAGCCCCTGGGGAGACAGAAACTGGGTTTGATCGGATTATCCTAGCTACCCTAACGCTTAGAACAATGCTTGCCACAAAGTGCTTAATAAATCTCACGAGAGAAGCAGCGGGGCTCAGTGGAAAGAGCATGGGCTTGGGAGTCAGAGGTCATGGGTTGGAATCCCGGCTCTGCCAAATGTCAGCTGTGTGACTTTGGGCAAGTCACTTAACTTCTCTGTGCCTCAGTTACCTCATCTGTAAAATGGGGATCAAAACTGTGAGCGCCCAACTGGGACAACCTGATCACCTTGTATCCCCGCAGCACTTAGAACAGTGCTTTGCACGTAGTGGGTGCTTAACAAATGCCATTATTATTATTCTATCATTATTATTGTTATCTGAAGTCATGTGAGTGGATTAACTCCTGAGCCACAAAGTTACGTAAACATTTATCACTGTTGCTAGTCCAGCAATAGAGTGGTAATGGGATTTAGTCATAGCACCTACTGAGACCAACGCACAACGTATTAAATGTTTGGGAAAACACAGAAAACCTCAAGACCTATTTTAGACTGTCAGAGTAGCTCCCCCCCCCCGGGTCTGGGTTTTACGGCCTTTAAAATCAACCAACCACAAGTCGTAAACAGTCTGAATGGATGCCTGTGTTCTTCTGTTATTTCCAGCCCGTTGATGGTGATCCCATTGACCTCATCACCTAGAAGACCCAATTGCACAATCCTGCTCCAATTTAGAAAGTCTGAGAAAATCCCGTTTCTTGCAAGATTTCCGTAGCAGAGGGCCATATGCTCCAACATTGCCTCTGAAACGCCACTCCTACAACTCAAATATTTGCTGAAGGTTAATCTTGCTTCAGCATTGCAAAAGGAACCCTATCTACCTTTCAAGGCAGCTTTTTGTATGAGCAAGCCTTCGGTGACTATCAACCTGTTATTCATGAAATTTAACCCCTCCCTTCACAGCTTAATACCCTGTGAGTATCAAACACGGAAGGTATTTTGAATTTAAATGAAAGACAAGGATGATTAAGTCAACCAGTCGTATTTACTGAGTGCCTGGTTGGGCAGAATACTCTACTGAAAGGTTGGAAGAGGACAAGAGAATTAGGACGCATGATTCCGGGCCTCAAGAAGCTTACGGTCCAGTAGAGAATCAATCAATCATTCATTGAGCACTTACCGTGCGCAGAGCGCTGTACTAAGTGCTTCGGAGAGTGTGATACAACAGAGTTAGCAGATGTGTTCCCTGCCAGAGAATAATAATAATAATAATAATGATAATAATAGGAGCTTACAGTCTAGAGGGAGAGGCAGACATTAAAATAAATTCCAGCTATGCAGATAAGCCCTGAGGGGCTGAGGATGGGGTGAAGGTCAAGGGTTGAAAACTCGTTACGGACAGGGAACATGTCTGCTTATTCTATTGTATTGTTCTCTCCGAAGCACTTAGTAGCGTGCTCTGCACACTGCAAATGCTCAATAAGTACCCCTGATCCATCGATTGATGAAAGGATATTAAGCGCTTAGTACAGTCCTCTGCACACAGTAAGTGCTCAATAAATACGACTGAATGAATGAATAAAGGCAACAGAGAGGGAAGAGGGAGAGGGTCATGCTTTTTTCTTTTAGTGAACTCTCCCAAGTGTTTAGCACAGTGCTCTGCTCACTATCCGTGGTGGCGGGCCATGGATTGACGGATGGATGACTTCAGTCTGTCACCTACTGAAGCACTAGTGGGATAAAAAAGGAGGAGGAACTTCTCCCTTTCGTATCTTTCCCTTCGGAGTGGCATCTCGACTGAACAACGCCAAACTACGGGGAGATTCTCCTGCTACATAATAATAATAATAGTATTAGTTAAGCGCTCACTATGTACCAAACATTGTTCTAAGCGCTGGGTTAAATTCAAGGTTATGAGGTTGTTCCGTGTGGGACTCACAGTCTCAATCCTCATTTTACAGATGAAGTAACTGAGGCACCGAGAAGTGACGGGACTTGCCCAAAGTCACACAGCCGGCAAGTGGCGGAGCCGGGATTAGAACCCACGACCTCTGACTCCCAAGCCCCGGGCTCCTTCCACCGAGCCATGCTGCTTCTACACGATTTCCCTCTGCGAGCGGTGCCAAGGAATTGCAGAGGTAGATCGGACGGGTAGATACTCTCTGATTGTGTAGTAAGGTTCTTTCATCTCCAAGGCTCTACCCTTCTCTAATTAAAACCTGTTTTCCGGGACGGTTCACCCGTAAGGGAAATGTTGTCTCAGGTGCAACTGCAGGCTCATGGCAGGCCCTCCAACGCATGATCGATTCATGTGTCTGGTCATTTCTAAGGGACTGAGGCAGGATGGGCCCGAAATTTAGCCGGGGAGAGAAGTGGCAAAGTCTATTCTTTCCTCTAGACTGCGAGCTCACCGTGGGCAGGGAATGTGTCTGTTTGTTATCGTACTCTACTCTCCCAAACCCTTAGTTTAGTGCTCTGCACACGGTAAGCGCTCGATAAATACGACTGAATGAATTTCAGTAGCTTCTAATTTCCACTGCCTGAAACTGAGTTGATTTGGACCGGTCGCTCCTGGGGTGATCTCAGAGTTCAGGAATTAGACAGCTACGAATGAAAAATAATTTTAATATAGAGAAATGAATAGCACGGGGTCTCCATTTCCGGGAAGATCCGGACTTATTCTTCTAGTTAGAGGATGAGGGCAGGGAACATATATTCTGTTTCTGTTGGGTACTTCTTAGTGCTTAGCCCAGTGCTTTGAGCTCAGGACATGCCCAATAAATATACCACTGATCGACCGAATGGAGAATGGGAGACGATCTTTAAACCAATCCCGTGGAAGGGAGTGTCTCTAAATATTAATTTCACTCTATCTTCCTTCTTAACGAGTCATTTTAACTGCCGACATAAAAACCGGGGATCACAATGACTCCGCTCTAAAGTAAAAGAACTCTGGATTATGTGCTGTGTTCCTCATCGTCACTGAGAAGTGAATCTTGTAACTTTGAATCTTGTAACTTTTCTCTCCTTGCAAATGATTTTGTTTTTAATGAAGTCCTCGCTGAAGCATCTCTTTTTTCCCCCCTAACAGAACGATGGTAAGGCCTCTGCGTGTTTTCTTGGTCCAGCGGAAGGAGGTTGGACTAGTAGTCAGAAGACCCGGGTCTTAATCACATTTTGGCCGCTGTCCCGCTGGGTTATCCTGGCCAAGTCACTTAACTTCTCTGTGCTTCCATTTCCTCATTGGACTCTCCTTCCCGCTTAGATTGCGAGCCCTACTGTACTCTCTCTCCCAAACACCTAGTAACAGTGGGCGTTCGATATAAACTATTGATTAACCAGGACCTTTGTGTATCTATCAACTTCTTTTGGGTACTGAAAATGCATAGCCCCTTCAAAGATAACCAGAATATCCTGAAAGGAAATGAGATTTCAGTCACATTGTATTTTTTGAGCATTTGCTGAATACAGAGCACTATACTAATTTATATCTTGATTACACGGCCCTTCTGGTAGGATTTCATCTTAGCAATGGAGACTTCTGCTTTCTGCAATAGCTCCTTCTTTCCACCTCTGAAGGGCAAAATGTGTGGGAAGATTTATTTCAAAACATTGCCAGGGTAAACGTAAAGACTTCAAAGGGTGACAAAGAATGTATATTTGGAAAGGCACTTTGACTTTCATGGTGGAAAGGCAGCAAAATAACAATGCTGATGCCCAGCTGGGAAAAAGCATTCACTATATGAATATTTTAGAGCCTCTTTCCTCGGCTAGATTATAAGCTTTTTGAGGGCATGGACTCTGTCTATTAATTCTATTCTACCTTACCCTGTGTTGAGTTCAGTGATCTGCATACAGTAGGCACTCCGTAAATACTATTGATTGGTGGATATTTCCTATCAAACTCTGTATTTAAAAATAAAGACTACAGCTTTCCTGTAAATGTTTTAATTAAATAGAACACAGGCATCGTGAATCCTGCAGGTAGATCTCTGATATTTTCTTTTAAAATGTCAACTTTAAACCACTTCAAAAGAGAGCATCATCATTATGATCAGTGGTATTCATTAGGCACCTGATTGCAATGGACTGTATAAAGTGCTTGGAAGAGAATGAGAGAAGCAAGATACACGAATTACTGCCGCACTAGAAGCTTAAAATTACTACTACTAATAATTAATACTAATTATGGTATTTGTTAAGCATTTCCTTTGTGTCAAGCTCTGGGGCAGACACAAGTTACTCAGGCCCGATAGAGTCTCTGTCCCACAGAGGGCTCGCGGTCTAAGAGGGAGACGACAGGTGTTTTATCCCTATTTTGCAGTTGAGGAAACTGAGGCCCAGAGAGGTTAAGTAACTTGTCCAAGGTCACACTGCGGGCAAATAGAGTGGGAATTAGAACCCAGGGCCTCTGACTTCTAGGCCCATGCTCTTTCCACTAGGCAATGTGGCTTCAGTGAGGTACACAGACTAACAAAAATGTTTACAACAGAGAGAGCGGGAGAAAGAATACTAGAAGGGGAAACGGTACACATGTAGTAGATTGAAATAGCTCGATCGATAATTGAGAGTGCAGTCATACGTATACGTAAGTGCTGAGGATAAAACTTAAGAATGACTAGTTTGGGAGGCCTCGGTATCATTTATGTAAACAACATTTTTACTTGGCTTACCCAATTTCAAAGCCTATTTTTGCCTGTGTGTGCCGTACATACGGTACCTCCAGCTAAAGTCATCTAACCACAGTACAGACAGGCATCATTTTGTCATTTTCCAGAAACGCTAAAAACCTCAGGCTGGTTACGGTCCTAGACACGCATTACTTAAAAATGAAATCATCTCTTAAAAGAAACAGAGCTCTCTCAAACGACCAAGGTGGGGGGCGGTGACCCTCGTTTCAGTCTAAAAGGGGCACCTAAGTGACATATGCTTATTTTTGCTCATCTTACCCTTTTTTGGGGCACCGACATCGTTGACCCCACTGATTGAATGAATCCATTTTGCAGTGGCTCCATTACTTGCCGAGCCACATTTTCTGCCCTTTGCGGGGTACAGACAAGCCTAGATCCTCACTGACCAGACCCAGCTCAGTTGCATTCCAGACCAGGAGGCCATCCCCGAACCAAGGGGGGTGGCCCGGTGGATAGAGCACAGACCTAGAAGTCGGAAGGACCTGGCTTCCGACCCCGGCTTCTCCACTTGTCTGCCGCGTGACCCTAGGCGAGTCACTTGACTTCTCCGTACCTCAGCTGTCTCGTCCGTAAAATGGAGTTAAGAGTACGAGCCCCGTGTGGGACGGGGACTGCGTTCAACCTGATCGGCTTGTAGCTACCCAGTGCTTGCCACATACATAGTAAGCGCTCAACAGATACCATCATCATCATCATTCTTAATAACTAGCGCGGCAGCACTGTGGGGTTGGACCGACGGCCCGTTGGGCCCAGAATTCAGGAAGAGGCTGCCATCTCTATTTTCACAGGAACGGGATACAGAGGGAAGAGATGAGAGGGAAGAGAGGGCCTTAACGGTTAGTCCATGGGGTTAACGAGGTAGATGAAAATGAGGCAGGTGGAAATGAGGGAGGAACAGAGAAAAGGTGAACTACAGTTAGTTGAGAGGGATGGGCAGGGAGGAAAAAAAAGTAACGAGGGACTAAAGTACAGGCTAAGATGGTCAAGAGAAAGGGATGGGAAGAGGAAGAAATGAACGGTGAGTGGGAGGGAAGAGAAGGAAGGGAAGGCGAGTGGGAGGGAAGAGGAAGGAGGGGAAGGCGAGTGGGAAGGAAGAGGAAGGAAGGGAAGGCGAGGGAGAAGGAAGAGGAAGGAAGGGAAGGTGAGGGAGAAGGAAGAGGAAGGAAGGGAAGGCGAGTGGGAGGAAGAGGAAGGAAGGGACGGTGAGTGAGAGAGAAGAGGAAGGAAGGGAAGGTGAGTGGGCGGGAAGAGGAAGGAAGGGAAGGTGAGTGGGAGGAAGAGGAAGGAAGGGAAGGTGAGTGGGAGGAAGAGGAAGGAAGGGACGGTGAGTGAGAGAGAAGAGGAAGGAAGGGAAGGTGAGTGGGCGGGAAGAGGAAGGAAGGGAAGGAGAGTGGGAGGGAAGAGGAAAGTAGGGTTGTGAGTGGGTGGGAGGAGGAAGGAAGGGTTGGGGAGTGAGGTGGGAGGAGGAAGGAAGGGAAAGCGAGTGGGAGGGGAAAGGAAAGAAGGGTTGTGAGTGGGCGGGAGGAGGAAGGAGAGGAAGGTGAGTGGGAGGGAAGGAAGAGGAGGTGGAGAAAGTCCTGCGGAGGAAGGGTGGGTGGGCGGGACGGGACGGGCCTGGCCTGGCCGGGGAGCCGCTGCCACTGGCGCCGGGAGTCCGGGCGTCCAGCTCCTCCTCCCCTTCCTCCTCCCCCTCCTCCTCCTCCTCCTCCTCCTCCCCCTCCTCCCCCTCGGCTGAGCTGACAGCTGGGCGGCGGGGCGGCCCCCGGGCCCGCAGCGTGTCGCGGAGCGGCGCTCGGTCCGGCAGGTAAGGGGGCACAGAGCGGTTATCGCGGCTTCGCGGCTCCAAACCAGCCTCCCCTCGACGAGTTGTCACTTTGGGCCCCGCAGTCGGGACAGGGACTCCTCTCTCCCTCCGCTCCCCCTCCTCGACTCTCTTTCCTTTCTCTTTCTCATCTCTCCCCCCTCCCTTCTCCTCTCCCCTCCCCTCATCTCTTTTCCCCCCTTTCTCCTCTTTCCCCCTTCTCCTCTTTTTGCCCTTTCTCTTTCCCCCCTCTCCTCTTTTCCCTCCCTCTCCTCTTTTCCCCCCTCTCCTCCCCCCCTTTCCTCCCCTTTCTCCTCTTTCCTCCCCTTTCTCCTCTTTCCCTTTCTCTTCCCCCCTTTCTCTTTTCCCCCTCTCTTTTTCCCCTTTCTCTTTTCCCACTCTCTCCTCTCTTTTCTCCCTTTCTCCTCTTTTTTCTTACTTCTCTCTCCTCCCCTTCTCCTCTTCCTCCCTTTCTCCTCTTTTCCCCCTTTCTTTTCCCCTTTCTCTTTTCCACCTTTCTCCTCTTTTTTCTTCTCCCTTTCCCCCCTTTCTCCTCTCCCCTTTTGCCTCTCTTCTTCCTGCGTGTTTCCTCCATTCCTTCAATAATAATAATGTTTGTTAAGCCCTTACTACGTGCCGAGCACTCTTTTAAGCCCTGGGGTAGATACGAGGTAATCAGGTTGTCCCACGGGGGGGCTCACATTATTCATCCCCGTTGTACAGATGAGGGGAGCGAGACGCAGAGGAGTGTATGCCCGGGGTCGTCCGGCAGACGTTTGGAGGGGCTGGGGTTTGGAATCCAGGTCTTCTGACTCCCAGGCCACATTGCTTTTTTTTATGTGGAGTTTTCCCCTTCTGTTGTTTGGGTCACGATGGGGCGCTTATCTGCCACCAGCCGAACGCTAGATGCCAGGTAGGGTCCGGCAGACTGACCCGTGCCCGAAGGGTGGTGAGATCACCCCGACCTCGGTTGCAGATCGCCCCATCCACGAAGTCGACGAGAAGCAGCGTGGCCTAGTGGCTAGAGCACGGGCCTGGGGGTCAGAAGGAGCCGGGTTCCAATCCCGGCTCTGCCGCTTGTCTGCCGGGTGACCCCGGACGAGTCGCTTCGCTTCACTGTGCCTCAGTTACCTCATCTGTAAATTGGGGGTTCAGACTGAGAGCCCGACGTGGGACGTGGACTGTGTCCAACCTGTCTGTCCCTACCCCAGTGCTTAGTGTTATTGTTGGTATTTGTTAAGCGCTTACTATGTGCCGAGCACCGTTCTAAGCGCTGGGGTAGACATAGGGGAATCGGGTCGTCCCACGTGGGGCTCACGGTCTTAATCCCCATTTTACAGATGAGGGAACTGAGGCACAGAGAAGTTAAGTGACTCGCCCACGGTCACACGGCCGACGAGCGGCAGAGCTGGGATTCGAACTCATGAGCCCTGACTCCAGTGCCGGGCACCCAGTAAGTGCTTAACAAATGCCATGAAAAAAGTGCTCATGCTCTTTAAGATCCAGCCTCCCCCTTAATTCGGAGCGGGTTTTGTCTTTAGGGTATAAAGGGGAACGGAAAACTGCCATCAGGGTTCAAGCCCAGGTTGCAATTCTCAGATTAGGGAGATCGCCCCAATCGGGGGGAGATCTCCGTGGGATAAGGCTGTTTATCAGCAAACCGTGGGGAGAGGATTTGAAAGAATCGGTGGGAGGCGCCTAGGAGAGAAGAGAAGACCTCCTCACTGGCAGCATGTTTCTCTTTAGTAACTGGGGAAGAGACCCCGACCCGTGTTCAGGCAGCAGACTCTCTCCGGTCTCCGTACCCAGCAGTTGCTCTTGACGCGTCTCTTGCTGTTCATCGTCTCCTGTGTGTTCCTTTCAATCCGCTCGGCCCAGAATTGCCCCTTCGCGATTCCTTTGTGTAGAGAAGACTGGCAAGAAAAGATGAACTTTACCTGTGGGATGCCGATGGTATGTTTTTCTCACGGTATTTGTTAAGCGCTTTTTGTCAAGCACTGAGAGCCGAGGTAGATACAAGGTAATCAGGCCCCTTACGATCTCTGTCCCGCGTGGGGTTCACGGTCTAAGTGGGAGGGAGAAATGCACTGATTGAAGGCAGAGTCAGGGCTGCAACCCAGGAACTCTTGCGTCCAGTTCAGTCCTCTGCTTTCAAGAGGACCCCAACCACATCAAACACCGTGGTGTCCCATGGAGATGCCAAACCCGCGTCGTTCTCTAACGTATACCGTGAGCCTCTTTTTCCGGACGTCTGTCCGGGCCTCCCTTGGCTAGAGCGCTTGTCTGGGGAAGCCCCTGTCCCCCACTACTTGCTCCAGAGCCGTGGCCTTCCCCTTCCAGGTTCCTGCGAACATGGGCACCACCCCCAAAGGGCAGAACTCGGTGGCGGGAGCCAGGTCAGAGAGTGAGGCTGAAAAGAAAAAATCCCAGGCATTAAGGCATCCCGTCCTGCCTCTGCGTGAACGGGAGATGGGCCGGCGGATAAATGAACAAATGGCCACCGGCAGACCCTCGCCTTCCTGAAGATCAGTCTGGTGTCAGACACCCACATTTGCTTTCAGATGTAATGACGCGAGGCCCATTGAGAGCCCTCAAGGGCAGGGACGCCGAGCTCTGCTTTTTTCCTCCTCAGTTTCGCCCCCGAAAGTAAAAACTCAGTAAAAACTGTGGAAGGAACAAATCACTGTGAGAGAGAGAGAGAGATATCATGTTCCCCTCCTCCCTTTTGCCACTTTGTTGTGTTTTTTTTTTTTTTAAAGAGAGTCCTTTAGGGTACCGATTTAGCAGGGTGACTAAAGAGGCTTAAGAGATGTTCAAGCAACTTAGTAAGAGTAATAAAGGTTGAGTGAACTCTACTTAAATCATTAAGTGTCATTTACTGAGGGCGCCCTGGGTTTTGTGCCAGCCACTGAACGAAGGGAAGAGGCAGGCTTTGCCCTCAGGCATCTGATCATCTCCTGGAGCCGACGAAAATCCAGTCTCACGATGGAGACCGGAATGGACCGCTTCCTGCTCCGAGCGCTCTCGCTGCCCCCATCAAATCCGCGCACGGTGGTGCCGTGTTGGGACTTGGTGATGCTTATCCGTGCTTGCCCTTTCTCCGGTTTGATTACCCGTCAGATCGGAAACTCCTTGAGAACAACGCCTTGTGACTGTTGTACCCCTCCCAAGGTCCTAGCACAGTGCCTAGCACCTAGGAGACGCTCAGTAATGAATCAATCGATGGTATTTACTGACTGCTTACTATGTGCAGAGCACTGAACCCGACACTTGGGAGAGTGTAACGCAACCGAATTGGCGGTCGCTTTCCTTGCTCGTCACGAGCTTACAGTCTAGATACCATTGATAGGGGCGGGATAAGATGGAGTAGGCCAGTGTCTTGCCCTAGATACTAATAATAATGGTATTTGTTAAATGCTTACCACGTGCCAAGCACTGTTCTAAGCGCTGGGGTAGATACAAGGTCATGAGGTGCTCCCACGTGGGGCTCAGGGTCTTAATCCCCATTTTACAAGAGAGGGAACTGAGGCACAGAGAAGTGAAATGACTTGCCCAAAGTCACACAGCTAATAAGCGGCGGAGCCAGGAGTAGAACCCACGGCTTCTGACTCCCAAGCCCCTGCTCCTTCTGCTAAGCCATGCCGCTTCTCCACTGATGACACTGAGAATCAGGAGTGGTCTTTGGTGCTAAATGATCACGATAACTGTGGCATTTATTCAGCGCTTCCTATGTGCCCAGCATTGTACTAAGCGCTGGGGTAGAAACAAGATAATCGGGTTCCGTGTGGGACTCGCAGTCTAAGCGAGAGAAAGGAGAAAGCCGATTTTGCGGATGAGGGGACCGAAGCGCGGAGAAGCTAAGTGACTTACCCTAGGTTCCACGGCAAGCAATTGGCAGAGCTGGGATTAGAACCCAGGTCCTCTAATGCCCAGGCCCACGGTCTTTCCACTAGGCCACACTGCTTCCCACTGCTTTAGAATTCACTATTGCTAATGGTGAATGTGCAATATTGAAGGTTAAGCAGAAGCGTGAGGTCAAGGACGTTTGTTGTGTTCTGGGCTCCAGCTTCCTGCTGTTTCTGTAAGAGAGACCAGCTGGTTTGATACTATTATTAGTAGTAATAATAATAGTAATAATAATGATGGTAGTTGTTTTCCGCTTTCTATATGTCAAGCACTGTTCTGAGCGCTGGGTTAGATACTACTGAGGGCAGTCACAGTCCCTGTCCCACATTGAGCTCAGCGTCTAAGTAGGAATCTTGTTAGTATGGAAGACATCTCCTTCTCGTGCTTTTTCAAAGGATTATATACATTTCTGGAGAAGGGAAGGAAGAGCGGTGGTATTTATCGATCATTCGCTTGGTACATTTCACCGTACTGAGCTCTTGAGAAGTATGAAACCAAGAAGTTGCTTGTCCGCAAGGCGTTTATTCTCTAATAGGGGAAGCACTTCAGAATCTTTACAAATAAGGCATTCATTCGTTCATTCAATTGTATTTGCTGAGCGCTTACCGTGTGCAAAGCACTGTACTGAGCGCTTGGGAGAATACAGTATATCAACAGACATATTCCTGTCCACAGTGAGCATTCAAGATGAATAATGGTACAATAAAATAAATGTGTATACCAAAGTACCGAGGAAGGGATGTTTAACAGCCAAGTATCCCCCGAGATGCATCCGCAGTTAAAGGTGTGATCGAAGCTGATGGCAGTTTGAATAGATGTTGGCCCCGTACCAAGGCCAAACGGCGTATTTCAGTCATCAATAGTGTTTTTTGGGCACTTACGGTGTGCAGAGCGGTGAACACAGTACTTGGGAGAAAGTGCGTGATTCCTGCCTACAAGGCGCGGGTGACAGACATAAAGTAATTTACAGTTTGAAGAAAAAAGCCGTGACCCAGAGCATGGAAATCTTTATGCGTAAAAGTGCAGCGAGCGCCCAAATGCTGAGGTGGTGAGAAAGGGCTGGGTTGATCATTTGGAAACCGTCACCTGGGGAGAAGTTTTCAATACCACCGTTTCCTGAAAAATGTGGATAGATGACGGTCTGAGGTAGAGACCTGTACTCCAACAACCAATATCAGCAACAGAACTGATACAGTCGAGCAACCGATTGTATTCATTGAGGGTTTACCGCTGCGGGCAGAGCACTGTTCCCAGAACTTGGGAGAGTATGATACAGAAAAGTAGGTGCAGCTGATCCCGGCCCACGAGGAGTTTACAGACTAGAAGGGGGTGACTTGGTTCTCAGGTGAAAGAATCCAGTCTGGAGAAGTAGGGGGCCAGGTTGCCTGGGAGCAGGAGTGTGTGTTGGTGTACTTTGGGGCGGCGTCATGCGGAGAAAAGTCCGTCCTGTTCCTCTTGGCGCCTCGGTGCCAGGGTCTCTCAGGATTCCTCCGGGAGAGTCGTAGGGTTAGCTCACCTGCTTGCTGGATGACACCATTATCACCTGCCTCTCATAAAAAGAAGGTGGGAGCAGGGAGAGTCAGGCCCCGGGGCGGAGAACAGAACAGACCAGACTCCATCTGTTAGTTTTGGTGCTGATGGGAGAGAGGTGGCCCTGTTCCCAGGGGGGCAGAGCCTGTTTGTTCTGTGGGTGTCACATATATCCGATTTATTCAAAGCACATCTCCTCCCAGAGGCCTTCCCTGGCTAAGCTCTCTTTCCCTTTTCTTCAACTCTCTAGCGCGTCGCCCTGACTGGCTCCATTTATTCATCCCCTCGGCATTTATATACGTCTGTAGATTACATTATTGTCTGTCTCCCCCTCTAGACCATAAGCTCACTGTGGGCTGGGTATGTTTTTGTTATATTGTACTATCCCAAGCGGTTAGTACGGTGCTCTGTAC
The DNA here is from genome assembly GCF_004115215.2 of Ornithorhynchus anatinus. Taxonomy (NCBI): domain Eukaryota; kingdom Metazoa; phylum Chordata; class Mammalia; order Monotremata; family Ornithorhynchidae; genus Ornithorhynchus; species Ornithorhynchus anatinus. The sequence goes on from NC_041747.1 coordinate 27,973,163, forward strand.
GCAGTCAGCACTCAATAGATCCGACTGACTGCTCTTTGTCTGATTCTTTTTCCCCCTTTGCCTAGCTGGGACTTTTTAAGAACTCTAGACTTAGCCCTAACCCTAAACCTCACCATACCTTCAAACTCTCTGTGTTTTGGCTCTTACCCAAGTTGCTCTTGAAGTTCAGCCCGGAGCGTGTAGACTTTCTCTCTCTTAATCTGCTTTTTATTAGGAGAGTTTGTGCGGGAATGCACAGACCTCCCCTAGAATTCTTGGGCTTTATTCAGGCCCCTAGTTCTTCTTTGAAAGATCTTAGTTCTGAATGAATTAGCTTTCACACGCCTAGGGTTTATTTACGAGCAGAAGAGGTGGGGCTTTGAGTTAGGTCTTGATGTTGGATCCCTCTCCGGCCCTTTCATCCAAAATGAACCCGGGGGATGAATGAGCCGCGACTTGGGTGGGGCTTTTGGAAGGGAGATGATGCTGGTGGTGGTGGGGGGGTGGGGGTGCCCACGGGTGGCTTCGCCGGGTCATCCGTATGGGCATGTAAAACTCGAGAGGAGAGAGGCAGGGGGCTGGATGGGTTGGCCGACGTGTCCTGGTTGCTCCTCCCCCGCGGCTCCCCAGGGTCAGTTCTGTCGCCAGCTTCTTCGTGATCGAACGATCTCTGGGACTGGGTGGAGAGCTAGCTGGATTATCTTCATCGCGGTCATTTCTAGGACGCCGTGTCTTGGAAGTCCTCCAGAGCGCGGGACTGGAGGCTGAGGTTTCATCCCGAGTCAGTCGTTTCTGTTGAGCGTGTACTGCGGGCAGAGCGCCGGACTAAGTGCTTGGGAGACGTACCCTGCCCGCGGCGAGTTTACCGTCTAGAGACACTGTGGGCTGGGTTCTGTGAGAGGATGTGGTGCACAGTGATTTGGAAAGGAGGGATGGTAGTGAGTGAAGATTGGGAGGCTAAAGTGAAAACAGCACCTGGCGTGTCAAACAATCGGATCGTTACGGTGAACGTGCCCGGGGCAGCCAGGACCAGAAGGTCTCGCGATGGGTTTTTCATCCTTCCCCCACCTTGCCACCCCCGGCACGTGACGGGAGCCACCTCTTCTCTGAGCACGGAGGATGACGATGTGTCTATAGAAAGGGTAGCCATCGCTATTGCCTTCCTCTGAACAGAACGGGCACGGGCGTGAGAGTCAGGGGACTTGGGTTCTAATCCTGGCCTAGACGCCTGGCTGCTGTAAGACCTTGGGTAAGGCACTTAACTCTTCTCCGCTTCTATTTCCTCAACTCCGAGAGGGGGATTCGACACCTGATCTCCCTCCTGCATAGTACGTAGGGCTGTGGGACAAGGACTGTGTCCAGCCCGAATAACTTGCTTCTTAGAATAGTGCTTGACAGATTGAAAGCGCTTAATAAATACCATTATTATTATTATGAATAATAAGAATAATTGGAATAATAGGATAGGGAGCTTGTTCTGAGCAGATAGCATGGGGAAGGTATTTAGACCTCCATCTCCCCACAGCACCCTGGCCCCAAATTACCCTGTTTCCTGGCTGAGATCGCAGAAATGTTCAAGACCAGCGAGAGAAGTCTGGCAGAGGACAGGGGCACCTACGGAACATTTGCGTTTCCTCATCCCCGCGTGGTGCCACTGGGCCCCGCGGTTTCGTCGATGCCGACGGTGGCACGTCATGGCTGCTGTGGTTAGCTGGGGCCGGGGCCGAGGAATGAGACCCGTCAGCATTTTCACCAGAGATAACCTTCAATTTGGGGGCTGCCGGCCTGCAGTCGTTCCTTCCAGGCCGAGACCTGGCAGAGCGTCTTGCCATCTGGGAGCCATTTGGGTTATCGGAATTTGAGAGGACGAGGGTGAGTTGGAGTGATGAGGGTGAGTTGGAGTCTGAGATGACAGGCCTTGAGGGGGAAAGGAGAACCCAAGTGGGTTTGGCTTGCCCTTGAGGTTCCCGTAGTTTGCTTCTCCGAGACGTGTCGCAGACCGTTTTCGTCCGGGGTTCAGACGGGATCGTGGGGAGGCGCGTCAGAGGTCTTGAAGCCGGGAGGGCCTTGGGTTCCTGGAGACGGTCGTCCGGTGGTTCTTACTGACGTTTCTCCATCCCTCCTTCCTCCCCAGCTTTAGATCCGGAGCCTCTTGTGGGACGGGGACCGAGTGCGAGGCCCTGAGTTCTCCGGAGCTGAGGGTGTCACACGGTGCGGGATTCCACACATGGTAAGTGCTGCATAAATGGGATCCATTCATTCAGGCGTTTCTCTCAGATTTTCCACTCTGGACTCTTGGAATTAACGGCGACAAGAGAAGCAACGTGGCCTGGTGGAAAGAGTGCAGGGCCGGGAGTCAGGAGACCTGAGTTCTAATCCCGGTTTCGCCACTCGTCCGCTCTGTGACATTAAGCTGGTCATTTTACTTTTCTGGGCCTTAGTTTCTTCGTCTGTAAAATGGGGATTAACTACCTATTCTTCCTCCCCATTTCACTGCGAGCCCCATGAGGGACAGGGACCATGCCCGATCCGATTATGTTTACCCCTGCAGTTAGCATGGTGCTTGGCACATATTAAGCGCTTCCCAAATTCTGCAATTATTATTGCTTTCTTGCCTAAGTGTTCCTCAAACAGAAAAAACAAAAACTCTCTACAGGCTCAATATATTGCTTCAGAGATAAAATATGGGATACTAATAGACAAGTCCCAGAGAAGGAGAATGGTCATTTGAAATCTGTGGCCTGGAAACCTGAGTCAGCGACAGTTATTGAGCACCTTCTGTGAGCCTGGCACTAAACTAGGTATGGAGGTGCATAGCTAGAACTAAAAGATGCGGTCGCTCGCTCTTGAGGAACTTCCATTCTAGTGAGAAGGAAGGGTGGTCAGAAATGGACAGATGGCTTGTAGTCTGTTTCAAAATGAATTTCACAACAGCAGCAAGATATAGATAGGTCCTGCTCTCCAGAAGCGAGCGATCACATGAAGTGACAGAGTGCAGAGATGGAAAAAGCGGGGAGTCACGGGGGGAAACAGCCTGAGGGAGCAGGATTTGGGAAAAGGAAGGTCGGGGAAACATGGGGACAGCTGGGAATGGCAGCGGAGGCCGGGTGGAGTGGTAGAGGATGGCCAGGGAGAGGCCTGAAAGCTGGTAATGATGGGAGTGGAGGCCAGTTCGGCGCTCAATAAATACAATTCAGTGAATGAATGACAGTGCGGATTCTTTGAATCCTGGAGCGAATCCTCTAACGGGAGTTGGGTCATGTGCTTTCATCCCGAAGCCAAGCTCATAAATGCTCAGTTAGGAGATGCCCCAGCTTGGATCTCATGTGCATTTTCCAAATCCACAGCTATTTGCCAGGCCCTTTAGAGAGTGGTTTTTTTCCTTCCTTTTTGTCTTTGTTCCCTGGGAGAATTAAACCATTCATAAGAAGTGTCCCTGGAGAAAGTTCATTCTCCTCTATAAAACTGAGCGTGCTGTTGGCAGCAATTTCCAAAGCGGGTGATGATGGATTTTGGTAGTAAATTGAAGGTTTCAAGGAGGAAGCTGGACTTGAAGCTGAAAACCAGGATTTATTTCCAAATGGAGGCAGTGTGGCTTAGTGGAAAGGGCCCGGGGCTGGGAGTCAGGAGACCCGGGTTCTAGTCCCAGCTCTTCTACTGGCCTGCTGGGTGACCGTGGGCAATTCACTTTCCCTCGCCAGGCCTCAGTTTCGTCATCGGTAAAATGGAAATTCGATCGATTAGACTGTGAGCCCGTCATTGGGCGGGGCTTGTCTCTATCTGTCGCCGAATTGTACATTCCAAGCGCTTAGGACAGTGCTCTGCACCTAGTAAGGGCTCAGTAAATACTATTGAATGAATAGTTTGTGAACTCTGTGGGAAAGGAACAGTCTGATCTGAAAACCTGTATCTTTCTCAGTGCTTTGTCGATCAATGGTATTTACTGAGCGCTTACTGTGCGCAGAGCACTGTACTAACCACCTGGTGCGTAACATTTAATGCATAGCACGAAGCAGCATGGCGAGGTGGATAGAGCACGAGCCTGCGAGTCAGAAGGTCATGGGTTCTAATCCTTACTTAGACTAGATTAGACTGTAAGCCCGTCAAACGGCAGGGACTGTCTCTATCTGTTGCCGACTTGTTCATCCCAAGCGCTTAGTACAGTGCTCTGCACATAGTAAGCGCTCAATAAATACTATTGAATGAATGAATGAATGAATAATCCTGCCTCTGTCACTTGTCTGCCGTGTGACCGTAGCCAAGTCACTTTGTTTCTCTGTGCCTCAGTTACCTCATCTGTAAAATGGGGATCAACTGTGAGCCTCACGTGGGACAACCTGATTACCCTGTATCCCCCCCCAGCGCTTTGAACAGTGCTCTGCACATAGTAAGCGCTTAACGAATACCAACATTATTATTATTATTATTATTATTCTCTGGGCCTGAGTTCCATCATCTGTAAGCTGGGGAATGAGACTGGGAGCCCCACGTTGGGGAGGCACTGGCTTCAATCCGATTTCCCTATATCCACCCCCGCACTTAGAACGGTGCCTGGCACATAGTAAGCACTTAAGGGATACTACAGTTATTATTACTATAACTGCCTAATCGAGTCTCTAACGATAATTAAATGGTTTTCAGCGATATGCTCCTAAGGGAACTCTTTTATTAATAAAACGGTTTTTATCCTTTGAGTTATTTCACCTTCCAGTGGGACCTCGGGGGAAGTAAAATCATTTCTGGGGCTGCTTCCGTTCATCTGGCAGGAGTCCCCGGGAGGGCTGGCTTGTATTAAATGCGCAGAGTGGCAAGAACGCCACCCCGGTGTTCTAAAACTGGGATTCTTGAGATCCGCGGTGTTTGCACTTGAAAAAAGCTGGAAAGGGGCCCGAAAATGGAAATTCAATCTGAAAAGGCTGCATCTTGTGGGGAAAACTTCAAACGTCAGCCTCCTCCCTTTTGAGGGGAGAACTTCGGACTGTGTCTTCTCCCCATCAGCTTGCCATTTCTGATTTGTAGCCCGGCAAACGCCTGTGGGCTTGGAGACGGCCCCAGGCAGATATCTCCGGGGAAGCCGGGCATGCCTTATCTAGAGCAAATACTTTCTGTGAACGGTGACAGAGAGGTAAGGAGCAACAGGCCATCCCCTTCCATGAGGCCTCGGTGGCTTTAATGAGGAAGGAGTTGACTTATCCCGAGAATAAACATTTCTCAAAGCTGAGAAAATAGAAGACCTCTTCACGTAGGGCACCGGCTCCCAGCCCTCGGAGCGAATATTGCGCTTTGCACGGCAGGTGCTGTGGGTTCGTGGCACTTGGCTGGAACCGGGTGTGAAGACACTGGTTGAAGGCTGCGGTTGCTCGCTTGCCCACGGCCCCGGGGAGGACATGGCTCACTTCTCTCTGGCTGTCGGGCTTCCTTTTTGGGTTTGAGGGGAGAGGAAACTGAATGGTGCCCGGTTTGCACGCCACGGGCTCGGGCCCTCCACAGAGGAAGGAGTCAGTGCAGGTCGGGAGTTAGCACCTCCTGACTCCCAGTCCCTTTGCTCTAACCACGCTGCTTCTCGTCATGATAATAATTATGGTGTTTGTTAAACACTCACTATGTGCCAGGCACTGTACTAAGCACTAGGGTGGATACAAGCAAATGGGGTCGGACACGGTCCACGTCCCGCGTGGGGCTCACGGTCTTAATCCCCATTTTACTGATGAGGCACAGAGAAGTAAAGTGAGTTGCCCAAGGTCACACAACAGACAAGCGGTGGAGCTGGGATTAGAACCCACCCCCTCTCCCAGCAGCTACCCCCCGTTTCCCAACTAACAGGTGCAGGTTTCCAAGGGTTGCTGCCTACATGTCCTCTGGGGTCAGTGGTGGGGGGGGATCGGGCCTGGCGGGGGTGGAAAGAGTTGAGCGTGAACGTTGGAAGTGACACAGACTTCCAACGTGTGTGCTCCCAGCTAGAAACCTGGGCACTCAGAAGTCCAACAGGACCTGTTTTTCATGGTCGGGGGCTTAGCAGTGGCACCTGCGGGGTAATGAATCCCCAAAAGATGGAGGAGGGGGGTGTATTTCCCTCAATCTCCTTCATCTATCACGAGGCCCAGGGCACCAGCTGATGCTGCTTCGCTCCAGGCTGTGAGTCACCATTAAGGCCAGTCCTCGGTCCCATGTCTCCTGACTCTAAAACCCTACGCTCTCGACCCTCGGCAGATGTAGTGATAGGATTTTTTTTTTTTTTAGATGCGGTGATAATTTCAAGAAAATGCTATTTTCCTTGCCAACTGTTGCTCAATCTCAGGAGAGTGAGATCAAGAGACAGTCTTAACTCCACCGACACTCTTCCGACGGCCCGGGGAGGACGTTAGTGTTCATTAGAGTGCGGGGACCCCAGCTTTACTTCTGTCTTATGTTCCCAAGCCCTTAATACGGTGCTCTGCACATAGTAGACATTCAATAAATACCCCTGGGAAGCAGTGTGGCCTAGTGGATAGAGCCCGAGCCTGGGAGAAAGAAGGACCTGGGCTCTGTCACTTAATAATAGTAATAATTATAGTATTTGTTAAGCGCTTACTATGTGCCAGGCACTGTACTAAGCGCTGGGGTGGATGCAAGCGAATCAGGTTAAACACAGTCCCTGCCCCTGTGGTGCTCACAGTCTCGATCCCCATTTTACAGGTGAGGTAACTGAGGCCCAGAGAAGTTTAGCGATTAGCCCAAGGTCACACAGGATTTCCACTATCAAGTGGGTATGAGTTTTCTCTTCCTCCCCACTTCCGCTTCTCCGCCCCGGCCTCCTGCCCCAAGTCACGCAACTTCCAACCAAGAAAATACTTGTTGTTAATGGTGGATTTAGGGAGAGGTGGGACTCAGACCCAAGGGAGTTAGTAGCACTGTGAACCTCGGTTAGGGAGGGGTAACCATAAAGGGAAATCTCTCTGTTTAATTGATGGAGCCGTTGGGCACGGCTGCCCGGCGAGCACCCCCATTGGTTCAGAATAGGGCTCCCGGGCAGCGATCGACTCGGGGGCTGGGCCAGAGGAGCAGGGCGAGAAAGGGGCGAGGAAGAGTTAGGGGAGCCGAGTGTGCCCGTGGCCCTCCAAGCGTCTTGAGGCGTTGATGAGAATTCCTACCGGGCGGCCTGAAAATGAAAACGTCAGATGTAGAAATGTCTGGTGGAGTATCCATACCAGCGGGAGAGACCAGCTGGAAAAAGAATTATGATATATAAGCTCCCAAGTGCTTAGTACACTATCCTGCACACCAGTAAGCGCTCAGTAAATACGATCGACTGACTCTGTGCCTAGCGATATTCTAAACACTGGGATAGATACAAAATAATCGGGTCGGACATAGATCCTGCCCCGCCCAGAGATCGTGGTCTAAAGGGGAGAGAAGACAGGTTATTGGATCCCCATTTTGCTCACTGCATATGCAATGTATCCGGGTCACCCGCTTGAGCCTAAAGGACTCGCTTTGGGGCGTGGGCGATGGATCGACTGCCGACTTGATCCAAATGCCCAAGGGAACTTCTTGGACATTTGGTTTAGGAACCCTACATCCTCCCCGCGGTGCCCTGGTAGTAGCATATTTAGCCAAGGGTTTATTAGGATAACCATTCTGTCCGGGCTAACGACCTCCATACGCTTCCTTGTGTGGTATTGCCTTTAAAGGGCAGGCTGTCACTGGCCCAAGAAAATGGTCTTGGCCTATTTTTAGACCCCTAGAGTTGGTGGAATGAACAGAATCCATAAGGTCAGTCCGGGGTTTTCCCAACAAACCGGCTGAATCCGGCCGAACGGTGCACTGGCCGCTTACAGTCTGCAGAACACTGTCCTAGGTGCTTGGGAAAGTACAGCACAGTAGTGTGTAGATGTCATCCCACCCCTCCTGGAGCTTACAGTCTACAGGGGGAGGAAGACATGAATATAAATAAAATGCTTTATGGTTGTGTGGGCCGGGCTACCAGGGGAGTGTTAGCCTCCGTATGTCCTGGCCGATTTAGTCGTTGGTGTGTTTGGAGGCAGGGGATCGGACCAGATAACCTCTCACCATCCCTTCCAGCTCTGATTCTAGGGTGGATACAGCAGGCACGCTTAGGAGTTGTTCAATACCATCACTGTTGGAATAATTACTTGACTAGGCCCAAAGGAGAGGAGACCAGGAGGAACAAATGTGTTTTTCTTTTACTAATCAGACATCTTCAAACGGGCTCACTACGATAGCACTGTTGACTGTCACTCTGACTAATTTCAGGTCAGTGTACTGCGCGATGCTCTCTAAGGTTTGGAGCGCTTCCCCAAACCAGGCGTCGTTATAACGGGAAGGACAAACTTGTTTGTTTTTTTTTTAAAAAAAGAATTTAGCTGGGGTCATCTGGGTTTCGTCAGCGTGGCGCGTGTCATCTCGAAAGCCGGGGAGCGTGGGATTGGGGGGTGGGGGAGTTCCGTGGGCCTCCCCTCCACGTCGGTCTCTGTCCCGATCCACAGAAGGCCCTGGGACGGTACAATATAAAAGACACGTTCCCGGCCCACAGTGAGCTTACAGTCTAGAGGGGCTCCTGATTCCCAGTACCATGCTCTTGTTTTTATGGCATGTGTTAAGCGCTTACCGTGTGCCAGGCACTGTATTAAGTGCTGGGAAAGATACAAATGAATCAGGTTGGACCCCGTTCACGTCCCCCATGGGGTTCACAGTCTTACTCTCCGTTTTATAGATGAGGTAACTGAGGCACAGAGAAGTTAAGCGACTTACCCGAGGTCACACAGCAGGCAAGTGGCAGAGCAGGGCTGAGAACCCAGGTCCTTCTGACTCCACTGGTACCTCTAGACCGTAAGCTCCTTGCGGGCAGGGGACCTGAGTCGAACGGCGTGGCTCAGTGGAAAGAGCATGGGCTTGGGAGCCAGAGGTCATGGGTTCGAATCCCAGGTCTGCCACTTGTCAGCTGTTTGGCTGGGAGCAAGTCACTTCACTTCTCTGGGCCTCAGTTCCCTCATCTGTGAAATGGGGATTAAGACTGTGAGCCTCACGTGGGACAAGGTGATCACCCTGTATCTACCCCAGCGCTTAGAACAGTGCTCTGCACATAGTAAGCGCTCAACAAATACCAACATTATTACAGCTGTGACGGGGAAATTCCGGTCACTAACGTAAATCTTTTTAGATTCTATTTCCCTTATCCCTAATCTATTTTAAGATCCGTCTCCCCCTCTAGATTGGATGCTCCTTGTAGGCCGGGATCATGTCTGCCAACTCTGTTGGATTATTCCGGCGCTTAGTTCAGGGCTCTGCACACAGAAAGGGCTCAATAAATATCACTGATGGATCGAAATACAGGCGGTAACTCGTCCCGAAAGCCGTTTGACTGGGAACTTGGCTCCGTCCTGTGAGTTAAGCTCACCGGCCTGTGGATTCGGCCGATACATCGTGGCCTGCTTCAAAGCAGATCCCCGTAGCACAAAATGTTCTGGAATGTCATGGCCCCTTCCGCAGGCTGCTCTGTAACCACCTTCCAGAGTAGAAAGCTGCTGAGCTCCTTTGTGTTTTTATTCATTTTTCCCATCTGTTTTAACCCCTTTATTCTCAGACTGTGAGCTCCTTGGCGCCCAGGAACTGTGACAAATTCCCCTCTGTGTGTTTTTTTCCCCGGTGTATAATACAGGACTTTATGCACGGCGGGTGCTTAATAAATATGATAACCGATACCGGCTGAAAATCCCTCCGGCCTGACTCCCCCAATAATAACGGTGGTATCTTCTAAGCGCTTACTGTGTGCTAAGCAGTGTACCAAGTGCTGGGGTAGATACGGGCACGTCGGACACAGTCCCTGTCCCTGGTGGGGATCACAGTCTAAGTCGGAGGGAGACTCAGCATCACATCCCCATTTTACAGATGAGGCGACTGAGGCTCAGAGAAGTTAAAAACGACTGGTCCAAGGGGACGCAGCGGGCAAGCGGCGGAGCCGGGATTAGAACCCTGGTGCTCTTTACGCTAGGCCTTTCTGCTTCCCAAAAACCCTCCCACACAGGGTTTGCAGCCTAAGTGTCTGACACTTTTGTTTCCTGCCCAACTGGTAGCCACCGACTACCTACACAAAAATCTCGTTTTCCAAGTTAGAGGCCCCTGCAGCGGGAATATATTATTTCTCCCAAGTCCTGAGCATTGATCAGAAGAATGGACGGAGCACATTTCCATCCTCCTCGTTTCTTCCCATCACCCGAGTGGACATTAAACATCTGCAGCCCCCTTTAACGTGGTCTCACCTCTCCCGACTGTGAGCGTTGAGTCAGAGTTCGTTTCGTGACCCAGACTCCGGGGGCCGAGGAGGCGGCAGAACAGGTTTGGCCGACCTCGAAGCGGTCGCCTCCCCTCGCCTGTGATCTTATCGGGCGCTTAATACGGTGCCCGGCGCTCAGCGGGCGCTCCGTAAATACTAGGGTTATCGATCCAAATCCCTCTTCCCGTCTTATGAAACGTCCTAGACGTTTCTCAGAGATCGGTGCCCTCCTGGGGTTGATGTCCCCACAGGCATGGTGAGACCTGGCTATGGGAGTCTGTGTTGAGAGAGGCTCCTCTGCTGGGATGAGACCGTCCCCCGTCCCCTAGGGGACACAACCCCTCTCTCCTCCATCAAGCCAGGGACCGCCACCTCCCTCCCGACCCGCCGATTGTCAGGGTTTGTGGTGTGGGGGCTTTCTGGCCGGCCCGGTTAAACTCCACCGGCATTAGGGTTTCCTGAGCCCCAGCCCCTCACCTAAAACCAGCTGAAAAATCTGTCTGTGCTTCCTTTAAAGCCAGTCCGAGCCGGCGGCCGGGAGGATTTCAGCATGATCGACCTGAGCTTCCTCACTGAAGAAGAGCAAGAGGCCATCTTGAAGGTCCTGCAGCGGGATGCCGACCTGAAGAAATCCGAAGATGAGAGGGTCAGGTAAGATGCCGCCTTCGGCACAGTGTGGGGGCCGTGCGGGGGGAGAGAGAGAGCGAAGGTGCCGGTTGGGAGGAAAAGCCAGGGACGGTGAGTGTGTTCAAGTCTCCCTCTAGACTGTAAGCTCACTGTGGGCAGGGAACATATCTATCAACTCCATTATATTTTTCATTCATTCAATAGTATCTGAGCACTTACTGTGCAGAGCATTGTCCTAAGTGCTTGGGAAAGTACAACACAACAATAAACAGACACATTCCCTGCCCACAGTGAGCTTACAGTCTAGAGGGTGAGCTATTATCCTCTCCCAAGCCCTTAGTACAGTGCTCAGCACACAGTAAGCACTCAATAAATACGAACGATCGATCGAAGTCCGTTCATTGGAGAACATCGGCACGTTCCCTGGCCGTGAGGCTTACAGGTGACTGGGGGAGTTTGGGCTGGTGGTTTTGTCCCTGGGCCTGGTTTGGGGTGATCCTGGGATTAAGAGCGATGAGCGATGGATCTGGAGTGAGCCCAGGTGAACGGGTGGGGATGACTGAAGGTAAGAAATCCGGTCACGTCGGCTTTAAACCCAGAAAGAGGAAGCCCTCCTGACCTGGGGGCTGTCCGGTGGGCAATTCTCCGCCCCGTCATGGTCGCCCCCGGGGCCCAGATCATTTTAGGATTCCACCTCCCCTCTGAATTGAGAAGCAGCGTGGTCTAGTGGAAAGAGCATGGGCCTGGTAGCCGGAGGACCTGGGTTCTAATCCCGGTTCCGCCATGTACCTGTCAGGTGACCTTGGGCGAGTCACAACTTCTCCGTGCTGCCGTTCCCTCATCTGTAAAATGAGGATTAAGACAGTGAGCCCCACATGGGACATGGACTGTGTCCAGCCTGATTAGCTGTCTACTCCAGTGTTTAGTAAAGTGCCTGGCACATAATAAGCGCTTAACAAATACCATAAAAAAAAATGCCCTCGTCTCAGAGATCCCATCTAGCTCTAAAAGTCTCACCCTGCTGTTTTGTGGCTCAGTGTAAATAGGCTGGGGAGGGAAGTGCCCCCAGAAATGCAGTGTCCTAACTCAGCGCTGGCTCTCTGGGTTGGGGGGATATTGGGGTCACCAGCACCAGTCAGTCTGCAGCAGCGGAGCAGACCTCTGTGGCTCCCCCGGCCTGTGGTTTCGTGGGCTTTCATTTCCATCCGCCGCTCAGAGAGGATGGGAGGGCAAGGGGTGGGGTGTGATTCCCCTTGCTCTTTTCTCCTGTCCTTCGCCGAATCGAAGTGGGCGACTTGAGGGTGTTTTGGAAACTCTGATGCGACTTGAGCTGTTTCTGGGCCCCCCCCCCCCCGGCCGTCCTCCACCTTCTGCCACGGTGGCTTCTCCCCACCCCCAGTGTTTATTCAGGTGTGGCGGGGTGGCCCGAGCCCGGGACTCTGGTATTGGGATAAGGATGACACACGTCACCCGGGGCGGGGAGGCCGAGAGCCTTTGCCCTGTGGCTACACAAAAACAAGCCCCACCTTGCACACACATACACACAGATGCTCACATACACACGAAAATAACTGAAGAACATCTTTGGGACGAGGTCCTTTCTTTCTCTAGCGTCGAGAGCCACGAGTAGCGGTACCGTCCTAGTCAAAACCATCACGCTTCTTCCTCAAGTGCCATCGGTGAACCACCGACGAGGTTTACGTCGGCTTTCTGGGCCGGCTCTCTGCCTTACCTTCCTCTTTACCTCTGTGGCGTTTGCTCCGGCCTAAGACTCCTCCCCTCCATCCCCAAACCTCCAGACCACCCCTCTTCTTCACTTCAAACTCCTCCTGAAATCCCACTTCCTCCCGGGAGTCTTCCTCAATTATTAACCACCACCCCAAGCTGTGTCTATCCAACAGGCACGCTTAACTCGAAACTCTTTTAATCCGTGCTCAGCACTGGTGTGTGTTTGTATATTCCGTTCTTTATTCTGATTCGTTCTGTCATTCCCACCTGGCGTATAATTTACTATTCGTCCGATCCTTGTTCTTTCTCCTGCTCCCATTATTCGTTCTTGACGTTTTTGGCTGTTTGAATGTGCACTTGGTTTCTGTGGTATTCTGACCCCAAACTCTTAGTACACAGTGCTCTGCAGTCAGTAGGTGCTCAGTTTATGCCATTTCCTTTTTTTTTTTTTAATTTGGTGGTGGTTGAGAGGGTACTTTTTGGTTCCGGGTCTTTTAAGGCTATACCTTGCAGACTCTAACCACATTGGCATTTTCAGCTCCTCCCTGGGACCCCTTAAAGGGCGCAATGTAAACTGGGGTAAGTTGACATTAAGGGATCTGTTTTTAAACTGTAAATGCCTGAAGGAGAGACAGACCCTAAGACAGGGCTTCTCCCTCTTGCTTTTTTAGAAGACAGAGTTAGTTATGATCACATCGTTTTTCAGCAATAAGGACTCTGATTCAGCAATATGAAAATAGAAGCTTATGGAAATACAACAAAAACCTGAGACTTGTTCCCTGCCCTCAAGATACTTCCCCGCAAGCAGTACGGTAGTAAGTGCTGGGGAGGTGCACCGGGATATTGTTTCAGATCCGTTGCCTGGAAATTTCCTCCTGGAAATAAACCTTCCCGGAGAGTTCGTTCCCTCAGCTCTGGAACGAGGCTGCTGAGGGCTTCGGGAGGTCTTGGTAAAATAATAATAATAATAATGTTGGTATTTATTAAGTGCTTACTATGTGCAGAGCACTGTTCTAAGCGCTGGGGGAGATACAGGGTAATCGGGTCGTCCCACGTGAGGCTCGCAGTTAATCCCCATTTTACAGATGAGGTAACTGAGGCACAGAGAAGTTAAGTGACTTGCCCACAGTCACACAGCCGCCAAGTGGCAGAGCCCAGATTCAAACCCATGACCTCTGACTCCCAAGCCCGGGCTCTTTCCACTGAGCCACGCAGCAGGGGGGCCGGTCTTCGAGAAAGAGGTTAGTTTGGGGCTCGAACACCTTGATCCAAGGTTCCAGCATGGCTACATCCAGCTGTTCAACCAGTGGCCATTCGAGATCAGGCCCAGAGCACGAGAGACCCAAGATGGTCATCTTTTTTTTCCCCATGGTATCGGTTAAGCGCTTACTATGTGCCCGGCACTATACTGAGTGCTGGGGTAGATACGAGATAATCAGGTTGAGCAAAGTCCCTGTCCCACATAGGGCTCACGGTCCTTTTACAGATGAGGCAACTGAGGCCCCGAGCAGTGAAGTAACTTGCCCAAGGTCACACAGCAGACAAGCGGCGGAGCCCGGGATTAGAACCCAGGTCCTTCTGACCCTCGGGTCTGGGCTTTATCTACTAAGCCACACTGATTCTCCTGGGCAGCTTCATTCATGGAAGTGCCCGTGGCTTGTCAGCTCACAGAAGGTGAAAGTCAGGCCTTGTCTCTGGGGTCTTCCAGAGCATTGCTTTCCAGGGTCTCAGGGGCAAAGACCACGGTATGCTCCCACGCAATGGGAGCCCTGAGGGAACAAAATTTTCTCCTCTCCTTATTGCTGTCACCTTAGCTTTCCATCAGGTCGGGACATGGACCTCCGTGCTACCTTCTTGCCCAAACTCTCAACCCCAAAGTGGTCCATTGTATGGCAGGGTGGGGCGAGATCTCTCTCCATCCCGCTTTCCGTCCATCCCCTTTCTCTCCCCCCCCCCCCGATACCCAGCAGCGCTCCCCCGTCGTGTCTCTGCTCTGTTCTGCCGAGCGAAAGCAGGTCTCTCAGCAAACAGTGGGTAATTGTTGAGGGTGTCTTCTTCCTTTTTTTAAAAAAAAAAAAGAGGAGAAAAAAGGATTTCCTACACAAACAGGTGTGTATGAATAGCCATTCGGATCTGAAAATGTCACTGCTGATGGTGCTGCTTCCTGGGCTGGTCTTCATGCTCTCCGGAGGAAGTAGATATCCTCACGTGGGTCTGTAGAGCACCCTGTGGTGAGCGTTGAGCCAGCAGATAGTAATCTGCGGTACCACATCTTGTGCTGAACCTCTTTTGTCTTTCCGGGGGCTCGTGTCTCTAACTGATGCTTACTGTAGCTGCGGAGGCGCTTATGGGGGTGGCCTGATTTCCTTGCCAGGTCTCATCTCGTTTCATCTTGGGTTAGCCCCCCGTGTTCCCCCATCCTACTTTCTCTTCTGCAAAAAGCGATGGCCCTTTCCCTGAAAAGGGAAGTGCCTTCGACCGATCGATCCATCATATTTATTGAGAGCTTACCGCGTACGGAGCACCGTGCTGAACGCCTGGGACGGTACAGTAAAGTAGAGTTGGTGGACACGTTCGCTGCCCACAGTGAGCTTTCAGTCTTTAAATTCTGCGAGCCCCATGAGGGACAGGGGCTGTTTCTGGCCTGATTGCCTCGTATCCATCCCAGTGCTTAGTTCACAGTAAGTGGTCAACAAGCACCGCTGTTATTATTCAGAATAATAATAGCACCCAGCCATTTGATGACTATTCTTCCCTGGTTAGAGCCCTTAATTGGTTCCATGAATAGAGATTGTTAAATGAGAGAGCCCTAATTCATTCATTCGATCGTATTTATTGAGCGCTTGCTAATCAAAATGGAGTCTCCCGCAGAAAATACTGTAAAGTTCACTAATACATTCCCCGATTCCCAAGCCTGGCTGAGACTGAGATGATATTTTGAAAATTAATAATGAAGACACAGTGGATGTAAGATCAAAGAACACACCTGTGTACAACGACCAAGTTATTTTCAAAAGGGGGCTCTTTTGGGTACATTGGAAAAGATGGTAATTTTCAAAGGACCATTTTTCGCTTCCTATTCAACCAAAGGCACCCTGTGCTAAGAGACAAAAGAGCTGTCATTATCTGTGCTAAATAGGTCTGACGTTTTCTAGTGGTAAATCGAAAAGGGCTTTATTCAGTCGGTCCAAGTCAGTTTAAACTATTTCGAAGGTTGAGGAGGAGAGGAAGAGAGAGGCTTAGGCCAAAGTAAATACTGCAGCTTTATCTTGAAGTGAGAGATCTGTGACATTAAAATTAAACAGTGCTATCTGGAAAGAACTCTTAAAAAGCTTTAAACGAGTGTTATATAGAGGGATGACTGCACCGTTGGACGCATTAATCAAAACTATTTGATATGGGCAAATTTCTTGGTTTGGATGTTTTAGCCCTTTATTGCTAAGTGGTTTTTTTTGGTTTTTTTATGGTATTTGCTAAGCACTTACTGTGCGTCAAATACAGTTCTAAGTGCTGGGGTAGGTACAAATTAATTAGGTCAGACACGGTTCCTGTCCTGCGTGGGGTTCACAGTCCAGGTAGAGAAATAACGGGTATCCCCATTTTATAGTTGAGGAGAGTGAGGCACAGAGAAAGGCTTGGGTTCTAATGCCTCTTGTTGGCTGTGTGACCTTGGGCAAGTCACTTAACTTCTCTGTGCCTCAGTTACCACGTCTGGAAGATGGGGATTAAGATTGCGAGGCCCAGGTGGGACAGGGACTATGTTCAACCTGATTAGCCTGAATCAACCCCCTGCTTAGTACAGTGCCTGGCACATAGAAAGCGCTGAACAAATACCAACTTTTTTAAAAAAGAAGTTAAGTCACTTGCCCAAGGTCACACTGCAAGCAAGTGGCAGAGCTGGAATTAGAACCCAGGTCTCTGCTCTCTCCACCTGGCCATGCTGCTTATCCAGGGGGTTCTCGGGGCAGTCAAGGGATCCAGGACAACGGAGTGTCCCGCTGAGCTTCCTTGGGGGCCAGACGAGGTCAGATTTGCAGCCCCGAGCATCCCTCTCTCCCCCCGCACCCAAGAACAGCCACGCCCGCACAAACAACCCCACCCTTCTGCCCCCCAAAGAATTTCAGCCCTTCTGGGCCCCTTTGGCTAAGTCTCAATCCCTCCTTAATTTCCCAATTTGGATGTGGAAATGCAGTGTTTACGTCTGCCGTCGATTGTGACTTTCAGTTTGGGGAAAAACTTGGCTAAGGAGCCCTTCATTTTCTCTCGAGTACAAGTTATGCAATGTCTAGGGAGCTCTGGGGATGTTGTGTGGGGTGGGTTTAGTTTTTAATATTCTTTTATCAAATAGCATAGTTCCTTCTGGTGAACTCATTTCGTTTAGCCTGGGCTCTTGACTAAATAAAGCCCTTTCCCCTACCCAGACATCTGCCTGAGAAAATCAAGGATGACCAACAGCTGAAAAACATGAGCGGGCAGTGGTTCTACGAAGCCAAGTCGAAGCGACACAGAGATAAAATACATGGAGCAGATATCATCAGAGCATCCATCAGGAAGAAGAAATCCCAAACCATCGGTAAGCTTGTTGTTCTGAGGCCTAGATGCATTTTTAGGTTCTTGACGGACAGGGAAGCTCGCAGCCGTTTATCTGCTGGGCGGCCTTGGGGAAGTCGCCTAACTTTTCTGTGCCTCACTTTCCTTATCTGTAAAATGGGGATTCAGTGCCTGTTCTCCCTCCTCCCTAGACCGCGAGCCCCGTGTTGAACAGGAACTGTGTCTGCCCGGGTTATTCTGTTTCTATCCCAGCGCTTAGAGTGCTGGGTATATTATGAGAGCTTAAGACCATGGTGATGACGATATATTACAAAATTATTAACCTATATTAATGTCTGCTTTCCCTTCTAGACTGTAAGCTCAGTATAGGCAGGGGATATTTCTACCAACTCTGTTGTAGATAAGCTCTCAGTTCAGTGTCCTGTACATATAAGCGCTCAGTACGTACCGATCATTGGTCTTGATCTGGATCATTGTGAAAATCTGAATTTAATCTCGTGCTGAGGTATCTGTGGAACCTGCGAGACGCCGCATGGCCTTGAGAAGCACCGTGGCCTAGTGGAAAGATCATGGGCCTGGGAGTCGGAAGGATCTGGGTTCCGATTCCGGCTCCGCCACTCGTCTGCTGTGTGATCTTGGTCAAGTCTCTTCGCTTCTCTCTGCCTCAGTTACCTCACTTTTAAAAAGGGGATTAAGACTGTGAGCCCCATGTGGGAGAGGGACTCTGTCCAACCTGATTAGCTTCCCCAGCACTTAGGACAGTGGCTGGCGTTTAGTAAGTGCTTAACAAATTCCATAAAAAACGTATCGGCGGCTTCCGGGTAGATAGGTTCACGGAGACAGGCCTGTTGGCTGTCCACACTGGAGCCTGAGTTTGGGGTTTCTCGTCCGAGCAGGACCCCGGTGTTCCCGCCAGAGCCGCTGAGGGGATGCTAGCGGCGTCTTCATTCTCCGGGCATCTCACCCTCAGCCGACTAAGCCAGGATCCGATGCCGCGGCTGCGTGATTATCCCGGGGCCTATTTAAGTCTGTTACTTTGATTCCTCCCGAGCTCTTAGTACAGTGCTCTGCACCCAGTAAGCGCTCAATAAATACCACCGATTGGTCATCCTGAGATGCCCGGTCTTATCGGCTCTCAGTCTGCCCTGTTGATGACAGCCTAGAGGCCTGATCATTACACCCTTCTCAAACCTCAGTTTCTCCCTTTTTTTAAGGGTATTTGTTAAGCGCTTACCATGTGTCTAACACACACTTCTAAACTCTGGGGTAGGTGCAAGTTATTTATGTCTGATACAGACCTAATCCCACATGGGGCTTAGAGTCTAAGTAGGAGGGAGGCCAGACATTTAATCCCCATTTTACCGTGGAGGAAACTGAGACCCAGAGCAGTGAAGTAACTTGCCCAAGGTCCCACAGCAAACAGTTGGCAGAACAATGGACGGAGCCGCGTTTGGAACCCAGATCCCCCGGCTCCCGGGCCTGTGCTTTTTCCACTGGGCCGCGCTGCTTCTCCCCTGGGAAATGCTTGGAAAATGCTTTGAACTGCTCAGATGAAAGGACGGGAGAGGGTTAAGGTATCGTCGCCGGTCATTAATGATAGGTTTTCATTGTTGTCATCTTTGATCTTGTTTGATGTTTAACATGTGATGGGTGATAGGGCGGTGCCTGAGGGGGTGGGGAGGGAGGAAATGCTGTCTGCTCCACCCCACCACTCTACAGAGCATCCATGTGGATGAGGCCGGGCTGAATCTCACGCCTTAGTATCCGGTATTCACACGGGCCTAAGCCGGGCTGGATCTCACGCCTCGGTATCTGGTATTCACGGGCCGAACCACTGAACGCTCGAGGTGTAAGGCTGAGCTACAGACCTGTAAGCAATTTTAGGATTATAAACCACTGATCACTCGAGGCGAAAGCCTGAGCTGCAAATCTACAAGCAATTTTAGGATTATAAAACAGCGTCTGTCTCCCCTCAACAAGGGGAGACAAACTGTCAACGGGCTATGGAGAAAGCTCCTAGTCAAATCAGACGACCGTCCCCTCACACACCCACATTAAAAAAAAAACACACACACACACACATACACCCCACCCCTATGGGGACCCTGTGTTAGAGGACTAAATAAACTGATAATGGATTCAGGGGCTGGCTGGGAGGTAATGAAGGAGGTTGAAAACAAAACGGCCCCTCCTGCGAGGCCCAACGGGTGGGAGAAGGAGTTGTGGAATTCTCAGGTTTCTTTGGGAACCATCTGGCCAAGACCAGGTCCAGACGGTGATAAGATAGGGAGTCCCCTCCACGGGTCGTGAGAGGAGGGCGGAAGCGTGGCTCTTCACAATATGGCATAGAGGGGAGCCATGTTTGTCCCCCTCAAAGAGAGTAGAGGCACAGACCCGGGACTCACAGGAAGGAAGTCGGGGTCTCGGTCGAGAGGCGGCCATAGGTAGGGTGGCCAGTCAACCTGTTCTTTGCCCCTGTCGGTTCCACTGGGGAAACGGACACCTTCAGGGTCCGACATCACCAAAAGTTGCAGGAGAGCATCCTACAGAACGGGAGAGGGTGGGTGAGTTTTCGAAAGCAGCGTGGCGATGTCTGTCTCCCCCCTTCTAGACTGTGAGCCCGTTTTGGGTGGGGTTTCTCTCTGTTTGTTGCCGAATTGTACTTTCCAAACGCTTAGTACAGTGTTCTGCACACAGTAAGCGCTCAGTAAATACGACCGAATGAATGAAAAGAGCCTGGGCTCGGGCCTGGGACCTGGCTTCGAATGCCGGCTCTGCCATCGGGTCCCGCCGTCAGATATGGGGTAAGTTACTTACCTCGCTGAGCCTCAGTTTCCTCTTCTGTAAACTGGGACTAAAATACCTGCTCTCCCTCCCTCTTAGACTTGGAGAGACCCATGTGATATAGGACCCGAATCTAATCTCATAATCTTTGATCTATCCCAGCACTCAACACATGCTTGGTATACCTAGTAAGAGCTTAAATGGTATTATTATTATCAGGTGCCATCGAGTCGTTTCCTATTCGTAGCGACTCATTGGATATACTTTCTTCAGAACGTCCTGTCCTCTGCCATAATCTGAGCTTAATAAGCCCCATAATTATGTTTTAATGCCAAAAAAAATCTTTTAGGGAGTCATAAGTGAAATTTGATTGAGCATGTCACCAGAACCCAGCAGATTATATAAATTCAATATGGTGAAAGCAGGTTCTGTTAATTCTGCTGTACTGTACTCTCCCAAGCGCTTAGTACAGTGCTCTGCACATAGTAAGCACTCAATAAATACCACTGATTGATTTCAAAAGTCATATAAAGCACCTCCTCTTTGGCCCTAGACTTGTCTGCTTGCAGTTCAGAGCTTTAGGTTAGTCCCGAGTTTTCATTTTCTTAGGGAATGAAGTCCTACGGAGATGCTTGGTAGGGTTTTGGAGATGGAGCAGGCCAAGGTTTAGACATAAATTAGCTTGGATTTGCCGATTTCACCACAACGGTACAATAATTCTTCCTCCACATAGGTACCAAATTCCCAGGTCGCAGGGAGAAGTAAAGGCTACCACCCTCTTAGCCCAGCCACGAATAACTCCAGTTGGAATAGGGATTTGGGGAAGGATATCGCAGGACACGAATTCCTGACCTGGTTGTCGAGTTTAGGTGCCAAGGCATCTTCAGTGGTGTGTGTCTGTTGAGTGCGTCAGGGATATTTCTGGCTGCAGAAGTCCAGCCTGTCCATTACTTAGAGCTTCCCGGTGCCTTGTGCAAGAATTTTTAAACGCTTGCGTTTGCCCACTGGATGCATCAAAAGAAAAGTGTATATTATGGGCAGGCCGGAGCCAGCAGCTCTGAATTGGCAAGCCCAGGACCTCGATCTCCAGCCCCTTGTGGCGCAGGGACCGTGTTCGAATTCGCCTATTTTTATTCACCCCAACGCTCAGGGCAGCGTCCAGCACGAAGAGTCCAGCATCATTCCCCTAGCTGCTGCTGTTTTAAAAGGCTTCCGGGAGGTGTCTTGGAAGCCAAGTGAGGGAGCGGAGCGAGTAGAACCCAGCTTGGGAGTCAGGGCGACTGACAGATGGCCGTGAAATCTGAGTGACTGTATGGAGAAGTGGTCACCTATAAAAAATAAAAATAGGAATAGAAGAGCTGTTCTCCCTCCCCGCTAGACTGGGAACCCCACATGCACAGGGATTGTGTCCAACCTGATTAACTTGTACCTACTCCGGTGCTTAATACGGCACTTAATAATAATAGTATTTGGCACATAGTAAGTACCTAAACCACACTAGTATTATTTTGGGCCACCAAGGGTGTTTTCCATACTTGTCGCGGAAGGTTTATGCTGCAGGACGACAGTGCCCAGTCTTCGCTGAAATACCGCTCCCCGGGGGATGACCGTTCAACGTGGAAGGGGTCTTCCGTCACGTGCAGTGGATAGGGACAAAACAACTGTCCATTCCCTTCAGTTATTCACCGAGAAATCTGCGAGCGATGATAGAAGCCTTCTGTTCTCCCTGCCCGGGTTGTTTTAGATTGAAGTGCCACAAGTTTCAGGTAAAAATGTGTGAATGATGCAGTACGAGAGGGGAAAAACAAGGAGGCCGGCTCAACTTAACCCTCACTCTTACTTCATCCTGGAGCGTAAAATACATTCGTGATCATATTAATAGCAACACTGCCATGAATTTATTTTTCCTAAACTCTCTTATCGATCATCGGTGGAATCTGAGTGCCTATTGTGTGCCGAGCACTGTAGGGAGCACCTGGAAGAGTACAGTACAACGGAGTTGTTAGGCGCGGTCCCCGCCCACAACGAGCTTAGCGTCTAGATACTCTCATGTCGATCATCCGATTCGAAGGCCAATTTTAGAAGGCCTTATGGGTTGGTAGACATTGAGTATCCGGACATTGAGCTTCGACCATTCTGGTCTGGGGCAGGGGTAGTCTGTCTTACTCCAGATCTCAGGTTTGCGTGTTCAGATTACGTTGTGGCTCTTGGATCTCTCACTCACTGCTCAGACGGTGAGCCCCAAGCGGGACAGGGACTGGGCCTGACCTGATTTTCTTCGAACCTGCCCCAAGGTTTAACCCAGGGCTTGGCACACTGTGGTATTTAAGTGCTTACTAGCGTTTTTATTATTGTTCCTGGTTGGACCCCTCTTCCCACCTGGAATGCCCTCCCCTCTCTCTGTTTCTCCAGATCAGCCCCCACAAAAAAAGTCACCTCCTCCATTCAGTACGCCCTGATTAATCACCGCTTTCCCGTCATTCCGTCCTCTCGGCTATCTCATCTCTCTCGTGTACCGGTCTATTTGTGAATGATCGATTTATTTATCCTCTTGTGTATATTATTTATATCTATTCCCATGTTCTTTTAACTCCTGTTCTCTCATCGGTCGGACTGCTTGTCCCCCTCGTCCCCTTGGTACAGTGTTCTACCCACACGAAGGTCCCTGGTTTTAAGTTCTGTGGGGACATACCTTCATGGGGTCCATTTTTAAAAATGATTACGGTATTTGTTAAGTGCCTGCTGTGTGCCGGACACCAAACTAAGCGCTGGGGTAGGCACAAGCTAATCAGGTTGGACCCAGTCCCTGTCCCGCACGGGGCTCTCTGTCTTAATCCTCATTTTACAGATGAGGTAGCTGAGGCCCAGAGAAGTGACTTGCCCAAGATCGTACAGTAGAAAAGTGGGAGATCTGGGATTTGAACTCAGATCCTCCTGACTCCCAGGCCCACTAGGCCACGCTGCTTCCATGCCTCCTTGCCCTTCCCTGTGGGAGCCTAGTTCCAGAAAAGCATAAGGGAGGTGGGGTGAACTAAATCAATCCATCAATGGTACGGAGATCCCGGTGTGAGCTCACAGCGGCCGACTGGCCGGCGCTCGGTAGGTCACTGAAGCGACAACCTTGCTCACTCTGACGTTTCCTATTTCAGCCGAGCAGAGTCAGCACGGGACGGAGCGGACCAAGAAGAGCTGGGTGAATAACGTCCACAGAGACCTCTCCCTCCCGCCGGAGATCTGTGGTGCCATGGAGGAGCTGGAAAAAGTCGCGGACGCAGCAGCTCACCCCAACCCGAGGTGATGATGATGATGATGATGATGATGATGATGGCGTTTGTTAATGATAATGTTGGTATTTGTTAAGCGCTTACTATGTGCCGAGCACTGTTCTAAGCGCTGGGGTAGATACAGGGTCATCGGGTTGTCCCACGTGGGGCTCACAGTCTTCATCCCCATTTTACAGATGAGGTAACTGAGGCACAGAGAAGTGAAGTGACTTGCCCAAGGTCACACAGCCGACCTTACTATGTGCCAAGCGCTGTTCTAAGCTCACGGGCAGACGGAGCCGTCGTCCAACGGGCGGGAGGAAGTGGCCACAGCTCTCCCGGGGCTCGAGTAAGAGCCCTGGCTCTCAGCAGGCCATCGTAGCTACTTGCGTTCCGTGGGCTGCGTCCCGACTCCGCTCGGGGCAAGAGGGCGGGTGATTGGTGGGAGTAAGAATAACCTCGACGATGATGATCTGGCTAAGCGCCGAGTAGGGGCCAAACCCTGTTCCGAGCGCTGGGCTAGATGCAAGAGAACCAGCTCGGTCCAAGTTTCCACCCACCCGGGACTCCCAGTCTAAAAGGGAGGGGGAGCAGGGAGCCCCGCGATACAGAAGAGGACAGTGAAGCACAGAAAGGTTGAAATGACTTGCTCAAGGTCACCCAGCAGGCCAGTGTGACACCCTGATCATATCCCTCTAGACTGTAAGCTCCTGGTGGGCAGGGAATGTGTCCCAAGTCAATAAGTGGCCTCTAAGCTTCCCTTCCCTCCCGGTATCTCAGTTCCAAAGTAGAGGAAAGGCAGCCAGGAGAGAGCCCATCCCTGGACGAGGATTGCAGCCCAGGTGTCGGGGTTTAGTCCAAGTTTGGTTTCTGAATCTTCGAGCGTCCATAAGCCACCTTTGGGCGTCTGATCCTCCCTCTTTTTTATTTTATTTTATTTTTTTACAGGTAGCTGGGGGAGGATGGGAACGGAAATGAGATGGTGGGTGTGAAGCGCTTTGGTTGAGTGCGTGTGTGATGCTGTGCCATTTCAGGTTCATTATTACTATATTATTCTCCCGCGGCTACAAGCCAAGTCCACCGAGATGGGGGCGGGGGGTGAAGACGAGGAACCGAGACAAAGGAGTTCTTGTTGGTCTGGGACTTTGTGCTTGCTAGAGGCTGAGGGCTGGGTAAATACTTTCTGTTGCTTGTAATTACCCAGAGCTCTAGAGTGGCTTTTGTTGGCCACCCCACCCTCTTTCCTCCACCCCCTTCTTCTCACCTCCTTGAGCCACTTGCGATTGGTCTGGGATTCAGTTTCCTTAGAACTTGGCTAATAAACGCTCTAAACCTGCAGGAACTCAGGGCGCAGAATACGTTTGGAGCCCGGGGCCACTTGGAAGGTGAGGGCTGCCGAGTGACTCCGGAGCAGTGTTTTCTCAGCCGGAAATCGGGGCGCAGAGGGCGAGGGGGCCGCTGGCCCTTTGGCTGCAGGAGATGAGGGTTTGTGTGTCCCGGGGGACAGGGGAGGAGACGTGAGAAGGGGGAAGTGTCTTGGTGTCTCCCCATTACCCTGATCCTCACTGCAGGGCCTCTCCGGGGTTGTTGAGTTTGTTGGGCGAGTTAAAGGTTTTAGGTTTCACCTTGCCCAACCCCATTTTATGACCCCTTTGAGATCCATCTGTCAGCATGAGATCACCTGTGTTTGCCGAGCATCAGCTGATCAGAAAAGGCCTCCCCTTATCCCTCACCAGAGGCGACGCCAGCTGTTTGAAGTGACCACGTCGGCATCTGGGGCTTAACAACAATAATAATAATCGAGGTATTTGTTAAGCACTTGCTATGTGCCAGGCACTTACTAAGCCCTGGGGTAGATACAAGTTAATAAATTTGGACACCGCCCCTATCCCGCATAGAGCTCAGAGTCTTAATCTCCATTTTACAGGCGATTTGACTGAGGCACAGAGATGTGAAGTGACTGGCCCAAGGTCACACTGCAGGCAACACATTAGAACCCAGGCCCTTCTGACTCCCAGGCCTGCGCTCTATCCACTAGGACACGCGGCTTGCTTTCTTCTTCCTTCCTCTTTCCTCCCCACTTCCCTGCCTTTGGTAACATTAAGGACGTGTCGGCTCCCTACGGTTGGGCTTTTGCCAACCTGCAATCTGAGTGTCTTGTAGAGGCAAAGATTTTTAGTCAAGTTGCGGCTCTCCGTTCTCCAGTAAAGGCAAAACGGTGTCGAGAAAGAGAAGCTTGGGGGATCGGGGCCCTTTTTCTTTGAGTCTGCTGCGGCGGAGTATAAAGCCTCGTCTCTCGGCCGGGTTAACGGTTGTTTCTTTCGCAGTCTCACCGGATCGCATCCGATTTCGGGTGGATTAGACGTCCCTGAAGACGGCGCAAGCAAGACAGCTGTGTCGACGGGCAAGGTAGTTACAACTCAGACTTCCTTTCGGAGGCGTGCAGACCTAGCCCTGAAAATGCTTGAGTAGAGCGGTTCAATTAAGAGAGCAGGGTGGATATGGCCTGAGCTAATGTTTAGGGTACTGGAAAGTGTTTAATCTGTTCTTCTTCTACGGAACAGTGTTTCATCTCTTATTCTTTCGGTGAAAAGGCCGAGGTTTGTGTATGCCATTAGTGGGCCTATGCCATTATTTAGTTATTAATCATATTTATTGAACACTGTACTAACCCCTTAGGAGAATAGAGTGTAACAGTATAACAGACACATTCCCTGCCCATAGTGTGCTTAAAGTCTGGGGAGAGATGGACATTAATATAAATAAATTCTGGATATAATAATAATGTTATGTACTAGACACGATACTAAGCGCTGAAGTGAATACAAGCAAATCGAGTTGGACAAAGTTCCTGGGTGGGGCTCACATTCTCAATCCCCGTTTTACAGATAAGGCAACTGAGGCACAGAGAAGTGAAGTGACTTGCCCGAGACAGTAGACAAGTGGCGGAACCCGAATTAGAACCCATAACCTTCTGACTGCCAAGCCCGAGCTCTATCCACTGTGTCATGCTGTGCTGTGGGACTAAGGAAGGGGTGGATATTTGTGAATATTAATGTTAATGTCTATCTCCCCCCATACTGTAAGCTGGCTGGAAGCAGGGAACATGTCTGCCTACTCTGATGTACTGTACTCTCCCAAGTGCTTAATACAGTGCTCTGCACATAGTAAGTGCTCAATACATAACATTGATTGATAGGGTGTCACCCCTAACACTGTACAGCCGTTTCCACCTCGGATATAAATGTAATAAACACTATTTTTCTTTCCCAGCCCAGGAAGAATCCATTTAATAGCTCCAGCGTTCCAGAGAATAATTTATACATCCAAACCAAAAGCGAACAGTCAGGAAGCGGAACAACTGGTTTCCCTCGCACATCAAAAGAGGGTAAATATTTTTTTTTTTGGGGGGGGGGGGTTACATATTTTTATTCGTGCTAAACTCTAGACTACAGGGAAATTGGTGGGCTTCTATTGCAAAATATAACTTCCAGGAGAAAGTCGGGATTTCATCATGATCCATCTGTCTGAGCCATCTGGTCACTATAATCCAGATCTGGAAAATCCCAAAGCTCATGAATTGTCCCGTTCCGTCCATCACTGACTGCCGGATTTGTGATTTAGTGCTGCCTGTCCAGTGCTGCTTTGGCTCCATCAGAGAAAGGAGAGATTAGACCACTTGTCCCCCGCCAAACCCCCGTTAACTCCTTGCCACCCACCCCCAGTCATCCCAGTTGGCTTTGGGGATGGTATTTGTTAAGTGCTTACTACGCACCGTTCTAAGCACTGAGGCAGATAGAGAGTAATCAGGTTGGACACAGTCCCCGTCCCACACTGGGCTCACCATCTTAATCCCCATTTTGCAGATGAGGAAATTGAGGCGCCCAGAAGTGAAGTGACTTACTCAAGGTCACACAGCAGATAAGTGGTGAAGCTGGGATTAGCACCCAGATCCTTGTGACTCCCAGCCCTGGCCGTGCTCCTTCCCCCGCCGAATACTTCCACGCACTTCTTCCCCCAAGCGTTTCCGTCAGCCTGGATTATCCGGGGGAGAAACGGAATGGTCTATGGGGCTACTGGCTAGGAAGTACGACTTTTTGCCCGTCCTGCTTTTCCTAACTCGGCCTGGTTCTCAGAATGGAGCCAGGGAGGTTAGCTGCTTATTTAGTTGCCCCGGAAGAAGGGGAGATGGGTTGAGAACGGGGCAGTAATAAATTTCTTCCTCGAATAAATAAATTTCTTCCTCGAATAAATTCCCCAAGGCACATGGCCCCTTAGGACTTTGTAGCAAAAGCATAGCTGAGTGTTTTATTAATAATATTAATAATAATAAAGAGAGGAAGAAGAACCTCGGTGTTAGGCACTTAGGATGTGCAAGTCCTCTACCCACCGCTTAGAACAGTGCTTTGCACATAGTTAAGCGCTTAACAAATGCCATTATTATTATGATGATGATTTCTAAGCACTGGCATAAATGTAAAGTAATCAGGACAGAGCCGGTCCCTGCCCCACATGAGACTCACAGTCTCAAGGGGAGGGAGAACAGGTATTTGACCCCCGTTTTACAGTTTAGGAAACTAGGGCCCAGAGAAGTTAAGTAACTTGCCCAAGGTCATACGGCAGGCAAGTGGGAGACGTGGGATTAGAACCCAGGTCCTCTGGCTCCCGGGCCCGTCATCTTTCTGCCGGGCCGTGCTGCTTTCCTGCTGATCTGGAGAGAGGTTTTGAAATTTTGTTTCTCTTTCCTGCTGAAGAATTTCCGCTGTTTAATGAAGGTTTTTCCTGGGCTCTAGCCTTCTGCCGCATGCTCTCTCCGCTTTGTCCTTTAAATCAAGATCCTTGACGTTTTTTTTATTGAGTGCACGTTGTCTTCGGTAAATGTCTCCGAGTTTTCCGTCTTCCTTTTGCTGGCTGCGCTGAACGTTTGTCTTTGCCTCTCCCCAATTTTTCTCCCAGCTGTTCCGAACCCTTCCAAGGAATCCTTTTCCTCCCCAAAGCCTCCCTGGCAGTGGCAGATTCCTCCGGACACCGAGGGTAGCCCCCCAGCCCAGCCTCCAATCCCCAAACCCAGAAGAGCGTTCTCCAACGTCCCAGAACAACGCCTGGAGGACGAACCGCCTTTCCCTAAATCCGGACGAAGGGCCGAGCCGGGGAACAGCCGCTTCCCCCCCCGGGGCATCCTGAAGCGCAACTCGAGCACCAGCTCCACCGATTCCGAGGTGACCCGCGGGAATCCCAACTCAGAGTCCAAAGGCAAGAACCCGCCCCCCTCTCTCACCATCCCCGAAGGCATTTTGGAGAGGGACCCTTCGGCAGAAGAGGAGGACTCTTCCCACAGCGTGCTGGAACCGCTGAAGCACGTGCGATTCTCGGCAGTCCAAGAAGAACTTCCTCAGCATCCCGACCTCTGTCACGGGAAGGAAATGGGAGCGGTCGCTTTATTAGAGTCTCTAAAGGCTGAGGCCCAGTCGGAAGACGCTTATGTCGGCTTGGAGGAGGATACTGAGTTCTACAGTCACCGAAAACCATTCCGGACCCCTCGGCCGACTTCCGGGCCAACCGCGACGGACGCTAACTCGCCCGAACGAAACCCGCCGGCTTCGGAGCGGTACGGGATGAACGGGCCCTGCCCGGCCGCTGAGCAGATCTCGGACCGGGTGGCGGGTCCCCGTTTGGAAGGCTTAAGCCCGAGGTTGTCGTCCAGAGAGCTCCCGGCTGACGTTCGGGGGGAGCCCAGAGCCAGGCCCTCCTCCAAATCAAGCCCGGAATTCGAGTCATCCCAAAATCCCGTGGGTAAGAGAGGGGTTGAAATTCCCATTAGCGGATGGGGGAAAAGAGCCAGTGTGTCGATAGACGGTATTTTATTGAGCGCTTACGGTGGGCAGGGCTGTGTACTAAGCTGTTTGACGGGCGCTGCGTGCTTCAGAACAGCTGGCCCGGGTTCAGATGTTCCCCTGTCATGGGGGGACGGTTGCCCCCCTCTCCCATTCCAGTGAGTGCAATATCCCGGAACCGCTGCTGAGCGTAGAGTGTTTTTCCAGCCCCCCCCCATCCTCGCTCCAGAGCTGCTGTGTCCCCCCCCCCAGGTCCCTCTTCACACAGACACCACTTCCAACTCCGGTAGGCGAAGCAGCGCGGCCTCATGGAAAGGCCCGGGAGTCGGAGGACCTGGGTTCTAATCCTGGCTCTGCCACTTCTATGCCGGGCAAGTCACTTCACTTCTCTGTGCCGAAGTTCCCCCATCTGTCACATGGGGATTAAAACTGTGAGGCCCCAAGTGGGGCAGGGACTGCGTCCACCCTGATTAGCTTCTGTCTGCCTCAGCGCTTAGTACAGTGCCTGGCACATAGTAAGCGCTTAAAAAATGCCACTGAAAAAACCAACTCGTTAGCCTCAACTGGAAAATGGGGATTAATACTATGAGTCCCAAGTGGGACGTGGACTGCTTAGCTTGTATCTACCCCGGTGCTTAATACAGTGCCCGGCACATAGTAAGCACTTAACTGATACTAGAAAAAAGGTAGGGCAAGCCTGAGGCCTTTTCCAATTTTCAATTTTACAGCGACCGCCCCCACAGAGTGCCCTGAGGTGCTGGTTCCTGAAGCCAGACGGGCAGCCAGAGGGATTGACCCCCAGGCAGTTTTCTTTGATTCCCTTATCCTTAAAATACCTTTGACCAAACTCTCCTCTGAATTCCCCCATCAGATAATGTCATCAGCCTTGCCCGGTGATTTCCCAATCATCGCCTCCCTGGGACATGCTACCTGGCCCCTAATATTTCCACGGTGGATTTCGAGGGGACCCCAAACTTACCTAAATCTCTCTGAGCCGCTCCAAACCTGGATCTCTGTAAGACTAACGCTACTAGCCATTAATGAGTTGCAGTGATCCAGAAGATTCACGGATTCCCCCTGCAACCAAATAAAGATTCCAGAGCTTCGGGGAATAAGTAATAAAAACACTCCAGGAAAATAATCTAATATTAAGGAATTTGGGCTGGGGCTTTTGAAGTTTAAATTGCTCTCGGCCTTTCCTGGAAACCCAAGTCAGCAAATATTCCCAACTCCCCTTCCCTGCTTAATGTGGTGCTTGGTAGGGATTCAATCTGGCCCTTATCCTTGATGGTTCCATTTTAATAATCCTGATTTTTCTTAGGGATTTTGCCCCTAAAGAAAGAATGATTGAAACCATCCAAACGGTGACTCCCACCTCTCCA
This sequence comes from Ornithorhynchus anatinus, assembly GCF_004115215.2. Taxonomy (NCBI): domain Eukaryota; kingdom Metazoa; phylum Chordata; class Mammalia; order Monotremata; family Ornithorhynchidae; genus Ornithorhynchus; species Ornithorhynchus anatinus. The sequence continues at coordinate 28,003,584 of NC_041747.1, forward strand.
GGATAGAGGGTTTTAATGTGCCCACACATAATCAATCGATCAAATGTATTTATTGAGCACCTACTGTGTGCAGAGCACTGTACTAAATGCTTGGGAGAGTACAATATAACAGAGTTGGTCGACACATTCCCTTCCCCCAGTGAGTTTACAGTCTAGAGAGGGAGATATTAATATAAACAAATTAATGGATATTTACCTAAGTGCTGTGGGACCGAGGGAGGGGTGAATAAAGGGTGCAAAAATCCAAGCACGAGGGAGTGGGGGAAGAGGAAATGAGGACTTAGTCGGGGATGAGGAAGTTACCTGATAAAGGATACGATGGCTCTCCTTTGAGAAAAGCGTTTTATGTTCCAGCCTGGCAGCCGGGTCCCCCCGAGTCCGCTCCTCCTCGGATTCCTGAGTTCCCCCGGGCGGAGCGTCAGCAAGGTAAGCGCGTTCTTAAGAAGGGACGAAATGCTAAGCCGCCCTCCCAGCCTGAGAAATATGCCATTGAGTTCGCCAAGGCCACTGACCATTCCATATCTAAGGTATTAGACTGGTTTAGCAGAAGTTCTCCTTCTGGCGAGACGAGCCCGCCTCCCGACGACCACCAGGGAGGAGAGTACCCGGGACAGCCACCCCCCAAGCCACCGAGAGTTGGCATCTTTGCTGAAGAAAAGCCCAGGCCAGACCCAGGTGACTTCAGTCCGGCACTTTCCACTCCCAGCAGACCAAAGCCCGGGAAAGGAGAGTATCCGTCTCAGCGGTGGGGAGAAGGGCTGCCTTTCGGAAACGGGAAAAGTGGCGACGGAGCCGTCCCCGGACCCTATCTTATTCTTCTGCCCAGAGATGGCGACTCGAAAGGAGGTCGGAAGTCACCACCTCCCAGGAGCTATAATCCAGATCAAGGAAGTAAGCCTGCGAAATCGAGCCGAGAGCCACCGTGGGTTGGTCAGAGTCCAGGATGGTGCGGGGAAGTCTATCCCAGCTCCTTCGACCGTGCCTTCGGTCAGTCACGTGGAACCCGTGTTCCCCAAGGATCGGGGGCCCGAGGCCGCCGGCCTTCTGTGCCGGATGAGGTGACTGGCTGGTATAGGGAAGAACATCTTATCGGGAGAACGCCCAACTCCAGAGTGAGTTTTGGCCCGTCGGAGATCACTGCGTTGAAAGACGAGGCGCAAGTCCGAAGTAAGAGAAAGGAAGCTACTGACCCGCTACAATTTCTCTCGGGGCGAGAGGTTGCTGGGTTCCCAACCGCGGCAGGCGATAGCAAATCTGGGGCGAGAGAACCGACTTCTCTTCCTCGGGGTGGACATGAAGGCCCACTAAGTCCTCGGGAGAAGCCGACCGTCCACCCATCACAGATAGCCGATCTGCGACCTGAGAGCCCCACTCAGGCCACAGAGAAATGCAGTCGAGTAAGTGATCTGAAATCCTTCTGGGAAGGAGAGAAAGCCTCTGTTGCTGCTTCTACTCCACTGGCGGGCAAGGACCCCCAGCCTTTGGGAAGACAATTGTCGGCCCCGCCAGAAGGGAGCAGGCCTAGGACGTCTGCCGGGGGGCCCTGGCCTGAAGACCGAAGCCGATACAGCCTTCCCACTGCTCGCTGGGTGGACCTAGGCCACGGCAGTCAGTTTCCTGACACCTGTAGTGTTGAAAATGAAGGACTAAATCCAGAAATCACAGGCCTATCCAAAGTGTATCCCTCCAGTGGAGCTCCTGAGAAAACGCCTCATCCTGGGAGGAGGACTAGGGAACCTGGAAGACGTTCCGAAGCGGATGGCTTCCGGGCCAGAAGCGGCATCGCTCCCTCGGCCTTGGAAAACGATGCTCCAGAGGACCGGAGCGAAGGGGGTTCCCTTTTGGAAAAAGGCAGGCTGCCTGTTTCCCGGGAAAGTTCCGGCTTGAGCTCTGGACCCTCAGGGGAAAGGACGGATGAGGATTCATTGGAGCGGGCTTCCCATCGGTCGAATTTTGAGAGCTTGAAAGCCTTTTGGGGCCAGGGAGCGAACGCAAACGAGAAAACCCAGGTTACGGCCGACCCCGCTCATCCAAGTAGGGGTTATTTGGGCTCCCGCCCGCAAACCAGAGAGTTCAGTGACATTCGTCTGACAGAGTCTCCCAGAGGACAAAATGGACGGATGCCCCAAGGGGAAATAAAAATGAACTCCAAGTTTGTCCTTCAGCCCCTCTCTGCTGAAAGCGAGTTGGAACCACCCAGGTGTTTCCTTCGGGATTCGACCATAACAGATATGGCTCCAAAGCGAGATGGGGAAAGATCCCAAGCGCCAGGGTTCAAGGAGAAGAGAGAGGTCCCAGAGCAAGAATTTTTGGTGAAAACAGTCATCTCTCCTAAAGAACCCAACCACATCTTTAACGAGGCCTTGAGAGCCCTGCTTTCGGGAATCTCGCTGTCGCCACCCCAAGCAGCTGGTGACGGAGGTAGCCGAGGAAAAGCGTTCGGGCCACGGGAGCAGCGGAGTTCTCCGAGACGTGTGGGGTGCCTGAGAGAGACCGTTCGTAGAGATGTGGAGGAGAAGGAGGCTGTGGAAGAGAGTGTGGAGAGAGCTGTAGCCCCACCCGCTGCCAAGTCTGCAACCTTTAGTGCCGGTTTGGAGAAGTTGTGGAAGGAAGCCTCTGGAATGCCCACCTCCTCCCAGCAGGCCTGGTGGGGAACGACTCACCCGGAGCCGGCTTCTCGGAGGAGGTGGTTTGAAAACTGTATGGAGCCAAGTCGAGACAACCCGGCTGCGGGGGGTGAGAAAGGGCCACCCTCTCACGGGGTAGAAGACACCCTGGGAGAAACAGCTAAGCCTCTGCAAGCTGACCGGGCTGAGTTCCGGGCAAGCGCGGAGAAGCTGCTCGAGGGCATTTCCGTCACTTCCTCCCCCGGTCTCGGGATGAAGACTTTATTCCAGGAAGAGCCCAGGGCTTCCCAGCGGCTAGCGTCTTCCAACCTGCTTGTTTCTGACCCTCTAGAGACGAGGGCGCCTCCTCGAAGGGCAATTTCTGAGGCTGTAGAAGAGACGGTTCTTCCCTCCAGAGCCGAGTTGCGTGATTTCAACGCCAGATTGGGAAGACCCATCGAGGGAGGCCGGGGTGTCTCTGGGAACGAAAGCCATGAACCGGAAGAGACTTCTCGAGAACTGCCACTGAGGACTCATAAAGGGAACGACCCGACTCCTAGTCCCGGTGCCCCTCCGGAGAGAGAGGTCCCTTGGGCGTTACCTGAATTACTTATCAGGGCCCGGCGAAGCAAGGGCTTTCCAGAGGGAGTAAAGGAAACAGTGGAGAAGTCCGTAGCCCCGTCCAAAGTGGAGCATTCCCTCAGGACCGATTTAGAGAAGCTCCTGAAAGAGGCAACTGACTCTCCTCATCCTCCGCCCACGGGGACTGTGCGGCAGGAATTTTTTGACCACGTTGCTGCCCAATCAGAGCAGGGAAGGGAGTCTGGGAAAGTGGAGGTGGAGGGAAAGGTCTTGACACTAGCAGAGAAGGACAGAGGTGTGGAGTTGGTTGGAGGTGAACCTGGGGTGGGTGACAGAAGAGGTCCCTCTGCCCTAGAAGGCAGCAGGCAGGACCCTGGGACCCCTCACCTTGGGACGGCTCCCCCTAAGACGCCGCAGTTTGAGGCGGGAGCTGGTGAAATTCTAAGTGGGACACCGAGCCCGAATTTGAGGGACCGTGAAAATAAGGCCAAAAGAGGAGAGGGAGTTCAAGTTAGGGAAGAGCTACTGGAAGGAAGTGGTCCAGCCAGTGTCCCTGTGAGCTGTGAAAAAAGGGAGAGAGTAAATAAGAGGGAAATGATTCTGACATCTCCGGTTGAAGAAGGAAAAGAAAAGGATGGAGAGGAGGAGGAGGAAGAAGAGGAGAAGGAGGAGGAAGAAGAGGAGGAGGAGGAAGAAGAGGAGAAGGAGGAGGAAGAAGAGGAGGTTGAGGAGGAAGAGGAGAAGGATGAGGGAGAAGTGGAGGAGGGTCAGGAGGAAGAGGGGGAGGAGGAGGAAGGGGAAGAAGAGGAAGCAGCAAGCTGCTCTGACTCAGGTTTTTCAGCTAGCTGCTTGAACTCCACTCCAGAAAACCGGATACGTCCTTCCCGTGAGCATTTTGAGTTTATACAATCCATGTTTTAAGTGGTTTGAATCAATAAGATATCGATTTGTGAAAGGCTGAGTAAGGAGTGATAGGCTAAGATTATATAGTTTCATTTTCCCTCCCCAAAATGGCATTATATTTTAGTGATAGTTATGAAATTTCCCCCGTAATGCCAAACTCGCTAGACTTTTCCCCTAACTTTTGGGATGTGTGGAAGAAAGTTCGATCGTATGGTGCTTTTTTTTTTTTTTTTGGATGAACTTCACTGGTAGCCAGGTGTGGGGGCGAGATTGTTAGACTGTTGTGTCACCCGTGAGAAACCTGATACACCCAGCCCTCCCATAATGTAAGGGCTTGCCAAACCCTTTGTAGGGAAACTCGGTGTAGCACTCCCCGCCCCATCCCAACACCACACACCACCCCCAACACCCCCCTCTCACCCCCAATTTTTCCAATACCACAGCAGACCGGATCACGCCGAAAGAACGTTGCTTCCCGCATCAGTCGGGAGTAGTTGCCGAGCTCTCACGGTATTCAGAGAGCTGTTCTAAGTACTTGGGAGCATCCAGTAAAGTAACGGATGCGGTGTTTTCGGCCAGGAGCTTATAGTTTAAAGACAGGCACGGCCTGAAGACGCTCTGTGAAAGTACTGATCCGGGCTGGGTTTAAACCCTGCAGTTTAGTAGTATTTATTGAGCACCCCCTTGGTGTGGAGCCCTGTACTAAGAGTGTTTTTTGGATGGCATTTTTAAGCCACTCTCTCATTTTGCCTTACGTGAGCCTCATTTTTGTTTTTTCAAAGACAAGTTTTCATTTGGTTCATCAAGAGGGCAGCGTTCACCTGATTTTTCTCGCAACAGGTTCAGAAGAAGAGTCAAATCCCGTTTTGAAGGCTTTGAAAAGGAATGCTGATAGGAAAGTGCCTTCCAAAAGTCTAGAGGACATTTCGTCAGACCCACCAAGTGAGAATCAAGCTTGCCTGCCGCCTGTGCCCCTGACTTGAGCTTGAAAAACCGCTTCCGTGCTATGCCCCGGCCCCTCCGCATGGAGTTTGGTTCCCGAACTCCAGCTCTGGGTTTGGCAGGCCACTTCCCCTAACCGAGCACGCTAGCAGACCCTCCAGCCCCACTTCCTCGAGCAGGCTCGCTCCTCGAGGATCTGCACCAGGTCTCTTTTTCCGGGATTCCGTGGCCAGTTCTTTGGTCGTGGCGCCCTCGGAAACGGGGCCTCTGGTTTCGCTCGCGGCTTCAGCCACGGCGACGGGGATGTTTTCAGGCCACGCAAGACGCGTGGGGCGGTCGCGGGAGCTAGCCGGATTTTGCAGAACGTAGTAAGGGCTCGATCGTTGTCCGCGCAAAGCTCGTTTCTAACCTTCCCCTGCCGTGCTTCCCTGGACTAATCTCTCTTCTACCCACGCATCTCGGTGGCAGGGACTCTATCAGTCAGTCAGTTGTATTTATTGGGCACTTACTATGTGCAGAGCGCTGTACTTGGGAGAGTACAGTATAATACAACAGGGTTGGCAAAAATCTCTAGTGTGGGCCTGTCTTAGCCAGGGCAGATTGGATTTCCCAAAGGGGATATGGGAAGCTGGGTGGTTTGTGGGTTTTGTTTTTTTAATCCTTCTTTATTCAAAAGGAACAGAAAGCACCCAAGTTCATTGGATGCTGCTCGCGCCCTGCTTGGAAATATCCCAGCTTCACTGAGAATCCTTTCTCCTTCCACCAAGCCAGAAGCCCCAAACCTGCCCCTTCTGTCCGACTGAAGCACCGGTAGAATAAGCCAGGGTCAGTGACAAGCTCTGAAGATCTGGTTAGATCCGGTGAGCTACAAGTTGAGGTGAACATGAAGGTCAGGATGGGAGTTTGTTTTTCGTGGTATTTGTTAAGCGCTCACTGTTGTCGAGCGCTCTTCTAAGCCCTGGGGAAGCTCCACGTGGGGCTCAGTCTAAGTAATAATAACAATAATTGTGATATTGGTTAAGCGCTTACTATGTGCCAAGCACTGTTCTGAACACTGGGGTATCAGATTGGATACACGTCCCACGTGGGACTCACAGTCTTAATCCCTGTTTTACAGATGACGTAACTGAGGCCCAGAGAAGTTAAGCGACCCGCCCAAGGTCAAACAGCAGACTCGGGGTAGAACTCCGACTCCCAGGCCCGAGCTCTTTCCACTAGGCCGCACTGCTCCCCTCACTTTACAGTTAAGGAGACTAAGGCATCCAAGTGACCTGCCCGAGGCCACACAGCAGGGAGGTGGCAGAGCCGGGATTTGGAACCTTTCCGCTAGACCAGGCGGCTAAATGCCGTTACATTTAGCTGCCCCTCGGTCCTGGGGCTGTTTGCCTTCTGGAGGCTGGAGAGATGCCGGGATTTTCAGAGTTAAAAAAAAAAAAAAAAAAAGAACCTTCCAGTATTCCCTCACGCAGCATTTAAAATCCCCATACCCACACTCTCGGCGGCTGCCAACCTTCCATTAGCAGCCGGTGCCCGGCTCCATCCCTGCCCTCGGCTGGCTCTCCCCAGCGGCCTCCCGGAGGAGGTGTCTAAGGATGATGCATTCCCATCAATATTTGCTAATAGACCGTGGGCGTAGGGAGGTGTTCATCCCGACCGAGCAGGGCTTTTAATCCCTTGGAGAAGGTAGGCGTCTCTGCACTGGGCTTTCTGCTCCCGGCCGCCGCTGCTGCTGTGCCATCGAGCGCTTGGGACGACCTCTCCGGCTCCGGAGGTCATCGTGCTGCCGGGCACCGATGCGGATTGCGTCGGCCCGGAAACGGGAGCTCCTTGTCTCGCCCTGGCTCAAGCGGGTGGCCCCGGCAGAAAATATCTGGAGGAAGACACCTCTCCCGTTCGGTCTTCTCTTCGGCCGTCACCCGGGGATGCTTCTCCGCCCTTTGTTTCCTAACTCCCGTGGCTTCCCGTGAAAACTCCTGTCGTTTATCTCCGGGCAGCCGGCTCATTAACCGTCTGTAACTTTCTCCTGCACAGATCCAGCCAGAGTAGATATTCCAAAAGAAGAATTAGTTCGTAGTGCCGAAGATGGTAAATATCTCCTCTCCGCCTGCATGTCTTGGGATCGGGGGGGGGGGGGGGGGCGTTCCAGTTTCCAGGGTGGGCCGGCTGTTTGGCAGGTTCGAGGTTCGGATCGGCGCCGGGTCGGAGATCCGGTATTGGGCTGGGGATGCTTCGGATGCGAACGTAGAACTGCTTTGTGTCGCTGATGCCCCCACCGCTGGGCTCGGTGAGGGAATCGGTACGTGACTCGACATGGAAGAGGTTTCTGTTATTACCCTGTTGGCCCTCTTCTTGACCCCGGTGAATTCAGAGATTCTCTTTGGGGACTGAATTCCCAGGTCCGGGCTCTTGCGATCAGGAGATGGATTCGGTCTCTTAGTATCCGGGACCTTCCTATTCATTCCTGTCCCTCGGAAGGTGGTTCAGGGTCAAGTGTCAAGTTAAAAGGAAGGCCGTTTCTCAGTAAGGCTCTCCCGCTTTAGTCTAAAATGAAAGACTGGGAAGCCGGGATCCCACCTATTAGAGGGGAAGCTGCTCTCTCCCGTATCCGGGAATATCAGTGAAACAATCAGTAGTATTTATTAAAATAAATAAGTAAAATAAATTGTGGTATTTGTTAAGCGCTTACTATGTACAAAGCACTGTTCTAAGCGCTGGGGGATACAAGGTGATCAGGTTGTCCCACGCGGAGCTCACAGTTTTCATCCCCATTTGACAGATGAGGTAACTGAGGCCCAGAGAAGTTAAGTGATTTGCCCAAGGTCACACAGTTGACTAGCGGCGGAGCCGGGATTAGAACCCGTGACCTCTGACTCCCAAGCCCACGCTCTTTCCACTGAGCCACGTTGCTTCCCTTACTGAGTGCTTACTACGTGCAGAGCACTGTACTAAGCACATGGGAGGGTAGAGCACAACAGAATTAGCGGACATTTTTCCTGCCCATGACAAGCTTACAGTCTAGACGGGGAATAGAGCACGCTGTCGTTTTGCTCAGGACCGGATGAGGGGAGGTAAAATTCCTTGAGAGCTGGAGAAGTTGACGGACCCCTGATCAATCTTGATTCTTCGATCCTGTGGTAATCATGAATGTCATTTGTTTAGGGAAGCAGCCTGGGTTCTAATCCTGCCTCTGCCACTTGTCTGCCGTGTGATCTTGGGCAAGTCACTTCATTCCTCTGTCCCTCAGTTCCCTCATCGGTAAAATGGGGATCAAACCCTACTCCCTCCTACTTAGACTGCGAGCCCTGAGTGGAACAGGGACTGTGCCTAACCTGAATATCTTGTATCTACCCCAGCCCGGAGTACAGTGCTTTGCACACGGTAAACACTTAGCGAGCATGTGGCGGGCACCGTACTAGGTTCTGGAGTCCGATAGAAGATGATGAGGTTGGACGCCGTCCCTGACCCCTGTGGGGCTCGCGGTCTGAGTGCAGCTCTCGATATCGTGAGTTGATGCCCTTTGGGGGTTAAGACCAGACGATTTTGCTGACCTGAAATCAGGCTTCTTCACTTAAATACAGTCTGGAACTGGGTTCTAATTCTAGCTCTGCCACTCGTCTGCCGTGTGACCTTGGCCGAGTCACTTCACTTCTCTGTGCCTCATCTGTAAAATGGGGATTGAGACTATGACCCCTGAGAAGCAGCGTGGCTCAGTGGAAAGAGCCTGGGCTTCAGTGTCAGAGGTCATGAGTTCGACTCCCGGCTCTGCCACTTGTCAGCTGTGTGACTGTGGGCGAGTCGCTTCACCTCTCTGTGCCTCAGTTCCCTCGTCTGTAAAATGGGGATTAACTGTGAGCCTCACGTGGGACGACCTGATGACCCTGTATCTCCCCCAGCGCTTAGAACAGTGCTCGGCACCTAGTAAGCGCTTAACAAATACCAACGTTATTATTATTATTATTATGAGGGACGGGGACCGTGTCCAACCCGATTATCTCTTAGCGGCCCCAGCGCTTAATACAGTACCTGGCACGTAGTAAGCGCTTTACAAATTCCACTGAGAAAAAGTTATAAAAATAAATCACCTCAAATGTCCAGGGAAGGATCAGTTCTGGAAGGGGGAGAGATGTAAGACGGAATATTCAGAGGTGCCCGGGGAGGCGGTAGAAAAATATCACCTCGACTTTTTCATGGTTTGCTGTCTCATTTTGGTGGGAGTCTTGTTAACAGTTCTCTCAAAATGACACTGTATTCTCACTGTGGCTCTTCTGAGTAGATGCGAAAGCAGATCAACCACAAGATACAAATGAAAACAGGCCAGGAAGTGAGTAGCGGAATCTTTGCAGCGAGCCTAATTGTCCAAAACCCCTTCTTCAGGGCGGAACGATCTGAAGTAACTAACACCCATAATGACGCAGCATGTTTTTGTCACTAAATCCCTGCAGTGTGCACAACTGTTTTATCACAGCTAGGACGGTCTAGGGCATTTCCACACTAGCCATTTAAGGATTCGCTGGCGGGAGGGATATACTAGCCCGCGTTCCCCTGAGGAGGAGGGGGGAGAAAGGAGGGGACGCCGGGGGGGAACCAAACCGCAGTTGACTTTGATCTCCTTCAGCTTTCGCCGAAAACTGTGAAATGATTGATCTCCCTCCCGAGCCGGTAAAGATGCAAAGGAAATGCAGCTCCTCTTTGGAGCGCTCAGTCCTCCCTGCCTCCCCAGAAGGGCTGCTTCTTTCCCCTCCCAAGATGTGAGCCACTAAGGAAAGGATTTCCCCATCGATAGAGCTGCCTGTGAAAGGCTGAGAAGCAGCATGGCCTAGCGGAGAGAGCGCGGGCCTGGGAGTGGGAGGACCTGGGTTCTAATCGCGGCTCTGCCGACTGCTTGCTGGGTGACCATGGGCGAGTCGCTTCACTTCTCTGGGCCTCAGTGCTCCTGTTCTCCCTCCTACTTAGACTGTGAGTCCCATTCGGGACAGGGACTGAAACCAACCCACTTGACCTGTATCCACCCCAGCGTTTAGAAAAGTGTTTGGAACACAGTAAGCGCTTAACAAATACCATAAAATTGAACGATCAAATCTGAAAGGTCAGAGGTGGCCGGAGGGATTCGAAGTTCCGGACTGTTCCTCGGGTCACACTCCGCTCTCTGTAGCTGTGACTCCTTGAGAAACAGCTGGGGATTTTCTTAAAAAAAAAAAAGGCATGCTTTGGCACAGGGCTTGACACTTCCATTCATTCATTCAATAGTATTTATTGAGCGCTTACTATGTGCAGAGCACTGCACTAAGCGTTTGGAATGTACAAATCGGTAACAGATAGAGACAGTCCCTGCCCTTTGACGGGCTTACGGTCTAACCGGGGGAGACGGACAGACAAGAAACACCTAATAAGGGGGTAATAAATACCATTGTCACTATCAGTTCCTAATATATATTGAGTGCTCACTCTGTGCAGAGCACTGTACTGAGTGCTGGGGAGAGGACAGTAAAGTAAGCATGCTCTCTGCCCTCGAAACCTTAAAATCTAGCAGGGCAATGAAATACTTGGATGATTTGGTAGTCCAGCTTGGGAATACTCCCTTGCTCTCCTACCGGCTGTCTGGACCTATTTTCTCTTTTTGAATGAAAGCGGACATTTTAGAAGCTAGAAAAATCAGTCATCAATGGTATTTCCTGAGCACTTACTGTGTGCAGGGCACCGTATTAAGCATCTGGGTAACTACACTAAAATAGAATTGGTAGACATTTTCCCTACTCACAAGGAGCTTACGGTTCACAGTCGATCGTGAGGACCACAGACCCAACGATGGTTTTCAGTCAGTCGTATTTATTGAGCGCTTACTATGTGCAGAGCACTGAACTAAAAAGTTGGGAGAGTACGATATAACAATAAACAGACACATCCCCTGCCCACAGCGAGCTTACAGTCTAGCACTTCTCTGGGCCTCGGTTCCCTCACCTGTAAAATGGGGATTAAGACCGTGAGCCCCACGTGGGACGTGGACTGTGACCGACCTGCTTATCTTGTATCTACCTCAGCACTTGGTTCCGGGCCTGGCGCATAGTAAGCGCTTAACGGATACCGTTAAAAAAAATTCCAATTGAAAATCTCCCGGGTTTGAAATTTGACAGTGTTTTGCCCATCGAAGGCAAGTCCATTGGAAAGCATTTCCCAGTGGAAAATATTCCATCCTCAAATGCCCGTGGCGATCCTGTCCTAGTTGGAGAAAAGCTAGCGGGTTCACTGGAATGGCCTGTCTGCATCTCATTCGGCTCCCTGCTGTAGAACTAAGTCAGGGCTCACGACGACGGCACGCGGCTTCCTTTGCTTTCTTTTGCATGTAGACATCCGTGAACTTGACCCGTTCCAATGCGTTCCTCCCTTTCGGGAATCTAGCACATTCACCTCCCCAGGTGGGCCTCTCCGTCGTCCCACCCAGCTTTGGCTTTGCCCCGTTGTCCCCCGAAAGCGGTCAGGGTTCCTTAAAAAACGGAAATGCTGCTCTTCAGTTTCCACAGGGCCATCAGCCCCTGAGCACCAGTTTTTGCAGCCCGAAAAACTCAAAAGGATGAGCAAGTCTGTGCCTGCATTTCTCCAGGATGAGGCAAGTGTGCGCTTGAAACGTGTACGTGTGTAACGGGCTGGAGTCGGGTGGCTTGTGTTGGTCTGCGTCCCGAGGTGACTGCTGATTCTGCCGTGTTGCACTTTCCCAAGCGTTTACTCTGCACATACTCCCTGAATTTACATCGAGTCCCTCGGTCTCGCTCCAGTCACCCGTGGCTACCAGTTCTAGAAGTCGGCGATGAGGAGGAGTGCTTCATTAAGCGCTCAGTAAATACCACCGATCGATTGACGTCCTGGGAAGATGGAGGGGACCCTAGAGAGCCTCTGTAGTCGTAGGACTAGAATTCATTAAGCACTTACTGGGTGCAGAGCACTGTACTAAGCACTTGGGAGAGTACAAGAGAGTCGGTAGACATGTTCCCTACCCACAAGGAGCGTGCAGTCTGAACTAAGCGCTGGGAAATGATATACAGATGGGAATTAGGCACATTTCCTCTCAGAAGCATCCCTCCTTATCGCCGACTTCTAGAACCGGTGGCCACTGGTGACCGGAGGCTCGTACGAGACCGAGGATCTCGACGGAAATTCAGGGAGTAATAGCAGTCTACTCACTTTAGGATTGCTTTATGGCCATCGCTACAAGAGGCGGTCAGCGAGGATGTCTGCGTTTTGCCACCTAAACGCACGAAGCGATTCTCGGGTCTCTGAGTGGTTTTCCTTTTGCCTACACTTTATTCCGGGGATTTCCTGCAGAGAGGTTCCCTCTAGACTGTAAGCTTCTTATGGACAGAGGTGGTGTCTGCTAATTCTGTTGGTTCGTACTCTCCCAAGCACTGAGTGCTCTGCACCTAGCAAGCACCCCATCGGTACCATTGATGGTGGCACAACCTCATCAAGGAGGCTGCCCCTGAAATCCCGGGGGAAAGTCTGGAAAGTGGCGGCGACACAACGTCACCGGCGGGGGAGGCGTCTGCCGTTGGTGAGAGAGAGGAGGTGGAGGAGGAAGAGGCCACCTCTCCGTCGCTGTGTGATGCCTGTCAGAGCCATTGGTCCCCTCTGGCTGCCCCGGAGGCTTTCGGCTACCGGGCGGAAGCCGATAGTTTGCGACCGTGCCGCCTGAGGTCACCTTGTCGTGGCGTTACCCGAGGTGCCCCATCCCACCCCTCCAGATAGAGCCCCCAGAGCAAGTTTCCTCAGAGATCGCCACCGAACTGTAGGGTCCACAACTGTCTCGGATTTGAAGGTCATGCCAGCTCTCCACCGTTCTCCCGGCTCTCAAAACAGAATGACGCCTATCTGGACAGGGCCCACCTTTTCACACTCTCCCTTTGGAACGGGTGATTAATCGTGGGTGGGGGTCCCCGGCCTGCTATATTTGAGCTGGCCAAAGGGGTCTGGGGCTTTAAAGGCGCTATGTTGGGACACATCCCTTCGAAGTGTTTCCTTTCGGGCTTCTGTGCTGTCCCGTCGGTCCTCCCGCAAGGCCCCTGGGAGATCTCGGGATCTTACCCATGTGCGGATTGGGCATTAGGTCCTCCCTCGCCAGATTCGACGCCATTGTTTGGGTTGGCGACACTCCTCCATGGGATCCTCGAGAGAGAGAAACGCATTGACTCGGCTCTGCTTCTTTTCCCTCCATGGGTTTCGATTTGCCGTGGCACAGCCCGGGGCTGAAGGGAAGGCAGCTGACTCGATTTGGGGCACATCGAAAGCCAGAATTTTATCATGCCAGAAGGGCTCACCCTTAGGATTGAACTGGGTTTCAGGGACGATCATACCGTGGTGGGGCCTGACGCTACCCCTTTCCCTCATCCCTCAACGGGAAGAATCGATCAGTCCATCAATCAGTGGTATTTATTGAGTGCTTACTAAGTGCAGAGCACGAGCAGCTTGGGCGAGTTCCACGCAACAGAAGTAGCAGAAACGTTCCCTGCCCGTAACGAGCTTATAGTCTAATGGGGAGAGGCAGACACCGTTAGGAATAAATAAGCCATTTTTAATGTATAATTTAGAGATATGTACAGAAGTGCTGTGGATTGGGGGGGTGGGGTGAATATCAAGTATCACAGATCCAAGGTGAGAAATGACAAGGGCCCGGGATATCACATAATCCTCACACAGGGGAGTTTTTCCTTTTCTCCCTTTGGTTCTTGAGTCTGTTCTTTTCCCTTGACTGGCCCTTAAGATTGGCGTTCATGGAGTAGTGACTGGCAGGGCGCTGAGTGCTTTGGCATGAAATAACTATTTCGCGAAGGTGTTTTATCACGTATTTAATTCCGTGGCGCTCCTCCCGACCTCAAATGGCTGGAGGAATCAATCAGTTGACAGTATTTACCGAGCACCAACTCTGAACAGAGCAACCCATCGGTGGTATTTATCGAGCACCATTTAGTGTGCAGAGCACTGTTTTAAGCGCTTGGGAGCCGTGATCCCTGCCCTCAAGGAACCTCTAATCTAGTGGACTGTACTAAGCACTTGGGAGAGTACAACCGAATCAGTAAGCGTGATCCGTGCCCTCAAGGAATTTACCGTATAGTCTGGGAAACAGACCCTAAATCAATTACAGCTAGAAGCAGCGTGGACTGGTGGGTAAAGCCCGGCCCCGGGCGTCAGAAAGACCTGGGTTCTAATCCCAGCTCCTCCACTTGTCTGCTGGGTGACCTTGGTCAAGTCACTTCACGTCTCTGGACCTCAGTTCCCTTATCTGTAAAACGGGGACTAGGACCGTGAGCCCCAGGCGGGATGGGGACTGTGACCAACCTGATTAGTTTGCATCTACCCCAGTGCAGAGTACAGTGCCTGGCACACGGTAAGCGCTTAACGAATCCCATTTTTAAAAAAAGGAAATAGAGTACAAAGCAGTTACGTAACTACTGCGCCAAGGATGGGAGGGAATGATATTAGGATAAAGCATAACATGGTTGGCCCAAATCTTTAAAGGGCTTGTTTTAACAATTTGCAAGGTGTAGAGGGAAGCAAGCTTGGTGACTTAAGCCCTTATTTCCTGACCTCTCTCCATCCTTGGCATCTCCCGCCAGACAGCTGAACCACCTAAAAGCCCCGAGGAAGAGTTCTGAAATCATCAGTGTCCACGCAACCTTATGTGAAGGGCTGATCGCCATTTTTAAAACGGTGTCTTTGTAAAGTCCTTGTGCAGTTTTCAGCACGGTTTACCTCTTCAGGTGTAAAAGATGGAGGCCAGCTGTAAGTGCGTGGGGAAATGAGGTTTTATGAGTTTCAAAACTACTGCAATCCTGTGTGTGCCGCCTTCCAACCTACACGTTCAGTTTTATGGGATCGTCCTGGAGTCCACCTCCACCTTCATTGGCATTTCGTCACCCGGAAGAGCTTAGTGTCACCTGTGGATTTGGGGATTTCACCAGGATTCCCCTTTGCGGATCATCTGTGAAGATGACAAACAAATGGGGTGCTAGCCCAGATCGATGGGGGACCACACTGGCTATGCACGTATCCCTTCTGAAAGTGGCCCGTCTCCTATGTTCTGGCCAGATTTCAATCCACGACTGACCGTTCCCTCCTTCCCATGAAGCTTAAAAAGGCTTTGGAGGGAAACCCTTTTTTTTAATGGTATCTCTTGAGCGCTTCCTCTCTTCCAGGCCCTGTACTAAGTGCTGGGGTAGATACAAGCTCATTAGGATGGATACAGTCCATGTGCCTCGTGGGGCTCACAGTCAATCCCCATTTCACAGATGAGGTAACCGAGGCCCCGGGAAGTGAAGCGACTTGCCCGAAGTCACACAGCAGACGAGGTGAGGAGCTGGAATTCGAACCCAGCTCCTTCTGATTCCCAGACCCAAGCTAGATTCACTAGGTCACAGTGCTTCTCTTTAAAGGCCTGTGGAAAATTTAAATATATTACCCCCACTTGTTCCTCCAAACCAACATGCTTACTAAGGCTTTCAGAGGATTCCAGAAAATAAGCGATTTTTCCTAACGAGAGCCATGTTAATTAGAGTTGGGATTTTTTTCCCCACAACATGTCATATTTCTCCAAGTGCTCACTGATGGTAAATTTGATTATTGATTCTACTCACTACCGGGAATAGAGCTGAGACTCACTGGTCTGTAATTTCTGAGACCACTTCTAAAGGCTTTTTTTTTTTTTTTTTTTACAGATAGGAGTGATAACAATCCACCAGTTTTCTGGAACAGAGGCTATTAGTAATGATAGGTTACACACTCTCATCGGGAATGATGGAGGTTATAGAGAGGCAGTGTGGCTTGGTAGAAAGAGCGTGGGCCCGGAGAGTCAGAGGACCCAGGTTCCAATCCTGGCTCCACCCCTTGCTCACTGTGTGACCTTGGGTGAGTCACTAAACTCTGTGGGCCTCATTTTCCTCATTTGTAAAATGGGGATTCAACACCTGTTCTCCCTCCTACTCTGCCTGAGAGCCCCAAGCGGAAGGGGGACCGTGTCCACCTTGACTATCTCGTATCTACCCCAGTGATTAGAAGCAGCGTGGCTCAGGGGAAAGAGCACGGCTCGGGAGTCAGAGGTCATGAGTTCTAATCCCGGCTCCGCCCCTTGTCAGCTGTGTGACTTTGGGCAAGTCACTTAACTTCTCTGGGCCTCAGTGACCTCATCGATAAAATGGGGATTAAGACTGTGAGCCCCACCTGGGACAACCCGATTACCTTGTAGCCCCTCTCCCAGCGCTTAGAACAGTGCTTGGCACATAGTAAGCGCTTAACAAATGCCATTATTATTACTTTGCCCAGAGTAACCGCTTAACATACACCACTGTGATGATGATGATAATCTGGTTCCAGTGCTCTGTCGACCCCTAGTCTGCCTAAAACGTCCTGTGGGGTCACTACAGATGGGTCCGGTTTCTTTGATCCATCTGCGCTCACAAAAAAAATAAAAGCTAAAGAACGGCTTCAGCCGCTTTGCTTTCTTTCTCCTGTGCAATCACCAAGTGACCCCCTTGCGTTCCCAAGTCAGCTTCCGGATTTCGCTGTTTGAGGAATTTATGTTGTTAGCTTTGGCATCCCTTACAAGGTGCTCTTCAAACTCCTTTTTCTGACCTGCCCATTAATTTCCCGTTGGCCCCAGGCCGACCGCTCCTCATGCACTTCCTGTTTCCCCTCCTCCAGGGAGGCTTTCCATTTTTGCAACGGCTGACTTTTCCTCTCGCTGTCACCGGTCCTAATTCCCTCTGGAGAATGCGGTCCCGTGATACGACCAAAACGTCAATAAGCCATTTATAGATTTGCTATCATAGGCACGTCGACAGTGACTCTTCTGTATTCTCCCAAGCTCTTACTTCAGTGCTGTGCACACAGAATTAATACTATTGATTATCGATGACTAAAAATACCGGAGTACCTGACCCAGGCTCTGTACACAAGTATATTTCCCTTAATATTGGATATACAAGCTCAGTAGCAGGTCGGGAATGCAGAAGAGCCAAAGGGAAAAAATATAGAAACCGGTCAGTGTGGTGGTTATTTTCCAAACTGATTGAAGTAGTAATAGTAGATGGGAATTTCCAGGTTACGATAAGTCTGACGGATCTCGATGGAAATTGGTTAGGTTCATTCTAAAAGTAGGAAAATTAAGTGTTTTTGTTGAAGCAGCGCGTCTCAGTGGAAAGAGCCCGGGCTCGGGGGTCAGAGGTCATGGGTTCTAATCCCGCCTCCACCTTGTCAGCTGTGTGACCTTGGGCAAGTCACTTCACTTCTCTGCGCCTCAGTTCCCTCCTCCGTAAAACGGGGATGAAGACGGTGAGCCCCACGTGGGACAACCTGTTGACCGCGTAGCTACCGCAGCGCTTAGAACGGTGCTGGGCACGTAGTAGCGCTTACCAAATGCCGACGTTACTATCATTGTTATTGTGTGTTTTTCTAATTCGACCGCGTTCTTCTAACCTCCTCTTATTTCTGGTCTACTAGCACATATTTAAAACGGGAGCCGTCGAGTAACGCGTGATCAGCCCGGCCGCTCGTGAAATGCCCCAGAGTAAAGGACTGCCGAACTCTACCGTCTTTACCAATCCGTCTTCTAACTGGACCCAACGCGGCCTGCCTCTAAATAACATCTGCCTTGTGTGATGTCTTGTAGAGTGATGACAGAGACACAGACACGGCCTCAGAAAGCAGTTCCCGGCTTGGCAGGCACCAGAAGAGCCCAAGCTCTTTAACCAATCTTAGCAGCTCTTCTGGCATGACATCCCTGTCTTCTGTATGTAAACGAAGGCTTGGTTTTCATACTGCTCTGCCTGTGCTAATCTCCTCCGTGCCTTTTTCTGCCCTCTGTAAACCCGGGTCACCTAACTCTCCCTTTCCTTAAACTCCCACGCGCGAGCTTTCTCTCCGAGATGGATGGTTGGCTGCAAAGAGACTAATCGTCACTCGTTTTAACGTGACGGCGGAAGCTCCGTTCGGGATAACTTGAGTCGGACGTGGCTGTGGGAGGCGGTGTGGCCCGGTGGACCTGGGGGTCTAATCTAATCCCGCCTCCGGCCCCGGCCTGCCGCGGGTCTCTGAACGAGCCCTTTCATCCCCCTGGGTCTCAGTTTCCTCATCTGTTAAAATGAGACTGTTGTGAGGGTGAAATGAGGTCCCGGGCGAGAAGGCGGTTTGGGAAAATTACAACGGCGTTCCTGTCTGAAGGAGTAGCGATATCGTAGAAGGAATCTACATTTCAGAGGGGCTACATGTTCCATCTGACCTGAACATGCTCAGAGTGTGATGAGCGTCCTGTTGGCCGAACTGGTTGGCCTTGACCTCCTGCCTGGATGAATCGAATTAGCCTGCCCTCCTGGGCGATTTCCAGTCCCATTACGTTATTGATGCTTTTGGCCTCGTCGTCCCGTTGGCAATTCTCATCACTTCCTGAAACCTCCTCTTTAATCCGATCCTCACAAAGCAAGGGCTCAGCAAGAGTCTTGTGCCAAAGCGACTGACCTTTTGGGCCCCTCTGGAATTTGAACTAAGAATGGATTCCTGCAACTGGGGTGGCTGGTGGCATCCGATGTTAACCCCTTTCTCTGACCTTTATTTAAACGGGCCCCCCTGAAAAGAGGCCTATTTAAAATCCCAGAGGATAGGCCATCCTACCTAAATAGCATTTGGCTTCTCCCTTAGGTTTTCCAAATGCTTTTGAAGCCCCCGCTTAGTGGTTCTCCTTGCGGCGTTGACTGGGTTAAGATTCGGTGGCTAAAAATGCCCTTTACTTATTGCAAAGTGTAAGTCGCTAACTCCTCTGCGGCCTCTGAATTCTGGGCAGGTGGACTGTCCCGGGGCAAAGGCGCGTTTCTTATTTCTCTGCCTCTTCTCTTGGAGCCAGCGCTGATTCGCCCAAACCGTTTTGTCTTGGCGATGTCCTCAGGTGAGTGGGAGTGTGATGAGCATCTACAGTGGAGATTTTGGCAACGTGGAAGTGAAAGGGACGATCCAGTTTGCCATCGACTACGTGGAGTCGCTGAAGGAGTTCCACATTTTAATCGCTCAGTGTAAGGACTTGGCGGCTGCTGATGTGAAGAAGCAACGGTCAGACCCGTAAGTGTATCTGGAAGGGAGCCGTTGTTCATTCCTTCTCAACCTGCTCTTCCAGCGGGGAGCATCCACGATAGGTTGTTTGAATAGAGAAATATGCGTTCCCCTTTCCGTCGGACGTTCCCAACAAGTGGGTCTGTCCTCACTAGAATGGTCGCCCCGATCCCGGCTGTTCTCGTTCGCTTTCCCAGCTTACCCGACCCCATCTGGGCTGGAGCGTGTTCAGTTCAGATCCCAGAGCATCCTAGGACATGTAGTTCAGATGAGCCGCACTGCTTGGAATAATAATAATTCAATAATTCAGTGGTATTTATGGAGCGCTTACTGTGTTCAAAATACTATGCTAAGTGCTAGGGAGAGTACAGTACAGCTGAGCTGGGAGCCATCTATTCCCTGCCCACAGCAAGTTTACAGTCTAGAGGGAGATAAGTGTGGTATTTAAGCACTTTCTGTGTGCCAAACACTGAGGTAAGCACCATGGGAGATAGAAGATAGGTCAGACACGGTCTCCGTCCCATATCTGGGACACCAACATTTCCTCCCCACCTCCCACCTCTCCTCTGTCCTGCTCTCTCGACCCCGGAGAGGGAAAGAGAAGGCCCGAGTTCAGTCGTTTCACATGTCAAAGGAGACTCATAGTCCCTTTCAGGATCTGTTTGTATCTTTCCTTTTTCCCCAGCTGGCCCCAGCACTCGGTCAGCTCCTTTTTTTGCTTTGTTTTTTTGTACGTAAGCCCTATGTGCCAGGCATTGTACTGTGTGCTCGGATAGATACCAGCTAATCCGGTTGGACATGGTCCGTGTCCCACATGGGGCTCATAGTCTTAATCGCCATTTTATAGGTGAGGTAACTGAGGCACAGAGAAGAGAAGTCGCTTGCCCAGGGTCACCCAGCAGAAAAGTGGAAAGTGGCGGAGCTGGGATTAGAACCCAGGTCCTTCTGACTCCCAGGCGCATGATCTTTCCACTAGGCCGTGCTGCTTCTTTATTTTCCTTTTTTTAAAACCGGGGTTTTAGGCAAGGCTGAGCTGAGCTCATTATTCTACCGAGGAAGTCTAGTCGAGACTGCAATTTTTACCCTCTGCATAAAATAAGGGTGTGTTTTATTTTGTTAGTAGAAAGAATCATTGGAAAGGTTTCAGCAAGCTCCCAGATCCAATAGCAAGAGAGATTAAGTTGACCTTGAATCAATAGCAGGTTAGGTCGGAAGAAAAGGATTATTCCTAAGGATCAAAAAGTATCAATAATACATTCTTAGAGGATTTAGAGTGGCTGTTTTATTATTCCCGATCAATTTAATGATTTTTTTAAAAAAATTAAAGGTAAGCACAGTCAGAAAAGTGGTAACTATGTCTTTCGTCAATGTGAAAAGGGTTTTGTATTTTAGCTCTTCACAATCATCTGAGGGGAGTAGAGGAAGCACTGTTGTTCCCCAGTATTTCTCTGACTGACTTGCCCGTCCCATTTCAGGTACGTGAAGACCTACCTATTACCAAACAAGGGCAAGATGGCTAAAAAGAAGACCCTCGTGGCCAAGAAAACATTGAATCCCGTGTTTAACGAGATACTGCGGGTAGCTATGAACGGCACCACCGAGAAATCATTAGTAACCCTAGGGAAATTAACTACTGGGGGTGATGCTCCTTTTTTTTCCATGATTATTTTTTCTTTTTTTGTTCAAGGCTCTGTAGAGATGTCAGATTTTCAGGAAGATCATTTTTTGCCTTTCAGGGATGTTGCAGTGACTTGGGCCGGGTTCCAATCAGTGGTATTTATTGAGTGCTTTACTCTGTGCAGAACACTGTACTAAAGTCCTGGCAACAGAATTAGCAGATTCCAGACCCGAAGGATCACTTCTCTATGTGATCGTCTTCTCCTTCTTTAACATTCGTTAAATATTCTGAAGGATGTTGAGACATTTTACAGGAACACCAAAGCCGTCTCTGCAAGATTCCTTCAGCGAGTCCTGGGTATGCCAAGGCAGGCGCCAAAGACCATTTTCTCCGCTGCGTCCCGTCTTGTTTTCGTCTTCAGCTACCGTATTATTTTACCTAGACTGACTAGGTGACTTTTAAAGATGACGCTTGAAAGAGCTGCTAGAGCATGTTAACTCACTTTGGCCACGGCTACCCGGGGCTCTCGTATTTGATCGGTAACCCCGAGTATTGGAAGAACTATCCCTCACCATCCCCTGCATTTAATATCTGATCTCCAAGACCTCGAAAAGGGGAAGGAGAGGAAAAGGCGCGGAGGAAAAATCAGTCAGTAGACCTTTGTGTTCCCAGACCACTTTAAAGCATTTAAAGGGTGAGTGTCTTTTAAATGACCCAAGTCAAGAGGGGTCATCACACTTCCCATTCTGCTTAGGAACCTCAGACAAAAGGCTGCCTTTTCTGGGGAAGTTTGTCCCCTGGAGTAGGTTGGGTTTGTACTTAAATGGGGAACTAGGACTCACCCTCACCCATAAAGTACAGGCGGCTAAGGCGGTGCAAATGTGTTCTGTCTTTCAGACTACCCCACTTTTCAGTCGGTCGTATTTATTGAGCACTTTCCGTGTGCGGAGCACTGCAGTAAAGGCTTGGGAGAGTACAATAGAATAATAAGCAGACACATCCCCTGCCCAAAATGAACTTGAGAAGTGATTTGATCTGTGAAAGAAAAAACAGAGATGTGCCTTCTAAGAGAGCAGGGAGCGGGTCAGCTCCACAAAGGAATAAGATGGTGGTATAATATCTGTGAGATTTGAAATGGGTTGGCCCACCTCTTCGGTCACTGTGAAATTGCTTGTTGGAGTCAGTCATCAAGTCATATTTACTGAACGCTTACTTTTTGCGGGGCACTGTACTAAGCGCTTGGGAAAGCACAGTATAAAGAGTTGGTAGACGTGTTCCCTGCCCGCAGCGAGCGTACAGTCCCCTCGATTTTCCTCTTTCTCCCCTCAATTCTCCTGTTTCTCACTGGATCCTGTGCAGTACAAGGTCGACAAGCAGGTTTTGAACACCCAGAAGCTGAACGTCTCCGTCTGGCATCGGGATACTTTTAAGCACAACAAGTTCCTGGGGGAAGTGGAGCTGGATATGGAAACGTGGGACTGGGGAAACAAGCAGAATAAGCAACTGACGTGGTACCCCCTGAAGAACAGGGTAGGTTTGGGTTCTGGGAGGTGAAGTGAGGGAAGGGGAGACATCTCTCAAAACTGGGGTAGAAAAGTAGCAGTGTTATCATTATTATTATAGTATCCGTTAAGCGCTTACTATGTGCCAAGCACTGGGGTAGGTACAAGGCAATCAGGTTGGTCACAGTTCCTCTCCCCCATGGGGCTAAAAGTCTAACACCCATTTTACAGATGAGGTAACTGGGGCACAGCGAAGGGAAGCGACCTGCCCAGGGTCACGCAGCAGACGAGTAGTGGAGCCGGGATTAGAACCCACAACCTCTGACTCCCAAGCCCGGGCCCTTGCCTCTAGGCCCTGCTGCTTCCCCTCTCCCTCTGCGCCATCTCTCTGAATGGTCTTCCCGCACCCTCGTACTTTCTATGACTATCGGCCGGTGGTATTTCGTGAGCGCCTACTCTCTAGTATGCGCTTGGGCGAGTACAGTTCAGTTGGCAGAGACGACTCCCGCCCGAAAGGAGTTTCCAATCTGTTGGCTGCTATTTAGGGTGGTGAGTTCAGGAGGCATCGATGTGATATCGCCTCTAGGACTGAAGTTACTGGTGATGGTTGTGGAAGTAACGGCCGACAGAGAGAGCGTTCGGGTGGCGGAATGGAGCCGTCTACTCGAATAATAACCATGGCGTCTGTTAAGCGCTTACTCTGTGCCCAGCACCGTTCTAAGCGCCGGATAGTCGTCGTAGCATTTATTGAGCACCCGCTGAGTTCAGGGCACTTCTTGGCTCCGGGGGGTCGTCGGCTCTCGGGTTGGGGGTTCCCTCTTACGTGCGGGAGTGAATTTGGAGTCCAGTGCCCACATAACCCAGGATGGTGTTGGTCTGCTGGGTGACTCTGGGCAGGTCACTTCACTCCTCTGGGCCTCTTGTCTCATCTGTTAAATAGGACTGAGACCGTGAACCCCACGTGGGACGGGGACTGGGTCCAACCCGATTTGTCTGTATCCACCCCAACGCTTAGAACGGGGCCCGGCACGTAGTCCTTGCTTAACAAATTCCCCCAGTTACTGTCACTGTCGTCGGGAGAGTAGCCGAGTCCGGGGCCAAGTTCCCGAGCTCCCACAAGGAGGGATTCAGTGGCGAACGAGAACGGTGACAAATGGGTCTTTCTCCATTTCCAGACTCCAGGGTCTGGCCACGAGATGGAGAGCCAAGGAGAGATGAAACTGGCTCTCCAGTATGTCCCCCAGCCAACGTCCGGTAAGGGACTCTTCTCCCGCGCGTCTCGGGGGCGGGAAGGTCGGGTGGACTCGCCAATCTTCCGTGACAGACATCTTCCGCTATTGGCCGGAATTGAACGGGATGTGCGGAGGCTTCCCTTGACGCCGTTATCGTTCTGTGAACGGATGGCCTCCGGAGCTGCGATTTAGAAGACCTGCAGTCTAAGCCACGGTTTACTCTTTGCCCTTCCGGACTTCACGGTGTCTAGTTGAAAGAAGGAATCAGTAATCCCTCATTCCCCGGGGAGGTCGGGAAGGTAGTCGAGGTGACGCATTTGAAGCAACCATCGGAAAAAAGGGTAGGAGGTCGTCGCTGAATCCCGTGGCCGAATGCATCCTGACTGCCTTCGGTGGTTCTTGGCAGCTAGAACGGGAATGAGTTCAATCGATCGTATTTTTTGCGTGCTTCCCGAGTGCAGAGCATTGTACTAAGTGCTTGGGAGAGTACAGCGGACTTGGCAGACGTGTTCCCTGCCCACAATGAGCTTACAGTCTAAAGAAACAAATCAGAAACAAACGCCAAATTTAAAAATATCGCTCCGGGTTTTGATTATTTTTTAAATAGTTTTCATCAGAGGACTTTCATTTAGGAAATGGAAACTCATGGGGTGTGTGTGTGTGTTTGTGCTTATGTGTGCAGTTTCAAGAAGGCCATTTGAGTATTCCATGTTTCCTTTTGCCGGTTTTTTATATGCCCGGGAACCCAGATTCCACCCGGTGCAGTTAAGGGAATGACCCATTCCCCGTTTAGACTGTGAGCCCGTCATTGAGCAGGGATTGCCTCTATCTGTTGCCGAATTGTACATTCCAGGCGCTTAGTACAGTGCTCTGCACAGAGTAAGCGCTCAATAAATACTATTGAATGAATGAATGACCATCTATCGGACCCTTATTTTCTTGTACCTCTTCTATCGCTCTTAAGGCTCCCCCTGTCACGCAGCTGAAGATGCTGACTTCATTCAGTTCATTCAGATGAATTCACTGAGCGCCCACTCTGTGCGGGACACTGTACTAAGTACTTGGGAGAGTACAAGGTAGCGATAAACCTCTTTGTCCCGTTGGTCTGTCCTAGGTAAAAAGCTCCCGACCGGCGAAGTGCACATCTGGGTGAAGGAATGCATCGACCTACCACTTCTAAGGGGCCACCAGCTGAATTCATTTGTTAAATGGTAACCCGCTGGCGGGATCGAGGAGGAAATGGGTGGGCTCTGAGCCCCTGGAGAATAGTTGGACGTTCATTTTGCTCGGTCGGTGATGGTGAACCTCACGGTTTGTAGGAACCTCCCTGAATCGTAGCCACATGAGTGAGACACCCTCCCCTCACCCCCCCCGCCAAGGCCAGCCGGGCCTTAGGACTCCAGGAGTCGGGGGGCGGGGGGGTGGGCACGGTTCTGGGTACGGAATGTGAAAGTGTGGATCTAGGAGATCAGTCAGGCATTATTGAGCACTTTCTGTGCGCAGAGCACTGTACTAAGTGCTAGGGAGAGTACAAGGCAACAGAGTCGGTCGATACATTCCCCGCCCGCGAGAAGTGGATAGTCTAAAGGTTCGAGAGGAGATCTGGTTTCTAGTCCAGGCTTGGTGACCTTGAGCAAGACCCGTAACCTCTCTGTGTTTCAGTTTCAGTGAAATATGGAAGAAGTGGGATGGTCCGGTCCCGCTTCTCCCTTCTTCACTGGGATGTTGGGCGGATAAGGCGTCACGGTCGTATTTATCGAGCACTCACTGTGTGCAGAGCACCGTACTAGGCGCTTGGGAGAGGACAGTACAACTCTAAACAGACACATTCCCTGTCCTCTCCTATCCTCGCTCTGGCTACTTTTCCCCAGGTCCCGTGGCTAAGCTCCGTTCTCGCAGATGCGGCCGCGGTGAGGATGGGGAGGGGACAGATCCTGGCGCCCGTTTGAATGCCCCTCTCACAACCCCGCCTCTCTCTCTCCAGCACCATCCTTCCAGACACGAGCAGGAAGAGTCGCCAGAAGACGAGGACGGTCCCCAAAACGGCCCATCCGGTCTTCAACCACACGATGGTGTACGACGGCTTCAGGGAGGAGGACCTCAAGGAGGCCTGCGTGGAGCTCACGGTCTGGGACCACTTCACGTTGACCAGTCAGTTCCTGGGCGGGCTGCGGCTCGGCTTCGGCACGGGTAGGGCGACCTCGTTCTCGGTCTCTTCCGAGTCACCTCTCCCCCGACCCGCCCTCGGCCCCGAGGTCTGACCGTTTCCCTTATCCTGCAGGAAATAGTGATCCGACTATCCTGAAATAATAATAATAATCGCCGCGTTGGTTAAATGCTCGCTAAGCGCCCGGCTCTAGGGAAATCGGATCGGACGCGGGTCCCTGTCGGACGAAGGGCTCCAATCCCCATTTTACAGATGAGGGAACCGAGGCACAGAGAAGCGAAGTCAGTAGCCCGAGGACACCCAGCTGACGGGTGGCGGAGCAGGGATTAGAACCCAGGTCCTTCGGAGTCCTAGGTCCGTGCTCAATCCACTAGGCTACTCTGCTTCTCCACGCTGTAAGCTTCTTGAGGGTGGGGATCATATCTCATGTCTCCGTTGTGCTCTCCCAAATCACTCGGCAGAACGGCCTGCACCCAGAAGGCCCTCAGTGAATGTGGAGTGGTTGATCGACACGGGAAGCAGTGCGGTCTAGTGGATAGAGCGGGGCCCCGGGAGTCAGAAGGACCTGGATTCTAATCCCGGCTCCGCCGCTTGACCGCTGCGCCACCTTGGACGCCTCACTTCGCTTCTCTGCGCCTCGGCTACCTCGTCTGCGAAACAGGGAGTAGTAATACAGTGAGCCCCACGTGGGACGTGTCCATCCCTATTAGCTTGTACCTATCCCGGCGCTTAGTACAGTGCTCGGCACATAGTAAGCAGTTACAAAATGCCATAAGGAAAAAGAAAACCCATCTGAAACACCCTAAGGGTTCAACACACCCCTCGATTGTTATTATTCTGTCATGAGAATGAGTCTCGTGATTCTGGTTTTCCAGGGAAAAGCTACGGTACCGAGGTGGATTGGATGGATTCCACCCCAGAGGAGGAGTCCCTGTGGGAGAGGATGGTGAACCACCCCAACACTTGGATAGAAGGAACGTTACCCCTCAGGATGTTGCTGGTAGCCAAGATGGCCAAATAAAGGTGCCCCCCACCCCCACCCCGGGTTGTGTCCGCTGGGGAGGACCTGGTGGAATCTTTGACCGTCCGCTCGCTAGCCCGTGTCGAGACCGTGTCGTTTCTACATCTGTTACCGGCACCGAAGCGGGGAGGCCGAACGATAACCGGGCGGAAACGTTGCGTTGGTGCGGCTCTGGACGCTCGGGTCAAGGCCCGTGCAAGTGGCGGGGTGAGAAAATAGGATGGAAAATGAATTAAAACTGCGCATCACCCGGAGAAAAGGGAAAGGTGCGTTGGGAGCAGGTTAGGAATCCTAAACTGATGCTGCTGCTTCAGGAAGAAAGCCGCCAAACTATAACTTCCCAAAGCCCCCCCCGGGGTCGGTCACCCGGGGTCTGAAAGCGTCTCGCTCTCTTTCCCTCCTTCGCCGTCCCGTCCGTGACACAAACCTTAATGCTGAATTCTCCTCGTGGAGTTGCTTCTGTGGTCTCCGATGCTTAGAAGTTGTCGTCGGGGGGCTGGGGCTCTGGGTCCACCCTCACCCCGGCCGCCCCGTCAGAGGGTCTGGGAAAGAGCGATCCTCTGGCCTTCTGGATTAGAATTGTAAATCTGAATTTTGGATGAATCCACTGGCTAGGGGTGGATTCGTTTCATCGGCCACCAGCCGGCCTCGCGGCGGGTAGGATTTTTAAATATACTGTGGTTCCCTCGATGGGACCTAGTGGGAATTGCATCCTTCTTAGTTCGGAAGCCTTGGTTGAAGACTTTAAAGAGATTTCAACTGGACACTTGGGAGTAAGCCCTGAGTATCTTCAGTTCTCCGGGGCTCTTGAAACTTGTCTAAATGTGGCTCTATTTGTGCTCAAGAGTTGAAATATATTATAATTGTTTCCTATATATTTGCAGTTTTCACAAAGTATTTTGCACCCCGGTCTTCAGAATAAATTATAATATGACCGTAATCGCACTTGGTTCTCTATTGATTTCCTCCACTGAATAATGACGGTACTTAAGTGCTCGGTATGGGCCAGCCACTGGACTATGCGCTAGAGTGAAGACAGTTAGGTTGGACATAGTCCTTGTCATTTCATTCATTCATTCAATCGTATTTATTGAGCGCTTACTGTGTGCAGAGCACTGTCCTAAGCACTCGGAAAGTACAATTCGACAACAGATAGAGACGATCCCTACCCAACGACGGGCTCTCAGTCTAGAAGGGGGAGACAGACAACAAAACAACGAGTCAGGCATCAATACCATCAAAATAGAGAAATAGAACCATATATATATATATATATACACCATTAATAAAATGAGTAGAGTACTATGTACAAATATACACAAGTGCTGTGGGGAAGGAAAGGGGGTAGAGCAGAGGGAAGGAGTCGGGACGATGGGGAGGGGAGGAGGAGCAGAGGGAAAGGGAAGGCTCCATCTGGGAAGGCCTCCTGGAGGAGGTGTCCCATACGGGGCTCACAGAGGGAGGAAGAACTGATAGTTTATCCCCTTTTTTAAAGATGAGGCACAGGCGCTTGGGAAGTACAATTCGGCAACAAATAGAGACAAGCTCTGCCCACAACGGGCTCACAGTCTAGAAAACACACCCATATACAATCCTCGAGTGCTAGGAAGTCAGAGGTTGGCTGAATGGCAGGTCTTCCCCAGTCCGGCGCTGTCACGGTGTTCCAGGGCTTTCCAGCCAAAAATATTAATAATGATTATGATATTTGTTAAGCGCTTACCAGGGGCACAGTGCACACTATTCTAAGCGCTGGGCTAGATACAAAGTAATCTGGTGGTCTCACAGTCATTCATTCAGTAGTATTTATCGAGCGCTTACTATGTGCAGAGCACTGTACTAAGCGCTTGGAATGTACAAATCGGCAACAGAGACAGTCCCTGCCCATTGTCTCTACCTGTTACCGATTTGTACATTCCAAGCGTTTGGTACAGTGCCTGCACATAGTAAGCGCTCAATAAATACTACTGAACGAAGTAGGCGTTTCCCTGGCAACGGGAAGCGTGGCCGAGCATCCCCGAGCGCCGCCCAATCAGGAAACTCGCTCGCCTGCCTTCCAGCCAATCAGAAGTCCCGCACGCTTCCTCCCCCCCGCCCAAGTAGGCGTTTCCCTGGCAACGGGAAGGGTCGCCGAGCATTATCCTCGAGCGCCGCCCAATCACGAAGCTCGCCCGCCCGCCTTCCAGCCAATCAGAAGTCCCGATCGCTTCCTTTTTTTTGCCCCAGCAACGGGGCGTCTCCCTGGCAACGGGAAGCGTAGCCGAGCATCCCCGAGCGCCGCCCAATCACGAAGCTCGCCCGCCCGCCTTCCAGCCAATCAGAAGTCCCGATCGCTTCCCCAGCAACGGGGCGTTTCCCTGGCAACGGGAAGCGTCTCCGAGCATCCCCGAGCCGCCGCCGCCGCCGCCTCGGCCCCGCAGGCGACCGCTCTCCATGGCTCAGGACGAGCCGGGCCCCGGGGACGAGCTGTCGGAGGAAGACGAGGAGCTGGACGGGCTGAAGGAGGCCCTGGCCAACCTGCGGCAGCTCTCCGACGAGGAGAAGAACGAGAAGGCCCTCCTGCGCTCCCGCATCCTGGAGCAGTCGCAGCTCATCTGCATCCTGAAACGACGGGCCGACGAGGCCCAGGAGCGCTGCCGGATCCTGGACCAGCTCAACTCCGAGCTGGAGGAGGAACGGGACCGACAGGTCGAGAGGCTGGAGGCCCAGAACCGGCTCCTGGAGGCCCGGTTCGGGGAGCTGGCGGCCAACCACGAGGAGATGATCCGCTTCATGAAGGAGCACAAGCGGCAGAACGCCCGGCTGAGGGAGGAGAACGAGCTGCTCAAGATCCAGCACAGGAACCACTTCAGCCAAGCCCTGAGGGATCGGGAGGCCGAGGTGGACCAGCTCACCGCCCGAGAAGAGGCCCTGTCCAAGGAACTGGGGGACCTCAAGGCCCAGTACGCCCAGGACGCCCACAGGGCCCAGGCGCGGGAGAAGGAGCTGCTGGAAGCGCAGAGCCAGCAGGCCTGCGCCCACGCCGGCGAAGCCCACTCGCTGCAAGGCCAGCTGCAGAGCCTGCAGGAGCAACACCGGGACACCCTGGGGAGGCTGGAGAAGGCCGAAGAGTTGCAACGGGTGCAGGGCGGCGAGCTGCGAGCCAGGCTGCAGGCCCTGGCCCGGGAGAAGGAGGAGCTGCTCCAGCTGTCCATGCACAGGGGCAAGACCCTTCAGCTCAAGCAGGAGGAGATCGGCACGCTGCTGGAGAAGCTGGAGGCCGCCGAGAAGGCCAGGGAGACGGCCGTGGACCGCTTCGAGCGAGAGGCCGCGGCGGTGGATAGCAACCTGAGGGTCCAGGACCTGCAGCGCCAGGTCGGGGGCATCCAGAAGGCCTACGACGAGCTCCTGCTCCGTTCCGAAGCCTTCAAGAAGCACAGCCTGGACTTGCTGACCAAAGAGAGAGAACTCAACGCCAAACTGCGCCACCTCCTTCCTTAAGGACGCCCTCTTCACCGTCCCCCTTTCTCTGGAGCCTGTGTGGGGCTTGGGTTCCCGCAAAGTAAACACACGCCCGGTCCTATGCGTCCCCTAGTTATCGGCCCGAAAGCCCCGTCTCTTATCCCACCCCTAAGTCGCAGCAGGCTGGCACTATTTCCCCCGTGTTGCCGCCGAAGGCAAGTTCCTCGGTAGGACCCAGGAGATTAGGAAGCGCAGGGCTGTAAACCTATCCTCCAGCTTACAGTTGAATTGCCCTCCGCCGCTCAGATCCCGGCTGTGGAGTTTAAGTCGATGAGTACCGAGAAATATTCAATGAAAGTTTAACCTGCCATGATGTTTCCTGTTTTCCTTTTTTTAAAAGACCGCTGTTTAAATAGTAATTTTTAGAGAAGGGACAGGCGCGAGTTGCTCCTTCAAAATTACACGTGTTATAAGTGACCTTGAACTCAGGATAAAACAGTAACAGACTTTTCTGTCACCGCCTCGCAAGCCCCGTAACCTCCACCTTAACCCATCTCTCTCATTCAACCCACACGGTGCATCTGTCAATAAACGATTTTGCTTCTCCTGTACAACATCTCCAGAATCCAGTCTTCCCTTCTCTATTCAAACTGCCACCTTGTTGTTCCGAGAGCTCATCATTTCCCGCCTCTACTGCCTCTGGCTCCCGCCTCTCACTTCTCCGGTCCACGCTAAACCGCTAAAATACCACTGCTAGAGTCGTGAACTGAAAGATTGAAACACTCTATGCGTTACTCAAGGTAGCCCTCGAAAAGATCTGTGCCGTTTCCTCCTTTTCGCTTCTCCTTCTCCCTCATTTCCTCTTTTCTCTCTCCCTTCTGTGCCTCCTTTACTCACCGCCACCCCCCCCCCCCCCAGCCCCACAACACTTAGAGAAGCAGTGTGGCCTAGTGGCTGGAACGCAGGCCTGGGAGTGAGGAGGATCTGGGTTCTAATCCCAGCTCCGCCACTTGTCTGCTTCGTGACCTTGGGCAAATCGCTTCTCAGTGCCTCAGTTACCAAGTCACTTCACTTCTCCGTGCCTCAGTTACCTCATCTGTAAAATGGGGATTAAGACTGTGAGCCCCACGTGGGACAACCCGATTCCCCTGTGTCTACCCCAGCGCTTAGAACAGTGCTCTGCACATAGTAAGCGCTTAACAAATACCAACATTATTAGAATGAGGATGGAGACGGGGAGCCCTGTGTGGGACAAGGACTGTGTCCGACCTGGTTTCCTTCTTCCACCTCAGCGCTTAGAACAGTGCTTTGACACTAAGTGCTAAGAAAATACCACGATAATTGTTATTATTATGTCTACATCTGTAATTTTATTTATATTAATGCCTGTCTCTAGACTGTAAGCTCGTTGCGGGCAGGGAATGTCAGCATTTATTGCTGTTTTGTACTTTCCCAAGCGCTAAATCCAGTGCTCTGCGCACAGTAATCGCTCAGTAAATACAACGTGGCTCAGTGGAAGGAGCCCGGGCTTGGGAGTCAGCGGTCGTGGGTTCTAATCCCGGCTCTGCCACTTATCAGCTGTGTGACTTTGGGCAAGTCGCTTCACTTCTCTGGGCCTCAGTGACCTCATCTGTCAAATAGGGAATAAGACTGCGAGCCCCACGTGGAACCACCTGATCACCTTCTATCCTCTCCAGCGCTTACAGCAGTGCTTTGCATATAGTAAGCGCTTAACAAATGCCATCATCGTTATTATTAAGTCGCTTCATTTCTTTGGGCCTCAGTGACCTCATCTGCCAAATGGGGGTGAAGACTGTGAGCCCCACGTGGGACCACCTGATGACTTTGTATCTCTCCCAGCGCTTAGAACAATGCTTGGCACATAGTGAGCGTTCAATAAATCCATTATTATTAATAATTATCATTATATCATCATAACATATTATATATTATAACTATACTATATTAATTATATGTAACATCATTATTAGTATAATTATATGTAATAATGTTACATATAATTACTATAGCATATCATTATAACATAATTAACATAACATATAATGATATATTATAACTATACTATATTAATCATGTGTAACATTATTATTACATATATAGTATAATTATATGTAATAATGTTACACATAATTAATACAGCATATCATTATAACATAATTAACATATAATTATATATTATAACTATGCTATATTAATTACATGTAACACTATTATTACATGTATAGTGTAATTATATGTAATAATGTTACATATAATTAATATATACTATATACTATTACTATATACTATATATTATCATTAATACTACTACTAATAATAGTTCCGATTAGGGGAGGGAGGGAGGGAGGGAGGGAAGGAAGGAAGGAAGGAAGGAAGGAAGGAAGGAAGGAAGGAAGGAAGGGAGGGAGGGAGGGAGGAGGGAGGGAGGAGGGAGGGAGGAAGGAAGGAAGGAAGGAAGGAAGGAAGGAAGGAAGGAAGGAAGGAAGGAAGGAAGGAAGGAAGGAAGGAAGGAAGGAAGGAAGGAAGGAAGGAAGGGAGGGAGGGAGGGAGGGAGGGAGGAATCCATGTGACTGACAGGCCGTCCCTCCTGGCCCCTCCCCCCCCCGCGCTCACGTAGAGCCCGGAAGTCTCGCGATGCTGCCCCTCCACTTCCGGTCCCGCCCAGCGGCGGTCGCGCGGCGGTCGCGCGGCGGTGCGGGAGCGAGCCTGGGTCTGCGCGCTCCCGATCGAGCTCATCCAATCCCGGCTCTTTTCCCGCCAAAAGCGGCGCCTGAGGGACAAGGCGGGGGGGGAGGGGCGGCCATGAGGGACAGCTATGAGAGGGGGCCATGAAGGGCAGCTATGAGGGGCAGCCATGAGGCCCAGCCATGAGGAACAGCAATGAGTGGTGGCCATGAAGGGAAGCCATGAGGGGCAGCCATGAGGGGCAACCATGAGGGGCAGCCATGAAGGGCAGCCATGAGGGACAGCTCTGAGGGGCGGCCAAGAGACCCAGCCATGAGGGACAGCTATGAGGGGTGGCCATGAAGGGCAGCCATGAGGCCTGGTTATTAGGGGCAGTGATGAGAGGCAGCTATGATGGGCAGCCAACAGGCCTGGCCATGAGGGGCGGCCATGATGGACAGTTATGGGGGCGGCCAAGAGGCCCAGCCATGAGGGGCAGCCGTGAGGGTGGCCGTGAAAGGCAGCTAGGAGGGGCGGCCAAGAGGGGCAGTCATGGGGAACAGCTATGAGGGGTGGCCATGAAGGGCCCAGCCATGAGGGGCGGCCATGAAGGGCAGCTATGAGGGGCAGCCAAGAGGCCATGAGGGACAGCTATGAGTGGTGGCCATAAAGGGCAGCCATGAAGGGCAGCCATGAGGGACAGCTATGTGGGGCGGCCATGAAGGGCAGCTATGAGGGGCAGCCAAGAGGCCCAGGCATGAGGAACAGCTATGAGGGGTGACCATGAGGCCTGGTTAAGAGAGGCAGCCATGAGAGGCAGCTATAAGGGACAGCCATGAGGGGCGGCCATGAAGGGCAACCATGAGGGGTGGCCAAGAGGCCCGGCCGCGAGGGGTGGCCAAGAAGGGCAGTTATGAGGGGTGGCCAAGAGGCCTGGTTAAGAGGGGCAGCCATGAGAGGCAGCTATGAGGGGCAGCCAAGAGGCCTGGCCGTGAGGGGCGGCCATGAAGGGCAACCATGAGGGGTGGCCAAGAGGCCCGGCCCTGAGGGGTGGCCAAGAAGGGCAGTTATGAGGGGTGGCCAAGAGGCCTGGTTAAGAGGGGCAGCCATGAGAGGCAGCTATGAGGGGCAGCCAAGAGGCCTGGCCGTGAGGGGCGGCCATGAAGGGCAACCATGAGGGGTGGCCAAGAGGCCCGGCCGCGAGGGGTGGCCAAGAAGGGCAGTTATGAGGGGTGGCCAAGAGGCCTGGTTAAGAGGGGCAGCCATGAGAGGCAGCTATGAGGGGCAGCCAAGAGGCCTGGTTAAGAGGGGCAGCCATGAGAGGCAGCTATGAGGGGCAGCCAAGAGGTCTGGCCGTGAGGGGCGGCCATGAGGGGCTGCTATAAGGGACAGCCATGAGGGGCGGCCATGAAGGGCAACCATGAGGGGTGGCCAAGAAGGGCAGTTATGAGGGGTGGCCAAGAGGCCTGGTTAAGAGGGGCAGCCATGAGAGGCAGCTATGAGGGGCAGCCAAGAGGCCTGGTTATGAGGGGCGGCCATGAGGGGCGGCCAAGAGGCCCGGTTATGAGGGGCAGCCATGAGGGGTGGCCAAGAACCCTGGTTATGAGGGGCAGCCATGAGGGACGGCCAAGAGGCCCAGTCATGAGGGGCGGCCTGTCAGCAGCCCCCGCGGGTCCAGGGTGCCGAGCGGCACACCCTCCCTTAGGAAGAGGAGGCAGGCGAGAAGGCAGCCGCCATTCTCCGAGGGTGACAACCCCGAGATGCCGCGCTTCTCCTAGGCACGGCCTAGTAGCGAGAGCCCGGGTTTAGGAGTCACGGCAGATTGGAATTCCAGCGAGTGTAGGGTTTGGCCGGCTTGGATATATGAAACGAAAGTTCCACTGGACCTTTTTCAAGTAGTTTAATTCGAGTATTTGGGCTGTACGCGTATGGGCCTGCTTTGGAAAGAGAGGGTAAAATCTCTGAAAATTCAGGAACGCCTCCAGGATTTTTGTAGGCGATTAAGAAGGGCAGGTTGATGAACCAACCCGAATATTTAGACCTTAGACGGTTGAAAAAATAATGCCCAAGTGCAGTCTTCTGTGTTTAGATTACGGCTTAGAAGAGGAAAGAATAAAAATGATGGCTGAAAAAGAGGCATATTAATGTTCTTTGAGGACCACCGTATTGATTACATACT
Organism: Ornithorhynchus anatinus; assembly: GCF_004115215.2. Lineage (NCBI taxonomy): Eukaryota > Metazoa > Chordata > Mammalia > Monotremata > Ornithorhynchidae > Ornithorhynchus > Ornithorhynchus anatinus. Next base: position 28,038,538 of record NC_041747.1, read on the forward strand.
AAATATAGGTGGGTTGTTAGAGCATCTCTAATTTGTTGTAATAAATGATTTTAAGTAAAATTTACGCATGCATTTCTGAAGGTGGTGGGATGCATTTAAAATGTAAAATGAGGTTTCACAAAGAATGGGGTGACCTGTGGACCGTCGACCTTTTACAACCGATGGACACGTTTGTCTCAGATTGAGCGTCGGGCCAAAAAACCTTTCGGATGTCTTGAGTCCGACGCTCTAAAAACATCGCCATTTAGCTTTCTTCGGCCAAAGGGGCGTCGCGTTCTCCCTTCGGAGTTCGTCAGTAGCTCCCGTTCGCGTAAATTGGGCACGGGTGTCCAGCAGGAGAAAGTCATGTGCAATTTCTTTGTGAAACAGCACTGTATTTAACAGTAAAATGTATGCGTATTTAGCATCCTCCTTTTTTTTTAATGCTAAGGTGGACTCAGCTGTTGGGGAAGAAGAGACGGGACCAGCTGCTGGCCACATTTCCCGCTTTATTTTAAAAGGTAGCATCAGAAACGAGGACTAATGCGGTAACGTCAGGGCTTTTCTCTTCACCTTCCAAGCGTGCGCAATTCAAAAGACCGATTCCAGCCGTCCAGCGTCCCGAACGCGAGAGGTGGTTTTGTAGACGGAAACCTTCGCGTAACCGGCAAAGGTTGTTGCTGGAAAAAAAACGGGCTGGGTTTTTCACCCCCGTGTCCGATCCGCAGTCGGCACGGCCACGGTGCCGCTGTTGACCGTGCCGGCCGCGGTGCCGGGCCAATTTCGAACCTCTAACCCTCCGTAGGGTGCGAAACCCTCCGCTTCTAAAAGCAGCATCAAGCGCCAAGAATACAACCGCTTAGATTTATTTTTTTAGGGCCTCCGGGATCGTGCAACCCCAAAGTAGCCGGGGAGCTCGTAAGGAATCGAATTTGCGCTCTCCTTTTCGAATTCTCTTAAACGCAGCCTTTTCGCAGCAGAAGACTCGAGTTGGATTTGAACTCCAGTTGGATTTGAACGCTTCGGTGTATATTTCGGTGGGCGTGACTGTGCCGTACCCACGAGCGGAGGAATATGGTGCCGCCAATAAAAACCGGGCTTAATGATCTCTCGGTTTTGGGCTCCAAAAATTTATTTATCGCACCCTTTTTGATGATGAGTGTTGGGTTCCAGGCGTCTGTGGGTCAAGTGCGAGATCTCAGAACAGTAGATGAGGGACAGTTGCTTTCCCCCAGCGGCATCCTAATCCATTTTCCTCTACTGTTTTGCTGTCATCTGGAGTTTTTCCACAAATTCTGTTTGGTTTGGAAGCTGGGAAGGTCAGAGGGGCCAAACCGTCCTCTCCCAAGTGCTTAGTACAGTGCTCTGCACACCATAAGCACTCAATAAATCTCACTGACCGACTCCAGGTTTCCCTGACTTCTGTTACAGATGCCGGGCTTTCTTTAGTTATCACCCGTCTCCCTTTGGATTTCTTTCCCCCAAGCTTATTGCTTCCTTTAAGGCCGTGGTTTCTTTTTATTTTTGTCAACGCCACCGACTTCCACTCTCCCTTCCCTTCAGCGTTGAGATGTTCAGTGTATTTTGAGCAGTGTTGGAAGATTGGCTGCCTTTTGGCCGAGTCAATAGAAAAACGGATGGCAGAAGTGGAAATTGGAAATTTTGTGCAGATTTTAGTGGAAAGAGCCCGGGCTTGGTAGTCAGAGGACGTGGGTTCTAATCCCGGCCCTGCCACTTGTCTGCTGTGTGACCTCGGGAAAGCCGCTTAACTTCTCTGTGCCTCAGTTCCCTCATCTGTAAAAATGGGGATTAACAGTGTGAGCCCCACGTGGGACAACCCGATGACCCTGTACCTACCCCAGTGTTTAGAACAGTGCCGGGCACAAAGTAAGCGCATAACAAATACCATTATTATTATTATTTTTCTACCGGTGTGTCTTCCAGTTCTAGGCCAATAAACACAGGAGAGCCGCCGAGTTTAGTGTAGGATTTTTTTTTTTTATTTTTATATTTCCTTAGGTGTTCCCTCTGACACACACAGGCTCTTTGTCAGTGAGACTTTTTTTCGTCCACACCAGGTTCCGGCAACTGAAGTGCTTTTATGAATATTCCGTACTGTCTGGAGCCAAGGTAGAAGGCAAACGCCGTCTGCAACAGTACAGGAAAAAGCATCTTTCTGAAGACGGGCTTTGAAAGAGTTATCCAGTAGTTTAGGATGTTTCCTCTCTGTGGCAGCGGGCTCGTGTGGTATCTAAAGCAAAGAAATGAAATGAGCTGTGCGGTCCTAAAGAAAACACACAAAGAAATGAGCCGTGCGGTTTAATTCTTTCCTTTTTACCCAAGGCACGAGGGCGGCTTTGGTTCCGCTCGTGGGTAGCCAGATTTCCAGAAAAAGGCCAGGCCTGCTGGGTGACCTAAGAGTCCGTCTCAAATGTTTTTTTCCGTCTGTCCCTCTAAGAGTTAGCGACGATCGGCCCTAACTCTGCGGATCTCGCAGAGCGATCACTCGCCTCCGCTCTTCTTCAACCCTTTTCTAAATTCTCCGTATTCGGGGAGAACGGTCCCAGGGAGCCGGACGGAGCGTTAATCCCATCTCGGGCCGTTTCGAGTGCTCTCAGGGCATCGGGATGGAATTGGACGGAAAAGGAAAATAGGTCTGACGGGCCCCGGCGGAGGCGATACCTAAGTCGGCGGCTTTAGCGGAGTGTGTGAGCTGTACTCCGGAGCCCCGATCACTGCGGGGACGACGACGCTCAATCGTTGTAATAATCATGTTGGTATCTGTTAAGCGCTTCCTCTGTGCAGAGCCCTGTTCTAAGCGCTGGGGGAGATACAGGGTCATCAGGTCGTCCCACGTGAGGCTCACAGTTAATCCCCATTTGACAGATGAGGTCACTGAGGCACAGAGAAGTTAAGTGTTGTAGTTGTGTAGATAAAACGGTCCGGTCTTACACAAGCTTCACATTATCCCAGGGAGCGGGGAGAAGCAGTGTGGCTTAGTGGAAAGCGCTACGGGCCTAGGAGCCACAGGGCTTGGGTTCTAATTCAGCTCCACCGCTTGTCCGCTCTTTGACCGAGTACCTTCGTTACCACCCCATGGCCTTAAGACTGAGCTCTCTGTGGGACGGGGACTGTCCAACCCGATTATCTTGTATTTACCCCAGCGCTTAGGACAGAGTAGAGGGCCGGGCACATAGTAAGTGCTTAAATACCTTTTTTTTTTTTAAAAAAAAAAAGTGGAGTTGCTTGAGGGCCCTTAAAGACCTGCCCTCATCGCCCACAGGCGGGTATGTACAGAGAAACAGCGTGGCTCAGTGGAAAGAGCCCGGGCTTGGGAGTCAGAGGTCATAGGTTCGAATCCCGGCTCTGCCGCTTGTCAGCTGTGGGACTGCGGGCGAGTCACTTCACTTCTCTGTGCCTCGGTGACCTCATCTGTCAAATGGGGACGAAGACTGGGAGCCCCACGTGGGACAACCTGATGACCCCGTATCTCCCCCAGCGTTTCGAACAGCGCTCCGCACATAGGAAGCGCTTAACAGATACCAACGTTATTATTACTTTAGCCGTACCTACGTGGCACACCGACTTCCTCTGGCCCCCGAAAGGAGCTTCTCTAAGGGTCTGTTAGCCCAAAGCCCGCAGGGTTTGGCCCTAATCAATCGCTTTCTCTTCCCCGGAGCCCATTTTCTGATCAGCGATAATGAGTTTGCCCATTCTGCAGGTGTGGACAATCACCGAGTTGACGGAAGGGGAGGGAAGAACCAAAAGGCGCTTACATGGCTGCCAAGGCTCCGTTGATGGGCAAGGCCAAGGCAACGGGGTAAAGCCCTCCGACCAGCAGACCGACCAATCCGCTTCTGATGGTGGTGCAGGTTTCACAGTTGAGGAGACCTGGCCAACGGAACCAAGAAGCCTTTATTTCCCTTTTAGAAAGCCTTTATTTCCCTGACTCAAGTTGGGTTTCCCTGCCCTTTACGCGACGAGTTTTTTACTCCCGTTCCATTTGCGACGGAGCCGTTACTGCCCTTCAGAAGGATTCGCGTTATTTTTAAGCGCTTTCCTTAGCTCCCCGCTAATTTTTTTAGACTCGGGGGCTCTGCCTTCCACCCGATCCTTGGAACCGTGTGGAGAAAAGAGAACATCGGGATGAGCCCAGTCCCGAGGGCCGGGAAGGGCTGGGGTCGATCTTTCCGTCTAGAGAAGCAGCGTGGCTCAGTGGAACGAGCGCGGGCTTTGGAGTCAGGGCTCGTGAGTTCGAATCCCAGCTCTGCCACTTGTCGGCTGTGTGACTGTGGGCGAGTCACTTAACTTCTCTGTGCCTCAGTTCCCTCATCTGTAAAATGGGGATTAAGACTGTGAGCCCCACGTGGGACAACCTGATTCCCCTATGTCTACCCCAGCGCTTAGAACAGTGCTTGGCACATAGTAAGCGCTTAACAAAATACCAACATTAACCCGGCGCGGGGCCGGGAGGCAGCGCGGTCTGGCGGAAAGAGCGCGGGTGGGGAGGGGGAATCGGGAGATGCGAGGTCTGATCCCGGCTCCGCCTCTTGCCGGGAGCGGGAAGGGTCGGGATTTGGGAGCGCGGCGTCCGGACGCCGGAGCCGAGAAAGCGCCCGGAGGTGAAGCCCCGGGGGAGGAACGGGCCCGAGCGGAGGGGGGGGGGGGGCCCACGGTCACCACGGCTCGGCGGGGGTCAGGATTTCGATCCCGTCGCCGAAGGGAGACTGCTCACCCAAATTCAAAGGGTCGGTGACGAAAGTCTGGTAGGTCACGGTGGTGGTCAGAAAGGGAAGGACGGCCATGGGCAGGCTGGCCGAGAGGCGAGCCTGCGTGACGTTGAGGATGCGGCGGAAGAAAGTGTTGGCCGTGAGGCCGCACAGGCCCGCGTTCACGCCGACGTACCCCGAGCCGTACGTGAGCAGGTTCCTGGAGGGGACACGGGAGACGGAACCGATCGACCGATGGTCGTTATTAAGCCATTACTCTGTGCAGAGCACTGCCGCTGAGTTTTCGGGAGGGTGCGGTGTCCTCCCGGCTCTGCCGCTCGTCGGCTGTGTGACTGTGGGCGAGTCACTTCACTCCTCTGGGCCTCAGTGACCTCATCTGGAAAATGGGGATGAAGCCGGTGAGCCTCACGTGGGACCACCTGATGACCCCGTATCTCCCCCAGCGCTTAGTGCTCTGCCCGTAGTCAGCGCTTAACAGATACCAACGTTATTACTGTCATTATCCGTTCCCTGTCCACGATGAGCTTCCAGGCGAAGGGTGGTCAGAAGAGACGGGACAGTCCGAGCTTCCCTTCCTCAGTTGTCCCTGAAACTGGGAAGCGGGGTGGCCTAGCGGGCAGTGCACGGGGCCGGGAGTCAACCTGGATCTTCCCCGGCGCTCAGAGCGGTGCCGGGCACATAGTAAGCGCTTAACAAATCCCAACATTATTATTCTTATAATTCATTTATTACTTATTGAGCGCTTACTATGTGCAGAGCACTCTGTGCGTTGAAAGAGCGCCCGAAACCACCTCATCCGTCCCGGAAAACCCCCCGAGACTGACCTTTCTAACTCAGGAAGGAGCTCGATTTTCCTGGCGATGACTTCCAGGCTCCTCAGTCTTCTCCCCCGGAGATCGTCCAGCTCCGCCAGCTTCTGATGATCCATCTTGGCGCCGCTTAAGTTTGGGAACGGGAAGATCCGCTCGTAAAAAGACAGCAGATCCTGCTGTCGGGGGGTCAGAAGCTATAAGTCACGACTTTCTTGGATCCAGAATACAATTTACGGTGAATATACTAATAATAATTACACCGTTTACAGTGAATATAATAATAATAATAATTAGGGTATTTTTTTAAGCTATAAGTCACAACTCTCTTGGATCCAGACTACAATTTATAGTGAATATAATAATAATTACACAATTTACGGTGAATATAATAATAATAATAATTAGGGTATTTTTTAAGCTGTAAGTCACAACTTTCTTGGATCCAGAATACAATTTACAGTGAATATAATAATGATTACACGATTTACAGTGAATATAATAATAATTATAATTAGGGTATTTTTTAAGCTATAAGTCGCAACTTTCTTGGATCCAGAATACAATTTACAGTAAATATAATAATAATTACACAATTGACAGTGAATATGATAATAATAATCAGGGTATTTTTTAAGCTATAAGTCACAACCTTCTTGGATCCAGAATACAATTTACAGTGAATATACTAATAATAATTACACCGTTTACAGTGAATATAATAATAATAATAATAATGAGGGTATTTGTTAAGCGCCTACTATGTGCCGAGCGCTCTTCTAAGCGCTGAGGTAGATACGGCGTGGCTCAGTGGAAAGAGCCCGGGCTTGGGAGTCAGAGGTCATGGGTTCGAATCCCGGCTCGGCCTCCGGTCAGCTGTGTGACTTTGGGCAGGTCACTTCTCTGTGCCTCAGCGACCTCATCTGTAAAATGGGGATTAAAACTGTGAGCCCCACGTGGGACAGTCTGATCATCTTGTATCCCCCCAGCGCTTAGAACAGTGCTTTGCACATAGTAGGCGCTTAACAAATACCACCCATCATTATCACAGGTTAATCAGATTGTCCCGCGTGGGGCTCACATTTTTTGAATCCCCATTTTTCCAGGTCACTGAGGCCCAGAGAGGTGAAGCGACTTGCCCGAGGTCACCCAGCGGACACGTGCCGGGATTAGAACCCACGACCTCTGACTCCCCGGCCCGGGTTCTTTCCACTGAGTCACGCGGCTTCTCCACGCTCAGAGCGGAACACAACAAACAGGTACATTCCCTGCCCACGGTGAGTTTCCCGTCGTCATCACCGTTGGTATCCGAGTACTCGGTGTGTGCCGAGCACTGTGCTGAACACTCGGGAAAGCACGCTGTATAAAAGGTGGCAGATACATTCGATTGGACTGTAAGCCCGCCCACTTGTTCATTCCAAGCGCTTAGTACAGTGCTCTGCACCTAGTAAGCGCTCAATAAATACTATTGAATGCATACATTCACCTGTGCCTCACTCTGGTTTCCCTCCCCATCGATCACTTACACCCATTCATTCATCCAATAGTATTTATTGAGCGCTTACTAGGTGCAGAGCACTGTACTGAGCGCTTGGAATGGACAATTTGGCAACAGATGGAGACCATCCCTGCCCAATGACGGGCTCACAGTCTAAATCTCCAGTGCTTAGAACAGTGCTTGGCACGTAGTAAGCACTTCATACCGTCATTATTATTATTATGAGAAGCATATTATTATATATTATATATTATTATTATATATATTATTATTATAATAATATATAATATTATATTATATTATCATTATTATAGAGAAGCAGCGTGGCGCAGTGGAAAGAGCACGGGCTTTGGAGTCAGGGCTCATGAGTTCGAATCCCAGCTCTGCCACTTGTCAGCTGTGTGACTGTGGGCAAGTCACTTAACTTCTCCGGGCCTCAGTTCCCTCATCTGTAAAATGGGGATTAAGACTGTGAGCCCCACGTGGGACAACCTGATTCCCCTGTGTCTACCCCAGCGCTTAGAACAGTGCTCTGCACATAGTAAGCGCTTAACAAATACCAACATTATTATTATTATTATTATTATTATTACACCCTCCCTCCTGTGTGGGACTCACTTCCCCTTCATATTTGATAGATGTCTCTCTCCTCCCCCCTATTTTCAAAGCGTTACTAAAATAATAATAATAATGTTGGCATTTGTGAAGCGCTCACTATGTGCAGAGCACTGTTCTAAGCGCTGGGGGAGCCGCAGGGGAATCGGGTTGTCCCACGTGGGGCTCCCGGTCTTCATCCCCATTTGACAGATGAGGGAACCGAGGCCCAGAGAAGTGAAATGACTCGCCCACGGTCCCACAGCTGACGAGCGGCAGAGCTGGGATTCGAACCCCTGACCTCGGACTCCCCAGCCCGGGCTCTTTCCACTGAGCCACGCTTCTTTTCAGTTTTAAATCCCCATTTTACAGATCGGGTAACAGAGGCCCAGAGAGTAATAATAATAATAATAATATATATCAAGCGCTTACTATGTGCCGAGCACTGTTCAAAGCGCTGGGGTAGATACAAGGTCAGCAGGTTGTCCCATGTGGGGCTCCCAGTCTTCATCCCCATTTTACAGATGAGGTCACTGAGGCCCAGAGAATAGTGATAATAACAATGATAGTATTTATTAAGCGCTTTCTATGCGCCGAGCACTGTTCTAAGCACTGAGGTAGAGGGAAGGTGATCAGGTTGTCCCCCGTGGGGCTCCCAGGCTTCATCCCCATTTTCCAGACGGGGGTCACTGAGGCCCAATAATGATGGTATTTATTAAGCGCTTCCTATGTGCCGAGGACTGTTCTAAGCACTGTGGTATTTGGAAGGTCAGTAGGTTGCCCCACGTGGGGCTCCCAGGCTTCATCCCCATTTTCCAGACGGGGTCACTGAGGCCCAGAGAATAGTGATAATGATGATGATGATATTTACTAAGCGCTGTCTATGTGCCAAGCACTGTTCTAAGCGTTGCGGCAGGTCCAAGGGGATCACGTGGGGCCCCCAGCCTCCACCCCCATTTTCCAGAGGAGGTCGCTGAGGCCCAGAGAAGTCAAGCGACCGGCCCAGAGTCACCCAGTTGCCGTGGGGAGGATTGGAACCCACCACCCCGCGCCTCCCCGGCCCCGAGGGGGAGCGCTTACCGGCCGCCGCGCCTTTGGCTTGGAGGGGCCCCGCTAGGCCTCCGTCGCCGCCTCCGCCCTGGGCGCCGCCATCTTGCTCCCCCGTCACGTGACGGGGTCCCGCCCGCCGCTCATTGGCCCGGAAAGGCCCCGCTGGGCTTCCGTCCCGGGCGCCGCCATCTTCCTCCCCCGTCACGTGACGGGGCCCCGCCCGCCCCTCATTGGCCCCCGGCCGCTCCCGCGCCCCCTCCTGGCGGCCCCGGAGAACGGAGCCGAGAAGCCACTGCGCGGCCGGGGAAGTGCGCCCCCTCCTGCGCCAACCTGTAATTACAGCCCCCGTAGCAATGCGGACGGTGGCCCTTGGGAAGCGCGTACTACGCATTCAGTCCCATTTATTGAGCGCCCACTGCGTGCAGAGCACGGGACGAGGCGCTTGGAAGGTGCACGTCAGTCATTCATTCAGTGGTATTTACTGAGCGCCCACTGGGGGCAGAGCACTGGTCTAGGAGCTTGGAAGGTGCATTTGTCATTCATTCAGTGGTATTTACTGAGCGCCCACTGGGGGCAGAGCACTGGACTAGGCGTTTGGAATGTGCAATTCAGTCATTCATTCATTTAGTGGTATTTATTGAGCGCCGACTGGGTGCAGAGCACTGGACTAAGCGCTTGGAATGGACAATTCGTTCATTCATTCATCCAGTGGTATTTATTGAGCGTCCACTGGGTGCAGATCACGGGACTAAGCGCTCGGAATGTGCAATTCATTCATTCATCCAGTGGCATTTTTTGAGCGTCCACTGGGTGCAGATCACGGGACTAAGCGCTCGGAATGTGCAATTCAGTCATTCATTCAGTGGTATTTTTTGAGCGCCGACTGGGTGCGGAGCACTGGACTAAGCGCTTGGAATGGACAATTCATTCATTCATTCAGTGGTATTTACTGAGCGCCCACTGGGTGCAGAGCACTGGACTAAGCGCTCGGAATGTGCAATTCAGTCATTCATTCATTTAGTGGTATTTATTGAGCGCCGACCGGGTGCAGAGCACTGGACTAAGCGCTTGGAATGGACGATTCGTTCATTCACTCATTCATTGGTATTTATTGAGCGCCCACTGGGTGCAGAGCATGGGACTAGGCGCTTGGAATGTGCAATTCAGTCATTCAGTGGTATTTACTGAGCGCTTCCTGGGTGCAGAGCGCTTAGAATGGACAGTTGGGCAAAAGATGGAGACAATCCCTGCCCAACGACGGGCCCCCAGTCTAAAAGCTAAGCGCCGCTCTAAGCGCTGGGGGAGGTCATCAGGTCGTCCCACGTGGGGCTCCCAGTCTTCATCCCCATTCTCCAGATGAAGTCAGCGAGGCCCAGAGAAGTGACGTGACTCGCCTAAGGTCACCCAGCAGACCCCCTTCTAGACCGTGAGCCCGTCGTCGGGCCGGGCCGGGCTCCATCTGTTGCCGCACTGTCCATTCCAAGCGCTTAGTACGGCGCTCTGCACACAGTGAGCGCTCAATAAATAGGGACCGAATGCAAGAACGGAACGCACATCTCAGACTTCTCCCTCTGCTTCTTCAACCTTTCACTCCAGGAGCCGTTACGAACCTCTTGCCTCTCTGACCGCCGCCGTTGGACCGTACCATCCCAAGTGCTTAGTACAGTGCTCGCACCCAGTAGGTGCTCAATAAGCACCACGGGTGATGACGGGGATTAAAACCTCCGGGATACGGGAAGGGAGATGGACTAGCCCTCGACGACAAGCTCGTCGTGGGCAGGGGATGTGCTCATCAACGTTGGCATCCGTTGAGCGCTCGCTATGCGCCGAGCACCGTTCCGAGCGCCGGGGGAGAGGCGGGGTCGTCGGGTCGCCCCCCGTGAGGCTCACCGCGAATCCCCATTTTCCAGATGAGGTCACTGAGGCCCAGAGAAGCGAAGTGACTCGCTCACAGTCCCGCAGCTGCCAGGTGGCGGAGCCGGGAGTCGAACCCGTGACCTCGGACTCCCACGGCCGGGCTCTCTCCGCCGGGCCGCGCTCCTTCCCACTGTTTGTTATGTTGTACTCTCCCAAGCGCTCAGTACGATGTTTTGCACACGGTGCCCAATAAATACGATCGAATATACGATATGATTAAAACGGGCCCGTGGCCCGGAGGAATTTTAAAAACTTCTATTTCGTCCGTACGAATCCTGAACAGTAAATCCTTCAAAAGATCCAAGACGCCTCACGGGTCACAACCCCAAACCGGGTAGCGGGCAGCTCTTCCAAATTAAAATCGGTGGAAACGGAGGAGCGGAGCGGGAAAAGCGGAGAGGAGACGAGGAAGAATGACGCCAATGACGACGTCGGTATCTGTTAGGCGCTCACTATGTGCCGAGCACCGTTCTAAGCGCTGGGGGAGACGCGGGGGAATCGGGACGTCCCACGTGGGGCTCACGGTCTTCCGCCCCATTTTACGGATGAGGGAACCGAGGCACCGAGAAGTGAAGTGACTCGCCCAAAGTCACCCGGCGGACGAGTGGCCGAGCCGGGATCCGAACCCGTGACCTCTGACTCCAAAGCCCGGGCTCTTTCCGCTGAGCCACGCCGCTTCTCTAGACCGTGAGCCCGTCAAAGGGAGGGACCGTCTCTCTCCGTCCCCCACCTGTCCTTCCCAAGCGCTCAGTCCAGTGCTCCGCACCTAGTAAGCGCTCGATAAATACCACTGAGCGGCCGAGGCGGCGGCATTCGAACCCACGACCTCCGACTCCCAAGCCCCCCCGCGCCTTCCGCTGAGCCCCCGACCCGAATCCCCGTCTCCCGGCCGCCCCTCCCTCCCTCGCCTCCGACGGCCCCGCGGAAGGGGCGCGGGCCCGGGGGGGGGGGGCAGGGGGGTCCGAGGTCACGGGTTCCGATCCCGGCTCCGGCCGCCGGTCAGCGGGGTGACCCCGGGCAGGTCGCTTCCCCTCTCTGGGTCCGTCGCAGGGGGATGAGATGAGAAGAACCGCGCGGGGCCCCGCGGGGGACGACCCGATCACCTTGGAACGGGGCTTGGCACGGAGCGGGGGCTCGGCGGACGCCACACTTAGCGTTTTAATTAAACCCTCGTCGCCCCCTCCCTCCTCGGTCGCCTGGGCTCCCTCTTCCCGCGGCGCTCAGATGTTCGATCCGCCGATTTCCACCGGCGGCCCTCTCCCGCGCCGACCGGCAAATAGGCGCCGCGGCCGTCAGCCCCGCGGGTTTCGAGAGATCTCGTGGTGTCGGTAGCCGAGCAGGCCGCCGAAGAAGAGCTGCACGACCACGGAGAGACTCATCAGCTTGCAGGCCGGGTGGCAGAGCATCGCCCAGTAGAGGATCGCTCTCCCTCTGGGTGGCGGGGGGACGGTTTCGTACCTGCGGGGAGGAATCACGAGAATCGTGATAATGACGGTATCTGTTAAGCGCTTACTACGCGCCCAGCCCCGCCCCGGGCGCTGGGGTGATGGCGTCGGTGTCTGTTAAGCGCTTACTACGCGCCCAGCCCCCGTCCCGAGTAATTGACGGCCAGGGGGTCCGGGGAGAGACGAGAGCCGCTTACTTGACGGCCAGACGTCCGTTTTTCAGGAAAGCCAGAGCGGTGGGGTAGCCGGCGCCCAGCGTTAAGCCGCAAAATCCGCCTCTCAGGACGCACTGCTCCTGGGTCAGGTCACCTGGGAGGGAGAGAATTCGGATTCTCAGGGTCTCTCCCGATCTTCCCGCGCGTGATAAGCCGCGCTGACCCCCGGAGGTGTCCGCCTTTCACCTCTGGCGTATTTTTCGGCGGGGGAGGATGAGGCCTGGGAAGGTTCGTGGCTCAGTGGAAAGAGCACGGGCTTTGGAGTCAGGGCTCACGAGTTCGAATCCCAGCTCTGCCACTTGTCGGCTGTGTGACTGTGGGCAAGTCACTTCACTTCTCCGTGCCTCAGTTCCCTCATCTGTAAAATGGGGATCAAGACTGTGAGCCCCACGTGGGACGACCTGATTCCCCTATGTCTACCCCAGCGCTTAGAACAGTGCTCGGCACATAGTAAGCGCTTAACAAATACCAACATTATTATTAAGGTTCCCGGTAGGGACCGGGCCGGAAACGCATCGTTTTGGATGGTTTGTGGCCCGGGTGGAAACCCTCCAGCTCTTGTCGGAGCCCGAGGGTGGGCGAATCCCCCGGTTTCTCCTTCGCCTTCTTTTAGGGGAGCACGCAGCGTGGCTCAGTGGAAAGGGCCCGGGGCGTCGGAGGTCACGGGTTCGACCCCCGGCTCGGCCGGGCGACTGCGGGCGGGTCGCTTGGCTTCCCCGGGCCTCGGTGACCTCATCTGGGGAACGGGGATTAACCGCGAGCCTCACGTGGGACGACCCGATGACCCCGCGTCTCCCCCGGCGCTCGGCGCAGAGTGGGCGCTTGACGGATGCCGACGTCGTTATTATATTTGATTCTGTTTAATTGCTGTCGTCGTCACGGGATCCCTCGATCCTATTCGGCGCTATCGTTTTTGTCGGTCCGTCTCCCCCGGGTAGACGGCGAGCCCGTCGACGGGCCGGTCCCTCTCTGTTGCCGCGTTGTCCCTTCCGAGCGCTCAGTACAGCGCTCTGCCCCTAGTAAGCGCTCAATAAATACCACCGAACGAATGAATATTCGTGAAGTGCTTGCTACGTGCCGGGACGGATCCGAGCCCCGCCGGCGGGACCCACGTGGGGCTCGCGGTCCGTACCCCCATTTTAGAGACGAGGTGACCGAGGCGCGGAGAGGTGAAGTGACCTGCGCAGGGTCACGCAGCAGACGGGTGTATATATTTTGTCTCTCTTTTTATTACCCTAATTTATTATTTTAATGAGGTGTCCATCCCCTTGATACTATTTCTCGTGATTAAGCTGTCTTGTTTTCGTCGGTCCGTCTCCCCCGATTAGACCGCGAGCCCGTCGACGGGCCGGGATGGACCCTCTCCGTTACCGAACCGTCCGTTCCAAGCGCTCGGTCCAGCGCTCTGCGCCTAGGAAGCGCTCGATAAATACTATCCGACGAAAAGTGGCGGGTTAATAAGGTGTCCACCCCCTTGATACCGTTTCTTGTGATGAAGCTGTCTTGTTAACGGACGGACGGGCCCGTTGCGGACGGACAAAAACAAGAGCGATAAATAGAATCGAGGGGATGAACACCTCATTAAAACAGTAGCGATAAATGGAATCGAGGGGATGGACATCTCATTAACAAAATAAATAGGGTTGATAAAAATATCCAAGCGATGTTCCCTCCCCACTTCCCCCGCTACCTAACCACTTACCGGCCCCTCTTCCCCGCTGTCCTTATCATCTCCAAGCCGCTATCATTTCCTCTCATCTCTCATGTATTTACAGATTTACCCAGATTTATTCATTCGGCGGGCGAGGGAACAATCCCACCTCCCGCCTCCCGCCCCTTCTCCGCGGCCATTACCCCGCCGACGCTCGTCGACGTCCAGACTCGCCGGCGTTTTGCACGAAGTAAGCGCTTAACGGATGTCATCGTCATTATCATCATCATCATCAAGCGCGCCAGATTTATTCATTCGGAGGGCGAGGAAACAATCCCACCTCCCGCCTCCCGCCCCTTCTCCGCGGCCGTCACCCCGCCGACGCCCGCCGACGTCCGAACCCACCGGCGTTCAGAGGTTCCACCACCAGAAGTCTGTAGACGACGGCCGTCGAGAGGAAAGGTATCACGGCCAACGGCGCGTACGTCTTCAGGGGACGCTGGGTGACCTTCATGTTTCGGCGGAGAAGGTAGTTGGCCAGAACTCCGCAGACGGCTGCGGTCGATCCGAGGTAGAGCGGCCCGTACGCGTACAACCTCCTGGCCGGGGGGGAGAGAAACGGACGAGACCGGCCCCCGCGTCAGCGGCGTCTTCCTTCTAGGCGACGGGCCCCGGAGTCACCGCCGGGGAGATTCGCCGAGCGCCGCGTCCCCTTGTCGCTCTTTAATTCTAAACCCGGCATCCGGCGAGTGCCCGGCACCGCGCCCAACGCCGGGGCGGACACGCGCCGCCGCGGTCCGCGTCCCACGCGGACGGGGTCACCGAGGCCCGGAGACGCGGCGTGACGGGCCCGAGGGCGGAGCGGGTGAGAGGGGGAGGCGGGATTGGAACTCAGGCCCCCCCCCCCCCGCCTCCCGGGCCCTCGGTTCCGCCCGCCGGGCCGCTTCCGAAAAGGGAGGAAAACCTAATTTCCTGCCCCGCCGGGGAGCTGCCGGTCCAGGGGACGAGGAAGGGCCCAACTAGAAACCAGAGAAGTGGCAACAGTTCATAACGATGATAACGTCGGCATTTGTTAAGCGCTTCCTACGGGCAGAGCACCGCTCTAAGCGCCGGGGGAGATCCAGGGTCGTCCCGCGTGAGGCTCCCGGTCTTCATCCCCATTTGACGGATGAGGGAACCGAGGCCCGGAGGAGTGACCTGCCCACCGTCACCCAGCTGCGCGTAAAGAGTTGGATTGACCGAGCGCCCACTGGGAGAGTCGAACCCAAAGATGCGATTTCCTCCGAGGGGAAATCTAGGATCGGGACCCCGCCCCCCCCCCGATCCGGAAATCCCAGTGGCGCCGAGCTGACGTTTAAAATGAACGGAGGTCCGACCGGGATTTCCGCCCACGAAAGGTGCGTTTTTCTTTCCATCAACCGCCCCCCGGGCTCCGACCCGCACCTCCTCTCCCGAGCCCCGTCCGGCGCGCGGATTCCCCTCCGGGACGGAGGCGCCGAGTCCGCTCCGAGTCGGGGAGGCCACTTGCCTGTCTCTCGGATTCAGGCGTCCCAGGTCCGCCCCGGCGGTGTGCGGGATCCTCAACCGTCCGAACGCCGCGTCGACTACGGAGGAGCCGGGCGGGGTGTGCGAGGGAGTCGTCATCTCGCGCCCCGAAGGGGAGGCGGCAGAAGCCGAAAGGTGAGGAGCCGTCGGGGCCCTCTGGGTTTCCAGCCCTGGAAGTTCCCGGAATCCAGAAATTCCTCGCGGCCCCTCCGTAACCATCCCCTTCCGCCCCCGCCCCGGGTGTCTCGCCGTGCCGAAGAAAAGAAAATGCGGGTCCGCGTCCAAACCTATCCGCGCGCCGCCTCCCCCACGCCAACACCGTAGGGCGAGATCTCCTCTGGCTTCTTTCGAGCTTCCCGGGCCATCCCTGAGTAGGGCGGCTCCGGGCGATCCCGGGAGCGCCTGGCGCGAAGATCGTCTCTATCTGTTGCCGAGCTGTCCGTTCCCGGCGCTCGGCACGCTGCCCTGCCCGTGGCGAGCGCCCGATAAATACGGCCGAACCAACGGATCCCGGCATGGCTCACCGACGGAGTACGGAACCGAAGGTTTGAGGAGCGGATCCGCCGCGGGTGCGCAAAGAGAGTCTTGCCTCCCCGCGTCCGTCGCCCGGCCTCGGGCGGATCCCTCCTGGGGGAGAATTCCCGGGAGCAGACGCGCGGGATTGCGAGGCCCGGAGCTGGTTTTCCGAATCCGGGCCCCGCCGTTTCAGGGTCGATCCGACCGTCGGCCGAATTCTACTTCCCAAGCGCTCAGGACGGTGCTCCGCGCACAGTGAGCGCTCAATAAATGCGACCCAACGAGGGAATGAGCGCATCGGTCGCCGTCGCCCATCTCCCTGTGGCCTCCTCGGAGCCCCCTCCCCAACCGTCCCGGGTCGATAGCGAACGGCGGTATTCGTCCCGCTAAGTGCTCGGCACTGTGCCGGACCCCGGGGCGGACGTTCGTTCGTCCAATAGTATCTGTTGAGCGCTTACTCTGGGCAGAGCACTGTACTAAGCGCTCGGAACGGACAGATCGGTAACGGGGCGTAATCAGATCGGGCACCATCCCGGTCCTCCAGCGGGAATTCTCTTGCAGACGGTCGGGAGAGGAAATGGGATCGTCACTGACGGCGATGATGATATTCATTCACTCGATCCTATTTATTAGACGCTTACTACGTGCAAAGCACTGTTCTAAGCGCTGGGGGAGATACAGGCTCTGTTGCCTAATGATAATGGCATTTATTAAACGCTTGCTACGTGCAAAACACTGCTCTAAGCGCTGGGGGAGATACAGGCTCTGTTGCCTAATGATAATGGCATTTTTTGAACGCTTACTACGTGCAAAACACTGTTCTAAGCGCTGGGGGAGATAGATACAGGCCCTCTCTGTTGCCTAATAACAATAATGGTATTTACTAAACGCTTACTACGTGCAAAGCACTGTTCTAAGCGCTGGGAGAGATACAGGCTCTGTCTGTTGCCTAATAATGATATTTATTAAACGCTTACTACGTGCAAAGCACCGTTCTAAGCGCTGGGGGAGATACAGGCCCTCTCTGTCGCCTGATAATAACATTTATTAAACGATTGCTACGTGCAAAACACAGTTCTAAGCGCTGGGGGAGATACAGGCCCTCTCTGTTGCCTGATAATAATAATAATAATGGTATTTACTAAACGCTTACTACGTGCAAAGCACTGTTCTAAGCGCTGGGAGAGATACAGGCTCTGTCTGTTGCCTAATAATGATATTTATTAAACGCTTACTACGTGCAAAGCACCGTTCTAAGCGCTGGGGGAGATACGGGCCCTCTCTGTCGCCTGATAATCATAATAATGGCATTTATTGAACGCTTACTACGTGCAAAACACTGTTCTAAGCGCTGGGGGAGCTCCGGGGTGATGAGGTGGTCCCCCCGAGGCTGCCAGGCTTCACCCCCATTTTGCAGAGGAGGTCACTGAGGCCCAGAGAAGGGACTGGTCCGAGGTCACCCAGCTGACCGGCCGAGGAGGCGGGATTCGAACCCACGACCGGTGACTGCCCAGCCCGGGCTCTATGAGAATGTGCCAGGCTGCTTCTCATTCCAGGCGCTCTGCACACAGTAAGCGCTCAATCAATAGGACCGAATGAATGAATGAATGAATGAATGAATGAATGAAGGAAGGAAGGGGGGGGGGGGGGGAAGAGAGCAGGCCGAGGAGCCCGGCTCTCCTACCTTGGGCCGCCGCTTCTGCTCCCCGCCGCCTCGTGGGCGCCGCCATCTTGGGCGCCGTCACGTGACGGCTCTTGGCCAATGGGCGCGCTCGGATCCGCCGGGCGGGGGCGGGACTTCCGGCGGAGGGCGAGCGCTCATTGGCCGGCGGCCCGGGGCCGGCGGAAGTCCCGCCCCCTGGGGGGGACGGTTGCGCTCCGCCATCTTCCCTGCCCCCCTCATTCATTCATTCATTCCTTCCTTCCTTCATTCATTTATTCCTATTTATTGAGCGCTTGGAGTCTACGATGGGGCAACAGAGAGAGACCATTCCTGCCCAACAGAGGGGGGAGACACACAGCAAAACAGGGCAGGGACTGCCCCTCTCTCTCTCTCTGTTACCCATTTGTCCATTCCAAGCGCTTGGTACAGTGTTGTGCACCTAGTAAGCGCTCAATAAATTTGAATGAATGAATGGAAATAAAGCATCATAAACAGTCAGGCGTCAGTACCACCAAAGTACCATCAGGCAGCCCTCTCTCCCTCCCTCCCAGTGTCCTGCCCTTCCCCATCTTAATCTCCACCTCTCTCATAATAGTCCCTTATAGGAATAACTATTATTATTGTTAATATTATCATTATGGGTATTTGTTAAGCGCTTAGCATGTGCCAGGCACCGTACCAAGCGCCCGGGTGGATCCAAGCAACTCGGGTCGGTCCCAGTCCCTGTCCCACTTGGGGCTCCTAATCTGCCCCTCTGCCTCCCGCCGTCCCCTTTAATAATGACAACAATCACGGTATTTCTTAAGCGCTGATTCGGTCGTATCGATTGAGCGCGTACCGTGTGCAGGGCGCTGCGCTGAAGCGCTTACTACGTGCCGGGCGCTGTACTAAGCACTGGGGTGGCTACAAGCCAATCCGGTGGGACACAGGCCCTGCCCCAGGTGGGTCTCAATCCCCATCGCGCACCCTTATTATTATTATTCAATAGTATATATTGAGCGCTTACTACGTGCAGAGCACGGTACTGAGCGCTTTGTAAAATTACTATTTTACAGATGAGGGAACTGAGGCCCAGTGAAATGAGGCGACTCGCTCAAGGTTACGCCGCAGACAGGTGGCGGAGCCGGGGTCGGAAACCGTGACCTTCCGACCCCCGGGCCTCGGCTCTATCCACCACACCGTTAAGCGCTCACCACGTGCCGGGCACTGTACCGAGCGCTGGGGTGGATACGAGCGGGTCGGGTGGGACACGGTGCCCGTCCCACGTGGGGCTCCCCGTCTCAACCCCCATTTTACAGATGAGGTCACTGAGGCACAGAGAAGTAAAGCGAGTCGCCCAAGGTCACCAGGCAGAGAAGGGAGTAGAGGCCGCGACCTTCTGAGAGTCCCAGGCCGGGGCTCTGACCGCTCCGCTTCCCCAGTCGCCCGCTGTGCCCCGATCCCGGGCCCTCGGCCTCCGGCGCCCGTCCCTAACGAGGCCTCCGGACTGCCACCACCCTGGACACCCGGCACCTCCCGGCCCCCCGGGAGCCCCCCGACTTCTCCTCTCCCGGCCCCCTTCTCCAGCCCTTCTCCCGGGCCCCTCTCAGCCCCCACCACGGCTCCCTCCGCTGACTCTGACTCCCCCAGGCCCTTCCCTTCCCACGGCTTCTCCCCCCAGCCCCTCTCATCCCCACTTCAGCCCCCCTGCTTCTCCGCAGCCCCTCTAATCGCCCCCGGCCCCTCGGACTCGACCCCTCTCGCTTACCCCCTCTCCAGCCCCTCATCTCCCCCGTCCCTCTGTTTTTCCCCAGCCCTCCGATTCCCCCCCCCCCCCCCGGCCCTACTGATGCCCCCGGCTCCTCCGATTTCCCCCAGCTGCCCCAGCCCCTCTGATTTTTCCCCCAGCCCCCCTCATTTTCCCCCCAGCCCTCCTCATCTTTCCCCCAACCCCTCTGATTTTCCCCCCCAGCCCCTCTGATTTTTCCCCAGCCCCCCCGATTCCCCCAAGCCTCCCCGATTCCCTCCTCAGCCCCTCTGATTTTCCCCCCAGCCCCTCAGACTCCTCCCACCTCCTCTCACTTACTCCCTCTCCGGCCCCTCTGATTTCTCCCCGGCCCCTCTGATTTCTCCCCGGCCCCTCTGATTTTTTCCCCGGCCCCTCCGATTCCCTCCCCGGCCCCTCTGATTCCCTCCCACCCCCGGCCCCTCTGATTCCCCCAGCCCCTCTGATTCCCTCCCCGGTCCCCCCGGTTCCCTCCCCGGCCTCTCTGATCCGCCCAGCCCCTCTGATTCCCTCCCCGGTCCCCCCGGTTCCCTCCCCAGCCCCTCTGATCCCCTCCCAGCCCCCCCCGATTCCTCCCCAGCCCCCCTGATTTCCCCAAACCCCTCTGATTCCCCTGCCAGGCCCTCAGCTCCTCCCACCCCCCTTCCAGCCCCCTGACTCCCCCCCCCCGGTCCCCCTGCTTCCCCTCCCCCATCCGGCCCCTCTCACTTTGCCCCCAACCCCGTGGCCCCCCCAACCTCTCCCCGGGCCTCTGTGACCCTCCCCCTCCCCACCTCTGACCGTGGATCCTCCTCCTCCACTGACATCCAGCATCACCCCCCCCCCCCCCATCCCCACCACCCCCCCGACCCCCGGCATCCCTGGATACGAGACCGGGAAAGCCGGGGGTCGGCGTCCCCGCGGGCCGGAGGGAGGCCAGGAGCGGTGGGATCTGACCGGCTTCCCGGGGTGGGGGGGAGGAAGGGGAGGTGGGAAGAAAATTCCCCTCCTCCGGCTCGTCCCGCATCCCGCGCCCACGGAGGACTGCGGCCCCTTTAATGTCTCCATGCCAGGGGATCGCCCTCCTCCTTGCCAGCCGTCGGCTCGATGCGCGCCAGGATCGGAGGGGCGTTAGAGAGCCGGCCGAGCGCCGAAAGCAAAAGAAAAAAAATCCACAGCGGGATGGAAGGGACCGCCACCGGGATCCTGCCCCGCTGAGCCGGGGCGGGGACGTCGGAAACTTCGTGTCCCGAGAATCCGGAAGGGGCCTCCGGGCTCTCGACGCCTCTGCCCCGACTCGCCCGGCTCTTCGGAGACCGGAGGGGGAGAGGTTTATCGCGGGATCTCCGGGGATCTCCGCGACAAGTCCGGAACTGGGGACCGGAGGAGATCCCGGCGGGACGGGGCTTCCCTCCGTCGCGTCGGTGCCCGAGACGGCCGTCTAGATCTGGACCGTGCCTTGATTTAGCCGTTCGATTCACACGCGCCTTTGCCGCCCGAAGAGAATTCGCGTCCCCTGTGCCGAGGAGCGTCCTCTCGGCGTCTTCTAGACGGAGAGGTATCTTCTCCGTTGGCGCGATTCCCCGATCCCCCCTACCCGCTTCCCCCCATTCGGCGGGCAGCGTTAGAGGTTAGAAAACCCCGGGCGGCGTTCCGTCGATCCACCGCGGAGACCCAGCTCGGATGGAAAGATTGAACGGTTGAAAGTGGGTCGGCCTGAATCCCGCCCCGATCCTGGCTTCAGCCCGGCGGGATCGAGTTCGCTCCGTCCCGGCGGATCCGCGCTCGGGTCCGGCGGCCGGACCGAGAGATCGAAGGATGCCGGTCGAGAAGAGAGGTAGGCCGCGTCGCTTCCGCTCTCATTTTCCGGGATTATCGTTTGAAGCGTGGGTCCGAGGGGGGTGGAAACTCCACCGCTTTCGAGCAGGGGGCGTCTCCTTAGGCCGGAGAAACGTCGGGGGCGATAACGCCCTTTCCTCCATCGTAACGAGAACGATGACCGCGGCGTTCGAGGCGGCGGCCCGAGCGGGAGGGAGAACGGGCATCGGATCCCCGTTCCGCGGACGAGGGGGCCGAGGCCCGGAGAAGCGATGCGACTTGCCCGAGCCGACCCCGGGCGGAGCCGGGGCTGTCACGCGGTCGTTACCCGCGTCTTTCTGAGTCCGGCGCCCGCGACTCCGCTCACCAGGTAAGTTATCACCGGGGGGCGTAACGGAGGTGCCCGCGGGGCCGCGCGTTCTGGATTTCCCCCGGGAAGGCGGTTTCGAAAATATAAACTCGCGGTTGGTTGAGAGAGTTTTCACGTGTTTCCGAAAAAGCCGAGGAGTTCCACTGCCGGCGTAGGGTCCGCGGCGAAAAAGGAAAGGGCGCCCGAGAAACGGGCGGATTGGCGTACGTCGACCTGCGGCTAAAAATAATGACGACGACGACGACGACGACGGGATTCCTCAAGCGCCCGCTATGCGCCGAGCGCTGTTCCCAGCGCTGGGGTGGATCCGCGGCGATCGGGCTGCCCCACGTGGGGCTCACGGTCTTGGTCCCCATTTTACGGATGAGGGGGCCGAGGCCCAGAGAGGTCACGTACCCGACGGGTGGCGGAGCCGGGATCGGAACCCGTGACCTCTGACCCCCAAGCCCGGGCTCTTGCCGCTGAGCCGCGCTGCTTCCCTTGGAAGTTGGGACTCGCCCGGGGGGGGGGGGGGCGGGCGCGCTTCATCCCCATTTTACAGACGAGGGGAACCGAGGGACAGAGAAGCCCAGCGGCTCGCCGAGGGTCACACGGCAGACGAGTGGCGGAGGCGGGATTGGAACCCACGTCCTCGGACTCCCGAGCCCGGGCTCTCTCCGCCGAGCCACGCTGCTGCTTCTCCAGTTCTAGTCAGACCAGCAGCGTGGCTCGGCGGAGAGAGCCCGGGCTCGGGAGTCAGAGGTCGTGAGTCCGACTCCCGGCCCCGCCGCCTGTCAGCCGTGTGACCGTGGGCGAGTCGCTTCGCTGCTCTGTGCCTCGGTTACCTCAGCTGTGATATGGGGCTGAAGACTTTGTTTCCTATTTTACAGATGAGGGAACTGAGGCCCAGAGAAGTGAAGCGACCCGCCCACGGCCACACGGCTGACAAGCGGCAGAGTTGGGCTACGGACCCGTGACCTCTGACTCCGAAGCCCGGGCTCTTTCCACTGAGCCACGCTGCTTCTCTGAGCGGTTAAGCGCCGACCGTGTGCAGAGCGCCGTGCCGAGAATTAGCGTTCTGTCAGAGTCCCCGGCCCTGAAGTGGGCTCGGGGGGGGGCGGGGGGGGGGTCCGCCCTCGGGTTTCCGGATTAAAATGGGTGTCCGCGAGTGGAAGAAGGCGCTCTCCCCCATCTCTCGTGATCCGGTGGGTCCCTGTCCTTTTACGGCTACGCGCCCAACACCCCAGCCCGGGCTCCGGGGGACGTAGTCCGGGGCCCGTCAGGCCGGCAAAATCGGAATTAAGGCGTCGCCGGGAATCCCCCAGTCTGTCCCGAATCGTTTGGTTATGGATTCTCATTTTTAAGGATCGCCAGGGATCCCCGGGGGTTCGGGTGGCTAGGAGTTGGCCGTCTCCCTCCCGCGGTCCAGACGGGTGTCCCGGTCGGGGAGCGGGTATTTTCTTCGGGGCTCGTCTCGGACCATCCGTAAATCCCGCCGATTGACCGGGGACGAGAGCCGTCGATTCCGAGAGAAGATCCCATTCTCTTCTCGGAGGGGTCGGGTCCGCCGCGAGTGGAGACTGATGTCTCTTAGGCGATTCCGACTTCTCCGTCACGCTATCGTAAATTTTGGTTCTCTTTAGGGTATTCCTGGAATGGGAGGTAGACTCGGTCACGGCTGATTTGGGATCAGACACAGTCTGTCGTTCTGTGTTCATCTGCGTGGCAGGAGCTTCGCGATATTCACACGGAGCCTTCCGAACATTAGACTCGTCGCTTCTCGTGCCCTAGATGGATGATTCTGTGGGCGAGTCACTTCACGTCTCGGTGCCTCGGTTCCCTCATCTGTAAAATGGGGATGAAGACCGCGAGCCCCACGGGGGACGACCCGATTCCCCTGCGTCTACCCCGGCGCTTAGAACGGCGCTCTGCACGTAGTGAGCGCTCAACGGATACCGACGTCATCATTATTATTAGGATTCTAGGACCTCGGACCCGGGCCGGGTGGCTCCGAGAAGTCGCTCAACCTCTCCGCCCCTCTCCGACCCGACTGTCATCCATCTATCCCGGCACCTAGTAGGCGCTCGACCTATTCCGCGGTACCGGACCTTGGGCAGCGCTTAGAACGGCGCCCTGCACGTAGTAGGCGCTTGACAAATCCCCACATTATTCTCACCGAGGCCCTCGACTTCTCTGTGCCTCGGTCTCCTCATCCCCGAAACATCCCACTCCCTCCCCGCGCGGACGTGGGAGGGCGACGGGGTCCCATCTGATCATCTCGCGTCTACCCCGCCGCTTAGTACGGTCCTTGGAGAAGCGGCGTGGCTCGGTGGAAAGAGCCCGGGCTGCGGAGTCAGGGGTCATGGGTTCGAATCCCCCCTCTGCCGCCTGTCAGCCGTGTGACCGTGGGCGGGTCGCTGCACTTCTCTGGGCCTCAGTGACCTCATCTGGAAAATGGGGATTCAGACAGTGAGCCTCGCGTGGGACGACCTGAGGACCCCGTCTGCCCCGGCGCTTAGAACGGTGCTCTGCACCTAGTAAGCGCTTAACAGGTACCAACATTATTACTTGGCACGCGGCGAGCGCTCAACGAGTACCGTAACGTCAAAACTACCTTCCAGAGACTCGAGCAAGGACCTTCTGGGCGGGGGGGGGGGGGGGGGTCTCAGCCCCCCGGGAAGAAAATCGACGTCGGTTTTATCGCGCAAAGGGTCCCAACCCTCCGACTCTTTGAAACTTGGTTTCCCTTTCCCTCGGGTGACTCTACTCTCTCCCGGGCTCTTTCCGCCGAGCCGCCGCCGCTTACGACTCTGCAGCCGGTCAGCGCTCACTAAATACGATCGAATGAACGACGGGAGTTGGTGGGCACGTGCCCTGCCCGCGAGGAGTTTCCAATCTAGGGGAGCTCTGGAAAGAAGTGCCCCCTCCCCACCTACTCTAAGCCAGGCTACTCCTTTCCACGTCCTCTTGGTTTTCGGAAGGCCGTCCCGGCGCGACATCCCCAGAGTTGTCCCCGGTGTCCTCGGAGGCTTTTAGAAACTCGCCTATAGCTCCGTCTGGATTTGTCTTGCTCGTCCTCCGGGGCGGGCGACGGAGACAAATAATAATAATAACGTTGGTATCTGTTAGGCTGCTTCCTCCGTGCGGAGCGCCGGGGTAGACCCCGGGGGGAATCCGGGTCGTCCCCCGTGGGGCTCGCGGTCTTCATCCCCATTTTACAGGTGAGGGGACCGAGGCCCAGAGAAGTGAAGCGACCCGCCCACGGTCACACGGCTGACAGGCGGCAGAGCCGGGAGTCGAACCCACGACCTCTGACTCCGCAGCCCGGGCTCTTTCCACCGAGCCACGCTGCTTCGCCCGAAGAGAAAGAAAAATCTATCTGCTTTCTTCGTAAGGAACGACTGCTCTCCTCAAGGATGATCTGTACACCCCGCGACGGTTAGCCAGATTGCTGAAAGGTCAACTTCCAAGTACGTGGTTGATGTATCTGGTTTTTTTCGGTCCAAATTCCATCGCCTCCCAGGTATTCCCTCGTGTCCGGTCTCCCGAGGCTTGATCCTGCCGTGTCGGAATTTAATGCCGCCGAAACCAAGTTCCTAAACGTGGCGGGTCCGCTTCGACTTCACCCCAGTTCACGCATTTAGAGCGGCTCAGACCGATCCCGCCGTTTCTTTACTATTTTTAGCCGAGTCGTTGGGCTTTGCCAGATAGATACCCGGGGCGGGGTTTATTGAGCGCTTATCTGTTACCGATCTGTCCATTCTAAGCGCTCAGTACGGTGCTCTGCACGTAGCAAGCGCTCAGTCGATACTATTGAATGAAGGGATGAACTACGTGTGAAGCACTGGGGATGATGATAATAATGTCGGTAACTGTTAAGCGCTCACTATGTGCCGAACGCCGTTCTGAGCGCCGGGGTAGACGCAGGGGAATCGGGCCGTCCCCCGTGGGGCTCCCGGTCTTCATCCCCATTTTACAGATGAGGGAACTGAGGCACAGAGAAGTGAAGTGACTCGCCCACGGTCACACAGCTGATAAGTGGCAGAGTCCCTTAACTGATAGGATAGATAGGACACGGTCCCCGATCCAGCCAGCGTTCCCGATCTAAGCGGGAGGGAGGACAGGAATTTTTCTCTCTGTTTCCCAGATGAGGAGATCGGGGCCCACCGAGGTCGAGTGTCTAATAATAATAATGATAATAATAATAATGCTGGTATCCGTTAAGCGCTTACTCTGGGCAGAGCACCCTTCTCAGCGCTGGGAGAGATACGGGGTCATCGGGTGGTCCCACGTGGGGCTCACGGTCTTCATCCCCATTTTACAGATGAGGCACGGAGAAGTGAAGTGACTCGCCCACAGCCACACAGCTGCCAAGTGGCAGAGCCGGGCTTCGAACCCATGACCTCCGACTCTCCAGCCCGGGCTCTTTGCGCTAAACCACGTTTAGGACTAATGACGATGCTAACGGTAATTAAGGGCTTCCTACGAACTGAGTTCTAGAGTCGACGCGATTAGGTTGGGCCCGGACCAGGGGAGTTTTTCTTTCGGTTTCCTAGATTTTAAAGCTCGAGGAGGGGGCGGGCGGAGGATGTAGAGGGGATTGAGCCCAAGGTCGACTTCCTTCGAGGGGACCTGAGAAAACCCCTCTGGGAGAGAGAGGCGGAAGGAACTAAATACTCCGGGAAAAGCGGAAAGATCCCCATTCCGCCCCCACCTCTCTTTCCCCGTCCCGTGAGCGTGTCAAAGTCCCGCTCTGCTGGGAATTTTTTTTTTTTTCCACGTTTTCTTTCTTCTGTTAAAAGCGAGGGGCGAAAGTGATACGCTGATGACTGGAAGCTATCAAACGGTGAACTCCGAGGCCTTTGGTAAAGCTCCGAAGTGCTCAGTTTAAAAGCCCGTCTATCAAGTCCCCCCTAGGGGATCTGGCTCTGGGAATAGCGGGGTTTAATTAGTCGCCGTGCGGCTGCATTCG
Source organism: Ornithorhynchus anatinus (assembly GCF_004115215.2). Lineage (NCBI taxonomy): Eukaryota > Metazoa > Chordata > Mammalia > Monotremata > Ornithorhynchidae > Ornithorhynchus > Ornithorhynchus anatinus. The sequence continues at coordinate 28,065,033 of NC_041747.1, forward strand.
AGTCACTCATTCATTAAATCAGGACCGTTAGGAACTTCAAAATGATAATAAAAAAACCTACCCTAGGAGGGTAGATCTCATTCGGCCGCTTCTACGAGTGACCTCCCTTGGAAATGTTAACCGTCGCAACCCGCTTCGTGTTTGGAGCCGTGGTCTGCTGCTCTTCCTCTCCCGTATTTTCCAATCCCCCCCTCCCCCCCCCGCCCCTCGTCTGCCGCGTGACCTTGGGTAAGTCTCTTCCCTCCTCCGGGCCTCAGGGGCCTTAACCGCAGATCGAGGATCCGACATCTAGGCGAGCGGCAAGGCGTAGCGGAGAGAGGGAGCGAGGAGGTTAGGGGTTCTAACCCCGGCTCCGCCGCTCATCTGCTGGGCGGACCCGGGCGCGTCCCGTAACTTCCCTGCGCCTCAGTGATCCCGTCCGTAAACGGGGATCGAGACTGTGAGCCCCGCGTGGGACACCACCTGGGTCCGACCCGATTTGCTCGTGACCGCCCCGGCGCTTAGTACGGTGCCTGGCACATAGTAAGCGCTTAACAGATACCGTAATCGTTGTTATCATCACCTGGACGGGAGCCCCGCGTGAGACCCGATGATCTCGTCTCCACCTTGGCGCCTGGCGTATCGTCGGCGCGGAACGAATTCCGTAATTATTACTATCACTTGGACGGGAGCCCCGCGTGGGACCCGATCGTCTCGTCTCCACCTTCGCGCCTGGCGTACCGCGAGCGCTTAACCGACGTCACGATATTGTTGTTATTCCTGTGATTATTTTCGGAGAGGTCCGGTTCCCGGCCGGGTTCCTCTTCGACGCCGTCAGGAGCTTTAAGCAGTCGGGATACAATTCGCCTTCTCTTTGGCTTTGGGAAGAATCAGATTCAGTGGAAACTCGGGCCGCCTGCGGCTTGTCACCCGCGGATGGTGGGTGGGTGGGGAAGACAGAGGGGGAGAGACGGCCCCGGCCTCCACCTCCCCAGCCTTTTTGGGTCACCGATTGAGAGTCCCACGTGTGCAAAACTGTAGATGTTTTCATTGCCCTATTTATTTTGTTAATGAGACGTACGTCGCCTCAATTCTTTTGATTTGCTGTTGTTCTGATGTGATGTTCATCCCCTAGATCCCGTTTGTCGCCATCGTTCTCGTCCGTCCGTCTCCCCCGATTAGACCGTGAGCCCGTCGAAGGGCAGGGAGCGTCTCTATCTGTTACCGATCTGTCCCTTCCAAGCGCTTAGTACAGCGCCCGGCACATAGTGAGCGCTCAATAAATGCTATCGAATGAAGGACAAACGGTCACGGGAACGACGACGACAATAACGTCGTCGGGTCTCACGCGTGGCTCCCGTCTGAGTAATAATAATGACCCACGGGGCCTGGGAGTCAGAAGGACCTGAGTTCTACTCCTGGCTCGGCCACACAAGGAGGGCAAGTCGCTTCGCTTCTCTGTTGCCTCAGTTACCTCGTCTGTAAGATGGGGATGACGGCCCCGAGCCTCACGTGGGACGACCCGATGACCCCGCGTCTACCCCGGCGCTCAGAACGGTGCTCGGCACGTAGCGAGCGCTTAACGGACACCCACGTTATCATTATTATTAGAGGGCCGTTTCGTCTCGTTTTCCGAGGTTGCGGGTTCTAGGTCTGGGCAGGCCAGGCCGGGGACACGCGTGGGCGCGTTTGGCATCCTTTAAAAATAAACTGAGCGTCCGTGTGCCCGTACGTTCTTCTGTTCACCGAATCGGTCATAAAGCGTTCTCGGGGTTGGCGTCGTAGGGCCGCCCGTCTTGTCAGACGACGACAGTGTGGGGAAACGGCTCCTTTATAGAGGCCCCGGAAGAGATCCTCCTTTTCCAGCTACGACTCTTACGGAGGGCAGCTCAGCTCTTTTACGTTCTTTTATGGCTCTCGTCGAGCCCTTGTTACGTGGCGAGCCGTGCAGCCTGAAAGACCTGGGATCGAACCCTGGCTCCGCGTGACCTCGGGCCGGTCGCTTAGCTTCTCCGGGCCTCGGCTACCTCATCTGGAAAACGGGGATGAACACCGGGAGTGCCATCTGGGACACGGTCCGTATCCAACGGGATTAGATCGCGTCTCTCTCGGCTCGTAATAGGCACTTGAATACCTGTTTTTTTTTTTAAAAAAACAAACCTCTTCTAAGCACCGGGGTACAGAGAAGTCAATCAGGAGGGTCGCCGTCCCCCTTGGGGTTCACAGTCCAAATAGGAGAGGGAACAGGCGTTCATTTTTTCAGACGAGGCTACTGAGGCCCTGAGAAGTGAAGCGACTCGCCCCAGGCCACCCAGCCGGCGACCGGCAGAGCCGGGATTAGGACCCGGGTCCTCCGACTCCCGGGCCTAGGCTCTTTCCTCCAGGCGTCGCTGCCTCTCCTATCCGTTGGATTTTAAATAAAGAAACGTAGGAACGATGCCGCCGTTGAGCGCTCGCCACCCGCCCCGAGAAGCAGCGTGGCTCAGTGGAAAGAGCCCGGGCTTTGGAGTCAGAGGTCATGAGTTCGAATCCCGGCTCCGCCACTTGCCAGCCGTGTGACCGTGGGCAAGTCGCTTCGCTTCTCTGGGCCTCGGTTCCCTCATCCGTGAAATGGGGATGAAGTCCGTGAGCCCCACGTGGGACGACCCGATTCCCCCGTGTCTACCCCAGCGCTTAGAACGGTGCTCTGCACATAGTAAGCGCTTAACAAATACCAATACCATCATTATTAGATACGAGGCGAAATGGTAGATACAAGGTAAAACAGTGACGGCATCTGTTTGTTGAGCGCTTACTGTGCGCCGAGCGTCGGGTCGGACACAGTCCTTGAACCACCCGGGGCTCATGGTCTCTGACGGAGGAGGTAACTGAAGCCCGGAGAGGTGAAGTGACTTGCCCGAGCTCGCGCGGCGGACCGGGGCGGAGCCGGGCTTCGAACCCAGCTCCCGAGCCCGCGCCCTTTCCGTTAGGCTACGCTGCGCTCCGTGGATCAGAAACCAACTACGCTCGCCGGCCAGGCCCTAGAATCGGCGGTGTTTATTGCGCGGTCACGGGGTGCCGAACGCTGTACTAAGCGCTCGGGAGAGCACGGCACGAGAGAGTGGGTTGACCCGCTCCCTGCCCGGGGGGAGCGTCCGGCGTACGTAGGGAAGCGGCGTGGCTCAGTGGAAAGAGCCCGGCCTTGGGAGTCAGAGGTCGGGAGTTCGAATCCCGGCTCTGCCCCTCGTCAGCTGCGCGACCGGGGGCGAGTCGCTTCACTCCTCTGGGCCTCAGTTCCCTCACCTGGAAAATGGGGATGAAGACCGTGAGCCCCACCTGGGACGACCCGATTCCCCCGCGTCTACCCCGGCGCTTAGAACGGCGCTCCGCACGTAGGAAGCGCTTAACAGGTACCGCCGCCGTCGTCATCGTCCTCATGGAACCCCGGATTCATTCGGCCCTAGGTCAGTGCGAGATCATGCCTCGTAAACACCCTCTTGGATTTCTATTTCGACGCCCGAGACGAGGACGTTTCGACGTTTCCTGTCACCGCCCTGTCGCGGTTCGAAAGGTCTTTCTGCCAGGATGATTTCCTCTGTGTCATGGGAACACACATTTTCCCGACCTGAAGTCTATCTTTCGAATTCCCGATGATCCCTTCATCCCTAACGGTCGTCTTTCCTTCGGAGTCCGTAAAGCTATGGTAAACATGTCGCCTCTGATCTCAGCCTAGGCAAACCGAAGAAGATTCATCCTTTAAATCAGCCTCCTGGTTGCCCCCGAAGAGTACGTTCTTTACGTTGCCGCTCCCCTGACGTCCCGGTTAGCTCGGGGGATTTTGAGAAATGCGCGCCGCAGATTTTTTTTAAGAGGCATATTAGAGGCGAACCTCGATTCGTTGAAAGCTCGTTAGGAAAGATTCCACTCTCTTAACATCGTTCTGTCCTTAGCAGAGGACACGAGGCAACCGTCGCGTTGTTACGGATCTTGCCGCCCGGTAAGGTTTTCCCCAGCTCCTCCGCCGCAAAGAGCCCGGGCTTGGGCGTCGGAGGTCGTGGGTTCTAATCTAGCCGCTTCACTTCCCTGGGCCTCGGTCACCTCATCTGGAAAGTGGGGAGGAAGACCGTGAGCCCCACGGGGGGACGACCTCATCACCTTGCACCTGTGCTTTAAAAGAAGCGGCGTGGCTCAGTGGAAACGGCACGGCCTTCGGAGTCAGAGGTCACGGGTTTGAATCCCGGCTCTGCCACTTGTCGGCTGTGGGCGAGTCACTTCACTTCTCTGTGCCTCAGTTCCCTCATCTGTAAAATGGGGATTAAGACCGTGAGCCCCACGGGGGACGACCCGATTCCCCTGCGCCTACCCCAGCGCTTAGAACGGCGCTCGGCGCGTAGTAAGCGCTTAACAGATACCGACATTATTATTATTATTATCATTATCCCAGCGCTTAATAACAGCGCCTGGCGCAGAGTGAGCACTTGATGAATCCCATTTTTATTATTATTATACGTGGCAGAGGCGAGATTAGAACCCATGACCTCCGACTCCCAAGCCCTCGCTCTTTCCGCTGAGCCACGCTGCTTCTCTGTAACGATGGTATTTGTTTGGGCAGCTTTACCGTATATCTCCCCCAGCGCTTAGAACAGTCCTCGGCACATAGTAAGCGCTTATCGAACACCAACATTATCATTATTATGCGCTTAAGGGCCGGATTTGATATAAGGGAACCAGGTTGGGCTGCTTCTCGGGTAAATCTGTAAATAAATGGGAGATGAGAGGAAATAATAGCGTTTCGGAGATAAGAACAGTGGGGAAGAGGGGGCTGTTAAGCGCTTAGGAAGGGGGGGAAGGGAGGAGGGAACATCGCTTGGATATTTTTATTACCCTATTTATTTCCTTAATGAGTTGTACATCGCCCTGATTGTATTTATTGCTGTTGTTCTAACGAGACGTCCATCCCCTCGATTCTATTTATCGCTACCGTTTCCGTCCGTCCGTCTCCCCCGATCAGACCGTGAGCCCGTCGATGGGCAGGGACCGTCTCTGTCTGTTGCCGATTTGTCCGTTCCGAGCGCTTACTACAGTGCTCTGCCCCTAGTAAGCGCTCGATAAGTACCACCGAATGAAGAAGGGAACCGGATGGTGCCTTGGGTTAATCTGTAAATACCTGAGAGATAAGAGGAAATAATGGGGAGTTTTGGAGATAAGAACGGTAGGGAAAGAGGGGCTGTTAAGTGCTTAGGTAGGGGGAAGTGGGGAGGGAAGATCACCTGGAGATGTGATTGCAAGGCCTACTCTCACCTGGAGCCCTCGTGCTTTCTCCGCCCCTCAGGCCGGCACACCCGGTTGCCATAATCCATTCAGCAAAGCCGACCCAGGGCCAAGCCGGTTGCCAGTGGGCATGAGCCGGGCCGCGGGGAAGGAGGGCCCGGCTTCGGGGAGGCTTGATTTTGGGGGGGGCGTTCTCCTCGCCTTTAAATTCCCCCCGGGGTTCGACCCCGCTTTCGGAGCGCGTCCTCAAAAGCAACCCAAGATTCTTCGCGGCGAGTACCCCGACCCTCGGCTCCTTTCATGGGTCTGGGCCCGGGAGCAAGGGCGAGACCGCCAGCGGGCGGGGAGTACGGGTTTGTCGCTGTGTCGTCCTCTCCCAAGCGCCCGGAGCGGGGCCGGGCCAGCGCTCGGTAAATACGATCGAGCGGACGGCGGAGTTCAGCGGCCAGTTCTTGGGTGGGTGGACGTCGGTCAGTTGGATTTACTAGAACGGACCCGTCCCCCGCCCACGGCGAGCTTACGGTCTAGAGGGGGAGTTAGGCCTTAACGATACGAATAACGTTCAGGCGCTTACTGTGTGCCAGGCGCCGCGTTGAGCACCGGGTCGGTGCAAGCAGAGGGAGCTGGGCTCAGTCCCTGTCCCGCGGGGGGCTCACGGTCTCGGTCCCCATTTTACAGATGAGGTAACTGAGGCGCGGAGAAGGGGAGTGCCCCGCCCGAGGTCAAAGAAAACAGTGAAGTGAGTACGGATACGGGCGTGGGGGCCGTGGGGGTGTGAATAAGGGGAGCGAGGAAGAGGGGAGAGGGGAGGGTTTAGTCAGGGAAGGCCTCTCGGAGGAGGCGTCCTTCGACCCGTTGCCGATTCGTCCGTTCCAAGCGCTTAGTACGGTGCTCTGCGCCTAGTGAGCGCTCAATAAATGGTATCGAATGAATAGGGCCTCGAAGGGAGGGAGAGCCACTGTCCGTGGGATCCGAAAGGGGGGGCGGTCCGGGCCGGAGGAGTAAACCGGCAGCTCGTCTCTGTCGGTCAGTGGGGTTTATGGAGCGGCGGCTGTGCGCAGGGCACTGTACTAAGCGCTTGGGCGAGGCCACCGCAGCAGAGTCGGTAGACACGTTTCCTGCCCTCCCTTTGGGGCTTTTTGACCGTGAGCCCGGTGTGGGGTAGGGATGGTCCCTATTTGGTGTTGAATTGGCCTTTCCAAGCGCTTAGTAATAATGACAGCGTTGGTATCGGTTAAGCGCCCGCTCTGTGCCGAGCACCGTTCTAAGCGCTGGGGCAGATACGGGCTGATCGGGTCGTCCCGCGTGGGGCTCGCGGTCTTCATCCCCATTTGACAGATGAGATGACCGAGGCCCAGAGAAGCGACTGGCCCAAGCCGGGCTCTCGCCGCTCACTGAGCCACGCCGCTTCTCCCAAGTACAGCGCGCTGCGCCGAGTAAGCGCTCGGAGCCCGGGCCGGGGAGTCGGAGGTCGTGGGTTCCGATCCCGGCTCTGCCGCTCGTCAGCTGGGTGACTCTGGGCCGGTCGCTTCACTTCTCTGCGCCTCCGTTCCCTCGTCTGGAAAATGGGATGAGGACCGCAGAGCGCCACGGGGGACGACCCGATCCCCTCGTATCTCCCCCGGTGCGTAAATGCCATCACCGTCGTTAATAAACGGGATGGACCGACCAGGTGACCTCCGGTCTAAGATCCTAGGTTCCGTTCCCGGACCTCCCGCTTCCGGGTGACGGTCGTCGCGTAAGGGCTGCGCGGGGCAGGACGACGGAGGGGCCTGCGTTGGCTCCGCCGCAGCGGGACCGGAAAAGGACGGCACCCGGTGCCTCGCCTCGCCCGCCGTCAGCGGAAATCAGTCCCTTTCGGCGGTCGGCACCCTTCGAGGGCCACGTGAGAAGGTTCTCCGTGTCGTGTCTTTCAGATACAGAGCGGGCTCTGGCGCTGTTGGAAGATTACTGCGAAAAGCTAAGGAAACCAGAGGAGCAGCGACTGAAAAAAGCAGTCGGGAAGGTGATGGGCATCTTCAAGAGCAGCCTATTCCGGGCTTTACTAGGTAGGTACGGCGATGACGCCTCACCTGCCGGAAGGACAGTTCGTCTCGGTCCGACGCTTCGGTCGGAGCCGGGGGACTCCTTCTGCCCCCCCCCCCGACTGGGGGTCCGAGGAGTGGAGTTTCTCTCAGAGGCAGCGTGGCCTGGTGAACGGAGCCCGGAGCCGGGTTCTGATCCCGCCCCCGCCCCTTGTCTGCCGGGTGATCCGGGGCAAGCCCCGGAACTTCGGTTACCCCCGGCGGTAAAATGGGAATCTCACATCCACCGGATGATCGCCCTCCCCGCCGTCGGTCGCGTTTAATGATCGCCCTCCCCGCCGTCGGTCGCGTTTACCGAGCGCTTGGTGTTGCAGAGCGCCGTCCCGATCGCTTGGGAGAGTACGGTGTAACGGAGCCGGTCGGGAAGCTCCCCGCCCACAACCGGCTTGCGGCCCGGCGGGGGAGCCTGAGCCCGCCTCGCTTCTCCACTTGTCCGGCCGGTTATCCTTTCCTTTCATCCATCCGACGGTATTTATCGAGCGCTCACTAGGTGCAGGGCACTGTACCGAGCGCTCGGACTGGACAGATCGGGAACGGACAGAGACGGTCCCCGCCCACTGACGGGCTCACGGTCTAATCGGGGGGAGACGGACCGACGGGGACGGACGTCTCACTGAAACAGTGGCAGATAGATAGAATCGAGGCGATGTACGTTTCGTTAACGGACTATCCCTCGGATATTTAATACGGCTTGGGGTGAGCTCCAGACTTCGCGGCAGAGCTCCCTGCCCCTTCCTCGTCTGAAAGTTTGACGGCTCCCCCCGATCCGGTCCGTTGCGGGCGAGGAAGCGGCCTCCGTCGTCCCCGCCGCGACCTTCCAGGCGTCCGCCTCCGCTAACGCGCGTTGCCGACGACCGCTCTTTAGAACCTGAAGACGGTGGCAAAACTGAGCGTACCTTCAGCCGGTTCCCCGGGGAGCATCCGGCGGCGCGTACGGCCGGCGCCGCCCCCCCCCCCCCCGGGAGGCTCCTCCCTTTGGCCGAGAGGCTCTGGTTTTCACGGGGCGTGGGGCGAGCCGGGCCGATGACGGCGGTTCCCCGGGGAACCGACCCACCCGGGAACCTCCCCTTCCTCTCCGAAGGCGACGTGGTCAGCTGGGGCTCCTTCCGTGGGCCGCCGACCACTCGTTCATTCAGTAGTATTTATCGAGCGCTCACTGCGTGCAGAGCCCTGTACTGAGCGCTTGGAGTGGACAGGTCGGTAACAGATAGAGACGGTCCCTGCCCTTCGACGGGCTTACGGCGAAGATGAAGCTGGGCGCCTTTCCGTTTCTTCAGTGGTTTTAGGTGCTTCCTTTGTGCCGTTACTGAGCGCTGGGTTGAAGCTAATGATAACGATGATGTCGGGATTTGCTCGGCGCTTACTGTGCGCCGGGGTAGATGCAGGGTCATCAGGTCGTCCCACGAGAGGCTCCCAGTCTTCACCCCCATTTTCCAGACGAGGGAACTGAGGCCCAGAGAAGCGAAGCGCCTGGCCCGCGGTCACACAGCTGACGAGTGGCGGAGCGGGGATTCGGACCCGCGACCTCTGACTCCCCACCCCGGGCTCCTTCCGCCGAGCCACGCCGCCAATGGGGGTCGGATCCGGTACGCGTCCCGGGTGGGGCGCGCGGTCTTAATCCCCGTTTTCCGGATGAGGTGACCGAGGCCCAAGTGAAGTGACTCGCCCGAGGTCACACGGCAGACAGGCGGCGGAGCCGAGACCAGGACCCAGATCCTTCGGACTCCCGGGCTCCTGTGCTCCCTCCCCTCGGTCGCCCCGCTTCTTTCCGACCGGAGCGAATCACTTCGGTTCTTTTTACCTCTCGTGGTATTCGTTGAGAACCCACTACGCATCGAACACTGTTCTGAGCCCCGATGCAGGTTCGGGTTTATCAGGTTGGAGCCGGCCCCCGTCCCGCCTGGGGCTCGTAATCTAAGCGGGAGGGAGAAGGGGCCTTTTAAACTCCGTTTTACGGTTGGGGAGCTGAGGGCCGGTGAGGTGACTCGCCCAAGGCCACGGCAAAGAATTGGCAGAGCCGGGATCAGAACCCGGCTCCTCCGTGAATTTCCAATCGAGTGAAAGAGATCCTCACGTCTTCCCGAACGCGTAGGGCCTTGCGATCGATGAACGGGACCCGATTATCGTGTCCCCTAGACTGGCCGCTGGTGGTGCGCGGGGAACGTGCCTCTGGATTATTTGAGAAGCAGCCTGGCCTGGTGGATAGAGCGCGGGCCTGGGAGTCAGAAGGTCGTGGGTTCTAATCCCGGCTCCGCCCGCTTGTCAGCCGCGTGGCCCTGGCCAAGTCACTTCTCTGTGCCTCAGTCACCTCGTCCGCAAAAGGGGGATCGAGACCGCGAGCCCCGCGCGGGGCAGGGATCGTAACCAACCCGACGTGCTCGCGTCCCTTCCGGCGCCCGGTACGGTGCCCGGCGCCCGGCGAGGGCTCGACGGGCCCCGTTATCGTTACTGATGAGAAATATTCTAATCCATTAAGCTTCAGGATCCGCACCTCCAAGCAAGCGGTCGTGCGACGTGGCTTTCGTCACGTTTTACGTCACCCGTACCGGGGGGCGGGCGGACCCCGGATGGTCGTGAAGCGATGCCGTCAATGTGTCGGAGCGCGGCGAGGTGAAAGGTCGTTTCGCGATTAACGGAGACCCGATCCGGGAGCTTACGAAACCCTTCGAGATGAAAGAGGGCCGTTTCGTCTGGGGCTCCGGTTTCCTAAAACGCTATTTTGCTCCTGGCTGGCGTCAATAAGCCACAGATCGCTGCCATCGTCTCAACTGGCGTTAGGGAGAAAGTAATCTCCGGAGCTTCTGAAACGCAGATAAATCCCGCCTCGGACGGACGCGGTCCGGTGCCGGGGCGGGGAGGGTTTGGGACGTTAAATTCTCCGGGGCTTTTCGGATTTTGGTTCGTCTCGGGGCGGGCGGGCCCACCTGCCGCCTCCCGAATAAGGGGCCGCCTCCGTATCCGCCGACGCCGTTTCGCGTCCGAGGTCGTCCGGCCTCTCTCCGGCGGCCGGTCCGTCCCGGCTCTCCTCCCCGGACGGTGTCACGACCCCGAGCCGCCCGCTTCCGGAAAGGAGATTCACCCTCCCGTTCGCCTCGGCGATCCGCGCCTCAGTAGCTAGAGCCCGGGAAGGACCCGGGTTCGGAACCGGTCTCTGCCGCTCGCCTGCCGTGCGACCTCGGGCGGGTCACTCGACGTCGCCGGGCCTCGGCCGCCTCGTTCGTCGGAGGGGGATTAAGACCGCGAGCCCCGCGTGGGACGGCGTGGCTCGGCGGAAAGAGCCCGGGCTCGGGGGTCCGAGGTCATGGGTTCGAATGCCGTCTCTGCCACTCGTCGGCTGCGTGACCGCGGGCGAGTCACTCCACTTCTCGGGGCCTCCGTTTCCCCACCTGTAAAATGGGGATGAAAACCGCGAGCCTCGCGTGGGACGACCCGATCGCCCTGCGTCTGCCCCAGCGCTTAGAACGCCGCACGTAGGAAGCGCTTAACGAATGCCGACGCTATTACCTCGTACCGACCTCAGTCTCGGAACGGTGCTCGACGCTCGGTAAGGGCTCGACGTCCATTCGATGGTATTTATTGAGCGCTAATATTACCGTCGAGCGGAGACGGTCCCGGCGTTCACGGCGTCTTCCCCCAAGCCCCGCTGTCGACCCCCAGCCAAGTTAGCCTCCTCTCCCTGGTGCTTAAAACGCTCCCGTTTTCTCACCCGTTGCTCATCCCTTCCCTTCTCAGTCTCCCCTAGCTTAGTCCCTGCCGCCGGCCCCCTCCTCCAGGAGGCCTTCCCCGCTTAATCCCCCCGCCCTTTGTCTCGGGAGGGATCGCTTCCGAGGATCCTCGTTGCCGGGGTCCTTTCCCCGTTAGACTGCGGGCTTCCCGCGGGCAGGTCGCCCCGCCGTGACTCCGCTCTACGTCGCTAAGGACCTGGGATAGCGAGCGGGAAGTGCCCGCGCGTACTGCGGGTTGCGGATTCGAACGCGTCCCTGAAAGTCTGCCGGGAACAGCGCTCTGCACGGAGTGAAGCGCCTAACGAATGCCGACGTTGTTGTTGTTGTTGTTATATAGTGTGGATGATCGAATGGTCCGAGGTCCCGTGAGGGAAGACGGTGCTTTTTGAGCGGAGAAGCAGCGTGGCCTAGCGGACGGAGCACGAGCCCGGGAGTCGCCAGGACACGGGTTCTGATCTGGGCTCGGCCACTCGTCTGCTGCGCGACCCGGGCCAGGTGGCTTCGCTTCCCTGGGCCTCGGTTCCGGAAAACGGGGTTGGAGACTGTGGGGTCCCACGTGGGACGGGGATCGTGGCCGACCCGATTTGCCCGTATCCGTTCCGGCACCTGGTACGGTGCCCGGCGCGTAGTAAGCACTTAATGATCGGGGCATCCGTCGTCGGGATTTGCCAAGAGCCCTGGGTTCCGTACTTTTTAGCTAACCCCGCAACCCTTGGATCCTTACCGACGCTGCCGGCCTCGTGGCTCAGTGGGAAAGAGCCCGGGCTTGGGAGTCGGAGGTCGTGACTTCGACTCCCGGCTCTGCCGCTCGTCAGCCGCGTGACCGCGGGCGAGTCGCTTCGCTTCTCCGTGCCTCGGTTCCCTCCTCTGGAAAACGGGGATTAACCGCGAGCCTCACGGGGGACGACCCGATGACCCCGCATCTACCCCGGCGCTTAGAACGGTGCTCGGCGCATAGTGAGCGCTTAACAAATACCAACGTTATTGCCGTCCAGGCCGTCGACCGTGAACCGTGTCGGCCGTCTTCTTGAAGGTGTTGGTCGTCTGGGGGCCGGGCGGTGACTTCCATCCTTCTGACGCGGCCCGGATATTCGTAAGAAAGGAGAAGCCCCCGCTGATCTGTCAAAAAGAGGTTATGGAAGTAATCCAGATTTTCCCCTGAATTGGCGGAGCCGCCCCGGCTGCCCGTAAAGCCGTCTGAGGGTGGAGCGCAGGGCGGTATCCCTTCGCCCGCCGAGAGGAACGAGGGGACGCGGCGACCTCTCTCTCTCCGGGGGTTGCGCGGGTGCGTGCGGGCCGCCCGTCGTCCCCGTGGGTCTCCGGGGCCGGCATAACGTCGCCGCCGGGCCTGCCGATCCCAGTCGCGGGGGGTGGCGGGCCGGGGGAGCGCCGAGGGGGGGATTTAGGGAGCGGAGACGTGGCGCTCTGGCCGAGTGGGAGGCGAGGGGACGGTTAAAGGGAGCCAGCGTGTGCGGAGCAGGGAGCGGCGAGCGGCCCCACCGCCGTCTCCCGGAAGCGGCCGGCTAGAAGAGAAAGGGTGGCCTTCCACTGGGGAGAAATCCAAATGGCGGCATTCTTTTTTTTTTATCAGCCCCTCGGGCTCCCCGAGGGTCTTCGGCTTCTGGTGCACGTGGCAGTCGGTGCGGCGCGTTGTGCTTAATGAATATCGACCGTTTAACGGGAGGGAGGGAGGGAGGGACGCCCTCTTGCCCGACCGGTTGAGCTACTTTCCAAACTGCCGCTGGCGAACCGGGAATCCTCCTGCGTCGCGGGTGCCAAGACGGTTAGCGGGCCGCGGATTCATTCGTTCGGTGGCGTTTATTGAGCGCTCACTACGTGCAGAGCACTGTACCGGCCTTGAGCGTAGCCTAGTCGGGGGATGCGGTTGGGTCGGGGGGACCGGGCCCCGCCCGGTCATCAGCCGGTCTATCCAGGACTGGCGTGGTATACCCGGTCCTTTCGGGTGCGGGACTTGAATTTTCAGAGCTCGGTCTTGGCTCTTGCCGCCAGATTTCGCGGGGCAGGAGCGGCGCGGCGCGAATCGATCCGCCGAGTCACCGGTGGCGTCGGTTACCTTGGGAAACACCCCCGAGATCCAATCCTTGCCTTCAGGGAGGAGCGAAGGGCTAGGGTGGTGACCGTCTCAAGATCTGAAAACCCACCCGGGGAATTCGTCGGGAACCGGGACGGAGTCGCGGGGGAGGGAGTCGACCTCCTCTCGGCTAATTGCGCGTCACTGTCGGCTTTTAGGGGAATGGGAGCGATTCACGAGGCGCCCCGGTCGTTCCACGGGTGAGGGGGATGGGGGGGGCGGCGTTAGCATTTGGAAAAATACATCTTCCTAACCATCGTTCCCGCCGGGAGGCGTGGTCCTACACGTGTACGTCGGAATTGTCAGCGTGCGCGTCCCCGCGGGGGGCCGCGCCTTCTCGGGGCTCGAAGGTAACGCTGTTGCAAGGGAGATTGCGACGACGCGGTCCCCCCGAAGCCGAGCGATCCGCCACAGCCCCAGTAAGCGGCGTGGCCTGGTGGAGGGGGCGTGGGCCCGGAGGTCGGAAGGTCCCGGGTTCTGGTCCCGGCTCCGCCCCTTTGCCCTGTAACCTCGGGCGACCTCACTTGTCGAGTGGGGATCGAGACCGTGAGCCCCGTGCGGGACTTGCCCTGTGCCCAACTCGATTATCGCCTCTCTACTCCGGTGCTCGGAGCGGCGCTCGACGCCTAGGAAGCGCCCAACTGTCGTCGTTATAAATCCCGTCGGTCGAAGCAGCCGGTGATCGCGGTAAGGGCACCCGAGCGCTTACCGTGTGTCAAACGCTGCCAGGGGCCAGAGGAGTCGAACCGGGGTGGTTCGACCCTCCGTCCCATCTGCATCCCCTTACGGGGGGGGGGGGGGACGGGTCCCGTAAGCGCCTGAAGCTCGTCAGGGGCCGGGGACGCGTCCGCCGATCCGGGCGCGTCGCGCCCTGCCCGACGCTTAGCGCTGTCCTCTGCGCGTAGGAAGGGCTGGAGAAACGCCGCCGATCGGAACGCGCTTTTACTAAGTAACTCTCGGGAGCTAGGTGCCGGTTCTCGGACCGGGTTCTTCCCTAAACGTTCAGGGTTTCCGTCACCAGATGGCACCGTTGAATTAAATGTACGTTTCTTAATATTAATATGGGTGGATGTGTTGCCCGGGCAACGTGAAGCCCCAGCGCTTACCCCTTCTGTGAATGAAGTGAGCGAACTCACCAGAGGGAACGTTTCTTCCACCCTACCGGTTACCCGCCAACTTACCCCGGCGCTTAGAACGGTGCTCGGCACGTAGCGCTTAACAAATCCCGACGTCATTCTTATCGTCATCCATCAGCCGGCGGGATTTACCGAGCGCCTAACACCACGCCGAGCGGTCGGGAGAGTCCGGGGCGACCGAGTCTTCGCTTCCTCCTTGTTTCGCCCCGCCGTCCGTCTCCCGCGATCAGACCGCGAGCCCGTCGCTGGGCGGGGGATCGTCTCCGTCCGCCGCCCGATTGTCCGCTGCAAGCGCTTAGTACGGTGCTCTGCACCTGGTGAGCGCTCAGTAAATACCAATGAATGAGTTGGTAGACGTGTTCCCCGCCCCCAGCGAGCTAACGGTCTAGCGTTCCCGTGTACCGTCTTTCTACTTTTTAAATTTTTGCTTTAGCCCGGCCTCCTCTACCTAATCCGGTTGTCTTTTGGTTTCCGAACGTGCGATGCGAACGGGGACTGGGTTTTCCTCCCCGCGCCGACGCAGTGAAATCCAGCTCCGCTACGGGAGCGGAGGACGAGCGGTGAAGGGAGAGGAGCCGGGGTTGGATCCGCTCGCTAGCACAGTGAGAGGTCGGCAGCGCGACTCCCTCGACCGCCTTCTTTATCGGACGCTGGAGGTGTACTGGGGGGAGGCAAATTGCTGGACTTCACCTTCAGCTGTTTTCCCCACCTTCCAAGTCGTATAGAGAAGCAGGAGGCTTAGTGGAAAGAGCCCGGGCTTGGGAGTCGGAGGACCTGGGTTCGAATCCCGGCTCCGCCATTTGTCAGCTGTGTGATTCTGGACAAGTCGCTTCGCTTCTCTGTGCCTCAGTTCCCTCCACTGCAAAATGGGGGTGAAGACTGTCAGCCCCACACGGGGCAACCTGATGACCTTGCATCGTCCCCAGCGCTTAGAACAGCGCTCTGTACACGGTAGGCGCCTAAATGCCATCGTCGTCATTATTATTAATCCCGGCTCCGCCGCTTGTCTGCTGTGTGACCTTGGGCAAACCACTTCACCTCTCTGGCTTGCCTAGTCACCTCAGCTGTAAAATGGGGCTTGCGACTGTGAGCCCCACCCGGGACAGCCTGATTACCTGGAATCTACTCCGGCGCTCAGAACGGTGCTTGGAACCTGGCGCTTAACAAATACCGTATTTATTATCACTATATTAAAAGCCCATCTCCTCCCAAAGATCTTCCCCAGTTAAGCCCTCCTTCCCCCTGCTCCCTGCCCTTTCTCTATTACTTACGGCTTTATATCCGTACCCTTTAAGCACTTGATATTTAAGCACTCACCCTCAGGCCCGGGGAACCCTCTTTTTTCTTTCTAAAAGCATCCGTTAAGCACCCACTCTACGCTGGGCACTGTACTAAGCACTGGAGTAGATACAAGCTCATCAGGTTGGACCCAGTCCTCATTTTACAGCCGAGGAAACTGAGGCCCGGAGAAGATCAGACGGCAGACAAGTAACACATCTAGGATTAGAGAACGCGGGTACCTCCGCTCTGGGAATTTACGTACGTATCTGGAACTTATTCACCGACGAGGATGATGATTTTGGTATCAAGCGCTCGGCGCTGGGGTAGATGCAAGGTATTCAGGTCGGGGACACAGTCCCCGTCCCCCAGGAGGCTCACGGTCTTCCAGATGAGGTGACTGAGGCACGGTTACTTGCCGAAGGTCACCCGGCAGGCGAGTGGTGAAGCCGGAATTAGAACCCGGGGCTTCCGCGTCTCGGGCCCACGGCCTTTCCGCCGCACCCTGCCGCCTCCCGCCGCTTTTATGTTCACGTGTGTCTTCTCCGCGGGCTGTAAACGCGTCGTGGGCGGGGATCACGTCTACCGACCCGGCTGCATCGAGCCCGTAATGCAGCGCGCTGCGCGCGGTGAGCACTCAATAAATATCGTCGACCGACTGCTCGTACCTAGTCTTGCTGCCCTCCCTGCGGCTCGGTTCGTTAAGGTGTTTTTATCAAGCGCTTATTGTGTGCTAAGATGTGGCGTAGATGCAGACCGCGAGCCCTATGTGGCACAGGGCCCGTGTCCAACCAGATTATTTTGTACCCAGCGCTTAGAAGAGTGCCTGAAACGGAGCAAGTGCTTACCAAGTGCCGTTTTTAAGAAGAAGGAATGATCGGATCAGACCCGGTCCTCGTCCCTCAGCCTAAGAGGTAGGGAGATGAGGCAAATAGAAGACTGCGGGCCTCTTGCCTTTTGGGAATCCTAGTCACGTAGCTGCTCTGATGGACATTTTTAAAAGATAACGGGGGTTCGCAGGGTCGACTGAGGAAGGAGAGAGAGATTGGAGGTAGGGAGTCCCGTAAGGAGATGAGTGTGTACCGAGCGGCCGATGTTTGGGCTGGGGAAGGCATGGGCCTCTGAAAAAGTGGTTGGACTTAAAGGCGAGGCGAGAAGCAGATGAAAGGAGTCAAAGATGATACCAAAGTTGTCAGCTTTTGGGATGGGGAGGACCGTGGGGTTGGAGAAAGATGGGAAGAGAAAGGAAAGATTTTAGGGGGGAGGCTGAGGAAGGCGCCGCCGTTTGATCCGGGTAGAAGAGGACCGAAGGCGGGAGAGGTGAGTTTACGGGGGGAAGAAAAGAGAGGTCGGGGCTGGGGGGTATAGATTGGGGTGCCCCTTTCGTAAAGATGGAAGCCGATGGATCTTCCCTTTGCAATCTGGGACCCCTAATGCGGCAGGAGTCGGGGCGATGCTGAGGCTGAAACGAGACCCGATGCTGAGCAGAACACCCCCAGTGGGGATTTCGGTCGGCGTTAGAAAATGAGGTCGATGAGCATCTCGTGAACGTAGCGGAGGACTCTCACCGGGGAAACAGAGGTCCGAGAAGCCGTTTCCGGCACAGCGGGATGGTATCGGTTCGTCTCGTCGCCTCTGTTCTCCGTCGGGTGCCAAGTAGGCCGATCCTTTCTCCGACAGAGTCCTTCACGTTTCCACGTCGAATTAGCTGCGTCTCCCGTCGACGCGTCTCGGAAAGGCTCCGTCGACCGTCCCCGGTCGCCTCAGCGAGAGGAATCTGCGCCTCCTCGGCGCCGGGGGACGGCGGAAACCTCTGCGAGGCATCGCGGGTCGTCGGACCCGTTTGCCTTACGCGCCGGAGGAGGGTAACGACCGCGGACGCTTTCGGCTTTGATTGACATCATCTGGGTTTCTCGTCGCCCGTCTTTAGGGTCCGCGGGCCGACCGAGGAGGGCATCGCGGTATGCGGTCCTCTGAGTCACGGCAACGCGCTTAATTATACCGGCGGTCTCCTGGTGCGCTGCGGTCAGGAGAGCGTTACTCTGCATCGCCAAACCTAGTAAAACGTGCAAATTCGGTTTGTTTACTTGCCCTCCTCGGTTTTGAGGCCTACGCTGGAAAACCTGTGTGTGGTGCCTGCCACGCTCATTCAGTGGAAATGAGAATAAAGGACTGAATCTCCGCCGTGCCTCGGTGCCGGTAATTTAACGTGAGAGATTTTCCCCGCTTAGAGAGGTGGGGAAATCTGGCGTGCGAACTCAGATGGAAGAGGCGTTTCTTCAGGAGGGTTCCGCTTCGCCCTTTCTCTCTTCCCTTCCTTCCTCATTTTACTTTAACGTCGTGAGTTCTTCTTTCGTGTTTCCCCGGGGCTTCCGATGCGTTCCGTGATGAAGCTGGGGGATTGAGGTCAGCGGAGAAAATCGTTTTACTGGAGAGCGGGTGATGCGAAACCTAGGCTCGGGAACGTTCCCGGAGCTTCGAGCTGAGCGCCGAACGTCGTGTGGACGCACCTCACGCGGGAGAACTGTGAACCCGTCGCTAGATCGGAGCCGGAGCTCTAAACTCTGGAGATCCCCATTGCGTAGGTCACCTCCCCGGTCCAGTCCGAGGGCCCGCCTGGCTCGCCGTGCGCCCTCCGGTCTCGAGATTAGAATCGTTACGGCGGTCGTGCCCTTGCGCTCGGTACGGTGCTTGGCGCGGAGTGAGGGTTTAACAACTCCTACGGTATACACTACCCGCGGGCCGGTGATTTTGGCCTCGTGTCGTCGACGGCCTTCCGGAGTGAATTCCCCTCGGGACCGCGGGCCCGGGGCCCGCATTTCCACCTGGACGTGGCTGGAAACGTGGTTAGATCGAAGCCAGCGCTCTCACCCCACCCCCCCCCCCCGGTACCCTAACGCCGCCCAAGTCCTCGCGGAGAAGCAGCGGGGCCTAGCGGATGGAGTCGGAAAGAACCGGGTTCTAATCCCAGCTCCGCCGCCTGTCGGCCGTGCAGATGGGGACGCGGCGCGCGGAGATGCCTAGGGGTTCGGCGGCCTCTTCCCCGGCCCCTCCTGGAACAACCGGCTAACGGGACAGGGCGCTGAGGAGGACGTTCCTGACCGCCCGTTCCCGCGGGGGCGGGGAGGTGTCGGAGCACCCGTTCGGCTGAGAAATCCTACAGGGAACTTATTGGGGGAAGGGGGAGAAGAAACGCTCTCCCGGTTTCGGCGGCGTCTTCGATGGGGCTTGGGCGAGCTGCAGATCGATCCATCCATTCCACTCGATGATGGACGGAGAAGAGGGGGAGAGGGGAAATGGCGTCTAGTGGGAAAACCCCTCAAAAAATAGCGTGCGGTGTTTGAATCGGGGGCCTCGTTTCACTCGATTTTTGGCAACCGGCATTTCTGAGCTCCGTTTCCACCACCGGAGACGCCAGGAGCGATATCGATCGCGGCATTTTCCGGGCGTGGTACTGAGCACCGGGGCAGTGCGAGCAAACGGGGTTGGACGCAGTCCCCGGCCCACGTGGGCCTCACCATCTCAACCCTCACTGTACGGAAGAGGGAACCGAGGCCCAGAGAAGTGAGGTGACTTGCCTGAGGTCACGCAGCGGCAAAGCGGCTGGGCTGGCTTTAGAACCCAAGTCCTCTGGCTCCCCGGCCCGCGCTCTATCCACTAGGCCACGCCGCTTCTCTGCAGAGCTCTTTGATCCCCTGTCTGGAATTTCGGTCCGGTGGCATCTCCCCCTCCCGTGAGCTGGAGCAGAAATCGCGTCGTCGGGGCCGGGCTGGTTTTCCCGCGACTGTCCCCTCTTGAGCGAGGAGAAGCGGGGAGTCGCAGCGAGTCTGAGGGGGATCTGCCTTCCGGCCCCCGGGGGGGATGGAACGCCGCTCACCGGCCGCCTCTCGCTAACTGCCCGCTGGGCCGGCCCCTCTACCCGGGCGGGGAATTGACTTCGGGTCCCATCCGTCCTTCGGGGATCGATGGATTCCCCTCCGGCGACGGGCGACGGCGAGGGCCGTCAGATACGGGTTCGAGGGCCCCGTCAAATGGCGGCGAATGTCGTGAGGGGAAGGAGTTGGCCGGGGGGAGGAGGTCAGGGAGAGGTCTCCAAGCTTACGGTCTGCTGGCTCATCTTCCCCTCCCCCCCCCTTCTCCGTCCGTCAACGAGCGGAATCGATTGAGCGCTTACCGCGGGCGGAGCGCTGTGCTAGACGCTTAGGAGAGCACAGTACAGCGGAGTTGGAAGACCCCCCCCCCCCCACCGGCAGCGAGTTCGTAAGAGAGATTCACGGGGACGCCCAAGTCCTCTAGACCGTAAGCTCGTTGTGGGCAGGGAACATATATACCAACTCGTGCTGTATCGTAATAATAATGTCGGTATTTGTTAAGCGCTCACCGCGTGCCGAGCGCCGTTCTAAGCGCTGGGGGAGATACAGGGTCGTCGGGTCGTCCCACGTGAGGCTCCCGGTCTTCATCCCCGTTTCACGGATGAGGCGGCCGAGGCCCGGAGAAGTGAAGCGACCCGCCCACGGTCACGCAGGTGCCAAGTGGCGGAGCCGGGATTCGAACCCACAGCCTCCGACCCCCAAGCCCGGGCTCTTCCCGCTGAGCCACGCCATCTTTCTACTCTCCCATCGTCCCCTCCCAAGCACCTAGCGTAATGCTCTGCGCACGGTGGGCGCGCGATAGATGCTACCGATCGGTCCAGTGGGAGGCGGGCGTTAGAATCGCCTCCCCCACCGCCACCCAGACCGCCCGGAAACTCCCGCCTCCCCCTCGTCGGTCCGCCCCCTCCCCGGCTCTCCGGGCCGCCCTCGGAGCGCGGCGGGATCTCGGCGCCGACGGTCCGACCCGCCTCGACCCCCGTCGCTCCGACGGACGGGATCGCCTCCCCGGGAAGCGTTCGGGGCGTCTCGGCTCCATCACGGGGGGAGGCGGAAGGAATGCCGTCCTAGTTCCCGCCGAGGGCGGGCGCTTCGGGCTGTCGGGGATAGCGGGCGGGCCCGGGGGAAGCGAGCGGGGGCTGCTGTCCGTGGGGACCGGGGGGGGGGGGGGGAAACGAATGAATTCTCCGGGAGGAAAGGGGAGCCCACGGGGGCGAGCCCGACTTCCGCTCATTTATCCTCAGCAGCCCGAGAGGTGAACGTTCCCCTCGGTGGCTTCTCGTTCGTTCCCGTCGTCTTTCAAGATGCGATCCCTGACGTGCGAACCGCCGCCGTCTCACGAGGGGAGATCGATTTCGTTCCCGTAAGTCGGCTCTCTCGGAGCTGGTGACGCTGTGACCTCGGAGCACCCTCCCTCTTTATATTGATTTTTTTCTTCCCCTCCGAGTCTCGGCGGTATCGTCTGTTTCTAGTTTTGAGGGCCGGTCTTTCGCCTGAAAGGTCCGAGCCGAAAATACCGGCGGGGTCCACGCGCGGGGTTTAGCCCCCTCCCGGGTAAGGGGCCGGCGGGGGGGGGGGGCGCCGGGAGAAGGTAGGAACGGGAGATGGATCATCCCTAGCCCTGGGGGTCGATGTCCGGGGGCCCGGTGGCGTTCCTCCAAGCTTGGCTTCTGGGGCGAGGAACCGGTGACCGGATCGCCGGGGGTGAGTCGGAGAAGACGGCGACTCGACTCTTCCCCCGGCCCGCTGGATGACGTCGCGCGGTCTGTTTATCTCCTGTGCCTCGGCCGACTCCTCTGTAAAATGGGGAGAAGACGCCCGCTCCCCCCCCCCCCCCAACCTCGTAGAGCGGGGAACGGGGAGCGCGTCCCACCCGATCCGTCTCGACTCCATCTCGGTCGCGTTTAGCGAGAGCCTACGGGGTAGTAGGCGTTCGGAAGAGTCGGGAGCAAGACGCGTCCCCCGCCTTTGTGGTGCCGAGGCTGACGATTTACTCCAATTTATTTTCTCTAGCGCTTAGCGCAGCGCTCTGACATCTGATAGACGCTTGCACTTTAAGCACCCGATAGTCAAGTCACCGTCAGTCCCGCGGCACGTGCGTGCGGATTTATGATTTATACCGCGTGCCTCCCCCTCGGACTGTAAGGTCCCCGTGGGCAGAGAACATTCCTACCAGCTCTCGTATTGTACTCTCCTAAGCGCCTAGTACGGCGCTGTGCGCACAAAGTGCTCGTTCAAGACCGCCGACTGACCGCTAATTGCCGTTTTGTATCGGCCTTCCCCTCGTAGACCGTAAGCCCCCTCTGGGAAGGGATCACGTGCGTCTCTCGGCTCGACGGTACTCTCCCAGGCGCTTGTCGCGGTCCCCCGATCGCGGGAGGCGCTCGGAAGATGCAGTCGATCGATCCCCACCCCCCCACCCCCCCGTCGCGTAGGGGAGCCGAAGCCGTGACGCGTTCCCCGGACGATAGAGGCGTTACGTCCCGGCCGGCGGCGTGATCCCCCGCTTCCCCCGCGGGCGGAAGAAGATCCAGAGTTACAGCCGACGTGACAGAGAGCTCGACTGGAGCGAGGAGAGGAAGAGAGGAGAAGAATTTGGCGGCCAGAAGGAAAACAGCCGCCGTTCCCAAAGGAACTCCGTCCTTCTCCGCGGGACCGCGTGGGTAGGGGGTCGAGGCGGGGGTTTGCGGAATCGGAGACCCCCGTCGATCGGTGGGCTGTGAGGCGTTCGCCCGACCTCCCCCCGCGTCGCGCACGTGGCTTCAGGTGTCAACGCGGGAAGTCCTCAGAGCCGACGGGAGCGAAAAGATCTGCCCCGCCCGGTCGGATTATGGCGGAAAGAGGACGGGCGATTCGGTTTCCACCGGGACAAGTACCCAAAGCCGTCGCGGTACGCTCGGTCTCGTCCGTTCGTTCAAGAAAATGTCCCGCGGCGAGCGGTCGCGGCAGGAAGGCGGAGGCGGGTGGGAGACCGGAATGTGATCTCAGCGCTCACCGTTCGGTGAGCTGGGGCTCTGCGGAGCGAATCCGGATCCCTCCCCTGACCTCTGATGTCGCACTTCGGCGGCAGCGCGGCTCCAGCCGGTAGCCGGCCGCCCGGCTCTTTACGGCTTTAACCCGCCTTCGCCGACGGTCTCCGCCTTACGGCGTCGGTCCGTCGACGGGGTTCCTCTTCCCGCCTTCACCCGAGTCCCGCTGGGAGTCCCCGCTCGGCGTGAGACCGGGGGGGGGGGGGGGGGCGCCGAGACCCCGGGCGGGGACGGCGTGTGAGGGGACGCCCACGGGGAGCCTGGGAGTCACAGAGTCGCGAGTTCTAATCCCGGGCCTCGGTCACCTCGTCTGTAGAATGGGGATTAAGATCGTGAGCCCCGTGCGGGACGAGGACCGCGTCCGACCCGATCTGCCCGTATGATGATGACGGCGTTTGTTCGGCGCCTGCTATGGGCCGAGCCCCGTTCTGAGCGCCGGGGGGGGGGGGGAATGCAGGGTCAGCAGGTGGTCCCACGTGGGGCTCACGCTTTCAAGTCCCCGTTTTAGAGACGAGGGGACCGGGGCCCGGAGGAGTGAAGTGACTTGCCCAAGGTCACGCAGCAGACGGGTGGCGGAGTCGGGATCGGGACCTACGTCCTCTGACTCCCAAGCCCGGGCTCTCTCCACTGGGCCACGCTGCTTCTCGCCCGCCCCGGCGTTTAGTACAGTGCCCGGCGTGTAGTAAGCACTTAATGAATGCCCCCATTCTTCTTCTTCTTCTTCCTTAAGGCTGATTGCAGGGGGAAAGGAGGACTTTGAAAGTTCTTTGAAGTTCATCCGCCTGGGCTTTCGGGTGTGTTCTTAGTACTATCCCCCCCCCCCCCCCCCCAGATTGTGATCTCGCTGTGGGTAGGGAGTGTGTCTGTTCACCGTCACGCTGGCCTCTCCCAAGCGCTTGGTACAGTGCCCCGCACACGGTAAGCCCTCGATAAATGCGACGGAATGAACCGATGAACCCAGCGAGCCGCTCAGATCTCTCGGCGGCTCAGAGCGTGGCACCGGAGGGGAGGCGTCCCGAGTCGATCCCCCGCAACCCGCGGCCCTTCTTGACCGGAAGCTCGCTGCCGGCGGGGGATGTCGGCTGTATCGTAGGGTCCCGAGCGCTCAGTACAGTGCCCTGCACACGGTAAGCGCTCAGTAAATACGACCGACCGACGGACCGTCCGGCCTCCCTGGGCGCCTGGAGACTTGGACACCCCTCCGTCCGGACGGTCCGGCGGAGCCCCGTGCTAAGCTCTTGGGAGGATACGAGACGACAGGGTCAAGACGTGTCCCGAGCTTACGGTCTAGTCTTAGCTTTTCGAATTAGCGTTCCCTGCTGATGCAGTCGGGAGAAGATCCCCTACCATCCTCCCCCTCGAAACAAAAGAAAAAAATCCCCCTTTTTCCCCCCCGCTTTACACCGTTACAGTTTCACTCCTCGTCCCAAGCCTCTGGGGCCTGATACCGTAGAGGCGTTTTCACCTAAAGCCCGTGTCCTCTCTCCTCCGAGGAACTGAGAACCCCGGAGGTGGTGAACGGTTATTCCCGGAAACCTGGACGTCTCATCTTCGTCCTGCCCGGCGTCTGAGCAGATTCTGGTTTGTTCCCCTATTTGATTTTCAGCTGTCGTGTTCTCTTTCTCTTCCACGTGGGCTTCTCGTTATCCAGTTAAATGGGCCCGTAATTTGGTTCATCTCTCCGATCGAAATAATGAAATGGCCGAAACCTCTCATCTCCCTAGGCGAGGAGGGAGAATTAGGCCAAAAATTCAGTTCGCGTGCGATGCCCATCGAGAGTTGTCGCTCGCGGTGGCGGAGGCGCCGTTTACGGTGACCCGGGGAGGTGAGGGCCGCCAGCCCCCGCCGCCGAAACCCCCGCCGTCCGTGAAAGCGGGAGCCGGCCCGGGGGGGGGGAGGCGGCGTGAGCGAGCCTCGCCGGCTCCCCCGTTCCGCGGGAGAGAAGAGGAAAGGATTAACGGCGGACGAGGCTCCGAGCTCTCCGAGGGGAGCGTGTGGGTATCTCAGACGGGTGTCGTTTTAAATGAATTCTCACGATGACTCACGATGGGGGCGGCGGATGGCATCACGCTCCTAGAGGGCGGGAAACGTGGCCCTTCCCTTTCACGGTTCCGTCCCGGGCCCGTGGTGCGGCGCGCCAGCTAGGCCCTTGGATCCGGACCTTGGATCCCGATCCGTGCTCAGTGGAAAGAGCGCGGGCTTTGGAGTCGGGGCTCATGAGTTCGAATCCCAGCTCTGCCACTCGCCGGCTGTGTGACCGTGGGCGAGTCGCTTCACTTCTCTGTGCCTCAGTTCCCTCATCTGTAAAATGGGGATGAAGACCGTGAGCCCCACGTGGGACGACCCGATTCCCCTGCGTCTCCCCCGGCGCTTAGAACGGTGCTCGGCACACAGTAAGCGCTTAACAAATACCAACATTGTCGTTATTATTATTATTATTACCTTTCAGTCACTTGATAGCGACCCCGCAGCACCTTAGTATCTATCCGCCGTTGATCGATGGACATCGAGCGTCCGCCTCCCCAGCTAGACTTTGACCTCCTTGTGGGCGGGGACCGTGTCTCGACCCAGTTGCGTCTGACTCTCCCCGACACCTGGGACCGTGCTCCGCCCACGGTAGGTGCTCAGTGAGCGTCACTGATTGCGTGGCTCTCCGCGGGTGCTCCACAAATATCCTTATTACTGAACGGCAGTGAAGCGCCGGCGGCTGTGAGCCAGGTACTACGCCGAGGTAGAGGCAGTACAGTCGGGTCGGGAACGATCCCGTCTCCCACGTGGTCCGAGGAGAACGGGCCTCGAATCCTCGTTGTACGGAAGAGGAGGCCGAGGCACCGGGAGGCGGAATGACCCGTCCGAGGTCACGCGGCCAGCCGGGGGTGGAGAACCGGGCCCTCTGACTCCCGGGCCCTTGTATTCTGCCAAGCAGCGTGGCTTACTGGAAAGAGCCCGGGCCTGGGAGTCGGAGGCCGTGGGTGCGAATGCCGCCCCCGCCTCTCGTCAGCGGTGTGACTTTGGGGAGGTCACGTCGCTTCTCTGTGCCTCAGTGACCTCCTCTGTCAGACGGGGATGCAGACCGTGAGCCGGACCTGACTTCCTCGCATCTCCCCCGGTGCTCAGAACAGTGCTCGGCACGTGGTGAGCGCTTAACGGTCGCCATCGTCGTCGTCATTATCGCTACAGGGCTCTGCGCGTAGTAAGCGCCGAATAAATACCGCCGATTGACATCGTGTGACCGAGGTCACTTCTCCAAGAGGCCTCTGGTGACTAATCCCTCTTTTCCCTGGCGCTCTCTCCCTTCCGCGTCATCTTCGCCCTCGGATCTGTGACCTCTGAGCATTTGATGTTTGCCCCACGCCCCCCTTTCTGCGTATCGGTGAATTATATGTTATAAATTATATCACTGTCGCTCTCCCCCTGTAGACTGTGAGCTCACCGTGGGCAGAGAATGCGTCTTCCAACTCTTCCGTTGGCCTCCCCCAGACACTCAGTGCTCTCCGCGCGGTAAGCGCTCACAGAATCTCGACGACGACGATGACGATAAAGGGATTTGCGAGCGTCGGGCGGGCACAGAGACCCTCCCCGCGTATTCGTTCTACCCCCAGGGTGTAGCCAAGCGGAGCGGCGGGACGGGATATCTTCTCGTGGTTCATCCCTCCGGGATTTTTTTTTACCTGGGACTCCGCGGTCAGAGCAGGAGACCGAGCCGGAGAAAGGTCGAGGACCCTTCGAATGTCCGAACCTGCCCCGCCCCTTGTCCCGGCCTCTACTCACTCATTCATTCGTATCTACTGGGCGCTTACTATGCGCAGAGCACCCTACTGAGCGCTTGGGACGGACGAATCGGTAACCGATAGAGACGGTCCCTGCCCTCTGACGGGCTTACGGTCCGATCGGGGGGGGGGGACGGACGGACGAGAACGGTAGCCATCGACGGAATCGAGGGGAGTCAGTGAACGAACAGAGGGGAGTCGAGCAATATCGATAGAATGGAATAGACGCAGGGAGTCCCCCGGAAACAGTTGCCCGGCTTTACCACCAAGCCTTGTGAAAACCCCCGAATGTGGGCATTTGGTTCCAAGCCCCCGGATGGAATGATCCAGATGAATGCCACCCAGCCGGTCTCGCTCGGTGCCCGTCGTGAAAAGCGCCCGCACGGCGCCGGAGCCTGCCCCGCGTCGGATCGCCGGAAGGGACGGGCCGGCGGGGGCCCAGGATGGCCCCTCGGAGGCGGCGTTGTCGCTCGGGCTCCCCGTTTCCCCTCCCCTGCTCCTCGCGGTCCTCTCATCTTCCTCTCCTCCTCTTCCTCCTCCCCGCTTCCTCCTTCCGGTCGGGATCCCCCCCCCCGAGGAGCAGCGCGGCGTAGCGGGTGGGGCCCGGGCCCGGCAGTCGGCAGGTCTCGGGTTCCGACGCCAGCTCCGCCGCTCCTCCGCCGTGTGACCTCGGGCGAGTCGCCTCACTTGGCTGGGCCTCGGTCACCTCATTGGTAAAATGGGGATCGAGACGGTGAGCCCCACGTGGGACGGGGACCGCGCGGCCACCCCCGTTGGCCCGTATCCACCCCGGCGCTCGGCACACAGCGAGCGCTCAACGGATACCATTATTATCATCACCGCTAGTAGTCAGAGGTGGATCAGATGGCCGACCTGCCCGGAAGAGCCCCCTCTCACCCTCCAGAACACTTGGCGGCGGAGGGAACGGTGGGGACCGCGGCCTCCCTCCGAACGCTCGGGGCGAATCGGGAGGGCCGGATCAGTCGAGGGCAGAAGCCCCTCGAGGGGAGGAATCGCGTCCACCGACGCTACTGTCTCGGCCTCTCCCGACCGCTTAGTAAATGCTCCGCGTGTAGCCAGTGGTCGGTGAACACCCCCCCCCCCCGACTGAACCGTCGCTGGCACTTAAGCACCTGCTGAGCTTACGGAGAGGCGGCGTGGCTCGGTGGAAAGAGTCCGGACTTGGGATTCGAAGACTGTGGGTTCTAATCCCGGCTCCGCCGCCGGTCGGCCGCGTGACCTTGGGCGGGCCGCTTAGCTTCTCTGGGCCTCGGTTGGCTCATCTGTAAAATGGGGACGAATACCGGGAGCCCCGCGTGGGACCGCCCGATCGCTCTGTATCCCCCCAGCACGTGGGACCGTGCTTTGCCCGTAGTAGACGTTTCACAGATACCGCCGTTGTCATCACCGAGCCCAGAGTTGGGCGCTAAACGAGCGGGAGAGGGCAGTGAAAGCCCGAGCCTGGATTTCCCACCCCCCTCCTCCTCCCCGCCATCCTCTAACGGGGACGGGGGGACGGACGTAAATTCTGTCCGGGTGGCGGAGGGAGCGGTGGAGAGGCAGCCGGTGTCCAACAGAAAGGTTTCGGGTGCCAGCAGCGGGAGGGGCCTTTTGGAAAGGGTTTTCCTGCCGGTGCCCGGGATTCGATCCGAGGGGCTCGCTGTGCCGAACAAGCCGGAAAGTAGGCTTCCGGGGGGAAATAGTTTAATCGCCACGGACGCGTCGCGGTTTCCCCTCCGAGAAGCAGCGTGGCTCAGCGGGAAGAGCCCGGGCTTCGGGGTCACAGGTCACGGGTTCCACCCCCCCCCCCCGGCTCTGCCGCTCGTCGGCCGTGCGGCCGCGGGCGGGTCGCTTGGCTCCTCTGGGCCCCGGTGACCTCGTCCGTGAAATCGCATTGACCGCGAGCCGCACGTGGGACGGCCCGATGAGCCCGTAGCTCCCCCGGCGCTCAGAACAGCGCTCTGCACGCAGTACGCGCTTAACAAATACCGACGTTATCGTTATGATTGCGGGGATCAAAGCCAGGAGTTTTTCCACCTCCTCCCCGTTAAACCGAAATCCCTCCCCGGCCCCTCGGCCGCAGCTTCCCGAAGAGCGTCTCGCCCCGGGGCCGCTCCACGAGCAGAGGAGGTGGCTGCCTCCGCGGAAGGCTCCGGGACCAAAGCGGCCCACGTTCGGATCTCGTGGGCCACCCTGTCCCCGGGTTCATCTGCCCCGGCACTTGAGACGGTGCCCGGCGCGTAGCGAGCGCGTGAATGCCACCGTTACTATTCGGAGCGGTGGAATCGGAGGACAGCGTCGCTCGCGAAAGAAACGGGGGCGGGGGGGGGGGGCGGGGAAGGGAGTCGGAGGGGAGCCTCGCCGCTGAGCCGGCTCTCCCGCTCGCTTCGATCCCGAACCTTTGCGCGGACGGGGAGGCCGGGTTAGCGTCCGGGCTTCGCGTGGGCCGGGGACGGAGTCGCCCGCTCCGGTCGTCCACGGTAGAGCGCACCGCACCCAGCGGAAACTCGGTCGGTACCGTCACCGACGCGTCTAGTATCGACTTGCCCGCCCCGGTCGGTTCTTCGCCGACGCGTCCCGATCCCCCCCCCCCCGCCCCCCGGTCGTCCGTTCCGGCAAGGAGTCGTCGTCGCCTGGGACGTTAGGACTTTGTCTGCTTCTCCGATACCCGGCTCGCTTTTTTTTTTTTTTTTTTTTAAAAAAAAAAAATGGTATCCGTTAGACGCTTACCGTGTGGCACCGTTCTAAGCGCTGGGACGGGTACGGGTTAATCGGGTGGGACGCGGAGGGCTCGCGCGAGATCTGCACAGTTCCTTCCTCTCCCAGCAGTCCTCCCTCCTCCTCTCCCCACCGGTTAGCATTCCAGTCCAGCCTTCCTGGCTTACGGCCCCCTTGTTCCCCGAAGGCCGAGGAGAAGCGGTGACGACGGGGTTTCTCGCTAAACCGGCAAGGGTGACGAGCGGGGAAGCAGCGTGGCTCGGTGGAGGGAGCCCGGGCCTGGGAGTCGGAGGTCGCGGGTTCGACTCCCGGCCCTGTCGCTTGTCGGCCGGGTGACCGTGGGCGAGTCACTTGGCTTCTCCGTGTCTCGGTTCCCTCACCTGTCAAACGGGGATTAACCGCGAGCCTCCCGTGGGACGACCCGATGAGCCCCGTATCTACCCCGGCGCTTAGAACGGGGGTCATCCCCACCCGGCCCCCTCAGGATCACTTAATAATAATGTCGGCGTTTGTTAAGCGCTTACCCCGGGCAGGGCGCTGTTCTAATCCCCGTTTGACAGACGAGGTCGCCGAGGCCCGGAGAAGTGAAGTGACCCGCCCGCGGTCCCGCGGCTGACAGGCGGCGGAGCCGGGGTTCGAACCCGCGACCTCTGACTCCCAAGCCCGGGCTCTTTCCACCGAGCCACGCCGCCGCTTCATACCAGACGCCTCCTCGACGCTGAGCCCTGGAGTCGGAACGGACGCGGTCCGCCCCCTGAACGTTCAGTCGAGCCTCCGTTCTCCGGACGATCGTGACGAGACGCGGCGCGGTTTAGTGGATAGAGCACGGGCCTGGGGAGGACCTGGGTTCTAATTCCGGCTCCGCCGCGTGTCTGCTGTGTGAACTTAATAATAATAATAATAATAATAATAATGATGTCGGTATCTGTTAAGCGCTCACTATGCGCCGAGCACCGTTCCAAGCCCTGGGGGAGACGCAGGGGAATCGGGTCGTCCCCCCGTGGGGCTCCCGGTCTTCATCCCCATTTTCCAGATGAGGGAACCGAGGCACCGAGGAGTGAAGTGACCCGCCCGCGGTCACGCGGCTGACAAGTGGCCGAGCCGGGATTCGAACCCGTGACCTCTGACTTCCCAAGCCCCTGCTCTTTCCACTGAGCCACGCTGCTTCACTTCTCTGTGCCTCAGTTACCTCATCTGGAAAATGGGGATGAAGACTGAGCCCCGTGTGGGACGGGGACCGTGTCCCACCCGACCAACCGGTATCTACCGGTTGAGGAGCAGCGTGGCTCGGCGGAAAGAGCCCGGGCCTGGGAGTCAGAGGTCGTGGGTTCGACTCCCGGCCCGGCCGCTTGTCGGCCGTGTGCCTTTGGGCGGGTCGCCTCGCTCCTCCGTGCCTCGGTTACCTCATCTGGAAAATGGGGATGAAGACCGTGAGCCTCCCGTGGGACGACCCCGTTACCCTGTAACCACCCCGGCGCTTGGAACAGCGCTCTGCACATAGTAAGCGCTTAACAAATACCAACATTATCACCCCAGTGCTTAGTACGGTGCCTGGCCCACGATAAGTGCTCACCAAGCACTCTAATAATAATGATAACGGCGTCTGGGGCAGATACAAGATAATCGGGTCGGTCACCTCACGAGGCTCGCCATTTAAGAGGGTGGGGGAACTGGTATTGAAATCCTGTTTTGCAGATGAGGAAATGGAGGTAGAGAGAAGTAAAGTGACTTGCCCAAGGTCACGAAACGGGCCGGGGGGAGCCGCTGCGAGCACCCGGGTCCTTGCTCCTTCCCCTAGGCCCCGCCGCTCCTCTACCGCTGGTCTCCTCCAGGTGGGGAAGTTCACCGCGCTTTGGCCCTTTCCGGAAACGGGTTGATAATTTATTCGCGTGGGATCGCGTGAGCGTTCAAGCCCTTCTGTAGAGCGGATTCAGGGACGCTCTAGGGCACGTTTGAGTTGGAAGAATTTCCCGGCGGATGGGAATCATCAGAGGGCCCAAGGCCCGTCCCCTTCTAACGCCACCTACCTACCCCCCCCCCCCCCCGGCCACCCCCCGATCCCCGGGTCGCCCTCACCATCTGTGGAATCCACCCCTTGGGTGTTAAAAGCAAAACAAAACGTATATATGATTTCAAAATGGCGGCTTACTCTGTATTTGCCTAATGGCAAGACCATCCTTATGAAGGTCGGCAAATTGCGCCCGGCTCGGGGCTGTGCCAGACGAATCCGTTGAAGAATTTGACGTGAAACCTCCGCCCTGGGACTAGCGTGGGGTCTTCCTCTAAAGAACCGCCTCCTCGGTTCGCTTTACTGCCGTTCGTCTCTACGGCTCTAAGCCCTCCCGCGGTTTCCGGTGGCCCCGGATTGTACCTGATCGCAACGGGAGTCCCGCCAACGGAGCTGTCAGCACGGCGTCACGTTCGGGGCCGGGAAGAAACACCTGGCCATCTTCCTGTCCCTGAGCAAACCTGCGGGATGACGGAATCATTCAGTGGGAAGGGGGCAAGGGAAGGGGGTTGGAAATGTCACCAGAGTCCCTTCTGGGGGGTTGGCTGAATATTAAACGGCAGCAAGCCAACCGTGGGGAAGCGGACAGGACGGCGGGAGAGAGGGGGAGTGGCTGAGAAACGGGCCCCATGGGCAAGAAAATGTACACGGATCTTCCCTTCTCTTCACGAGGCCTTTCGACCGGCCCTCTCGCGAGGGCCCTCGGAAACCCTCTTCCGACCAGAGCACGGCAGGATGTCGGAAGCACCGGTCCGTGCCGGGTCGCGAGACTCGTGAAACGCCCGGTTCTCCGAGAACGGATCGCGTGCGGCGCGTCGAGGACCGACCGTCCCTTGGGGGAGACTCGGAGTGTGGGGCGGGCAGACGAGAGGCCCCCCCCCCCCCCCCCCCCCCTTTAGCCCCCGAGGGGCTTGGATCGATCATAGTGACTTTGGGGGAGTTAGGAATTTTCCAGATATTGCCGACTTAGATCCTGATTAGGGAGAGAGGGGCTTCTTCCCTGCAGGAAAGGTTTTCGGAATCGCAGCTTCCTCGCTCCGTTTTTTTACGGCCTCTGCCAGTCCTCGTCGCTTTCGTCCGTTGGTTCAGTCGTCGCCGTCATAATTGGATCTCGCCTCTCTGAGCCACGACGGCCCATCGCGGCATCTGGCCGGCCGGGCCGGGGAGAATTACGCTCCCGGAGCATCCGGCGCCTCGATGCCCTTGTGGAGATGACCTCGATTCCTGCCGAGATGATTCTCTCTTTCAATTTAAATACCGTTTCCTTCTCCCTCCCCCCCCCACCCCCCGGCCGCCGGCCGCGACACCCAGTGTTCACGGCCTTTCCTCCCGGCCCGATTGCTGCGGTTCTTCAGTCTGAAGCCGGGATGGAGCTCGGATTCTGTCTTTCAGTCGAGCTCCTCCGTCTGCCCTCTCTTTAGGCATCGGGTGGCCGCCGGTCACCGGAGAATAGACAGCCCCGAAGTCCGAGGCCTTCCGGGTCGGGAGTCGGAATTTTCTATCCGTGGCGAGAGGGCGCGGCGGCTGGTTTGCAGGCGGGCTGGGGCTCGTCTCGATTCTGGAGGCTCGTTGTGGGCGGGGAACGTGACTGGTAATTCCGTGCGGCACTAGTATCGAGCGCTTGGTTTTCTTTTGAATGCACGGTTTATTGGTCTCCTGTTCTTGTGCCTCTCCACGATCTTCTTGGTGGAGCTGAACTCCCGGCTTCCTTCCTGTGTCTGTGTGTGTGTGTGTGTGTGTGTGTGTATATACATATATAAAATATATGTGTATATATATATGTATACACATGAATTTGTACACACACAGCAGGGACATCCCTTGGGGAAGCGGCGTGGCTCAGCGGAAGGGACCCGGGCTTCGGAGTCAGAGGTCCTGAGTTCGACTCCCGGCTCTGCCACTTGTCAGCTGTGCGGCTGGGGGCGAGTCGCTTCGCTCCTCTGTGCCTCAGTTACCTCGTCTGTAAAATGGGGATTAACTGTGAACCTCACGTGGGACAACCCGATGACCCCGTATCTCCCCCAGCGCTTAGCACGGTGCTCGGCACATGGTAAGCGCTTAACGTACGCCAGCCTCGTCATCGTCGCCATCCCTTGGTATTTGAAACAGACACCACCAACGGTTGAAGTTCACCAGGGAACGCTGCGCGGGACCGAACGAGCCGGCGCGAGGCCCGCGGTCCCGGCGGCGTAACGCACTCGTAAAGGCCGCCCCTCGCCGTGTTGTCGTGTTCGACGGCTGCAGAGCCGGGCGCCGTTTTCTCCCTTGCCCCCCGGTCTCCCATTCGAGGCCTGGTGGATCGAGCCTGGCCAGGAGGTCGGAAGGACCTGGGTTCTAATCCCGGCCCCGCCACTCGTCTGCTGGGTGACCCTGGACAAGTCTCTTCTCTGTGTCTCAGTTCTCTCATCTGGAAAATGGGGATTGAGACCGGGAGCCCCACTTGGGACAGGGGTTGCGTCCAACCCGATAACCTTGTATCTACTCCGGCGCTTAGAACGGTGGTTGACGCGCGGAAGGCGCCTAACGGATCCCGTCGGCAGCATCGCCGGCGTTATTCTGAAGCTTCTGCTCACAGAGAGCCCCTCCTTTGTTGATGGCGGTGCGCCGTGCCTGTCCTTAGCGGTCGATTCCCGGCGTGGAGGCTTCGTTTTGCCATGGCCTGAGACCTGTTTCCTCTGCCCTCCTCGGTTCCAGTTTCCCAGTTCCAGCTCTCCAGGGAGCAGCCGGCCGGGCGTCCCGCTGTCGTCGCCTGTTCTCCTCCCGCGTCCCACCCGGAGAGTAGCCGTTAAGACGATTAGCGCGCGCGGATGCTTGAAGGGCGACTACGTTCCGGGGCTCCGGTCTGCTCGAGAAGCCGGGCGGTCTGGTGGAAAGAGAACGGGCTTGGGAGTTGGAGGACCCGGGTCTGATCCCGGCTCTGCCACCTGTCTGCTGTGGGACCTCGGCCAAGTCGCTTAACCTCTCTGTGCCTCAGTTCCCTTACGTGTGAAATGAAGACCGAGACCTAAGTGGGACCACCTGATCACCTCGTATCTACCCCGGCGCTTAGAAGAGTGCTTGGCACGGAGTAAGCCCTTAACAGATACCATCATCGTCATCCTTGTTATTATGACTGATGGTAATAATCCCGACTCGGCCGCCCGTCCGCTGCGTGACGCCGGGAAAGCCGCTTGATTCTCTGGGCCTCCGTTCTCTCGTCCGCGGAATGGTGATTCAGGATCTGTTCTCCCTCCCGCTGAGCCCGCGAGCCCCCCGTGGGCCGGAATGATCCCGTATCTACTGCAGCGCTTGATACGGTGCTTGGCACGTGGTAAGTGCTGAACGAATACCAGCTGTTCTGGTCGTCGTCGAGGAGGGGAATAGTGGAGTCAATGGAGATCTTGGCTTTTCTGCTTCTCAAAAGCCTACCCCAGTGCTTAATAGAGCGTTTGGTACCTAGAGAGCCCTTAATCGCCAGAAGATGGACAGAAAATACCAAAAGTAGCTATCACGAGTGACCAAATTGTTACCTTGGCCGTGGTCGTCGGCGTCGGCGTCACGAGCGTCGTTCACGTCGTCATTCTTATCATTCTTACTGATACTGCTGGAAAATATTCACTGTTTGGGTGTCGGGTCTAGAGCGCCCGGAGGGGGTGGGAGGAGGAACGGACGGATCTCTGTCGTCTCCTAGATGGGTTTCCGCCCAGTCGGCGGACGCGGGAACGTTTCTCGACCGGCCCTTTCTCGTTCTCGAGCCTCCTCCCTCCGCCCCGTGGGGCAGCCGAGCCGAACGGAGGCCAGTTCCAGCCCAGAGCGGAACGGAATCGGCCGGGGAGCCAGAGAGGTGTCAGGTGTGTGAGGTTAGGGCCCGAGCGGGTGTGGAGGAGGGAGGTCCGCTGCCGTCCGGAAGAGTCCAGGGCTTGGAAATCCATCTCTGCCGGTTCTTCAGGGGACGCGAGGGCTGACGAGGAGGAGGGAGGGGCTGTTGGAAAGGAATCTTACCGACGGGGCTAGTCAAATGGCTGGCCGTCTCCCCCCCCCCCCCCCCCCGCCCCTTGTTAATTAGCGGGTTTCCGGTGAGGATTCTGCGGGCCTCCGCAGCGGAAGACCTCATCTTCAAAGGCCGCGGCGGCGCAGGGCGAGACCGAGGGACGAGGGGCTCTCCGGAGGACAGGTGGACTGCGGGACGGTGCCGGATGAAAAGAGAAATTCATAATGGGCGTCTCTCCTCCCACAGAGACTTGAGATGTTGCTCATCTAATGGGATTAGGCCCCTTAGGTATCTCCTATCTCCCTCTCAGCTGCTTCTCGGGCACCTGTCGTTCCGTCTGTTCTCTCCTCACCCCTCTCCCTTCCCCCGGCTCTACCCGCGCGACAGACCAGAGGGCCGCAGAAAAACACAGATAGAGGGAAAGAGATCCGCTTGGAGAACTGCAGCCACACGATCCTTCAGGTCCTCTTCCTGCTTAGGGCATTCTCTGATCCTGAGCCCAGTTTAAGCTCCCAAAATGTTCGGCTCCTTTAACAGATAGCAATTCATCTGAAGTGAAAGTTCGGTTCCAGGCTTGAACTTGTGCCTTCTTCCTCCTCGGTACCCACCAGGGGTTGTGAAAAATAGGGCTGATTTTTTTTTTTTTTGGTGGCTCCGTGTTTTTTAGTCATTCGGTACAGTGCTCTGCGCAGAGTGCTCAATAAATACGATTAGCTGACGGATATAGAGTGGAACTTGGTGTTTTCCTTCTTCGGGTCTCGGGGGCTAAACGCTTCTGCTTAGGTGGCTGGGCCCGTTCTGAACGCCCGGTTCTTGTTTCCAGTTCTCCTGCTCCCCCTGCTCTGCAAAAAGATGCCCGATAAATAATTGCCCCTTTGCACGGCCGGGATCAATCGACAGCATTGATCGAGCGCTTGCGGTGTGCCGAGGGTGTCCCGGAATGGAAGGGATTCCTCAGATGTTCACTTTGTCTTCCCGAAGGGCTGCTTTTGGGTCACTGGTAGCGGATGAGGGAGGGTCGAATGGAGCTTGATAGAAGGCGGGGGCGAAGAGGCCGAGGAAGATCCGGGGCCCCTCTGCGTGCCCCCGGCCCCCGGGGGTCATCTGCCGATTTGCTTTAGCGATTCTAAGTGGCGTCAGGCTCCGTGACGGTCCCCCGAGGTCTGGGAACCTGAATCCAGAAGCCCCATCCATCTACAGCTATTTGGAAAAGAGCCTCGATGCGGACAGGGACCGAAACGACCGACTCTCTTCCGTCGTATGCTCCCAAGCGCTCGGTACGGTGCTCTGCACCCGACCGATTGATCCGATGGATCCCGACTCCACTTTTCGCTGCAGGTAGACTATTTAGTAAGGCCTCTCCCCGCAACTCTCCCACAGGGAGCTGAGGGCGTAAGGTCCTTGTGGGCTTGCGCTTCCGTTGGCCTTTTCCGAGCGCTTAGTACAGTGTGCCGCACCGAGTAGGGTCTCAGTAAATACCGCCGTTTCTGCGGCTCCGACTTCCTCTGCTCTGTGTTGGCGATCTCTGGGTCTGCCTGCTCTGTCGCTTCAGGGGGATCTCGACTCCTCCCGACGACTGACGGGGAGGTCGGCTGTCGGGAGTGACGGAGGGTCTTGAAAGGTGACCCTTCTCCTCCTCCCCCCCCGCCCACCCCCCGACCCCGACCAGAGGCGGCCCCGGGGTCACGGAGCCGTTCGCGGAGGCGGCGGAGCGGAGCGGCTCGCTCGTCTTCATCTCCCCGTCCGAGGGTTTTCATGGAAGCGAAGGAAGTTCTCGTTCACCGTAAGTGACTCGATTTGCCCTCCGATGGGCTTTTACCGCGGGGAGCGGATCCCTCGCGAAGAACCGATTTCCAGGGCCAGTTTACCGACGGGGTCCTCGCGCATCGTCCGCACTCAGGGCTCTCTCTTGCTGTGTCTCGCTGATCTCCGGATGGGTTCGGAGCATCCGGGGGCACGGAGGCTCGGCGCGGCATCGCGCTTAAGCGGTTGGGAGAAAGCACTGGCCCGCAGACCCGATTTCCCGTTCCCGAAGAGATCGGCACTAAAGGCCGCCAAGGTGGGACCGGGGAGATGAGGCTGTCGTACTCTCCCGAGTGGTCAGTACAGCGCTCTGCCCGTAGTAAACGCGCGGTGGAAGGCACGGAGGGGTAATCGGGAAAGAGTTGGGCGATTTAAATCTCCCTAGAAGCCGCGTGGGGGGTTCCCCGCCGGGGTCGGTCACCGGATCCGTGTCGCCTGCCAGATTCGCTCGGAAATCCACCGAATCACCGGGTATCTAAGGCCAGGACCTCGCTGGAAAAACGGAGCACAAACGGGCCAAAGAGGGTCTGGCGTTCCGATAGGATTTACAGGGCGAGGGGCTTGGGCAGGGCTAATCAGCGCCTCGTATTAAAGATCGATCCGCCGAGAAGGGAGTGCGACGGAAGATGTCTTATTTTGAAGTGGTCGTTTCCAAGGGATTTGAAGCGGAACAGCTGCGGATGCTTCCTCCCTCGTGCTCATTTGGGCTAGGTGCTTTGGAAGTGGTTGTTTAGGAGGGACGCTGCGCTAGCCCGGCTCCGGAGCCGCGGACACGTAAATTGATCTTGCGCGTGCCCGGCACGGCCGGGGCTGCGGCTCCTTTTCGACCCCGTAAGTGCCTCTGAGCAGATTTCAGGGTGAGGGGGTTTTTTGGCCTTTTTTTTTTTTCTTAGAGGGATCTGTTAAGTGCTCACTGTGTGCTCGGTACCGTTCTGAGCGTCGGGGCAGAGACAAGCCGATCGGGTTGGACGCTCTCCCCGTCCCGTGAAGGGCTCACGGTCTTGATCCGCATTTTGCAGCTGAGGGGAGGCCCAGAGAGGCTAAGTGATTTGCTCCAGGTCACCCAGCGGAGAAGGGGCAGAGCCGGAATTAGAACCCAGGTCCTCTGACTCCCGGGCCTGGGCTCTTTCCCCGAGGTCCTCTTTGACTACGAAGGGCTACTCCGGTGGGTCTAAAAAAAAGATCGCCAGTCCTCACCATCCTTTCCGTAGAGCGGTTTAACTCGGGTGTGTTTTCCGTACGGTTACTGTCGAAGTGCGACGGACGGGAAGGTGACCTCGCCGGACCGTTCGGCCGACGGTCACAAGGACGTCCGTCCGCGCAGAATCCAACCAGCCCCGATCGATGCCACTGACCGATCGACCGACCGGGAGGGGTCGAGACGTGGGAGCCCAGGAGAGGCAGCGGGGCGCAGTGGCAGCCCGCCGACCCGGAGGCCGGGGGCCCGGGCTTCGTGCTTGACTTGGGCCAGAGACCCCGCTGGGCGACCGTGGGCGAGTCGCTCGCGCCCTCCGTCCCTCAGTTTCCCCGTCCGCCAAATGGGGACGATGATACCTCCCTTTCCGCCTACCTCCCGGGATTGTTGGGAGAGCGAAAATGAGGCGAGCGGTGGGAATGGCGAGGCGCCGGGCGACGACCGAGGCCTCGTTAGCGCTCTGAACCGCAGAGCGGTGCCGACTGGCAAGGTTTTATAAGCGAGAGCGCTTCCTGACTGGTTCCTCCACCTGTTGGTGTGGAGAAGCAGTGGGCCCCTCTTGCCAGAGGAGAGGGAGCCCCCCAAACACTCGATCTCTTCCGGGCAGACCCTCCGTGCCTTCCGCGGCCCCGGGGGACACCTGCCTTGCGGAGAAAGCGCGGGAACAGCTGAGGGGCGAGCAGCCGCGGAGCTGCCCGGCGCACGTTCCCGGAATCCGGGTGGGTCGGTGGGCGGGCGACATCAGGCGCCGCCTCTCCCGCCCCCCCCCCCGGCTTCTTTCCGCCCGCCCCTCCCTCCCCCGGGAGCCCTTACGAGGGAAAGAGCGAAGGTCTTTCCCCGCACGTTGTCTTTTGAGAAGGCGCGGAAGTCGCGGGGCCAAACTCCAGTTGACGCTCTCGTCGGTAAGTCGAGGGACCGGCACGGGGTAAATGTAGTCTGAGAAGACTCCGAAGGCTTCCCTCTGACACCTCGACTCCGAAGCCAGAAAGCACTTCGGGGTTGTCGCTGTTAATTGCCCGTTGAATAGCGGGTTTGAATTCAGCGGCTTCTAAGCGGGTGCTTGATGGGGGTTCTATAGGACAGAGATTTGTCGGTTTAGGTGAGGTGGCCGCTTCCGCTCATCTCCCGCTCATCAGCATCCATCATTAACTGGGTTGGAGTTTGCAGATCGATTCGTTTAAACGCTCGCCGATGCGAACTCGGTCCGCGGAGACACCGGGTTAAGTGCCGATTTAACGAGCGCGTGCTCCTGATGACCGCGGGACCGGGTCCCCTCGGCTTCGCCCGGCGCGCCGAGACGGCCACCCCGCCCCCTCCCCTTCTGGAAGGAACCGGCAGAAGGTTCCGGGGAAGGGGCTGGGCTTGCAGTGCGGGAGCGGCGCTTGCTCGTGGAAATCCCAGGTGGGATTGGAGAAAGGAAAGAGAGAACATCGTGAGGCAGGGGAGGGAGGGGGTTCGGTCTAACGGAAGGAGCGTGGAACTAGAGCCAGTCCAGCTCTGTCCCCGCTCCATCAGGGGACCTTGGGTAAGTCGCATTATCACCGTCGCCGTCGTCGTCATTATTATCATCCTCGCTCGCCGTGGGCGGGGAATGCGTCTCTCTGTTGTCACCTTGGACTCTCCCAAGGGCTTAGTACCGTGCCTTGAACACGGTGAGCGCTCAATGAGTGCGACTGAATTCGGACCGTATTTCGTTAAATGCTTACTCTGTGCCGGGCACTCTACTGGGTGCCGGAGCAGCTGCGAGTTAATCAGTTTGGATACCGTCCCCGTCCACCCAGGGCTCACCGTCTTAATCCCCGGTTTGCAGATGAGGTCGCTGAGGCCCGGGGCAGTTAAGCGACCTGCCCAAGGTCAGACAGCGGGCCGGCGGTGGAGCCGGGAAGGAGGGAAGGTTCCTGCTTGTGAGCAGGAAGCTCGCTTGCCAACTCTGTGGTTTTGTACTCTCCCAAGTGCTCGGTTCGGTGGCCTGCACGCGGGAGGTGCTCAGTATTGGAGACGCGGCGTGGCGCAGTGGAAGGAACGCGGGCTTGGGAGTCGGAGGTCATGGGTTCCGATCCCGGCTCTGCCCCTTCTCGGCCGTGTGACTCTGGGCAAGTTACGGAACTTCTCTGTGCCTCAGTTGCCTCTGCGGTAAAACGGGGGTTAAGCCCGTGAGCCCCATCTGGGACAGGGACTCTGTCCAGTCCAATTTGTTTGTATCCATCCCACCGCTTGGTACGGTGGCAACACCGAGTGAATGCTCAGAAACCACAATTATTAATAATAATAATCAGAGCGGTTTTCCCAGTGCAGGAAGAAAATGGAGGGGAGTGACATGGATTTCCTTTTGAATGCTGGTCTGGATCTTTGTCCTTGGTGCCTCCTGGCCTCGCAGGTTAGACGAAGCCACGCCTCTTTATTTTTTTCATCCACTTTTGCTCATATTAATTCCAGATCTTCCCCCGCCATGCCCTTGTTTATACAAAGACCCTTTCTGAAAGCATTTTTTTTTTTCCCCCCATTCAGAAGTATTTGAGAGCCATTTACTCAGTATGGCACTGCCTGGTCCGAATGGGCTTCAAACTGCGGAATAATAGAATTTATGGGATATTTTTTTTTTCTTTCCGTTCCCAACGGTGGAGCAGAAACTTCCCACTTGATACTGATAGATGAGCGCTGAAAGGGAATTCACGAGCAGCGGTGGGCTCTCAGTGAAATGCGAAATAATTTTTATGGGATTATTTGAAGAATGTGGTACCGTTCCGTTCCCCTCTGAAATAGGCTTAATGTGGTAATGCATCGAACCGTTAAAAAAAAAAAAAAAAGCGTCAAACTGTTTTTGCTCGATTCAGAGAATAACTCAAGTGGCCTGTAAGGGCGACTTCTTTCTTTTCTTCGTAATTATACGGTCGTCAACAGTGGAACCAACTTCCTGTCCTTGGCCTTTATAATAAGTCCTTATTTTCTCAGCCAGAGTGCAGTCAATCAGTGGGGTTCGTGGTCCCTGCCCTCCAAGGAACTTACACTCTAAGGGGAGAATGATCCCAGAATCGGGGCGGTCTTATTCTCCACGGTCACCGACAGTGCGGTCCCCTGTCAAGCGACAGGTGAGCCTCGGTCCTGAGTCTTTAAAATGGAGAATTGAGCAGAGGAACACATCGTAGTGCTCGGGGTCTGCTCGGCGCCGCTTGCCCGTTCTCGTCTCCGTGGGCGGGGGAGGTCGCAGGCGGGCCCGACTGCGGGAGGCGACGGTTCTCACGCGAGACGGTCGGTACGTCGACCGAGGTCCCCGAAGCTCCCCGTTTCCTCACAGACGGGGCCCGAAGGTGGAGAGCGAGTTTAGGCGACATTCCGGAATGTGACTTCGCCCTTTCTGTGGGTTCGTCTCGTTTCCCGTGTGTTTCACGGGGTAAGCGAGCGGGGAGAATGGGACGGCCCAGACTTCCAGGGGAAGCGGTGGGGAACTCTTCGTAGATTACCGCTTCCTTATTCATTTCACCGACTCTTCTCGTGCGGTACCTCGTCGGTAGAAGGGGGATTAAGAGGGTGAGCCCCGCACGGGACAACCCGATGACCTCGTATCTACCCCAGTGCTTAGAACAGTGCTTGGCGCATAGTAAGCGCTTAACGGATACCTTCGTTATTCGATCAGGTCAGAAGACCCTATGGCTAGCTTAGTATATTTTATGTATATTTGAAAAGACCTTGAAAATAGACTCCAAAGTTCCCAGCCCACACACATTTACCAGCCCTCCCTGCCCCAGGGGGAGACAGGTGGCCGAATCAGAGATGAGCGCCCTCCGCAACTGGTTCCCCGTCACGGGAGTGCAGGAAGAGGTCCTCGGTTTCCCCAGGCCCCGGACACCGTCACGCTAAAATGGCTCCCGCCTTTCTTTTTTAAGCGGTGCAGTTATTCTGCTAAATTTGGATTGGGCGGAGAGGCCAGGTCTGTGTTTTCTGACTTTGTTTCCCTCCCGGCCGGGCCGGCCCCGTACCCCCGGTGGCGGTGGAGTGTCGTCAGTTGAGCGGAAGAGCGTTTCATTAGCGGAGTAAACGGAGCGCTCCCCCCGCCCCCGCCCCAAGGACACGCTCTGCACTCTGACAGCCTGGTTCCAGACGGGCTTGGGTGACTGTCGTGTGTGAAGGGAATTATGGATATTAAATGCGCTGGGAAGAGACGTGGCTGCGCTGTTAAAATAAATCCATCTCAGATGCCGTCAGGGTATATTCAACCGAGACTTTCGGCAGCTTTTTTGGATTACGTTCATCTGGGAGAACGTTACTTATAATGAGGTGGTCCTGAAATATTAAAGACCCATTTGAACGTGGAGGTTTGAAGAAGCTTTAAGGCCTTTTCTGCCTACCCGGTCCAAGTTAATGAGGTGAATGTGGGAGTAGGGAATCAGCCCTTTTTGCTCTGGCCACAAGAAAATGCATCCTGGTCCACCTGCCTAGCTCCTAAACAACAACAAAAAAGTCATTTAGTTTTGCTCGTTTGTCGTCGTCCTCCTCTCCCCGTGGGTAAGAGCTCCACCGTCGGTGGCACCGTCTCTGTTCAAAACTAAAGCAGAAGGAGAAAGCGTTCGACTTCCGTCGACAAGGAAATGGTGCCGGTGGAAAACAGCGGTAGGTTCGAGAGGAGTCTGGCTGAATTCATGGATGAGAAGTGTGGAATGAGCTACTCGCGAGAGGTGATGGGTGATTAGCCCCACCCTTGGATAGAATCACTGTCCCATAACGTCCTAAAGGCACACGCACGTGTTTTACTTATGCTTAGAAATATATCTACCCGCACACGCACTCCTCCAAACATACTCATTTGAACCCCATAATCCCGGGACCCGCTCCAGACAGGTCTGTCAGACTTGGGGGGCGGGTTCCAGGGGAGTGGAATTCGAGGGGAAGGAGACTCCAGGAGAAAGATTTGGGGGGGGAAGATCGATTCTGGGAGAAGAGATTGAGGGAGGGGGGCCCCCGAGGGCGGATAGGACCCAGGGGTGAGACGTTTCGGCGGCGGAAGGGAAAGAGGAGGAGAAGGCTTTCGCTAGAAGGGGGATCCAGGGGAAGCGAGTCTGGATTGGAGAGAGGAAAGAGGAAAGGGGAAGAGAAAGTCCAACGCAGGCCCAAGCAGGGAGTGGAATCGGGGGGGCAGGGGAGGTGAGGGGAAGGAGGAATGTGGGGAGAATTGTTTCGGGAGAAGAGGCAGCGGGGGGGGGATGGTATTTTCTCTTACTCATTCCTCGCTCGGCTCTATGTGCCTAGTTTATGTCCTGCCACGTTGAATTCCTTAGAATTCCACCACTTCGCAGGCTGGCGAACTCAGTGGGCAACGTGCAAGCGTGCATCTGTACAGACGTCCGTCCGCTTGGGTCTGTTTGTTTTTCTCCGCGCTAGAGGCGGCGAACAAGTCTTCGAACGCCCACGGCCCTGGACCGGCTGCTCTCGTCCAGCTCAATTTGCAAAGACTTTATGGACGATCCTCCCCCAGCCCGCACTGCTTGTCCCCCGTGACGTTCCACAGGGGATTGGATTTACAGCCGGCCCTTACCCGTAAACGATATTGAACCGCAGTCGACTTCACCGGTGGACAGTCCGCACCGTCGCTCGTTTCCCTTTGAGTTCGGCCCGATTCCCTCGGATTCGATCCTCAATCTTGACGGGCACCGTGTGTTGTACGTTGTATCATCGGCCACTTTTCATCCTTCCTGGCTAGGGTTAGAGAAGAAAAATCTGTCCCGAAGCTTTTAAAAGCGAGTCGGGGGGGAAGACATTCTTCCGATGACAAGCGTTAAAGGAAATCCAACTCGGCGATATGGAACCCAAATAG
The DNA here is from genome assembly GCF_004115215.2 of Ornithorhynchus anatinus. NCBI lineage: Eukaryota > Metazoa > Chordata > Mammalia > Monotremata > Ornithorhynchidae > Ornithorhynchus > Ornithorhynchus anatinus. The sequence continues at coordinate 28,108,748 of NC_041747.1, forward strand.
GAAATGAATCGATTAGGGTACGGGGTACGGCCCCCGGGCTTCCTAACGCGACCCCAGACACGGCACTTTGGGAAATCATAAGAACACAACGAAAATGATAAATCAACCGTGCCGAACGTCTGACTGCGTGGTAAGAGAAGCCGCGTCACCTAATATCATCGAAGCGGAGCCGGGAAACGCGGGCGAGGAGAAAAATCGGGCAGAATCGCTCCACTCGAGCACGGTCCCGTTGGCGCGAGTGAAGGGCGGTAAAGGCAGGCTCCGTGAGAGGTTGTTCTCTGAGCGGGGCGAAGGGGTGGCCTGGTGGGGTAGGACACCGGCCTGGGAGTCAGAAGGATCTGGATTCCAGTCGTGGCTCTGCCACTTGCCTGCTGTGACGCTTCACTTCTCGCTGCCTCTTACCTCACCTGTAAAATTGGGAGTGAAGGCCGTAAGCCCCGTGTGGGACGTGGGCTACGACCGACGCTGACCGTGCATCGCTTTGTACGGCGCCTGGAAAATAGCAAGCGCTTAACAAATACTATAAAAAAAAAAAAAAAAGTGTGTACGTCTTGCGTCGGGAGATTCACCCTCACCCGAGAGAGGGTGAACGAGACGAGGATTCAGAGGATTGCGAACGCGACGTGTGCGTTGCTGTCCGTCGCCCGTGTCGTTTGATACGTTAGACTTTTTCGGCGGATGGCGTGGCGGGGGCCTCTCGTGGCCGGCTGGGTGTTTTCCATTTGTCTCTCAGCAGCTTAGTTGACTTTATCCATTTGTCCTTCCTACTCTTCTTTACAAATGGCCCATTCCCAACCACCTTGCAGACTTCGCCGCACTAGGCTAGAGCTTGCTACCGACAGCTAAACGTAGGCGCTTGCCTAACGTCCAGCTGCCGCTGCTCAAACCTTACGTGACGTTGCCCTGGTAGGAGTAGTCATCTGGCAGAAGTTTGGGCAGTTGGCTTTCGACCGCTAGTGGAATCTACGGAGCGGCCGGTGGGCGGCAGAAAACATGATCCCTGCCCCCGAAAAGCTTACAGTTTGACAGGACGTCGCAGCCGCGCTCGTATGACGCCTTTAAACGTGGAAAATAACCCCGAAAGAAGCATTTGTAAATCATGGGTTAGTCAGAATGGTTAATGTACAGGATGAGGGCTCCAGACCGATTCTGCCACTGTGCTCGAAGACGGATCGTCTAAGGCGCTTGTATTCAGGAGGGAGGAGAAACGGCGGCTTCCAAATTTCATCTTTGGATCATTTATTTCGGCTGTTTTTCTGGTCCGTTCTCCGAGGACTCGTCGCTATCCACTCCCCCGTCCGTCCGTCCCCCCCCCCCCCAGTTCCCCGGGGATCGGGGCCGTTGAAGGAACGCCACATTACGTGCCCGTATCCGTGGCTAAGCGGCATCGCTCAGTCGACGCCACAGCCTGAAATAGGAACGGATAAAAAGAAAACAGCTCATTAAGTCACAGATTGAGTTTTTATTTAAAAAATCCCAATCTAATTAGTCCACCGGAGAACTTCCTTGTTTGAAAGAATTTGCCGTCATTTATATTTAAGGGGCGTAATGGGAGCGAGCTGGGGCCAGGCTATTCCCATTTCTATCGGGAAATATTTTGTTTTTTGCTGGGGGGGCGCGGAGTTGTGATGTTGGGATCCTCACAATCTCAAAGGAGATACGGTCGCCTTTCAGTTCGGGTTTTCCCTCTCGGAACTATCGCCCTCGATCCTCGAAGCCCAGGGGCCGCTCGGAAGGGGCGGGGGTTCCCCACCCTCTCTTGGGCCACACTCCCGCCTCTCCAGGGAAGGGGAAGGAGGCGGGCGAGAGAATCGGGCCAGCTCCCAGCTGCCTCCCTGCCAGGGCCATTTTTGAGGGCGGGAACATCCAGCCACAAGCAAGAACAGCGCGGGGAAACATCCTCTGTCGACATCAGCGGCCTCTGGGTTGATCGGGGTGCCCGCCGACTGCCTTCCCGAGGCCTTTCCCGACTCAACCCTCATTTGCCCACTCCCTTCTGCGTCACCCTGACTTGCTCCTCTATTCCCTCTCCCTCCGCCCCCACGGCACTTAGGTACTCATCTCTAATTCCGTATCAATTCAGCCTCCCCCTCTAAACCGTCGGCTCACTGTGGGCCGGGCAGGTGCCTGTCAGATTGTCGTACTCTCGCAGCGTCCTGCGCGCGACGCCCAATAAATACGGTCGACGGACGGCCCGGTGCCGTTCTAGCAACTTGGCGAGCCCGCCAAGGAGTGAGATGGGATTCCTGTCCTCGGGAGCTCATGGCGGGAAGGAGGGGAAGTCGGGGAGTGGCCGGCCAGAGGTGAAGAGCGAGAACATGGATGGAAATCCATGTTCCATGTGAGTGCGGAAACAGATCGCTCCCTGGGGGAATGGCAGGCGGGGGTGGTGAGGGAGTAATTGGTGAACCTAGTAATGATAATGTTGGCATTTGGGGGGCAGGCATTCAAGGAAAGGACCTTGGCTAAAGGGGGACGCTGCCCCCCCGGGAGAGAAAGTGTCCGGGGGGGGCCCGCGGGGCTGTCGTCACTCCCCTGGGCCCATCTGAAGAGAAAGAAGCGGCACGGTCTAGTGAAAGAGCAGAGGCCCGAGAGTCGGAGGACCCGAGTTCTGCTGTCGACATCTGCCCGTCATCCTCGACGGGACCCCTCTTCTCCGTGAACGATTCATCCGTCCGACGGCGTTTATCATCTGGGCCCGTAGCCTTTCCTCTGTCCAGCAGCGTTTATCGTCTAGGCCCACAGCCTTCTCATTTGCTAATTCATCTTTCTCGTTTGCTGATTCATCGACCTGCGTCCGGGCGGCTGCCCCGTTAGGCTGTACGATTCTCAGGGGCGGGAACCGCCCCTTTCCTTCTGCGTAGCCTCCGAGGGCTTAGGGCGGCGTTCCGCTCACGGGTGGTGCTCGATCGATCCTCTTCCGGCTCCCGGTGATGTAAGGTCCCTTACGGACCGCACTGCAAGAAGGAGACATTTTACTGCAGTCAGGGCATCTTACAGCCAAACAGGCTCCTCTGTTTTTAATCATTTTTTTTTTTTTTTTTTTTTGCTTAGATTACTATCTAAAATCTCCTGGCAAACTCTCATCCCTCCTCCTCTGCCAGTTTAGCGCAAGATGCCGCTGTCGGAATTTTATCGTACCCAACTTCAATTGCGCGGTGCGACTTCTTCACGGATGGAGTCGCCGCCGCGTTCCCTATCGGATTGACTTCAAAACTGGGATGGCCTAGTGGCAAGAGCCCCGGGGGGGGGGGGGGGGGTGGGGGGTTCTAATCCTAGCTTCTCCACTTGTCTGCTGTTTAATAATAACGTTGGTATTCGTTAAGCGCTTCCTACGTGCGGAGCGCCGTTCTAAGCGCCGGGGTAGATACGGGGTCATCGGGTCGTCCCACGTGAGGCTCCCGGTTAATCCCCCTTTCACAGATGAGGTCACTGAGGCACAGAAGTGAAGCGACTGGCCCACAGTCACCCAGCTGACAAGCGGCAGAGCCGGAGTCGAACCCACGGCCTCGACTCGGAAGCCGGGGGCTCTTCCGCTGAGCCGCGCCGCCTTCTTAGTACGGTGCTCCGCACACGGTAAGCGCTTAGTAATACGACCGAATGAATGAATGACCTGGGGCCAATTCACTTCATTTCTCTCTGCCTCAGTTACCTCGTCTGTAAAACGGGGATTGAGATGGGAGCCTCCGTGCGACGTGTTCAAGCTTGTATCCACCCCCAGCGCTTATTACAGTGCCCGGCGCTAGTGAGTGCTTAAGAATACCGTTGTTTTTTTTTTTTAAAAAAAAAAAAACCAACAGAAATGAGGTGACCTGACCAAGGTCGTGGCAGGAAAGCGGCGGAGCGGGGATTAGAACCCAGGTCTCCTGACTCCCAGGCCGGCCGGGGTCCTTCCACCGGGGCCCCCCTCGGTGTCGAGCTCTCGGGTGGAGCCTGCGGCCGTCTCACCTGAGCCCGCAAACTGCCGTCTGACGGGGACAATCCTCAAGTTTGGATTGCCCCCTCGCACCCGTGGCGAGGCAAGGAGCGTCGTCAAGCCGAGAAGGCCTCTGCCGGTGTTCTTTCGTCCCCCCCCGATTGCTTCCGACTCCGATCTCGTTCCGTACCGCGGATTAACGCCCTCTGCTGCTTGTTGTTTAATTTGATGAGACACATGTCCCAATCAAAGAGCCGTTGGTAACCTTAAATGTCAGTGGTTTAATCACCCAATTAAACACAATACATTTCGGAGAGCCGCGTGCAGCCGTCAGATATTCCTCTTAGGGAATTTCTGCAGATCATTTTATAGCCGGGCCGCTCTCCGTCGGAGGAATGACCGCGAACCGCCTCGCTCGCGTCTCCTTGGAAAACAGTTGGGTCTCGCGGGGCCGTCGACCGTCCTTGTCGTTAGCGGATCCCATTTCTGCCTCGTGACCTCTGCGCGGGACGTTGCCCAGTAGTCAAACCGGGCTTTCCGGAGCTCCCGTAGAAGAAGACAGACAGGCAGGGCTGCCTTCAGAAGTTGCTCTACCCGGGGGCGTACGGGTCCAAATTTTAGCCATCCAGTTCAGAGCACCCAAGAAAGCTTCGCTTGGGGGAATGGAAAAGAAATGGAAGACGGAGACCCTCCCGGCTCTCCCACAGCCCGGCCCGCACACTCCGCTCCTCTGCCGCTCACCTCCGTCCCCCGTCCGCGCCTGTACCGCCGTCGGCCCCCGGCCCGCGTCCTACCTCCGGCCTGGAACGCCCGCCCTCCCCACCTCCGCCCCTTCAAAGCCCTACCGGGAGCTCACCTCCTCCGGGAGGCCTTCCCAGACTGAGCCCCCCTTTCCCTCTGCTCCTCCTCCCCTCCCCATCGCCCCGACTCCCTCTGCTCCCCCCGCCCCCCCCCCCCGTCCCTGCCCCACAGCGCTTGGTTGTATAGTTTTGCCACATGTTCATCATTCTATTTATTTTATTACGTCGATGGGGCATACATCTCATTTCCTGATTGCTGTACGGTGCCCGTAGCTAGCGTTGTTCGGTTGCCCGGTTCTCCCCCTTCTAGACCGGGTTGAGCGCCCGTCGTCGGGTAGGGGATCGTATCTTTGCTATGATTGCCTCCTTAAACTTGCCTACCGCCGAATCTGTACTTTCCGATGCGCTCTAGGACAGTGCTCTGCACACGGGTAAGCGCCTCAAACCAATTGCCGAACTGACCTGAAACGAAACGTGACGTAGACGCAAATGCATTGCCGTCCGTCTGAATCGGTTGACGGGCATTCGATCGAGCCGCTTACCGTGTGCCGGAAGCAGCTGTGCTGAATGCTTGGGGTGGAAAAGCAACGGTCTCCCCCGAGGATTGGCGGGTCACGTTCCCTACCCTTAAGGAGCAGCGTCGGGAAGTAGCGAGGCCTAGTGGGAAGAGCACCGATCTGGGAGTTAGAGGCCCTGGGTCCCGATCCCGGCTCCATCGCCTGTCTGCTGGGTGATCCCCGAGCGAGTCGTTTGACTCCTCTGAGGCTCGGTTACCTCATCTGTAAAATGGGGATTGAGAGCGGGAGTCCCCCGCGGACATGGACTGTATCCAACCTGATGAGTAAGTAGCATGCTAAGAAATGCATCACCCTGTGGGGGCTTTGGGGTTTTTTTTTTTTTTTAACTGCTCCCTCCCCTCCGTCAGAGGTGAGAAGCAGCGTGGCCTAGTGGCTAGAGCCCGGGCCTGGGAGTCAGAAGGTCATGGGTTCTAATCCCGGCTGCGCCTCTAGTCCGCCGTGTGAACCTCGGGCAAGCCTCCGCGCCTCGGTCACCTCATCTGTCGAATGAGGCTTGCGAGAGTGAGTCCTGATCACCCTCTATTCCCGGCGCTTCGGAGAGCGCTTGGCCCATAGTAGGTGCTTAACCAACACCGTGACTGTTATCATTATTAAGGGGAGGGGGAACGAGTACCGAAACCCCCGCTTTCCAGATGAGGGAACCGAGGCCCGGACAAGCCAAGTGGGCGCCAGCTTCGTGGCCAACTGGAGCCGGGGATGACGCCCGCCCCGCTCGCTGCATCCCGATGTACCTCGCTAAGCCAAAGCTCTGCTCCTCCCCCCTCGTCTCCCCCCACCTCAGGGGGACCCGGCAGGGAGGCTTTCGGGCTGGGGTGCAGCCTTGGAGCTCGGTCCCTTATCGGGGCGGGGGCAGTTGGGGGGTTTCCCTCCGGACCGCCCTCTCACCCCCCCAGGCGCCCCCCTCTCTCCAGCCAGGGAGGCTTTCCAACCTGCCGGGAAGGTGACTGTCATTTCTGGGATCGGAGGCTTTAGAAGTACAAGAGGCAGCCAAGCGCATAATGCCATTTTCGTCGAACGGTCTCAGAGGCCTAAAAATATCCTTCCGAGGCAGCCATCTAGCTCAAAGTTATAATGACCGCCTTGTATTGTTGAGCATCTCTTTCTTTTCCCAAGCGCTTTCGTGTCATTTTGCCTCCTCCTCTCCTCGCATCACCCCTGTGAGGTAGGGAGAGGCGGGGGCCGGGTCCCCTGTTTTATCGAGGAGGACGCTCAGGCCCAGACGAGGGTCAGATGACTCTACCCCTAAGGACACGCGCAGATGGTTGGTTGAGGTGGGGACTAGAACCCAGGTCTCTGGCCTCCCGGATCGGTGCCCGTTCCGCCGGACCCCACCGCCCCCCCGGCGAGGGCGAGTGCAAGCGAAGCTCCCCTACGAGTTAAAAATAATGGCGAGCAAGCGACGTCCGCCGTCGGATCGCTCCGTGAGAGGCCTCGGAGAGCCGTACCTGGAGTTTTGCCCCAATCCCACACGGGGGAGAAGTTCCGTCGCCGCTCGCCGGAGCGGACGCGCGGGTCGCCGGGTCCGGGAGAAGCAGTGTGGCCCGGTGGAAGGGTGGCCTTTGCCTGCCGGGTGACCCTGGGCAAGTGGCTTAACTCTTCTGGGCCTCGGTTTCCTCACGTATAAAAGGGGGAGATGTCCCTGTTATCCCCACCACGTGCGTGGACACGGTAAGGGTGAAGTGAGATGACTGATGCAGGGATATCGGGGGAAGAATGAAGACGCCCTGCCCGAAGCCATGAATTGTCATCGTTACCGAGTATATCCGTTACCAAATGGATGAGAGCGTGGGCCTGGGAGTCGGAAGGTCACGGGTTCTCACCCCCGCCCCCCTCCTCTTGTCTGCTGCGTGACCGTGGGCAAGCCGCTTAACTTCTCCGTGCCTCGGTAGACTCATCTGGAAAACGGGGATCGAGAGAGGGAGTTCCACGTGGGACACCCTGATTTACCTCCTGTGCCGGTGCTTTAGACCGGTGCTTTGCACATAGTGAATGCTTGACAAAGACCATAACTATAGTAATAATGATTATTATTATGAAGGGCAGGGAACGAGGAGCGAGCCCTCATTTTCCAGGTGGAGGGCAGCGAGGCCGGACGGGGTTAAGCGCCGCCGGCCGATCCACGCGGCGGCCGCCTCTGCTGCCGCTTTTGCCTCCGAGGCCCGGTCGTCGTCTACGTCTCTTGGCGGCGGCACCTCCGTCCCGCGCGGTCCGACGCGGAGCCCGGACCCTCTCGGAAGCCACGCGTTGCGGCTCACTCTCTCCTCTGCGTTCTCCCCGACAGACATTCAAGAATTTTACGAGGTGACACTGCTCAACAACCGAAAAAGCCGTGAGCAGAAAATAGAAGAAGCGAACCGAGTCGCGGAGAGGTGGGAGAAGACCGGGTCTCTCGCCCCGGCCCAGGACGGCGGCCGGGAAGTCCCAGAGGTAGCCGGTTTGGAGCGGCCGAGGCGCCCGGGGAGGCGGGCCGGGTGACGACGAGGGCGAACGGCGGGTCGTCCCCAGTCCGCGGGTGTCTGGCGGGAGGGGACGGGACGGAGGGACGCGTTTCCCCCGGCCTGTGGCACTCAGAGGCCGCCCCTGAGCTGAGAGGGCCCAAGAGGGCCCTCGGCGGCCTTGGGGGTCGCCTCCGGGGACCACCCTCGGGAGCGGCTCGCGCGGGACGCCGGCGGTCGCTCTGCGACCAGCGGCGCCGGGAGATTTCCAGTCGCTCAACGGTATCTGCTGTTAAGAACCGTAAGGCCCGTCGGTGGGCAACGGATCGTCTCTTCCTGTTGCCGAAATGTACGTTCCAAGTGCTGAGTACAGTGCCCCGCACATAGTAAAGCGCTCAATAGATACAACTGAATGAATGCTATCCATCCAGGGGTTGCAGGCCACCGTACTGAGCTCTTAAACAGAACACTAGAAGCGAGTCCCGTGGTCTCCGTCCCCCCAGGAGCCCCCCCTAGACTGTAAGCTTGTCGTGGGCGGGAATGTGCCTGTTTAGGGTTATACTGTCCTCTCCCAAGCGCATCGTACAGTGCTCTGCCCACAGTAAACGCGCGATAAGTACGCACGAATGAGTGCCGTACTCTCCCGAGCGCTTAATACGGGGCTCTGCGCCCAGTAAACGCTCGACAGATACGGTTGATTGCTCGCCGTCTACTGGGCGCTACTGGAGGCTCTTGGGGAGAAAAGCATCCGTCCTGCCAGTGGCCGGCTGGGGTGACTGGGGTCAAGTCGTTACCCCCGTGTGCCTCCGTCTCCTCATCTGTCCATTGCGGGAGCTGGGGGAGTATCCGCTACTTAATGGCAACGTGGGGATTTGTTAAGCGCTCACTGTGTGCAGAGCACCGCTCTGAGCGCTGGGGGAGATCTAGGGTCATCGGGTTGTCCCACGTGGGGCTCACGGTCTCCATCCCCATTTGACAGATGGGGGTCGCTGAGGCACAGAGACGCGAAGCGGCTCGCCCACGGCCACACAGCTGACAAGCGGCAGAGTCGGGATTTGACTCTCAAGCCCGGGCCCTTTCCGCTGAGCCACGCTGCTTCTCTCAACTCTCGGGGCTGTCGTGAGGCTGAAATGAGGTGACGGGAAAGCTCTTGGGAAAGGATCAAAATTCAGAGGGGAGAAAGCGTCCATCACCCGGGAGTCCGCTGACCTGCCAGGGGACCTGGAGCAAAACCACTTAACCTTTCCCATCTCCCTCCGCTCCTCCCCCTCTCCTTCCCGTCCCCTCGGCGCCGTACTCGTCCCGCTCGACTGTGTGTATTTTCATTACCCTATTCGTTTTGTTAAATTGAGATGCACATGGCCTCGATTCTATTCGGTCGCCGTCGTTTTTACGCGCCGTTCCTCCCCTCGACTCCATCTACCGCCGTCGTTCTCGTCCGTCCGTCTCCCCGATTAAGACCGGTGAGCCGTCGAACGGCGGGACCGTCCCTATCTGTTGCCGACTTGTCCGTTCCAAGCGCTCAGTACGGTGCTCTGCACGTAGTGAGCGCTCGATCAATCCCGTTGAACGAATGCGTGAACCTCTCCGTGCCTTGGGACTGGTCCGATTCCCTCGAATCCACCTCACCGCTTAGAGCGGTGCTTGACCTACGGTAAATGTTCAACGAATAGTAGCCCTAATAAAAGACGTTTGACTTAAATGAACGTGGGCTTTGCCGGAAAGATGGAACGGGAGCCGCAAGTGCCTGGATCTGGGAACCGATGGGACGGATGACATCCGCGCTTAGTGAATCATGGGGATCGTCTGTCCCTTAGAGGGGAAGCTCCCTGTGGCCGGGGATCGTCTGCGGGTCGTATTTAACGAGCGCCTACCGTGTGCGGAGCGCTGTGCGAATTCAACTCCCTGTATTTACGTTACCCTATTGATTTTCCTAATGAAATGCACGTCGCCTCGATTCTATTTCGTCGCCGTTGTTTTTACGAGACGTTCTTCCCCTCGACTCTATTTATTGCCACCGTTCTCGTCCGGCCGTCTCCCCCGATTAATAATGGTGGTATTGGTTAAGCGCTTACTATGTGCAGAGCACCGTTCTAAGCGCCGGGGTAGATACGGGGTCAGCGGGTCGTCCCACGTGGGGCTCGCGGTTAATCCCCATTTTACAGAGGAGGGAACCGAGGCCCAGAGAAGCGAAGCGACTCGCCCACGGTCACACGGCCGACTGGCGGCGGGGCCGGGAGTCGAACCCGTGACCTCGGACTCCGAAGCCCGGGTTCTTTGCACCGGGTCACGCTGCCTCCCTAAGGACCGGGTTATCTTGTTCAATTAAACTCCGTCTAGACCCTAAGCTCACTGTGAGCAGGGAACGCGTCTACCAGAAAAAACCGAAACGTTGAAATGTTTTCTCCCAAGTGGTCGGCACACGGTAAGCGCTCAGTAAATAGCAGTGATTGTGTCTACGCCGGAGTTTAGTCCGGCGCAAGCGCTGGCACACGAGCGCTTCACAAATACTACAGCTATGATTATGTTATTAGGAAAGAGACCGCTTATTCCACTTGCGCGGTTTCTGGTGCCGCGGGATCGGCTGCTCGTACAGGTGGCCCCGGACCCCAGCAGAAAAGCCCTCCGAGCGGACCCCGTAAAAGCAATGAAATAATGTCGGTATTTAAGCGCTTACTCTGGGCCGGGCACCGTCCTGAGCGCTGGGGTAGATGCAGGGCGATCAGGCTGTCCCACCCGAGGCTCACAGTCTTCATACCCATTTGACAGATGAGGGAGCTGAGGCCCAGTGCAGTGACTCGCCCAGCCGACAAGGGGCGGGGCCGGGATTCGAACCCGTGACCTCGGGCTCCCAAGCCCGGGCTCTTTCCACTGAGCCACGCCGCTCCTCGCGGCCCAGCTGCCTCTCGTGCTTCTCTCGATCCAAGCCAGCGTTAACGTTCTCAGACTAGGACGGGGGAGGAAGGTATCTTTTCCTGCCATCGCCTCACCCCTCTCGGACCGAAAAAGCAAATGGGAGGTGCGGCGCTGATCCCCGGCGTCGGGTTATACGACGTGGGGGAAAATCATCTACCGGCAATTATTTACTCAGACGAACCCCCGTCTCCCCCTCCGGACCGTAAGCTCGTCCGAGGCCCGCCCACTCTGTCGTGCCGTTCTCTCCCTGGCGCTCAGTCGAGCGCCCGGCACGGAGAAAGCGCTCAGTAAATACCGCCGACGGCGAGGGAGGCCGCAGCCCGCTAGGTGCTCGGGGAGCCGAAGGAGTCGAGACTCTTCCCTCCGAGAGACGGCCCGTCTAATTCGTTCCTCGGAAAGAGAGCCGAGCACGATCCCGTTTTCGTGAGAGAGAGGGAGAGAGAGAGCTCGATCTTCCCCGCCCACGCCGGGGAAGCCGCTCTCGACTGAATCTTCGTCTGCCCCGCTGTGCGACGGTGAAGGTTTCAGGGGGTGTTGAGAGCCTTCCCCCGCCACCCGAGAGATAAAACCGACACGGCCGCGCTTCACGGATGTTTTTAAAAGACGATCTTTAAGGTGGCCTTTAAGGCCACCCGTTTCAGCAGTCTCCGAGAATCAACCGACCGGCTTCAGTGACTCAGATTCTCTGAGGTGTGGGAAACATTTCCGCATCTTCTTCCCCTTTTTAACCGGCACCCGTTAAGCGCTTACTATGAGCCGGGCGCTGTTCTCAAAGCTGGGGTAGGCAGGAGCTAAATCGAGTTGGACACGGGCCCTGGCCCACATGGGGCTCGCAGTCCCAATCCCCATTTTACCCATCGGGGGACTGAGGCGCGGAGAAGTGAAGTGACTTGCCCAGGGTCACCCAGAGGACAAGTGGAGGAGGCGGGATTAGAACCCGGGTCCTTGTGACTCCCAGACCCGTGCCTTTCTCTGCTAGGCCATGCTTCTTTTTTAAGCTCCTCGTAGGCGGGGGGGCACGCCCGGCGACGGGGCTCAGGGGTCAGGGGTCGGGGGTTCGAGTCCCGGCTCCGCCACCCGTCGGCTGGGTGACTCTGGGCGAGTCGCTTCACTTCTCGGGGCCTCGGTTCCCTCATCCGTCAAATGGGGATGCGGACTGGGAGCCTCGCGTGGGACAACCCGATGACCCTGCATCTCCCCCGGCGCTTAGAACGGCGCTCGGCACCTGGTAAGCGCTTAACGAGCACCGACGTTGCTATTATCGTGTTGCCCTCTCCCAAGGGCTTAGTACAGGGCTCTGTCGCGCGGTAAGAGCTCAGTAAATACCACTGATTGATTGATTTTTCCCTTTTTTTTTTTTTTGTAGCAGAGGATCGAATCTGTTGCTTTGAATCGAGTGTTTCGTTCAAAGCCCGCTTTGAATAATCCCTAGACTGTCTCCTGATTTACCGGTCTCTCGTGTGAGAATTTCAGGCCCGTCTTTAGGGGGAAATGGGTCGAATTGGGTTTCTCAACGAGCACGGAGCGCACCGGAAATATTTCAGGGGAGACGTCGAAGCCGGCCGGTTCCCGAGGGTCGGAGAACGGACGCGCCGTGGGGGTTGAGACGGGGCCCCCGGGTCATACGGGCCACGTTAGAATGGCGCTGTCTGTTGCCGCGCTGTACTTTCCCAAGCGCTTAGGAGAGCGTTCCGCACACGGTAAGCGCTCAGTAAATGAGGCCGAAAGAATTAAAACTGGCCTGGGATCCTGGGCGGGCGGGGGTAGAAGATGGGGCAGGTACCGTTCGGGCGATTAGCGGGAAGGTTGTTTCTTCAATTAATTTAGTTAGTGGGCTTTGTTAGGCACCGTACCAAGCGCTGGGGTAGGCGTAAGTTAATCGGAGTGGGCCCGGTCCTTGTCCCACGGGGGGCTCCCGGTTTTAATCCCCATCTTCCAGATGAGGTAACCGAGACCCCAGAGAAGACAGGGCACCCGGCGGACAAGTGGCGGAGGTGGGATTAGGACCCGGATCCTTCCGACCCCCGGGCCTGGGCTCTAGCCACTAAGCCGCGGGGGTTCTCTTGGGCAAGACCGTTCTGGGAGAAGCGGAGGCGTGGGGTTGGCGGGGGGGGCGAGCCTGTATTAATAGGGATTAGGGAAAGACTGGACCGAAGAGGATGGGCGGTGGCGGACCAAGGCTTCCTCCACGTACACCCTCTTCCCTCCCCCCCTCCGCCAGAGAAGGGCCTCGACCCTTCCTCCTCGTCGTCATCGGTGGTATTCACTGGACGCCCACCGTGCGCGGAGCACCGCGTCGAGCGGTTGGGAGAGGACGGTCCCAACAGGGTCGGTGGACCCGTTCCCCGTCCACAGCGAGCTCCACCCCGGACTCGTCGCGGCCGAGGGCCGGGGGCTCGCGCTCCGTAAGCTCGCCGCGGGCAGGGAACGGGTCCTCCGACCTCTCCCGACCGCTTAGTACGGTGCCCCGCACGCGGCGGGCGCTCGCCCGCCACCGCCGAGGGACGCTCTGCCCCGGGCGCGTGCCGACGGGACCGTTGGCGATCCTGGGAAAGGCCGACGGGCCCCCAGGAGCTCCGCTGGACGCCCGCGGGTTCAACAGGCGCCCCTCCCGTCGGACCCCTCCGCTCCGCAACGCGAACGGACGTGGAGATCTGCGGGGCTGGGCTCGGCGCTTGCCGTAAGATCCCCTTCCCAGAAATTCTTTAAATTTGGAAATCCGACATGCGGTCTCCCACGCCTGCCATGCCAGCCTTTATAAATAGCCTCCCGCTGCGCCCTCCTTCTCCGTCACCTACCCGTCTCGGTCTGGGAAGATTAACGTTTCCATCTCTTCCGGAGGATGCGAGCGACTTTCGGTGGGGACCGAACGTTCCTCTTTCGGCGCCGGAGCCGCGGGAAGGGAGGGGCCTCTGTCGGCTCCCCGGGATGGCGGACACGTGCCGGCACGCGCCACGTCACGCGCGTGACGCCGGAGGCGCGGGGAACGTGGTGGGGGCTTAGTTGCCGTTATCCGGACCCGGGCCAGTTTTCTGCTACCCCGGGGCGTTGCTCCGGGGGAGCCCCGAGCCTCCCCCGCCGGCTCCGGAGCCGTCGCGCTCCCCCCCCCCTCCCGGGCCAGTCCCGTGGGACTCGGAGAAGAAGAATCACGGTTCCCGTTCGGCGCTTCCCGTGTGCCGAGCGCCGTTCCGAGTACCGGAGTAGATACGAGTCGGGTTGGACGCGGTCCCTGTCCCGCACGGGGCTCACGCTCTCGATCCCCGTATTTACAGAGGAGGGAACTGAGGCTCGGAGAAGCGAAGTGACTTGCCCAGGGTCACACAGCAGATGCGCGTGTGTTGCGTCCCAGAATCGGGGGCTTCCTCACCTTAATCCCCGTCACCGAGGGGGGAGCGGGGGCCGAGCTCGGGTCGGCGGCCCCGTCGGCCCCGTTTCCAACCCGGATACGGGCGGCCGCCTTTCCGTTCTACCTCACTAAGCTCTCGGGAGAGTAAAATATAACAGACACGATCCCCGCGGAGGTGGAGTATATATACGTGTATTGGGAGAGGTCCAGTGAGTCGCTGGGAGGCGGCTAAAGGATAGCAGGCAAGATACATTTTTCCCCAAGGGTGGAAAAGCGCCGTCTCGGAAGCCGGGTGGCTTCCAACCGACAGGTTAGCCCGATAGAGAGTTTATGAGAGCAGATAAGAAGAAACAGCGCATTAGCGGATAAAGAAGTAAGGATAGATAAGAATGTTCAGCGCTCTGTCCGCCTCGCTCTCCCCGTTCCCCTTCACGGTGTCAGTCGGGTTCATCTCGGGCCCAACGGGAGCTACACCTGACGACTTCCTGATCGGGATTTGGCGCTAGCTAGGAGGCTCACAAACGAAACTGCCAATCTGGGTGCAACGACAGCTTTTAGAGTTGGTCGTCAATCTCCCTCGAGAGGCGGAGGGTTGGAGGATGATTTTCTCTTCACATGAGCGGTGGTTTTGCTCCCCGCCAACGTGGCGAGCGGGAGGAATCGGTCGGCGGTATTTGTCGAGCGCTTACTGTATGCAGAGCACTGTGCTAAGCGCGTGGGAGAGGACAGGATAAGCGGGTGCTTCGCAGTGTGGCGTTTCCTTTGCTCCTTCTGAAGTCCGTCGAGAGCACGTACTGAGCACCGACAGCGGGCAGAGTTGTTTGGGAGAACGTCCCGGTGTTAAGTAGACGTGATCCCTGCCTTTGAGGAGTTTCATTCATTCAGTTGTATTTATCGAGCGCCTACCGTGTGCAGAGCACTGTACTGGGCACTTGGGAGAGTACGACGTAACGGACTTTCCCGGCCCACAGCGAACTCAGAGTCTAGAGGAGTTAAGTGACTTGACCAAGGTCACAGAGCGGAGGAGTGGCCGGCGCTGGAACTGGAACTCAGATCCCTCTACTTCTCGGGCCCTTCCTCCACCGGGCCACACCGCTTTTCGCGAGGCGCCTCGCGTGAGCAGATCACGTTTTAATCTCGCCGGTTCCCGTTGAGAGAGGAAATGTCGGATTCTGAGTCCGCGTGAAATTTTTGGATTAAAACCGGACCCCCCCCCCCCCCCCCCGGCCCCCACCCGACTGGGAGCTAACGGGATCTATCTCTTCCGCGGGCCCTCACCCCCGTCCTCTGCTGAATTTAACCGTTACGGTTCTAGATTTCCCTCGGAGCCGACCCGCCGGGACGGAGTGTCTTGCGACCTTAACCTACATCGTCGTCTTCTAGCCCCGCCCCTTCCCTCGTGCCCGCTCGGCCCCGACCCAGATCGGGCCCTGCGGAACCGGGGCGGGAGGGAGCGGGGCGGCGGGGCCCGGGGCCTCGGCCGATCCCGCCCCCGGCGAGAACCACGGTCCCCCCGGCCCCGTTCTCCTCCAGTCGCCCCCCCCCCCCCCCCCGGGGACAACTCACTGGGCGCCGCTGGGAGCCGGGGAGGCGGCGGCCTGACATAAAGCCCGCAGAAATCCCGCCGGTGCCTATCTTCCCGGGAGCGGGCCCCGTCGGCCCCGGTAACCTTCCCTGCACGAATGCCTTTCTTTCGAACGGGTTCCAATGTCTTATCAGCCAGATGATTGTCTAGTCATCTCGCCCCCGAGATCAGGCCCTCGGCCAAGCGCTCCGCCGAAGGGAGGTTGATGAAGGGAGGTGGGAGCCAGGCGGAGTAAGATGCGGTTTTGCTTTCCCAGCTCTCTTCCAGCTGTCCTCCTCTTTTTTTTTTCTCAGTACTCTCCGTGCTTGCCCTGGGGAACCAGGGAGGACCAGGATGAAGCAGTCAAAAATCAGGATGTTTGCGTGGTCGACGGCTCCCTCTCCTTCTCCTTTTACACGGCGAGACTCCAGCGGGCGGGAGCCCGGATCTGAATGACTTTTCCCGTGTACTTTTCCCCCCGGTCTCACTCAAGTCCCCTGGCCGTAATTTATTTTCGGGTCCCGATATGTCGTAAGGTCCCCGTGGGCAGGGGTCACGTTCTCTGTGACCTCGGGCAAGCCGCTCACCCTCTCTGTGCCTCGGTTACCTCGTCTGTAAAATGGGGATGGAGACCGTGAGCCCCGCGAGGGGACGACCCGATGACCTCGTACCTAGCCCGGCGCTTGGAACGGCGCCTGACACGTAGTCGGCGCTTAAGGATTGCCGCAATTATCATCTTTCCCAATTGCTCGGTACAGATGACTGCGCAGTGTAAGCGCTCAATAAACACCGTTGGTCGCTCGACACGCAGTTGAGTGCTTAGCAGATGCCGAGAATAGTAATAATGACATTCGTTATTACTATAATTACGATTATGTTACGTAATTATATGGCGATGACGACGATGAATTCACAGAGTCGGGGTGCTCCGGAAAGGCCACCGTTGGGTAAAAATTTAAGGAGTCGGGACGGTCTAGAGGAAAGAGCATCGATCCGCAAGTCGGCGGGGCCTTTGCTAGCTCTGCCGCTAGCCCGCGCGCGACCTGGGGGCAGTCATTTAACCTCTCTGGGCCACGGTCTCCCCACCTGTAAAATGGGGAGCAGGAACCCCCCTCTCCCTCCTCTCAGAGTGTGAGCAGCGGGTGGGACAGGGGCCGTGTCCAACGTGCCGAGCACGGAGCGAGCGCTGGACACGTGACCGGAACGGTGGTCCGTGCTGGGGGGTAGGTCTCCCGTTTCTGAGGGTGAGGCCCTTTCTTCTGGACCAGTAGCCAGATGCCAGCTCTTTTTGCCTTCTACTGGCATCTGTTAGGCACTCAGCCCCGTGCCGGCCACTCTAGTAAGCAGATGGGGTTGGACACGGTCCCCGGCCCGGGTGGGGCTCCCGGTCTCGATCCCCGTCTTGCGGATGAGGTCGCCGAGGCCCCGAGAAGTGGACTGACTTGCCCGAGGTCACACAGGGGACAGGCGGCGGGGCCGGGGACGAGAACCCCGATCCCCCTGACTTGCAGGGGCCGTGCTCCGGCTCCCGGACCACGCCGCTTCCAACAGGCGTGGGGGCTCCTGACTGAGGTGGGGGGGGGGGGCGTCGCGGTCAGAGCGCAGCGCGTTGGGCGCCGCCGGGTCTGAATCGGAGGTTTTCTGGACCACGTTCCTGCCTCGTCATTGAGATTCCTTGAAGGGATTCATTCTTAATCGGGGGCCGGGCTTATGGAGCCTGGGGGAATTCCAGCATGCTCCAGATAAGCTATGCTAATTTCAGGATTAGTTTTCACTCCGATGGCCCGTCTTGACACTAGAGGACGAAAGGGTCGGCCCATTCAACGCCCCGGCTTGGCAAGCGTTGCTAATTGCACCTCGTGGCTGTTATTTTCCAAAGTACTTTCACCTTAAGGATCTCGCTGGATCCTCACAGCACCCCTGGGGGCTAGGGAGAGGCAAGCTTTATCATCTCCATTTGACAGCTGAGGAAACTGAGGCCCGGGGAGGCGGAGTGACTCGTTCGAGGTCACGGAGCAGGCCGGGGGCGAAGCTGGGCGTAGA
Organism: Ornithorhynchus anatinus; assembly: GCF_004115215.2. Taxonomy (NCBI): domain Eukaryota; kingdom Metazoa; phylum Chordata; class Mammalia; order Monotremata; family Ornithorhynchidae; genus Ornithorhynchus; species Ornithorhynchus anatinus. Next base: position 28,126,346 of record NC_041747.1, read on the forward strand.
ACCTGGGTCTTCTGGCTCCCGGGCCCGGACGCTTTCCACCGGGCCACGCCGCTCCCACCCGGAAATGAGAGAAAATCCTCGTTCGCGGCCATTTCCTTAGTTGCTCCTCGCTGCCAGTCTCAGCGAGGGACCGGCCGACGGAGTCTCCAGAGGGATCGTTCCCTGTCACGCCGTCGCTCGAGGGACCCTTCGCTCCTGTCGTTTTCTGACGGTTTCTGATGGCTCTCAGGGGAAGCGTTCCCGCGGGGTGGGAGACCCCGCTTAGGATCTTGAGCGGGGAGAGGGCGAGATCACAGAGGCCCGCGTGCGTGGATGTTCCCCGGATACGACCGGATTCGTTATCGCCTTGAAATTCGCCGAGAAATCCGGGAGAGCCGTTGCCTGGTGGTAAACGCGGGTCGACTCGCCCCGATTTGGCTGGCGAGGGAGAGCCGGAGCCCGTCTATCGATGGCGGTCGTCCTTTCTCACCATCCCCCATTCTCTCCTCTGCCGCCTCCCACTCTCCCGATCTTCAAAGCCTTCCTGAAAGCTCACCGCCTCCAGGGAGCCTTCGCGGATTGAGCGTCTTCGGGTCGTGGCCTTCGGTAATTCACAGGTGCCCCCCACGTAGAGAGTGAGCTCCTCTGGGCTAAGGAGTGTCTTTTTGTTTCATCTGGATGTTCCCAACCACTTAAGACAGTGGGTCTATTCTGATCGCGTACCCCGCTATAAGTTGTTTAACCACTTATTTAGTCCCTCAACATTTCATTCTTTTCTCCCGTTGGTAAAGAAATATTTTTCCGTCTCTCCCCCCCGCCCCCCCCGCCATTTGATTGTAATCTTTGGCAGTGATCTCGTCTTCTACTTCTACCGTAACCTTCCCAGCGTTCGGTTCAGCGTTCCGCGCACAGCAGAAGATTAATATCAGCGCCTGTCTTTCCCTTGGAGACCGTAAGATCCTCGTGGGGCGGGGATCGCACCTACCGACTCTGTATGGTACTTTCCCAAGTGCTCAGTGCAGTGTTCTGCACACGGGAAACGCTCAGTAAATCCCGGAGTTCGATTATGGGGTGACAGGACGGGGAGGTGGGGGAATCCGTTGGCGAGCGCTTCAGTTATGGCTCACCGATTCCCCCACTCCTCCGTAAGCCCCCCGAGGGTAGGGAGGGATCGTGTCCACTCGCCCCGTCCGTCTCGCAAGTGCTCGGCACCGTGCCCTGCGCGGAGTAAAGCGCTCAGAGAATACCACGGATTGATTGGTTTTCTCGGAACCCGTGGTTGATAAGTTGCCCGTAAGTTTGCATTTAAAATTTGGATTTGCGAGGAAAAAAGATTAGTGCTTGAACTTGATTTCTGGGATCCCACTTCTCCCCCCGGGGACCCCCTAACCGCCGGTGACCTGCGGGACCCAATTCGGGAATCTGTGGTTCGGGCTCCCCGTCCCCATCCCGATTGGCTTGTCTCTGTACCGGCGCTTAGTACGGGCCCCGGCACGCGGTAAGCGCCTAACGGATGCCATAAAAAAAAAAATTATCCATGTCTAGCACCAGTTCTCTCGCTGGTAACCCTGGGGAACCGATCCATTCTCTTTTGAGTACCGTCTCGCCCCACTAGAAGGTAAACCCGCCGAGAGCGGGATCGTCACTGTCACTCTCTCTGGGTGCTCTCCAAGTGCCCGTTTTGGTGCTCTGCACACGCGGTAGGGGCCCAGTACAGGAGCTCCACGCCCAGGAGCCCACGCTCAGTATTATGCTGCGAACCCAGCTGGCGCCCTCGTAGTGCTCCATCCCCGGGAGGGGCCCAGGATAGTGCTCCGCGCCCAGTGGGAAACCAGTAGGGTGCTCTGGGCCCAGCGGGACCCCAGTATGGGGACGCCGCTCCGCTCGGACAGAGCACCGGATTCCGACCCAGGGTGGTCACCGTTAGCCTTTCGCAATAAACCGTCGCCGCTTAACCGGGGCAGGCAGGATCCCGGGAGGACGGCTCTTGTTTCGGCTTTAAGGGCTGGCAAACCCGGCCTGGTCTTCTCTCGGGAAGATGTGGGGGTCGAGGAGGGAAACGCAGCGTCGAGTTCATCGAAAACTCTTCTGTCGGGACCGGATTACTTTGGGGGGGGGGGGGGGGGGCGGGGGGGGATCTTCTCCGCGTTGAGACCGCTCCTTCATTTACACTCCTGATTTCCTTATTACCATCTACTCTACGTCTTAGGCATCATCGAAAGTCCTTGAATCAGTCTTTCGGAAGCTGCTGTATGCAAATGATCAGAAACCGCTCTGCGGAATTAGCAAAGCATTTGGGACTGACGATCAGGCGGAAGAAAGCAAGACTTAATTGCCAGCTGGCACCCGGCCTGGTTCCGGGCACCCACTCTCTGCAGAGCGCTCCGCTGGGCTCCCGCTGGGCGCAGAGCACCGTACTAATGATTCTGGAACTGGTCAAGCGCTTAGTGGGTGCCAGGCGCCGTGTGAAACGGCGGGGTAGACACGAGCTGATCAGGGTGAACGCAGCCCGCGTCCCGGTCGGGGCTCGCAGTCTCAATCCCCATTTTCCGGACGAGGTGACCGAGGCCCGGCGAAGTGAGCCGCCCAAGGGCAGCAGCAGACAGGCGAGAAGCGACGTGGCCTCCTGACAAGAGCCCGGGCTTGGGAGTCCGCCGCTCGTCTGCCGTGTGGCCTTGGGCAAGTCGCTTCACTTCCCTGGGCCTCAGTTCCCTCATCTGTAAAATGGGGATTAAGACGTGGAGCCCCACGTGGGGACAACCTGATCGCCTTATATCTGCCCCAGCGCTTAGAACCGTGTTTGGCGCGTAGGAAGCGCGTAACAGATACCGTTATCATTATTTCTGTTCTTATGCGGCAGAGCTGGGATTAGAACCCAGGTCCCCGTGACTCCCGGGCCTGGGTTCTATCCACCTGGCCGGGCTGCTTCAAGATGACCCGAGGGTCTCGTGACGTACCCTTGTGTCTCGTATAGTGTTTGGCCCATAGTCAGCGCTTCACAAACAGCGCAGTGATTATTATTATTATTATGGTTAATCGTTACGATCGAAAGCGCCAAGCGGCCTCAGGAAACCGGGACGCGGACCTGAGTCTTCACCACGTTTTGGCCGGCGGGATGGGGGGATCCCGCTTTCCGGGTGTGACGGGATGGCATACGATGCCAGACTGAACACACTGGACGGCGATTTTATCTGGCGCGACGGGACCCCGTATCATACGGTGGGCTAGGGTGCCGTACCTTACCGCACGGTACATACGCCGGCCACCGTGGGAGCGGAAACGCTGACCGGATCTGAGAGCGAGTGTCAGATTGAATTTAAATAGCAACCTGGCCTCCCTCGAGTTGGGATCAACACCCCAATTTTCTTGATTACGCCGGCGTATCGCAGAGAAGCTTCTTCGGAGGAAAAGCAAATCACCCGTTTCCACTAGAAAGAAATGTGAACAGAATAAATTTAACAACTCTACTCGGTTATCATAGCAACCAAAGTTTTGAAAAAAAAAAAAAAAAAGCGGAAAACCGATGTGATAAAAAATGACACAGGAGAACAGATGTATCGAGTCGTTATGGCAACCGGGGAACGTAGGTTGAAATTTATGTATCCAGAATCCGAGAGAATATTCTGAGGCACTAAAATAATTATTTGCTCATTAAAATAGCTCCCAAATAATACTTATCCGTAAGCATTAAAGCGTTTACTCGGCGTTGCCTGGCTTTCCTTTATCTTCAATGGGCGGCTGGGAGATTTTGAGCATTTCTGTCTCGCCTGTGCTCGCTTCTCGCCCGACGATTCGAGCTGTGATTTGGTTTCTAGAACCCGAGCGCGATGGCGTGCTGTAAAATAGACTCCTCCGTTGTTTGTATCTCTCTCCTTTCGGTCTCCCTTTTCCCTTCGGGAGAATTTCTGTTTCATCCGGCACGGTCCCCTGACCAATTACCCTGACCTCATTTCTCGCCGTCTTGCGGGGCACAGGTGAGGGGGAGGGGAGAGCCGGGCGCGCTCGGATGGATGCAGCCGAGGAGCGGGAGTCGATCTGGGTCATTCGGATTTTCCAGGCCCTCTCGTCGGTGCCGGAGAGTGAACCGAACCCCCCGGCCGAGTCGCTCCGCGCCCCCTCCGTCCCGGGGCGGGAGCGGGGCGGGCTCCCCCGGGCGAGGTTGGGGGGAAGAAGGGGCGTTTGGAGGGAGAAAAACGGAAATGAGTGGCTTCTTTTCCTCTCCCAACCGGCGCCTTACAAAGACACCTCACGTCGGGGCGCAGATTGCCCGTTCTGAATGGGCGCCGCCGTTCGCGGCTCGGGTTCCCAACATCGACAGACATCTTTCTCGGGGCGCCGGTTCACTCGGCGCGTACGGGCCTTATGAACGCCCGTCGGCGGTGCTACTGTGTGCGGAGAGCTGTACTGACCGCTCAGACGGAGTCCTGCCTACCCCAGCTCACGTTCTCATCGCCCAGTTCGGATGGGAAGCGGAAGAAGAATCCGGGACCGTTCTTCCCGCTTAACCCGGCCCTGCTTTGGGTATGAACCGGTCCGAGGGGAGACGCGAGTCGATCTGGTGGCGGGAGGAGGGGTCGGCCGACCTGTTGAGCGCCGGCTGCGTGCGCAGGGCACCGTGCTGAGCACTGGGCAGAGTACGACAGAGTCAGTAGGCGGGATGTCCGTCCTCGAGAAGTTGACGGCCCGGTGGGGCGGGGGGGCAGGCGGGTGGGGACGGGAGAAGCGTGATGACGCCGCGCTTCCCAACCTCTGCTCCGTTGGTCGATCGGTCTCCTTTGTCGAACACCCGCTGCGTGCAGGGCACTGTACTAAACGCTTGGGAGAATACAGGCGCCTTCCCGGCTCGCAACGAGCTTACGGCTTACGGACGCTAGTATAAAGAAATGGCAGTTAGGCACGTAAGTGCCGTGGGGCTGGCAGAGGGGGATGGGTAAAGGGACAAGGCCAGGACGACGCGGAAGGGAGTGGGAGAAGACTCCCACTTAGGGCTTAGGCGGGGAAGGCCTCTTGGAGGAGCTGGGTTTTCAATAAGGCCCTGAAGGCGGGGAGACCGACGGTCTGTCGGAGGCGAGGAGGGACGGGTGATCCTGGCCAGGGGCAGGATGCGGGCACGAGGCCGACAGCGAGACGGGTGAGATGGAGGGACGGTGAGAAGGTCGACATTAGAAGAGGGAAGCGTATGGGCTGGGTAGTACTAGGAGAGTAGCGAGGTGAGACGGGAGGAAAGAAGGTGCGTTGACCTTAATCGTATTTAATGAGCGCTTACTGTGCGCAGAGCACTGTACTAAGCGCCCGGAATGTACGATTTGGCAGCGGGGACGATCCCTGCCCAACAACGGGCTCACGGTCTAAACTTGTCTTACCGCATGAGATCGACCGGGCAGGACTTCATGGTTCTCCTGGATTTTACAGCTCCACAGCATTGGATATGGCGAGGTAGAGATGAGAAGCAAGGGCCTAAAGAAGCAGCATAGCCTTAGTGGATAGAGCCTGGGCCGTCGGAAGCACCTGCGTTCTAGTCCCGGCTCTGCCGCCTGTCCGCAGGGTGGTCTCGGGCGAGTCGCTTAACTTCTCTGTGCCTCAGTTCCCTCACCTGTAAAAAAAAAAAAAAAAAAAAAAAATGGGGATTTAAACCGTGAGCCCCACGTGGGCCATGGACCACGTCCATCCCGATCTGCCTGTATCCGCCTCAGCACACAATACAGTGCTTAGCACGTAGCACGGACGAAAACGAATGCCACCGTTATTATTAATAATAAGCCGCGGCTCGGTGCACGTCCCTTCAGATGTGAGCCAGCGGTGAGAGCGGATGGCTTGAAGGAGACGCGCCTTTCGCTGGGGAAGACAGGACGTGAAGTTACGGGGGGGGACATCTGGCTTGGTTTATCTCCACGGATGCTTCCTTGGTAGTAAGATCGTTGGTTGAGCACCAGCCGGGTACGGGATACTAAGAGCCTGGCGCAGTTCAACCCCAGCCCGAGATACTCTCTGCTCACAAGGAGCTTCCACTTGAATGGGGGAGACGTGCAAAAACCCATCCACCCGCGGGCTGAGGTCGGAAATGAATATCGTGGAAGTGCTAGAGATGGTTTGCGAGTTTTAACAGGTCGAACTCTTCCCCTACTCTCTGACACCCCCTCTAGACTGGAAGCTCGTTACGGGCGGGGGTTGTGTCTACCGACTCCGTTGACACGGTGCTCTCCCGAGTGCTTAGCACAGTGCTCCGCCCACTCTAAATCCTCGACAGATACCGTTGACCGATCGGTAGGCCGGGTTTCCTTTCCACGGCGACGGATGGGCGATGTGTTTCCGCTGGAGCGGAACCTACCGGTGCAGAATTCACCTTGAACAACCTCTGAGCCGCTGCGTTTTTCCTCCGACGGCCTCGTCTCACCTGACTCGGCGATTTATTTCAACGGCAGGTTTTCGCCGTGCGCGGTTCTCCGTCAACCTCCCCGGGGCTGTCTGCCGCACGGCCGCCGGCGGGAAGGCAGCGTGATGTCGGGGTGGCCCCGGGGTCACGTCACCTCGCCGACCGCGTGCGTTTCTCGGCCACGTGTCGGCTCTCCGGGGCGGGAGGGAGATGAAGGACGTCCCTCCGACAGATGCTCTCGCCGCTGTCTGAGGGCGCTGCAGTTTCACACTCTCCTGTGAACTGCAGACTCTCGACATCTAATTGAAACAAAAGGCATTATGTTGCGGAAACAGCGAGCGGGCGAATGACCTGATTTTAGGTTCACTCAGCTCAATTTTCCCGAATTCTGCCCGTCGCTTCAGACGTGGAGAGTGTATGGGGCGAAGTCCTCCTGACCTGAAATGGAGAGGCCGTTTGCCCGAGTGTTTACAAACCCTCCTCCCCCTGCACCTCACCTTTGAAAACAGAGGAGACTCGAGGTCACTCGAGTAAGCACAAAGCCATTTTAAAGGGTATTTACTTCTACGAAACTCAGATTTGGACCGGTACTCGGAGGACTAGCAGGAATAGCAGCACTTACTGAACGCCCACTTGGCGCGCCCTGTACCAGGCGCGCGAAAAGGACAGGATACCAAAATGACACCGTCCCCGCCCGCAATCTCCCCCTCCCGAACGGGGGAGACAAAGCCGAGACGAGGCCGGGGATCGAGAGAACCAGGTGCTAATCCCTCCCCCGCCCCTCGCCTGCCGGGAGACCTTGGGCGAGTCACTTGACTTCTCGCTGCCTTAGTTTCCCCCCCCCCCTTATAAACCGGGGATTGATATCTCTTTTCCTTCCGGGGAAACGCGGACTGAACTCTTGGTAGAAAAATGATCCAGGCAACGGAGTGAGGTGTATTCAAGTGGGGAGAGACAGGAGGCGGGGGAGTCAGCAGGGAGGCTGATAGGGCAGTCGAGGCAGGGTGGGATAAGTGCTTGGATTCGCGTGATAGAGGTTGGGGTGGAGGGGCAAGGGTGGATTTTAGTGATGTCGTGGAGGTGGATTTAATACGTGGGTTGAATGAGAGAGAAGAGTCGAGGATGGCGTCGAGGTCATGGGCCTGTGAGACAGGTAGGATGGTGGTGCTGTCTACAGTGACGGGAAAGGGACGGGGCAAGTGTGGGACGGGGGTTCGAGGAGGGAGTTAAACGTCTGAACGACCGGAGCGGGCGCCAGGCGTGCGAGTCGATAAAGGATGAAGAAATGATTTTGCCTCATCGGTAAAATGGGGATGAAGTCTGTGAGCCCCGTGTGGGACGGGGGCTGGAGCCGACCTGATTATCCTGGATTTGCCTCGGGATTTAGTACAGGCGTGGCACAGAGCAAGTGCTTCATCAATTCCATTAAAAACAAAAAGCCAAACAGCTCACCTCTGTGGTTTGGGTTTTAGAGGATCATCAGAGTTCACAGACTGGGGAGGGTATGGAGAGAGAAAGATCTAAATTGACAGCATGCGGAAGCTCCGTTACGCGGTGAATTCTGGGGTAATGAGAAATGTCTCCTCCGTTCCTTTAGCTTGCAGGTTTCAGTGGCACCGGCGGGCACGCTCTATGCGGCGAACAGAACGAAGAGACCCGGCGTTTGGAAGATCAGCCCGATGAGGCAAAGACCCAGGTAAGGTTGAAGTTTTCTCTGGACCTCTCTGGAACCGCATTTTTATGGGTTTGAAGTTGGGGGCGGGCGGGGAAGGGTCCGCCTTAAGGAGTTCGGCCCGTCACTTCTTGGGACAGCATTTGGCGGGGTTGGAGGTGTGGGGTCAAGGCCAAACGAGTGGTTTAGTACCCGCGTCGGGATCTTGGGTTTCCGCCGTTCTAGAAAGTATACCCCCACCTGGCCCAAACGCGCGTCATCGGGGGCCCGACCGAAGCCGTTTCCACAGTTGGCCTTCGTCTACACTCCCCCCGGACCCACTGATGTTCTTGGCGCCGAGCAGGGAAAGATCTCAGCTTTGGCCGTCCGCCCGCCGAGTCCGGGAAACCCCGGGGGGACCCCGGGAGGGTGATATTCGAGAGGCCGCATGGTCTCCCGAGGCAGGGCTCTGGAAAGGAGAGCGAGCGGCCGTGGCTGCGTTTCAAAATAAAAACCCCGGTCGGTCGATCCAGATGCTCTGAGGTCCTTCGCCTGCTCTGAGGTGCTCTGAGCGCTAATTCCCGGGGGGCCGCCGGATGGGCTTCGACCCTGTGACGGTCGCCCTCCTGGACTGCTGGCCTGGTTCTTAAAGGGGCGGGGTGGGACGAGAACGTCCGTCTCCTCTAGAGAACGGTCGGGGAGTACGAGCTCCAAATCATTTCCGGAGGATGAAGAGGACGGGAAGATGGTTCCGGAGATGAGCCGGCGCTTAGGTAGCAGGGAACGTAAGCTCTAGACCGTCGGGCTTGTCGTGGGCAGGGGCTGCATCGACCGACTCTGTTATATTGTAGTCTCCCAAGCGCTCGGGACGGTGCTCTGCGCCTATTAAGCGCTCGCTAAATTCACTCGATCGATCGATTGGATATGCCCCAACGGCGACAGACCGTTTACGGGGCGAGTACGGCGCTTTAGCGGTGGTCGGTCTGTCCGAGAGAACGGGGGGGAAACCGCATCGTCAGCGGTGAATAGATCTTCCAGTCACACCTCCCCGCCCAGACCAGGTCTCACCCTCCGCGGCATCAGTTTTGCCTCTTGATCTGTGGGCAGGCGGGTCTGTGGACGCACGTAGGGGATGGGTGAGTGACCCTCCGCTAGCCTAAGCCCCACCACCCACTGGACTGTAAGCTCCTAGGGGGCAGGGGTCACGTATCCCGACTCCAAGCGCTCAGGACGGGGTTGTGTGCGCAGAAAGGTCTCAGTAAATACCGTGGATGGATTGACGGGGAAGACCTGCGTACCATCCCCGTCTCTGAGCCCTCCCTTCCCCGCCCGGGGTTCTCCGGTAGGGAAAGCGGAGCCAGTCCAGATGGAAGTTTGGAGACGTTTGCCCTTCCGGTCTGCTCTCCTCCTCCGGGAGATGGGCTGGAATGCTAAAACGACAGCGGGACTCCATTTTCCCCACGCTCCCTCAAGCGGCACGCCTCTCTGAATTAAAGTCAGCCGTGAAAGTTATTGCCTCTCTTTGGAAAGCGTCGCCACATCTGTTCTTGTGCAATCTGCTGGCTCTCTCCGTCAGGAATCGGCATTTTAGACCCAGTTGATTTTCGAGCGGTCTTGCGGGAGCTGCCGCCTTTAAGCGCTCCGTCGGCTCGCCCCCTCCTGCCTCACCTTATCGAGGACCTAGCCGCAGCCCAGCCCGGGCACTCGGCTCCTCTCGCACCAGCTTGCTCGCTGTGCTCCCGTCTCGCCTGTTGCGCCGCCGACCCCTTCTCCACCTCCTCTCTCTAGCCTGGAACTCCTTCCCCCTCCACAGACGCCAGTCCACCGCTCTCTCCACCTTCCAGGCGTCACTAAGGTCACATCTCCTCCAAGAAGCCTTCCCCGATTAAGTCCTCTCTTCCCCAGTTCCCTCTCCCTTCCGCGTCGCCTTTGCGCGTGCACCTGTGACCTTTAGGCGTTGGGTATTCGCCTCCACCTCACAGCACTTATGTACATCTCTTTAAGGATGTTATTTGTTCACATGAACGCCTGTCTCCCCCCCGAGACTGTAAACCCATCGCGGACGGGGGACGGGGCCGCCGACTCTGTCGTACTGTGCTCTCCCGGGCACTTAGTGCTCTGCACATAGTAAGCGCTCAGTAAGTAAATGCCATTGATGATGAAAGAGGTAAAACCGGGAGGAAGATCTTTTCTCTTCCGGTGTTACGATCTCCCACTGGACTGTGAGCTCCTCGAAGGCAAGGATCAAGTCTATGTTTTGTACTCGAGTCAGAGGTCATGGGTTCGACACCCGGCTCTGCCACTTGTCAGCTGTGTGACTGTGGGCAAGTCACTTCGCTTCTCTGTGCCTCAGTTCCCTCGTCTGTAAAATGGGGATTAACTGTGAGCCTCACGTGGGACGACCTGATTCCCCTGTATCTCCCCCAGCGCTTAGAACAGTGCTCTGCACACAGTAAGCGCTTAACAAATACCAACATTATTATTATTACTCTCCCAAGCGCTTAGTACAAGGCTCTGCACTCCATACGAGCACAGTAAATACCGTTGATTGATCGATTGAAATGAGATGGTGGTGAGAGTAGGAAAAGTTGGGACCTTTCTCTCCTCTGTGCCTGAGTTCTCTCTCCTCACCCTCTCTCTTCAGAAGACGGAAGCTCCCTGTGGGCAGGGATCCCGTCTTCTCCTTGCACTCTCCCAAACGTTCAGTACGGTGCTCTTCACACAGCTGGAGCTCAGGAAATCTCGTTGCTTGATTGGATTAATTGACCCGGAGCCTAAAAGAGTCCACCCGGTGCTTTTCATCTAGGACCGATTGCCTATGGGCTCGGGGAGTCCCCAGGGGCCTCGCTTTTCCCGAAGATGCGGAAAGGAAGGAAGAACTACCAGAGAATTTTCCTCTTGCCCAGCCTGTCAACAGATGTCTCTGAAAGGGAAGGTTTATGGGGGTCGCTCAACTGTGAACACCCAGTTACAAGTGAAGTCCAACTTCGAAAGCAATGGATGTTATTTACTGGGCAACTACGGCGTGCAGAAAAGTCGTGTTGAGCACTTTGGGAGAGTACCAGAGAGTTAGTAAAGACAATCCCGCCCTCAAGGAGCTTCCAATCTTGGCGGGAGAAAGGAGACAGTGGAAGATTGTACGGGGAAGAGGAAGAAATGGCTGAGCGTATAAGTTTCTGCTTGGCAAGCAGGATATGTACAGAACCTCTTCCTGGCCCGACACGCCCAGCTCCTCCCCGACCTGTGATTGTTTTCTTCGGAAAGGATACGTGTTTGAACCCTCTATTTAAATCCTCAGGGCGGATATACACCAGGCCAAATAACCTTCGTAGGATGCCAGTTGAGAAGTAGTCCTATAATGTCATTAGAATACCGACCCACGGAAAGCCCGGTGACGCTGTTGCGTCACCCGGCCGGAGCGCCCTGAAAAAATAGAAACCCAAGCTGAGACACTTGCTGAACTTCGCAGCAGCCTGTTTTTCCCACATAATAGCTGTGTTTCCTGGAGACGTCTTACTTTCCCACTGGATGACAGAAGTGCAATCGTTTCTTGGATATTTGGGGAGTGGAACGGGATCTGTTCCTGGAGCTGTGCGGGGAACGATGCGGACCCGTGGCCGTCCGGGGATGCTTCATTTTGCAGTGATCCTCAGCCCGCTCTTCCCACCTGAAGGAATGACTGGAAATTCGAATGATATTTAGGGAGCGTTGTTTATTGGCCTTTGGGAATTACCACCTTCAGGGAAATGCCAGCCAATCAGCACTATTCACTGAGGGTCCGCTGCGTGGAAGGCACTGTGCCCCGTGTTTAGGAGAGTACCATAAAGGAGACACGGTCCCTGCCCTCAAGGTGCTTAGGGTCCGAAAGCGTCAATTCTTCCAAAATGTTTACGTTGGCCGGGTGTCTGCGTTAGAGAATTAGGAGATTGTTTCTTCCAAGGTGGCGTGCCTGTCTGGTTAGCGAAATGGAGATTTGAGAAACGACTGTGTGCGTGGGCGCAGGATGGGTAAGGACAACACTAGTGTTGTTATTATTGATGATGTTATCGCATTTAAGTGCTTGCTATGCATCAAGCACTCTTCTGAGCTCTGGGGTTAATCAGGCTGGACACAGTCCCTGTCTCACATGGGGCTCGCGGTCTAAGTAGGCGGGAGAAGAGGTGCTGAATCCTCACTTTACAGGTGAGGAAACGGAGGCCCAGGGAGGCGAAGCGACTGCCCAAGGCCACACGGCAGGCAGGTGGCAGAGCCACGGGCCTGGGACTGACTCGGTAGGATCTGAGTTCTGATGCCGGCTCTTCCGCCTGCCTGCCGTGCGACCTCGGCCAAGTGGCTTTTCTTCTCTGTGCCTCGCTCTCCCCATCCCTAAAATGGGGATTAGAACCCGAGCCCCGCGTGGGACGTGGAACGTGTCCAAACTGATTATCTTGTATCTACCCCAGCGCTTAGTACAGTGCCTGGCACATGGGGAGAGCTTAACAAATGCCAGAAAACAGAAGCAGCTGTAATATTAAATTGAAGCCATTCCACTTGCATGCAAACAATGCTATCTATTTCGGGGGAAATAATTAGGTAAACCCTTAAAACCTATAAAGGCCCACTGCTCTCCCACGCTACAGCCTTCAAGAGTCTTTGGCGTTATATCCGGGCACTTGGCTTCACCTTGCAATCAGAACTCCATCTTCGACCGCTTTCACGTTATAACTTCTTAAAGCGAGGTCTGCGGAGGGCCGTTTTCACTAGTTGGATTCCGTTCAATTCCAAACCGCCTAATAGGCACAGAAATGGAGGCCGGTATTGGGCGGCGGGGAGCGGGGAAGCGGGGCGGGGGGGGCCCGAAGTTCCGCACAGTTTCAGAAACTTCTGCTCGGTCTGGAAACGGCCTTGGGTTGAACGGTTTCGCCATAAATGCTTCACCCGCAGTCGTCCAGACGTCAGCAGGTGATTAGATTTTGATGACATAATAAGAGGGGAAAGCTTATATGGTATCAATGAGCCACATTCCTCCACGTATCTGCAGAGGGGAAGACGGTGATTCAAGCTGACACGGTCCGTGAAATTCAAAGACTCCGTGTCTACGATTCAGCGTCTATAAGGGTATCGGGTGCCCCGATCTTAATATCATTTGCGAGCGGTCTCTCTTCAGTTCGGCTCTCTCCTCTCCATCCAGTCGGTTACTCAGAAGTATTTTTTTGAATGCCTCCAGCGTGCGGAGCGCCACACACCGGGTACGTGGGGGAGCGCCCTAGAGGAAGAAGATCTGTCCCCTGCCTGCCAGGAGCTCACAGTTTTACAGAAAAAGCAGGCCTAGCGGTCTTTTCTTCGGCGAGGGTCCCTCAACCTCTGTGACTCTTTGTATCCCCGGGGGTTTGCGTAGGAGGATACGAGCACAGTCCCTTGACTTGCCCGAGTTGTGAACAGCGTCTGCAGTTCTGTAGGGTTTCTGCATTACGGAGGTTTGCCGCGGGAATCGGTGGCGTCGGTTTGATCGGCCATCGCACAAAATCCCCCCCCCCCACCCCCCACCCAATGCGGAGGGGATCACCGACAGGGATGATAAATTAAGAAATACCGTAAAAATGATAAAGGAAACGGCTCCGGGTCCAAGAACCCGCGGGGGGGGAATTGATCCTAGTGGTAGCGATCAGCCCGGCAGTGCTCGTTGATTGATTCCGTCGCATTTATTGAGCGACGGTATAACAGCAGACACGGTCCTGCTCAGGCCGAGCTCCCGGTCTAGAGGGGGAGACTGACGTGACTTTACGTAAATGAATAAATAGGTGAGATAAGTCTTGGCTTTGCCGGTCGGGCACCCTCTTGGGCGTGGAATGCAACGAGCAAGTCAGCTGGCGGGAGTGCCCCACCTTTTTTCTTTACAAGGGCACTTAAGAGCTTACTGTGTGTTAAACACGGCTCTAAGCGCTGGGGTAGGTACAAGCTCATTAGGTGGGGCCCAGTCCCTGGCTGGTATGGGGCTCACAGTCGCGATGCGTGTGACGGAACGTGTGCACAGAAGCCCTTTGCGGCCGCATCCCTTCTTCCGAAGATTTCTCAAAGCTCCGTTGGAACTCTTCGCGTGCGGTGACGCCAACCACGGTGACGATGAAATTCTGCAGGTGAAGTAGCTGGGATTTTCAGCCTTCCCAACGTTTGTCTCTGCATCACCTGGGGAGCGGGCGCTTCGAAACCCCCGTTGCTGGCCAGAGCGGTGAGGTCCCCAGCCTCGGCCCAAGCTGCCGCGGGAAACCCGGCACCGCTTCCAAGGGAATGCAGTCCCGCCGAGGGCTGCCTCCAGGACAGCTGAGCCCCGAGACCGTGAAGGCGATGTCTCCGACCGACGTGCCGCTCGGTTTTCAAATCGATATAACGGGCCCCTCGGGACGAAGGCCCGGGCTTTCTTCGGTCATCCTGAAATGCACAAAAAAAATCAATGAAAGGGAAAGTGCGGGAGATGCGGCCCGGCCCGGCCCAATTGGCTCCGTGGTTTTAGAACCAACATCCCGTCGCCTCGGGGAAGATGCGTATCCGGACCGATCGATTCCGTGCACCAAGGGCAAGGACGCCACCGAGAAACGCCGGAGAAGCAGCGTGGCCCGGTCGAAAGAGCCCTGGCCCGGGAGCCGGTGGACCTGGGTCCTGAGCCCAGCTCTTTTCGGTGTCTTGCCGTGTGACCTCGGGCAAGTCGCTTGGCTTCTCTGGGCCTCAGTTTCCTCAACTTTAAAATGGGGATTAAATACCCAGACTGAGAGCCTGATGCGAGACAGGGACCGGGCCCGACCTAATTGACGTGAACCTACCCCATTGTTTAGATCAGAGGCTAATACGCAGTGAGCGCGTTTTAAAAAAAAAACCATGAAAAAAGAAACCAGAGGGGGCTTAATGATCTTCTGGCAGCTAGAACCTCGGAGGGCAGAAATCTGATTATTATTATCGTCATTATTATTATGGTATTTGTTGAGCGCCTACTATGTGCCAAGCACTGTTCTAAGCGGTGCGGTAGATACAAGACAGATTGGCCCACGTGGGGCTCACAGTCTTAATCCCCATCTTACAGATGAGGTGACTGAGGCCCAGAGAGGGGAAATGACTCACCTAGGGTCACACAACAGACGAGTGGCAGAGCTGGAATTAGAACCCATGACCTTTGACTGTCAGGCCCGTGCTCTATTCACTACAGTACAGGTTGAATTTCTGGATAGGAAGCCGTGCTTCAAAACATTGGCATCTGTTTAATAGTCTCATCGTCATCAGGGGTGTTTATTGAGCGCTTACTATGTGCAGGGCACTGTACTACGCACTTGGGAAGGCGAGTCTGTTATAGAATCGTGTTGTACTCTCCCAAGAGCTTAATACCCTGTTCTGCACACGGTAAGCGCTCAAGAAATGCGAGCGACGCTGAATGTAACCGAGTCGGCGGACTCGTTCCCTGCCCACAGTGAGCTTACAGTGGAGTGGGGGAGACGGACGTTAATGCAAGTCGTTCGTAAAATAGAATTTCGAGACCCGTACGTAAGTGCCGTGGGGTGAATATCAGATGCCCAGAGGGCAGGGATCCGGGAGTAGCCCAGAGCCAACGTGGCGACGTTATCCCAGGGTCAGCGGCGGAAGGAAGACGGGTCCGTGAAATGGGTTGCTGGTCACTCTGGGTTTCCCCGGCACTCGGGGCGTCCCGGGTAAACGGAAGCTTTCTATTTCTCCCACTTGACTCCCACTTCTTCTCTTCCGCACCTCTAGCCGGTCTGGTCGCGGCTACCGTTCACCGGGACATTTGCGCCTCTCCGTCTTCCCGTTGGCCGGTGAGCTCCCCTTGGCCAGCGAGCTCCCGTGCCCCGTTCTTCCTCTGAGATCCCTCCTCGCACCTAGTACGTCGTCCCGGCCGACCCTCGGCAGATTCCTTCGGCTGACTCCTGAAAACCGCCCTGCCCGCCTGGCCCCAGAATCCATGATTCACCCGGCCGACGTCCGCTTAACCCTCGCCTAGAGTTTGCTCGCGGTTTTGACCGGAAGCAGCGGAGAGGGTATTGAGTTGAGTTGATTTCCCTTAGAAAGGAAGGAGGCGTAAGGAAGATGATTCCTTCACTTCTTAAAGAATCAGATGAGTCGGGACCATGGGCGAGGGCGGTACAAAAGCAGTAACGGGACTCCTGGAGAAACCGCGGGGTGATGGGCCGTTTCTAGACATCCACCCTCTCCAGTAGGAATTAGGGTTCCTCGACTTCTTCCCCCTCCAACCTTCCCAACCTTTCCCTCCGCTAGCTCGTCATGGACCCGTCGCCCGTGAACGTATTCAAACTCTTCCGGTTCCGTCTCTGCCCGTGATTTGATATGACTTCTCAGACCGTTCCCTAATAAAATGGAATGTGGGGCGGAATAAATACACGGGCTTTCCCGAGTCACGTGCCTGCAACGTAGAGATGATTTTTCTCCTACCGCCAAAACCGCCATAAACACTCTGGAGGGTCTGTCTTTAGGTTTTGATTTGATTCGATTAAATGGGACTTGAAGGTTTGATTTTATTTTCCCGTTGCCCCCTGACCACGTATCTGATCCGCTATGGATATTTCACTTCCGTAGCAGTGACCTCATTTTAGCAAAATAATGGCATGTCGGTTCTCGTGACTCTCGTCTGTTTAGCAATCGGGAGGATATCGGGGTTAGAACTTGAATAATTCATGAAAGGCAAACGACTCTTCAGTGTCCCTTCTTTCCTGGAGAGGTCTATTATTGAAAACATACTTTACCCCGAGGGGAGACTGGGGGATTTTCAGCAGAGTGGCCTGGGGGAGGGGGCGGCCGGGGCAGGGAGGGGAGAGCAGGGTGTGTCCCGGACCGTGTGTTGAAAAGGTGAATTGTGATGTACGAGGGTCTAGACGTTTCCTCCCGTTGCTGTCAACAGGCCAGTTGGCCGAAATTCTTCCTCCCCTCCGGTGAATAGGAGGCATTGATTTTTTCCGCTCTCGTCGGCCAGAGCTTCCATCCCGTGCATCTCTCCCTCTGTCTCGTCTCCCACCCCGTAAGCCCCGAAGAGCGGACCGAGAGCCTTGTCGGGCGGCATGTTTCATGTCGGACGCCTCCGGGGCGAAGCCTGCGGCGGCTTCGCTGCGAGAAAGGTAGGGGTTCGGGGGCGGGGTGGTCGGGGGAGGGAGCGAGGCCAGGAGATCGGATGGCGGGCGCCCCAGGGTAGGTCGCCCGGTCCTGGGAGAGTGGCAGAGAGGAACGAAAAGTTTGGGAATGCGGAGGGGCCTGAATGCGCGACTCGGATGGACTCTCCCCCCGTCGGGATTCGAGAACCATCCCAACCCGGGGATTCACGATTCGGGAGGCACGGAAAGTGGCCGCTCGCCTCCCGGGGACCCTCCCGCCCCCCCCCCCCCCCGCCCCGAAGCAGATCCGTGCCCAGGTGATGGGAGAAGGTTCCGATTCCTCGGCTAAAGGTTTCCCCTCTTTCCTCCCCTCTGCCGTCCAGGCTCGGTTTCCCGTTGGTCCCCTCCGGAAATTCCGACTGGGATGAGGACAGCCCTCCGGCAAACACCCCGAACGTTGGGCCGTCCGAGCGGCGTTCTGTCGACGGCGTCCCGCTTGGATAAAAGAACGGTCCCGACCCAGAGCGGTTGTTTGCGCAGGGCCCGCTAGTTCTCCGTGTTGTGCTTACTCAGAGTCGGTGAAAAAGACAGTTAGGGGAAAAAAAAAAAAAAAAAAAAAGAGGCGTCGGCAAAGAAGATCTTATGGGTTATACTGAAACGGCAGAGCAGAATTCTGAAACCGGAGCCAGAGCTGAAATGTGATTCTTTTGTGCTCGTTGAGCTTCTCGTTTTCACCGCGCAGACGACCGCGTGAGGCCGAGGAAGGGGCACGGACCCGGGGGTCCGGGCAACCTCCTAGCCGCTCGGAAGGGGCACGTGAGGTGATTTCCCCGGGGGCTTTAAAAGCCCGGGGAGGACCCGGCCTTCCCGAAGCAGCGTGGAGGAGGGCTTGGAGTTTTCCCACTCGGAACAGCTGCCGTGCAGATCCCGGGTTCCGTTTCTGGGCTTGCCGTTCGCAAAGAGGCTTTTCTCTCACCCCGGCTGATTCGTTCATGCGATTCCCGGGCGCCGAGTCCCGGGGAGGATTTCGGGATGGACTGCCTGTGCATCGTCACCACCAAGGTAGGACGGGGAGCGGGATTGCGGGCACGGGCGGGGGCCCTTCTCGGTTCTCCCGCGCCGGGAACCGAGCGGACCGCACGGTGCCGTCGGTCCGACCGCGAGACGCGGCGAGATCCTTATCCTTGGGCCGGCGTCTCGTCCCCGTTCCCTTGACTTTCCGGGTCTCGCCCCAGTCAACTTCTCCAAGCGGTGTTATCGACGTCTCGGGGCGGGAAGGGGACGGGTCTCTATTTCAGAGCCGGCTTGGCACGTGCAGCTATTAATAGTTCAGTAGCGAAGCGCTCCCGGCCGGGAAGCGTCTCACACCGGGACGGTCTTGCGGAGGGTGTCGCGATTAGCATCTGGGACCCGAGCGGAGCGTTATGCGGGTCTCAGATTTTCAAAGAGGCCAATCGGATCTAGGGGGGCTCGACGTGTCGGTTCTGATTGGAGAATTCCGAGAGTCTGCATTTTGGTGACTCTTTGAGAAGACCGTTTCCCTTATACCTTCGGGCCAGCTGAAAGATTTGGGCCAAGTCGAACGCGAACACCTTCTTCCCCACATCAGTGGAGAGCGCCGCCGTCCTTTGGAAAAATTATTTTAGGGAAGGATGGCTCTGGGTGAATTTCTAGATCGGGAAGTATGGAAGAGGGAAGGGGACAACCAATCAGATGCCCAGTTTTCCAGTCTGGTTTTTTTTGGGGGGGGGGGGGGGCAGAAAGGTAGCAGAAACCAAATTTGAACCGACCTGTCTTTTAAACCTTCATCTCCCCCTTACAACCCGGTGTATCTTCTAATGCCGTTGCATGTACCTTCGTAGTAATAATAATGATAATCGCGGTATTTGTTTAGAGCAGTGCTTCGCACATAGTGAGCGCTCAACCAATAACATCATCATCCTCATTTGTTAAGCGTTATGGGCCCAGCTCTGTACTAAAGACCGGGGTAGACCCGAGATAATCAGATCCCCCAGGAGGCTCAGAGTCCAAGTAAGAGGGGAAACAGGTATCAAATCCCCGCTTTGTAGATGAGGGAACTGAGGCCCAGGGGAAGTGAAGTGACTTGCCCGAGGTCACACAGCAGAAAAGAAGAGGCGGAGCCGGGATTAGCTGTGGAGCGACCTGATGGAAAAGGCGATATTTCTTACTGGGTCGCGATCGGGAAGATACACGCCGTATCAGAGGTTCAATCAGTCAGTGGTCTTGAATGCTCACCACGTGCGCAGTGCCGTTCTAAGCATTTGGGAGGGCGGTCGTGGGTTCTAATCCCGGCCGCGCCGCTTGTCAGCCGTGTGACTTTGGACAAGTCACTTAACTTCTCTGCGCCTCGATTCCCTCGTCTGGAAAATGGGGATTAAGCCTGGGAGCCCCCCGTGGGAATGTGATTACCTCGCGTCTCCGCCAGCGCTCAGAACCATGCTCGGCACGTAGTGCTTAACGAACACCGTTGTTATCATTATTGTAACACGGGAGAATTAGCGGACACGTTCCCTGCCCGTAACGAGCGGAGCGTAGAGGAGCTTATAGTCTAGCGGTTCAGACAAAGTCCACGGAAGCCGATTCAACATCCCAGGTGGCTGCTTTCGGCCATTAGATACGACGGAACCGATAGCTTCCAAATCGGCTTCCGGCGGGCGCCGGCGGGGGGGGGGGGGTCAAGGGAGTCCTTTCTGGAGCCATCGGCGGAGACTCGCGCGACCTGAGCGGGATCTCTCAGTTCCACGAAGGAGACTATTCCCGGATAATCGCGCTACTCGCCTCCTTTGGCAGGCGCACGGCGGGCCTACTTTCCCTGAGTCAGGCTCTGAAGGCTAATGCACTTCTAATTTATGTTAATTGATCAGAGCTCAGTTTAGATCGGCTTTTTTTTTTTTTTAATCGGCCCCCGCCCATCCGGAATCGATCAGTTGTGCTGTCTGATTAATGGTAACAAAGTCATTAAAGCAACCGGGGCCGCTGAGTGAAGAAGGCAGGTCTTCTAATAGAAGCCAGGGAAAATCGATAGCCCCGTTGGGTTCTCTGCCTTCCGGAAACATCACCGCCACCCTCTTTCTCCTCCCCGAAGCGGCGGGTTGGTCTCAGCCGCGGCCGCGACGTACCCGACGTTCAGCCGACTGAAATCCGTCGAGACTTTCCAAAGGGAAGAACCTTAAGTTATCCAATGATTGCCCCACAGAATGCTCCCCGATGGTATTCGGGGACTTCATCCGGCCCGACTGGCCAGTCGAACGGTCAGTGGTACTGATTGAGCGCTCACTGTGTGCAGAGCACTGAACTAAGCACTTAAATCCTGATGCAGAGGCGATGGCATTTAGGGAACTCCCACTTGGTACGGTCCACCGTACCAAATGCCTGGAAAGTACCGAGGGGACGCATTCCTGGCCCACAAGGAGCCGATAACTGTTACCGTTCTAACTGCGGTATCCGTTAAATGCTTCCTCCGTACCAAGGTCCGGGCCCAACATTTGGGTAGATGGAAGATAATCGGGTCAGACACCTTCCCCGTCTCGCTTGGGGCTCCCCGTCTAAGTAGGTGGGAGAACAGGATCGAATCCCCGTTTTTATAGATGAGGAAACCGAAGCCCAGAGAGGCGCCGTGACTTGCCCGGGAACACACAGCGGTCACGTGGCAGAGCCGGGGTTAGAACCCGGGTCCTCTGACCCCCAGGCCCAGCGCTTTCCGCTAAGGCCCAGCCGCTTCTCTGCCCCCCCCCCCCCCAGAGAGCTGCCGCCAAAGAGCCCTAGTAGCTCGGGCTCGATCGATCGGTCAGTGGCCCCTGTCGTGTGCCGAGCGCCGTACTGAGCGCCGAGGAGGGTCCCGTAGACGGAGGCGATCCAGACCCTGCTCACGGAGATGCCCTAAGCCAGTGACGGAGGTGGATACGCTCAGGGTCATCAGTGAGAGCTTGCGGAGGAGAGGAAGAGGCGCTTAACTAGAGCTGGGGAACGCCCCAAATTCAAGAGGATGTCGTGGGCGGGGTGGCCCGGGTGCCCTCTGCCCCCGCCGGCCCGTCCGGTGGCCGTCGTCCACATCCCGCCGACCAGCAGGGCCCGGCCCGGAGGTGACCCCGCTGCCTGGTCTGGAACGTGCGCCAGCCCCGGGAGGCCGTTTTATTCCACACCGCCTGGCCGTTCATCTGGTTTTCAGCCGGTCCGGCCCCCGCCCGGCCTCTATGTGACACCGGACGCCTTTACCTCCATCTTCCCCTCTGGGCCACTCGGCCTCCCTCCCGCCGACGAGTCCCGTGGCTCGGGGGCGGCGCCCGGGCTCGCCCTGGAAGGGGAGGACTCCGCTCTACAGCGGGGTCGGGGGGGGCCGGGGGGCCCGTGGCGGAGCCTTCGGGGACCCCGGTAGGTTCTGGGAGTCTCCGCCCCGCTCCTTCCCACGTGGATCCCTCCGGCGCCGTCGCTGGCGTTCAGTTACGTAGGGAACGTTCCGCCCCGGGGCCTGCGGGGGCTCGGATCTCCGCGGCCCCTCCGGCCCCCCCCCCCGGAATGGGCTGCTACCCTAGGCGGGGGAGTCATATCCTGTCTTTATTCCGCGATTCTTAATATGAGATGTTTTGAGAACGACAGCCGGGAGAGATTTTGACAAGTGGTGAGCTGTCACTGAATAACGGGACTATAAAAATAGACGTTAGGGAAACAAAAGAACCAGCTTCTGTCTTAAAAAAAAAAAAAAAAAAAAAAATTAAAAGGATAGCCCCGGATGAAGATGACCGAAGTATAATTGGTCGGAAGGGGAACTCCTCCGACGAATTAAACGTACTGGGATTTGGGTCGTCTACCCCGCGGCCCCACCGCCTCTAAATATTTAAGTCACGGTATCTCGGCTACCAGACTGGGCCGGGTCTGGAGCAGCAGGAGTGGGCTACCTCCGGGCCTAGCCCGACCTGACCTAGTTAGGGCATTAAGGGCTCACCCTGTGCCCAGCGCCGTGCTAACTTCCGAGGTAGTCACGGAGCAGCGGGGCCAGAGAGCCCCTGACCCAGATGGGGCTCCCGACCCGAGGGCGAGGGAAAGCGTGTATCTTGGACCCTTTTGTGGATGGGAAAAGCGGGGCACGGAGAGGTTAGGTGACCTGCCCGAGGTCACCCAGCACTACTTAGATCAGAGGCCGGGTCTCCCGACCCTGCCCGCCGCCACCCGAAGTGAACGGTCCTCTCCCACGCCACCCCCGGGCTAAAAGCGACTCCCTCCGGCCGTGGGGTCGGCCGAGGCCCGGAGGCGAGGGAGCGGGCTCGGCGGGCTGTGCGGCCTTCGGCCTCCTCCTTCCAGAGTCCCGGTTTAGGAATCCGTTCCCGGGGCTCCTGGAGCAGAAGGCCGATCCCGGCTGTGCGGCCGGCGGGGGTCCCGGCTGATCCCGGTCGGCCGGGTCGGGGGTTCCAGGCTCCTGTCCCCAGCTTAGAGGGGAGGGTGGGTCCCCGACGGGATGGCCCCGGGGGAGCGGGGAGCCACGGCAACCCGAGTGTCTTGTCTCTCTCTCTCCCTCTGTCTCCCTCTCCCTCCCTCTCCCTCCCTCTCCCTCCCCTAGAGAAAGACTGTCCTATTTGTCTTTCTGTCTCTCTTTCTCTCCCCGTCTCTCTCTCTCTTCCCCAGTAGACTGATCTGTATATCTGTCCTTCTCTAGTGCCTCTCTCCTTCCTCTCTCCCCGACTTTTCTCTCACTTCCCCAGAAGGTGGTTGACCTCTGTGTTTGCCTGTCTACCTGTCTCTCTCTCTCTCTCTCTCTCTCTCTCTCGCCCCCTCTTTCTACCCGTTCCCTAAAAAGAAGCCGACCCAGGGAGGCTGGCGGGATGCCTGGGATTCGGGAAAATATCAAACTGCTTTTCCAGGGGTTTTCCTCCATGATTTCCCTGCAAGTATTGGATCCTTTAGCTCAGATTCATAGAAGGAGCAGAATGTTAGTAGTATTATCGTAAGTACGGTGCTCGGAGAAGCAGCGTGGCTCAGCGGAAAGAGCCCGGGCTTGGGCGTCAGAGGTCATGGGTTCTAATCCGACTCCACCGCTTGTCAGCTGTGTGACCTCGGGCAAGTCGCTTCACTTCTCTGTGCCTCAGTCCCCTCATCTGTAAAACGGGGATGAAGACATGGGACGTCCTGATTACCCTCTATCTACCCCAGCGCTTAGAACGGTGCTTGGCACGTAGTGAGTGCTTAACAAATGCCAACGTCGTTATCATCTGTTGTGGTTACTACTGTTATCTGTCCCAAGTGTCGCGACGGTCGGCACCCAGAGAAGGGGCAGGGGTTGGAGACCCCTACGTGCATCAGAGCCCTGGCTAGCAGTAATCGGAATAACGATGGATTGTCACCGTGAGGCAGCAGGATGGGCGATGCTGGCACCGATGCTGCCCCTGCAGAGCTCATTCTTTAAGGAAATACGCTTTCACTCTCCGTTCCTGTCAATCTTTCATCTCTTCCCAGCAGTGAGTTCACTCCAAAGTTCTCCGAGGAAATAGGATAAAGCGTGAAAACCTAAAAGCCGTTTTCACTGGAGCGGACGAGCGTGCATTAGAGACGGTGTGTTTTAGTATAAAAACTCGAGGCGTTGGTTTTCGCTCCGTTTTTAAATGCTTTAAGAACGTGCGGTCATGAAAAGTGGTTGAAGCAGAATGTAAGGGGCTGTAGATTTGGCGTCGGAATCAGGAAGATCATCTCCTCGGTCCAAAACACAGTTCGTCGGATGACTCATTCCGATCTTCATCGGTGAGGACATCTGTAGTAAATACTGTCTTTTCCTCAAAACACACAAATACAAACGTCGTTAGTCATGGTATCCCTTTTTGAGGCCTCTGGGAAGGGAGGGAGGAAGGGGGAAGGAGAGAGAGGGAGACACCAAGGCTCCCAGATCCCGGCGGCTTTAGGGAGAATCAAGGGCCGATTGAGAGGGGAAAACTCCGCAGCCCTCCGCGTTGGAACAGACGGCGGAACTCTCGGCTGAGGTCAAATTCGGCTTTCAGTTCTATTGATTGCCAACTTGGAATTCTTGAACCGGGCCTCAGAGCCGGGACCTAGGGACCTTGAACTATCCAATGTCATCTTGCCTGAGAGAAGCGGCGCGGCTCCGTGGGAAGAGCCCGGGCTTCGGAGTCGGAGGTCGTGAGTTCGAATCCCAGCTCTGCCACTCGTCGGCTGTGTGACTGTGGGCGAGTCACTTCACTTCTCGGTGCCTCGGTCACCTCATCTGTAAAATGGGGATGAAGACCGTGAGCCCCACGTGGGACATCCCGATTCCCCTGCGTCTACCCCAGCGCTTAGAACGGTGCTCGGCACATAGTGAGCGCTTAACAGATACCAACATTATCATCATTATTGTTATTATCTTGTCAAGTAGCTCCTGTTGGGCCGGGCACTGTGCTCCCACCTGGGAGAGTTCTGGGCCTGGGACCGGTGGCCTCTGGGATTTAACGGAAATCGATTGATTTCCCTCTCTGGCCGCTCTCTCCGTTCCCTCTCCCGGTTTAATTTTGCTGTTTTAATAATGGTAATGATGATAATAACTGTGTTGTTTTTTAAGTGCTTCCTATGCGCCAGGCACTGTACTGCGCACCGGGATAGATATAATCACATTGGATTGGACACGGTACCTGTCCCACAGGGGGCTCACAGTCTTAATCCCCATTCTACAGATGCGGTGACCGAGGTGCAGAGAAGTTAGGTGACTCGCCCAAAGTCACGCAGCAGACAAGGGGGAGGGTCTGGGATTAGAATCCAGGGCCTTCGGACTCCCGGGCCGGGCTCCGTCCGCTAGGTCACGCGGCTTCTCACTCGGGCCGGTGGCTGTAGGCAGCGGGAAAGGATTCCGGGCCTGCTCAGCTGCGGGGACTCGAGGTTTTGGAAACATTTCCTTCCATCTGCCTCGCTGTAATTTCTTTTAGTGCCTCTTCTCCCCGACAGATTGTAAACTCTTGGAGAACAGGGATCGGGTCAGCTACTTCGCTGTAGTCTCCCAAGGGCTTAATGAGGTGCTCCGCACACCCGAGGCCCTCGGTAAATAATTTTGATTCGAGGAAGTGGAGTAACTTCCTCAGGGCGCGCATGAGAAGGCTCTCTGAGGAGGTTCTCAGAACGTAGGTAGTTTCCGAGCCCGGGGCCGGGTGGACCCCCGGCCTACCTCCATCACGCCAATCGATGGTATTTATTGAGCGCTTATGTGCGGGGAACCGTAGTAAGTGCTTGGGAGAGGACGGTACCGACAGAATTAGCAGACGCGTTCCCCGCTCGTGACGAGTTGGCCGTCCGGAGTCACCGCCGTCCCCTCCCAAGCTCCCGTCGGCACGGGTGCCGATTCCAAGCCGCGGGGGCCACATCCGGGCCGGGCCGGGGCCGGGCCGGCCGATAGCCGGTTCCAGTGTGAGACTGGACCGGTGGCCGTCCCGTCGCCGGGATCGGGGGGGGGGGGGTGGGGTCCAGACTGGGGGACGGGGAAACTGGGGAAGATGCTGCAGTTCATCCTCCACCGATCGAACGCGGGTCGGTCCGTCGGGAGGGCAAGGGACGAGGAGCAGAAACGCCCGACGCGGAAGAGGCCGGCTGCCGCCGGGTCAGCTCACACACGCTCGGGCGGAGCGCGAGCCCGGGGAATTAGACGCTCGCTTCCACACGTGCTGGTTAAACACCCAGGCGTCATTCTCCGTGGGAGACGTTCAGGGTAACGGGAGAATTGATTTCGCGCCCATTTCAGACTTCCACCGCAGGCCGGGACCCGGACTGCCCCCCGGCGGACGGGGTCGCCCGACGGCCAGTCGCGGGAAAGGCTTCTTCTGACACCCTTGGGTCCGAGGAACGTCCATCTGCTGCTGTGGCGGCTCCGGTATTCAGAAGCGGGATTTCGATTTCAATTTCAAGAGGCTCGGAAAGAGATTTTCAGCGCATGGTTTTAATTGCCTAAATGGGAAGGACGGCGTCTCCTGGTGGGAGGAGCGTGAGCTGGGAGTCAAGGGACCTGGGCTCTGGTCGCGGCTCCGCCTCTGGCCGGCTGGGTGACCTTGGGCAAGGCACTCGACTTCTCCGGGCCTCGGTTTCCCCTTTCGTAAAAGGGGCGGAAGATACCTCACCCTCCCTGTCTCTTAGACCGAGAGCCCCACGTGGGACGAGGACAGCGTCCGACCTATCTTGTAACCCCCCCGGGCCTTAGCGAGAGCTAAAAACTTAATAAGTATGCCACGCCCGTAAAAACCGTCCTTGTGCAAAAGCACATCATGAAAATGAGGGAAAAGTCTTCTGAAGAGGCCTCAGCGGAACCTTCCGCGTACAAACACCGAGCCACCGGCGGACTGGAGTTGTCTTTTCTGTTACTGTTGTCCAATTAGACAGAGAATTACAGTTACATAATAAGGACGCAGAGCGCTGTTACACATTATCGTAAAATAGTTTTGTAGCCTAACAGCGGTCCCGGAGGACCTTGGACAAAAGCGAATTAGAGCGATTTTGACTACGCCTCCTAGATTATTGAAGAACCCCGCGTCGGAGTCCGTACCCGCGTTTCTTACGAGGGTGGGGGAGGAGCAAGCCGAGTCAAAGTCACTTCCGGAGGATTCCGGAAAGAGCACAGGCCTGGGAGTCGGGGGACCTGAGTTCTAATCTCAGCTCTGCCACTTGCCGGCCGTGTGGTCTGGAGTAAGTCACTCAACCGCTCCGTGCCTCAGTTTCCTGGTCTGTAAAATGGGGATTGATACCCGCTCTCTGTCCTCAGACTGACAACTCCATGCGGGACCAGGGACTGTGTCAGTTTGGATTCGATTACACCTACCCTAGTGTTCAGCACAGTGGTTGGCACACGGTAAGCGCCCGACAAGTACGATTATTAAAACTAGCTGCTGTAGAGGCTCCTGGGGATGAACGCTCCCTACCGGAAGAGCACCTGCGCGCCCCGGAACCGGGCAGCGTTTCCTCGGATATCCCATTCAGAATTTCCTGGCGTCTTTTTATATTCCGCACCAACCTTCCCTTGCATGAATCATACCACTCGTCTCCCAACCCAGCCGGGGCGGACTGGTGCAGACCGGCAGATGCCACTTAACAAAGCATCCGATGATTAACAAGTGCCCTCCCTTGCCTCACACCTGGTTCCCGGTCCATCTCGCCGTCCTGAGGCAGATGATGTGATTTTTCCGGAGGAGCTCTGATTAGGAAGGCCCCGGGAGAGGGGAGAGGGCCCTAGAACGTCGGTCCACCGCCTTTCGACGCAACCAGCCCGAGCAGGGATTTACCAAGGCGGACCCCTCTCGGTCGGGGCCCCGGCCTGGGCATTTTAAGGGGCAGGGGCGTCTTGCCGGGCGCTGGAAATGGAATGGAGTATACGTGTCGCGAAGCGTGGCTTAAACCGAGCGTGGGTCTCCTTCCCGCTTATCGGTTGCCCGCCCCGACGAGGCCCCCAGAGATCCCTTGCCCGGTTCACGTTTCTCTCCCGGAAATGCGTATCCTTAGGTGTCGGGAAGTTGGAGGCAGTTGAGCGAGGAGGACGCGTTTTTGTTTCCCAGGATTAAGCTTGGCTAATGTTGAAACTGCTCCTCACCGCTCCTGCCTTTTTGAGTCAGAGCCTTCGAAAGGGCAGATTGATAGCCTCACAGGTGGATGTCACGGGACGACCGTGCGTGCGTGCGTGCGTGCGTTTTCAGAACCCTTTGGAGCAAACCTATGAGGGCCGCAGACGTAATGGGTTGTAATTATATCTTGTCAAAAGCTCAACTTTTTCTTCCCTTATTCTTTAGAAATATGGTAATTGTCCCCTTTTGCATGTGGTTAATTATAAATTCCAGGAAGAATTAAGTCTGCTAAATCTCTCCCCCTTTTTTTTTTTCCTTGGGTCTCGGTCTCTGTGGCAGCAGCAGGAGTAGAGTTACTTTGATCTTAGTTCCTGAGTGGCATTTCGTTTCTTCCAGAGGTTGACCTGGTTCGGCGGGACTGAAATTTTGGGTGGCTTGCGTTAGCTCTGATTTGCCGATGGCAGAGATGGGTCTTTGTCGGGGTGGTTTCCACCGCGGTAACGCTTGTGCTGATGAATGGGCGAAAAGTTCCAGGTGCTAATGAGAAAATGTTCACCCGCTGTGGAATGAGATGATGTGAGTATTTTTAGTGGCAAAGAGCAGGCCGACGTATCACATCGTATCCGGTAGCATCACTCTGCCGCGCCCTCCGTCCGCGTAACCGTGAGGGGAGAGAGAACTTGGTGGCGGGAAGCAGGCAAAACCTTCAACGTTTCCCCAATTGTCTTCAGCCTCCCCCAGGTTTTCAAGGGAAATTTGGGGGGTTACCTGAGCACAGGTGCCCTCCTTAGGTGCCATCTTAGCTGGGAGGGTTTTCAGGGGACCTTTTGCCCCAGTTGTTAGTACAGCGCCTAGCATGAGGTAAGAGCTTAACAAGTCCCAGAAAAACAGAAACGGAAAACCCCCAACGAGTTGGGAGAGACAGACAAAAATATATGCGGATGGAATAATCGGGGAATTGAGGTACAGTTGACTAGCATATTGCGCTCAGGGTGGCTATAAATAAGCGCTATAAATAAGCGGAGTTCGCAGGTGGTTTTGTATGACTCGGGGGCGGGGGGGGGGGGGGGGGGCTGGGAACCGGATTGGAGAAGTTTTTTGGGCGGAGGTGGGATTTTTAGGAGGGCTGTAGTCTGTCAGATTAGGGGAGGGAGTTCCAGGCAGGGGTTGAGAGCGTGGGCCGGGATCAAAGGCAGGAGAGACGAGAGCTGGCTACCGGTGGAAGGTGAGCGTGAGAGGAGTGAAGAGAAGCACTTGCAAACCTGACACGGTCCAGACGGTATCGATCACATCGGATATTTTGGTCTCCGACAGCAATGATCCGCAAACCCACCGCGGTGCTCGAGAAACTAGCCTCCCGGCTTCCCTCCCGTTCCCCGACAACAATATCTCTCTTTTACTGGGAAACTCGAGGGCCTCGCCGTCAACCGGCCATTTGAGCATCCCCCCTTGGAGAATGATTTTAACGATGTTGTCCATTTGAAGAACGTCGCCCCGTCAAGCTGGGCCTCTCCTCCCCGTAAACTGAAAACTATAAACCGGGACTCAGGATTCAGGATGGTTCTAGGTTGTGAACGAGCACCGCTGAGGAGTGAATTTTTTTTTTTGGAGCGCGGGCCCGTAGTGCACACGCGAGAGTCCACGTCGCTGCGGAATCGATCCCCTGGTCCTGCTGGGATCCTGATTGATGGATGGATGGATGGCTGGATTGGTCCTCACAGGATTGAGGAGCGAGGACGGGATGAAAGTCCAATGCTTTAAACATCAGAAAGCCAGCAGCCAGGAGTCGGGAAGAGCAACGTGGTCAAGCCACCAGAGAAGCAGAGGGGCCTAAAGAAGCAGCGAGGCCTCGTGGGTAGAGCACAGGAGTCAGAAGGACCCGGGTCCTAATCCCGGCTCCGCCCCCTCACCTGCTGTGTGTCCTCGGGCAAGCCGCTTCACTTCTCTGGGCCCTCATCTCCAAAACGGGGATTCAGATCGTGAGCCCCAGGTGGGACACGGACTGCGTCCGACCTGATCGGTTTGTAACTATCCCAGCAGTTAGTAGAGTACCCGCCGTTTAGTATGCGCGCTTAATGAATACCATAAAAAAAGCCGACCAAAAAAAAGCCACCTAGCCTTGGGGAAGAGCCAAAACCATCCCCCCCGTCTTTCTCCCGCCGCGCCTCCCGAGATCAGGGGCCCCCCGAGGGACGGGATCTGGGTGTGACTCCCACCTGTGGGCACACGGTAAGCGCTTGATAAATATGCCGCGGATGGATCGATCGACAAATACTCTTTCTACCAACCCTTCCCGAGGGTGTGCTCCCGGGCCTTGCGAGACGAAACCGCTATTTTGGCTCTATCAAGTGTTTTCTGTTCCCGGAGCACAGACCCTCCAAGGCCTTCAGAAGGCTTGGAAGGCATTGTCCCCCTCCTCGGCGCTTTGCGCAGCTGCCTGGTTGAGCTCCACGGAAGACGGAGGCAGCAGAAAAACCAAGGGTTACCCATGGAAAAACCGGGGCCGATGACCTTCCCCGGGCGGGGGACTCCAAGCAAGCGAATCTCTCGTTCAGTAGAGCGGATTTGTATTTGTGTTTGAGTGGCGCCGAGCCTTTCCTTAATTGCCTTCCATTCATCTGGCTTAAGCTGTCACTTGAGGGAAAAATGCCACCTTACATCGTGTGCATCTTGACGGACCCTATCCTAGGACATAACGATCCAAGCCTCTCTCGGGGAAGCGGACCATATTTTGATTGGGGCGTGAATTTCCACGAAGGACCGGGCCTGGCGCCCGGACCTGGCAGCTTCCGATTGGCATCTTGAATTTGTGCTGGGCTTTTCTTTTCCAGAGGGCTGCATTCAGTAGAGTGCGTGACACCCGACGGGCGCTCAATAGATAGCACGACTAGTACTCACGTCATTTTTGTCCTCGCCAGAATCGGGGAGGGGCTAGTGAGGTCCCGGGAGTCAGTCAGTCGTATTTATTGAGCGCTTACCGAGCACTGGGGAGAGTTGAATGCAGAATATAACAGACGCATTCGCACCCACAGTGAGCTTACGGTTTAGAGGGAAGAAAAGCGACCTGCCTTTGGTCGGCCCGTGATAAATACCGTTTCGACGTCTGGGAGGGGTGAGCGGTGGGGTCTGGATGGGGACTGGCAGGACCTCCGGTCTCCTCCGCGATCGTAGGGATCGTTACAGCGGAAGGCCGTGCTGAGGGCTCATTTGCTGAAGCGGCATGGCTCGGTGGACAGAGCACCAGCCTGGGGAGTCAGAAGGACCTGGATTCTAATCCTGGCTCCGCCACACGTCTGCTGGGTGACGTCGGGCGAGTTACTTCACTTCTCCGTGCCTCAGTTACCTCCTCCGTAAAATGGGGATAAGAGTGTGAGCCCCCCGTGGGACGGGGACTGCGTCCAACCCGATCAACTTGCGTCTGCCACAGAGCTGAGAATGGTGTTTGGCACATAATAAGCACTTAAGAAGCATCATTATCGTCTGAAGTTAAGCCCCGACCGGCCACGGTCGTCTCGGACGGCCTCGAAAAGCGGGCCGAGAATCATCTCCCGTCAAAGCCAACCGTTTACGGGTGTTTTAAATCTAGATCGCTGGATGTGAATACCGTGGGAGGGTAAAGGCCAGGGTCCCGACTCATAGTGGGCAAAGACCCCCCCCCCCCGCCCGTCTGAAATTTCCCTCCGAAGGGACGGTCCGGCCGGGCAAACCCGTCGGTGATAGAGGCCGCTGTTGAAAGGGCGGTGGCCTGTGTCGAGGGGACGGTCGTTTTGATTTGCGCTTTTTTTTCTCTCTGCAGCAACACCAAGGCAAATGCCCGGCCCCGAACTGTGCCCTAGAAGGACCCACCTGGATGCCCATCCACCACTGTCCCGTAAGTTGGAGACCCTCGAGACGAGCCGCCCCGAGCGGGCGGCGTCGGCGGGGGGGGGGGGGGGGGGGGGGGGGGGTCGGATCGGTGTGTCGGTTAAGGTTTGTTGAATGAAAGCAGCTCTCTGGAGGAGAGAAGGGTCGGCTCTTCAGAAGGCTCCCCGCCGTCAAACCTTGTCTGGAAGGGAAAACCCCCGGCCGTGGGGAGGCGGGTGGATCGATCCAATCCGTGCGGATTATCGATCGGTTGGTTTCGGGCGGGCAGCGGGGTTTGAGCGGGAGGCGGGAAGGTCCCACCCCGGTTGTTTGTTCGTGTCCGCCCCGTGGGGCCAAGTTTCCGGATTTGCACTTTCCAAGCCCTTGCTGAAGGCGTGACCGTTTACGGTCCCAGGCTGCTGGGGTACGTGCTTCGGCCTGAGCCGCTTTTGGAGCGGATAGGTTCCTTCGACCGGATCGTTATCTCCCCTCCTAATGGGAAGCTTGCACCGAGCGGGAGGGAGGCACTTAGGTTGAACAGGGCCTCACGGGTGGAACCGGCAATAGGTCATGAGCAACCCACCCGTCGGCCCCGGGCCTTGACCGTTCCACCCTCCAAGGCAGAGGAGTCTCTCGCCGTGACTCCGGTCACGGCTCTGGGCCCGACCGGGAAGAAGGCTCGCCGGCCGCTGGGCCCCTCCCCTTGGAGAGATGGGATCCTTGCTCCCGGGAAGCGGGTGAACTCCGCTCTTACCCGCCCGATGACGCCGACGTCACCTGCGGACTATTAAATCATCTGGGTGGGGGTCGGGCCGGAAGCCTCTTAGCCCTGAGGCCCGAGAGAGAAATCTGGAAGATGCCCCGTTCTGTCTTTTGCTCGACATCGGGAGGGTCCGGCCTCGGGAAGTTGCCAACGCTGGCCCTAAATGCTCAGTAAGGGTGGCGGGCAGCGCGAATCCTGGTCCCCAGGTTTGGTCCCCCCTGCTTCCTCCTGGGCTGCCCGCTAGACAATCCTGCCACTCTTCTGATGGCCCACGGAGATCAGCCTGAAATGGCCCTCCTGTCGACCCTTAAGCCGTTTGACTATTTTTTGCGGGGGGGGGGGGGGGGGTTCATTCTCTTTCTGATTAAGGCGGGGGGCGGGGGGCGGTGACAATCTGCGTAGCCACAGCCTCGTAAGTATCTCAGACCCATCTGTTAGTAGATTGGGGGAGCGCTGGAGAATGAGACTTTGGGGCCCGGCTCCTCAATATCTACTCGTATGACTTGGAAAAAAGGCCACTTCTCCCAAGCATCGCGAGACGGATCCAGGTATCTGTGTCGACTAGTAGGCTGGTGGAACGTTGACTTTCACCCCTCCACTAGTGAACGCTCTCAGCAAGGATTACTCTGCCGCTTTCGCCGGTGGACGTGGGCTGTAAAGGTCCACAGAGAGGTGCGACCGTTTTCCCCGTCGTCCACGGACCTCCGGATCCGGGGAAAACCGTGGGGTACTGGGATAGGGTCTTGAAACTGGGGGTCCTGCGAAGGAGGAGCTCAGTACGTAGTCCTCGACGGTATGAGCCTGTACTCTGTTCTGGATGGTGGAAAGGGGTGGAGCAGTTATTGAGCCCGACCGCAGCGTTAGGAAGGACAGCCCCTCCGCGGCTGTGGGACGGAGAGGATAATGATAATGATAATGGCGCTGGCATTTGCCGAGCGCTTACTATATGCAGAGCACCGTTCTAAGCGCTGGGGGAGATACGGCCTAATCAGGTTGTCCCACGTGGGGCTCGCAGTCCTCATCCCCATTTTACAGTTGAGGTGACTGAGCCGCAGAAAAGCGAAGCGACTCGCCCGCAGTCACCCAGCCGACGGGTGGCGGAGCCGGGATTCGAACCCCTGACCTCCGACTCCCAAGCCCGGGCTCCTTCCACCGAGCCGCGCCGCTTCTCTGGCTCGGTGGAGGAGACTCGGTAGGCTGGAACCAGGCTGGGGGCGGACCCGGGCGAGGGACAGAACCGGTCCTCTGACTCTGTCTCGGACTCATGTAGCCGACGACTGAAAGGAGCCTCACGCCGGGAATGATGATCACGATGATGATAATGGCTATTTAAGAGCCTATCTTGCGTCGGGCACTGCGCTAAGCGCTGGGGAAAATACAAGCCGATCAGGTCGGACACCGTTCCCGTCCCACGCAGTCTAAGGGGGAAGGGGAACGGGGGTCGAATCTCCCTTCCGCAGACGAGGAGGCCCCGAGAAGTTAAGTGAGGTGCTCAAGGCCACGCGGCAGGCAAGCGGCCAGGTCCTCTCCGGCTTGCGAGGGGTTTTGAGGAAGCGAACTGGGTTTTCCATTTTGGGAAGTTTTCCCCAGAGCCCGGCACGTGCCCCTCTTCAGACTTTGCTACGACACAAAACCTGAGAGCTTTCTTCTCCCCGGGTTCCTAGGATCCGGCCCCGGGACTAGTGCCCCGCCTCCGACTCATCTGACTCTCTCCTCCTCTCGATTCCCCGACAGCGGCGCGGTAGTACGAATGATCCTTTTCATCTACAGAGCCCCTCGCGTCCACAGAGCCGGAGGCGTCGAGTCGATCGGCTCCGCTTCTCCGGCTCTGGTCCGGGAGATGGAGGCGGCCGCTCCTCCGTCTTCCAGGTAGGTAAACCGAGCCCCCGAGAGGCCGAGTGAATCTGGCTGCCGCATCCGTCGAGGGGCAGAGGGGATCCCACCACGGGGGTCCCCCTCCCCATCCGCCGGTGGCCTGGGTGACCGTGCCGGTCGGGGTCTTGGGGATGACCCCGGCTGGCCGTCCAGCGCCGAGGGCCGTTGTCGGGGGGACGGCGGGGGTCCCCGGTGCCGCGCCCGGAATTAGGGTCCCGGGCGGATCGAAGCGTTAGGGCCGCCGAGGGGGTGGGCGGGATCACTCGACTTTTGTACCCTGCTCCGTGGCCGTCTTCTCTTTCTCCCCTTCTACCCGTAAATCCTTCGGGGTCTCGACTACACCCCCTAAGCTCATCGTGGGCAGGGAACGCATCCGTTCTGTTGCTGTATTCTGCCGAGAGTTTAGTACAGTGCTCTGCACCCGGTAAGCGCTCAAACACGACGGACCCACTGACCATCTGTCTCTCTGGCCGGATCCTAAACTCCTCCGGGGCAGGGCCCGGGTCTTCGAAGTGGACTGTATTTTCCGGGCTGTCAGTTCCGCGCTCGATGCACGCTGCGGGTACGCGGCCCGTACTATCGATTAATCGATGGATCTGGGTGCCCCCGCGGGAGTCTCCTCGTGGCACCTTTCGACGCGGCGGCGGCGAGGATGGGCGCTGGCAGCGGGTGGGATTTTCCCGGTTTAGACCAGGCCGGCGTGGGAGGGGCTGGAGGAGGAGGCGGGTACTGTCTTGAATACCCTCTCTCCCCCTCCCCCGGGCCCTTCTGTCGAGCTGTGGGAGGACCGTCTCTATCCGTTACCGATTTGTCCATTCCAAGCGCTTAGTACAGTGCTCTGCCCATAGTGAGCGCTCAGTAAATACTATCGAATGAATGAATGAACGAATGAGGGAGTGAGGTTTGAAGGCGGCAAGAAGGGAACTCTCGATAATAATGATGATGAGGTTGGTATTTGTTAAGCGCTTACTATGTGCAGAGCACTGGGGTAGGCACAGGGGAATCAGGTCGTCCCACGTGGGGCTCACAGTCTTCATCCCCATTTTACAGATGAGGGAACCGAGGCACCGAGAAGTGAAGGGACTCGCCCACAGTCACCCGGCTGCCAAGTGGCCGAGCCGGGATTCGAACCCACGACCTCTGACTCCAAAGCCCGTGCTCTTTCCACTGAGCCACGCTGCTTCTAAATCTGTCGGGACGCTGGTATCGCTCGATCCCCGGAGTCCTAAACCCACCCCTTGAAACGGTCGCCCACGTCACTCGCCTCTCCCCCTGGCTGCTTGTGTTTCATTCCTTCATGTATGTATTTTTACGGTATTTAAGGGCTTGCCGTGTGCCGGGCGCTGTACTGAGCACTGGGGTACCTCCCAATTAATCGGGTCTCACGTTGGCTCCGCGGTCCTAATCCCCATTTTGCAGATGAGGACACCGAAGCCCAGAGAAGTGAGGCTCCCCCCCCCCGCCACTAACCTTGGGGAAACTGGCTAATTGG
Source organism: Ornithorhynchus anatinus (assembly GCF_004115215.2). Lineage (NCBI taxonomy): Eukaryota > Metazoa > Chordata > Mammalia > Monotremata > Ornithorhynchidae > Ornithorhynchus > Ornithorhynchus anatinus. The sequence continues at coordinate 28,161,937 of NC_041747.1, forward strand.
GCTCTTGATTAAAAAGCCGTAGCCTATCTTGGTGCACCTGGTCCAAGAAGAGAAGTGTTCAAATCAGGGCAGTTAATCACAACACCAGAAAAATTATTTTTAACGTTCTGATGTTAATCGACCACTTGAAAGATACGTCCATTTCATACTTCCGTTTGCCCCGTCTGACTCCATAATGGTCACCGACCTGCTCGGATACCCTTCTCCTTAAACGATTCGCCAGACTCGACTGGAATCCCAAATAGCCGAAAATACGGTAGAGCTCAGTAGTGAACGCGGTTCTCGGTTGCAGAGAGTTCCCAGCTACGTACAAGGTAGAGAGCCAGACGAGTCTCTCTGCGAGCAATTTGCATGCTAATGAATAAACATTAGTTACTTTATTTTATAGATCGGTAATTAAATTGCCAAGCCATTTTAACAACTGTTAAATAATTATAAGTAAATCTAAACACTCCCCAGTAAACCCGTGCAAATTCTTCTTTGAATTCCCTTCTTTTCATTTTTGGGTTTAAAATAACGTTTTGGACGCAACGAGACCCCCCCTGTTCGGGCCTGGGTAATCTCAGTTTCCGAAAGCCGTTCGCCTGGCGATTGGCTGTTTTTTAGCCTTTCGGCATTTTTCAGAACAGAGCCAGTGATTATCTTCGCCGACAGTGCGACCGGATTGGGGAACGGTAATAATGCGGCTCGTTTTCCCGGCTGCGTTTTGTGCCCAGATTATAATTAAACTTTAACTTGAGAACACAGCAGCCATTGATTTTTCGGATCTATTTCCACCCACAGCTGATTGGGTACGGGATCGGGAGGCCAATTATCTGGTTTTCAGCTGGTCATCGCCCCTGTCCCCCTTTCCCTAGCGCAACGCAGCCCACGCGCTCGGCTCCTCTAATGCCAACCTCCTCGCTGGACCCGGACCTCCTCTGTCTCGCCGCCGACCTCTCGCCCGCATCCTGCCTCCGGCCTGGAACGCCTTCCCTCCTCCTATCCGACGGTGACACTCCCCCTCTTCAGAATCTTAGTGAAGACACATCTCCTCCCCCAGAGGCCTTCCCCGAGTCCTCTTTTCCTTTCCTTCCGCTCCCTTCTGCATCTCCCTGACTTGCTCCCTTCATTCGTCCCCCCAGCTCCGCGCCCCGCTGCACTGTTTGTTTATATCGTCTGTCTCCCCCTCTGGACTGTCAGCTCGCTGAGGGCAGGGAATTCATTCATTCAATAGTATTTATGGACCGCTTACTGTGTGCGGAGCCCTGTACTAGGCGCTTGGAATGGACAGGTCGGTAACAGACAGAGACGGTCCCTGCCCTCCGACGGGCCGACGGTCTAATCCGGGGGGAGACGGACGGACGCGGGCGATAGCGATAAATAGAATCGGGGAATGTGTCTCTTATATCGTTCTCCTCTCCCGAGGGTTTAGACTGCACGCGGTGGGCGCTCGGCAAATACGACTGGTTTGGGCGTGGCACGGGGACGCCTCCTTCTCCACTGGCATCTAGATTTCCAGCCCCCGGCCTTCCCCCCGGCCCCGTCGGCTCCTGCTCCCGAGCCCGGCGGCTTGGAAGTGGGGCCCCGGGAGGGGGATCGCCACGGGTGAAGGTCGGTGGTGGGTGAATTTGAGATAATTCGGCGAAACGGCACCCGTGACGTCAACCGTCACCTTCACGTACGTTCGGGACCTCCGTGGGACGCAGTGGCCGCGTCTTGAGCCTCGGGGGCGGCGTCTTTATCGATTTCATCCTCCCAAAGCATCGATTTTCAGCCGTGCAGCCGACGCGTTCGCTCTCGGGTCCTTCGGCTTAGATGGCGGCGGCGGTTTCCGGCCAATCGTTCTAACTCCCCCTCTGTTGATCAGAGTCTCTTTCAAGCACTGGTAACGTCCATCATCTGTAATGTGGAATTCAGTTTTTATTAACCTCCTATCTTTATTGATAAGAGAGTCTCAATGCAAGAACTGAAAAAGGAAAAATCAAGGGATGTCTACCCTCAGCCCTTTCTTCTTCTTCTTATTCTATCGGGTAAGTGTTTGCTGTCAAGCGCAGTTTTAAGCGCCGGGGTAGATCCAGATTAATCAGGTTGGAGTCCCCGTACCCACGTGAGGCTCACGGTCTACGAGGGAGGGAGTCGGATTTCTTTCTCGTATTACACTCGGAGAACCTGAAGCACAGCACAGGGAAGCGACTTGCCCAAGATCATACGGCTGGCAATTGGCAAAGCTGGGATTAGAACCCAGGTCCTCCGATGCCCAGTCCCTTGCTATTTCCTGCAGGCCACGCGGCTTCGGGCGAGTAACGCACGGACACCCGTCTGTACGACAGTGATAATGCTAGCGGGATCTGCTGAACCGCTCTGGCCCGAACACTGTGCCGAGCGCTGCGGTAGACACAGGGTAATCAGTGCGGACACAGCCCCTGTCCTCCCTGCTGCTCACGGTCAGAGAGGGAAGGAGAACAGGTATTCTAGCCCTCTCTTAAAGGTGAGAAAACTGAGGCCCAGGGAAATCAAGTGACTTATCCAAGGTCACACAGCCGGTGGATACAGGACGGATCAAGCTCCCTTCTCTCTCCCTGTTTGTTCCTTATCTCCTTTCCCCTCTTCCCCTTGTTCCTTTCCAACTTTGTTCCCTGGTCCCTTTGCCCCCCTCCTCCCCAGCCTCGCCCCCCCTTTTCTGGCCCCGTCTCCTTCCGGTCCCGTCCCCCCCCCCCGCCCCAACCCCCTCACCGTAACGAGATTTGTGTAGTGGATAGAGCACGGGCCTGAGAGCCAGAGGGTCGTGGGTTCTAATCCAGGCCCCGCCACTTATCTGCTGTGTGACCTTGGGCCCACCACTTCACTGTGCCTCAGTGACCACATCTGTAAAGTGGGGATTAGGACCGTGAGCCCCAGGTGGGACGAGCTGATTACCTTGTATCTACCCCAGCGCTTAGAAAAGCGCTTGGCACATAGGAAGCGCTTAACCGATGCCCTCATTATTAGCAAGATTTCTGGTCCCCTTCATCCGAAGGGGACAGAAACATCTTAGAAAATGTCTTCCTGATGAGGTAGAGCTGCCGGAAGGAGGCAGAGGAACCAGTCCCGCAGACAGCGGCGGGAATACTGTCTGAGGGATGAGATCTGCGGGGTTTGGGGTTGGTTTTTTTTTCCCCCGGATTCCTGCACCCGGCCAGGTCAGTGGAAATCACTTCAGAAACTTGATGGGTGAGAGCGGTTTTTAACCCGTACGGGGCTTTGGAGACGCAGCCGATCACTAACCCCGCGTTGACGGTCTCAATCCCCTAAGTGCACGCTCAGGTCCCGAGTCCCAGCGCTGCAGGGGCCCTTTCTTTTCCTCCGGATTCTCTCCTTCGTTATTTCTTTCACGGTGCGTCTGTGAGGACTAGAAAAACCATTCCGGGGATTTTATTACGCTGTCAGCTGTATAGGCGGCTAGAGATGAAATCGCGTTTCTCTTCAATGGGGATTGCGTTGGTCCGAAACCCTGACCCGAGATCGATCCCATTTATCTCTCGAAACGTTAAATCTACCTTCTACGTGGAACGAGGATGGGGCTGGACGAAACCGTGAAACTACGGCCCAGGCGATTAATCGCGATCCCTCGGCGTCCTTTCGGGGAGGAGGCCTGGGGAGAGTTTTTATTGTGCAGGTTAGAGGAAGATGGAAAGTTCCCTGAGAGCGGGGATCCCGGGCTCAGTGGAAAGAGCCCGGGCTTTGGAGCCAGGGGTCATGGGTCCGAATCCCGGCTCGGCCACTTGTCAGCCGTGTGACTGTGGGCGAGTCACTTCACTTCTCTGTGCCTCAGTTACCTCATCTGTCAAATGGGGATGAAGACTGGGAGCCCCACGTGGGGCAACCCGATTCCCTTGTGTCTACCCCAGCGCTTAGAACAGTGCTCTGCACATGGTAAGCGCTTAACAAATGCCAACATTATTACTATTATTATTGTTCTACCCACTGGGTTGTACTCTCCATAGGTCTTGGGACGGTGCTCTGCGCACAACGAGCGGCCCCCGGTTAACGTTCAATAAATACCGTCGGTTGATTGCCTGGTGGGTGGTTTTGTGACCTGGAGATGACCACCCGGACGGCGCTGGCGGAAGAGCACCGAGAAAGGAGCATTAAAACGGGGGGTCATTTTGAAGACCAGCAACTCAGACCCGGAGAGCGACGAGGTGACCCAAGGCCTTATATCAAACTCGCATCGCAGGCCGGACCCCCAGCCCCGTCTCTTGTTTCTCCGCCGAGACGCCCCCTGTGTCATCTTGAGGTGAATCTGCAACCCGCTTTCTCCCCGCAGTCACCCCGGGAGAAATTTATCTGGGGCTAGCTTTATTCATTTAGGAAATGCATTCAGTTCCGTCCATCTTGACTGGTCGCTGGCACCTTTTCGGTCGATCGAGGGCTAGCGAGCACTTTACTCTGGACGGAGCGTGGCTCAGCGGAAGGAGCCCGGGCTCGGGAGTCGGAGGTCGTGGGTTCTCATCCCGGCCCCGCCGCCTGTCAGCTGTGTGACTGTGGGCGAGTCACTTCACTTCTCGGCGCCTCAGGTGCGTCGTCTGTAAAACGAGGATTCAGACGGTGAGCCTCACGCGGGACCACCTGATGACCCCGTGTCTACCCCAGCGCTTAGAACGGTGCTCGGCACATAGTAAGCGCCTAACAAATGCCAACAATATTATTATTATTAGAGCGCTGTACTAAGCTCTCGGAAGATGACAATAATGATAGTAGGCACGATCCCCGGCTTCGAGGAGCTTTCGGTCAGTCGGTCGTATTTACCGAGCGCTTACCGCGTGCGGAGCACTGTACTAAACACTGGGAGAGTACAGTGTGACAATAAAGAGACAACAGGCTCCCCGTGGGCGGGGGATAGGTCGACCAACTCTGCTGAATTGTGCCGTCGCAAGCTCTTAGTAAAGCAGGGAGAACTCATTCAGTATAATCAACGGGGGCGGTTTCACCCAGGGCAGCCTCATCTTCAAGCCGAAGGGCAGCTTCCACGGGTCCGCTGAGTTAATTGAAGTTCAAAAGTATGTCAAGGCTGGGCCTTGTCACTTCTGCTTTGCGGGAGTCAGTCACGTTGATCGAGCGCTCGCTGTGTGCAGAACGTTGTACTAAGTGCTTAGGATTGGACAACATAACGGACCCGATTCCCCGCCCACAGTGAGCTTACCGGCATGTGACAAGTCTGAATCAGAAATGCGAATACCACCATTTGGTCTCACTTATTTTCCTAGATTTGAAGTTCACCTGGAGGGGTTGGCGGGGGGGGGGGGGGAGGAGGGTCATTTTTTGTGTTGGTTTTCGAGTTTTTTGGTGGTTGTGGTCAGAAAGTTCTCATGAAGACCCGAGAAGCAGCTGGAGGTCTAGTGTTCCCACCAACCCTCTGTTTGCTTTGGAAGTTCTTTAAAGGGCCGTACGGCAGCGTGGCTCAGGGGAAAGAGCCCGGGCTTGGGAGTCAGAGGTCGTGGGTTCTAATCCCCGTTCCGCCACTCGTCAGCCGTGGGATTTGGGGCAAATCACTTAGCTTCCCTCTGCCTCAAGTTCCCTCATCTGTAAAATGGGGATTAAGACTGTGAGCCCCGCTTGGGACAACCTGATCACCTTGTATCCGCCCCCACCCCCCTCGACAAATACCATCGTTATTATTATTATTTGATCACGGTTGCGATTTATGGCCGCGCCAAGTGGATCAAGCAATGGTTTATTTTTTTGAGCTCTTCCTGGGTGCGGAGCGCTGTAGTAAGCGATAGGAAACAGATGATGGAATTGGAAGACAGGACCCCTGCCCTCAAGGAGCTTGCAATGTCACTGCATTTTCCAAGATCTGGGAAAGCCATTCTCCCTAGTGAGATACGGGGGAGCAGAGGGTCACCGGCACACCCAGGAATTTTCCTGGATTCGGCCATCAGAGTTCCCTTCCCCCGGGGGGGAGAACTTGCAAAAGCTCCTTCCGAGGGACAGAGCCCAGCCCAGCCATCCCAATCCTGTTCCCCATCTCCGTCGCCTCCGTCTCTCTTTCCCGGTATGAAGGTGATCAAAGTTTGAGCCTCCCATGGATTTCAAAAAAAGAAGCTATGCATGTTTTGATTAGGCCCGCAGGGCTGCAGATCAAGCAGGAAAACTCACCCCCGCATCTTTTCCGATGTGAACTCGGATTCCCCCTCTTTCTGGGTTTTCTGTTACAAGCCAACTCCTTGGTGTCTGCCTAATGGTGTTTACATAACACTAAACAGGAGACCCACCCGTGCTCGAGATTCTAATTATTAGGTACCACAGAACTCTTGCAAAATCCAGAAACTAGTGGCAAGGTTGGGTAGGTATTTGTTTCTACCGGAGAGTTTATTTTTAAACGGTACTCGTCGCTGCTTTGGAGAAAGCGAATGAAGATGGCTTACTGGGATAGAGCTCGGGCCTGGGAGTCGGAAGGACCCGGGTTCTAGTCCCGGCTCCGCCACTTGTCTGCTGGGGGACCTTAGGCGAGTCACTTCACTTCTCTGTGCCTCGGGTATCTCCTCTGTAAAATGGGGATTCAGACCGTGAGACCCACGTGAGACGTGGACTGTGTCCAAATGGGTTACCTCCTATCTTCCCCAGTGCTTAGAACAGTGCCTGGCAGGGAGTAAGCGCTTAACGATAACGTTGATATTTGTTAAGCGCTTACTACGTGCCGAGCACTGTTCTAAGCGCTGGGGTAGGAACAAGGGTCAGCAGGTTGTCCCACGTGAGGCTCACAGTCTTCATCCCCATTTTACAGATGAGGGAACTGAGAAGTGAAGTGACTCGCCCACGGTCACACAGCTGGCAAGCGGCAGAGCCGGGAGTCGAACCCCTCACCCCTGACTCCGAAGCCCGGGCTCTTTCCCCTGAACCACGCTGCTGCCCCATTAACCGATGCCAGCGCCATAAAAAAGAGTAAGAGGTTTGTACTGTGGTTCTGACATTCCGACTAACCACTGGCTTCATGAAGACTGCGATAATTAATGGGGCTCGGGGCAAATTGGCAGTCAGACAAAGGACTTCTGAAGAGGAAGCTTCCTCGGATAGTCTTTCAGCTTCCCGAGCTTAGCTATTTTTACATTTGGGAGAACTTTTTTAAAAAAAAAATCCAGTGGCCTATCAGTCAGTATTTACTGAGCACCTTTCCTGGGAAGGGCAGCGTAGTAACCACTTGGGAGAATGCACTTTGATACTCACCCCTACCCCACATTACTTATGTAAACCTTCATAAATGCTGTTTCTCCTTCTGTAACCGAATCTGCCTCTCCCTGTAGACTGTGAGCTCCATGTGGGCAGCGATCGTGTCTTCCAACTCTGTTGTACTGCACTCTCCCGAGCGCTTAGTACGGTATTCTGTACACAGTAGGTCCTCAATTAACATCACCGATTGTCATGAAGGTAGAAGCCACGATCCCCAGCCTAAAGGAACTTAAGATCTGGGGAACCGGATACCCAGTAATTTACAGATAGGGAAAAGAAGAGAATGGAAAGATGGACGTACGGAAGTGCTCACAGTAGTCTTGTCTCACGCCGCCGAGTCGTTTCGGACCCGTAGCGACGCCACGGACGCCCATCTCTTCCGGAACGCCCCGCTCTCCACCCGCAACCGTTCCGGTAGTGGATCCGTAGAGTTTTCTCGGTCGAAATACGGAAGTGGTTTACCACGGCCGCCTTCGGCGCGGTAAACTTTGAGTCTCCGCCCTCGACTCTCTCCCGTGCTTGTGCTGCCCGACACGGATGAGTTTTGACTTGTAGCAGATGGCCTCCCGCTCGCTAGCCACTGCCCGAGCTAGGAATGGAATGGACAGGCCTCTCTTTGACTCTCCCTCCCGTAGCCGAGACCGGTAGAGTCCTGGAAACTCTCCAGATGTGACCTTGAGAAGGGGACTCAAAAGTAGTAGAATATATAAATTCTAGAAGTACTTTAAGCGATGATGCGTAAGTGCTGGGCGGATTTGATTGTATTTCTGAAAACCAATGTTTTTTGCTCCGTACCTCTCTGGATCACGCATCTTTTCAGACTCATTTTACGGAGAGAATCCAACCTAGGACCTGGAGGACATAGAGCCAGGTGGATGTTTCCTTGATTCAAAAAAATAGCGGTGACCGTTCTGATGTATTTGGGTGGTCTGGCACTGCCGTTTGATTTTCTTCCCGGCAGTAAATAACCCTTCTTGATGGATGACAGGGAGGGCGACCAGCGCACGGTTCCGCCAAGCCTCTGCTGCAGCTCTGGGAAAAAGAATTCCGGGCCGGATGAATCCATTGGTCTGTCCCAGGAATGGTGCCGCCAACGATTAATGCTACGGTGCTACAGAAGAGACCGACGGAGAGAGGCGTTATCCAGCGCACGGGGTCCATTAGAGGAGCAGCGTGACCTAGAGGAAAGAGCCTGGGAGCCGGGGGACCTGGGTTCTAATTCCGGCTCCACCGCTATCCTACTGTGTGGCTTGAGCAAGTCATTTCTCTGCGCCCTCAGCCCCCTCGTCCGATTGGTTACCTGTTCTCCCTCTTACTTAACTGTGAGTCTCCTACGGGACCTGATTATCTTTCATCTACCCCGTTGCTTAGTACAGGGCTTGGCACATAGTGAGCACTTAACCAATACCCCAATCATCATCACCGATCGCGCAGTCTGCCGGAGCGATCTCGGACTCCCCATCAGGAGACCGTCTCTGTGTCTTTCTCCCAGTCGCCTCGACGAGTCGAGCGTGACCATGGGCGAGGTCGTTTAACCTTCTGCTGTCTCATCGGTGAAACAGGGATAAATATAGCTGAAGAATCCCCAGTGGGGCTGGCCCACTTACTCCGTTTCTTACAAAACCCAAACAGAGTCTGAGAACACCAAAGTCACCGAAAATACATGACCGTTTCGTGTCGATAAGCGGCGTGGAAAGTGGGAGGCGGCACGGCCCTAGTGGTAGAGCACAAGGCGTCCGAATAATAATAAGGATAATAATAATAACTGGGGTATTTGTTAAGCGCCTACTATGTGCCAAGCACAGTTCCAAGGACCCGAGTTCCAATCCCAGCTCCGCCACTCGTCTGTTGTGTGTGACCTTGGGCAAGTCACGTCACTTCTCTGGTCCTCGGTCGCCCCATCTGTAGAATGGGGATTAAGACTGTGAGCCCCACGAGGGATATGGACTGTGTCCGGCCTGATAAGCTTGTATTTAACCCAGCCCGGGCAGATAGCGCTTAACAGGTACCATTAAAAAAAAAAAAAAAAAAAAGCAACAAATGACACCAGTTGTAATTGAAGCTTAGGTAACTACCAGAAGGTGCAGTGTTGGGTTTCATTTGGGGGCAGGAGCATGGAAAAATACGGTCCGGCGATATTTGATATCATAAATAAGCCCGTCTGTTTTAGCGATCGTGGGGCTTGAATAGAATTCCCCTCAGTTGTAAAACGGTGATCAGCTGGGGTGAATATACCAAAGAGGTTAGGGTCGCTCAGAGAAAGCGAATTTGGGAATTGATCGATATTCATTTAACGCGAGCGATATCGACCGTGCCCAGCCACAGTGGGAACAGATAAGGCATTTAGCAAAAGTGAGTGTGATTATTTTCTATGCCACTTAAACGTCATTTCTTGGAGACAGAAATGGAGATGAGGCAACACTTCTGTCTGCACCGACAATTTTTTCCTTGAAATATTTGAAGGGGAAGGACTCTCTATAGGGATTGTCGTTAATCGTGATCATTTTTTGACGGTGTTTGGTAAGCACTTGCTACGTGTCACTCCCTGCACTTGTCCTCTACAAGTACACGGTGCCACTAAGCGCTGGGGTAGATCCAGATCAGTCAGGTTGGTCGGAGTCCCTGTACCACACGAGGCTCACAGTCTACGACGGAGGGAGTAGGATTTATTTCTCATTTTACAGTTGGAGAAACTGAAGCACAGCACAGTGAAGCGACTTGCCCAAGGTCGTACAGCTGGCGATTGGCAAAGCTGGGATTAGAAAACCCAGGTCCTCCGATGCCCAGTCCCTTGCTATTGGCAGCAGGCCACGTGGTTTCTGGTGCGTAATGCATGGACACGGCTCCAAGTACACGGTGTTTGTCCCGTTTCATCTTTCCTTGCTGATTTCCTACCGCAACCCAGCCTGCCCACTCTGCTCCTCTAATGCCAACCAATCACTAGAACTTGATCTCATGTATCTTGCTCCCGACCCCGTTTCCTCACCCTCCCTCGTGCCTGATCTTGCTCCCGACCCCTTATCCTCACCCTCCCTCGTGCCTGGAAGTCCCTCCTCCTTCGTATGTGACAGGCCATCCCTTTCCTCACCTTCAAAGCCTTATTAAAATCACACCTCCTCCAAGAGGCCCTCCCCGACTGTCTTCGTTTCCCCTACTCCCTCTCCTTTCTGCGGCATATATATGCACGCGGATCTACACCCTTTAGGCACTTGATGTTCACCCACAGCACTTACGTCTACGTCCGCCATTTCCCCCATCCGTAATTTATCTCAACATCTCTTTCCCCCTTTAGACTGTAAACTCGCTGCGGGCAGGGAATGTGTCTGCCAGCTCTGTGGTATCGTCCTCTCCCAGGTGCTTAATACAGCCCTGGGCACCCAGTGAGCGCTCCACAAGTACCACTGACCGACGGGTTGGTATGAAGGAGGAAGGAGTTAAAGGCCATAGGAAAGACGTGGGCAAGGGGTCAGCGGTGAGCCCCGTCTCTAGACTGTAAACTCATTATAGGCAGGGAACACGTCCGCTAATTCTGTTATAGTCTCCCAAGTGCTTAGTACAGTCCTCTGATCATAGCAAGCGCTCAATAAATACGACCGACCTAGCAGGTGAGATTGAGGTACAGCGAGGAGGTTGGTGTTAGAGGAGCTTAGTGTGCTTCGGTAGGACTCGATCGGCCACTGGTAGTTTCTGAGAACCTTCTGTGTGCAGACGACTTTACTAAGCCCTTGGAAGAGAGTTGCTAGACCTGATCCTTACCCTCAAGGATCTTACCGTCCAGCGGATGACTGGCAGAGGAGGGGGAAATGCAGTTCTGGGTCGGGGTGGGAGGACTAGAGGAAGGAAGGTTGGATGGAGGCGTAGGGTTCGCGAGGCTTGGAGTTTTTCCTTTGGATTTTCTCCCACCCACCCGGGGGGAGACGAGAGCAGGACAGGCATCTTCCCTCGGGTTTTGCAGCAACGATGGGTTACGTTCCCATCGCGCCCAGCCCCGGCCCTGAACGCTCTTCACGATAGCATCGCAACGGAAGGGGAAGGAATTATTGTCACACCATTGCTTCGCTCTTAAATCGCTTCAGAAATATCTCCCCGAACCATCCTCTTAGGCGGAGAGGTGCTCGACACCCCACCGGGAACAGGAATAAATACCAGGCTGATGGCATTGATTTGATTACTCTGGGTCTTTGATTTGATTCCCTCTGGGGCTGTGGTCTAGCAGAGGCGGCTTTCGATTTCATTTCTGTTCTTTCCTGGAAATGTGAAAAAAGAGCCGCTTTCTCACTCTTCTGGCTTGGCCCGCCGATGACATTTTTACTACTTCGAGCATTCTGGAGACAAGCAGTTGGAATACCCGTGTCCTTAAGCGAACAGGTTTCCCTCAAGTAACCCCCTTTGGAATTCATTCTACATCCAGCCGGGCAGTCGGCCTGGAAGGGCCTAAGCGTCACCTGGTGCTGATATTCCCTGGGGCGGAGGCGGGTGGGGTGCTCGGCGGGCTTCTCGTGCCTTAGGAAGCGGCGTGGCCGAATGGGAAGCGCCCGAGAGTCAGACGATCTGGGTTCTAATCCCAGTTCCACCACTTGCTTGCTCAGGGACCTTGGACAAGTCGCTTGGCTGCGCCCCGACTTCCTCATCTGTAAAATGGGGACTTAAGTAATGTTGGTATTTGTTAAGCGCTTACTATGTGCAAAGCACTGTTCTAAGCGCTGGGGTAGACACAGGGGAAGCAGGTTGTCCCACGTGGGGCTCACAGTCTTCATCCCCATTTTACAGATGAGGGAACTGAGGCACAGAGAAGTGAAGTGACTCGCCCACAGTCACACAGCTGACAAGTGGCAGAGCTGGGATTCGAACTCATGAGCCCTGACTCCAGAGCCCGTGCTCTTTCCACATGCTCTTTCCACTGCGCCACGCTGCTTCTCTAAGTACCTGTTCTCCCTCCCCGTTAGACCGCGAGGCCCACGTGGGACAGGAGCTGTGCCCAACCTGATCTTCCTGGGCCTTCCCCAGGGCGTAATACAAGTACTCGGCACCTTGTAGGCGTTTAACAGATACTACGGTTTGGGTCTCAAGGCATTCTAGGGGCCTGTAGTACGAACCTCGAACTCCACCCTCCCTTGCGTCTCCGTGGTCCCCAGGAGGGCAAAGGAAGTTCGACGAGTGGAAAACGGTGGCCCAGCTTCTCAGCAAGACGAGAATGCCCCCTCCCCCCGCCCTCGTTCGCGCAACGACAGGAAACGGATCCTCCCGGGTGTAGTTTCGGAATGTAATATCCATAATCATAAGAGAGTTACGATCGATAGTCCTGGTTACGCTAAAACTCAGTTGCGTTTTTTTTTTTGTTGTTGATGCATTTATTAATTAAATTTTCAGAGTAATGAATATTGCTTGCAAACAGAAATAGGATCTCGCTACAAAGATTGATTGGTATAAGCACTTAAGGCTCAATAGCTGAAGGAATTTAATATAGATAGAAAGGTCAGGGAGATATTTAGAGGCCCGCAGATAGTACTCGGATCTTATTATGACGTGGGATTCGGAGAGGTTTCAGGCACAGTGTCTGGTCGTGATTCGGAAGCACCCTACCGTTGAAAAATGAACAGATGCGTTTATTGGTTTCTTCATAGAATTGTAATCTACTTTTTCTAAAGAATATTGAAATGAAGATCAGCTTTGTTGCTTTTTCTCGGTGCTTTATCGACAGGCCGTATAATTCGTGAGAAAGTTCCTCAAGAACCGTTTCAGGTATCAACTCGATATTGCCCGTGAGGGAGCCCGCTTTTGCAAAACTAGCCGGCAAAAAGTGTCCTCTAAAGAGGTGACTCTGAGGACGAAAATGTGACGTTGGGGGACAGAGCTAGGAGTTTGCGTGCCCATCCGTGAGACGTGGAGGTGGGTTCCCGGCCTCTAACTGGAATTACAGCCAATTTCTAGAATCCATCGAAACTCACCAAGGAGGGTGCGACTAACTCCCGATTTAAAAAAGAAATGTATAATCTAATTTTTTTTGGCTGGTATCTGTGTCTTTAAGCTAAAGGTAAGAGATATTTCAGTGATAATCATGACCAGACAGATCATCAAACTAGATTGCCAAGCAGGGATCGTGTTACTCCAGTGCAGTTTACACTTAAATAAACCAGCATCGTGTGGTCTAGAAGAATGAGAGGAATGGGTCGGTTGTCAGCTATCCTGAGTTCCGTTCTCCCAGGCAGCCCTAATCTTTGAGGTGACCTTGGGCAGATGACTTAATATGACAGCTGAGATGAGTTTGCCTGTGTTCTGAAATTCAGAATTAAAGCAGGGAGGGTTTTTTTTTTTTTCCCTCCGATTCAGTGATTCTCCGATTCAGAATGAATGTGGGTGTTAGAAGTTTCCAATAATAGGAATACGTTACCATAGACACGTCCTTTAAGCGTGTCAGCAGTGCATTACCGCACAACGATCCTTAAGGAGTCTCAGAAAAGTTGTATTTTATGAGGTCCCGAAGGCTATTCGGTTGTGAAAGATAATCGGAGCTGTGACTTTCAGCAGGAGAGTGTCCGAGGATGCTCCCTCTGAACTATTACAGCCCGTGATCTTGGGAGCTATTTAGGGCAGAGAAGAGCTGGAAGCTGGAAGTTTCCCCGGAGAGAAGAAAATGAATTTTGACCCACCGTATCGGAATCTGCATAACAGATTTTCTACGCCGCCAGGGCAAAGACCGGCCTTCGAGAAAATGATCGCTGGTATTTCCGATGTCTCAGAGCCTAAACGCTTTACTGACAGAAGGGTTCCTCCTTTGCCCTGACTATTTAGCGGTCCCAGCTGGGAAACGAGCCCTCACCCTGGGGATTATGAAAATGGCGCTTGGAAGATCACAATTTTCTTGCTTGGCATTTGCTTAACCTTTGGTGGGAGCGAAGCGAGGAAGGTGGTAGATAAACTTCCGAGCCATCCCGTTAGGTAAATAAGCTCTCATGATACCTATGGAATGGCCCCAAACACCGGTTGTCATGGCAACACTGGGTGTTCAACAGTCCCGTTGCTCGGGTTCTCAAGACTGCAGTCAACCTCAAAGTTCGGGTTACCGTTATTCCAGCCGTCCAAGAATCCGTCTCGTCATCCTTCTTGTCATATTTATCAATCCATCGATTGTATTTATTGAGCACTTACTGTCTGCTAAGCATTTAGTATCGGCTCCAGCACTCTGCTTGTTGTGAGTTTATCAGATTGGACACCGCCCCGCTCGTGTGGGACTCGCCGGTCTGAGAGGGAGCGGTGATATCTTATCCCCATTTCACAGGTGAGGAAGTAAGGCGCAGAAAGGCTAAGGGACTTGTCCAAGGGAAGCCAACGATTCTGTAAGAGGCTAGGACAAGACCCCTGGTCTTCTGACTCCCAGCCCCACTCTCTTTCCACCAGGCCACACTGCCTGTCATGCTTCCACTGACGATTATCACAGGAAACTAGAGCACAGAGTAGCCAAGAAACTTGTTTGTAGTCGCACAGTAAAATGGGGGCAGAGGCTGCATGAAGACCTATGAACCTGGGACGCTACTTTGTTGTTTACCTCTCCAAGGATACGGTTTTTTGCTCCTCTGGAGCAGATTATGTTCTCTGCCTGTACGGACCATAAGACTATTGATCTCAAGTGACATTGCCTGAAATCATGGCAGGACTCAAGGAAATCCCCAAGGAAGGGAACGTGAAATGTGAGGTCATTTATCAAGTGAGTAGAAAGAAAGGTAAAGTTCCGTTGTAAGAGAAAACCAACTGGTTTTTCTTTCGATTCTAAAAGCGATAAGCGTTTATTCTTTTCAGATATACCACACTTAACAATTTGGCAAAGGAAAAAATAAAGCCAACTTTTTTTGTTGAGACCCAAACCAAAGGAAAATCTGAAAGTTGACACGTTCCAAGCTGTGCAGTATTCTGGTATTTCAGTTTCGACCGCCAAACGGAATGGAATCCTGGTCTCTCCGAAGCCCTTCTTGGAATAGAATCGGAGACGCCTAAATACAGAATCGTTAGATCTGGGGAGAAGGAGTTCGTGACTGGGTAATGGCTCGAGCCTTTAAAGAGGATCAATCATTTGGAAAAAGGGATTCGGAGACTGCAAACACCCATGCTGGTGATCAGTCAATCAAGCAGATCGGTGGTATGTTCTGAGATACTCATCCCAGGCCTCTGACAGAAACCGGGCAACTCCAATCGGGGCTGTAATAGCAATAATGATAATGGCGGGTGTTAAGTGCTTACTATGTGCCGCACGCTGTACTAAGTGCTGGAGTAGGTAAGTAGGAAGTAGGCAGTATAGACCCTGACGGGTGGCTTTCTGGCCTGTTCATCCTTTGAAGTCTCTTCCCGCTCCCCATCTTCTCTAAAAATCCCTACACCCTTTTCATTCCCACGCGACAAATGAAAACTTAACGTGTGTGTGTGTGTGTGTGTGTGCGCGCATATCCGTGTGTTTGTGTACATGCATGCACTTGTGCAAAATGATGTATGAAAGGAAGGCTTCAAAATGCAGCCTGTCCCATGTGGAGTGGAGAGAGCAAGGGCCTGGAAGGCAGAAGGACCTGGGTTCTAATCCCTGCTCCGCCACTTGTCCGCCGCTGTGTGACCTTGGGCAAGTCACTTCACTTCTCTGAGCCTCAGTTTCTTCAACCGCAAAATGAGGACACCTGTTCTCCCTCCTACTTGGACTGTGAGCCCCATGCGGGACGGGGACTGTGTCCTACCTAATTCACTTGTCCCCAGTGCTTAAAACAGTGTTTGACACACAGTAAGCGCTTGACAAATGCCATCAAAGAAGGAAAGAAAACTTGGTTTTGGTGATGCTTCATCCAGACCTCACTGGGCATCTTCAAGATGGCTCTCTGGACCCTCTACGTGGTTACTGCCCTGGGTACGGGAGTCCAGAGGGGCTGACTTGGGCTGGGCTTCCTGAGCCGCGTATCCCCTGGGTTCTCTTGTGGGTTGTAGCCGGGAGTGGCGGTGAGAGTCCGTCTCCCAGTGTGTGGGGGAGGGTGAAGTACTTTACTAAGCATTTGGGAGCACTTCGCAACAGAAGCAAGGCCCCCGTTTCCTGCCCCCAGGGAGTTCACCATCTAACGGGAGAGGCCAACCCAGAGATAGTAATAGAATCACCGGGTCCTATCTGGGAAAGGGACCGGGAGTTTTATCTGTGCCACTCCCAGGAGGGACCACAGTTTAACCCATTCCAAAAGGAAAAGAACCTATTTTTTTTACTCTAATATTCCTGGAGATTGGAAGAGGCCATGGTCATTTTCATTACTATCGTGACGTGCAATTTGCCATCGAGGATCGCCTTGACCCCCCTCGGATCTTGCCACATCTCACCCTCTGTTGGAATCTCTAGTAAGGGGTCTAACCAATGCCCAATTCAAATTCCCTGCCCTCAGATTTCATCCGCTCAAATGGGCTCCAAGTCAGCGGTCAGTAAATTTAGAAGCACGATTGTTTTCAAGCTGACTTCTCACACTTGGCTTTTCTGTAAATGGATCTCAATTTAATTGGAACTCAATGCCTCCCAGGCATTTCCCAATATCCACTTGAACTTATAAGACAGGAAGTTGTTACATACTGCCATGCCGGGTCAGACCGACGGATCATCCATCCTCGTATTCTATCTCCGACAGTGGCACCACAGAACGCTTGGAGAGAGTTTACGCTAGCTCCCTTCAATTGCTATCCATTCCGATGCACCTCAGACGTGCTACAGCTCAGCTGAAGGCTAGCGTCGTCTGCCTGATTTTTGTCTCTAAAAACCCCTCATGGACCTGTTGATTTTTCCAAGTCATTCGGGAACCTTCCAAGTTCTCTAACCTTTCCCTCCAGTTTTGCTAACTTTTCCGTTAAGCCGCTGATTATAAACTGCTCTGCAGCGAGTTTATCCAAACTCTTCTTGAACCCAGCTGAAGTTTTCAGATCTCCTGAACTCCTCTGTGCTAACGAACACCTTGCGTTTACCCCTCGCCGAGTGAAGAACTGTTTCCTCTGGTTTGTTTTGAATCGGTCACCTCCAAGCTTCAGTCGGTGACCCCACCCCAGTCTCAGTGTTAGGGAATTTGGCAAAACGTGACTCTCTGTTGCCCTGGCCACCGCCTTCAGTGTCTCTGTAAATGTCAATCGTGTCCCCTCTCGGGCTGCCTTTCCCCCCCCTTTCCCCCTTCCCCCCCCTTTCCCCCCTTCCCCCCCCCCCCCCGGTAGGTAGTCCTAGACAATATTTCAACACATCCATGTTCCAAAATAGCTCGACGTACCTCTTCAGGCAGTGCTAAGATTCTCCCAGAGCTGTTTCATTCAGTGATTTTTAATTTGCTTTTTCCATGGTTCCCCTAATTTGTCATTTGAGTGAATCCCTTTCCATTCTGTGAATCTTAGCTCTGAAAGGAGGAGGCTTTCTGCTCTAAATAGTCACTTCCACTTCTAGTGATCTCTTCAACAGGTGGTCAGAGGTAGTGGCTTCAGGCCTCATTTCAGGGCTCTGGATGAGATCTGAGTGGGTGTTTTTAATGACTTGTACTAATTAGGATTGCTTTACGTCTTCTGGCCCTAGCCCTAATCCTCTGGGTACCTGCAACTTGACATATTTGGATTGGTACGGCCTTTTAGCAGATCTTATCCTGCCCCTCTAGGGTGGGTTGGGAGACGTAAATTTAGGCACCGGTTAATTTTATTCGGTACATTTCCCAGCCTTTTGCACCCTACCTTCTCCTGAAAATGGACTTTCCCCAGCAACGACGTCTTCTAAGTTGGCTCCTACCAACTGATCCCTCCCAGCCCCATTAAGAGGTTTCTTATGAAAAGCAATTCAAAAAGTCATTTAAATAATGCCATTATTTAAACCCACTTGCTGCAACGACCAAGCCATTAATCATCATTGGAACGACATTTTCTTTCCCCCAAGGGACACCCGTGAATGCCTTCTCCAGAAAGGCTATTTCTTTTATTCCTCTAGTTATCAGGAGAGGGTGGATTAGATGTTTGGGGGAACCTTTATCTCATAAGAGTACACAGAGTGGGGGTGGTAATTGGCAGCAGTGACTCAACGGTGTGGTATGGAGAGTTCTTCCCACCGCCAACAGCCCCAAAGCGGTTAGGGATCGGCAACAGCTACAGCCCAATGAGCAAGAGGAATCTTCCCTAAGCATGGAGCTAAGCGCTGGGGTAGATTGAAAATCATCACCCAGATACGGTCTCTGCCCCACGTGGGGCTCGACTTCTCCGGGCCCCAGTTTCCGCCTCTGTAAAACGGGGGTTAAATATCTGTTCTCCCCACTCCTGAGATTCTGAGCCCCACGTGTGGGACAAGGACGCTTTCAGATCTGATCATCCTCATCTATCCCAGTCATTAAGCCCATCGCTTAGGAGGTGCTTAACAAAAGCCACAGTGATTATTATTTGCAGTAGGAATGGTGAATGCAGAGTGCGTGCAGTGTCCTGAACTAAGCTTGGGAAGTACAACAGAAGCACGAGACGCATTCTCTGCCCACAAGGAACTTACGTTCTTTCGGGAAAGATAGAGAAAAATCCACAAGCAGTGGCATCGGGATCGGTAGAATGTAATATTCGGTCGAATGTGCACGGGCACATCGGAGGTGCCGGCGATGGGCATAAATAAATAAAAAGTGGCTAAAGAGGTGATGAGATTTGGACCGATAGTTAGGAGGAAGGTTTTTAGGAGGCTTGGTCTGGATGGGAAGGGAGTTCCAGGTCGTGGAACCGAACCGTGGACAGCAGAACTTAGGTCTTCAGTAAACAGAGACACAGACATTCCCAACTTGAAATCTGGCTGGTAACACAGTCTGAGCTACCTCTCTTTGTGGATATATGTTAATAATGCTAATAGTAATTATAAGGGTAATATTAATAATGATGAGGATAATAGTGAAATTTGTTAGGCGTTTACTATTTGCCAAGCATTAGACTGACTAAACACTGCGATAAATACAAGGTAATCAGTTTGGACACAGTCCCTGTCCCACATGGGGCTCACTGTCCAAATGGGAGGGAGGACAGGCACGTGACCATTGTACATTTGAGGCGACCGAGGCATAGAGAAGTCGAGGGACTCGCCCGTGGTCACAAATACTCGGGGATCCATGGATTAGAAAGTCCAGCTGGGGGGGAGGGACAGGAGGCACCTGTGTCCTCCCAGTGTAGCAGGATTCCCCTATCAGTGGTCTATACTGAGCGTCCAGTGTGTGTGGAAAGGTGAGGCTAGGACAGTCGGTTGAGGGGTTTGGAAGCTGAGACTGACTCCCAGTACAGTGCGAAGCCATTTTAAGGCCCGAGAGAGAGAGAGAGAGAGAGAGAGAGAGAGAGATGGCACTCGCAGGGAATGTTCTGAAACTAGCTCTAAAGGTTCCAGTAGGAGTTGGTGGTAAGGGGCACGCCTCTTTTTCTCCTTTGCCTTTTCCCCCCTCCTCCTCTCCCTTCCGCACTTCTGTGCCATGATAACCAGTGCTGAAACTAGGTCGAACAGTCAAGTTTTCAGCAGGCCTGTCTCCTAGTCCAGTTTCGTGTGAATGTTCGTTCCTTCATTCATTCACTAGTATTTATTGAGCGCTTACTATGTGCGGAGCACTGTACTAAGCGCTTGGAATGTACAAATCGCATCGGTGCGGTCAACCAAGGGGTGTCCGGGCCTTCCTGGGCACCCTGGGTGGGGCGAGAGGGAAGGTGAGGCCTTAGGGACCTTAGGGTGGAAGCCCCGCATGCCCCATCCTTTGATTCCCCTCTTTAATAATGATGATAATACTTCTTGTGGTATTTAAGCACTTACTATGTGCTCGGCACTGTTCTACGCGCTGGGGTAGATGGGAGCAAATAGGCTTGGAC
Organism: Ornithorhynchus anatinus; assembly: GCF_004115215.2. Taxonomy (NCBI): domain Eukaryota; kingdom Metazoa; phylum Chordata; class Mammalia; order Monotremata; family Ornithorhynchidae; genus Ornithorhynchus; species Ornithorhynchus anatinus. The sequence goes on from NC_041747.1 coordinate 28,181,971, forward strand.
ACAGACTCTGTCCCACATGGGGCTCACAATCTTAATCCCCATTTGACGGATGAGGTAACCGAGGCCCAGAGAAGTGAAGTGACTTGCTCAGCGCTTAATACGGTGCCTGGCACGTAGTAATCGCTTACCAAATACCACAAGTATTATTATTACTGTTACGGCAGGCAAGCGGTGAAGCTGGGACTAGAACCCAGGTCCTCTGATTCCCAGGCCCGGGCTCTAGCCCCTAGGCCACGCTAGTGAGGGTTGAGGACGGGCCACGGTCTGCAAACCGACCCCAGCCCACGTTGGGTCGGAGGGTCCCGAGACGGCCGAGCTCTCCGGCAGCCCCGGGATGCCCAAGACGTCCTAAGAAGGTGCCTGCGAGGAGATGGTCTCACGAAGGATGAGCCTGGAGAAGACCCAGCTAGACACAGAGCAAGGCAGAACACCCGTAAAGGGCCCGGATGATTTAGGAGCACTCCAGCTATCTTTCTTGGGCGGGCGATTTTTGAAAATAGAAAGCTCTGCCCGTTTCTCTCCAGCCCCAGAGCCTGAGTCTGAGAATGGGCCAGATCAGGTGCGGGACCACCTGTTCCCATCAGGTCCCTGATCTACTCATCCAATAATGAAACGAGGCTGCGGCTGTCTTATTTGCTTGAACAAATGTTGCAAATTAAAACAATCCGGAGCACCCGGGGAAAAGTTTTTATTAAATTCTTCCTCATGATTAGGAATTTCCAGAACGTCGGGGGGGGGGGGGGGGGAACCCCCAAAACCCCCAAACAAAACACAGCATAGAGACCGAAAGTTCTTAAAAATGTTCTTAGCCTATAGCAGATGCTTAAAACTTAAAAATTAAAATGTGATCCTCAGTTGAGCACTTTGTAGTCTAATTTAAGATTTAACTGTAAATAATTAATCCGAATGGTCGTCCGGAGGTTTTTTAGATTGGATGACCCAACTGAGTTGGAAATGGAGCCACTTAATGAACTCAGCCTTAGTTGGGCTGACCTGTATACTAACAGTTCTTATATTCTTGGGCTGGATTTTTTTCCATCAGAGATTCGTTCATACCGTATTGAAGTCGCGGGGGGCATTTTTCCGATCACAGAGCACTTCAGTGGGGGGTATTCCGGGCCAGAGGCGGGACTCGGGGGGAGGTCGGCGGCGAGATAGATGAGATCGAGGTCCGGCGAGCAGGTGGCCGTTGGAGGAGCCAAGTGTGCGGGCTGGATTGGAGTAGGAGAGGGATAAAGTGATTGACTGCTTTAAAGTCAATGGCGAGGAGTTTCTATTTGATGCGGAGGTGGCTGGGCGACCGCCGAAGGTTCGTGAGGAGCGGGGAAATACGAGCTGAACGTTTTGTAGAGAAATGATCGGGGCAGCAGAGCAAAGTAGGGACTGGAATGGGGAGAGCCAGGAGGCAGGGAGATCAGCAAGGAGGCCGACGGAGTAATCGAGGCGGGATAGGATAAGGATACGATAGGATGGTATCCTACCCCCAGCCTTTCTTTCGCACGTCTGCGAAGACCAACCCGTAAACGAACCCGTCGCCAGTAGGTTAAGTGGGAAAAATTGCCTCCCGGCAAATGGGGCAATCGATGGAGCCACAACACGGTCCCCCTCTCATCCGCCCCAAAGGATTAGCCCCAGAAGCAAAAGCCGGACTCGCTGCCGACCGGGCTGACCCAAGCCAACCAAACTTCTGCACGAGGGAGAAAGGCGACGGGAACGTTTCGGGGAAAAAGCTGTTGCCTAAGTTAAGCTTGCCGTGGGGAAGGTCTTCCAGGAGCGTAGGAGGATCTGCTCACCATGGCAACGCTGACATCATGTTGCCGGGGTGGCAGGGCTGCTGATGGAAGACGGGAGGGATGGGGGTACGTCCTCATCACGCCTAGCCCCGAACAGGCTCCGGAATTAATAATGACGATCGCGGTATCTGTTCAGCGGTCCCTGGGTGCCGAGCACTGGGCTGAACCCTGGGAGAGAGACAAGACGATCCGATCGGATGTAGCCTCTGCCCCTCGCGGGCTCCTGGTCTGAGAGGGAGGGAGATTAGGTCATTTATACCCATTTTATAGAGGAGGAAACCGGCAAAGGGATGTTCCGTGGCTTGTCCAGGGTAGAGGCGGGAGTAACTCCTGCCTCCCAGTGCCACGCGCTCTTCCCCAGGCCAGGCTACCTCTCTCAGCCTTTGTTCATCTGATGTGACCCAGCTCGCCGCTTGCCTCTCAGGATTTTTGATGAAGAATAAAGGAGTCGCTCATGGTTGCATATGTTTTCCCTCTCCCGCCCCGCCCCCACCCCACCCCCCCGACCCGATGAACCGATGACATTATTTTTCTCGGAAATCAGGACACCATCCCCAGTTAGTGCCCCCTTTGCCTCCTTTCTTGGCACGTGTGAGAAGCTGAAGGACGAGGACTGAGGTAGGGTGCCCCCAGGATCTGGGGACGTCTGGACTACAAGTCCCAGTGTGCCTTGGGACCTGGGCCGACCTTATCGTCGACCCCCTAACCAATAGCGGTGTAGCATCTCCAGACGTTCTTCAACCTAGGGGCTCGGGGTCCCCGTCCTGGGGCCGTTGATCCTCCTCCGCACGTTCCCGCTCTGCTTTGGGGGTGGAGCAAGGATAACTGGGGGTTAGAGCTAGGAAGGCCGAGTGGGCTAGCCAGGTCACTGCCAATTCTGGAGTCCTTTTTGGAGCCTTCTGAGGCTACCCACGACAAAAAACCTGGGACTATCTAGCTCTTACTGGGTGGTAGGGTCTGCTCAGCACCTCTAACTCACCACTGGTCAGTCTGATAGGTACCTTCCTACCCATGCACATCCGCCCCGGTCCCCGCTCTCTCCCCTCCTCTGACCTCCCCCATTCCTGATCCCTTCCAATTTTGACAGGTAATGCACCCATTTTCTGGACATTCCCCCATCACAGGTGGCTCCAACAGCATCTTACTGGACTAGTATTTAGTCACCCCTTTACCGTTTCTACTTTTCCTTTAGTGTTTTTTTTTTGTATCAGCTCATCTCGATCCCAGATTATTCATACATTCGTAGCTTTCAGCCATTTACTGATGCTGTTTCGGTCTTCACTTTCCCATTTTCCTGCAGGAAGATTTTTTTTCCCTATCTCCTCTCCCACGCTCTCCTTTCTTCTTTCATCTGTTCCTTTCCTCATGCCCCCTCCCCCACAAATTCCTCTTACTCCCTGACCTCCCCTGTAGATTGTAAACTCGTTGTAGGCAGGGATTGGGGGTGACGCTTTGTGGGGTGGTTTTTTTTGATACCGTCCTATCTGGATGCAAGGACTTGGGGAAAACAAAACTTGAAGTAGCGCCGAGAGCCTACCCGCACGGTTCTCTGTAACTTGTTGATGCTCAATAAATACCTCTCCGATAGGTCATTTCAGCTTAATCTCATTTTCCCCCCTCCCCAAGGATCCCTCGGTGTGCCTGGCGTGGAAGGGATTATTGGCCAAGCCTTGATCTTTTCCCACGTACTGTGCGGCAAGGTTAAAAATCTCATCTCCGCGCATACGAGGCAGGCCTATGTGTCTAGAATCATATTATCCACCAAGTCACTGCTTGGGAAGAAGACTGATGAGGCAGATAAATCTTAGGCTCCTAGTACGATGGCATCTTCTCGGAACCTCACTCGCTTCATCATTCCCCCTTCTATCCACACTCTTCTCCCATCGCACCCCAGCTCTCACTCTCGGTTCCCCTCAAGCCGACTAAATCACTGGACCTCACTATTGTCCTTCAGGCCTCCTGTCTCTCCCTCATGCTTTTTCTCCTTCCTGGGACTCCCCCTTCAAATCTAATACATTCCAGCTCTGCCATGCTTTGAAGCCCTGCTGAAAATACACCTCCCCCAGGAGGCCTTTCCGGATTTCCTTGGTTGTTTTTTTTCCCCTCTCCACCCCACAGCTACTACCTGAACCCCTCCCGGACAACCACACACTTATTTACTCGGGACACCTGTAGCACTTATTACGTACCCTATTCCTTAAGCAGTCTCTCGGCAACATATATCCGCTTTCCTCCTGTTGGCAAATTATTGTAAGTGTCCCTCTCCCCTGCTTTAACGTAAGCTTCTCGCGGACAGGATTCCTTATTTTTGAATTCTGTCGTACTCTAAGTGTTAGGTTCCACGCACCGAACCCGCGTACGTTCAGTAAATACCGGTGTGGGTCAAATGTTCGCAATGTAGACTCCCAATTTCGTGGTGTCTTCGGTGGAATCAGGAAGTTACCTTTGGTAAAGGTCTTCAACAGAAAGTCCTCTGGACTGTAAGCTTGTCGTGGGCAGGGATGCGTCCAACTCTGTGGTATTTCTACTGTCCCAAACACTTAGTACGGCACTCTGCACACCGTGAGCGCTCAGTAAATACCACCGGTGATGACGGTTGATGTAAGAGCTCCAGGTACCGCATATCATTCAAGCACCGTGCACTTGGGGATTCAGGAAGGAAATCATGGAGCAGAACTACCGACTAAATTATTCATTGGAATTTAATGGGACGAAGAGTGAATGTAGAATGGGAGATGCTCCCAACTGGTCGGGGAGAAAGACAAACCTAGATGTAAAGCGTTGTAAAACGTCACCCCGCTCTATCTGCTCATCGTGGTTCATGTGTAAGGGAGGGGGATGCCTGCCCCCCTAAAATCAAGCACTTGGCCTGGTTTATCCATTACAGGTTTCAATTTTGAATCTCCCCACTTTTTATCCCCCAACTCCCACGGCAGCACTTTCCCAACACCTGAACAACCCCCTGAGGCTCCTCTGTGCATCTCTTCTAGTTGCTGTTACTTGCCTCCTATCTACATATGTAGATAAATTACACAGGCGATGTATTCATTTTCCAGGTGTCTCCCGTGGAAGACTGTAAGGTTCTTGAAGACGGGGGTCGTGTCTCCCAGTACTACCATTCTAGGAGATGATAATGGTGGCATTAGGTCATTTGTCGAACACTGCACACTGGGGCAGGTAGAAGACAATCACATCAGATACAGTCCCTGCCTCACACGGGACCCTCGGTCTAAGGGGGAATGGGAGAATAGACATTTCATCCCCGTTTTCCGGATGAGTTGGCAGACGCGGAGAAGGGAAGTGACTTGCCCAGGGTCACGCAGCAGGCAAGTGGGGCGGGGCCAGGATTAGAATCCGGGCCCCATGCTCTTTCCGTTGTACTGCTTCTCAGTGGGTTCTCCGAAAGTACTGCCGATCGATTAAAGCGATTGGCTTCCCGTTTGAGAGACGCGAGAAAAATCGCCTTTCGCAGGTACCCAGCCGAGGGGGGAGTAGATGGAAACGAAAATTTTTTTGATCGTGCTGCGTTTGAACAGTTCGTACTGTGGGTGGGTTAAGGGGTTCGGCATTTTAAATTCCTCGCTTTATCCGAGAACGGTGGCCCCTGAGTAGCGATGCCCTTTACGAGATGAGCGGTTTCATTTTCTGGCAGTCGTCCCACTCCTGGTCATGAGACCTTATATTTCCTTTTGTTTTTTCTTTCGGAGAGATTGTTGGCATGTGTCGAGGAAGCCTGCAGAAAAGGAGAAGGGAAATGAAGGTTGATTTGGCAACTGCTCACCGAGGTGCCCCCGATCCCTTTGAGTTTCTTCAAACTCCAAGTGGAGTTATCTCATGCAGGCACATTCCTGCCTCGATCCTGGAGGGGTTTGGAAAGGTTCCACCTCCTGGCTTGGGGGCCTTCAAAGGGAATCCCAGCTCCCCGGGATCCGTGTGGACCCCTTTCCCCTGCCCCTGCGTAGTAAAGCCATATCCGGCGGTCACTGTGTTTCGGAGACAACTGTGGGTCTCTTGGAGGGGGAAGGTGTTAGTTCATCTTCTCATCCCCAGTTACTGGCTGCCAGGTTTTTGTTCTCTATTGGAAGTAGCTGCAGGAAAATGCGAGCTGGTCTAACCCTGGCCCGGGGAGGTGTTATCGGTTGGATCCCTTGGACCTCCTGTAACAGCTAATAAAAGTTCTCAGATGATGAGACTTCCAAGATCACAGCTGTTTCCTCTCTTTCCGAAGTCAAGTGCTCGTGATTAATAATTACCCAGATTGGTGTGACAGACAGAACTTGGGACCCAATGAATTCACTGTCTTCATTTGCATCTTAGAGGAATATCCAGCTTAAGACAAGATTTCCTCCCCCTTTCCATTCCTAAAAAAAGGCACAAACAATGAAGGCCTAAAAATAGCTCTTTGGGTAGGGATTGACGACACTTTCTGAACACCGTTGGTTAGCGGGGAGAGACTGAAAATTCAGTGTTCACCCCTTTCTGCCCACCCCTGGTCCCCCTACCTTCCTAGGGCCCCCCTGTCTTCCCGCTCCCGGTTCCCCTGCCTTTCCTCGGTCTTCCCATCTTTCTGCCTCACGTCCCCCGTCTTCCTGCCCTCAGGACCCCCTGTCTGACGGCCCCTTGCCCCCTGCCTGCCTCCATCCCACTTAAGCGGCGTCCCCTCATTGCGCGGGAAGAAGGGCCAGCCCCTCAGTCCCTCTGCAGGTCTCGGACCTTTAGGGAAACAAACACAATCACAACCCCCCCCCCCCCAAAAAAAAAAACAAAACCCCCAAAGTCAGGGCAGCTTTTTCTTATCCAGTGGCTTATGCTTACCCAACACACATTGCCGTGTGCTGATTGGTAATGGGGGGGGGGGGGGTGGCATAGGGAAACAACGCTCTTTCCTCCCACTGTTTTTTTTCTTTTTTCCTTTTTTTTTTTTTTTTTTTTTTTGCTGCAGTGTGTGCAGCTAGCTCCTTTCCCGGGTTTTCTTCCAGCAGATAGCTTCGGCATCCAGCCTGAACACCGCGGCTTCCCGGGGTTGAAAGTACGATCTTAGAGCCCCCGCGTTGGACTCTGTCCTTTCAGCTCAGTAAAAATCGAGTTAATTTGCAGCATCTGTGACGCCTGACAGGAATGACAACAGACAGTTGGATCTGACTGTGGTTCTGAGTTAAGGTTTCTGTGTTTTTGGTTTTTTTTGAGTTGTTCCCCCCCTCCCCCACCTCCCTCCCCCTACTTTTCATGGTTCCGCAGGGCAGAGACCTCTCCTCTCTGTTCCCGAGTTCAGCCGAGTGTGTTAAATTCATAACCCGTAGTTCCGGGAGGGAGGTGATGAGATCTCCCGGATTCCTCTGCCTCCACGTCTGAATCCTTCCCCTCGGTATCGATTGCTTTGGCACCCACAGAACACGATGGCTCCTGCAGGAGCTGCGTATCTTCCTAGAAGCTAGAATGCCTACGGCGAAACGGCGGGCTCGAACGAGTCGAGGGGCGGGGAGGGGGCCACCGGGTAGAGGGCCTCCTTGGGACCGGATCCCGGTCCGTACCCGTCGAAGGGGGCCGCTCGGTCCGGGCTGAGGACGCTGAGCATTTGTTGGAGGGTTTGCTGCATCAGACTAGTCAGAAACCTATTGCAGCCTCAGAATAAGAAAAAAAAAAAACCACCCAGACTCCCCCGACTTCCCACATGCAAAATGCGTTTCTGGCATAAACAATTCAGTAGGAAATCACCAGAGCTCTTCAAACACATAAGTACCTCACTGGTTAAATTTTAATTTCTCACCTTTCCCCACTCTGGGTGAGCCTCCCTCCCACCCTTCCTTATTTTTTTTTTTTTTCCACTGATTTAAAATGCTGGAAGGGAAAGAACATGAGGTCTAACTTTCGGATGCTGAATTCCAGGCTAATTGAAATTACTGGGCAGAAGGCTATATTTAGCCAACGAAGAGATTTTTAGCTTTCACTCCGTGCCTTCAAGACATGTCTTTTTGTAGTCAGAAAAACAGAGATCAATGCATTTTCAAACTGACAGGGAGAACGGATGCTTCCTTGTAGCACATGCTCAGGATTGTGTGTGTATGGTTTGTGCCGTGCAGAGAAGCTGAATACCGGTCCATATGCTCCCTGTTTACTGCAATGTTTTTTGCATGTTACTGTGCACTCCGGACTAACGTGAAGGTAAGGCGAGACGAGGCGACGATCGGACAGAATGTACGCGTTCAGCTGGCCGCGGAAAATGTCTACCTCGGGGGGGGGGGCTCAGGACTCGAGGATCGCCGGCCGAGCCGGCGTCTCATCACAGGTGGTTGTGAGGGTTTTGTTTTCCGGTTACCGTGCAGCCGGCCGGGGCAGCACGTTCCAACGTCTCAGTGGAGTGACCTTCAGGTTTAACTCTTTGTAATTCGGCTCGCCGCCCGGGCACGGCCGCGGAGCGAATCCCCGGAAATTAGCCGGGTAGGCCGGAGGGGAGCGGCCCGAGATCGTGGGGAGCGGTCCGGCGGGACGGGGAATCGGCCGTTTCCAGTAGTTGTTTCAAAAAGTGAGTCTGAACGCAGCGGTGCTCGCTGCCGGTCGGCAAAGGCGCCGGGGCCGGACGTAGGGGCCGAGATGACTTTGCCGTGATGACTTGGGCGCCCGCGGCAGCCGGACCGATGAGCGATGTTCCTCTTCGGGCTTGGGCTCCAGGAAGCCAGCTGCCTCCTTGGCTTTTCTCTGTTCCTGCTCTCTCTCTCTCTCTCTCTCTCGTTCTCTCTCCCTCCCTTCTCTCCCCCTCCCCCCCCCCGCCCCATCTTCCTCTCTCTCTGTGTCTCTTGTGGGTCGCCCGTGGGGATGCCACTCCAGGCAGCCAGCCTCTGAAGTTGACGCTAAGTTGCCGGCTTTATCCCTCCGTCGGCAGCGAGGGTGATGTTCACGGAAGGATCCCCTCGGTCGCGTTCATTCAGATGGGAGGCGGGCGGGCAGTCCAGCTGTGTCATTCCGGAGTCGGAATCTTCAGTGAGCAGATAACGTTCCCCCCTGCCATGGGGCTGGGTGAGACTGCTCGTCTGCTTGCACGAAGCGGCCCCGCGAGGGTCGGCCCGCCGGAGAACGCAGTCAAACCGAGAGAGCTTTAATTGAATCAGTGCACCGATCTCTCTGACGATGCGTGCCTCTCTGGGGAGAGCCTCTCCCGCTACGTCTAGGAGCTGAAGTTTCCTTTTTCCGGGCCGGGGGGATTTAGCCCATCAGAGCGGATCCGGTGGATCAGCTTGTAGAGGGTTTTTCTCGCGGGCTTTGAAGAAGGCATGATTTTGTTTCATCAACGGGAATGTGCGTTCTGTCCCTCTACTTCTCCGAGTAGAAGCGGAAGGCTGGACGGGCTCTCCGGCTCTCTTCCCATCTGGTTCGGGCTTCGCTTGTCGTTACTTTTCAATCAACTTTCTTAACCCCGTTTCTTTCCACCGGTGGGACGGAATGAAAGGAGCGCGGACGAGCTCTAAATTCCCCTCCGTCGGGCCAGAACCGACTGCCTCCCGCCAACGGGTGACCGAATGAGTTTTGGAAACCCTGACTCTTTGCGAACACATTTGAAAATCAGGAGGAAAATGCTTTGGGACCACGTTGAGATGGCCCCCGGAGGCATCACCCGTTTGGTATATTCTGAGACTGGAGTACCGAATTTCAGTCCTCTGAACAACCCCGAGAGAAATCGGTCCGGTTTAAGTACAACCGTTTGAAGCTTTATGGGTTTCACTTTAAAAGTGCCTTCCTTTAAGCTCACCGACGCACACGTAAAGAAAGGCTCGGGTTCCGAGAAGTTCCGACCTTTAGGATGATTAATAGATAATGGCTTTCGTTACCACGGTTCGGGTTCCGTGTATTAAAAAGCTTTGCTTTAATCGACCGGTGCGAAACCTCCACCTTGCTCTATCCAGATAGAAGGAGCAAAGGGACTGCTTGGTTTAAAAAAAAAAGAGAATATGTACTGAAGGCTGTTAACCGTTTCATCTTCCCGCACTCGAGACTGTTAACCGTTTCTTCTTCTTCACCCCTTCTCATTTCCTCTCACGATAAGAGCAGGGTTGGCAGAGGTACCGGAGCTGAGCAGAACGGGCCGACGAAGGCCGACTCGGTGATTCTAATTGTATTTTTCTCGGGTCCAGAACGGCACTCCGTATGCCTCTGCTACCCGCGGGGCTCTCTGCACCCTACAGCTGTCGGCTGCAGAGTCGCACCTGTAACTTTTAGGGGGAACAACAGGAGGATCGGTCCCACCTCTTCATCCTTCCCCTTTGGAGGGAGGAAATCGCCCTCCCCCCCCCCCAGGCCCGGGTTTAGTCTGTAACCACCAAGGGACTGTGGGAGGGTCGACGGGTGGCTCGCGAGCGGACACCGTCGGGAGCAGCGGGGCCGGAAAAAGAAAGAGTTCCTGGACGTGAAAAGGGAGAGGGGCTTGGGGCGCCAGAGGGGGTCCGGGACCGCCCCCCCCCCCCCCCCCAGAACTCAGCCCAGCCACTTCAAGGGAGGACGCAGGCTTCCCCCTCGGTGCGTCTCGTCGAGGCGGCGAGCGAAAGCTGGTTGACGGAGACCGGGGAGTGGGGAGGGCAGAGGTCGGCTGGGGGAGACTGATGGGGCAGTCTTGTGGCCTGGATCCATCCGTCTGGGCTTCGGGGCTTCCGTTACCCTGAGGAGGGAAAATAATTCGATGCCCTCCCCCCGCCTCCAGCTTCAGGAAGAGTGGGAAAGAGCATTCCTGGCTGAGATGCTCTGGGTGTCCTGGGAAGTTCCACCACGCTTCTTGGATTTCCTGGGGGCAACTGTGGTCCCGTAGTTCAAACTCAACAGCCAAGTCCAAAGGCCGAGCGGTTAGGGAAGCAGCGTGGCCCAGAGGAGAGAGTCCGGGCCCGGGGAGTCAGAGGGCCTCATTTCTAATCCCGGCTCTGCCACTTGTCTGCTGTGTGACCTTGAGCGAGTCACTTCGCTTCTCTGAGCCTCAGTTCCCACATCTGCAAAATGGGGATTTACTAGCTGTTTTCCCGCCTTAGAACGTGAGCCCCATGTGGGACCTGATTATCCAGCATCTGTCCCAGCACTTACTACAACGCTTGGCGTGTAGAAAGCGCTTAACGAATACTATTGGTTTTTTAAAATGATGATTATTATCGTTATTTTGACAGAGTCAGGGTTCCCGCTATTAGGGACATAATATAACTAGCTAAGAGATGATAATTATGGGATTTATTAAGTGCTTATTTACGGGCTCGTGCCGGGAAGGATAGAAGGTGATCAGATTGGAGATGGGCCTTGTCCAGCGGGGGATCCCCATCTGACAGGAAGGGAGAGCGGGTTTCCGATTCCCATTTTACGGATGAGGAAACTGAGGTCCAAAGAGGTTGACTGAGTTGCCCAGGGTCATGCAGCAAGCCAGTGGCAGTGGAAACCTTTCGGGATGTGTTGGGGGATGATCCATCCCCATCCAATCAATCAATTGATCAGTGGTACCTATTGATCACTTTCTGGGTGCCGAACACTGTACTGGGCGCTAGGGAGAGAGAAATACAGCAGCCACGAGGAGCTCCCAGGTCATCTGAATCTGCCACACCCTGGGGCAGTCATTTTAGGGTGTCGATGAACTTTTCAAGGCTACGGGCTGCTTTCGAGAAGCAGTACGGCCTGGTGGATGGAACACGGGCCCGGCAGGCAGAGGGACCTGGGTTCTAACCGCGGCTCCGCCAGTCGTCTGCTGTGTGACCTTTGGCAAGTCGCTTCACTTCTCTGGGCCTCGGTCGCCTCATCTGTAAAATGGGTAGTAATAATAATGTTAATAATGTTGGTATTTGTTAAGCGCTTACTATGTGCCGAGCACCGTTCTAAGCGCTGGGGTAGACATAGGGGAATCAGGTCGTCCCACGTGGGGCTCACAGTCTTAATCCCCATTTTACAGATGAGGGAACTGAGGCACGGAGAAGCGAAGTGACTTGCCCACAGTCACACAGCCGACAAGTGGCAGAGCTGGGATTCGAACTCATGAGCCCTGACTCCAAAGCCCGTGCTCTTTCCACTGAGCCACGCTGCTTCTCCTCGTAAGACTGTGGGGCGGGGACCGCGTCCAACCTGATTACTTCGTATCTACCCCAGCGCTTAGATCAGTGCCTGGAACCTAGTAAGCACTTGGCGCTCAACGAATACCATTAAAAAAAGAAGCCACCAAAGTGTAATAATAATAATAACGTTGGTATCCGTTAAGCGCTTACTATGTGCGGAGCACTGTTCTAAGCACTGGGAGAGATACAGGGTAATCGGGTTGTCCCACATGAGGCTCACAGTTAATCCCCATTTTACAGATGAGGGAACTGAGGCACAGAGAAGTGAAGTGACTGGCCCACAGTCACCCAGCTGACAAGTGGCGGAGCCGGCATTTGAACCCGTGACCTCCGGCTCCCAAGCCCGGGCTCTTTCCACCGAGCCACGCTGCTTCTCTGTCAGCCGTATACCGGGTATCGAGTCTGCTGATGGCACCTAAGGATTTTCTGAGGTCTGCAAACTTCCTGTCCCGGTGTCGGTCCCTTTCAGTCGTATTTCAATTATATTTATTGAACGCTTACCGTGTGCAGAGCACTGTACTAAGCACTTGGGAGAGTACAGTATAACAAAAACCGGACACATTCCCTGCCCACAACTAGCTTACGGTCTACAGTCCCTTGCACGTCCCGTATCCGATGCGGAGCGAAGTTCCCTGTGGTGGCCTGAGGCCGCATCAGGGTTGATGATGGCGGTATTTGTTAGGCGCTTACTGTGTGCCAAACGCTGTCCTAAGAGCTGGGGTAGATACAAGGCGGTCGGGTCGTCCCACAGGGGGCTCACCTTCTTCGTCCCCGTTCTACAGACGAGGTAACTGAGGCACAGAGAAGTGAGGTGACTTCGGGCAAGTCACTCAGCTGACGGGCGGAGGAGCCGGGATTAGAACCCACGACGGCCGAGTCCCAAGCCCGGGCTCTTGCCACTAAGCCACGCTTCTGTGCGGGGGTCTGTCACTCCATATGCACCTGAAGCCTCTGGTGAAGAGCTTGCCCGCAATGATGAACAGTAAGGTCCTGATTCTAGATTCATTCATTCGATAGTATTTATTGAGCGCTTACTATGTGCAGAGCACTGTACTGAGCGCTTGGAATGGACACATCGGTAACAGACAGAGACGGTCCCTGCCCTTTGACGGGCTCACAGTAAACTCCCTAAGGGCAAGGCCCATCTCTTCTTCAATCGAATCAAGCACTGTGGGTCGGCGACCCCTTAGATTTGGTTTCCGATTCTGCCTCAGAAAGTGCTCAGTGGTAATACTAACGTTGGTGTTTGTTCAGCGCTTACTATGTGCCGAGCACTGTTCTAAGCGCTGGGGGAGATACAGGGTCATCAGGTGGGCCCACGTGAGGCTCACGGACTTCATCCCCATTTTACAGATGAGGTCACTGAGGCACCGAGAAGTTACCCAAAGTCACACAGCTGCCAGGTGGCGGAGCCGGGATTAGAACCCCTGACCTCTGACTCCCAAGCCCGAGCTCTTTCCGCTGAGCCACGCTGCTTCTCTAACCGATACCACAGTTATCATTATTAGTCACTCATTCGTCGTCCCGTTTATTGAGCACTTACTGTGTGCAGAGCACTGTACTAAGCACCTGGAAACTACAAGTCAGCAACAGAGACGATCCCTGCCCACAACGGGATCACAGTCTAGAATGGGGGGAAACAGACATCAGAACAAGGAAACGCGCATCAATAGCAGCGGTATAAATCAATAGAATTACAGATATATACACATCATTACTATAAATACATAGAATTACAAATATGTACATATATACGCAAGTGCTGTGGGGCGGGGGCGGGGGGGGGGTAATAATAATAAATAATGTTGGTATTTGACTTTGGTAGAGGAAAGGGAGCGAGTCAGGGCGATGAGGAGCAGAGGAAAAGGGGGTATTTTGGGTGGTATTTGTGAAGCACTGAAGAGCTGGGGTAGCTACAGAGTGATCGGGTTCGATTACGGTCCCTGTCCCGCATGGGGCTCACGGTCTTAATCCCCATTTTACAGGTGAGGGAACTGAGGCGCAGTGAAATGACTTGCCCGAGGTCACGCAGCAGACGAGCGGCGGAGCCGAGACTAGAGCCCAGGTCCTTCGGTCTCCCCGGCCCGGGCTCTATCCACTAGACCACGCTGCTTTTCTTGTCATTTATCTTCAGTGAATCCAACTATGCGCCAAGCACTCTGCTAAGCGGTGGGGTAGATCGAACATAATCGGGTTGGACAGAGTCGGTCCCTGTCCCACTTGGGGCTCGCAGTCTAAGTAGGAGGGAGGACGGGTACTGTTCTCTTTTTAAAGGTGAGGGAACCGAAGCACAGAGAAATTAAGCGACTCGCCTGAGGTCACGCAGCAGGTGAGCGGCAGACCCGGGATTAGAACTCGGGTCTCGGGTCACTCGCAGGCTTATGCTCCCTCCCCCAGGACATGCCATCTCCCAGTTGGATAGGGAATGAATTTGGTGGAGAAGAACCAACTCAGGAAATCTTACTACTTTAGAGAAGTGCACAACCTTGTTACATTTCGTGCCCAGTTTTTCCTCCTGTGTTTCTCTCCCAAATCCTTGATACGGTGCTTAGACCTCACTAGGTCCTCAGCAGATAGCACTGAATGATCCATCGTCCCCGAAATCAGAAGCGGGAGGGGAGGAACACATCGTGGGTTTGTGTGAACGCTGCATGGGTACAGGGGCATCTAGTCTACTTGAACCGGAAGCTCCTCAGAGGGCCGGGCCTGGGTCGTGGACATCTTTCCGGTAACAAGGGGAGACGCCCCTTGATTTAATAATGTTGGTATTTGTCAAGCGCTTACTATGTGCCGAGCACTGTTCTAAGCGCTGGGGTAGGCACGGGGCAATCAGGTTGTCCCACGTGGGGCTCACAGGCTTAATCCCCATTTTACAGATGAGGTCACTGAGGCACCGAGAAGCGAAGTGACTTGCCCAAAGTCACCCAGCTGACAAGTGGAAGAGCTGGGATTCGAACCCATGCCCTCCGACTCCAAAGCCCATGCTCTTCCCACTGAGCCACGCTGCTTCTCAATTTCATTATTTTTAAGATCCTAATGACTCATTCTCTCACCCTTAATTTCTTTATATTAAGGTCCGCCTTCCCCTCTGGACCGTAAGCTCGTTGTGGGAAGGGAATTTGTCTACCAGCTTTGCTGTACTGTAGTCTCCCAACCGCTTAGTACAGTGCTTTGCACATGGTCAGTGCTCAATAAACGTGACCGATGGATCGATCTAGTTCACTATTGCCCCCGAGTGGATCTTGGCGATCTGGTCCACAGTGCTACCCGGGAGGGGAGGGGGATCCCGAAGGCTTCTCCCCGATCGTGTCACTTTCCCGTCAAATGCCAACTGAACCCCATCGCCCGAATTCATTAAGAAAAGTGAACCAGCAAAGTGATGGGATTTGAAGTCAATCGGGATGAAATCCCAGGCGCTGTTTTCCTCCGACTGCTGCCTTTGACTAGAGGGCTGAGCGCTGTCTAGCGAAACGTCGGAATGGCACTGGCAGTATCATCACAGTCTCGGTTTGAAGTGTTCCAGGGAGAAAAGGGGATCTTGAGGGAAGTGTTTTTTTTTTACTGTCCCCCGACCTTACCCAAATACCTCCTCCCACCCCCCACTGGAAAATCAGCCTGGGAACGTAGTAAACAGAACATCGAACTTCCTTAGACCAGGCACTCCCTAAGCAGTTGCGGGAATTTTCCATTAAAGGAGAAATGGTTAGGCAAAGTTCCAGTAGCACTGTGAGTGAGATGCTATTTGCCCAAAGAGCTCTTTGAACCCAAGAAACCTGAAATGACCCTAGGGATCACTTTCCCGAAAGGCCCCTTCTACCTTCCCAGGCTCTGGGGAGGCCATTCTCCAGAGGGACAAATGAATCAGAGGAGAATTTATCCTCTAGAGAGAAACAGGTAAAATCTGTGCTGTGTTCGTTATCGCTGACGGGGGACTCACTGGAATTTGGCATCCGTCGGCAATCCTCGCGGTGTGGTCGGAGAGTAACTCTTGGGTCGACCCCTCCGGTCGAGGGAGAGCCATAGTAATAATCATCATGATGATAATAATAATAATAACGTCGGTACCCGTTAAGCGCTTACTATGCGCAGAGCACTGTTCTAAGCGCTGGGGTAGGCACGGGGGAATCAGGTCGTCCCACGTGAGGCTCACAGTTAATCCCCATTTGACAGATGAGGGAACCGAGGCCCAGAGAAGCGAAGTGACTCGCCCACGGTCACACGGCTGACAAGCGGCAGAGCCGGGAGTCGAACTGGTGACCTCCGACTCCGAGGCCCGGGCTCTTTTCCACCGGGCCACGCTGTCGGTGGAGCACTTCCTAATTGTGTCAAGCACTGTACTAAGCGCTGGGGTGGACACACGCTCATCAGATCGGACACAGTCCTCGTCCCACACGGGGCTCACGGTCTTCATCCCCATTTTACCGATGAGGCAAGTGAGGCCCAGAGAAGTGAAACGATCTGCTCAAGCTCACCCGCGGCGGACGAGCGGCGGAGCCGGGGTCAGAGCCCGGATCCTTCCGATTCCCAGCCCCAGGCTCTGCCCACGAGGCCGTGCTGCTTCTCGGTGATTCCCAAGAGTAGGGAAGAGGTGACTTGAGCTACGTGTAGTTCAGTGGCCTCCGTCGGCGCCTATCGAACGGCCTCAGGGGACGGGCACCGGTGTAGCGCCACCGTAGCCGTAGCAGCGCCAGGTTTCTGCCTTCAAGGGGACCGCCATCTCGTTTTCTGCCAGATAGGGTTCGGCGAACCGGAAGGGCCAGAGGTAGCCACGGTCTGGCCCTTTCCGGCCAGAAGCGCCGAGACCGGGAGGGGATGCGAGTGACGGGTTCAAAATCGCGATGGGGTGAATGCGGGGTGGTTGTTCACCGAGTCCTTCCGCCCCAGGGGGAGGGCTTTCCCGTCGAAGCTCGAAGGGGGTCCATTCGCAGAGGACCCCTCCTGCACACAGTTGCTGGTTAGGAGGGGGAGTTCCTAACCGCCCGAAGCTGGGTGGGCTGAGAACACCGGGAGGCCCAAGAGAGGTTTGGGCAGTTGGGGAGACGAGCGATTCCCGGTGGTTTCACCGTGCGCTCCTCTACACTGCAGACTTGTGGCGGGGGAATGTGTCTACCGAGTCCGTTAAACCGTACTCTGCCAAGCGCTGAGTTCAGTGCTCTGCACGCAGTAAGCCCTCAAGAAAAATGATTGAAGTAGCGGCTCTCTCCAGACAGAAGGCGGGGGTTAAAGAGAACACGGCGCCAGGCCCTGCCAACGTCCAACACGGCAGCACAGTAAGGGGCAGCCTACCTGGGTGCCCGACGCGGCCAAGAGGCGGGATATCACGTCCGTCTTTCCGGCCGCGCGTGCTCCGAACAGCGGGCGGGCCACTGCTCGGTGTTCCTCCCCTCATCCCGGAACAGGATGCGCGATGACACACGCTCACGACAGCAAGTAGCGGGGTACTTCAGCGTTCGAAGCCGGTCCCTGGCGGATCCCGCAGAAGTAGATGAAGGCAGGTCGACAAAACATTCGATATGAGGTAACTGCCCAATCGCGGAGAAATGGAGTTTTCCAAGCGCCGTCGTCGATGATTATTCATCGAGCGCTTACCGGGGGCAGAGCAGTGTACTCAGCGCCGGGGAGAGCGTAATACGGCGGAGTTCGGAGACGTATTCTGGTCCCGTGATGAGCTTACGGTCTAGGAGGGCGGCTTGACAGTTAAGGTGGTTGTCCAGACGGCGATTGTACCGTCTTTTGGACCCCACTGGAGTCAGGAGACTGGGCTAGTGGATCCCAGGATGGATGCCTAGAGTGATTCCAGTCATGGCAGTGCTAAGATTTGCATTATCGCTGAATAGGCCAGTTAGTCATCAATCGCTATTTTTTTTTTTTTTCCTCCTTTCAGTCCAGGTTTTCTCCAGAAGCCTGGGGGTTCAGTTCTCAGTCAGTCTGAGTAGGCATGGAGGCACCATGAATAATACCATCTAATTTCCATACTCTGTGACTTTTAAATGCCATTTTTTTAGTCAGGTGCGAGGCCTCGCAGGAAAACGGAGTTGAGTACTACAGTTTCTCTGAGGCATTAAAATGTGTTTCCCAATCATTTGAAGTCTGTACCGCCCAGATTTGTTTTAATGGTACCCGTCAAGCTCTTACGGTGTGTCAAGCACTGTTCTAAGCATTAGATACAGTGAATTAGGTGGGACCCAGTCCCCATTCCACATGGGGTAAGACCGTAAGCCCATCGAACGGCAGGGACTGTCTATCTGTTACCGACTTGTTCATTCCAAGCGCTTAGTACAGTGCTCTGCCCATAGTAAGCGCTCAATAAATACTATCGAATGAGTGAATGAATGCAAGTAGGAGGGAGGACAGGTATTTTATCCCCATTTTAGAGATGAGATAATTAGGCTACCGAGAAGTGAAGTGCCCTGCCCAGGATCATACAGCAGGCAGCGGGTGGAGCTGGGGTACGAATCCAGCTCCTCTGACTCCCAGGCCCGTGCTCTCTCCACCAGGCCACTCCACTTCTCGCAAGAGATCGAGCCCCATCTTTTACTTTGGCATTTAGGTCTCTTGCCCTGGGCAAGATGCAGAGATGGGGAGGGAAGCAGCAAGGAGGGAGGAAGGGAGAAAAGGAGGGAGCGAAAGAGAGAGGGAAAGCGAGTCCCCCAGGAGGACGGAGGTGCGGATGTGCGGAAAGGCACCCGGAAATCCCACCAACACGGGCTGCGCAACAGCGACTCTTAGCATGGGCAAAATAGAGACCCAGAACAATCCAGAGACGCATGATTAGAGGACAGAAACCCAGAGGGGCAGTCCTGGGCAAAGAGAGAATTGGGGACGCAGAAGGCACAGACAGAGACGATGCCTCTAGAGAGAGACCGACTGACAGGTGCACAGATTTATGGGTGGAGAGACAGGCTTTCAGAATAAGGAGAGGACATAAATAGACAGGGACTAAGTCAGGGAGGAGGAGAGACAAAAGAAACAGACAGATTCAAAAATAGGTGGGTAGGTGAGAGCAGGAGGCTTAGAGAGAGAGCGAGCGAGAGAGTCGTGGATGTGTGCCGTGGGGGGGAGAGAGGGGGAAGCAGCAGGCAGTGACATCCTCACTTTTTCGCATAATAGACGATGGCACGTCAAGAACTCGAGGCCGGCTGAGACTGAAGGCCGCAGACCCAAAGGGCACGGGCTTCGGAGCGAGAGGACCTGCATCCTATTTCTGACTCGGCCCCTGGGCGAGTCACTTAACTTCCGGGGCCTCATTTTCTCTAACCGCAAAATGGGGCTTGAGTAAGTGCCCCTTTAGACCGTGCGCCACAGGGACCTCGTTATCTTGGACCTACTCCGGCCCACGGTACCGGGCTTGGCCACAGTAAGCACTTAGCAGATATAAAATCATCATCATCACCGGTACTCCCGTCTCTCGAGTCTCCGAGCATCGACGAGAGAACTGTAGACATCAGCTGGATTTGGGGAAGTTTCCTTAAACTCCGACAAGGAAGTCCTGACTGATAAAACAGAGAAAAATGGCTTTCCCCTGACACAGCCCAACCAAGGGTTAAATAGGAGACTGGTTCCCAATCCCTCACTCTGAGGAGGTTAGAAAATTGCATAATAGAAACCCCGCCAAGTCAAAGTGATTAAATCTACTGACAGTTTTCAACACCCACTCATTTAATGGGTGCGTCTTCTTGGGGAGAAAGGTCTGAACTCGGTGAAAAAGCGAAACGGGGATGTAGCCGTGAAATCCATCCAGTTTCTTGTCGGGGCCGCGATTCCGCAGCCCCAGGGAGGGCATCGGGGGAGCCGGGCTCTAGTCCCGGCTCTGCCCCCGTGCTGTGACCGAGGGCAAGTCACCTCACCTCTCCGAGCCCGACTCTCCGTCCGTCAAATGGTTCGATACCTGTACTCTCTCCCTCTCTGACGGTGAGCCGGGCGTCTGCGGGAAAGGGGTCGTTACTGAGCTGTTTTTGTATCAACCCCTAGACTTAGCACTGTCCTGAACGCTTAGCATTTAATAAACACGACCAACGTTAGTAGTTTCTTATAGCAGTGAAATGATCCTCCCTTGCCTGACTCCTAGAAGCTTCAACAGAGATCCTTACACGTGTGTCTTTCTTTTACGGAGTCATCGGCCCTCAAGCACTTAGTATAGCAAGCCCTCGATAGATGCCACTGATGGATCGATCTTTCGGGATCTGTGAAGGCAGTGGCCTGGTTCCTTTTCTATGTTCTCGCCTACAGTTGTCAATCAGTAGTATTTACCGAGATCCTAACGTGTGCGGAAGGCCGGGCTGAACACTTGGGAGAGGTCAATGGGTGGTGAGTGTGTGTGCGAGAGAGAGAGAGAGAGAGAGAAAAAAAAGCCCCTCACACCAACAAATCCAGTTTCATTCCTATTATGTAGGAACTACTCGCGGGCTGGGAACGTTTCCCGTGCATCTGTTGAATATCCCAAGGGCATAGTACAGCACGCTGAATTCAGTGGGCGTTCAATAAATACCGTTACTTCTACTTAGTGGAATATAAACCCGTTTCGTGACCCAAGTGGGGTCTGGAGCCCGACGTCCCTTTTTCTGGATGTTGGTGGTGAGAGTGGTAACGTTGATTCTATTCATCGCTATCGTTCTTGTCCGTCCGTCTCCCCCGATCAGACCGTAAGCCCGTCAAAGGGCAGGGACCGTCTCTATCTGTTACCGATTTGTCCATTCCAAGCGCGTAGTACATTGCTCTGCACATAGTAAGTGCTCAATAAATACTATTGAATGAATGAATAAATGAACATTGCTTGGACACCCACTGGGTGCGGTGTGGTAGGTAGACAGGAAGTACGGAATGAAGAAATGATACGTCCCCTGCCCAGGAGGAGCTAGAGTGTTTCAACACTTTTTTCCCCCCGAACACCATTCGGGAACTCTTGAATTAGGTTCTGTCCAGCCCGTGATTTATTCTTGGCAAGATCCCTGCCATTTAGGTGTCTACACAGTCGCCATCCTTGCTGTTGCAGGCTTGGTGTTGTCTTTAAAAGGGTCATTTTAGTCTCTTATTTTACATTATTCTCTGCCTCCCTTGCGGCTTGCTTTCCTTCTCCATTTGGCAGATTTGGTGTGAATAGCAAGGAGAGGGACAGCTGTTAGACAGAACCGTTTATAGGGAGTGTCCTTAGCTGATCCTGCAGAAGGGTGGGAGCTATGCAAGGAAGAGAGACTCTACCCAACGAAGGAAGAAAAGAGAAACTGGAGTTTGTTCTCAAGAGGCGGAATCTAGTAGTATGAACTCCTCCCCTAGATTGCCGGTTCCTTGTGGGCAGGGAATATGTCTACCGACTTGAGCTGTGGTCTCCCAGGCGCGTAATACCATACCCTGCACACAGTAAGCACTCAAGTAAATATCACCGACTGAGGGTAATGGGATTTATTGAGCGCTCACTGAGTGCAGAGCCCTGAACTAAGTGTTTGGGGCTATGAAGGTCCTGATGAAATTTCCTGAAGCATACGCACTGAGACCACGGAGAGAATGGAAGGTAAATTGAACGGTATGGATATTTTATAGAGCGGCATCGCATCGGTAAGGAAAGACTTGGCGGAGCTGGGATGAGAACGTGGCTCAGTGGAACAGAGCACGGGCTTTGGAGTCAGAGGTGATGGGTTCAAATCCCAGCTCGGCCACTTGTCGGCTGTGTGACTTCGGGCAAGTCACTTCACTTCTCGGTGCCTCGGTTCTCTCATCTGTAAAATGGGGATTAAGACCGTGAGCCCCACGTGGGACAACCCGATGCCCCTGTGTCCACCCCAGCGCTTAGAACAGTGCTCGGCACTTAGTAAGCGCTTAACAAATACCAACCTGTGACCAAGGAGGCTTATTGTACCTCAGATCTCACTGTCTACACCGGATTCTGTAGCCCGTAGCTTCCCAGAGATATTATTTTAATGGGAATATGAGAAAAGATCACTACTGTAGCTATCCCGGACTAACTACGTTCTCGGTGCCAGGGTAGACGTAAGGTAATGAGATCAGTCCCGATTTCTATCCAGTTCTAGGAGGAATCCACTTTTACGGTGAGGAAACGGAGACACAGAGAATCAAGTGACGTTCCCAATATCACGGCGGGCCAGTGTCAGCGCCGAGGTTAGAACTTGGGTCTCCTCTCGATCGTAAGCTCGCTGTGGGCAGGGAACGTGCCTCCCACCTCTGTCGTAGCGTCCTCTCCCAAGCGCTTAGTACGGTGTCCCGCACACAGTAAGCGCTCGGTAAATACCATTCCTCGATCGATCCCGCCCCCCCAGTTCTTATTCCACTAGGACACGCAACCTCCCTCTCTCTTTTCATGCTCATATCCAGGATTTGTGTCCCAATCAAACCTGCTTACCTCCCACAATTGCTGGCTACCTGGTGAGAGAAGCCACGGTTTGAGTCATTTGTCGTTTTAGTTAGTAGCTGGGGGCTAGCTAATAGACAACACGTTTGGAATAATTAAGGCAATGACTCAGGTTGAACATCAGCTGTCCAATTAAGTTTTCTTTAGGACGTTCAGAGGGCACCGAGCTTTGTCCGTCATTATCCTTCTTTCAGATGTACAATTTCTTCAGAGGAAGGTGAAGTGTGACATTTGACCCGGCTCATCCTCCAAAACCCGGCTTAGTGGGGAGTGGTCACCCTTGGCAGACCCGAATTTCCACAGGTCGTAGCTTCCTAACCTCCACTGGCGCAGATTCCCTCCGTCCTAGCGAACACCAGAGCGCGTCTTGGAGTCATCTTTAGATCCTCCACGTTGGGCTCGGCGGAAAGTTTCCGTAAATAAAAATCTTCCGGAATAAGGGAGAGAGCTCTGAGGTCATCAGAAAGCTCCCCCGTTGAAATGGCGAATTGAAGATAACTGTGCCTCACGTAATAATAATCGTGGTATTTGTTAAGTACTTACTCTGGGCCGGGCACTGTTCCGAGTGCGGGGGTAGACGGAGGATCAGCGGGTTGGACCCGGTCCCCGTCCCACGTTCCAGTCCGCCGGGCGGGAGAGGAATGGTGCTCTCCCCATGCGGGCAGGGGGCTGATTGCCCACAGAACCTTGGGACCTGGAGTCCCAGTGGCTCAGCCCACCTCTCTGACCAGGCCTGAGAGTTTCCGGTGAGGCCTGAAAAACCCAAAACGGCGGCCCTCTCACCCCTTGGCGCTTTGAAGCTTTTCCCTTCCCAGTCCCCATTCCTTCGGAAGTCCCTACCCGCTTTCCGCCCCCAAGCTTATGATGAGAAATTGCTGCCCGGGATGCCCAGGGAGAACGTTACCCCGGTCCATCGTACCCATTTTCGGAAGCAGGGCGGAGTTTGCGTGAGAGAGTCGCGGTTAAAAGTCGAATGATAGTGGGTTTCCAGTGGATCATTCTGAAGTACCAAGGAAGCAGCGTGGCTTAGTGGGAAGAGCCCGGGCTTGGGGGTCAGAGGTCGTGGGTTCTAATCCCGGCCCCGCCACTTACCAGCCGTGTGACTGGGCAAGTCCCTTGTCTGTGCCTCAGTAACCTCATCTGTAAAATAGGGATTAAGACGCTAAGCCCCACAGGGGACAACCTGATTACTTTGTATCTACCCCCGTGCTTAGAACAGTGCTTGGCACAGAGTAAGCGCTTAACAAATACCATTATTATTATTATGATTAAATTCCTGTCTAGGTGTTGGCCCCTTTCAATCGTATTTCAATCGTTCACTGAGTGCTTACCAGGTGCAGAGCAGTGTACTAAGCATTTGGGAGAGTATAACAGATGCATTCCCTGCCCACAACGAGTTTACAGTCGGTGGGGGAGATAGACATTGATATAAATGAATAGATTACGGATGGGTACGTGAGTGCTGTGGGGCTGAGGAAGGGGTGAATGAAGGGAGGAAATCCAGGTGGAAGGGCGACCCAGAAGGGAGTGGGAGAAGAGGAGAGAAATGAGGGCTCAGTCGCGGAAGGTCTCTTGGAGGAGATGTGCCTTCAGTAAGTCTCTGAAGGTGGGGAGAGGGATCATCTGTCGGATAGGAAGAGGGAAGGTGTTCCCGGCCAGAGGTGGGATGTGGGGGAGAGGTCGGCGGCGAGATAGACGAGAGCGAGGTAATGATAATAGTAGTTGTGGTATCTTTGAAGCACTTACTATGCGCCAGGCACTGTACTAAGCGCTGAGGTGGATACAAGCAAATCGGGTTGGACACAGTGTCTGCCCCACATGGGGCTCACTGTCTCAATCCCCCTTCTGCAGATGAGGTAGCTAAGGCCCAGAGAAGTGACTTGCTCAAGATCACACCGCAGACACGGGGCGGATCTGGGATTCGAACCCATGACCTTCGGACTCCCAGGCCCTTGCTCTAGCCACTACGCCGTGAGGCTTAGAAGCGTGGCTTAGTGGGAAGAGCACGGGCTCGGGTGTGAACTGCCCCAAAGTGAAATCTGGGGCGGAGCGTGAGCTGGATCGGCTGTTTTATACCCCCCCCCCCCCGATTCCCTGAGCAAAAATGCTCTCAGATTTAGCAAATTTTGGCTGTTCGTACAAGGTCTTCACTGGCTGCCAATTCAGCTGCCAGGATATCTGTGTGTTACGTTTTTTCCATCGACCTCGTTTGTCAACATTTATTAAGCACCTGCTGTCGTGTCTGGGCACTTGAACCTGTGGAAGGATAAGGTGCGATCCCTGTCTTCAAGGAGCTTAAAACTGATTGGTGGCGCTATCTGAAGTACTGTCCCAGTCATCTGCCTGGTCTTCCGGCTTCTCTCTCTCCTCAGGCTATGCTATGGCCCCGTCACGTTCCTAAAACGTCACTGAGCCTAAGCACACATCTCTCCGTGCGTCCAAAACTGCGCTAGGCAGAATCTTTTCATCACCGCTTCGAATCCTTCTCCTCTAGACGCTAAGCTTATCGCGGTCAGGGACGTGCCTGCTTATTGTTTTATTGCACTCTCCCAAGTGCTTAGTACAGTCCCCTCCTTCACTCCTCCCAAGTTCATCCGTTCATTCGATCGTATTTATTGAGCGCTTACTGTGTGTAGAGCACTGTACTAAGTCCTTGGAGAGTACAGTTCAGCAACGGAGAGAGAGAATCCCTGCCCACAGCGGGCTCACAGTCTAGAAGCTCACCGTAGTGCCTCGTGCTGAAGTCTCCCACTTCCTATTCCTTGCCCTTGCCATTTTTCCCTGCCCCTCCCCATCCTCAAAACCTTCCTTAGAATCCCAGCTCCCCCAAGGAGCCTTCCCCAGTCACTTTCCAACACCCTGAGTTTTGTCAGTCCCAAAATCCGCCAGCTAAGTGCACAGAACCGTGAGTTGGAGCTCGAGAACATGCAGAGAAGCGAGATGTTCCGTCTGGCTCTCAAGGCGGAGAGGAGACGAGTCAACAGAACAGCGACTCTTAAACGCAGCCCGGCGTGGACAGAGCAGGCCGGAGGCAGGTAGGGACTCCCTCGCCCCGCGGGGGGACCTCCCACGGCGTACGTTTCACTCAGCTGTGCTTCCCCCCCCACCCTTTTTTTATTGGTCTTAAGCATTTACTATGTGCCAGGCACTCTACTAAGCACTGGGGTAGATACAAGCCAGTCAGGTTGGACGCAGTCATTCCCTGTCCCACGTGGGGTTCACAGTTTTAATCCCCATCTTACAGATGAGGGAACCGAGGCCCAGGAAAGTGACTTGCCCAAGGTCACACAGCAGACAAGTGGCAGAGCTGGGATTAGAACCCAGGTCCTTCCGACTCCCAGGCGCGACGCTGCTCCTAATGATGGAAGAACACACCCGTGAGTGTACACACTGTTTGCACACTCATGGATCTTGCATTAAGTATTCAATCAATCGACTATTTTCTCTTGACTTACTCCTCCTCTCCCTATCTGTAAATAATTTGTCTGTCTTCCCTGCCCCCTTTTGTCTGGGAAGCAGTGTCTCAACAGGGACTGTGTTTTCTGCTTCTGATGTACTCTCCCAAGCACCTCCTAAGGGCTTAGTTCAGTGTTTTGCACACAATCAGTGCTCAGTAAATACGGTTGAATGAATGGTCTACACACAGTAGGCTCTCACCATCAATTGCTTTGGCGAGTGGAAGAGTAGCTAGGATCAAAATAGGTGAAGTACAGAGGAGTGTTGAGAGGGCTAATGGGAGGGTAAAATAAGGAAGGTTGGGGTATCAATCAGGGAATGCCTTTGAGAAGAGGTGGCCGCCCGGAAGCTCTTGGAAAGGGAGTGGGGAAGGATGTGAGTTGGGAAGCCAAACAGGAAGGTCTTGGCAGGGCAAGAGGCCCGGCCAATGAGTCGGAGTGAGGAGATCGAAGAACAGGAAGCAGTTTGGGGGGTATGTGAGCGGAGGAAATGGGTTATTTCCTGGTGCATCGGGAGCTCTTCCATTTCTAAGAACGGCTAATCCCCTGGCCTGCCCATGACTGGGTGGGGAGAAGCCCAGGGGAGACCCAGCGCTCTGGGGAATGGGGCATCGCCACAGGCTTTGCCTCTCACGGGCTGGGGGTGGATCCGTAGGACGGCTGCGGGCGTAGGCAGGGTCGTGGCACTCACTCTCGTATGATTAGCCCGCGTCTCTTACCCTCCTTGATCTTCCGCTCCCCTCTGAGCCGGATTTGACGTTGCCATGTGACCAAGCCCTGTCCCTTCCAGCACCGGGATTCTTAGTGGGACTCCATCCCCCCGAGAAGGAATGGAGGGTCTGATCTGCATTGGCAGGTTGAAGGCTTAAGTCCTCAATATGGCAATTCTAAAACTAAAAGCGTGTTCCTTTCCTGTTGGAGAGGCGCGCAGGTGAGGAGCACACGGTTCAAACGGTTTAATCGCTTTAGAAACACCGAGAGGCCTCAGAGCTGAGATAATTACACATTCTCCCCAGTAACTCCCCTCTCCCCAAGGAATGGGATCGAGAGGAGGAGGAGGAGGAGGAGGAGGAGGGAGAAATTCAAGAATCGAGGACAATTAAGCCAAAGGGTTTGAAACAGGAGTCAGGGGAGTGCAGTGGTCCTGTTTCTAGGCAACCGGAATGGCTGGGAGGGAAGCTCCAGACAATGCGGCTTTCTGCTTTCCCACTCGAGTCGATCTTCCTCCGACTCAAGGGGCAAACCCACTCCCACCCACTCCCACCCTAGACAGACAGCTATTCCGATCCCAGTGCCCCGGGGCGTCCTAGGCGAAGTAGGCATTTTCCACTCCAAGCTCGCCTCAGTCACGGGAATGGCCGCGGGATTTTCCCCAGCTCTGAGAAAAACGCTCTGCACGCAAGAGATGCTTAGTACGTTCCACTGCGATTAATGTTACGCCCAGGGAATCTTCCCTGAGGGACCGGAGGAGCCTGCAAACTCACTGTGGGCGGGGAATGTGACTGTTATATCGTGTCACGCTCTCCCAAACACTCAGTACAGTGCTCTGCACAGAGGAAGCGCTCCGTAGATACGGTCGATTGGAGCCAGGGCCGGCCAGCCCTGCCGCGGCCGACGAGGAAACGAGGACAAGTGTTCTACTTCGGGTCGGGCGTCTCAGGCGTGATATTCAAGGCTTCCGCTTGGCACCACCCCTCCTGGCGTGTTGCCGTTTGCCACCGACGACTCCGGTGTCAGTCGCCGAATTCCTGAAGGTTCGTCACCTCCGCCTCCCCGCGCTGAAACAGCCAGGGGAGGAGGCGAGCCAAGAGAAGGGGAGCCGGCCCCGGGAGACGGTGACCGGCACTGCCGCTCCCCCGGGAGAGGTGGGGAAAGCGGAGCGTCTCTGGCTTCCGGCCGCTCCTTTCGGCGATCCCCCTGCCGCTCGCGACGGGAAGGGGAAGGAACCACCTGGTGCCGGAAAGGTGGGAATACTGGGGTCCGAATGAGGCTTCTTCACCCCGGGAGTCTGGGCCTACGCTGTAGTGGCCAGGGAGGAAGGTGGGGGGACGGGTATTTAAGGGCAGACCGGAGGCAGCGAGCCCTAGTGGAAAGAGCACCGGATTGGGACTCGAGAGATCCAGTTTCTCGACCCAGCTCTGCCACCGGCCTGCTGAGTGACCTTAGGCAAGTCATTTTGCCTCTCTGCACCTCCGTTTTCTCCTCCGTTATACAGAGATATAATTGAGTGTGAGCCCGTTGAGGGTCAGGGACTCTGTCCAACCTGTTAAACTCGTTTCCGCCTCAGCACCGAAAGCACAGTGAGCATTTAATAAATACCCCGATCAGAACTGGTGGGGGAGGTGGGCTCCTTATTGAGCCGTTCCTCTGAGTCTCTTCCCACCGAATCCCGGGGCCAATGTGGGGGTCCCCCTAAACGTGGACTTGCTGATTCCTGCGGGTGGCCCGCTCCCTGCTGAATAATAATGCTGGTATTTGTTAAGCGCTTACCATGTGCAGGGCACTGTTCTAAGCGCCGGGGTAGATACAGGGTCATCAGGTTGTCCCACGTGAGGCTCCCGGTTAATCCCCATTTTCCAGATGAGGTAACCGAGGCCCAGAGAAGTGAAGTGACTCGCCCACAGTCACACAGCCGATAAGTGGCAGAGCCGGCCGTCGAACCCATGACCTCTGACTCCGAAGCCCGGGCTCTTTCCACTGAGCCACGCTGCTTCCCATGTTAGTTAGAAAAAAGTAGAATAAATAAATGAATAAATAGACCATGACAGATTGGCAGTTTAAGGCCTCTAGAATGCAGGCTTCTTGGGTGCCCAAAGAAGCGGCGTGGCTTAGCGGATAGAACGTGGGCCCGGGAATCAGAAGGTCATGGGTTCTAATCCCGGCTCGGCCACGTGCTGCTGTGTGACCTTGGGCAAGTCCCCAGTTCACTTCTCTGGGCCTCCGTTACCTCATCTGGAATATGGGGATTAAGAGTGTGAGCCCTACATGTGTCCAACCTGACTAACTTGACTCCATCCCAGTGCTTAGACCAGTGCTCGGCACATAGAAAGCACTCACGTACCATTGTTAATATTACTATCATTACTTTCCCAAGCATTTAGTAGTGGTTTGCTTTCCAGAAGGGTTCTGTAAATTCCACCGTACTTCCACTCAGCCCTAATTTCTTTGTGCCTCACCCCTCCGGACACCCTCCCACTGAACCTGCGCTCTCAAACAATCAATCGGTAATATCGACCGAGTGCTTACTCTGTGCCGAACACCCTACCCAGCGCTTCGGAGAGTCGAGTAGAGTTGGTAGACACGATCCCCGCTCTTAAGGGCCTTACCGTCGGGCGGCTCCTCCGTATCGTGTCCAGCGGACCCGTTTCATCCGGGCCACAAACCCCAGCGGCCTCTCCAGGATTCATGGCCCGGAGGCAACCGGTCCATTCCTGGCAAGACAAAACAAGGTCACGGAGGTGCCCCAGTAGACCCCTCGTCTCCATTTTAACAGATCTGTTGCTGCGCTACTGAAAATCCGACTTTCCGATTGTACAGCAAGCCACATGTCCAAGGAAGAAACCCGATTCCTAGACTTCTCAGCCTCCCCTCTCACCCCTCTGAGACGAGCGTCACTTTCAGGGAGCCAGAAAAGTCTGAAGATTTCCATTTGGTGGAAGCGTATAGATTTCCATTTTTAAAAGCATAATCTTTATAACCTTACATCCTGATTTTTTTTTTCTCTCCCCCTTTATCTTTCTTTTGAGCACCTCTTTGGAAATGGAGATGAGCGAGTCGGGCGGGGGGGGGGGGGAAATTCCTCCAAGAATCGAACAGATGGTGCTTTTCAATGTGGGTTTTTTTTTTAAAGCCAAAACAACCCTTAAAAGCACCATCTGAGTTATGAATAAAGCACTGCACATCTGGGAAGGTAGAAAAGGACCAAAGGTGACTGATCAGGTCGGTGAATAAATCAGCTTTTGATCTATTCTTGTAGAAAGTCATCAGCTTTGACATGAAATAGGCTCGCTGTCACTTCTGGGCCTCTGTTCATACAAGCGGAGCTGATTTCCTTTTCCAGTGTTAAATGGAAGGATGTGAGCATTTATAACGTTAGGTATTGTGAGCAAGAATCAACCTTCCAGAGTCTAGGAGCGGTTTGGTGGGGTTTTTTTTTTTTTTTTGGTAACTGTTGAACGCTTACTATGTGCCAGGCACTGTTCTAAGCACTGGAGGAGATTCAAGGTAATCGGGTTGGACGCAGTCCACGTCCCACATGGGGCTCCCCGTTTTAATCCCCATTTCACAGATGAAGTAACCGGGGCACAGAGAAGTTAAGCGACTTGCCTGAAGTCACCCAGCAGGCAAGTGGCAGAGCCGGGATTAGAACCTAGGTGCTTCTTACGCCCCGGGGCCATGCAGTTATCACGTTGGAGGAGATTCAAATCTTATCTGAGGGTCCGTGCACTCAGTGATCCTCCCTTTTGCGGTTTGCGTCACTGGCTCTGAATTCTTCCCCCTCCTGCCATTGTTTGTTAATGATTTTCCCTTTGCATTTGTACTAGCATTTGCATTAGCTCTTCAGTCTCTGAAGGACTGGGGACTTTTTCTCTTATGGCTAATGGCTTATTGTTATATAGACGATATATTTACGTTTCTCAATAAAAATAATAATAATAACCATAATGGTGGTATTTACCACGGACTGAGGTGGACGCAAGGTAATCTAGTTGGACACGCGGTCCCTGAACGTCACTGGACTCACAGCCTAAGAGAGAAAGCGAACAGGGATTGAAATCATTTTACAGATGAAGAAACGGGGAAACGGAAGCACAGAGAAGCAAAGTGAGTTGCCCGAGGACACACAGCAGGCAAGTGGCAGAGCCAGGATTGCATTCAGGTCCTCCGACTCCCGGGCCCATAATCTTTCCGCTAGATCCCTGTGTTTCTCCATGGCTGGGGACGTCTTGACTGACCAGTAGCTCCATAGTGGCATGGGTTTTTACTTCCGTTTAAGAGTTTTAAGGGAAACTGCCTGCAAGTATTTATTTGTCTCTCCATTGCCCACCCCCGTAACCTCTCTCCTTCTCCTGCCCTAACGATCTGCCCGCTCCGTGTTACCGATTTGCCAGTTCAGGTGAAGATTCCACCGCACGTCTCTCCGACTCGGGAACGATCACCTCCCTGGCCCTTTTGAACCCCAACTGCTCGCGTGGTTCCACCCTAGACGGGCCCGACCCAGCTGCTGGGCGAGTGCCGTCCCTGGACCATTGAGGCGGCCTCCGATTAAATTCCATCCAGAGATGTTCTTGACCAGTTGGAGAGATGCCCGGCTTTTCTCCGCCGTCCCGGGCCCAGCGCATTCCATTTATGATTGAGGCGCAGTTGTGGTCCATCTAGCTGAAAGTCAGCACCCCCAGATTCAGTCGAAGTCATGTTGCCCACGAGCACCGTACCGGGTACGGGATGAGAGCAAACGGCGTCAGTTTCCCCCCACCCCGGTATGTGAAAACTGGGAGCGTCGCGTAGAGCGACGGCCTTAGGTCAGTGTGCCGGCGGTCCCGACCAGAAAAAGTGAATCATAGAGTGGGCCAGGTTGGATCTGTGACAATTCCGCTGCTATTGTTGACTGAGATTGGCTTCCAAAGAACTGGGTCATCGTTTCTGATTCTGGCGTGTCCAGAAACACAAACTTCTTGGATGGTGTCCCTTTGACAGAGTATCGGTGGGCCTGAAAGAATGTATGGAAAGTCATCGCTTTGGGAGCCAAAATGCGTATTTTTCCCACTGGGTCTCTCAGCAGTTGCTTTCCGGTTTGGCCCTATTTTTGGGGTCGCGAGAGCGAGCTACCCCGTTGGAGGTTGCTTCTCGCCTAAACCAGGGGGTCGAATGGGATGTTGGATGTAGAAAAGCAGTGTGGTCTAGTGGATAGAGCACGGGTCTGGGAGTCAGAAGGACCTGGGTTCTAATCGAGAAGCAGTGTGGTTCAGTGGAAAAAGAGCCCGGGCTTGGGAGTCAGAGGTCCTGGGTTCGAATCCCGGCTCCGCCACTTGTCAACTGTGTGACTGTGGGCGAGTCACTTGACTTCTCTGGGCCTCAGTTACCTCATCTGTAAAATGGGGATTCACTGGGAGCCTCACGTGGGACGACCTGATGACCCTGTATCTCCCCCGGCGCTTAGAACAGTGCTCTGCACATAGTAAGCGCTTAACAAATACCAACATTATTCATTCTGGCCCCACCAGGCGTCTGCTGTGTGACCTTGGACAAGTCACTTCACTTCTCGATGCCTCAGTTACCTCGTCTATAAAATGGAGATGAAGACTGCGAGCCCCTTGTGGGACAGGGCCGGGTCTAACCCGATTTGCTTAGCACAGTGCCCGGCACATAGTAAGCGCTTAACTAAAACCACGATTATCATTATCAATACGTAGATGAGAGAGGAGGCCGCCGAATGCAGGGCCTGGAATCAGCTATTCAGGCGACCTGCGAGTTCGATGTCAGGGCCACACAACTCGGAGGTTATTGATGTTTCAGGACCTGTTGACACTGAAGGGACTTAACGCTCCCTCTCTGGCGGCGGCGCTGAGATTCTGCAGGCCCGTGACAAGCTTGTCGTGCCGGGCTGGCTGTCCGGTGAAGTGTCATTTTGGCGTCTCCCTGAAGTACTTAAGGGTCCGCCCTTGACCCGCCGGTTTCACGCCCACTCCCCCGCGCTGGGGTTTGAATGTGGGGAGCCGGTTGGGGTTCACCCGAGGCCAGGCGGGTCCGGTAGCCTCCAGCTCTGCCCCGAGGGAGGCAGAATGAGGTGTTTAGGGAGCGGGGCGTTTTACCGGCGTGAAGCAGCTTGGCCTAGTCGGAAGACCACGGGCCCTGTAGTTAGAGGGGCCGGCTGCCAATCCCGGCTCTGCCGGGCGTCTGCTGCGTGACCTTGGGTGAGTCACTCTACTTCTCTGGGCTTCAGTTACCTCCTCTGTAAAATGGGGATTCAAACCTACGCCCTCCTACTTAGACTCTGAGCTTCATGTGAGACGGGCTGTGTCCAACCTGATTCATTCGTATCCACTCCGGCGTTTAGGACGGGGCTTGCCACCCAGTGAGCGCTTAACAAGTAGCATTATTATTCTTAGTAGTAGAAGAAGAATCGTGCCTCGAGACTGTCTTCCCTCACTCCTGGACCGAACCCCATTGGTTCCAGGCTTTGGTGTGTTCCTGCTCTCCCTCCTTGCGTGGAAAGGGGCACCCCGAGAGAGGGAGCTTGGGATCATCGCTGTGAGCCTCCCTGCCCCAGGGCCGCCCCTGGCCTGCCTGGACCCGGGCGATGGACCTCTTGCTTCTCGGTTCATCACTCCCGAGTGGGCGCCGAGTTTGGACTGTTCTGTGAGAACGCGTTTGTAGCCGTTTTTCTTGAAGAATCGAATGCAAATTATTCTAGGCCGGTCTTTTATCTCGCCGAGCCCAAAAGGTCACCGTTACCGTAAAGAAAGAAGTGGAATTGGTGTCAAAATGAACTTTCGTCTCCCGAGAGCTTGAAACATGGCCTGGCAGCAAATTAGCCTCCGAAGGTGCTGCGTTCAGTCTCTGAGGGCGCCGGGCTCTCCCCCCGACCGCCCCAGCAACACATGATCTCTCCTGCCCACCATCACCCAGCCTGAGACACAGGCTAGCCACCCCATCTTCGGTCCGGGGATCCGTTGAAGCGGCCCTTCCCCGCCCAGGGATGCGGTGGATCCAGGCGATGTCAGCCACGACAGTGGTTCTGGGATTGGGATTCTGTCACCATTCCGGTCACTGTCCGTTAGGAATTTCCTCCCTCTCCAGAGCTAGTGGGCGCATGCGCAGTGATATCCAAAATGGCGTCCTCCAGCAGGGCGGTGAGGACCCCTGTACCGCTGCCCGAGCGCCTCAGGCAACTGGAAATCCAAGGTGGTGGCCACAAGGCCAATAAAGACAGGAAATGTTGCTTTTTAGTGCATGGAAAAACCATTCCTTAGGGGCCCCAGGAGGCAGCCTAGAGAAACAAAGGCAGGGAAATGCTGCTTTTTAGTGCCCGGAAAAGTCATTCCTTGGTGGCCCAGGAGGCAGCCTAGAGAAATGTATCGCATCTGTCTTACTAAGCTGGAGGACACGTAGACACTGAGGCCGAGCTCCCACTTTGAGCTGGATTGCTATCACTGACTTGTTAACACTTCTGAGAGTCCCAGAACGTCCAACCAGAAAATATACGTTGAGCCTCTTCCATCTTTCAGTGTAAGGAAAAGGATATTGGTAAGTGGGCCCAAGGTTCTTAGCCCACATCTCTGCCCAGAGTTCCTTTCTCTGCCCCATGAGTCGAAGGAAATCCCGGTGAATATTGATCAATAGCATTTGACCTGCAATTCTGTCCTCCTTAAGACCCAAAGGGGAGAGGATCTTCTTTGCCTGAGACATTCTCGGAGTTTATTTGCAAGTGGAGGTGACAGCAGTCTTGTTTCTGTCTGTGCTCGGTGAAGGAGATTCACTAGCTTGACGGCTCCCTGAGGGCAGGGATCGTATCTACCAACTCTGATGCGTGCTGCTCTCCCAAGCGCTTAGCACAGTGATCGGCGCACAGTAAACAAATGCCACTGAATGAGCAGCGAGTGGGTGGATGTTGGTATTGACTCCTCCTCCCTGCCTTCTGATGGATGCCCCCTCCCCACCCCGCCACCAGCCCTTGAAAACCCTGTTTTTGCTAAAGTGGCTTGCCCAAGGTGACGGATCCTTGAATGCCACGGTAGGAATAACTTCGCCTGCCCTGCCGGTAACAATTGACGGTAACGTGAAGGAGCGTTTTCGTTTTCCCAGAGTGGTTTCCCATCAACCGTCTCAACATTTGTCTTTCTCTCTGGCAGGACTTATTGTCCTCATTTTGTCGATGAGGAAACTAAGGCCCAGAGAGAAGTGGCTCGCCAGAGGTCACGCCACAGGTCAGGGCAAGGATTGGAAGTAGAGCTCGGGTCTTCTGACTCCCGGTGCCAGGTTGATTCCCCCACGCCACCCTCCCCATCTCTGGCCTGACATTGCAGCTGGAATCAATCAATCAATCATTCAGTGGTATCGATCGTGAGTTTACCGTGTGCCGAGGGCTATACTAGGCACTTGGGAGAGAACAGTACCGTGGAGTTGATAGATAACGTTCCCTGCCCACAAGGACCTTACAATCTAGAGGAAGGATGTTAGTCTCCTCCCAGAGTCTCCCCGGCCCCACCTCCCCCAGCAACCCCAAGGAACAACAGACCCTTCTGTCCCATCCCTTCAGCCTGACTTGGCAGGACCCCAGAGGCCCTGATCAATCGATCGATGGTATTTATTGAGCGCTTACTATGTGCAGAGCTCTGTACTGAACACTTAATGA
This sequence comes from Ornithorhynchus anatinus, assembly GCF_004115215.2. Taxonomy (NCBI): domain Eukaryota; kingdom Metazoa; phylum Chordata; class Mammalia; order Monotremata; family Ornithorhynchidae; genus Ornithorhynchus; species Ornithorhynchus anatinus. Next base: position 28,217,004 of record NC_041747.1, read on the forward strand.
TACCAATTATTATTAATACGGTATTAAGCGTTTACTATGTGCCAAACCCTGTTCTAAGCACCGGGGCAGATACAAGATCGTCGGGTTGTCCCACGTGGGCCTCACGGGCTTAATCCCCATTTTACAGACGAGGTCACTGAGGCCCGGAGAAGTGAATTTGACTTGCCCAAGGTCATTGCCGGGATTAGAACCCACATCCTCTGCCTCCCAAAGCCCGGACTCTTGCCAATAGGCCATGCTGCTTCTCTTGGGAGAGCCCGATGCAACGGAAGATTTTGCTTCTCAGAAAAATGTCCTACTGAGTCTTCCAGCCGGGTCAGGTAATAATAATAATAATAATAATGATGTTGGTATTGGTTAAGCACTTACTATGTTGCAGAGCACCGTTCTCAGCGCTGGGGTAGATACAAGGGTCATCAGGTCGTCCCACGAGAGGCTCCCAGTTAATCCCCATTTTCCAGATGAGGTAACTGAGGCACAGAAAAGTGAAGTGACTCGCCCGCATTCACACGGCTGACAAGAGGCGGGGTCGGGAGTCGAACCCATGACCTCTGACTCCGAAGCCCGGGCTCTTTCCACTGAGCCACCGCTCCTCCCGGTCGACCCAGCCGGTCGACCCAGAGACCAGTGGCAGGGTGGCTGGTTTGAAAGTCACTCGCCACTGCCTGGTGATGATGATTGTTTCGTAGACGCTGGGAGCCCAGAAGGAAGAACAATCGTCAAGCGGGGTGCATAGTGAGGTTCATAGCTGTGCCCGGTCTGGGTTAGGGACACGCAGGTTTGCTTGGTTCAGAGCCCGCAAAATGCAGATTTGGACGGGGAGCTAAGCTCTCAAGTGGCAGGCTAGTGAAGTGAAAATCCCTATATTTTTTGTATCGACGTCCGTCTCCCCCTCTGACAGAGAGGGAACGTATCTACCGGCTCCGTTGCACCCAACTCTCCCAAGCGCTTAGGTCAGTGCTCCGCACCCAGCAAGCACTCAGTGATTTCCGTTGATGATGACTAATGGATGCCGTCGTCTCATTTCTGCCGATGTTCTCCCCCCCTCTTGTTCCCCGCCGTGGCGTATCCTTCCGGCTCGACTGCTGTGGGATGCTGTGAATCGATCGGTAGTTTTATCGAATCCCTATCGCGCTTACTGTACTAAGCGCTTGGGAAAAATCAGCGTTCGGTAGATATTGGCGATGGAGCAAAGAGCAGAAACTGCGGTGTAGCGGAAGAAAGTGGGCAGACGGATGGAGAATAAAGCATTGTCATTCGAAGTGTAGCTGGAATTTAGACTTTATAGTGTTTTTCCTCGCGGTCTGTTACAAAGCGGGCCCTGTTATCGCATTTCATCTTTAAAGGCCCCACGGGAGCTAGCTGGATTGGATTACATTTGGAATCAAGAAAAACAGTCGACTAAATAGTCGAGCGTTTCCTTTCGGGGCTGAGCGACCAACGATTTTGAGGTTCAAATGGAAAGTGAGCGGAGACAAAATGATGAACTTTTGTAATTTCCCTGTAGCTTGGAATGAAGTGCTCCGTTTTTCTCCGGAAGCTGCCGTATAAATTGTAGACTCGGCCGTGAGATGCTTCGTGTGTATTTAAGGTGCCGCAACTGCGAGGAGGGTAATTAACACTCCCGCTTCTGAAAATGCTGGGGTTTCCAGGAGGAAGACACTTCCACACCTCCCTTCGCAACGAAGCACGGGTCCTCTAGGCAGGCAGAGAGACAGGGTGAAGTGGAAAGGGTGGGGCAGCCGGGGGCTAGGCTGAAATTAGGAAGATGGTGAAGAGTGATTGACCAAATGCCACAACGCCAGACGGGCATTCGCCAAAATTGTCATCGTTCGTTTTAAGCCTCCATAATGAGCTCCCCCTGCCCACAGATTGTCAGTTCCGCTCAGTGACCTGGGAAAAAGGAAGATTTGTTTTCTTTTTTGGTATTTGTTAAGTGCTTACCATGTGCCAGGCACTGTACTAAGCGCCGGGGTAGATTCAAGCTAAGCAGAGTCCGTGTCCCATGTGGGGCTCAGTGCCTTAAATGTCCATTTTGCAGATGAGGTACCTGGGGCACAGAGAACTGAAGTGACTTGCTAAAGGTCCCGCACAGACGAGTGGCAGAGGCAGGATTAGAACCCAGGCGCTTGGGATTCCCGGGCTCGGGCTCTATTGGGCCGTGCCCGCTTCTCACGCCCGAAGATTAGAAAGCGACCGCGTTCTCTTCAGCCCAGGTGCAAGTGGGGCCCTTTGTGCCCCGGAGACCCAGGAGGGGAAGGCAATACTTCTGCGGCAAAGGGATTCCCTCCCTCCCTCATCCCTCCCCACCCCGGAGAAGCCTGTCGGGTTTGTCAGACCTCATTTTAGTCTGCCCGCACAACCCCGGGGTCCCGGGTTAAGAGACGAGGTAATCACTCAGACCCGATACTATCTCACATGGGCCTCACACCCTCAGAGAGAGGACGGGGTTTTATCTCCAGTTTACAGGGAAGGAAACCGAAGCCCAGAGAGGTTAGGTAACGGCCTCCTAGTCCTGTGCTCTTTCCACTAGGAGGGTTGTACGTACCTCTGGTTCCCTTCAACTCTTTGTAATAACTTTTTTTATAAGAATGGTATTGGTTAAGCACTTATGTGCCAGGTACTACTCGGAGCTGGGGTAGATAGAAGCTAATAAGATTGGACACAGTCCCCGTCCCACATAGCGCTCTCGGTCTTAATCCCCATGTTATAGAGGAGGTGACTGAGGCCCAGAGAGGAGAAGTGGCTTGCCCCAAGTCACCCAGCAGACAAGTGACGGAGCCTGGATTAGATCCCAGCTCCTCTAAGTCGCAGCCCGCGCTCTTTCCACGGACCCGCATTGCTTCTCTCGTTTGCTCACTTGGAGTTTGGTTTTTGGACCCGATGTCTCCCGGAGCTTTTTCCTCCTTGTCTCTTGGCTCTTGGTTCTCTTGTAGGATGTTTTGGATCAACTGCTGAACACCCAACGCTTCAGAAATGCAGCTTTGGAGCCAGGTCCTTCCCTAGGCTAAGCAACCCAAAACAATGAATAAACAGTTGACCAGCGTGGCCCCTCTATTCCCTTCTTAAATATCTCTTGGTGGTCATCAGAGACATCTTGGGGTGCCAGTCAACCTTGGCGGTGCTGATTAGAACTGGCTTTCTGGCCAAAGAAACAGCGCCACCAGTTTTGAGTTCCCTTCCGAGCGTCTACTTTAACGAGAAACGGTAGAAACGTTCTTGACTAATCCACCCGCTCTCTGAGACGTCCAGCCCTACCCCCAGTTTCCTAATGAATTAACGACGAGTTCGTTTTACCAAGAGGTCTCTGGGACCGGTGAAGAGTCTGGTGGAAAGGGCTTTATATCTAGAGTCGGGAGACCCAAGGAATCAGCCGGAGTCAGGACTCTTGCCAAATGATGCCACGGATCAGTTGGCATCTCGTGACCTCTCTGGGCCGGCCTTGTTCTTAACCCCTAAACAGGAATAATCATTCCTCCCTCTCAGGGATGTGGGGATGGAATCAGAGTATTGAAGTGAAAGGCCACCGGAGAAATAAATGCTGTAGAAATCCAAAGGATCATTGTTTTAAGTAAGAGACTGAATCGAAGAGTTTTTTTTAATTTTATTCTTTTCCCGGATTCTGGGTTCTCTGCGAGAGTCCGTTCTCGGACGGCAGTTGTCGGGTGTCCGTTTGAGATTGGCCCGTGCTGTCCAAAAATGACCGATCACACTCACAAGATTTGATCCTCCTCTTGTGAGGCTGGGAGGGGAGGTCCCATTACTCACTTAGTACGGTGCTCTGCACACAGTAAGCGCACGATCAACGCGGTTGAATGAATTACTCTGGGATCCCGGGCCGCAGAGAGAAGACAACCCCCTCCTTCTCTCCCCCACCCCTGTGGGTCTCCACTGCAGTCAACAGTAACCTTCAGTCAATCAAGGTGTTTCCTGGATCTCTACTCATTTGAAATGCTTGCATCAGGAAGCAGAGAGGTTTATTAATGAAAATAATAATATCTGATAACCATTTACTATATGCTAAGCACTGTACTACATCCTGGGGTAGATACAAGTTAATCAGGTTAGAACCGGTCCCCGTCCCACCCGGGGCACCCAGTGCAAGGGGACGGGAGAACATGTACTGAATCCCCATTTTACCGATGAGGAAACTGAGGCCCAGAGAGGATTAGTGGCTTACCCGAGGTCTCCCGGCAGGCATTTGGTGGAGTCGGGATTAGAACCCAGGCCCGTGCTCTTTCCGGCAGGCCACACTGCCCCTCTTCTAGGCCACACGGTTTCTTTAGGTAGAAATATAAAGCCTAAAACCTGCTAAAACCAGGACCTGGAGGACATTCTGACAGTTGGACTGGTTCGAGTCTGGAGATAATGAGGTGATAGTAAACGTTTATTATACGCCAAAGCCCTGGGCTGAGTACTGGAATGGACTCAGGATCATCAGAATGGGTACGGACCATGTGCCGCCAAGGAGACTTGGTGCCTAAGATGGAGGGAGAGCAAGCAGGAATCGTCTCCCCATTTTACAGAGGAGGAAGCTGAGCCCAGAGAGGTCAAGTGACCTGCCCAAGATCAGCCAGCGGGCTCGTGGTCGGACTGGGAGGACCAGAGCTGGGATCTCCAGACTCCACTCCCGCGCCCTTTCCAGTAGGCCAGGCCGCCTTCCCCTGTGCGCTGACTGAATCTGTCGAGAGTCGTTTGGGCTCCCTCAGACCATCACTGCGCTAAGCGCTCGGGAGACCCTCCTGAAAGTTGGGGTGAGCTAACGATATCTGGGAGGAAATCCAGTACCCTCTGCTGATCAGGCGATACCCTGCCGGCCTGATTTTTGGAGAGCGAGGCGAGTTTGGAGGAGCCATTGTGGAGCTTAGGGGCTCTTCCAGGGCCAGGTTCACCCTGGGTCCCGCTAGCCACGGGCCCGTCCGTCCCCTTCCCGATCCCGTCCGTCCCGCGGCATTCCTGCTGACCTGCGCCCGCCCGCGGCGTGAGCCGGATTCCGGGAAGTGACTTAACTTGCGAATGACTTGGTGAGATCCTCCTTCCACCATTCACACGGATCTGAATGACTGCTTTTGGGCGAGACCCGCTTTTAAACCTTTCCGTTTTTACACGCTCATTCCTACCGACTGATGTTGCTCCGGGAAGCCGCGCGACCATCCAGCTAGAACGAGAGCGACACGGCGATGAATTTTGCATAAAGCCTTCTGCCGGCCGTCACTCCGATGCCGGAGTTAGAGGTCGACTCTTTAGATGTTGAAGACTTTGTCCCTCCGCTCGGACTTCACACCTTCCCCCTGCGCGTTTAGCACCAGAGGACCCCCTCGGTCAAGCTACAGAGATAACTTAGGGATATTCCGACCGGGGCGGCGGGATTGTGGCGTATTAATCGCCGTCGATCGGCTCTGCGATCTGCGGCGTGTTTCGGTTGTTCTTCCGTGTGGCTTCCGGTCTCTCGCTCGTTATTCTTTCCGCCTCAGGGACGGAAGGCTCCGTTCGCGTGCCAGAGGTGCAGCTAACCCCGCACGGTAGTGAAGAGGACGGTTATTTTGAGAGCAGGGTGGTATGGGATTTCTAAACGCGACGAAACTGGGATTCAACTCGGTCGTCGCCTCCCTCTCCCACCCACCCCTCCTCCTGTTGCTCCCCGAATCGGAGACTCCGGGGAGGGGGGTGAGGGAAGGAGTGCCGCGATGCCGGGGCTGGCGCCCTCTCCCACCCCCGCCAACCGTCTGCATTTGCGGGAGGTGACGGCCCGCGTTGAGCGGAGAGGCTCTCCCTGGCCGGCTGCTGCTTGCACGACCTGTCCGCCCCACTCGCCCTCCGGAATTACAGAAGCCGGGCTTTAGGTGGCGGTTTTTGGAGGTCTCTCAGAGGGAGGTGGGAGACAGATGGGCAGAGACCCTGCCGACGGTCAGGATGACGGAGGGGCTGCCCGACTGCCTCCACGCCCAGCCTAGAGACCCCCACCTGGCTACTCCTCCATCTCTCCCCTGGTGTCTCCCGGGAACACAAAACCATCAAGGGGCCTGGCTGGCCGGGCCGACCGGTCAGAATTACAGAGGGAGACCCCAACGCCGGGTGTTTTTAGGATCTCGGCAGGCCGAGGATGGCGGGCAACCCCCCTACCCCTGAATGTGGGGGTGGGGGGGGGGTCTTGCTTGGTGTCAGTCATTTCCACCTTCAGGTGGAGAATCTTTTCCCTGTCAGTTCATTCAATTGTATTGAGCACTTACTGTGTGGAGAGCACTGTGCTTGGGATAGTATAACACCTAAGAGAAATATTCCCTGCCCGCAGTGAGCTTAGAGACAGGGATCGGGGAAAGGTCGACGTGACTTTTTGTTGTTTCGGACACCGCGCCCGGCTCGATGACCGAGTCGGAGCGGAGACCCATCCAGCCCAGGATTCCGTCCCCGACCCCCCGGCAGGAGGCCGGTCGGGGAAACCCTAGCGTGCTCGCCCGCCGGGGCAAATAGAGGGCATCTGCCTGGTTGAGAGTTCACCTTCTCACACCCACCCTCCTGGCTTCTCACCCCTAACTTTCCCTCCCGTAAACCATTCCTGGCCTCTGGGCTAGAGATTTCTCCCAACTCAGGCGGAAAGCTTGGGTCTGCACAACTTCCTGTGGGAACAGAGAATCAGCATGGCCTAGTGGACAGAGCACGGGCCTGGCAGTCGGGGGGACCTGGGTTCTAATCCGAGCTCCGCCACTCGTCTGCTCTGTGACCTTGCTTCTCTGGGCCTCAGTTACTTCAAGTAAAATGGGGATTAGGACTGTGAGCCCCATGTGGGACATGGACTGTGTCAACCTAATTAACTTGTGCCTACCCCAGTGCTTAGTACAGTGCTTGGCCATAGTAAAAAAAAAAAAGAAAAAAGAAAGAAACTCTGCAGACTCGCCTTCCGTGGACTGAACACGTCTTCCCTTGGGCCCAAATTCTCCGTAGTTTATTCCTTCTTTCGTTCATCATTTTGCCACCTTTTGAGGGAACACACAAAACACAGTTTACATATTCAGTGCAATCACTGTGATAAGATAACAAGAACACTTTAATGAAAAGAAACAAATAAGGAAGCTTCCCAAGTGTAACAGTTCACCCCAACTCCTGCATAATCCTTCATTTGTATGGATCTGGGCCTTTCTCCGCTAGTGCCGGCTGAATTCTCACTACTCGGACTAATAATACCCGCCCGGTACTGAAGGGCTTACTATGTGCCGAGCACTGTATTAGGCCTCAGTTTGTTGGAATACAATCCGATTTTAAGTTTTTTGAGGGCAGGGATCGGGCCTGCCGATTCTATCGTACACGTCGGAGAACTTGGGGTACGGCGCTCTGCGCACAAGAAGCGCTCGATAAATGTTATCGACTGACTGATTAGATACAGTCCGGGTCCCACCTGGGGCTCTCGATCTTAGCAATTGTGGGAGTCCATGGCTTGGTGGGTTTTTTTTCCGAGGACCCAAAGCAGTGAAATTTCCCAGCTGGATGGAAGATTTCTCATCACGCTAGCTTTTGGCCGGACTTATAGACCTCTGTGAGTCCCGTCAAAAACTGGCAAGGCCGAAGATATCTGTGAGATCGAGGTAAGCTAAGGTCTCCGTCAGAGAAGCTGGCGGGGAAATGAACACTTGCAGTAATCCCCACCTTTTCGGTACCCCCCCTCCTCCATCCCCTTAACGTCTCCAGCTTCCTCTCCGCTCCCCCTCTTAGCTCTGTCGGAGCTTTTGACGAGACTCGACTCCGTGTGGGCCCGAACTCCCTCCTACCCTCCGGGGACCCCTGCCGGAAACAGCCGGGGCCACCCAGACAAGATAATGGGGAGTGTGTCTTCGCGGCTGCTTTTAAGCGACCTTAGAAGTCAAACTGCTCATCGGGCCTTGCCACTTTGACTCCTTGCCCAAACCTCCCCTCATCTTTCCCCGTGTCCCTGGGTCCGGAGTGTAGGAGGAAGGGGAGGGGCCCCCATTTGAGCCCAGGACGGTACTATTATCCTAAGGGGATTGGACCCGAAGCGCCGCCTCATCCCCCCCCCCCCGCCCAAAGATTTCACATGGCTGCACGGGAGAAACTTTGGTTAGAGGCCACAGCTCCGTCTCCTCGGAGGTCACGGCCCCGCCCTGTCCCTGTGGGGCGCTCCACCCTCCCCTCCCGCCTCCGCAAAGTCCGGGCATACGGACTTCCGGTTGGCAACTGGGGACCCGGACACTGGGCTGCACCTCCCTCCCCTTCCAGTCCCCGAGAGGAGGATGGGGTTTCCTGGGCGACGGCCCCAGCGCGGCTGGAAGGATGCGTCCTCACAGCCGTCCTTCCCCGGATCCGCAGTCGGGATGGCCCCTCGTACACCAGCTGGGCACTCTGTGGAGATGACCAGTGAAGTGCGGGGTTCTAGACCGTAAGCACCTGGCGGGCAGCGGTAAGCGCCCAGTAAATGCCACCGAATGATTGATTTGATGTTCAGCTAGGACGGGGACCCGAGAGGCCAGCCCCCGACTGTCCTACCGGGACCCAGTCCCGGATTCCTCCTTTCTCGGCCTTATTCTCGCACGCCATCTTTCCCCGGAGTCCAGGGCCCCGCCGTGAATTCCGCCATCGCCCTCGGATCCCACATCCGGCCGCCGTCACTACGACCTGCCGTTGGAACTGCGAGGGGGTAGCGTTTTTCCCTGTAGCGTCAAATGAACAGTCATCTGCTCGACAAGCCGACACGTAGGATTCTGCTAAATTTGGTCCATAAGGGGGCCCTAGCCCCGGAGTTACCATGGCAACCGAATTCTTCTCTTTCTCCGGAAAGACATTCCCTTTAGGTATGGAGATTTAATTTTTGCAAAAAGCCCCACCACTTAGCGCTACAGATGGCAGATCTGCTCCCCCCAACTCTACAATCTGCTTCCTGTTTTCCCAAACTTACAAACCCCTGCCCCCAAATTACCCAGGACTCTTTAGAAAGAAAGAAATAATTTTCATCGGGCCACCCCCCCCCCCCCTTTCCCCCCTGCAGTCCTCCACGGTACAATTTTGTAGTATTTTAGGTGGCTGAAAAGCAGCTTGCCACCCGAAAGGATGTGTCAAATCATACTCTTGAGGTTTGGAGAGAGGCTTGCTGGCAAGTATGAAGAGCAATCAGCAGATGATGAGGGAGAGAACAGCGATGCTGGTGACTGAGGGGGAGAGAGGTGTTTTCTGAATAAATGATATTCAGCTCCCTTGGTAAGATATATGTGTATATATACGCATACGTATGAAATATATGCATATATGTGTATATATATATATATATGGGTATTTCTGGGTTTCACCCCGAGTTCCCTCCTGCGTTGGCGCCTTTCTGCTCAAAGATCGGGCTGCCAAGTTATGTGTTGGCTGTCGGGGAAGGGAGTCGGCTAAAGGCCCCCAGAGGAGCAGAGTAATTTGTCCCGGGGCGCTGTCCGCTGGACCTATGGGCCACTGGCCAGCAGGCCTGGAGCTGCGCGGTGCTCTCAGACGAGGGCCGGGATAGAGGGAGCGAAGGCGTTCTCTTCCAGGCTTTTGTGGAAAGATGCCAGGGGTGCCCGGGCCAACAGCCCCGGGGACCGCTGTTCGAGCTACGCCTAGGGTGCTCTCATCCCGAGAAAGAATCCGGCCCAGTTTCCGGATCACCGGGTTTCTTTGTCTTCCAACTACTAGAGAAGCAGCGTGGCTCAGCGGGAAGAGCCCGGGCTTGGGACCCGGAGGTCATGGGTTCCAATCCCGGCTCTGCCACCCGTCGGCTGTGTGACCGTGGGCAAGTCACCTCACTTCTCTTCGCCTCAGTTACCTCGTCTGTAAAATGCGGGTTAAGACCGTGAGCCTCACGTGGGACAACCTGATGACCCTGTATCTACCCCAGCGCTTAGAACGGTGCTCGGCACATAGTAAGCGCTGAACAAATACCAACATTATTATTATTGCTCCTCATCGTCGTCATCACCGCGAAGGGTTTTATTGAGGCCGGGCGATGTGCCTATTGGGCGGAACGCTGTAGGCCGAATACTGTGCTAGGCGCTGAGGACAGTAGAACTGATCAAGGGACACAGTCCCTGCCCTGGAGACGTTTGCCATCTAACTGCCAGGGAGGGATAGTGGGGAGGAGGCTGGGGAGAGGATGAGCAGAGGCGAACTGTCTACGTAGGCTGGAAATCTGTAGGTTGACTGGATAATGGTAAAAGCGTGAAATTCTGAATAAATGAGAAACTCTGTGGCCTAATGGAAAGAGCACGGACCTGGAGGTCAGAGAACCGTTACGTTCTCATCCTGGCTCCACCATTTGTCTGCTCTATGATCTTGGGCAAGTCACTTCTCACTTACCTCACCTGGAGAATGGGGATTAAGGCTGTGAGTTTTCCGTGGGACGGGGACTGTGTCCAACCTGATTAGCTTGCATCTACCTTAACGCTTAATACAGTGCCTGGCACGTAGAAAGAACTTAAATACGTGAATGCGTATGTGTGTGTCTATATATGGTGGTATTTGTTAAACACTCACTACGTCCCAAGCACTGTGCTAAGTGCTGGGGTAGATACAAGTTAATCGGATGCCATGTGGGGCCCACAGTCTAATCGGAAGGAAGACGGGTATATGGCAGAGCTCTCCGGGCTTCCGTTGACTAGATGGAGCATTGGGTGGGACGGGGGATCAGCCTAAAATTGGGAAGCGGGTGTGTGTGTGCATGTGAGTGTTGTGTGTTTGTGTCTATGAATGCCAGGCCTCCATCCGGTTGTCCTATCCATGCCCCTGACCTCCCCTCTTCAGGCTGGACTCTGCCAAAAGTCACTTCTGCTGCCCCGATGGCTCCAGACTCTCAGGTCCCCATCCTTTTTTGGCCTTCCCGGCCCTCCTCTTCCTCCGCTCCTTTCCTCTGCTTCCCGCTCTCGCCCCAATCCATCACCGCCTCGGAGCCAATCCGAGCTCCCGGCGGCACCCGCTTGAAGAGCACTTCTACTTGGTCGAGGAAAACACGGAAAACGTGCCCGGAATGGGTTGCCTCCCGGGTCTGGCGGGGGACGGAGCAGAGGCGGCAACGTATTTCCAGTGTGGGTCTAACTGCCTTTGGGTCACTTCTCGCTGGGCTGCTTCAACAAGACGGAGCGGCAGCCTCAACCCAGGAGACGGTCCGAGGGGAGGGCCGTGAAATCCCCTTAAAAGTCGGTCAGAGAAGCAGTAGAGTCAGCGTGTCGCCCGTAATCCGGCAGCGGTTCCGAACTGCACTTGAGATTTAGGATCCCTCAAAGCCAGGTTAAGCCTTATCGCCGACGCGATAGCTCTGATCGGCCGGGACCGGTACCCTGGCTTCCCCGTTGCCCAGACGCGGTTATCAGATGATTCGTGGAAGAGCGGGAGAGCTCGGCTCTTGAGCCGCTTTTTCTCCCCGTCATGGGGAACGGGATAAAAAATGAATGGGGTGAGTTTCCCCGATGCGGATCGGGCTGGCACGAAGCTAGCTGGCACGGGGAGTCGGCGAGAGGACCGGGCAAGAGGCCGCGACGATTTAACGGTCTGACCTACACGTTGGTCAGCGGGCACTTTATACCATGGCTGATATTTGTGCTGAGCCCGTTCCCGCCCCGCTTTGGGCCGTAGGCTTGAGGCTTCGGGTTGAAAGTGAAATATGAAGCTTCCCTCCTACGGTGAGCCTGATGAACCCAACTAAGCAAAGCGATTTTTGTGTAGAAAACTGCATTTCTTTGCATCTGGATCGAAGAGCTCATTTGTTAAAAAGTTGGGGTGCAACTGGACCTGTGGTTGAGGTTCAGATTTTGGAATAGGTTTGGATCAAAGCACCACCTGTATTCTTGAAACGTAGGGTGCACGGATGCCACTGGCTATTTGGTTACCTAGTAGACTATATATATATATATATATGAGAAGCAGCGTGGCTCAGTGGAAAGAGCCCGGACTTGGGAGTCAGAGGTCACGGGTTCGAATCGCGGCTCTGCCCCTTGTCAGCTGTGTGACTGCGGACGAGTCACTTCACTTCTCTGTGCCTCAGTTCCCTCATCTGTAAAATGGGGATGAAGACTGGGAGCCCCACGTGGGACAACCTGATGACCCTGTATCTACCCCAGCGCTTAGAACGGTGCTCTGCGCGTAGTGAGCGCTTAACAAATACCAACATTATTCTTATTCTATGTATTTGTGTGTGTGTAGGTCACCAATCTCTAACGTGGATTTGTCCACTCTCCCCACTGTGATTCCACCAATCACCCTGGGTGCTTTTCAGTTTATATATGACAACGAGGGTCAGACCCAAGGTGTGTTGAGAATAAGATTACCCATAGGGAAACCAGAAGACTTTTTTTTCCCCAAATGGTATCTGTCAATCGCGTACTAGGTGTCAAGCGCTATTCTAAGCACTGGGGTCCTCACAAGATATTCAGGTCGGACACAATCCCCGTCCCACGCGGGCTCCAATCCAAGTGGGAAGGGAAACAGGGTATTTAACCCCCAATTTACAGATGAGGAAACTGTGACCTGGAGAAGTGAAGTGACTTGCCCGAGGTCACACAGCAGGCAAGTGGCGGAGCTGGGATTCGGACACAGGTCCTCTGACTTCCAGGCTTGGCTTTTTGCGCTGGTCCAAGCTGTTTCTCATCTCGCTGGCTATCGGTAGTATTTGTTAAGCACCCGCTTTGTGGCGAGCACTGCGTTATGAGAAGCGGCCTAGTAGTTCTTGGGCCTGCAGTCAGAAGGACCTCGGTTCTCATCTGCCACTTGTCTGCCATATGACCTCGGGAAATTCTCTGAGCCTCAGTTACTCATCTGTAAAACGGGGATTAAGATTATGAGCCCCGTATGGGACATGGACTGGGTCCAACCTCATCGGCTTGTATCTACCCCGGCATTTAGCATACATAGAAAGTGCCTATAACAAATACTGTCAATAAAAAAAATCCCTGTCCGCCCGGAATTTACAGCTAACCTCATTTGGCTTCCTTTGGAAGTTTTTTTGGCTAGAAATACCCGTTCAGCTGAGGAGAAGGTGGGTTCTTCATGACGAGCAGGTGAAAACCCAGTCCTGCGGGATTCCCCCAATGCTATTTTCCATTCTGTAGCAGGCTGAAACAACACCCCTTACTCCAAGATGCTTATTTTGTTTCCCCAAGTTGTATGCGCAAGCAACAGACTTTGATGTTTTAGAATTTTTGTAGCGTCGTGGCTTTCGAGGGGGGAAATCCATTTTTGACCCAGGCCTGCCCTTCGGTATTAAGCTGATGACAGGGGCCGTTCCTCTTAGCCGACGAGACTGAAGTGTGGCAAACTGCATACCACTAGTCCCTCTCGAGGTCTCGCCTCACGACTTCTGACCCGGTCACGTTCTCCTGATGGGACACAGGGTGACGGTCGTTCACCCTCGCTCTCCGCCTCGGTATCCTCAAATCAGAGGGGACAGCAAGTTGGACGAGGCGTCTCCTTGCAGCTTCTGGCTACACCTAAATTGCCAATCCTTATCAATCCGTGGCGGATGAGAGGCGTGGATACGTTAGTCCCGGTTCGGTTGTTGTAGTTCAAAGGATCCGTGTTACTTTGAAAGCTAAGCAGTTTTCCAGATGTGGATAGACCGTCGCTTTATATAGTGACAAAGCTTAGGCTTTGTGTTTTGGTTTCTGTGCGTTTCCTGATGATGCCCGGCATTTTGAGATTTTTTTTTTTTTGGACGGGGAAAACCCCCCTAATCTACTATAATTACCTCCAAGTAAGGCATCAGGTTCCAGTATGCAAACAATGAATTCTACTGCCATTCTGAGGATGATAATATCAGTGGACTGAGATCATTATCATTGATTAAGTTAGGTCTGGGTGTTTGTTTTCCCAAATGATGGCCACACTCTTGATTTGGAGGGCTGGGGCGGTGTTTAAATTGGCCTGATCTCTCTCGGTACTTACACCGGGCCATCTCTCAAAGCATCAGAAAGTAAACGTGGAGGGTCACTTGTCTACAAATCCATCAGGTAGGGTCTTGCCTCTGACTGCAATCATCTAAAAGCATTCATCAGCATCCATGTTTAACAGCCACCTAGTACACCTTCCCTAAATCTTAACCCTGGGCCTATCCCTATTAAGATGAGGGAATACGGTTTTTCTTTTGGCTGATGGATGTTTTCGACTGGTCGATTTAGGTTTTCGGCCTCGCCGGTGTCTGGTGATGCTGATGTTTGGACTTGAGGCGTTTGGTCTTAACAAATCTGTCTCCCTTTCAATACAGTGCACACGATTCAACTTGAACTCAAACTTCATCATTTCCGAGTGGTTGTCGGTAGCTTCCTCCGGTCTTTCTTTGGGTTTGTTGGGTTTTTTTTTTTATATATAAGGACGTGTCAGGGAGTTCTCAGAGTGGACCCTAGTGAAAGTTCCGTCTTTCTCCAATCGCTTTCCATCCGGGACACCTATAGATCAGAACCTTGGAAATTGAAACGGCTAACGGATGCCGCTACAAACCAGTGCTGTGACGCCAAAGAAAGACTTGCCCTGAGATGGAGCTTCTAGGAAAATCTCATTCATTTTGAGAATCATCGATCAATCGTATTTGAGCGCTTAGTGTGCGCAGAGCACTGTACTAAGCTCTTAGGGGAGTGCGGTGTAACAGAGTAGGTAGGCGCGTTCCCTGTCCACAAGGAGCCTCCAGGCTAGAGGAACTGAGTTTCAATCTAGAACAGTCCTTTGGGCAGTTAAAGATCATGGCTGGGTGGGTCAGTGTCCCCAGAGCCCCTATGATGCCCTGCATGGTGGAAATGAAAATGCTTTTTGTCTTGTGAGTTGAATTCCCGTTGGTTGGTTTCCCGAGTGCTTCATTCATTAGCTTCCGCAGCTGCAGAAATGTTCTCGGTGCCCGTGCCCATCTTTGCAGGTCCCTTTGAATTAGCTCCTCGAAGAGGCCGAGGGCAGCCAGTTGCCAAGAGTGGACATCCCTGTGGCTAAGAGAAGCAGCGGCATGTCCTAGTAGATAGAGCACAGGCCTGGGAGTCTGCTGTGTACGACTTGGGGCAAGCCACTTCACTTTCCCGTGCCTCAGTTCCCTCGTAAAGAATGGGGATTAAGACGGTGAGCCCCTTGTGGGGCATGGACGGTGTCCAACCCGATGAGCTTGTATCTACCCCAGCGTCTAGAGTTGTGCTTGGCACTTAGTAAGCGCTTACCGAATACCATAAGAAAAGAGGTCAGTCGATCTAAAAACACTTCCCCCAGTCAAGTCGGATGCCATAGTAGAGTGACGGAAGCTTCTTGCTCTTCTCCCTGACAGGCAGGACGCTTCTAGCTCCCCGACAGGTCCCGTGGCCCGCCCTCGTAGTTAAGCAGTCTGCCATCAGTCGCGTTGCTTCGTCATCGGGCGATGGGCGTTTAGCCGATAGTCGTCGTCGTCATTGTTATTAGCTGGCTTTGGGCGAAACGCTAATTAGTGGTATTTGCTAAACACTTCCTCTGTACCGAGCGCCTTTCGAAGCGCCGGGCTAGGTGCGAGATAATCAGGTTGGACACAGTCTGAAGGGGAGGAAGAACGGGTATCGAATCCCCACTTTCAGATGAAGAAACTGAGGCAACGGTCGAGTTCGGCGACTCGCCGAAGGTCCCCTAGCAAGAAGGTAAGATCTGGTGGGACTTGCGAAGAAGTAGAATTCTCTTGGCAGCGTCAAGCGTCTGTGTGTGGAAAGCTTGGGGACTTGACGCCCGGGGAGAGGATGCTATGGATCATGAAGCATCGGGGGGGGGGGGGTGGTCTTGGAAGTTGGAGGCGGCTTTTGCTCAGCTGACGGGCTCCCTTTCCATCTTAGTTCTGAGGGAGAGCCCAGCTACGCCGCAGATAACGCCACCAGTTCTCTCGGGATGCCAGTGTTGTGTTCCGGCGAAAGACTCCCCTGTTAAGAACGAAGCAAACTGCGGCACCCGTGTTCACAGCGTCTCACCCACGCGCACAAGCGGTTTCCTTCTCCGACACCGTGGCGTTTGCCCTCTGGGTCCCACCCAGTGGAGCTGGTCGAAGCGAGCGCCGTCTCGATGGAAGGGGGCGGGCTGTCTTCCTGGGCCTCGTCGGTGGGGGGGGTCAGTCGCGCGCGTCCTGGGATCTCCTCAGGAAGCAGCCTGGGAGCCAGAGGACCTGGGTTCTAATCCTGGCTCTGCCACTTACCCGCCGTGTGACCTTGGGTCAGTCACTTCACTTCTCTGGGCCTCCGCTGGCAAATGGGCAGTCGTTACCCGTACTGAGACTGTGGGCCCTCTGTGGGACCCGATATACTCGTATCTCCCCCAGAGCAGTGCTTGACACAGTAAAGCGCTTTACAGACACCAAATAATCATTACGATGACTATGATTAGGATTACAGCGCGTTTTAGTCGGGAATCACGAGTTGCACCGTTCGATTCTGGCATAGAATCACGGGATCTGTAATCTAGGGTCCTTGGTGGGTCTTGCCTAAGCCATCCAAGACAGATGGTCCCCGTAAACCCGACCCGTAAGCTCCTCGTGGGCCGGCGACATGTCTACTGTTGTACCGGCCTCTTCCAACCTCTAAATTCAGCGCTCTGCACACAGAAAGCGCTCAGTAAATACCACCCAATGGTGAATTAGTCCGGCCGTGTCTGATTTTCAATATATACAGGGAGCTGCGCTCTGAGTTTGAAGAAGATGCTCTTGTCAGGGAGCTGTTTGTCGGTGTTCAGTTGGTGTGTCGCCAATAATTTTGAGGACTGTGGTATCTACTGAACCCTTCCTGTGTGCCAAGCGCTGTGCCGAGGGCTGGGGCGGGTATAAGAGAAGCAGGCCAGACGCAGAGTCTGATCTTTCAACGGTTGAACTATCTGAGGTGAGTGTCATGTTTTTCTAGTGATGTAGTCTCTCGTGAACCACTTAGTGCTCTACTAGTTTACCACTTAGTGCCCCGAAATAGCATTCTGTGCGTCTCTTATCGCAGTCGTGTCACGAGTGGCTCATTTAGCCCCCTCGAAGATGACTCTGCTAAGTGGGCCGGAGGTCCCAAGGGACACACTCTTGTCCAGAAGGATGAAATGCATCAATAATACCGTCTTGGAGGATGCTGAGCACGCCCCAAGCATCCCGCAAGAGGTGAGGCAGGGAGGAGCAGCGTGGCCCCACACAAACCCGGGAATCAGAGGACCAGGGTTCTAATCCCAGCTCCGGCACCTGTCGTCCGCTGAGTGGCCTTGGGCAAGCCATTTCACTTACTAGTAATCACGTTGGTATTTGTTAAGCGCTTACTATGTGCCGAGCCCTGTTCTGAGCGCTGGGGGAGATGCGGGGCAATCGGGTTGTCCCCCGTGAGGCTCACAGTTAACCCCCACTTGACAGAGGAGGTAACTGAGGCCCAGAGAAGTGAAGTGACTCGCCCACAGTCCCACGGCTGACAAGGGGCGGAGCCGGGATTCGAACCCGGGACCTCTGACTCCCAAGCCCGGGCTCTTTCCACCGGGGGCCCAGAGAAGTGAAATGACTCGCCCACAGTCCCGCGGCTGACAAGGGGCGGAGCCGGGATTCGAACCCGTGACCTCTGACTCCCAAGCCCGGGCTCTCTCCACTGAGCCACGCTGCTTCTCTGGGCTTGAGTTACCTCATCTGTAAAATGGGGATTAAAACTTTGAGCCCCATACGGGGCGTCATCCGAGTCCAACCTGATTATCTCCCTCTGGATTGTAAGCTCCTTGTGGGCAGGGAATGTGTCTACCTCCTCTGTCGTGCTGCGCTTTCCCAAGCGCTGAGCGCAGTGCTGTGCCCAGAGTGAGCGCTCACTAATTACGATCCATTGAGTGGGTGCTTTGCGTCCTACCCTGCCCGCAGAGGGAGCCGCTCTGCAGTCCTTTCTCACCCCGTCCTGGGTTTCTCCTCCCAGTGCCAACAGTCGAAATCGTCCTGGTGGAAAGAGCACCGGCCCGGGCGGGTCAGACGACCTGGGTTCTAACCCTGGCTCCACCGCAGACCGGCTATGTGACCCTGGGCAGGTCTCTTCCCCGCTCTGTGCCTCACTTTCCTCATCTGCAAAATGGGGATTCAGTACCCGTTCTCCCTCCTACTTAGACTGGGAGTGCCAGCGGTGCCTGATTATCCTGAAACCACCCCAGCGCTCCCTGTGCCTCAGTTATCTTCTCTCGGGAAATGGGGATCTCGGAGGGACCCCCCAAGGGCTCAGCGTTCTCTCCTCACTTAGCCCAGACCCTCTGTCGCCCGGGGAGACCCAGCTCGGTCGCCACTCTTAAATGATTTGTCCCGTCCGAACCCCCGCCAGCTGCGCTCCTCTGGGCACAGAGAGAGTTTTCCCATTCCGTGAAAACCGGAACTCGGCATCACGGTGTCTCCCGAGACAGTCCCGGATCTCAGAGGGGGCCGGTTTTGCTTTAATATGTGGCACATCTTCTTCTGTCTGGGAAAACGTTTTCTTATTTGCACAATCCTGCCTTTTCTAATCTCACAGGTTTTATGTACGTATAAAACCTGTGAGATATCTATATATGGGTGTGCGTGTATATATATATGTGTGTGTGTGTGTGTGTGTGTGTGTATATATATATATTTAAAAGGACAATATTCTTTGATTATCGGTATCTGTTTTACTCAGCTCAAGAGCTCTTATAGTTTATTTTTTTTTTGAGCCTTTTCGAAAGTGAAAAACGTTGTAAATTAGGCCTGCAATTGTATTATCCTTTGCTGGGAGGATTCCTTTGTCCTCTTCTGTCGAGGGTCTCGTATTTCATTAAGGGAGATCATTTGCAACGAAAGAGGTTAAACATTGTCACGTAAATAAAGCAACAAAGACGTTAGGAAATTTTGCCCATTGTTTCTTCTAACCTAGATATTCCCACGGGTTTGCCGGCGGAAAGGATGCCGGTTGTGTGTCCCCCCCCTCCCTCCGCACATGTAGTGACCGCGCATATGTCGCAGTCATCCACTCGGTTGTGTCGTACCCTCCCGAGCGTTTAGCGCGGTGTCCAACGGGCAGTAAGCGCTCAATAATAATAATAATAATGTTGGTTTTTGTTAAGCGCTCACTATGTGCAGAGCACCGTTCGAAGCGCTGGGGGAGATACAGGGGAATCAGGTTGTCGCCCGTGAGGCTCTCAGTCTTCATCCCCCTTTTACGGATGAGGTCACCGAGGCACCGAGAAGCGATAAATACCATGGATGATGCCGACTTGCACCACTTCCTGGGACTGGGTTTTGAATATGCCGAGGAAGGACTCGGCCTAGTGGAGAGAGCCCCAGGCTGGAAGGCAGGGGATCCGGGTTCGAATCCCCACTCGGCCACCTGACTGCTGTGTGACTTCATTAATAATAATAATAATAATAGTGGTATTTGTTAAGCGGTTACTGTGCGCCCTGAGGTGGATACAAGCGAATGGGGCACAGTCCCGGTACCACGCGGGGCTCGCGGTCTCAATCCCCATTTTACAGATGAGGTAACTGAGGCCCTGAGAAGTGAAGCGACCTGACCGAGATCGCATGGCAGACAAGCGGCAGAGCAGGGATTAGAACCCAGGACCCGCTGACTCCCGGGACCGTGCTCTCTCCCCTTCACCACCCTGTTTCACTTCGCCTCTCTGTGCCTCCATTTCCTCATCTGTAAAATATATGCATTTATTGTACTGTCCCCGGCGCTTAGTACCTTGCCTTGCACCTGGTAAGCACTCAATAAATACCATTGATGAATTCAGACTCATCAGTCGATGGGTGGCATTTATTAAGTGCTTGCCACGTGCAGAGCACTGCACCGAACACCCGGGAGAGTCCAGTGCAACGACTGGTGGACAGGTCCCCTGACCACAGTGAGCTTACACCCTGGAGAAGCAGCGTGGCTCAGTGGAAAGAGCACGGGCTTTGGAGTTAGAAATCGTGAGTTCGGATCCCGGCTCCGCCACTTGTCAGCAGCGTGACTGTGGGCGAGTCACTTCGCTTCTCTGTGCCTCAGTTGCCTCATCTGTGAAATGGGGATGAAGACTGGGAGCCCCACGTGGGACAACCTGATTCCCTTGTGTCTACCCCAGCGCTCAGAACGGTGCTCTGCACATAGTAAGCGCTTAACAAATACCAACATTGGTATTATTATTATTATTATTATTATTATCAGAGGGACGCCGGAAGCAGACCCCGGGTCTGACTGATTGCAGATTGGAACTCAGGTCGGCGTGGCTTTCATACCATTGAACTGCAAGTTCCCTGAGGGCAGGGATTGTCGTGGCCCAGTGGAAAGAGCCCAGGCTTGGGAGTCACAAGTCATGGGTTCGAATCCCGGCCCCGCCACTCGTCAGCTGTGTGACCGTGGCCAAGTCACTTCACTCCTCTGGGCCTCAGTTCCCTCATCTGTAAAATGGGGATTAACTGCGAGCCTCACAGCGCTTAGAACAGTGCTCTGCACATAGTAAGCGCTTAACCAATACCACCATTATCGTTATTGTGTCAGTCAACTGCCTCGTCCCCTCCACAGTGCTTAGTACAGCGCTCTGCCCCCAGAAAGTGCTTGGTAAATAGCCCAGAGTGAGGACAATTCCACCCACTGTTAGGCAAATACCGGTCAGGGACGGTAAGGATAATAATAACGATTGCGGGATTTCTTCAGCGCTACGTGCCAGGCACTGTTCTGAGCGTTGGGGTAGGTACAGGATGATTGGGTTGGATGCAGTCCCTCTCCCACACAGGGCTCACGGCGAAGCTGGGGTGCGAAGGCAGAGCCGCCGACTTTCCCCTGCTGCGATTTCCGGCTACGCGGTTCTCCTCCCGGGAGATTAAACACTGAAGGATAGATGATTCAGCCGGCTAATTCCTGGGTTCGAAGGGTGGGTTACACCCCCACGTTGGTTTCTTTCTTTCCTTTTCCTTCCCAGATGTCCCGAGATACACAATCAAGGGCCATTTTAGGTACAAGTGGTGTTCGGGCTCGACGTGAACCTCCCCGACTCCGTACGTAGGCGGGGACGAGGGAAGGCAGCCCGCTGATCGTATCGTGTCGAATGCCGCTCCTCCCCCCACGCAGCGTGCTTTAGTAAATGTGGGTTGCCACCGGGGAGGACGTGCGCAGGGTGGGGAGGTCCCCACGGCTGGTTGCTAAAAGTAGCCGCGCGCGGCAGCACTCAAAGCCGTGGGCGGGGTCAGGTGAACGGGCGGGACGCCTCCTCTGACCGCGGCCACGGGTGGCTAAGGACGGGCCATTGTTAGCCCTCGCCATCGCCATACGACCCGCCATTTGGGCTTTCCCGTAGAGAGGGTTAAAGGAAGCGTCCGCGAGGTCGGACGACGGGACGTTCGCGGGGAGCAGCGCGGCTCGGTGGGAAGATCACAGGCTTGGGAGTCAGAGGCCGTGGGTTCTCCTTCATTCGTTCAATAGTATTTATCGAGCGCTCACTAGGTGCAGAGCACTGTACTGAGCGCTTGGAACGGACAGATGGGTAACCGAGAGAGACGGTCCCTGCCCTTTGACGGGCTTACGGTCTGATCGGGGGAGACGGACGGACGGGAAGAGTACCGCTGTGTGACCTCGGGCGAGTCAGGTCCTCTGGGCCTCAGTTGGCTCGTCGGCGAATGGGGATGAAGACCGTGAGCCCCACGTGGGACGACCCGATCGCCTTGTCTTCACCCCGGCGCTTAGAACAGTGCTCGGCACATAGTAAGCGCTTAACAGTTACCGCCGTCGTCGTCATTTGCTTGGATCGGTCATCCGCAGTCCCCTGGCCGGGCTGGACTCCTAGGCGCAGCTCCTTGTGGGCAGGGAACGTGCCTATCGACTCGGCTGCGTCGCGCTCTCCCAAGCGCTCCGACAGTGCTCTGCGCGCGGTCGGCGCTCTCTAAATGCGATCGATCGATGCAGCCGTGGCAGCGAGTAGGGGTTTCCGGGCCAAGATGGCCATTTGGAAATCGGGGGGCGGAGGAGGGGTCTGGGAGGACGAGAGAGGAGAGGTTCGCCCCACCCCGGCCTCCCTCACCCCCCAAGTGCTTGGCCCCGGCAGCCGCAGGCTGGAACGCCGCTGCTTCAAGGGCTGCAGATGAGCCCGCCGAGCCTGCAGCAAAACTCTGGGATTCGACTGGGCGTCGGACGGGTGCCGCTTGGCAGGGAGAGAGTCTTGGCACCGGAGGCTGCCCTTCTCTTTGAGCCGGGCACGAGAGGCCCGGGTCGCCTCCCGAGGATTTCGTCGGAATATGCTTAGCCTCTCCCTCGGGACCTGACCGTGGTGTTGCTCTTGCTCTCTCGATGGACCGTTTCTTCTCCCTCGTTTTTCTCAGATGAGAACCGGAACGTTTAGTTCACAAGGGAAGGTCCTAGGCCGGGGAGGGACCGGGGTCCAGCTAGTTTCTGCAAGTTTTCCCAAGCCAAGCACCCCTAGAACCTCAGAGTTCCAGCGCCAGAAGAATCTCTGGGTGTGCTGAGGGAAGGGCACCCCCCAGAATTTCGTGCTCTGGTTTGCTCACTACTACCGTAGCGGAAAAAGGCGGCATCAGTCGATCGGTCGTATTTATTGAGCGCTTACTGCAGCCAGAGTTCTCTACTGACCACTTGGGAGAGTTCAATATAACAGAGTTGCTGCGCACATTCCCCACCCACAGTGAGAAACAACGCGGCCAAGTGGACCGAGCGCGGATCTAGGAGGCGGAAAGACCTGGGTTCTGATCAAGACTTCGCCGCTTGACTGCCGCGTGACCTCGGGCGAGCCTCTTCGCTTCTCTGGGCCTCAGTTACCCCATCTGTAAAACGGGGATTGAGACCGTGAGCCCCAGGTGGGTTAGGCTACCGTGTCCAACCCGATCAACTCGAATCTATCCCAGCGCTGAGTACGGTGCCCGAAACCGAGTAAGAGCTTAAAAATATCATTAGAAGAAAAATGGCACGGAGCCATTTCCGTGAAGAATCCATTTCATAGACATGCCTCTCAGCGGAATGTATTTCAACAGCCTGGGCTGTACATCCATCCCTTGCTGGTTCCGTTTCGGATGAATAGTCTCGAGAATAATAGAATAGCATTGGGTGGTTTATGTGGTGGGGTTTTGTTTTTTTGGGGTTTTTTTTTTTTTTTTTTTACATCTTTTTCTTCCTTTTTTCTCCCCGAGTGACCCCTGGTTGTCATGTCACATTTAATAAGGAGAGATCAGCTTGCTCCGTGTTGTTCTGCTTTCTGCAGGAGGCCTCTTTTAGAAAGGTGTAGAACGATCCGTTGTGAATTGAGTTCCATTATCCCATAGCGACCCCCTTTCGTAGCTTTCTCTTTCTCACAGATTATTCAGTGGGAAGGCTTTTGGCTGGGACGTGTCTCTTTCAGTTACGCTAGTCCACTGTTGATGCAAGGGCAGGTGTGACCGTTAATGATAATTGCGGTATTTATTAAGCCCTTACTACGCGCCAAGCACCGAACCGAGTGCTGGAAGAGATACAAGGTAATCAGATCGGGGCTCACGTGGGGCTCACGTGAGGGGAGGGTGAACTGGCATGGAATCCCCATTTTACCATTGGGGAAACTGAGACCCAGAAAAGGGAAGGGACTCGCCCAGAGTAACACGACAGGCAGGTGGCACCGCCGGGATTCGAACGCAGGTCCTCCGACCCCCAAGCCCGTGCTGTTTCCACTAGGCCAAGCTGCTTTTCGGAGCGTGACCCCCCCCCCCCCCCCGGGTAGCGGCGGGCGGGGGAATTTTGTCGCAATGTGTGTTCTGCGTTGCCTGGGCGTACGCTTTCGGCTCCATCTCTGAAGACGCCCGGGCAGAGCTGCTCCGGAGGTTGCTATGGCAAATATGCATTTTTCCTGAAAGTTAGAGTAACCGGGCACACGGGCGAGCGAGAACCCTGCTTGGGATCGGCAGGGCTCGTCGCACCTTCGGAAAGGCACGGCACCAACTGCGACCGAGCAAGCGGCTGGACTGGCCCACGATTCCGATCCCGCTCGACCCCGGGGCGAAATCGATAGTTGTATTTCCAGTTTTGCCGGAAGAGCCGGAGGGCGCGTGGTTTGTGTGTGTCTGAAGGTGGGCCTCGCTGGCCGTCCCCCAGCTCTGACCCACAGTGCAGAGGCGGTCGAGCTCCCTCGGCCACCTGGGATCCCGCCGAGGGGGGGCACGGCAAAGGCATCCTGACGCCCGGTCCCCAGCTTAGATGCCGAGGGTGGAAAGGTTGGGTCACGGCGTCAGTTCGATCAGAGGCCTCTTCCTGGCCCATCCGTGGTCTACTATCACCAGCAGGAGGGGGAAGGGGGCCCGCCCCTGCCCCTCTCCCCTCAATCAGCCCCGCTGGCCAAATTTGAAAAAAAAACTCTGTTGAACTCTCCCAAGTACTTAGTACAGTGCTCTGCCCGCAGTAAATTCTCAATAAGTACCATCGATTGATTGATATTGAGAGTGTTGCACCTCTCTGTGTATCCTTCGTGGAAAATTTCCTCCCATGGACACCCGGTCGGTGCCCTCCTAACGCTTAGGCGGTGGAGACTTCTTCAAACGTGCCAACGGCCCAGGCCTCGTTAAGTCCTTGGAAAGTTTCGCGCTGAAAAAAGGCTATTTTTTGACAGGGCCAATTTGCAAGAATGTCATCAGCAAAAATGTAGCCACCGGTAGAGGAGAAACTTCCATCGTGTTCAGAGGTTGTGGAGATTGCAGAGAGCAGAACCTGCCAACGAAACTTAGCCTCGACATCCTTCGGGGCAGGGAGGATGGCCGCGCTTGACCTTTACGAAGTCCAAGCGCGGATCTCATCCGCCGGCCCTCGGCTGTGCCTCCTCTTGGGTCCTGGGGGGAGAGGTAGGGCAGGAACCCCCTGCGCTTGGGAGCGGGCAACGGAGTCGTGGAAAATAAATCCAAGGACCTAACGAGCTCGCCGTGGGAAGGGAACTATTGGACTCTCCCAAGCGCTTAGTGCTCTGTACACAGTAAGTGCCCAGTAACTACCGTTGATCGAATCATTCACATTTATCGAATGCTCACAGTACGCGGAGCACCGTACTAAATGTGTGGGAGAGTACGGCAGAGTCGGTAGGCAGGCTCCCTGCCCCCTCGCAGTGCCCCATCTAATGGGGAAAGGCAGGCGCTAATAAAATTTGCAGATAGGAGCAGGAAGGAAAGGGGAACTTGAAGACGAGTCCACGCTTTTGCCATTGGGCACGTAAGCTGTTCACCAAAGTGCTACGGGATTCATTTACCTTCCCCTTAGACCACGAGCCCCAGGTGGGAGGGGGACTGTGTCCAACCTGATTATCTTTAATCTGTCCTAGTTCGTAATTCTGTGCTTGGCACATAATAAGCTCTCACTACGGGAGGGAAGCAGCTCGGCATGGTGGATAGAGCACGGGCCTGGGAGTCAGAAGGCCGTGGGTTCTGATCCCGCCCCCGCCGCTTGTCTGCCGTGTGACCCTGGGCAAGTCATTTCTCTGCACCTCGGTCACCTCACCTGTAAACTAAGCATGGAAAGCTGTGAGCCCACTGTGGGACCGGAACTGCGGCCCGCCCGATTTGCTTGTATCCACCTCAGCACAAGCCTGGCACCCAGTAAGCCCTTAACAAATACAATTATTATTGATTGTTGTTGTTGTTATTATTAAGTACCCTAGTTATCCAGCAAGGGGCATGAGGAGAAGGCTGGAGCCCGGAGGTTGTTGAAAATGCTCAGCCTGCTGAGATTTTCCCTCTCGGAAGGGAGGAGGGAGGGAAGGGTGGGTAGTTTCAGGCAGGGAACTATATAAAACCCTGACGGTTCTTCAGCTTCCTCGTCAGAGAGCAGCGGGTGTGCTGAGGGTGGAGCAGATGCCACGGGGAAGATTTAATTGCCCGAGTCTTCGCTTGCCTCGCTGACGGTGGAGACGATCGGCTGGTTCCCTCCCTCCCTAAAGCCGGAGACACCGTCAAGCTGACCCTGCTCTGAAGCGGTGCCTCTCCGGGGGGGGGAGGGGCCTGACTTTTTTTTTTTATGGTATTTTTTTAAGCATTTATTATGTACCAGGCACGGTACTGAGCACTGTGGCAGATACAGGATAACCAGGTTAGACACATCCCACAAGGGGCTCGCAGTCTTAATCCCCATTTTGCGGATGAGGCACCTGAGGCACGGCGAAGTGAAGCGAGTCGCCCGAGGTCACACAGCTGACGAGCGGCGGAGTCCGGATTAGAACCCGGGCCCTCCGACTCCCAGGCCCGTGCGCTATCCCCGGTAGGCCAGGGTGCTTCTCCGGTGCTTCACGGTGGCCAGGGAGAGTCAGGAGGACAAGTAGCAGGGAGGAGGTTCGGACGACAGGTCGTGGCATCTGGCTCAATGGGCTCTTTTTCGAGCAGCTCTGATAGAAGAAAAAAGCCATCGTAGGGGCTCGACGTAGTCTAGGATGCTGAGAAGTGATTAAGATGATGCCATCTCGTGGCAAAATACATTTCCACATTTCCACCGCCTAAAGCAAAGCGATCGTCTGGGCGAGCCGATCTTTTGGACCACCCGAAGACACTAGCGCAGATTCAAAACTCAGCGAGCAAACCTCGCTAATAGTTCCAGGAGGGTGGGGAGGGCGGTTCTGGAAAAATCCCAGAAATCCGACTCCGTGGCACCAACTCAAATCAAAAGATTTTTGCTCCGGCCGTTGGATTACTCGATCGGTGGTATTTACTGAGCGCTTACAGGGTGTAGAGCACTCTACTGACTGCCTGGGGAAAGTCCAGTACGGCAGAGTTGGGGGGGGGGAGGGGGGGGGGCGCGTTCCCCGTCCCGAGGAGCGGAGCTTACAGCGTAGGGTTTGTTGAGGTGTTTCTGAGCGTCAGAGTTTGGGAGAGGGCACGGGGAGGGGGAGCCACGGTGTCCCGGGGGAACCTGACCCTTCTTCCCCCTCCTCGACCCACTGACCCGAGCCCCCCACCCCACCAGAGGGTTTGCGTCCGAAACCCGGCCCATCTCGATGCCGAAGCTGAATCGCCTGTGGACCGCCAGTTAAGGTTGTGAGTGCGGGGACCGAGAAGCGGCACGGTCCAGCGGAAAGAGCCTGGGCTTGGGGCTCAGAGGACCCGAGTTCTACTCCCCGCTCCGCCACTTGCCCGCCGTGTGACCTTGGGCAAGGTCACGGAACTTCTTCGGGTCTCGGTTTCTACATCCGTAAAATGGGGATCGAGTGTCCGTTCTCGCTCCCCCTCAGACCGTGAGCTCCGACCTGATCAACTCGTGTCAACGCCAGCGTTTAGAACAGTGCTCGAGGCGTAGTAAGTGCCTGACTTGCACTTGAATTTGCTCCTTTTATTCACCCCTACAGCACTTAGTTTATAGCCGTAATTTATTTATTCATGTTAATGTCTGTCTCTCCCTTTGGCGTGTCCCTCCCTTTGTCTCTCCCTCTGTTATCCTGTACTCTCCCAGGTGCTTAGTACATGCTCTGCACACAGTAAGCGCTCAGTAAATACGATCGATTGATTAACAGATGCCATGATGATGATGATGATGATAATGCACCAGCTAAACTGGCAGTGAGCAAATAAAGAGCAAGGGTGACCAGTCTATGTGCCGAGCACTGTCCTAACTGCTGGGGTAGTCAAGGTAAGCAGGTTGGACACAGTCCTTGTCCCGCATGGAGCTAGCCATTTTAATCCCCATTTTAAAGATGAGGTGACTGAGGCCCAGAGAAGTGAAATGACTCGTCCAAGGTCACACGACAGACAAGTGGTGGAGCCCCGGATTAGAACCCGGGTCCTTCTGACTCCCAGGCCTGTGCTCTATCCAGGAGGCCGCGCTGCTTCCCAAGACCTGTTCCGCCAAGCTTCCGGTGCCACCGGCTCAACTGCGGATGCATGACCTCCTGGGGGGCTCAAAACTCAGTTCGGACCAACAGCTGCCCCATTGCTCCGTGGAGGGGGTTTTGGTCGGAGCCCCTGGGGTGACTGGCGGAGTCCGCACGATATCGGGGATTCGGGTTGGATTTTCTTTTGAAGTTGTGATTCTCGTTGCCCGAGCAATGAGCAGTGTCTTTTGAATCCCAAACAAGACGATGTGATTAACGGCCATGAAGTGATGGATGAGGAGGTGTTGGCTGGGTCCGATCCTCTCCCTGGATGGCTTCTTCCCAACGGAGTGGTGACAGGAGCCGTATAACCGCCTCCCCCGCCTCCCCCCTCCGTTCGTTCCGGCCCTTGAAAGCACTCATTTTCCCGGGAGCTGATTCTACGGGGCAACTGGGAAGAGCGGGTGATGGCACTGGGAATTCTGGGGCAGATAACCATGTTTCATTCAATCGTATCTATTAAGGGCTTACTGTACTAAGCGCTTGGTAAGTACAGTTGGGCGATCCCGGCCCACGACGGGCCGTGTTTCCCGAATCCGGTGACTTCCGGAGAAGGACTGTTTCCGAGGCGGAGAGGGAGAATCGCGGGTTGCTGGAGACGGCGAGCTGGTGGTGGGCAGGAATTGTCAGATTGAATTTGTTGCTGAACTGTACTTTCCAAGCTCTTAGTACAGTGCTCTGCACGCAGTAAGCGCTCAATAAGTGTGATTCGCTGAATGGATGCAGAGAATGAGGGGTGGATAGTTTGTTACCGACTGGTCCGTACGTGGCGACGCGAGGGCCTGGCTTATGCGAGGGGCTGATGGCGCCTTGGGAGTCGCTCCCCCCGAATCGTAGCCCACTCAAGTAGGTGCTGCATCCTGCTACTTGGTTTACGCCTAATGTCAACTCTGGGCCACAGCACTACCCCCAGGCAAAGCCATCGCTGGGCGGATGATCTAATAATTGTGCTTGGACTGTAAGCTCCTAGTGGGCGGGGATCGGCTCTGAGAACTGTCGCCTTATACTCTCTTCAGTCCTTAGTACAGGCGCTCTGCACTCGGTAAACACTCAGTAAGTACCGTCGATTGATTAAGGACTATATGTCACACACGAGGGGTCACAGTTCCTGTCTCACACAGGCCTCACAGTCCAAGGGACAGAGAGAATAGGTCTTTAATGCACATTTTACCGATGAGGGAACGGAGACCCAGAGAGGCCAAGTGACTTGCCGGCTAGCGGCGGAACGGGAATTAGAACCCAGGTCTCCTCTCCGGAGGAGAACCAAGAGTTGGTCGGGTCCGGCCCAGGTGTCTCTTTCGTCGCCTTCTCCCGGTTGGTCCTATCGGTCGCCTTAACGGGACGCGGGCCCCGGAACCCCATTAAGCCTAGAGCCGCGGACGACGGTGCCGGCTGACGGGACGGCCGGGAGGAGCCCTGCTCCGAGGTTGGCGCTTTTTTTTCTGGCACCCTCGAAGGAGCCGTCATCTCCGGATCTGGACGTGATACCCAGTCAGTCACAGGCTTGGGCGGGGAGAAAAATGCTCTCTGAGCTGGAATAGACCGATTATCTGCTTGTGACCTAGTGGGTGGGACTGTAGCGTGCGCGTGTCTGTGTGGTGTTGGGAGCGGAGGGGGCCGGCTCAGAGAACCTTTTAATCACCTCTTTTCATTTTCTATTTACCCCTGACTTATACCTCCTGAGAAAAAACGCTGATGAAGTACCGTGGTGCCACAAAAGGAGGCACATATTTTATAATGGTACACTAAGAAAGGGCTTTTTTTAATTTGGCAGAACTAAAAGGAACTGAAGGTGCCGGGTATTAACTATGGAAAAGGGCCTTCCAAGGAAAATCCGAGATAATTTGACACGTTAAGAAAAAAATGCCACCGGGGACACAGTTGTGCTGGGAAAAGAAGAGGTGCAGGGAAGGAGAGAGGTATCTCCCTGGGGTTATGCTGTCTTAAATTGCCTCTTTCAGTCATTTTGGGGTCCTGAGTTTTGGTAACGGCCTGTCTTGGTTTAGGGCGTTTCAAGGTTCTACATAGATTTATAGTCGATTGTACCAGCTGTAGGATTCGGCTTCTTTACGTTTCAGTGTCTAAGACCCGTATTTTTTTCCGAGGTTCTCTTCGCCCGTTAACTGCATTGCTGACAGAAAAGAATCATTTGCTTAACTGCACCCCCCCACCCCCACCCCCCAAATTCCTGTTTGAGCCTTGTATTTTTCAATGATCCGTCTCAGGAACCACTGTGAAGTGTTAATTAGGCATTAAAAGCTAATTGCATTACCTCAGAGATCTTTCCTGACAGCCCTACAACATGCAGTCAGGTGGCAGAGGCATAAATTGCATCTCTCTTCCTAGCGCTCGGTCCCTGATGTGTTTGAAATTGTGTACTGTTATAGTTTGCCTCCAAATCTGGGCCATGGCAAGATTTACTTAAGGGGACTTAAGGCCATTGAACACGCTGATTCGAGTAATGCAGATGCAAAATAAAAATGATTACAATAATGGCACGAACTGCTAAAGTGACTCAAAGTCTCGGCTTAATGCGGTTCCCGTATTTGCTTAGGAGTGGAAGACCGTGTGATTCGATGCACTGAATTCCACAGGGTGTTTTCTCTACAAAATAAGGCCCAGAACGACGGGCTTTAAGCCTCGAACCTGGGTCGCGGTATTCTTCATCGCCGTGGGGGCTGGAGACTTGGAACGGAATTTGCCGATAGTCTGAGCAAGAAAATGGTTTTTAAAAATATCCTTGCATCTGATCTGATTATCCGGTGTCTGCCCCAACACCTGGCACAGAGTAAACGCCTACAGAACGTCATACTTCTTATTCCTCTTCTCATTTCCTGTCCTAAGTGCCTTCTCGTGGGTATCTGTTGAGCCCTTACCGTGTGCAGAGCACTGTACTAGGTGCTTGGGAGAGTACAGTATAACAGCGTTGGAAAACGTGTTCCCTGCCCACAAGGAGTTCACCAGTAGACCGTTGACATTTATTTGTCATCTGTATGGGTTTTTTTGGATGCTGTTGGTTAAGCACTTAAACTATGCGTCAAACACTGTTCCAAGCGCTGGAGTAGATGAAAGCTGATCAGGCCGGACGCAGTCCCCGGCCCACACTGGGGCTCAGAGTCCAAGTAGGAGGGAGTAGGATTTAATCCTCATTTTACCGATGAGGTAACTGAGGCCCAGAGAGGACTTGCCCCGAGGTCGCACAGCGGACCCGGGGAGGAGTCAGGATTAGAACTCCGGTCCTCCCGACTCCCAGGCCCATGTTCTTTCCACAGAGTCGTGCTGCTCCTCTAGCCTCTAAGCTCGTCGTGGACAGGGAACGTGTCTGTTATATTGTTCTCCCAAGGACTTGGTACAGTGCCCTGCACACAGGAAGTGCTCAGTAAATACGATTGATTCATTGTTTGAGCCACTGGACTGGACCGTTCCGCTCAGTGGCTTCTCCGGGCGCTTCCGGCTTGAGCAAACCCCTCTCCCCGCACCAAACAGTGGCTGCTTGGGTATTGGCAGCCTCCGGCTTCCTCACGGGGCCCCTCTCAGCAGAAGGTGGTTTCTCTGCATCCTGGGTGTTCACTGGCGAACACCCGAGGACGCTCTGCTCCCTTAGAAGACCCAGCGACAACTGGTGAATGTCTGAGAGGTGGACATCCACCTCATTCTGTTCTTCAGTGTAGATGCAGGCTGGATTTCAGCTCGGGCCACGGTCCTCCTTTTCCCCTTGAGATCTGGGGAGTGGCATCTGTTGTTCGCACACATCTCGAGAAGGAAAAAAAAAAACCAAACAGAATTAGTCAGAACAGTGTGCGTGAAGTAGGTGAGTGTTTTCATCTCGGTTTTGCAAGGTGGGTCGTGGTGGCCCAAGCGGGTCCCCCAAAGAGAAGGCCGGCAGGATCAGCGACCCAGAGCCCGCTGGGACCTCTTGGGTAGCTTAGACCAGAAGATCGGGGTGGAGTTGGAAACAAATCATTTAGCCCTTCCACCGGGCCACTCTGCTGTACCGGGCCCCATTGGCCGGTAGCGGGAGTAAGGTATGGGGAGCGTGAGGGGGAGAAGGATATAAGAGGAATCCAATCGGCATAATTCACAGGATTGATCGATGGTACTTAATAAGAATAATAATAATTATGGCATTTGTTAAGCGCTTACTATGAGCAAAGCACTGTTGTAAGCGCTAGGGAGGAGACAAAGTGATCAGGTGGTCCCACGTGGGGCTCACAGTCTTCATCCCCATTTTACAGATGAGGTAACTGAGGCACAGAGAAGTTAAGTGACTTGCCCAAAGTCACACAGCTGGCAGGCGGCTGAACCGGGCTTTGAACCCATGACCTAATAATACCAATGTTGGTATTTGTTAAGCGCTTACTATGTGCCGAGCACTGTTCTAAGCGCTGGGGTAGATACAGGGTCATCAGGTCGTCCCCCGTGAGGCTCGCGGTTAATCCCCATTTTACAGATGAGGTCACTGAGGCCCAGAGAAGTGAAGTGACTTGCCCACAGTCACACAGCTGACAAGTGGCAGAGCTGGGATTCGAACCCACGACCTCCGACTCCCCGGCCCGTGCTCTTTCCACTGAGCCACACTGCTTCTCTACTGAGCGCTTACTGTGTGCAGAACACGGTGCTAGGTGATTGGGAGAGTACAACACGGCAGAGTTATGAGGCGCATCCCCTGCCCACAGTGAGCCAACAGTTTAGAGAAGCAGGCACTTGGCCTCCCCTCGTGCCTCCTCGCCCCCCCCCCCCCCCCGCCCCACCTCTCCCAGTCATCAACGGTGTTGGCCGGCCCCTTGGGAACGTCTAGAATAAATGGAAGATGTTTATTCCTGCCCTCAAGGAGCTTACCGTATACTGGGGGAGGCCAGATGACGTGAATGAGAAGCAGCGTGGCCTAGTGGAAAGAGCAGGGCCGCTGGGGTGATGATGCCTGTAGAGGTTTGGAAATTCAAGTCAGTTCAGCTGGGGCAGAGTCCTACAAGAAGGGAAATTGCTTCCTCTTGGCAAATTGGGCCGTGGGGGGTTTCAGTAACCTTTCAGACCTGGCAACGCCTCGAAAGCAGAGCCCGTATCTGTTTTCGACGTGAATCCTAAACAGTAGTGATCTGCAACTGTTCTCCAGTTTGAAGATGACGCAGTGACTGGATCCAGGAGTTTGAGTGCGTCTTAGAGAGAATTGCTTGCGCCCGTGCGGTCTGGTTAGATGAAGATACGAGCGTGTGCCCTCTCTAGCCCCGCGCCGTTTGAGGGTGAGTACTGTTCAGACTCCGAGCGTTAAGAGGAGAAAGCCATCCACGCAGCCGAGATGTTTCCGGAGTCTCGGTGGCGGCCAGGCCCTCGCAATGCGCTCGGCACTGGGGTTGATACAGTACCATCGTGTGGGTTCGAATCCCGGCTCCGCCACTTGTCTGCCGTGTGACCTCGGGCAAGTCACTTCACTTCTCTGTGCCTCAGTTGCCTCAACTGTAATACGGGGATTTGAGACGGTGAGCCCCGTGTGGGACAGGGACTCTGTCCGACCCGATTTGCTCGTCCCCACCTCAGTGCTTAGTACCGGGCCTGGCACCTAATAAACACTTAACAGATACTGTAATTATTATTATGGGACCCCCAAATCCCGGCCCCAACATAGGGCTCACAGTCTAAGAGGGGGAGACATCTTATCCCCATTTTGCAGATGAGGAAATTGGGGCCCAGAGAAGTTAAGGAACCTGCCCAAGATCACCCAGGGGCAGAGCTCGGATTAGAACTCGGGAATGGGAGTCAGGAGACCTGCGACCTAGTCCCAGCTCTGCCGCTAGTCCCCGCGTGACCGCGGGCAAGCTCCTTGACCTCTCTGGGTCTCGGTTTCCTTACTTACAAAATAGGAATGAGATACTGGCTTTCCCGAACTCTTAGACTGGGCGCTTCACGTGGGACAGGGGCTGTGTCCCAGCGATGAGCCCAGTGCCTGGCACCTAATAAACACTTAATAAAAAATCAAACTGACCACTGATGAGGACAGGGAGCTGAGAGACCTCCAACAGCCTCTGATAAATAATAACGGTGGTATTCAAGTGCTTACTCTGTGCCAAGCATCGTACTAAACTCTACGGTAGCTACGAGATAGCCGGGTCCCACGTGGGGCTCGTGCTCTAAGCGGGAGGGAGGACAGAACCCCAGAGTATGGGGAAGGAATCCATTTTTGCTGGAGGCGGAGGTTGGGACCCCGTTACCGTGCCTGCCCTCAACTCACAGGTTTTTATTGACTGCTTCCCCTGACCGGAGGGAAAACATTGTTGGTTGTCCCAGAAAGCACTTTGGGGAGCCCAGTGGGTGTAAATAGGTTTTTCACAGGATAAAAGTCAAGGCGTTCATGGAGTATCCACTGGGTTCCATGTGCTGTACTGAACGCTTGGGAAGACACGGGAGAAACACGAGACCCCCAGCGATCATCAAGCAAGGGTCCTGGTACGAACGTAGGCGCGGGGCTTCGGCACAGCAAGTAGCCTCGTTCGGTCTCGGGACCCGGTCAAGAGATGGAGACGAAATGGAGCTGAGTGAAATGCGTCTGGACTCAAGGGGCCTAGAACCCTGACATAAATTGGTTTCAAAAGGAGCCGTGGTTCTATCCCGGAACGGACGAGGAGAACGGCTCTCCGAAATGTAATTCCAGGATCAGGCATACTTTTCACTTCGGTGAACAATTTGCTTTCATCGGGCTGACGGCCGACGCCCGGCTTAGAGAGAGCCCAGACAATCGCCTCACGCCTCACTGGTCTCTCATTGGAGTGAGTTCCTTAGCTGCTGCCGTTTCCTTCGGAAGGAGAGCCGCTTGGGGGATAAAACCGTCCTCCTCCCTCCCGGCCGGTCGGGGGGAAAGCCGAGGGGGGAAGCGGCTTTCTGGGCTGTGGCTCCTGGCGTGACGGGAGAGTCCCGCGGTCCCCGGCGGCTTGGGTCCGAGGGCACTAAATACCGGCTCTGCACGACTGCTCGTCCACCGGCTACCTCTGTCTGAGCCCGGCTTGCCTCTGTTTTCCCTTAAAGAGAGGGAGAGAGAGGGAGGGAGAGCATAATAACGAACCTACGGTCCCGCAAGGTTCAGCTCTGTCGTGGGGCTTAGTGGAGTCGGAAGGTCCCGGGTTCTAATTCCGGCTCTGCCCCGTATCCGCTGTGTGACCTTGGGTAAGTCACTTAACTTTATGGGCCTCGGTTGACTCATCCGAAAAGTGGAGGTTGAGCCCCGCGTTGGTCTGTGTCCAACCTCATCCACTTGTATCTACCTCAGTGCTTGGCACCTAGTAAGCACTTAACAAGTACAATAATTAGTATTATTAGGCCCTCCTTCCCCCGCCCCACCAAAAAAAAAAAGAAAAGGAAATTGGAAAACTGTCCAAAAGATCCAGTTTGCAAACGCCTCGAAACCTACAACCCGCTTGGCTCCACAAGCGGCGAGTCCAGTTGAATTCATCTAATTTGCCTTCTAGGAAATGAATCAGTCGACAGTATTGAGCGCTTACTGTGCGCAGAGCACCGTATTAAGCAACAGGGAGCGTAGACTGCAAAAGAGTCCGCGGCCACGTTCCCTGCCCAAAAATAATTTCCAGTCTAGAGGGGTGGGGGTAGGCGACCACTAGCAAGCGAGACGTACGATCACCCTTGAACGGGGCAAGGCTGTTCTTATCGTTAATATAAACCAATTTATGATATTTAATCTATTTTCCGTCTCCCCCTCTAGACTGTAAGCTCGATGTGGGCAGGAAATGTGTCACATGTGCCATTTCTGTTATATTGTACTCTCCCAAGCGCTTCATAGAGTGCTCTGCACACAATAAATGCTCAATAACTATTACTGATTGATGGATACCCACTCTGTATATCGTATTCTCCCAAGGGCTTAGTACAGTGCTCTGCACGCTATAGGTGCTCCAAAGATACGATTGATCGATCTACCCAGCACTTAGGGCAGTCCCCGACACATAGTAAGCGCTAAAAAGTGAGAAGCAGCGTGGCTCAGTGGAAAGAGCCCGGGCTCGGGAGTCCGAGGTCATGGGTTCGAATCTCGGCTCTGCCGCTTGTCAGCTGTGTGACTGTGGGCGAGTCACTTAACTTCTCTGTGCCTCAGTTCCCTCATCTGTCAGATGGGGATTAACTGTGAGCCTCACGTGGGACGACCTGATTACCCTGTATCTGTAGTAATAGTAAGCGCTTAACAAATACCAACATTATTATTCTTTTTAAAAAAAATCCCATAAAAAAAACCACACCAAAACTAAGACAGCCCTTACACAGCCCTTACACTTCCATTCAGTAGTATTTATTGAGTGCTCACTATGTGGAGAGCGCTTGGAATGTACAATTCGGCAACAGATAGGAGACAATCCCTGCCCACTGTCGGGCTTCCAGTCTAATCGGGGGAGACAGACAAAAACAATAGCAATAAATAGAATCGGGGGGATGTACATCTCATTAACAAAATAGGGTAAAAATATATATACAAATGAGCAGATGAGCACAGTGCTGAGGGGAAGGGAGAGGGGGAGGAGCAGAGGGAAAGGGGGGGATAGATAGATGAGCACACTTCAACAGTAAATGTAAGATTGTACGAAGTGCCAACGCGGAGACAGACGACCAAACCGGCCCCTCATTCTAGCTCCGAGAAGGACAACGGGCTGCCCGGAGGAGACGCGGGCCGGCGGATGCCCTCCGAGACCTCAACACGTAAAACGAGGAGGTATATAAATGGATTACTCTAATCCCCTCTCAGTTCAGCCGCGTCTGCTGAGGTTTCCTTGTCTGCTGGGCCAGAGTACCGCCTAGCGAGCTGTTAAGGTCGGGCCACCTGCCATGACGCAAACGTTTAGACCCCACGGCCCTTGGAGAGAAGCTTAAAAGCGGGGCCCTAAGCGGGGAGTAGGGAGGGATAGCGGGTCAGGGCTAACCCGAGCGGCTGCTGGCTTCCAGCCTCTTGTCGTTCACCGGGTCAGCCCCGGGCTCTTGTCCGGAGATGAGACGGCGATTAACAGATGCCATTTTAAAAAAAGAAATTAGGTCTGCGGTCGGTCCGTCAGAGGCGTCAGGCGCGGGACCGTGGGTCCGTGTTTAGTTGAGTTTTGGTTTTTTTGATGGCATCTGTTAAGCTCATACTACGCCAGGCACTGTACTAAGCGCCGGGGTAGATTGAACGTGGAGGTGTCGCGGAGAAAATGCTCTAACGGTGCAGCTGTAGTGCGGTGTCGTGTTGGAAAAGGAGGCGGCGCAGTGAGTCAGGAGTCGTTCCCCTCATTTCCCTATTTAAGCTGAGTGGGTATTTTGACTGCTAAATGCAGAGCCTTCTGGCAGTTCCTGGAAGCGTCTCCCCTTCAAAATATTATCATCCACCTCCGATCCCAAATCAGTGCCTTCCCAGACCGCGCGCACAGTGCACTCAGGTAGCACCGAGATGCGTTTTTTTTTTTGACGCTCGGGCTTGCTGGCTGGGACTACGGAATGTATTGTCATGGAAACCACGCTCTTCTTTCCTTTCCCTCAATTTACGCCGGGGCCGGTTATGAGACGGGAGCTGAACGATAAGCTTCGGCACTTCCCACCGCTGCCTTTCAGACTGCCTCGGTAATGGAAGTCGAGCCGGTCGCGAGGCCAACCGGATCAAACGGGCGGATGCGTTTCGCCCTGGTCACGGATTGCGTTCGAAGGGTCGGTCCATTGGCGGGGACCCTAAGCGATGAGATCTGTGCTTTTGCTCCTCTTCTGGGAGGAGCATCGCGGCCTAGGGGATAGAGCCTGGGCTCGGGAGTCCGAAGGACCTGGGTTCTCATCTCGGCTCCGCCGATTGACCGCCGTGTGACCTTGAGCGAGTCACTTCACTTCTCTGTGCCTCGGTCACTTCTGTGAAATGGGGATTAAAGCCGTGGACCCCCTGGGAGCCATGGACTGCGTCCATCCCGAGTATCTCGTATCCACCCCAGCGCTTAGGACAGTGCCTGCTACCCGATAAGCGTGTAACAAGTACCGTTAAAAAAAAGGCCCCCCCTTCCCAGCACGGGTAGGGAAATGGCTTGGATTCTACCGGAACTTAACAGTGAGGCCAGAAAATATTTCCAAGGGGGGTCCGGAGTCAAAATTCTACCCCGCGTGAGTCGGGGGAACTACACGGTAGATCTTTAGAATCTGCTTTCCACCGGGAAAGCCGATCGCCGAGCTACTCTGTAAAGGGAAAACCCTCACTCAGCCGTGCATTTCTGCTTCAGGTAAATGAAGGAAACTGCCCGAGAACTCTCCTAGCAAAGAAGGCTCGAGGAAAGTGCGCCCCATTCCAAAATCTCCCTCCATCCTTCGGCAAAGCGTGGCTAAATCTCGCTTCAGTGTAGCTACGTTTTTCATCTCCCATTTTCAACACCTGATTCGAAATCCAGTCGGTTCACCCCGACCTTGGCAAAACTCTTCCGGGAATTCATCCGGCACGTAACTGGGAGAATTCTTGGAAGAGACGTCCAGAGTTTCTTCCTGGAAAAGTGGCGAGGTTTGATCTCGACCTTGGAATTCGCGGGCTCGTTTCCCCCAGAATCCCATTTCTGGTTTGAGACTGGAGGAGACCATTCACCAACCGTCAGAGAGACCGATCGTTTTGACCGTTCTGAACTTCGCAGCCCGAGCGTCGGTGACATAAATCTCCGTGACCGACATAAGTAGGTGGGTAGATGAAGGGAGGGAGGGTGGGATCGGGGGGAGTTTGATTTTACTTCCCCATTCGGCTCTCTAGAGGGCTTCAGTGGTTCCCTTTGCCTTCTCTTAGTTAACGTTCCCAACGCTGTTCTTTTGGGAACCCGGAGACTAGATGAAACTGCCGTGCACCTGCAAGTTCTGAAAGCCTTCGAACGAAAGCAGGCGAACGTTCATCAGCTGTGGCCCGGCGTTAGACCTCGTCGAAACATCCGCGATTAGAATAAGCCGCCCGGCAATCGGCGTAGCTTTGGACATGATTCCCGAAAACCACCCTCCTCCTGGGATTCAAAAATGACCCAACGGAGGCGATGTAGGAGAGGTCGGTCTCTCGAACAGAGGGAGAAGCCGCAAAGAGAGAAGATGCCATACCTTGGGTCGCGGAGCGCACGCCACGGGATTTAAGCTCCAGACGGGTGCGTTTTCCATTCGGCTCTGTGCATTTACTCGCCGTCGGCTGCAATCCGTCAGACTGACTACCGGCAAATCTGTGCCCGGGGGGCGGAGGGGGCGGCGGGGGGGGGGGGGGGGGCGGGCGGTCGCTTCCGTACGGCCGGAGAGGGATTGCTACCGGGATCCGGGTTTTTCTCCCGTCGCTAACTCTGGCGTCTGGGAATCTCATCTTTCATCCCGGCTCCCGTTCGCGCCGGGATCCTTCCCCTCCGCGACGCAGAAGGTCGTGGCTTCTACGGAGTTGCGGTCCGCTCCATCTCCCTCCCCGCCCCCTCCCTCGGAGGGAAACCTCTTTAGAATACCTACTGATAAAGACGGAGGATTCTGCCTTGTTAGATAAGTGGGTCCCGTTTCCCTCTCCCTCCATGACTATGTATTGCAGCAAGTCACTGGCTTTTTACCAAATCGGGAGCTGCAGTGTTTTTCTTCCGATGGAATAATTTCAGCCCACTTGAGCTAGCATGACAATCTTCTGTGATTGCAGGAGAGTAGGCGTCCACATCCTTTGACATGCTAATGCCGCCACACCTCCTTTATTAACCCTCCCCATCTCCCTTCCTCTTGGCCGGTTTTTGGGTGGGTTTTTTTTCCTCCCCCTCCTGTCCCCCCCCCCCCCACCACGGTCCAGCTGAAACGACGAATTTCCCCGTGGCGGAGAGGGGAAACCCTGAGACTCCGGATCGAGGAGGTGGCGGGGCTGGTTTCACCGAGGAGGGATGGGCGAGAGCGGACCGGCCGGAGAGGCGAGCGGGCGGCTCCTGACGGGCAAGAAGAGAGCTGGCTGTTGAACGGCGGATGTCACTCGTCCATGTGCCGGCTCGGAAGCTCGTTCGCGTCCCTCGGCGAGCTGCCCCTGCTGCGGCCTCGGAGGAATGTCCCCTATTGTTAAGAACCCTGACTGTTTCACCCCGATGATTTGCCACTGCAAAGTTGCCTGCACCAACAACACTTTGTCGTTGATGTTCGGATGCAAGGTAGGACGCGGCGCGTGGATTTCCGCCTCCCGGAGGGGCTTCTCCATCCCTTGGAGAGGCGGGGCTCGTTAGGGCGCCGGGAGGACCCGGACGCGCTGGGGCGCCTCGCGGGTCGGTGGGCCTGGGCGAGAGGGAAGGGGTTCTGGGCTGCCCAGAGGACTCCGAGGGGGGCTGTCCCCCCTCACGCGCTCGGGCAGATTTCCTCCGCCCTTCGCCGACCCGGCCGGTCGAGTCCCGGGGCTCTTGACGGGCACCCGTTAGTTACTCCGTGACCCCGAGCGGGGAAGGCGGGGTGGGCAGCTGCAGCGGGGCCGGCGCTCCGACCGGATTCGGCGGTTGGCGAGCTGGCACGTTCAAAGGCTGCGGGGGTTTGGTTCGCTGTTTCCGTGGAAGGTGGGTCCCGGAGGAGAGATGCTGATTTTTTTTTTTTCTCCCCTTCCCCAAATGTGTGCTTCTTGCGGGGTCTCTCCATCTGTCTTGGAAATAACGCCCGGAAGTGCATTCGGAAGGCGGCGCTGTAAAACCGGCAAAGTTTCCGGCTAGGAGCCGTCTCTCCCCTGGTCTTGGTGGAGGTCGTCCAGTTTCCCGAGAAAATTCCGCCGGATGACTTTCCGAAGCCAGCCGTAGCCCGTTGCATGCTCTCTTTTGCGCTCTCCCTCTCTCTCCCCCCTCCTCCCCTCCCCAAACCTTTCAAGATTTCCATTGGGGAGGATCCTGGCCCTGGAAAAACAAGTCTGGGATCAGCTGTTTGGGGATTGGGCATCGGGAAGTTTGGCCATTACTGATCTGTCTCGGTCTGGGTGTGTCTCGTCCGGTGAAATGCTCTGCCCGCAGGAATGAGCACCCCTCTGTTCAAATGGCCAGAGTGGGGTTGTAGGCTTTAAAGAAGCTCGCGGAAACTGCCGAAATGCTACCAACTTGGGGAGGATCACCTGGCGCTAAGACCGAATGACCCGGCGGCCTTTTTGTTCTGAATGTCCGGCCAAGGGCTTGGGCTTCCTTCTGGGCCCCGCGTGGCCGTCACGGCTGGCTTTCCGTGGGTCGCACCAGAGTGACTTAAGAGCTCCCCGGTGGGGTCCCACTGGTTCGTCGGGGGCTTCCGACGGCCGCACGGCCTCCCCCCACCCCCCCCGACGAAGCCGGCGGCGACCTCGGTGACCCCCGCCTTCCGGCCCG
Organism: Ornithorhynchus anatinus; assembly: GCF_004115215.2. Classification (NCBI taxonomy): domain Eukaryota; kingdom Metazoa; phylum Chordata; class Mammalia; order Monotremata; family Ornithorhynchidae; genus Ornithorhynchus; species Ornithorhynchus anatinus. The sequence goes on from NC_041747.1 coordinate 28,258,022, forward strand.
AAACCTCGAAGCCGTCCCTGGCTCGCCGCGTGGTTTTCGCTCTGCGCTGGGTCACGGAGCTCCCGGTGTTCCAGCCGGTACCGACAACTCCGTGGTGATGGACCTTTCCCCCGTTTCGCTTTTTTCGCCCCAGAGTCGTGAAAATCCACCTCTATTGACCGTCATTTATTAGACGGGGGAGATTCAGCCCAAGCCCCCAGTCTAATAAGATCAGCCGGTGGCCTGGGGCCGTATCCGATTTGGTTTTCACAGATATTTTTAAGGAACTTTCGCCGATGCACTTACACCCGTGACTCTCAGATCCTGTTGGAAGGGTGGGGAGCCGTGGAGCTCAAAATCGTATCTCGACGCTCTTTAGCACTTTTATTTTCTGTCTCAGAGTACCTTCGCGGGGAGTAGCTGCGTTACTTAGTGGATCGGTAGAGGCAGGTATCATCGTACCCGTTTTACAGGTGAGGAGACGGAGGCCCAGAGAGACGAGGACCCCCGTTTGGCCCGTGGCAGCCCCGGGGCTATTAGAACCTCGGTCTGCTCGTTTCCCGCATCCCTTCCGCTTTCCGTTAGACAACCCTCCCTCCCTTGCACACTTAATAATAATAATAATAATAATAATAATGTTGGCATTTGTTAAGCGCTTACTATGTGCCGAGCACTGTACTGAGCGCTGGGGCAGATGCAGGGTGATCAGGTTGTCCCACGTGAGGCTCACAGTTCGAGTGGAAGGGCCAACGGGTGTACTGGAACCCCGATTCGCAGATTAGGGAACTGAGGCCCAGAGAAAGTAAGTGACCCAGGAGGTAGGCGGTGGAGCCGGGATTAGAACCCAAGCCCTCCGACTCCCAGGCCCACGTTCTGTCTACTAGACCGTGCTGCCTCTCGTCATTCCATTCGTAATGAAAATCTCCATGTAAGCGGCTTCTGGGGGTTCCCTGTTGCCTCCGTGTCTGTGAGTTACTCAGAGGAATGTTCTCAGCCCCTGCTTCTTGTGTCTCCTCTAGACTGTGAGCTCGTCATCTCTTGTCCTCTCCCAGGCGCTCAGTACTGGGCTCTGCGCATAGTGAGCGCCCAGTAAATACCAGTGGTCGACATCCAGTGAAATCTGAATGACCCAAATGATCGATTAGATTTGATGACCCAGGATCAGGACCCAGGATCCTCCGTCTCCCGGCCCCGAGCTCTTTCCGCTGGATCTCACCGCTGCACGGCTGTACCGAATATCTGCAGATGGAGCGGCAGGAAGAACTCACAATTGGGAGGGAGAAGTCCAACTGCGTCGGGAAGCGCCAACGGCTGAACGCACCACGTTTACAGAAGGGCTGCAGACGGGTATGAAGACGGCAAGGCCGGGGGAACGCCGCGCTTCTGGGATAGTGGAGGGGAGCCAAAGAAGTCAGTGGCGAGAGCGATCATCGAATGAAATGATCAGGGGTATTTAGTGAGTGCTGACCGTGTGCAGAGCACTGCACGGCGCGGCTCAGCGCAAAGAGCACGGGCTCTGGCGTCGGAGGTCATGGGTTCGAATCCCGGCTCCGCCACTTGTCAGCTGTGTGACTGTGGGCGAGTCACTTCACTTCTCCGGGCCTCAGTCCCCTCATCTGCAAAACGGGGATTAAGACTGTGAGCCTCACGTGGGACGACCCGATTCCCCTGTGTCCACCCCAGCGCCCGGAACGGTGCTCTGCACTCAGTAAGCGCTCAACAAATACCAACATTATCGCTTGGGAGAACTAAGCGCTCAGCCAGAATATTCCCTCCTGGAGCCGGTCAGGGTGAGGGTTCCCCTGGCTGGCCCGGCCCTGCAGATCCCGAGGGGTGGAATGGAGCCCGGGAACGAAGGGATCTAGTTCTCTCTCATTCACGGATCGCAGGAGGTCACCCCAAGGACATTTTATTTGAAGATGGAGACAAGCGTTCCCGGTTGGTAGGAGTCATGGATCATTTTAAAAGGAGTAAAAAAGGCTTCCTTTTCCGCGATCTTCCCCCCCAGTCGATCAATATAGAAGCAGCATGTTCCTAGTGGTTAGAGCATGGGCCTGGGAGTCAGGAGGACCTGGGTTCTAATCCTGGCTCTGCCTCTCGATTGCTATGTGACCTTGGGCAAGACACTTGACATCTCTGGGCCTCAGTTACTTAATCTGTAAAATGGAGATTAAGACCGGGAGGAGATTGAGTGAGCCCCATTTGAGAAGCAGCGTGGCTTAGTGGGTAGAGCACAGGCTCGGGCGTCGGAGGCCGTGGGTTCTAATCCCACCTCTGCCACTTGTCTGCTGAGTGACCTTGGGCAAGTCACTTAACTTCTCTGTGCCTCAGTTACTTCATCTGTAAAATGGGGATTAAAAGTGTGAGCCCCACGTGGGACAACCTGACTACCCTGTATCTCCCCCAGCTCTTAGAACAGTGTTTGGCACGTGGTAAGCGCTTAACAAAAACCGCTATTATTATTATTATTATTACCCCAGCACTCAGAATAGTGTCTAGCACATAGTAAGTGCTCAACAAATGCCATTAAAAAAAAATTAATGAAAATTATCGAGCGCTTACCGGGTGCCGAGCACAGTACTAAGCACCTGGGAGAATTCATTACAGCCGAGTCGGTAGACATGTCACGATCTGGTTCCTTCCTGACTCGCGCCTCCAAATTACTGGGCAGTTTCTGGGAGTTCCTGGAGAAGGATCCATTAAACAAACTCACGTAGAGAATTTCTCGAGAACTGAAGGGAAGAGGATTCATCACCTGGGGGGCCAGTTGTCTCATTTTCTTTGCCTTAATTTAGGATATTTGCCGGCTTGTTGTTCACTGGAGACTCAATCCACTGAATTTCGATTTGGGGTGAGGTTGGGGAGGGATGATTTCTCCTTGAGAAAACAAGGGATTATTCGGTACTGCAGTTCCCCTCACGTCGGAGCCACTAATAGTCTTTTCTGAGCTCCTGCGGTGGGAAAAACATTGAATTAGGTCCTCAGGGGAAGTGACAAAATGACAGTGTCCACGTCACTTCCTTGGAAGCATGTGGAAAGTCGCAGGGATGCTGAACTCCCAGGAACTACCTGGATAAACGGGAGGGACCGCGGGGCGGCTTCAGGCGCCATCTTGGACTCTGGGAGTTTCGCCCAGCCCTCCCAAGGGAGCCATCTGGTGCACCTCTTCCGGCCCCCGCCCACCCGGAGGATCTCCTCACTTTGCGTCTCCTCTCTTCCGACTACGGAATTTGGCCTCGGTGGTCCCTCACGAAATCCCGGGGGAGGACGAGGAAACCGCGTCTCCGGTCGGACTACCCTGTTTCCTTCTTGCTGGGGCTCCCGGGGAGCTGGCCCTATCTAAAATGCGAAAATAAGACCCTCTTAAGGGAGCCACCGAACCCTCGAGACTAGAGCGAAGGACCCAGATCCGGGGGATTTTGAAATACATGGTTACCTATTAACACAACACCCAAGTGTTTCACCAGTAGCTGTCTAGAAGTTTGCATCATTCACTTGAAAACTAGATTAAAGCTGACCTGGAAAGGGCAAAGGAAAAGGGAGCTCACGAGCGGAGCAAAGAGGCGCTGAATGTTCCACCCCAACCAGGGCAGGACCTCCGTGGCGACTGCCCTCCGAACTTGTTATGGACAGGGGACGTGTCTGCTAATTCTGCCGCCCTGTACTCTCCCAAGAGCTTAGCATAGCGCTCTACGTATAGTAAGCGCTCAATAAATACCACTGACTGGTTGAGCGAATGACTCTGTGCAGATATAGAGTCTCACAGGTTCCGGCTGCCTCCCCAGAGCCCATCGGGCCTGTCAGGTCACGGTTCTCGCGGGACCACGAAGCAGACGTGTCAACTTCTCTTTGGACAAGGTAGCGTGGCCTGATGGGAAGAGCGTGAGACTGGGGGGGGGGGGGGGTCAGGAGACCTGGGTTCTATTCCCGGCTCTTCTGCCTGTCCGCTGGGTGACCTTGTCCCTTCACTTCCCCACGCCTCGGTTTCCTCATCTGTAAAGTTGAGGAGGATAATTCTGCCCTTCCTCTTTAGACTGGGTACCCCATGTGGGCCGGGAACCGTCCAGTCAGCTTCTACTGAATCATCCTCAGGGCTTAGCGCAGTAGTCAATCGTGTTTACTGAGCGCTTACTTTGTGCAGAGCACTGTTCTAAGTGCCTAGACAATACACAGACACGTTCCCGGCCCACAACGAGCTTACAGTCTAGGGAGGGGAACGAAGACAGTAATGCTTAACAAATGCAACAGTTGTTATTATTATTATTATTATTATTATTATTTTTTATTAAGCGAGAGTAAACGGAGGCATGGATTTTAGTAGAGAAGGCAGCGGGGTGACTAAGAGGGCACAAGCTTGAAGCGACCATTTTGGCTCTTTTTCAAACCCTCATTAGAAACTCCCAGGTCTTGTCAGAGGCCAGGGGTGAGTGGGGCTGAGAGCCAAGAACTGTGGCCCATCACTCCCAAGAACCGGGCACCTATATACTCTGAAGACTCAGGTAAAACCAGCAAAGAAGGACCGCTTAGCACTCAGTACAATATTCTGCACGTATTAAGAGCCCAATAAGTACGACTGACTGACTGACTGACTGAAACCTTTCTAAACTTCAAAAGCAAAAACCAACTCCCTTTTTCAGGTTCCCTTTTCAAAGGTGACAGCTCTGGCTGCGAAACTGGGGTGTCAACCCGTGGCATCGGAGGATCTGGGTGCAAGCAATATTCCCCGGGCTGAAACATGTGAAAGACAAAGCCCAGGGTGGGAAACACCTGATTCAAGAAGGAAATGGCCACGAGTGGTCCCGTTCAACATGATTTCTCAAACGGTGACGGATTAAGTCCGGAATAAACCGTAAAACCATCCGCTTAGAGCACAGTGAATGCAATTTTAACGACGGGCCTTTCTTTGCGGTTGTCCAAGGTAGCGGCGACCGGTCGATACCCACGTGGCACGTAGCGGTCGGGATTAAGAGGGCGATGTAGAATGTGGGCGCGCGTGCCAGTCGAATGACTAGCAGTAGGGATTCTTGTTGTCTCAGTTGTGACGGCTTCCAGATGCTTTGTGACTAGAGTAGAGTAGCATTCTTGGCATCTTAAATTATTAGGTGCAGTTGTAAAGTCTTCACGTTCATACAGATAAACACTGCTCTCTGATAGGGTCTACTGCCTTATCTGTTTATCAGCCTTACCAACCTCCAAGGCAGTTATTTAATTGACGATCGCAAAGAGCCGTTTCATTCATTGATTTTTTTTCTGTGGTATTTAAGTGCTTACTGTGTGCGACGCACTGTACTAAGCACTGGGGTGGATCCAAGATGAGCAGGTCCGGGGGCTCACAGTCTTCCATCCCGTTTTACAGACGAGGTTACTGAGGCCCAGAGAAGTGAAGTGACGTGCCCAAGATCACACAGCAGACAAATGGGCAGAGTCGGGATTAGACTCAGGTCTTTCTGACTCCTACGCCTGCGCGCCATCTACTAGACCACACTGCTTCTCTTGCTGAGCACTTAATGTGTGCAGAGCACTGTACTCAGCGCTTAGGGGAGTTCAATACAACAAAGTTGGCGGACATGTTGTGTCCGCCCGCATTTCCCAACCACGCCTCTCTCCGATTTTATCCCCCCAATATGGATGTTCCTTGGCGTTGTGTATCGGCAGAAGCTTAGATTTCATTTCACTTTTGAGAAGCAATGTTGCCTAGCGGAAAGAGCACAGGCCCGGGAGCCCGAGGACCTTGGGTTCTGCCACTTGCCTGCTGTGTCACTTTGGACTTCTTACCACGTTTTCCTCATAAGTGAAATAATTAAATAATAACTTAGTTATTCAAGCACAGTTGTTAAGCACTGAAGTTGATCCCATATAGCGCAGACTGGTGGTAGTCCCCATCCCCCAAGGGGCTCACAGTCTTCGAGGGAGGGAGAACAGATATTTCACCCCCATCTTATGGGTGAGGTAACTGAAGTCCAGAGAATTGAAGAGACTTGCCTGAGATCTCACAGCGGACCAATGGCGGAGCCAGGATTAGAAAATTCGAAATGGGGATTCCATCCTACTTGCCCTCCTACTTAGACTGGGAACCCTGGGTGAGACGGGGATTGGGTCCAGTGCCCAGGTTAGGGGCTTGTGAGATAGGGAAGAGAGTGGTATTGTCTACAGTGATAAGAAAGGCGGGGGAGGACACGGTTTGGATGGGAAGGTAAGGAATTCAGTTTTGGACATTTAATTTGTGATGTCAGCAGGACATCCAGCTAGAGATGCCCAGAAGGGAAGAGGAAATGCGAGATTGCAGAGGCGGAGAGCGGTTCTGAGCACTCGCGTATCTGTGTTCACTTATTTCTTTCAGCAGTTCAAGTTGTAGAGTTCTCCGGCTGTCTCTCCTTTTAGAGTGTAAACTCCTTGTGGGCGAGGGACAGGTCGTTTCTTTATTCGTTACTTGCCAACCGCTTAGTGCAGTGGACCGCGCCAAGTGGACACTCAGTAAGTATTATTTCTACCACAGTTACGCGTACAACCGCTTCTAAAACCAGACACGGGCAGGTGTGTGAACGCACTGTTGGATCCAAGGCGAATACCGGAGCGTGGGCTTTCCTTAAGGTGAATTCTTTAAGAACCCAACCCTCGGCTTGGAAGAGATCCGGGCTTAATCTCTGCCCAGTTAAGTTTTTAAAGAAACACGTTTGCTCTACGCAGGACTCGACCAGCGTCGAGAAGACATTGTGTTTCGGGGGATAAACGCTGTACTTCCAGTCTTCAATTGCTCTAGCCCCGGCGGGTCCCGGAGAGCAGGCAGGTAGCACGCCATTTGTTTCTCGGTCTCGCTGGCTGGCAGAAGTTAGTATTAAACGACGGGTAAGGCCCCTCGAGCCACTGAGGAGGGCCGAGTGATCATGGAAATATTGAGCCCTGGATTTATGATGTCTGCGTGGCCCTCGGCTAAGATGCGTTCAGGCTCCGTGAAAATGAAAACCAAACTCGCTCGATTTCAGAGGCCTTAGCCCTGCCGGAATGACACCTGGTGGAGATTACCGTGGTTCCCCTAATTATAATAATATTCACTGTGGTATTTGTTAAGCAGGTCTGTACGTATTTCCCCCAAAACACCTTTGTACATCATTCTGGTCTGTTGCTGTCGGGCCATCTGCTCCAGGTGGAAGTGGTTCCTGAGATTTAAAAAATTTTTTTTTGGAGGTGGTTCTGTTCTCTCTCAGCCTTCGGCAAACCAGTCACGAACTCTCAGAATCTCAGGGGCGTTTGAGGGGCAGAGGGACATTTTGGAAGCACTCTGTCACCGCTGTGCCTGTCGGAGGTGTGTCCTGCCGCCTAACTCCGCTGCCCCCGTTACGCTGGGTGGTTTGTGGCTCGGTGATTCCCTTTCCCCAGCCCTGTTCGCTTGCGACTGCGCTTCCCCGGCAGTCGTAGCCAGCAGCGGGGGAGGATGGCATAAGAGCGTGGCGGGGCCTTTCTGATGCTCCTTCTCCTCCTCCACAAGGTTGTAGTGGGTAGAGGACGGGTCCGGGAGGCAGGAGGTCATGGGTCTCAATCCCAGCTTCGCCACTTGTCTGCTGTATGACCTTGGGCAAGTCACCGTACTTCTCGGTGCCTCAGTTACTTCATCTGTAAAATGGGGATTGAGACCGTGAACCCTTCGTGGGACAGGGGCTGTGTGCCCACCCCGATTTGCTTGTATCCACCTCAGGGCTTAGAACCGTGGCTGGCTCATAGTAAGCGCTCAACAGATACGGTAATTATTATTATTTTCTCCCTCCTTCTCCTCTCTCCTTCCTTCTCCCTCCTTCTCGCTTCTCCTCCTCCCTCGCGCTCCTTTCTCCTTCTCCCTCTCTCCTCCCGCTGTTTGTAGCATCCTGCCCAGCTCCAAAGCTTTCAGTTGTGACAGAGTCACCCGCAAGTCCCCGAAACACCCTCCCCCAATTCCGGCAGCTGCCGAAGGCCCCCCCCCCAAAGGGTGGAAGCTAAGGGATGGAGGCAGCTGAGGCAGCACCCAGGCCTACCCCTAGGGCATCCCGACTGTCACCCCCAGTTACCTCCCGGGTCGGTTCAGGGAGTCACCTCTCCGAGGGAGACCGAAATCTGGCACCCCACGTTCCAGTGACACGTCTTCAAGCCGTTCTCCTGGGAAAAGAGCAAGCCGGGCGTTGCCGGCAGCCGGGAAACAGGACGCGAAACAAGATGCCCCGTTGGAGGACGCGCGTCCTCTGCCTTTGTTGGGCATGCCTTAAAATTTTCTCCCAGGAAATGTTTATTATATTTACAAAAGGTGATATAATAATGCATATCCTTTCTTCATCTCTCTCTCTCTCTCTCACACACACACACACACACACATACAGAGCTGTCCTTAGCTTTTAAAGACGGAAATACAGCAAGATCGTATCCGTGGGTAGGAGCCCAGCTGAAAAGACCGAAGCGCTGCTGTTTATGCATCCTCTGCGTCGTCCTCCTCTGTAGAACGAGGCAGAGATACCTGTTTCTCTCTCCGGCTCCAAGCGAGCGCTGTGTGTCGGGGGAAGGGTCTGTGCCCGATCTGATTATCTCGTACCTAACCCATGCCGGGACACATATTAAGCCCGTAGGAAATGCCATATTTGTTGGCTTCTTCCAGGGGAAATTAAAGAAGTCGAGGCAAAGATGCGAATATATCGTGGGTAGCACCATTTTATGTGTCTCAGGTGCTTCGTCCACATTCCTGAGCCCGCGCGCTATGTTTTACGCCGGGCCCATTCCGGGGCTCGGAACCCCTTAGGTGGAGAGATCAGAGCTGACATTCTCCATTCCCACCATTCCTTGCTAACTCGGCTTTCAAATCTCCGGTGCGCTGTCTTGTTTTCTCTCTCTCTCTCTTGTCAAGTGGCTCAGTGGAAAGAGCCTGGGCTTCGGAGTCGGAGGTCATGGGTTCGACTCCCGGCTCTGCCACTTGTCAGCTGTGTGACCGTGGGCGAGTCACTTGACTTCTCTGTGCCTCAGTCACCTCATCTGTCAAATGGGGATTAACTGTGAGCCTCACGGGGGACGACCTGATTACCCTGTATCTACGCCAGCACTTAGAACAGTGCCCTGCACATAGTAAGCGTTTAACAAATGCCGACATTACTGTTGTTTTCCTTGGATGATGCAGCCTCAGCGCAGAAACGTTTGTCCCGTGGGCTGTGTCAGAACCTCAGAGGGAGGGTGGGTCCAGGGCACCTCTCTAGCACCTGCCTTCCAACCAAGTCCCCGACCGGCACAACTCCTTCTCGTGGCCTCCTCTCCGGTCCCTCAGAGAGCTGGGCCGTTCTCTGCCGGTCACTGCCGCTGCTAAACCACTCACCAAATCCTAGCCAGGATGGGTCGCGCCATCTCCCAAAATGTTCTCTTCAGCAGTCGCTGCTCTAACGTGCCCGGGGTGGGGCAGGTCGGGGAACGGGAGGGACAGGCCCAGAGTCACCACCGGTGGACTCATGGTGGGGACAGACGGTAGCCAGAGGAAAGCCTACAGGACAGGCTGCCACCTGGGAGACCTCCTGTGCCCGTGGATTGTGCCCCGGGGTTGACCATTCATTCAGTCGTATTTACTGAGCGCTTACGGTGTGCAGAGCACTGTACTAAGCGCGTGGAAAGTACAATTTGGCAACAGAGAGAGGCGATCCCTACCCAACAACGGGGTCACAGTCTAGACGGGGGAGACGGGCATCGCTACCGTCAAAATAGATAAACAGAACCACAGGTAAATGCACATCATTAATAAAATAAATAGAGCGATAAATATGTACAGATGTATGCAGGTGCTGTGGGGAGGGGAAGGGGGTAGAGCAGAGGGAGGGAGTCGGGACGACGGGGAGGGGAGGAGGAGCAGCGGGAAAGGGAGGGCTCCCACTGGGAAGGCCTCCTGGAGGAGGCGAGCTCTCGGTAGGGCTTTGAAGAGGGGAAGAGGGTTAGTTTGGCGGCGGTGAGGAGGGAGGGCGTGCCAGGTCGGAGGGAGGACGTGGGCCAGGGGTCGACGGCGGGACAGGCGTGAACGGGGGACGGTGAGGAGGTGAGCGGCCGAGGAGCGGAGTGTGTGGTTGACTAGCCATGTGGATGAAAAGAGGCAGTTGCTCACTGCTCTCCGCTCTCCAGAAAAGTGAACGTTTTAAGCACATTGCCTTTCTTGGGCTTAAGTACGGTGGTCCGCATACAGTAGCTGCTGGACGGAGACCATTCTGGGGGTGGTGAATGGGTGGATCGAGAGGCCTCGGTGACTTGGGCCTGGGTCGGAAATAGAGAAGCCTGGGATAGGGAGGGTGAAGAAGGACAAGAATGGGCCGGAGGGGGACCTCTCAGGGCGAGGAAGGCTGGAAATGAACAGGGGACGTAATGAGCGGAGACAGGCAGTAGGCATGGGAAGAAGGCTGAGATCATAAATTCCTCGCTTTTTTTTTTTTCTGGCAGCATCAGTGTGTGTTGCATGGGGCGTTTTCCTAATGCCGTGGAGGTCTCTTAGCTGGTGATATTTGTATTCTTGGGGTGCGGAAAGCTGATCCAGTCAGTGATCTGTCCAGGTTTCCATGGACAGGGTTGGTTCTCCGGCCAGTGCTGTTTTCTCAAGCAGCGGCTGTATATAATATATTTATATGATAGATATATGTATCTCCTCCGTCCTTATCCCTCTGTCCTATTCTCCTTCCTCTTCTCCAACTCCTTTCCCACGGAGAAAGGTAATCGATCAGTTAATCGATCAAAAGTATTGATTGTGCCCTTACGGTGTGCAGAGCATTATATTAAAGGCTTGGGCGAGTACAGTAGAACAATATAACAGACACAGTAATCTGGCGGGAGCAGGTGACTGCGGCCGTTTAAACCTTTGCTCTCCCTGAGAGTAAACACACACTGCACCACCCAGAGCCCCCGACCAGCACTGCCCAGATCTAACAAAGCAGCGTCGGACACCTCGGCGGCAGTCGGGGCAGCCCGTTAACGGAGCTCAGCGCCCGCGTCCCCGGCATCCGAGGAATCCCCGGCCCCCAGGGGATCAAATGAAAACCCCCTGCCATCAGCGGCGGCTCAGATCGGTCCTGCTCTTAGATCGGCGAGAAGGCGCGACGCCTCTCAGGCTCTTTGTTCGTGCACGGAGCTGGACTGCTGCGGCTCCAGAGGGAAGAGAGCGCGTTCCGACCGAGGCCCTGCGGGGGGAGGTGATTTGGCAGGAGGCGAGAGGTGCTGCGCGAGGTTTTCTGTACGTGGAAATCGGGCACCCCGGGCACCCGCCCAGTGGACTTTTTTTGTGCTCGGTGTACGATCAACGCTAATCCTGAAGTGTTCTAAAGTGTTCCCAGCTGCTTTGTAATCGGGGTGACTTGTACCTGCCAGGGCTCTGGAGTTGTCTTCATCGATGCTGCTTATGGAACGTTCGCTGTGTGCTGTACTGAACTCTTGGGAGAGTACAGTCCAACAAAGTCGGCAGATATGTTTCCTGCCCACGGGAAGCTTGCGGCCTAGAGTCCTCCCCCTGAAAAGATGAGGTCGGGAAGGCTTTCGGGACGGAGAGCCCTTGGGCAGGTATTGATGCCCAGCCACTCGCGTTCTCTCGGCGCCGACCGCCATATGCCCCGAGCCTGGAGTGCAACGGGCCAGGAGGTGGGCAAGGGTGTCGCCCAGCTGTGAGACTGGTACATCCCTGCCTTCCCCTTCACCGTGGGGCACACCGTCTCCTCCTCTCCTAGGTGAAGCAGTTAAGCATAGACTACGGGAAGGTCTCGTTTTTCCCTATCCCGATCTCCCTGCACCTCAGTTTCTTCGTCTGGATAATGGGCAGAGCAACCACGGTTTCCCTCAAAGCCTTCTGGGAGACATGCAGGCACATCAGCGGACTTTCCCACGAGGGTTTTAAGGCCACAGGGGCAGGGGCTCTCCGGATCCCCGATTCACTCTTCCTCCTTCGCCTGGCCAGGCCCTTCTGCAGTGTTTTTGTTCTTGTCAGGTTTGGCTCACTTCCATTACTCCAGGATCTAGTTCTGGAGAAATACCGCACTTCAAATTATCCGGGACAAATTGGGTTTTGGAGGAGACGAACGGTAACGGAGGCTTTCCTCTTTCTCTTGTTGGCCTCGTGCAGCCTCAAGTTTATGCTTCCTTGCCTCCTTGTTACCTGATTTCAGCAGCTGCCAGATCATCTTAAGCAATTATCTTTTTCCCCCTGAAATCGCATGGGCAGAAGCGAAAATGATGGATTTTTTACACTCGCTGCCCACGTTAAACACCGCTTGGCGGAGCGACGGCATTAATCCTGCGGAAACGGGCCGGTTCGGTCGTCCCCACTGGAGCGTCAGCTCCTTGGGGGCAGGAGACCTGTGCTTGGCTTCTGTTGCTCTATCCCAACCGTGCCCTGATTAGGACTTCACGCCTCCTGTGTGCCCAGTTAATGCCGTGACTCTACTGTCGCTACCGGGGGGGGGGGGGGACAGTTTATGCGGCTGGGGGGGGGGGATTCGTCTGCTCTGCATCCCGGCAGCTTTAAAGTGCTCTCCCAGGTCTTCACTTCATGAACCCCACACGTGCTCCAGAGAGGGGGTTTGTCCCGCTAAAGAGGACCGTAGGGCATCGACGTCCAGGGCGGCAACCACCTTCTGCCCGCCGAAGCGAACCCACGGCGCCCAGCACATCTTGGGCACTGTGATTCCGAACAGTGATTCCAACCGATTGAGGACTGGGCAATATTTAGAGGAGTTGAGATTTCAAGAGAAATGGAGAGGATTGACGAATGACGCTTTGGTGCCGGGTAAACCGTTAAATGGAATCGGACGGTGGTATTTTTTGAACGGGATGTGATGGTAGGAATTAGCTGAGTAAAGACTCGGGCTTTATGGAAATGCCCAGAAGCTAGGAATGCTGCCTTTTGGGGGGGAAGACAAGCCCGCTTTGGATTTGTGTGTTCGGTAACTTTGTCCTGTTGAACCAAAGAGTCGCCTGCACTTGATGCGAAGTCCTCTAAAGCGAGAAGAGAGATGACAAGAAATGCTCAATGAAAGCCCGCTCTTTCATGCCGGGACTCTGGGCTTCTGGGGCCCTGAGAAGCCTAGCTGAGCTCAAAACGAGAAAGGGAAGCGGCACACTTTTCTGTCTCATCACGGGCCTCCTATCCACTTCTTATGAAACTTCTGTATTATTGCAGGGAGGTCAGCGAAGATCAGTTCCTGGGTAGCGGAAAGCCTCTCAGTTCGAGGGTCATGGGATCAATTCCTGGGGAACAGACAGTGCCCTAGACGGTGACCTCGCTGTGGGCGGGGATTGTCGCCGTTGGCTGTTGTATCGTCCTTTCCCGAGGGCTTAATACAGTGCTCTGCCTTCAGCAGATGCTTAATAGACACAATTGAATTGAACTGAACGGCGAGCTTCACCAGGAGTGATTTCACGGGCTTGCGCTGGTGGCCATTATTTATTCCTGCATCACCCCGGCTGCCTCCGCAACTGTGTCTCATTCCTGCCAGCTGCCGGAAAGGTCATTTGCTAAGTGGCCCGCTAGTGAGTTGGAAGAGCCGTCGAAGGTCTCTTTGGGGTCGGTGTGTTTACGTGCCAGACTTCAACCCAGCCGAAGGAGATAGAAAATCCCCGTTCCTCTCATTTGGGTTTGATCTCAATGACAGATCTCAATGACGGTAGATCTTCAGGGGTGGTAGGGTGGAAGATTTTGCGGGCAGGGAACAGGTCTCGGCTGCACTTTCCCAGACGTTCAGTACAGTGGCATACACCTAGGGGACCCTTACTAAATACCGTTACTACCGCTGATTGAAAATGACACGGCCCCGGCCAGTTCATTGTGTGAAGTTGAAGGGCACCGTTTTGCAATTTCATTCCTCTTTCCCCTGCAATGGGATCCTAAGCGCATCCCATAAAAGCAGCGTGGCTCAGTGGAAAGAGTCCGGGGCTTGGGAGTCGGAGGTCATGGGTTCGATTCCCGGCTCTGCCACTTGTCAGCTGTGTGACCGTGGGCGAGTCACTGAACTTCTCTGTGCCTCCGTTACCTCATCTGTAAAATGGGGATGAACCGTGAGCCTCACGTGGGACAACCTGATGACCCTGTATCTCCCCCAGCGCTTAGAACGGTGCCCGGCACCTAGTGAGCGCTTAACAAATACCAACATTATTATAAAAGCGCAGGGGGGGAGGAGAAAGAAGGAAAGAGGATTTGCAGGTGGATTAGTGCCTCGGTAAGCCGGTAGGCAAGACGCGAACGAAAGTCCTGCGGGCAGTTGGGTGTGTGTCACGCAAGTGCCCAAGACGGCATCTGTGGGGGGGAATGTCAGCTAAACAGGGAAGGCTTCCTGGAGGAGATGTGATTCCCGAACTTGATGGCAACTATTCCTAAGCATTTACCTGTTCGTTTGCTTGTGATCTGCTGACCAACAGTTAATGTCTGTTGTCTGTTCTCCACTTCATCTCCGGGCAGGCATCGTCCCACTCGTTGGAGAGCTCCTCGGTGGAGCGATCGCAGCGGATACGTAGGTCCTGTCCTCCCAAGTCCCCGTGCCGTGCTCTGGCTCCAAAGGTGCCCAGACAGGCCCGATGTGGGAGAAAACAATTTCCAGACCCTCCCTGGACGGTAAACTTTGGGTCTGGCCACTGCTGCTTTGGGTCCGGAGATAGGTCGGGGGTCTGGGGGGTTCAGGGAGAGGGAGCGGGAAGGAGAAGCTGGGTCCACTTTTCAAGGGATCAGGAGGGTTCCACGTTCACGATCGCTCTGACGCCACGAGCCGCGGGGGGGAGGGCTGTCACCGAGAGCCGGCCGGTTGGCCGAGCGGAGGCACCCATTTTGCAGATGAGCTAACTGAGGCTCAGAGAACTGAAGCGACTTGCCCAGGTCACACAGCAGACAGATGGCAGAGCCAGGATTAGAACCCAGAACCCTCTGCCTCCCAGGCCCACGCTCTTCCCACTAGGCCACGCCGCCAACTCAGCTAATCATCTTATCCAAGCTATTCCCAATCGTAGCATCTGATTCCGATTTCTTCTCCGTAGACTCCCCCAGATCTATTTTTAGAGAATAATTCGAATATTAATGCGGAAATCAATTAAGCCCAAATATGGGGCTTGTAATTCAGCGTGGTGTAATGCGAATGAAACTTCGGGAGCACAGATGGGTTCAGCTATTGTTCCGTCAGGAACGACGTCCAAGAACATTCCGTTTGTCCCAAACAGCCACGTGCACGGGACCCAGCCAGACTTAAAATGCAGACGTGGGCCTCGTCTTTCCCTCCCTTTCCCTTTAGGGTAAGCGAATATCACACCCGGCTAGAGTCCGAGACCAGCTTTGTTCCTGAAAAAAAAAAAATTAAACCCTCTCCTGCCAGGTATTATAGTTGGACTGGATTTAGAACCCAGGTTTCCTGATTCCTAGGCCCTTGCTCGTTCCTTGGAGCCAAGATGCTTCGCCGTATGTTGGCTTCCCCGAGAAATAGATACTTATTTAAGAATGTCATCTCTTCTCCCGTTAGAGTTGACAGGTTTCATAGGGCTTTCTGGTGCCGAAGGCCACCCCAACTAAGTGTCTGTGGTCTCTGCCTGCTTTTCCACAGCTTACTCACCCCACGTCTCCCACGCCAACCTCCTAACTGGGGCCCGCTCTTGACCCTCCTACGCTCATACGCTTCCCCTGACTTTGAACTCCCTCTCTCCGCACGCCCGAGGCTCTCCTGCCACCCCACCTCCTCCTACAAACCTTTCCTGATGAATCCCCCACATTCCCAATCCATCCAAGCCCGCCGGCCACCCCTACGACTTGTTTCTACCCCTCCTCGGCACCAAGGTCTGGATACTGGGGCTATTCGGAGATAGGTTTCGTGTCTGTCTCTCTCGTTTGCCGCCAGCTTCTTGTGGGGAGGGAATGTGTGGCTTCTCTGTTTTGTGTTTCCAAAGTGTTTAGAGCAGTGCATTACCCCCAGTGGGTGCTCAGCAAGTACTGTTTTTGCGGCTCTTTCAGTTACAAAACGCTGAAAAGGAGTCCGCTGAACACTGTCTCTCTCTCTCTCTCTATCCGCCCCCAACCCACCAACTCTCCTTCAAATAAATTCTGCCATGCAGTTTCAACTTCAGTCCTTCCAAATGGAGGATGTTCGAGGCTTTGGAGGATGCTTGTGGTCAGACTCAAAGGATGTTGTCGAGTCAGAATCAATTACTTTTCCTCCTCTTTTCTCTGCAGCTGCAGAGAGAAGGGTATTCAACGCACAGTCTTTCAGGCTTGAGGAGTCCAGGAAGCAAGCAGCTATGGAGCGGCATCCACTACCGGGCCACCCTGTGCCATTGATTTATTATCTGTGATCCTTGCACCCCAAAATCGGGAGACTCCCGGGGCATATCTAAAACCAGGGGGTTGAAAAGAATCAAATCGGGTTGGCGGGACAAGGGTGAGGAGCGGAGTGGGCAGCAGGGCGATCCCGTATGGCGTCTTGGGTTTTTCGTTAAGATAGATTTGGACAAATGCCGAGAAGCATCGGTATTTCTAAATGAATTCAGCCGATGACTCAATCAGAAGATATTTGCTATTTTGGAGCGCAAAAGGTGGAAGGCGCAGTTCGTGATGTTGCAGAGAATTTGTCGCGAGTGCCGAGGGGGGAGAAAGACACCGCTTAAAGGAAGGGCGGAATTTCTCCTTCATTCAGTAGTGTTTATTGAGCGCTTACTTTGTGCAGAGCACTGTACTAAGCGCTTGGAATGGGCAAATCGGCCACAGATAGAGACAGTCCCTGCCCTTCGACGGGCTTACGGTCTAATCCTGAGAGGTCTCCAAATGACATCCTCATCTGGGGCCCTCTTGGAAATGATCTTCCCCACTTTACCGGCCATCATTTCCATGAAGAGAAGAAAATCAATTCAAAATGATGAGGTGGATGAGCAGGATTGGGGATGTGATAATAATAACAGTAATAATAGTACTGATTAAGCACTAACTGTGTTGAAGAGCACTGTACTACGTGCTGGGAAAGAGTATACAGGAGGGCGCAGAGGTATTGACTCGCCGTTTTACAGATGAGGGATCTGAGGCCCAGAGAAGTTGTGACTTGCCCAAGGTCACACAGCATCCCGGTGGCCCAGCTGGGGCTAGAACCCAGGTCTCCTGACTCCCCGCCTCATGCTTTTCCCAGCAAGGATGACTCCCTTGAATCTTAGTTGCATCTCAGAGGAAGATGTTCAGTAACGGAGCACAAACAGGCATTTGCTCGTCGTCCAGCTTTAGAACCAAGATGAAGGGACCTCTTGGCGGCCAAAGTTGCCTCACGGTCACTCCAACCCTCCTTCAGAAAATGTCTAAGCGAGTTTTCCTCAGGCAAGTCCCCCCACCGCCTTTCTGGAGGAAATACACAACTGAACCTTTTGTCCCCACCCGTTTTAGTATTTTACTCTTCCATTCACCACGCACGAACCTTCACAGAACATTCAGGTTTTCGCTGTCTTTAAAACAAAACTTGCACTGTCAAAAAGCAACCCTGCATTGTTTTGTTTGGCCCTCAGCCGCAAAGATCGGGATGTTTCATTTTGAATCCCCATAAAGAGTGTAATGCCACCGTCATCTGAATTGCATAGCGAGGACTGTTTTCATCGCTGCAGATTTGTCGAGGCTCTGCACACTCAGTGTGGCTCTCTGCCACTGGCCCTGGTTAATCTGGCCTTTGGACGTCGATCCGTGAGCTTCCCGAGATGTCCGCCACCAAGTCGGGAATTAAAGCTACGTAGGCAGAATTGAGGGGAGCGCCAGCCCAAGCCATGCTGGGAAGGAGATCGAAGCCGTCCTCCGAGTCGGGCGCCTGAAAGCAGAGCTCGGTCGAGGATATGGTTGGAGTTGTAGCTGCTTTAGGGGGCTTAGACTGGCCGGGGGCGGCGGGGGGCGGCAACAGACCCCAACAGTTATTTGGGGTCTCCCCGACCTCACCTCACACCCACTTTCAGGCAGGGTTCCACCTTTTTTTTTTTTAATGCTGTTTGTTAAGCGCTTACTATGTGCCAGCTACTGTACTAAGCCCTGGGGTAGATACAAGCGAATCATACTGAGCACAGTCCCACTTGGGGCTCACAGTTTCAATCCCCATTTGACAGATGAGGGAAAGGCCTCCGGAAGTAAAGTCACCTGCCCCAGGTCACCCGGCAGATAAGCGGTGGAGCCGGGATTGGAACCCATGACCTTCTGTCCCCCAGGCCCATGCTACGCCACTGCGCCGTGCCGCTGCTCCACTTCCAACCACTGTTGGGTTAGAGCAGAGGGAGCGAAAACCTCAGGATAAGGCGGGGCCCCGAAAGCTGGAAGGAAACAGCTTCCTCATGAAGAGAGACCGTGTGATCCAGTGGAAGTGCACGGGAGAAAGAATCGGGTCTCTCGGGTTTTAAGCCTGACTCCGCCACTTACCTACCGTGTGACCTTGGGCAAGTTCCTTAACTTCTCTGAGCCTCAGTTCCCTCATCCGTAAAATAGGGGGAAGAAATACCTGTTCTCTCTCTCTCTCCGCCTTTAGGCGGTGAGCTCCACGGGGGACAGGGACTGTGTCCGATATGATTGTATCTATCCCGGCACTTAGCCCAGTTTGGGGCCTATAGCAAGCGCTGAAATATGGTTATTACTATTATTATTTTTTGTTATGATTAACAGGTCTAAGGAATTCATTCCCCCAGCAAGTTGGGCAGCTGAAAATGTCAGCAGGATCAAGAAGGGGTTAGAGAGATTCACGGTAGAGGGGGTCCGAAGTGGGTTATTAGAGACAAAGAAGAGCCGCAAGGAGACCCGAGAAAGGTTAAACCAGTCCAAGAGTGATGGCTCCTGATGGGTGAGGAGAGGGAAGCAAGCGGTAGGGATGTTGACTGGCTCAGCAGTAATCAGGAGGACGGATGTCAAGGGGAGCAACCATCACTCGATTCCCCCAGTGGCGGGGCCGGGGGGGACCGGAAGCGGGGCGTCTCTTACGTAGAGTGTGTGGCGTCGACTGGAGGTTGGAAGGGAAGCAATCCTTCGGCTGGTTCTCCCACCCCCGGAGGCCTGGACAATTCTGGCTCCCTCCTCTGGCGAGCTGGGCCTACCCAAGCGGCGTGTCTGCCCCCGGGGCCGGGCTGGCCCTCGGTTGTCCAAGAGGGATTCAGGATCTCTGCCCCCAAGTAGCCATTCCCCGAGGCTGGACTCTCTCCCGCCTCGCGTCGTTGCCCGATCGGTGCCTGAGGACCTAATGGCGGTGACACTGAGCTCGGATCCCAGCAGGAGATTCGGCTTAATTGGTCTGTGTAGTGAGGAGCCCGGGACGATGAAGGGAAATGATGTACAGATGCACCGGTCTCATGTCCAGATGCAGACCTGAGAGATGAAAGCTTGCGTTAGGATTGTTCGGTGGCTGGGGAGGGTGGGGGGAGCGCCGTCCTTCTTCCCCCCCCCCCCCCATCCCCTGCCTCTTTTATTCTGCCAAATGGAAGGTTTGATTTTCGGGATTTTGTGGTGTTTGTGAAGCACTTACTACTACTACTAATAATGTGGGTATTTGTTAAGCGCTTACTATGTGCAGAGCACTGTTCTAAGCGCTGGGGTAGCTACAGGGTAATCAGGTTGTCCCACGTGAGGCTCACATTCAATTCCCCATTTTACAGATGAGGTAACTGAGGCCCAGAGAAGTGAAGTGACTTGCCCACGGTCACACAGCTGACAAGTGACAGAGCCGGGATTCGAACCCATGACCTCTGACTCCCAAGCCCCGGCTCTTTTCACTGAGCCACGCACTGCACTAAGTCCTGGTAACTTGTGCCTCAGTTACCCCATTGGCTGTGTAAGATTGTGAGCCCTAACATGAGACTTGGTCACCGCCTGCTTGGACCCTTGGAAGATGCTGGGAAAATCTGGGCACCAGCTGGGATCCTCATCATTCATTCAATAGTATTTACTGAGCGCTCACTCTGTGCAGAGCACTGTACTAAGCGCTTGGAATATACAATTCGGCAACAGATGGAGACGATCCCTGCCCAGTGACGGACTTGCGGTCTAATCGGGGGAGACAGACGGACAAAAACAAGACGACATAATACAAAAACAAGACTGTCTAGACTGGAAGCTCGTCTCTAGACTGGAAGCGCGTAAAGAGCCGGGAATGTGTCTGCTAATTCTATTCTCTAGTGTAAAAAAAAAAAAAAAAAAAAGTTGGTATTTGTTAAGCGCTTACTATGTGCAGAACACTGTTCTAAGCGCTGGGGTAGCTACAGGGTCATCGAGTTGTCCCACGTGAGGCTCACAGTTAACCCCCATTTGACAGATGAGGTCACTGAGGCACAGATAAGTTAAGTGACTCGCCCAAAGTCACACAGATAACAAGTGGCAGAGCCGGGATTCGAACTCCCGACCTCTGACTCCCAAGCCCGGGCTCTTTCCGCTGAGCCACGCTGCTTCTCTCTACTCTCCCGAGCACTTCGTAAAGTGCTCTGCATATAGTGAGCGTTCAATAAATGCACTTGATTGATTGAGGAGGGCGTGGAACATCCCCCAGGCCTTTGTCTCCCTGGCGTCTGCTAGATTGTGAGCTCTCTGAAGCCGGGGATCAGATTTCCTAATTGGCTTTTGAATTTTTCCAAGTGCTCATCACACTGTAAGTGTTCTGTAAATACTACTGACTGATTAAGGCTTGGAGGTATGTGTGCCCCAAGCTAGGTCTCCTTCAGTGATTGGGTTGGTGTTTCTTACGGACTTCACTGTGTCTTTCTCTCTCTTAATATTTCTCTTTTCCTCACTCTTCCTCTCTCTCATCTTTTAATGTTAGATTTCCACAGTGTAACTCCTCCTTGGAAAAAAAAAAAAAAAATACATCGTCCTTGGTTTTCTGCCCACTTTCCCGGCACACTCTCTCCTCCCATCTGTGGCAAAGCCGCTCGCTGCCATCGTCGCTTTGACGTGAAAGAAAGCTTGCCTTTCAAAACAAAGTCAGCCTCTTTGGGAGGGTGACCATTTGCCCATTTTCTGCTGGTCTTTCTGCCTGATCATTTTATTTTTAAGCATCCAGCCCTCCACCCTCCCTCAGGCTCCTGCTACAGAACGAAAGAGCTCTGGCGTAAAGGGGGTGGGGAGGCACTGGGGATGCCCAGAAAACTCCTTCAAAATATTCCTCAGGATGCCTTAACCCGTGACCCCGCCTTCAATGCAGGTGGCATCTGCTGTCAGCAAATCACTTGACCTCTATGGGCCTCAGTTTCCTCCTCCTTAAAATGGGGTTAATAGTTCCTCTCCCTTCCTCACTGGGATGTCGTGCTATGTGTTTATTATTCAATCTGTCAGTCGGGCACATTTTTGAGCGTTTACCATTCGCTCAATCGTATTTATTGAGTTTTACTGTATGCAGAGCGCTGTAATGACATTATTTTTCCAGTGTAACATAGCTGAGAGACTGAAGTTTTCACCTTAGGTGGGGAGACCGATATTAACATAAATAAATTATGGCTAGGTGGGGCTGTGGGGCATAGGGAGGGGTGAATAAATAAAGAATAAAGTGAATAAAATGGGCCCCTGGAGTGGCCATTTGTTAGATGAGCCGTTGGTCTGAAACAGTCATGGTGTCCTGGAGTGAAGAGGAAAGGTGGGACCGTCCGTAAAGTGAGAGATTGGGACTGAAAGAGTGAATTTTGGAGTGGTCCACGTAGAGCTGATAGCTGATGCTGGGTGAAGAGATGAGTTCCCCGAGGGCGGGGGAGAAAAGCGAGTGGTTCCAACTCAGAGTCTTGCGGGAAGCGGTGAGGCCCGGAGGTACCGCTGAAAGAGACTGAGCAGTGATCGGAGAGGTCGAATAAAAAGAAGCAGGAAGACTTCGGGCCTGGCACAGCTGAGGCCTGAAAATCTAGGCTGGTGCACGTCCCGTCCCCGAGCAACTGAGTCCCAACAGCTCGGGCCAGGCCAGTGAATACGGGAGGGAGCATTTGCGGGGAGTCTTTAGCTGACGCCCCGACCTGTTGTTTCCAAAGCTCTGCGGGCATCCGTCGTCACGTCCTGTGAATTGCGATTTCAGCGTTTCGCTAGGGGGCTGTTGTCACGTCCATCCCCGGCCCGATAATCAAACTATCTGAGGGGCAGCCGGAGCGAGCGGCCACGGAGGCCGTTGGAGGTCTTGAAGCGATTCGGCCCGGCCTCCTCTGGTAGCCTTTTCCGTGGCCTCGGGGGAGGTGGAGAGGAGAGGCCCGGGTGGCTGTGGGGAAGCGTGAATGGAGGGAATGAATGAATTCCCGCGGATATTGCTCATCTTCATTTCAATTTCACCCTCTTCCGCCGCCTCACTTCTGGCCTGACGGAAAGTCAGCGGCTGCAGACTGTTTCCTTACCTGGAAGTGAAGGGATTACCACGTGCCCCTCTTTGTCCAGGCAGTGAGACGGGGTTCCCCAGGCGGAAGAGGTGTAGGCAAGGGGAGAGAGAAGAAGGGGCCCTGTTCTCACTCCAATCCACCTGCAAGTGGCCGTTGCTCTCGGATTCTCAACGTGCCTGCTGGGAGGGAGGCTTCCTCGGGGGGTGGTCTTTTGGGGGGTTTCTATTCCCCACTCAGCCCCAGCCTCGGGGAACTGAAAACCCCTTTAGGTGAAGCAACGTGCCTAATGGATAGAGACAGGCCTGGGAGTCAGAAGGTCCTGGGTACTAATCCCGGCTCTACCACTTGTCTGCTGGGTGCCTCAGTTTACCTCATGCGCAAAATGGGGATTAAAACTGGAGCCCCATGCGGGACATGGCCTGCGTCCAACCTCATTGGCTTGTATATACCCCAGGGCTTAGTGGGATGCCTGGAACGTAGTAAGCTCTTAATCAATATGACTCCCAACACCCCCGCGCTTTGCCAGGAGAGTCGAGGTGAAAGTAAGGAGGCAGTGCAGCCTAGTGAAAAGAGTAAAGGGCCTGCCTCGTGACCTTGGGCAATTCATTTACCTCTCGGGGACTCCGTCTCTTCATCCGCGAATGGGAATAAAGTAGATCGCGAGTCCCATTTTGGACAAGGACTATGTCCGATCTCATAAGCCTGAATTGTCACAGTAAGGCTTAATGTGGCTCATAATAATAGCCATCATGAATTAATGGGGAACTGTAGTCTTCACGTGACCCCACCAGGAAGTCATTGCGTCCACATCCGTGCAGAGGTAACGGGGTCTAAAACATGAAGCTGTGAATGGTGGCTGAATGCCGGCGTCAACAGAAAATAGAGGTTCCTTTGAAGTTTCCTCCTTGGTGCTGATAATAATCGTGGAATTTGTTTTCTTTTTTTTATGGTATCCGTTAAGTGCTTACTATGTGCCAGGCACTATATTAAGCTCTGGGCTAGATGGCCGAGCACTGTACTAAGAGCTGGGACAGATACAAGATAATCAGGTTGGACCGTTGATTGATAAGTGGGAGGGACAACTGGTATTTGATATATTTAATACCATTTTACAGAAGAGGAAACGGATCCCTTAAGAGGGAAAATTGGGGAGAGGTAAATCAATAGTATTAATTCAGTGCTTCCTGTGTGCAGAGCACTGTACTAAACGCTTGGAAAAGTACATTACGGCAGAATTGGTAGACATGTTCCCTGCCCACAAAGAACTTGCAGTCCAGAGGGGGGGGACAGGTATTAAAATTATGGATATTCGTTCAATAGTATTTATTGAGCCCTTACTATGTGCAGAGCACTGTACTAAGCGCTTGGAATGTACAGTTCGGCAACAGAGAGAGACAATCCCTAGGGATATGTCCATAAGTGCTGTGGGGCTGAGGGTAGGAGGAATTAACTGTGCAAATCTAAGTTCAAGGGCGACGCAGAAGGAAAAAAGAGCAGGGGAAATGAAAGCTTAGTTGGGGAAGGCCTCTTGGAGAAGATGTGATTTAAGCAGGGCTTTGAAGGCGGGGAGAGTGATCATCTGTCGGATATGAAGAAGGAGGGAGTTCCAGGCCAGAGGCAAGACGTGGGCGAGGGGATGGCAGCGAGAAAGATGAAATCGAGGTAGAGTACGTAGGTTGGCATTCGAGGAGCGAAGTGAACATGCTGGGTTGTAGTAGGAGAGTAGCGAGGTGAGGTAGGAGGGGGCAAGGGGATTGAGGGCTTTAAAGTCACAGTAAGGAGTTTCTGTTTGATGCAGACATGGGTGGGCAACTGGTGGAGGTTCTTGAGGAGTGGGGAAACGTGGACCGAATGGGGATTCTGAAGCTTCCTTTTTTCCAGCAAAGCCAAGAAATATGGTCACTTCAGAGTGTGGACTCTGTCCGGTCTGAAGGTTGAGTGTGCACCGATGGGTACCCAAGGAAGCGCAGAAACATCGGCATCAAGTTAGCTCAGTGTCTTGGAAGACTGGCTCAAAGGGTCGACAGGTGTTGGCATCCGGAGCCCGAGTTAGACATCCTATTCTATAGTGTCGTCTGGATCTTTCTTTGTCCTCTGTTGGTAAATGATGTTATTATGGCATGTGTAAAGTACTTAGCATTTGCCAGACACTGTACTAAGCATCGGTAGATACAGGACAATCAGGTTGGACAGAGCCCGTATCCCACATAGGGCTCGCAGTCTTAATCCCGATTTTACCAATGAGGAAACTGAGGCACAGAGAAGTTAAGTGACTTGCCCATGGTTCCAGAGCAGACAGGTGGTGGGGCTGGGTTTAGAACTCGGGTCCTCCGACTCCCAGGCCCCTGCTCTTTTCACTAGGCCATGCTGTTTCTCGTCTCTCCTGTTAGACCGTAAGTTCCTCGAGACCAGATACTGTGTCTTCTACCTCAAGTGGATCTGTCCCAATTATTTTGAATTCAGCCCAAAGCTTAACGGAGTGTTTGGTACCGTGCAAGTGTTAATGTGCGCTGATTATTCGGGCACGTTCATACGATATTTCCTCCCTACAGAGCTCTTGCTGGTCCTTATCTCATTTCATCTCTTCCCTCCTGCCTCCATCTCCTGACCCTTATCCTCTTGATCCGAAAAAGAGAGGAAAGAGATAAAAGGTAGATTTATGACAAAGGAGAAGCATGAAAAGCAGAGGAGAGTGAAAAGACTTGTTTGCTTTTGTCCCTGTATAACGTCTTTCTAGGGGTTGCTAAATATAGCTAGAGTTGGAGAATATTTTTCAACCTTGGGACTTGTATGTGTTTGATCCCTCACTAGAAGATATTTTATTATCTGAGCCCTCTTGATCTACTAGTCGGTGCTGTTCACCTGGCTGCTGTTACCACTCTCTCTCACCACACAGACCCACCTGTTTCTCAGGATTTTTGGAATGTTTTAATCATTTTCGCTCTTCAAAAAGTCTGAAATAAATGTTCGAATGGAGCTGTGTGGATCCTACTTAGGACTGTATGCGATCTCTCCCTATCCTTCATCTGAAAAGGTCCAGAACATTACCGCCCGAACACGTACGAGAGCAGCGTGGCCCAACGGAAAGAGCATAGGTTGGGAGTCCTGCGTTCTAATCCCGGTTCCGCCACGTCTCTGTGTGACCTTGGTCAAATGACTTCACTTCTCTGTGCCTAAATCCCCTCATCTGCAAGACTTTTCATTTTCATTCAGTCGTATTTATTGAGCACTTACTGTGCTATATTAAGCTCTTGCGAGAGGATAACAATAAACAGACACCGTCCCTCCCCACAGTGAGCTTACAGCCTAGAGACCTGTATCTTGTATCTACCCCAGCGCGTAGTGCAGTGCTCGATACATAGTAAGCGCTTAAGAAATATCACAATAATTATTAGATGGATTTTAACTGATTCTAAAGTAATCTTCTCCCATTAATTGGAACGTATCTCTGGCAGGTACCGGAGCCATCCGGGAAAAGAGCCATGCTGCTAAGTTACAAAACTTATCAGAAATGATGCAGCGTGTCAGAGAGAAGTTCTTTTTCCTCCTCCTTTATCTCTCTCATACGTGAACGTTTGAAGCAGGCCTGCGGAAGGGGTAGATAATCCAGGGGAAGCCATGATTGTAAGGTCCGAGAGAGCCCTCAAAGCTGCAGACTCTCCCCCAGACTGCCCGCCGCTGCACGGGTCCTCTTTCTGAGTCATCTTTCGGCCCACACCTCTCCTCACAACCCTCTCCCGGCTTCCTGTGTCTTTCTGCATCCAGCACAAACTCCCCACAACCTGCTTCCAGGCTCTCCACCTTGCCTATCTGTCCTCTTCACCCGCTATTCCCCAACTCACTGTCTCGATTCCTTCCAAGTCAACCTTCTAGCCGGACCCCGCAGACATCTCTCCCGCCTCCGACCCCTCTCTCACGCCATTCCCGTAGCTTGGAAGTCTCTCTCTCCCCTCACTGGACAGACCACAGCCTTCCCCACATTTAAATCCTTCCTAAAATCCCACCGCCTCCTCCAAGCTATTCCCAATCATTTTCTGGCCATCCCAAGCCAACATCATCCCGGAACACATATGAATTTAATTCCCGCCTTGGAACTCGTGTATATTCGTCTGCTCGGTTTACTCATTTTGACCCTCTGAGTTGTAAATTGTTTTCTGTTTGTCAGCCCCATTAAAAAGTAAGATCTTTGCAGGCAGGGAACGTGTCGTTTTGTTATCCTGAAACCCCCCCCCCCCCCCCAGTGCCTAGAAAAGTCCATTGCTCCAGGTGAGCGCTCGGTTAATACTGCTAATCCTCCTCTAGAAATTGATAAGCCAATCTCTGCTTTAGGGCACATCAAACTCAGAAACCGGAATATGAGCTCACCGAGGTCTTGGCATCTCCAGTTTGGGTTGGGTAAAAAACCTGACCAGGGAGTTGGAAATTGCAAGTAAGAAGAAGAAGTGACCCCGTCTAACCCTCCAGATCAAAAAAAGAAAGAACACATCTCTGAACTTCACTCACATAGATCCACTCCATATCCATTTCCCCAAAAACATTTGATGTTCCAACTCCCCGTTGCTTTACCCTGAGAGGGGAGGAGGTAACCCTTCTAAAGAACTGAATTAATCACATCACCACCGGGAATGTCAGACAGTGGCAATGCGGGTGGACACACTAAGCTGGGCCTTTAGTCCTAGATCGATCAGTCAGTCGTATTTACGAGCGCTTACGCTGTACTAAGTACTTGGGGGAGGACAATCTAACAGAGTTGGTCGACGCGTTCCCTACCCACGACAAACTTACAGCTCCAGAGGGATCTGATGCTTTGATAGCAGAGGCCTCCTTGTAGCCGCAAAACCAAACGGCACCCACACGTCCTGAACAAGTAACTTGAACGTTCGTTTATCCGCCCATAGCTCTCGAGAAGGGAGGCGGTTATATATTTATTAATCATCCCTGCCTGAACAGATTCGGATCTTCCTACGTCTGAATTAAATTGTAGTGCGTTGTTGTATTTTTAATGCGAGAAGCATGACCAAGTTAATTTGAGTCCTTGTGACCAAAACAAATGTATTTTTAAAACGTGTGAAGACACTCAATAGCCTTAATTCAGTTAAATCGTACTGTCAGGAAATTAGAGGGGTAAAGACCTCCTAGGCATCTTTTCCCCGGACAAACTTTTTTCTGTGTTGTGGATGGCTTTGCCCTGCATTATCTGTGAACGTGTGTGTATGTAATCTGTATTCAGAGATGATACCTCGGGTGCTTTGTGACTGGGGCTAACAAGACAATGACCCGGATATTTCATTCATTCAGTCGAATTTATCGAGCTCTTTCTGTGTGCAGAGCACCGTCGGGAGAGGTCAGTGGAGTAAGTAGACGGGATCCTTGCCCTCAAGGAGCTTTCAGTCTAGCAGGGAAGATGGACACTGAAGTGAACTATAGGTAGGAGGAAGAAGGGAATAGGTACATGGATAATTAATTTAATTAAGTTTAATTAAGTTTGGAAGCTATGGATTGGAGCATCTTGGGAAGCCGCATTGCCTAGCGAATAGAGCATCGGCCTGGGTTCTCCTGCTTTCGCCACTTTCCTGCGGTGTGACCTCGGGCCGGTCACTTCATCTCCGTGCCTCAGTTTCCTCATCGGCAAAATGGGAATTCAATGCCTAGTCTCCCTCCTATTGGACTGTGAGCCCCATGTGGGCCAGGGACTGTGTCCAACCTGACTAACTAGTATCTCATCCCAGTGCTTGGAACAGTGCTTGACCCATATCGTAAATATTTAACAAATACGATAAAAAAGCGTTGCAGAAGAATGTGAATACACAAGTACTTAGGCGTCAGCCAAGTGGTGAAGGGGCCATTGGTGGAATAAAGGGGGAGAGATTAGAAATTAACCAGGGAAGGCCTCCTGGAGGAGATGTGATTTCAGAAGGTGGCATTCCGTGCAACTGTTAGAACACACCCCTCTGGGGAAGACCTCTCTTAGAGTTTGATGCCGCCAACCAATTGAAAATTGTGCCTGGCTCTGTCGCGGCTCTCCCGGAGGCCTCACCTTTTTGAGAAAATTTACGGCCCAGAAATGTCAGGCACCAAATGTCTCACTACGGTGGGGAGGGGTCACCTATCGAGGCTTCAGTTCAGGTGAGCCGGCGGCATTCCGACACCCTGTCATTGGCGTTGAGGGTGGTTTGAAGGTGAAACTGCTCCAGATATCAACGTGACCTCTCCCTCACTGGACCGTGAGCTCGTTCTGGTCTGAGAACATCTCTGCTGATTCTCTTGTAGTCTCCCAGTCACTTAGTACGAGGCTGAGCACGTAGTAAGCACTCGATTGATTGATTGATTGATTCTGTAGAGGGTCCGGGTTTCAAAGCCCTAGGGGACAGCACAACAGCCTTGTAGAATGAAGTGGAGTCCGATGCCCCCATTGACAGCTGTTTTTCGTTTTGTCTGAAGCCAGGCTGGCCTTTTTGCGTCTGTTCTGTATCTCGGTCTCTCTGTGCATCATTGGACAGCGTACTGTCTAGGTAGCAGAATTTGGTGACAGTACGGCATTGCCACTGAAAACCTTTGTTTTGTGAAGGGCTTGCCAGGTGTCCCGGTGGAAGAGTGATTTTTATTTTTCTATTAAACGAAAGGAAGTGGGATGGGATGGTAACATCTTGCCCATTTTTCTCGGGCTCCAAGCCCAGAGACTAAATCCAGTGGGCACCGAACACTTCAGAACAGAGACTTTTTTGTCTGGGAGAGAGGCCTGCTGCCAGACGTTTGGCTTTTCTGTGCAGTCGGGTTGTTTTTTCTTTATTAAAAGCTGTTGGTCTGGTTTGACTTATGAGTGAGTCGTCGAGAAGAGTTTAGTTAAGAATTCACTTGCATCTTGCAGGCACTCGGGGTACGCATTTCATTCTGTACTAAGTGGAGCTGTGTTCCTGGAGATGCCGCTCTGAGGAAAGCTTCCTTGATAGAACGCGCGTCTTTATCGACACTGGGCACGCCTGCCCTTTCCACATCCCTCCCTGTTCTATCCGGATAGTAGTGCACTGTTGAAATAGCATTCCTTAATTCCCCCATAGGGTCCTATCCATATGTGGAAGTAAACCCCTGCTATGGAAAGATGGCTGTGTACTGAGGCAGAAAATGGGAATCTGCAGGTGTACAGGACCAGAGAGATCGAGGAGTCATGTAACTTCCCTGGGCCTCAGTTACCTCGTCTGTAAAATGGAGATTAAGACCGAGTCCCCTGTGGGACGTGGACCGTGACCTATCTGATTACCCCGTGTCTATACCAACGTTTAGAAAAGTGTGTGGGACATGGTAAATACTCAACACACCCCATTTTTTAAAAAGGAGAAGCAGGAAGGAAACTTGAGGTGGTATTTCTGTTTGCCAGGAAGGAAATTTCCAGTGGGGTTTTTGTTTGCCTGGGAAGCTAAGGTATTTACCAAGCCCTGCTCATGTATATTTATAACATGGAGATCACTGAGTGGGTAGTCTGTTGACAGCACACAGACACTGCAGCTCTAGACAAGTTAAACCCATTTTCGTGATCTGTCCTCCGATGAGTTGAAGGTGGTTGTCACCTTCCATATAGTTGCCTTTCCTAGGCAAACCGGAGCCGTTCTCTTCTGTCTTCTCTCATCTCCCTCCTTGCTCTCCAAGTTGCTTGATATTCCAGCCCAGCGAGGTTTATTTTCCCCTTGAATGTAAAGAGCCCTCTTGCATGTATTGAAAGAGTTCGTTATTATGTGGCATTCACCACCTCCCTTCTTAATGCCAGCCCTTGACTTCACTGATTTTTGAGGGCCGACATGGTGTCACGGCCAAAGGAGTCCCAGCTGCTGTACCTCGCTCTCCTCAGGAGGTACACCATTAGCAAAACTCCGCGTTTTCTTATGAAAGCTGGCTTATGAGAGAGCGTCCAAATAGACCACGGGACTCAAAGGTCATCGAGAGATTGTTCTGTGGGGTTCCCAGAAGGCTTTCGGGAATTACTAGGAAATGAGCAGAATGTTGTATTCGTCGACATCCAGATTCAACAGCGGTGGGTTCATGGCGCTTTGAGGAATGTGGATCCTGGACATGGGATCAAAGGGTTGAGAGAGCCGGAGCGAGACCTCGGGGACCGAAGGAGAAACCGCCCCCCCCCCCCCCCCCCCCCCCAGGCAAAGCAGGGCCAGAATCCCTCAGGGAAGACGCGAGGACTTTCCGAGGGTTCCTCTGGGTGACTTTTGATCAATAATCATCCTTGTGGGGTTTGTTAAGTGCTAACTGGGCACCAAATACCTTAGCGCTGGGGTAGATGCAAGTTACTCAGGTCAGACACAGTCTCTATCCCACGTAGGCCTCAGGGTCTAAGTAGGAGGGAGAACAGGGATTGGAACCCCATTTTGCCGATGAGGAAACTGAGGGCCAGAGACGAGAAGTGACTTGCCCAAGGTTACCCAGCAAGCAAGTGGAGGAGCTGGGATTGGAACCTGGCTTGAGCGTGCAAGGAAAGCCGACACTGATAAAGAGGGCTATCCCGGACAGGTCCCCGCTGAGGATGAGGGCAAGCAAACCAGACGTGGTCACCCCCTCCCGGCTCCCGGGGACTAATTTATCCGTCTCGATCAATGGTATTTATTGAGCGCCTGCGGAACACAGATCACCGTACTGACACTTGGGGACTATAGGAGAAACAAGGCATGCGTTCCCTGTGTCACAGAGCTTAGACTCTCCCGGGGAGAGGGGCGTAGTGAGTTACTAATAGTGGGGAGAGGAGGGAGAACAAGGGTGGGGGTTCTCTCTGGTCCAACCTTTTCCCATTTCTCAAGCCTAGCGAAGAGGGGGGTGTGTGTGTTGGTTTGGGGCGGGGGGTGTCCAGGCCCTGCAGTTCTAGAAAACAGAGCCAAAGGATCCGGCTTCCTGACCCCCTGACCCTTCCTCTCAGCTCCAGAAAATCAGGGTGCACCTTTGGGTTCACTTTTACCAATCGCCCTCGTTCTCCCCCAACTCTGAACACATTCTCTAGGTTTCAACCATTTCTCCTGGCCTCATCTCGCCCTCCAGCTGACGTCTCTCCCTCCGGATCGTATCGTATTCTCCCAAGCGCTCAGTACAGGGCTCTGCTCACCGTAAACACCAAGTAGATACTATCGATCGCCAGTCGAACCGATTTCACCCACTTGGCCGCCTCTCCCCCACCGCCCCGACTCGAGGGAGGAGAACCTGGAGGTACGGCCAGGTGGCAGATGAAAAATTTGCACCGGGAGAAGCGGAGCGTTTTTCGGGCCGTGGGGCCGGGGAGTTTCTCCGGCAAGCTGGACTTCAGATTCTTAGCACGCCCTGTGGCGCTTAGAGAGCACGGTGTGTTTACGCCGACATTTCCCGAAACCACAACTCGGAGCTGCTACTTTGAAGGTTTACAGCATTTCTCATTTGACATTCCCCCAGTAGGTTTGCCGTCAGCTCTCAAAGGTGCCACTGCAGTGGAGGAGTTGACGTGAATGTGTGTTTATGTGTGCGCGCGCGTGCCCGCCTGCCTGCGTGTATTAGAGAGACATACAGACAGAGAGACACCCCTGCCCGGGAATAAGCCTGGATCCTGGAACTTCCCAGAGCATAAAAATCTACAACCGATCCATTCAGAGGCAGAAATAGGCCAGTGAAGCTGGCCCTGAGACCATTAAATTGGAAGATCTTTGAGGACAAAACCCGTCTCTGTCTTTGGTGCTTTTCCTAAGCGTTTAATAGCATAGTATGGAATAGTATAGTCCAGGTTTCCCTAGAGAGGATCTGGGGTGGGAATTTGTGGTTGATTACTTCTCCTCTAAGACTTCAATTCCTGCTTTGCATATTAATAATATTAGCTTCGTTATGGTATTAAACACTTACAGTGTGCCAATCACCCCATCTCTTTCACCAGTGAGAAGCAGCATGGCCTTGCGGACGGAGCATGGTCCTGGGGGTCAGAAGGACCTGGTTTCTAATCCCAACTCGGCCCCTTATGGGCTGCGTCACCTTGGGCACATCACTTCAGTTCTTCTGGCTCAGTTACTTCATCTGTGGAATGGGAATTAAGACGACAAACCCCATGTGGGATGTGGACTGTGGATTCTCCAAGAAAATGCTCAAGTCCATCTTTGTGGGAGTGGGATAGGACAGTCTTCTCTGTGACTTCACGCTATTTGTCAACACTCTCTGTCTCCCGGGTCTGGTCTCCATTAAGCGTTCACTCGTGTGCCAAGTCCTGGGACAGATACAAAATAATCCCCATCGGACACGGGCGCTGTACCACTCGGAGCTCACAGTCTAAGCGTCTGTCTGTCTCCCGTGTCAGATTGGAAATCCCAGGTGGACAGGGATCACATGTCTTGCCTCGCTTCTCTCCATACTTGGCATCGTGCTTGGCTCTCAGCGGGGGCTCGGCTAAATGTCAGCGGTTGGTTGATCGACTCCAGGGCAGGAAACAGACGCAGAGCGCAGGGCAGATCCCAAAGCCCCAACCTGGGATTTGAATTCACGGGGCTGGCCTCCCGAACAGGAATTCTAGCTCAACTCCCTGCCAACCCCTTCCCCAGTCTGGGCTTTGTGAGGACTTCCAGAATTTTCCAATCCAGAGCATAAAATTCCCCTTGTTTCCGTTCCTCTTTCTGTGTGTGTGTGTGTGTGTGTGTCCTCTCCCACTCCTTTGCATAAAACTAGTGCACCATGTTCAATACCTTGGGCTCCTAGCAACATTAAATGTCAGGATGGGACGTCACCCTCCCCTTCCTCGCTTTCCTTTGCATGTGGGAAAAAGCGTTCTCTCTAATCTAAAGCACGCAGGCTTAGGGGGAGGGAGGGTCCGCATTGGGGCTGAGGGGACTGAGGGAGAGAAGGGTCTCAGGGGTCCCAACAGGGAGCACTGCGCTTTCCACTGGGGGTCTTTGGCCCCCGATTCTGTAGGGATGGGAGAATCAGGCCTACTCCGCTTGATTCAGCTTGACTGACTGATTCTGTGGGAAGACCGCCTGTGAAAGGTGGTAGGGCTCTTGGTCTCAAGAAAGATACAGACTGGTCGGGGGCCTGATGAAGGCTACGGGATCGTGAAGGATGCCCTATATTGTTCTAAAACCAAATCCCTCCTACTTAATAATAATAATTACGGTATTTGTTAAGCGCTTACCATGTGCCAAGCACCGTTCTGTAGATACGAGGTAATCAGGTTGTCCCAGGTGGGGCACCCAGTCTTAATCCCCATTTTACAGACGAGGTTACTGAGGCACCGGGAAGTGAGGTGACTTGCCCAAAGTCACACAGCTGACGAGTGGTGGAACCGGGATTAGAACCCATGACCTTTGACTCCCAAGCCCGTGCTCTTTCCACTGAGCTACGCCGCTTCTCTCTCTCTCAAACTCTCCCTCCTGCTTAGGTGGAGGGCCCTTTCTGCGAAAGAGACTGTGTTCGGCCCGATTAAGTTGGATCCATCCCAGTGCTTAGTACGGCGCGGCGCGGCCTAGCGGATGGAGCCCAGACCTGGGTTCTAATCTCACTCTGACAGTTGTCTTCCGGGTGAACTTTAGCGAGTCGCTTCACTTCTCTGGGCCTCAGTTACCTCATCTGTAGAATGGGGATTAAGACTGCGAGTTTCACGTGAGACATGGATCGCATCCAGCTTGATTGCTTGTATCGGCCCCAGTGCTTGGCACGGAATAAGTGCTTAACAAATATCATAAAAAAAAAAATACCACAGTCAGGATAGGGGACTGTCTAGTGGAAGTGGAAGGAGTTGAGGCTTCTTCCAGCAAGCGGTAAGAGCATAAGTTTCTTTCCCACTGGAAAGGGGGCAGGCTGGAGATACAGTTACATTCTACTGTGGGTTCGGATAAATTCCGGGATGAAAAGCCCCTTGTGGGTCGCTAGAGGGAAAGTTAGGGATGGATTGTAGTGGGCTTTCACACAGTCCCTGCAAGCTTCCTGGTATCGTGGCTGGAGATGGGATCCTGACCCGAAAGTGGCGTTGCTCTGGTCTAATTATCTGGTCTCTGCTTCTTCCCTGTCGTCAGGCAATCGATCGATTGGTTCGTGGCATTTATGCTGTTGTTCGTAGACTCCCTGGACTTGGCCTAAATCTCCACTGGTCCAGGCGAAAGGGCTGAGGAGGGAAAAGAGGGGTGTTGGGGGGGTGGGGGGGGGAATGTCTTCTCCAGGTGTTCCGAGTTACAAGGGCAGGTAGGCTGCCCCAGAATTCATCTGAGGGCCAGATAGGGATACCACACAGATCCCGGTACCATTGAATCCCCGAATTCTAGGGGGCTGATGGGCGGAAGCAGCGGTCTCCACCGCAGGGGCCTGCCGTAATGCCCGCGCGCCAGGAGCCGAGGGAGTCGGGGGTGAGGGAAGCGGGGACCCTCCCCTCTCCTTCAGGCAGCTGCCCCAGAGACCCTCCTCCCTCCTCCGAACCCGGGTGGGGTAGACCGTTGGCTTCCAGGACAAACGCATTTATTTCGCGGCTTTGGATTCAGACCGGCTTTGATTTTTTACTCCCTACAATCCTAAGAAACCCCCCAAAATGCCTTTTTTTAAAAAAAACTCTCATTCACTCCCCTTCTCCCAGGTGCCTGGCTTTTCTTTCAAGTTTTTTCTCCTCAGCGGTGGCTCTGTCAGCTCTCAAGCGTGACTTTGGGGCCGAGGATGATTGCCTCGCTCTTCCCAACATCTGGGCCGGCCCTTTGCGTCCCCATCCCCTCTGTCCCCTCTCGTCGGCGGCCCTCCTCATGGGTCTCGATGGGGTTTTGTCCTTCCGGCGCTTTGCCGTCTGCTCCTCTGACGACAGTCCTCGGGGGGGGCCCACTGAAGCGGATCTGGGGAAGAATGAGCACGTGTGGGGATCCAGCCCGGCCGCTGCGGCTGGAGCGTCGGGGTTTGGGGAGGGTTTGGGGGATACGCACCCAGCCGCGTAGAACCCCAGCTCGCTCTGGGTGACCGGGCGGAGAAGAGCTCTCCTCCAAGGAGCTCCTCTTCCTGCCAAAGTCATCGCCCGCTGGTCTCGGCGGGCACCGAGCCATGCCCCGTGCTGAGGGCGGGAGGGGGTGCCATATGTCTCTGACGAACAGGTCCAGGCTGGGTTATGCTGTCATCCCCGCAGTGGAGAGACCTGCGCTGCCTCATCTCCCGGTGCTTCCTGTAGTTAGACCGTGTCCCGTCTTCCCCTCTGACCTCAAAGGGAGAAGGCGCGGTCTCCAGAGGCGCCTGGCACTGGAGGGAATCATTCGTGGGACCCTCACCCAGGTGTCCCCCAACCTTGGAAGGTGAAATGGAAAGGAGAACTGGGGTCACCGTTCGGCAGACGGTGTGGACCAGCTGACGTGGCAGCCAAGTGAAAAGAGGACAGGGCTGGGAGTCGGGAGACCAGGGTTGGGCAAGCAGCGTGGCTCAGTGGAAAGAGCCCGGGCTTTGGAGTCAGAGGTCATAGGTTCGAAGCCCCGCTCTGCCACTTGTCAGCTGTGGGACTGTGGGCGAGTCACTTCACTTCTCTGGGCCTCAGTTCCCTCATCCGTAAAATGGGGATTAATACAGTGAGCCCCACGTGGGACAACCTGATTCCCCTGTGTCTACCCCGGCGCTTAGAACAGTGCTCAGCACATAGTAAGCGCTGAACAAATACCAACATTACCATTATTATTATTATTATTCTAAACGCGGCTCTTCCGCTTACCTGCTGTGTGACCTCGGGCAAATCGCTTGACTTCTCTGGACCTCGGTTTCATCATCTGTAAAATAGGGATTCAACACCTGTAAAATGGGGATTCTCCTTCCTCTTCTGACTGTGAGGCCCATGAGCCTCAGGAACTGTGTCCAATCTGATTATCTTGTATCTATCCCGTTGCTTGTCGCGTAGTAAGCATTTAATAGATGCCATTATTATTATTATTATTGTCATCATTACTGACCTGCTCAAAGATGGACCGAGATTCATAATTTCCCTTTCCTATCAACTAATGGTATCTGTTCAACTCTTCGTACAGACCGCTGTACTAAGCACATGGGAGGGTACAATATAACAGAGTTGGTAGACGCTGGATTGTGAGCATCTTAAGGGCAGGGGTCGAGTCTCTGTAGTCGCTCAAAAGAGGCAGCCGAGCATGGACCCGGGAGTCCCAGCTCCACCCCTTATCTGCTGGGTGACTTTGAGCAAGTCACTGCACTTCTCTGTGCCTGCCCACAGTCACACAGCTGACAAGTGGCAGAGCCGGGATTCGAACCCATGACCTCCGGCTCCCAAGCCCGGGCTCTTTCCACCGAGCCACGCTACTTCTCTTGCTTCTTCTTCTGCGCGGTGTTCACGGCACCAGAAGGTCACAGTAACGTGTCGGTGGATTTCATTTCTCTTCCGAGCTCCACCAGGGACGAGGTCCCCGTTTGCAAGCATTACCCGGCCTTTATGAGGTGGTGCTTCACGTTGGTTTTAAATGAGGAATGATAATCTTCTAAGGATACTTGCGATGGCGGGCCTCACTTTACCTTACAAAACCGCCCGGCCGATCAGGGGTCATCTCCGTCCTCCCAGCATGGCAAATGGACAAGAGGAGAGAAAGGTAGAAATTGCCACGGAACGCGTCGGCTCCGTCACATCTTTCTGTGTCAACGGCTAATCACTGGTTTTCCCTGTGGAACACGGTCCCGCGAAGCGCTGATGGAAAGGGGGCCGACAACATCCCCCCAAATTCACACCACTTCCCCTCTCTCTCTCCTTCTCTCTCACACCCACACGCGTACGCACCCACACGAGTGGAGCGTGCTGAAAGTCTTGTTAGGACACCTCTCTGAACTGAGAGACCAAATCCCCAAACGCGTAATTACCCAAGTTCCTAGACCCAGCACAGAAAGTTTTAGAGAGTCTAGTTGTTTCAGATGTTTGCTGCCTTCCGCCATCTCTGCCCTGCCTGCCAGTTAACTCCGATGACTGCTGGACACTCCTCAATTTCCTTCTGAGGTCCCGATGATAGTCACAGGTGCCTATCACTTCTATCTATCCCAGTCTTTTATGCCGTTTTGGGGTTTGGTTTCTGCGCTTTCCCCCGGGTGTCTTTCCACCAGTCTCCTCACCCCGCTCTTTGCTTAGATCATTCTGCAGTTTTCCAGCATTTATGAAAGTTCAGCAGAACCTCCTGCCACTTTCCCTGCCCACGAGGAGCCTCCCGCTCTAAGGGTAGAGACGTTTGGAAGCGACGTGACGGGCTACGGAACCCTCCCAGAACGAACCGTCTTTTGGGAAGCAGTAAAATCCAAGAAAGAGAAAGAAATTTGCAACCCAATTTACTCGCTGGGGATGTGTTGATTTTGAAGTGCCAGATCCTGGCTGCTGCTGAAAGATTGCACTTCCGATATTTTAAAAGCGTAGCTGCCGATTCACTGGTTCGCCGATATGGGGAGGATAAATATACCGAGGGAAGAAGAGCGTCTCCGTTTCGAGGGCAGATCCGGGGTTGCTGCACTGGATTTGAGCTATTTATTTTCACCGTCTTCCTGGCCCCGGTCCCTGGAGCCAAAGCCCGGTTTCGGGGCAGGCGAACGAGGCTGCTCGTTTGAAATTGGCCGCTAATGCCGTTACTTCGGCAGTCGCTCACTAACGTATCCTTCCTCTGCCCATCTGGAAAGAGCACGGGCCCGGGAGGAGCGAGTCCTTGGTTCTAATCCTAGTGCTCCGCAGACAGGAAGCTCTAAGTCCAGCTTCCGCATTTTCAGCATTCGTATTTTTACCCGATGGAAACGGAGTCTGTTTTTGTTCTGTGTGGGGATAGGTGGGGTTCTCAAAGAACCCAAGAGGCGCGAGTTCCCGGAAAAGACCTTGATTTGATCTGTAGGCGAGGCCGGCGGGATAACCGTGGGGGAGGAAGTGGGCCCTGTGAGGTCACTGAAGGCGGGCAGAGATATCGGAGCAGGTGGTTTGGCCACCCAGCCGGGGACCTCTCCCAGTGTCAGGCCTCGGGGCCGCTCTCGGGAAGGAGTCCCGGCCTCCACGTGACGAGTTGGCAGAAGTCGGCGACCAACGATTTAGGCTGCCAGCTGCTGAGCAAGGCTCCGTGAGGGACCCGGGAATGACCGCAGGGTTGGAGGCAGCCGGTTCTCGTGGATGTCGGACGTTCAGATGGATTGGGACCGGTTGACCCTCCGTACCGGTCTTAGCCTAGCTCTCCTCTAGACTGTAAACTTGGTACGGAGAGGGAACGTGCCCACCGATTCCGTTCTATTATACTCTCCCAAGCGCTTAGTACGGTGTTCTGCACCCAGAACGCGCTCAATAAATACCCCTGATTGATAGACTGAGTTTTCAAGACTGAGAGAACCCGGCTTTCAGTGCGCAGGCCCCTCTGATCACACTAAGGTCCAGAGTCTGGTCACTGATCCATCGGTCGGGCATTTATTGAGTACTTTCCATACCAAGCGCTGCTCTTAGCAAGCAGCTGGGAGAGTGTGCCAGAACAGGAATATTGAGTCCCCCGCTGGTTGGTCCAGGAGAAGGAGCGCCGCTCCGGTTGTCAGGGGACCTGGGTTCTAGTCCCGGCTCTGCCTGGAGCCGGCTCACCCGGGCAGGGACCGCAAACCGCCCCCGTCCGCGCCCTCGTCCCTCTCCATTCCCAAGCGGGAGCCCAACCGGCAGGCTCGAGCCAGCATGAGTGACAAGCGCTAGAATCCGGATTCTGGATGCTAGCCCTGGAGGTGATTCGCCCACACGAGGTCCGAGGCTGGGAATCTCAGGACTGCGGTTCTGCCGTCGTCCCTGACCGGAGATTCCGTGTGGCTGCTTCGTCGGTGACAGCCGCGTACCGCCTCGAGACCCCTGTGGGCCGTCGCTCCCGATATCTGCGCCCGGTTTGGCTCTCTCATTCATTTGAATTCCCGGCCCACCCGAAAAGAGGAGGAATTTCAGCGTGAGGGTGGCTGCGGGCCAATGCGAGAGAGCTGGCGTGTCAGATGGGAAACATAACCTTTGAAGGGAACAGTTCTGTCACGGAAACAGAAGCGCCTTATGACACTGTTTTCGTATTGGGTCCGGGTGATTCAGAATCTGTTAAGTGATCTGACTGCTGTAATTCCTCCTGCTCTGCACTCTGGCAGTCTGACACCCCCCCAACCCCCCCCCCCCCGGGAGAACACTTGGGAGACGCGCAACAGACTGTTTGCTTTTCAAACCCTCCTCGGGACCCAGGAACGGCAGACCCGCTGTCCAGGTAGCTCCCACGCCCGGGAGAGGCCCCGGAGATGCCATCTGCTAATGCCCCGTGGCCCGGCCTCCATTCCAGACAGGAAGGGGCCAGGTGCCAATTGGTCTCGACGGTCCTCCCGGTTATTTCTGAGTGGGGTCACGTTATCCAGAGGGCTAATGGTCCGATACCTCTGCTCCTCTGGGGAGTCGCACTGGGGCCGTCGCACTGTTTACCAGTCGCTCCTCCAGAGGATGAGGAGTGAGGCCTGCAGAGTCCTGCTCCTCAGGAGCTCAGATGCAAGGCAGAGGCGGCTAGAATCAAGTCTGGATCATCTCCAGCGTGGGAAGAGCTCACTTGGGCTTTTATTAACCAGGCCTCCACACTCTCCTTCCTGGACTCCCCCGATCACCACTGGAAATCGTGGTCCGACAGGCCGGATTAGTAGTTGAATAATAAGGAGAATAAAAACAGCAGTAGTAATCGTCCTGTATGCCAAGCTCTGTATTAATTAAGTGCCGGAGTGGATGCAGGAGAGTCTGATCCCACGTGAGGCTCTCAGTAAGTAGGAAGGAGCGCAGGTATTGAATTCCCATTTTGCAGATGAGGGAGCTGAGGTACAGAACAGTTAAGTGCCTTGCCCAAGATCACACGGCGGGTGTGATTATTATTTTACTAATTTGGGAGGGGACCGAGAGCGACGAGGGGAGATGGGGAGAGAGAAGGGCCCCCCCCACGGTGGGTGGGATGGGCTGTTTCCGGATTTCATTTCCCACCAAATCATGCTGAATTGTCCTGTCAGAGGGAAAGCTCCCTTTGGGCAGGGATTGTGTCTTTTCCTTCCTTGCTGGCCTTCAGCGACCTGTCAGTCGGTGGTATTTATTGAGCGCTTACTGTGTGCAGAGCACTGTGCCAGCACTTGGGAGAGTACGGTAGAACAGAGTCGCTAGACCAATTAGCCTCCGACTGGATGTTGGGCCTGGTGTCAGCAAGTGTGTTGCTCGGGTGTTGCCTACAAACCCCGTCAGGCCCGGTCTCCCCCTCCCTCTCCCCCGTCCCCCCCACAAACCAGTAGCCCCGAACAGCCGGACTGCCCCGGCGAGTCTCACTTTGCCCAGAAGTAGACCCGTGTCTCGTGACAGCACGTCAGTTGACCTACGGAAGCCTTCTGACGACTTGGGGGTGAAGTGGAGGTGACGGGAGTGAAGGGCAGGGGAGCAGGAAGCGTAGAACCCCGCCGAAATCCAAGTGTTTCCTTCCCTCACTGGAACGAATGCTTCCCGGGCCTCTCCGTCCTGCCTGTTTTCCAAACGGTTACATTGGCGCTGGAAGTTGTCGAACATTCAGTCACCTGTTTCCCCAGCCCGGGCGATTAAGTAGCGAATGATGGCAACACAATGCGCTCTGATTTTTAAACCCGGGGAGGTGATGTTCCTGTGTTTTCTCATACCGGTTGGCCTTTGAAGAGGATAATAGCAGCTTCTAAAATGGTCCCATTAACATACAGTTGCCATAAACACGTTTCTATTTATAAGCCCCTTGAGTGACTGGTGCGGAGAAGGATCGAGCTCCCCCGCAGGTAACTCTGCCTTTTAGTCTGGGGGCCGACGGTGTTCGAGTCCACGGTGGAGAGGGAGCGAGCGGTTCCCGCTGGCTGACCCGGCGGGCCGAAGGGCTTGGCGGGCCGCGGGTCATGGCGGGCTGCGAGCCCCAGCTGCTCCTGGACATCGGCGGCATGGCCTGGGAGATGGAGCACGGGTCTAGGAGAAGCAGCGTGGCTCAGTGGAAGAAGCCCGGGCTTGGGAGTCAGAGGTCATGGGTTCGAATGCCGGCTCCGCCACTTGTCAGCTGGGTGACTGCGGGCAAGTCACTTCACTTCTCTGGGCCTCAGTTCCCTCATCTGTAAAATGGCGATTAACTGTTAGCCTCACGTGGGACAACCTGATGACCCTGTATCTCCCCCAGCGCTTAGAACAGTGCTCTGCACATAGTAAGCGCTTAACAAATACCAACATTATTATTATTAGGAATCAGGAGGACATGGGTTCTAACCCCCGACTCCGCCCCTTGTCCGGTTATGTGACCTTGGGCAAGTGGCTTCACTTCTCTGGGCCTCAGTTACCTCATCTGCAAAAAGGGGATTGAGAGTTTGAGCCCCACGTGGGGCGGGGCTGTGCCCAACCCAATCTGCTTGTATCCCCCCCCAGTGCTCAATACGGTGCTTAACAAATACCACGATTATTATTGCGATCTGCATCGTGCAGATTCCTGACTGAGCATGGCTGAGGTCTGAAACGGTTTCAGACGTCCTGCATCCACCCCCGGGGCTTGCCGGGAGAGGCGGGAGGCGGTCTGAGAGGAATCACGGCCCTGGCACATCCCATGCCCTGATCCACACAGACCTCACCATCTAAAGGGGAAGGAGAACAGATACGGAGTCCCATTGTATGGCAAATTGGGCGGGGAAATGAGAGGTTTGTCAGGGAAGGCCTTTCGGAGGAGATGGGATTTGAATCAGGCTTTGGTGGTGGGGAGAGCGGTGGTCTCTCGGACGTGAAGGGGGAGGGAGTTCCACGTCAGAGGCAGGACGCGGGGAAGACGGAGGCGCTGAGACAGACGAGATCGGGGCTCAGGGAGTAGGTTGGCTTCAGGGGAGCGGACCGGGCCGGCCGAGCGGTAGCAGGAGATGAGCGAGGTGAGTTGGAGGGGTGAGCGGATTGAGCTCCTTAAAGTCGACGGTGAGAAGTTTCTGCTTGAGGTAGCGATGGATGGGCAACCACTGGGCGAGTAGGCGTTCAATCAGTCGTATTTATCGAGCGCTTATCATGTGCAGAACACTGTACTAAGCACTTGGGAGAGTAAAATGCAACAGAGGATTGAGGAAAGATTGTGTTGACGACGTCCTTCCCTCGGTTAGACTCATGCCCTGCCCGGCGTCTCCTTAGACCTCTGAGAAGAACATACCCCATGCTCTCTGTCCCCCGGGAAAAGTTTCTCCCCCTCGTTGCCCCCACCCACCCAATCCATCCTGCCCCCAAATCCTGCCTAATTGCCCCTGAATCCATCAGTTCTTCTCTGGGGCATCAGCCCCTACTTCACCCTGGGGTTATGCTATGAATTAATCTCTCTCCCCACCATAAGCCACCCACCAGCTATAGGAAAGAGGAGCAGATTTTTCTCACCATATGCAAACGCAACACAGTAACGATAGTATTTATCAAGCCCCCATTTGGGTGCGGTGCCATCAGTGGTGTTTATTGAGCTCTTACCTCGCGCTCGGGAGACTACAGTAGAGCAAGTAGACGTGATCTCTGCCCTCACGGAGCTTACAGGTCGTCGTTCTCCGTGCCTGGCAAGTGCGAGGGGAGTGATAATTTCCCTGCCCACGAAGCACTCTCGCTTTAAATGGGGAGACACACTTAGAAATGTTTACAAAGGGTATCAAAGAAGCAGGGTCCACCTGAATAATAATAATTTTGGTATCTGTTAAGCGCTTCCTCTGTGCAGAGCGCTGTTCTAAGCGCTGGGGTAGATACAGGGCGATCAGGTCGTCCCACGTGAGGCTCACAGTTAATCCCCATTTGACAGTCGAGGTAACTGAGGCGCAGAGAAGTGAAGTGACTCGCCCACAGTCACACAGCTGACAAGTGGCAGTGCTGGGATTCGAACTCATGACCTCCGACTCCCAAGCCCGTGCTTTTTCCGCTGAGCCACGCTGCTTCTCTGAATGGCATATGCACACATGTTCCAGGGTTAGAGTCTGCCTAAGGACACCGACAGGGTATTTTATTTTACTTTATTTTGATGTCTGTCTCCCTCTCTACTCTGTGAGCCCCTTGTGGGCAAGGATTGGGTCTATCACATTGTCCTCTCCCAAGCGCTTAGTACAGTTCTCTGCAAACAGTGAGTGCTCAATAAGGCAGCATGGCCTAGTGGAGAGAGCACGGGCC
This sequence comes from Ornithorhynchus anatinus, assembly GCF_004115215.2. NCBI lineage: Eukaryota > Metazoa > Chordata > Mammalia > Monotremata > Ornithorhynchidae > Ornithorhynchus > Ornithorhynchus anatinus. The sequence goes on from NC_041747.1 coordinate 28,301,373, forward strand.
TGGGAGTCATGGGGCTTGGGTTTTAATCCTGTCTCTGCCACCTGTCTGCTCTGGGACCCTGGGTAAGTCACTTCACTTCTCTGGGCCTCAGTGTCCTCATCTGTAAAATGGGGTTTAAATCCTATTCCCTCTAACTAGACTCTGACTGGCAACCGTGACCAACCTGAATATGTTGTAACTACCCCGGTGCTTAGTAGAGGGCCAGGCACATACTAAATACTTAAGAAATGCCAAAAAAAAAAAAAATACTTCTGTTTTCCACCTTCAAAAGGTACGTGGGACCTGTTTGTATGGCCCGAGATGCCATCCCCTTTGGTTAATGGTAATTAATAACTGGTATTTATTGAGCACTTAACTGTTTGCAGGGCACTCACTGAGCACTTGGGAGAGTACAGTATAACAGAGGTGGTAGACATACGCCTGTCCTAAAAGGAGCTTACAGTCTAGAGGACCATGCTGGTGGTGCGAGGGGGTCACATAGATTTCTTCTGCCCTTTTGGGGATGGAATTTCAGACTCCTCCTCCTCCCCCTTGCCAGCTTTGTCCATCTGGACTACAGGTCCTCCCAGAGACGGCTGGATCGGGGTCGGCTCGTTGGCGAAAATGGGAGAAACTCAGAACACTCGAAGGAGTCACTGTCACCCCAAAACCTGGGTGGGGATCTGATCTTCACCAAACTCTTGTAGGTGCAACGGTCAGCTAGTTAGTGATGCCATGGGTACCAGTTTTCCTTCGTGGATGTGGGCGTGTAAAGAAGGCAGGCATTTGGGGATCAGGGGCACTAGGAAGGGACAGGGTCCCAAGAGGGACAAGGCGGAGAGCCACCATTTTGGGTCTTTTCCATTGCCATTAGACCTTCTCAGGTCTGTTCAGACAACCGAGCGAGGTCCCTGAGCGAGTCGTCCGGTGAGAGTGCTCTGCCTTTTAGCCGCTCGTCCCCGTTATCCTTCCAACCCAGATACGATTCAAGCTCTTGGCGTGCAAATTTATCCCAGCGCCAACACTTGGACGTGGCAAGGAAGGGAAGAGACAGCGAATGAATTAGTACTTCAGGTGCTAGGTGCTGACAGATTTGGGGAACATGTTGGAGACCTAAACATTTAAGTGGGTTTCTCTCTCATCCTGCCTCAGAACCGGGGCTGTGCTGTTGCTCACCCGTGGAAAGCTGACGCAACCCCACTGCTCTTTGCTTTCCTGTTTCCAAGGGTCCAGAAATTGATGTATTTGTGCCGATGCCCGTCTTTTCCCCTCTGGACTGTAAGCTCGTTGTGGGCAGGGAATGGGTCTGATTATTGTTGTCTCGTCTTCTCCCAAGCGCTTAGTACTAATAATGTTGGTATTTGTTAAGCGCTTACTATGTGCCGAGCACTGTTCTAAGCACTGGGGTAGAAACAGGGCGATGAGGTCGTCCCACGTGAGGCTCACAGTTAATCCCCATTTTACAGATGAGGTAACTGAGGCACAGAGAAGTGAAGTGACTCGCCCACAGTCAAACAGCTGACGAGTGGCAGAGCCGGGACTCGAACCCGTGACCCCTGACTCCGAAGGCCAGGCTCTTTCCGCCGAGCCACGCTGCTGAAGACGATTGAATAAATGAAGATTTGGGGAGGGGACCGTGGGGACCCAGAGCTGAGGGACAAAGGAAGGATCAGGGCTGGAAGGGGGTAGTCTCAGGAGAGGTCGGGGGTCACAGGAAGAGACGTCATAAAGCCCACCCATCCTCTCCCTAGGTCCGGATCCCCTCTAACCCAGAGCTAGTCTCTCTTCCTTCGGGAATGCCGTCAGTCACGCGTGGATGGGCGGGGGTTTCCGAATACTCTCGGACCCTTCGAACTCCGAGAGGATTCTCCGTCAGGAGCAGGAGGAACGGGTGACAGGTTGGAAACCGTGTGCGTTACAACCGAAGAGCTCTTGGCTCTTGGGATAACGCGTCGAGAAGGCTCCCGGCGTGGCGTGTCAATGGCAAGCACCCTTCTCGTTACCACTGGGGAAGCAGCGTGGCTCGGGAGTCAGAGGCCGTGGGTTCGAATCCCTGCTCTGCCACTTGTCAGCTGTGTGACCGTGGGCGAGTCACTTCACTTCTCTGTGCCTCGGTTACCTCATCTGTAAAATGGGGACGAAGACCGTGAGCCCCACGTGGGACCACCCGATTCCCCTGTGTCTACCCCAGCGCTTGGAACAGTGCTCTGCACATAGTAAGCGCTTAACAAATACCAACATTATTACTATTATTAGCCTCGAGACCCCGCTCTTGGGGGTGTGGTATTCATTCGATAGTATTTATTGAGCGCTTCCTATATTCATCCATTCATTCAATAGCATTTATCGAGCGCTTAGTACGTGCAGAGCACCGTACTAAGCGCTTGGAATGAACAAGTCGGCAACAGATAGAGACGGTCCCTGCCGTTCGACGGGCTCACGGTCTGATCGGGAGAGACGGGCGGACGAGGACGACGGCCATAAATAGAGGCGGGGGGAAGAACATCTCGTAAAAACAATGGCGACTAAATAGAATCGAGGCGATGTACATTTCATTAACAAAATAAATAGGGTAATGAAAATATATACTACATGCGGAGCACTGTAATAAGCCTTTGGAATGTACGATTCGGCAACAGAGAGAGACAATCCCTGCCCAATAACAGGCTCACAGTCCAAACAGGGGGGCAGCGGCTTGGGGGTTTGGGTCGGATCCAGGCACGGCTTGGCCCCTTCGGGCTTCGGCGGACGATACGGCGAACGCTCTCCTCTCCAGGGGTGCTGTTCTCAAAAGCAAGCGGAGTCACTCCGCACTGCTTACACGAAATGCGAAGCAGCTCGGCCTAGCGGATTGAGCACAGACCTGAGAGTCAGAAGGGCCTGGGTTCTCATCCCAGCTCCGCCATCTGTCCGTTATGCCTTGGGCAAGGGACTTGGGCAAATCACTTCACTTCTCTGTGCCTAAGTTCCCTCATCTCCAAAAGTCTCTGAGCCCCGTGGGGATGTGGACCGTGTCTAACCCGATTAGCCGGTATCAACTCCGGTGTTTGGTACAGTGTCTGGCACACGGTAAGGACTTAACCAAAATGGTAATAAAAAAAAGAAACCCACCCATATCTGGGCCGGCGTCCTCGTTTAACCTCCGAGACGCCAGTCAACTGTACTGGCAGGATAAACAGGAACAAGAAGAACCCAGAAACGACTACCTGCAGCTTCCCTCCAAACGACCTAATTTATGAGAAAAACAAATCGGGGCAAAGCGCTTTCTTGCCAGCAGCTGAATTAAGTGTTCAGCCATTGAAAAAAGATACCTCTCTCTGAAGATCTGAAATTGTCCTCAAAATCCATAGGAGAATCGTGGTATTTACCTGACGCCTTTGGCTTGCAAAAGATCTCCCACTTCAGGATCTCTTTCTGAATTTAACTACGCCACGTCTTCTGACCCCGCTAGATTGGAAGCACGCGGAGGGCAGGTTGGATGAGCCAGTCGCACCACTGGGCTGGGTTCTCCAAAATCATCCTCCCCCAAATTAGCATCAACCTGGCCCTTCTCCCCTCAGCCATTTCCTCTTCTGCCCACTGCCCAAACATTTGAGCCCATGAATTGGCCTGAGGCCCAAGGGTCCCTCGAAAGTCCTGACTCCCTGGGTCACCGCTGACCCCAAAATCAGTCCTGGGGTGGAGGATTTGGGGGTAGTAGTCAGGAGGGGTTGGAGAGGCTTGCTTGAGGCCCGGCACACCAATGATTAGGTGGCTAGGGTGCCGGAGGAATCGGAGTCTTGGGAGGAAGAGACGAGGGAGACGCTCTCCGACTCTTCCCGCCTCTCAAACTGTGACCCTTCCTTTCCTCCTCCTCCTTTTGCCGAGCTGAGCTTAGGACAGAGCCCAACCTGGACGCAAGGGGAGTCCATATCAGAGGTCAGAGCAGATCAAAGGGATTTTCAGGACCGCACACCGGCACCTCTTGCCACCCTAGCAGAAACCACTCCTGTCCGATAATGGGAATGGGAAAGAGAGGGAGGGTGCGGTTTTTTAAAGAGCGGGTAGAATTGATTCTGTGCACTCTGCTAAGTCTCCGCTGGGCTCACTCTGGCCCGGGTCCCTCGGGACCCCCCAGCTAACTTGAAAACCACGTCGCCACAACCCACCCAAGACCGCAGCAACAGCGAGGAGGTAGAGACTTGGCCAGGCTTGACTGACAGCCACCAAACGCAAATGGGGACCAGAGAGGTTAAGTGACTTGCCCCAAGTCACAGAACAGAGCAGTGGCAGATCTAGGACTCGAACCCAGGCCTCCTGGCCCTCAGGCTTACGCGCTTTCTGCTGTGTCACGCCGCCTCCGTACCGTCGCAGAATTCAATCGGAAATGTCTTTCGTGGAGGTCCGGCTTGTCGTAGAGGAATCGCTTGGGCGCCCGTAGGGAATCAAGACGCACAACCAGTTTGCAGCTGGTCAGTCTCGTGCGTGTTTCCTTTCCGTCAGAGGCTAAAATCTTCAACGGTTTTCTCTGTCAGAGACACGGAGGCCTTTTCATCATCCTGCTGTGCAAATGATTCTTTCTGAAAGACTCCACAGCCAAGTTGACGGCAAACAAGTCACGAACAGACGGAAACTTTGTTATGGGCAGGGAAAGTGTCTGCTAATTCTGTTGATTTGTACTTGCCTAAATCCTTAGTATAGGGCTCTGAACACAGTAAGCCCTCAAAAAATACCGTGGATTGAGTAGCCTGTTTCATTTCAGTTATCCTCTGCTGACTACCAATCTAATGCTCGGGCCTCCTGGAAACTCACAGTCGCATCCCTCACCTGCCACAGACATTGAACCTTTTGAGGGAATTTGCCACTGCGAGATCCTTCTCTCCTGGTATGGAAGATGAGAGTCTAAACCCATGGTCTTCCCCGTCAGTCAGGTGGGCTGAAAGTTTTTGTTTTGATGCCTCAGAGGACACAAGCCAGGCTGTGATGGATCCCACCAGTGGTCCATCCAGCCCGGGACTCTATCTCCGACGGAAGCTGTGCTACTCGTGGTATAATAATAATAATACTGATAATGATAATGACGGTATTTGTTAAGCTCTTACTGTGTGTCAAGCACCGTTCCAAGCGCTGGGGTAGATACAAGGTAATCGGGTTGTCCCACGTGGGACTCGCAGTCTAAATCCCCGTTTTACAGTTGAGGAAACTGAGGCACAGAGAAGTTAAGCGACCCGCCAAAGTCACACAGCTGACAAGCGGTGGAGCCGGGATGAGAACCCACCACCTCTGACTCCCAAGGCCGTGCTCTTTCCACTAAGCCACGCTGTCTCTCCACGCTGGTATGTACTGAGCGCCACGACAGGGAGGCACCGCGCAAGCACGGAGGAAGGACGAATCGAAGAAGGGGCTCGTTCCCTGCCCACAAGGAGCTGACCTTCGAACTGGGGGGATGGATACGAAGAACTTTGAAATAGAGCAGTCAAAATTCATAATCCGAGATACAGTCAGGGCAACGGGCCGTCTAGAGGAGCACTGGGCACCCCGAATCCCAAACTTCTTTCTAGAATGGATAAATTATTGGATTAAGGGCAATTGGGAAACTGTGAAAGGAAAGAATAACTAGTCGATGGCCCCCCAGACAGAGAATGATTGGTGATTCTATATTTGTGGTCTCTAGACTGTAAGCTTGTTGTGGGCAGGCAACATTCCTACCGACTCTATTGTTTTCTATTCCACCAGGCTCTTGGGTTTTCGATAAATACCCTCAATGGAGCAGAAGGAAATCCAGGCAGCAGTGTTTATCCCACTCCTCAGACTTCCGATTTATGGGAGGAAGCAGATTTTATATAAAACTCACTGTCCCTCCATGGAAAGTGGTTGGGGCTTCCAATTAAGCCGTTTCTGAGTTGATATTAACTTAAAGCAATTTCCTCCAGGGCCGTTCCTCTCTGTAGAGATGTGAGAGATGTCTGGTTCAGAATTGAAACGTAGCCCCGACACTGCTTTCCCTCCTCTCGTCCCTCCCTGTCCCGTCCCTCTGTACTCCTGTGAGCCCTCGGATTTAGTTAAATGCCGGGCCAGGAGACCAAATTACTTGTCTGCTTCTGATTTCCTGTGTAAGTGTGATTTCCTGGCTTCGTGTGATTTTTCCCATTAGAAAAATGAGAACTTTCTTGGTAGGGGAAAAAAAAATAACCCAGGAAACAAAACCATCAGATCTTTACCGTTTAAGCACTGACAATGCTCGGGATGTTAAATCCTTGGGTAGATACGGGATAATCAGATCAGATTTAGTCTTGTCTCCCCACCGAACGGAAGACCTGGTAGTTGCCTTCCTCTGCCAACCAAGGCAGCTGTCCAGATTGACATTCCTCTCGCATCTGCGATCGCAGATCTTTAAAGGAAAAAAAAAAAAATGGAAGTGGGTGGAATTGGAAGCGGATGCTTATTCAAATGCTACCCTGTGCAACAGACTCGCCATCCTCCCTCCAGATTTGCTTCAGCACAATCTAAACTTAGCAGGAACAGATCCTCCTCTAGGGCCTCCTGCACGGTCCTTGATGTGGTTAGATCCCGCACTTGTCCTTCTCCCGGCCCCCCGCCTTCAAGTCTGGCGATGGGCAAAACCCTTAGAGCCGCTGAGCTGGCGTGGATCTTCGGACTCCTACTACAGCCCAGCCTCCACACTCCGCTCCTATAGCGCCAGCTTACTCACTGTGCCCCGATCTCATCTATCTCCCCACTGACACCTTTCCCACATCCTCCCCCTAGCCTGGAACTCTCGCCGCCCCCGTATACGCCAGACCACCTCCATCTCCACCTTCAAATCCCGGCTCCGCCGCTTGTCAGCTGTGTGACTTTGGGCAAGTCACTTAAATGCTCTGTGCCTCAGTTACCTCAACTGTAAAATGGGCATTAGGACTGTGAGCCCCACGTGGGACGACCTGATCACCTTGTCTATCCTCCCCAGCGCTTAGAACAGTGCTTTGCAGGTAGCGAGTGCTTAACAAATGCCATTTTCTTTTCCAAGCGTTATTAAGACACATCTCCTCCAAGAGGCCTTCCCCGATTAAGTCGTCTTTTCCCCGGCTCCCTCTCCCTTCTGCATCATCTGTGACTTGGATCTGTGGTACCTTGGGACACTTGATATTCACCCCAACCCCCCAGCCCTTCAGTGCATATATTAATATATTATGTTACTTATTCATATTAATATCCGTCTCCCCCTTTAGACTGTAAGCTTATTAGGGGCCGGGAAAGGGTCTGCTGGTTCCGTTCTACTGTACTCTCCCAAGCACAGTATAGTACAGTGCTCTGAATGCAGTAAGCGCTCGCTCAATAAATATGACTGATTGATTATGACGCTCTTAACCCCGATCAGGGTGAGATGCCTCCAGAGCCGTAACTGTAATAACGATGATGGTATTTGTTAAGCGCTTACTACGTGCCACACACCTTACTAAGCGCTGGGGTGATTACAAGGTGATCAGATGGGACGCAGTCCCTATCCCACGTGGGATACGCGGTCTCGCTGGGAGGGAGATGGGTATTTTAATCCCCGTTTTATAGAGAGGTAAACCGAAGCACAGAGAAGTTGTGACTTTAAGGCTCCCTGCTTCCCTGAGGGGGAAGAGGGCTGGGGGCAGATAGGGGAAATAAAGGGCTTAGTCAGGGAAGACCTCTTGACGGAGATGTGATTTTAGGAAGGTTTTGAAGGTGGGGAGGATATGTTTCAAATGTCAAAAGACAGATTTTCTTTCCCCTCCTTCCCAACCCTGCCAGGCCTTTGGACTTGACTCACTAGTCTGACCTATTAAGAAATTGTCAGAGAAACTGGCTAAAGAAACATCAGGGGCCAGTCATGAATCCTGTCTCCTTTTGGACGGGGATAGGGAGAGAGGAGGGTCGACAGGTGGACTGGAAGCGGGAATTACGAGGTGAGGGAACTCGAAGGAAGCCGAGGGTGGGCTGGGCAAGATGGGCAGTTTTAATTAGGGTACTTATTAAGCACGAACCAGGTGCCGAGTGAAATCATCAGATCAGGCACAGTCCTTGTCCCATCTGGGGCTCTCGGTGAGCGAAGGAGGGAGAACTGGTTTATTAGCCCCATTTGGCAGAGGAGGAAACTGGGTAATCACTTGCCTACGGTCACTTAGGCAGAGCAGGAATTAGAACCCAGGTCTCCTGTTCCCAGCCCCACCCCCGCCTCTAAAAAACCGTCGGTCAGATGGGCCGATAATTCCTGGGACGGGAGGGTGGGTACAAGAATGCTGAGGAGCTGTGACGGGAATGTCGGGGGACTGATCAGGGAGTACTTCTTGGACGGCTTGGTATTTAAGATGGCTTTGAAAGAGAGGAGGATGGGGAGTGATGAGCCAAGGACGGGAGGCGGGAGAGTCGAGATCGTATCTGTTAATGAGCTGGGACTTGGGGAGAGGAGAGAGAGCAGCTAGGCAAAAGGAAGCTAGTCCTTCCCATCAACTCCTAAGTTAGGTGTTATTCATTCATTCAATAGTATTTATTGAGCGCTTACTATGTGCAGAGCACTGTACTAAGCGCTTGGAACGGACAAATCGGTAACAGATAGAGACCAGCCCTGCCCTTTGACGGGCTCACGGTCTAATCGGGGGAGACGGACAGACAAGAACGATGGCAATAAATAGAAGCAAGATAATCAACTGTTATCTTCTCCCTGAAATCAATCGATCTATCAGTAGTACTTATTGAATGCTTACCGTGTGCAGAGCACTGTACTGAGCAGTTGGGAGAAGCGCAGCCCCCACCCCGCCAACCCAGCACTTATGTGTCGGTAGTTTCTATTAATGACTGTCTCCTCCTCGAGACTGTAAGCTCGCTGTGGGCGGGGAATGTTATAACGTTATATTGGACTCTCCAAACGCTTAGTATAGCGGTCTGCACGCAGTAAGTGCTCAGTAAGTACAAACGACTGACCGACTGCCACGCGGTAGAATCGGTAGACCTGATCCCTTCCCCCGAGGAGCCTTTTTAGCAGTTCTGGGCTCAGTGAGGAAGGTTATCAGGCATGTACACCTGTTGATCAGGTCATCAGATTCGTTCGACAGAGAGGTCGAGGGCGAGCGAAAACGGTGCTGTGCGGTCTGCCAGGGAAACGGAACTCTGTGCCGCGCGGCTAAAGCTCGCCGAGATCGGGAGAGAGCGGCGGCCGGGGGACCGCTCCGGAAAGTCCGTCTCAGACGTCGCTCCGGCACAAAGGAGACGGCAGAGTTCCGTTCATCCCGCGCGAACGGGGAGGGATCTGGGTCGTCTGACTTTCGCTGCCCCCGAGTTTGACTGCTTAAATTAGAAGGGCTTTTTTTAGCAGCCGTCAGCCCCGGGAGCTAGGACATGCGGTCTCCAGACTCAAAGGCACGACGCGTAGATTTCTCACCACAGGCTGACCCCGATGCGAGAGCGGCCTCGACTCGACCGAACCCTTGCGGGGACGTCTGACTGGCACGGCCTAGATCGGGGACTCTCGGGGACGCCCTCCTTGGCTCCCGGGATGACCCGGCCCTTTCTGGGGGTGAAATCTGACTCAGATGAAAGTTGCCGGCGGGCTCCAGCCGAAGTGGGGTAGGGCGGTTTTGATCTAGTAGAATATATCAGTGGGTGGGGTCTATTGAGCGCTCACTCTGTGCAAAGCACTGTCTAAAGCCCTCGGGAGAGTACAGTATATCAGACTGGGTAAATGCATTTCTTGCCCACAAGGAGATTAGGGTCTGGAGTAAAAGAAGGTTTGAGTAAAAGCCTCCCGTGAGAAACCCCAAGCAGTTCATTAGTAAGTGGTTTTGATTGAGTGTTTACTGTGTGCAGAACATTGCTCTAAGCCCTTTGGAGACGGAGAACCCCACGTGGGACAGGGACCGTGGCCAACACGATTTGCCTGTGACCACCCCAGCGCGTCGTACAGTAAGCGCTTAATAAATACCACAGCTGTCCTTATTACCGGGCGATAGGGTTGGTAGACATGATTCTTGCCCTCTAGGACCTCCGTATCTAAAATCTCCCGAGGGCTAATCCCTGTCACCCAAAGTATAATTAAATGCAGTCTGGGGAAGCAACGTGGCCTAGTGGAAAGAGATTTGGATTGGAAGGCAGAAGACTGGGGTTCTCCTCCCAGCTCTGCCTTGGGCCTGCCGTGTGACCTATGGCTGAAGGAGGCGATGTGGGGAAGGGGCAGAGGAAACAGCTTAATCAGAGAGGGAAAAAATAATATAGTATCAAGCCCCCGTCCCCCGTCCCTCCAGCCCAGAAGCCCCTCGGTCCTCGGAGGACAGTGTGGGCATAAACAGATAGCTCGGTTTCTCTGGGCACCGAAATGGCCCCTTTCACTTTAGCACAACAGTGAAGGAGAAGCAGTGTGGTCTAGTGGAAAGAACAGAGGCCTGGGAGTCAGAGGACCTGGGTTCTAATCCTAGCTCCATCACTCATCTGCTGTATCACCTTGGGCAAGTCGCTTCTCTTTGCCTCAGTTTCCTCAACCGTGAAATGGGGATTAAATCCTCCTCCCTAATCAGTGACCCCCAAGCGGGACAGCGTCCGGGTCCAAGCCGATAATCTCGGATCTACTCCGTCCCTTAGAACAGCATATGGTAAGCGCTTAAGTACCATAAAAAACGACAAGAGGTCTTGTTTAGCCTCCACACGGCACCGTGCTGCACCCATATCTAGGTTCTGGTTCTAGTTCGCTAGTCCTCCTCCACCGTATGTTAGGGAGGACAGGATAGAGTGGGAGAAGGGACAGGGAAGGGTAACCGGGATGATGAAGGAGATGGCGAGGTCTGAACGTGAAGGGAGACTGACAGAGATTAGGGCTCTGCTCAGTCAATCAAGATTTATTGGGCCTTGGGGAAAGGGTAATAACAGTAATAACCGCTCTGTGTGTATGTGTGTGTGTGTGTAATCTCCGTGCCGTTCTCCTTTGAGAAGTTCAAATGAGCTCAGGAGGAGCCGTAAATCATCTCATCAAGACCCTGCTATCAGACAGGTGGGCAGACAGGAAGTGTCGGCGACTTTAGGCTGACTGCTCCCGGGTCATCAACGTTGTCCGGTCATGGAGTCTTCCCTCCGGCAGTCGGTCTCCCTCATCCCCTCAGTGCCGGTCCCCAGGTGCTAGGAATGGTGGCTGTTTTCCTCGAGTGCTCGGCACGGGGTGGTCTGACTCGGACCTTATCCCACTTCCCATCTAAAGGACGTGGGATTTGGTCTCGAGGAGGGATTGGAGAGAGAGGTGAGGAAACATCTCCTGGCAGGGAATGGGAAAGGTTACCGAGGGCACCTGGGAGACTCCTGTCTCTGAGGGCTTGAGAGATGGGTTGGATTCTCCCTTGGGTGGGCTAGGATGATCGCAGGTGGAAATGTTAGCGCGGGGGGATGGAGAGGGGATAGGGAGGGTCTCGGGAAGATCTCCCTGATGACACCGCATTCTTTCTTCGGGTGAATCGGTGTGTCGGTGGGTGGGTGGATACGGGGGTCTCCTCCACAGAGTTTCTCCGGCTGGAGAAAGCTGGGGGAGCCAGGTGTGGGTAGTAAGGATGCCTATGCACTAGTCCTTGCCCTCAGATTGGAAGCCCTCTAGGAGGCAGGAACAGGGACTCTCTTTTATCTACCCCAGCGCTCAGTACACAGTAAGCACTTACTAAGCATTATAAAGTGATGTGTTAAAAGGAGGGCCAACGGGCCATGTACAATCAGGAATTCCAACGCCGTGTTTTAACTTGGAAATTCGGTCTTGACCTCACCCTAGTATTCTCCACTCGCTGATCTCTTCATATCAGCCACGTAGGAGTGTTACCATTGACGGGGGTGTTGCCCGCTTGAGTCCGAGTTGCTTCTTCAGGGTCCTTAGCGATGCTTATGGCTAGCGGAGAAACTCGTTAATTCTACTCTTGCTACTTGGCAGGGCTGAGAAGTCCCACACCCTTTCCCAGGCCCATTTCACATTTCTCAGGCAAGTACTCTGAAGCATCACGTGGCCAGTGGAGTCCCTGAGAACTCATTCCTTTTCTCCGAGAGTTCACTGCAGCATTTGTCGGGATAATTAAGGGTCACTCTGCACAACCCTGTGGCTCGTCCATGGAAGCCCGTCGTCGGAACGATACCGCCGGTCTGGGGATTAATCCGACAGGGGTGCCCGTGGTTAGCCGGGCCGCGATTAGCACCGGCAGTCCTGATGAGTTTGTCTGCAAAGCGCGGGGTCGCCGGTTAGTATTTCCAAAGGCCGAGAGTTTCCCCTGCACGTTACCTAGGTTACCGAGAGCTGAGATGACGGCACCACCTCTCCGTCATGCGCCTCGCGTATAGAATCCCTGGAAGGAGCGAAATCAACGATCGATTGACTCGTCCGTCGATGAGTGGGATTTACCGAGCTTCCCCTGAATGCCGAGCACTGTGCTAAGGGTTTGGGAGAGTGCGATGGCATTAGGAGAGGTGATCCCTGGCCTCGAGGTGCTTACAACCCAGTAGAATCCATCGTATCTACTAAGCACGTTGTGTGTGTTTAGGGAAGTGCCCTAGGTTTGACACCTCCCTCCCCTCAGGTAGCTTGCAGTCTAACGGGGAAGACATGCCGACACAACTTGTTAGCAGGGGGAAGGAAGGGAGGGAGGAAGGGGAGCCGGAGGAAGTTAAGCTTCCCATTCTTGTTGCATTTACTCGATGACCTCCTCAGTGTTGGTTTGCGTAGAGCTCAGCAGTGGCCCAGAGGCTTGGGGCCAATGCCAGGTCGACCGCGAGAAGCTGGAGCGGTGGACCAGTGGAAGGAAAGCAATTCGAGAAAGTTGTCCCCGGTGGCCTTTTTTTTTTTTTTTTAAAAAAAAAAAAAAGGTGTTTATTAAGTGCTCACTATGTACCGGGCACTATACTAAGTGATGGGATAAATGCAGAGCAATCAGTTTGGACACAGTCCATGCCCCACTTGTCTGCTGTGTGCCCTTGGGCAAATCACTTCACTTCTCTGGGCCTACGTTACCGTAACTGTACAATCGGGGATCAAGACTGTGAGCCCCGTGTGGGACAGGGGTTGCGTCCAACCGGATTAGCTTGCATCTAGCTCAGCGTTTAGTACGGTGCCTGGGAAATAGCAAGTGGTCAGCAAATGCCATAAAAAAAAAAAAAGGAGTTGCAAATGACTGAACAGGAAACAGTGGGACCTAAAGGACTAGAGCGCTTAGCACGGTGCTCTGCACACAGTAAGCGCTCAATAAATACGATCGAATGAATGAACGAATGACTAGGGGGATCTGAGGAGCTTCAAATTTCAGTGCAGGATATGCTCTCTACCTTCTCACGTGCAGATTTCCGTGCCAAATCATTCAATTAGCAGGAACTCCCGACCTCTGGGAACTCCTAGTTGGAGGCAGCTTGCGATTTCATCAATTGACCTTGTCTGTGGAAACGGGACCCATTACGGGGAATCGAAACCAAGTTGCTCATCGGAGGTTTCGCCGGGGAGGGGGAGGGTGGAATTCAAACCCACACTTATTTCATGTTAACTGAATTATGGAGCCGTCACCTGCTTACATTTGAGCTTGATGGTTACTTTAAGCTTGTTGATTAAATGTTTTCCCCCCCGTTACCGCAGCACCGAGAGAGAGGTTTGAAAACCTGACTCACTCCATTATCATTTGCCTACCCGAAGTGTGTGGGCTTGGTGTATGTATCCGCGTACGATGGTATATGTCCTCGTGTGTACGTATGCTATACGTCTATAGGTCTATTTATACGGGGCATCTGGGTCGGGGAATGTTGAAGAGTAGGTAAGACCAAGTTTGTTACGGACAAAACTTTCCAAAACCGATCTGCCCGTCGGCATCCGCACGGCTTTGGGTTAAACTTGAGGATGCTTACTGCACCATCTTGTGGAATTCTAAAATGCCTACACTCCGGAGGAAAAAGCGGATTTTGGGGGGCAAAGAGACCTTTTCCTCCGCAACTTTTCATCCGCGGCGGAAGACTGTGAACGATTTGGGGAATTTGGGCCATGAGTTGGATAACACCGGAGAGAAGGAGCCCAGAAGCGCCGAATGCCCCTTCTCCCCTGCCTTCCCGGATTTAAAAATTCCAATACATCCAAACCAAGACCAGATCCAAAGAGAGGGACGGGGGGGGGGGGGGGGGGGGGCTGAAAACACAGGGGCCCTTTAAAATTGCGTTCTGAGCTATCCCCGATTTGGTAAACTGATGGTAAGCCTCAACGGGGCTAGGATGAACTATGAAATCATCAAGTATCAGAGACTGCCCCCGTTGTAGGCTCTTTTCATCGACCGGTGGAATTTATCGAGCACTTACTGTGAGTGCAGAGCACTGTACTGGGCTCTTGGGGAAGCCCAGTGCAGTAGAGTTGGGAGAAATATTCCTTTGCCCACCAGGAGCTTACAGTCCGGAGGGGAAGATTGACATTATACGCTGGGAACTGGCCTTACGCTTCTGTTGTACAGGGTAGCCTAGTGGAAAGGACCCCAGCCTGATAGTCAGAAGCCCTGGATTCGCACCCCGGCTCATCCGGTTGCCTGCTGTGCGACTCGGGCCGGCCACTTACCCTCTCTGGGCCTCCGTTTTTCATCTGTAAAATGGGGAGAAGACACCTGTTCTTCCTCTCTGAGAATGTGAGCCCCCTTGTGAGACAGGCACTGCGCCCAATCTGGCAATCCTGGATCTTCCCCGAGTCCCCAGCACTGGGCAGCGTCCCTGGCACACAGTAAGTGCCTGATAATGCCGTCACGGTCGGTAATAGCGGTCACGCTATTTACCAAGCGTCCGTCGGATCCCGTGGTAAGTGCTTGGGAAAGAACGACGACGCGCAGGATGTGTTCCCTACCCACCAGGACCTTTTCTGCTCTAACAGGGGAGTTGCCGCTCGAAGAAATATTTAGAAAGAGTGAAGTCAGAATGAAAGATGACACGGACAGTCGAATGAGCATCTATCCCAAGTGAGGAGCATTGCGGCCTAATGGTTAGAGTAAGGGGCTCGGCGGTCAGAAGGACCCGGGGAGAGAAGCAGCGTGGCCCAGTGGCAAGAGCCAGGGCTTTGGAGTCAGAGGTCGTGGGTTCGAATCCCGGCTCTGCCACTTGTCAGCTGTGGGACTGTGGGCGAGTCCCTTCACTTCTCTGGGCCTCGGTGACCTCATCTGTAAAATGGGGATTAAGACTGTGAGCCCCACGTGGGACGACCTGATTCCCTTGTGTCTACCCCAGCGCTTAGAACAGTGCCCTGCACAGAGTAAGCGCTTAACAAATACCAGCGTTATTAATCCCAGGTCCGCCACTCGTCTGCTGCGTGACCTCGGGCAAGTCACTCCTCAGTGCCTCAGTTACCTTGTCTGTAAAATGGGACTGAGACCAAAAGCCCCGTGTGGGACATGGACTGTTTTTTGTTTGTTTTTGTGGCATTTGTTAAACGCTTACTAAGTTCCAGGCACTCTACTGAACGCCGGGGTAAATACAAGATAATCAGGTTGATCACAGTCCCTCTTCCCATCTGGGGCCCACAGGCTTACAGATGAGGTAACTGAGGCAGAGAAAAGTACCTTGCCCAAGGCAACCCGATTAGCTTGCATCTACCCCGGCACTTGGTACAGTGCCTGGCGCATAGTAAGCGCTTAACAAATAGCATTTTAAAAAAAAAGTTAGAGAATAGACTTGGGAGGACTGAAGAGTGTGAGCTGGGGAGAAGTGACTGAAGAGAGCTGACGAGTGAAGGACAGAGAGCTGGCGGAAGACCTTGAAGCCAGGGGTTCGGGGCTGGTAGTAAGGCTGAAATGTCCCAAGCAAGCTCCACTTTCTCAATTCCACATCCCCCAGATGATTTCAAGCTTTCATTTAAATCATCGGTTCTCGGATGGCCAAAACCCCTTAAAAATTCACGGCGGCACCTTTGGTCTCACCGCCTCCCATCGAGGTAATTAAAGAGGATTTCCAATAGCTGAGGTCGGCCGAGAGGACTCCGGGGGGCCCCGCCAGCTGCAGACAAGCTGAGGCGTGATTTAATGAACGTCGACATCTGCCCGCATCGGGTCGTGGCCAGAATCCCAGAGGCGGGCGGAGGCGAGGCGCCCCCGGCAGACCCCCGGTACCGTCGGTCCCGGCCTCGTGTTCGGGGTCGGCTCGAACGGGAAATGTTGTCTGGCTGTGGTTTCTCCAACCAGGTGGCGGCTTCTGAGGCGACGGGACGTTCCGCATCTTGGCGCGTGACTCCCCTTGGACCGCTAGGCCCCTGGCGGAGTGTGATGGAGACGTTCTGGAGTTCTCTGCGCCGGAGGTTCCGGCGAAGGCTCTGGGGGCTGTGGAATTTTCTCTGGAATTTTCTGGGAGGCGCTGGGGAAAAAAAATAATGGCGTCTGTTCAGCGATTACTACGGGCCAAGCGCAGGATAGAAGGTGATCAGGTTGTCCCACGTGGGGCTCACAGTCTCAATCCCCATTTTACAGATGGGGTCACTGAGGCCCAGAGAAGTTAGGTGACTTGCCCCGAGTCACACAGCTGACAGGTGGCGGAGTTGAAGGAGTCGGAGCCCCAGGTCGCGAGCAACTGAAAAAGCAATGGGCTCAGGAATACTAAATTGTACTAACTGTGCGACTGATGGAGCGCCCGCTCTGTGCCGAGCGCTGGGGTTAGGTATGATACGAGGAGACGGACGCGGTCCCTGTCCCACGTGGAGCTGACCGGCTGAGGGACGATTCGGAAAAGGCACGACGGTGGCCGAGAGACCGAGGTTTGTGTCATCTCCTGCCCGAGGGGCTCCCGGGGCTCCGAGCCTCTGACGTCGAAGCCTGGGTGTCGGCCCCGACGGAGGCATGCTGTCCGTCTGGCTGCCGCTCGCCGTGGAGATCCCGAGGGCCCGATGCCAGCTTCTGTAGGTGTCTGCTGACTGGGATGGCGTAACTGGCATAGGATGAGCGCTCCGTGCTGCCCACGTGGCACATGGCGGGAAGAACTCATCTCGTTCCCCCGCCCCCGGGGCCGGAACGGAAGACGAAGACCGAGTTCACGGCTTTGGGGTTGGAAAACGGCGAGAAGCGGGGTAGCCTCGTGGAAAAGAGCACCGACCCGAGAGTCGAAGGCCCCGGGTTCTGATCCCGCCGCCGCCGCTTGTCTGCTGGGTGGCCTCGGGCCAGTCACTTCACTTCTCTGGGCCTCAGTTCCTTCATCCGTAAAATGGAGATTAAGACCGTGAGCCCCAGGTGGGACGCGGACCGTGTTCAACCTCCATCTACCCGGTGCTTAGAACGAAGCCGGGCACATAGTCCGAGCTGAACAAATGCCCTTAAAATAAAGATCAAGCACCTAATTAATACTAGGCGTTGCATCAGTCGAGAAGCAGGGTGGTCTATTGGAAACAGCTCGAGTCTGGGAGTCAAAGAACCCGGGTTTTAATCTCTGTTCCGACACCTGCCTGCTGCGTGACCCGCCCCAGGTCACAACTGCTTTCTCTGTACCTCAGTTTCCACTTCTGCCGAAGGGGGATTAAATCCTACTCCCTCCTCTTTAGCCCCGTGAGCCCCATGTGGGACGGGGACCGTGCCCGACCTGATTATCCTGTCTCTCCCGCAGTGCTTAGTACACATTTGATGAATACCATAAAGACGGGTGCTCGGCAAATGCTTCTTATTATTACTGCTCGCTCTGAATTTCGGAACAAGATGGCCTTCGGCGTTAACCTCCAAATCCAGCCTCATTTTTTTCCGAGATGCGTGTGTCACGTTGTCATGTGGGTGTGAATTTTAACTGAGCCAGAACAGTCATCCATCCTATCCAGAATTCTGTCCTGGACAGTGGCCCAACTTGGCACACAGTTAGCGTTTAACAAATACCGTCATTATTTAGAGGACCTGTGCAAGAATTGTCTGTCTTCCAGCCACAGCTGGTGGGTGGGGCACGGCCCTGGGTTCTAATCCCACTCCTCAACCTGTCTGCCCTGCGATCCCGGCTCCGCCGCTTGTCAGCTGTGTGACTGCGGGCGAGTCACTTCACTTCTCTGTGCCTCAGTTCCCTCATCTGTAAAATGGGGATTAAGACTGTGAGCCTCACGTGGGACAACCTGATTACCCTGTATCTCCCCAAGCGCTTAGAACGGTGCTCTGCACATAGCGAGTGCTTAACAGATGCCAACATTATTCCTATTATCTTGGGCTTGGGCACTTCCCTGAGCCTCTGTAAAATGGCCATATGGGACTTGAACTGTGTCAACCTGATTTCCTTGTTTCCAGCCCAACGTTCAGTTCAGTGCTTGGCGCACAGTTAAACATATACCTTTTGATTATTATTATCATCTACCCCAGCGCTTAACAAATACCTTCAAAAATCAGCTCCCAAATGCTTAGTACAGTGCTTCACGCTTGGGCACTCCATGCATGCCACTGTCTGTTTGATCACGGTTGTCCCCCCGACAGCTCGTGCGTTTCTGTTTTTAAATCTTGCCTGTAATAACCCGAGCAGGGAGGACTCTGGGTGGTTCGTATCCCTTGGTACAATATCGGGGACACGGTCGTGGTAGGTCCCGTAGTTAGTCTGCAAGCCGGCAGAAAGGGGGTGACCACAAAGGGGGTGGTCCTTAAGACCCTTCCGTATTCGCCCTGTCCGGCTGGGCGGCCGGGGCCTCGGACGCGGAGAACCCCGGGCACCGCCGTCCCCCCGGCTGAAGCGGTCCCCTCGGAGAGCGAGGAAGACAAATGGGGCAACGCCGCTTTGGTGACCGTTCCCGACGCCGTACCAAGCACACGGTGTCTTTTCTTTCTCCTAGAAGTATCGCTATCAGGATGACGAGGCCCACCACGATCACACCCTACCTCGCCTGACGCACGAAGTGCGGGGTCCCGAGCTCGTCCACGTGTCCGAGAAGAACCTGTCGCAGATAGAAAATGTGCACGGCTACGTCTTGCAATCGCACATCTCCCCGCTGAAGGTCGGTCGAGGGGCCCGCGCGGCTCCGGGGGGGCACGGGGGGTGGGGGGGACGGGGGGGGGCGCGGTTTGAAGGGAGGGGGCCGCCTGGGTGACGGAGTGAGTTCGGAATGAAATGCCGCGTGCCCTTCCGCCCCTCTGGAGGCCACCTGCAAAGCACGGCAGAGGCCGGTGAGGTCAGACGGCGTCGGGGCTGTCGGAGCTGGGGGAGCGTTTGCCAGATCCATTGAATTAGGGCGGTCTCGTCCGAGAGCAGAGGGAAATCAGATGGACATCTGAGCACTCGTGTTCTTTCCGTCCACGAACCCCTGCCGAAACGAGACAGAGAAACACAGTGACGGCGTTGACTTCCTGCCGTCTGCTCCAGATCGAATCGGCCGACCCGTGGTTTGACCGGACCTTTCCGCGTACTCCGAGAGGAATCGTTCTGCCGGGCGGTTTGGTCCGGTGGCCGTCACAGATGCTGCCGATATTCTTCTGTGATCTTTCATGCTCTCCGAGCGAGTGAAAACGCTGCGATAGATGGAAACCTCAAAATGAATCGGATGTTTCTGGAGGCCCCTTTGGCTGTCAGACTTAGGCCGGTGTTCCTGTGGGAGTGCTTCGGGATCTTTTCTTCTCTGGGATCCGTAGCTTAGAGGACGCGAGCTGCGTGATCAGTGGCGAGCGGAAAGAGGTTGCAAACAGTCAACGAATCGGTGGTATTTATCGCGCGCTTCTTATGTGCAGAGCACCGTTCACAGCGCTTGGGAGAGGGCTACGTTTCTGGCCCAGAAAGTTTGGGTAGAGGGCTGTGGGTTGGGCATTTGCTGAATTTTACAAATGATGTAGCCAGGAGTTTCAGAGGTCTGTGTGGAAGTCAGGGGCCATGTAGTTTAATTAATTGAGTGTTGGTATTTGTTAAGCGCTTACTACGTGCAGAGCGCCGTCCTAAGCGCTGGGGGAGATACAGGGTCATCGGGTCGTCCCACGGGAGGCTCACAGTTAATCGCCGTTTTACAGACGCGGTAACTGAAGCACAGAGAAGTTAAGTGACTTGCCCACAGTCACACAGCTGACAGGTGGCACAGCCAGGATCCGAACCCGTGACCTCTGGCTCCCGAGCCCGGGCTCTTTCCACCGAGCCACGCTGCTTCTCAGTGGCCGTGTCGACTCGGCTGTTTCGAGGGGCGGGGCGTGAGCTTGCCCGATATAACAGAGACTGTAGACACAGTCCCTGTCGGCTCGCGTTGGGCAAGAAATACGTCTACCAACTCTGTTATATTGGCCTCTCGCAAGCGCTCAGTACGGTGCTCGTCACAGAGTAAGCGCTCAATAAATACCACTGATTGATTGAAGTGCAGCCCCAGTCGTACACGTTGAGAGAGGCCAAAGGGTCCGGAGGTGGGAGGAGGCCCGGAGGTCTGAGCGTACGTAGGCTCCGAGCCGTTGGGTGAGGGAGGGGAGTGACGGGGGGTAGCCCACGGGGAGGACCGGGGGAAGGGTGGCAAGAAGATGAACAATGTTGGTATTCGTTAAGCGCTTACTCTAGGCAGAGCACCGTTCCGAGCGCTGGGGGAGATACAGGGTCATCAGGTCGTCCCACGTGAGGCTCGCCGTCTAAAGGCCCATTTGACAGATGAGGTCACTGAGGCCCAGAGAAGTGAAGTGACCTGCCCACAGTCACCTAGCTGACCAGTGGCAGAGGCGGGAGTCGAACCCATGGCCCCTGGCTCCCAAGCCTGTGCTCTTTCCACTGAGCCACGCTGAGTGGAAGGGGTTCTCTAAGGGGAGGCAGAGATCATTGATCGTGGGGCTTACCCTGTGCTGTGCACTGTAGTGGGTGCTGGGGTACGTATAAGATAATCGGGTAGGATCCCTGTCCCACGTGCGGCCCTACAATCCAAATAGAGGGGAGGAAGGTTTAATCCCCATTTTATAGGTGAGAAAACTGAGCCCCAGAGGAGTTGTTAAGTATGCCCAGGTCATATAGTAGGAGGCAGAGCCAGGATAATAATATTCGTATTTGTTAAGCGCTTACTCTGTGCAGAGCACTGTTCTAAGCGCTGGGGGGGGGGGGGGGAATCCCGGGTCATCAGGTGGTCCCGCGCGAGGCTCACAGTTAGTCCCCGTTTTCCAGATGAGGTCACCGAGGCCCGGAGAAGTGAAGTGACTCGCCCACGGTCGCACAGCTGACAAGCGGCGGAGCCGGGAGTCGAACCCGTGACCTCGGACTCCGAAGCCCGGGCTCTCTCCGCCGAGCCACGGGTTGAGAACCCAGGTTCGTGGAGCGGAAGAAGGACTCCCCTGCCCTCGCCCCTTCCCACCCCATCCCTCCCCCGGCCCTCCACCCCCACCGGGAAACAATTTGCCCAGGTGTGTCGCTCCATTCTCGTGAGGCCTTGGCAAGTGTTCGCCCGCATCTGGCAAATGTCTCAGTCGTTTCCCAAACTCCCGGACCGCAGCTCTTGCCTTTCCGTGACTGAGACACGAGAGGGCATCATCGGCGTGGGATCCTCGGCTCCGGGAAGTTTTTGCTGGAGTCTCTGAGGGTTTTTCGATGCCCAGGCAGAGATCCTGCAGATGACAAGCGGGAGATGGGAAGCAGCGTGGCTCAGTGGAAAGAGCCCGGGCTTTGGAGTCAGAGGTCACGGGTTCGGATCCCGGCTCGGCCGCTTGTCGGCCGGGTGACTTTGGGCGAGTCACTTAACCGCTCGGTGCCTCAGTTCCCTCATCTGGAAAACGGAGATTGAGACTGTGAGCCCCTCGTGGGACACCCTGATTCCCCTGGGTCTCCGCCGGCGCTCGGAACGGTGCTCGGCCCCTAGTAAGCGCTTAACAGATACCAACGTTATTATCATCGTTATGATAATAATGCGAGGCCTAGGGGAGCAGCCTTTTCCCAGCTAGTGAAACAGCAGTGAAATCGGACGCCCAGCCCTCCCGAAGGATGGGGAGGGAAAAGGGCTTCTGTGACTCCCCTGGGAGCCCCGGTGACATCTTGCAGGAGGATTCAGGAGGGCCTGGGTTCGAGTGCCAGTTGCGCCACTCGTCTGCCGCATGACCTTGAGCGGGTCTCTTCACTTCTCCGGCCCTCGGTTCCCTCTTCTCTAAACTGGGGATTAATAATAGTGATGTCGGTATTCGTCAAGCGCTTACTACGGGCCGAGCACCGTTCTAAGCGCCGGGGGAGATACAGGGTCATCGGGTCGTCCCACGTGAGGCTCACGGCTAATCCCCGTTTTACGGATGAGGTCACTGAGGCACAGAGAAGTGAAGCGACTCGCCCACCGTCACACAGCTGACAGGCGGCGGAGCCGGGAGTCGAACCCGTGACCTCCGACTCCGAAGCCCAGGCTCTTTCCACTGAGCCACGCCGCTTCCCCCAAGATTAAGACTGTGAGTCCTATACGGGACCGGGACCGGGTCCAACCCGCTTGCCTCGTCTCTCCCCCAGCGCTCAGTACAGTTCCTGGAACGTAGTAAACATTTAACCAAAGCCTCGATAATCATTATTATTATCTTTAGCTCGGGTTAATTCGGGAGGAGAATCTCCAGGCATCGCAGCTCCTGCTTTAGCCCTGCTCTCGACAGGCTGCCGTGAAAGAAACGTTGCAGTGCCTCAGTGCCAGAGGGCCGCACCTTTCTCTTCCACTCCCTTCTCCTTCTCCCTGCATTTCCCTCCCTTGTCTCGGAGCGCAGGCCCTGAGTGACGGCCCTGTGTCCGACTGATGTTGTGGCAGGCGGGAGCTCGTTATCTTTCCGGCTCCTGACGGAGTTAAAAAGGGCCCTACTAAAATTGCTCCCGTCAGTGGGTGATTTAATTGGAAAAGAAAAAAAAAAAAAAGCCTCAGCAATTTAGGGAGAAACGGCCGAGGCTGGAGCGAGTCCTCCTCCCGAATAAATGAAGGGCCGGGATTCTCTCAGAGCAGATTCTAGACGTTTCGGGGCCCGCTCCCGGCATCCTCTGGGGGGTGAAGCTGGCCCGGAGAAGTGTCGGGGGAGGAGGGCCGGGGGTCGGAGTCTGTCTTAGTAGAGATCTGCTGGGTGGGACCGGTTGGGACCCTCGGTGGCAGTGGGTGCCTGTTGTGTCCAGGACACTGAACCGGGCACCCTAGGGACAAAGCAGACGACAAGACACTAGCCCTGCCCTCGAGGAGCCTGCAGTCTAACGGCCAAGGAGGTTGACATAAATAGTTGTCAGTCGATCGTATTTATTCATTCAATCAGTCCTAGTTCTTGAGCACTCGCTGCACGCAGGACACTGAACTAAGCCCCCGGGAGGGTACCGTGTACTCCTAGACACGTTCCTTGCGCGCAGTGAGCTTTCGGTCTAGAGGGAAGGGATGAAATGGATACAGATGTGAGAGCGAGAGTCTGTACCCGACAGATACGGGGGAGAAGGGGATCGAGAACAAATCAATAAAAACCTAGGGGTGCTGAGGGGGCCAAGGGTCAGGGGCCATAGTTTGAAAGGCGAGGGATCACGCAGGGAAGGCTTCCTGGGCATGGTGGCTTTTGGAGAGGGCTTTGAAGGAGGAGGAGGTGGGTAGGAGAAGTAGAGCGGGAAGGGTCCTTCCGGGCCAGGGGAGAGATGTGAGAAATGGATTGGAGGTGAAAGAGTGCATAATGTTGCCCAAATTGGAAAGTAAGGGAGATCCAGGAAAAGCCATCTGACACCTCTGACGCTCCCGACTTGGACCCTACGGACGAAGAACGCGAGGGAATGGATGTTTGCTAAATGGCCCTCGAAACCTTTAACCTTTCCTGAACGTATAGCTGCAGCGGAAGGGACAGATCCGCCAGCACTGGCCCTTGGGGAATATTCCCTTCCAACTGAGGAGCGAATAAGGGAACCAAGAGGGCTGAGTTGCCTAAGGGGATTGTAGGTCCAGTCAGGTGAATAGATGCATGGGGGGAGGCTTCTTGAAGGAGGTGACCTTTTTTTTTAAAATAAGGGTTTTGATGGGGGAGCCGATCATTTGGGAATGCGAAAGGAGGAGGATGGATTTGCATTGCCGGGAGCCGCAGCCGTGGGTCAGAGGCAGGATGATTTAGTTTCTGTCTTTCCTGGAGACAGAGAGCAGGGGGACATGGCCTCTCAAGTCCCTTCCTCCTCGATGACCCTACGATTTTCCAGAAATTCATTCATCCAATCGTATTTATTGAGCGCTTACTGCATGCGGGGCGCTGGGGAGAGGACAGCAATAAATGGACCCGACAACGGGAGCGGACTTGACAGGCCCTCCCCGCCGTTAGGAGCAGCACCGCCCAAGGTTTCCGAATTCCCTTTCAAGTCTGCTTTTGACTCTCACTTTTCAGGCCGTTGGGTCTGAAAAAAAAGGCAAGACCATTAATACCCGAATTAGGCTTTTGAACAGAGCCCGGGTAAAGGGAAGAAAGACGGGAGGCGATAATTACTAAGTTGTCGGCGCGTTGTCGGGCTCTAACTTGGAAGTTAATATCACAAATCATATCTCTGATGAATAAGGGATCGGGTTTTCTACCCGGGCCAAGATACCAAAGGGTGATCATCAGCGTGTGATGATAAACATAACGACATTAATCATCGAGAACCAGATGTGTTTGAGCGATGGGCCAGGGTGCTAGCAAGCAGAATATTAAGCGGGTCTGACGGTATCTCACTTTGTGGACTTGGGCAACTCCTTTCGCGACTTTCCCCGTAGGTCACCGGAAGTTATTTGAATGTTGGTCGGCGATATTAGCCCCGCCAGCCAGTCTCAGATGGACCAGCAGGTTTTAAGAAACCGCTCCCAACCACATATTGCCAAGTGACGACCGGGGGTCATTATGGCCCTGGGGGGTTCCTTGATATAATAATAATAATGATGGTATTTGTTAAGCGCTTACTGTATGTCAAGCGCTGTTCTGAGCGCTGGTGTAGATCCAACTAATTGGGTTGGACACTGTCCCTGTCCCCCGGGGGGGGGGGGGGGGTTGAAACTGTGAGCCGATGTGGTAACCGGGGCGCAGAGAAGTGAGGTGACTTGCCCGGGTCACACGGCAGGCCAGCGGTGGGGCTGGGATTAGAACTCAGGCCCGGGCTCTGGCCGCTAGGCCACGCTGCTTCAAGGCCTTGACTCAAGAGAAGCAGCGTGGCTCAGTGGAAAGAGCCCGGGCTTGGGAGTCAGAGGTCGTGGGTTCTAATCCCGCCCCCGCCGCTTGTCAGCTGTGTGACCTTGGGCAAGTCACTTAGCTTTTCTGTGCCTCAGTTTCCTCACCTGGAAAATGGGGATTAAGACTGTGAGCCCCACGTGGGACAACCTGGTGACCTTGTATCCCCCCAGCGCTTAGAACGGTGCTTTGCACATAGTAAGCGCTTAACAAATACCACTATTATTATTAACATTAATTCCAGTTGGTGGGGCCGACGACCTCCCCGACCCATTCGGCCATACCAGGAAAAGCCTACGGCACCGCAAGTGGATTGGGTCCGTACATCCACAGGGAACACTCGGCGCCTTCGTCTCGTGAAGCTAGAAGCGGGTTGCCGCGACACGGCACGCGGACTAGGTTGACCTGGGGTTTGGAGACCTGCTTACTGAATTCGGAAGGGCCAGGAATGACAGGGATTGGGGAACGAGCCAAGCAGAGTGCCATCGGGGAGATGTCTGGTGCGTGGAGCCGAGGTGACGGCAGGTGCCGATCGGCCATCAGTCGGCGCAGTTTACTGAGCGACTACAGCCTGCAGACCACCGTACTGCCGGTCTGGTGGGGTAGAATCGAATTAGTAGAAAGAGCTTACAGTCTAGCAGGGGAGGCGGACACTGACAGAATTACAAACAGAAAAAAAGCATAGAATATAAAGATACGAACGTGTTCAAATCCATCCTAAAATTCCGGCTCTTTCGTCAAGCTTTCTCCGATTAATTCCCCCCCCACCCCGAGTCACCTCATCTCTTCTGCCAACTCCAGTGCTCGGGATTTATCCACTCCTGCCTCGGCCCTCAGGGACACGTGTCTGCTCCGTTTTTATATTTTGACCGGCCGACTTGTGGATCTTCGCAGGTTTGTCTCCCCAGTTAGAGGGTAAGCTCTTTGTGGGCGGGGAACCTGCCACTTCACCAGCTCCCTACTTCCCGAACACCCAATGCGGGCGTAATATCGTAATTATTACTATCGCATCTACATAAGTACCGAGGGAGCCGGGAGTACCCAGGGTTTAGGGGCTGTTGGAGAACTAAAAGGGACGGTGGCGGAATTATAAGGAGGGGAAAAGTGTAAATTAAACAGGAAGGATCCCCCGGTCTTGTCTCGGCCCAGGCTCTCTCGTCATCACCGACCCATAGCGATTCCGTGGACATATCTCTCCCAGAATGTCCCACCTCCAACTGCAGTCATTCTGGCGGAATATCCACAGAGTTTCCTTGGTAAAAATACAACTGGCGGAGAGGTGAATTCAGAAGGGCTTGAAGGTGGGCCTTGAAGGCAGCCGTCGGGACTTCCTGCTTGATGCGGAGAGGAATTGGAAACCATCGGAGGTTTTTGAAAAGTGACAAGGTGTACGTACAGGGCCATTGGGGAAAGGCGATCTGGGCAGCGGCAGAGGGAAGGGTGGACTGGAGAGGTGAGAGACGGGCGGCAGGGGGAAGGGACAGGAGACGGATGCAGTAGTCGAGGCAGGGATTGGACAAGCTCCTGGACCAGCGTGGTGGCCACCATTTGGATTCACTCGTCCATTCAATCGGGGAAAGGAAAGGGCGGATTCTGAAAACGTGTCGGTTGTGGGATCTGGCTATCGAAACGATCTGGGCGTGTTACTTTACCTTTCATAAGACTCGGAGCGCTAGCCGGCTTGTCCGTCTCAGCCATCTTTTCAGCCCACTTTAAGAGGGGCACGGGTGGCCGGTGGGCCGTCGGCCCTGAAGCTTGACGGGATCTCTCCGACTTGCGATTCCTCCTTTGGAGCTGCGCTGGTGAGGTAATGCCGGTCGAAGGGGATGTGGGTGTCGGGGTTATTCCTCTGCTTGATAAGTTGGCTTTCCGTCCTACTACGAGCAGGGAAAGGTGCCTGTTTCTGAATTGGTTCATCTTAGTTATGTGCGTCTGGCTGGTGGTAAGGAAAACAAGTCTATTCCATCTGAAATCGAGGCCAACTTTTACCAGCGAGCACTTCTAATAGTGGGACCGGGCTGAAGGAAGAGGACTGAAAAGCGGGGGGCGGGGGGGGGGGGAGGGATTGTGGTCAGAGTCAGACTGAGTCAGAGGTCATGGGTTCGAATCCCAGCTCTGCCACTTGTCAGCTGTGTGACTGTGGGCAAGTCACTTCACTTCTCCGTACCTCGGTTACCTCATCTGTAAAATGGGCATTAAGCGTGAGCTTCACGGGGGACCACCTGATTACCCCGTATCTCCCCCAGCGCTTAGAACAGTGCTCTGCACATAGGAAGCGCTTAACAAATACCAACATTATTATTGTGTCAGCTGGGATATCCTGGGAGAATCTTCGATGCTGGCAGGAGCCCTGGAAAGGGCAATAACTTAGCTAGCTAAGGAAGGAAGAGTCAGGAACAAAAGTCACGGGCCAAATCACTTCCTTTTCCGGAGGATAAGGATGCCAGGAGGGAGAACAGCTGGGGAGAAGGAGCCCGCTGTCCCAAGCAAGCGGCAGACGTAGTAGGAAACCGAAATCCTAACTTGGGGGAATTTCGTATCTAGATGGGGAGTCGGGTCCCACCTCCTCCAAGAGGCCTTCCCCGGTTAAACCCTCTTTTCCCCGGCTCCTCCGCCCTTCCGCATCATCTGTGCACTTAGAGTTTTGACCTCGGGACATTTGGTATTTGCCGCACGCTCAACCCCCACGGGATGTATATACGTATCTTTAAGTTATTTCTTCTACCTTTTTTACACTGATGTCCGTCTCCCCCTCTAGACCGTAAGCTCACCGTGGGCAGGGAATGCGTCCGCTAAATCCGTTGAACCGTACTCCCCCAAGAGCTTAGTCCGGTGGTCTCCACGTAGGAAACCGTCAATAAATACCCTCGATCGGTTGCGGACACACTCGGCTACTTGCGTAGAAGGGCGACCGGCGTGAGCCGTGGCCGAGTGGAAAGGAATAGAGTATTTTGGAAGGTCAGAAGGCCGAAGGATGTTAGAAGCGGAGCGAGAGGAGTCCGGAAAGGCTTGGAAAAGGAGGAGAATCGTGAGCAGTCACAGTAGGGTTTAGCTGTGAGGCTTTCTGGGCAGAAGGAGGTCACCCTGCCCCACTCACCGCCCTAACACGTCAGTGGCCGATTCTCCTCTCTCCACCTTCCTGCCCCTACCCCGGGTTCCCTTTCACGGCGGCACCATCGTCTCTCGGATCGGTCTCGCATTCAATCAGCGCTATTCATCGAGCTCTCCCTGTGTCCTTGGAAAGATACCATTCAGTAGAGATGGTCGGCGAGAGCCGTAACTGTGATTGTAATAATGACGACGGTACCCGTTAAGCGCTTACTGTGTGTCAAGCACTGTCCTGAGCTCTGGGAGAGATTCGAGCTAATCAGGTCGGACCTGATCCGGCTCACCAGCCTCGTCCCCGTTTTACAGATGAGGTAACCGAGGCACGGAGAAGTGAAGTGACCTGTCCGGGGTCACGCAGCAGGCGAGTGGCCGAGCGAGGTCTTTCTGATTCCTGATGCACGAGGCGACGCCGCTTCCCTTGAGGGGAAAAGTCTACAGCTGTGGAAGCTACCTCCATTCAAACAGTTAGCCAACACGTCGCAGCTTCTCCGGTCCCCGGTGTGTGTGCCGAGCCCCTGTGGAGTTCAGAGCGTTGTGTTACGTTCACACTGGGCAAAGTTCAACAGAAGCAAGGCTCGGGGGCCCTGCCCCCGAGAAGCTGACGGTCTACCAAAGGAGATTACAATATTCCTTTCGCCAGATTGTCAAGAAGCCTCTTTATAAAATGGTATCAAGTGCTTACTGAGTGCCAGACGATGTACTGAGCGCTGGTACGAGCTAATCAGGTTGGACACAGTCCATGTGTCTCCTGGGACTCCCAGTCTTAATCTCCATTTTACCGCTGAGGACACTGAGGCACAGAAAAGCGAAGTGACTTGCCCAACGTCACGCGGCAGGCAAGTGGCAGATCTGGGGTTAGAACTCAGGTCCTCGGACCCTCCGGCCTGGGCGCTTTTCCGCTAGGCCGTACTCCTTCCTCTCCTTGCTGCATCCTCCCTGTCGCGTCGAGGTCCGTGTCACCTTCTTCCGGAGTTACTCCCGTGCCCCAGTGGCGGGAGTAGAAAGTTATGACTAAGAAAAAGAGGCCGAGGGCTCGGTGGGTGGGAACCGTAGATGGAGAGGATGAGCCTCTGAGGGCGATGGAGAAAGGAAAAAAATATTAGCAGGAACCGGGTCAAGACAGCATCTTGGAAATCTAGGTCAGAGAGGATTTCCGAGAACCCGCGGAAACAAAGGAGGGTTGTCGAAAGGAAGAGAATAGGAAGCTGCCTTGTGCTTTGCCAACAGACTGTCAGTAACCGAAGATATTTATTAGGGGATAGAGGGTCAGTAATTGAATACATTATTATTTTTAGGATTTATTAGGAATTTCAAACATTTTATTAACTTTTCCGACAAAATAAAGGAAATTCCAAAGGAAACCACTTCGGAGGGTTCGCCCAGTGCTGGACCCCGCCACAGGGCCGGGAATTTACTGCTGAAATTGATCCTCCCTCCTGTACTCCAGCTGGTCTGGGATTTTTCTTCAATTACGGTGGAGTGGAATAATGACTGGGTTTCGATCTCGAGTTGGTAATGATTTTTTTTTCCCCTTCCCGCTCCCCCGACCCATGAGTTTGCAGCGCCGATGAAACGGAACGGGCTTATTTTAAGGTTCATCTTGGGCGATTTACCGGAGGGGAGGGGCCGGGGGTGTGAAACGGGCCGACGTCTGCGAGGACAAGATCTGGCGGAGGGCTGGGGCGGGACTCGGGATCGGTCGGCTGCCAGCTCCTGCGGCTTTGGGAAGTTCCGGGAAACCTGCCGTCAGGGACTGGGGCTTCTCATCCAGCCTGGGGTCCCGAAACCCCCTCCCGTACGCTTGGGTGGGAAGGGGCCTTGGGTGCTATATGAGCTGGAAGAGATTCCGTCGAAGGAGGAATCGGAAATATTCTTCTGCGGCGCCGGCCGGCGTGGAGCTGAGGTCGGCAGCCTGTTCCGATCAGCTCCGGGATACCGAAGTCTCCAACCCTCCCCTCGATTTGGAGGGATCCGTTCTCTGTGATGTAGATTCCCCAGGCCGAATCTGGCTGAGGAGTAAGCTACGGAAGACCTTGCACGGGGCCATTATTGGGTCTGACCGAAGGTCCGTCCGGCCCAGGACTCTCACTAATCTGGGGTCAACAGAAACCTTGGAGGAACGGAGCGATGTAGAGAAGCAGCGGGGTCTAGGGGGAGGAGCCTGGGCTTGAGAGTCAGAGGACCTGGGTTCTACTCCCAGCTCTGCCAGGGGCCTGCTGGGTGACCTTGGGCAAGCCACTTAACTTTTCTGGGCCTCGGTTTCCTCATCTGTCAAATGGCGATCCTGTAGCTGGCCTCCCTCCTCCTTAGACTGCGAGCCCCACGTGGGACGGGGACTTACGTGGTATTTATTGAGCGCTTACCGTGAGCAGAGCACCGTACTAAGGAGAGTGCGATATAACAGAGTCGGTAGACACATGAGCCCTTAACCATTATTATTATTATTATTATTATTATTATTGCCCGCCTGGACATCATCCTCACGGTTCGGGATAGACCACCTGACACTGTTAAAAATGTCTCCCACGGCCTTAACTTTTCATTCGTTCATTCAGTCGGTCGTACTTATTGAATGCCCACTGTGTGCCGAGCACTGTGCTAAGCGCTTGGGGGAGTACAGTACAGTAATAGTCCTATTCCCTGCCCACGGAGAGCTTACAACCTCGAGGGAGGGGGAAAACAGACATTCATATAAATAAATAAATTACAAATATGTACCTAAGTGCCGCGGGGCTAGGAAGGGAGTTGAGCAAAGGGAGCAAGTCAGGGCGAGGCAGAAGGGAGTGGGAGGAGAGGAAATGGGGGCTTGGTCGGGGAAGGCCTCTTGGAGGAGACGTGTCCTCAATAAAGCTCCGAAGGGGGAGGAGAGTAATTGTCGGATTTGAGGAGGGAGGATGTTCCAGGCCAGAAACAGGGCTTGGGCTAGGGGTCGGGGTCAAGGAAGAAGAGATGGAGGCCCGGGGAGAAGGTCAGCAGTAGGTTTTCCTCTCCTGGAATGGATCAAAGCCTTCTTGAAGTCATTTCTAATCCCCACTGAACCGATGGGCACGTTCGCCAAGCCTCACCTTCTACTCAGAAAAGATTAATGATCCGCACAAAGGAGCTCGGGAAATCATTGACTTTTCCGAGCAGGATCTGGCCCGGCGTCCGATCCGAACCCGGGTGGGCCTTTCCAAAATTCTTTACCCCTCATCCACGCACCCGCCGTCTCAGGGGCGGCCAGGTCGACGAGGATGCGAAGGGATTTATGAGAAAAGCCGTCCTCCCACGGGCCCCTCCGGCCCGCTATCGCCTCAGATGTTCCCGGTTAACAACCGGCTCGGGGCTTTATGTGAGATCATCACCCCCATCATCTGGCTTTCCCGGCGGCGCGGGGATGACAAACTCCGTAGAGTGGAGGGCCTCGCTGTGTGCGCAGGAATTGCTGGGGGCTTGGAAGCGGGGAACGTGTTGGCAGGAAGGGGATGAACTCCCATGTTGTCTGTCTGCCGCAGCCCACGTCGGAGCGGCGTCGGGCTCCCCGCGGGTCCTGGAGGGAGGCAGGGAAGGGGGAATGGTGGATAGTTTCTGAATCCCTGGAACGTTGCTCGCTCCGGGTTGTCAACTAAATCTTCAACTGGGAACGCAAGGTTTAAGTGAAAAAAAATCGAGGAAGATAGTCTCGGTTTCTTGGCCGACGACGTGGAAGCGTATCAAGCTTTCAAGAAACCAAAAACCTGCTTTTTTAAAAAAAAATGGTATTCTTTAAGCGCTCGCTACATGCCAGGCGATGTACTAACTGGTGGAGTAGATACAAGCCAATCGGGTTGGGCACAGTACACGTCCCATATGGGGCTCGTAGTCTTAATCCCCATTTTCCAGATGAGGCAAGTGAGACACAGAGGAAATGAAGTGACTTGTCCAAGGTCATACAGCAGTCAACTGACAGCATTAGAACCCGGGTCCTCTGACTCTCAGGTCCCTGATCTATCCGCTAACTGAGTCTGAGGGAAGCATCAAGGTCGTTGATGATTAATAATAATAAGGTTGGTATTTGTTAAGCGCTTACTATGTGCCGAGCACTGTTCTAAGCGCTGGGGGAGACCCAGGGGAATCAGGTTGTCCCGCGTGGGGCTCACGGTCTTCATCCCCTTTTTACAGATGAGGTCACCGAGGCACCGAGAAGCTAAGTGACTGGCCTAAAGTCACCCAGCTGACAAGCGGCCGAGCCGGGATTCGAACCCATGACCCCTGACTCCAAAGCCCGGGCTCTTTCCACTGAGCCACGATGATTACATACATGTGTCTGTGAAATGGAACCTAGTGGGAACGTGGCCTAGTGGGAACAGCACAAACCTGGAAGTCAGGGGACTTTGTTTTTAGTAGTATTCGTTACGCACTTACTTTGTGATAAGCACTGATCCACGTTCTGGGTGGATAAGAAGCTAATCGGGTTGGGCACGGTCCATGTCCCACATGGGACTCACAGTCACCATCCCCATTTTACAGATGAGGAAACGGAAGCCCAGAGAAGTTTCCTGTTCTTGCTCCCGGTATTATGAGATGCGGGACGGGGACCTAATCGACTTGTACCCGCCCCAGCGCTTAGAACGGTGTCTGACACATAGTAAGCGCTTAACAAGTACCGTAAAACAAAAGTGAAGTGACCTGTCCAGCAAACAAGTGGCAGAGCTGGGATTAGAACCCAGATCCTCTGACTCCGAGGCCCGTGCTCTTTGCACTGGGGGCCGCACTGCTTCTCAGACCTGGGTATTAGTCCTGATTGTACTGCCTGCGTGCTGGGTGGCCTTGGGCGAGCCACTTAGCTTCTCTGGGCCCCGTCAAGACAGCTGAACCCCGGCCCGGAGACCCCCGGTTGGGGGCGGGAGGGAGGCGGGGGTAAACGTGAGGCCGGGATGGCATTTGAGTGTCGGGGACTAGAGGCGAAGGGTTGCGGAGAGTTATTCCTTCCCGTGCCAGGCGGAGCCTAGCAGTACATGGAAGAATTGGGAAGCGCTGGTGCCTAGTGGATCCAGCGTGGCCTCAAAAGTCCGAAGGTCCTAGGTTCTGGTCGGGCACTCCCTATTCTAATTTTGAATCTACGGTCACAAATAAAAATTGTGGATTTGTTACGCACTTACTAAGTGCCAAACGCCGCACTAAGAGCTGGGGCGGATAAGATGGGTCTCAGGAGAAGGGAGAAAAAGCGCGCGACTTGGACAGGACACTTCACTTCTCTGTGCCTCAGTTCCCTCAACTGCAAAATGGGGGTTCAAACCGTCAGCCCAGTGTGAACTGATTACCTTGGACCTTCTCCGGTGCTTAGAACAGTGCCTGCCGCGTAGCAGTCGCTTAACCATTTCCATAAAAAAGAATAAATGTGTTTGATTTGAATTGTGAATAGGGATGTGGGAG
This sequence comes from Ornithorhynchus anatinus, assembly GCF_004115215.2. Lineage (NCBI taxonomy): Eukaryota > Metazoa > Chordata > Mammalia > Monotremata > Ornithorhynchidae > Ornithorhynchus > Ornithorhynchus anatinus. The sequence goes on from NC_041747.1 coordinate 28,334,864, forward strand.
GCCCACAAAATGCAGAGCAGCTCGAACGCCTGCCCGCCCTTTAGCTCAGACTTCGGATCTTTCTCAGAGGTCACCTTCAGGCCTACCCGGTGCCTCGGTTTTTCAGAGAATCATCTTTCTACCTATTGCTTCCGGGCCATTGCTCTCTCTGACGCATCTGAGTGATGGGCGATGTCACCTGGTGGAAAGAACCTGGGATGTGGAGTCAGGAAGCCTGGGTTCTAATCCCAGCCCCCCCCCCCCCCCCCCCCGGTCCGCTGTGTGACCTTGGGCGAATCACCCTGCCCTCTCTGTTCTCTCAGCTCTCTGCAGTGTTAACTGGGGTCTCCTTCTTGGGCCATTTCCCCCCGGGGTGTGTTTCCCGAAGGAATAATAATAATAATATTCCCCGTCTAGAATTTGAGCCGGTTGTGGGCAGGGATTGTCTCTCTCTATGGCTGTATTATACTTTCCAAGCGCTTAGTACTCTGCACACAGTAAGTGCTCAATAAATACAATTGAATTAATGAATAAATAATAATAATGGCATTTGTTAAGCCCTTACTATGTGGCGCGGATCGTTCCAAGTGCTGGGGTGGATGCGAACAAACCAAGTTGGACGTTCTCCCTGTCCCGCATGAGGCTCACGGTCTCAATCCCCGTTTTACAGGTGAGGTAACTGAGGCACTCTGAATAATAGCAACAATAATAATGATGGTATTTGTTAAGTGTTTACTATGTGCCGGGCACTGTTCTGGGATGGATGCAAGGTAAGCAGGTTGTCCCACGTTGGGCTCACAGTCTTAGTCCCCGTTTTAAAGATGAGGTAACTGAGGCACGGGGAGAAGTGAAGTGATTTACCCGAGGTCATAAGTGGTGGGGCCGGGATTAGAACCCATGACCTCCTGACTCCCGGGCCCCTGCTCTGTCCACCGCGCCCTGCTGCTTCCCTGACTTGTCCAAGGTCACTCAGCAGACAGGTGGCAGAGCCGGGATTAGAACCCATGACCTCCTGACTCTCAGCCCGCCGCTCTATTCGCTATCACCATGCTGCTTCTAACGCGTGACATACAGGAGCGGCGTTCAGGAAATTATTGGCCCACTCGAGGCAGGCTTGCGACCAGGGGATTAATTTATCATACCAAATGCTAATTCATCGAACAGTGGACGGGTCAGTTGATGGTATTCATAAAGATCGCGCCTACCTATTGGATTCTACCGTCCCACCTGTTTAGAACCAACACTCCGCACACGGTAAGCGCAGAGTAAATAGCGTCGAGTGATCCAACAGTGGAGCACCAAGCATTGTGATGAAGCTGCCACAGACACAGTCGCTGCCCACGGGCAACTTGCAATCTAATGTGGCGGAAAGACAGACAAGAGCCATTTGCCAAAGTGGGGACGGGAGCAAGGAAGAGGGTGAAACAGGAAACATGAGGATGTCGGGTTGAAAGATCCGAATAAATAATCGAACAGACATACGGTTGCCAAAATGGACCTTTTGTGGAGTAAAGACGTAGAAGGGGTTGGTTTTTTTTTTGGGGGGGGGGGGGAAGAGGTAAAACGGTAACCACGGTAACCGCAGCGGGGCCCGCGCTCATCTCGAGTGTGTCATTGGAGCTCCTGGCATAGCTGCGTTGTGAAATATGCTAATCAGCAGCAGAGTAATTAGAAGAGAGACGGGCGGGCGGGGGGCTAGGGGGGCTACCGGGCCGCTGCCCGCGACTTTCTGCCCGCTGCAAGCTCTGGGAGGGGTCTCCCCGGGTATCGGGGCTGGCCACGGGGGCAGGGTGGTGAAGGGCAGGGCCAGAGTCCTGGGATGACCTAATAATAATAATGGTATTTCTAAAGCGCTTACTGTGTGCCAAGCGCTCTTCTCAGTGTTGGGGTAGATACAAGGTTATCAGGCGCCGAGCAATTATTCACTATTATTACTATTATTTAGGCTCTCCTGGGTTCTGTACACGGAGGTCTTGGGACCCCCAACCAGCTAGCCGCGAACCCTCTGACACGCGGCTCTGGGAGGAAGGAGACGATAGGGAAAGACGGGAGAAACGGAGTCCCGTTGGGTTATTTATTTTAAGTCTTAGAGTTCCAGGACTCTCGGTTGAACACGGGTCTGTAGCCTTCCTGGTTTGTGAAGGGTCTCTCTCGTCCGCAGTTCTTGCACTCACGTAGCCGGGGGTGCCCTGGGAATCCCCTGGGACCTGCATAGACAGGAATTATGGCCTAGTGGAAAGAGCACAGGCTCAGAAATATTGCGTCCTCCCGGTAGTGGGTTCTAATTCCAGTTCCTCTACCTGCCCGCTGTGTGACCTCAGACGAGTCACAACTTCTCCGGGCCTCAGTTTCCTCATTTGTAGAGAGGAGATTCGATTCCCGTTCGTCCTACTTAGCATGTGAGCTCCACCTGGGACAGGGACAGTCTGACCTGATTTCCTTGTCCCCACCCCAGCGCTTAGGACAGTGCTCGGCCCGTTAGTGTCTAACAAATGCTAGTTATTCTTTTTAATCACAACAGCGGCCGCGACGATGATGATAATAGTTGTAATAACGGATCACTGTAATCATTGCAGAGATCATGACCTGCTCTTTCCTGCCGGGCTATTTTCGTTGAAGTTGCCTGGCTACGAGGAATCAGGAAGGGCAACCCGTGTGGATGCTTTCCTTCAAGATGTGTTTCATCCCCAAATTGGGGCTGCCTTCTTGGGGAGCCTGTTGTTAGGACACAGGCCTCGACTACAGTCCTTTACTGTCTGCACCCCGGTCAGAACAAATGGGACGATTTGACTTTCTGCTCAGGAAAGACGGGGTCGAGGGGAAACTCCCCCGGAAACGTTCCTCTAATGAAACGAATCGATCATTTATTGAGCATCTGTTGTGAGACTAAACTTAGTAGACGGGATCCCTGCCCTCAAGGAACCCATTCATTCATTCAATAGTATTTATCGAGCGCTTACTATGTGCAGAGCACTGTACTAAGCGCTTGGGATGGACAGGTCGGCAACAGGTAGAGACGATCCCTGCCCGTTGACGGGCAGTCTAGCCGGGGAGACAGATGCTAAAATAATGAAAACGTTTGGTCGGTTTCTCTGCGTGGCAGAGGCGCTACTATTCTGAGGGCTGGCTCCGGCATTTAAGCTCAAAATCATCCTTTATGGATTGCCTGGCGCTACGCGGGGAGATTTTCAGCACCCGAACGACTAGGTAAGTGACGTTCTGCTTTCACCGTCGGGCAGCGTGGGCCTCTGGGAAGCCACATGGTTGGATCTGGCCTTCAGGGAGAGGTTGGAAAAATGAGCTTCGGGACCAACCAAGGGCCAGGTAACTTAGGGTCAGACAACTGAGGAGCCCCTGAGAGAGGAGAGGAGCGTAGAGGTGGAAACGTCCAGCCTGAGAAGAACAGCTTAAACCGGAGACAGCACGTGCTCAGGGACCGCAGAGGAAAATGTTCTTGTGGAGGTGGGGCTAATCCCAACCTAACGAGAAAACGAGTCTCTAACGTGATTTGTTTGTGCAGTGGAAAATTCATTCATTCGTTCAATAGTATTTATTGAGCGCTTACTATGTGCAGGGCACTGTACTGAGCGCTTGGAATGGACAAATCGCTAACAGGTAGAGACGGTCCCTGCCCTTTGACGGGCTCACGGTCTCATCGGGGGAGACGGACAGACGAGAACAACGGTAATGAATAGAATCAAGAAATTCTATTCCTTGAAGATTCAAGATGCTGAAGATTCGAGAAATAGAATCAGTAGAATCAGGAAAATAATAATGATGGTATTGGTTAAGCGCTTACTGTGTGCCGAGCACTGTTCTAAGCACCGGCGTAGATACAAGGTAATCAGGTTGTCCCACGAGAGGCTCACGGTTTAATCCCCATTTTACAGACGAGGGAACTGAAGCGCAGAGAAGTTTAGTGGTTTGCCCAAGGTCACACCACAGACAAGTGTCAGAGCCGGAATTAGAACCCACGTCCCCCCGACTCCCAAGCCCGGGCTCTTTCCACTGAGCCACGCTGCTTCTGGTGAAAACCATCTAGCCCGGCAAACGAAAGAGCCGGTCGTTTCGGGTAAAATACGAAGGCGAAGGAGCGGACGGATTTTAGCTTGATCTTCTCTTCTGTGTGGTCTTGGAGCAGAGCTCTCATTTCTCCCACGGCCAACCTCTTGCTCCCGCCTTTCCCTGTTGGAGCTCCCTCCCCGTTCACATCCAGCAGAGCCCAGTTGTCCCCAACTTCAAAGCCCTTCTGAAATAACATCTCTCTGAGGAATCCTTCCCCGATTCGTTTCTGTTCTCCCCAGATTCCTAGATTACCGTCCCACCCCCGCAACTGCCTTTTTTTTTTTAATGGTATTTGTTAAGCGCGTCCTTTGTTCCAGGCACTGTACTAAGAGCTGGGGGAGGTACCAACTAATCAGGTTGGACGAAACCCTGTCCCGCATGGAGCTCCCAGTCTTAATCCCCATTTTACAGATGAGATAACCAAGTCACAGAGAAGTGAAGTGACTTGCTCAAGGTCACGCGGGAGACGCGTGGCGGAGCCAGGACTAGAACCCAGGTCCTTCTGACTCCCAGGCCAGCGCTATCCGCTAGGCCATTACTTCTGATACCCTGCCCTGACGATGTCTCCGTTTACCCATCCGTAAGTGCTTAGTACAGAGCTTTGCACACAGTAAGCGCTCAATAAACACGACTGAACGAATCCACGGGGTTGCCAGCTTCCCGACGGTGTTGTGTAAAAATAGCGTTTTGTGGAAAGTCATGATTTAGGAGGTCAGCGCGAAATGCGTCAAACAAGAGATGTTTAGACCCAGCAAGGATTAAATGTACACAATTTTAAGGAACAAATCCATCTGATAGGTGGAGAATTCTAAGCATCCAGATTTCCCTTTCAAACTCTGAGGCAGAAGGTGAATATCTTTGATTAAATTGATTAACTGTTCAACAAATTTTCCTCAATTATCCTATTCAGCTGTTGCCTGAGCAACTGGGAAGAGGGCATCAAGAATGACGGTTAGAGAATTCTCCTTAAAATTAAAATCTTCTAGGCCGTTTCCACCCTGTTAGCCCAAATCTCTCCATACGTGATGCCGGATCATCGGGTAAAATATCATTTCAAAAGAGCAAGAAAGTCGTGGCCTTTTTCCGGAACGCAGCTCCTCGCGGGGGATTACAGTGGATAAGGAATTACTGGGGGGCTCAGGGAGAGGTGAATACCGGGGTCAAATCCAAGTGCCAGTGTGACGCAGACGGGAATGGGAGAAGAGTAAATGAGGGCCTAGTCGGGAAGGGCCCTCTGGAAGAGATGTGGAGAGGAGTCCTCGCCGGGCAGTTGCCACCTCTAGTCCCCTGGCACTGACCCTCACGGGAGGAACGGGCAGGGAAAAGGGAGGGGAGATGCCTGTGCCTTTCACTCCTGGATGCCCCACTCCCGAGGGGGGGGGGGGGGGGGGATCCCTGAGAAGATCCGACCCCAGGGGAACATGTAAGGAAGCTCTGATCGATCTGCTGCCTTTCCCGCCCAAGATGGAGGCAGGAGACCCGGGTTTAACCTCAGCTCCTCCACTAGCCTGCTGTGTGACCTTCGGCAAATCATTTAAGCCCTCTGTGCCTCAGTTTCCTCATCTGTAAAAGGAGGATAAAGTTCCAGCTCTCCCTCCCTTTTAGACTCTGAGTCCGTAACGGGCCAGGGACCGTGTCTCATCTGATTCTATTTTTTTTTTTTAAATATTTGTTAAGCGCTTCCTACGTGCCACGCACCGTACAAAGCACCGGGGAAGATCCAAGCCAATCACTTTGGACAGAGTCCGAGGCTCACACGGGGTTCACGTCTTAATCCCCATTTTGCAGATGAGGTAACTGAGGCCCAGAGAAATGAAGCGACACATCCCAAGGACACACAGACAAGCGGCTCAGCTGGGATTAGAACCCAGGTCCTCCGACTCCTAAGCTCAGCACTTAGAGCGGTCATTAATAAATACCGTTTTTATTATTATTACTGTGCCCTTGGACAAGTCACGTAACCTTTCCTGGCATCCCTAAAACGGGGTTTTATGTCTCTCGGGGTTGTTTACGAGGGGGGGAGACTCGATAATGACGTGAAAACCCTCTGGAGAGAGAACCGATGCAAGATGTTGTTATTGGTGTGGTCGGAATTCTGCACTGTTCAGTCCGTCCCCGTGGAGTTGGTTTCGATCTCGATCTGGGGCCCAAGGGCACGGCTCGCACAATACCGGTCCTCCGAACTCCTTGATCTGCCGGCAAGAGAATGGGTCCGAGTATCGAACCTGCTCGAAAGCGGTGAGAAGCCTCGGATGGCCAGAAGTGCCGACAAACAGCGGAGTAGTGGGGTTGAAAGCAAAGCGGCAAGACTAGCTGGAAGGTAAAGGTTGGGGAGGAGGGAGGTGGTTGGGGCTCTGAGCAGTCAAACCAGTGAGAAAAGTGGGTCACGTGGGCCGTGTCTCGTCTCTTCTTTGACCCTGCAAGCTCAGCATCAGGAAGTTAGTTTTTTGTGGTATTCGTTAGTTGAGTCCTTACTGCGTGTAAATCGTTTTTAATGAGCGCTTATCGTTTGCAGAGCACTGGGGTAAGTGCTTGGGAGAATGCAACAGAACAGAGTCGGTCCACACGCTCCCTGTGCTGAGCCCTTGCTCGGCCCCGGGCGTGGAGGCAGACTTAATAGATCGGACGCGATCTCCGGCCGAGGGACCGCGGCACGGTAGCCAGCTCAATCTCCCCCTCTAGACCGCAGGCTGGCTGTGGGCAGGGAATGTGTCTCCCCCGAGCGCTTAGGACAGCGGTCCGTACGCAGTAAGTGGTCGATAAATCCGATCGACTAAGCCCGTGCTACCTGATGCTAATCGTGTTTGCCCAACCCAGCCCAGGGAGGGACCGGGACCCTCCCGACCCCTCTGCTCCCTCAAAAGTTTCAAAATCTGAAACATTCGAAATTTGCCCAGAGTAAGCGCTCAATAAATACGAATGAATGAAAACTGCCGCTTTCGGCCAGTGAGATTCAAGTACCCTGCGGGTCCCCAGGGAGACCGCAGGATGGGCAATAGAAACCAGGCGGGTTTAGATACTAAAAAGTCAGAGGTAGTGTGGCCTGGTGGATAGGGCACGGGCCTGGGAGTCGGAGGGACTTGGGTCCTACTCCCGCCTCCACCGCGTGTCTGCTGCGTGACCTTGAGCAAGTCACTTCACCTCTATGTGCTTCAGTTACCTCATCTGTAAAACAGGGATGAACAACCGTGATTCCCCATTAAGACTAAGTCCAACCTGGTTGTTCATTCATTCAATAGTGTTTATTGAGCGCTTACTATGTGCAGAGCAATGTACTAAGCGCCCGGAATGGACAATTCGGCAACAGAAATAATGTTAATAATAATGTTGGTATTTGTTAAGCGCTTACTATGTGCCGAGCACTGTTCTAAGCGCTGGGGTAGACATAGGGGAATCAGGCTGTCCCACGTGGGGCTCACAATCTTAATCCCCATTTTACAGATGAGGGAACTGAGGCGAGACAGCCCCTACCCAGTGACGGGCTCACAGTCTAAACGGGGGAGAGAGCAGAGCAAAACAGAACAAAACAAGACAACGTCATCACGGTAAATAGAATCAAGGAGATAAACATTTCATTAGCAAAATAAATAGGGTAGTAAATAAAATATATAAATGAGTACAGCGCTGAGAGGAGGGGAAGGGGGAAGAGCAGAGGGTGGGAGAGGGGAGGGATTATAATAATAATGTTGGTATTTGTTAAGCGCTTACTCTGTGCAGAGCACCGTTCTAAGCGCCGGGGTGGATACAGGGTAATCGGGTTGTCCCACGTGAGGCTCACGGTTAATCCCCGTTTTCCAGATGAGGTAACTGAGGCCCAGAGAGGTGAAGTGACTCGCCCACAGTCACACAGCTGACAAGTGGCAGAGCTGGGACTCGAACCCGTGACTTCTGACTCCCAAACTCCGGCTCTTTCCACCGAGCCACGCTGCTTCTCCATCTTATGTCTACCCCTGTGTTTGCACCAGTGCTCAACAAATGCCATTTTAATTATTTGATCAACCACCTACTATGAACTGCATCCCGTACCAAACATCTGGGAGTGTTCGAGATGCCTGTTCGCTGCCCCTGGGGAGCTTATGCTCTCAAGGAGTGGCTCTTGAAAATGTTCATTCGTTCAATAGTATTTATTGAGCGCTTACTATGTGCAGAGCACTGTACTAAGCGCTTGGACTGTGCAAATCATTAACAGATAGAGACGGTCCCTGCCCTCTGACGGGCTTACGGTCTAATCGGGGGGGGGGGGGGGGGAGACGGCCAGACGAGAACAGTGGCAATAAATAGAATCGAGGGGAAGAACATCTCGTTAAAACATTAGCAAATAAATAGAATCAGGGGGATGTACATCTCATTAACAAAATAAATAGGGTAATGACGATATATACAGTTGAGCGGACGAGTACAGTGCTGAGGGGATGGGACGGAAAACGTTGTGTTCCTCACCCCGATTTTTAGCAAACCGTGCCCTCGGCAGAGGGCACCATGTCACAGCACGACATCTGACCGTGGCAGAACCATATGACGGCCTTTCCGTAAATCTCCCTGCACCAGTGGAATGTCCAAGAGGATCGAAACAGTCCCTGCCCTCAAAGAGCGAACATCCTGCTGCCCACCTGGCCTCCGGGCTCTCCCATCCTATTAGCACCCTTTTGGAACACGAGATAAATCCACCAGCAAATCGATCCCGTTAAACAAATGCCGTTTTCCTTGTGTTGAACTGTTAAAAAAAAAAAAAAAAACCACCCACAAACCAGAGAGAAACAGAAAGGCTCAGGCAGCAGCCATCTGGCCCTGGCTCCTTTCCCAGTTTTAAAAGCTTTTAATTGCCTCCGCGATCTCGGCGAGTTAGTCTGTCACGGCTTCCAGGGATTTGGGCAAATTGACCTTTCCCGAGCACATGTTCGGGGGGCTGAAGGAGCTCGAGGACCCATAGCTCCTAGCGAATCTTGACACGGATCAGTGGACTGTCACGGACCCGAGGGATGGGACCACGTGATCGGCTTGGCGGGCGACTCCTGGGCACGTCTGCTCAGGAGAGAGGAACCCGTGGGAGGTCTCTCATTCGGAGATGGCCGCTCATTCGGAGACCGTCTCTCCTTCCGAGTCACGTGGGAGCCTCGAGGAGGCAAGCGGCGAGTCTCCAAGTGACAAAATCACCGCTCCGCCGTGGAGGCACCAGGTCTTGGGCCTGTCTTTCCGAGGAACGAGTCATTATTGCCCAAAGATTCTAAATGGGTTCTACCCTCTCTTCTCTCTCACTTCCTCATCATCCCTTTCTTTTTCCTCTCTCTCCTTGCCAGCCTCTCTTCCCCACTCCTCTTCTCTACTCTGCTCTACCCCTCTGTGCTCTTCTCTCCCCCCCCCCCCACACTTTCCTTGGCTCTCTCCCCCTTTATTCCCTTCTCTCTCCCTCCCCTCTCTCTCCTCCTGTTTCCCTTTCTCTGCCCCTCTTTCCTTCCCGCCTCCCTCCACTTCTCTAACCCTCTCTGCCCTTCTCCAAAGCCTTTTGTTTTGGCCTAACCCTGTGAAATTCTCTCTCTCTCTCTGTGACGGAGAGAGCGTTGAGTGGCTGCCAGCCTCAAGCCGCCCTCGAGGTGTCTCAGACTGCAGATACAAGCTGGCCTCACCGGGTCTATGCAGTCACGGCGTGTCCCGAACCCCGGGGAGGAAGATGATTGGAAAACGTGCCGAACATGCCATTTGCGAGCAGCCAGGCACCCATTTGGTTAGAAAGAGTACCAATTCATGTCTGGAGAGCCCCAAACGAAAACGCCGTTATTTCCTTGGTCTTTAGCGTGTACCCCACCGGGCAGGGGCTGAAGGGTCGGGGGGGGGGGGGGGGGGGGGCAAACCGAGTTTATGGAATTTATTGTTGGGAGGGGAGGGGGTATCACAGCACCTGGCTGATTTTTCTCTCCGAGCAACAGAATCTGAAATGCGGAGAGTTCCTGCAGTGGACGGAGGCAGGAAGAAAATTCCCTTCGGAACCATTGAAATTGTGGATTCAGTGACTGTGGGAATCTCGGTCCCGTCTGATGTAGCCCTCTCTGTCGGGCGGAAGCTGACAGGGGTTCAGAGAACGGCAGAGAGAGCAGGGGTGACGGAGGAAGAGGGGGAGTGGCGTTGAAGCCGAGGCGGCGGAGGAGCCAGGAGCTGAATGAGAGGGAGCAGAGGAGGCACTGAGGGACCAGGCAAGAGCCGGTCTGCCTGACGATCAATCGGTGGTTGATTTTTGCTTTCCTCTAGGAGCCGATTTCTCGAAGATCTGGGTTTTCAGTGGTCTGTCCCCTGTCCAGCCCCCACATCAGTCACTCAATCCATTACTCGTATTTATTGAGCTCTTCCTGTGTGCGGAGCACTGTATTAAGCGCTTGGGAGCGTACACTGTGCAATCCTTGCTCGGGAGAGTTCGTAAACACGTTTTCTGCCCACTACGGGCTTACGGTCTAGAGTGGGAGAGAGACCTTAATATAAATGAATGCTGAGGGGCCGAGGCAGGGGTGAAGAAAGGGTGTAACTCCACATTCAAGGATGATGTAGGAAAATGCCACGGCCTAATGGATAGAGGAGCACAGGCCTGGGAGTCAGAGGACCTGGGTTCTAATCCTGGCTCTGCCACTTGTCTGATGCGTGGCCTCGGGCAAGTCACGTCACTTCTCTGGACGTCATTTACTTCATCTGTAAGATGGGGACTGAGACTGTGAGCCCCACGTGGGAAAGGGACTGCGTCAATTCGAGAAGCTCGTCTCCACCTCAGTGGCTCGATACAACCCTTGCTCATAACCAAATGCAGGCAATTAACCGCACGCTGGAGGTTGAGGAGATGCTTTTCGGGGAGGTGGCGGCCCACAAAGCCACAGCAACTGTTACACGCGGCCGAGACCTAACGAACACGCTGCGCTCTGTCGCATTTTTGCCCGGTCCAGCTCCAGCGGACGACGTGGTACAACTGCAGCACTAGAAGGCACGACGGGGCGGGGCCTTTCCGAGTGACTGTCCCCACTCCGACAAAATGCCAATCGGTGTGATGGTGGGAGGCCGACTGGTTATGTGGCTCGACACCCAAGCAGGGAGAGCCGTGGGGAGGGCGTGAATGGGGAGGGGCTCGTTGCCCAGGTTTGCTGAGTGAGCCTTCGGTGTGGCCTGCTCCTATAGCAGCGGTGGCTTTTTTTTTTTTTTGAAAAAAAAGAGGTATTTGTTAAGCGCTTACTGTGTAGACACAAGGTAGACACAAGCTAATTTGGTTGAACCCAGTCCCTGCCCCTCACAGGGCTCGGCGTCTAAGCAGGAGGCCACTGAGGAGACTCAGGCCTATGATCCGCTCTCCCTGCAGGTGTGGGCTTGAGGAGACAGACGTTTCTTTCCAAACTTAGACTTCTTCTGACGCTAACCTCCTTTTTATATGCTGCGGACTCGAGGGGGGCTCCCAGAACCCTAGTTTTAAATTTAGTTCCGGACCACGACGTCCTCTGGGTTCTTCTGACTCTCAAACCACTTTGAGGGCCTCACCCAGAGAGCGGGTTTGATGGGCGGCAGCAGAGGAGAGGGCCTTATTGATTGGTTTCCCCGGGAGCCCGGGGATTCTGACGGCGTGAGCCGTCAAGTTAGAAGCGTTTGGTCGGCTTCCTCAAGAGGAACGGGAAGACGTGCGTACGGCAGATAGCACGAGGGGTGGAATTCTTGCCGACTCTTCCCCGTCTCCCGCCGCTAATTAAAAAACATCGCCGGGCGTCATTAAGATTCACCCCGAGAGAAAGCCGCACAGGTGATGACATTTTTTTCCGAAGATCAGAGGCGTTCAGCATGGAATGAGGCTGCAGAAAGTCTTTTTTTAAAAAATTGGTATTTGTCAAGTGCTTACTTTGTGTCAGGCACCGTAGATACAAGCTAATCAGGTTGGACACAGTCCACGTCCCACAGGGGCTCACGGTCGTAATCCCCATTTTACAAATGAGGGATCTGAGGACCAGAGAAGCGAAGTGACCTGTCCAAGGTCATACAGCAGAAAGACGGCTGGGATTAGAACCCAGGTCCTTCTGACTCCACTAGGCCAAGCTGCTTCTTACAGTCACTGTCAGGGATCTCCCGGGGTCACCTCCCCTGCGTCAGGCGAGCCGGCAGCTGACCCTCCAAAGCAGGCGAGGATACCTCTTGTGTTTTGCGAGCCCAGTGGGGACTCTCGGGCCTGCTTTTGTTGTAGTTAGCGCACCTCCTCAAAACAGAGTTTGTCCTCCATGATAGTCTAAATCCCTCATGCTGCAGGTTAGGTTCACAGGCCTTTGGTGGCCCCTGGTGTGGAGAGCCCGTCCAAAGCCTCCTCTTTTCTTTGTTCGCTCTTCTCACTCTTCGGGCCATCCATTCTGCTCTTCCATAGGCTCCTCTCAAGCGTCATTTGCTTGCAGCCTGATAGAGCACGGGCCTGGGAGTCGGAAGGACCCGGGTTCTAATTCCGGCTCCACCACCTGTCTGCCGTGTGACCTTGGGCAAGGCACTTCACTTGTCTGTGCCTCAGTGCCCTCATCTGTAAAATGGGGATGAAGACTGTGAGCCCTCTGTGGGACTGTGTCCAACCCGATTATCTTGTATCTACCCCAGCGCTTAGAACAGTGCCTGGCACATAGTAAGCACTTAAATCCCGTAGTTTTCGTTATTAATTATTATTATTATTCCTGGGTTCTTCGTGACCCATGAAAATGTAAGCCTGAAGGTGGTCACCTCCCATGCAGGGAGTGAGGGAATAGGAAGACTATTCACGATCTAATTTCCTGTGGATGGATTTTAACATCAGGCTTGCTTTTCCAGATTTCAGCCTGTCACCAACAGTTGATCCCTCACTTCTTGGGCAGGTCTTACCCATGACCAGATTTTCCTAACTTGCTCTTAGGTCAGGCTCGTTTTTTCCTTCCTGTACTTCAGGGCCTCGTTTGTTTTTTGTTTCTGACCAGTACCCAGACATATCAAAATCATCGAAGAGGCCCACTCTCTTCGATAAACTTGGAGCCCCCAAACTCTTAGATGCGGGGAGAAGCCCATTTCTTCCCAGAAGTGGACTCGTTTTCAATTCCTTTTTTTAAAAATGGGGTCATAAATCAGATGCACCTGGAAGCTCTCTGGTCCCGAGCTGCACTGGGCTGATATTACCTTGCCTTTCAGGAAAGTAGTATGTCCTGGAAATAGGGCAGTAACTCATTTTGTTATTCTGGAACGTTAAAACGGAATGAATGGCTCCCACAATCTGAGAATATTTTTCAGTTTCAATAGATTGGTTTCTCCCATCTATCGAACCATGTGGGGAATACTGCAACGGATGGATCGTTTAGCCCTGTGGATCTGGGCAGATCTGTGGAGCTCGAGCAGCCCTTTGTCACCACTGTGAAAATGAAATCTTTGGCTGATAATCATAACAGTGCTAACTGTGAAGTGTTTGCTAGGTGCCAAGCACTGTACTAAGCACCGGGGTAGAAATTCAAGACAGTAAGGACACACCTAGCCCCTGCCCTCCGTGGGGCTCACGTTTGAAGAGGTGGGAGAAGAGGTACTTAATCCTCATTTAACCGTTGAGGGAACCGAAGCGCGGAGAAGTTAAGGGACTCGCCCAAGTTCACACGGCAGGCGTCGGCAGAGCCGGGATTTCGATCCCTCTCCCGCCTTGTGGGTTTCGGAGATGATAGTGATGGAGGCCAAAGGAAAACGTTGGAAGGGTGCCAGAGCCCAGCAGGAGATAATGTTCCCCGGCCAGCCACAGGGGACTGAGGAAAACATGGGGTTTGTGCCATTCTCATTTCTGCCTGAGATTTTTCCAGTGTTTCAGGGGCCTCGGTCTGGGGACCCACAGGTCTGCGTCCAGATGTCTGTATTCGGGCAGGGTGTTCAGATTTGGGGGCTCCGGCCACGGTGTAGATGGGAAGCAGGCACTTCTATTTCCGGGCTAAATAGTTAAATAGCTGTCCTTAGCAATCTGTGTTGGTGTTAATTGGTCACCCACTGTGTGCAGATGCACTTTGATAAAAGACAGAGCTGTAGAAGAGTTCAGCCCACCCTCGAGGATCTTATAATCTAATGGAAAAGGCAGTACTCCGAAACTGACAGTTGTCCAAAGTAGCCTACCAAGTTCGGACTGTTCAAACCTTGGAGGGCCCCAGTATACTTCGGGTTCTGGTGGCTCCCTTTTCGGCTCTAGCTTATAGGATTTCCCTCGGTAGAATACAGTTTGCGTTCTTCTCGGACTTCGGCCAACATTCACTTCTGGAGTTCGGGACGGGTGGCGGAGCTTGGGTTATCTACGTCAAAGGACTGAAAGACCGCCCTTTCGTTCCTTGGAATATGTCTACCAGTTCTGCCGAACTGCACTCTCCCAAGCACTTAGTACAGTGTTCTGCACACAGTAAGTGCTCAACAGATACCATTGACTGATTGACTGGATTTTGGTTTTGTTCGAGAGTGGAGGGTAGCCTGAACTGCGGCGCTTAGTTTTGATTTCCGAAATTGATTTTCAACTCTGTTTTCTGCCGGGGCTTTAGAAACGAAGTTCTCTAAACGATCCGTTCTGCCTCCCTCGCTCTCCTTTGGCAAAGCGAAAATGACGAGCGACCCTAAAAGTCCCGGGTCTGGGCCCCTTTTTTGAAGAGCTGCACAGGCTAGAAGCGGTCGGATTATACAGATAAATGGAGCCATCAAACGATTGTCTGCTCTAATTAAAACTAAAACTAACCATGTATTGATCTGTTCATTTGTTCTGCATTCACTCGTGTCTACCGTCTACATCAGTCTTCGCTCCGGCACTTGTCTGCCGTGTGATCACGGGCAAGTCGCGTCTCTGGGTCTCGGTTTCCGCATCTGTAAAGTGGGGATTAAATATTCTCCTTCCCCACCTAGAGTCTCAGTCTGACCAATCAGTCGGTGAGAAGCAGCATGGCTTAGTGGAAAGAGCACGGGCCTCACGGGACCTGGGTTCAAATCCCAGCTCCGCCCCTTGTCTGCTCTGGGACCTGGGGCAAGTCACTTCACTTCTCTGTGCCTCAGGTATCTCATCTGTAAAGTGGGGATTAAGAGTGTGAGCCCATGTGGCCCAGGGACTGTTTCCAACCTGAGGTCGCCTATCAACCTCCGCTCCAAACAAAAACTCCTCACTCTAGGCTTCGAGGCTCTCCATCACCTCGCCCCTTTCCTACCTCTCCTCCCTTCTCTCTTTCTACCGCCCGCCCCGCACGCTCCGCTCCTCCGCCGCCCACGTCCTCTCCGTCCCTCGGTCTCGCCCGTCCCGCCGTCGACCCCCGGGCCGCGTCCTCCCGCGGTCCCGGAACGCCCTCCCTCCTCACCTCCGCCAAACCGATTCTCTTCCCTCTTCAAAACCCTACTGAAAACTCACCTCCTCCGAGAGGCCTTCCCAGACTGAGCCCCCCTTCTCCCTCTACTCCCTCTACCGCCCCCCCTTCACCTCTCCGCGGCTTAACCCTCTTTTCCCCCCCTCTCCCTCTGCTCCTCCCCCTCTCCCTTCCCGTCCCCTCGGCACCGTACTCGTCCGCTCGACTGTATATATTTTCATCACCCTATTTACTCTGTTAATGAGATGCACATCGCCTCGATTCTATTTAGTCGCCATCGTTTCTACGAGACGTTCTTCCCCTCGACTCTATTTATCGCCATCGTCCTCGTCCGTCCGTCTCCCCCGATCAGACCGTGAGCCCGTCGAACGGCAGGGACCGTCTCTGTCTGTTGCCGACTTGTTCATTCCAAGCGCTTAGTACAGTGCTCTGCACATAGTAAGCGCTCGATAAATGCTATTGAATGAATGAATGAATTCGCTTGGATCCACCCCAGCCTTTAGTCTAGCGCCTGGCGCGTAGTAACCGCTTAAAGAGTACCATTTTTTAAAAAAAGTGCAAGGGATTTTAGTACGATCCTTGACGAAAACATTGCCGTAGCCCCCAGGTCATCAGCAGTTTCCCAGCGTAAAACCACGCAACTGCAAGGAGCCCAGCACCTCTCCCGTTAGGAATCGAGCATGCCGCCAGAGCCTCCCGGTTAATGAACAGAGGGTTCTGAGCCGTGAAGGGAACGTGGCTGTCTCTGCCTCGACCTCAAGCGAGCGAGAGCCGCCTAATCGGGTCGGGGGGCCACGGGGATGTCTCTGGCGGAAAGCTCTGAGACTGACATTTGCACCGAGGTTTGCGGCAGCTGCCGTGTCTGCTCCACACGGGCTCTAAGACGGAGCGGGGTGTGTGTGTGTGGGGGGGGGGGGGTTGTTTGTGTGTGTTTGTTGCTGTTGTCGCCCCTGCCGTTGTCATTGGGAGTTCTCCCGTTCCAGGAAACGGAGGAAGGTGTTTTTGTGTCTGCGACCTCTGTGAAGAGACGGTCCCAAATGACAGAATGGAGGGATTTCCAAATGCGAAAGGGGGATGAAAATGAACGTGAGGCTGTCTGGTCCTAGAATTGGATGTCTGAACTGACAGCCTCCCTGGGCTCTGCACTCGCTTTGATCTAGGAAGGTCAGGAAATGAATCGGATGTTCATTAAGGATGCGCGTGAAGGGGCTCTCAAAGGGCCGTTTTCTTCAGGCAGTCTAGGCCTTGAATTCGGCGGGTCCACGAAGGCTGGGATTGCGGCGTGGACAAGGCAGAAGCGAGGGCCTCGCTCGGTGCGAGGCACAATGCGGCTCTCTTCCTAGGTGGGCACACAGACACCTTCCGCTCCACAGTAACACGCACTGCTCCCTGTAGAACAGCCTGATTGCGGGAGCTGACTTTATTCTTTACTGATATCCCAATATGCTCGCAAGCTGCTTGGCTGAGGACCACGAGAGCAAATCTCCTTTATATTGACCCTTCGGTATGGTTTGATATTAAATTTGTCATTTACTTTCTTGCTTGTTTGCTTTGTTGCTATCTTCCTTTCTTTCTTCCCTCCCTCTCTCCCTCTCTCTCCTGCCTTCCCTCCCTCCTTTTCTCCCTTCCTCTGTCTTTTCCTTCCTTCCTTCTTCTCTCCCTCCCTCTTTCCCATTATGCACTCCTCTCCTCCATGATCCTTCCCAGGATCGTCGGTAAGAATTCCACACCCGTACCAGCCGTGGATTTAAAATAAGATGGGTACGGGTCATCTCGAGAGCCATAAACCGGGGTCTAGCGGGTCGGGGCCAAGAGCATGGTGTGGCGTGGGACCCTCCCCTTTCCCTAGATGCTGCTCGTAACTGGGTCCATCCGGTCTGGGCTCCCCAGGGCCCCGGGGTGACCCGAGCAGCACAAGGACAATTAAAGGTTTGTAAAATGGTTTCTGGGTGGTTCGGGGGCGACGTAATGACAGCCCGAGAGACCAAGGATGGTTATTATATCCGAGTGGCCGATCGGTCTTGTTTTCCTCAGTGGCCGGGACCAGAGGAGATGGGCTGTTAGGTTAGCTGTCAGGAAGAGAATCCTGACCGTGATGAGTGCCCAGCGTTAGCGAGCGAGAACGAGAGGGCGATGTTGCAAAATCCCTTTCCCCTAGAGTGCTCCGAAAATAGAGGAGTGACGTCATCTGCCTGGATTATCGAAGCGCAGTTCTGCCCGGAGGCAGGAGACGGGTCCAAGGGTCCCTAAATACCCTTTCCCACCCAGGGACCTTATTCCCTGACTCCCCGTTTGCTCAGGGTCCATGCTCGCCGAACCCCAGTACCCTGCAGGACCCTCCTCTGATTTAAGCCGAAAGGACATCTCTAAGACTTCCTCTCCCGCGCCCTATCCTGGCTTTGCTTGAGCGGTTATTACGTATTGAAGCCCCCCAGGGTGAACCCTCATTCACTGATTCGATCGTATTTATTGAGTGCTTGCTGCGTGCGAAGCACTGTACTGAGCGCTTGGGAGAGTCCAATATAAGAACGGACACCTTCCTGTTCACAGCGAGCTCACAGGGGCAGCCAGCAAGGAGCAGCGTACACTTGGGAGAGTAGAGTTGAGGAGAAAGACACGGTCCCTGGCCACAAGGAGCTTAGATTCTAAAGAGGACTCTTCTTTCCCCGTCAATCCATCGATCAATTGTATTTATTCAGCGCTTACTACGTTCAGAGCACTGTACTAAGCGCTTGGGAGAGTTCACTATAATAATACAACAGACACATTGCCTGCTCACAACGAGATTGCAGTCTAGCGAAGCTCAGTGGAAAGAGCACGAGCTGGGGAGTCAGAGGTCGTGAGTTCTAATCCCGGCTCCGCCACTTATCAGCTGTGTGACTTTGGGCAAGTCACTTAACCTCTCTGTGCCTCGGGGACCTCATCTGTAAAATGGGGATTATGACTGTGAGCCCCACGAGGGACACCCTGATTAACTTGTATCCACCCCGGCGCTTAGAACGGTGCTCGGCACGTAGTGAGCGCTTAACCGATACCACCATTATTATTAGAGGGGAAGACAGGTTTGGAGCACCCACCGGCCGGAGAGCAGACACTGATCCGAAAGGGTCCTCCGTTCTCTATCGTATCGAAATTTCCCAAGCGCTTAGTGCGGTCTCCGCACCCAGTGAGCGCTCGATCGATACCATCGATTGAATGATTGATTGAGCCCTAAGAGGGCCCCCAGCTTCGAACCCCAGCCGGGCTCAACCAATAAGGTGCGTGGAGTGAGTGGATAGAGCACGGGCCTGGAAGTCAGAAAGTCATCGGTTCCAATCCTGGCTCCGCCACTTCGCTGCTGTGTGGCCTTGGGCAAGTCACTTCACTTCTCTGGGCCTCGGAAAAATGGGGATTAAGACTGTGAGCCCTCTGTGGGACAGGGGCTGTGTCCAACCCGAGTTGCTCGCGTGCACGCCAGTGCTTAGTACAGTGCCTGGCGCTTACTTGTTAAGCGCCATAATTGTAATTATTACAGATCCTTCACTGCAGAGGAAGGAAAACCAGGAAGGGCCACTCTCCATCCCCTTTTACTCCGTGTGCTTCCCAAGCGTCGTGTATTCACATGAGTTCCAAGGTGATTAAATTGCCCAGGGGGCTGGGAGGCGACTGGGCAGGAGGGGACCCGACCGAAAGGGACGGTGACCATCTCAGCCGTCCAGCCGCCAGACCCCTGACTCGGGGCCCGGTGCATCAATCCGAAAAGGAACGGAATGGGATTAATGCCACGTCGGGGCTCAGGAGGGGCTTCGGATGTGCCGGTGACTAGAGGAGCAGCCTTAGAAACGGAGAAACAAAGGTTGTCAGTCAAAACGCTGATGGAATCCAGTTGGAAAGCGTGGCGTGTTTCTCCACCACGGAGCTATTTATCTGCATTTCCAGCCGCACCCACACGTGTGGATGGGATTTTATCCATCGGGAGTGTTATCTTCAAATCAGATGCCTCCCGTCATCCCGCTCCCTCCGGGAGACGGTCTCCCTTTGAGCTCCCACCCCCCCCCCAACCCATAGCACTTACATTTACATGGATGTAGAAATACCGCTTATTTGTTCACTTGTTCGTTTTTCCCAGTTCTCGTTGTTACCGGTTGTTTCTCTGTCAATTTCAGTCCCCCCCCCCGTTAGATGGAAAGCTGTCCAAGGGAACAATCCATCAGTGGTATCTACTGAGCACTTCCACTAAGTGCTTGGGCGAGTACAATTGAGTCGGTAGGCGTGATGCTTGCCTTCAAGGAGTTGACAGTCTAATGGAGGAGATACTGAAGTACATTACAGATAGGGAGGAGGAGGAGGAGGAAAAGAAGATGTGGACAGATTAATGTCTAGGGAATAGCGTATTTAGGATTCCTGTGAAACTGTGAGAGAGATTGAGAGTATGTAAGTGCCTGAATACTTTCGCGTTGATGTCTGTCTCCCCTTCTAGACAGAAAGCTCGTCAGAGGCAAGGAACGTTTCTGCTAATTCTATTATACTCACCCAAGTGCTCTGTACAGTGCTCTGCACGTAGTCAGCACTCAGAAAACCACTCGATTGCTTGATTAAGGGCATTCCCATCCGGGAACACGATGGTTGGGAATCTTAGGGTTTGTCGGCAACACCGGTCAGCTGCCCGTACTGTGGGCGCCTTGATTGGAGTCAGGGCTCGTGAGTTCGAATCCCGGCTCTGCCACTTGTCAGCTGTGTGACTGTGGGCAAGTCACTTAACTTCTCTGTGCCTCAGTTCCCTCATCTGTAAAATGGGGATTAAGACTGTGAGCCTCGCGTGGGACGACCTGATTCCCCTCTGTCTACCCCAGCGCTTAGAACGGTGCTCCGCACATAGTAAGCGCTTAACAAATACCAACATTATTATTATTATTATTATTATTATTGATCTCGGCCCCTTGAGGATCACCCAATTTTGCCAAGCCCCGGGAGGAGTGTCATCCTTTTCACAAGGAGCCTTTACTGAACCGCTGCCCTTCCCTGTGCTGAGCCTTATGCTAACCACCCGGAAGCATGCGGGACAACTGGGAGATCTGGCCCCAGACCTCAAGGGGATAAAATCCAGTGGCACAGGGGAGGGAGGTGTTCGATAGAATGACAGTGACCGCTCAAATGAGAAAAGCAAAAGTAAGCGATGAAATAAGCACCTACCCTGCCTGATTGCCCCACTCCGATTTTTGAGGAGAAAATGACAGATTCCTTTTCGAGCTAAGCAGTGACAGCCGCACGCCGGGAGAGTTGCTGCTGCCCAATCTGGGAAGGGGAGAGAAGCAACGTGGCCCGTTGGAAAGAGCACGCGCCGGGGCGTCACGGGACCTGGGTTCTAATCCCGGGTCCTCCACCTGTCTGCTGTGTGACTTGGGGCAAATGGCCTCGCGTCCCTGTGCTTCAGTTCCCTCATTGGTAAAATGGGGATTCAATGCCTGTTTTCCCTCCTAATTAGATTATGAGGCCCAGGTGGAACTTGGTTTGTCTACCACAGTGCTTAGTACAGAGCTTGGTACGTAGTTTAGTGCTTAAAAAAAGCCCACAAGTGTTATTTTTGTTGTTATAATAGCGAGAATGTGACGGTAGAGCAATTGGGGGACAGGGGAATCGTTCACTGTCCAGTTTATGCAGCTCTTTGGAGAGTGCGGTAAAGTTAGGGAGACGCCAACCCAATGCCCTTGTACCTTCCTCTTCCTTATCCCTGTTTTTTCTCCTTTTCTCCTCTTCCTCCCCTTAATGTTAAACTTAATAATAGCCGCACCCCCATTTTAATGTTACAAAAAATATGCAAGAGTGGGACCATACGTGGGGGTAAATGTGGTTGGTAATTCAGTAGTATTTATCGAGCGCTTACTATGTGCAGAGCACCGTACTGAGCGCTTGGAATGAACAAGTGGGCAACAGATAGAGACGGTCCCTGCCCTTTGACGGGCTTACGGTCTAATCGGGGGAGATGAATGTAATTAATGAACAGGTAGACACAGAAGCAACAAGATTCCTACCTCTCCTCCCTGCTATCTTTCCACCGCCCACCCCGCACCCTCCGCTCCTCCGCCGCCCACCTCCTCACCGTCCCTGGTCTCGCCTATCCCGCCGTCGACCCCCGGGCCACGTCCTCCCGCGGTCCCGGAACGCCCTCCCTCCTCACCTCAGACAATCTAATTCTCTTCCCCTCTTCAAATCCCTACTTAAAACTCACCTCCTCCACGAGGCCTTCCCAGACTGAGCTCCCCCCCCTTTTTCCCTCTGCTCCCTCTACCCCCCCCTTCACCTCTCCGCAGCTAAACCCTCTTCTCCCCCCTTTCCCTCTCCTCCTCCCCCTCCCCCCTCCCACCCCCTCAACACCGTACTCGTCCGCTCGACTGTATATATCTTCGTCACCCTATTTATTTTGTTTATTTTGTTTAATGAGATGTACATCACCCTGATTCTATTTAGTTGCCATTGTTTTTATGAGACGTTCTTCCCCTTGACTCTATTTCCTGCCATTGTTCTCGTCTGCCCGTCTCCCCCGATTAGACCGTGAGCCCGTCGAAGGGCAGGGACCGTCTCTATCTGTTGCCGACTTGTCCATTCCAAGCGCTCAGTACGGTGCTCTGCACATAGTAAGCGCTCGATAAATACTACTGAATGAATGAACAAGATGGCAGATGGGATGATGTGACCAGGAAGGGGGGGGATAAATCAGGAAATGCCTGTGTCGAAGCTGGGGAAATATGTCCTTTGGCAGAGGAGAGGGGGAAAAGATGTGAGCAATAAATTGGGGATAGGAGACTTTCAGGTGATGTACAGTTTGACGATGATCGGGTGGTAATCGTGCTTAAAGGCTCGTCCTTCAGTGGGCTGATCGGCCAGCCCCTGCTCATTTCACCCAGCCAAAGACTCCTGGCAAACTTGTTGCTTTTCTGCATTATTTCACTGCCAAAGCGTTCGGTTCCGGAAGGAGCATTTCCCAGCGTGTGCGACTCGGTTCGACATCGTGCCCAGACGGACGGGACCACAAACATGAGGACTTGGAGAACGCAGGATGGGGAATCTCTGTCATCATGGAGTCAAGGTGCCAGAATTTTTTAGAAAAGCGAAGGTGATTGAACCTGGCACCCCCAAAACGAGGTGGAATAGGGTGTCTCCTTGGGGAGTCTCCCGAGACGGGGAGGGGTGATGCTCCTCTCAATCTCCCCACCTCTGCTTTTCTATAACCTTTTGCCCACCAACATCCTGTATAGGAAGATGGGGGTTTGGACCGTTTCGACCCTGAAGAGTTCAAGGTAGAAAATCAAAACCGGTGCAGTTCCCCGCCGGGGTCAGACCAAAAGCATCTTTTGTTGTGGCGAGGGTCGAGGGTTTACATTTTGGAGGCGGGTCACCCTTCCGGGCTCTAGGGGTGCCCCAAAACAACCGTGGGTCTCTCTTACACCCCTGGAGACACTGGACAGCAGTGATTGTCTTTGGCCCCAGAGGAGCGAATGCCGTTGGGAGAAACAAATAAGGCACCGTCTTGTCTCCGAGAGGATCGCGATCATTAACTGGAAATACGGTCCCGGTCGGAAGACCGATGCGTGGATTATCTCCGAAAACCGACTGGGTTTCGGAGCGCTTTCCGGAGCTTAGGGGCCGGTTACGTAGCCGCACGACAGTGTGAGGTTCGATTTAATGGACCATGTGAATGGAGAGCGTGTCTGTATTTTAAGAAGCGTCATTTGAAGAAACCGTACCACTCTTCGAAAAGAAGGCATTTGCGCTTTAACGACATTGACGTTGATGGCGTCTCCTGCCGGGAGCGACGGACAGACCTCCGTCCCGAGATTTCAGACCCCAAATGTGGGAAGGATTTGATTATGGCTGTTTGGCCTCAGCACCGATTGGGCCTCGCTTGTGTCTGTTAGCCACGATCCCTCACGGCACAGAGTGCGGTGAGCAAGTAGGTGGGCGGGCAGAAGTGCAACATAGTCCGAAGGATGACGAGAGATGTATTTTTTTTCACGTTCCGTTCCAGCCAGCGACCACGGCATTGTCCCAAGGCTGTGGTGCCATGATCCTCTAGACCGTAAACACATTGCGGGCGGGGAATGCCGGTTGTTATATTATACTCTCCCAAGCTCTTAGTACAGTGCTCTGCACACAGGAGGCATTCAGTAAATACAATTGAGTGACTGACCGATCAATCCGGCGGTCACCCGGGTAGACACCTCGGCAGCTGCTGAGGTCTTTACTGCTCTCTTGAGACAACTAATTAGAGTAATGCTAATAGTGATATTTGTTAAGTACTCAGAGAAACAGCACAGCCTACTGGATAGAGCCCGACCCTGGGAATCAGAAGGACCCGGGTTCTAATCCCCGCTCCACCGCTTCCCTGTTGTGCGACCTTGGGTAAGTCACTTGATTTCTCTGGGCCTCAGTTACCTCATCTGTAAGATGAGATTAAGACTGTGTCCAACCTGATCTGCTTGAATCCAACCCAACAGTTAGTACTTGCCCCTGGCACGTAGTGAGCGCTTAACAATTACCACAATTAGTATTATTACCTACTATGGGGAAAAAGGACCGCACCCAACACCGGGGTAGATGCAAGATCATCTGATCTGACCCAGTTCCTGTCCCACACGGGCCTCGCAGCCTAACGGGGAGGGAGAACGGGTATCGAATCCCCGTTTTAAAGATGAGGCAACCGAGGCACAGAGAAGTGACGTATCTGGCCCAAGGTTACCCGGCGGGCAACCCATGGCCTCTGACTCCCGGGCCTGTGTTCTTTCTGCTCGGCCCGGTTGCCCCCTCCCTTTGAGGATTCCCGCTGGACTTGACTACCTCACTGGTTGCCCTGGTTGGTTCTTGGCTAAGAAACCTTCACCACCGGAAGCCCCACCCAGCCCCGACAGGCATTCCCTGCTGGGGTATTTGGGACTAGAGCCCCGGCCTTCCGACTCCCCGAATCTCTCTCCTCCCCCCGGATACCCAAGCACGGCTCAGTACGGTAGGTATGAGGCAAAGAAGAGTGGAGGGTTAACAGCGGAGATACCCGGCCATGGGAGAGCGGCAGATTGCCTATGCCTCATAAAAAGGCACGACGAAAGATTTGGTCGGCAGATTTGAGCTGTTGGGTAGCCCAGCCGGGGGGCAGGGCCCCGGACCAGGAACCCGAAAGCCCAGATAACGTGGCGCGTTTCACCGGCAAAACCAGGCGGATGGTTTCTCCCCCGTGCCCCCCGAGCCCTGCCCAGCCCGTGCAGACCGGTTGCCAGGATTCATTCTGGAACCCGGGGACTGTGAAGGGCTGGGATGAACTCCATTTTCGCTGAGAAACGGGAATGAAGGCGTGAAGCGCCCCCTCCCCCGCGCATCCCCTCCCCTCCCTTTCACACGTGTTTCAGTAACTCCTGGTGGTCCCAGAGCCGATCGCCATTAGGTTCATCGTCGTCTCCGTCTCGTATTCCGGGGGCACCCGGGGACTCCCGGCCCCTGCTCCCAGCGCTCCCCCCCCGCCCCCGGCCCCGGACGCCCCCACCTCGACCGGCGACCCAGCAGGCCGCACCCCCGTCGAAGCGGCCTCCGGCGCGTCCTGCCGAGGCCGAGAGACCCAAGGAGTTAATTCCAGAAAGCGAGAAGCAGGAGGTGTGAGCCGCCGGCTCCCCCAGCGTACTGCAGCCTCCTCTCCTCCCGACACACATGTAGTTTGTGGTGGCAATGCTAAAGAACTGCAGACAGGCACTTAGCAGACGGGATGTGAGCTGGATGCAAAGATACCTCCCCCCCGGACCTCCCGCCGGCAGCGTGTAAATCCACCTCCATCCCGGCCAGGCGGGGGCATTTCTCGGTTCCCCGGCGAGCCGGCATGAGAGCGGAAAGGCAAGCGGCAGCGCCCGGGACCGGACCCCTTCCCCGGGATTAGAGCTCGGGCTGGAAGTTGATCGCGCGGCGAATCCGGAGCCATCCGTCTCTCGTCCCGACGATGTTCGCCTCGATCTGGTACGCCAAGAAGCTGGGACGCAGGTTCGTCCACAACGCCAGGAAGGCGAAGCTGGAGAAGGTACGGACCCCGGTGGGGAAGGAAGAGCCCAGTCGGTCCGGCGGCCCGGCCCCGGGCAGACCGTCGGAACCCGCCGGCCGTGTTCGGTGACCCGAGGCCGGGGGGCTTGGCCGGCAGCCTGGACCTGGGGGTCGCGGGGTGGGATTGGGTGGGGGGTGGGGGATCGGCGGGCGCATTTTCTACCCCTCCGGCTTAGACGATCAGGCAGCGATCTCGATCCAGGTTCTCGTCCTTCCGCCAGCAGGTCCCATCGAGCCGAAGGACCCCCCCTCTCCATCCCCCCTCACCCCAGCTAAACTTGACGATCTGCTGCATCATTTCGATGACCAAAACGTCCGGTTCTGGAAGAAGCGTCTTCTAGCGGATGGGGCTCGGTCAGGGTCAGGGGACGCGAACGGGTGACGGGGACTCTCCGAGGTCACGGAGTGAAGTGGCCACCATTAGTAGAAAGGAAAAAAACCCCATTTGATAGGCACGGAATAGGGCCTTCCCTGCAGCCGGAGGCCGGGGTCAATAGTCTGGTTTCGTTTCTTCTGGGCGTTTTCAGACAACACGGATCCAGAGTGCGCTTCACCCGACCCGGCGATTCCGACGTCTCCCGAGGTTCCACTCCGTTCCCCCTTCGATTTCTGTCTCTTGGAAAGGAAAGTGACAGAGAGGTGCTGGGAAGCCAATGCAGGCTTAGGAAAAGCAGTTTCCTTGTGTACAGAGGCACCAGGTGTCCCCCGAACCCTGGTCGGGGGCTCTCCGGGGTGTCAGCGCCAGGCTGGGGGCAGCTGGAACCGGGTTCCAAACTGGGGAGGGAAGAAAAGTTTGGGGTGTTTTCAACCAGACCGCAGTGGGGGGGGGGGGGGGAGAATATTGACGTGAACTCTGGGGGCTGCCTGGTGATGACCCTCAGAGACCCCCCGCCGAGGGCTGACCCGTCGAGGGTGTTCTCGGACTGGGAGGGTGGCTCCTCCTGGGCCGCGGTCAGCGTCTGCCTGTACCCAGGACCAGTGTGATGGCTCGGGGTGACCAAGATGAGAGGCAGGCTTGTACTCTGTCTGGTAAATGGTGGCACGTTTTGGAATCTGCAGGCCTGGAAACTCGACTCCTGATTGGAAAAGACTCAGATGGGAGTAATCTGGGGATCGTCCTTAGCCGTTTCTGAGATCCTACTGAACACTTATACCTGTTGTATACGTGTGAGTGTGTGTGTGGGTATTGTCGGTGGACATGGGGAGTCCGGGTCTTTGGTGGGAAGGGCTTCTGTTTCCCTTGGCCATAACACTTTCGGGGATCCCTCGGGGCAAGTGCCAGTGGCGTGGCAAATTGTGGCAGGGAAGCGCCCTTTGACAAGAGCAAGTGAGGCAGCAGGTAGGGATGTCCCGCTTTGTCTCCAGTCGATCAATCAGTAGTATTTATTGAGCACTTACTTTGAGCAGAGGACTGTACTAAGCACTTGGGAGAGTCCGGTACAGCGGTGGCAGGCACGATTCCCGCCCGCAAGGAGTTTACGGCCTAGCGGGGAAGGCAGGCGTGAAAAGGAATGACAGCTAGGGGAAGCAGCGGATGGGGTGAGCATCAGAGTGTTCAAGGGGTCAAGACCCAAGGACACCCTAAGTGAGAGGTCAGCGTCCAGGTGAAGGTTTTGGGGAGGAGGGGGCACCTGTGAGCACGCTCCTCCCCGCGGGTGACCACCGCAGGCTACGCTGCGGACGGAAAAAAACCGGACCGCCTGCACAAAGGCAACCGGAGCTAGAGGAGGGGCCGGGCCGGAGCCCTCCCCGTTGCCGGCCCGCAGAAGGCTAAAGCGGAATGGGGAGGCTAGTCGATTGCCGGCGTTGGCCGACAGCGGCGGCGGCGGCAAGACCGCCTCGCTTCTGACAAGTCGGAACCAGCCGAAGAAATGAAATGATCGGTCGAGTTTGTTCCGCTCAACTCTTTTTACTTCCATTGGAGCCCGGGGTTGGCTTCGTTCACGTGATAGAGATGAACTCTGACTAATTGTTATTTGGGCTGATAATCTCCAGCAATAGACTTGAACACGAGGACAGGCGGTTGAGCATATAATCGTCAGAGCGGAATGATGAGGGATGCTTTCGGAGGAGATCCGAAGCCCCCGAATCTCACAGTTGTGTTTTCTCATTAAGTTGCAATCGGGGGGGGGGGGGGCGGGGGAGAAACGGAGAGATAAACAGCCTCGCCGAAGCCATTAAACGAGAGCATTTTACATGATTCCAAGTAATTTGGAATGGCTAATGGTGATTAATCAATTCGACGTGAGAGAAAATGACTGATCAATGTACTCCAGAGCGAGAGATACTTTGATTCTTCCGGGTTAATATATGGGCAGTTTTCCGTAAACTTGAACCGGGGTGGGCAATCTTGAGTTTGCAGTTTATTAGTCTCTGTAAATCTTTTCTTCTCATTACAGTAAGTAATCTAGTTGGTTTTCTCACAGGCCAATTAATCATAAGCCGCCTGGTAGTTAAGAAACCGCCTCTTGGCCCGAGGGGGTGGGGAGGAGCATTAAAATCTGAGACCAGGTGAAAATCGGGGACGTTGGCAACCCCAAAAGGACCCTTCGGTGTGAAGTGGGAGAGTTCCCTGCTGCACATCAGCAGCAGCGGATCGGATGCAATCTTATCTTGCACGTCTTCTGCTCTCCCTATTTTTTAATGGTATCTGTTGAGCGCTTACCGTGCGCCAGCCGTTCAGTACAGTGCGTGGTACTAAGATACAAGCTAATCAGGATGGACACAGTCCAAGTCCCACGTGGGGCTCACGGTCTAAATCCCCGTTTTCCAGGCGAGGTAACCGAGGCACAGAAAATTGAAGTGACTCTCCCGAGGTCACGCAGCAGAGAAGTGGCGGAGCTGGGATTAGCATCCAGGTCCTTGCTCTGTCCTTTAGGCCACGCTGCCTTTTTTTAAAAAATAGCATCTGTTAAGCCCTTACTATGCATCAAACGCTGCTCTGAGAGCTAGGGGAGGTACACGTTAATTAGGTTGGACACAATCCCTGTCCTGCGTGGGATTCACGTTCCGAACAGGAAGGAGAACATGTTTTGAGCCGCCATTTTACAGTTGAGGAAGCGGAGAGCCAGCGAAGGTAAGGG
Organism: Ornithorhynchus anatinus; assembly: GCF_004115215.2. Classification (NCBI taxonomy): domain Eukaryota; kingdom Metazoa; phylum Chordata; class Mammalia; order Monotremata; family Ornithorhynchidae; genus Ornithorhynchus; species Ornithorhynchus anatinus. Next base: position 28,363,365 of record NC_041747.1, read on the forward strand.
TCTTGCCCAAGGATTAGTGACAAGTGACAAGCCCAGATTAGAACCCAGGTCCTCTGACTAACGGGCCCAGGCTCTTCCCACTAGGCCACGCCGCTTGCCGGCCACTCACCCCTGCCACTCGACCCTCGTATTCCTCACTCGCCCACTCCAGGTCCGGATTGAGGACCGCAACCTCTGAAGGAGGGACCGCCCAGGGGTCGTCTGGTCCCCCTCGGTGAGGCGGCCCCCAGACTGGGTCTGGAAAGGCCGCTGATGGCTCTGCTCCGTCATAGCGTGAGCGTTTCTCAACCCCTGGATGGAGGAGGGAGGGAGAGAGAATGAGAACGGGAACACGAGGGCGAATGAGAATAAAAGGGAATGACGATGAATCTTCCCGGTGCTCGGTGATATCGGAGAGAATTTCAGACTCGGGGACTCACACCGAGTCCAGATAGGATCGAAGGGGGACGTCGTGAGTCGGAGCACTGACCTTCTCTCGTCAGGAGCTGAATTTTGAGGAAAAGAAGGTTGCGTCGACGGGGTCTGGCATTCAAGGATATTGTGATACTTCATCACTGTACTAGCGGTCGTTTTATCCCCGTCGAGGCAAGGACGTTAGATGTCGCGTCGATCTTACCGGTAAAACCGACCCTGTTTTCTTTGGGTCAAAAGGAGTCCCGTGCAAAATGATGCCCCAGGCAACTACCGTAAGCTCTGTAATAAGCATCTGTGGTGTTCAAGTGCTTACTATGTGCCAGCACTGTACTAAGCGCCGGGGTGGATACAAGTAAATCGAGTTGGACACGGTCTCTGTCCCACGTGGGTCTCCTGGTCTCGATCCCCGTTTTACAGATGAGGTAACCGAGGCACAAAGGAAGTGAAATGACTTGCCCAAGGTCACACAGCCGAAAAGCGGCAGAGCCGGGATTGGAACCCATGACCCGGGCCCATGCTCTATCCGCTTCACCGTGAGAATTGTGAAAAAGAATAGAAACCATAATGTGCTTCCATTCCTTCATCAGCCTGCTTGTTTTCAACCCGTCATCCCCGTCTGGGCAATGGGCGTCTTGATTTTCAGCATTAGCGATGCACATCCTCAATGGACTCTTAGAGTTGGAATCTTATTTTAATGACTTCATTTATCCAGTGTCTACGTTTTCTCATTTAAAAAAAAACAAGTCTTCTTAGTGTTAATGTGGGTTGAGAGTGAATACCCAAATGGCATGTTTATGGAAGTACTTAGTCAATTCCCTCCTATTTAGACCGTGAGCCCCGTGTGGGATCTGAATATCTTGTATCTCCTCAGCGCTTAGTACAGTGCTTGGCCCGTATTAAGCGTTTAGCAAATATCATGACTGTTGTTATTAACTCCCTCTCCTTCCCCTTCCCCCCAAATTAGACCAGTGACTGCCAAGGGAATGGTTTTCTATGTGCGTCCTCGCTGATTGAACCCTCAGTCCTATTTATTGAGTTCTTATTTTGTGCAGAGCGCTGTACTAAGCTCTCGGGAGAGTACAACGTAGCAGAGTCGGTAGAGACCTTCCTCGCTCGTAGTTTAGAGGGGGAAATGTTTCTCAGCTCATGTTAGTCGGATTTTCATGGACTCTGAGAGTGCTTTTAAATTCCATCTGAGGACCCCCATGCCCACCACTTAATGATGTCGGTATCTGTTAAGCACTTACTATGTGCAGAGCGCTGTTCTAAGCGCTGGGGGAGATACAGGGTCATCAGGTTGTCCCACGTGCGGCTCACGGTCAATCCCCATTTGACAGATGAGGTCACCGAGGCCCAGAGAAGTGAAGTGACTTGCCCACGGCCACCCAGCTGCCAAGCGGCAGAGCCGGGATTCGAACCCATGACCTCTGACTCCCAAGCCCGGCCTCTTTCCACTGAGCTCCCAGCCAGAGCCGACCCTTTCTAGTCGGTTGGTGCGACTTCTTGATGGGTGAGAGGCTTCACTGGAAGGTGAGGTAGTGAGGGATTTCGCTTTGGCCAATCTTCTCTCTTCCTCGTGCTGTCTGCTTCTCTCTCACTCTCCCCACCCAGCGCTGACACCTTTCATTCACTCATTCAATAGTATTTATCGAGCGCTTACTATGTGCAGAGCACTGTACTAACCGCTTGGAATGTACACGTCGGTAACGGATGGAGTTTCGTTTGGGAAGCGAAAATTCATTCATTCATTCATTCAATAGTGTTTATCGAGCGCTTACTATGTGCAGAGCACTGTACTAAGCGCTTGGAACGGACAGATCGGTAACAGATAGAGACGGTCCCTGCCCTTTGGCGGGCCTACGGTCTCATCGGGGGAGACGGACGGACGAGAACCGTGGCAATAGATAGAATCAAGGGGATGAGCATCTCGTTAGAACAGTAGCAAATCAATAGAACTAAGGCGATGTACATTTCATTAACAAAATAAATAGGGTAATGAATAGGGTAATAGGGTAATGACACCTTCCCCCTCTCCACTCGTTTCCCAACCCTCCCAATAATTGATGATGACTGTGGTATGTTTTAGGCACTTAGCATGGGCCAAGCGCTGAACTAAGCACTGGGATGAATTCCATTTTTTTGTACGGCATTTCTCAACCGCTTACTGTGTGCCAAGCGCCGTTCGAAGCGCTGGAGCAGCTACAGGTGAATTGGGTTAGGCACGCTCCCCGTCCCACGGGAGACTCACAGTCTAAGTAATCAAAGTAGACCCGGCGCCTCTCCCGAATGGAGATGTTCTTTCTACAGACGAGGAAACGGAGGCCCAGCGAAGTCAAGTAACGTGCCCGAGGTCACACGGCCGACAAGTGGCCGAGCCGGGTGCCTTGATTCCGAGGCCCGTGCTCTTTCCCTCTAGGCCACGTGGCTCCCGAGACAGATCGCCACTCCCCTAAACGAGTCTGCTCAGGGGATCCTGCCGTCCCTGACGGATGGGAAGAAACTGATCTCTCCAGAAGGCCTCCGGGTCGCCACCGTCGCAACGTTCCGTCATCGTCTGGAAAAGCTTTGGCCCCAGTACTGACACCAGATTGCATCCTCCTGGGAGACCGAGCGAGGGCCCCTAATTAGGGTAATGAACTTCCAGCTCTCCGGAGCGGAAGCCGTTTGGAAAGGAACCAGAATCGCGGTCGATGACTCCGGGGTTCGGCTATCATAGAGCGATCCGATCGGGACACCGTCCGAAGAAGATGAGAACGGGCAGATGTTTCGAGGCCGTCAGGTCTCGTAGGAAAAAGGAAGGCAGAGGGGTTGTACAATGTGGCGGGGCCTTTTGAAAACGAATGTTGGATATTTCTTGTCCAGATCTCTTAGCATGAGAGAGAAGTTGTTTCCCCAGTAGCAAAGCACTCCCAATTTGTTTTTTCGGTTTTGTTCTGAAGCATCTCACTCCATTTAGAGCAGCGTAGCCATCCCTAGAAACACAGCTGGGTTCTGATTCTCGCGAATGTGATCGTGGAACGGGAGGACCGTTTTCCCAGAGACTTAGGTGTTATAAGGTAGGACCCGTTCCACGGCCTCCGGACGGATAATATGGAATTCCTTCAAATGGCATATACCGCGACTGTAAACGAACTGAAGTGTTGGGTCGGGTCTTTTTCAATCTAAAGCACAACATCACGAGTTGGAATAAAGGAGGAGCTGTGGAAGCGGAAGCTGGGTCCCGGGACCCCGGTGCCGGTTTTTCAACTTGCACAGACTAGGCGCCTAATCATTTTTTTAATGGTATTTGTTAAGCGCGTACTCTGTGGCAGGCACTGAATTAAGCGCTGGGGTAGATATAATAAGGTTGGACACGGTCCAGGTCCCACGTGGGGATCACAGTCTTAATCCCCATTTTGGAGATGAGGTAACTGAGACACAGAGAAGCTAAGTGACCTCCGTGGCTCAGTGGAAAGAGGCCGGGCTTGGGAGTCAGAGGTCATGGGTTCGCGTCGCGGCGCTGCCGCTCGTCAGCTGTGTGACCGTAGGCAAGTCGCTTCACTTCTCTGTGCCCCAGTTCCCTCATCTGTAAAATGGGGATGAAGACTGTGAGCCTCACGTGGGACAACCGGATCACCCTGTATCTCCCCCCAGCGCTTAGAACAGTGCTCGGCACACAGTAAGCGCTTACCGAATGCCAACATTATTAAGGTCAAACAGCTGACAAGGGGCGGAGCCGGGATTAAAACCGAGGTTCTGCTCACTCCCAGGCCAGCGCCCTATCCGCTAGATCACGCTGCTCCTCCTTATCATTAACTGCTTAATCTCAAATCATTCCATCCTGGGAACTCTTAATAATAATAAATAATAATAATTATGGCATTTGCTAAGCGCTTACTATGTGCCAAGCGCTGTTCTAAGCGCTGGGGGAGACTCACGGTCTTGATCCCCTTCTACGGATGAGGTGACTGAGGCACAGAGAAGCTAAGTGACTTGCCCAACGTCACGCAGCTGACAAGTGGGGGGCCGGCATTAGAACCCAGGACCTCTGGCTCCCAAGCTCGTGCTCTTTCCACTAAGCCACGCTGTTGAGATGAAGGTATTTTGTCATAAGAGTTCCATTTTGGGAGAGCATCATAAAACTTGGCCACTTTGGTAATGAAATATTTTGCTGCAGAGTAAATTAGGTTCCAGGATCACTGGGAAGTGAGTATTCCATTTACTCCACCATAAATGTTTTACAAGGTTCTGTATTGTAGCTGGTGAATTAATAATGAAGATTTAGGTTTCAGCTAATTAAACTTCCTTTGCCTTTATTAATTTGGGGCACTGAAGTAAAACAACTTAGGCAACGGTAATAACTGTCGCGATGGCTGGGATTTACCAACGGAGCGTCGGAACACGAAGAAACCTGGGAAATCATGGAGCTCCTCCATCAGGTCGCCGTCCAGGAGCTCCGAACTGGGTCTCTCGGCTCCGATCTTCGGTCGCCTTCGTTAGCCGAGAGGGAGACCCCGAAATCTCCTCGCTTGAACTGGGACAGGGGCAGGTCCAAGTTAGAGATGGGTGGTTATTCGATCGATGGATCGATCCGTGGTCTTTTTTGAGCTCTGCCCGGGCACAGAGCGCTGTAGTGAATGCTTGGGAGAGTACGATACCCGGGAGTAAGGGAGTTACGATCCCTGCCCGTGAGGATCTGACAGACTAATACACGCTTTAGGGCTGGGGAGGGGAGTCTATCACACTGCTTCAGGAGAACAGACCCGTGTGTAAAGGTGACGTGGAAGAGGGCAGCGAGGACTTAGTCGGGGAAGGTCTACCGGGGGGGGCGGGGGGGGGGGGGGGAGATGAGCTTTCAGTAGGGCTTTGAGGATGGGGAAAGAGGCGGTCCATCTGCCCTCAGGGCGGGCAGAGAGCCATTGTAATTATTGGGCACCCACTGAGCGCAGTGCACTGTACTAAGCGCTTGGGAAAGTACGACAGAAGCGTGTCTGTTTAGTTTTGTATCGTAGTCTCCCAAGCGCTTGGTACGGAGCTCTGCGTACGGTAAGCGCGCCATGAATACCATTGAATGAATGAATCCCCTGCCCCCAAGGAGCTTACACTCCGATCAGGGAGACATCAAAATATTTAGACGCACATTGAGACCAACTTTCTTCCGGAATTCACCGTAGCCTCCGGCTGTTTTCCTTTAATGGGATTTACGCCCCTATTCCCTCCATTCCCTCACTGCCAGCTCTTGTGATCCCCCTGCAATCTGGAATTCCTCCATTCAGCCAGTACCACGGATGCCAAGTTTTCCAGTAATCAATCCCGGGAAAACTCCAAGGGGCTCTATTTTGTCCTCATTCTCTGCGTCGTTTTCAGCTCGGTTGACCGTTTTCTTCGGCCAAGAAACCCTCTCTGACTTGGGTGTCGCAGTCACCGACCTCTCCCGGGTGTCGCCCGCCCTCTCCGCTGGGTTTTCTAAGCAAAGGGAAGAGCTTTCAGTCGACATAATTAACTTTATTTTGTGTGTATGCGCGGTTACTCGGTTTCTTCCGGAATTCCAATGCCTTTCTTGCGGGAGCCGAAGCCTGCTGTGGAGAATAATGAAAGGGGTGGGGGAAGGATTTTATGTTCATAATTAGAAACTAAGGAACGGTAGCCTTCTGCCGGCAGGAGGGAGAGGAAAGGTTGTATAATTGGAATAGAGGATAATGGGATTACCTGTCGTCTTGAAGCACTGCTTTCATTAATAGGTAGGTGACGGGGAAGGGGATGGAGGTCTCTCTGCATTCGCTGGCAAATGGTGTTTGCTTGGGGGATATGAGGGCTGGTGTGGATCATTTGGTAAATAAAATTTGGTAAATTGCTTAATAAAACTGGTCCTTTACAGTGGAGCAAAGGCATGGAAGGGATTTCTGAATATTTGTATATTCCTACCTGAAGTGAGGGGATCGCATTATGTCCCCTCTTCCGCCTACCCGCCATTGTAAGGGGATATAGTTATTAAACAGCTTAACAGACTCATATAATTGGAAAATCTTCAGGGATCCCTTCCTCCCTCCCTCTCCCCACTCCCCACCCTCTTTCTTCTCTCTCTCTCTGAATTTCCAATCAGCGAAGAGCCCCGAAGTGTTGGCTTTCTTGCCTCTTGAGCTCTTTTGAAACCAGCTCCCTGGGAATCCACGCCTCCCCTCCAATTCCCACCCCTTTTGCACCCCAGAAATCACAAAGAAAAGTTGGCATTGAGCTTCTTAGGTTCCTAGAGGTCAATTAAGCGCTCGAGGCGGTGCCCTGGACCTTTCGGGTCCCCGGGGGGGCTTTGCCGAGGCGAACCGGAGGCGGAGAGTGCCCAGAGGGTCCAAATCCGTGTTTATTCTCCGATTCTGTACTCTCCAAAACGCTTAGATGTTTTGCGCGTAGCAAGTGCTAAATAAATACCCGTGATTGATTGATTGATTGATTACCCAAACCCGCCTCATACAAGTAGTGATCGAGCACCTACCGTGAGCACTCTACTAGACCCGCGAGGAGCGGCGAACTCATAATCCAGTATCTTACGATCGGAAGGGTTTGATGGAAGGGATGAATTGGCAGCGCATAGCTGCTGTGTGACTTTGGGCGAGTCACTTGACGGAGAAGCAGCGCGGTGTAGTGGATAGAGCTCGGGCCCGGGAGTCAGAAGGTCTCAATAATAATAATGTTGGTATTTGTTAAGCGCTTACTATGTGCAGAGCACTGTTCTAAGCGCTGGGGAAGATACAGGGTAATTAGGTCGTCCCCCGTGAGGCTCCCAGTTAATCCCCATTTTCCGGATGGGGGAACCGAGGCCCAGAGAAGTGAAGTAACCCGCCCACAGTCACACAGCTGCCAAGTGGCGGAGCCGGGATTCGAACCCATGACCTCCGACTCCCAAGCCCGGGCTCTTTCCACTGAGCCACGCTGCTTCTCTATGCTTCACGCGTGCTTAGGTCCTGTGTCCTAATCCCGGCTCCGCCACTCGTCTGATGTGTGACCCTGGGCAAGTCACTTCATTTCTGTGTGCCTCGGTCCCCTCGTCTGTCAAATGGGGATTGAGACCACGAGCCCTACGTGGGACAGGGATCGTGTCCCACCCGACCTGCCCGTGTCCGCCCAAGCGCTTGATACAGTGCCCGGCCTATGGAAAGCACTTAACACGTACCATGATTAGTGTTACCGTTAGCATTTTTCACTGTGCCTCTCGTTACCTCATCTGTAAAATGGGGCTTAAGAGCGCGAGCCTCAGAGGCCGAGGACAGACGGGTTGAGATCGCAGGAGGGAAGATGTTGGGTCAGTGCCGCCCGTTGTTCCGCCGACCCCAGGCCTCCCGGACCGACGTGTCCCCTCTCCCAGACGCCCTCGGGGCCGGCTCTCGTCATCATTAGAATGGCGAGACGGGGTCCAACGTGCGTCCGCGACTCGGTACGGCGTGCGCTAACAACGTCCCCATTAAAACCAGGACCCTCTGCCTGCCCTGGCCAGTGTTCCCTCTGGCGAATTCCCGTACAGCCCAGAAACTTCTAGAAGCCGTTCAGTAGGGGCCCTGTGACGGAAGGTGGATTCTGCGTTTCTAAAGATTGAAGCGATTCCAAGCCCGGTTAATTCCGCCATTGGCCTGCGAAAGGACTTGCTGGGGTTCTTGATTTTATGGTCTCTCTCTGCCCGTCACTGGATGGTCTGTTGCCTGGACGGCGGAATCCGGCGCACCCGTCCCTCCCTCTCTCACACGCAGACAAGCTCCAGCACCGTGCTGGCGATGGAAAGATATTGTCCACGGGTGACATGAGCCCATAATTCCGTTGTGTTGCTTAGTACGATGTTCTGGACGTAGTAGAGGCTTAATAAATACCACCGATCGCTTGATTAGACATTTGCCGACATCTTCAGAGCAGCTCGAGATCTCCTCGGAGCTGCCCCTCCCAGAGCTCAGGGTCCCCAGCCCCGGGCTGCGGCCGGACCACGGGTTAACGAGGGTGGAAATGTCGACGGCCGAACCCTCTCCCGGCCCCCGGAGGTAGAATGCCAGGTCACCGAGCGAGAAGTGTCCGTCAGCCCTCCCTCCCGGGGGTCTCTATGAACGTCGAAGGCCGTTGGCACCGGGGAGAAGCCCCGTGGGCCACATCAGACCGTTCGGGCGTAAACACGGCAGCAGGGCCGTTAGGCCGAAACTACGGGAGCCCCACGATTTATTCCCCGAATAATGCTAAATTGTTCTGCGCTGACCTGCGGGGTTGGGTACGACCCGACCAGAGGTTTTGTGTTTGAGACGTGTTTGCCGAGATGCTACTCATCCCAAAATGCCACCGAGCTGTTCCAGAGGAGCGGCCTATGAATGAATCCGGTCTTGAAGTAGCGATGCTAACGGTATTTACTGAGCACTTACCGAGGGCAGGTGAGCGGTGGGGGAAGTACGGCAGAAGCAAGAGATGTGATCCCTGCCCCCGCGGGGAACCTGGACTCTGATAGGGCAGATGGGCATAAAAACATTTGCAAATGACGGCATCAGAACTGAGTAGACAGAAGCGGCGTGGCTCAGTGGAAGGAGCCCGGGCTTCGGAGTCGGGGGTCATGGGTTCGGATCCCGGCTCCGCCACTTGTCAGCTGTGGGACCGTGGGCGAGTCGGTTCACTTCTCTGGGCCTCAGTCACCTCATCTGTAAAATCCGTACCTCACTGTGAGCCCCGCGGGGGACAACCCGATTCCCCTGTGTCTCCTCCAGCGCTTAGAACAGTGCTCTGCGCCTAGTAAGCGCTTAACAAATACCAGCATCATCATTATTATTATTATTATGTATCCTCCGGTGCCGAGAAGCAATACGAATATGTAGAGCGGGCTGTCGGATCGATACGGGGACAGGGGCAGAGATTATATCTCTCGCTTCTGTTGTACTATCCCCAGTGCGTAATTGCCCTCAGTAAGGCAATTTCTCCCCGTTATGTCGACCAAACAGTAGTATCTATCGAGTGCTTATCGGGCGTGGAGCTCGCTACGCAGGGAAGCAGCGTGGCTCAGTGGAAAGAGCCCGGGCTTGGGAGTCAGAGGTCACGGGTTCGAATCCCCGGATCTGCCCCTTGTCAGCCGGGTGACTGTGGGCAAGTCACTTCACTTCGCTGTGCCTCAGTTATCTCAGCTGTAAAACGGGGATGAAGACTGTGAGCCTCACGTTGGGACAACCCGATGACCCCGTACCTCCCCCCAGCGCTTAGAACAGCGCTCTGCACATAGTAAGCGCTTAACAGATACCAACATTATTGTCACTACTGAATGCTTGGGAGAGTATAACGTGGCAGAATTGGAAGTCACATCCCCACGAGGAACTTACAGTCTAGAGGGGGAGACAGCCCTTAATATAAATAAATTACAGATGTGGAAGCAGCGTGGCTCAGTGGAAAGAGCACGGGCTTGGGAGTCGGAGGTCATGGGTTCTAATTCCGGCTCTGCCGCTTAGTTGTGTGACTTTGGGCGAGTCACTTAACTTCTCTGGGCCTCAGTTCTCTCATCTGGGAAATGGGGATTAAGACTGTGAGCCCCACGTGGGACGACCTGATGACCTTATATCCCCCGCCCCCCCCCCCCCCCAGCACTTAGAACAGTGCTGGGCACGTGGTAAGCGCTTAACAAATACCACGATTATTATTAAAGTGCTGGTGGGGGTGAATGAAAGGAGCGAATCAGGATGACGGAGAAGAGAATGGGAGAAGAGGAAATGAGGACGTGGTGGGGAAGACCTAGGCCCCGAAGGTGGGGAGAATGATAGACGGGATCGAGGTTCAGTGAGTAGGTTGGCGTTATAGGAGCGTCGTGCGCGAGCCGGGTAGGAGAGCGGCAAGGTGAGGCAGGAGGGGGAGCGTTTTAAAAGCAAAGGAGTCCCGCTCAACGAACAGCATCGATCAGTCCTCCCTCCTCCAGCTCCCCACTCCGCTCCTCTCTCCCGCACGCACCCATCTGGGCCTTCTGCACTAACGGGCGAGTGAGGGAGGGAGAGGGAGTGCTCATCACAGGCTGCGTGGGCCATCCTGGGAGCCCAGAGCAGAGTCATCGCCTGCCTCCCGCCTGTTTGCTGGGCCCAAGCAGCTAATTAGCCCATCTCAGGACATCGTGGGCAGCCTGGGAAGGGGGAGCGAGCGGCTTCGGGAGTGGGGCCGTCGGGACCGTTGAGACCAGCGGACTCGGGTCCCGGGGAGGCCGAGGCCTCTGCTTCCCCGCTCCCGGGCTTGTTCTCCTCCTTGTCTTTTGTGCCGTTTCGGCGTTCCTACAGAGGACCCGGCTTGTAATCCCGGCTCCGCCACTTTCCCGCTGTGTGACCTTAGGCGGATCACGTCACCCGTATGCGCCTCGGTGACTTCACCTGTAAAATGGGAATCGAAGCCCTGTCCTCTCTCTGTGCCCTAGAGCGTGAGCCCCGGATGAGAGCGGGATGGCGTTCTCCCTGATCTTCTGGGATGACGTTGCTATTCGTTCAGCGCTTACCATGTGCAGAGCACCGTTCTAAGCGCTGGGGGAGATACGCGGTGATCAGGTGGTCCCACGTGAGGCTCCCAGTCTTCGTCCCCATCTGACGGATGAGGTCACTGAGGCCCAGAGAAGTGAAGTGACTCGCCCACGGTCACCCAGCTGCCAAGCGGCGGAGCCGGGATTCGGACCCATGACCTCCGACTCCCAAGCCCGGCCGCTTTCCACGGAGTCCCGCTGCTCGGATCTGCCCCCCGGGAACATAGTAAGCACTTAACGGATAGCGCGGTTATTATTCCCCTCGTTCGTCATTTCCTGTGCCCCTTTTCTCAACCGGCGGATCGTATTTATTGAGTGCTTACTGGGTGCGGGGCGCTGTACTGTTTGGGAGACGCATTCCCCGCCCACAGTGAGTTTAGATCGTGAACTCTTTGGGGGAGGCGAGACCGTGTCTAAAGCTCACCGTTTCTTTCCTAGGGTTTAGCGCAGAGTTCGGCACTTAACCAGTACTCATTTCCTGTTGCTTTGATTTAGCCCAGAGGGGCTAAGTTCTGTCCCCAGGGCTTTCCCTCTGGAGCCTGAAGAATCTTCTCCCCTCCCTCCTACGTCTTCAACAGAGCCAACGCGTCGGTATTCGTAAGACATCAGCCCGAGTAACCGTCGTGTCAGGAACGCTCGAAAAGTGATAAATATTCATTTCCGGATTGGTGTTGTAGTCAGAGTTGGAGAGTCAGCAATTTTCTGTCTGCATCCTCAGAGTCCTCTAAATGACAGCAGCAAAATGAGCAAAATTCCATATTCGCGCATCCCGTTCTCTCCCCCGCCGAGCTGTGTAGGGGGGTTGGGAGGGGACCCGGATCAATTTGGATTTCAAATTAGAGCCCTCTCCCACCTCCAGGTAACAGGCCGCAGGGTTTGTGTTGCGTCCGTTGAAGCATTTTGACCGACTGGAAGAAAGCCATCGGAACGCTTTTCGCTTCAACGTAGATGATGGTGGAAGATCAGTGACCGTGTCGGTATTTGTTAGGCGCTTACTCTGTGCAGAGCACTGTTCTAAGCGCTGGGGGAGATACGGGGTCATCAGGTGGTCCCACGGGGGGGCTCACGGTCTTCATCCCCATTTTCCAGATGAGGGAACCGAGGCCCAGCGAAGCGAAGTGACTCGCCCACAGTCCCCCAGCTGACAGGTGGCGGAGCCGGGTTTCGAACCCATGACCTCTGACCCCGAAGCCCGGGCTCTTTCCACTGAGCCACGCTGACAGCAGAGGCTCCACTTAGCCTAAACGATACCACCGCTGAGTGTGTTTGCACGGAGGCATTTTGGGGAAAGAATAACACTTGGAATCAGTCAGCCAGTCACTGGTACTTATTGAGTGCCTACTGGGTGCAGACCGCTGTACTGAGCGCCTGGGACTCTGCCACTTGGCAGCTGTGTGACTTCTCTGGGCCTCAGTGACCTCATCTGGAAAATGGGGATGAAGGCCGTGAGCCTCACGGGGGGACAAACCTCATCACCCTGTGTCCACCCCAGCGCTCTGCACGTAGTAAGCGCCTAACAGATACCGATATTATTACCATTATTACGATCCAACGGAGTTGGAAGGCACGTCCCTGCCCACGGTGAGCTTACAGTGTAGACGAGGAGACAGACGTTGAAAGGAATTACGGAAAGGGGAAACGGCACCCTTTTCCGGGTGGCGATGGCGGGGGGGGGGGGGGCGGCGAATATCAAACGCTTAAGGGGTACAGAGAAATCCCCAGGCGATGCTGAGGGGAGGGAGGGTAGACGAAACGAAGGCTTAGTCAGGAAAAATTGGGTTCCGTATTTATAAAAAATCAAATTCGAAGTCTTTTATTACGGGGCCATTCGCATCTGCCATTTGATCGTGCAGCTGTATTTATTGTGTTTATCACCACTTTTTAATTTATTTATTATATTTCGGTTAATGTTTTTGAACTTGGGAGCACACTAATTGCCCGGCAGCATTTCCTGTGAGAAGCTCCGCTTCAGTCAGCGCTTTCCTTTAACACGCCGTCTTGCGGAAACCGATTAAGAGCCCTGACGCGGGCGAGGCTGTTGTCCCCTCTAGAGAGTCGGCTCCTCGAGGGAAAGGATCTTCTGTCAAGCTTTCCCACGCTTTCCGAAGAGTGCTTGGCCCACGGTAATAATAATAATAACGTTGGTATCTGTTAAGCGCTTGCTATGTGCCAGGCACTGTTCTAAGCGCTGGGGGAGATCCCGGGTCATCAGGTCGTCCCACGTGAGGCTCACGGCGAATCCCCGTTTCCCAGATGAGGTAACCGAGGCACAGAGAAGGGAAGCGACTCGCCCACCGTCACACGGCTGACAAGTGGCAGAGCCGGGATTCGAACCCATGACCTCTGACTCGCAGGCCCGGGCTCTTCCCACTGAGCCACGCTCCTTCTCTGTAGACAGTGAGTTCCTTGAAGGCAGAGATGATGTCTACCACCCCCTCTGCCGTACTCTCCTAACAGCTCAGGACCGTGGTCCGCCCGGACTAGGCGCTCAGGAAACGGTAACAATAATAACGTTGGTATCTGTTAAGCGCTTACTATGTGCCGAGCACCGTTCTAAGCGCTGGGGTAGACACAGGGGAATCAGGATGTCCCCCGTGGGGCTCACGGTCTTAATCCCCGTTTTACAGATGAGGGAACGGAGGCGCAGAGAAGTGAAGTGACCCGCCCACCGTCACCCAGCTGACAAGTGGCAGAGCCGGGATTTGAACTCATGACCTCCGACTCCAAAGCCCGGGCTCTTTCCACTAGGCCAGGCTGCTTCCCTGATTGATAAACGCCACTCGCTGATCGATAAGATGGTCCTCTCGGCGAGATAACTCACTGACACTCAATCGGTGGGATTTATCGAGCGCGTACTGGGTGCAGAACACTGTCATAATAATAATTATGATATTTGTTAAGCGCTCACTAGGTGCCAAGCACTGGTCCAACTGCTGAATACTAATAATGCTGATGGCGCTTGTTAAGCGCTTACTATGTGCCAGGCACTGTTCTAAGCGCTGGGGTAGTCCCTCATGGGGCTCACAGCCTTAATCCCCATTTTACGGATGAGGTCACTGAGGCACAGAGACGTCAAGGGATTTGCCCAAAGTCACACAGCGGACAGGTGGCACAGGGAGGACTAGAACCCATGGCCTCCGACCCCCAAGCCCGTGCCCTTCCCGCTAAGCCCCACTGCTTCTGTACTGAGCGCTGGGGGGAGCAGGTCACCTCCGGACCCTGCGGGATAGAATGCCAAGTCCAGGCTGCGGAGTCGGTTACCCCTTTGGCTTCCCGCCACCCCCCGGTTCCTCCTCTGCAAATCCATCTGCCTCGGAGGCGAGGGGGTCCCACCTTCACGAAGACGCGGCCGTCCCTTTCCGAAAGGACCGGCTGTGAGTGATGCCGGGGTTGCCGTGGATACGGCGCATTCCTCCTCCGCGAGCGTATCGCGCGGGGTCCGGAGAGCCTGCCTCCGGCCGCGTAATGAAGGCGAAGAAGGGGGATCTCTCTGAAACCCCCTTAAGGCAGCCCTCCCTGGCCGTGGCCACCGGACTCCCCGCACGGCGGCGGCGCCGAGTGCCAAAATGACGCGAAAGCCCGTCTCAAATAATAATGTTGGGTATCTGTGAAGCGCTTACTACGTGCGGAGCACCGTTCTAAGCGCTGGGGGAGACACAGGGGCATCAGGCTGTCCCGCGTGAGGCTCACGGTCTTCATCCCGACTCCGGCGTCGATTCTCCAACTGACCCCCGCCAGGCTAACTGGGTGTGAGAAGCAGCGTGGCTCAGTGGCAAAGAGCCCGGGCTTCGGAGTCAGAGGTCATGAGTTCGACTCCCGGCTCTGCCCCTTGTCAGCCGTGTGACTGTGGGCGAGTCACTTCACTTCTCCGGGCCTCCGTTCCCTCATCTGTCAAATGGGGATTAACTGTGAGCCTCAACGTGGGACGACCCGATCACCCTGTATCTACCCCAGCGCTTACGACGCTGCTCTGCACATAGTAAGCGCTTAACAAATACCACCGTTGTCCCCATTTTGCAGATGAGGGAACTGAGGCGCAGAGGAAGTGAAGTGACTTGCCCACGGTCACACGGCTGCCAAGCGGCAGAGCCGGGATTCGAACCCATGGCCCCTGACTCCCAAGCCCGGGCTCTTTTCCGCTGAGCCACGCTGCTTCTCAAGCCCAGTTAGCCCGGCGGGGTCCGCTGGAGAATCGATGCCGGAGTCGGCTAGACCTTCAGAGTGAATGAATGAATCAATGAAGGTCTATGGTTCCCGCCAACGGCATCGTTCCCTGGCTTTCTTGATCGTTTATCCTATTGTTTCTTGCGCGTCCGTTCTCCTGCTCTCATTCATTCATTCGATAGTATTTATTGAGCGCTTTCTAGGTGCAGAGCACTGTACTAAGCGCTTGGAAGGTACAAATCGGTAACAGATAGGGACGGTCCCTGCCCTTCGACGGGCTCACGGTCTAATCGGGGGAGACGGACGGACGAGAACAATAGCGATAAAACAAGAACAAGAGCAATATTCTCCCCACCCCCATTTAGAGGAGAAGCTCTCTGAGGCCGGGAACCGTGAGTTGTTAGCCTGGAAACCTCCTAGCTCTCAGACCCGAGCGCAGTTGCCGAAGTGAGAGCCTAGCGGATATGGAAGATGGTGATGATCATGGTGATCGTGATGAGGTTAGTGATGATAGCGAGCGGCAGACTTGGCGGCGATTAGTCGGTTGGTGGGATGACAGGAAAATATTCTAGTTCTTGAGGCTGTCTAGTGGAAAATAGCTGTTGGCCATGTTCCGAGGAGGAGATAAATGGCACATCTGTCAATTATTCTGTCTTCCCAGACGTATCGGTTTCGGGGAACACTTAGGGGAGTTATTGGAATATATGAGAGTGGAGTAAATGAAACCCTGAAATAGATCAATGCATCGGTTTTCCAGGGAGCAGAGGAGAATTTGGAGTTGTCGCCAAGAAATTCTCATGGAATCACGGGGCTGGAAACCTAAATCGTCGTGAGAGAGAAGAGGAAATGATACGATGACCCTTTTTTTTTCTTTTGCCGCCCCTCACCAAGACCCACCTGTAGGCAGTGATCTGAGGCAGAGTGTGTGTGCAATGATGTGTATTCTGTAAATCCAGCTGACAGGGGATTCCAGCTCACCGCCCCTCCTGATCCGTTATTCTCATCAGCCGTTTTACCGTTAGCGGTTTTCTTTTCCATTGCTCCCCCTGCTAAGAGATCCCACAGGTGAGCCCTAGGGATCCCGTTCAAATAACAGAACTCTCGCAACGGAATCTCCCGCCAGGAACGTTGGTGAGATTTCAGAATCGAGAACCTGCGAGGAGGAATTGATTCTAGTACTCTTGGCTTGCCCGGTCAGGTTTCCCTGGTGGGGTTACAGAGAGGACTGAGGGAGTAGATGGGCAGTGCAAAACGGATGTCCCAAAGGTTTTTGTTGTGGGGGTTTTTTCTGGGGTGTTTTTTTTTTAACGGTATTTGTTAGGCGCCTACTATGCGACGGGCTGTACTAAGCACTGAGCTGGATGCACGATAATCAGATTAGACGAGTCTCGGTTTCACATAGGGCTCACGGACTAAATCTCCATTTTACAGATGAGGGAACTGAGTCACAGAGAAGTGAGGTGACTTTCATTCGGTGCTATTTATTGAGCACCTACTGTGTGCAAAGTACTGTACTGAGCACTTGGGCGAGGACAATGTAAGAATAAACAGACCCGTTTCCCGCCCCGAGTTCCCACGGCAGACTAGCAGCGGAGCCGGGATCCGAACCCAGGTCCTCTGACTCCCGGGTCCGTGCTCTTTCCACTAGGCCAGGCTGCTTCTCTGAGTGTTGCAGCTGAGGGCAGAGCCGGGCCTAGACTCCGGGCCTCCTGATTCCATCAGTAGTATTTATTGAGCGCTCACCATGTGCAGAACCCTGGGCCAAGTGTTTGCACTGTATTAGGATTCCTGAAGTCTCCCCCCTTCTAGACTGGGAGCCCGCTGTGGGCAGGGATTATCTCTCTTTATCGCCGAATTGTACTTTCCAAGCACTTAGTACTGTGCCGTGCACCCAGTAAGCGCTCAATAGCGTGGCTCAGTGGAAAGAGCGCGGGCTCGGGAGTCAGAGGGCATGGGTTCGAACCCCGGCTCCGCCACTCGTCGGCTGTGTGACCGTGGGCGAGTCACTTCTCTGTGCCTCAGTTCCCTCATCTGTAAAATGAGGATGAAGACTGTGAGCCCCACGTGGGACCACCTGATTCCCCTGTGTCGGCCAGCGCTTAGAGCAGCGCTCTGCACGTAGTAAGCGCTTAACAAATACCAACATTATCATTATTATTATTATTAAATACGACCGAATGAATGAAGTTGCGCTCTCTGCGCTAGACTGACGAGACAGATTGCAAGAAGAGAGAAACCGGATCGTTGGAGCTGGCGTTATTTCTTGGTTGGGGTAGTCGGGTTCTTCTTCTAACATAATTCATTCTCATCAAGAGGAAGATTTGCCAGGAGAATGTAGTGAGACTCTCGCGAAGCGTTCATGTAAAACTGATCCGCAAATCTAGGCAAATTGTAGGTCAGTTAGTTCTCCCCGATGAAAATAGAATCGCCTCTCATGCTTGGGACCCATTTTCTTTTAGGTTCGACTACATCCCCTCCTCTCCTCGTTTTTAAGCTGAAGAAGAGCCACGAGCGAAAGATTTGAAAACTTATTAGCGTGAGCCTTGGGGGTTTTCAGCCGTGAGGATGGGGGGGGGGGAGCCGTTGGTTGAATCCGCTTTCCCTGCTACAAGTCATTTTATTAAAATCTGGGGGAAAAAAAATCTGTGATTAGGAATGAAATGCCGACAACCCCTAAGCAACTTCTTGGTTCAGATAGCAAACGGCCTTGGGAGATTTGAATCAGGGCGACCCTGGGAGAAGCGGCGCGTGTGTCATCGGAGGAGTATTTAGGCTGTAGCCTCTGCGGCTCCGAAAACGGTGACATTTTGGCGAGCTTCCTCTGAGCAGATTTGTAAGGAAGCATCCTAGAAACCTTTGCTTCAGCAGTCAGGAAATGGAGGGGGTGAGTCAGAAGCCATCTGTGGCTCCTTGCTGGGAAACAAAGAGGTGGACCCTTCCTGGGGGCGAGTTAAAAAGCCCTGGGTGGGAAACTTGTGGGTCCAGGCAAGGTTTCCCCCCCCCCCCCGGGCTAAGGGGCAACACCATGCCGTAGCTCTTTTATATTCACGTCTGTCTCCCCCTCTAGACCGTAAGCTCCTTGTGGGCAAGGCGTGTGTCTGTCCTATTGACATGCTGTGCTCTCCCAAGCCCTTAGTAGGGTGCTCTGCGCACAGTTAGCCCCCGACAAATGCAGTTGACTGACTTGATATTGGATAAGCACCTACTATGCACCTGGCCGCGTACTAAGCACTGGGGTAGGGTCAAGCTACTTAGGTCGGACACAGTCCAAGTCCCCGATGCGGTTGACAGTCTTAAATCCCCGTTTTCAGATGAGGTAACTGAGGCCCAGGGAAGTGACCTGCCAGCAGGCAAGTGGTGGAGCCGGCATTAGAACCCAGGTCCTTCTGACTCCCTACTCACCGGGCCCTGCTGCCTCTCCCCTTGTCCCTCACGGTCTTGAATAATAACGTCGGTGTTTGTTTAGCGCCCACTGTGCGCACAGCACCGTCCTAAGCGCCGGGGTAGATACAGGGTCATCGGGTCGTCCCACGTGAGGCTCGCGGTTAATCCCCATTTTACAGATGAGGTAACTGAAGCACGGAGAAGTGAAGCGACTCGCCCACAGTCACACAGCTGACACGTGGCGGAGCCGGGAGTCGAACTCGTGACCTCCGACTCCGAAGCCCAGGCTCTTTCCGCTGAGCCACGCCGCTTCCCCTGAGCTCGTTCTCCGTGTAACCCATTCCACAAGAGACAGACCCAGCCCTCCGGGAGCTGGCATTTCTGAGATCTTGGGCCTAGCCAACCTGTCCAACTCAGGTACAACGGGTCTTCTGGCACCTAGTAAGCGCTTAACAAATACCGGCATTATTATTATTATTATTATTCTGGAATGTCCATTCGGGAGAGTTCCAGATTCACGCAACATTGGGCAACCCCCCGCCGACGTGCTCTGGCTCGCGAAACGCCCCTGGCCGATCTCGGCTCCTTCCCCTCATAACCCGAGATCTATAACCCAGCAGACAACGGGGCCCGACTGGTCTTAGCACGGGAGATAGATAACGGGATGAGATGGCGTGGGGCTAGGAGAATAATTCTCGATTAAAATGCCGCGGAAACAGTTTCACGGTAACCGAGACGGCACACCGAAATCATTGCCCCACTTAGGGCGATATTAGAAACAGTGAATCTACACTGAAGGAGCCACATGGACTGCTCGCCCGACAGTGGTTCGGGTGACTCCTGATCCGTCTGAAATTGGTGGGGTTTGCTGGCTACCGCATTCCCACAATCAGTCGATCGGTGGTATTTATTGAGCGCTTCCTTTTTTTTGTGGGTATACGTTAAGTGCTCCCCGTGTGCCAGACACCGTACTAAACTCTGGGCTCGGTACAAGACAGTCTGGTGGACCGCAGTCCGTGTCCAACATGGGGCTCAAGTCTTAATCCCCATTTTACAGACGAGGTAACCGAGGCAGAGAGAAGCTGGCTGACTCACCCAGGGTCACGCTGCAGGCAAGAGGCGAAGCCAGGATTGGGACCCTTGTCCTTCTGGTGGGTGTTCGTATTTGTTAAGCGCTCTCTATGGGCGGAGCACTGTTCTAAGCGCTGGGGTGGATACAGGGTAATCAGGTTGTCCCACGTGGGGCTCGCAGTTAATCCCCGTTCTACAGATGAGGTCACTGAGGCCCAGAGGGAGTGAAGTGACTCGCCCACAGTCCCACGGCTGACAAGTGGCGGAGCGGGGATTCGAACCCATGGCCTCTGACTCCCAAGCCCGGGCTCTTTCCACTGAGCCACGCGGCTTCTCTCCAGGCCCGTGTTCCGTCCACTAGCCGTGTCACTTAGCGCGGGCAGAGCCTGTACTAAGCGCCTGGGAGACTACAGTATCTAGAGTTGATCGGCGTGATCCCTGTCCTCAAGGAAATTGCAGTCTAGAATTGATGCATTCCATATATCGGCGATCTCAGTCTGGTTACGTCACCGATAACAAGCGGAAACGTTCTTCATGTGGGCGGGGAATGCGTCCGCCAACTCTCGTATTATGCTCTTAGTGCAGACGTGAATATAAATGGCCACGGCATCGAAGGATTCGTGAGTGAAAATCCGAAGCGTGGCATCGCCCCTTAGCCCGGGGGCAATGTCAGGGGGCGTCCTTGCCCGGACCCACAAGTAAGTGCTCAGTAAGTACCAGTGAAGATGATCCAGGACGTTTCTCCCCCAGCATCTGAAAATTTGCATTACTTCGTCGGCTGATGCCGGCGTGCCCAAAGCAAGCGATCAGCAAAACTGTGGATTGTAGTTTGCAACCCTTCAGCTGGAAGGGATGAAATGATTCAGAAAGCGAAAGGCGTTTGTCCCGGAAACTCGAAAGCGTGCGAAGCCGTTCAAATGCGAAAGCAGAGTAGGAGATAAGTCTGCTTAGATGGCGAGTTCCGCGAAACGACTCTCGCCGTTCGGTTGAGCCACCGTACCGGATTCTTAAAACGTACTGTTAAATATTTAAGCGAAACCGAGTCGGCGGTCATTATGCATTTGTAAAAATCAAATTAAAATGCAGTCAAGTCAGTGTTCATTTATCCGCATCACATACTCTTCTCAAGGTCTGGAATCTCAACGGTGACGTTGATTCCATTAGCCTGAGAGAAGACTGAATTTTGTCTTGTTTCTCTGAGTTGGTCCGTTAGCCAACGCGGGCGGCTGTTCACCCGCTTGCTTCCCGACAACTGCCTCCAGTCGAAACGTACATCAGATTCACTTTTTTCGGAGGAACGAGGCTGAGTCTCCTAGTTTTCCCAGACTACCCCGAATGGCATTTTCACTTCATTAGAGGTGACTAATGGGGCTTGAATAATTCATTGCTGTTGCGTCGGAGAAGGTCCGTAATTGAGCTAGCTAACTTTTCCAGCCTTGAAAGTCCGGTGGGCGTTTGACCCCCTCTGTTCACTCCACTGGGGGAGGATCGGGTGCCTCCCCCTCCCATCCTCTTTAAGCACTCTCCCCTTCCCACTCATGACATCCGGTTCTGCCCTCCCTCCCCGCCCCACCCGCCAGCGACGCCCCGATCCCCAGGCCTCGGGCCTCAAAGGAGGGGAACTTGGTAAAGTCAAAACCAGGGTGTCGTGTAACGGAAGCAGGGCGTGAGCTTAGAAACGCCCAAAAATGCCCCCCCCCCCCCCGTCATAACTCGAGACTTCGTCAGGTCGGGGACCTCCAGGAGCCGAGGGAAGCATCCAGGCTGTTGCGTAGAGAGTTCTTCCCCGCCACCGAGCCTGTAAACGATAGGGGGCTTTCGTTATGCGTGTCGCGGAGCCGTTTAAGGTACACGATGCTCCGGAGATCATTTTCGCTAAGCCGTGAACTTCAGATGTCATGGTCGTTGGGGAAAGGGCACCGCAGGTTCTTGAATCCGTGTAGCAATATCTTTTATGTGCGTAAGGTTTTGCCCCGGCAGCTTCAGAAGTCTTCATCTCATGAATTCCCTCCAGAGTGTCACAGAGGTGAGGGGGATCTCTCTCTCCCGTTGTTCGGGGAAGTAAACTGAAGCTAAGAGAAGACTTGATTCATTCACTAGTATTTATCGAGCGCTTACTGTGCGCAGAGCACTGTACTAAGCGCTTGGAATGGACAAGTCGGCGACAGATAGAGACGGTCCCTGCCCTTCGACGGGCTTACGGTCTAATCGGGGGCATCTTGTCACCTGACAGTAATAATAACGTTAAGGAGGACTGTGGTCTTTGTTAGGCCTTTACCGTGTGCTGAGCACTGGGGTAGATAGAAGATAATCAAGTGGGACACAGTCCCTGCCCCTCACGGGGTTCACCGGCTAAGTAGGAGGAAAAACAGGTATCTAATCCTCCTTTTACATATGAAGAGACTGAGGTATAGACAAGTGAAGCCACTTGCCCAAGATCACAAGACAGGCCAGTGGCGCAGTCGGGATTGGCCCCCAGGTCCTCGCACTCCGAGGCCCTGGCTCCTGTCGCTCGGCCACACTGCTTCTCGACAGGCCCTGCCTTCTGCCTATTAGAATTGTTGCTTCAATCCGACACCCGGGCTCAGCATCATATATTCTGTTCTTATCCTCAGGACTCACGTGTATTTCTTCATTTTCGTTTGGGCATTCATTTTTACGTGCTCATCTGTTTCATTCTGATATTTGTACCAGTTCCTGTCATAGGCCTGATCTTCCTCCTGCTCCCCCGTGTATAATAATAATAATGATAATAATGTTGGTATTTGTTAAGCGCTTACTATGTGCAGAGCACCGTTCTAAGCGCTGGGGTAGACCCAGGGGAATCAGGTCGTCCCACGTGGGGCTCACGGTCTTAATCCCCATCGTACGGATGAGGGGACCGAGGCCCAGAGAAGTGAAGCGACTCGCCCACGGTCACACAGCTGACAAGGGGCAGAGCCGGGATTCGAACTCATGAGCCCTGACTCCAAAGCCCGTGCTCTTTCCACTGCGCCACGCTGCTTCTCTGTATAAATCATATCTGTCTGTTTTCCCCCTTGAGGACAGGGAATAATAATGTTGGTATTTGTTAAGCGCTTACTAGGTGCAGAGCACCGTTCTAAGCGCTGGGGTAGTTACAGGGAAATCAGGTGGTCCCACGTGAGGCTCCCGCTCTTCATCCCCATTTTACAGATGAGGTAACTGAGGCCCAGAGAAGTGAAGTGACTCGCCCACAGTCACACAGCTGACAAGGGGCAGAGCCGGGATTCGAACCCGTGACCTCTGACTCCCAGGCCCGGGCTCTTTCCGCTGAGCCACGCTGCTTTGTATCTCCCTTCCGACGTTCTCTCCCAAGCACTTAGTACAGCGCTTAGCAGTCGATAGCTGCTCCGTGCCACTGATAGGTCGATGGATTGCTAGATGGATCTCTCTTCTGAGGGCAACTCTGTCAGGATTTTCTGCTGGAAACCTTGGAAGCCGGACATCCGCCAACCATCAGGTGTTACTCATTCTCAGATTATGTTTATCTTTTGCCTTTTCTTTGATTATAGTCTTGACAAAGGTCGGGGTGGGCCTCCCCAAAACAGTTATCATCACCTTACGATGTTGTCGTCATCTTGTGCCCAGTGCCCGGTGAGTCGCCCAGTGTCCCCTCCGCACCCTTTTTTTTTGTGACCTGCTTATTTATTCACGATCCCTTCCGCAGCGTAGCCGCGAACGACGTATGGATTTGGCAAGGCGGGGAGACGCAAGCCACGAGAGGCTCAGATTTAAAATTTGTTCTGGTCACAAACCAGAAGCAACTGAGTCGCTCCTTATCCCTCCACGATGCCCCCTTCCTGCCAACTATCCCTTTAGTGAGCCACATTTCCCTGTAGGTGACATCTTAGGGAGGTTTCCCCGGAGAAGAAGAGAATCCGTAGCGGGACCGGAGCTAGTGGATTTTATTCATTTATTTATTTTCACATTGAGGTGAGTCCAGGTAGCTGGGTCCGTCGTCGCGTCTTCACCCCCCCCCCCCCCCCCCCGCCCATCCCAACCCCCGGGCATTATGTGATTCTGTAAGCTGCGGTCTCTTGGTCTGCTTCATTCCAGAGGCTCCCAGGATCACCACTGGATATGTTGAATACGTGTCTGTCGACGGAGCTGGTTGTCATTACAGGTTTTCGCTGTGCCTTTGTTCTTTTGATACGGTCTGCTCTTGGCCCAAGAGCAGGAGGGAGCCGCCGCGGAGAGGGGTTGGCGGAGGGGGCGACAGGCCCCAGCTGGGTTAGTGGCAGTTCAATTATGAGAAGCAGCGTGGCTCAGTGGCAAGAGCCCGGGCTCGAATCCCGGCTCCGCCCCTTGTCAGCTGTGTGACTGTGGGCGAGTCACTTCACTTCTCTGTGCCTCCGTTGCCTCAGCTGTAAAATGGGGATTGACTGCGAGCCTCACGTGGGACGACCTGATGACCCTGTCTCTCCCCCAGCGCTCAGAACAGTGCTCTGCACATAGTAAGCGCTTCACAAATACCAACATTATCATTATTATTAATTCAGAGGAACTCCGGTCCGGGACCGCTGAGAATGCCAGCAGTGGCTCGGGGGTGGACGGAGCGGGGCTCTCCATGCGGGGTCGCCTTGGCCGCAGCCAGTGGGGCCGAGCCGCAAGGCGGCCGGCAGGACGTGGGCCTTGAAGCGTCCCGCTTCTTCCTCGAAGGATTCGGAAGGCAGAGGCGCCGGGATGAGGTAGATACGTGTTCCCGGCCGGGTCAGATTGGAGATCGATTCGTGCTAGCGGCAGGGGGACGGAACGTGGAAGCCTCTACGCCCGGGTGGATCGGTGGGGCTGGGATAGACGCTTGGCCAAGCCTACCCGGCCCCGGGGGGGCTGCCCCTTGAGGGCCCCCGCCCCCGCCGAAGCAGAGGTCATTATCAGCGCTCAAGGAAGGCTCGATTCCACTGTGCGACCTGCCCCCCTCCTACTGGTTTCAGTTGGGGGCAGAGTATGGAAGAGCAGACTTGGAAGCAGCACAAAGATATATTGAACTGGTTTCAGATCCTCCTCTTCAGCACCAAGCAGGGGGCAGTGGTTAGGGCGGAGGGAGCTGGGGGATGGAGAAGGGCATTGGCCACCAGAATGGAGCGGGGCAGAGAGGGGCTCCGAGAGAGGTGGCTGGAGGAAGGTGACACAAGAAATCCGGGGAGAGAAGAGGCCGGAAGGTCACGGAGCGGCCGGGCCCCTTTCGTCAGCATGGGAGACTCTGCCCTCCCCGACAGAGTGTCATCCAACCCTCTCCCTATATATCCTGCTGTCGCTCCCCCTTGGGCAGTGACAGGATAGATGTTGAGTGGTCAGAGACTTGTGATGCCTGCCTAGGCCACACTCCCAGAACCACTGGCAACTTCGCCGCATTCCTCTCTATTAACGTGAGATTTGCCGTACGGGAAAGAACAAATCCCACATTGTGAGTCCACCGGAGAGTTAAACGAGATACGAACCGGGCCCTCGGAGCCGGCCCGCTAATAAAATAGCCACGTTTTGTCTCGGAGAAGGGGACTCGGCCAAAAGAAGTCTTCAGTGTCCAGAAAGCGTTGGGGAGACTGTGGCGGCCGGGGGGATTATGCAGCGGGGAGCCGACGACGGGTTTCTAGAGGGGTCTGGGGGCTCCGTTGTGGGGTGGATTCCAGTGCTGGCCCTGGGCGCTGGTGGGAGGTGACCAACCGCTAACGTAGTGCTGGAACGCAGGGCGGATAGGCCCCTGGCCCCTGCCAGAAAGGCCCCGGGATCCCACGTGCTCATGACATGCAGTAAGTAGATGCGGGTTTGGTTTTTTTTTGTTGTTTTTCATTATGGTATTTGTTAAACACTTACTACGTGCCCAGACACTGTACTGAGCGCTGGGGTAGGTACGAGCTAATTAAGTCGGACAGAGTCCCCCTCCCCCGTGGGCCTCACATTCTTAATCCCCATTTTACCGATGAGGGAACCGAGGACCAGAGAAGTGAAGGGATTTGCCCGAGGTCACCCAGCAGACAAGTGGCGGAGCCGGCCTGAGAACCCAGGTCTTTCTGACCTCCGGGCCCGTGCTCCGTCCGTTAGGCCTCGCCGTCTCTCACCTGATGCTTTGGCTCTGGCGGTCTTCCCCACACGGGTAATTGCGGGGTGTGCGAGAATAGAACCTTCTTCAGGAAGGGGTCCCTCCCTCCGCCGCCTGAAAACTCAAGCAGAAGTGTCGGAGCAGCCCGAGATGGCTCTGAGCAGGAGACGGTTTAATTGTAGGGCTGCTGCTGGTCTTTTTTACTCCGCCAGAGTTGGCTAATCACCGTTAACACCTTCTTCCTTTTGATTTCGCAAGTTTCCCTTTTCATTCGTATTCCCTTCAGCACCCGGCAAGGTTATATTAAAAGACACTCATTATTTTTGCCATTCTTCGTGGCAGAATGACTCACTGTTAGA
This sequence comes from Ornithorhynchus anatinus, assembly GCF_004115215.2. Taxonomy (NCBI): domain Eukaryota; kingdom Metazoa; phylum Chordata; class Mammalia; order Monotremata; family Ornithorhynchidae; genus Ornithorhynchus; species Ornithorhynchus anatinus. Next base: position 28,389,295 of record NC_041747.1, read on the forward strand.
AACACAACGCGATACGCCACTGCTTAACGAATGAAGCGGCCCGCCCTCCGCTCGCAAGCCGACTCTCCCTCTCTGCCATCCCTCTGCACCTCCAGTTCCACCAGAGTTTGAAATGAAAGGATTAACCGTCCGAGTTGCGTGTCATGGAAAGAGTGATCTCCCGGTAATGAATTAATTTGGTGTTTGTTTGGCGCCCTAATTGTTTAGGCCATCAGTAGCACTCTGTGGGTATCTTAGAAATGGGAAATAAAGTGGGAAATCCATCAAATTCTGTTTCCCTCAAGTCATCTAGTCATTTGGAGAGAGTCGGGGAGAGGGGGGCAGAGAGATGGGGGAGGAGGAGCGAGGGAAAGGGAGACGAGGGTGGAAAGAGGGAGGGGAGAAGGAGAATGGGAAGGAAGGGAGAACTGAGAGGCGGGGGAAGAGGAGGAAGAGAAGGAGAGGAATAGAAAGGGAAGAAGATGGAAGAAGGGAAAGGAAGGGAGGAGAGGAAAGTAGGGAAGAGAGGAGAGGAAGGAAAGGAAGAGAGCAGGGAGAAGAGGTGACTTCTCAGAGCCTCAGTTACCTCCCTTGTAAAATGGGGATTAATTCCTTCTCCCTCCCGCTGTGGACTGTGAGCCCCATGTGGGCGGAGACTGTGTCAGACTTGATGATCCCGAATCTACCTCAGAGTTTAGTAGAGTGCCTGGCACATAGTAAGCGCTTAGGGAATGCTGTAAAAAAAAAAAAAAAAAAGGTACCGTTATTTTAAAAAAGAGAGAGAAAGGAAGAGAAGGGAGAAGGGAGAGAGGAAGAAAGGGGAGGGGAGAAGAGGAGGCAAGAGGAAAGGGAGGAAGGAGGAGATAAGGGAGAAGAAAAAAGAATCGAAGGAAGCAATGTTTTATTTGAACTGAAGTAACAGTGACCATAATAATGGTATTTGTTAAGCACCTACTACGTGCCGAGCACTGTTCTAAGCGCTGGGGTAGATACAAAGTAACCAGGATGTCCCACGTGGGGCTCACAGTCTTAATCCCCGTTTTAGAGATGAGGTAACTGAGGCCCAGAGACGTTAACTGACTTGCCCAAGGTCACACAGCAGACAAGTGGCGGAGGCGGGATTAGCTTTCTCTTCCTTCCGTTTTCTACATCAGTGTCCTGCACACAGTTAAGCGCTCGATAAATAGCACTGATCGGTTGGATTTAGGCTTTCAAGCAAGCTGCACTAAGCAGCGAGGCTTAGTGGAAAGAACAGGGACCTGGGCGTCAGAGGTCGTGGGTTCTAATCCCGGCTCGGCCACTTGTCACCTGTGCGACGTTGGGCGAATCGCTTAACATCCCTGCGCCTCAGTTACCTCCTCTGGAAAATGGGGATTAAGTCTGGGCGCCCACTTGGGACAACCTGATTACCTTCTATCAGTGCTCGGCACTTAGTAAGCGCTTAACGATCGCCATCGTCGTCATCATCGAGCTGCTTCCTCTTCCTTCGGTTTAGGCGTCCCTGCTCTGCACACAGTAAGTGCTCCGCACGCAGTAAGTGCTCGATAAATAGTAGTGATGGGTGGGACTTAGCCTGTGAGCGAGCTGCTTTCTCTTCGGTTTGCGCTTCTTCAGCTTGTGATTGAGGGACCGGGTGCCAATCCTCTGCCATCCTGTGGCTGCCAGAATCCTTGCAGATCGGCCCGGAGGAAAGCAAGATTTGAAGGCGATGGGCACCTGTCCAGCTCACCCTTAGCGGAGCTGGGCTCGTTTGCCCTCCTTGTCTTTTCCCGCACCTGCCTCGGCCCCCAGGCCCTCCGATCACCCCAGCCTTTTTTTTTTTTTATGGTACTCTCTTACGTGCTTACCAGGTGCCAGGCGCTGCAGTAACGATAAAAATAATAATGATAATTACGGTATTTCTGAAGCGCTTACTGTGTGCCGGGCACTCACTATACTAGGGGGTGATCAGAAGGAAATCGGGTTGGACACGGTCCCTGTCCGGCGTGAGGCTCGCGGTCTCAATCTCCATTTTCCAGATGAGGCCACCGAGGTACGGAGAAGTGAAGTGACCGGCCCAAGGTCACTTAACAGACAAGTGGTGACGGTGGGATTAGAACCCAGGTCCTTCTGACTCCGAGGCCCGCGACCTATCGGCTAAGCGGCGCCGCTTCTCCTGGCCCAGTGGACAAAGCCCGGGCCTGGGAGCGAGAGGCTCTGATCTCTCATGCTGGCTCACCAATCTGTCTGCTGTGTGACCTTGGGCAGGTCGCTTCAGTCAGTCCATCGAGCAGATTTATTCAACGCTTATTTAGGGCGGAGTTTCTGTGCCTCTCTTTCCTCATCTCTAAAATGGGGTTGGACGTCTGCTCTCCCTCCTCCCTCCTCCTTGAGCCCCATGTGGGACAGGGACGGTCCCACCTGATCATCTCGTATCTACCCCAGCGCTTAGTACAGTGCTTGGTACACGGTGAGCGCTACGCAAATATCGGAATCATCATTGACAGATACCCTCACCCCCTCAAGACGCGGCATCCAAATAACGGCGTCGGCCACCTTCCCCCCGTCCACCTCAGCAAGGAACTGAAGGCTGACTTCCCCCCAAGCCCCGCTTTCCTGGGTCTGGCAGACGCTCGGCCTCTGGACTAAAGGGTTATTTTGTCTCTAAGAACCATCAGCGATGGCGAAACGCGCGTCTTTATGAACCGTTTATTGGTTCCCAGGTCGGGAGCGTGGCCTGCAACGGATAACCCGCTTTTATCTTGATTGGGGAGAAGCGGGTCGCAACACACAAAACGCTTTAGCGTTTAAGGTCTTGTCCGGGAGAAACTCTTCCCCCGATTGGCCTCGGTTTCTAGAGCTAGGGATCGACTTGGATGCCTTGAGCAGTGGCGGCAGAAAGTAAAGGTTGCCTTTCAGAATTAATAATAATGTTGGTATTTGTTAAGCGCTTACTAGGTGCACTGTTCTAAGCGCCGGGGGAGATACGGGGTGATCAGGTTGTCCCACGTGAGGCTCACAGTCTTCATCCCCATTTTCCAGAGGAGGTAACTGAGGCCCTGAGAAGTGAAGTGACTCGCCCGCAGTCACACAGCTGACAAGCGGCAGAGCCGGGAGTCGAACTCATGACCTCCGACTCCGAGGCCCAGGTTCTCTTCCACTGAGCCACGCTGCTTCCAGAGAAGGCATCGGCATGTGTGGCGTTCTCACCGCGAGCCAGGGAGACTGTGTGCAAGGGGGCATTTGGAAGGGAAGGAAAGAGCGTGGTGCCGTTAGCCGGTTAATTTGGAAGGGGGCGAGTAGCAGGTGAGGAGAGAAGACGGGGAAGGTGGAGTGAGTTGCCGGAGAGCCTTGGCGCTCAGCACAGCTCTCTCACACAGAAGGCGCTCCCTCGGTACTGTTGCCGGTCGATTTGGTGGCCCCCATAGGGAGGTCAGTCGGGGGGGCCAGCGGCGGCATTCAGAAGTAGCGGAGGAGTTGGCGACGGGGAAGCGGCGGAAGGAATGACCCTTGGCAGCGGGAGGGTGGCAGGAGAGAGGCATAAAAACGGAAAAATGATCGTGAAACAGGACGAATGTGAGCAGCGGGGATGTGAGCGCTAAGCGTGGCCACCGGACACGGTCTGGGAAGGAGGAGACTCAAACGCGCCTTGTCGGTTTCCCGGAGAACACGGAATGTCGGGAGGACTTCGAAATGGGGGCGGCTAAGGAACACGCACCGTGCTCTTGGCAACAGAGGACTGTAAGCTGGTTAAGGACGGGGACTGTGTCTGCTAATTCCATCGTGTCGTACTCTCCCGAGCACTTAGTGAAGTGCTCCGCTTATAGTAAGCGCTGAATAAACCCCAGCGATTGATTGGATGGGGCCCGTGGCAAACCGGGAACATCAGCGAGAGGACAAATCAATGTAGCCGCCACGTTGAGCGGTGGGTTTGGGGTGTGCCGGATGGTCCCGGAAATCCAGCCCTATTAAGCGGAGAAATTGCTATAGGTTCACGTCGGAAAGAATGGGCCGCCTCGTCGCATCTGGAAAGAATCACACCAACGGCTGTAACGTTTCCAAGCAACCGCAAATTGTAGCCGTCGTCCCCCCCCCCCCCCCCCCACCAAAAAAAGCGGTCGGTGGGAAGTTAAGACTCTAATTTTCCGATTGCCTTAGCCTGGATGGACTAGGGCGAATATAGCTTCGCGGGCCAAGTTCGGCATCCGTTCTTCATTTATTAATCACAGATTTTGCGGGAGAGCAAGCCTCCGCTTCGTGAAAAGCAAATCGGGTTTTTCAGGCATTCCGAACAAAAGGTACGATTCGGATCTGCAGCCTGTGGTGTAGAATGATTATCTGTAAAAATGGAAGGCAACGTTGAAAATCGGGGGAATATTAACGGTATGAATCTGCGGTTTTGCAGAGGCGGCATTTCATTGAGCGCGGTGTTTTCTTTATTCAAATTGAGTAGGATCCAATTATTATGAAACAACATTTCACTAAAGATGATCTTACCCCTTGGAAACAGCGAGGAAACGAATGTGATTCATTCATTTTCTCCCTGTTTAAGCCATCCGGATTTGCATTTTGGCCGATTAATTTACATGCAAATATACTGTATATAAATTACCTTTTAGAAATGCCTGAGCATGAATGTGTTCTCCCTGTTTCCTGGCTGGCTTGTGGTGTTTACTGAGAACCTACTGTAGTCGAAAGCCCAGGGGAAAAGACAAGAAAATTAAACCAAACACACTCCTTGGCCCACAGGGGACTCACAAGCCCCGCAGGGGCCAGGCACTGTGTCTGACCTAATTATCCTGTAGCGACTCCAGGAGTCAGTACGGTGCTTGACACACAAGGAACGCATAACAAATAACAGTATCGTTATTGGGAGCACAGGTATTTTATCCTCATTTCACATATGAGAAAACTGAAGAATCAGAGAGGTCAAGTCACTCGCCCAAGGTCACATTTCAAGAGCAGAACCGGCGTAGCCTTCTAAGCCCACGCTCTTTTTCTAAGCTCCTGGGAGACAGGAGGATCTGGGTTCTCATCCCTGCTCCGCCACCTGTGTGCTGTGTGACCTTGGGCGAGTCACTTAACCTCTCCGGGCCTCGGTTCCCTCATCTGTAAAGTGGGGATTAAGAATGTGAGCCCCGAGTGGAACAGGGACAGTGTCCAGCCGGATTATCTTGCATCTACCCCGGAGTTTAGAATAGTGCCTGACACCCCGTAAAGGCTTAATGGATACCACGATTAATATTATTACTAGGAGCGATGAGAGCTTAGTCAGGGAAGGCCTCTTAGAGAAGATGGGATTTTTAATGAGGTTTGAAGGTGAGGGAGATGTGGTCTGTTGGATGTGGAGGCCAGAAGCAGGACGACGATAAGGGGTCAGCAGTGAGATAGATGAGAGCGGGGTACGGTGAGAAGGTTGGTATCAGAGGAGCACAGTGTGCGCGCTGGGCTACAGCAGGAGATCATGAGGCAAAGTAGGAGGGGGCGAGCTAATTTGGTTGCTTTAGAGCCGATGGTAAGGAGTTTCTGTCTGATGAAGAAGTGGGTGGGCAACCGCCGAAGATTCTCGAGGAGCGGGGCGATGTGGAACGAACAGTTCTGTGGAAAAACGATCTGGGCAGCAGAGTGAACTTCGGACTGGTGTGGGGAGAGACCGGGAGGTGACCGAGAAGCAACAGACGTCCCGTCGCCGTTTTACAGGAGGGGAAACCGAGACACAGAGAAGTTAGGTGACCGACTCGAGGTCATACGGCAGACAAGTGGCGGAGCCGGGCTAGACTCTGGCCTGCGGCATCCCAAGGGAGTCAAAGGTCTCCGCTGTCCGCTGCTGGCCGGGCACACTCTGCTGGATTTGCGTGGTCCTGACCGCTCACGTCTTTGGGGTGCGTAACGTGTACACTTACACACGCACGCTCTCCACCTCCCCACCAGGGGACAAATTGCCCCACTTTGCTTCTTTCTGCCGCTATAAGCTTCTAATTTCAGCTCCCCGGGATCACAATCTCTCTCCGCTGCCCGGCCGAGCTCTTTTGATGTAGGCGGAAGATAGGGTGGGTGCAGAGGATTCTCGGATGAATGAAAAACGCATACGCCTCGCCTCAGAGAAAAGGGAAAACCGCATGTTTTAAAAGGGAACACGTGCTGTTTTTCTCCCCGATTTCTCCAACACACTCCGAGAGCGGGATAATGATAGGGAAATGGAAGGCGAGGTTAAAGAAAGCTTGAGGGCCTGCGGCGCCTGTGTCCGGAGGCCCGGTTTTCCTTGTTTTTTCACAGAGAACATTTCCTTTTAAGAGGAAGCTTGCCAAGTGGAAGGTGAAGGAGCGCAGGCAGTTTGAAAGACTGGCCTCTAACTGAAGAGATTAGCCAGGCCGGGATGCGGCAGGGGAAAGGGGAGAGCCAAGCTTACCCATTCAGTTGCCCTGCTCCAGCGTCGATCGTATTTATTGAGTGCTTGCTCTGTGCAGAGCACTCTACTAAGCGCTTGGCAGAGCACAACCCAACAGGATTAGCGGCCACGTTCCCCGCCCACGACGAGCTCACTGAATGTGGTGCGGATGTAGCTCAAGCTCGACCTCCTGCCCCGTGCGAAGAGCAGGGTCCCAGAACACGGGGTGCTTTAGTAGGATGAGGGCAGAGGTGCCAACTCCACTGGGACATGCCCACCCCCACTCACCCTCCAACCCCCACCGTCAGTGTCTGCCGGGCGGGAGAAATGCAAAATGGTGGAGCTCCGGCCTATTTCCTCTCTGAAGCCTGCCCCCTTCCAGGCTAGGGACGGATAGTATTTAAAATCCCAGAGAGTGAACTGAGCAAGGTAAGACGATCCCCTCTCCTCTCTCCAGGAGGGAAAAAAAAAGTATTTATTTGATCTGAAGCAGAGTCAGCAGTGTAAAGGCACTTCCGATCCACGTCAGTTCTGAAGATGAGGTGGAAGGGGGGAAACTTCAGAGGGGAAATTAAACGGAGGATATACTAGGATAGGAATTAGGATTATCAAGTCACACCACGTCCCCGTCCACACAGGCTCCGAGTCTCGCTGTTATTTATTTAATCCCCATTTTCCAGAGGAGGAACCCGAGGCACAGAGCCGTTTGAGTGACTTTTTTTTTTTTTTGAATGGCGTTTATTAAGCACTTACTATGTGTCAGACACTGTACTAAGTCCTGGGATGGGTCCAAAATACAGTCCACGTCCCCCATGGGCTCACAGACTTAATCTGCATTTTGCAGATGAGGTAATGGAGGCACTGAGTTGGGAAGTGATATGCCTTGGGTCACACAGCGGTCCAGGAGAAGAGGAGGGATTAGAACCCAGGTCCTCTGCCCCCCGGGCCCAAGCTCTTTCCACTAGGCTAGGTTACTGGGGGAGTCCTGCGTGAGCAGTGGCTGGATGGAGCACCAGAGGGCAAGTTCTGGACGTGCCCTCAACAAACCTACGACCTAGAGAGGCATTTGGTATTTTTGCATCGGTTGGCCGAGATCACCTTCAAACGGTACTGAGCGGACACTCACTCCAGTCATGACAGTCCTTTTAAGCCAGGCATTTCTCTGCTTGGAGTGTCATCAGCGGTTGGGTGGTGTTTCCAGGGCATATGCCAGGGATAGAATTTCTCTGACCGCCTTTATAGAGGCAAATTTGCCTCACGGGCTATATTTCCATGTAGCAGAGACCATAACTCAAAATAGGAGGGTTTGATTCCCGTTGAAGTGACAACCACACACATTTTTTAGTTGTGAGTAAGCTGCTCACAGTCCAGGATGGGGATGAATGACTTTTCCTCCATCCAGGCCTGCGCACCAAGGTTATGAATGAATGTATAGAATGGGGGCGTTTTGTCCTCGGAGCAGATAGGAGATTTCTCGTATCAGTCGGTGGTATTTCTTGAGCTCACTGCCTGCAGGGCACTCTACCAAGCACTTGGGAAAATACAACAGGCTCGATAGGCACGATCTCTGACCAGAAGGGGTTTACAGTCTTCAGGGGTGGCCGGACATCAAAAAAGATTACGGATAGAAGGAACAGTCGAGAAGAAAAATACCGAAGTGCCGTGGGACCGGGGTGAATATCAAAGTGCTTAAGGGATACCCAGCCGAGTGCTGAACGGACGCAGAGGGGAGGCCAGATAGGAGAAATGAAGGGCTTAGTTAGGGAAGGCCTCTTAGAGAAGTTGAGATTTTAGGAGGGTTTTGAAGGTGGGGAGAGCGGTGGACTGTTGGATGTGAAGAGGGAGGGAGTTCCAGTCCAGAGAGAGGAGGTGGTGAAGGGGTAGATGAAATCAAGGTGCCGAGAGTAGGTTGGAATTGGAGGAGCGGAGCGTGCAGGCTGGGCTGGAGAAGGACACCAGCGATGTTAGGTGAGGGAGGGTGAACCGATCAAGTGCCCTAAAGCCCACCCTGAGGAGCTTCTCTTTGATGCCTACCGGGACTCATTTTCCTCCTCAGTGATTCTCTGGATTTAGGTCTTCAGTTGTACGAGGAACGGCCAAAACGGTGGAGGGACGGGATGGTTGTCCCAAGGGACCTGAGGTTGGTTACCTCTGCCCTGGCTAATAACGATAATGATGATAATGGTGGGTTTTGTCAAGTGATTACTCTGTGCCAAGCGCCGAAGGGGTACTTGTGGGTGCTGGTGAGCTGATGGCCACGTGATGGAACCGCTGTCCCCTGATGCTCTGCACCTAAGTCCCAGCAGCGTCAGTACTCTCTGCTGCACGCTTTCCCGCTCAGTTGCCCCTACCTCTGGGCCGGGCCCACGGTGGTGGTGAGAGCGTCGAGCCTTCTCGTTGCCTCACGTCATGCAGTCACCCGCTGAGCTGAATGCCGTGAGCCATCGCAGACGTGGGGAGACATTAAGATGTAATGTCCTCTCTTATGGATTTTAGTGTAAAGATAACGACTGCGACGTTACTTGTGGTCATTTTTAATTTAGAACTAAATCGCTTTTATTGTGAAGACGGCTTGCGTGAGTGCCTGCGTGGTGCGGTGGGGGATGTGTTTTCAGAGATAAATGTCCCGAATGAAATTTCCCTTCATTTTTGCTGTGAATTTTGAGCTGTAATTGCCAGTGCTGGTGGGCACCAAGTATAATTGCTACAAATTTCATTTGAGAAGGGGATGACTGAGCTCGGGTACCATTCAGCACAGATGTCTAAAAAGTAATAATAATAACGAGGGTATTAAGCGCTTACCGTGCTCTAAGCCCTGGGGTACATACGAGGAAATGAGAGCAGACCCGGCCCCCCGGCCCACAAAGGGTTCATAATCGAGCAGGGATCTCATCTCCTTTCTAAAGAGGAGGAAACGGAGGCCCGGAGAGGTTAAGTGACTTGTCCTAGGTCACTCGGCAGGGCAGTGGCAGAAGTGGGATTAAAACCCAGGTCTCTTGACTCTCAGACCCATTTTCCTTCCACTAGACCGTGCTGCCATCCGAATTAATTAGCGAGAGGCAAGGATATCTTCTCTGTAAAATGCTTTAATTCTGGAGCTTATTTTATTGTTTCTGCCTCACCAGCCAAGGCGTTATCACAAGGCAAGGAATTTGACCCCCATTTCCATTTGCCAGAACGGGCTCAGGGAGAGAAATTCCTCGCGCTTCTTCTCCGGGGCTGGACCTGCCTGTGGGACTCCTCTCTGGCCACGGGCTAACTGGGTCCCGGTTGGCTCGGCCGATGCGAGGCAGAGCATCTTGGCAGGGGGCTCAGTCCGAGCTGCGTTATCATTCAATCAGTCAATCAATCAGTGCTATTAATTGAGTGCTTACTGTGTGCAGAACACTTCTTCTAAGACCTGGGACAAGCAGCACTGCCTAGTGGATAGAGCACGTAGGAGGGAGTCAGGAGGACCTGGGTTCTAATCCGGCTCCGCCACCTGTCTGCTCTGGGTGTGGGCAAATCATTTCACATCTCTGGGCCTCAGTTACCTCATCTGTAAAATGGGGATTAAGACTGTAAACCCCCCGTGGGGCGTGGAATGGGTCCAACCCGATTAGCTCGTATCTACCCCAGCACTTAGTTCTGTTCCGGCACATAGTAAGTACCTAACAAACACTATTAAAAAAAAATCCCACCTCTTCGAAGGAGGCTTCCCAGCTTGCTTCTCGAGTCACATCAACCCAGCGTCCACTCAGCGTTTGTGTAAAACCTAACTTCTTCTGGGTGGGAGGATCTTCGAGAAAGAACCCCAGTGGGTATGAAACGGACGAAACTTAAGATGACCCAATTTGTTGGGGAATTTTTCAGGCCTCCGTTCACGGCAAGCGTGGGTTCAAACCCTCACTATATTTAATGGGTTTTTTGAATGGTATCCGTAGACTGCTTACTCTGTGTCAAGCACTATTCTCAGTGTTGGAATAGATACACGTTAATCAGACTGGACACAGTCCCTGTTCTACATGGGGCTCACAGTCTAGGGAGGAGGGAGAACAGATATTTAATCGCCATGTTGAGGAAACTGAGGCACACAGCAATTGACTGACTCGCCTGAGGTCACACAGCCGACAAGGGGAGGAGCGGGGATTGGAACCCAGGTCCTCTGACTTCCAGGCTCGAGCTCTTTCCACTAGGCCACGCTCCTTCCCTAGGGAGATTTGCCATGTCGAGCTTGTCTGCTGGGGAGTTTGGTTATTGGTTATCTTTCTCCAAACCCTTCACCCTCCTTTCTGAATTAATACTTTTCCTTCCTCATAAGCTTCAGTTGTGTAGAAGTGGTTGACGTGAAAGACTTTTGAACAACAGGGATGAGTAGCCCTGTGTATTTAGTGATGCGTATTTGATTAAGATTTTATTAAATGAGCCTCGCCAGACTAAGAATGATGACATCTGGCATCTTCCAGTGAGTGATTGTGAGTGTGTGTGTGTGTGTGTGTCTGCATGCGATTGGCGCCAGATCAAAGTTCACTGTGACCATCTAGTCACTGGCCTGGGTACCAGCAGTCCACATCAAATCTTGCAGGATAAATGAGCCTGTTTGCGTTTGTCCTGTTCAGACAGAAAATTCATGGCCTCTTCTGGCCGGTTCAGTTGTCCAATTAGCGTTGGCCAAATCAAATTAGCTTTAATCAGTGGATCTGTCTCTTAGCCCAGCGGCCTCGTCGGATGCATTTAGCCCTTGAAGGAGACTGACCTCAGCAGACTCGGTGTGGCTCGGCTGAGAGGCGCGGTCAAGGGCCCCCAACCCCTGACGACGTCCGCAGAAAAGCGCCCTGCTCTTTCGCAGTTCCCCTTTTTACCTGCGCTGATGCTCCCCAAGCAGAATATAGAAAAGGTGTTTATTGAGCGCTCAATCTGTGCAGAGCACTGTCCTGAGCGCTTGGGAGGGTACAATAAATCGTATTTATTGAGCACTTACTGTTCCCGGAGCCCTGGACTAAGTACTTGAGTGGGTAGACACGGCCCCTTCCCTCAAGGAGCTTACCGTCTAGTCGGGGAGACAGGCACTAAAATAAATTTCAGGTCGGGAGAAGCAACGAGGTAGGAGGCTACGTACAGAAGTGAGGAGGAGGTGGGCTTGGAGTGATTATCAAAGTGCTTAGCGGGTAGAAGCGACATGAGACGAAATTAAAGTTTGCAGAAATCTGCCAAAGACACCCAAAAGTATTATTTTAATTTGTGAAAGAATGTGCGGGGATGATCTGCTATCATCATTTAAACCCCCGCACTCAGTGACCTTTAATTCAGTTTGAAGAGAGGATATATTTTGAAACGAAATCAAGCACCTTGAAGCAACACCTATTTAATGTAGCTGGGAGGAGCGGGGAAGGGGAGGAGGGTCTCAGCACCCCCCTGACAACTCTGGGAATCGGTCCAACTTCCTGTCTGAGGTTCACACGGCGAGAAGGCATTTTGATCAACTTCTTTCAGCTTCCCCGTCTATCAGTCATTCGATCGGATTCTTTTTTCCCAGAGTGGTGTATTTCCCCGCTGTAGGTCCGAGGGAGAGAGCCTGGCTCTGAGAATCAGAGCCCTGTTGTTCTTCCTACTTAGGTCTCGAGCCCCAGGTGGGACGGGGACTGTGACCCGCCTGATTATCCTGTATCTACCCCACCACTTAGTACAGTGCTTGGCAGAATAATAATAATAATGTCGGTGTCTGTTAAGCGCTTACTATGCGCAAAGCAGTGTTCTAAGCGCCGGAATAGGCACAGGGTAAGCGGGTTGTCCCACGTGAGGCTCACAGTCTTCATCCCCGTTTTACAGATGAGGTCACTGAGGCACAGAGAAGTGAAGTGACTCGCCCACAGTCACCCAGCTGCCAAGTGGCAGAGCCGGGATTCGAACCCATGACCTCCGACTCCCACGCCCTTGCTCTTTCCACTGAGCCTCTTAGCAAATAGTAATAGTAACTTGTGGTGTTTGCTAAGCGCTTACAGCGTGCCAGGCGCTGTACTAAGCACTGAGGTGGAGACAGGCAAACCGGGTCGGATAGAGTCCCTGTCCCACCGGGGCTCACGGTCTCAACCCCCATTTTACAGATGAGGTTTCTGAGGCACAGAGAAGTGAAGTGACTTGCTCAAGGTCACACAGCAGACAAATACCCTCCTTAGTATAATTATCGCTAGCCGCGGCTCTGCCGGTAACAGACAAACGTGGGCGAAAACCGTGCGTGCCTTCGCCCACTGCTCCAACCCTGCCTGCCTGCTCGCGCTCCGAGCTGCGGCTGGAACAGCACCGGCAGGGGAGGAAAGGGACGCGGCGGCACCGAGCAAGCCACTGGCGCTAGCATCAGTTCCTCCGGGCCAGTCCTCAGTCCTGAAGTCTCAGATCGAGGCTCATCCGTCGTGCCCAGCTTGGGGCTCCATCGTCGTTTTCCTCAGCAGAATTCCACATTATGGGAAACGGCCTGGATGTGGCCCCTTAGTCGTGCCCCTGCATCGAATCTCTGCAAGGAGAAAGAGCATGTCTTCCCTTCCAGTGCGTGGCCTCAGCCTTCCCTCTGATCTTGGTCGGGTTTCATGTATTTCCCGGGCCAGGAATTGCAGCCACGTTCTAGGAGAGGCTGTCTTTGTGCATCCCAGGTCTGCCTCGGCTCGCTGTAACGTCTCCGGTGCTTTGAAACGCATCCTCCCGTTGCCGGAAATACGTTTGTCGTGGTCAGAGATGTGAAAGGGAAGGCCCAGGATCATCTGGGTGGCAAAGCCCCGTCTCGGATCAGTCGGCCCGTCGGGTGCAACTTTAGAATTGCTTTAGTTTGAACCGGATGACATTAAAGGGGCCAACGGGTAGCATTCAGAAGCCTTGAGAATTTCGTAGTTTTACACTGAAGAAGACCGGGGCTCCCTCCTCTCTCCTCCACCCCCCCCCCCCCCCCCCCGCCACTTCCACTGCCTCCAAGTAATAATAATAATAATAATAGTATTTGTTAAGGGCTTACTATGTGCGAAGCACCGAGCTAAGAACTGGGGCATATACGAGACAGTCTGGTCAGAGTCCCTGTCCCCCATGGAGCTCACAGCCTAAACGGGAGGGGAGAACAGCAATTGACTCTCATTTTACGGATGAGGAAACTAAGACTAGAGAAGGGAAGCGACTTGCCCAAGGTCATAGAGCAGGCAAGTGACAGAGCCAGGATTAGAATCCAGGTGCTTTGTTTCCCCGGTCAGTGCTCCCCTGCCCGCCAAGGTCTTATGCTAGATTATAAACTCCCCGAGGGCGGGGATTATGTCTAGTGACTCAGTTGTTCCCTCCCAAGTGTTTAGTCCAGTGCTCTGCACCCAGCTGGGACTCGGTACTGTATAAACTCACTCCAGTGGAGGAGATAAACATGCAATTACGTACAGTTCTTACCCTCATCTGACCACTCTAACCGGTGGCCTAGCCCCAGAACCCCCAACTCTGACCCCAGCCTCCCCAGATGGAACCTACTCCCGCCCCCAAAGCTGTCACCTCCACGCTCATCTCTTTCCTTTTACGACGCACGAGGGGCGAGTCGGGGGAGGCTAATATTTTCGCTGAACTGACTCATTTCGGCGAGCGAATCCAGAAAATTGGCTCCCCTTGGGAGCGAGAGTGCCGCCCCAGGGGTAGCGGGGTCGGGGTCCGTCAGCCAAGCATCGGGGGCGGGCCCGGGGCTCGACTCTCCCCGCCGAGAAGGGTCTCTCCCAGGCGGCCTGGGTTTGGCCCGAGGACCGGCCAAGCGACGCGAGGGAGCCGCGCCACATGGCAGGCGAGCGCTCGGCTGTGTGGTTTCCCGCAAGTCGGTGTGGAATCCGGGGCTCGGGCTTGTAGCCCAGCTGTGTGGAGCATTGATTGCTTTTGCCTGGAGCAGAGATGCTGTCAAGTTGCTCTGTGAGTTGAGTCATCTATTGACAAAGAGCTACCAGCTAGCAGATAACGCTCTACGGCTGTACCGCTAGGCTCCCAGCTCCCACGATGCGGTGGTTCTAGCGGCTGTCAGAGGTCCCGGAGGGTCTCCCGGCCGGAGGACTTTCTCCCACTTAGAAGAAGGAGCTGAAGAGAGGCCTCTTTCCTCCCCCCCCCCCGACAGCCGGCCGAGGGGCTCGGTCCGGGATGAACGCCTACCTCTCCAAGCCGCCCGGCTGCCGCGCGGAGGCCGGCAGGACCGTGCCCGCTCTGATGCGGGATCCCCCCTGTGCTTGCGGGTGGCAGAGGAGCCCCCCGGGGCTCTACTATCCCTCCGGACCCACGGGCCCGGCCCCCAGCCGGACCAAGTGTGTGACTCCGTGGGACGGTGTGAGGAAGAGTCCCCCGAAAGCTGTGACCAGGGGGAAAGGGGTCACCGGCGAGCGGTGGTCGGACTGCGCCTGCCCTAGCCGCTGGCACAACTCGGTCCAGGTGAGTGCTTGCCCCTTCGCACTGAGGCGTGAGGGACCCGGGGCGGAGAGAGCAATTCAAGTACAGAGTTTCGAGGGGGACGTCTCGATTGGCACGTGAGGCCTCCTGGAAAATGCAGGGTGGGAGCCGTGTCCTGATTTCCCGCCTCCCCCACCCCGACCGATCCTGTTTCGTTTGAGTTAGGGCTTCAGTTGGTTTTCCTTGGCGAATTTTCTCCCCTAAGGGCCCCTTCTCCGGACTTGAGTGCAGGTGGCAGCAATACCCGTCTGCCCGCTGCCGGTCCAACTGCCTGCAAATCCTTCCCGCCTCCCCGGAGTCAGTCCCTTTCGCAGCTCAGAAAGCTTAGGCTTTTAATGGAACCGCCTGGATTTAAACATTGCCTCCCCCTCTTTAAATCGCAGTCCGATTTCAGTGACCTCCCAGGCCGCCCCAACTGCAAGGGGCAGCGGTTCCGGGCACCTCTCCCTCCTGATTTCGGGCAATTCCGGGGGCTTGGAATCCCTAGTGGCAAGGATGATTTTCGTTTAAATACTCGGAGGCGATCCGGCTAATGACGCTCACAGGGAAGGTAAGGCCGTGGAGCATACGGTTAACCAACGGAAGAGTTGAGGCAGCTGATTCGGAAACCTTCACCAGTATTGCCCCGGTGCTTTTTAGAAAAACTTATTTCTGGAACAGATGGGGCAGGCTCACCCACTTTGCTTCTTCCCTAATTCTAGCCCCATGCTGCCAGCACTTTGCCCGAAGGGAACAAACGCCTATCTAAGTGATTTTTTTATGTTTTTGTCCCTCAGTACTCTCCCTCTCCCTCTGACGCGTCCTCCAGAGGGTAAGGTATGACCTCCTGCAAACGGCCAGAGACAAAAAAACTAACAGTACCCTTAGTCTCTAGAATCGATCCAGAAGTGTAAAATGGTTCTGCAAACCCACTGGATAAAAAAGGAGCCTATTTGCAGAGGAAATCCCTCTTCAGCCGCCCACAATTTTGCTGCGATTTTCATCCCGTGGTAGAGAAATGAAAGAGTTTTCTTTCTCGGCAAGAGCTCCGGTGTTTCCTTTGAACACCCGGCTCCCAAAAAGAACTCTAAAGAGTGGGAGGACATCGCTGGGTCACGGTCTATTGATGTATAGGTGATCCCCGTGTTGGTTTTCTCGGGGGAGATGCGGTTTTCGGAACGGGGTGTCAAGCAGCACTCTTTCTTTCTCTTGAAGGATGTTGTACTCAGATACGACGGAAGGAAGCGACGTCCACTTAGAGCTGAAATGCTGTATTTAGTAGTGGGTTTTTCGGAAACGTGTTGGAAAGTTTCTTAAAAATGCCCCCAGAGCGACCTTAATTGCTTGATTTTTTTTCCTGTTGTGAAAAACACAGAAGGCGACTGATCTTAAAACATACCCACGCGGCCGTACTCCTCTCTAAATGACTTGAAAAGTCTGCTGGGCAGAAGGGTCACCCATTTGCTCTGAAACAGCTTAGGTGTCTTTGCTCGGGGGTAGGGCAAAAGGAACACAGGGGCCTTAACTTTGCCACTTCTCTCCAGGGCTTGTAACCTGCAGAAAAAAAAAAAACCTCCACTCTTCCCCGGCTGTGATTTGGGCTTGTTCACTGCATTACGCTGCCAACGCACGGGTCCTAAAAACCTTAGTAATCACACTCCCTCATTGACGAAGGATGCTTTTTTCACTCTGTCGGTTTCCACGGTGACCTTCCTGCTCGACTTCAACGTCGAGCCCGGGAGTGCTCTTTATGAACCCAGTGGGCTGCTTCAGATGCCACTGCCTTGGGGGGGAGTGGGCCGGGCGAGGGATTCGGACTGGGGCAGATACCCGCCGGCCGATGGATTCCTCGTAGGGGGAGCTGCGGGCTGCCTCTAGCCTGTAAGCTCATTGTGGGTTGGGAACGTGTCTGCTGATTCTGCCGCGCTGTAGTGTTATTAGGGTATTAAGCTCTTACTACGTGCCAAGCACTGTTCTAAGCACTGGAGTAGATAAAAGGGTAATCAGATTTCGTCCCACGTTGGGCTCACAGTCCTAATCCCCGTTTTACGGATGGAGTAAGCGAGACACGGAGAGGTTAAGTGGCGAGGTAGCACAGCAGACCAGTGGCGGAGCCGGGATTAGAACCGGGGTCCTCTGACTCCCAGGCCCGAGTTCTTGCCACCGGCCGTGCCGCCTCTCTACTCTCCAAGTACGGTGCTCTCCACGCAGAGTAATCGCTCAGTAAATACCACCGATCGATCGACTGATCTGGAACTGGGCCCTCTTTCCTCATAAGAACCTTCGATCCCCGTAGACCGCACGTCCTCGCGGACAGATGTCGAGGCTACCAACTCTGTTGTAATTCTCAAGCGTTTAGTACAGTGCTCTGCATACAGTACGTGCTCAATAAATACCGTTGACTGTGAAGATAAGGCCCCGTGGGAGCAATGAGGGGCGGGCCTGGTCAGTGACTGGTCAGGAAAGTTTCCCTCGGCCCAGTGGTCTGCGAACTTTCAGCCGGCAAGCGTCCACCCGAAGCACGGGGGCCGAGAGTCAGGAAGCCTTGGCCGTTTAGTCAGGGACCGTCTCGTGGAGAGTTCAGTGAGGGAAGAAGACGCACTCCCCCAGAAGCAGTGTGGCCTAGTGGTAAAAACACGGGCCAAGGAATGAGGCGTGGCCTTGGGCTAGTCACTTCACTTCTCTAGACCTCAGTGACCTCATCTGTAAAATGGGGATTAAGACTGTGAGCCCCAGATGGGACGTGGACTGTGTCCGACCTGATTAGCTTGTATCTGCCCCGGTGCTTAGTACATTTCCCGGTGAAATGTTTAGTGCCTAACAAAGGCCACGTAAGAAAAAAAGAAAATTCCTGCCCTCGGGAAGATCGTGCTCTACCAGGGGGAACTGAAAAAAAAAAAATACTTAGAGGAGGACAGGGGTTTTTTGTGCGTGTGTATGCCCCGTCTGCCGTTCTGGCCCTGCCCTGAGTTTGTCCTTTAATCAGGGTCCCGCTCTAAAGGTCTTCAGAAAGTCACCGATATATGCGAGTTGCCACCTTAGCTTGTGTCTTTCCCAGGTGACAACATTCTGGAGGAAATGTCCAGGGTTTGTCTCAAGGAAGTAAAAGATGGCCCTGCGGGCCACCCCTAACTGGGGCGCAGAAAGGTAAAACGACTTGTCCAAGGTCACACAGCAGGCCAGCGACAGAGCTGGGATTAGATTTCAAGTCTCCCGACCCTTGCTCTCGCCTCAGTCGAGGCGGGATGTTCGGAGGTCATCTCGTCCGGCTCCCTTTCTCTTGGCAGCACCGTCCTAGCATGCCTGCCCTCTCAAGAGCCCCTGGGGAGGGTGCTTGTCAAAACTCCCTCACTAACTTGCTTCAGACTTTGACACCCACTGGGTGAGAAAGCTTGCTTGGGTCTGACCCAGCTTGCCGCTGCCATCGACTCCTTCTCCCCTCGCCGGGATCTCGACGAAGCCAGACGGCTGGGAAACCGGATAAGAGCCGGTCTCCGACCACAGAAAGACCGCGGTGCCCTAGCCGGGCCTCAAAAATGCCGGAGCGACCACGTTGATTCTGGCCGCTGGGAGGAGGGAGAAGCTTCTGGGCAAATCCCCAGTTGGGAATCTCCGCCTCTGCCGGGACCGTTAGGGAGGCGGATGACGATCTGTCTCACGCTGCCAGATACAAAGCCGTGCGCAGAACCGGCACTGGATCCCCTTTCCCGTTCCCCGGGCTTCGGCCCACCAGAGTTGTGGATTCGGGGGTTGCTGCCGAGGGGGGCCGGGCGACCCCCTCCTTGAACCTGGCAGGATCAGCTCCTCCCCAGAAAACGTTCTTGGCCACCAGATGAGCTGCTGAGGAGCCTGGGCCAGCCGACTGGGGAGCCCAGCGTAGCGCCAGGCAGAAAGAAAAAAAATCACGCCACGTCGGTTTTACTGGGAGGAGCCCAGCCTACCCACCTCAGAACCCGGAGGACCTCCCCTTTTTTTCCTTTTTAATGGTACTTGTTGAGTGTTTACTATGTGCCAGGCACTGTTCTGAGCGCTGGGGTAGATATAAGATAATCAGGTTGGACCCGGTCCTTGTCTCACACGGAGCTCATAACCTTAATCCCCATTTTACAGGTGAGGTAACTGAGGCACAGGGAAATGAAGTGACTCGTCCAAGGTCACGGGGCAGGCGAGAGGCGAAGCCGGGATTAAAACCCAGGTCCTTCTGCTTCCCAGGCCTGGGCTCCATCCACTGGGCCACACAGCTCCTCTCGACTCGGCAGCTGGGAAACTTACATGGGGGTCAACTCCCTGCTGTGTGCAGAGCACCGAGTTAAGCGTGCGGGAGAGTGCGGTAGAATTAAAAAGAAGTCTGCTAGACTGTAAATGCTTTAAGGGGAAGGGGTCGTTTCTTCATTCAGTAGTATTTATTGAGCGCTTACTATGTGCAGAGCACTGTACCAAGCGCTTGGAATGTACAAATCGGCAACAGACAGAGACATTCCCTGCCCTCTGACGGACTCACGGTCTAATCGGGGGAGACGGACGGACGAGAACGATGGCAGTAAATAGCATCGAGGGGAAGAACATCTCATTAAATACAATAGCAATTTCTTCTACCTCCTTGAACTCTCCCATGGTCTTGGTCCAGAGCTCTGACGTAGCAGGCACCCAATCGATAAGATTGATCGGTGTGTCTGCTAATTCTGTCGATTGTACTCTCCCAAGTGTTCAGTATATCGCTCTGCCCACAGCAAGCGAGCTGGGGGGAGAGGTCCCGAGAGAGGCCATTTTCCACCCACTCATTCGCAGACAACAGAGAAGGATTGGATTATCTTTCTTCAGTCGCTCCGTCGATAAATCCCTGATATCTGAGCGAGTACTGTGTGCAGGCAGAGCAGCGTACTAAGATCTTAGAAGAGTGTAATACGGTGCCTTCAGCGATCTCGTGGAGGAAGTGGGGCAGTAGAATAATTCATAGGTAGGGGATTTGTCCTGTTGGAGAGGTCTCCTCTCGCACGCACGCACCTTCCAGCCCCCGAGTCCTGGGTTAGTAGGAGGGGACACAAAATCCGGCGGGGGAGCAGTAATAATAATAACGATGGTGTTTAGTAAGTGCTTACTATGTTCCGGGCTCTGTACTAAGCGCTGGGGTGGATACAAGCAAATGGAGTTGAACACAGTCCCCATCCCACGTGGGGCTCTCAGTCTCAATCCCCATTTTACAGATGAGGTAACTGAGGCACAGAGAGGTGAAGTAACCGGCCCAAGGTTACACAGCAGACAGGTGGCGGGGCCGGGGTCAGAACCCTTGACCTTCTGATTAATAATGTCATAATAATAATAATGTTGGTATTTGTTAAGCACTTACTATGTGCCAAGCAATGTGATTCCCAGGCCCCTGCTCTGTCCACTCTACCATGTTGCTTCTCTGAGTGGCTGATTAGCTAATCAGAGAAGCTGATTAGCTTGTACAATAATAATAACAATAATAATGTTGGTATTTGTTAAGCGCTTACTCTGTGCAGAGCACCGTTCTAAGCGCTGGGGGAGATACAGGATGATCAGGTTGTCCCACGTGAGGCTCACGGTCTTCATCGCCATTTGACAGATGAGGTCACTGAGGCACGGAGAAGTGAAGTGACTCGCCCACGGTCACCCAGCTGCCAAGCGGCAGAGCCGGCATTCGAACCCATGACCTCTGACTCCCAAGCCCGGGCTCTTTCCACTGAGCCACGCTGCTGCTTCTTGTATCTACCCCAGCACTCAGACCAGCGCCTGACAAATACCGTCTTTGCTATTACATCCCGCCCCTTGCGAATCCCGCCCAGCTCAAGCCCGGAAAATCCTCCGGGGCAAACCCCCCACCGGCCTCTGATCGCCGTTCCTTTCTGTCGCTGAAAACGTCAAGTCTATCGATCGCCTCTTGGAAGGGCTGCCGGGCTTTCTGTTCAGTGTAATTTTCTCCCGGGGAAACTTCTCGTTCGACTTGAACGCGGCGACGGGCGGGCCGCGATTTTAGGGGACCGTCACCCGAGAGGAGGGAGGCTTTCCCAGGTGGCGGCCCTTAGGGCCCGTCCCTCCAGTTGGATAAGTTGGAGTGCAGATGACCTGCGGCACCTCTTGTTTTAATGTGAGATCGGCTTCCCTGGGCCCGGTACCGCCGGTTCGCCCTGGGAGCGATAGGCATGATACTGTGGCCTTTCGGATCTGTTTGCCAAGAGCAGATAACTCCCCTAGCCCTGCACACGGGTCAGAGATCACGGTCTATTTAGGTCACCGCACAGCTCCAAAATTAATGATGAAGGACACTTGCTCTCTCCGATTCACCAGCGTGAGGGCCCGTGGCTTGGTGACAAGGAGACTCCCCCGGGAGTTGGGCAGGGGCGCATTGTCACGGCAGCCTGGCCTAGACCCAAATGATGGTGATAGTAATAATGTTGGTATTTGTTAAGCGCTTACTCTGTGCCGAGCGCCGTTGTAAGCGCTGGGGTAGATACAGGGGAATCAGGTTGTCCCACGGGGGGCTCACGGTCTTCATCCCCATTTTACAGATGAGGTCAGTGAGGCACAGAGAAGTGAAGCGACTCGCCCACAGTCACACAGCTGACAAGCGGCCGAGCCGGGATTCGAACCCATGACCTCCGACTCCCCAGCCCGGGCTCTTCCCACCGAGCCGCGCTGCTTCTCCAGTGATGGGTTGGCAGGAGGTAGGAGGCAACCTGGCCTACCCCAAAAACGCCCCTTCCCCGCCATCCGTCTCCTCAGACGGTCTCGGCAGGACGATAGCCCCCAGGCCTGGGAATTAAAAGGACCTGGGTTCTGGTTCTGCCTCCCCACCTTGTCTCCTGCTCTCTGACCTTGGGCGAGTCGCTTCTCCTCTCTAGGCCTCAGTTACCTCAACTGGAAAATGGGGTTTAAGACCGGGAGCCCCACACGGGACAGAGACTGCGTTCCTCTTGATTAGCTCCTCTTGATTATAATAATAATAATAGCGTTGGTATCTGTTAAGCGCTCACTATGTGCCGAGCACCGTTCTAAGCGCTGGGGTAGACACAGGGGAATCAGGCGGTCCCACGTGGGGCTCACGATCTTAATCCCCATTTTACAGAGGAGGTAACCGAGGCCCAGAGAAGTGAAGCGACTCGCCCACGGTCACACAGCTGACAGGCGGCAGAGCCGGGATTCAAACCCGTGACCTCTGACTCCAAAGCCCGTGCTCTTTCCACTGAGCCACGCTGCTTCTCACCCCCGCGCTTAGTACGATGGCTGGCGCGGAGTCAGCGCTTAACGGATACCATAAAAAAAGGAAAAGGGCTGTGGTGCCTTGAAGGAGGAACTGTGGTCTTAAAAACGGGAAGACTAGAGAAGCAGCGCGGCTCAGTGGGAAGAGCCCGGGCTTGGGAGTCGGCGGTCACGGGTTCGAATCCCGGCTCGGCCGCTTGTCAGCTGTGGGACCGTGGGCGAGTCACTTCACTTCTCTGGGCCTCAGTTCCCTCACCTGTAAAATGGGGATGAAGACCGTGAGCCTCACGTGGGACGACCTGATTACCCTGTATCTCCCCCAGCGCTTAGAACGGCGCTCGGCGCGTAGCAAGCGCTTAACGAATACCAACGTTATCATTATTATTCAGGCCTTGAATCCAGAGCTTTCCCGTCCTACGGGTCCAAAGGTAAAGTTCTTGACAGGGCGTGGAGGAGAGGCAGAGGGGCCCTCAGCAGGGCTGACGATCCCATCCACAGCGTGGATGGTGGAAGATCGGCCTTTACCCCGCAGAGGCAGTGCCCGGTTAATCCGTCTTATTTATAGAGCGCTTACTGTGTGCTGAGCGCTGTGCTAAGCACTTGGGCGAGTACAGCGCAACAGAGTTGTTAGACTGGGTCCCTGTCCGCAACTAGCGTAGTGCTGTTTGGCATTGCTCTTCTTTTTGCCGTGACCTCATCACCTCTCTTCTAAGATTCAGCCCATTTCTGACCTGCTGGCCTCCCTCTGCTGTAATAATAATCATGACGGTATTTAGTAGGTGCTTCCCACTGTACTAAACGCTGGGATGGATACAAGAGAATCAGGTCAGACACGGCCCCCGTCCCGTTATGGGGCTCACAGTCCGAGGGAGTAGGATTTAATCACCATTTCAAAGATGAGGAAACCGCAGCCCAGAGAAGCGACTCGCTCAAGGTCACACAGCGGGCGAGTGGCAGGGGCGGAATTAGAACCCAGGTCCCCCGCTCTCTCCACTGGATCGTTCTCCTCCGCCCTGCTGCTGTCTTCCGATCTTCCCTGGCTCCGCCACCTCGTCACAGGCTCTGCTTAATTCTTCCGTTAAACCCCTCTTCCCCCGCCCCCCGTCTGTTACGCGCTCCCTTACTGCAGCTTACCTTTCAGCAGTTCTTGTCTGTCCGTCTCCCCCGATTAATGATAATGTTGGTATCTGTTAAGCGCTTACTCTGTGCAGAGCACCGTTCTAAGCGCCGGGGGAGATACGGGGTCATCGGGTCGTCCCACGTGAGGCTCACGGTTAATCCCCGTTTTCCAGATGAGGTCACTGAGGCCCAGAGAAGTGAAGCGACTCGCCCACGGTCACACAGCTGACACGTGGCAGAGCCGGGAGTCGAACCCCTGACCTGTGACTCCGAAGCCCAGGCTCTTCCCACTGAGCCACGCTGCTTCTGTTAGACTGTCGAAGGGCAGGGACCGGCTCGACCTGTTACCCATTTGTCCATTCCAGGCGCTTAGTACGGTGCTCTGCACATAGTAAGCGCTCAATAAATACTATTGAACGAGTGAATGAATAAATATCTGCTGTCATCCATTCACCTCACATGTACTCCAGACTGTAAACTTGATGTGGGCAGGAGCAGTAACTACCAACTCTGTTGCGTCGTACACTCCCAAGCACTTAGTACAGTGCTCTGCACAGAGTAAGCGCTCAGTAAATGCCATTGACCGATTCACCGATTGATGTACCGCCCAGTCCATATAGATCCAAATGTGTGTGTCAGATTCTAAGCTCCTTGAGGGCGGGGATCTCGTCTTTTTCCTCTATTGTATTTTCTCAAACAGTGCAGTCTCTAGACTGATGTCGAGGGCGAATGTGTCTGCCAACTCTGTTGTACTGTATTCTCCCAAACGTTCAGTACAGTGCTCTGCACACAGTAATTGCTCAGTGAACACATTTTCTTATAATAACGTTGGTATTTCGTTAAGCCCTTACTAGGTGCGGAGCACCGTTCTAAGCGCTGGGGGAGATCCAGGGTCATCGGGTTGTCCCGCGGGAGGCTCACAGTTAATCCCCGTTTTCCAGATGAGGTCACTGAGGCCCAGAGAAGTGAAGCGACTCGCCCACGGTCACCCAGCTGACAAGGGGCCGAGCCGGGATTCGAACCCGTGACCTCTGACTGCCAAGCCCGGGCTCTTTCCGCTGAGCCAGGCTGCTTTATGTGTATATTATATGGGCATATTTCTGTGCGAAGTCAAGATGAATCACAGTTCTCTCTCTTCAGTTCCCTCTAGCCTCTTGACCTTTTCTCTGCGTTGGCTTCCCCCTTTAATCCGTTGCTATATTGTAAATTCCCCGAAGGAGCTTTTGAC
Organism: Ornithorhynchus anatinus; assembly: GCF_004115215.2. NCBI lineage: Eukaryota > Metazoa > Chordata > Mammalia > Monotremata > Ornithorhynchidae > Ornithorhynchus > Ornithorhynchus anatinus. Next base: position 28,413,609 of record NC_041747.1, read on the forward strand.
CGGATCTCCTCCCTTTTTTTTTTCTTTTTTAGTGCTACTTGTTGAGCACTTACTCTGTGTCAAGCATTGTCCTCAGCGCTTGGGAGAAAATGCAAGTCCTTTGCATTGATAATGCAAATCAGATCCTTTTCCCCAAGGTACTCGGCCCTCGTTTATGGTCCCGCACGTTTTTCACGCAGGGATCATACGGGCTGAAAAAATAAAAGACATTTCGGCCGAGAACCCTCTTGCTTCCAACCTGCGTTCCGCCGACTTAAGGCTCGAGGAAATAGATCTCAGGGATTGCTTTTCACTTCGGTTGTCTGTTCTGCAGGGCCAGCTTAATGGGATTTCGGCCTGTTCTGAGGTGTAGTCTATTAAATTCCCTATTTTGATATGGGATATTGAGGACATTATTCTTCCCAGCTTTTTAATCGAGGGAGCCACTTCTCGAGATCTTTCTGGCCTTCTCTTAGCATTCCGTTCTTGGCCATTAAAACTGCAGGGACAGAGAAAGGACAACTCTCCCAATTTAGTTCACGGCATAACGCAGGGCATTTAATAGGAGTAACGATAATAATATAATAATAACGACTGTGGCGTTGGTTAAAAGTTTACTATGAGCTAAGCACTGTATCGAGCGCTGGGATAGATACAACCAGGACGGACCCAATTCCCGTTCCCTCCGGGGCTCTCCGTCTGAGGAGGAGGGGTAACAGGCGGTTAGGGAATTCTCCGTCAACTGCTACATCTTTTGATTCTGTGTGTGCCAGGCTGGGGTGCCGCTCACCGGCTCATACTTTGGAGAAGTTGAACAGCTCGAGCGGGGCTGTGAGGTTGCCTGATGGCCCGAAAAACCCAAAAAACCAAACCCTCGAGGTCTATCTTTCTCTCCTACTGGTTTGCTGGGTGACTTTGAGCACATGGGTTAACTTTTCTGTTGTTTCCTTCTCTATATAATGGAGACGGTCAATCAATTAATCGTTTCTGTTGAGCGCTTACTATATCCAGAGCACTGGGCTAAGGGCTCGGGAAAGTTCAGTAGATTGGACACAGTCCCTTCCCTCAAAAAGCTCACAGTGGGGGAGACAGACGTTAATATGGATAAATAAATTGCGAATAGGGAGAAAAGGGCTTTGGGACTGAGAGTGGGATGAGTATGATTCCTGATTTATTGATTTAGAAGTGTTTTGAATGAAGCAAAATGTGCCACAGAGTTTTATCAATGTACTGTTCTAATAGGTGCTAAGATATTCAAGAGGGAAAGTCGCAGAAGAGCTAAATTTAGTGCCTTACTTTTGATGATAGTTGGATTTTCTTGGAGGAGTCGTGAAGCTTTAGCGACTTCTTAAAACTCTTCAGTTATATGCGCAGTAATGATTCGTTTGGTAGTTAGATGATAGGTCAATTGCTGGTCTTTATCACTCATTTCAAGATTTGTGTCTTGCCTATTGAGTCTGGTTGGCGGTGTTGTTGCAATGGTCTCTGACCCACTCGTTTTGCTTGATATAATTTTTACCCTCGTATCATAAATGGATTCCTTTCAGCCTCTCCAACTTGCCCTTTTTTGCTGGGTTTTCAGGGGCTTCTGCGTAGCTAGAAGAAGCAGCGTGGCTCAGTGGAAAGAGCACGGGCTTTGGAGTCAGAGTTCATGGGTTCGAATCCCGGCTCGCCCACTTGTCAGCCGTGTGACTTTGGGCGAGTCACTTCACTTCTCTGTGCCTCAGTTACCTCATCTGTAAAATGGGGATGAAGACTGTGAGCCCCACGTGGGACAACCCCATTCCCCTGTGTCTACCCCAGCGCTTAGAACAGTGCTCGGCACATAGTAAGCGCTTAACAAATACCAACATTATTATTATTATTATTATTAATAGCTAGTGAACATAGGAAAATAAAGGCCTGTAGTTGGTATTTTGTTACAGATGCCAATGGGTCTGCTAAGCAGCATGACCTACTAGATGGAGCACAGCCCGGGGAATCAGGAAGGATCTGGGTTCTAATCTCAGCTCTGCCACTCGTCTGCTGGGTCACGTAACTTTGCTGTGCCTCAGTTTCCTCATCTGTAAAATGGGGATTAAGACTGTGAGCTCCAAGTGGTTCGTGGGACTGTGTCCAACCTGATAAGCTCGTATCTAACCCGCGAACCATCTCATCCTATCTTGAACCGAACTCCGTAAACCTGCAAACCCCTGAAAAAATATTGCTGTCACTATGGAAACTGACCTCTAGCTGTTCTGACACTAGTGGGAGTCATTAGGTATTTAAGTTCACAGAACCTGTGAGAGGTGGGAGTCTTCGGCACAAAAAAAAAGAAAAAGCATTATGCAATTTGTGACGTCTGATGTTAATCATGGGGTTTCAGCTTAGGCAAAGGTTAGATTGCAGCATGGCGACTCTGTAAATCCCCGTTTTTCACTTTGCTTTCTGGTTCCAGGTTCTTATTTCAAGTTTCAGTCTTAATTCACGGAGCGGTCAATCCGTGACAGTGGATCTGGACCTTTGTGAGCACTGCTGATAGATGTTTCCGATTAGACGGCGGCATTCCCTTAGCCCTTCTTCTACACGTATCAACTTACATACTCTTCTATTTAAAGTGCTTACTCACCCACGTATCCCTCTCTCCCTTCTCTCCTTCCTCCAAACTGTAATTTACTTTGTGTCTGTCTCTCTCACTGGGGAGGTAAACTCCTTGAGGGTGGAGATTGCGTCTTCTACCTCTGCTCTGTGGGATCGGTGATAATTATCAAGCGCTGAACGTGTTTAGAGTACGGTATTAAGCACTTGGAAAAGTATAGTACGATAGAGTTGGAAGTAACCAGTTGCCACAGTACCGTTGTGCTCAATAAATAGGAATAATAATCGTGGTATTTGCCCTGCACTGTATTAAGCGCTGGGGTAGGTACAAAGTAATCAGATCCCACGTGGACCTGAAGGATTGATAAATATGATTGATTGACCACCCCGCACGCCCTCCAAGACTGACCTCTGGAAGCATCTGCTCAACAAGACCGTAAGCTTCTTGTGGACAGGGATTGTGTCTACCAACCACCATCGTGCTGTTCTCTCCCGAGAGCTAGTCCAGTGATCCAAGCATAGTGAATGCTCCGTAAATGCTATCGATTGACTGAAGAGGCTGAAGAAGGGCAACCAGGATGATTAGGGGGATGGAGAAACGTCTATACGAGGGTAAGATGAAAGAGATGGGACTGTTCAGGCTGGAAAAATGAAAACACAGGGGAATGTGATTGAAGACAAACCGTCATCTTTTGCCCTCCGTGCTTTCGTTGACATCGATCACGATCTCCTCAGGGCGTGTGCGTGTCCAACACCACAGGGACAAGGGGTCAACCCTGAAGTTTGAAAGCGGCCATTTCAAAACAAAAGGAAACGTTTTACCCAGCTAGTAAAGGTACAGTGCCTGGGACGTCTTCGAGGAGGTTGTCCGGATGGGAGAGAGGGAGGGCCAGAGGAGGAAGTGGAAATTACTTTGATCCGCTATTATCAGAGAAAGTGCCCAGGATCGGCCTCGAGGCAGGATGGGAGAGGAAGGCAAAACGCGAAAGGCAGGGCAGGGGTAGGTTCCCAGGTTTAGTCGCTTAGGCCGGTGCTCTGCACACAGTAAATGCTCAATAAATTCCACTGATTGATCCTGGGCCAAAGAGGGGAGTTAATTAGGGGACATTTGGTGTGCGTGTGAGAGCGAGAAAGAAAGAGAGAAAGATAGAGATGATTATCCGAAGGGGAAGCAGGTGGTGAAATGATGGGAGCAGCTACCCGGACAGAAGAAGGGGAGGTGGGCAGGAGGATGCAGCAGAAGAGGAGGAAAAGGAGGAGGCTGGTTGGAGTCGTTGGCAAGAGACCATGTCCTGAGAACCCACGCTTGAGGACAAACACATTAGCGGTGCTCAACCAAACCGGAAAACGGAGACTTCCCCTTCAGGTCAGGCCCAGGCTGTTGGGGAAGGAGGTCCGGGCAGGTCCGGACCAGGCAGGAGAAACCCCCGTCCTCACCCTCCTCCATGGAGCTTTCCCTAATTGCGTTCCCAGCCCCCTGAGCCATCCCATCCCACGGGCCGACTCTTGCTCTCTTGAACACATTTCCATCCTCCTTGCTTCTCATGACCAGCGCTCAGATATTTCGTTTCACGTCTCCTCTGGGAAATAATTTTCTGTCCGCCCCCCCCCCCCCCCGCTTTGGAGGGTAAGGTCTCTGAGGGCCAGGGATGTCTCACTCCTTCATTCTCTCATTCCCAAGCTTCTACATCAGTGCCTCGCACCAAGTGGCCGTTGGATAAGTCCCCCCACCATTACTGGGGGCCGGAGTCGGTACCGTCCCCACTCAGTATCTTGGGACGTCCCCGTCGAGGAGACCGGCTTGAATTTCTCGACTCCGTCCTGTTATCGAGAGAGGCGGTGAGCAGGAAGGCCTGCCAATCCCAAACCTCCAGGGCGCTCAGAATCACACCGACAGCCTTCGTCGTCTCCAGATGGCTGGTAGGAGAAATAATTTGCCTGTGTCCCCCGACGGGGAAGCGCACCCCTCCACGTTGTCTGCAAGAAGAAGTTAAAGTGCACTGTGCAGGGAACGAGGCTAGTCAAAACTTGGATCGTCTTCAAACGGGTGCAAAATCTCTTCTTCTCTCCCTCTTTCCTTGTGCCTCCATTTCTTTCTTTCCTTTTCTCCCTCCCTCCCTCCCTCTCTTTTCCTCCCCTCTCCATCCCTTCCTCTCCCTATCTTCCCTCTCTCTGAATTCCCCCAGTATATTGGCACACTTCCTCATTTTTGGCGACGTGATTCCTCCATGAGGTTCTGGTCGCTGTTCACAAGCCATTCAAGCTTTGCTGCCATGGCTCGTCACCCAGCCCCTCTGCTAGAAATATCTTTCCCATCTCTCCTCCTACCTCCTCTCCCCCACACACTTATGGCTTGCGCCTTCTCGACAGATCTCCCTCTCGCCTCCCTCCCCGCCCCCCTCCTCCCCCCTTGGAAAACGATTCGCCAACTTTCATTTTCAGCCTTGGGAATGCAGTCTTCCCCAGTGCAGACACCGGCAGTGGCTCACCCAGCTCACAGTGCACTGATTAACTTTTTTTGGGTCTTAAGCTAGCAATTGGTGTGGCAGATCTAATTAAGTTTACGTAACAGATCTGCAGTCCCCATTTCTCTCTTTCCTCTGGGCTGTCCACACTCCCGCCTCGGTTCTTCAGGGATCGCTATGCAGCGGCCAAGCGCCGGCCAAGCGGAGAGTTACCAATATCTGTGGGACACCATTGCCTCCTTGCAAAAATGCGAACGGGCCCTGCAACATGCCTTTGTGCCGGTAAGGAAAATCCGCCTCTCCTCCGCTCGGGACTCGTTTGGGTTCTTCTCGCTGGGTGGAGAGACGAGACCTCCCTGCTCACGCTTCCCTCCGGAGCGACCTCTGGTCATCCCGAAGCCTTTTCGGTGCTCATTAGGGGAATCCCGGGGCAATCCTGCTCCAACCGGAGTCAGGATTCCGGTCATTTTCATTCCTTCTTGGAGGCCGAGCAGGGACAGGAGGCTGTCAGGAGCGGGGATCGGGTCTCTGGGTTGAGGACGGATTGTTTAGATGTGGGGTTTATGCCAGGGTGTGACACCACAGGGGGAGAGCGCTGGGGTCTTTCAGAGTGTAGTTCCTCCCGGCCGGGGAAGGGATCTGGGATCCATCCCCCGACCACGCGTTTCACACAGAAGAAGCCGGCTCTCGTTGTTGGAACCAGCCGCGAGAAGTTGGCTCTCTGACTCGTGGTCCTGGCAGGTCTGGGATCAACCCCAACACCTGTGGTTCCCTCGGCGAATTTCATTTTGGAAAAGTGTCCCCGGCACGGACTGCTTCTCCTCTGGGAAGTCTGAAGTGGTGCAGGATTTTCAAAGTCTGGGGGATGGGAGGTGTTTGGGGGAAAGTGTTACTGGGGAGTGGGCTGTGCCACAAGGAATCCATCCCCTTTTTTCATGGTGGATACCGTCCGGGAGGGCCGGGGGAATCCCTGGAAAGCGGGGACGGGTGGGCTTTTGCCTTCATCCTTCGGCTTGGTTGATGTCCGCTTGTGGGCAGGACTGGGGAAAGGGGAGCTTGGAGTGTAGTTAAGAGGGCGAATTTATCCCTTTAAAGCTGTTCCTCTGGATCCAATGGAAGCTAGAAAGTGTCCTTCCAAGACCCCTGCCGAGAATTCTTCTTAGAGTGAAAACAGCCATTTCTTTAAATATGGCAGCCCAGGAGGGCCCCTTTAGTCAGGAGTTGGAAGGGAGTTTCTGTGATAGTCGAGTAATTTTGGTGACTTTTAGGGAGGAAGCGCTACGTTCTCCTTGATGTGGGAAAGAACCGATGCCCGTCAAAGGGCAGTGAGATTGACGCGCCCCCTGGTTTAGTTCTCGAAGCAACTGTCCACCGACGGGATGGCGGTGTTCAGATATGCATCGTCCGACTCAAACACCTGTTCTTCCCCGAATCTAATTGCAGAGTTAACTCTTGCCCGTCCAGCGACGTGCATCGGCGGATCCTCTTCTTTGGATTATAACCTCCTTGAGGGCGGGGATCCCCCGTCGTACCCCTTTTGTGTAGAGCAGAGGTCCTCACTGTATACTGAGCACCTGCACTGAGCACTGAGGAAGTACAAGAGCCCCGCAAGATTCATTCACTACGCGAGCGTCCCCTTCACCAGGCGCTCGGTCAGTCCCGGCGAGGAAGGTGCCGCCTTCCCGTGATGGCCCTAGTTTTCCTGCGGTTGCCCACTTGGCTTTGACTTCCCCGTCACATCCCGATTTCCCTCTCCCACAGGTGCTTTCCGGTCCCGAGCTTCATGCTGCCTCTTGAAACCATTCTCAGTGCAGGAAACGGTCGTTCCCCCCGGCCAAACTATTTCCCGATGGGACAGAAGGGCATGCAGTGGTCTCCAGGCTGAAGACAGCTGACACAACCCCTCTCTCTCTCCCCATTTGATCGCCAAGTGGTGCGGGCGTCTTGGATTTTGTCCCAGTCTCTCAGTTCTGTTTCAACCAAGTACCAGTTTATTCCAACCTCAAAATTATCATTCAGAGCTCTGCTTATTGCTCCCATTCGCTTTATCTCTTTTATAGTATTCGTTAAGCACTGACTGTATGCCAGGCCCTATACTAAGCCCTGGGGCCGACACCAGCTGATCAGACGTGTCCCGTATGGGGCTCCCAGTCTTGATCCCCATTTTGCAGATGAGGTAACTGAGGCCCCGAGAAATGAAGTGACTCACCCAAGGTCACGCAGCAGACGGTGGCAGAGTCAGGATTGGTCCCAGTTCTCTGACTCTCGGGCCCGGGCTCTTTCCATTCGGCGACGCTGCTGCTTATTGTTTCTTAGTGAGCGGCAGAGATGCGCTGTAGCGAACACTCAGATCCACTGCAGGTAGGCTTTCCACCCCTTCCCTCCACCAAGACTGCATTTTTTCGGGTCAACAGTTGACCTCCTTGGGGCCGGGTCTGAAGGGCTTTGCTCCTCTGATGTCCTAAGCCGCTTGCTCCACTGTGGCTCCCTCCCTCACTCCTTCTCGAAACCCTATCAGGCTTCTGGCGTGGTGCTGGCTCTCCTCCTACCTACCTTTCCCATTTCTCCTTCTCTCTCTCACTCCCGACGCTCTGCTTTGGTCCTCCGCCGTTCTAATCCCGACTCTGCGACTTGTCTGTGTTCAACCCTGTTTGCTCGCGTAGCCCCCCTCCAGTGTTAGTACAGTGCCTGGCACAGAGTAAGCGCTTAACAAATGCTGCAATTATTATTATTCCTCTCACTCCACATTCACTCTGCTCCTTCAGCTGCCCCTTCTCTGTGGACCGTCCCCAAGTCGAATGCTCCGTCCCTGACCTATCATGAGATCTGCAATCCCTCGTCTCCTCTCTGCCTACTGGATGTCTCCACTTGGGTGTCCTGTCGGCTCCCTGAACTCAGTATGTCTATAACTGAACTCATCTCCCCCCGACCCCCGGCCGGACTCGCTCTTTCCCCTAACTTTTCCATGTCAGTCCATTCATTCAATAGTACTTATTGAGCGCTTACTATGTGCAGAGCACTGTACTGAGCGCTTGGAAGGTGCCATTCGGCAACAGATAGAGACCATCCCTGCCCAGTTGGACACCACCAGCCTCTTTGTCCCAGAAACCAGCAACCCAAGAGCCCGGGCTTTGGAGTCAGAGGTCATGAGTTCGAATCCCAGCTCTGCCACTTGTCTGCTGTGTGACCTTGGGCAAGTCACTCCACTTCTCTGGGCCTCAGTGCCCTCATCTGTAAAATGGGGATTGAGACCGTGAGCCCCACGTGGGACAACCTGATGACCCTGTGTCTACCCCAGCGCTTAGAACAGTGCTCTGCACATAGTAAGCGTTTAACGAATACCAACATTATTATCCTCAACCCTTCTTCCTTTTTTTTTTTAAATGGTATTAAATACTACTTATGTTCCAGGCATTGTACTAAGCACTGGGGAAGATAACAAGCTTAATCAGGTTGGACACAGTCCCTGTCCCGCATAGGGCTCAGAGTTCTAATTTTCATCTTACAGATGAGGTGACTGAGGCCCAGAGAAGTGAAGTGGCTTGTCCAAGGTCACACGGCAGTAGAGTCGTGGAGCCAGGATGAGAACCCAGGTCCTCTGACTCCCAGGCCTGAGCTTTTTCCACTAGGCCACGCTGATTGTTGTCTTTCAACTCTCTCATCCAGTCCACTGTCAGATCCTCCAGTTTCTTTCTGCACCCCATTTTCTGGACCCACCCCTTGCTCTCCTCCTAAAGGACTGGCAGCCCGCTACAACCAATGAATGTAACATGGCGAGAATAATAATAATTGTGGTATTCGTTAAGCTCTTATGTGCCAGGCACCGAACTAAGCACTGGGACGGATACGGGCAAATCGGATTCAGTCCCTGTCCAACATGGAGCTCATACTCTTACCCCCCCCACTTTACAGATGAGGTAACTGAGGTGCAGAGAAGCGAAGTGACTTGTGTGAGGTCACATAGATAAGTGACAGAACCGGGATTAGAACCCAGGTCCTTCTGATTTCCAGGCACATGCCCTGCCCACTAGACCATTTTGCTTCTCTAGACTAGAAGATTGTATCCGCCTCCTGGCTGGTCTCCCCATCTCCAGGCTCTTGCTTCCCCGCATCTCTTCTGCACGCAGTTGTCAGGTTCGCATCTCTCCACTCCCCTGGACCCTCCGCTGGCTCCCAATATCCCTCTGCTGACTCCCCATATCCCTCCCCATCAAATAAAACCTCCTCACAATTAGCTTCAGGGCTCTGCATCAACAGGCTCCAGCCTGCCTATCTGATCCCTTCACCCTTATCCCGAGATACCAGATGTCACCAATCCCCTCCTTCATTCCTACCAAGCTGAGGTGCAAAGTTCTCCCCCTCAACTGTTTACAGTGTAGTGGTTTGAATCGATAATTGAAATGCTTTATTGGTTAAACCAAGAGTCCCGGTAGGACGAGTTACGGAGAGGCTGGGACATATCTCAGGTACCAAGTGACCTAATTGGACCGCTCCCTGCTTGGGGTCTCCTAATGACCCTGATGACACAGATCCTGTCTCCGAGTGTGCCCGGATCCTAAGGGAAAGGACAGCCCAGATTTTGCCGTGATTAAATGTGCCCTCTAAAAAGGGACCGTCCACGGGCTTCTCTTCCGGCGAGTTCTGAGCGGAATGGTCTCATTCCAGAGTCTCTCTTCCCCCCCCTTCCCGACCCCCTGCTTTTCTGGCTAAGTAAAACTCTTCCCTTAGAATCTGATTTTTTGGAAAGCCCGGCCTCCGTGCAGCTGACTCGGGCAGGACTCTCCAGGTTCTTTCTGAATAATTAAACAAGTGGTTCGGTAAAGAAACATCTTTAAAGCCAATCCGCCGGCCACCGGACTGTCAGTTCCTTGAGGACATGGATCACGTCTACCAACTTGATTGCAGTGAACTCTCCCAAGAAGTTAGTATAGTGTTCTGGACTCAGTAAGGACTCAGTAAAAATCACTGATTGACTGATTAAGGAGGTGGGTTCAGTAAGGTGGAGAGGGGAGCCAGGGCCGTGAAGGGTGACTGCTTTTCTTATATAACTCGGGTTTTTTTTTCCTTCACCTAATCTTGGGGGTTCTTGAGCCCTGAAAAGGATTTGGAAGGGCACTGAAACAGTCAGTTAATCATTTCTCCACGAGTCATCTACTTAAAGGTTCCATCTTTTCTGCTTTTAAAGAGAGTGAGGAGGGAGAGGGAAATGAATGTTGGGGGGCAAGGGGAAGGGGAGAATAAAGGGGGGGAGAGAGAGAGTGAGGAAAATGGGGAGAGAGTGAGGAGGGGCAGAAGGATGAGAGAGGAGAGGAAAGGGAGGAACGAAAGTAAGGGAAAGGAAAACAAGAGAAAAGAGAGGGATGTTAGCTCTTTATTAATGATTATTAATATGAATAAGTATTCATGTTAATGTCTGAGGACCATTTCTCAGTTTACAACCGCTGTTTTTATTGAAAAAATATTTGATGAACTCCAGTGGCTGAGAGTGTTTTCCTGTGTACAAACAGTGTAAGCTTAGGCAGATGAAAGAAAGTGATTTTCACAGTCGCAATCAGCAGTTTGCACTCCTTTCCTCCAGTGTCAGGTCGGGATATCATAACCCTGCCCCTTAACCGGCCAGCCAGCTTTGCATTTTATGTTGATTCGCTCTCCTTCTCCTTTTGTGTCGGAAAAGAAGAGGAACGTGCTTTCATCTGCCCCATTTTTAATGAGGCTAGGACTGGGGCTCCTCCGATGTGTTTCTGGGAAATCTCTTTTGAGAGCACCTGGAGGAAATATGCTGTTCTCTTAATTAGCCCTGGGATAAATCTGTTTAGAAATGAAGGAAATATACGGGCAGATGGTCTGGGAATAGGTTAGAGATTCTAAGATAAGAATCAAGCCTCTTGACGAAGGAGCGCTTGGGGGACCTGGACATTCTTAAGGCTTCCACCCCGCCTGCCCTTTCTTTTAAACTGCTGGAGCAACTGGGAGAAGACAGCATCCAATTTAATTTCCGCTTTACGTCTTGTCCGAAGTACAGGCCTCCGACTCCGGATGCTATCGCTCTAAATGATTGCCTGATCTCCATCCGTATGTCTCTGTGGTTTCTGTCTCTGAATTTGTTCAAGCGGGTACATCTCCTCCAAGAGGCCTTCCCTGCCTAAGCCCTCTTTTCCTTGTCTTCCACCCCATTCTGCTTCGCCCTGACTTCCTCCCTTTATTCACCCCTCCCTCAGGCCACAGCACTTATGTCCACAGCTGTCATTTAGTTATATTCGCGTCTGTCTCCCCCTTAGACTGTACGCTCACTGTGGTCAGGGAGCGTGTCTGCCGATTCTGATCATTTGTACTCTCCCGCATGCTTGGTGCAGCGCTGCGCACACAGTAAGCGCTCAGTAAATACGATCGATTGATTGATCGGGCTCTGTTGTGAGAGAAGTCCAGCTCTGGCTTTAAAAAGGACGGGAGGCTGTATTTAGGATGTCAGGGAGTTGAGCAAAATGGTGTCCACCACGGTGGCCAAGCTCTGGCAGAATTGGAGGCACGGACATTGGAGGATGGACATTCCCCCCTAGAATTATTGGGGTATAAACAACTGAACGAACGGCCACTGAGCCAGGATTCCCAGAATGAATGGTTTCATGGCCCTTTCCTTGAGGGAAACGGCTACCGGGAAGGAGAAATGGATGGGTTTCTAGATGCGCTCGGGAAGAACATCGTCTCCCTCTATTGAGTTAATTGCTAACTGGAAATAGTGAATTCCCCTCCCCCGATGGTTTTCTCAGAGGAACGGAGTGTTATCCCTGCTGTGCCCCATCACATCTCCCACTGTCCCTCCCATCCACTCCAGGCGTGGAGATTGTAAGGAGTCTCGATCAAACATATTTATTGAGCGCTTATTGTGTGCAGAGCACGTACCCGGTGCTCGGGACAGTACAGTACAACAGAGTGGGTAGACAGGTTCCCTGCCCACAGTGAGATTACCATCTAGAGGAAGTGGTATTCGTTAAGTGCTTACTATGTGCCGGGCACTGTACTAAATGCTGGGGTAGATATAAGTTGATCAGGTTGGACACAGTCCATGTTCCACGGGGGGCTCAAAGTCTTTAATCCCCATTTTACAGATGACATAGATGAGAAACCGAGAAAGGCACCGGGCATGCTGTCCAAATCCTCCTTCGGAATAATCCTCCTTCGGAATATCCTTCTCCGGCAGTGTCATTTCAAATATCAGAAAAGGCTTGTTTGGGGTCCGCTTGTTTTAAGTGCAAAACGCACGGACAATTGTACTAATTCTGTCTTCGGCTCCAGCGATGCAGGGACCGGCTTTACTGCCTTGCTCGCTCTCTTCTCTCCCGCCGTGGACTGCCAGGAGGAATTTTCATTTTGGCTCCTGCCCTACCAGTGTGTTTTGTTTGACTCTTTAGGTGTTTTGTCCTCGGGGTGTCACTGAATCCTCCGTAACTCTTTGCAGAAGCCCTCACCCGTGGCCCCTCATTGCTCTCAATAACATCCTACACGAGGCAGAAATCTAATAATATAAATCCCATTTCAAATTACTTTTATTCTGCGAAGTAGAGTATTTGAAGAAAACATTTATGGAATATGGAGAGGTGAATCTTCATCATGTTCCCATAGAAACTGAATGTGTTTGAAGTGGCATTGGCATTCAAGCGCCCTTGTTGGGTTGCTTTTGTTTCTGTCGGTTGGAGCTACGGGCTTTTCTCCCAGGGCCGGTTCCTGTTATCCAGAGACCGCGTTGGGTCAACGGTTGTTTCGGTGGGAAATCGTTTCAGTGTTAGGGAGAGATGTCTTGATGGAAAGGGAAAGAGTTCGCAGCTCTTTCAAACTGGGTGAAATGCGAGAAGCGTGTGGATGTTACGTAAAAAGCCTTGTAAAACTCCTTTCAATAATGTTATTATTTGTTACTTCCGTGGGGGTATTTGTTAAGCGTTTACTAAGTGATAAAAGTCAGACCCAATTCCTGTCCCTCGTGGGGTTCATGGCCCAAGAGAGAAGAACAGATATTTACGGGGGAGGAAACTGAGTCCCAGAGAAGAGAGGTGACTTGCCCAAAGTCACACAACAGGCAAGCGGCGGAACCGGAATCAGAATCCAGGCCTCCAGACTTTCAGATCCGTTTTTTTTTTTCCTCCTAGGCGGAGGGGAGAAAACTGTCATCTGTTTTCCCGTTGCTATGTGCTCCTCATTCCCTGGGGAAGTTTCCCCCTCTATTGACTGTCTTTTCCATGATCCTTGCCTAGGAGGGCCTGGGTTCCCCCAGGAGCTGACTTGGGTGCTTACTTTTTGCCATTTCTTACTTCGAAAAGCTTTCGTTAGGTGGTCCAGATCTGATGACACAGCTAATATACTGGGAGAGGGAAAAAGAAGTTTTGTTCAATGTTCAATGTGCACGTTGAGCTTAGAGAAAAAAGTTTAAAATATACAGCTATGCTCCCCCCAAGGGAAGCAGTGTGGCCTAGTGGAAAGAGCACCGGTCTGGGAATCAGAGGACCCGGGTTCTAATCCCGGCTCTGCCACCCGCCTGTGCTGTGTGACCTCGGAAATGTCCTCTTTAATTCCCTGGGCCCCCATTTCCTCATCTGTGAAATGGGGATTCAGAATTCCTGTTCTCCCTCCTTCTTAGGCTGTGAGCCCCACGGGGGACAGAGATTGGGTCTGATTTGCACATTCTGTATCTACTCCAGTGCTTAGAAAACTGCTCGGCACCTAGCGAGTACTAATATTACTGTGCATGAAGACAATGCCACCGGTGGTGAAATTGACCCCCGGGTCTGCGTGTGACAGAAAAGGCCAGTGCGGGATCAATGGGAAGGCTACACTGTTGCCCACAAAAAGGCTTGTTGTGTTGCCGTGTTTGACAAGCTTAAAATATTTTCAGTACAGTGGAAAAACATGATTATGGGCCTGAATGTCTTTTTATGGACCAATCTCTTCTGGCTTTCAAAACACACAACGTCTGTGCATAGAATGGTTCCGTACTAACATAAATTTAAGATTCTCTCGCAATTATTTAGCGGCTGTGAGCAAGGGCTAACTCCCTCTCTTAGCTCTAAAAGACCCTCTCGTCCCCTCTGTGGATGACTACGGAATTTAGCCGGGCCTGTACGGCAAAACCCGAATGGGGAAAGAAAGCGTTAACGGCGGGTGACATACCCTCTCCACAGCAAACAGAGCACCAGAAATGATTTTCTTCCTATCTGATCATCTTCTGATGCAATTACACTCATTAGGCTCCCGGTCGGGCCAGCTGCAGGTCTGGGCTCTGGACAGAGCATGTTAAACAGATGCGTCCTGTCTCCCCCCCGCCCCCGAGGAACTTAGAGCCCAGGGCTGGCGGGCAGATGCGTTTCCAGATTCGTGGGTGAGGCCTGTTGTCCCTTCCTGAGACAGTAGTTCGTGTTCTGCCCTCTCCCTGTCACTGCCCTGGTGGGTGTCGCTGCTCCTCGAGATGCCCCGAAGGGTCCGGGCCCTCCGACTCGGGCCTTCGGGTGGCCATCTGTACAGTTTTCAGCCCTCCTACCTCCCTGGCTCCTTCCTCTGCTTCACGGTGATTGTATTTATTGAGTGTTTACTGTGTGTAGAGTACTCTACTAAGCACTCGAGAGAGTTCAATATAACAACAGACGCGTCCCCTGCCCACAGTGAGTTTACAGAGTACTCTTCCCGCTCCCCACCCCCACCAACTCCTTCCCCTACCGCGGCCCAGCCCCCTTAGAGCGAAAAGAGAAGCCGCGTGGCTCAGCGGAAAGAGCGCGGGCTTGGGAGTCAGGGGTCATGAGTTCGAATGCCGGCTCTGCCAACTTGGCAGCTGTGTGACTGTGGGCGAGTCACTTCACTTGTCTGAGCCTCAGTTACCTCGTCTGTAAAATGGGGATTAAGACCGTGAGCCTCACGTGGGACAACCTGATTGCCCTGTATCCACCCCAGTGCTTAGAACAGTGCTCTGCACATAGTAAGCGCTTAACAAATACCAGCATGAAAAAGCTTTGAGGATGAGCTCAGCTCCGATAATAAGGCTGAATGGCGACTATAAACTCCCTATTGGCGGGGAATGTGTCTTCCAACCCTGTTGTACTGGACACTCCCAAGCGCTTAGTACGGTGCTCTGCACTCGGTGAAGGCTCAATACATCCCAGCTCTGCCACTTGTCAGCTGTGTGACTGTGGGCAAGTCACTTAACTTCTCTGGGCCTCAGTCACCTCATCTGGAAAATGGGGATTAACTGTGAGCCTCACATGGGACAACCTGATTACCCTGTATCTACCCCAGCGCTTAGAGCAGTGCTCCGCACGCAGTATGCGCTGAACAAATACCAACATTATGATTATTATTACATCACTGATGGTGAGGATGGTGAGGTCAGACACAGCCCCTCTCCCTCGTGGGGCTGACAGTCTAAGGGACTTAGAAAAGTAATTAGAAAGATTCGCTAGGAAAGCAGATCTTCCGAAGGGAGAAGGGCTGAGGAGGGAAATTCAATGGGCCAAATCCAGGAACTCTACTCTCAGAATGGAAAGAGGAAGAGCATTTGAAATGTTGGCCATTCTGAGCAACATTTACTGAGCTCCAGATAAGTCGTTTTCCCCCTGTGATACGGGTCGTTAATCCAAGCACTTATCCTAACCCGACTTGATTATTGTATCAGCCTTCTTGCTGACGTCCCTGTCTCTCGTCTCTCCCCACTCCAGTCCATACTTCACTCTGCTGCCTGGATAATTTTTCTTCCATGTTTTCCTACTCCTCAAGAACTTCCAGTGCCCATCCACCTCCACATCAAACCAAAACTCCTTACCCTTAACGGTAAAGCAGTCGATCATCTTGCCCCCTCCTACCTCACCTCGCTGCTCTCCTACTACAGTTCAGCCCGCACACTTTGCCCCTCTCATTCTAATCTCATCACTCCTCCAACGCTGACCTTCTCGCTCTACCCCGATCTCGTCTATCTCGCTGCTCACCTCCCACCCTCTTTCTACCTCCTCATATCCGAAAGACCGTTACTCTCCCCGCCTTCAAAGCCTTATTGAAGGCACATCTCCTTCAAGAGGCCTTCCCCGATTAAGCCCTCATTTCCTTTTTTCCCCACTCCCTTCTGCGTCGCCCGGACTTGCTCCCGTTATTCGCCGCCCCTTGCCAGCCCCTCGGCACTTACGTACATGTCCATAATTTATCTATATTAGTGCCTGTCTCCCCCTCTAGACTGTAAGCTTGCTGTGCGTAGGGAACGTGGCTCCCAGCTCTGTTATACTGTTATATCATACTCTCCCAAGTGCTTTGAACAGTGCTCTGCACACAGCAAGCACTCAGTAAATACGACCGATGGAGTAATACTCTTCCACCAGCAGTACAGTGGCTTAGTACGCCAGAGTCGGTCAAGGCACTGAGAAACCAGTCCAACCTCACCAGCCAACGGTTGGTGCCCCCGCCCCAGCCGCACCCTCGCGGGGCGAGGGGGGATCGGGGAAAACCACTCAGAAAGACCCTCCTTCCCTCCCCGCAAACCTTCGGCCGCCTAGGATTCATCCCGGCCGAGGGGGCTGCTTCCGACCTTGGCTTCCTCATCTGCTAATGCTGACCTAGTTTGCCCGGTCGTTAATAACCCAAGAGACTGTGGGATGAATCAGAAGGCAATATAATCAGAGGACAATATAACGATATTTTTATACTGTACTCTCCCCAGTGCTTAGTACGGTAAGCGCTCAATAAATACGCCTGACTGACTGACCCTTGGGCCCCAATCCTGCTCCCCCGACCAGTAACATATTTAGCACATAGTAAGCACTTAGCAAATGCCACGATTAATATTATCATTGCTACTATCATTATTTTGGGGGAAGGCTGGCAGGCAGCTATAGAGGAGTAGGAAAAATTTGGGCAAATTGGTAATGACAAGAGAATGGAAAAACGAGAGGAATGAATAATAGCCCAAGTGCTATTATAAGGATGGTTTCGTGTATATGTGTATCAGTCGGTGGTATTTACTGAGCACTTAGCGTGTGGAGAACACTGTGCCGGGTGCTTGGGAGAACACGACCCAACGCGTTCCCTGCACCCGCGGCGCTTACAGTCTAGAAGGGGAGACAGGTGTTAAAATATAAATCACGGATATGGGCGTCAATCCTGTGGGGCTGAGGGTGGGATGAATGAAGGGTACAAAGGGTATATGTATCGGAGACAGAAAATAACCCCGTAGGAAAAGCTTTTGCAAACCAGTTCGTTATTTGACGTCATTCTCTCCCCCACCTCTATTATTCCACCCCCGTAGCCACTGTTGCCATCCCTCTCCCGAGCTCATTTGCTCCAGCACCGCCCGTGTGTGCAGAGCAGTATTAAGCACCTGGAGGAGCAGGCAGATGCAGAAATGGCAATCCCTACCCTCGGGGGGCTTACGGTCTGAAGGGGAAGCCAGGCAGGTGGAAATTCACAACCGGATCGTAGGGAAAAGAGCATGCGGGTAGCCGTAAATAAGCAGCGCAGAAGAGGAGTAAAACAAGAAGAAATAACAAAGTGAAGAAGCCGTAGGCTTCCTCCCTCGACTCTGGCTGTTAAACAGCCTCCTGTGTGGCTGAGATGAGCGTGAGTGCCGGGTCGTGTGGGTGGGGGATAAGAAACGAAGCTCCCTTCAGCCGGGCCCCAGCCAACGATCCCCTGACTCTTTAATGGCCCCGCTCAATCACGCTGACGGTGAGAAAGGGTCTCCGCCTCGAGAAATCTCTAGCTGCGGGTGGAGATTGGCAGAGAGGAGTGAGCCAAGCCTCTCTGCGGAAACCGCAGGCGACCAAGGCCGAGCGGCGAGTGGACTCTGGCTACCGGCAGACCCCTTTGAGGGTACCTGAAGAGGTGGCCACGAGACCGTGCTGTGTTCAGTTAGCCTGATTTGTAGCCTCCCGTCCCCCATGAATCTGGAATCTCCCAGAAGATGTGGCATCTGTGGGAAAACCTTAGGGGAAGGATGCCGAGAAGCCCCGTTCTTTGGGGGCAAGGAGCGTGTCCTCCCAAGAGCTCTGTGAAGATAATAATAATGGAGGTATTTGTTAAGCGCTAACTATGTGCGCAGCCCCGTTCTAAGCGCGGGGGGGTGGGGGGGGGGGGGATACACGTTGATCGGGTCGTCCCACGTGGGGCTCACAGCCTTAATCCCCATTTTACAGAGGAGGTAACTAAGGCACAGAGAAATGAAGTGACTTGCCCAAGGTGACACAGCTGACAAGCGGCGGAGCCGGGATTAGAACCCACGACCTCTGACTCCCAAGCCCGCTTGCCGCTGAGCCCAGTAGTAATGGTATTTATGGAGCGCTTACTTTATGCAGAGCAGTGTACTAAGCACTGGGAAAGAGTAAAGAGGTGGGAATTAGGCCCCCATCCCATCCCTCCAGGGGTTCACCGTCGATGATTGGAGGTCGGGGCGGAGGGGACTGGAGGCGGGCTCACCGGGATCGATGAAACATTCAAACGTGAAATCGACCTCAAGGTCAAGGGCAAATACGCAATACACAGAATAAAAAGTCAGAAGGAGCTGCGGCCAGAGGAGCCGAATTTCTTCTCAGGTTTCAGAGACCAGAGCGATGGTGGGACAGCCGTTAGCTTTCCAGAGGTTCGGTGAGGAGGAGGAGGATGGTGTCTCCTGTCAGATGAACCAGACTAAGAACCTCGGCGGAGGAGTCGATCCTAGTGCTCGTGACTTGCTCAGCTCCCCTCAGGTTCTCTCATCCCTGCCCTCCGCCCTCCTGCCAGGGCACAGAGAGCAGCAAGCTCGTTGACGCACCGGGGCGCAGCGCGTTGCCAAGAGCGTGGGTGAACTCAGCCCGTGTTAGCCAGCTCTGGGCACAACCGGGACTAGATAACGATAATTATAATGGCGCTACCTTTTAAGCACATACTATGTGCCGAGCACTGTACCAAGCAATGGTGAGTTAATCACGTCCCACAGGGGGCTCACAGTTGAAGTAAAGAAGGAGGGAGAACGGGGATTGTATCCCTATTCTGCAGATGAGGGAACTGAAGCAAAGAAAACTGCGACTTGCCCAAGGTCCCACGACAGGTACCTGCTGGAGCTGAACTAGAACCCAGGCCCTCTGTCTCCCAGGCCTGTGCTCTTTCCACCGGGCTATACTGCTTCTCTGGGGACGTCTTGATTCCCAGAGCAGGGTCCCACCAAGGCACCGCCCACGGGCTTTCCACAGTGCCGACTGCAGTGCTTGGCACTCAGGTGCTCAGGAAATACCATGGATTGATCCACTGGTTGCCCGTTGCCTCGTTTCCCAGCGTGGAAGGAAAGACGTAGGATGAACTCAGGTGCTAATCCCCGGCCTCGATCGTTCGCTCTCTAAGTCTCTCCTTTCTTCTCTTTGTCCAACAGGCCAGTCCTGCTCCGATCATCGTCAACACCGATACTTTGGATACGATTCCGTATGTAAGTAAAATCCTCACCCGCTGTTGTTGAAACAAGTGACTCCTCAGCCATTCGCTGAAAGGAGTTCTCTGAGTAGTGGATCAGCCGCCGCCACCCGCCGAGTGCCCGACCAAAATGGCAGCAGTCGACACCGCTGTCTTAGCCGGGGGAGGTGGAGGGGAACGGAGAAGAAGAGCTTCTCCTCAAGCGTCGGTCTTCCGACGCTTCCGTCGGCGTGTCAGCCACGCTGGAAGAGCACGCCCCGTTGGACCCGAAAATGGTCGTCAGATCTGGGCCAAACCGATGCTCCCTCGATTAGTTTTTGGAGCTAGCGAAGAGCAGCTGTGTCGGTGCCGGAACTGGAGCGTTGATACCAAATCCAGGAGAGCTGGAGCTGCCAGTCACGCTGACCTTGGGAGCCAGCCTGCTGGTGTCCTCCGAGGCCGGGGCCGCGGATGTACGGGGAGCGGATCTTTTCTGAGGGGAGGGGGTGGCTCGTGTGGGGTTCGGCCTTTCCCGATTGCTTTAGAGGGCTCTTTCTGGCTCTCTGGTGACAAAGCCCCACCGGCTGGGCTTTGAAATAACTCCCCCGACAGGCTCCCGTGCATTTCTAATGCATCTGTTTCTTTCTTTTTTCACGGGATTCGTTAAGCTCTTACTTTGGGTCCGACACCGTTCTAAGGGCTGGGTTAGATACGCGTGAATTAGATCGGACGGAGCTCCCGTCCCGCGGAGAGCTCACAGTTGAAGTAGGAGGGAGAACGGGAGAACTGAGGGACGGAGAAGCGAAGGGACTCGTCCAGGGTCACACGGCAAGCAGCCGGCAGGGCCGGACTTGAACCCGGGTCCTCGGACTCCCGGGCCGTTTCGGGAAAGCCGAGGTGCATCTCTTTTGTTGTTTTTGTGCGTGGTTTGATAGGTAGGGGCTAAGTGCTCAGGCAGATGCGAGATCAGAATCCTCCTTCCACAGGGGCCTCACAGTCGGAGCAGGAGGGAGAGCAGGGTTCTGATGAAGAAACTGAGGCTCGGAGAAGTGAAGTGACTTGCCCAGGGTGACCTGACGGGCCAGCGACAGAACTGGGACTAGAACCCCGGTCTCCCGACTCCCGGCCCTTCCTCCCGGACCACGCTGCTGCCTTTCTGTCTCCGATGGAAAGGAGGGGCCGTGGCAGTGGGCAAGGGCAGCCTGCGCGGGTTTTGGAGTGTGTCTGTTTAAACCCCAGCCTGAACGTGCGGCTGATTGAGGATGGCAGGCACCCGGGAACCTCCTCACCCGGTTTCAGCCAAACCGTCACCAGTTTTGTCACGACAGACACGGAAGCAGCGTGGCCTAGAGGAAATTGTGTAGGGATGAGAGGCGGGAGTCCTGGGTTCTAATCCCGGCTCCGCCGCTTGCCAGCTGAGTTATCTTGGGGAGGTCCCTTAGCTTCCCTATGCCTCAGTTTCCTCATTCGTAAAATGAGGGCTCAGTACGGGTTCTCCCTCTTAGTGTGAGCTCTTCGTGGGCAGGGATCGTCTCTCTTTATTTCTGTATCGTACTTTCCCAAGCGCTTAGTACAGTGCTCTGCACACAGTAAGCGCTCGGTAAGTACGGCTGAATGACTGCGAGCCCCATGAAGGACAAAGACTGGAGTTTTTTGTTTGTTTTGTTCTTTCAACGTGCTATGAGCCAGACACTGTACTAAGCACTGGGGTAGATACAAGCTAATCAGGCTTGACACAGTCCAGGTCCCACATGGGGCTCACTATCTTTATCCCCATTTTACAGACGAGGGAACTGAGGCGAAGAGAAGGTAAGCGTCCTGACCGAGGTCACGCAGCGGACAAGTAGCTGAGCCAGGATTGGAACAGAATTAGAACCGTGCCTCGTCTGCTTATCTCGTACAGCGCTTGGCACGTAGTAAGTGCTTAAAGGATATCCTACCACCCCCAGAATGAACACAGCTCCCACCAAAGGCAGTGTTTTTTTTACTGGAAGCCCCTTCCAAACCTAGCCCAGGCGAATGGACACGTTTCCCTTCAGTCGGTCAATCAATACTGGGTGCTTACCGTGCCAGGGGCACTGTGCTAAGCACTTGGGAGAGTACAGGCAAACAACCTAAGAGACTCATTCCCTGCCCACATCGAGCTTACAGTCTAGGGTGGGAGTCAGGTATTAAAATAAATAAGTTAGGGATATGGACGTAAGTGCTGTGGGGCTGAGGGAGGGCTGAAAAAAAGGGAACAAGTCAGGGCGACGCAGAAGGGAGTGGTGAGAAGAGGAAAGGAGGGCTCAATCGGGGAAGGCCTCATGGAGGAGACGTGCCTTCAGTAAGGCTTTGAAGGTGGGGAGAGAAATCGTCCGTCGAAACTGAAGAGGGAGGGCATTCCAGGCCAGAGGCAGGATGTGGGCGAGAGGTCGGCAGAGCGATAGGCGAGGTGGAGGGACAGGGAGTAGAATTCTCTTGCTTCTCTCCGTCTAATAGCCAGCTCCAACATGCCCTCTTCTTATCAGAAGCCTGGCTATTGTGCCTTTTCGGCACTTAGGAGCCCCCATCCGCTCTGATGCTGATCGCGGGGGCAGCCTCTTTGACCCCCCGCCCCCCCAGGCTTCAATCCCCTCTACTTCTCCCGTCTTTTCTCCGCGTTCCAGTTGCTAGCATCATTTGCAGCTCTATTTAATGAAGAAAAAAGGTTCAGTTCCCTGGGGCATTTAGAGGCATGTTGCAAGAGAACATTTCCTTCTTTAAAAGTTTCACCGGGGTGGGAAAATTGGCTTAAAGTGTAAAGGTTCCCGATAAATTGCATTATAGATAAGTGTATTAATTTTATCAGCAGGAAAATTGGATTTTTGAAAGAACACAATCCACGGTCTTAAAGGCAATTAGCTCTTTCCTACACTCGCTGGAAAAAGGCAAAAGAATTTCAGAGAATCTGGGGCTTAACTAGGAATGTATTTATAACCGCCTCGCACGGGAGCGGGACATGGGTGACTGGATTTCTTGTGGCAGGAAAACTTTGGGAACCGGTGCTTGACAGAGGGTCGTTAGAGCACATCATCCTCGAGTCTTGTTCTGAGAATTCCGGCGATTAGATGCATTTCCGAGGGGTTGAGGCTCCGAAGGGGCGGGGCGGGGGAGCGCCACCCTCTTCCTTCACCATAGTCCCGTCCTCCTAGGATCGTACCCTTAGCTTGGCGTCGACTGGGCACCTCCTGTGAGGAGAACACTGCGCCGAGTCTCTGCTGGAAGCTGAGCCCCTGTGGTGAGCATCCATCACTGAATCACTGTGATTGGACGGAGCCCTGAACTGACCATCCGCCGTATACAGGGTGACCGAGTGCCTACGTTGCGCAGAACGCCGGACCGGGTGTCTGCTGTCTTCAGGGCACCGAACTGAGGGCCGGCCAGGTGCAGGGTACCCGAGCGCCTGCCGTGTGCAGGACGGTTGAGCGCCAACTGGGTCCCAGCACTTGATTTTATACAGAACACTGGACAGAGCCAGTCGACTGTATTCACCGAGCGCTTCCCGTGTGTACTCAGCGCTTGGGAGAGTACAGTGAAACGATAAACAGGCGCGTTCCCTGCCCACAGCGACCTTACGGTCTAGAGGGGGGGGACCTGCCACGTGCGGGGCCCTGGGTTGGGTGCAGAGCACTGTACTAAGAACTCGGGGAAATTCAGAGGCGTGATGGCATCCCCGCCCTTGGGGAGCTTCCAGGCTACCCCTCCCCTTCCGTAGTGCTGGTGATCCCGGCAGCCTTCAGGTGACGTGACCAGTAAAGTGGCCAAGTGGTCGGGGACCTGCAAACTCACCTGGTTAGAAAGCGTAACAGGATCGGGCCTGAACCACGGCTGGATCGTCATCTCTCAGCTGGCAGCGTCTCCCGGAGGAAATGCTAGAAGGAGCGAAGGGTCCGTTTTTCCGACCAGCCGAAAAGTGATCGACGCCCGTTGAGATCTTTTGGAAGCATTGGCCCGTGTGGTTCCAGGGTTTCCTGAACCCTAGACGAACAAGTTGCTTTTATAGCTTTCCCCGGGGTTTGGGTTTTTTAAGAGTATCTGTTAAAAGTCCTTACTCTTTGCCGGGCACCGTACTAAGTTAATCAGGGTGCTCGCAGTCTTAGTCCCCACGTTGCGGATGAGGGAACTGAGCCACAGAGAAGTGAAGTGACTTGCGCAAGGTCACGCGGCAGCCGGGTAGTAATAATAATAATGTTGGTGTGTGTTAAGGGCTTCCTATGTGCAGAGCATCAGGTTGTCCCACTTGAGGCTCACAGTTAACCCCCATTTTACAGATGAGGGAACTGAGGCACAGCGAAGTGAAGTGACTTGCCCACAGTCACACAGCTGACGAGTGTCAGAGCCAGGATTAGAACCCAGGGCCTCTTTGGTGCCAGGCCCATGCTCTTTCCACCAGGCTAGGCTGATTACAGAGTTGCTATAATGGGCACATTTGTTGTGCGCTTACTACGGGCTGTGTTGATCACTGGGGTTGATACAGTCCAATCTGATCGGACAAGATCTCTGTCCCACACGGGGCTCCCAGTTTGAGGGAGGGAGAACGGAATCATTATTATTACTATTTTTAGTTGCTAAGCCCTTACTGTGTGTCAAGCACTGTCTTGAGCACTGGGGTAGCTACGAGATAATCAGGTCTCACATGGGGCGCACAGTCTAAGTAGAAAGGAAAACAGGTATTGAATCCCCATTGTGCCACTGAGGCACTGAGGAGTCAGTTGATGTGCCCATAGTCACACAGCAAACAAGTGGTGAAGCTGGAATTAGAACCCAAGTCCTCTGACTCCCAGGCCTGTGCTCTTTCCCCTGAGTCCTGCTGCTTCTCCATATCTGACAGCTCGGTTTGGGATGCTGGATATGAAGAAAAGAATTTCGAGAGACTAACGTTGAGATCGGTTGCCTCAGCGCGAGGGTAGGTGGATGGGGAGGAAAAGAAAAAATCGAGAGAATGGTTTCTTGACTTGCTTTTCTTTGCTGAGCTCGGTCCTGAGCACTTTTGAGGGAGGGTGTTTCAGTCCCTCATCTTTTGGTTCTAAATACTGAGTGTTTCTTTTGGTTCTAAATATTTCCTCCTGAAGTCATTCAATCGAACCGATGAATCAGAGGTATTTATGGAGCGTTTAGCCTGTGCAGAGCACTGTACTAAGCACTTGGAAAAGTACAGTACAACAGAATTGGTAAACACGTTCCCTGCCAGGTCCAAAATACATCACGGTGACCTGGTTTTAGTCCACAAGGAGCCATTTAATCCCGACGCTATGGAAGGTGAATTCGGTCCCTCAGTAGAGGTTATTTACGGAGCACCTTCTGAGTGTGAAGCACTTGGGAGGACTCACCAAAAGCAAGCCGTGCCCTCCGGGAACTTACAAACACACAAAAGCACTATTAGGTGGGCGTCTTCCCAGACCTAGATTGTTTTTCGGGGGGAAACCCATGAACCCCCACACTCGCTCCAGGATCCTTCTTGTCCCCCCCCCCTCCTCTCACGACCCGATGGACAAAGGCTCCGTTTCTGGGGCACGGATCTCACCGGCCCGGGGCGCTAGACTGCCAACTCCTGCCGTGCAGGGGTCCCATCCATTCGCTTCGTGAGGTGCTCTGCCCGGAGTCAACGCTCGTAGCCTTTAATGGGTCGATCGGTCGACTGACCAGGGGCGAGGAGAACTCAGAGACCTTTCCAAAGCTGAGGCGCTCCAAGCCCACCCCTCCGCCCGACATCCTTCCCGGTGAGAAAGTGGTGAAAAGGACCAGCGGGATGTATTAGCTGCAAGTGGACGCTCCTGGAGGGCAGGGATTGTGTCCTAGTCTCCCAACCGCCGACCACAGGGCTTTTCACCCAGTGGCAACTCAATGAATACTGTCATCACCACCAACACCACTGACTTCCCTATAGCCCGGCTGCCCGATTTCCTGGGCCGTGGCCTTGTTTCTTTGACGTTCCCTGTACACGTAGGTCCTTGCTAATTTGCAAGGCTGCCGCGATGCTTAGCGATTATAGAGCACCTCGTGTTTTCACCTCATTAGGTTCACACGGTAAATTAGCCAGCGCAGAGAAGAACTCTCCGAGGTAGGTAATTAGGAGTGACCCCTGTTTACAGATGAGGCAGCGTAAGTCTCGGGGGAGCTTCGGTGACGTGCCCGGAGTCACGGTAGCAAAATGGCCCCGGATCCGTTTCCAGATTGGCTCTCCGATTGCCCCCTCTTTGCTCAACCGCGTTCCCGTCGAAATGCCCAGCGGGCATTCGTGGTTCTGATCCGCTCACCGGATCTCTCTCCTGCCCCGGGCCGGGGCCGCTTCAGAAGATGGAAAGTAGAGTCTCCCCTGGAGAAAAACCGAAGAGCCTCAGTCTTGAGACTTGGGGCCCGGAAAGGAATCGGGGAGGAGGAATCGGGGAGGAGGAATCGGTTCTAATGTTAGCGGTCTCTATGGAGCCGGTCAAGTCGGTGGTATTTATTGAGCGATTACTGTGCGCAGGCCACTGTATTAAGCGCTCGGGGGAGTACAGTACAACAGAGCTGGCAGACACACTCCCTGTCAGTGATGCTGCAGCCGGGGCCCCGACTGCAACGAGCGAGTGAACGGGCAGGGATGCAGCACGGAGGAAGTGCACACCCCTTTTTTTGTAGACTGTGAGCCCGTCAGTGGGCGGGGACCGTCTCTATCTGTTGCCGAATTGTCCATTCCAAGCGCTTAGTACAGTGCTCTGCGCCTAGTAAGCGCTCAGTAAATACCGTTCAATAATTATTATACAGCCGGATCAACTACAGCACGATGCCAGTCCTCATGCCTGGGCACCGCAGACTGGCAAGTCACTTCACTTCCCTGCTGAGAAGCAGCATGGCGCAGTGACTAAGAGCAAAGGCCTGGGAGGCAGAAAGACCTGGGTTCTAATCCCCGCTCTGCCGCCTGTCACTTCATTTCCCATGCTTCAGTTACCTCATCTGTTAAATGGGGATTGATACCGTGTGGGACGGGGACTGTGTCCAACCTGATTTGCTTGTATCCACCCCAGCGCTTAGTACAGTGCCTGGCACATAGTAAGCACTTAGATACCAAAGAGCGGGGCTAACGGTGAAGGCCCACCCCGCCATCACGTTGTGGACTTCCCATTCCCCGCCCGGCACCAGGAACCTGGCTGTCGTCGTTGCTTTTGACACGATTATCATTTCCTGAGCATCTTCTGAAAACAAACACGAGCGTCTTCAGAGCGTCTTCTCTATGCGGGTGCTTAATAGATTGCTTGGCATGTGATGCTTACCAAATATCACTATTATCATTATTGTTATCGGAGCAGATACATTGGTTGTAGTAATGGGAGGCAGCGTGACTCAGTGGAAGAGAGCCTGGGCCTCGGAGTCAGAGGTCATGGGTTCGACTCCCGGCTCTGCCACTTGTCAGCTGGGTGACTGTGGGCGAGTCACTTCACTTCTCTGGGCCTCAGTTACCTCATCTGGAAAATGGGGATTAACTGTGAGCCCCACCTGGGACAACCCGATTCCCCTATGTCTCCCCCAGCGCTCAGAACAGTGCTCTGCACATAGTAAGCGCTTAACAAATACCAACATCATCATTATTATTATTATTATTAATATTTTTTGAGAGCTTACCGTGTGCCGAGTACTTTACCAAGTGCAGAAGTGGATCGGGAATCTGAGCTCGGGGAAACAAAGGCAGTCCAGCCTCGATCCTCTTCTGCAGGGAGGTCGAGCACCGGGAGCGGAGCGGAAAGAGCCCGATAGGGAGGCTTGATTAGTTTCCCAAAATACCCTCACATTTACTTGAGTTTCTAATCACCTTGTTTTCCTCACTCGCCGATTCCGCCCATCAGCCATCGTCCCCCGACTCCTCCAGCGCGACTGGGGTGAGACGAGCTTTTCTCGGGTCATCTGATGGCTTTTCAAAGTTGTTATCGTCCTTAGTATCGCAACAATAATAGTAAGAGAAACGATAGTGACGGTGGTATTTGGTAAGAGCTTACTCTGTGTCAAGCACTGCACTGAACGCTGGGGTAGACGCAAGATAATCAGGGCCACGGGGAGCTCACAGTCTAAGTAGGAGGGAGAACAGGTATCGAATCCCCCTTTTGCAGATGTGGGGACCGAAGCACAGAAAATAATATTAGAAACGGTATTTGTTAAGCGCTTGCTATAGGCCAAACCCTGCACTTTTAAACCCTGGGGTAGACTCGAGTTAATATCAGGTTGGACTCAGTCCCCGTCGCACGTGGGGCTCACGGTCCAAGCAGGAGGGAGGACTGGGTTTGAATCCTCCTTTCGCAGAGGAGGGAGCTGAGGCATCGAAAGTGAAGTGATTAGAACCCAGGGCCTCTGGCTCGCAGGCCTGGGCTCTTCCCACTCGCCGCTGCTTCTCAAAACTCCCCAAGGAGCTGAAGCAGAAGGGAGGGAGGGCGGTAGCAGAAAATACGTCACGCCGTGCAGTACCGGGTCTTTGCGGGCCAGGGGCCGGACCTCCTTCCAACTGGACCACCCGACGGGTGGGAATAGATCGACCCCGGCCGGGCAGGAAGCTGGAATCATCCTGGGAAAATTCCCCATCGCTGCGGTTTTCGCTAACGGCCCCGCGCGCGGTCGAGAATCTTCCGTTCTTCCTATTCCAATTTTAGGCTCTGAGCCAAGCCCGATCTTTTCATTTCTCTCTCCTATCAGCGGGAGGCTCAGACTTGGGCGTGCGATGCTGATATTAAGCACCGAGTAATGCAGCGCTCTAGAATTCTCCACCGGCTCCCTGCGTTGGTGGGGTGTGATTTGTGTTATGTTTCTTGGGTTTTCATTCCCCTTCCGAGAACAAAACTTCTTAAATGAGTAATTGCTAAGGGAGTGTGCGTTACACAGGTGGACGCTATTCCCCAAGAGCCCAAAATAGTGGATGTGAAGTACCCGTCAGCATTTCCTTCCGCATTTCCAACTACAAGTGTGTGTACTTCTTAATTGAATCTGCTCAGAGTGTGGGTGATTGGAGGACGATTCTCTCTGGTTTGTTTGGGCCTCCGTTGAATTGTGGCTTGTAAATTGCTCCCCGCTCTCCATTTTAGTCATTGATTTTTCTTTTCCCATTCTGTAATCAAAGGAGCAATCCTGTGTGGGGGTGTTAGGAAAATTGGTTTGAGAACTGACCAGCCTCGTGGAAAAAGCCCACACCTGGGAGTCAGAGGCCCTGGGTTCGAACGCCAGCTCCTCCACCTGTCTGCTGTGTGACCTCAGTCAAGTCACTTAAGCCTGTCTGTGCCTCGGTTCCCTCACGGGCAAAACAGCGCCTGTTCTCCCTCCTACTCGGACTCTGAGCCCAAGGTGGGACCTGATTATCTTAAATCTACCTCACCACTTAGGACGGTGCTCGACAGTCCCATCAGGCAAGACAGCGGGTCATCCCCGCCCCTCTACGGAAGCTGTATGGCGATACGGTGACGTTTAATTAATTCTCTTTGACCTTGGCTCGTTCTAAACAAGCGAGAGGCTGAATGGAGGATCAGAGAGGTTAATGGACTTGTCTAAATTGCAAAGCGATTCTCTCCTACCCTGGGCGCTGTGTAATGAGAGTTGAGTTGATGGCAAGCTTGCGTCAGTTTTGATACCGTTCATTCCAGCTTAGTAGAAGGGCTGCCAGCTCATTTTCTCTAGCAGTGACCTCACTTTGATTTGGAAGGCTTTCGTTTCCGTTTCTTGATGTCTCCTTGAGTCCGTGTCGTCTTTTTCGGAAGTTCACCTTGAAGAGTCGAGCAACTCAGAGACAGTCATTATCTCTCCCGCCGGACATGACTGATAACACCCGACTAAATCTCTGGTCCTCTTTAATGCTAATTATTTTTTTTCTCTATCTGTCTGAAAGATTTGTATTGGAAGGAGTCTAGTTCTTGGGTCTACGTTCTCAGCTTCCTCCAAGTCATTTGTTTTCCCCTCACATTAATCACACTAGCAGTAGGTGATGGATCTCTCTCCCGGATCCGTTTCCCAACTGAACTTGGTTAAAGTAGTCTCACTGTGTTAAATACCTTGTTCTAATCCCGCTCGTCTGCTGTGTGACCTTGGGCAGGTCGTTTCACTTCTCCGGGCCTCGGTTATCTCATTCTGTAAAATGGGGATTAAGACAGGGAGCTCCGCGTGGGGCAACCTGATTACCTTGTGTCCCCCCCCCCCCCCCCCCAGCGCTTAGAACAGTGCTCGGCACGTAGTAAGCGCTTAACAAAGTGTTAAATACCGCAAGTATTATTAGTATTGTTACTATTGTTATTTATCATTATTATTATTGAGGCTCGAGGAGTAGAGGTTCAAGTCAGCCCAGAACTCACAGGCCCGTGCTGGATTTTTTTTGTTATTGCAGATGTTAGAAGCTTACTGTACCACAGACACTGTTCTGAGCTCTGGGATAGATACAGGGTAAACGAGTCCATGTCCCTCACGGGGCTCTCAGTCCTTATCCCCATTTTACAGATGAGATAACTGAGGCAGCAGGCAAGTCACACGGCAGGCAAATGGCGGAGAAATTTGAACCCCGGTCCTGATGACCCCCGGGGGCTCGTGCTCTCTCCGCCAGGCCACGCTGATCGGAGAAAGCTTGCTGGAGGAAGCGGGTAGCCTGCGGTCGGGCGGAAGAGCGATTTTCCCCGAGCCCTTCGGCTGAGTGGTTAAGCGGCTTACCCAAGGTCAGCCAGGAGGTCGGCGTCAGAGCCGGCAAGCGGAAGCTGGGGCTTCCGACTCCCCGTTCTGGGCTTTTTCTAGGTCACGCTGCCTCCCTCTGAGCCTTTCTCTGGTGTAGGGGGTGACGGGGCCGCCTTCTGGAGTCGGCCATTCCTCCAGGGAAGCTTAAAGCCAACCGAGGCCCGAGCCTGTTTGCACGATGAAGACGTTTCCTAGCCGTCCCCTCCCCTCGGCCGCACCCCGCCTCCGACTCCCCCCCGCCCCCCCCGCCGCCCTTCCCTCCCCTCATCCCAAGCCCGCACTTCATGTTGTGACACTCACCGGGCCCCGAACCCGAAGAGCTGATGAATGTGTACTGGCACCAAGCTAATTGGGAAATGATATTTAATCAATTTTCCTGCAGTTGAGCTCTGCAGGTAATAAACAATCCAAAGAAAGAAACTCTCCCGGGATCGTAAAAATGATCTCTTACCTCATGAATATTCAAAATGCTCATTTTCTACAGACGGATGACTTCATCTGGAAGTCACAGAAAGCACTAAGGAGCCCACGGTGGAGAATTTAGCCCTTAGTGGAGATGGATCGTTAGGAAACGGGCAGCTTGGGGTGAGTGTTTGTGTGAGGGTTTATGGGCCCTCCGGAGCCCGCCCTCGGGAATTCCTACCCCTGCTTGCTCTATCACCTTCCTGGTAGAGGGTGGACCGGCCTCTTCCCTTTGGGGTGTGGGCACCGTCTACTGGGTTTTGTTTGGGTGGACCTGTCTCGGCAGGAAAACGAATAATAATGTTGGTATTTGTTAAGCGCTTGCTAGGTGCCACGCGCCGTTCTAAGCGCCGGAGGAGATACGAGGCGATCGGGTCGTCCCACGTAGGGCTCACCGTCTTCATCCCCATTTTCCAGATGAGGGAGCTGAGGCCCAGTGAAGAGACTTGCCCGAGGTCACACGGCTGACAAGCGGCGGGGCCGGGATTAGAACCCTTGACCTCTGACACCCAAGCCCGGGCTCTTCCCACTGAGCCACGCTGCTTCTCGGCGTGCAAATGCACGCCACGGGAATTATGGGGTGCTCTACCTTTTTTAAAAACCGAAGGGGCCCGGCCTAGTGGGACGAGCACGGGCCTGGGAGCCGAAGAACCCGGTTCTGTTCTCGGCTCCACCACTTGTCTGCTGTGTGATCTCGGGCCAGTTGCTTCACTTCTCTGCGCCTCATCTGTAAAATGGGATTAAGAATCTGAGCCCTGTGTGGGACAGGGATCGTATCCATCCAATTAGCTTGTAGTACCCCGGGACTTAGTACAGTGCCTGGCACATAGTAAGCGCTTAACAAATGCCATTGTTATCATTATTATTGTTATCATTATTATCGTCATCTTGAAGGGCTTGAATTCCATACCCGTTGCACGTCTGCCGGGGACGGACGTGATATGAACGACTAGGAGAAGCAGCGTGGCTGGGTGGAAGGAGCCTGGGCTTGGGAGTCAGAGGTCGTGGGTTCCAATGCTGGCTCTGCCACTTGTCAGCTGTGTGACTTCGGCCAAGTCATTTTTATTCTTTAGACCTCAGTTACCGCATCTCAAGAATGAGATAGCGTGGCGCAGTGGAAAGAGCACGGGCTTTGGAGTCAGGGCTCATGAGTTCGAATCCCAGCTCGGCCACTTGTCGGCTGTGTGACTGGGGGCGAGTCACTTAACTTCTCTGTGCCTCAGTTCCCTCATCTGTAAAATGGGGATGAAGACCCTGAGCCCCACGTGGGACAACCCGATTCCCCTGTGTTTACCCCAGCGCTTAGAACAGTGCTCGGCACATAGTAAGCGCTTAACGAGTACCAACATTATTATTACTAGATAAAATACCTGTTAGAACTCAGGGCCTCTGACTCTCAGGCCTGTGCTTTTTCCAGAAGTCCACACTGCTTCTCCATCTGGGTGGAACTTGATTATCTTGTTTCTACCCCAGCGCTTAGGGAAGTACTTGGAACACAGTACGTAACCAAAACCTCAATTATCATTATCGTGATGTCTGTCTCCCCTTCTAGACTGGAAACTCCTTGTGGGCAGGGAGGGTGTCTGCCAACTCTGTTGCATTTTACTCTCCTAAGTGTTTAATATAGTGCTTGACACACATTAAATACTCAGTAAATACCCCTGACTGGAAGTCAGAGGTCCTGGATTCTCCTACCAGCTCTGTCACTTGTCTGCTGTGTGACCTGGGACGAGTCACTTAACTTCTCTGTGCCTCAGTTTCCTCGTCTGTGAAATGGGGATTCAATATGTATTCGCCCTCCTACTTAGACTGTGAGCCCGGCGTGAGACAGGGACTGTGTCCAATCTGCCTAGACTCTGTCTCCCCCGGTCCTTATTGCAGTCCTTGACACGAAATGAGCACTTAACAAATGCCCCAAGTTTTACTATTATTATTTTTATTATATTTAATATGCCAGACCTCTGCAGAACGTTTCCACAAACCGTGCGTGTAACAGGCCAACCGAGAAAGCGAAGCCCGATTAAAAACCTCCCTCTGTGGTGACCGAGAGCCGAAACCGAACCGTTCTGGATAAGGGCAAATGACTCTTCGAATATCACTGTCTTCTTCGGTGATCCCCCGGCCTTTTTTTTAACGATTAGGGCGTTAGCTGAATCCTCTCTTCTCCCGTCACGTAGCTGTATATTCCCACAGCGCGAGCGCGGGACTGACATCCTTTGTCTTCCACCCTTCGTTCACGTCGGTTGGGGAAAAAAGCACTCTATCTCGCTTTGAAGACGCTCCCGCGTAGAGGTGGTTCTGGTGGATGGTTCAGCCTCAGAGGCAGAGAACGTCAGATGCCCTGAGGCGCACTGAGGAAATCGGTCGGTCAGTTGCGTCGATTGAGTGCTTACTGCGTGCAGAGCACTGTCCTAAGCGCTTGGGAGATTACACCCTAACAATAAACAGACACGTTCCCTGCCCGCAGTGAGCTTACGGTCTGGGGGGACGGCAAGCTTCCTGCCTCCTACGTAGAGGCCCAGCAAAGCCAGGATTGGAACCCAGGGCCTCTCATTCTCAGGCCTGTGCTCTTTCCAGTAGGTCACGCTGCTTCTCCATTGGCGAGGGCACTTCTTCATCGGCGTTCCATATTTACCGAGGTTCGGCCAAGGGCAGAGCTCTGTCCTGGGCTCCCGCCGTGTGCAGAACGCTGAGACGGGCACCCGTCACGTGGAGAGCCCAGAACTGACCACGTAGTGTGAGCAGAACCTTGCACTCGGCTCCCGGGAGAGTCCACTGGAAGTCAAAGGCCGGGCCCTGCCCGCCAGCTGTACGCAGTCCAATCTGTAATCTCAGGAAAGGGTGTTCAGAGCAACCTTGCCCAGAACTTTGCAGACTTCGGAGGAAGTTGGACAGAGTTTCTTAGAGGACAACCGAGGCAGCTCGGCCTCCCCCCGCCCCCCAACCCTCAACCCCCGGTGTGAGATTTGGCGGGCGTTACCTTTGCCTCGCTGGCGCTCCTTTTTCTCGGTCCCTGGGAGGGAGAGAGCGTCCAGACGTTTATTTTCCCTTGGGTTTCCGGATGGAAGCGCACATGGCCCTGGGCCGGTGCCCGGGGCAGCTTGATGACGATCTATTTGGAGAATTCCTGGCCTGCAGACTTGAAGAGGAGGCCTGATTCCTCCCTCCTGCCGATTTCACTTTGAAAACTTCCCAGGTTCTCGCAAGATTAGTGTAAGGATCCAAACTCTAAGGCGCTTTTCTGCCTGGTTTCCGCAGAGACGTGGAGCGGCGAGAATCTTTCCTCTCTTCAGCCCTCAGCCGGTGGCAAAGGCACCATTTTAGCCGTGATGCCCAGATCGTGTATTTTTTCCCTCTCCGACCGTTAATTTAGCAACGGTATTTATCGAGCGCTTAGTATGTGCAGAGCACTGGGCGAAGCGCTTGGGAGATTGCAGGACGACAGACATATTCCCTACCCGTAGCAAGGTCACGATTAATCCGTCACCTCCTGTTATTTCCTGCCTTCAGGTGACACTAGCAAGTTTTGGGGTTGACGACGAGAAGCCGCGTAGCCTAGCGGACAGACCACGGGCCTGGGAGTCAGAAGGACCTGAGTTCGAGTCCCGGCTCCGCCACTCGTCTGGCCGTGTGACCTTGGACAGGTCTCTTTACTTCTCTGTGCCTCAGTTCCCTCATCTGGAAAATGGAGGTTAAGACCGCGAACCCCATGCGGGACATGGAGTGTGTCCGACCCGATTACCTTGTATCTACTCCAGCGGGTAGAACGAGTGCCTGGCACATAGTCACAATAATAACAATAATGTTGGTATCTGTGAAGCGCTCACTACGTGCAGAGCACTGTTCTAAGCGCTGGGGGAGAAACAGGGTCATCAGGTTGTCCCACGGGAGGCTCGCGGTCTTCACCCCCATTTTGCAGAGGAGGTAACTGAGGCCCAGAGAAGTGAAGTACCTTGCCACGGTCACACAGCTGACAAGTGGCAGAGCCGGGATTCGAACCCATGACCCCCGACTCCCAAGCCCGGGCTCTTTCCACTGAGCCACGCTGCTCCCGCAGCGATGGACTGGATGGCCACTGACCCGTTTCTTATCCAAGTCCCAGCTAGCCCGACCCCTGCCCGGAGTAGTCTTGAGTGGCTTCGGGGGCATCCCTCTAGACTGTATCCTCGTTGTGGGCTGGAAACCCGTCCTTCAGCTCTGTTATATTGTTCTCGTGCCCTCTCCCAAGTGCTTAGTACGGCCCTCTGCACACAGAAAGCGCTCGATAAATACAACCGATACATCGATGAATGTACACGAATTGGCTATGACCACATTTCTGTTCAACACTCTCCTTACGGAGAAGCAGTGTGGCCTAGTGGAAGGAGCCTGGGTCTGGGGGGGCGGGGGGGGGGGGGGTCAGAGGACCTGGCTTCTAATCCCAGCTCCACCACTTGCCTACTGGGAGACCTTGGGCAAATGGCTTCACTTCTCTGGGCCTCAGTTTCTCTCTCTCTGTAAAATGGGAATGAAGTACTTGTATTCGTTCCCCCTTGGACTCTGAGCCCCATGTGGGACAGGACTTCTTCTGGCCCAATTAGCTCGTATCTGCCCTAGCGCTTAGTACAGGGCGTGGAACATAATAAGCACTTAGGGAAGCAGCGTGGCTCAGTGGAAAGAGCCCGGAGTCAGAGGTCGTGGGTTCTAATCCCAGCTCCGCCACTTGTCAGCTGGGCGACTTTGGGCAAGTCTCTTGACTTCTCTGAGCCTCGGTGACCTCATCTGTAAAATGGGGATGAAGACTGTGAGCCCCACGCGGGACAACCTGATCACCTTGAATCCCCCCAGCGCTTAGAACGGCGCTTTGCACATAGTAAGCGCTTAACAAATGCCATCATCATCATTATTATTAACAAGTCCCCCAATTATGATTAAAGATTATTACAGGATCGACACAGAGGTCATTCATTCGATGGTATTCATCGAGCGCTTACTATGTGCAGAGCACCGTACGGAGCGCTTGGAACGAACAAGTCGGCAACAGATAGAGACGGTCCCCGCCGTCTGACGGGCTCGCGGGCGAATCGGGGGAGACGGCCGGACGAGAACGATGGCGGTAGATAGAGTCGAGGGGAAGGACGTCTCGTAAAAACGATGGCGACTAAATGGAATCGAGGCGATGTACATTTCGTTAACCAAAGGTCACAGACCAGGCCCCTGCCTTACCACTGAAATCCTCGCCATCGGTCTTCATCACTGGTATTTACTGAGTGCTTACTGTGTGCCGAGCGGTGTGCTGAGCACTTGGGAGATTGTGACATGACGGAGTTGGTGGGCTCTTTCTCTGCCCACGGCGAGCTAAAAGTCAGGAGGGCCGCAACCAAAACTGTTGGGGAGAGGAAGGAGCCCCAGATGGAAACTTGCCCGTTGTTGGATGAGAAGATTCTCTTGCCTGTGAGAGCCTATCCCTGCCAGCGCGACCGACCCTTGTGCGTTGTTCACGTGTCCTTGCTGTGTGATAAGCGTGGCCCAAACGAGGCCTGTCTCTGGCAGAACCAACCACGGTGACACCTCTGCTGAAGGAGAGCAGCCCCCCCCCCCCCCCCCCCCGCCAATTGCCGCCCGCCCGGCCGGCCTGTCCCCCGTCCGCCTCTCCCGTCGATCTCCCTCTTTATCCCTCCTTTTGACCCCGGGCCTCCCCGCCGGGCCCTGAGGTCACTGACTCCACCCTGCTGGTTTCTGAACCTCATCCTCCTGGTCCCCGCCGTGAGCCAGCTGTCTGGGGATCCCGCTGCCTCCAGAAGCATCTGTACCCGTCCGCCTCGGTCTCGGTTCCCCAGCGTCGGCAATTCCCCTGCGTCTGGCTTCTAAAAATACCCGCTCCCGTTTGGAAATTGAAGAAAAAGAAATCTACCGAGCGCACTTTCCCAGCGCGGGTGAGGGTTCAATCTCCCGGTGGGTTTTTAGAGCTCTGGTAACCTCGTTCTTCTAGGAGAAGACAGTGCTCGGTCATTGGCTTTTTGCAGGCCCTGGGCAGGGCCCGGAGGAGCTGAGGCTGTGTCTGAGGCAGGATGAGAGGCACAGCGGTAATAGCGGCCTTGCCGACTGTTCCGAACGACAGCTGGCTCCAGGTGTGGGGAGAAGAGTCAGAGCGGCGGGGGTTAAGTTTTAGCGTGTGGGTCCTGAACCCGATGGGCGGGTTTGGCCAAGTGGGTCTTGTTTCTCCACCGAGGGCGGGGCTGCCAAAAAGTCACCGCATGATGTGATTTGTGTGGCCACGTTGGGTGGTGCCCGGATGCTCCGTTTGAAGGGATCGTAGCCGGACGGCCTCTTGGCCCTCTTTTCTGGAAGGGATTTGACACGGCTGTAGACCACGGGCCGCCGGGCCACCGCCTCTGTCTAGCAGCTAGGGCTACTCAGAGGAGCACTGGATGTTCACCGGCTGCTCCCCGGGTGCTCCCCCATGCCAGAGTTTCAAGGCAGATAACGAAAAAGACAAATGCGAGCAAATTCCGGCGCGCGTACTAGGTGCCGAGTGTTGCGCTAAAAACTGGGGTAGGCGTGAGATCATCAGGTCAGACACAGTCCCCACCTAGGGTGCCATTTGTCCAGGGTTGTACCGGTTTTCCGTCGACCTGTCCCCGCCGTCCCGGACAGATCCTGCACCGGATGTTCTGGTGCCTGGGACTTTTACTCTTGGCCTCTGACCTCTCTCACCGTGGATCCTGCCGCCAGTTTCCACAGCTGGGAAGCGGGGCCTGGGTCCACAGAGAGCTGGAAGGAGGGCCGGGAGGAGGACCCGGGGCCTCTGGGGCGGTGAAAGGTGCTCTGGGATCGGGTGGACGCGAATAGAACTTGCAGAACGGAGTGATGGACGACGGAGAAGGCAGATTGGAGAAGCAGCGTGGCTCGGTGGAAAGAGCCCGGGCTCGGGAGTCAGAGGTCATGGGTTCCGATCCCGGCTCCGCCGCCTGTCAGCTGGGTGACTTTGGGCAAGTCACTTAACTTCTCTGGGCCTCAGTTCCCTCATCTGGAAAATGGGGATGAAGACTGCGAGCCCACGTGGCACAACGGTCACCTCGTATCCTCCCCAGCGCCTAGAACAGTGCTTCGCACATAGTAAGCACTCAACAAATGCCGTCATGATTACTGCTATTAGATTATCTCCCAGGGCCCAATAGAACAGTGACCGATGGCACTTACCGAGCGCCTACTGGGTGCGGAGCACTGTGCTAAGTGCTTGGGGGAGTACAGTACGACAGAGTTGGTAGGTACCTTCCCCGCCCACGATGAGCATATGAGTCTAGTGACTCGGCCAAGGTCACACAACAGGCCAGTGGCATAGCTGAGGCTGGAACCTTTGAATTATCTCCAAGCGCTCAGTACAGGGCTCTGGTGTCGTCGGGCCCCTCCCTCTTCTTGGCAGGCAGCTGGCTTTCCTGGGGGCCTGAAGGTATTTATTGAGCGCTTGATATATGCAGTTCACTGTTCTGGGCGGGTCGGGGGAGGGAGATGAACCGAATAACATTACAATCTACATCGAGAGTATGAATTTAGCTCCTACTGTGGGCAGAGGGCCGTGCTGGACACCCACTGAGGGTGGAGGGCCGCGCCGGATGCCTACGGTGGGCAGAGGACCGTGCCGGACAGATATGCAACAGTTAGAGGGACAGAACAGACGCAAATGAAAGGCCGAACAGATTCAACAGGTGATCGGCAGGGAAACACGTAGAAGAGGGGGTTCCTGGGAGGATCATTCCACACCGTCAGCTTTAAGGCAGGCAGTCAACCCCGCCTCCTACCTTACCTTATTGATCTCCTACTGCATCCCCAGCCGCACGCTTCGCTTCTGTAACGCCAACCTACCCGCTGTGCCTCCGTCTCGTCTATCGTGCTGCCAGCCCCTTGCCCACATCCTCCCTGAAACCCCTTCCTCCTCGATATTCGCCAGGCTGCCACTCTCCCCCTGCTTAAGATCCCTCCTGAAGTCACATCTCCGTCAAGAGGCTCTCCCCAACTCAGCTCCCATTTCCCCTCCACCGTCTCTCTTCTGTGTCACCTGTGCCTTGGATCGGCCCCCTCCAAACCCCTGATATTCACCCCGTCCTCAGCCCCACAGCGTTTTATGTACGTGCTTGTAAGTTCTTTTAATGTCTGCCTCCCCCCTTGTAATAATAATAACTGTGGGATCTGTTAAGCGGTTACTGTGTGTCCGGCACAGGACCGAGGGCTGGGGTGGATACCGAACAGATGATGATGATGATGACACTGTTGGCATTTGTTAAGCGCTTACTGTGTGCAGGGCAGTAATCAGGTCGTCCCACGTGAGGCTCCCAGTTAATCCCCATTTTACAGATGAGGGAACTGAGGCGCAGAGAAGTTAAGTGACTTGCCCACAGTCACCCGACAATGGGGTTGGGCACAGTCCCCGCCTCACGGGAGGCTCACGGTCTCAATCCCCATTTTACAAATGCAGCGTGGCCCGGGCTCGGGAGTCAGAGGTCACGGGGTTCGAATCCCGGCCCCGCCGCTTGCCAGCTGGGTGACTCTGGGCAGGCCACTTAACTTCTCCGTGCCTCAGTTACCTCATCTGTCAGATGGGGATTAAAAACTGTGAGCCCCACGTGGGACAACCTGATCGCCTTGTATCCCCCCAGCGCTTAGAACGGGGCTTTGCACATGGTAAGCGCTTAACCAAGACCGCCGTTATTAAATGAGGTAGCCGAGGGGTAGACAACTGAAGTGACTTGCCCAGGGTCACGCAGCAGAAACGTGGCGGGATTAGAACCCCTGACCTCTGACTCCCACGCGGGTGTTCTATCCACTATGCCATACTGCTTCTCTAGACCGTAAATTCCTTGTGGACGGGGATCGTGTCTGCCACCTCTACTGTACTCCCTCGAGTGTTCGGTTCAGTGCTCTGCCCTTAGCGAGCATTCAATAAATACCGTCGACTGATTGACGTGACCTGACGAGGAAGTTGGGGGAGTCGATCAGAGAAGGCCTCCCAGAGGAGGTGACACATCTCAGCTCTCCTCCGTCCCCGTGAGTCTCTCTGCTCTACAGGTACCGTCTTCCCTGTCCCGAGCCACATTTAGCAACTTATTTTCGGAACAGGACGGCCCATTTTCACTCGGAGACCTGGTTATCTTTGCGCGCTTCAGTGGGTTGGGCTGTAAAATGGGCCACCCCCGGAACACGCCGTTGGGAATCGTGCCTTCGCCAGGGAATAGCAGAAGGAACATCCACTTCGGCAGATCGGACGGCAGCCGGTCGCTCTCGGAATGGCCCCTCCGGAGGCAGAGAGTCCAGGACGCCAGGCTGAGACCTGGGTCGGATCCCAAGAGGGGAGATGTAGCTACCGTCGGCTTCCGTGGAATTCCAGTCAGCGAATCGGTAGTATTTATTGAGCTCTTACTACGTTCGGCGCGCCGTTCTAAGAGTTTGGGAGAGTACGATACAGATAATACAATTTCCTGGGCTCATACTAAGTGCCAGGCACTACCTTAAGTGGTTGGGAGAGAACAGAGTGTGGAACTATATGCTTGGGAGGGTATAATACAATTATCGATCGACCCATCGGTGGCATTTATCGAGCGTTCCCTGCGTGCGGAATACTGGTTCTGAGTGCCCGGGGAGACACGTCCCCTGCCCACGGTGAGCTTAGTCTACAGAAGGAGAGAGACGTTAATGATAATACGTTTATATTATTGAAGTTATAGATACGCGGATATAGTACAGCTCTATCTCCAGTAGAGTTTGGTAGACATAACCTCTGCCCTAAAGGAGTTGACAAGCTGGCGTGGGAGACGTGTTGCAATAAATTACAGATAAGGGAAGAAGCAGAGAATGGGGATCGAGGGATATACGCGCTGTGGAGGGTGGAGGGATTCTGGTGGCCGAGGGAGCTAAAACGTGACAGGACTTTTGGTGTATGGCAGCGGACAAGAAACCCTCTATTCAGACATGATCTGAGCTCCCTTCTCTAAATCAGCCTCAGCTAGGCCAAGGGTTGGCAAGGGTTAAGAACGCAGCGCCGTACGTCCGTCCCGGGGGGAAAGGGTTCCGACTCAGAGAAGATTAGCGAAAATTATCTCTGTTTCTCTCCGATGGGGTGAAACCACGTGGACTTCCCGGACTTTCACATTTGGAAAAGCGTCCGATTTTAATGAAATGGGTTTACGGTTACTCGTCGTTAGCAGAAGAATTGCAGCCACGCAGCGGTGTGGCCAAAATACGGTTATTCGGGATACCACGTTAACGCATCGTCTCTGGGGCCATTACATCAGGGTTCATCAAGGAAAGGGTGAGCCGGTGGGATAGTTTTAGGATAGTGTGTGTGTCCCTATATTAATACACGTGTACACTCGGCAGCGTGGTCTAGTGGCTACGGCCCAGGCCTGGGAGTAAGAAGGACCTCGGGTTCTAATCCCCGCTCGGCCACTTGTCTGCTGGGTGACCTCGAGCAAGTCCCTTCTCCGAATCCCTCTTCCCTCACCTGTCAAATGGAGATTAAGACTGTGAGCCCCAAGAGGGACATGGACTGTGTCCCACCTGATTAGCTTGCATCTACTCCAGCCCTTGGTACAGTGCCTAGGACGTAGTAAGCGCTTGACAACTATCATTTAAAAAAAAAAAAAAGGGCAGCTCAATCCTCAGGGTTGCCATTTCCCTGATTCAATTCAGTCGTGTTTATTGAGCGCTTACTGTGTGTGGAGCGCTGCACTAAGTGCTTGGGAGAGGATAATACAGAAGAAAACAGACACATTCTCTGCCCACACTCGATCCATCTCGCCTGGGAATTAGGTAACAGGGAGAGCCAGGGCCCAGAATGATTCCAGGCGGCGGAGAAGCAGCACTCCACAGTTGCCGGCTGGACGGTGGACGGTCGCCGCTGCGTGCCCGGGAGAGCCGGGTGCTGGTCGCCCTCCTGGACGGCCACCCTCCAAGCACGGGCCAAGCCATCACCCGTCCCTATATTTGCCCTCTGCGTCCCTCACTCTCCCACCTAATCCGTTCTGCTCCTCCAGAAATGAATCCCAAGCTCTCTTCACTTCCCCTGGACTTTCAGGTCAACTTCCCGTGGGAATAAATGGCATCCGTTGGCCAGCCGCTGGGTGGGTGGGTGAAACAGATCGGGTGCCCGTTAGCCGGGGTGAGCGTCGGTTCCGGGATCCATCCGTGTCGACAGCTGAACTCAAATAGGGTGACCATCAGGGTATGGGGCATTCGGTACAGTCTCCGAACGCAGTAAGCACTCAGTAAATACCATCGACTGCCTGATTGAGTCCCCATTATCAGGCGGGAAGCAGGATGGGCCTAGCGGAAAGAGCCCAGGCCTGGGATCAGAGGACCCGGGTTCTAATCTTGGCTCCGCCACTGGCCCGCTGCGTGACCTCGGACGACTCACTTCACTCTGGGCCTCGGGTTCTTCCGGTGTAAAATGGGCGTTGGAAACTTAGACTCAAGTGCTTAGTTCAGGGCAAGGGCTTAATGCAGGGCTTTGCGCACGGAAAGAACTTAATAAATACGACTGAATGAATAGACTACGAACCCCCCGTGGGATGGGGCTGCATCCGACTAGATTCACTCGTATCTACCCCTGAACTTAGAACAGTGCTTGCCACATAGTCAGCGCTTAACAGATACCACAGTTATCGTCAGGTGGCATTCACAAATGCCACAACCATCCACTGCTCGGCTCCGGCAGAGTCAGCGGAAGAAGATTGCTGTGCCGTCGGGGATGTCCACTGGGATACCGGGTCTGGAGCCTTTAAGCGGCCATAAGCAGCTTGCCTTCTGGATTTTCTTCGGTCTGCGTCATCCGCTTCCGGTTGCCAGGGGAACCTGCCTGTTTACCTCTCGCTGGGAAAAGGTCCCCGCCATCAGTTGGCTGCATTAAAACTTCAATAATGGACGGATGGGGCTCTGCGGACGCACCGAAGCAAGCCGAGCTTCCCCGAGCCGCCCTGATAGATTAAAACCATAGATCACACTCCCTCTGCCCACCTCTCCCCCGAGGAGAGAGAGAGAGAGCACTAGGCTAAAGCCCATTCGCACAGGTGGCTTTGGGTCTTTATCACTTTTCGATTCAGAAGTCCAAAAAAAAAAAAAACCAACAAAAGCCATCAGTGAAGCCAGAGAGTCTTTTTCTAACATCGTGCGTGCAAAAAAAATCTACTTTCATTTAGGCTGCTTGGGGAGAAAGGTAACTAAGGGAAAGGTCATTAACCGGTCTTGGCCCAACATTGGGAACTATCCAAGGGGAGAACCTTGCCCACCAAATTACTCGGGGACGATCCTGGATGAGGGCATTTTGATGGTGTCGTTTAGACAGGCTGAGTTTTGTTGATTTTATGGTGAGCATCTAGCCCCAACTTGGGGGTAAAAGCGTCAGTTTAGGGGACTCTTGTGGGGCCAGGGGTCTCGGTGGGTTCCACTGAGCCCTGTTCTGTCCTCGCCCTCATTCGCACCCCCAAAATTAGAAGGGAGCATCCCTTTCTAGCCTGACTCAGTTCTTTCCCCTTGAGGCACCAAGCCAGAGCAGCCCCCAACCCCCAGGGCAGCCTGGCCCGTGGCCTCAGTGGGATATATTTAATCAATAAATCATTTATTGAGTGCTTACTGTGTGCAGAGCCCTGCATTTGGAAGATTTTAGTGTAACAGAGTGAGTAGACGTTCCCTGACCACAGGGAGCTTACAGTCTGTCTCTCCCTTGATATATATACACACACAAGCAGGAAATGTTTGCATTCCAGTTTGCATTCTGTCTAAACAA
This sequence comes from Ornithorhynchus anatinus, assembly GCF_004115215.2. Classification (NCBI taxonomy): domain Eukaryota; kingdom Metazoa; phylum Chordata; class Mammalia; order Monotremata; family Ornithorhynchidae; genus Ornithorhynchus; species Ornithorhynchus anatinus. Next base: position 28,456,920 of record NC_041747.1, read on the forward strand.
CTGTACTCATTTTACCTGTGTTTAAATTCTGACTTCCTTTAAAGTGTATATAATGGATTCTCTTTCTCCTCCTTAGGTGAACGGAACAGAAATCGAATATGAGTTTGAAGAAATCACACTGGAGAGGGTAAGAGAAACCTAATCATTGCATTTCATAACGCAATCATCTTGCCTCGCCCCAAAATGGGCCGGCGTATTGTTTACGTGCCACAGGTGGGAAGGGTGAATGTTGAGGTCCCAGCAAGGCCAGAATTGAAAACGTTCCAGAAATGTTAGTGTCCGGAGAGCGCACCCCTAGCCCAGGCCGGTTATTCCCAAGGCAAGGCCAAGGGGTGACCCCGGGGACCTGAAACAGTCTCCTGTCTGGTTTGGAAGAGCGACAAAGTCGTCCCAGGATTCTCCCGGCACGCGGGAGGGGTTTCAGATCAAGAATCTTCAGCTAAGGGAGGCTCTAAGAGTAAGTTCCGCGCTGCCGTTTGCCGAAGTCCATCCGGTTTGCCGCACTTGGAGTTTTTGAAGTAGAAATTGCGGAGCTGGTTGTGGTCAAGTGTCTTGCGATCTTTCCAGGACCAGTAAAATGTGCGGAAGAACTTTTCTTCTGCTTCCCGGGAAGATCCCGGGGAAGAAAAACCATTTCCCTCGGGACCTCGGGCTCTTTGCCTGATGCTTTCAATTCTACAGAAAAGGCCCTTCAGGAGAGCGGCCGAGGAAGAGGGGAATGTTGCTGTGTCGAGGGCAGGGACGGTGTCTACTTTGTTAGACTCTCCCAGGTGCTTAGTACAGTGCTCTGCAGAGTAAGCGCATGATAGATAGCATCAACTGATTGAAAACCCCGCGTGTAGTCTGCTGAATCCCACGCCTAATCGCTCCTGGCGCTTGACTCTCCACAGGAAGAACTGCAGGCAGGGACGAGAGCGGGGGGTCGCGCTGTTCTCGCCGGAGGCTCGTTTGTCCCTCCTCTGTCCTTCTCATGCTCTCAAGTTCCTGGTACGGTGCCCTGCGCACAGTGGGTGCGCAGTCGATGCTGTCGATCAAATTTATGAATGAGGTGTTAATTTGAAGAGAAAAGAAAGCCATGTCAGTGGTGTTTGCCTCGTATTTCCCGGATACAGAATGCTCGGTCTGTTTTTTTTAATGGTATTTGTTAAGCGCTTACTACGTGCCAGACACCATTCTAAACGCTGGGGTCGATGCAAGCTAATCAGGTTGGACACGGTCCCTGTCCCACTTGGCGCTCACGGTCTTAATCCCCGTCGTACCGCTCCATAATTGATCGGTTTCTACCGATATCGGCTCCCTCTGTAGACTGTAAGCTCACTGTGGGCAGGGAACGTGTCGATCAACTCTGTTCTATTTCACTTTCCCGAGAGCTGCAGGGGGCTCGATAAATGCATCGATCGATCGATTGATTGGTTGGTTAAGGGGTGAGGACAAGGAGAGCCAGAGAGATACTGGGAGAATGAGAATAATAATGGTGGTACTTGTTAAGCGCTTACTGTGTGCCAAGCACCGTACTGAGCGCCGGGGTGGACACAAGCAGATGGGGTTCGACCCTGTCCCTGTCCCTCTTGAGGCTCACGGTCTTAATCCCCATTTTACAGATGGGGAACTGAGGCCCAGAGAATTCAAGTGACTTGCCCGAGGTCGCACAGCAGACAGGTGGCGGAGCCAGGATTAGAACTCAGGTCCTTCTGACTCTCAGGCCTGTGCTCTCTCCACCGGGCCACACGGCCTCTCTAGTCTTCTTGCATCCGAAACCTGGACCCTGTTTTCGAACCCCCGTGAGGTCTGGGAACAAAATCCTGCATAAATAGCCTCCCTGCAGATTTAAACCCACTCTACACTCATACTATCCATTCAGCAAGTGGACATGTTAATAATGTTACATCTGAACTGAAATATCGTAATAATGCTCCCCAGACCATTCGGAGGAGCTCAAGTACTCTAGCTCAGTAGATTTGCCACCTCTAGGCGGAAAACACGTCATTTCATTATCTCCTCGGCGAGAATTCTCTCAATCCCTGGGGAGAAATCAGCTCAACATCTCTCCCCGACCCCTGTCGGTGCGTATTTCGAGCTAGAAAAACAGCCACGAGTCCACGCCATTAGACTAGAAGGAAGCTCTAGTTTCTTCGAGAAGCAGCGTGGCTCAGTGGAAAGAGCACGGGCTTTGGAGCCAGAGGTCATGGGTTCAAATCCCAGCTCGGCCACTTGTCAGCTGTGTGACTTTGGGCGAGTCGCTTCACTTCTCGGTGCCTCGGTTCCCTCATCTGTAAAATGGGGATGAAGACCGTGAGCCCCACGTGGGACAACCCGATTCCCCTGTGTCTACCCCAGCGCTTAGAACGGTGCTCGGCACATAGTAAGCGCTTAACAAATAGCAACATCATTATTATTATTATTATTATTCACCTGTTTCTTCACTCTGTATTGGCTTGTATTTTTCTTCCTTTGTCCTCTCTTACTTGACTCCCTGCCAATCTCCCCCACCCCGCAGTCCCCCCGTCTCTCTGTCCTCCCTCAGAGAAGCAGCGTGGCTCAATGGAAAGAGCCCGGGCTTGGGAGTCAGAGGTCATGAGTTCGAATCCCGGCTCTGCCACTTGTCAGCTGCGTGACTGTGGGCGAGTCGCTGAACTTCTCTGTGCCTCAGTGACCTCATCTGTAAAATGGGGATTAACCGCGAGCCTCACGTGGGACAACCTGATGACCCTGTATCTCCCCCAGCGCTTAGAACGGTGCTCTGCACATAGTAAGCGCTTAACAAATACCAACGTTATTATTAAGTCAGGGGGATGCAGAAGGGAGCGGGAGATGAGGAAAAGTGGGGCTTAGTCTGGGAAGGCCCCTTGGAGGAGGTGCGCTTTTAGAGAAGCAGCGTGGCACAGTGGAAAGAGCACGGGCTTTGGAGTCCGGGCTCATGAGTTCGAATCCCAGCTCTGCCACTTAATAATAATAATAATAATGTTGGTATTTGTTAAGCGCTTACTATGTGCCGAGCACCGTTCTAAGCGCTGGGGTAGACACAGGGGAATCGGGTTGTCCCACGTGGGGCTCACGGTCTTAATCCCCGTTTTACAGACGAGGGAACTGAGGCCCGGAGAAGTTAAGTGACTCGCCCCCAGTCACACAGCCGACAAGTGGCCGAGCTGGGATTCGAACTCATGAGCCCTGACTCCAAAGCCCGTTTCCACCGAGCCACGCTGATGAAGACTGTGAGCCCCACGTGGGACAACCCGATTCCCCTGTGTCTACCCCAGCGCTTAGAACGGTGCTCGGCACCTAGTAAGCGCTTAACAAATACCAACAGGATTATTATTATTATTAATAATCCTCTAGCGTTCCAAGCTCTTACGTATCTGATGCCCAGCTAACACCAAGAAGGTTCCAGGGCAAGGGAAGACAAGACGCAAAGCGTATCAGACGCAGACCGCAGCATGGGCCGGGAAGCAGCGGCACAGCTCGGTGGTGGGCCCCGGCTGATGAAGAAATCTGTCTTTTTTTCCCCGATCCTCGACCCCCCCGCCCGGTGAAAGGGCCTGCTCTCTTTTGCGGCCTTCTCTCGAGCCATAGGAAAATCTGAGGAATGAGCCAAAGCCGCCTCGAATACAGGAAATCCGTTTGTTTAGATCGGGACCGTAAACCGCAGAGTGCCGGTCTACTGGTCTTGGCTTTCTGAGAGATGAGGTTCGTCTTAGCGGCTTGGAGCTGCCTCAGAATCTTCCGGCATTTTCCGGTCATTTCTCGATTCCTTCGCCTTTTGCCCTAATGCTCCTTGCGCGTCAAGTTTCTTTTGAAAACCTGACCGCTGCAACTGACCACTGGAGAACGGAGGGCAGGCCGCCCTAAAGGGTCGGTTTAGTGGCCGGAATCCCAATTTAGGGTGATGTGGGAGGGTAAGGGTTAAGAGAAGCAGCGTGGCTTAGTGGAAGGAGCCCGGGCTTGGGAGTCAGGGGTCGTGGGTTCTAATCCCGGCTCCGCCACTCGTCTGCCGGGTGACCTTGGGCAAGTCACTTAACCTCTCTGTGCCTCAGTTACCTCATCTGTAAAAATGGGGATTAAAAAATGTGAGCCCCACGAGGGGACAATCTGATTACCCTGTATCTACCCCAGCTCTTTAGAACGGTGCTCTGCACATAGTAAGCGCTTAACAAATACCATAAAAAATAAGGACGTGAACGGGTAACATCCATGTGAACTCCCGCGGACACCCAGACAGTCATCGGCGTGCGCAGTCACGCATTTGAGACTGATCGGCTTCTGAACGGAGGAATCAGTGGTATTTACTGAGCACCTTCTATTTGCGGAGCACTGTACTAAGCGCTTGGAAGAGGATAGTTCAAGAGTTGGTAGATATAATCCCTGCCCACAAGGAGCTTGCGGTGTAGAGGAGGAGATCGACATTAAAAATGAATTACAGCTGCCCATAAGGGCTACGGGACTGAGGGTAGGGCGAATAGCAAGGTCTTAAAGGGGACAAATCTAAGTACGTATTTCACTGGCAGGATTGACCCTGGCTTGGGCGGGGGAGAGGGGAGGTGGTCCAGCATATTTGGCAGTCGGTCAGTGGTATTTATTGAGTGCTTACTATGTGCAGAGCAATTAATTAAATGCCCGGGAGAGTACAACCCAACAGTATGACAGAGACAATCCTGGCCACAACGAGCGTACAGTCTAGAGAGGGAGACAGACGTTAATATGAATGAATAGAATTCCAGATAGGTACATATCTCTCCTCCAATGGCTCGGGATGGATTTTCCCGTGGCAGCAGCCGCGGCGGAAGAGCAGAGCTGCCCCCAGGCCAGTTGGCAGGAGAACATCGATCGGGACTGTTTCCGTTCCCAAAACCCACCGCGACCCCCTCTCTCGCCTCCCGCCGGCCTCACGAGCTGCCAGCTCGTCTGATTTGCCCTTCAAGCGGACGGGGCGGAATGTAAGGAGTGGCGGTCCTGTGTTTGCCCGGATCACACCTTTCGCAGTTTTAGGATAACCATCACCACTTGCACTATTTGGGAGACATTTACTCCGGGCCACGGGCTCTGCCAAGCACTTGGAGAGAGACGGCACAGTCCCAGATGGGATTCCCAGTCTGAGGGGAGGGAGAACAGGTCCTTGTATCTACCCCAGCGCTTAGAACCGTGCCTGGCACGTAACAGATACCATTTTAAAAAATTTACGCAGCGTACCGAAGTACCGAGGAGGGAAGTGACTTGTTTAAGGAGCAGCCTAGTGGGAAGAGCAGGAGGCTGGCAGTCGGAGGACCTGGGTCCTTATCGTGACTTTTTTTTTTTTATATGGTATTTGTGAAGCACTTACTTCCTAGGTGTCCAGCACTGTCCCAAGTCCTGGGATAGATCCGGTTCAGTCATAATGATTACGGTATTTACTAAGCGCTTACTATGTGCCGGGCACTGTACTGAGCACTGGGCTGGATGCAAGCAAATCGGATCGGACACGGTCCCTGTCCCATGTGGAGCTCACCGTCTCAATCCCCATTTTACGGATGAGGTGACTAAAGCACAGAGGAGTTAAGTGACTTGCCCAAGGTCACGCAGCAGACAGGTGGCAGAACCCGCATTAGAACCCGTGATCTTCTGACTCCCAGACCCAGGCCGTATCTACTGGGCCACGGTGCTTCTCATGTCTGCCGCTTCGAGAAGCAGCATGGCTCAGTGGAAAGAGCCTGGGCTTGGGAGTCAGAGGTCATGGGTTCGAATCCCGGCTCTGCCACTTGTCAGCTGGGTGTCTGTGGGCGGGTCACTTCACTTCTCTGTGCCTCAGTTACCTCATCTGGAAAACGGGGATTAACTGTGAGCCTCACGAGTGAACGACCTGATTACCCTGTATCTACCCCAGCGCTTAGAACAGTGATCTGCACATAGTAAGCGGTTAACAAATACCAACATTGTTATTATTATTATGTCCCACCTCCGCGGGTGACCCGTTAGCCAGTCGCCTTTGTGAGGGGACCGTCTTCTCAAGGAACCGCCTGATGAGAGTTTGAAATGGGAGGGGGATCGGTGGTAACCAAACAGGGCAGGAAGGGAGCTGGAGCAGGAGAATTCAACCTCTCCAGAGGTGGAAGGGGGTGAAACTGCAGCCCCCTTCCCACCCCCACCCCCCTCAGCAGGGCCATTAGCCACTGTACAAACGAGGCCAACTGGGCGATCTGGCGCAGGGGTTGCAATCGAAGCCAGAGCCGGCCGAGCGAGGCTCGCACACCTCCTTAAACGGGGTTAACGTGCTTGATGTCTGCACCCACGGGGTCTGGGTTTACCTCAGACAACTCCACATCTAGCTTCCTGGAGGAGCTCCAAACTAGGGCAGGCGGGGCCGGCTCCTCCCACAACTCCCTGTCCCGCATGATGCCCGCAGTCCGAGAGGGGAAGGAGAGCAGGTCCCCTAACCCCATTTTACAGACGAGGACACTGAGGCCCAGGAAGGTTCGTTGCCTTGCCCACGGTCCCACAGCAGGGCAGGCACTGAGCTGCCGTCAGAACCCAGGTTGTCCCGTTTCCAGCTCCGTGCTCCGGATTCTGCCGAGGGAGCCACGTGGGTTTTATGGAGAGAACAAAGAAGCTAGGGATATTTTTGTTCAGGGACCAGACACTGGGCAACCGGATCGTGGAAAAGAGAAACGCTCTCTCCTACCACGAATAATTCAGAGAATTCGGTGCACAACTAAAATCTCTGAATGAATGGCTCTAATAAGATCGCAAGAGTCACGAGAGACCAGTCCCATCGCAGGTAGAGGCTACAATTTCATTCGAAAACGATTTTAGTGTTATTAAATTTTTAGTGTCTGTCTTCAGGCACCCGGGTGAAAACACTCGTCGCCTGTTTAGAGGTGGATATTCCACCGCTGGAGCCCTGTGAGTGTCTCGCGATCCGTTTGATTCTGGGTAATGGAAATGACTGGACGGAGAGAGTCGAAAGCCGACTTGACTGTGAAATCTCTGTGACCTCGGAGCAGGAGACACGATCAGAACTGTAAACTGAAGGCTCGTCGGATACGTTATTGCCAAGAGGGGAAAGCAGAAAGCTGTCGTGGATCTAGATACGTTCACTGGGGTTATCGGAAGACTTCACAAGGGCCTAGCTACCCAATAATCCTCTTTACCGAATGCTTAGTTTAGTGTCCTGCACCGGTAGAGTGTAACGGAGTCGGTGGACTCGCCCACGGTGAGCTTACAGTCGAGACGGGGAAACAGACATTAATATCAGACATTACGGTGACGTAGGTAAGTGCTGTGCGGCGGAGGGAGGGGTGAATAAAGGGCACAGATCCAAGCGTATACATGAAATGTGTGAAAATAAGTAGTTGGTGATTTTCAGTAAGAGAGCTAAGGGCGTTAGATGGTGCGTCCATATCCGTGAGGACGGATGTGCAAGGAGGACCCCATCCCACTTCGTCCTCCTGTTGCCGCGGAGACAGCATCCGGGGCTGAAAGGATCATCGATCCGCCTCAGTAATGGCGCCTTCCGATGCTTGGAGTCGTGTGTTCCTCTGCTCGCGTGCTTTTCGAACCAGCCATTTCCAGGAGTTGGGTTGCGGGCGGTGGCACCGGGACTCTCTGGGTTCCTGCTCCTTGAATTCAGCACCCCGCCCGGTTAAAGGAAATTCGAACTGAGGGTAGTGTTGGCATCAAGATGCTCAGAGGAGGATGCCTCAGGCCGGAAAATAAGGATAATAATAATAACGTTGGTATTTGTTAAGCGCTTACTTTGTGCCCAGCACTGTTCTAACTAAGCGCTGGGGTAGATGCAGGGTCATCAGGTTGTCCCACGTGAGGCTCCCGGTCTTCATCCCCATTTTCCAGATGAGGTCACTGAGGCACAGAGAAGTGAAGCGACTTGCCCACAGTCACCCAGCTGACGAGTGGCAGAGCCGGCAGTCGACCTCGTGACCTCTGACTCCGAAGCCCAGGCTCTTTTCCACTGAGCCATGGGGATGATCCAGTGTGTTGCTCCAAAGAACCATCAAGAGGCAGCGTGGCCCAGCGGAGAGAACCCGGGCCTGGGAGTCAGAAGGACCTGGGTTCTAATCCCATTTCTGTCACCTGTCTGCTGTGTGACTTGGGAAAGTCATTTCACTTCTCTGTGTCAGTTACCTCCTCTGTGAAATGGAGATTGAGACCGTGAGTCCCGTGTGTGGGACGGGGACCGTTTCCAAACCGATCAGCTGGCATGTAACGTAGTGCATAGTGCGGTTCCTGGCACAGAGTAAACTCCTGACATATACCATTAAAAAAAAAAAAAAAAGCCGACATCAGAGCCTAACGTTTGATGTCCCGCGCCTGGGATTTGTAAGGCAAGATGAGAGAGGTTTGCTCCCCCTCCAATCTGAAAGATGAAAGGGAGTGGATTTGCATTTCAGAGCCACAGTTTTAGAAGGAGAAGCTAACGGTGGACGGGAGCAGGAGGAGCAGAAGAACCGGGTTTCAGGTCTAATTTTAGTCAGAGCTTCTTTGGTTTGCTTTTGGGAGAAGCCATGAGTGACCAGTGACCCTCCCCTCTTCCTGAATAGCACCACTGATAATATTGAAAGAGGGGAAGGATCCAAAAAACAACAATTAATCGATCCAACAAATTTATCGTGCCCCTGCTCTGTACTGGGCACCTGGGAGACGATAGGGCTAGAAGAATTTATCCCCGCCTGCAGAAGTTTATCATTTAAAGGGTGTTTACAGTCTCAGTTAGCTACCCTCCCCGCACCAGCTCTGGAATCTGAATCCCTTATTTTGAGCTTTCACGCTCACTTGCCCTTCCCAGGCCAGCTCAAAGCCAAGGGTGGGCTGAAAAACATCCAGTTCTGGCACTTTTTGTTCCACGGAAAAAGGTAACTATTTTAGTGAGGCTGGACCTTGGGTAAACAGTATGGGTCACCGCAGGTGGTGAGAGCGGAAGAACACGGGCCTTGGGAGTCGGTAGGCCCCGGATTCTAATCCCAGCTCAGTCCTCTGTGACCTTGGGCAAGTCACCTCACCCAGGCCTCGGTTTCCTCACCTGTAAAATGGGGATTTGATACCAATCATCCTTCCCAGCTACACCCCTGACCCTGAACTCCATCTGAGTCAGAGACTGTGCCCGACCTGATTATCTTGAATCTGCCCCAGTACTTAGAATTAACTTGGCACATAGTAAGTGTTTGGTCCGGAGTAAGCACTAAACGAATACCACAGATATTATTATTATCAGTAAGACTGCGAGCCCATTCTCTGGACTATGAGCTCATTACGGGCAGGGAACGTGTCCAGTAATTCTATTGTTCTGTACTCTCCCAAGCACTTAGCATAGTGCTCTGCACATAGTAGCGCTCAATAAATGCCACTGATTTTGAGGGATGGAATTTGCTCTGGGGCTAAAGAGCTATCCCAAAAAATGCCCCCGTTCATTTCCAGCTCTCCGCAGTACCGTCCCCGGTGACATTCAGGTGACTCTCTTCTGAGAATTCATCACTCACTATTACGCGCTCTCTACTGAGCACGCAGTACAGTGTCGGGCACACAGTAAGCGCTCAGTAAATACGACCGATCGATTCTGCCCTGAACCGTGCATCTGCTGCTCTTCAGCGAGGGCCCCATGTTCACGTGGCCTTTCCGGACTTGGACTGGGGTCCGAGGATGGATCTGTCTCGGTTGTGCTGACTGGCGGGAATGAGGATCTGCTGAGGTCGGGCCACGGTTAAGCCACCCCGGACTCAATTTGCTGTTGAATTTTTTATGAGGGGAAGCTTATTTTTAGTTTTGTCTGGCTGACAGGGTGACCTTGGTCGAAGCCATCTTCAGCCTTGGTTTCCCTTATTTGTCCTGGGGAAGGAAGGGGCGGTGACCTCCCTCTCAGGGATAAGTGTGGACAGGGGGCTAGTAAGAACCGGTAAGAAGGACACTTTGAATTTGTGTGGCGCTTTTATCTTTCCAAAGTTCATCCGTTCATTCGGTCGTATTTATTTTGGCCCTTACTGTGTGCAAAACACTGTGCTAAGTTTCCTTCAGTTCTGCCATTTTATCGTCACGGCATCCCTGAGCGGGAGGGAGAGGGACCTGGTACGACCATCCCCGTATCTTAGATGAGGCATCTGGGACGCCGAGAGGTTAAGTGACCTGCCCAAGGTCACACAGCAGGTCCAAGACCAAGAAGAGAGGAGAACCGAGGTCTTCCGGCTCCCAGGGCTGTGATTTCTTTTTTCCTTTCCCCACACTGCCGCTAGAATCGGGTGCAGACACTCTCCGGAAAGCACTGTGACCTCATGGTAAAAGCACAAGATTGGGAAGACAGGACACTTTTTTTTTTTCTCTCAAATGGTATTTGCTAAGTGCTTGCTATGTGCCAGACACTGTGACTATGTGCTACTCTACTAAGCATTGGAATATATACAAACTGATCGGGCTGGACGCAGTCCATATCCTTTTAATTTTTTTAAGATGCTTGCTAACCGCTTACTGTGTGACAGGCACTGTACTAAGCGTTGGGGATAGATGTAAATTAGGTTGAACGCATTCCGTGTCCCACATGGGATTCGTGGTCAATCCCCATTTCACAGATGAGGTGACCGAGGGACAAAGCAGTGAAGTGATTGCCCAAGGTCACACAGCAGGCAAGTGGTGGAGCCGGGATTAGAACCCAGGACCTACTGACTCCCAGGCCCGTGCTTTATCCACTAGGCCATGCTGCTTCTCCGACCCTCGCCTACTGTGGGTCCGTGGACAAGTAACCTCCCTCCCCTGTGCCTCAGTTTCCTTAAATGGGAATTTAACACCTGTTCTCCCTCCCCTTCAGACTGTCAGCCCCACGCGGGACAGGGACTGGCTCTAGTCTGGTTTTATCGTGTTTACCCCAGTGCTCAGCGCATTTCTTGGCACATAATAAATGCGTAACAAGTATCACGATTCTTCTTCTTAGGGTTATTACTTCCCAATAATCTCAGTCAAATAATGGTTTAGCGGAAAGGGCAGGGATCTGGGATTCAGAAGAGTCGAGTTCTTATCCCAGCTCAGCCATCGGACGATCCTAGTCAAGTCCTAGGAGGAGCAGCATCGTCTAGTGGATGGAGCACGTGCCCGGGAGCCAGAAGGACCTGGGTTCTAATCCCAGCTCCACATCTGCTGTTCTCTGTGCCTCGGTTACCTCATCTGTCGAATGGGGATTAAGACTGGGAGCCCCAAGTGGGAAAGAGACTGTGTCCAACTGATTTGCTTGAATCCACCCCAGTGCTTAGTACAGGGCCTGGCACAGAGTAAGTACTTAACAAATACCGCAATTATCATTAAGTCACTTTATCTCTCCGAGTCGAGGTTTTTCTCATCTGTAAAATGGGAATAATAATACCTTTCTCTCCCTACCTCGCCGGGATGTGGTGCTGGTGAAATTCAGGGTATTAATGTGCAAGCACTTTGGAAAATATAAGTGCCATAGAAATTCGAGGTGGGCTTGTGAGTAGTCACCCATCCATTACGGTATTATGTAAGTGCCCTAAAATCTCAGAAAAAAAAATGACTTTTAAATAGAAATCCCTACCTTCTGTTCTCCGCTATCATCATCGTCAAAATCACTTCTGGGTTTAATGGATTACTGCCTTTTTCCACTGTTAATTCATTCTGTGATCCGCAGTCTTCTTTTAATTAAACTATTTAAATGCATTCTGGTCCCGAGATGTACAGTATTCAAGATGAAGTCTCGTTGTGCTGACATTTTGGGAGCTGGAGGACTGGAAGGAGAGCCAAGGGCCCGGGATCTAGTCCTTCTCCCGGTTCCATCTCGTCGCTGGGCTTAGAAGCTCTCGGGGAGCAGAAGGGTCAGTTCTGGCAGCAGGGTTTGCCTCTTTCGAGGTCTAAATCAGGCCCACGGGATGAGAATGTTGTTCAGGAGACAAAGTAATACCTATGATATTCATTAAGCGCTTGCTACGTGCCAAGCACTGGGGTAGATCCAAGAAAATCCGCCCGGGCAAAATCCTTTACCCCAGTGCTTGGCACAGGGCTTGGCACACCAAAAAAAAGCACTTAACAAATAACACAGTCATCATTATTGTTATTATTCAGTCAGTCAGTCGTATTTATTGAGCGCTCACTGTGTGCAGATTACTGTACTAAGCGCTCGGGGGAGTACCACATAATACAACAGACACATTCCCTGCCCATAAAGAGCTTATTATTCATATGGAGGCGGAAAGAACAGGTATCCCCATTTTGCCGATGAGGTAACTGAGGCTCAGAGAAGTGAAGTGACCTGCCCAAGATCAATCAGCAGAGAAGTGGTGGAACTGAGGTTCGGGCCCAGCTCCCTTCCAGGCCCTTGGTCTATCCACTAGGCCACGTTGCTTCTCATAGCCACTGATGTGGACGGCGCGTAGAATCGGATCGAGAATCTGCCAACTGGTGGCAGGGGGAAAGTGTAGCCTACTACGAGCCATTTTTTTTTTTTTTCCAAATGGCATTTGTTAGCGCTTACTATGTGCCAGGCACTGTGCAAAGAGCTGGGATAGATCCAAGCCAATCAGTTGGACACAGCCCGTGTCCCATGTGGGGCTCACAGCTCCATCCCCGTGGACTGCATTCGGTACCAGACTTGAAAGCGTGAGATTTATCAGATCATCCCGAAAGCCTCTCCGCATCCTCCTCCAGATGAAAAGGGAAGCGAGAGCTTGGATTTTTTTTTTTTCGTTCCATTAGGGCTTTGACCATCGAGGCTCCGGGTAAGATATAATGAAATGGCAAAATGCAAACGATCGTTTTGTTAGAGAGAATCCGCCTTCCTTTAGCCCAGTGAGTAACCTCAAGGTCCTCTCCGTGAGTGCCGCGGGTTTGGTGAGAAGAGGAAATAGCAACAGAGAGAGAAAAGATCTGGTGTGGGAGAGTTAGGTGCAGGTGGGAACATGCGGAAGGACTTTCCTAAACTGGCTTTTCCATCTTGAATAAGTACTTCATAAAAACACCAAAGCTACACGGGCTGTCCAACGTGATTTTCCTGCAGCTCTGCATACACCTAACGTCCCCCACTGATCCCCTGGTGTCATTTTCACTCGGTGATATTTCAATCATCGGAATTTCCCGAGTGCTAGCCGTGTGCAGAGCACTGTACTAAATGCTTGGGAGAGGACAGTACAGCATAGTTGGCAGACACGTTGCCTGCCTCCAATGAGCTCACAGTCTGGAGGGGGAGACGGGCAGTAAAATCAATTATGAGTACGTTTTGGACAATTAAAGAAAAATCTGGAACCTGCCCGGAAAATGAACCCTGATCCTGTGATCCCAGTACAAGCCGGAATTGAGGCAGAACTAACGGGAATCATAAAATGGTTTTAAAGTCACTCAATCAGTGGAATTTATTGAGCACTACCTGCAAGCAGAGCACTGTACTGAGTGTTTGGGAGAGTACAATACAAAATCAATGTCCTAGACTTCCTTTGCATGGCATTTTTACTTGGTTTCATTAGAATCTGGATTTGAAAGAGGTAGGGGCGGGTCCTTAGGGTAACTGCTTCTAATGGATTCAGCTCCCAACATCCCTTCAGAGAATGGAAGCTCCCTGTGGGAAGGGAATTTATCTCGTGCTTTTCCCGTGCTCTCCCAAACGCTCAGTACAGCACAAGGCCCTCGGCACGTGTTCAATGAACGCTGTCATCGTTAAAGCCAACCATGTTTACTGAGGGCCTACTGTTGGTATTTGTTAAGCACTTACTTAACTATGTGCCGAGCACTGTTCTAAGCGCCGGGGTAGACACAGGGGAACCAGGTTGTCCCACGTGGGGCTCACACTCTTCATCCCCATTTTACAGATGAGGGAACTGAGGCGCCGAGAAGTCAAGTGACTTGCCCAAAGTCACGCAGCTGACAAGTGGCCGAGCTGGGATTCGAACCCATGACCTCTGACTCCAAAGCCCGTGCTCTTTCCACTGAGCCACGCTGCTTCTCACGCTACTGGGTGTGGAGCCCAGTCACACACTTTCTTGCTCCCACCAGGGTCCCCTTGGAGAGGGGCAAGCGGTCAGAAAGCCTTGGGTGAGTCTGACTGAGATTCTGTTGACTTTCTCCGCAGGGCAATTCGGGCCTGGGCTTCAGTATTGCTGGAGGGACCGATAATCCGCACATCGGAGATGATCCCGGCATATTTATCACCAAGATTATCCCAGGAGGAGCAGCGGCAGAAGATGGCAGGCTCAGGTGAGGCCCTAGGAAACGTGGCTATTGGGGCCGAACCCAACTATCGGTCAGTCACTCGACCGTATTTACTGAGCGCTTACTGTGTGCAGAGCACCGTACCGATATAACGGCGTAACAGACGCATTCCCTGCCCACAGCGAGAATGCACTCAATGGTAGCATTTCATTCAGGAGTATTAATTGAGCGCTTACTATGTGCAGTCTAGAGGGGGAGATTGGTCTGTCGGACTTCCACACTGACCATTTCGCGTGAAAGCCAAAAGGGGCACAAGTCTTCTGGAAGACACCTGCAGAAAATTTCAGTCCTGGATATACTGGAACAGGGTGCCGGCCTTCCATTTTTAATCGTGCTTTTTATTAAGCGTTTACTGTGTGCCAGGAACTTTACCAGGCGCTGGGGTAGATATAAGTTAATCAGGTTGGACACGGTCACTGTCCCACGTGGGGCTCCCGGGCTACAAGGGGAAGGAGAACAGATAGTGAGTTTTGCGGGTCAGGAAACGGAGGCCCGGAGAAGTTAAGTGACCTAGTCAGTATTTTGCAAGGGCAGAGCCGGGACCAGAACCCAAATCCTCGGGCCCGTGATCTTTCCACTCTGCTCCACTGCCTCTCAAAGATATTATTCAAAGACATCAAGATGAAGTGGAGAAGCAATACAACCCCTCCCAGTTAAAATGACGGGGGAGGAAACTCCAATTATTATCGCTCTCTGGGGCGAAGCCACCCTCGTCTGCTTTAGAGGAGAGTCGATTTTTTCCTTTCCTTTAACCACCACCTCCCCATCCCCGTGTCCAACGGCAAGTTGATTTCAGTGTCACGGACCGGATGTAGGCCGCTCGAGCCCACGGGGAGCCATTCCCGGCCAACGGAAACTTTATTACCCAGCGAGCGTGCTTGCACGCTGAGACCGTTGACAAATCGAGGCAAGCCCCGGTGCGTTCCGGATCCGGGCCGGGAGCGGCGACCAGGTCAGGGAAGAGAGTTCGCGCTGCGAGCTGCACCGGAGCCCGCATCCCCGCCGGCACCGCAGGTGGGTTTCGTTTTTAGGGCACGGACACCGGTTGTGAGCGGGCTGAAGTGCACGGCCACCTGGGACGTTAGGAATAAATGAGGTATCGCTGCAGCACTAACACGATTGATTTCCACCCGGCTGCCACCAGCATCGTCAGTTCAGTTCATAGATCGGGAGCCAAATGGGAAGACCAACGGAGTAACCAAAGCACCACGGTATCCTTGTATGGCGCAGGGTGGCAAATCAGAGCAACCGGTTCCTGACTGGGGTCATGAACGCGCCTAATTTGGGGGGTTATTGTGTCCTTAGAGAAGCGGCGTGGCTCAGTGGAAAGAGCCCGGGCTTTGGAGTCAGAGATCGTGGGTTCGAATCCCGCCTCTGCCACTTGTCAGCTGTGGGACTGTGGGCGAGTCACTTCACTTCTCTGTGCCTCAGTTCCCTCATCTGTAAATGGGGATTAAGACCGTGAGCCCCACGTGGGACGACCTGATTCCCCTGTGTCTACCCCAGTGCTTAGAACAGTGCTCTGCACAGAGTAAGCGCTTAACGAATTCCCACATCGTTATTATTATTACTGAGCTGGTATGAGACGAAGGCCACCGGTGATTCTCTTTTTCCTCCCGAAGGCGTGTTGATGGACAGAGGCCTTAACTTCACTTTCTAGAGCTTCAGTTCCCCCTCCCTCCCAGTCAGTCAGTTGTATTTATTAAGCGCTTAGTGTGGGCAGAGCACTGTACTAAGCACTTGGGAGAGTACAGTGTAAGAGAGTTGGTAGACTCGTTCCCTGTCCACAGCAAGTTCACTAGAGCTCCACAGAGAAGCAGTGTGGCCTAGTGGATAGAACACAGGCCTGCGAGTCAGAAGAACCTGCGTTCTAATCCCACCTCCACTTTCATTCATTCATTCAGTAGTATTTATTGAGCGCTTACGATGTGCAGAGCACTGTACTAAGCGCTTGGGATGAACAAGTCGGCAACAGATAGAGACGGTCCCTGCCGTTTGACGGGCTTACAGTCGCTGTGTGACCTTGGGTAAGTTCCTTCACTTCTCTGTGTCTCAGTTACCTCGCCTGTGAAATGGGGAGTAAGACTGTGAACCCCATGTGGGACACAGACTGTGTCCAACCCAATTAGTTTATATCTACTCCAGAGCTTAAAATAACAATAATAAAAATAATAATAATAATGTTGGTATTTGTTAAGCGCTTACTATGTGCCGAGCGCCGCTCTAAGCGCTGGGGTAGACACAGGGGAATCGGGTCGTCCCACGTGGGGCTCACAGCCTTAATCCCCATTTTCCAGATGAGGTAACTGAGGCCCAGAGAAGTGAAGTGACCCGCCCCCAGTCACACAGCTGACAAGTGGCAGAGCTGGGTTTCGAACTCATGATCCCTGACTCCAAAGCCCGCGCTCTTTCCACGGAGCCACGCTGCTTCTCTAGAACAGTGCCTGGCGCACAGTAAGCACTTAAGGACTATTTAAAAGATGAGCTTACGGGCGAGAGATGATTTTACAGTCTAGACAGATTACGGTCCCGAGGAACCCTTCGGCTTCCAGAGTTCTGGCTTCTCCAGGGAGCCCTTCTCCCCGTCCTGTTTGCTTTAGGGCTGTCTCCTGTTCTGCCCTGTAAACTCACTGTGGGCAAGGAATGTGTCAACCCACCCTGTCACACTCTCTCCCAAGCGCTTAGCACGGTGCTCTGCCCACGGTAAGTGCTCCATAAATACCACTGATCGATCAATGCAGTGATTCAGCCCTGGCGTACCCGCTCCGGAATTTGACTTTTAGAAAGGTTTTACTCACTGGGCCGAGGAGGCACAGGGGGAGATCTGATTAACCTTTAAAGAGAAGGCGGACGTTGTGCCCAGCGACTGTTCGCCTGGCTGTGTCGACGAGAAGCAAGCTGAACGACGGGGTCACTCTCGAAGCAGCGGCCAGTCCCCCGTGGATTCCGTAACGCAGCCCCGCACGCGTCTGGGGCCAAAAGGAAATCGGATGAGCCGTCTTTAAACGAGGCCGTCGTCCAAAGTCACTTTGAAACTCCGTGAACTCCTTATTAATAACCACAGTACTGTTGGTATTTGTTAAGCACTTACTACATGTCAGGCACTGTGTTAGGTGCTGGGGTGGACCCAAGCAAATGGAGCCCTGCGCGGGGCTCACGATCTTAATCCTCATTTTACAGACGAGATAAGTGAGGTCCAGAGAGGTGGTGACTTTCCCGAGGTCACACAGCAGACCAGAGGCGCAGTCGGGATTAGAACCCAGGTCCTTCTGACTCCCAGGCCCGGACTCTGTCCGCTGAGCCAAGCTGCTTCCCCATCTTCTTTATCCCCCACCCAATTTCCACCCGAACTCTTCCAGGTATCTTTAGTATCAGGGAACTTACACACCAATCCCTTTGATCAGTGGTATTTATTGAGCGCTTCCTGGGGGCATTCATTCATTCAATAGTATTTGGTGAGCGCTTACTATGTGCAGAGCACTGTACTAAGCGCTGGGAACGGACAATTCGGCAACAGAACTGTTGCCCAGAATCGTTGGCAGAGCGCTGTACTAGGTTCTTGGGAGACTACAATACGATAGAGTTGATAAACACGATCCCTGCCCTCCAGGAGCTCTTAAGCACTTAAATATATATCCTTTCACTCGCTTTATGCACTGTTACCTCCTCCTATCTGTAATTTCTTTTCAGGTCCGTCTCCCCCACTAGACTGTAAGCTCCTCAAGGGCCAGGATCGTGTCTTCTAACTCTCGTTTCCTCTCCTTTAGTACAGTGCTCCATCGGGGCTCCGTAAGGCGGGGACGACGATTGATAACCGCTGGAGCAGTTTTCCACCGGTGCCTTTATGAATGTTGGTATTTGTTAAGCGCTTACTACGTGCCGAGCACTGTTCTAAGCGCTGGGGTAGACACAGGGGAATCGGGTTGTCCCACTTGGGGCTCACAGTCTTAATCCCCATTTTACCGATGAGGGAACCGAGGCACCGAGAAGTTAAGTGACCTGCCCAAATTCACACAGCTGACAAGTGGCCGAGCCGGGATTCGAACCCATGTCCTCTGACTCCAAAGCCCGTGCTCTTTCCACTGGGCCACGCTGCTTCTTTATGGCACTGACGATACTTGGGCAGCCAAGGGAGTGGAGGAGGTGGGAGAAGAAGGGCACGGCCAAAGGTAGCGAGTGGCACAGGATGAAGACGGAGCGTTTGCGCCCTTCAACCCGCCCTCTCCGACGTTAACGCCGGTCCTCTCCTGGGTCCAGGCCTGGTTGTCAGCTTCCTTTTCCCTCCCGGATTTCGGGGAAAACGCCAGAAACGAGAGCGCTTATTCATTCCTCTTTCACCGTGGCTTGCCGTTTCGGAGGGGTGTGTTATGCCACTGGGAGAACCTAGCTTAAAGGAAGAGAAAGCCAAGCCCGGGATTGAGTTATGAGTGGAAGGGAACCAGCAGTCATAGTAACTTCCGCTTTGTCGGGGGGGAGGGGGGGGGGGGCAGGGGGTGTCTTGTTTGGAAGGAAATCGAAGCACAGACAAGTGTATTCAAGGATATTTCGGATCGTAATTGAAAATTGCCACGTAATCTAATGGGTTGCATTGGTTTTAGAAGTTCAGAGAGTCAAGAGGGATTTTTAAAAGGATAGCTTTTGAACAAAACAGAGCAAAGGATACTTTCAAATCCGTATTAGTATTAGTTAGATTAGAATACGAATTAGATTAGTATTTCTCCACATCCTGTGTGTATAGGGGGGATGAGATTTATCCAAATTTAAGATGGAAATGATTTGAAAAGAGGATAAATCAGCCAATCTCACGAACAACTCCGGTCTCCTTTAACTTAAATGAGGAAGGCTAGCGCATGAGGCAGCAAGGGATGGAATAGTCAAAGTCTCAAATTAATAACAGGGAAATGGAAAAGAAAAATTTGCATGTAAATGGTTTTCCGATACAGTGGAGGGGAAATGTGACGGAAGTCTTTTACGGGGCAGGATTCTGAGTTCTTTAGGTTTGTTCGAAGCTCTGATTGATGGGTGGCTTTTCCTTCTTGGATCATATTGATTCAAAGGCTTTTGCCAAAGAATAAATAAAATATTGAAGGGTCAATTGTAAGAAGAAATAGAAAGCCAGTTCCACTGCTCAGTACAAGTGTAATTGGTTACCCCAGAAACCCAGAGATGATGAAAACCTCTTGGGTTCAGAAATGGTTTGAATGAATTCAGGGCTTACTCAAGGGGACAGTAAGGGAAGAAGGACAAATTAGGAATGTTAGCCGACACATCGTTGAACGCAAGGGGGTTCGGAAGGACTCTCACGGTCTTTGCCTTGACTTTACCAAAAAAAAAAAAAAAAAAAATCTGACTTTGCCCGGGATTTTGGTGAGGGACTTTGGATTCAGGAGGCAGATAGCAGTGTGGCCTAGAGGGTAGAACTCTGGTCTAGGAGTCAGAAGGACCTGGGTTCTAATCCCGGCTCCAAACGCTTGACTGCTGCGTGACCTTAGGCAAGTCACTTCCCTGTGCCTCAGCTACCCCGTCTCTAAAATGGGGATTAAAACCGTGAGCCCCATGTGGGAAGGGGACTGTGTCCAACCTAATTACCTTACATCTATCCCAACACTTAGTACAGTTCCTGGCACACAGTAGGTGCTTGACAAATACCATAAAAAAAGAAATCCTCCACCGAACCATCGGGGTAACCTCCACTGCTCTGCCCCAACGATGCTCGCTCTCACCGGGCGCGTCTCCTCGTCCGCAGGGTCAACGACTGCATCCTGAGGGTCAACGAGGCGGACGTCTCCGAGGTCTCGCACAGCAAGGCGGTGGAGGCGCTCAAGGAGGCGGGCTCGATCGTGCGGCTGTATGTCCGGAGGCGGCGGCCCATCCTGGAGACCGTCGTCGAGATCAAACTCTTCAAAGGGCCCAAAGGTAAGAGCCCGGAAAAGGATCTCCTGTTGCCCGCCCCCGTCCCGTCCAAGTACTGGACCCCACCGAGAGTCCTGCCGAAAACAGCGCCAGCCCGGATCTGGGAGTCAGGCGGTCTTGGGTTCTAATCCCGGCCCCGCCACTTGTCTGCGACCTTGGGCAAGTCGCTCCACTTCTCTGTGCCTCCGGGACCTCATCTGTAAAATGGAGATTAAGACTACGAACCCCTTGGGGGACGGGTACCGTGTCCAACTATAATTAGCTCGTATCTATTCCAGCACCTTGTACAAGGCCTGACACATGGTCAGCGCTTCTGGGCCTGTCAGGTGACTTGCCCAAGCAAGCAAGTCCCCCCATCTCTCTCAGCAACTGTAAGGGTGGGGACGGACAGGAAGCGTGGAGTTAGAGTCGCTCAGTACGCTGGAGCGTGCAGATCAGTCCTCCCACTACTCTGCGTGCCCCAAACTGAGCGTACTCTAGCCGGACCTTCCAAGCGTTTGAAGTAAGCCAGAGCAGCTGCAGTGATGGGGTGAAGCCGGGAGTTGGGGGAGGGCGAGGAAAAGGGGGAAAGGTCCGGGTAGGGTTAGGGCAACCGCGTTATTAGGGAAGCATAAATTTGGGGACATTTATGTGTTTATCTGAAATTGCCCAGATGGTGTAATAAGAGCCAGGATTGGCCTGGCTAAACTGCATCCAGTGAAGGAGGAACCGCAATCTGACAAATGTAGACCCGTTATTTTCAGGGACCCGAGGCTACGGAATAAAATGCCGTTTTAAACCAAGTTAAGGTTCGGATGGATGCTGGAAAAAATGATTTCCCCCGACCAGGACCGCAGGGTGGACGCGGACGTGTCGGGCACCCGGGCCTTGGGAGGGGGAACGGGCCCCCCCACGTTGTCGAAGAACCGGTTCGTTGTGGGCGGGGAACGTGCCTACCAACTCTGTTCTGTTGGATTCTCTCAAGCGCTCAGTCCGGCACTCTGCACTCTGCTCACTAAATACCACTGGTGACCGAGTGAAAGAACCGGAGGGAATGCTTTAAAATATCTATCTTGTAGTAGAATGCGACCACTTTACCCCAGAATAGTTCAAGCATTTTCAAGGACCATTTGTTTTAGCCTTTTATGAGCAAGTTAAGAACATGCAACTGGCCGTAGCTCTAGAAGACACCGTAGCGGCAACCTTATTGTTAAGATTGGAAGCTCTGGGGTGTAACGGGAAGTAAGTCAGCAAGAAAGTGGACTGTAAAATATGCACTAAATGATGGCTGCTAGCACCACGCATCGGGGGTAGTGTGTTTCATTAACTGCCGTTTTTCCTTCACTCCACTGGGAAGTTAATAGGAGAAGAAAACAGAATAATCCCCAAACTGCTTGGAGCTAAACAAGACTGAGATTCACTTCTTAGTCTTCTCTTCTCCCCCGAGTGGAAGTGATTTCAGGGCCTCGTCACGCCAGGGCGTTTTCTTTCCACACCCGAGGTCGACCCGCTCGCCCACCCGACAGCCCCGTAGATTTTGGCGCCGTTAGAATAGAAAGCACCTTAGGGAAAAGTATTCCCGCGGAACCAGGCTTCCCTGCCACCGCTCAGTAAGTCAGTTTTCACTTCGGCAGATGAGATACCCGTCCTCAAACCTGGCCGGGAGGGAGCCTGCAAGGGGCCTACGGGTTAGGAAGGGGATTTCGTGTGTTGCGAGGCCTCACGCCGAGCCTTCCCGCATCCGTCGGGGAGCGCTCGGTCCCCGAAAACCCGCAGTTTGGTGGCCCGCACCGTCAGCTCGGCCCTCTGCCTTCCTCTCCCCTCTTCTCCCCACAGCAGCTTCTCCTCTACCCCTGTCCCCTTCCAGCTTCCCCTCTGCTGCCTAGGGAGGCCCTCTTGGCCATCCCTCAACTTCATTTTTTTCGAGTCAGTTCATTCAGTCGTATTTATTGAGCGCTTGGGAGAGCGCAGTACGACAGTAAACAGACACATTCTCTGCCCACAGTGAGCTTACAGTCTGGAGGGGGATAGAGGCATTAATAGAAAGAAATAAATTACGGATACGTTCGTAAGTGCTGTGGGGCTGGGAGGGGAGGATGAATGAAGGGAGCAAATGAGGGGAACACAGAAGGGAGAGCAAGAAGAGGAAAGGAGGGCTTAGTCAGGGAAGGCCTCTTGGAGGAGAGGAAGCGCTTGCTGTATGTGTTGAGCACTGTTCTAAGGGCTGGGGTAGATGCAAGTTAATTAGGTTGGTCAAAGTCCCTGCCCCGCCTAAGGGCTCACAGTGTAGATTGGAGGGAGAACTGAGGCACGGGGAAATTAAGTGACTGGCCCCGAGGTGCACCTAGCAAGCGTTTGGCAGAGCCGGGACTAGGACCCAGCTCCTCTGACTCCCAGCCCTGTGCCCTTTCCACTCATGTTTGGATCGGCTTGTCTCTGTCATCATACCGTGGGCTCTCCGAGGTCAGGAATCCCGCTTTCTTCTTATACTGGATTCACCCAAGCACCTGATACAACAGGCACTCAAGAATATGAACGAGAGAGTGAGCGAGTGAATGAATGGGTGGCTGGGTGGTTAGGTGCTGTACCTCCGGCCCTGCAGAAGAGAGAGAGACAGAGGATGTGGGTTTGGGTCAGGAAAGCTGCTCATTTTCTCTGCTAAAGAAACACGTTCCCTGTGCTGAGATGCGGTCAGACTCTCTTGAGGCCTTGCGTTAAATGCTCTCTTATTTGTGACCCAGGGAACCCCTGTGCTCCATGCAGCCTCACATGACAGTGGAAGACTCGATTTGGCTACCTCTGAGTAATCCGGGGGAGATAAAGGACTTCGCCTATCCCCGCCGGCTGCAGTTTCTGTCCCTAATGCAATTATGAGCAAGCCCTTTTCTCCACACTGCTTTCCAAGCTGTCAGTCGATCGGTCAACCAACTCGTCTTATGTATTGAGCGCTTACTGTGTGCAGACCACCATACCAAGCGCTCGGAAGAGTTCCCTGTAACAATAAGCACAGACGCACTCCCTGCTCGCAATGAATTGTAGACTCCAAACGTTTAGTACGGTGCTCTGCACCTAGTAAGCGCTCAATAAATACCATTGAATGAGTGAACGAGCTAACAGTCTCGAGTCTAACTAGGTATCTTGCTGTCGTCCGTTCTTTACATCCGCCTGACTCTTCAGTTGGACTGTAAGCTCCTCAAGCGCGTGGGATTAATCAATCAACAGTATTTATTAGCACTTACTGTGAGCAGAGCTCTGTACTAATCGCTTGGGAAAGTATAGTAATAATAATTATAATATCTGTTAAGCGCTTACTATGTGCCAAGCAGTGTTCTAAGCGCTGGGGGAGATACAAGGTCATCAGGTTGTCCCACGTGGGGCTCACGGTCTTCGTCCCCATTTTACAGATGAGGTAACTGAGGCATAGGGAAGTTAAGTGACTCGCCCACGGTCACCCAGAAGACAAATGGCGGAGCCGGGGTTAGAACCCATGACCTTCTGACGCCCAGGCCTGGGCTCTGTCCATTACGCCACGCTGCTTCTCTAAGAGTATAACAGAGATGGTAGGACGCAATCCCTGCCCCAAGGGATTTTCAGTTTACAGAGATCGTATATTTAACTCGTATTCTATCCCTAATGCTCCTCCCGTAGCAATAGTAATAGCTCTTACTATGTGCTAATCACGGTGCTAAGCATTAAGATAGAGGCAAGCTAATCAGTATGGACCCAGTCCCTGTCTCTCGTGGGGCTAACAGTCGAAAGGGGAGGGAGAACAGTCATTTAACCTCCATTTTAAACAAGAGTAAACAGAGGTACATAGAGTGACTTGCCCTACGTCACACAGCAGGCAAGTAAGAGAACAGATGGATAGAACAAATACCAAAAAAAAAGAGAATGTGTTACACTGTTGCGTTGTAACCCCCCCCCAAACACTTAGGAAAGTGCCCTCCCCGCACACAGAAGGTGCACGATAAATACGATTGATTGATCGATTGCCGGAAGGCTCAGGGTTAAAGCTTCCCTGGTCCCCCCCTCCCCCCCCCCCCCCCCCCCCCCCCCGCGGTCAGGCCATCTGAGAAGACGGCGAGGTGTCCAGCCAAGCCTCTGTTCCGGAGGAGGAGAGGCGTGGTAGGTCCTTGCTCGGATTTTTTTTCCCCTAAAAGGCCCTGCTGGGACCCGGCTGGCCCCCTCTGCCACTGGCTAATTGCTCAGTTGGAACCATGGGGGAGGTTTGTTGGTTTTGATTGCCTTATGGTACTTGTTGAGCGCTGACTGTGCGTCAAACGCAGTTCTAAGCGTGGGGATGGGTACAAGTCCATTAGGTCGGACACACTCCCCGTCCCACATGGGGCTCACGGTCTTAAGTAGGAGGGAGAACAGGGATTGGATCTCCATTTTACAGCTGAGGAAACTGGCACAGAGAAATGAAGTCACTTGCCCCAGGTCATGCAGCAGGCAAATGGCGGGACCGAGATTAGAACCCAGGTCCTGTGACCCTCCTTCCTGTCTTAAGCCACGCTGCCTCTGCTAGTTGGCCGATAGGATCCCTTCCTTCACGGAGCTTACGGTCCAGTCTTCTGCAGAGGGACTCCCTGCTTGTGAGGAAAAGAGAAACCACCGGAGCGGTTGGTTTTCCACATAAAAGATGAAAGGAGGGCCATTACAAAAGAAGGAAAAACCTTATCCGTTACAGCAGAGGGTCCGGCACCAAGAGAGGTCAGTCGATGGACACCCAAGGGCGGACAGCGTTTCAGGATGAGGCTCGTGCTCTCTCTGATGTGAATGAACACTCAGCGTTCATCAAGAACCCGATAAATCTTCAGCGACGCAGTGTACCCTGGGCCCGGCTTTCTAATGAATTCTGTCAGAGCAGATTGGCCGGCGGGCGTTGAACTGTTTGGACAGACTAATGGGCTCTCTCCCAGAAGAGATGGCGGAGCGGAGTTAAGCCAAACACGGTTATTGAATGTTGACTCTAGCAAACCCCCTCGCGCCCCGGGAACCTGCCTTGTTGAATCCAGACCCGTGAAGTTGAAAGAATTTTCAAATGGCCTTTGGGTTTCGTTGCTGACAAGGCAGCTACTGACCTTTTGGCTGGGGAGTCTGCGATTCCGGGAAGAGAGTCGGGAGGAGTCAGAGACCGCCGCTTGCTCTTGGTTCTTTCCTTCCCTCCGTTTCGGTAGGACTTTCACTCAGTCGATCGATAATAATAATAATAATAATAATAATAATGTAGGTATTTGTTAAACGCTTACCATGTGCGCTGGGCGCTTACCATGTTCTAGGCGCTGGGGTAGATACAGGGTCATCAGGTTGTCCCACGTGAGGCTCACAGTTAATCCCCATTTTCCAGATGAGGTAACTGAGGCACAGAGAAGTTAAGTGACTCGCCCGCAGTCACACAGCTGACAAGTGGCAGAGCCGGGAGTCGAACTCACGACCTCTGACTCCGAAGCCCAGGCTCTTTCCACTGAGCCATGCTGCTAAGGGCTTGGCACATGGTAAGTGCTCGACAAACACCATACTAATAATCATCAATCAATCAGTGGTATTCATTGAGCAATTACCGCGTGCAGAGCACTTGGGAGAGTACAATCTATCAGAGTTGGTAGGCGATAAACCCCTGTCGCCTGTTCAACCCCTTTCTTCGATCGTACTGACTGGGCGCTTACGGTGTGCAGGGCACTGAAGTCAGCGCTTGGGAGAGTACGATCTAACAATAAACAGACGCATTCCCTGCCCGCAACGAGCTTTACCGTTTCTCGTGTCGTGAATCCCTCCCCCAGGCCTGGGCTTCAGCATCGCGGGCGGAGTGGGGAACCAGCACATCCCCGGGGACAACAGCATCTACGTCACCAAGATTATCGACGGCGGAGCAGCCCAGAAAGATACAAGGTTGCAAGTTGGAGACCGGCTATTGATGGTAAGGGGGCCGGCCGGGGCAGCTGGGGAGAGGAGCGCCTGGGGGGGAGCTGACCTTTAAACCCCCTTAGGAGGGTGGTGATTGTCGTTCAGCGGTGACTGGGCTCAGCGCCGTGCTGGGCGCTCGGATGGATACTAGACAGTCTTGTCGGGCCCAGTCTCAGGTAGGGTTCACAGTCTGGGAGGGAAAGGAATAAGGGACACTGGAAACCCAAGGACCAAATAGAGATTTTTTTTTTTCTTTAAAAGGTATTTAAGTGCTTACTATATGCCGAGCACTATACTAAGCCCTGGGGTAGATAGGAGCTTGTCCGGTCAGGCACAGTCCATAGCCCACATGGGGCTCACAGTCTTAATCCCCATTTTTCGGATGAGGCACAGAGAAGCGAAGTGACTTGCCCAAGGTCATCCAGCAGACCAGTGGAGGGGTCAGGTTTAGAACCCAGGTGCTCTGTCTCCCAGACCCGTGGTCTTTCCGCTGGGCCACGCTGCTTCCCGGGTCCCCGCTCCCATCAGAGGAGAGACTGGACCTGTCACCCCCACGGTTTGGGACGGTCCTGCCAGCCGCCCTTTCAGGGGTGGCAAGTGCCGAGTTTTAATTCTTGCCTCCCTGTGCATCGTCCCAACGGGAGGGTTTAGGCCCTCAGTTTCTCCATCTCTCTTTTCAGTGTCCAGAAGGCCATAACCCCATTTCTGCCAAGCTTTCCCCATCTCGCACTCTCCCCACAACTCACCGATATTTAGCAAGGCATTATTTTTTTGGCACGACCTGTACGCCCAAAGATCAAAGATATCTCTTGTTCGCTATCTAACCTTCCCTCGTGTCATTTATTATTATGGCATTTATGAGGTACTGTGCTCTGGGGGGGTCCCTTTTCCACACAGGGCTGACCATCTCAGAGGTGGGTGAGCGGGTACCTCATGCCCATTTTACAGGTGAAGAAATTGAGGTCCAGAGAGGCTAAGCACCTTGCCTAAGGTCACACAGCAGGCCACTAGCCAAAGTGGGGCCTCCTGCCTCCTGGTCCTTTCGCCTAGCACTTGGGTTGTTTATTGAGCGCTTACTGTGTGACCAACACTGTACTAAGAGCTTAGGAGAGGACAGTATAAAAGAGTCGGGAACCACCTTCCCTACCCACGGTAAGCCTACAGTCTAGAGGAGGAAACAGACATGTAAATACTTTATAATATATTTCTTTCCTTGGCTTCCGAAGCGTTTGTGCTCTACCGAAGGCCGAAACATTGAGCGTTATCTCCCGGGCTCCTCTACCTCTCTTCTGTTGTTAACGCGTCATTTCCCAGCACAGCTTCCAAAAGGTGGCTCTGTCACACTTGAGCAGTATCCATAAGCAAGACTTAAATCCGGGTGGCGCTCGTAAGGTTTCTGATCCATTTTCTGGTTGGAATGAGGGTCATAGATTAAGGAAAATGTGATTGGGGCCAAGGGAGATGTTGGATATAGAGCCTTTCTTTCCTCCCATCATGATTGGCCTACCTTATATACCCCAGGCGATGCTATGCCCCGCTTTGTGATTACACTCCTTTTTCCTACCTTATCCCTTGAACCCGGAGTCAGAGGTAAAATCGAACGGTAATTGGTTTCCTCTGAGTTCTTTTGTGTTCTTGCAGGAGATTTCTGCTACGCATCTCTGACCCAGCGCTAGCGGCTGTCCTTCCACAGGCCATGTGGCTCGGATTAATGACAGGGAGCGGGCCCTGGCCATGCCCTCTTCTCCTGTTCGCCTCCATTTTTTTTTAAAGGCGAGACATTTCCTCTCAGAAATTAGATCCTCTCCTCTCTGGTCGACTTCAGAAGCGCCTCTTGTAATAGCTGGCATTTCTGCTTTTCCCTTCCTTTACTCTGGTGCTGTTTTCCAAAGCGGTAGGAGGAGAATGGGTAGTTTTCTTCCACTGTTTATTTACGTCTTGAAGTGTTTTTCGAGCATCCAGCGACGTTGAAGTCCTGACTCAACGGGCACCTGCCAGCTCATCAGTCTGCTTCTGTAGTCTTTGGCGTGGAGAATTCTAGATCCCGCCTCCACTGCCAACCAACGTACCTTCCTGCTGGTTCCCCGGGGGCGGTTTTGAATGCCCACACGACTTAATGCCAATGCGCTGGCACCTCCTCCTTCCGGCGGGGGCCCCCGGCGGGCTGACGAACCCGTTGCCTTCACTCGGCCCGGGCTGTTGAGTCATTTCACCCACTGCTTTGTTCATGCCTCCTCTGGCTATCAGCACCCCCAGCGACCCACGGTGCCCTTCCGCGGATGACGTCCGCCCTAGAACAGCCAACAGTTGAGTCCCTCTTAAAATGGGGTCCCGCTTCCTCGGGCCCATCCTCCCCTCCTTGGGCGAGCGAGCGGAACGGTGAAATACAATTGTGAGCCAGCCAGCCAATGGGCCCAGTGTTTCCTTCCTTGCACCCTCCGTGGCACCAGCTGCCGGCCAATTATCTTAGCAGTTCTCCGGATACCGCCGCACGCGTAATTAACCCAAACAAACCCACTTTTGTGAAACAAATTTTGAGGACTTTAGCACAAAGGAACTCTTTGCTGGAGAGTTCCCTCCGTATTCAGGCGCTTTAAAAAGACCATACACAATCAGCCACAGCAATAGCCTAATTAAAGTCAACGGTCCACAGATGTTCACAGGGGAAAAAAAAGAACACTCCCCGAAGATTTTCACTCCCAATCCTCAGTCTTGAAAAGACGGTTGGAGGACATTCACCCAAAGCAGGACGCCGTTCTGGAAGCTCGGGCCCCAGAGGCATCCATCCGGTGGTTCAGTAGTTCTTGGCCATTCAAGTCCCTGAGTGCCCACATCAGCAAATCAATCAATCAGTGGTATTTATTGAACTCTTACTGTGTGCAGAGCGCTGTACTAAGCGCTTGGAAGGGTCCAATAGAAGAGAGTTGGTAGAGAGTTGCCTCTGCCCACAGTGAGTTTATAGTCTAGCGGGGAAGGCAGACATTAATAGAAGTAAATAATTGATGGATATGTACATAAATGCTGTGCGTCTGAGGACGGGGGTGAATACAGGGTTCAGGTTCAGGGGCAAAGCAGAAGGGAGTGGGAAAAGAGGAAATGAAGACTTAATCAGGGAAGGCTTCCTGGACGAGGTGTCCTTTCGATAAGGTTTGGAAGGTGGGGGAGAGTGATCTTCTGTCGGATATGAAGAGGAGAGGACGTTCCAGACGAGAGACGGGACGTGGGCGGCAAGATATATGAGCTAGAGGTACGGTGAGAGCATAGGTCCCCTGGAGGCTTCCTACTCACAGATGAAGGAGTGTCCCCAGTGACCCCCTTGCCTCCTCAGCCCGGCAGCTCTGAAGTTCTCTGCAGCCCCCCAGGCATCTCATGGGACTCCACCGTGTGGGGAGAAGCGGCCTGGAGCTGCCCTAATTCTGGTGTCCTTCTTCGCCTCCAGGTAAATAACTACAGTTTAGAAGAAGTAACCCACGAAGAGGCCGTGGCGATACTGAAGAACACATCCGATGTGGTTTACCTAAAAGTGGGCAAACCCACCACGATTTATATGACCGATCCCTACGGCCCGCCTGACATTACTCACTGTAAGTACCGTTTTCCGTAAATCCGAAACGAGAGGTGGGAGGGGCCTGGGGGTGTGAGGAAGATGAGAGAGAAGGGAAAGGGGGTGAAGAGAGAAGAGGAGGTGAGGAAGAAGAGGAAACCCTCCAGGTTTATAGCTCTGCAGGGGCCTGAGATTAGTTATCTTGGCTGTGCCGTGCCCACTACAGCCCTTCTGACTTGGCCCCAGTTAGGGAATTATTCATTCAGTAGTATTTATTGAGCGCCTACTATGCGCAGAGCACCGTACCAAGCGCTTGGAAGGTACAATTCGAATTAGGAACCGTTCACGGTACGGTGTTTCCTCGGCACGGGCTTCCGTGAGAAAACAGCCCCCGCATTCTAGAAAGAAATCGGTGGATTCCTCTGTGATGCTAACTGCCCTTAGTCAGGGTGACCTAAGAAGAAGGAGAGGGGAATCCTGGGTGGGAGAGATACAGAGGAGACGAGAGTCTATCAGCCACCGTTGTCTCCACGGGAACATTTTAAACACGGAGTATTTGGCCCGGGGGCGGGTGGAGAGGAGATTAATGTAATACTGATATGACCTTCTCCTAGCAGAAGTTTGGGTTCGATGCTTGGATATTAATCATGTGGAAAGAATGACGGGATCTGCAATTAGAAAGTTAACATTTCCATCTCAACAGAAAATTAATCACCGCTCTGAAAACACAGGGGCTCCTTTTCTCACCCAACTGTTCCCGTCTCCTAATTATCCCTAGTTGCGGTAGCTCTGCTGGCTATTACGGGTTTCCAAGCCCTAAAGGTCACCAGTGGCTCAGGTGTATTAAATGCAGAGCAAAATGCCCAACTGGGTCAACCCGCCAAACCAGTTCTCTGGGCCTTAGAGCCTCTGGTCACCCAAGTACAATGGAGGATGTCCAGCTGAATCCGGCTTGTTGGGTTTTTTTTTTCCCTCCACCAGCGTATTCTCCGCCAATGGAAAACCACATACTCTCTGGCAACAATGGCACTTTAGAGTATAAAACATCCCTGCCGCCTATTTCCCCGGGAAGATACTCACCTATTCCAAAGCACATGCTTATGGAGGACGACTACACCAGGTCAGTTGTTTTCGTCGGCTCACGGGGTTGGAACGCTCCGGACAGGAAGCCCCACACCGAACCCTTCAGGCTGGAACTTTCTGGGCTCACCCGAGTCTCTGAGGGCCCGTCTGAGATGAGAGGTCACCTCCCTCAGAGCGAGCTGGGCCAACGGCCCGCTTGAGAGTTGGCGGAGGCTTGGGGGAACTCTGGGATGGAAAAACGGAGTCGAGGATGGTGGAGAAAATGGGGCCATCGCCGTTTAAGGGAATGAGAAGGAGGAAGAGGCAGAGGATAGAAAACCGACTCCAAATGTCTGCTCGCCCCTTCCTCCCCCCGGAGGCTCCTCCTCGCCTCCTGCCATGGTTCCTTCCTGCGCCCACCATCACAAACTCCCAGCTCCTCCGGTGGGCCTGACCCCTCACTATTCAGCACAAGTTGACTTTTGTTTTCATTCACACCCAAACCCCGGACACGGGGCGGAAAGGACATTAGGGAGGGTGTTCCCGGCCTGGAATTAATTCCCTCTCCCCTGAATCCACCAGGCCTCAGCTCCCGCCGTGGTCAAAGCCTTCTTAAGCCCCTCATAAACCATCCTCAATGGAAGGGGATCCGGCCCCGTCCAGAGAGAGGGAGCCGGGGGTACTGGGGGAGATAACCAGGCGGACAGGTCTGCCGGTGACCTGCGGAGAGCTCCCCGTGCTTCTCTTGTACTTCCCATGCGCTTCGTTTAGTGCGTGGAGCTCAGTAAATACTATCTCTGCTTTCATCACTTGGAGGAAGTTCCTCCTCCCACATAAACTGGCTAGTTCCTGAGGAGGAGCTTGGGGACTGGCTCCATTCCTTCCTGTGTATTCTTTCCCCAACACTTAGCACAGTGCTCCGCACACTGTAAGCACTTGCTAACATTGTTCCGCGATTACTATTACCAAATTGGGCCCCCAACCGATACCCGTCACATTTCGTCTCCCATCTTTACTTCTTTCGTCTTGTCTTTCTTTCCTTTCTGCTGTTCATTTAAGGGAATGAGGAATAATACCCCGATAAGAACGGGAAGGTACCTGGAAGACCACTAATAATGATGAACATTAAAATCACCGCCCAGAGATAGGCCAGGACCTAAATCACAGATTTCCAGAGCTTGAGGACTAGGGAGCCTGACTAGGGTGGGGGGAATTTTTTTTTTTGTCCCCCTCAGTGCTTAGTACAGTGCTGGGTACATAGTAAGCGCTCCCCGAATAGCCCAGCTATCTGTTTGTTCTTCATTTGTCTGAGGTGAAGAGAAGATTCAGTATAATTTGGCCCCAAACAAAACTTTCCGGACATCTGATTCTCTCCCAGGGCCTCTCAATCAGTAGTTATTGTCTATTGGCCAGCTGGCCCTCTATCTTTAGAAAACCCAAACCGTTGGCTGCTTTTGGTGCTTTTAAAATGTTGTACTTGGGTTTCCCGAGAGCGAGAAGGGCAGATCAGATCAGACCAGCGACAAGCAGCCTTCTGCCTCCGCTGCCGGGCACAACTTCCACAAAGCCCCAGCTTCCGTTTGGCTGGTAGGAAACTCAGCACCCCACCAGCTTTGGCTGTGGTAAGCTGATAAAGACTTTTGGGAAAATTCATTCAGTAGTACTTATTGAGCGCTCACTATGTACAGAGCACTGTACTAAACGCTTGGACCGTACAATTCGGCAACAGATAGAGACGGGGCAGCGGAGTCATCTGTTTTGCTCTGCTCGGCGTGCTGATTTCTCCAGATGGAGGCTTTTGTGCCGGCACGTCTTCTTGAAGCCGGGAGTTGCGTCCACAGGGAGGAGCGGGGTAGACCATTAGGATAAACTCTCTAGGGAATTTATTCATTGAGTGAGACAGAGCACATCCGTTTTGCGCTCATGTCAACCCGCTGGGAAACGTGGGTGCGAGGGGCTGGGTGAAGAACAATTCAATTGGTGGCTTGATTGCCCATTAGCAAGCCATAATTAAAAGATGATGATCAGAGGCACGTTGAAAAATGGAGGGAGGAGGGTGATTTCTGTCCCGGTTCCATACACTGACAAAATGGAAGCCGTAAGGGGAATCGAAAAACCGGTGTATTAGGCTATCTCTCGGGTTGATCCTGAGAACACGAATAGGGCCCCAGCTGGTTTTAGAAATCTGGATTCGGCCACGTCTGGAAGGTCACTGTGACTGTTGTTCCCCAAAATGTACAAACAATCCATC
Organism: Ornithorhynchus anatinus; assembly: GCF_004115215.2. NCBI lineage: Eukaryota > Metazoa > Chordata > Mammalia > Monotremata > Ornithorhynchidae > Ornithorhynchus > Ornithorhynchus anatinus. The sequence goes on from NC_041747.1 coordinate 28,489,751, forward strand.
GATTAATAGTATTTACTGAGCGCTTACTGTGTGCAAATACTGAACTTGGGAAGCACTTGGGAAGGTCCGATTCAGTAGAGTCGGTGCACGTGATCCCGGCCCTCGGGAAGTTTACAGTCAGGAGAGGGAGGCAGACGTTAAAATAATAATAGAAATAGTAAGAAAAATAATAGCCCAAATAACATAGCCTGCCCGGTAATTTTTCCTTAATCCCAGAGCATAATAGCCGATTCATAGATTCCTTTAAGCACTCGATATTTCTCCCCACCCTCAGCCGTGCCCGCCCTTACGTATGTAACCGTAATTTATTTATTCATTAATATGAATGCCAGTCTCCCCCTCTAGCCTGTAAGCACGATTTGGGCAGGGAGGGTATAAAACCAGCTCTGTTATCGTAGTATTCCTAATACTTAGGTCAGGGCCCCGCACACAGTAAGAGCTCGATAAATACCATTGATTGATTGATTTTCTTGTGAGCTCCTTGAAGGCGGGGCTTCCGCCTACTCAGTCTTTGAACCCTCCCAAACGCTCACTACAGTGCCCTGCCCGCAGTAAGGGCTCACTATATGCGCCTGGCAGATTCTCGTCGCGGAGTTCTGACTTCACCATCTTGGCGGGGTCCCACGGACTATCGGTGGAGAGTGTGTTTGTGTAGAAGGGGCAGGGTATTATAAAAATGATGATGGTATTTGTTAAGCACTTACTATGTGCCAAGCACTGTTTTAAGCACTGGGGCGGATACAAGGTTATCAGGTTGTCCCACACGGGGCTCACGTTTTAGTCCCCATTTTACAGATGAGGTGACTGAGGCACAGAGAAGTGAAGCGATTTGCCCAAAGTCACACAGCTGACAAGTGGCAGGGCCGGGATACGAACCCACGACCTCTGACTCTCAAGCCTGTGCTCTTTCCATTAAGCCACGCTGCTTATAATAATAATTATGATATTGGTTAAGCGCTTACTATGTGCCGGGCACTGTATTAAGCACTGGGGTGGATACAGGCAGATCGGGTTGGACACGGTCCCCGTCCCTGTCCCACGTAGGGCGTGCAATCTTATTCCCGACTTTACGGATGAGGCAACTGAGGCACAGAGAAGTGAAGTGACTTCCCTAAGGTCACACAGCCGACAGGTGGCAGAGCCAGGATTAGAACCCAGGACCTTTTGGCTCCCAGGCCCGTGCTCTGTCCACTACACCATGCTGGTATTGTGGTATTTGTTGAGCGTTTACTATGTGCCAAGCACTTTTCTAAGCCCCGGGGAAGATACAAGTTGATCGTGTCAGTGGCAGTCCCTGCCCCGCACGGACTCACGGTCTTAAGTAGGAGAGAGAAAAGCGATCGAATCCCCATTTTACAGATGAGACGGAGGCAAAGTGAAATGACTCGTTCAAGGTCCCACGGCAGGCAAGTGGCGGAGCTGGAATCAGAACCCCGGTCCTTCCGACTCCCGGGCCTGGATTATTTCCACTAGGCCACGTTGCTCCCTCTCAGATCAGAGAACTGTTCCAGACTCCACTCCGGGCCCGGAACCTGGACAGGGAGTGTTCTTGGTGTGTCTCAACTCCTTTCATTCATTCATTCAATCGTATTTATTGAGCGCTTACTGTGTGCAGAGCACTGGACTAAGCGCTTGGGAAGTACAGTTCGGCAACAGATAGAGACAATCCCTACCCGCCCAACGGGCTCACGGTCTAGTCTTCTTCCACGAGAAGCAGCGAGGCTTAGTGGAAAGAGCCTGGGCTTGGGAGCCAGAGGTCACGGGTTCGAATGCCGGCTCTGCCACTTGTCAGCTGCGTGACTGGGGGCGAGTCACTTAACTTCTCGGTGCCTCAGTTACCTCATCTGTAAAATTGGGATTAACTGTGAGCCTCCCGTGGGACAACCTTTCATTCAATAGTGTTTATTTATTCACTAGTATTTATTGAGCGCTTACTATGGGCAGAGCACCGTACTAAGCGCTTGGAATGAACAAGTCGGCCACAGATAGAGACAGTCCCTGCCGTTTGACGGGCTTACAGTCAACCTGATGACCCTGTATCTCCCCCAGCGCTTAGAACAGTGCTCTGCACATAGTAAGCGCTTAACAAATACCAACGTTATTAGTCTTTCCTTCTCTCCCCCCCCATTTCCTTCTCTCGCTTTCCCTCTCGCCTTCTGTCTTCTGTCTCCTTTACTCCTGTCCTCTCCCATGTCTCTTCTCTCCCCAGCTCTGTCTCCTTCTCCTCCCCTTCTCCTTCTAACCCTTTTCTCTTTACGCATCACTTCCCCTCTCCCTTTCCACTTCTTTTTCATTACGTGCGTGTGTGTATGATGGACGTAGACGCATATTTATGTGTTGTGGATAGAAATTCATTCAAGAACCATTAGACTGTCATTCAAAGAGTGTATTCCCCTTCCTGATATAGCATGTGAATCTGAATTACCTACTGACCCTGTCCCAAGTCATTCCCACCTGTCCCCCAGGCCCTCTAAACCCTCGCAGAAACAGTAAATGGCCTTTTCAGTTCCCCCGAAAGAACCGGCGCTCGCTTCTTCCTGTCAAGTGTGTCCGTGCCTTCTGCGCCGGGGCTTAAATCCAGGCCAGCCTTGCAAATAGTTTCCTAAGATCGGGAGTCTGGCTGAGGTTCCCTTCCGGATCAATCAGTGAATCGGTGGTGTTAATTGAGTGCCTGCCCTGTGCAGAGCACTGTACTGAGCGCTTCGTGCCAAGTGGTCCCGCCCACATCGGTCAAAGGCCCAGCCCGTGCCTTCATCTCAGTCGTGTACAGCTCTTTCACCACGTCTTTTCCCCACTCGGCTCTCGATTCAGGGAATGCCCATCATCTGCCTCTGGCCCTCACCTCTCAGCTTCCCCCCTCCACACTGTCAGGTTCCGTGAAAACCAGGAAAAACCAGGAAGGGAATTGGAAGCAGAATCAACATCTGACCCCAGAGCCTAAGGATTCATTCAGACTCACTGTCATGAGTAGACTAAGATTAAGCATTCAGTGGTATTTATTAATAAATAACAATAATAATAATGTTGGCATTTGTTAAGTGCTTACGATGTGCAGAGCACTGTCCTAAGCGCTGGGGTAGATACAGGGTGATCGGGTGGTCCCACGTGAGGCTCACAGTCTTAATCCCCATTTTCCAGATGAGGTGACTGAGGCACAGAGAAGTTGAGTAACTTGCCGACAGTCACACAGCTGACAAGTGGCGGAGCCGGGATTAGAACCCATGACCTGTGACTCCCAGGCCCGGGCTCTTTCCACTGAGCCACGCTGCTTCTCTAATGAGAAGCATCTATTGAGCACTTATTGTGTGCAGAGCACTATACTGAGCACTTGGGAGACTACAGTAAGAGCCCCGGTTTGCTTGGGGGAAAATAAATCGTAGGCCCTGAGATGTGAGAGTCTAGATTTGTCTCTAGAGACCTGAGACTCGTCAGCTGTGTGACTGTGGGCAAGTCACCTCACTCCTCTGTGCCTCAGTTCCCTCATCGGGAAAATGAGGATGAAGACTGGGAGCCCCACGTGGGACAACCTGAGTCCCCTGTGTCTCCCCCAGCGCTTAGAACAGTGCTCTGCACATAGTAAGCGCTTAACCCATACCAACATCATCATTATTATTATAGATGGGATCATCGGGGCGAGAATCGTATCCGTAGGTCAGTCCTGACCCGAAGGCTCTGAGGCAGGGCCTCAGGGGAGAAATTCAGAAGGTGGAGTCGTCTAGACTCTAGGCTAGTCTAGTCCTCTAGACTCTAAGCCCACCGTGGGCAGGGAATGTGTCTACCGATTCTCTTCTACCTACTCTCCCAAGTGCTTAGTACAGTGCTCTGCACCCAGTAAGTCCTCAATAAATATGAATGATGGATTGAAGGGTCGTTCTAACAGCCAACTTAGGTGTAAGCTCCTTGAGGGGAGGGGCTGTCTTTGACTCGGCTTCAGTTTCCCGGAGTGCTTAATTCAGTGCTCCGCGCGTGGTCGGTCCTCGATAAATACCGTCAACGGACCGTAGGATCGATTGCCCAGTGTTTCCAGGAATCTCTGGAGGAGTTGCGCGTTGGTCCCGGTGCTTGATACAGTCTATCGCACCCACTGGGTGCTCACTGGAGACCCTTCCTACTGCGTAGCTGTCTGTGTGTTGCTGGCTCTTAGTAGATGCTGTGCCTCTGAACTCCTACCTGTCCGTTCTTCTCCTCGTCTCCCCTCAGACCTCCTGAACCCGTTTACAGCACCGTGAACAAACTGTGTGATAAACCTTCTTCTCCTCGTCACTATTCCCCCGTGGAGTATGACAAAAGCTTCCTCCTCTCGTCTCCCTATCCCCACTACCACCTAGGCCTGCTCCCCGATGCTGAGATCACCAGGTAGGACACCGCCCCTCGTTCACCCCTCCCTCCGCTCCTTTTGCCCGATGGTTCGCTTCTCTCTAAAAGCCAGAGTTTCCCCAGAAGGACCGAACTCATGGCAACCTGTGTGACCCCCTCCTTTAGCCCGGCAAAGGACGGAGATTTGGGGGAGGGAAGCGGGGTGTACAAGGCCAGCCCGAGGCTCGCGTATGAAGTCCCAGAGGGAACCGTGCCCAGGTTGCAATCCATCGGTCGTATTCACTGAGCGCTTACTGGGTGCAGAGCACTGTATTAAGCGCTGGGCCGAAAGCAACTTCAAGTATCTTGTGTTCCTTGTAGCCAGGCCACACTCTGGGGAGGATATTGTGGGTAGAGGTGGGCTTTGGAATTAGCCTTTGTCTTTATCACCCATCCCCTAGGCCTGTATCGTAGCTGGGCGGGGCGGGGGGGGGGTTTATTATGGTATTTGTTAAGCGCTTACTATGTGCTGGGCACTGTACTAAATGCTGGACTAGAAACAAGGTGGTCGGGTTGAACACAGTCCATCTCCCACATGGGACTCACCGCCTTAACCCCCATTTAACGGATGAGGTGACGGGGCCAGGGAAGGTAAGTGACTAGCCCAAGGTCACACAGCAGGGTGGGATTAGAATCCAGGGCATTCCGGCCCCCAGGCCCAGGCTTTATCTACCAGGTCGTGCTGCTTCCGTCTTCATGGTGATTGGGATGAGGAGAAAGGAGACCAGCGGAGAGGTGTCTCTAAGCCCTCTATGGGCTGAAAAGCAGCGGCTGAGAGCTTGGGCGAGTCACTTAAGCCCCCTGGGCCTCAATTTCTTAATCTGTAAACTGAGGACAAGAGTTCTGTTCTCCTCACCGTGCTGGGTGGAGACTGGATCCAGTCGGTCTGGTCATCATGTAGCTACCCCAGAACTTAGTTCATCGTAAGCGCCTAACAAAATCATTGTTGTTACTGATCGCTCTTCTTTTAGCAAGACGGGGGGCCGGTTCCCCTATTTGAAGGGTAAATACAGATCCCAACAAGGGTTAAAAAAACAAGTAATGAAATACAACCCAGTAGGAAGAGTCTCTATTGAGCACCTATTGGGTGCGATATATTGTATTAAGCACTGGGACTAAGTCCAAAAGGAGCTCAGAACACCTCCTGTGCAGCAAAACCTGCAACAGAACCTGTGGGGAGAAATCAAAGCAGCTGCAAAGCCTATTCCCTTGCTCCCGCTGAGAGCGGGAAGTTGGAGTCTCGAGGGGAAGCCAAAAAATAACACAAAAAGGTACACGAGCCGGTGGAAATGGGGGCTGGGGTAGAATTCACAAAAGATAGAATTTTCAATCGAAATTCCCCCAGAAGCCTGCACCCCAGTTGACACCATTCCACTAGTGGGTTCCTTACCGAACTGTTCATTTCAGTTCAAGGACTCTCATAAAATTCCTCCTCTGGGCCCCTTCTGATGCCTGGGAAAATCAGCCACATCCATTCACTCTTCCCAAATGGAATCGTTAGCCTTCCTGGGAGATGACATTTGAGGGCGAGAATGGAATGCTGTGGCATCAAGCTGCTCTCCCAGAACCGCCATACGGTCGGTCCATCGTGACTTGTTTGCCGTCGGCCACTGCTGTGTGCTTCTCAGGAAAAATCAAGACCATCTCCAGGGAGGCCCCCGAGACCGTGGTGAAATCTAGCCCCAGATAGAGACAGGGTCCGAGCTGATCGTAATGCCTCTATCCAGTGATTAGCCCATAGTTAGTGCTTAATGCGTACCCCGGTCATTATCGTTAGCCCCCTTGTTGTCCGGCTGAAGAGCTAGAATGCATTTGGATGGTCGCCGTGGGCCATTTTCAACGGTTGTCGAATACCTGCTGTCCTCTTCTGGCTGTTGCAAAACACTGCAGTGAGAGAAACGCGGCCTGGAGTGGGAGGCCGCCGCAGAATGGAGAATTAAAACAGCGCTTACAAGAACATCGTCAGTTAATGCCCTCTCTCCATTGTAGAGATCAAAGAGCGACCCAAAAAGCGCACGTGAAGAGGTCATTTCTATCACCCGCTCACCCAGGCCGCCTTCTTTCCCCCTTCTAGGGAGCAGAGAGAATTTTTATTCTTTTTAGTAGCCACGATGATAAAATGGACCGTCCCCTTGATTAATTTATTGGTCCCTCACTGAAATTCCAGTGATGTCAAAACGTATCTGTGGTTGGAAAGCTATTATCTGTGCCTCGGCTTTATCAAGTCAGGTGTCTTGAAGTCATTCGCATCCGTTCTGTGCACTAAGTATTCAGTGGAAGGCGTATTTAACCACCTGACAGTCGGCAGTGGGAATCGCGCTACTTGATCCTCACCTATCAGAACCCGAAACGCAGTCCAGCATATTTATGTCTCCTGGCAAGTGTATTCAAATCAAAATTTAGGTCCTGTTATCCCCACTACGCTAGATCCATATATCCGTTGATTTATGAGGGAAGATTAAAAGCACAATGCGAGCGCAGTCTGACTAAAAAAATGAAATGGATGGGTCTACGGTATAAGTCTATAAATATTTGAATGCAAGAGGAGATTTATTTAGCGTGAGAGAAGAGGATAACTTTCATTCCAAATACCCAGAAGTAATGCGATGAAATTAAGTCACGGAGAATTTAGGTGGGACATTGGGGGAAAAAAAGAACTCCTCCCCAAGAGATCCGTTCGATTGTGAAACTGGTTCCCAAGGATGGTGAGAAAATGGAGAGTCCCTTTCATTCATATTTATTGAGCGCTTCCTGTGTGCACAGCACTTTACTAAGCACTTGGGAGAGTAAAATATAACAATGAAACACATTCCCCACCCACAGTGAGCTTAGAGTCTAGAGGGGAAGACAGACATTAATATAAATAGATTGATTACAGATACACACGTACGTGCTGTGGGGCTGGGTGGGGGGATTAAATAAAAGGGCAAGTCAGGGTGACGCAGAAGGGGGTGGGGCGGGAGTCCGCGTCCGGCGTCTTTGAATATGACCAACTCAGAGCCGGAGAGAACGTTAAAACAGAATCATTTTCTCCATCTTCTGGGGGCTCTAATGGGGGGGCCCAGTTTTTGACCGCCACCTTCAATTGCTTTGCTCCGATTCCAGATGACTGGAAATAGTCAGTGGCTCCTCCAGGAAAAGCAACGATCGACGTCTCGTTGACCAGCTTAGAGTGGTGAGGCCGCTCACGTAGAACAAGGGTCAAGTCGGGCCCATTTTCTCCCTGGTCCCCAGTCATTAAGTGAAGAACGGGGATTCTTAGGGGAATGGCTGAATTCTGAGCAGAGGGACTTTGGGTCACAAGAAACCAGGAGGTAGCAGAAACGGCGTGCACGGAGCTGGGTTTAGACAGCTGATACCTCCCCTGCCGCCAGCCAGGAGCCGTCAGAGCTGAATATTATTAAGCTGTTCGCGGCCTCGAAGAAATGAAAACAAAAAGCCGCCGTTGCCGGAAGTGTTATCCCAAGGCGAGCGAGGCCTCATTGAGATGGGGAGTTTGTGCTGCCGGCGGTGTTGACGGGAGCTCTTCACTTGACTGAATTAAAAGCCTGCGCTAAGAGGCTCAAAGAACGTGGCACGGTTTATCATGTTGTCTTCTCAGCTTGTTTTTTTCCCTCCCCTTTCCTCCCCCCCCCCCCCGGTCCCACCCACTGGGGTGGACTGGTTAGCCCCAGTCCCGATCTCTGAGCCCCAGAGATGACTCCCACCTTGCCTTCCCCCCCCCCCGCTAGGAGATGCAGGAATTGAGACTGGGCGATCATTTCCAATGAATCTCTTTTGTTTCCCGGTTCTCCCACAGCCATTCCCAGCACAGCACTGGAACCCGTCAGCTGTCCATGACGCTACAGAGAACCATTTCCCTGGAGGGGTAAGAGAAGACTCCGCCGTCGTTTACGTAGCCCCACAAGGCGAGGGTTGCCCCTTGGGCTGACTTCAACCCAAAATGGCCCTGCTCCCTCCCCCATCCTCCCAGCGCTACTCGCCTACGTATCGGGGTTCGGGGGGACCCCGTGGCAGGAAGTTCACGGGCTGGGGTCAGGGGTGGTGGAGGTTTGCTCTGTGCCTTTTCTAGTTCATTCATCTTGTCACCAATCTTACACTTCCTGGATATAGTCTTCCCTTATCTTCAGAGAAGACTCCCCTAATGCTCAGTTTCCCTTGTGAGTCCCTGAGTGGCTGAAAAGGCCGTCCCTTGTTGTGTTGCCTTGTTGTCGTGTTTGATGTTTGCAGCACCTCAGACGGTTCTCTCTTTGCCTCCTTGTCTCATACTTATTTTAAAAAAAATAAATAAATGTCGGTATCTGTTAAGCGCTTACTATGTGCCGAGCGCTGGCCTAAGCGCTGGTGTGGATAGAGGGTAATCAGGTGGTCCCATGTGGGGCTCACGGTCTTCGTCCCCATTTTGCAGATGAAGTAACCGAGGCACTGAGAAGTTAAGCGACTTGCCCAAAGTCACCCAGCTGACAAGTGGTGGAGCCGGCATTAGAACCCACGACCTCTGACTCCTTCGCATTAAGCCCTTACTATGTGCTAAGCACTGGGGTAGACGCATTTCAATTAAATCAGACACAGTCCCTGCCCAACCCGGCCCTCGCAGTCTAATGGGGAGGGAGAAAAGTCTTTCATTCCTATTTTACAGAGGAGAGAACTGAGGCCTAGAGAAGGGCAGAGTTGTCCAAGGTCACATGGCAGGCGGGCTGGGATTCGAACCCAAGTCCTCTGACTCCCAGGGTTGCACTCTTGCCTCCAGTTTGCACTGTTCCTCCCAAACCGTGAGCTAGGCGGGGCCATCCCTGGGGCGGATCGGATTGCATCGGATCAAGGCAGCCACCCCCCCGCCCATAGGTGAGGGGAACAAAGAAGCAACATGGCCTAGTGGATAGACCCCGGGCCTGGGAGTCAGAGGACCTGGGTTCGAATCCCAGCCCTGCCACGCGCCTGCTCTACGAGTTGGGTAAGTCACTTAACCTCTCCGTGCCTCGGTCTCCTCATCGGTTACGAAGGGCTCAGATACCGGTTCTCCTCCTTAGACTGTGAGCCTTAAATGGAACGGGGACTATGTCACGTTTTGCAAACAGTGTATCGACCTTAGTGCTCACAGTGCTTGACGTTCAGTAAGAGCTTAAATATTAATAATATAGTATTTCTTGAGCGCTTCCCCTGTGCGGAGAACTGTTCTAAACAACCGGAAGAGTACAGTGGCTCTGAGTCATGAGAAACTGCAGCTTGAATTAGCGTCTGGGAGACGGAGTGACGTTTCCCAGAGAGTCTTGGGGAGCGGAAGGGGGTTGCTCGGGCCCAGGTGGAAATCACCTGCACTTTGGGAAAGTAATGGGGGGGAAAGAGAGGAAAAGGTACAGAGAGATAAGAGATGAGGAAGAAATGAGAGCTCAGAGAATTACACAGGCAGGAGCTGAGGGTCAACGACGGATGGAGTCCGAAGATACTGTCCCTGAAACCTCACTTCATGAGCGATTATGAGGATAATGCTATTTTTTTTAAGTGCCGCTATGTGCCAAGCACCATGCCAAACGCTAGGGTGGATGCAATATAAGCGGATAGGGCCCGGTCCCTGACCCACACAGGGCTCCCGGCCCAAGTATGAGGGAGAACAGGTATTAACCCTCATTTTATAGATGAGGAAACTGAGGCCCAGAGAAGTTAAGTGATGTGACCGGAGTCACTCAGCTGATAATTGGCAGAACCAAGATTAGAACCCAGATTCTCTGATTCCCAGGGAATAGACCAAACTGCTTCTCATGGAGACCGCAGTCTCACCTTTCCCTGAGGAAAAACATGGCTAGTTCTACCAGTGTAGGAGTTAATTTTCGATAGGAGTTCACATCTCCTCTAAGAGGCCTTCCCAGACTAATCCCTTTATCCCTCCATCCGCCCTCCCCTCTGCCTCAACTGTGCACTTGGCTGTTTACCCCTTAAAGAATCTTTATACTCGCCCCGGCCCCACAGCACTTGTGTAAATATTTATCTTCCCTAGCCCTAATCTATTTTAATGACTGTCTCCCCCTGTAGACTGTAAGCTCTTTGTGGGCTCTTGTCCACCAAGTCTGTTGGACTGGATTTTCCCAACCACTGGGTACAGTACTCGGCACACAACAGATATCCATCGATCAATTTTAGGGGGAAGAACGGGCCTTAATAGAGCCCCGTACCCGACGTTAACGAGGGAGGGGAAAGCCAGCAGGAATGTTCGTAGACACAGCAAGAGAGCAAACAGCTTCATTTAGGAAAAGGGAAATCCTGAAGGAATTTCGCGGCTGAATTATTGTTTTGCTCAATTTGGGGCACAAGAACTTTGACAATAATTCCAGGTTAATTCTCACTGAAGTGAAGGAGACTGACTCATAGAGTTAAGAAATGAGATTTCCTGCGGAGATTTTTCATTTCCACGTGTGCCTGTATTCTCCCTTCCTCTCTCCCTCCCTTCTTTTCTGACGCTTTAGTACAAGCATTAGGGGCAGTGCTTTTCACTGTTGATTGGTTTATTTGAATGTAATAATAACGATGGCATTTGTTAAGTTCTATGTGTATAGCACTGTTCTAAGCGCTGGGAGATACAAGGTGATCAGGTTGTCCCCCGTGGGGCTCCCAGTCTTCATCCCCATTTTGCAGATGAGCGAACTGAGGCGCAGAGAAGTGAAGTGGCTTGCCCAAAGTCACGCAGCTGACAAGCGGCGGAGCAGGGATTCGAACCCATGACCTCTGACTCCCAAGCCCGGGCTCTTTTTCACCGAGCCACGCCGCTTCGACAACGTAGAATGTAGACCAGCCAGCCTGGGCCGTGGACCACTTAGAAGTGCGAGGCCAAGGGGGAGTCGGCGGGGCGAGGGGATGCGGGAGCTCGACCAGAAGCATCGTCACGGGGACGGGGAGGCTGATGGAGAGGCCAGAGAATGTTTGTGAAAGTTTTGATATGCGTGAAGAGCTCTCAGCCCGACGCTGAAATTGGTTCTGTGCATCTCCTGCTGGTTGTCAGGTAGGGAGGAATAATTCAGCATATAATCACTGCCCCGAGCCCTAGCTGGGAGCCATTTTTCATTTTCCATAGAAAAATGGTCTTTAACAGCATTTCCATTAGCATATTTCTCTGTTTAGTGAGTACTGGAAATCAGTTCAGCGCCGCAATCCCGTTATTGCAAAACAAGGCATCAGAATGCTCTGGAGACGAGTGCTTTTAGGGCATTTAGAAATCGATCGAGTTCAAGGAGTCGCGGGGTTGGAATGCTGGCTTTTTTTTTTTTTCCATTTCGATCTGTGAATCCCAAACTCCTGGCACCCGTATTAGGGACTCAGGTTTCTTCCTGGCCTTCTTGCCTCCAGCCTCTATATTTCCCTCTGCTGCCTGGATTAATTTTCTAAGACGTCATTCTGTACCTGTCTTCTTTCCCACTCCCCCAGAACTTCGCGTGGTTGCCCATTCCTCTCTGCATCATCATCGTTATTATCGTCACTATTATCGTTATTATTTTCGAGAAGCAGCGCGGCCTAGTGGATAGAGCACCGGTCTAGGAATCAGAAGGATCAGCGTTCTCATCCCGGCTCTGCCAGTTGCTTGCTGTGCTTCGGTTTCCTCAACCGTAGAATAGGGATACCCGTTCTCCCATCTAGACTGTGAGCCCCTTTCGGGTCAGGGACCGCATCCTACCTAATTAACCTGTACCTTTTCCAGTGCTTAGACACGTAATAAATGTTAAACAAATACCGTAAAAAGAATTACTCTATTTGTAAGAGCTTGCTACATGGCAAACACTGTTCTGGGCACTGGGGAGGATATAAATTAGTCGGATTGGCCACAGTCCCCGTCCCGTATTCGTTCATTCAGTAGTTTTTATTGAGTGCTTACTATGTGCAGAGCACTGTACTAAGCGCTTGGAATGGACAAATGGGTAACAGATAGAGACGGTCCCTGCCCTTTGACGGGCTTACGGTCTAATCCCGTATGAGTTCCGAGTCTAATCATCAAGTAGAAAAACTCTTGTTCATGAGGGCCGGGGTCACGTCTCCCAAGCGTTCAGTACAGTGCTCTGCACACAGTAAGTGCTCGATAAGTGGCTTCACTCTCCAAAGGCACCTTCCCCCCTGCTTCCAAACGTACCCTTGTCTGCCCTGTCCTAAAAAAATAACCTCCCTTAACCCCACGGTTCCAGTTACCGCCCCGTCTCCCTCCTGCCGTTCCGACTCCTTGATCGAGTTGCCCGCACCCGCTGTCTCCACTTCCCCTCCTCCAATTCTCTCCTCGACCCCCTTCCGGTCCGGCTTCCGCCCCCTTGGCTTCTCAGAAACTGCTCTCTCATCGGTCACCGGTGATATCCCCCTCGCCAAATCCAACAGCCTCTCCTCCAACGTAATCCTCCTCGACCTCTTAATAATTTATTCAAATAGGGCAGAGGTAAGGGGAAGCAGGGATTTCCGGTTACCCGTTCCCTGCCCCGACAGAAGCAGAAAATCAGTCAGTCAATCAATGGCATTTATTGAGCACCTACTACAAGTTGGGCACTGTACTAAGCACTCGGGGATGTACAATAGAGGTAGACGACATGGTCCTTGCCCGCGAGGCGCACCAGTACTGTTTTAAACCAATGGTCCGGGATTCCGTCTCCGACGTTTTCTTTCTTGGAGGGGCCAGGTGCCGGTTGCCCTTCCGGACATCCCTTCTCAGGGCTGGGAATGGACCGTCCATCCCCCCTCCTCCTCCCTCCAGCCACCCATTATGGACCTCATCTCGTCTCACTGCAGCACGGCCTCCTGGATAGAGCCCGGGCCTGGGAGTCAGGAGGACCTGGCTTCTAATCCCGGCTCCAGCCCTTGTCCGCTGCGTGACCCTGGGCAAGTCATTTCACTTCTCTGGGCTTCCGTTTCCTCACCTGTGAATTGGGGTTGAAGACCGGGAGCCCCATGTGGGACACGGACCGCGTCCAACCTGATCATCTTGTATCACTGAAGCGGCGGGGCCTGGTGGCAGGAGCGCGGGCTCGGGAGTCAGAGGTCAGGGGTTCTGATCCCGGCTCCGCACTTCTCTGCTGTGTCACCTTGGGCCGAGTGACTTAACTTCTCTGTGCCTCAGTTGCCTCTTCTCTAAAATGGGGATTGAGACTTGGAGCCCCATGTGGGGCAGGGACTGTGTCCAACCTGATTACCTTGTATCTACCCCAGCGTTTAGAACAGCGCTTAGCACATAGTAAGCGCTTAACAAATACCAAAATTATTATTATTGTTGTCATCAGCTACCCCAGGGCTTAGTGCAATGGGCTGGCACATAGTAAGCACTTAACAGATATCATTTGTGTGTGTATATTTATACGTATATATATATATATATATATGTACATATAGAGAGGTCATGGGTTCTAATCCCGGCTCCGGCACTTGTCAGCGGTGTGACTTTGGGCAGGTCACTTCACTTCTCTGGGCCTCAGTTACCTCATCTGTAAAATGGGGATGAAGACTGTGAGTCCCATGAGGGAGAGTGTGGTCACCTTGTATCCCCCAGTGTTTAGAACAGAGCTTTGCACATCGTAAGCACTTAATACCAACATTATTATATATATATATATATGTATATAATATGTATATTATATATATGTGTATATATATATATATATATATATATTTGCTGCCTCTCTCAACCCCTGCCCTGCACTCCTTTCTACTCCACGCTCTCATTCCCGGAAAGAGGAGAAATAGGAGGTGCCACCGTAAGAAGTATTGGTGGCAAAAGGGATATGTCCGTGTCGAATTGGTGCCGAGGGGACCTAACGGGAGAGAGATGGGGCAGTGAAGCGTCGAAAGCCAACCCCGCTGCCAGTGCCAGCCTCCGTCCTCGGAGCCGGACGGCGGATGCCATCTGCTGTTGGAAGAGTTAGGGAGCGGAGCCAGTTTTCCGGCTCCGGCCGTCCACCGAGTCTCCCGTGACCCGGGTCCGGCAGACTCACGCTGCCCGATGGACCGCCCTTAATTCAACGTTGGGCCTGAGGGTGATCATTACAGCTGAACCGGGTCACTCGGGAACAATTAGCGTCTTTCAGCGTGGGGGAAACCGCATGCCTAGTGGATAGAGCACGGGCCGGGGAGTCGGAAGGATCTGGGTTCTAATCCCCCCTCCTCTGGTCAGTGGGTCGTAGTGATGGAGCGCTCGCTGTGTAGAGCACTGTACTGAGCGCTGGGAAGATACAGTGCAACAGAGTTGGTAGACGCACAGTGAGTTTATAGTGTAGTGAGGGCCCCTGTTCTGTAACCTCGGGCAAGTCACTTAACTTCTCTGGGCCTCGGTTTCCTCATCTGCAAACTGGGGATTTAATACCTATTCTCCCTGCCGCTTAGTCCGCGAGCCCCCTGTGGGACAAGGACTGTGCCCAGTCGGATTATCTTTAATCTCCCCCGAGGCTTGACCTTTAGCAAGCACTTAGCAAACACCACAATTACTGTTATTGTTGTGATTTCACGGTCAGTTGCCATGGAGCCACTCTGAACTTAAGCACTTCCGCAGTTTGCCGAGTTTGAGGCCTGGCCCTCTCTTGCCTTTTTCCAATCGCAGACTTGTAAATCCCAGTTCCACAGGGAAAGATGCCCTCTCTCTGCCTTGCTGTCCTTTTCGATTTATTTTTTTACTCCTCCAAATGACCGGTCCATTGCAGAGGCTTCCAGGAGTCGAGATTCAGGCACCCCAACGTGCGTCACACTTCCGATTCTGTGACACTTGGCCTCACTTCCCATCGGATGAACGGCAAATCGTTCATTCATTCATCAGAGTTCTACAAACCCACAGTGCTCAAGGGCGAACGACGACTTTCTTCTTCCCTCATTAGACGAGCTTTGCCTTCAGGATACATATTTACCAAGATTTAAAAAAAAATAAAGGTTCTGTTATCAAATATTAGCTTTTCCGAGCCCACTGATTTCCTGATGTTTTCGCATTCTATTGCAGCACTAATGATAGCTCAGAGAAAGATCATTCATTTAACGACGGAGAGCTCTTAATGGCTACAATTTCCCCTTTAAATATATGAAAATGCTTTCTCTAGCTCTGCTTTGAGGATTCAAATATGAAGAGAGAACCAGGCAGGTACCTGCCACTGGGGAAAGTATCTATGCCTCGATGGTAGGTTTTGATCCAAATTTAAATTCATCAAGGCAAACAAGGAGACTGTTTCTTCTTCTTTGGGAATGAAAGGCAGTTTCAATTAAAGGGTAAAGAGAGGAGAGAATGCAGGATGTATCAGAGAAATACGCAAACCCCCTATTTACCCTCCGGAGTCATTTGGAGAGAAACAGAAAAGGACGAATCTCCGTGCTGACATTTCCAAACACTAAAAAGTCGCAAGGCAGAGACTCGGCAACTTCATAATCAGACAGGATGACATTTAATCAGAAGTTGATCTTGCTTTGACTTCAGTGTGAAGAAGAGATTCAATTTGCCTGGTCAAGGACTTTATGCATAATAACAAACCGAGAACGCACCTTGCGATGTCTTCCGGAGGAGGGTATTGAGAGAGAGAGAGAGAGAGAGAGAGAGAGAGAGAGTGTTTTAAAGAATATTTACCCTCGACCCCATGAAGATATTCCCTGGAAACCCACCGAGACAAAAAAAAAAAAAAAAAGAGATTTAGGCCAAACATTTAGAGAACGTGATGTCGTTGGATTCTTCACTGAATATCTAGACTGTAAAATCCTCCTCTAGAATGTAAGCTTCTCCTTCAGATTGTAAGCTATTTGTTGTGGGCAGGGACCGTGTCTACCAACTCTGTTATACTGTACTCTCCGAAGTGCTTGGTACAGTGCTCTACCCACAGTAAGCGCTCAGTAAATGGCACAAATAATCTCCCCACCTCGGGATCGGGGGTTGGCTCGGAACAAACCGAGGGAGATGCTCGTTCTTACGGCTGGGGGAAAGATAAGGAATCCATGGCCGTTTCACCATGGGCTGTTGGACTGGAAAGTTGCTGTTGTTTGAAGAATCATCCCTGACCCCAAAGGATGGAGAGTGGACCGGATATTCACGGTAAAGGGCACCCTGATTGGAGCAGCTGGCCAGTCCACCCAGAGACACCGGCGTCCCACGGCCCGGGCCAATTCCCATTTCTGTTGTAATCACTTCACGTTTGGGAGGCGGTGTGGTCTAGTGGAGAGCGCACGGTCCCGGGAGGCAGCAAACCGAGGTTGTAGACCCTGTTCCACCACTTGCCAGCCATCTGAGCTTGGGGAAGTCACTTAATCTCCCCATTCCTCAATTTCTTTATCTGTAAAATGGAGATAAAAAGTAGCTTGTTCTCCCTCCATCTCAGACGGAGCCCCCGTGTGACGGGGATTGGGTCTGATTTGATTATCGTCCATCTGCTCCCACAAGGATGGAATTTCATGGTAGGGTACTCCGGCCGTACCGCCTCACCTAAAACTATCCTATCCGATGGTGGGGACTTCCCCCTCAATTATTAAGTCTCTGATATTAATTAGCTGGTTAAAGGAGAGGGAATCATTAAGAAAAGGTGGGATTTCGACTGTGCGTTTGGCCTTTTTTGTCCGCTCTGGGCCGTGAAGATCCGGTCAACGTGTGATTTGGTCTTCTTGGAACAAATACGTCCAACCGTGAACGCATGTTGTCGTCCAGTGTGTATTTGTTTATGTGCGTGTTTATTTGGGGCTGCAGAGTCACGGCCTCACCGTGTGCCCACAACAGATTTCAAAGTGACTTTATCCTTCTGCAGACCGTAAGCTGCCCTTGAAGACTATAAGCTCCTTGTGGGCAGGGATTGTGTCTACCGACTCTGTTGTATTGTAGATCTCAGTCCAGTGCTCTGCCCACACAAGAGTGTCAGGAAATGCCAATCACGAATTGATTCTTCTTGGTGCTTATCCAGCAGTAGACCTCACCGGGTGTTACTCGTGGAGGCAGGAGACTCTCCCGTGCCGGCAGACGGCGTTAAAATTGGGAAGGAACTAGCCGAGGGGGTCGGCTGAGTGCCCACCAAGGGGAATATGAAAAGTGGGGCATCCGTTCCTTCATTAGCCTCTTTCTTAATGAGTTTGGTTTCCACGGCGGGGGGCGAGGGGGGTACCAGGGTGCCTCGGAGAGAGGACGGGGCCCGGCCGAGACAGAGGAAGAGATGCCGACTGGGGCGGGTCCGGGTCTGAGCAATGTCCTTTATCTCCCCAGGGAGCCTCGGAAGGTCGTCTTGCATAAGGGCTCCACCGGGCTGGGCTTTAACATCGTGGGAGGAGAAGACGGAGAAGGCATCTTTGTGTCCTTCATCCTGGCGGGCGGGCCGGCGGATCTGAGCGGGGAGCTCCAGCGGGGGGACCAGATTCTCTCTGTGAGTACCTGGGGCGGTCCCGTCCGTTCGGTTGTCTGATCTCTCCCAGGCCGGTCCACGCAAAGTCCCCCCTCGCGGGTCCGTCCCACCCGGCGGGCAGTCGACGAGGGGGCAGCGGGTCTCCGGGAGGCCCGTGTGAGGGACACAATAATAATAATAATAATAATAATAATAATGGCGTTTGTTAAGTGCTTACTATGTGCCGGGCACTGTACTAAGCGCTGGGGTGGGTCGGACGCAGTCCCCGTCCCTCGTGGGGGCTCAGGTCTCGATCCCCATTTTACAGATGACGCAAGTGAGGCACAGAGAAGTGAAGTGACTCGCCCAAGGTCACACAGCAGCTAAGTGACGGAGTCGGGATCAGAATCCTTGACCTCCTGATTCCCGGCCCCATGTTCCATCCACTACACCAAGCTGCTTCCCTCACGTCCATCGTCAGCGATACCGACGGGGCATCCGTCGCGGTTCCCTCCGGCGGCCCGTTGGGGACCGCTTGCCGGTGGACGGGCCCGAACCCCCTTGACCCTACTGCCGTTTCTCACTGCGCAGCTCCCGGTTCCCATCCCGAATCTGCCACTTACCTGCCGTGGGCCCGTGGGCAAATCATTTCTCCGGGCCTCGGTTTCCTCATCTCTAAAATGGGGGTGAAATTCCTATCCTCACTCCCCTCGGACTACGAGCCCCACGTAGGACAGAGACTCGGGCGGACCTGATTACTTCTCATTGACCGCAGCACTTAGCACGGTGCTCGGTACGTAGGTGCTCGACCAACATCGCAATTATGGTTAGTTACCACTGTTATTATTGATATACTCATTTCATTAAGTCAGTATTGATTAAGCACCAACTTCTTCAGACCACTTTATCGGCGCTGGGGAGAGGACGAGTAAAGTAAGAAAGGTGACCCCCCCCCGACCTTAAGAGGCTTAGGATCGAATAGTAATAATAATAATAACGTTGGTATTTGTTAAGCACTTACTACGTGCAGAGCACTGTTCTAAGCGCTGGGGTATACAGGGTAATCAGTTTGTCCCACATGAGGCTCACAGTCTTCATCCCCATTTTACAGATGAGGTCACTGAGGCCCAGAGAAGTTAAGTGACTTGCCCACAGTCACACAGCTGACAAGTGGCGGAGGTGGGACAGACGTTGTGGAAACAGGGAGAGACGTGTAGAAAGAATTAATAGCAGGAGAGCAGGTGACTCCGAAAGTGTGTCGAGATTAAAAGTGCTCCGCCTCTCCAGTGGTATTCATTTTAGGGTCCATCTCCCCAGCTGGATTATCAACTCCTTCGCAGCTATTTGTCGCGCATAGAACAGCGCTCTGCACCAAGCCCTCATTCCATCCTTCGATGGCTTGATTTTTGAGTGCAGAGAGGTAGGTTAGCGGGATCCGTTGGATCAGAAAGGTGCCGGTGTCCAGAGGGGGCCGAGATGACCGGGAGATTTGTCAAATCTCTTCCAACCTGGGCGATTAAAATAGAAATAACTCGGCTCAAAAAGGTCATTTTCTAAAAAACCCCACAAGGGGGCGGCGCAGGCCTGGAGTTCACCCGGATTTGGCAGGTTTGCGCTTTATGGAATCCCATGAATTAAAACCATCAGCCAAATGATTCCCAAACAAGATCCTGTTAACGACACTTGATAACCAGATTCACCGAGAAGAGGGGAGTTGGCAGGCGGGACTCTGATTGTCTTCCTATGAAACGAGGCCCTCTTTCCTCCGGTCCAAATCTGCTTTTTTTCCTTCCCCACGCCGATCCGCTTCCAGTTGCAAGACTGGGAATCGTGATGGTGATGACGATGATTATATTTTTTAAGTGCTTACTGTGGGGCAAGAACTGCGCTCGAGCGCTTATTCTCTTCCCCTCTTCAAAACCCGACTTAAAGCTCACCTCCTCCAAGAGGCCTTCCCAGACTGAGCTCCCCTTTTCCCTCTGCTCCCTCTTACCCCCCCTTCACCTCTCCGCAGCCAAACCCTCTTCTCCCCCCTTTCCCTCCGCTCCCCCCCCCCTTCCCGTCCCCTCCCCTCGGCACTGTACTCGTCCGCTCGACTGTTTATATCTTCATCACCCTATTTATTTTGTTAAAGAGATGTACGTCGCCTGGATTCTATTTATTCGCTATTGTTTCAGTGAGATGTCCTTCCCCTCGATTCTGTTTATCGCCATCGTCCTCGTCCGTCCGTCTCCCCCCGATTAGACCGTAAGCCCGTCGGAGGGCAGGGACTGCCTCTATCTGTTGCCGATTTGTACATTCCAAGCGCTGAGTACGGTGCTCTGCACATAGTAAGCGCTCAGCAAATACTACTGAATGAATATAAGGCGGTCGGGTCCGAAGAGGGCTCGCAGTCGAAGAAGGAGGGAGAATAGATCACGAGTCCCTATTTGGCCGATGAGGAAACAGGCCCGGAGAAGTGAAGCGACTTGTCCAACGTCACACAGCAGACGGGTTGGGGAGCGGGGATTAGAACCCAGGTCCTCTGACTCCCAAGCCCATGCTCTTTCCACTAGGCTGAGGAGGAGGGACGAGATCCCTCCGTAATGTCGTTCCCAGAGACCGGGGCTCGGCGCGTCTGGGAGCGAGGTGCCCAAACAGCTGCTCTGGAGGAGCTGAAAAGAGAGCACCGTGAGCAGGAATGAAAGAACGCCTGAAGAGAGCCTAAATTCGCATCGAAATGCTATAACCGTAGGCCATCTGGGGGTAATTCAAGGAGGACCGTGCAGCCGGGAGTGCTGTCAGACTGTGAAGAAGGTGGCACCACCATAAAAGAGAAGAGAGAGTGACTTCAGGCCCTGAGCGTAGCAAGCGCCGCCGGGGTCGAGGTCCGTCGTGGGAGGGAACGTCCTCCAGGCTCGGGTTTCACCCGGTCGCACCGGCACACGCTCCAATTTCCGTGCGTCGTCTTCGAACCCCGAGAAGGAGGGAGAATAGGTCAGGAATCCCCATTTTGCGGATGAGGAAACAGGCCCAGGGCAGTGAAGTGACTTGCCCAAGGTCACACAGCGGACAAGTTGGGGAGCGGGGATTAGAACCCAGGTTCTAGACTTTTCTTGGTGGGAGTGGGGAGAGTGATAGCAGTGATGTTATTTATCGAGAACCCGCGGGTTGCAACACGCTGGGCAAAGCGTTAGGGAAAGTACGGCAGAAGTACAGGGTGCGTCTGCTGCCCACGAGGACCGTCCACTCTAAGGACAGGGTACGGAGAAGCAGCGTGGCTCAGTGGAAAGAGCCCGGCCTCGGGAGTCAGAGGTCCTGGGTTCGAATCCCGACTCTGCCCCTTGTCAGCTGTGTGACCGTGGGCAAGTCACGTCACTTCTCCGGGCCTCAGTTCCCTCATCTGTAAAATGGGGATGAAGACTGGGAGCCTCACGTGGGACAACGTGATTACCCTGTACCTACCCCGGCGCTTAGAACAGTGCTCTGCACATAGTGAGCGCTTAACAAATACCAACAGTATTATTATTATTATTATTATTACCGAGAGCTGTGTCTTTGAAGGGGTTGGGAAAGACGATTAGTCGATCGGTGATATTCGTTGAGTGCTTACTGGGAGCAGAGGACTGCGCTAAGCACTTGGAGGGAGTACAGTACAATGGAGTGGGTAAGACACACTCCCTGTCCACAAAGAGCTTACAGACCCGAAGGGACAGACATTAACAGAAATTTCAAAACTGTGGGTATAATACTAAATAATAACAACCGTATTTGTTAAGCGCTTACTATATAATAATAATCATGTTGGTATCTGTTAAGCGCTTACTACGCGCTAAGCGCTGGGCTAGGTACAGGGTAATCAGGTTGTCCCGCGTGAAGGTCACAGTCTTAATCCCCATTTTACAGATGAGGGAACTGAGGCCCGGAGAAGTGAAGTGACTTAATAATAATGTTGGCATTTATTAAGCGCTTACTATGTGCAGAGCACTGTTCTAAGCGCTGGGGTAGTTACACGGTAATCAGGTTGTCCCACTTGAGACTCACAGTCTTCATCCCCATTTGACAGATGAGGTAACTGAGGCCCAGGGAGGTGAAGTGACTTGCCCACGGTCACACAGCTGACGAGTGGTGGAACCGGGCAGGCTGTGCTGGGGGGCTGAGGGTGGTCTGAATATCAAGCGTCCAGAGGGTTCAAAAGCAGCACGGTCTAGCGGCAACGGGTCTGGGAATCGGAGGACGTGGGTTCCAATCCCGGCTCTCTCCCACTTGTCTGCTGTGTGACCTGGGGCAAGTCACTTCTCTCTGCCTCATTGACCTCATCTGTAAAATGGGGGTGAAGCCTGTGAGCCCCACGTGGGACAGCGACTGTATCCCACCTGATTCCCTCGTATCTTCCCCAGTGCTTAGAGCAGTGCTTGGTACATAGTAAGCGCTTAGCGAATTGCGTAATGATAACAACACAGATCCAAGTGCGGTCCGAGGCAAGACGGAGAGAGGGGTTCACTCGCGAAGCCGATGAGAATTTTGAAAAAATATAAAGAAATGCGATTCGGGCGGGGCTGGCCCGTGTACATTCGGGGGGCTCGGGGCCACCAGGTTGGGTCCCCCAAACTGGCCCGCAACGGACAGTTGTCAGAAGGCATCGTTGCCGTCAGGAGAGCCGGTCGGGCCGGTCGGTTGGACGCCGACCGGGCGAGGTGAGCGCGGGGAGCCCGGGGTTAGGCCGGACCCCGTCTTCTCCGAACGTCCTCCTGTCCTTTGAGCTGGGGAGGGCTCTGGAGGCCTCGGCTTCACGTTTCCAATGAGGAAAGGCCATTCGGAGATGGGTGTGCTCTCCGGGAGAGGCAGGAACAGGAGGGAGACTCCGCCTGCGGGAGGGAGCGGCCAAGATGCAGCAGGAGAGAGAGCTCTGGGGAGGAGGCAGCTCGGATGAGGAGAGGCAGATCGGCAGCGAGCGGGACAGAGCGGCGGCAGGAGGAGGAGGAGGAAGGTAAGAGGCGAGCTCAGGTGGGGACGGCCGGGAAAGACGACGGAGGCGGCGGCGGAAGAGCAGGGAGACGAAAGCCTTTTGTCCCGGAGAGGGGGAGAGGGGAAGGAAAATTCAGCGGGCAGGAGATCGGGAACCGACATCCGACGTCTCGATTCGTATAACGACTTCAGCCGGAGCCGACTGCTTTATGTAACTGGAGATGATGCGTGAGGCAAATGGCCTGTCACCCCGGTTCCAGAGTCAGTACGGCGCCCCGCTTGCAGCGAGAGCTCGATAGATGCCGACGGTCGACTGATTCCGATGGCCCGAAGCACTGTGCCGAGGGCTGGATTACGCACAGATGACCCCACGGTCAGAATTTAAAGAAAGGGGTATCTTCCGTCATTCAGTCGGTCAGTGGTCATTTGTCGATCCGAGGTATTTATAGGGTGCTTAGCGTGTGCAGGGTACCGTACTAAGCACTTGGGAAAGTAGGACACAGTAGAGTTGGTAGAAGCGATTCCGGCCCACGGGGAGCTTTCGAGTCTAGATGGGGGAGTTTACGGCTTCGTGGGGAAGGAGGATCTGAGCAGAAGCAGAAGTGACCTTGGGCAGGTCACTTCACTTCTCTGGGGCCTCGGTTATCTCATCTGTAAAGTGGGGATTAAGACTGTGAGCCTCATGGGGGACAGGGACCGTGTCCAACCTCATTACCTTGTACCTACCCCAGCGTTTAGAACAGTGCCTGGCACACGGCGCTGAACAGGTATCATTTTCAAAAAAGACTCTTCTGGCTTTCATTCCGTCCTCCGCAAGTGTGGAAATCCCAGCAGCTCACTGGGAAGTCAGCTGCTCCCGAGATCGAGTTTCCTCTCGTTCAAGTTGTATTTCCTGAAGCGGGGATGGTTGGGCTCGAACCCTCCACCCTCCCTCACCCGTCTGTTCCCCCCGGGTGGGGGTCTGGGGCCGGAGAGAAGAGCTACTGGGTGACCGCTGGCCCTCCCCTGGGGTGGTCACCGTTGTTGAGAGAGGGTCTCTGCCGTCGGCTCCACGGCTGGGAGTTGCGAAAGCGCCGTCGGAGCTAAGGCAAGGGTGGGATGGAGAGGAGGAGAACCAAGGCCGGTCCCACATCAGCCTTTTTGGCTACATTCATAATTAGGGCAGTTATGAAGCACTCGCCGGGGTCGATACGAAGTTATCAGATTGGATCGAAGATTAGATTGGGTCCCTCCGTATCTCTAGTTGCTCACCGCTGCAACTCAAGCTTAAGCCATGGAATAACAGCTTAAATCTGCAGACTGCCCTGACTTTTCCAACGTGCCTTTCTTTTTCTTTATCTCAGATTGCCCCCTCTGCAAACCTGTTAGATTGGAGGAGCAGGCATAATTATCCCCATTTTACAGATGAGGAAGAGAGGCCCAGAGATAAGCGACTGGGAGGCCCGGGGTGAAGTCGGGGCTAGAACTCAGCTGGGTCCCGTGAAGGTGGTCTCCGAAGGGGTGTGTGCAGAACGCTCCATCGCGAGGGAGAGGAGTGGAGAACCGGTCTGTAAAGAGGCAGGACCGAAATGGCCGTGGCTTGCTGTGAGGGACCCCCAACTTCTAGTTGTCCTTTGTGGGAAATATTTGAAGGTGGGGGGCTCAGGAGAGCGGAGAGAGTTCGTGTTTTCGGACAGGTTTGTGGTGGTCTGTTGCCGCGTGATTTTTCAGGTCTGTTTCCCTGGGGGGGGGGGGGGGGGGGAGTCGTTGGCCCGAGCAGAGCGGTCACCGGCTGAGATGTCTGACCCCGAGACCGTGCTGGTGCCTGGAAGGTGTTTGTGTTTAGCCCCCAGCGTCAGAAAACAAGGGCGGTCACGGTCCTGAAACTCTTGAGGTAGCGCACGCTGCGGATCAGACTTCTGACTGAGTGATTAGTTCGCGTCCAAGCGTGGAGAAGGAGGAGTGTGGTCTAGTGGAGAGTGCGCAGGGCTGAGGCTTGGGTTCTAATTATGGATCCGTCACCTGGGGCAAGTCACTTAACCTCTCTGGACCTCAGTTTCCTCATCTCTATCGTGGGGGGAAAGCATGCCCGCTTTTCCTTCCCTCTTAGCGAGTCCCTGCTGGACAGGAATTATCTTCTGTCAAGCTCAGTGTCTGGCACTTCACTACCTCAGTTGTTTATTTTTCTTACTGTGGACACTCAGTGACCCGAATCCCACGAGAGAGTTGTCCCCTCCCTCCCTTACCCCACGTTCCCGGGCGGGCGGTGCGCTACCGTGTCTTGTTGGGAACATCCCAAGCGCTTAGCACAGCGCGCTTCATCCAGTGTGTGCTGTCAATCCCGTCCCCGCTGCTACTCCGTTCAGATGCAAGGAAGAGGAGGGAGTTGGGGGTGGAGCAGGAGGAAATCGAGGCAGAGCTTTGGGGAGCTTCACCCTGCGTCCCGCCCTCAGCCCCGCAACACTTACTCCATAATTTATCTGTTTCTATCGACATCGGTCTCCCTCTCTGGACTGTAAGCTCACTGCGGGCAGGGAACGTGTCGATCGACTCGGTTCTATCGCGCTCTCCCGAGAGCTGCAGCGGGCTCGATAAACACCCTGAACGAGTGATTAGGGGGTGAGGACGAGAGGAGCCAGGGAGATACTGGGAGAATGAGAATAAGAATGGTGGTATTTCTTAAGCGCTTACTATGTGCCAAGCACTGTACTAAGCGCCGGGGTGGACACAAGCAGATCGGGTCGGACCCGGTCCCTGTCCCTTTTGAGGCTCACAGTCTTAATCCCCATTTTACAGATAGGGTAACTGAGGTCCAGAGAAGTGAAGTGACTTGCCCGAGGCCACGCAGCAGACAGGTGGCGGATCTGGATTAGAACTCATGCCCTTCTGAGTCCCGGCCCGGGCTGTAGCCACTGGGCCATACCGCTTCACCGGAGGGACCCGTCCCCCGGTCAGAGACGCTTGCAGCAGATGAAAGTCGGAACGGGGTTTTTCCTTCTGCGGCTCCGAGGACGTGAAGTTGTCCCCACAGGGTAAACAAAGAATTGCCAAGCAAGCGGTGTGGCCTAGTGAATAGAGCGGTGAGTGCCCACAGTGAGAGTGGGTTCTAATCCTGATTCCGTCACTTGCCTGCTGTGTGACCATGGGCACGTCACTTCTCTGGGCCTCGGTTGCCCCATCTGTAAAGTGGGGATTCAGACGCGAGCGCCGCGTGGGACCAGGACTGTGTCCAACCTGATTCATTTGTATTCACCCCAGCGCTTAGTACAGGGGCTGGCACATAGTAAGTGTCGAACAGATACCATTAAAAAAAAGAAATAGAGCGGCCCTGTAGAACCGGGAAGGACGCAGACCGGATCTTGGCCGGGAGGGGCAGGTTATCGGCTTATTCGCCCCTGGCAGGTGTGCATGGGGGCGACCCAGTCCCGGTGGCAGCTGGCACAAGAGCAGAGGGAGGCGTGGACAGTTCACATTTCGGAGAACGAACCTCCTCCCTCTCCCGAGTGCCTTCGAGGATGTTTGCTCATCCCCTTTTACACTTGACCTGCTTTGTTCGACGGCCCAGATGTAGCTCATTGCTTCGGGCAGAGCCCTCTGTGTCCCCTTAGGGTACGATGGCCGTCGCTTGGCTATTGTTCAGATGGTCAGCTTTCCCGTTATGGATTATGTAGCGTACGCTATTATGTATTATATTCAACTGAGGCTGGGTCAGGTCGAATATTAATAGCCCAGCCTAAGCCTCTCGGAGGATTTTCCATCCTAATCAGATTTACTTCAGAGTCGCCCGATCCGGGCCCGTGGATGGCGTCAGATCGATCAGATCAGCTATTTCCCGAACGCTTACTGTGTGCGGAACGCTGTACCAAGCCGCTTGGGCAAGTACAGTACAACAGAGTTGGTAGATATGATCCCTGCCCTCGAGGCGCTTACGTTCTTGCCCGGGAGATGCTTTCGTGTGATCCGTGAGCCCTGTTTACAGCCCTTGTCATGGCTTCCCGTGCTTTTCCTGAGTCTGGGGTTCAAAGACCCTCCCTACAGCGGTGAGTTTCAGCCTGGGTTTGGGTTTTGGTCCGTAGCCACATCGCGATTCAGGAAGCGCGGAGTTATCAGCACCCCCCAGAAAAGGAGGGGTTGCTGTTTGAAGTTGGAAGTCACTTTGGTGAGCATCAGACCTTCCATTTTCCATTTCTGCCGCTGCTCAGGAGGCGGATCCAGAATCGGGGTGTCGAAGCCACCTCAGACGCTGTCAAGCGTTCTCGTTCGATGCCCAGCACGGCACCCTCCAGCCGGGGAGGGAAACCGCGTTAGAAATCGCTGCTTCGGACAAAAGCGGGCAGTTTGTGCGCCCCGAGCACTTGCCTAGGAGGAAAGCGCTCGGATTTTGTGCCGGCTTGAGATGGGTATCGGTCCCTTTCCGTACTGACGAATTCTCAGGTAACTCTGGCTTTTCAGTCCCTAATTGAGATTCTCACTCCCTGAGATTCCTTGCCCAAACCATCTGCATGCGGTCAATACTTAATAAACACGATTGATGGATTGAAACCATCAGGCCATGAACAAGGCTATGATCAGGTACTTCGACCCGACGGTGGCAACAGGAAGCCGGAAGGGAGTGGACATCCTAACGGGAGTCCATTCCCAAAGTTAGGGATGGACCGGTCAGTCAGTCGATGGTGAAGTGGGTAGAACCCGGGGCTGGGAGCAAGAAGGACCTGTTCCTCCTAATTCCTGACTCTGCCACTAATCGGTTGTGTGACCTTGAGCAAGTCATTCAACTTCTGTGTGCCTCAGTTACCTCATCTGTAAAAAAGGGATTAAGACTGTGAGCCCCATTTGGGACAGGGACTGTGTCCTACCTGATCAGCTTGTATCTAGTGCTTAGAACGGTGCTTGACACATAGTAAGCGCTGAACAATTACCGTTATTATCATTATTATCATTATTATTATTATTATTACAGTGTTGCAGACCACTCTAGTTAGGAGAGTAGAGTAACGGTATAAATAGACACCACCCCTGTCCTCAAGGAGCTTACGGTCTAGTGGACCAAATGCTATTTGTCTCTTTCATTCATTCATTCAGTAGTATTTATTGAGCGCTTACTATGTGCAGAGCACTGTACTAAGCGCTTGGAATAGAATAACTGATCGGAGGCTCTTGAAATGGCTGATCTTTTGGGCCGGTGGCTCCCATGTCGACCCCCCGCTGAGTGAGACGTATTTCTTTCTCTCTGATTTGAACACACCCCGCTTCAAGCTTCAGCCGGGGCCTCTCGCCTCCTCATTGCGGGGTCCAAGTGGGATTCTCCAGTTGTGAAAGCGAGCGGCACGTCCCAGTGGAAAGAACGTGGGCCCGGAAGGGCCTGGGTTCTAATCGCGGCTCGACCACTTGTCTGCTGGGTGACTTTAAGCCAGACTCTTAGCTTCTCTCTGCCCAGAGGCCCGACCCAAGGTGGACACCGCTCTTGGCCCCCTGGGTCCCCGTGCTTTGCAGACTCTTCGCGGATTTCCTCGGCGCGGCTCCGGTCTCCCCTCCCGGAGCACCGTTCCCGACGAGACCCACGATCCTCATCTGCTTCCTGTCTTGCAGGTAAACGGCATCGACCTCCGCGGCGCCTCTCACGAGCAGGCCGCGGCAGCGCTCAAGGGGGCGGGACAGACGGTGACGATCATCGCCCAGTACCAACCCGAAGGTAAGTCCTGATCCGCGGCCCCGGCGCCTCCGACGCCGAGCCTCGAGTTCCCACCAGCCCGGGGTGCTTTTCCTTCC
Organism: Ornithorhynchus anatinus; assembly: GCF_004115215.2. NCBI lineage: Eukaryota > Metazoa > Chordata > Mammalia > Monotremata > Ornithorhynchidae > Ornithorhynchus > Ornithorhynchus anatinus. Next base: position 28,518,085 of record NC_041747.1, read on the forward strand.
CTCTCCCGTCGGCGAGCGATCCGTGACGGAAATCTGGTCATTCCAAACTTGAGTACTGGAGATGCCCTTATGGTTCTGCTGCTAGGGGAGAAAAAAAAAGAAAAAGGGAGCCCGACATTACAGGCAATTAGAAATGCCTCTTAGAAAATATGAATGTAATGAAACAGCAAGCGGCGTCTGTTTCTTTTCATTTCCTTCTGTATGGGTCACACTCGTTTCTTGGAAATAGATGTCGCAGCCAGAAGTAATTAGGAACAAGGAGTCATCCGTTGGCGATCAGAGGCGGAGATAATGAACCATGTACAGAATGGAGCGTCATCTTCTCTCCTCTTGCATCCACTGGACTGCGAATTGCGAGGATAGGAGTTGTAAACGTGCAGGATAGAAAAACTCTTTCGGGTCGTGGAGTCCTCCCCAGAGCAGGCGGCTTTCCTCACTCAGCACGTTTCCGTCAGGGCTCTGGACATCCGTGACGCTCGTGGAAACCGTGTACCTTGTGCCGTGGACCCACGGGGCCACCTCGGGACTTTCCCTTTGGCAGCGGTTGCCCTCTCACGCGGTTAAAGATGGGATATCAACACTGAGCTCTGGCTGCGTGCACAGCACTGTGCCGAGCGATCGGAAGGGTGCGGTGCCGTTGGAAGGCACGGTCTATGCCCTGCCAGCAAGGGAGACGGTCACTAAAATGAGTTAAAGGTAGGAGGAAGACAAAAAAGAGGATTTGACTGAGTACTGAGTGCCTACGGTCTCATAGCTCATTCACGGCGGTTCAGCGTCATGTCTCCCATCCTTAGGACAGCCACCGGGCCGAGTCAGGTTGATTTCGCCTCATTTCCTCGATGGCCAGCCGAGGTTGGGGTTACTCAGATAAGACCAGCCGCTGCTTCCCTGGGCCTCATAAATCCCCAGATGGCGGCAGGAGCTGGGTCGTGCGGAGAAGGGGCTCACCAGCCTCAGGGTCGTGGTCGCCTTTTGGCAAATAGGCCAAGCCGACGGACTTGTCTACTCCCCCTGGTCCTCAGTTACGCTCAGAGGTCGCGTCTCTCTGCCAGGCCTGGGAACCCAGGCTGGGCGACCCGGGGGGGAAGAGACCCGGAGTCACTGCCCCGGCTTTGGCCAGGGGAGGAGCTGAAGCAATCAAAATGAACAGTCGTACAGTTGGGTCAGCAGGCACACCCACGGGCCGAGGAAGCCTAGAAGGAAATAGAGCCCACGTCGGGCAGCTTCGGTGTGTTGTGGCACTGGGGAGGCTTCTTGGGACGCGCACGGGGCGCCAGAGTTAGGTTTGGAGGCAGTCTCCCTCCTGGAATCCATTTTGGAAGCCGATCGGAAGGCGTAGATGAGGGGGGCCGGTGAGGAGAGGGCCGGTTAGATGGGAGGGGGCCAGAGAGATAAGTGATGTTGAGGTTTGTCAGCTTTCTCTTTCCCCCAAGCATGCAGTGTCAGCACCGGTTGAGATTTGGGTTCTCTACTGCATTGCAGTAAGGCTGCAGCTGCTCATCCCCACAGCCTCCCTCGCCACAGCAGACGAGAGTCCCTTCCGCCGGGCCTAGATCTCCGAAGACGGCCACGGGTCAGCCGCCCTCACCGCCCGGCGCGGACGCGACCTGACCGAGGCGGATGACCCCCGGGGGTCCTTGGAGGCCTGCCCGGGTCGGCTCTGGCCGTCAGGGCCGTGGACTGACCCAGGAGATGTCCATCACCTGGTCTCCCCACGGAGAGCTGGCGAGGGCCTGGCAAGGAGAGCGAGTACCCATCTTTCATCTGGGTTAGCGGGAAGCCCCAGGGGAGCACCTTCTCTTGCACCTCTTTCCTGGAAATGGCCACAAGAGATTAGATAGAGAACGCCCAGGATGACCAGAAGTAGGTAGAGTAGAAGCGTGACTTGGTGGAAGAGCACGGGCCTGGAAGTCAGAAAGGCATGGGTTCGAATCGCAGCTCTGCCACTTGCCTGGTCTGTGACCTTAAGTCACTTCACTTCTCTGTGCCTCAGTTACCTCATCTGTATAATGGGGATTGACACCGTGGGACAGGGACTCTATCCAACCCAATTTGTTTATATCCATCCCAGCACTTAGTACGGTGGCTGTCACATAGAAGTGCTTAACAAATGCCATAACTATATATATAATTATTATTATTATAGTAATATTGGGTCTGGTGAGCTCCTTCACCCGACCCGTTCCTTTTCTGTTCAGAAACTCTTTCCGGTTCCATTTTAGTCCGCCAGAGCCCTTATCTACTGGAACCATTATTATGCAGCCAAAAAAAACGGTGAGAAAAGACAAGGTTTCTCGTGGTCGCTCCGTGCTCTCTCAAAAACGCACGTGTCCCTTCATTTCTGGATTCATTTTGGTTAATGGTTCTGGGTTCATGTCAGAGAGATGATTGCTTTTAAGGTCTAAAAATACCGTTTTCCCCCCCTTTCTCAGTTTTCGCTTCTGAATCACTCCCTCTCCATACATTGCCAACCCTGAAAGAATTTTTTAAGTCTCTTCACTGGCGACACACATCCTCAGAGGCAGAGAGTCGGTGAAAGCACCCTGGCAGCGAGGAGAGAAGGGATCAGTCCCCCTCCCCGGCCCACTCCCCGGCCCCTGTTCTGATTAAGGCAGCTGTGGGGAGACTGAGGCGGAGGAGAGAGCAGACCTGGAGGAGTTTGGGGAGGAGGGATAGGAAGGTTGGAAACAGAGGATCGGGAGGCACGGGGATTACCGACCCTGACATCTCTCTCCACCCTCCCCTGCCTCCGTTAGGCCACTTCCTGCCTATCCTCGGCCCCCGTCTCTGTTCCTTCCCCTTGCTTCCCTGCACCGGCTCTAATAATGAGAATAACAGTAATAATCGCGGTATTCGTTAAGCATTTATGATGTCGCAAGGACTGTATTATGCGCTGGGGTAGATACTGGATGATCGAGTCCTGGCTCCACCAGTGACCTACTGTGTGATCTTGGGCAAGGGTTCTCACTTCTCTGGCTCTCTGGCTGCTCATCCGTTGTATGACAGTTCAGTACTCGTTCACCCTCCTACTTAGACTGTGAGCCTCATGTGGGACAGAGACAACCTGATTCGGTTGTATCTTTCCCAGCATTTAGACTAGTGTTTGAACCACAGTAAGGGCTTAACAAATACCAGAGGTCTGTTTAAGCAATTCTTTTTCTGCCTTTTTCGTTTTATGGTATTAGTTAAGCACTTACTCTGTGCCAGGCACTGTACTAAGCACTGGGGTACAGACAAGATCATCAGATTGGACCCAGTCCAATAACCTTCTCCGCTACTTCATGACTCGGGATGATCTGAGAGACCATTTTAGGTTCTGGGTCCGGAAACCGAGAGCTGAAGCGTCTTAAATCCATCCTGAGTGTTTTTGAGCGAGCTGACCGGGGGGCTCAAGGTCAGATCTGGCTTCTGTCTCCCCCCCCAACCGCCCCAGGTTTGAGCAATGTCATTCCCCTGAGCTGTAATCAAGTGCGGAGCCTTCTAAATGCCAGAGAGTGTGGCAGGTTTATTAGCCGGCCTAGCTGTTTATTCAAGCTGAATTCCTTTGAAATGAGACCGGTTTTTTTGTAGCGTCAACACGGATCCCTCACGGCCGAACGGTAAATAAAACTGCGGTGACAGCGTTCAACTTTATAACGTGGAATGTGATTCAGAGAGGCGGTGGGTCAGCAGTAAAATCCTCTGATCGAATGGGGAGACAGGAAGCGCTTGGGAGAAGGCCTAGGATTGAGAAGAAATGCTCTTTGGATAGCAACCAGAGAAAAGTGGACGCTTTTAAAGCCTCAGAACAGCTGCCGTGGCAGGAAAATATCAAATGCTTAGCATTTCATGGATTTTTTCGTTAGAATTGAAGAGGTTGGTATCCCATACAGCATTTTTCTAGTCCAGAATATAGAGGGTAAGGGAAATAGAGGGTGTAATTTTTTCCCCCGACTATTTCTTTGAAGTATAGGAACGGCCCTGATTTTGTAACTGTATCCTGTGTAAAATGGGGATTAAATACCTATTTTCCCGCCCCCTTGATCTGTGAACCACATGTTGGACAGGAGCCGTGTCTGATTCTGGTGTATCCTAGTGCCTAGCACGTAGAATTTAACAGCTGTCACAATTAGTATTATTCTTACTAGAGGCCGTTTGCCCCTCTGGACTGTAAACTCATTATGGGTAGGGAGTGTGTCTACCAACTCTGCTGTACTGTACTCTCCCAAGTGCTTAGTACGGTGCTCTGCGCACAGTAAATGCTCAGTAAATACCACTGATTGATTGATTTGCCATTTCCAACCCTGCCACGATCACTCCCATCAACTGTATTTCTTGAGCACCACTGGGTGTGTAGAACACCATATCACTCACTTGGCATTGCAGACTGAAAGCAGAAGACTTGTCCCATGCCTTCAAGGAGCTTACGATCCAGAAGTGTTGTTTGTCCCAAGGTGAGAGATGCTAACGACTGAATGCGTATAATCAAAGACAGTGGCTGAAAAAAGGGATGATGAAACAGAAAGCAACACTTAGTGGTAAGAGCACGGGCCTGGGAGTCAGAGGATCTGGGTTCTAATCGCACCTCTGCCAATTGCTTGCTGTGTCACCTCGTGCAAGTCATTTAACTTCTCTGCGCCTCAGTTCTCCTGTTCTCCCTCCTACTCAAACTGTGAGCCCCTTGCAAGAATTAGGTGCCCAACCTAATTCACCCGTACCTACCCCGGGGCTTAGAACAGCGCTTGACGCGTTAGTAAGCACTTAACGAAGCCCAGAAAAAAAGGAAACAGAAAAGGACTTATTCGGCAGCCCAGAGAAAATGACGACTCCATTCCGCTCAACTTTCCAGGAGTTTTGGAGGACCACCTCCCGCCGTCCACAAGCAGACGTTTTTCTCCTCTTGCCATATGGAATTAGAGGCCATTAAGAAATGGAAATGAGCACTGCCGTCCTATGAATTGGATGGATCATCAGTCAACCTGGCAGGGGCCTTCCAAAATGTAGGCTAGCAAGCAGAAAGGCAGCTGCCACATACCCGTCTCGGAATTGGAAGAATAGAGATGTTCTTTTTGGTTTTCGGCCTCTGCTTGTAGTCCTGCTATTGTTCATTTTAAATGATTGTCCTGCTTTCATTTCAACACCCCTCTGGGCCCGTCCTTCCGTTTTGTCAGTGGGAGCATAAACAGGAGAGAGAGAGGGCGTGGGGGAATTGCAGAGAAGATGGTTGTGTCTGGGACTTCTTCCTCTCTCTTGGAAGGAGTGGGAACCAAGAACCCAGGATCTCTGAGTCCCAGCCCCCCCGCTCTTTCCCCTGGCCTAAGCTGCTTCTCTAAAGTCCTGACTAATGTCCCAAATGGGCGTCCATCCCTCGGGAGGCTAAAACAGGGTGGGAGAGCCCTCAGTGACCATGGGCGTTTGAGTCTCTCAGCCAGATGTTGTCTTGTTAATCCAAGTCAGGCGCTCTGCCTTAAACAGAGATGCTCCTAAATTGTTTCATAAGGAAAAGCAAGGAGGGAGGGGCGGGCACAAGCCATCAAATCCAAGCGCAAAGGAAAGTGGTCCCCGCTGTGTTCCACACCCACCCACCCCCCCCCCGCCCCCCAGTACCCAGACAGCCACCCTGCTGAGCCTACCACGATGTAATTACAACACTAAAAAACATTTATATCCTGGAGCTAGTGAGCCCGGCTCCCAAAGGCAAAACTATACCTCGCTTTATTTTACTGAAAGATGTTTTCCTGGCATTGGAGTGAATTGAAAGGATTCTTCTTTTTTCTTCTTTATGGTATCTGTTAAGCGCCTACTATGGGCCGGGCGTTATACTAAGCGATGGGGTAGGTACAAGCTAATCGGGTTGGACGCGGATCCATGTTCCGCTTGGGATTTACAATCTCAATCCCCATTTTACAGATGAGGTAACTGAGGTGCAGAGAAGTGAAGTGACTTGCCCAAGGTCACATAGCAGGCAAGAGGGCAGAATTAGAACCCAGGTTCTTCTGACTCCCAGGCAAGTGCTCCGTACACTAGGACACGCCGATTCTGTCAGGGTTCACGGGGGATCTGCGCAGGGCTCTGGGCTACTTGGCATGGCTGCGGAATGGAGCAGGAGAGGGACCGTGAGTGAACTAGCGGTCCAGCTCTCTGCCCACGAGCCTTCAGTCCCCAGTCCGGCTTGGTCGATGACCAAGAGAAGCTGGATTGATTCTTCATCTGAATTTTATTTTGAATAAAGTGGATCACTACCAGTCACTGGTATTTATTGAGCGCTTCCTGCTTGCAGAGCACTGTGTTAAGCACTTGGGAGAGTCCGATACAACAGAGGCGGTAGATACATTCCCTGCCCAGAGTGAGTTTGCAATCTAGAGGGGATTAGATTTATCCAGATTCCCCAGGCTTGAGGACCCGCAAAAGAAATTATGGTGGCCATTGTGACTCCTCACGTGATGTGGTCCAGTTATTCGAGGATTGCTGGATTAGGGATAGACTCTGAGGTAGCCTTAAATCAGGAAAACGGTTGGATTGGGGAACAGGTATTCAGGCAGTTGGCTTTCTCCTAGAGGAGTCCTCTGGGTTCACTTTTTTTATTCAAGTCCAAGGCTCTTCTTCATCAGAGCGGGCCCGAGGACATTTAAGCAAAGAGAAAAGAACAGGAAGGTTTGAATAGCGGGCCAAGCAAGTCATGGGTGGCCCCCTCTTTCTTCGTCTCGATGATCTGAGGGATTTGCTTCCCGCCGTCGGACAGTCACCCCGCAGAAGAAGGCCAGGCCCTGGCATGGAGTGGAGTCCCCCCGGGGAGGCTCTGATTTGTATGCGTTACAGTGGAGGTAAATGCCTCGTTCTCCCACCCGAGCAGAGCAAATGAACCGAAGGGAAGTGTTGAAAAGCTCGGTTCCCAAGTGTCTCAGAGAGGGCGGTCAGTAGAGAGAAGCGAAGATCTAAGGACTGTGAGAGATTTTTAGGAAGCCGACTAGAAATGTTTTGGGTTTTTTTTAAGCCAGTGCACCCTCCGCCTCCCAAGAAGGGGGATTACCAAAGTTGGGGTTTTTTATGCTATTTGTTAAGCGCTTTCTATGTGACAGGCACTGTACTGAGCGCTGGGGTAGTTACAAGATTGTCAGGTTGGACACCGTCCGTATCTCCCATGGGACTCAGGGTCTTAATCGCCATTTTACAAATGAGGCAAGTGAGGAGCTGAGAAATGAAGTGACTTGCCCAAGGTCCCACAGCGAGTAAGTGGCAGAGCCGGGATTAAAACCCAGGTCCTCTGACCTGCGGGCCTGTGTTCTTTCCCCTAGGTCATTGCTGCTTCCCAGAAGGTTTCAAAAGGGTCGAAAAACAGACCAGATTCATTCCCCACGGGAGAGCTTCTCCCCAGTTCCCAGTTTCGGTGGTGCAGCCAGGTTAGACAACGATGGAAGAGAAATTAGAAAGGGGTTCTAATCATAACTCTGCCACTCGTTTGCTGCGTGACCTCGGGCGAGTCACTTAGCTTCTCTGTGCCTCAGTTACCTCATCTGTAAAATGGGGATTGAGGCTGTGAGCTCCATGTGGCACAGGGACTGTATCCAACCTGATTAGCCTGTATCTCCCCCAGTGTTTAGTACAGTGCCTGGCACACAATAAGCACTTAACAAATATCGTAAAAAAAAAAGGGCGCGGGGGTTTTAGGGAGTAAAATAGGAGCCGGTTTTTGCTTTTGACCAGTTGAACCAAAGCCATCTGAGACTGTCCCCTTGGGCGACCCAGAAGCCCAAATGGACAGAAGGAAAGCTGGATGGAAAGCTATATTTAACGTGGGATGGGAACATTACATCGTAGGAGAGGATGGGTTCTTCATCCTTAATTAACGACTCTAACCTAGTTAGCCTTTTCATTTGGGGGAAAATTAGATCAAGTCGATAATGTGGCAAGGTAATAAAGATTCTGACATTCAGCAGAGGCAAAGTGCGGAAAAATTATACCAAGCTATAAAGGAAGGGGCGTAAGGCCTGAATTTGAAAGAGGAAAAGTCAAGGAGGAGGAAGCATTTTTTTTGCAGGGGAATGTGAGTTTCTTCCCTTGTGCAGGTTTTCTCCCACGTGAATCGAATCGTTTCGAGATTAAAACGAGAATTACAAAGGGGAGTGATCGAAAGTCCTCCAGAGGATAATAATTAATATTTGTATTTGTTAAGCACTTGCTATGTGCCAAGCACTGTACTAAACATTGGGATAGATTTGAGATAATCAGGTCCCACATGGGGCTCACAGTCTAAGTAGCGGGGAGAGATCCCCATTATTATTTCCGGTGAGGAAAAAGAGGCACAGAGAAGTGAAGTGACTTGGCCCAGGTCACACAGCAGGTGCGTGGCAGAGTCAGGATTAGAATCTAGGTCCTCTGATTCCCAGACCCGAGCTGCTTTTCTGATCAGAGCATGAGGTGTAGAAACCCCTTAGCGAATCATTCCCGAATCAAATTGAGAGAAGAAGGAAAACCCAAGAGAAAATCAGAAGAAAAGAGGGCTTAAGAGTTGAGAGAAACAAAAATGGTCCTTTTGCATTCTGTTCTACTGTGGACTCTCTCAAGCTCCTCAAGCAGAGAATACATCCTTTATCTCTCTTATACTTTCCCAAACGCTTAGTGTCCAGCGTTTTGCACGTAGTAGATGCCATAGTCAGTAGTCTTATTTGATTGACTCCAAAGGTCCCCAGGATGCAAGTGGCGTTTTGCCTTGAAAAAAAAGTCGGAACTCACTCCAAAGATTCAATGTGTATTTTGCTTGGGGATTTATAATCGAAAGAGAAGGAGTAGAGTTCGTCTTTATCACTTTCTGGAGGAGAAAAAGAAATGAACCCTGAAAGAAAATAGTGGTCACAGAAGTGGTGACGGTAGTTAGTGGACACGAATCCTGCCTTCAAGGTGCTTACTGGGGGTAGAGCGCTGGGCTGAGTGGGAGAATACAATAGAGTTAATGGCCATGATTGGGAGGAGTTTACCGCCTAGCGGGGGAAAGGCACTTTTCGGTAAGAATTGGGGATTGAGTCCGTGCGCCTCGTGTGGGACATGAACTGTATCGAACCTGATTAGCGTGTATCTAACTCATTGTTAGTGCCTGGCACATAGTAAGCACTTAACAAATACCGTAAGAGAGAGCAAGAGAGACAGCCAGACAGAGCCACTGGACTGACGGAGGAGGTGGAGAAGGGTGGAGCGTCGTTGAGGTGTCAGGAAATACCAAGGCCAGCTACAGGGGGACCTTCCGGCTCCTCGAGCGATTGCCTCGGTGCCCTCAACAAGCCGTGCCAGTAGACCTTGGTGCCAGAGCCCAGCCCCTTCTCCTTCCCCTAAAAGGGAGGAAGAAGATCGGAGGGTTCTTGCCGAAGGATTTCTTGAAAAACAAGAGCTTACCTTGCATTCGTTTTAAAAAAAAAAAAAAAGTCAAGAAGGACAAATTTAGGAGTAAAAAAAGATTCCTTTTTTCTTTTTCTCCCTCCACTGTCAACTCCCACATTGATGATGTCAGCCGCAGCGGATGGGGTTGAGTGAAACCTCTGTAGGCTTTGCTTTGTTTCCCACATAAGGCAAACTCGTAGACGTGTGAGTGACGATCGCCGGGGGCCCGCGTTTCACCGGCAGCACGTTGTGGGGAGAAGACGGATGGGGTCGACCTTTGAAAAAAGGCAGCGGACTGATCTCCCTCTAAGGCCGGGGATTGAGGGCCCGGTGTCGTGTGTCACTAATTTCTCTGAGGTGGGAAGGGTGAGGATCTGGACAGGGTTGCGTTTAAGAATCAGAATACGCCATCCGGGCAGGAGGAAAGTATTACGAGAAGCTGCCTTGCGTTGCTGGGAATTAGCAAGTCGCACGTGTGTGTTTTATTTAATTATGGCATCGCTCGACCACTTTTTATGCACTGAGCGTCAGGATGGACTCCAGGTAGGCAGATCAGACACAGCCCAGGAGAGCTCATAGGCTAAGAAGGCGAGAGAGCGGGGATCTTATCCCCATTTTACGGATGAGGAGACTGAGGCCCAGAGAGGGTAAGTGCTTCGCCCCGGTCACCCAGCGGGCCAGGGGCAGGGCCAGGATTAGAACCCAGATCTCCTGACTCCCAGGCCCTGTTCTCTCCACTAGGCCATGCTGCTTTCCAGCATTGGCACGATGCTGCGGTCACTAGGATTTTGCGTGAAGCCTCCTCGCGCCCGGCCCCGCCCCTGCTCGGCACGGGACCAGCTTGGATTTACATCTGGTCCGAGGCAAGTCTCTTCCCCTCAGTGGGAGAGACTCCAACAGTGAGTCACGGCCCTCCGGTCTCGAACCCGCCGACCGTGGACAAGCCCAGGCAGCCGGGGCTGCCAAATTCTCCGGAACGGTGGCCGCCGGGGCATCCCCCCTCCGGTGGTCGGCTCGGAGACCTTCCTCGGGCGGGCCGGACCACTTGGGGATGGAACGATCCGTCAGTCTTATTTACTGGGCCCTTACGATGTAGAGGGCACTGTTGTGAGCGCTTGGGATGGGGGGAGCGGGTCGATTCTCCCCAGACATCCCTGGAATTTGTCGACGGTCTCATGGGGGATGGGCTTTTCATTCATTCATTTTTTTCCAAACACGCCGGCTTGCTCTTGGCTTCCCGAGCTGGGGTCCAGTCAGGGCGGGATCGGCCGAGTAGAACGCTTGCCTAAGTAATGTCGGGGAAGTTGGTAATGTGACTGCAGAGAGACATGGAGACAGATTTAGAGAGAGAGAGGAAGGGAGAGAGGTGGAGAGAGGGAGGGAGAACGGGAGGGAGAGGGAGAAAGAGAGAGTGTCCGTGGGTGAGTCAGACAGTCTTTGCCCAGTTCCAGATGGGAAGAACCTTTCCCGCTGACTAAGGGCTGGAATTCCACAAAGCCCAAATCCAAACTCCAAACCCTGGCCCCATTCACACCCCAAGCGGAGCAGCCCCTGCCGGATCTCACATCCGACCTCAGTTGGTTTTGTGTTGGTTGAAAAATCACCAAGTTTTTTCTCTCTTTTTCCGTTCCTTTTAGCATGCCTCACTCTCATCTCTCCTACCTCCAATCTCTTGCTCTCGCCCTTCCCCCCTGCCCACGATCCCCTCCCTCCGCAAATCTGCCAGACCACGGCTTTCTCCACCTTCGGACCCTCGTGAGACCCGACCGCCTCCACACACAGCCCCCAACCCCTCCACCCCGCCCCCCCCCCCCCCCAGGTCGTGTTAGCCCAGCTGGGTTTTATTTAACCACCCTGAGCACGCGGGGCTCTACGATGCCAGCCGTCTCCCCTACAGCGCTCGGCCCCTCCCCGATCCATTTCTCTGCAAAGGACGGAAAAGGGCCAGAGGGGAGGGAGGGTGGACAACTAAGAAACAGCTGAAGCCCCAAGGGTGAGATCCGTAGATGGCCAAAGGAACCCAGAGAGGAAGCTCTGGTCCTCGCCTGCCACCCTGGCCGACTTCAGTTGAGATCTCAAGTGGTCGCCAGCGAGATGAAGCTTTTCTAACGCTGGATCGGATCGAGGATCGACCAGTTAATCAGTGGTATCTATTGAGTGTTTTATTGCGTTCAAAGCACCGTACTGTACAGAGCTCCCCTTCTAGACTGTAGGCTCATTTTGGATAGGGAATGTGTCTATTTATTGCTATATTATATATATATATAGGATTATATGTGTATGTTATATTGCTACATTATTTAGAGAGAGAGAGCGAGAGAAGCAGCATGGCTTAGTGGCAAAAGCACGGGCTTGGAAGTCAGAGGACGTGGGTCATGATCCCGCCTTCACCACTTGTCTGCTGTGTCACCTTGGGCAAGCCACTTAACTTCTCTGTGCCTCAGTTACCTCATCTGTCAAATGGGGATTAAGACTGTGAGTCCCACAAGGGGACAACCTGATTACCTTGTATCTACCCCAGCACTTAGAACAGTGCTTGGCACATGGTGAGCGCTCAACCGATGCCGTAATTATTATTGTTATACTGTACTCGCCCAAGTACTTAGTGTACAGTGCTCTGCTCACAGTAAGCACTCAATAAATACAACGGCCGAATGACTACTAAGCGTTTGGGAGAGCACAATGCAACGGAGCTGGGAGACACGTTCCCTGCCCACAGAGAACTCACCCAGGGCCCCGTCTCCTTCGGTGACTCCCAGTACGCTCAGAGGAATAGTGTGCTGGACGCCCTTCTCCCCTGTCCCTAACTGGGAGACTAACCCATCCACCATGCCTGACTTTTTCTCCTCTCCAGGGACAGAGTGATGTCTAAAAGACTAGCGTCTCTTCCCCAGAGTGAAAGGATGTCGATGTTATTTCTCGGGAACAAGGGAAAGAAACCTCAGTTTGCCCAGGGGAGAGGGGAGAAAGGGCGGAGGAAAGACGGCGCCGGAAGAACATCCATGCAGGGTTGAGGAGCACAGAACAGCGTCCTCTGTGATTCACCCCTCTGAAACGGTGACTGAGTCAGCACGGTTCAAAGTTTCTCATTTCACAGCCTTTTGGTCAGGGCACATAATATGAGAATCACAAATGGCCCCAACTTTAGGTCTAGAGGGGAGGGGTAGATCCATGAGGCGAGGGAAATGAATGTCATCAATCCAGTCACATTTCGAAAACTGGAATCAATCGCTGTGAAAGTTCAGTGGCCAGCAAAAATGTCATCTCTTTCTGTCTCGTTATTAAATTGATTTTCTTTTTCTCCAATCAACTCTTTCCCCCGGAGGGTTGGTGAGCAAACAGGGAAAATACAGTTTAAGGTGATCGCTTGAGTTGTTCAGCCGATAGAGCGATAACCCTTAGGAAGGACTGTGCTGAGTCCCAAGAGAATCGACGGATGTGGAGTCAGACTTGGCCACAGCGCCCAGTGGACGCACAATCGGCAGATCCGTCTGGCTGGACCTCAGCAAAGCGCTTCCAGTAGAAGTGACGGACTTCCCGAGAAACCCACGGCCGTCGTTTCGGCTCCTCCCTCTTTATGAGAGGTGGAAGTCGTCTCCCAAGTCACCGCCAGGCAGTGTCACTGATGTAGCCCCTCTGCGGGGAGTGGCTGAGAGGACTGGATCGCGGGTGGGGCGAGAGCGGGAACGGGATCAGTGGGAAGAGGGAAAGTCGGGAGAGCCAGGCTGGGAAGGAGCAGCAGAGCAGCCCTGGAGATTGCGCCCGGCTGCAGAGGGAGAAGGGAAAGGGGGCCGGGGCAGGAAGAGGGATGGGGTCACCAAGGCCCAGACCGGGGAACAGCTCTAAATCATTAATTCGGTCGTATGTATTGAGCACTTAGGTGTGCAGCGCACTCAACTAAGCACTTGGGAGAGTACAATATAACAATAAACGGACACGTTCCCACCCACAACAAGCTTACAGTCTAGAGTCTACAATCTGATGCTCAGAAGGGAGGTGCAGGCCCCAGTAAGACGTGGACGGACTGACCTGATTTGCTTGTGTCTACCCTAGCGTTTAGTACAGTGCCTGGCACACAGTAAGGGCTAAACAAATACCTTAAAAAAAAAAAAAAAAAAAGGAAGCAGAGGGGACCGACAGGTGAATTTGGAAACTCACCACAGTCCCGGCTCTGGCTGTCGTTGGCCTCGTGGCCTGTGCGGCCCTCTCGTTGTTAGCTACGATTCCGCCTTTGCCTGCGTTACCCCTGACGAAATAGCTCTCCTCGATGTGGATCCACAGACTCTCGGGGTTGTGTATATGATTTGAAATCACACCGCCCACGTTGTCCCGAATCCTACCGGGTGCAGATGCGGGAACCTGAACACCTCCATCCGCGGAGACGAAATTAGCAGGAGCAGGTGGAAACCGGCACTCGGATTCAACCCGGGAGCGTTGGGATTTCTGGGCCCCCGGAGCCCAACGGCCCTGGTTCGTCCTTCTGACGGAGCCAGCCTGCTTGTTTTCCTCCATGGGGAGAGGCGGCACTTTCGCTGGCTGACCGAGCTAACGATTTAGAGAGGAATGACGGTCATTCTGATCGGCGAGGCAAACCCGAAGAGGCGGGTGCTGACATACAATCCTATGGGTTTGTTCAGTGGTGTTTACTGAGCATTTTCTAGGTGCAGAGCACTGTATTAAGCACTTGGGAGAGCATAATGCAACTGAATTAGCAGACCCGTTCCCTCCCCACAACGAACTTACCAACCGGAGTCGTCGACCGATTAAGCGCACCGCACTGGTATCTTGTATTTTCTAGGAGCGGTTCACAGCCAGGGTCTGGCTAGCCAGAAGACCTCTCTCGTTTTGCGTCTAATCAATTGGTTGACCTCTTTACGTTGGTTTATTCATTCAACGGTATTTACTGGGCGCTTACTATGTGCAGGGCACTGTACCGAGCGCTTGGAATGGACAATTCGGCAACAGAGAGAGACCATCCCTGCCCAGTGACGGGCTCACGGTCTAATCGGGGGAGACGGACGGACGGACGAAAGCAAGACAACGTGATCACGATAAATAGAATCAAGGGGATGGACGCCTCATTAACAAAATAAATAGGGTGATAAAAATATATACAGATGAGCACAGTGCTGAGGGGAGGGGAAGGGGGAGGGGGAGGAGCAGAGGGAAAGGGGGCTTAGCTGATATGAGAATAGATTCTCAAGCCTTTTCAGCCGTTGTATACAAGAATAATAATAATAGTAATAACTGTGGTAATCGTTAAGCGCTTATTCTGTGCCTAGCTCTGTACTAAGCCTCGTTCGACACAGTCCCTGTTCTTTATGGGGCTCACAATCTACTTTAGAAGGGAAAACTGGTTTTGAATGCCCACTTTAAAGATGAGGAAACTGAGGCCCAGGGAAGTGAAGCGAGTTGTCCGGGGTCTCACGCTGCAGGCAAATGGCAGAGCTGGGAATAGAGCGCAGGTGGTCTGACTCCCTGGTCGACGATGTTGCTTCTCGCCTTTTCGTATTCATCCATTTCTCTTTGCTTGCCTTCCCCCGAGGATTGCCATCTCCTCAAAAAGAGATTTTGACTTGTCCCCACAGGAAAAGATCATGGGGCGATCCCTGCCCGCAGTGATTTTGTTAGTGCCAATAATAATAATAACTGTGGTATTTGTTAAGCATTTACTCTGTGCTGTACTAAGCTCTGGGGTGGATACAAGAAAATCGGGTTGAGCAGAGTCGCTGTCCCACGTGGGGCTCACAGTCTCAATCCTCATTTTACGGATGAGGTAACCGAGGCACAAAGAAGTGAAGTGACTTGCCTAAGGTCACACGGCAGGCAAGTGGCAGAGCTGGGATTAGATCCCAGATCCTTCTGACTCCCGGGACAACGCTGTAGCCTTCTAGTCCAGGCTCTTCCACTCGCCTGCTGTGTGACCTTGGGCAAGTCCCTTAACTCGTTGTTATCACTGTTGTTGCTATTTTATGAAGTGGATTTTTTCCTCTCTGTAACTGAATATCATTTATATGACGATGAGATTTATCAAGCACAAAATGGGCGTCCGTTACTGTGATAAACGCCGATGGTTACAAGATAATCAGATCAGACACAGTCCCCGTCCTGCCCGGGGTTGGCGGTTTAAGAGGGAGGGAGAGTAGATTGGGATTTCATCCCCATTCGACGGATGAGAAAGCTGAGGCCCGGAGAGGTTCAGCACCTTGTCCAAAGTCACGGAGCCAGCCCGCTCCCGTCTCCCGGCTTCCGGGCCCCTGGCTTTCCAGTCAGTCACACCGCTCGGAATACAGGCTAATGCCCTCGTGTGATGGGAAACAAATCGGTTCCCAGAGCGTGCGCTTCAAGTGGTCCAACCTACAATTACAAAATCCTATAAAAGCGGCAAATTACTTTTTGCCCAGAACTTTTCTGGGAGCCCCCCGGAGCACTGTTAAATTGACTCCTGCGGCGTTCCTGATTAGCAACTCTGAAGAAGGAGAGTTCACGGGAAATCAAATGGAGGGGGTGGGGGCAGAAGAGGGGAGAAGACTGAGACCTCTCCCTGCTTCCCTCCACCCCCTCCTTCCTGAAATCCCTCCCCGCCGACCCCCAAGGCCACCTCATCCTGGTTTGGATGACGGCCGGACAGAAGCTTCTGGGAAAATTAGCCCCTTCTGCCTTTCCAAGGGAGAGTTGGGCCAGAGGGGCCGCATCCCTTGGGAGGACCGGGTCTGCGCACCGGGACGGCCACCGCAGCTCCAGGTTCGGACCGGAGGCATCTGCCGTGAAGTGGTCGGAGGGGACGAGCCCCCTCCCTCGGCTCGTCCCACCCCCCACGGACGCTGAGTGAGACCTAGTTGCCGAGGTCAGGCGAGGATTGTTCCACCCTCTGGGAGACCCTGGACATCTCAGAAAAATAATAATAATAATTGTGGTATTGGGTAAGTTCTTACTGTGTGCCGAGCCCTGTACTAAGCTCGCGTGCCCTGATGGGGCCCGGCACAACCTGTGTCACTGATTCCTGTCCTGCCCCTTCCACCACCGCCCGGAAAATCATCCTCAGAAGCGCAGCCTCATTCGACTTGGGCAACACAAGCTTCTCACCTGGATGCCCGGCGGGACCCCGGAGGCACGGGCAGAGTGGCCATTTCTGGAAAATGGAGGGGAAGGAGCACGCGCCTCTTGCCTACTGCGTGACTCTGGGCAAGTCACTTAACCTCCCTGGGCCTCCGTTTCCTCATCTGTAGAATGGGGATTCAGTGCCTAGTCTCTCTTTTTCCTCTGGTATCTGTTAAGCGCTTACTATATGCCAGCCACCGTACTAAGCACTGGGGTAGATATAAGCTTATCAGGTTGGACACGGTCCAAGTGCCGCATGGGGCTCACAGTCTTAATCTCCATTTGACAGATGGGGTAACTGAGGCACAGAGAAGTTAAGTGACTTGCCCAAGGTCACACAGCAGACAAGTGACGGAGCCGGGACTGGAACCCAGGTCCTCCTGACTCCCAGGCCCGTCCACTAGACCATGATGCTCCCTCTTAAATTGTGAGCCCCATGTGGGACAGGGACCATCTCCCACCTGATCACCGTCTATCTTACCCACTGTTTGGTACAGTGCTTGGCACAAAGGAAGCGTTTAACAAATACCACAATTATTCTCTCATTTAATCTCCTGGGAATTAAAGCGACATAGATCTGAGCCAAGAAACACCCATCTTCCTCCTGGGAGGGCTTCCCCCTTACCGCTTCCCTCGACCTTTTAAAACCCCTCGAGCTTCACCTATCCTGGAACATAAAGAAAGAGAATTCAACCCTCTTTCCTTCCTCTTTCTTGGTAGCACTCTCTCGATTTTCCCATTCCTTTCCGTAAATCAAAAGCAGCAGGTCTTCTGGTGGTAATTCGTTTCAGGTAAATGTAAATACATTTACAATTGACTATTCTGGGCGGGGGGGGGGGGGGCCTCAAGAAACATTTATGCCAGGGTGTCTGTCCCGCATCCGAGTGGAGGTTGCTCCGCTTTTATTTAAAGAGAGAGAAATTCTAGCATTTTGAAACCTGTGCTCCTGGACAGATTGGTAAATGGAAGAGGAGCGAGGATGAGGGGGTGGTTGCCATGGGGACCGCAGCATCTGATCGGACAGACCTGCCTCAGAGATGGCTGGGAAGCTGTGCCGACCCCAGCCGGCGAAGCGGAGGTGACGACTATTCCGAGAGGAAGATTTCCAATTGCGCTCCGGGGAATCCTCCCTCATCGATCGACCGTTCAATTAACCGGCGTTTTTTTCCCAGCTCTTACTGCGTGCAGAGCCTTGAACTAGGCACCTGAGAGCGTACAATAGAGTTGGTAACAGTAGACATACTAAAAATAATGGCATTTGGAAAGCGCTTTACTATGTGTCAATTACCGTACTAAGCACTGGGATGGATGCAAGATAATCAGGTCAGACATAGTTGGGTCCCGTATCGGCCTCTCCGCCGAAGCTCCTCCGGACCGTCGGCTCGCTGTGGGCCGGGACTGTGTCGGTCATATCGTCGTATCGTACTCTCCCAAGCACCGCCTCCGATCACGTCGGGCTTGAGACACACGCTATTGAGGACCGAGAAAGCGGAAATAGAGGTGATATTTCTTGAATATCCACTGAGTGTAGCACGCTGTATTGAGCACCTGGAATGTAATAGTCAAAGTGGTATTTATTGAGTGCCCCCTGGATGCAGTGCACCGCCCTGAGCTTTTGGAAAAGTACAACAGAAATAGGAGACATCTTTCCCTGGCCCACACAGACCTCACGTGGTCGAAGAATCTAATCCTCGGCTTCCCCCAAGGAAGGCTATCACCCCCCAAAACGCCGTCACCCTTTAAAACCCTTGAAGATGGACTCGCCTGGTGTGTGCTAATCACCCTTAAACCAGTTTGCCTGCGTAACTCAAGGGCGGAAGAGAAAAGTCAATGCATCTCGCGAAGGCTGGGCAGTATAATGGGCCTGGCTTTCCAAAGTAGCATTTGCCCAGAAGGTGAATTTGAAAGCAAATTGGATTGTTTGGGGAGTGTGCTGTGGGTGAAAAACGCCCCTCCCCTGTCAGCGGGGCCGGTGAGATAGTTTTAACACCCAAAAACCCGCCCGGGCTTTGGGGCGGAGTGAGGGATCATGAGAGTGGCGAAGGCAGCAACAAGGTAGGAGAGGAGGCAGGACGGTAAGTGGAAAATGGGAGATTTCTCTCTCCTTTTTTTGTGGAATTGGTTAGGCGCTCACTTGGTGCAAGGCGCTGTACTAACGCTGGAGTAGATACAAGGTGATCGGGTTGGAAACGATCTGCGTCCCGCGTGGAGCTCACGGTCTTAATCCCCATTTTACAGGTGAAGTAACTGAGGCGCAGAGAAGTTAAGGGACTCCCTCACACTGGTCACACAGCCGACCGGTGGCGAAACCGGGATTAGAACCCAGGTCATCTGACTCCTGGGCCGGGTTCTATCGTCTAGGCCTCGCTGCTTCTCTCTCCAGGAACGAGAGGCGCAGGGTCCTGGCGGGGAGTCCCTTTGGGGGGGGGGTCCCTTTCCCGCTCAGGGAGGGGGATGCTGCAGGGGTGGTTGAGCTTTGGTGGTAAAAACAAGGGAGAAGGAGGATAATAAGTATTAACGGTGGCATTTGGTCAGCGCTTCCTATGTGCCAGGTCAGAGCGTGAGCCCAGGACTCTGTGGGGTTCGCTTCCGAGTGGACGGGGTCAGGACGTCGGGGGGGGTCAGGGACCCCCGGGAGGGGGGCAGGGAGGGATCGTCCCTATAGGTGATATTTGTTAGGGGCTTGCTCCGTACCAAACACCGTACTTAAGTGCAGTGTTCTGCACGTATTGGGCGCTCAGTAAATCCCTGGGATCGATCAACGAGCACGGGGAAGACCCTGGCCGGTGAGGTGGTAGATGGGAGACTGGGGGGAGGTGGGCTCTCAGGGCAGCGCGAGAGCCGCTGTCTGATTTCCCTGCGCGTTGTGAAGTCCTTCGGCGTGTCGCCCCGTCTCTGGGGAAAGGAACGGCCCGTGCTTGGTTTCTGCTCTTTGTTCCGCCAGACCACGCGGTCGCTGAGACTCCAGATTTTTCCGCCGCCCCTCCTGGCTTGACGATGTGCCTCGGGTGAAGATTACAGGGCTGGAACACTTGGTAGCAGAGGATAATCGTAGCTCACGCCCGGTTCACGCTTGTCGCTCGGCTCGCTGACTTGGGGGACGGTGGGCTCCGAGTTATTGATGACGACTTGAGCGATTTTGAGAAACCTGGGACTCCACGTGTGACCCAAGATCACGGGGTGTTGGTGTTCGATCTTAACCAAAATGCCTGCGCCCCCGTTTGCTTGTATCCACCCCGGTGCTTAGCAGAGTGCCTGGCACGGAGCACTTAACGGATACCATAATTAATTAATAAATGTTCATTAGGCACACTCAAAGGAGGACACATTTCTATGCATATATGCATGAACATAATCTTGTACATATGCTCATTCTCATACACACAGGCACCCACACACACACAAACACACGAGTGAATTAACCATTTCAGGTTTGGGGGTTTTTTGACGGTATTTGTTTAATAATAATAATAATAATAATGTTGGTATTTGTTAAGCGCTTACTATGTGCAGAGCACTGTTCTAAGCGCTGGGGTAGATAGAGGGTAATCAGGTTGTCCCATGTGAGGCTCACAGTCTTAATCCCCATTTTACAGTCGAGGGCACTGAGGCGCAGAGAAGTGAAGTGACTCGCCCACAGTCACACAGCTGACGAGTGTCAGAGTCGGGATTTGAACCCATGACCTCTGACTCCCAAGCCCGGGCTCTTTTCACGGAGCCACGCTGCTGTGTGCCAGGCGCTGTACTAAGCACTGGGGTAGATACGAGCTAATCAGGTGGGACCCTGTCCGTGACCCATGCGGGGCTGACAGTCTTCCTTCCCATTTTACGGACGAGGGAACTGAGACCTAGAGAAGTTAAGCGACTTGCCCGAGGTCACACAGCCGACTTGTGGTGGAGTCGGGATTAGAACCCAGATCTCCTGACTCCGAGGCCCGGGCTCTTCCACCTGGCCACGCCGCCTCTCGGTCAGGAAGGAGTCCTTGATATTCTTTGCCCGGTGGCTATAAATGCAGTTGAGTCAAACTTTGCGCATTTGGAGACGAAACTAGAACGAGGCTAATTCTGTCCCCGAGCAGCGCTGTAGGCCGTCTACTCCCAAAGACAAATGGGTTATTTCCACCGCCACCGTCATCCTCCGGAGAACCGAGAAGGTATTTTCAGAGCACACGTTTCGGTCCGGCATTTTCAAGTCTTTGGAGACGCTGCGATTTGCATGCACACATATAGTATTCCGCAAAGATCTTCCATCTGCTAAAACCAGAGATGGGTTTGCCACATTTCCATCTCATTTCCCGGGAATAACGTCAAACTGTTGCTTATTATTCCCGTCTCTCCTGAAGACAGTTAAGAGGGCTGGGATTCTCTCCTCTGACTCTACTGCATGCTCCCCATCAATCTGTGGTATTTCCTGAGCGCTTACTGTGTGCGGAGCATTTTGCTAAGGACTTGGGAGAGGACAGTTCAAGAGAGTTGGCAGGCACATTCCCTGCCCCGCTGGAGCTTACGGTCTACAGGGGGAGACAGATATTAAAATAAATTATGGATATGTGCCTAAGTGCTGTGGGGCTGAGGTTGGGTGAATATCAAGTGGTTAAAGGGTACAGATCCAAACGCGTAGGCGATGCAGAAGGGTTAGGGAGCAAGGGAAAGGAGGGTTTAGCAGAGAAGGCCTTTTGGAGTCAATCGGTCAGTCAGTCAATGAAATTTATTGAGTGCTTACTGTCTAAGTGCCTGGGAGAGTACAGTATACCAGTGTAACAGACGCAGTCCCGGCCCACAGCGACCTTTACAGTCTAGAGGAGAATCCGTGCTATTTATTGTGTGCTTTCTGTGCGCGGAGGCATTTTGAAAACCTAATATGTTATGCTCACCAGTTCCCTTTGCCCTCCCTGTTTGTTATCCCTTCAAACAACTCTAGCAGGTTGAAGAAACCATCTTACATTTCCCCCACCAGGTTGGGCTTTCCTCCCTGGCCCCTAGACCTACCCCTGATTATCTATTCAACTCATTTTCCGTGTCTAGAAATGAGAAACTTGTCAGTCAGTAACTCCCAGGACCACTGCTAGAATCCTTCTTTTAGATGGGAATTACACTGGGCAATCCAGAGAGTGGCTGTTTGTAAAGATAAGCTACGTTCACGGGCCGGGGGGTTGGCTCCACAAACATCTCCTCCGAATTCAGGGCTAAGAAACAGTCCGGCCCTCGGGGGGGGAGATTCCAGTAGGAAATTCAAACCTCAGCCTGGGGAGTGGCCGGCATTTTTCCTGGAGAGAGATCAGAGGGGCAGGCTCAGATGGTTGCCTCACCCCGGTGACCAAGCAGAATGGTATCAATCCCCAGAATCCGACGGCCCTTCCCGTTTCTTCACGGACGAGGCAGGCCGCTGGGAGCTGCAGAGGAAGGGACAGCCGAGAGGGATTTCCCATTTTAAATGGAAATTCCAGAGGACCGGGCAGTTCTGTGAGCTCCTTCGATCCCAGACAGCAGAGAGACCCATAAGAAGCGGACTGGTGGGTCCTGGGGATATCTGAGGACCGCCATCTTGGATTGCTATGGAAGCGCAGCACCTTAAACAGTAGGTTGCAGAAAATAGGTTTGAATAAGTATTCCTCCTACTCCTCACCAATCTAGTGGGTGGTCTTTCATAATGGGGTTTCCCTGTCCCGCTGCTAATCCGAGAACTCTAGGTACTCCCCGAATAAGGCCTTATGCCGACGAGCTGAAGACGCTTCATGAGAGCATAAATGAGGGTGACTGAAGGCAGACACCCCACTTCTCCTTTGAGACGGCAACAGACCACCCCAGTGGCGCGGACATTGCAGGGAAATCACCCTCTCGGGCAGCAGTCAGGAAGTCCGATGCCGTGGTGTGGCGGCGCGGCGATTCACGACATCCGTGACCGTCACAAGAGGTTTGGAGACATTCGAGGATGAGCAGTCCCTAGTGGGAATGTTGGGGATGTTGGATGGTCCAACTCTCGCCCCTTTTACTACCATCCAAACATCAGGATGCCGCGGGTGGGCACTTACCCTGCCGTGCGACCTTGGGCAAGTCATTTCACCTCCCTGTGGCTCAGTTCCCTCATCTGCAAAATGGGGATTCAATACCTGGGCTCCCTCCTACTTACACTGGGAGCCCCACGTGAGTCCCGATTATCTCGTGTCTACCCCAGCGGCTAGTACGGTGCTTGGCGCGTGGTAAGCTCTTCACAAGTACCACATTTATTACTGGGGACACATTTTTGGCTTCTGAGCAAATAGGTAAAGGCAATCGATCCTATTTATTGAGTGTTTACTGTGTGCAGAGTACTGTACTAATCATCTGGGAGAGTACAGTATAACAGAGTTGATAGGCAATTCCCCTGTCCACAGTGAGCGTATTACAGTCGGGAGGGGAAGACAGGCATTAGTATTAATAGGTGTATTACAGATATGTACGTAAGTGCTGAGGGGCTGAGAGAGGGGTGAATAAAAAGTGCAAATCCAAGTGAGTCTGGATGCTCTCGGTTACTACAGGAGCTCTAAACAACTCGTCAGGCTGGTTTTTTCCCCTCCATTAGGGCTAATTTAGCCTCCGTTCTTCCTTTTCCTTCCTTCCGCTCCATCCCCGCTACCCCCAAACTCCACGGATCCGGCCTCGGCTCCTGTCCCCATCGTGGGCTCTGTAATGACCTGGGAATTCCGGGAAAAGAGAAGGTCACGCCTACCGACTTCTATCGTATTGGACTCGCCCAAGCCTTTGGTTCAGTATTTTGCACCGAGCCGGCACTCGGTAAATACCGCTGATCTGTTGACCGATTCCCAGTTGGGGAAGCTGACCGAACGCCCTCCTGCTTCCCATCCTCTCCTCCTTCAGCTTTCCCTGCCCATCCGAAAGGCATGCTTCTCGAGAGCCAGACGGACCCACGCTGCTAATTTCCATCCCTCGGGTTGTTGTTTTTTATCAAAGTTTTCACCGGAAATTCTCAGAAACCAGAGGACGCTTGCCGCAAACCGCACATAACGGCCTCACTCGGTGGTCATTTTTTCTGTCGCAGACTTTTGCTGCTCTCAGACGTTTTTCTTGACCGGATGAAAATAGCAGGGAGAGCAGATGGAGCAGAACACGTGGGCCGGCAGGCTCCCATCTGCAGCGCCCGCCACAAAATCTCTTTGCAGAGCAGTTTCATGAAACGTTTTCTAAGAAAAGAAAGCAACACCATCCGGGAACTGCACATAAGACCAGGATTCCAGCACTGAAACTGCAACCGACAGATCCTTTTATGAGCTGTGCGGTTGCCCTCTTCATTCATTCGTATTTATCGAGCACCTACCGCGTGCCGAGCGCCAGCCTTGGGAGAGGGTATAAAGACAGTGATTCAGACACGATCTTGACCCACAATGGGCTCCGAGTCTAAATGTCCATCAGTTGTATTTATTGAGAGCTCACTGAGTGCAGAACACTGTACTAAGGGCTTGGGAGAGTCCAGTGTAACAGTAGAAGAGCCACATTCCCTGTCCGCAACAAGCTAACGGTCTAGAGGAGGAGATAGACATTAATATAAAGAAATAAAATTGCAGACACGTACGTAAGTGCTGTGAACCGTCTAGTCTCGTCCACTTTTCCCCCTGGTTACATTCAAGATATAAAAGTCCCAGATGGAGTGATCGAACTCTTCTTGAGCCTTCCCCCTCCTCTAATTTTTCCTAACTTCTCTCTCCAGCGACCCTCTAGTCCTCTCTTGTGTCCTCAACCCTCCTCACAGCTTACTGGGCTTTCGGCCTGGATCAATTCAATCCATCAGTCAATTAGTGGCATCTATTTAGAGTTTACAGTGGCCTCTACTGAGGTCTTGGAAAAATACACTTCAACAGAGAAGGGAAGAAATCCAGATGCCAACCGCTCCGTAAAAAAGAATTTTCTCCATTAAGGAATGTCCCGAGTAGGAAAATGGGTGTTGACAGTGCTTTCTATAGTTGGACCAGTATGGATATTCTCTTTTGCTTTTGATGAGGATTGTGAAATAGGAAGGCTCCGTTATGATAAGATGGCAAACAAATGGCTATTTATCGAATGCTCACTGAGTGCAGTGTGCATTGAACTCAGAACTTGGGAATGAACAGCAAGACACCTTTTCTGCCTCCAAGGAGCACCTGTTTTAAAGGGTAACACTCCTTTTCTTTTTAAGGGGATTAGTTAAGTACTTATGAAGTGCCAGAGAGTATAGTGAGCGCTTGGGTAAATTCCAGATAATCAGATTGCACGCAGTCCCTGTCCCACGCGGGGCTCACAGTCTTAATCCCCATTTTACAGTGGAGGTAACAGAAGGAGGCTAAATGACTTGCCCAAGGTCACACAGCAGACAAGTGGCGTAGCTAGGATTAGAACCCAGATCTTCTGACTGCAAGTCCCGTGCGCTTCCCACTAGGCCATACTGCTCCTCAGCTTTGTTTCCTAAAAGAACACCAAGAAGTGCCATTTCTGGGTCAGACTGGTGGCCCATCTTCCCAGTATTCTGTTTCGAATGGTGGCCACGGGATTCTTAGGGTGACACGTTGGCTCTTCTCCTTGGCTATGTCATTACCCTCCAGCATCTCTGACTTTTCCCTCTACATCCTTCTCTGTAGCATTATCAATTTTCTCTCATTATAATGAGGTTCTTATATAACCACCTCATTTTTTTTTTTTTTTAGCCGGGTTTCGCCTGAATTATTTAAAATATATTTTATCACCTTTGCGGTCTTAAATTTCCACGAGGGATTTTGGAGCAAATGTAAGGTAAGAAGGAGTAGCCTAGAAAGTTTGATCTTTAGTATAGATAGAAAAGTTAACCCTACCTGAGGGTCTAAGATTTCAGGACATGGTTTCTCTCGGGCTTCACCTTTTCTGACCCTTCTCTCTTTTGCCCCTGAGCCAACAAGAGGCCTCTCCTCTCGGTGCATAAAGAGGTTTCTTGAATTAAGCGTAAGCGATATCCGGGCTCCAGTGGTAACAGTTTTTACTATGATATTATTATTGCTAGGTAATATATTTTTACTATATTGCTCTGTTCAAAGCACTGGGAAATTATAATAATAGTAATAATATTTGTGAAACACTTACTATGTACCAAGCACCACATGAAGTCATACGAATCAGCTCAGACACAGTCCCTGACCCACCCGGGGCTCAGTCCAAGGAAGTGAGAAAGATATTTCGGTCCCATTTTACAGAGGAGATACCCGCGGCTCAGAGAGGACTTGCCTAAAATCACACAGCAGGCAGGTGGTGGAGCCAAGATTAGAAGATTAAGATTAGAAGCCAGGTCCTCTGATTCCCAGGACCATGCTTCTAAGCCACTAAGACACGCTCCTTTTATAAGAAACATATGAATGAGATGTAGACGCGGCCCCTGGCCCGCAAGATACCCGGCGTTTGAAATTAGAGTAAAAGCCCCACCTCAGTCCTCACTACGCTGCCTGTAGTCCTCCTAGAAAGCTGTCTGAAAGGGACCGTGGGGCCTCTTCTTTAGTCAATCCATCAATCGGTGGTATTTACCGAGCACCTTTTGTGTGTGCAGAGCACTGTACTAAGCTAAGATGGGCTAGGGGACGACCGGCAGGCCGCAGAAATGCCCTGGCTGCTCTGGGTACCCCTGCTCCCACCCCACCTCCTGCCCTTCTCATCCCCTCCGCTGCCCGCATAATCCAATTCTCTCCCCAGACTGTTTGTTTTGTTTTTAGGGCATTTGTTAAGCGTTACCTATGTGCCAGCCACTGTGCCGAGCACCGGGCCAGATACCAGCTAATGTGTTTGGACGCGGTCCATATCCCTTATGGGGCTCACGGTCCAAATCCCCATTTTACGGATGAGGTAACTGAGGCCAGGGGCAGTGAAGTGATTTGCTCCAAGTCACCCAGCAGACACATGGCGGAGCCAGGATTGGAACCCAGGCCCTTCTGACTCCCAGGCCCCTGCTCTATCCACTAGGACACTCCGATGTTTCTTGTTCCAACAGTGCCAGGCGCTCAGCATCCCCTCGCTCAGCCCCAGGTTCCGAGTTCCCCCTCCTCCTCCTCCCCACCTCCTCGCTGATTTTCCTGCTCCTTTCCCCTCCCCACCTCCTCATTGATTTTCCTGCTCCTTTCCCCTCCCCTTTGGCCCTGCTTCCCACTGTGGTCCAGCTCTCCCAGCCCCCTTGCGAGCCATCTCTCAGCCAAAGTTTGCGATCCAGCCAAAGGAAGTTTCTCCCTCCCCTCTACTGACTCCGCGCGCTGCATCTCATTGATATCCGTTCCGAGAACCACCGGAAATCTTGAGGGAGGTTCTCAGTGCTCCCGGGGGCTTGGTTCTGTTTGGATCTGGGGGGACCGAGGACGGAGCGGTGGGGAGCTCAGGCCCTCCAGCGCCTCAGAATCGTTTTCACACTGTCCAGAAGGAGCCAAGCCCACACGCTGAAGTGATGATTCATGAACATCCATTGCTACCTGCAAAAACCTACGCATGCTCTCTCTCTCTTTCTGTCTTTCTCTCCCCGTCCCCCTCCACCAGGAACCCCTAGCTGAATTCCCTGCCCTTCTCTCATTCTTCCTCAGAGCTTCCCACGGTTGGGTCTCTCTCCCTGTTCCCTGCTGCTCCTCCCCAAGCCCCACCTCCCACCCCAGCCGGATCTCTCCCCATCCCCTGCTACTCTTCCCAGGGACTAACCAGATGAGTGTTGGTCAAAATTTCTTAATGCACGCGCAGTGATTTCTGTTAACTAACAACTTTGCCCGGAGACACGAGGACTTTGCCTGCTCCACATGGGTTCCTCTTAGCGGCACTAAAAACCAAGCTATTTCTGAGGGAAGATTCCTCTCCACTGCCTCTACCCTTTGACCCCCCCACCCCGCCACCTCCTCTTCAACCGTCACCACCCGGCCACCCTCACCCCCTCCGCCCTCCAGCCTGGGATCCCGGGAGCGACCCACCCCTCCTACGGGAAGGACCCCAGGCTCCGTGCTTGTCGGGCTCTGCGGGGAAGCTGCTGGGGCCGACCGCCTGATTGATTCGCTTTTAGCAGCCTCTCCCTGAAGGGAAAATCGTGTGCGCGCGCATCCGTGTGTTTGTGTGTGAGAGAGATCCTTCATTTTTCCCCCATGGGGCGGTGCCCAGTTTTGTCATGCTTCCCTGAGACCAACATAACTTCCAGCTTTCCTCCTGGGACATAAAGTCCTTCGTTCACATCTGGTGCTCCTGGGGGGTCCGGCTGGAGCCTGGCCTGGCTTTTCACCGAATCCACGAGGATCAGAATCCTGTGGGTGCCCAAGGACTACTCTTGGAACTGATTTTGAACTGTCCTGAGGGGATTGGTTGCCTTTTCCTCCGCTCCTGCGTCTCTCCTGGGGGCTCAGAGGTTTCTAGTATCCTGCCCTTGTTCCGCTGGTGACCGCTTGGATTTGGTTAGGCTGGGCTGCAGTCCTGGTGGGAGGCCTTGACTGGACAGTCTGGGCTTTGGCGAATTGGTTTCCTTGGTAAAGTACCGTGTGAGTGTATTTCTTCCTCTCTCTCTCTCTCTTCCCCACCGCCCCTTCCCCTCTCTCTTTCTTTCTCTCCACGTATATTATTTAACTTTATTTTTATAGTATTTGTTAAGTGCTTGTTTTGCATCAAGGACTGTTCTGAATGCTAGGGTCAGTAACACTTAATCAGGTCAGACCAAGCCCCCGCCCTACAAGGGGATCACGGTCTAAGTAGGAGGGAGAACAGGTTTTGAATCCCCATTTTGCAGACGAGGGAACCGAACCCCAGAGAAGTTCGCTAACTTGCCCAAGGTGTCACAGCGGGCAAGAGGCAGAGCTGGGATAAGAACCCACGTCTTCTGATGCCCGGACTCTTTCCTTGCTTCCCAGGTCCTGCTCTTACCCTTGTTGTCCTTTGAGGGCAAAGATGCTTGGCAGATGACGGTTTCTGCGGTGGGACTGAATCAGATGATTGGCAGAGGGTCTGGTGTTTCGGCTCTCAACTGCCCCTGGTGGATTTTGCAGTGGCCTCTGGTGCTTCGGGGATGACCGATCTGGGGGAGAACTGCCCCCGGTCCCAGAGGGTCTGGGAGGCAGGAGGCTCTCAGAGAGTCTATTTGCCGAGACGCGTTCACCTTCCGCAGAGGAGCTCGTTATGTAATGGAAATCCCGTCACAGAAAACAGAACCCACAGCGACTCTGCCAGGGAAATTAAAATAATCCTGTGTATCCCGGCAACGGAGCATCTTCTGCAACACCGGGAGCCTAATGAACAGCAGGGTGATGATTGTTCAAACCAATGGAAAGGCTGCCTTCAACCGCAAAATGGCTTGATTTTCCCAGATCCCCCCCCGCAAGCAGGGTTGGCGGCAGGAAGTGAAGCTGGTGGATGGAGAGAGGACGCTGCTCCGGGGGCGAGGGGGAGGCGGGGGTGAACCTCGGTCACAACCCCCGCCAGGTGGTTGGAGAATTTTGTTCACCCTGAAGGAGGCCGTCATGGGTAGCGAATCAGTCAGTCCGGCGTACCTATTGAGCGCTTACTGTGGGCAGAGCACTGTACCGAACCCTTGAGAGAGTGCAAATAACGGAGTCAGTTGACCCATTCCCTGCCCACGGCGAGCTAACAGTTTTGAGAGGAAACAGACATTAATACAAATAGATAAATTACAGATACGTCTAAAAGTGCCGTCGGGCTGAGGGTGCAAATCCACATGAAAGGGCAGTGGAGAGGGGAGCGAGAGAAGAGGAAAGGAGGGCACGGTCGGGGAAGGCCTCTTGGAGGAGATGTGATTTTAATAAGGCGCTGAGGATGCGGACAGCGATCGTCCGTCGGATGTGAAGGGGGAGGGCGTTCGAGGCCAGAGGCAGGACGTGGGCGAGGGGTCGGCGGCAAGGTAGACAAAACCGAGGTACAGTGAATAGGTTGGCATCAGAGGAGCCAAGCGTGCGGATGAGCGAAAGCTGGTCTCATCCCCTCAAACCTCCCGTCTCCATGAAATGTGCCCTCTCTGCTCCCCGAGGCCTAATTTCTTCCCAACCCCACAGAGTGAGCCGACGGGGACTCTCCGCCGTAACAACGGGGGGGGGGGGGGGGGGGGGGGGGGGGGGAGGGAGAGTTCAGGAGGGAAGACTGTTTCCGGAGAGTCTCGCCATAAATGATGGATGTGTCTGGGTCCAGTCACGTAGGCCTGGGCAGCGAGATCGTGATCGGAGGACGGGGGTTTCGGGGGCGGGGCAGGTCGTTCGGGCAGCCCTTCTCGTGCTCCCTCATCCCCGCCCGGTCGGTTTCCGCTGTATGACCCTGGGCGAGTCACTTCACTTCCCTGGGCCTCAGTTTCCTCATCCATAATGTGGAGATTGAGACTGTGAGCCCCGTGAGGGACGGGGACTGTATCCAACCCGATTAGCTGGCATCTACCCCGGCGCTTAATACAGTGCCCGGCACATGGTAAGGGCTTAACAAATGCCATTAAAAAGAGAAACAGTGCACGCAGAGGTTGTCCCGGGAGGGACCTGGTTCTGGCAGAGGGTCCCACATGCAGCTTCGTCGTTGTGGCGTGGTGCCAGCAGGCCTTGGCCTTGGTAACTGTTGCAGTTTTGGGAGCCTACGTTGCCAGCTCCTTTTTCGGGATCCCCGCTGGGCCTGGCCGCCTGGCGGAAAGCCCCAGGAGGTTCGTCGCTCGGAAACCTTCACCCTCCTGAACCCTGTCGGGCCCTTTCGCCTCAGCGAGGTGTGCGTTGAACTCCGGAGGAAGAAGTATAAGCAAGAAGGAAAAGGACAGTAAAGCAACCGTGCTAGTTTTGGCAGGGGAGCATTATGGCTCTCTCCTAGGAAAAGGAGCCAAGGCAGGTCCACACTTGGGGAGTTTTAAAACTGCCAGCACACCTGATTGGGTCGGGAAGCAGCGTGACCCGGTGGACAGAGCCCGGACCCGGAAATCAGAGGACCTGGGTTCCAATCCTGGCTCTGCCACTTCGCCGCTGTGGGACGTTGAACAAGTTGAACTTACTTGATCTGAGCTTCAGTTTTCTAAATGGTAAAATTAAATACCTGTTCTCCCTCCTACTTTTCCTGCAAGCTCCGTGAGGGACAGAGACCGTGGCCGTCATGACTGTATCGAATCTACTCCAGGGTTTAGCACGGTGCTTGATGCGTAGTAAGCGCTTAAACCATACTACAAGTTATCACTGTTGGTTCAGGTGCTATAACTACAGGCAGGGTTTCTTAATGTCCTTCGTTAGGGTCCCTTTGGGACTGGGCTACATCTTTCTGTGCAGCGGACTGGTAATATTAGTAATAATAATAATGATGGTATTTGTTAAGTGCTTACTACGCAGCGAGCCCTGTTCTAAGCTCTGGGAAGATACAACTAATTAGGTTAGACACCGTCCCTGTCTCACATGGGGCTCACAATCTTCGTCCCCATTTTACAGTAGAGGAGACGGAGGCACAGAGAAGTTAAGGGATTTGCCCAAGGCCGTACAACAGACGACCGAGGGAGCCGGGATTAAAACCCAGATCCTTCCGACTCCCGGGCCAGGGCTCTCTCTCCGTCCCTCGTCGGTGTGGCCGAGTAGAGTTTGCCAAGCGGGAGACTGACTTCCCGGGCAGGGCTGTTGGACCTTGGTGCGGTCGGCTTCTAGCTAGCATTCATTCATTCAGTAGTATTTATTGAGCGCTTACTATGTGCAGAGCACCGTGCTAAGCGCTTGGAATGGACAAATCGGTAACAGATACAGTCCCAGCGAATGGCGGGCTCCTTCAGGGGGATGGTCCAGACTCCTCCTGGGGCCCGTGAGAGTCCCCAGGACTGTAAACTCCTCGAGGACAGAGATTGTGTCTATTGTCCTCTCCGAGCACTTAGTACAGTGCTCTGCACTTTAATTTGGCCATCAGTCCGTCGTGTTGATTGAGTTTTACTGCGTGCAGAGTATTGTCCTGAGTGCTTGGGAGAGTACAGCCCAACAGGTTGGTAGGCATCCCTGCCCTCAAGGAGCTTACGATATAGTGGGGGGGGGATTCGTCAAGTGTTTTTATCTATCTGAAGTGCTTTCACGCTCCTTATCTCATTTGGTCTTCACTACATCCCGGGGAGGCAAGGAGAGGCTAGTAGTAGGAGCCCCATATTTTTGATGTAGTAATCGAGGCCCAAGAGTCACACAGCAGGTCAATGACAGAACTGGGGCTCGAACCCCATTCCTCTGAACCCCAGATTCACACCGTAGTTCCTGAAGAGTTACTTGAACTTGAATAATAATAATTATTCAGTTATAATTATATAATATAATTATATTAAGCGCTGTTCTAAGCACTCGGATAGATACATGATAATTACATCAGACACAGTCCCCGTCCTTTAAGAGGCTCGCGATCTAACACGATAGCTGTGTCTTGGGAATGGTTTAAGTTTATTTTTCCAAAAAAAAAAAGCGGGTAGAAATTGCAAATGTACATTATCCTGTCCGAAGCACGCTTATTTTCGCGAGCCTCTTGACCCCTGACTTCCTGTCCGTTTTCCTGGTGAAAGAGCTGAGAGCTTTTAAAAATCACTGAAGTCTTTCTGCGTGCGGTAGAAAAGAGATGTAAGTGAACTATACAAGGGAGTTAAATCAATTCAACGCTTTCAGCTCACTTGAGCCATCAGATTGACAGTGAAGTGTTTTCTAAAGCCTAGTTAGCACCCAGAATACCGACGTATAAGTTCATATTTTTCTCACTGCAGCATTTTCCGGTGAGAGTCATGTACTAGGCTGAGCGCTATATGGTTAGCTAAATTTAGTGATGGAAAGCTACCTCGGGTTCTCTGTGTATATACGGCTGCTCTTCGTACTTGAAGGAACAGTCAGTGACGAAATTCATCCCTAGGTGCGTATGTGTGTGTGGCTGAAAAGGTCGGGGTGGCCCCGGACGTGCAAACAAAGACCGTCTGTCCCTCGTTGTGCTGCGGATTTGCTGTTTGCAGATGGTGGTGCTGTTTTCATTTCTGCCTCCTTGTTTCACAGCCTCTCAGGGCGTCAGCTCAAAAAGAGTTTTGGAAGGAAACTGTGAAGCTTTTATAACAGGAAACTATCCGGGCTCGAAAAGAAATAGGAAATGCAAAAGGGCTATGGACAGACTCGTGGATAAGTGGTCCGTAATGGGTTAGCGAGAGGAAATTTAGGAAAGGAGAGTGAACGTCTAGGGTCGTTGGACGGCCTTTCCCGAAATGAATAAGATGGAAGTCAAGGAAGGAAGCTGGGTGGACCGTGGGCCTGACCCAGTCGTGCGGTTTCTGATGGTTTTAGGTTCTTAATATTTGGGTCACTTGGAAATCACGTTGATTAGTCAGGGAAGAGCTCGTTGTGTTCAGTTTTCGCCTCACGATTTTAAAGGTTTGCAGCTCTTTTCGAAAGCGTGTTTGCTCTCCGTTCCAAGATGGGAGAGAAATGCCTCCATGGGAGGGAAATAGAAGCCACGTGGCCTAATGGATAGAGCCTGGGCCTGGGAGTCGGAAGGACTTCGGTTCTAATCCCAGCTCTGTCGCGCACCTACTGTGTGACCTTGAGCAAGTCGCTTCATTTCTCAGTGCCTCAGTTACCTCATCTGTAAAACGGGGATTAGGACTGTGAGCTCCATGTTGGACAGGGTCCGTGTCCAGCATGGCCACCTCTTATCTACTCCGGCGCTTAGTACAATGCCTGGCACATAGGAAGCGCTTAACAGCATCAAAAAAAAACGCACTCTGCACTACGGTGTGTCTGTCTGGTGAATGAGTTCAGGCAGATGCGGCGTAGCTGGAGGCAGGGAGAAGACAGGATCTGACAGGACTGAGGAGAAACCAGGCCGGGGAGGGTGAGCCTTCTCCAATATCCCTATTCCCGATCTGGAGCAAGGGTGTTCACCCCCTCCTCCCCCGCCCGACCCCAAAACCACCCAACTCAGGGACCACTCGGCAAGTGTAGAAACCAATCAATCGATGAGTGGTATTTATTGATAACTAACGTGTGCAGAGCACTGTACTAGTCACTTGGGAGAGTACACTACAGTAGAGTTGGTAGTGACTTTCCCTACCCGCAGTGAGCTTTCGGTCTAGAGCGGGAAACTGATAACTAATATAAATAAATTACGGATATGCACCTGAGCGCTGTGGGGCCGAGGGTGATTATAAATACCAAGTGCCTAAAGGATACAGATCCAAATTCCTAGACAAAATAAAGGAGAGAGGGAGTTGGGGAAAAGAGGGCTTAGTCAAGGAAGGCCTCTTGGAGGAGATGTGACCTCAATAAGGCCCAACTGCCAAAGCTCTGACCCACCTCCCGAGTTTCCCAACCTTAATATGGTTTGGATTAGGCAGGCTCCCTCCTGAGATTTCCAATTGAGCGCTCAAAGGTTTTCCAGTCCATTCAACCTCTTTCAGGCCCCAGTGGCCCCCGGTTACGGGACAGCTGCCGGAAAAGGAGGGCGGAGGGATGGGAGTGCAGTGAAGCAGGGCATTCCATGAAAGCGGCCCCTCTGTCTCCTCTTTCCCCTCTCTCTTCCCACACACCTCTTCCTCTTCTCCTGCCCCCCCTTCTTCACTCCCTCTCTTCATCTCTTCTCCTCGTCTCCCCCCACCTTCTCTGTTTCCCCTTCCCCATCCTTGAAGCCAGCAACTTTGTCAGGTCATCCTTGACTCCTCTTTCAACTAGTAATAGTAGTAATAGTATTTACTAAGCACTTTGTGCAGAGCACCGATCTAAACTCTGGGAGAGAACGCACCGGAGGGAATTAGACACAGTCCCTGACGGTTGGGTCGGGGGGGGGGGGGGGGGTCTCACAATCTACTCTGTTGAGTCGTATGCTTAAATCCTATTTTTTTCCTCCACATTTCCGGGTGTCGTATCCTGTCTTCTCCCTGCCTCCAGTTTCTCCCCTCTCCAGTCCGTACTCCTCTGCCCAGATCATTTTTCTTAAATTCCTAAACGTTTCTCCACTTCTCAAAAACCTCTAAAGTTCGCCCACTCCCTTCCGCGTCAAGCGGGCGCTCGGACCGTCGACTTTAAGGCACTCCAGTCGCTTCTCTCCCTCTTATCCACTCTCTTCTCCCACTGCATCCCAGCTCGCGTTCTTCATTCCTCTCGAGCCGACCTACTGCCTCACCGTGCCTCGCTCTCGACTGTCCCGCCGTCAACCTCTTGCTCCCGCTCTTCCTCCTGCCTGGAGTCCCTCTCCCCTTCACATCCACCGGTCCGGGGTTCTTCCCATCATCAGAGCTCTCCCGGCATCATATGCCCTCCAGGAAGCTTTCGACAGATGAATTTTCCTCTCCCCCAAACTACCACTGCGGCTCTCCTCTGCCTACTCCGCATTCGTATGCCAACGGCTAAATACAGCACTTCTCTACCTATTGACTTCCATATGTTATTTTTCAAGCGCACTCTCTTCTAAATAGCCACTTGTCATTTTCCTCCTCTCTCTGTAAATTAGTTTACTGCGTCTCTCCTGCTAGATTATAAACTCCCTGAAGACAGAGATTGTACCTACTAACCTCACTGCCCTCACCCAAGCGCTTAACACGGTGCTCCGCACGCCGCGTGGGCTCAGAAAACGCTATCGATCTGTGCCCAACCTGAATCTTCAAAGGGACAGACCCAGGGCCTTTAATCAGGGAAAGGAATGTTCGGCATGGCTCATTAAGCAGGCCACTGCAGAGAGGGCTTCAAAATGGGGATGTCAGCAGGGCAAACTGTAGAGGATTAAAGAATGATCCTAAAATTCAAGCACAGACGGACGCACCCAGCCGGATCCTCCCTTTTCCCGATGTCCCACCCATCTCTGCCTCGCACCCGGTCCCCCGTCCCTCTCCCCCAGAACTTCCGTTCCCTCCTGTTTCTTGCCCTTCGGGTGCCTCCTCGCCTCGTCCTTTCCATCTTCCATTTCTCCCTGATTTGTCTCGTTTAAATGTCCGTCCCAACCCGCGTTCTGATCTCCCGGACGTTTCCCTCCTCCGTGTGGCCGCTTTGCGCTCTCTTCCTCCTGTTGTCAGCCTCCCTTGCCTTCTTGCGGTCTCCTTTTTCCCTCCTGCCCCTTTTCTCCCTTTTGTTTTCCCTCTCCCTTCCCCTCTTGCCCGCCTTGGCCTAACGGGAAGAGCACAGGACTGGGAGTGAGGAGACCCGGGTTCCGATCCCAGTTCGGTCACCGATCTGCTATTTGACCTTGGGCAAGTCACTTAACCATTCCGAGCCGCGGTTTCCTCATCTGGGAATAAGCTTCCTCTTCTTCCTCTCTCTTAGATTTGGGAGTCCTGAGTAAGACAGAGATTGTGTCCTGTCTGATTCCTTTGCGTAGCACAGGGCTTTCCACAGAAGCGCTTAATCGGTCCTGTCATCGCCCCTTTCTCTTGCATCTTCCTGCTGTTTACCGGTGAGCAGAATAAACTCTTAAGGAGCAGACATTTCCTCAGGGGCGTTTGAAAAGTCGGGCAGTCGTCTCATTAAGACTTAAATTCCAAAGAAAATCTGCTCTCTGGCGATTACCTATAGGAAACCTTCCCTTATCAGACAAGCCGGAGCAGGCCGGAGTGTGGCGACTACTGCACGGAGGGGCTTTTAGCCCAGCCCGCTAATCCTGGCGGGGAGATTGATTATCTCAGGCGAAAAAGGATTTGCCCATCTCCTCCCGGGGACGGCCCCCTCCCACCGTCGGGAAATTTAACCGGTGCGATCCCGTCCCTGGGACTGCACCGGGCGCTGGCCTTCCTTCCGCCCTCGGACGCCCCGGCCCGTGGCCGGGTCAGAAGCGGCGTGGCTCGGTGGAAAGAGCCCGGGTTTGGGAGCCAGAGGTCACGGGATCGGATGCCGGCCCTGCCTCCTGTCAGCTGTGCGACCGTGGGCGAGTCGCTTCACTTCTCTGGGCCTCAGTTCCCTCATCTGTAAAATGGGGATGAAGACCGTGAGCCTCCCGTGGGACCACCTGATGACCCTGTACCCACCCCAGCGCTTTGAACGGTGCTCTGCACAGAGTAAGCGCTTAACAAATACCAACATTTTAGAGAAGCGGCGTGGCTCAGTGGAAGGAGCACGGGCTTAGGAGTCAGAGGTCATGGCTTCGGATCCCGGCTCCGCCTCCTGTCATCTGTGTGACTTTGGGCAGGTCACTACACTTCTCTGTGCCTCAGTTACCTCATCTGTAAAATGGGGATGAAGACCGTGAGCCTCCCGTGGGACCGCCTGATGACCCTGTATCTACCCCAGCGCTTTGAACGGTGCTCTGCACAGAGTAAGCGCTTAACAAATACCAACATTTTAGAGAGCAGCGTGGCTCAGTGGAAAGAGCCCGGCCTTAGGAGTCAGAGGTCATGGCTTCGGATCCCGGCTCCGCCTCCTGTCATCTGTGTGACTTTGGGCAGGTCACTTCACTTCTCTGCGCCTCAGTTCCCTCATCCGTAAAATGGGGATGAAAACTGTGACCCCCCCCCCACGTGGGACCACCCGTATCTCCCCCAGCGCTTAGAACAGTGCTCGGCACACAGTAAGCGCTTAACACATGCCAACGTTATTATTACCCCAGTGCTTAGAACCGTGCTCTGCACATAGTAAGCGCTTAACAAATACCAGCCAACATAGTAAGCGCTCAATAAATACGAATGAATGAACGGATGAATGAACGAACCAACGAACGAATGAACGAAGGGAGGGATGGATGGATGGAGGGAGGGATGGATGGAAGGAAGGAAGGAAGGAAGGAAGGAAGGAAGGAAGGAAGGAAGGAAGGAAGGAAGGAAGGAAGGAAGGAAGGAAGGATGGATGGATGGATGGATGGATGGATGGATGGATGGATGGATGGAAGGAAGGAAGGATGGATGGATGGATGGATGGATGGATGGATGGATGGATGGATGGATGGACGGACGGACGGACGGACGGACGGACGGACGGACGGATGAACGGACCAACGAATGGATGAATGAATGAATGAATGAATGGATGAATGAACGAATGCACGAATGAATGAATGAACGAACGAATGAATGAACGAACGAACGAACGAACGAATGAACAAATGCCACGGTTCCTATTATTACAGAGGAAACGGGCGTTCCGCCGGCGGGCGACAGGGGGCGGGCGCCCTCCCTCAGCGCCCTTAAGGAGGAACGGGCTCCGGGCGGCCCCCGCCCCCCGCCCCGCCCGGAGCCACCTTAAGGCCGCCCCCCCCTCCTCCCCGCAGTACCGCCGGCCGGCGGCAGGGGGCCGTCGCCCCCCGCCCCAATCGCCGGCGGTCCCGGGGGGGGGGGGGGGGGGGACGGGGCTCAGGGGAGCGGGCGCCCGCGATTGGCCGGCGCCGGTCCCGCCCCCCGGCCGGCCGCCAATGAGAGGGCGGGGATGGGGCCCGGGGGGAATGGGGTTGCCCTTACCCGGCCCCCAGCCAGCCAGCGGGACCGGCCGGTTCCCGGGGACCCCGGACGACGGCCCAGGTGAGGACCGGCCGCGGGGATGGAGCGGGGCGAGGGAGCGAGGGGCGCGGGAGGGGAAAAAAAACCTCCTTTTTCCCCCCGAAAAGGGGGGCGGCAGGGTTTGGGACCCTTAAAAAGGGGGAGCCCCCCGAAACCCCCCCATCCTCGGGGCTGGCGGAAAACCACCTGCCTCTGAGCCGCGATGCTCAGCGGGTCGGTATCCGCTAAGCGCTTCCTAGGTGCGGACCGCCCTTCTAAGCGCTGGGGGGAGAGGGAGGGTCATCGGCTGGTCCCACGTGGGGCTCCCGCTCCGCATCCCCCGTTGTATTCCTTAGGCGCTTACTACGTGCACGGCCCTGGGGGAGATCAGGTTGTGTGTGTCGTCCCCCCCCCCGGGAGGCTCCCCGTCTTCATCCCCATTTGGCAGAGAATGTTGGTATCTAGGTGCAGGGCACCGTGCTAAGCGCTGGGGGAGACGCGGGGGCATCGGGTGGGCCCACGTGGGGCTCCCGGGCTTCATCCCCATTTGACAGATGAGGAAACTGAGGCCCAGAGAAGTGACCGGCCCGCGGTCGCGCGGCTGACAGCTGGCAGAGCCGGGATTTGGCAGATGAGGTGCCATGCTGGACCCCCAGCTGGCCTCTGGTCGGAACGTTTAGCTGTCATTAGCGTTCTAGTAATAGGTTGGTAATGATGATAATAATAATAATAATAATGTTGGTATTTGTTAAGCGCTTACTATGTGCCGAGCACCGTTCTAAGCGCTGGGGTAGACACAGGGGAATCGGGTCGTCCCACGTGGGGCTCACGGTCTTGATCCCCATTTTACAGATGAGGGAACTGAGGCCCGGAGAAGCGAAGTGACTCGCCCACGGTCACACAGCCGACAAGTGGCAGAGCTGGGATTCGAACTCATGAGCCCTGACTCCGAAGCCCGTGCTCTTTCCACTGAGCCACGCTGCTTCTCCGTAGGATGATGGTGATGGTTATTATTATTCTAGTAATAGGTTGATGATATCGATGGTGATGGTTATTACTGTTGTAGTTAATAGGTTGGTAACGGTGATGGTGATGATGGTTACTGTTCTAGTAATAGGTTGGTAATATCGATGGTGCTGATGATTATTATTCTAGTAATAGGTCGGTAACGATGACGGTGATGATGATTATTCTTCTAGTAATAGGGTGGTGATATCGATGGTGATGATGATCATTATTCTAGTAGCAGGTCGGTAATAATGATGGTGATTATTATTATTCTCGTAATAGGTCGGTAATAATGATGGTGGTGATGATTATTATCCTCGTAATGGGTCGGTGACAATGATGGTGATGGTGATTACTATTCTAGTAATAGGTCGGTAATAATGATGGTGATCATGATTATCATTCCAGTTATAGGTCGGTAATATCGATGGTGATGGTGATTATTATTCTAGTAATAGTTTGGTAATGTCGATGGTGATGATTATTATTATTCTAGTAATAGGTTGGTAATAATGATGGTGATGATTATTATTATTATTCTAGTAATGGGTTGGTAATATCGGTGGTGATGATGATTATTATTATTCTAGTAATAGGGTGGTAATGATGGTGACGATTATTATTCTAGTAATAGGGTGGTGATGATGATGGTGACGATTATTATTCTAGTAATAGGTTGGTAGTATTGATGGTGGTAATTATTATTAGTCTAGTAATAGATTGGTAATAATGATGGTGATAGTTATCGTTGTTCTAGTAATAGGTTGGTAGGAATAATTGCTTTATACTAATAGGTTGGTGATAATGATGGTAATACTGATTATTATTCTAGTAATGGGTTGGTAATAATGATGGTGATAACTGTTATTCTAGTAATAGCTAATGATGGTGATTCTTATTCTAGTAATAGGTTGGTAATGATGATGGTAATAATTATTATTATTATTCCAGTAATGGGTTGGTAATAATGATGGTGATGATGATTATTATTCTAGTAATAGGGTGGTAATAATGATGGTGGTGATTATTATTATTCTAGTAATAGGGTGGTAACGACGGTGGTTGGTATCGGTTAAGCGCTGACGAGGCGCCCCGCACTGTCCTAAGCGCTGGGGGGAGATGCAGGGGAATCGTAGCGGCCCCACGTGGGGCTCTCGGGCTCCATCCCCATTTGGCAGATGAGGGAACTGAGGCAGGGAGAATAATCATGATGATGGTATTTGTTAAGCGCTTCCTAGGTGTCAGGCACCGTTCTAAGCGCTGGGGGAGATGCAAGGGAATCAGAATCGGGCGGCCCCACGTGGAGCTCTCAGGCTCCATCCCCGTTTTGCAGATGAGGGAATGAGCCACGGAGAATAATAGTAATTATGCATTAGTTAAGCGCTTACTGTGTAGGAAGCACTGTTCTAAGCGCTGGGGTAGATAGAAGGGAATCGGGCTGTCGGGCGTGGGGCTCACGGTCTCAATCCCCATTTTGCGGAGGAGGGAACCGAGGCCCAGAGAAGTGAAGTTATTCTATTTGCTATTGTTTTAATGAGATGTTCCTGCCCTCGATTCTATTTATTGCCACCGTTCTCGTCCGTCCGTCTCCCCCGATTCGACCGTGAGCCCGTCAAAGGGCAGGGACCGTCTCTATCTGTTACCCATTTGTCCATTCCAAGCGCTTAGTACAGTGCTCTGCACATAGTAAGCGCTCACTAAATACTATTGAATGAATGAATGAAGTGGTTTGCCCAAGGTCACACGGCAGACACATGGCAGAGCCGGGATTAGAACCCACGTCCTCTGAGTCCCAAGTCCTACCCACTAGGTCATGCTGCTTCTCGGGTGTTTACCCTATTTATCCGGGTGTCTGCTGTTCCTTTCGTTTGAATGGAAAACCCTAAGAGCCCCCTGAATAGCTCTTCGTTTTTATTTATTAATTTGCGTAGGTTTTTATTTATTAATTGGTGTAGGAAGGCAGCTCCCGAATGCAAACAGCAGTGGGGAAAATAGCCCTCCTGCCACAGCTTTGGTTTGGCCAGGTAGACGCGATCCATATTTTGGCCGGGATGGCGGACTGTTCCGGGAAATATCTGATGGTGACAGGTCGCTCTGATCTCAGGGGGCTCTGGCCGGGTTAAAAGGTTCGATCTTAATCACCTTTGTGGTTCTGGCATCTTCACGCCGTCACCCGGTCTGGGGAAAACATTTCTGGTTTCGCCATGGGCCGGGAAGTCGGCGCAGCCCCACGTTTTGGGGGATGAGAGACGGTGAGAGGTTCCAATTTGGGAATTGTGAGCTGGAAATTTTAAGTTGGACTGCCTGAGGAGGTGGCTCTGGAGAGGTCTGTATTACCTCCAACTGCAAACAGGAAAGCAAACGTCCCTCCCCTCTCCGCCCCCCCCTAAAATGCAGCCTCTGATTCATTCATTCAGTCATTTATTGAGCACTTATTGTGTGCAGAGCACTGTACTAAGCGTTTGGAAAGTACAATTCGATGGAGTTTGGACAGTCCTCCCCCCCCCCCCCAAAAAAAAAAAAATCACAGGGAAGAGGGGTTAAGTTTATCCCGGAATGTGTCTCGCTTGTTGGCTGGAGCAGCTGGAGGAAAATGTCCTTGACGCCGCTCTCATCTCAAGGCTGGGCGAGGAAGAATCTTAGACCGTCTGACACGGTCCTTTCCACGTTGATTCTCTGACAGATTCCCTCAAGATGTCGATCCCTATTGTTCGATGGAATAGGGGAAGAATTCCGGCCGGACTCGGCTGATCAGAATAAACCGGAGCCCTCCTCCTCCCCCACCTCTTCCTCCTCCTCCTCCTCGGGTAAAAACGATAATCGTCGCCGCGATGTTTGTTGGGCATGGCTCTGTGCCAAGCACTCCGCTCCGGGGAGAGACGAGACATTCGGGTCGAACCCGGTCCCCGTCCTATATGGGGCTCGCTGTCTAAGTAGGAGGGAGAACAGGTATTTCATCCCCGTTTTACAGTTGGGGAAACAGAGAAGTAAAGTGACTCGCCCGAGGTCGCACAGCGGGCAAGAGGCAGCGTGACGAGCGGCGTGGCCTCATGGATTGGGCCTGGGAGTCAGAGGGACCTGGGTTCTAATCCCGGCTCTGCCACGTTTCTGCTGTGTAACCTTGGGCAGGTCACTTAACTTCCGTGCCTCGGTTGCCTCATCTGTAAGATGGGGATTACTACTCTGAGCCCCTTGTGGGACATGGACTGTGTCCAACC
Source organism: Ornithorhynchus anatinus (assembly GCF_004115215.2). Classification (NCBI taxonomy): domain Eukaryota; kingdom Metazoa; phylum Chordata; class Mammalia; order Monotremata; family Ornithorhynchidae; genus Ornithorhynchus; species Ornithorhynchus anatinus. The sequence continues at coordinate 28,560,115 of NC_041747.1, forward strand.
TGATTAGCTTGTGTCTATCCCAGCACTCAGTACAGTGCTTGGCACGTAGTAAGCGCTGACAGACACCGTAAAATACATGAATAAGTGGCAGGGTCTCCCGAATCCTGAGCCCGGGCTTTTTCTACTCGGTCTCACCGCTTCTCGGCCACATTCCTGGAGAATGGCCAGAGACTCTAGTTCTTGGGTCCGTCCATCGTATTGGTTGAACGCCTACCGTGCGCAGAACACTGGGGATTCAAAACAGTTCTCTCTCCTGCTTCCACTGTGTGAGCCATGGTTGTTTCCAGCCTGATTAACTTGTATATACCCCAGCGCTTGACACAGTAAGGGTTTAACAAATACCTTTAAAAAAAAAAAACACACCGTCATTACTGTGCTCGAGGAGGGGTTTGAGGACATACCAAGGCCAGCTGGGCCCCACCTAACTGGTCCCCAGTTTATCCCAGTGCAGCCCTTTCTGGCGTTGGGGACTATTGTGCTGGAAGAGGGGCAAGTATACGGGGCAAGAGTGTTCCATGCCATTTTCAGGGGGTGGATTTCCCTGCCATTCCAGCTCACGGGGAGGAGGGATGTGGGTCCGGCATCGGCTCTGTCACCCAGAGGTGAACTTCACCCACGGTGACATCGTCCTCGGACACGAAGGACAACTGTGCGTGTGGTCCTGTTCCGCTGCTGTAAACCACCCCTCTAACAAAGGCACTTCTGCCGGGTTCGAACTTAATCGAGCAAGGCGACTGAGTGGGAAATCGGGATTATTATCAACGACCCAGAGATTTTCACACGGTGAAAGATACCGTGCGATTAGGAACGTTGTTCCGGGGTTATTGGGGGGTTTTTGGTCCCGTAACCCCCCCCCGCCCCCCACTAGAATCTGTTCCAGAGCTTGATTAGAACAAATCCCTTGTAAATTGGTTGACAATCAGTTGCCCGCCAGGGCCCGAAGGATCGCAAGATGCATTAACCGAATCGGGAAGCTTGGCGTCTGTCTACAGAAATGGCAGAGAAGATTTGCCATTTCAGTCGACGGCCGCTCTGTAGAGACGTCAGTGGTCTTAAATCCGTTCAGTCTCTCCAAAACCGTCCGGAAGAGATGGCGGGATCTTTGACGGCAGGGATCGTGCCTACGGTAGAATTTATCGAGTGCGTACTGCGCACGGAGCCCTGTGCTAAGCGCTCAGTCTGGCACATCTGTTGGGTCGTACTCTCCCGAGGGCTCAGCGTGATGCTCTTCACGTGGCCGGTGCTCGCTGAATACCGCCGACGGTTTGGTTTGTGCCGAGATGCCTGGGCGGCTGAAAATGTGACCGGCAGTCCCAGGCTGCGGTTGCCCCGGCAGAGTGAAACAACGTCGAGCGAGCAAACCGGAGGGTGGAGGAATTCGACCTGGCACTCTGGCACCTCCGGTCCCCCATGCTCAAGCCCTTCCCCGGGCCGGGAACTCTCTCCCTCCCTGAATCGGTCAGGCCCCAGCTCTCCCCGTGTTCGAAAGCCTTCCGAAAATTCTACATCCTCCGACAAGCCTTCCCGAGCACTTGCGTGTTTAGTTACAGCCTTCTTCAGCTTGTTTATTCAACTGTACAGCCAGTGATTTATTTTGATCACTCTAGTGGTAAATATTTTCATCTCTGTCTGTCTTGTTAGAATGTAAACACCTCCAGGGCAGAGAACCTCCTCGCTTGGTGGTTCGGGGCTTTCCCGAGTGCTCAGTATAGTGCCTTGAATCCGGTGGCTGCCCAATCAGTGCCGACGACTACTATTTTTGCTCGTTCTAAGGAACGGTGTAAGCTGGCCCCCGGGCAGGGAACGTATCCGCTAATCCTGTTGTTTGGCACTCTCCCAAGCGCTTAGTACGGTGCTCTGCACATGGTAAGCGTGCAATAAATAACGACCGATTGGAAATGGAGGAAGAGCGGCACCCGAACGATCCCGGACTGACCTCCTCCGCCCTCTCCCGACCCTCCTCTCCGTTTGACTCGGTAGATGGAGACTGAGTCGGCTCGCTCGAGGATTTTGGAATCCGTGGATTCAACCTCGTCGGGGGTGGCGTGGTGTCATTTTCCACCCCGGCACCAGGGGATCGACGACAAGTCGCTCAAAAAGCGGGGCGGCGGGGAGAGGGGAGAAGCAGTGTCCTCCGCTTTCCTGGGAGGGGGCTCGGTGGAGAGTGGAACGAATCCCCCCCGCACACAGCTCCCCGCCCGGGAGGCAGATGCCAGCTCTGCTTCGGCTGACGCGATCGTCCAAAGAACGTGCACGTGAGCCCTTCTTTTCCACCCCCCGGGGCCGCCGAGCAAGTGGTCCCCACTGCCTGTTGGTTTTGTTGTTTTTTTAATGGTTCTTGTTAAGCGCTTACTCTACGCCAGGCACCGTACTAAGCCCTGGAGTGGATACAAGATAATCGTGTGGGACACGGTCCCTGTCCCGCGTGGGGCTCCCAATCTTAATCCCCATTGTACAGATGAGGTGACTGAGGCCCAGATAAGTGAAGTGACTTACCCAAGGTAACACAGCAGGCAAGTGGCCGAACTGGTATTCATAGTTACGGTATTTGTTAAGCGCTTACTATGCGCTAAGCACTGTTCTAAGCGCTGGGGTAGATCCCGGGTAATCAGGCTGTCCCATGTGAGGCTCGCGCTTTTAACCCCCATTTTACAGATGAGGTAGCTGAGGCGCAGAGAAGTTAAGTGACTTGTCCAAGGCCACACAGCAGACAAGTGGCGGAGGCGGGATTAGAGCCCACGTCCTCGGACTCCCAAGCCCGGGCTCTTTCCACCAAGCCACGCTGGCTTCTCTTCTGGTATTAGAACCCAGGTCCTTCTGACTTCCAGGCCCCTGCTCTATCCATTGGGCAACGCTGTCGTGACACGCAAGCCCCCACCCCACCCCGGTCCGTGCGTGGCCGAGAGGTACTTCAGCAGTAGCAGCCCCCAGCCTCTAGAGATGGAAGAAGGGACTTTTTCCCACCGGATCGTCGGGCTCAGACTTTTCTGTTGTCTTTTCCGGTGTTTAGCGTTTATTTCCTTTTGTCTTTCCTACTGTGTCCGTTCCAAAGCCTCCCCACCTTATCCTTCGGCCGTGCGCCCCTGGAGATCCAGGGGACCGAGTCGACTGTCAGCTGGGTTTGTTTTTTTTTTTCCCCACCGCTCAATACAGTGCCAAGCACCCAGTAAGCATTTAATAAATATCATTTCTACGACTGGGTACAAGGCAAGAGAAATTCCAGACAAGAACGTGTTGAAGAGTCTGTTAATGGCTATACCCTAGGAGATTTGATCTCAGATTTACTCATGGGGAATTCTAGGGAAAATATTTTGTGTTTTTACCGAAGGAGAATGGACAGGGCTGTTACTGACCCCGCAGAAAAAGTGCTTCCAGGTGGTCTGGTCGTCCGGCATTTTGGTGCGATCAGAGAACTTGATTTTTCTGTGCTCTGTCAGCGGCACCTGTTCTCCCGTTCACTGGCCCCGTCCCTCCATCTTTCTGGAGCCTGGGGCAGGTCGGTTGCCAGTGGAGGCCCCGGTCGATAGCAGTACAAGCTGTCGTGTAATCCTCTTTGCCGCCTGCATTTGCCAACCCGTCGATCCGTGACCTTTATTGAGCACTTACTGCACGGGGAGCACTGTAGTAAGCGCTTGGGGGAGTGCAAAACAGTTGATAGACGCAATCCCCACCCACATAGAGGCTGCAGTCTTGCAGGACTGAGGGGCAGAACGCCGCCATCAAGGGTGTCGGTCAATCCTATTTATTGAGCGCTGACTGGGCGCAGACCACTGCGCTGAGCGCTTGGGAGAGTACAGTATAACAATACAGCCGACACATTCCCGGCCCACAACGAGCTTACGGTCTAGAGGGGGAGACCGACGTTAATATAAATAAATAAAATTATAGATATGTTCTTAAGTCCTGTGGCAGTGGGAGGGTGGATGAATAAAGGGAGCGAGTCAGGGCGATATCAAAGGTGGTGGGAGAAGAAGAAAGAGGGGACTTAGTCAGGGAAGCCTCCTTGGAGGAGATGTGCCTCTGAAAAGGCTTTGAAGTCGGGGAGAGTAATTGTACATCGAATATGAAGAGGGAGGGTGTTCCGGGCCATAGGCAGAACGTGGGCGAGAGGTCAGAGGCGAGATCAATGAGATCGAGGTACCGTGAGTAGGGTGACGGTAGAGGAGCGAAGCGTGTGGGTTGGGTCGTAATAGGGTCACGATGTGAGGTAGGAGGAGGCAAGGTGATTGAGCGCTTTAAAGCCGACGGTAAGGAGTTTCTGTTTGATGCAGAGGTGGATGGGCAAGCGCTGGAGGTGCTTGAGGAGTGGGGAAACCTGGCCTGAACGTCTTTGTAAGGGGAAAAAGAAAACACTCCAGGGAAGTTAGGCCCGGTGAGGTGATAGACAGACGCGTCTGATGGACGCGGCACGGCACCCTCCGGAGATTCGGTGTCCGTGTGGAAGTCGGTCCCGGGATTCTCTGGGGATCGCTCTGGTGATCAGACAGGACCTCGTCTCAGGGGAAGGGACTACCGTAATGTGCAGGATAATAGTTAGCCACGTGGAACCAATATCACTCAGCCTTTCCAAGCGTTACAAAGTCACCATTAAACCACGCTCCAGATCCTTCCCGTGCCAAACCGGAAGGTCCGTTCCGCTCAGTTCTACCCCGGGACTTTCACCGGGCGAACCAAGATAGGAAAGGAAAATCGCCCCTCGGCTGGGTCTCTCCTGAGACAAAATACACCCCCACCCGAGGCCTAATGGCCAAACGGTCATCCCCCAAAACTCCGGCCGATCTTTCCACCTAAATGGGCTCTGCCGGGCCGCCGGGAATGAAGGAAATTTCGATTCGGTCAGCCCGGGGCGTCGGTTCTCAGACGGACAGCCGCGCCGGCTTCAGGCAGCTGTATGTAGGGCGGAAATGCAGTCTGCAGGGAGCTAGCCAAGCTCGTTATAATTCGATTTCCCTAATCAGACTAGATTGCTCCGACAGCCTCCACAAAGCGCGTAGAGGTCGGAGACGGCCCTGGAAGCTGGCACTGAAGCCGTCCATCGTGTTAAGGTCGGGGAGCCCATTTCCCGGCTTCAGGCCGGCCAGCTGAAGTCTGGCCACCGAATCGACTGATAGGTGGGTCGAAAGTAGCTATCGAGCGCTTTCTGCGGGCAGAGTACCACGCTGGGAAAGGAGGTATGAAAGTGCAGTCGCTTTCAAGGAATAGAGTGTGAAGATCTGTACCAAAGTGGTCCGAGAAGGGGTGAGTAACTGGAACCTTTAGAGAAGCAGCGTGGCTTGGTGGTTAGAGCCCAGGCCCGGAAGTCAGAAGGACCTGGGTTCTAATCCCGGCTCTGCCACCTGTTGGCTGTGGGATCTTGGGGAAGCCACTTGATTTCTCCGTGCTTCGGCTTACCTCATCTGGAAAATGGAGATTGACGCGGCGAGCCCCACGTGGGACGTGGACATTGTCCATCCTGATTTAGCTTGTATCTAACCCAGCGCTTAGTACGGTGCCTGACACTTAAATACCTTTTAAAGAAAATGAATCAGTATTCCAGGGCTTGTTAGGGGAGGCTAATCCTTCATTCTGTCAGCCAGGACGGCCTCGGGTGGGTCGGGGCCGCCCTGGTTGATGTTCTTGCAGTGGACGGATGTCCTAGAATCGGGATGGTACAGGTTCAGCTGGCTAATTAAACTCCATCCCGGGAGTCCAGTGACGGGCAGTGTGGGCTGAGGAGGGGGCAGAGAACCCATCTGCTTTCCCCAGGCCTCAGTTTTCCCTGTCTGTAAAATGGAAATGATAACACCTGCCTCCCCCTACCTCTCAGGGATGTGGTGAGGATGAAACGAGATCATTGACTTGAAAGTGCTTTGAGGAAATATGTTTTCCCATTTGTTAGGATAGCCCGGCACGTCCTGACACGTGGCTGCTCTCACTCGCTTGAAGTGCCCCCAGTGTCCCATTTGGACCCGAGTGTGCTCGGTTCAAGCTTATTTTCGGCCCCAAGGCGTCGTGAGATTCCGCACTTGGGACGTCCCAGACCGCGGGGAGGCTTTAATCTCATCACCCCTCACTGGTCGGTCACTGAGGGGGCCAAGGAAGGACTCTCAGACTGTGTCCAACCCGATTAAACCTTGTATCTACCCCAGCGCTTAGTACAGCGCCCGCAACATTATAAGCACTTAAATGCCACTGAAAAAAAACCCAAAAAGTCGAAGGATGTAGAATGAGCCAGAGCAGCCGAGGCGGGAGCGCAGTTGGGCTGGCCTCGTCGAAAGGCTGGCCACCAGGGAACCAGGCACACCCAATTCTGGAGCAGGCTAGACTGGAAGCTCGTCGCGGGCGGGGGATGTGTCTGTTATATTGTTCCACGGTGCTCTACCGCGCACACGCTCCGCACCCAGTAAAGGCTCAAAAACTACGATCGCTCCAGTGACTGAAAATCCAAGACTGTCCCAGCCAAACCGGGACCAACGGTCACCTCGGACCACGTTACGCGAGCTTCCGGGCCCCTTCTGGTGTTGACCTTGCCGGCGCTGTAGAAAGCAGGCGTAACCCGTAATCGGGCAGCCTTCCGGGTGACACTTACGAACCCCGGGTGGATGGGGAAGTGTCGTGGGGCTCAACCTACCCCGGCGGTGGCTTGGGGTGTGAGTCCCACTCCGGTCTCGGCCCCACCCTCTACTGGGTGTATTGCTTGCTTGCTGTTAGGCCGTGCAGGTAATGGGCTTATATGGCATCTGGTATCACAATAACCTAGAGCATGTGTAATAGAAGACAGGGGTGTGGTTGCATGTTTGTTCAGCAGAAAGGGTGCAGGGGAGAGTTTAATAGCCTCGCTAGCATGGGATTTTGGACTTAGAAACGCTCCTTCAGCTTCCGCCACATCATCACGGAAGTAAGGTGTCCCTGTGGCTTCCTCCCTCTCAGAACAGGTCCGTACTGAGCGATTCTGCCTCCGCAAGGGGCAACGGGGCTCTAGAAAGCACCGCCTTCCGGTTGCCCTCCCGGTCACCCGTGCTCACGGCTAAGGGTTGGCCATCCGACCTCCCTGACCATCCCCCTCCAGTAACCTAGCTCTCATTCCCAAGAGAAGAATTTCATCCACCTAGAGACGTAACCCCTGAAGGAGAATATCCCAGAGTAGGGAAAATGGTAATTTCTCTTCAGGAGGTTTTTCTCTTAAAAGAAGCCTTTGTCCACAGTGAAGTTGAGCTGACCTTTCCCCAAGCTTTGGCATGATTTTAAAATGCGCTTTCGTTCCGTTGCCCTTTGGAACTGAGCGGCTGCCATTTGAAGGGTATAGGCAAGCTCTCGCCTACCAAGGCTCGTCGCAGCCGGGGAAGGAGATGACATTCAAAGTGACGTAAATTGCTTGAGGGAGGTGGACGGGGAGCTGGTGGGATGGTAATGAGTTCGAGGTTTCGGGTACACCCGGACCTCATCTGTCATGTCCCGAGAATCACATTTGGAAGGTAATGTAGTCCCCTGGCATCAGGCCAATAAATTCTGGGATTTGCTTGGGAGATTTTTTGCAAAAGCACGGTGTGGTGAGGAGGGCGGGTGGTGGGTACCTGTGTTTTTTATGGTAGGGGTTAAACGCTTGCTATTATTTGTCAACCGCCGTTCTGCGTGCTGGGATAGATGCAAGTTAATGGGGTGGGTCAGAGTCTCTGTCCCACACAGGGCTTACAGTCTGACTGCGAGGGAGAACAAATATTGAAATCCCCATTTTCCAGTTGAGGAAACTGAGGCAGGGAAAAGTTAAGCGCCTCGGCCACGGTCGCCCAGCAGGCAGGTCGCGGAGCTGGGATTAGCACCCGGGGCCTCTGAATCCCAGGACTGTGCTCTTTCTACTCGACCACACTGGTTCCACGGTGCCCGTTGTGTCCGGAGGAGAACAGTGAGGATGGAGTCGGGCGAGGAGTCTCTGATCCCACGGTGTCCGGGACATCTCCGCCCACGCAGGTCCCCGGCGGGCTTCCGGACAGCCCCAGGGAAGAAGGACGACAGCCGGGCCGGTGGGGGAATCGGGAAAGTTCCCCGAAAAGCTGCCTGACCCTATTTTAATCCCCCCGCCTTCTCCTCCCGAGGCTCTGTCCCAGCTAGTCCAGGATGCTTGGTCAATCCGGTATTTAGGTGAGCCAAGAGGAAGAATGCGGACCTAGGAGCGGTTTGGTCTAGTGGAAAGAGCTGAGGCCTGAGGGTCGCAGGCCCAGAGTTCTAATCCCGGCTCTGCTGCTCACCTGCTGGGTGACCTTGAGCGAGTCACTTGGCTTAGCGGTGGCCCTGGGCAATGGACCGGGATATCAAGTTCCCTTCCTGCCTGGTGACTCCGCGTCTCATTTTATAAAGGACTCAGCACTTGGGCCGCGACTCTGTTTTCAATTGAGTGGTCTCTTCGTCGTTGCTTTCGGGCTGGACTCAGTTGACCCGGTAGCAGAGTGACTCGCAAAGATTGAGCCACCCGTGAGGGAATGTGACATTTGTCGAGCTTGGATAAAGCAGATTGTTAATGAAAATAACTGTGCTATTTGTTAAGCGCTTATTATGTGCCAGGCACCCTACTGAACACTGGTGGAAATAGAAGATGAACAGGTCGGATAGAGCCCCCTTCCCACGTGGGGCTCACAATCTGAGGAGGAGGGAGAACAGGTATCTTATCTCCAAAGCAGCTAAACCATTTTATACTCCCCCGCCCCCCCCCCCCGCCGTCGCACGTATTTTTACGCTCCATTTCTTCCGTATTATCGGTAATCTATTTTCATGTCTAACTCCCCCACTAGATTTGTCGGCTCCTTAATTCATTAGTTAATAATGGCATTTGTTCAGCGCTTACTATGTGCCAGGCAGCTGGGGTGGATACAAGTAAATCGGGTTGGACGGAGTCCCTGTTCCCCCTGGAGCTCACGGCCTTAGTCCCCATTTTACAGATGAGGTAACTGAGGCCCAGAGAAGTGAAGTGACTTGCCGAAGGCCACGCAGCAGACAAGGGGCGGAGCCGGGATTAGGACCCATGACCCTCCTTGAGAGCAGGGAACGTTTCCGTCAACTCAGTTGCGTTATATTTTCCCAAGGGCTTTGGACAGTGCCGGGCACACAGTAAGCGCTCAATAAATGCCACTGATTGGTTTTTGCCGATGAGAAAACCAAGGCCCAGAGAAGTGAAGTGACTTGCCCAAGGTCACGCAGCAGGCAGGTGATGGAGTCAGGATTAGAACCCAGGTCGTCTGCCTCCCAGGCCCCGATTAAGGGTCAGGGGTCCTTCTCCTTGCTATCCAGCTCGTCCACTCTTTCCACCAAAGTCCGGGTAGTGTCGGGAACGGGGCTGTGGACACGCATCCCTTGTCTTCAACTCTTTTCTGTTGTTTTGGGGTTTTTCTGAACCTTCATTTCTGTCTCCATTGGAGCTGGCAAATAAGCCCCTAGTGAAATAAAATCTCGTCAGCCACGCAGCAATTAGAAGATCCTGCCACTCAGATCAACCTTCCTGACATTCAAATTCTCATTAAAATCGCCTCAGACATTCGGAGGCCACGGAATGAGCGAGACACCGAAATGCAGTTGGCCTGACGGTTTTCAGATGGGTCTGCCTCGGAAACCCGAGCCGAGTTCTAAAACATTAACATCCGAGCTGTGGTGTCAGGGAGATACGGCAGCTTACCCTCTGAGCTTTCCCCAGTCTGACTTTTCAAGATTCCCGCTCCCCTTCCCCTTTGCCAAAAAATCTCGTAGCTGTCGTTTCTTTGGCTTGCAGGAACGTTTCTAATTACTTTTAGAATGTGGATTTGCAGTGCCCCATTTTCTCTCTAGCGTTGTTGGGGGAAGGGGAGCCTGGTTGTACCAGTGTCTTGTCTCCCCCTCTGGACTGTCAGCTCGGCGTGGCCAGGGAATGTGTCCTAGTCTCCCAAGCGCCTAGTACAGTGCTCTCCAAAGAGTAAGTTCCCAATAACTATCATTGGTTGATTAACACGTCAGAATCCCCGGCCCTGCTCGCCTGTTGTCATAACTGGCTTTTCAATTGGCTGAAAATAATAAAGCAGGCCGAGCAGCCCAAATTGCATCCCTAGACGTCCGGTCTAATGGCGAAAGCGCTGCCTCGAGGGTCCGGAGACAACAATAATAATAATAATAATAATAATGTTGGTATTTGCTAAGCGCTTACTATGTGCCGAGCACTGTTCTAAGCGCTAGGGTAGACACAGGGGAATCATTTTGTCCCACGTGGGGCTCACAGTCTTAATCCCCATTTTACAGATGAGGGAACTGAGGCACCGAGATGTTAAGTGACTTGCCCAAAGTCACACAGCTGGCAAGTGGCAGAGCCGGGGTTCGAACCCGTGACCTATGACTCCAAAGCCCGTGCTCTTTCCAGTGAGCCACGCTGCTTCTCACGTGGGTCCCCGCCTCGACTTTGCCGTGGCCCTGCTGTGTGTGACCTTCGACGGATCACTCAACCTCGCGGGGCCTCAGTTACCTCATCTGCAAAATGGGGATGATAGTCACTGCTTACCCCCCGGGGTTAGACGAGCCGGGATTTGAGAAGGATCTTGAACTGTAACGAAGAAAGGGAATCACTGATGTTGCACTTGTCTATTCCCATCATCCGTTCTCCCCTGAGGCAGGGCAGCTTAGCGGAAAGTGCACAGGGCCAGGAGTCAGAGGAGCTGGGTTCTACTTCTGGCTCCTCCACTTGCCTGCTGTGACCTTGGGCGAGTCGCTTCACTTCCCTGGGCCTCAGTTTTCTCATCTGTAAAATGGGGATTCAGTACCTGTTCTCCCTCCTACTTAGGCTGGGAGCCCCATGTGGGCTCCCAACCTAATTCTGTGGTATCTTCCACAGGGTTTTGACACACGGCGCTTAGCAAATACAATCGTTATTCTTACGACTCTCACCTCCCCCAATCAGAGGGCAAAAGTAGGGAATCATCAGCCCACAGAGATGGCTGCACCCAATCAGTGCCTGGCTAAGGAGCCGCTACGTGGAATCCCTCTACAAGACCTTGGCATTCCCAGCCCCCGGCAGCACCCCGAAAGGCCCAGGATAGCAGCCGAGGAATCCGACGCGGGCCTACTCGGATGACGGGGGACACCCGGTGAAGACACCCAAACCCCGGCCCCGAGAGGCGTCCGGATGACTGCGGCTGCCATTTTTCTCTGGACTCAGACTGATCCACCGCAATCAGCCTGAACCTAGAGCGCTTCCCTGGGGAGATCCTGCCTCTCTACCCGAATCGGGCAGTGGGATTTCTTGAAATGTACAACGTGTGCAGCATTGTATAAGCAGAGTCCAACGCCATCGAGTTGGTTGTCACGATCCATGATCCCCCAACTTGCCCCAGGGTGACCGGTCCTCTCTCCTCCTAGGCCGGGAGTAGAAGCTGGGGCGGAGGGAGGCCGGGCACGGGCCAGGCGGGCAAGCAGCCAACCCCGGGTCGGTCCCGGAGTGGCCCAGGCCGGCTGAAACCCGGATGTGTGGCCGTCCTAGGAACCCTCCTGTATCCTCCTGACTTGTTGAGACAACGGCAGCCCCGGAAAATCGTGCGTGTCGCTGTTTCTTGGGAAGGCCACTGAAGATTGCTTTAATCCTTTAATGACCTGGCGCTGAGGGAATTAACCGTGAGGAGTGACTCGGGGAGTCTTACGTTTCTGTCCCTAAAATAGGGCAGAGGGAGAAGAGAAATGGCGTGTGGGGTTGTGTGGGCGGAGGCGGCGGCCTGGGGAGGGAAAGGCGGGAGGGAGAGGGGGCCCGAAAGCGGCCGCTCGAGAGCCCCAGAAGGCTTTTGTTTAGAAAAGGGCGAGGCGCGCGGCCCACGTCTGAAAAAGAGTCCCCACGTGGCGGAGACCGTCTTGCAGCAACCGCCACAGAACTAAAGGAGCAAAGGGAGATATCCAGCAACAGGGTCTGCTGTTAGGACCACGAGCCTGGGAGTCAGAAGATGGGGATTCATAATAATAATAATAATATACTATGTGCCAAGCACCGTTCTAAGCACTGGGGTACATACAAGTTAATCAGGTTGGACACAGTCCCTGGCTCCCATGAGGCTCGCGTTGTTATCCCCATTTTACGGATGAGGTAACCGAGGCACAGACAAGTAAAGCGACTTACCCAAGATCACCCAGCGGTTATGTGGCAGAGTCAGGATGAGAGCTCAGGTCCCTCTGATTCCCGTGCCTGGACTCTATCCACCAAGTTACACTGCTTCTCAGGATTCTGATCCTGGCAGTGGCCCCTGCCCTGTGACCTCAGGCATTTCGTTTACCCTCTCTGGGCCTCCGACGCCTCATCTTTCAAATGGGGCTGCCTTCTCCACCCCGCCTTAGGCTGCAAGCTCCTTGTGGGACGGGGGCCGATTGGATTATCTCGCACCCACCCCCGCGCTTAGTACAGAGTAAGTGCTTGCTAGTGCCATTATTCTCATTCCCGTTATCACTATTATGTAGGAAATTAAGCTCTTGGCTGCGAATGGGGAGATCTGTTAGAGTTTCAACCTCGAAGTCCAGGCCGGGGACAGAGTGCGAGAGGCGTGAGGGCAGAACAAAGAGAGTGAGCTGGGTAGCGGTGGGGAAGAGAGTCGCTGAGTAAGAAGGGAAGCCTCGAAACCGATCCCGAGGCATTTCGGCTCAATGCGGAGGACGGTGGGAGGTCACGCTCATAATAAGTACTTAATGAACACCGCTAATGTTGTTATTTGTTATACAACTAAAGAGTCATAATCAACCCATTATGTTGACCTGCTGGTATTCACAGATTCTAAAGTGACAATCCAAGCGTCGGTAACGGGCAAACAGGCTCTACGGTAGTAACGTGCCAGTTTTCCTCCTTACTGGGAAGTTTCTCTGAAGCTCTGGGATATCGTCGCCTTATAGGGAGGGGGCGGGGGGCAGACCCACTCTGGATTTTTGTATGAACGGCTGCGGGGTGGGTGAGTGTCACCCAAACCATCGGCCCTGAGCGGAAGAGGTCAATCTGCAGGCCGGGCGGTAGGGCGAGATTTGAATGGACTGTGGGACCTATCCGGTGACCTCTACCAGGGGGCTCAGTGGCACTGTGGGATAGACTGCGATGTCCTTGGGACCGAATATCATCAATCAGTCCACCCATGGTGCTTATTAAGCGCTTACTGTGTGCAGAGCTCTGTACTAAGCGCTTGGGGAGAGTATAATACAACAGAATCGATAGATGCGTTCCCGGCCCACAAGGAGCTTACGGGCTAGAGTCATTTAACTTGTACGGACCTCAGTTTTGTCATCCGTGGAACAGAGAGGAGATCCTTGCTGTCTCTTGGACTGGGTGCCTGGGTGAGACAGCGATCAGGTCTGATCCAGGGATTTTTGTATCCAATCCAGTGACTGACACATGGATTTGTACATAGGCGCTTGAAAGTACTCAGTCACTTTGCCCCCTCCCACCTCCCCTCGCTACTCTCCTACTACAACCCAGCCTGCACACTTTGCTCCTCTAATGCCAACCTACTCACCGTACCTCGATCTCGTCTATCTCATCGGCCCACCCACGTCCTGCCTCTGACCTGGAATGCCCTCCCTCCTCACATCCACCCGACAGTTACTCTCCTCGACTTCCAAACCTTATTGAGGGCACGTCTTCTCCAAGAGGCCTTCCCTGACTAAGCCCTCGTTTCCTCGTCTCCCACTCCCTTCTGGGCCACCTTGATTTTCTCCCTTTATTCCACCGCCCCCATTCAGCCCCACGAGCACTTACGTACACATCCGTAATTTATGTGTATCAGTGTCTCCGTCTCCCTTTAGACTGGAAGCTTCTTGTGGGCGGGGAACGCGTCTGCTATATTCTTATCCTGTAGTCTCCCAAGTGCTTAGTACAGGACTCTTCACATAGTCACGAGTGACTGATTGATTTATAGGCACTTACTGAGCTCCGAAACTATCTGTTACGTGATGTCGGCTTCCGCCGGACCGGGTTCTGTTCGATGCCCTTGCGTCCGGGCAAGGGTTAAAACAGATGCCCCCTTGTCCTTGTGAACGGCGGGGGGGCTAGAAGATTAAAGACGAAAGGTGGGAATGGGAACGTTCCCAGGAGGATGAGGTTCCCAATAAGGACGCCCTAGCTTGAACCCTACAGCCAGGACTTCCAGGCTCATTTGATCTCATTTGAGATACACCCCAGTGTGAAAGCGTGGAACGGGAATGGTAGAGGAAAGGACACTTCTGAAATATAAAGTGGGGGATGCCTTTCCCTCCATCCTCCTCCTCCTCGTTCCTTGCCTGCTTTTTCCCCCTCTTTCCTTCCTTGTTCTCTTTCCCTCTCTCCTTCCCAGATCTCTCCCTCTCTCCTTCCCTGCTTTTGTTTCCCTCCCTCCCCCGCTTTTTCTTCCCCTCTCTCCCCCTCCCTCCCTTCCTCCCGTACCCCCTGCAGTGGAGTCTTGAATATCTTCAGAGCCTCCAGAATGCCAAAATCCATCCCTTTCCTACATCTAGTACCTCCAAGGACTTTTTATTTTTTTAACCACGGTCTAACTAACTGGGAATCTCGTTCACCTCCATGTGAATGACTAATGCACTGATGTTTTTGTGCGTCATAACTCAGAGATGAAAAGGAAGATTTAGGATGTGAGGTGGGTGGATGGGCAGATTCTGCTTATGAGGTTTCTCCATCATCCTTTGACTTCCAAAGAAGGGCAAGTAACGCTGCAGAGCCCCTTCCACTCCAGGGGAAGAAGAGACATTGCATTTCCAGGACTGACTGCTCTGCACACAGTAAGCGCTCAGTAAATATGATTGATTGACTAGCCCCTCCAGGACCCCCCCGCCCCCAGATCCATTGATGGGGGCTGTGGTGATTTTACAAGATCCCCACTGCTGGTTCCGTCCCACTTTCTAGCAACGTGGTGGGTAATCGATCAGGTAATCAATGGCATTTATTGAGAGCCTACTAAGCGCAGAGCACTATACTAAAAGCTTGGGGAATACAAAAGAGTTGGTAGACATGTTCCCTGCCCACAGGGAGCTTACAATTTAAAGAGTTGAACTGGGGAGGCCCAGGAAACCCAGGGAGATGAAAGAGTCGCTCGTCAGCCCCCTGGAATACGGCGTGCTCTGGTGATCGTGTTTCGGGAAGAACTTAGCGGAGGTAGGGGGAGAGAGAAAGAAATGGGGAGGGAAATAGAGGGGAAGAGAAATAGAGAGGGAGGGAGAGAAGTAGGAGAGGAGAAAAGTAGAGAGGGAGGGGGAGAGAGAAAGAAATGGGGAGGGAAATAGAGGGGAAGAGAAATAGAGAGGGTGAGAGAGAGAAATAGAGAGGGAGGGGGAGAGAGAAATAGAGAAGGGAGGGAGAGAGGAGGGAGTTCATACAGACCATCACACAAGTGAGTAAAGGGAGTCCGGGTGCAAGGCCGACCTATTCCCTCCGCAAAGACGGGCCGGGCCTGGCAGCCACTTCCATTTCCATCCATCCCCAGCCGGCTGCACAAGGCGGTGGTTGTCCCGGAATCTTTCTGCCGCCCTCCCCGCTCCAGTCGGGGTGTGGCTGGCTGATCTACCCACTAATCTGAAAAGTGGATAATTAGCACCTGAAACTTGGCTTTCAGTTTTTCTCCTTTCGGTGACAGACGCGAAGAGTCAGCTGCCGCCAGGACCCTCCCACCGCCCCAGCAGCCCCCCTGCCTGGGGGAGCCGCTTCGACGATAGCCAGTCAGTCGATTGAAAGTACCGGCAGGGCGCCTGCTGTGCGCAGAACACTGTGCTGAGCGCTCGGAAGCTTCCCCCGATGAAGCCCTCTTTTCCTCGCCTCGCTCTCCTTTCCGCGTCATCTCTGCACTTAGATCTGTGACCTTTGGGCATTTGATATTCACCCCTACCCCACGGCACTTATCTCTCAATGTACATACCTTGGAGTTTACAGACTAGTGGAGAAGACAGGCACTAAAAGCAATTGCAGATAGGAGGAAGGAGAAAAAAAGTGGGGATGATTGAGTGATTGAATGTCCACGGAAGTAGTTAGGCTTCCTGTAGTAATCGATCAGTCAATCGATGGGATTTATCGAGTGCTATGGGCAGAGCGCTGTCCCGAGCGCTTGGGGAAGTACGACTGAAACACATTCCCTGTCCGCAAGGAGCTTACGGTCTAGAGGGGGAACGGACATTAAAATAAATGATGGATTTTGACACAAGTGCTGTCGGGCAGAGGTTGGGTGACTGTCTAGTGCTTGAAGGGTTCAGATCCAAGTGTGTGGATGTCGCAGAACAGAGGGGGAGTAGGGGAAACGGGGACTTAGGCGGGGATGATCTCTTGGAGGAGATATGATTTTTAATAAGGTGAAGAGAGCGGTGATCTGACGGCTGTGGAAGGGGAGGGAGTTCCAGACACTCGAGGAAGGACGGTACTGGGCTGGGAGTCGAGGGGAGAAGTTCTTTAGGCCAGGCTTCCCAAGGGAGATGAGAGCCGCACTCAGTAAGTGTTCAGTAAATAATGATTGATTGACATTCATTCAGCCCTGAGAGAGTGCAAACCGCTATTCAGAACGCAGAGGGAAGAAGCGTGTTCCTACCCCATAAACTGGCAATTGAATTAGACAAGCAGAAGTAAGAAGTCATTTAGGGGGTGATGTGTTTACTCTCAGATGCAGTGATTGACGCCTGGTTTTGGTGTTCACTGTTACATCATGCTGGCATGTTGTAGTAAAAGCAGCAGTATTTATCGAACACCTACTTGGTGCCGGGAATCGTACTGGACACTTGGGAAGTACAGAATAAAAATGCGGAATGTTCCCTGGTCACCAGGCGCTTACACTAAAACGAGGGGGTCAGATATAAAAACATTTACAAGTTGGCCTGTGGTCCGAATGAATAACCGAGTAAACGTATTCTCGGGGGCTGAGAAGGATGTAAATATGGTCAGATAAGTTGGCCGAAGAGATGAGAGGGCTCGGGGTTTGATCGGGGAAAGCTTGTTGGAGGAGATGGAATTTTATACCTTCAAAGACTTCAAGACTATCACTCTCCCCACCTTTAAAGCCTTTTAAGGCCACGTCTCCTCCAAGGCCTTCCCCGGCTAAGCTGTTGTTTCCCCTACCCGCCTCCCTTCTGCGTCATCAAGGTAATAATAATGTTGGTATTTGTTAAGCGCTTACTAGGTGCCGAGCACTGTTGTAAGCGCTGGGGGAGATACAGGGTGATCAGGTTGTCCCCCGTGAGGCTCACAGTTAATCCCCATTTTACGGATGAGGGAACTGAGGCCCAGAGAAGTTAAGTGACTTGCCCACAGTCACCCAGCTGCCAGGGGGCAGAGGTGGGATTTGAACTCATGACCTCTGACTCCCAAGCCCGGGCTCTTTCCACTGAGCCACGCTGCTTCTCTTACTTGGATGTGTACCCTTTAAGCACTTCATAATCACCCTACCTTCAGCCCCACAGCTCTATACATCCCTGTAATTGTCTTATAGTTATATCTGTCTTCCCCTCCAGACTATAAGCTCGTTGTGGGCAGGTAACGTGCCTCCCAACTCCCGCGCTGTACTCTTCGAAGCGTTTAGCACGGGGCTCTGCTCACAGTAAGCGCTCAGTAAATCCCATTGGTTGGTCGGCCAGCAGGGCTTTGCATTTGGCCATTTCTAGTCTCTCTGGATAGCTTGGACGTACCTCCTCCAGGTAGCCAGGGAGTGCCCTTACCGGGAGGCAACTGGGAAGGATGGAAATAGCACCGGGCTCGGCACCGGGAGACCCGGCTTCTAATCCCAGCTCTGCTCTGGGCCTGCTGGGCGACCTCGGGCAAGTCACTTAACCGCTCTGCCCCTCAGGTTTCCCATCCGTAAAACGGGGCATAATACCTGCCTCTCCCTCACAGGGATGTTGAGAGGTCAAAATGAGATCACCGCCGGGGAACGCTTTGGGAAAATGAAAGTTCGGCTAATTGGAGGTGTCATTATCGACGGGGAAGCAGTGGCTGATTGAGGCCGGGGCGCACGAGGGGAAGCAGCGTGGATAGAGCCCAGGCCTGGGTGTCAGAAGAACGAGCTCGTCTCTGGGCTGTAAACTAGTTGTGAGCAGGGGACGTGTCTACCGACAGTACTCTCCCAAGCGCTTTGGACATAGTAAACACTCAGGAAATACCATCGATTGATCAGAGGTGCTCTATAAATGCCACTGTGATTTCTACTTCCTATTCCTCTTACTTTCCGGACAAAAGGATCAGGTTTGCTTTCCACCCAGCAGTCGGCAGGCACCGATAAACGCCACTGGGTGCGGTGCATTGAGCTAGGCGCTGGGGAAGTGCGGAATAACAAGGGGACTCATTCCCTACCCACTAGGAGCTTCCACTCTAATGGGGGAGATGAATATATGACACTATCAAAATAAGTGGACATATATTCATGGAGGGAAGGGAGGAGGTGAGAAGTGGGGAAGTTTGTAAGGTGGAGGGAGAAGGCCCCTGTTAGAATCCTTGTCTGTGTGGGATGCCTTTTTAAAAAAAAAAAATTACAGTATTCGTTAAGCACTTACTATGTGCCGGGCACTAAACTAAAAGCTGGGGTAGATACAAGCTAATCAGTTTGGATACAGTTCACGCTCCATTTGGGGCTCACAATCCATCTCCATTTTAAAGATGAGGTAACTGAGGTACAGAGAAGTGACTTGGCCAAGGTCACAGAGCAGGCAAGTGGCCGAATCGGGATTAGAACTCACGACCTCCGACTCCCGAGCCCGGGCTCTTTCCACTAAGCCACGCTGCTTCTCTAAGTGACTTGCTCAGGGTATCGGGGCCCATCAGAGACCGAGCTGGGAGTGGGACCCAGGTCCCCCGGCACCCAGTCCCGTGTTGCTCTTTTATCAACCACAGAAGGGGAGAAGAAGGGGGAAGGGTCCGGGAATCGGGGGGTCCGGCCCACGCTCTTGAGGTCCGGCCCAGTTCAGGCACCTTGCACAGCCTCCCCCCATATTGGTTGGGGTGATTCCAGAAGACCGCTGGGACTCTTAGTCCCATTAGATCTGCGGGGCAGCTGCTCGTGTGCTAAGGTCCCGGGAATGCTGGGGGGACCACTTAGAGGTGAGGCCTGAAACTATTGCCCGGCCCCGGCTGTTCGGTTTCAGACACGGCAGGATCAGAACCCGGGGCTCCGCGGGGACCAGTGGGACCCCAAATTTCCAGTCGTCTGGGCGGGACCGCCCTCACCCCGTGTACTGTGAGCACTCATAGGGTGCTCACTCAGCAGGGGAGCCAGACATGGAAATATCAAAATCGACGTATTGAACGTTCAAGCAGATATGGGAAATTAAGGGTAAATTATTATAAGTCGACGTGTCCTCGAACGCTATGAATGTGAAGCGCAGAAGCGTTAAGGACGGCTTTTAGATGTTTACAACCTGACAGGATAGTGTGTAGTCAGGGAAGGCTTCCTGGAAGCCGGTGGGGGAGGCTCTCGGGAGGTTTGGAAGGTAGGGAGATCTGTGGTCTGGCTGGCCTGGGAGTTCCAACTTAGTTCCACTGTTTCGAACTGGTTTGTCATCTGTGGCTTTCTTCATTTCAGCTTTTGGCTGGGTGACTAGCGAATCTGTCGCTCTCCTCTGTTACTTTTTTGATCCACATTTTCCCTCGAGAAACGGGACCTAGCTACTTCTCTTCTTAAACCAACAGTGTGTGGAACTTGCTTCCAAAGGGATTAAGGAGGAAGGATATAGTGATCTGCTTTATTCCCGAATGGAGAGTTTTTGTTATGGTGGTGGTGGTGGGTTTTTTTTTTTAATGTGCTTTGTGCTCCGATGTCTCAAAAGTCTCCCGAAAGCCCACCTCCCCCAAGAGGATTTCCTTGACTAATTTCCATCATCCCAACAGCCATCTTTAGCACTTATGTAAATGTCAGTTCCCATAATCGATGTATTTATTCATTTATTCGTGTTTGCCCACTCCCGCCGTTTTTATCTGCGCTTTTCCTCCTGCTTCTGTTGTGTATGTATATAATTTATGCACGCGAATTATGGAAGAAGTGTGGAGTAGGGGGAAGAGCACTGGACTGGGAGTCAGGGGTCCTGGGTTCTAATCCCGACTCTGCCACCTGCCAGAAGTGTGGCCTTGGACCAGTTACTTGATTTCTCTGGGCCTCAGTTTCCTCATCTGTAAACCGGAGATGAAATACGTGTTCTCCCCATGTGGGCCATACACAACCTGATTATCTTGTATCTACCCCAGGGGCCGCTACAGTGCTTGGCATCTAGTAAGTGCTTAACAAAGACTATTTTCATTATTATTATTATTTCGTGAAAGAAGCCTCTGTGTGTTTAACCTCTTCCCCGGAAGCTGGGCAAAGACTTCTTGTTTACCGTTGTCATTTCTGATCGGCCTAAGGGACCGAAAGGGACCTAATTAGAGTCCGGAGACAAGAATGAGACAAACAACAAGAAGCCTAAATTAGAATGCGGAGCTCCCTGATAGTCCTGTTCATGCATCATTAGCTATGAATTATGCCAATTAATTCACACCGCAAGTACCGAGCCCTTCACCTACCACTGACGATACCTTTAGAGAGGATTTGCCTCGTTCAAGTTGCGATGCCTTGGCTTCGCGTAGCGTTTTTCCAGGGCCTCTAGAACACTCTCTTGGGTAATTGTTTTGAGGCATGTCTACACTGCCTAGTCAGGCTAAAAGTCCTCAAATAAGTGGTATTTATTGAGCACCTCCTGTCTGTGAAGCACTTAGCATTCGTCAATCAGGGGGATTGATTGAGCGTGTACTGAGTCCTAACCGTGATACTGACCATTTTGGAAAGTAAAACAGACATAAGATGCATATCCCCTGCCCTCAAGGAGTTGACAGTCTACTAGGAAAAGCAGACCAAAAGTATTTACAGGTGGGCAAAGCGGGAGGAAGAACAGAGCATATAGCAAGAAGAGGTTCGAAGTAGGATGAAAAGGCCGAATAAATCGTTGAAAATGCAAATATACATGTGAGTAAAGTAGACGTGGGCTCGTAAGTACTGAGGTTGGAGTGATGTATTTTATATAAATATTTCTGCTTAGCGTGGGCGCTGGGTCGACACAACTGGATTGCGGTGAATAAATCGGGGAAGGCTTCCAGAAGGAGGCGAGATTTTCAGAGGCCTCTAAAGTTGGCAGGAACCGTGTCATCTTCCTTCATTATACTCTCCCAAACACATAGTACAGATCTCTGCTCACATTAAGCATTCAGTAGATACCACTGATCGGTTGATGGACTGCCAAATGGAATCTTGCCGTCTGTAATATCATTCAAAATTGAAGGGCAGAAGTATATTTATATGTGCCTAGAGCTAAATACATATATGCGTGCACGTGTAACTATGTATATGAAGTTTTCGTGGCCACAGGCAAGAATTGAACGTAGTCTGTTGCAGTCGGAGATTAGCCAGCCGCCAGCCCTAAAACAAAGCACCCCTTTTAGCAATAAACAAGTAACGGACCCGCGTCCAAATTTAGACTTGCGGGTTTCAGGGTTTGTTGGCCCACAAACCAATTGACCAGCCGCCTGGCAGGGAACCTTTGAGGTCCGGCTCACCGCTCCTTGGTATCCTCCACTGAGAGCAGCAGGAGCCGGGGGAATGCAGGCTCGCCGAGAGGAAAGGAAGCCGGCAAAGTAAGAGGGGAGGCGGAACGGTCGAAAGCCTCCTCTTCAGCTTCAAAGGCCACCCCGGCAGGGTGCTATCCCGTGGGTCAGTGGAACTCACAGGGTGCCTACTGAGGGCAGAGCACTGTAGTAAGTCCTCGGGAGAGGAAAACAAAAGCAAGCCACTGGCTCCCTGCTCTCAAGGGGCTTACAATCCAAAGGGGGAGAAGGACCAAAGTGATTTACAGAGAGTCTGCCAAGGAGGATGTAAGAGGAAGTACTTCAAGAATATCAAAACGGAGTGGCGGAATAAGTCATTGAATAGACTAAGGAAAATTTGCGTCACAGGGGACATAGGTCAGTCAACCGGTGGTGTTTATTGAGTGCCTACTGTGTGCAGAGCACTCTACTAAGCACTCGGGAGAGTGCGGTAGAGTTGGAAGACGCAGTCCCAGCCTATAAAGAGCTTTCATTGTACAGAGGGAGGCAGGCCTTATTCATTCATTCATTCATTCATTCAATAGCATTTATCGAGCGCTTATTATGTGCAGAGCACTGGACTAAGCGCTTGGAATGTGCAAATGGTAACAGATAGAGACAGGCCCTGCCCTTTGACGGGCTTACAATCTAATCGGGGGAGATTAAAATAGTTATCATTGCCGGGATTAAAACTAGGTCTTCCTGACGCCCGGGTCTGTGGTCTTTCCACCTGGTTTCGCTGCTCTCCTGAGGAGGTTGTGAGCACGGAGCTCGTCTTGATGGTCAAGTCTAGCTGTTTAAGAAATTCCAAGAACCTTCTAGGGGGACAGAATTGATGCCCCTGGGTCTACCAAGTAAATATTCAAGGGGGACGTCCGATGTGCCTTGTAAACGCCTTGAGGGGAGGGATTGGGTTTTTTACTATTGTGCTCCCAAGTGACTAGCCCGGTGTTCTGTCCCCAAGCAGTCATTCAGCACAGTACGGTGCTGCTGCTGACAATTTCTCTCCCTTCTGATGTCCCAGTGGAAATCCAAAAAGATCTGGCTAATTGCTCCCTTAGGAAACTGGTCAAGTTGTTTATTCGTTCCAAGGAGAGAGCTTGCTCCTCTATTCGAAGTCCTTGTGAGTCTTCTGTTGGGATTGCCTGGAGCAAAATAATAGTCATAATGATATTTATTAAACGCTTTCTACGTGGTAAATACTGGGCCGGATGCCAGACAATCAGGCGGGGCACAGCCCCTGACCCACATGGGGCTCAGAGTCTAAGAGGGAAGGAGAGTGGAGATCTCATCCCCATTTTACAGCTGAGGACGTGAGGCCCAGAGAGGTTCACTGACTTGCCCAAGGCCACCCAGCAGGGAGGCGGCGGAGCCGCAAGAACCCTGGACTCTTTTCACTAGGCCTCGGTGCCTAGTTAAAGCGTCGTTCAGCCTCGTGTCATCGTTCTGCCCTCGCTTGTGTCCCATCTGCCGTGACACACCGATCTGGGGCCTCTGCGGGCTCCCTCTGGAACTGGGGAGCTGCCAGCTCAACGCAAGGCCCCCGATGGCGACTCCGGGATCTAGCGCGTTTCACCCACCCAATCACAAACGCCGATGTCTTCTTTGTTTTTCACCCCCAGATTACGCCCGGTTTGAGGCAAAAATCCATGACCTGCGTGAGCAGATGATGAACCACAGCATGAGTTCGGGTTCCGGCTCCCTGAGAACCAATCAAAAGCGCTCGCTCTACGTCAGGTAAGGACGCGGCATCACCTCGGGCCTCGCCACGATGGGGAGGGGGCCTCGGGAAAGCCATTAGTGCCGCTCCCCTGCCCTCCCCACCAGGAGGAATGGAGCGAAAGAGTCCTTACGTACCTCCGCTGGCACGGCGAAATTAAGGGAGTGACCTCTAGGTGATAGAGGTGGATTGTATTGCCAACTCTTATTTTTGCTAATCAACCAACTGGCGGCCGATTTAAAAACTCCGAAACCTCAGTAGCCCTCCCCGTGTCTCTCCAACGGACATCACCTCCTCCTTTATAATAATCTCCCACCTCGATCGCCAGTTTCGGCTAAGTGCCGGGAAAATCACCCACTGGGCTAGCCAAGCTTCTGGAGTCCGGCCCATCTCTTGACCGTGTGAGGGAAGTCCCAGGGGTTAGAGCAGGTGAATCTCAAGCTGTGAATCCCTAGATCCTTCCCACCCACCCTAGGAAGGCCTTCCCATAGCCTCCTCTCCTTTCCTTCGGGATGGGGCTGCCACTCGGAGGGGTCGAGAGTGATTCGGGGACTATCGCGGGGAAATCAGTGGCCAGTCCTCCCTGGAGGTACCTGGATGACCACACGGGCTGTACAGGACTTTACCACCCATCCTTTCCCCACTAAGTGGGGCAGGTGCAGATGGATGCAGAGCGTGGGGTAGGGGAAGGTGGGAACACCAGGGGAAAATGAGATCGCTGCTTCGGTCCCAGAAAAGAGAATGATTCCCCCAAGGGCACTTGTTCCTGGGTGGTTCCACGGGGCCGCCAACTGGTGCCAGGGTTTCCTCTGGCCGCCGGGGTGCCCGTCGGTTATCGATTTGAAAGTACGGTTCTTCATGGAGTTCTGAAGTGGGTCTCGGCTGCATCGTTCTTCAGCGGGGATCTCCTTTCCGCGATCAAGACTGAGCCTTGGGAGTCCTAGGGAGTCCCGGCTTATTCGAGAGACACGGTGCTTGAGTCTCGTGACCGACGGGCCCCAGAAAGTGTCCCGCCTTGCTTGGCCTCATTCGTTCATCTAGGGGGATTGATTCGTCCTAATTCCTTACCAGAATCGGCTACGTGGAGGCCCCTCGCTTCTAGGAAAGTTCAAACCTTTCTCATCTCAATAAAATGCGTGTCTCCCCCCCCCCCCCCCGCTGGACGGATCCTTAATTTGGCTCTGGGAATGAATGAGTCTCCTGGGAAAGGACCAGCCGCTGGCTCGTTCCCACACTAGGAGTTTAACGGGAATGGCGACCGATCCTTGCCACCGGCCCCCGGCAGCCGATGGGGCAGCGGCCACGCAGGTGGAGGGCGGGGGGGACCTCGCTTGGGGTGTGCTTTGCGGGTTCTGAATGACGGCACTCCGTTTCACGTGGGCACCCGGTTGAGGCGATGTGGCTGTAAAGTTATCTTTTGTGTGTATTAGGTAGGCACGGCAGGGGCGAGAAGGGCACGGGAGTCCCGGAGTCTGCGTGTTTTGCGGGGCCCGAGCTTGCCAGGTTCCATGGCACGTAACGAGCCAGTCCCTCGTTGTCCGGGGACCTGCCTCAGAAGCCCCGGAGTCAAAAGAATATTGTTCCCGCCCACTGGGCCGGCGACCGTTCAGAAGATTGTTCGGATAGACCTCTGGGTTATCCGGGAGAGGAGCGGCGGGTGTGGCGACATCTCAAATGCGATAGGAAGTCAATGATCCTCCTTTTTCCCCTCCGCCCTCGGTCGTTATTTCCTCTTTGCTCAAACGCTGTCGAATTGCTGTTCTTCACCGCACAGGAACGTGTTCTCTTTTAACCTGAAATGGTTTAGCCTTGGGCCTCCTTTTGGCCAGGGACCCAGAGCATAAAGCCATTGATTTCTAGATGAAATGGATGAGGGACAAATGTTGAAGTCTTGAAAACAAGGAAGAGGAGGGGCGGCCCCTCCGATGCTTCGGTTTCCGTGAAGCGTCCACAGTGATAACCCAGTTCCCGTGGACCTCTGTAGCCGTGTGCGCCGGGGCTCAGTCATTTTAATTTAGAGGTGGTGGGGAGATGTTGGATGGAAGGGGCCTGTCACACAGAGATGGCGGGCTTTATTTAGAAGGATTGTGGGGCTCTCTGTCGATAAACCAGTCTAAACAATAGTCCACAGAGCTGCCGCAGGCCAAGAGGCGGCATTTTTTAAGATCCATCACCCCATCTCTGTAGAAACGTTCCTCTTCCTTAGTCCCCTCTTGTTCTCCTTTACTCCAAGATCTTTGAGAGAGGCAAGCGCTTCATCCCATAGAATCTCAGAATTTCTCTCTCTGGGGCTTTTCTCCAATCCCGATCGTGAACGGCCTCCATAGGGAGGTCCAGAGCATC
The DNA here is from genome assembly GCF_004115215.2 of Ornithorhynchus anatinus. Lineage (NCBI taxonomy): Eukaryota > Metazoa > Chordata > Mammalia > Monotremata > Ornithorhynchidae > Ornithorhynchus > Ornithorhynchus anatinus. The sequence goes on from NC_041747.1 coordinate 28,585,689, forward strand.
TTCCCTAAGAGCGCACCGGCTTCCCAGACCCCCGAGAGTCTGACCCGGAAACCCGAGATGGCGGTCGGGGTGCGCCCAAGTGTCTCCGAAACCGCGGTTTAGACCGAGGTTGGGGAGCCGTCAGCAGAAGCAGATGAACTTGGGTGAAACGGAGATCCCGTTTCCGGGCAAACCGGCTGGGTGATCGAGGAGGTGGAACACCGGTGCTAAGTTAGCCGGGGGACGTGGGAGGAACGTGGCACTTCCAGCCAGGGAAATTATTTCCCGAGACGATGAATACGCAGGACCGTTCTGTTTCGGTGATTGTTTTTCAGGTTCTCCTCCGCTAGACTGTAAGCTCCTTGAGAGCAGGGATCGTGTCTTCTGACTCTCTCTCGTACTCTCCCAGGTGCTCAGTACAATGCTTGCGCCTAGGAGTCGCTCAGTAAGTACCGTTGATCGACCGACTGGTTAGTGGTTCGGCTGGCTTGCGCTACAGTAAAGAGAACTTCAGCAGGGCTGTTGCCTGTTGGAAAAATCGTTTCTTTGGGGAGGCCGACCCTCTTGCCGTCTTGAGTCCAGTGGACAGGTTTCTGTGGCAAACAAGAGAGGAAGGCTAGATTCCCTCAAGGTAAAACAGTGTTCTGGTGGAGTTCTCTGGTCATGTCACCTCTCTAACCAACTGAAGCCATTTTGTGCTATCGGACAGGACAACCGAAACCTTCGCCCATTACCCGCCATTTCCGGAGTCGCTCTTGGCCCGAGGCGGAGGGTGGCCATTTTATTTATGTAACCTAGAGGTGGATATGTGTGTGTGTGTGTGTGTGTGTGTGTGTGTGTGGCCGGGGTAGGGGGGGAGGGGTAGTTTTCAAAACCACGTTGCTGTTTTCCCAATTTCCTTTTTTTCGGCGCTTCTACTTGTTTGGGTTTCGATGTAGGCAGAGGTACCGAAACGACGAGGGCGAACCCAAAAGCATGTGGGGGTCTTTGGTCTTTGTGAAATGACTTGATTGTTCCGATCCAGTGTCGATCTGCATCTCCACAGACGCCATGGCCGCCGGGAGACGGCGTATCTATCTGAAAATGGGGCGGGGGGTGGGGGGGATCTGTCGTGCCAGCTAAGCTAGGTCCATGCGCTCTGCGAAGGGCTTGAGTCACGGGCAACATTTCCCAGAAGCCAATTCCCCGCTGTATTTCTTCTTCCTTTCCTTGTTGCTTGTGTAAAGGTGCTTGGGATGCTCTGGCGGTCCTGTACCAGCGGAATTGATTGTTGTTCTGTGATCTGGCAGGCCACTGATGCGGAGCCGGGGTGGGTGGGGCGGGGAGGGGGTGTTGGTTTTCTTTGGGCTGTTTGATATTGTGTAATTCTGCTCTGTGAATCTTCTCTAGAGTTGTAGAATCTTACAAGTAAATAAACCGTGTTCAAAAATTCGAATAAAATCTTTTTCAAAATGTTTCAAAAGGCATGAGCAGTTCTTCACACCCCGAGGCTCTCCAGCCGTGGTGCTTTGGGAGCTTCGGGCCTTCTCCTCTGCCCCGCGGGGCGCCGCTACCCAAGGAAGAGCACGGGCGAGGCTTGGGGCCGCGGCTCCCTGTCGTCCCCCGGGGGTCTGCCCGTCTTGAGGAGAGGAGCGTCCGGTCGGCCTCGTGGGGACGGGCTTCCTGGGCCGTACGTAGCCGGATCTTCCTCCCGGGGAGCTCTGGGAGAGATCGGGGGATCTCCATAGCCACCATCCAGGTGAGGGGAGGAGAGGACGCTCCGGAAGGGGCAGCGACAGACACCATTTCAGAGAGCGGGGGAGTGGGTCGGTGTGCTTGGACGTGTGCGCTGGCTCAAACAGTCCAGAGGAAGTGGACACAGAGAGCAGGAGGCGTGGGAGCTTGGAGTGGGGCAGGGACCAGGAAAGCGACGAGCCGGACAGCAAGGAGGGGGAGGAGGACGAGCTAGAGGGCCCCACTTGAGATCACGCTTCCCCGGAGATCTTACGGGATCCGGTCCCTGGTCCATCCGGGAACTGGTCTTCTATCACACCGACGTGCCCTCCTACCTCTCTGTCTTGTGCTCTCCCAAGCTCTTAGGACAATGCTGTGCACCCAGTAGGGGCCCGACGAATGCCGTTGCTCGCTGGACTGGTCGACTGACTGCCTGCCGCCCAGGAACCCCCTAGCCTTCCCTCCCAGGCGGACAGCTAAGACTTCACCAGTCCGGGCAGACCATTTCTGAGCCGGGCGCCCCGGTCGGTGAGAGCCCCCGGCTCCTCCGCCCCCTCCCGCCGCTTCTTTAAAGGCCGCGGAGAGGGTCCGAACAGAGAGGAACTGAAGATGGTGGACTGAGATCCCAAACTGCGGAGTCCCCCCCCCCCCCCAGCCAGAGGGGTGTCGAGACCCCTCATGAGCCCAAGTGGTGGCTTTGATAAAACCGTCAGGTCCTGTCGAATCTGAACAGGGAAGGATGGTATCTACCTACCTATATATATTATAAATATTTCCTATTATAGATGGGTGTAGATATATGTGAGCGCACCCACCCTTAGGGTCTGCCATTTCCTCTATCTGTAATTTATTTTAATGTCTGTCTCCCCTTCTAGGCTGTAAGTTCCTCACGGGCAGGGATGGTATCTACCGACTCTGTTGAATCATACCCCCCCAAGAGTTTAGTGCAGTGCTCTGCACACAGCAGACACTCCAGAAATACCGTGGAATGATTGGTTCAGATTACTTCACGCACACACTAACATCCTCTTACACACACCCCCATTTTGCGGAGCAGTTACAAATACAGAATGGGGATTCTGCACCAGTAAAGGATCCAGATTTCCGCTGCCGTCCAGTCGCTACACCTCAGGGTGAGCTCGTGGCTAGTGTGGTGAATATTTTAGTGGGTGAAATTTGCATCTCTCTCCCCTCCCAAGCCCACACCCGTAGCCAACTCTAAGAGAGAAATCTGTAAATGGCGATCTGCAGTGGTCACTGACTCTCGGCTTTCTGATTAGCCGGGCGGGGATGATTTCCCCGTTGGCCATCGGCTGCCGGGGCTGGGGCACGGGGAACAGGTGCGACATGTACTCCCCATGTCCCAGCGAAACATCCTCCCACTTGCCACCGCCCAGCCTCCTAGGGGAGCGAGTCTCTGGGGAAAATGGTCCCCACCTTTTCCCCCTCCTTCTGCTCCTCCTCCTCCTCCTCTTCCTTCACCTTCCACCTACCTGGCCCCCCTCCAGCTGCCACCCCGGCCCCAAACGCTCCGCACGGGAAACGGATGGTGAGCTAGATTCGGGGGACAGAGGGCCAATGACCGGCCACCAGCTTCTACCCGCCTCCCATCCTGCCGCCGCAACCGGAGCCCCACCTCCCCATGAGCGCAGGAGTGGGACCCAAACCAAAACCGACCGGATCAGCCTATGGCAACCAAGATGGCGGAGGCCCGGGGAGCCCAGCGCTAAGCAGAGCAGTGGCAGCAGGAGGGCAAGGTAAGGTAAAGGTCTTCCTCCACGTTGACTTCCCTCCCGCCTCCCTCCGTCTCCCTGTCCGCCGCTGCCTCCGTCTCCCTCCGAGTCTGTCTCCCTCTGTCTCTGCGCCTTCCCGTTTCTCCGTCTCCGTCTCTGCTGCCGTCTCCCCGTCCTCTGACGAATCGTGCCGAAGCGCTGGACTGTCTGCTGAGATACAGAACCGAAACCCGGAGGTAACGCATTTTAAGCCGTCGTATTTAACCTTCTCCCCAACCGAGCCCCTTTCCAGGTCTTGAGTATCGCCTCCTGTCCGCCCTACCTGAAAATCCCGGCTTCCCGTGCGTGTTCTATCTGCCTCGTCCCGTCTCGGATTGGCCCCGAAAGCAGTTGTATATCTTTCTAAGTGCTTTGTTGTGATGGTTTTGAGTTACTGATTAAGTCCACCGATCGCCGGGGGTCGTGTCGGAGGCTAGGACCGTTCGCCAATCGTCCCTTCTCCAAACCTCTAGTGGTTCCGGACGAACACGGGTGTCGGAGGGTGCAACGTCGGCCCTCGTGGGCAACGCGAGCCTCGATTACTGAAGTCGGGCGCCGGGCGGCTTTCCAATCCGAACGTCATCGAATAGGACTGAGCTGTCCGTTGGGTTGGGGGTTGGCTTGTGTGTCACTTGTCCAATAAATAGGCTGACATTGGTTCGACGCCGCGGCTCCGGAGTTGATCCGAGATGCACCGCCCCTTCTGATGCAATGAGGAGATGCTTTTGGGGGGGTGCACGCACACACCATACCCAGCCTCTGTGAATGTTTTCAGAAAGCCTGTGGGCGTTGCTCTTGGGGAAATTCCTTGTCTTGGATGCCGAAGAGCTGGTATAGAATCCCGATTTGGTGGGAGACAGGGTGCACGGGGAGAACTCGGCGGTCGGGATTTCCCCGGGAGCCCTGCACGGGAGCCGCATCGGGCTCGATGCCCAGGTGGTCTCTGAGCCGAGAGCCAGGCCTGGTTCTTAGAGCCAAGTTAAAGGCCTGGACCCTAATGTCTGCCCGCCTGCTGGGTAGGTATCGTTCCAGCCTCCCCCTCACACCAGCCCAGACCGTTTAGACTCACCTGGGTGCTGATCCCGGCTCCCGGCTCTGTCACGTGCCTGCCGGGTGGCCTTGAGCAGGTCCCTTCTCTTCCCTGGACCTCGGTTGCCTCATCTGGAAACTGGGGATTCAGAACTCAGACTGTGAGCCCCACGTGGGACAGGGACTGTGTCCAACCTGATCAGCTTGTGTCTGCAGTGCCTGGGGCATAGAACGTAACAAATAGCATTTAAAAAAAGAAAAGTGGAGCCGCCCGAACTGACCCCGGGCCACGGTGGGGAGGGAGCGGGTGCTCGGAGACCCGACCGGCGGGGAGATCCCCCTGCCTGCACAGCCTCTCCCATCCCCTCCCGACCTTCGGTGTATGGCAACGGTAAGGTGTCCATCCCATCCCCCTCCTGCTCGACTGACCCCGGGCACGGACTCAGTTGGTTTCTGGGAAACATCCCCGCCGGGAACCCGTCCAGATCATCCCCGCCTCCTGTGGGTCCTGCGGTAACCAGTGCGACCCTCGTTAGAGAAATCCAGGTCAGAGATGGGATCCTCCTTGGCTCCCCGAGGGCCACGAGGGACATCCTTGGCCTCCTTCCTGCAGGGTGGGGAGGGCACGTGTGCCCCAAATCAGAACCTCTCGGGGAGCGGGCAGAGACACGATCCGCCCCCGGCGCCTTCTAAGTGCTGCGTGAGCCCGCCCCCCCCCCCCTCCCCCGCCTGCCTGCCTATCCGTCCTTCACCCGGCGCCCAGTCAAGCGGAGCGGCTGCCTCCGACGGGGCTTCCTCCGGTGCGAGGGGCTACACGTGCCTCGGCTGCCGTGGACGGCTCCTTCCAGGCCCGGAACCTGCCTTGTCCCGTCTCCTTCCACCCTGGCTCCGGCTCTCTCTGCCAGAAAGCCTCCAGCAGGAGAGGGGCCCTGAGGTAGGCTTGCGATCGAGCGACCGGACGGGCTCCGTCGTCGTCCCGAGGCAGTCAGTTGTATTTATCGCGCGCTTACTGTGTGCCCGGCACCGTCCTAAGAGCTTGGGAGAGTCCAGTGCAACAATAAAGACATATTCCCTGCCCACAACGAGCTTACGGTCTGGAGGGAAGGTCCTCCTGGAGAGGACCGGCAGTAATAACAATAATAATGTTGGTATTTGTTAAGCGCCTACTATGTGCCGCGCACTGTTCTAAGCGCTGGGGTAAATACAGGGTGATCAGGTTGTCCCACGTGAGGCTCACAGTCTGCATCCCCGTTTTACAGATGAGGTAACTGAGGCACCGAGAAGTGAGGTGACTTGCCCAGAGTCACACAAGTGGCGGAGCCGGGATTAGAACCCGTGACCTCTGACTCCTAAGGCTGTGCTCCTCCCTCTGAGCCACGCTGCTGGTGTGGGGGTGGGAGGAGCGGGGAGGAGGAGGGTCTGCTGCGGAACGAGCCCGCGGCTGGAGCTACCGGTCCCAGCTCTGCCGCTGGCCTGCTGGGTGACCTCGGGCAAGTCCCTTAACCCCTCTGGACCCCTGGTTTCCTCATCTGTAAAACTAGGGGTGATAATTCCTACCTCTTTGTATTGTACGGGAGTGTTTTGCGGATAGAATGAGATACTGGATGGGCAAGTCCTTTGTAAAAATAAGTTCCAGGTATTATCATCGTGGTTATTATTGGAAAAATGTAATTTCCCTTTGCAAGAAAAGAGATTTTCGAAAAGCGGGCAAAAGGCTGAGAGAGGCTCCTTGAACGTTAAGGGGCTTTTGACCACATTTGCTCCCAGGAGCTGAAATGGCATACGTTCTCAGGCTGGAGTCTGCCCGGATGGGCTTGGCAAAATCTAAAGGGTTTGGAGGGAGGGAAGAAGAAGAAATGATAATCGTGATATTGTTGAGCACTTATGTACTGAGTCCTGGGGGAGGCAGCATGGCCTCATAGAAAGAAAACCGGCCTGGGATTCCGAGGACCTGGGTTCCAATGCGGCTCTGCCACTCGCCTGCTGCGTGACGTTGGGTATATATCGCTTCACTTCCCCTTGCCTCAGTTTCCTCCCTGCTAATGAGACTGTGAACCCCATGTAGGGCAGGAACCTGGGTCCAAAGTGACTAACTTGCATCTACCTAAGCTCTTAGAAGAGTGTTGGGCATATAATAAGCGCTTAAAAAATACCATCATTATTCTATAATACAATCAGACCGGACACAGTCCCTCTCCCACAAGATGCTCACAGTCTTAGTGCGGGGAAGAACAGGTACTGAATCCTCATTCTGTAGAAGAGGAAACTGAAGCCCAGAGAACCGAAGTGCCCAAGGCTACAGAGCATCCAAATGACGGAGCTGGGATTCAAACCTCGGGCTTTTGACTCCTGGCCTTATGTTCCTTTCACGGGGCCATCCTGCTTTTCCAAATATCAAGAACCGAAGCAGCAGCGTGGCTTAGTGGATAGAGTACGGGCCCGGGAGTCAGAGGATGTGGATTCTAATCCTGGCTCTGCCTCATGTCTGCTGTGTGACCTTGGGCAATTCACTTGAACATCTCCGGGCCTCCGTTCCTTCATCAGTAGATGGGGATTAAGATCGTGAGCCCCGTGTGGGACGTGCACCGTGTCCAAACTGATTAGCTTGTTTCTACCCAGTGCTTGACTCAAAGTAAGCACTCAACAAATAGCATTTAAAAAAAAACATTCCAGGTCCGGTCATCTTTCGCGTGCCATGCGGTCGGTTGGGGGGGGTTGCCCACCTAGTGCTCGGAGGGGTCAATCTCCTGTGAACCTCCGGCCGATCTTCCCCCCGGCTGACCCTGGGTGCTTGGTCCTGGACGCTCAGTTTCCCTCCATCTCGCCCTCCACCAAACAAGCTCGTGTTCTTCCCCCGTCAGTTGGCGTGGAAACCGAGCAAGGGCTTCGGTGGCTGGGAGAGGCTGCCTGTTTTCACTCGAGGTGTCCGTGGGGGTCACTTGCTCTCAGGCCTCGGAAGCCCGTTTTAACCCCTCGTTTCTCCAGATTCTTAAGACCATGCCCTCACGTCCGCCCCGCCACCCTCAGCACTTCCGTACGCTTCCCGGCTCTTTAGCTACCAACTCAGTGTATTGTGCTCTCCCAAGTGCTTGGCACAGTGCTCAGTAAATACCGTTGATGATGATATCCTTCTCCTCCTTCCTGCTCGTTCTAAATTACCTTTTGCGTCCATTATCTGCTCTGTGACCTCGGGCAGGTCGCTTCACTTCAGGGTGCCTCGGGTTCTTCGTCTGTAAAACGGGGCTTGAGACTGTGAGCCCCATGTGGGACAGAGACCGTATCCAACCCGATTCGCCTGTATCCACCCCAGCGCTTAGTACAGTGCCCGGGACAGAGTAAGCGCTCGACAAATATCATCATTATGATTATAATTGCCCCGCCCCAGTATTTAAGGAGGAAAAAAAATAGGTGGCTTTATTGTATCGCTTATCTGTAAGCAGTGATGGTGGAGTGCTCGGGGAAGGGTGAGAACGGGAGAACACAGAGGAGCTGGCGGGCAGGAGCACATGGACCTGTCACCTAGGCCGGGCTGCTTCTCATAGGTAATCGTTCCCCTCCGTCTGGGGATGGGACCTAAATATGTTCTTGATGGGGGACAAAGAGGGAAACGGCCAGAAGGATCCGCTGAAAGAAAAGCTTCTCGCCTTCTGGAGAGATGATCCCCCTTGATGCCTGCGAGTTTCACCTAGAAATATTTCTATTCTCAAGGATCGGTGACCTACTAAAGCGTCCTCTGCATTTAGGAAGGGATTGCGAACCATAGCCAGCAGGAGGATAACAAGAAGCACCTTTACCCCCGTCTCTTCACCGCTCCAGAGCCAGACGATTATGAAGTTAGAGTGACCCCTTCAACTCTGGTGCTTCAGAACGGGAAAGCAATGTGTCCGCGCTCCATTCACTCCAACAATCAAGGTTGTTGTTGAGTACTGCCGTGTCCGGAACACTTCCTCTTCGCCCACATCTGCTGGTGACTGTCATTCATCTCCCGGCCCTGGAAATCACCGTACAGGCTGCCTCCAACCTTTTACTCTTCTCTCTTTTTTTTCCTTTAATTGGGAACTCTCTTCCACCTTTATTTTACCCAGAGAGGTTCCAATAGCCAGAGAAAGAAGGCTAAAGTGGGAGCTTTACTGGGGGACTTTTACCGTATGCAGAGAGCACTCCAATAATAAGAATAATTGTGGTATGTAAGTGCTTCCTAAGTGCCAAGCCCCGTACTAAGCACTGGGGTAGATACGCGGTAACGACAGTGACGGTATTTGTTGAGCACTTATTGTGTGGCGAGCTCTTTTCTAAGCGAGGAGCACTGTCCTAAGCACTGGTCAGGTCCCACATGGGGCTCACAGTCTGAGTTGGAGGGAGGATTAAATATTCAATCCCCGATTTGCAAACGAGGGAAATGAAGCACAAAGAAGTAAAGTGATTCGTCAGAGGTCACCCAGCAGGTTAGCGGCGGAGCTGGGAATTGAAACCCTGGTCCTCTAATTCCCAGGCCAGTACCTTTTCCCCGAGGCCCATGCTGCTTCTCTACCTGACGCTTGGGAGAGTAGCGGTAATAATATAATAAGTTTTTATTAAGACCTACCATGTGCAGAGCACTGTACCGAGCACCTACTGTGTGCAGAGCACTCACTGAGCGCTTGGGAGAGTGTAATAGTAATTAAATACTTGCTAAGTACAGGGCAGAGCCCTGTACTGAGCACTTGAGCAGCAGAGAGCGTGAGAGGAAGCGACAGGGATGGGGACAGACGCAATTGATTTTCCAGTAAAGTTCACACAGCCAGAGGCTCGCTCATAAAGCACGAACCTCCGAGAGCCTTCTGTTGTATTCCCATTGGAAAATCCCAGTTTCAGTTGGATCCACCGGTGGAAGGCCGGCTCCTCTTGGGTGTAGAATGGGCCCCGTGGGTCGGTCGTACTTTTTCAAGCGCTCAGAACAATGTGTTGCACCTAGTAGACGGTCAATAAATAACCATTACTGCTGACTACCAGTACCACTCACAGGAACATGTGAGGAAGGAGAAAAATAGAAGTTCTGGTTTTGGCTCTTCCAGGCCTCAGCCTGGAAAGTACCGTGGATTAATGTCAAGAGCCTGGGCCCGAGAGTCAAAGGACTAGGGTTCTAATCCTGGCTCTGCTTCTTGCCTGCTGAGTGACCTCGGGGAAGTCATTCGACTTGTCCGGGCCTTAGTTTCCTCAGCACTAAAATGGGGATTAAATACCTGTTCTCCCTCCTACTTAAGTCTATGAGCCCCAAGTGGGACAGGGACTGTGTCTAATGAGATTTTCTTGCATCTTCCCCAGCGCTTAGTTCAGTGCTCGGCACCTAATAAGCGATCAACGAATGCCACAGTTATTATTATTCAGCCCCGCTCCTTCCTCTTCAGCAGAAGTGGTGTTTTCAACTTCGGGGGGGGGTGACTTTGTGAGAGGGAGAATCAGTACCTCAGCTGGAAGAATGTTTAAGTGCAAGTCCTTAGCCGTTCCAACTCCGGTCTTGGCTCTCCGGCCCTGAGAGTAGTTTTGAACACCTTTCCTTGGCTACAGAGTGCTGCGAGTCCGATTCTGAGGCTCTAAAAATGAGGCTAAAGTGGGATTTGCTTTCAGAACAGAATTTGATCTGCTTGGGCTTCAGTTATCTGCTCTTCGTTAAATGATTCTCAAAGCAGCAGGATTCTGATTAAACTAGATGTCACCATTATTTGTGCGGGTTTTGCCACTCTTTTGTCCTCATTCCACCGTATTATTGGCAGTATTGCTCTATGAATCTCTCGGTGGTAATATTTCCACTTGGTAGTGTTTCTGGGAAAGGCAGATAAAACCTCGATTGCTGCTTCCATTTTTGCGTAGCCCTCTTTGAAAACATCCCATAGCCTGGCCTACTGGAAAGAGCCCGAACCCGGGAGTCGGAGGATCTGGGTTCTAATCCTAGCTTCGCCTCATGTTTGCTGGGGGACCTTGGACAAGTCACTTTAAGCAGCGTGGCTCAGTGGAAAGAGCACGGGCTTGGGAGTCCGAAGTCATGGGTTCGAATCCCTTCTCTGCCACTTGTCAGCGGGGTGTCTGTGGGCAAGTCATTTCACTTCTCTGGGCCTCAGTTCCCTCATCTGTAAAATGGGGATTAAGACTGAGCCTCACGAGGGACAACCTGATTACCCTGTATCTACCCCAGTGCTTAGAACAGTGCTCTGCACATAGTAAGCGCTTAACAAATACCAGTATTATTATTATTATTATTACCCCAGCGCTTAGAACAGCGCTCTGCACATACTAAGCGCTTAACAAATACCAGCATTATTATTATTGTGGGACATGATCTGTGTCCAACCTGATTAACTTGTATCCACCTCAGGGTTTGGCACATAGTAAGTGCTTAGCGAGCATTGTAATTATTATTATTGATAAAACTATTATAATGATCCCATTTTCTCCTTGCAGCATCCCTGTAAGGTTGAGGCATTATTATCCCTTTCTAGACCTACCTTAGAAAGAAATTAATAGGCTACTCTCATCCCAGCAGGTGGAAAGCACCCAGAATTCATTCTCCCTAGGAGTTGTGTAGGTGGGGTCCGGCTTGTGTACCTGCGTCTGCTCCCTTTCGTACTCTCCCTAGTACAGTATGCTCGGTAAATGCTGTCGACCATGGAAAAATCATCCCAGTTTTTGTTACTCGGCATCTTAGGTGTGTCTGTTGGAATGTACTTCCAGTTTTTGTGACCCAAAGTCTTAGGTGTGTCCATTGGTCCATGTTCGATCATGCAGCTGCATAAGCTCATCGTGACGGGCCTAGCGATGCATTTGTATCGTGCTTCCCCCGAGCGCTCAGTACAGTGCTGTGTACACAGTAAGCACTTAACAAATACCACCGATTGATTGGGTGCCTGAGAGGCCAGCCAGCTTACCGTGTCCTCGGGCAACCTGTCGTCACTGTCGGCAACGGGATTCTGGGTCAGGATGGCCCATCGATCTGCCCGGGAAAGACACTGCTGATGGGCTGGCATCCAGAATTCCTGGTGAGGGAGAGTCCTGGAGTCCTGTTTCTGGAAGGCGGGAAATGGGGATTCGCTGGTGTCTTGGAGGAAGTCTTCTCGGAGAGAGGCTTTGCAGTAGCGACACCGGGTTGTGGGAGGCTCCCAGTGCTTTCTATTTCATTTTACTATGCCCTGCACATGGTAGGCGCTCAGTACAGTGAGAGCTTGGAGGGTGGAGGGAAATCGTACTGCGGTTTCCTGCCTTCCTGAGGTCTCCTCAGAGGCTTCCAGGCAGTCAGTCGTGGTTTATTGAGCGCTTACCGTGTGCAGAGCACCGAACTAAGCGCAACTAAGCGCTTGGAAGAGTACAGTGTAACAGACACATTCCCTGCCCACAGTGAGCTCACAGTCTAGAGGGAGAGACAGACATTAATATAAATAAATACTTTACAGATAAATTATGAGCTTCCCAGTTGGGTTTTTTTCCCAAAGCGAAATGCAGTTAGAAGCCACTCTTTGCTCTTTTCCTCTAGCGTGAACGTGATCTGCCGGTAAATGGGGCTGTGTGCTGTACTCCAGACTCTCCCGTTGCCTTCGGGAAGGTTGCCGATGGTTCTAGGACGGAGAGGGGGGACAGGGAGAGGGGAAAAGGCGGTGGGGGAAGAGAGAGAAACCCCATCCCCCTTCTCTTCCAAGCAGCAGACTGAACTGCAGCCCCACGAACCTCTCGGCCTAGAGAGAAATGTGCCTAACTAGAATGCGGTCAGCCACAGGGATAGGACAGGTGGATTCTCTTTCTGCGACCTTTTGCGTGACCTTTGGGACACGTATATTCAGTCAGCTGGATCAGTGACCTTGCCGTACATTACCACCCCCGTGGAGTTAACAATCGAACGGCGGGGAGAGGACCGCCTCAGAATGGTTTCCGTTGGCTCTTTCTCCTCCACCTCTGTGAATCGATTACTCCTGACAGTTTCCTCTTCACGGCTCTTGACGGTAGAGATTTTGGTGGGGGCGGGGAGAGTCAGGGTGCCATCAGGCCCCAGATCCAAACTGCTCAGGTTCACGATGTGACCGCAGATTTCTGAATTCGGAAAACGAGCCGGCTTCCCCAAATTGCGTCTGCCCGCAAAATCCGGGCGAGGATGCTGCGGCTTCCTTCACCATCTCACTCCTCCACCCCCCCCAAAAAATCTCTGCCGTCAACAGCTGCGAGAAGAAGCTACCTGAGAGTACATAAGATGAAAAGGCGGCCATCGTCACCTCGCGTCTGTTGGGCGAGAGGACACACACAGCCAGTTAGCAGTCGTAATTCATCTTTGCTTTATCAAGCTTCGCTCTTCACTCGCTGTATTCTTTCCTAGCTGTTCAGGCAGTGAGCGGGGGCTAAGTCACCCACGCCTTCATCTTTCAAACCTACCTCCCCCACCCCACCCCAAATGAAGAAATTCTCATTTCCAAAACGTAAATGATCGTTGTGCTTTCCTGTGCAAATTCGACACTACTCTCCGCGGGGAAAATAATAGTCTGAAACAACAAATTCAATATACGGTCTCATAAATTATGCACCGCGGAACCGTAGGGTCTTCAAGCCCAACTTCGGATCCAGTCTCCGCAACGAGCCGCTCTGCGTGCAGGAATGGGTGAGATCATTCCCCGAACGGAAAGGTTTCAAGGGGATTGAGGGCAGAAGCTGGGGGAAGGGGGTGAAGGAGAGCTGAGGGTAGAGTGAAAGAGGAGGCTGCTCAGTGCTTAGTGCCTGGAACATAATAAGTGCTTAGCAAATACCGTAATTAAAACCTAAGTTCAGTCGTAAAAATGTCAGTCAGAAATTCAGAAGCAGGCAGGGTGCTTTGCCGGCCTCTATCTCTGGGGCAGACTCCAGTCACAGCCCCCAGCTAATTCCGACTTCCCACAGTTAACATTTTTTTTAATGGTATTTGTTAAGTGCTTACTATGTGCCAGGCACTGTACTAAGCTTTGGAATAAGTTCAAGCTAATCAGGTTGGACCCAGTCCCCATCCCACCCGGGACTCGCCAATCTGAAACCGAATTTTACCAATGAGATACCTGAGATACCGAGATCACAGAGCAGGCGAGTGGTGGAGCCAGGATTAGAATCCACGTCCTTCTGATTTCCGGGCCTGGGTTTCATCCACTAGACCACACTGCTTCTCTGAGGGGCCTAGAACGCTGTTTCTCCGGGCAGACCTAGTTATATTGGTAATTATAGTGATGCCGTCCTGAGTGAGCTCATTCTTCAACCCACCTCCCTATGCAATGCCACCAGGAGCTTGCATTTTTCTTGCCCTGATTCTCCCTCTGGTTTCTATCCTTTCTTGAACTCTCCTCTTGACCCTGTTAAGCGCTTCCTGCCATAGCTGGGCTCCCAGCTCCCTCTTAAAGATCTCCTTAATTATAAAAAGTCAGTGCGGTATTTGCCAAGTGCCATGTGCCCAGCGCCGTACTAAGCAGCGGAGTAGATAAATGGGGTTCACTATCTAAGGAGGAGAGAGAACAGGGATTTCATCCCACTTTTACGGATGAGCAAACCGAGGCCCAGAGAGGTTAGGTGACTTGCCCAAGGTCACGCAGCAGGCAAGTGGGGGGACTGGGATTAGAACCCGGATCCTCCGACTCTCAGGCCACACTGCTCCCCAAGTTGTGAAGATGGAGGTGGTAGCTAGAGGACCTGGGTTCTAATCCTGGCTTCGCCACTTGTCTGCTGTGTGACCTTTGGCAAGGCACCTAACTCCTCCGGGCCTCGGTTTCCTTATCTGTAAAATGGGGCTTAAACTCTTCTCCCTCTACTTAGATTGTGATTCCCACGTGGGGCAGCGACTGTGTCCAGCCTGATGAACTTATATCTACCCCAGTGCTTAGAACAGTGCCTGTCAAGTAGTAAGTGCTTAATAGATGCCATTGTTATTACTGTGGTTATGTTATTTATGGAGCACCCCTCTCCCAAGTGCGTAGAACAGTGATCTGAACGTAAGTGCTCAATAAATACCATTGACTGATTGATTGATTACCCTACACTGTTCTAGATGGCGGAGAAAACCATCAGAAGCCCAAGACCTCGCTCCCTGCCCACAAGGAAGGAGTTAGAGAGGACAGAAAGTGGTAGGAAAAATCAAATTCAGCAGGAAAATACCCCCTGACCCCGTGCCCATTGAATAAGAATACCTCACCCTCTTGTTCTCCAACCCGCTCTCCCTGAGAATTAGGTGGTTCGGGTTCCCTCGGGCCAGGTCCCGTGGTTACGAGTCACAAAATCACGTTGCACCAAGACTCCCCGCCTCCGCTCTCCTGGAGTCAGCCACACAAGACTTGGGTTTGGAGAGAGCCAAGAGGGTAGAAGAAAGACGTTTGTCAAAGCCCGGGGACGAAGGCTGCTGAAATAACTGCTAGAGGCAGCCAATCTCTCTTCCCGAAAATGTGACCTCAGGAATCTCTGGGTCTCATTTTTCATCTTTTCAGGGATGTGAAACCTAAGCATCCATCACTTTGCGTTGGCTGAACGCCAGCCCCCCCACCCCCTTCCCTCTCCCCCGTCTGCAGAGGCCACTTGGCTCCGTCCCGAAGCCGACGCAAATCAGGGCGGCCCGGATTTCCGCAGCCTGCTCTGAGAGGAGGAAGAGGTGCCCTCCTTTCAAGGATGCTGAGCTCAACTTCTCCTCACCAGCCCCCACCCCTCGCCCCCCTGGGCTGCCTCGAGGTGTATATCCTGACCTTGTGGAGGACTCTAAGACAATCCCCTTCTCAAAGGGGAGCGAGAGCTCCCAGACGCTTCTTTTGCGAGAGGAATCTCAGATCGCTGCTCCGGGGAAGAAGTCTCCTCGTGCTCTTCCCGGATGAGAAACCTAATCTAGTGTGTCGGTGTATGAAGCTCGCTGTGGACGGGGAGCGTGCGTACCAACTCCGTTATATGGTATTCTCCCAAGTGCTTAGTACAGTGCTCTGCCCAGAGCAAGTGCTCAGTAAATACCACTGATTGATTAACCCCTCGTAACAGCCATTTCCCAACCAGAGCATCCCCGCTCTCTGCCCTGCCGCGCTGATGTACTTATCTAAAAATTATATATTATCAATTATTTATGCTAAAGGCTGTTGTGGGCGGGGAGCATGCCTACCAACTCTGTTGTATTACACTCTCTCAAATGCTTAGTGCAATGCTCAGCACACATGGAAGCGCTCGATAAATACCGTTGATCGATGGCTCGATTACGAGTTATCTGTGTATCCACAGACAGGATCAGGCAATAATTAACCAACAGTTTTATCTTGGGCCACAAATCCATGCTGGTGGCTATTGTAATTTTGAACCTTCATATTTCCATTCTTGTTCCAATTCCTTCAATGAGATGCTCTCGTAAACTTTTATTTGCGCTGCCATCGTCGTCATTTAAGTTGCGAGTTCTTTGCGAACCAGGGGTGGTGCCTGAATTATCATCCTGTCGCCTTTCCCCTTTTGCTTAGAACAGTGCTCCACACATTGTAAATGCTCAACAAATGCAAAAAAAAATATCGATCAACAATATTGATTGAGCGTTTTAAATCAGTGGGATCTACTGAGGGCCTACAGTCAGTGCATAGCACTGCCCTGAATTCTTGGGCGAGTGGGGGAGAAGCAGAACAAACGTTACTTGCCTTCAGGCAGCTTAGGATCTAGTGTACCCATTTTATTGCTGAACCCAAAAGATCAGTTGTAACACAATTCCACCGAGAACCCCAAGATTGCCGTGGATTCGGCCTCTTGGATGGGACGGACTCCCTCAGGGAAGACGTGGCTGTTGGTTGATTTGAAGGGCGGGCGGGAGTTGGTCTGGTTCGAACCGTGGCTCCACCTTCTGTATTCTCGCCAACCACGGTGGTGTTTTCTGAGTAACAGCCCCAAGCACTGTGCTAAGCGCGCGGGTAGAGACAGGACAGTCAGTTCCGACACAGCCCCTGTCTCACATGGGGCTCACAGCTCGAGAGAGAGGGAGAGCCGGACTCTTATCCCCATTATGCAGAGGAGGAAACTGAGGCCCAGAGAGGTTAAGTGACTTGCCCAAGGTCACATAGCAGATCACAAGGGTCTGGTGGGATGGGGAGTCAGGATTCCAGTTCTGCCACTGGCCTGCTCTGAGGCCCGACATCGGTCACTTAGCTTCTCTGAGCTTCGGTTTCCTCATCTGAAGCAGGGGATAAGATAGGTTGTGAGCCCTGGGCGGGACAGGAGCTGAGACCCCTTTGAAGATCTTACTTTGCATGAACTCGACACTTAGCACGCAGTAAGCACTTAATAAATACCAGAATTATCGTTCCACCCTCCCCACAACCTACCCGCATAGGCACCCACTTCCAGGGTCCTGGAAGGTGGGAAATTGGAGGAATTAGCATAGCAATATATACGGATGGAATTCAGGGGTGACCCGGTGAAGTAGGGGAATGTGAGGTTGGGAAGATGTGTTTGTGTGTGGTTTTTTGGCTTTTTGGGGGGGGGGGGGCGAGGGGTAGCCGGAAGGAGCAACAGAAGCTTCAGAGATCTCTTGCTGCTATGCCAAACCACAATTTCCCCGCCTGGCGTGAGGCTATGTAATCTTCCAAGCCCTTAGCATCACTCCAGGGATGGATTTCAAAGCCTTCAGTCGTGCTGAAGCCAGGGGGGGTCCATAAAATTGAAATCACTCTCTGCTGGGTCGTTCTCTGATCTGCTGGAAGCTCTTTATCTTGGAGGCGGGCCCTTTATAAAGGCCAGGCGACAGACAAACAGAGACCGAACACAATCTAGGAGTGAAACCAGGATGAAAGTCCCAGGCTGGCTTGTTTCCTTTAGGAAACGGGACAGAGACCCCAGAGGGAGCGTGTAGACCAAGGATCTTGGTTTTCTTGTTAGGACCAGAGGCGTACAAAGCACCAGGATGGATACAAGATAATGGATGATGAGAAGTATCAAGGCCTAGTGGAATGAGCGCGGGCTTGAGAGACAGAGGATCCGGGTTCTAATCCGGGCCCCATCACTTAGTATTAATTATTACTGTTGCTTTATTACTATCGTCGTCGTATCTGTTAAGCGCTTGCGATGTGCCAAGCACTGTACTAAGCGCTGGGTGCCGGGGTACAGGCAAGATAATCAGGTCCTACATGGGTCTCACGGTCTAAGAAGGGGAACGGGCATTGAATCCCCATTTTGAAGATAGGGGAACTGAGGCACAGAGAAGCTGTCTCGTCTCTCGCTGTGGGCAGGAACGTGCCGTTCAACTCCGTTCCGTTATTCTCTCCCGGGTGCCTAGTACAGGGCTCTGCCACAGTAAGCGCTCAAGAAGTACGTCCATCGATGTAGATCTTGTAAAGTCAAGTCGGAACGAGCTGGCTGCTTCCAGACATTTCGGGCTATCTCCAAACCCTGCTGCCTGAACTATCTGAAGGACCCCATCCCAGTGCAGCGTTGGGGCCACCAGACCCCAGCTCCTTCTGCCCGAACTATCTGAAGGATCCCGCCCATATGCGGTATAGACGTCACCGGCCCCAAGCCACTTCCTGGGTCTATGAGGACGGCAGCTGGGGCACGATGCCCATGCCGTCGCGGGAGGGAGAAGGGGGTTGTCGTCCCCGCCGCCTTCCTCTCCCCCGAGAGAACAGTGACCCAGAACCCAAAGCCGTGCGCGTTATCATCATCAAGGCTTTTGTCTGATTGATGAGAGGGGCCTGTCAGGAGGGCGAAAGGTGGAATTCAATTTGGGGTGGGGTTTTTTTGTATGATTAAGTCCGAAAGGATGATAACGTCATATTGTTCCTATGGAAATATCCCCACGGCTTTGTTCGATAGCGGCATTCAATACCAAGCCCGAGAAGCCAAAGGTACTGTCAGGGAGATGGCCCGCTGGCTTTCAGAGGCCATTTTTAGTCCATAAATTTGCCATTAGAGTACTTCTAATTAGGCCTCTATTCTCCGCCTCGCCTGATTCTTACTTAAGGAGAAACCAGTTTACGGGACAAAAAACACATTTCTACCGGAGATTAAGATAATGAAAGTGGTGCTTGTTCAGGGTTGACTCTACTCCAAGGACTGAACTGAGCACTGGGGAAGGTGCAGGATAATGGGGTCAGACCCAGTCCCTGCCCGCCACGGGGCACTCAGTATATGGACGGCTGGGCGGAGGAAGCGGCGGGCCTGGGCACGGACCAGATGAAGCCTGAGCGGAGTTTAGGCCTAAGCATCCGGGCCTCACCCCGATCCATCCCGCTTGGACGGGGAAGAGAATCAGTCATTCTGTTGCATATTTTGAGCACTCAACGGTCTACAGAGCACTGTACGAAACGCTTGGGGAGTACGGTTCAAGAGAGTTGGTATACACATTCCCTGTCCATAAGGAATTTACAGCCTAGAGGAGGAGACAGACTTTAATATTAATATACAACTAATAAATTAATCAATAATATTATGTGCCTGTTACCTCATCTGCAAAATGGGGATTTTTTTAAATGGTATTCTTAAGCATTTACTAGGTACTAGACCCTGTACTGGGGTAGATACAAGTTAATCAGGTTGGGCCCAGTCTTATTCACCATTTTACAGATGAGGCAACTGAGGCACAGAGAGGTTAAGTGACTTGTCCAGGGTCACCCAGCAGACAGGTTGGTGGAGTTGGGATTTGAACTCAGATTCATTCATTCATTCAATGGTATTTATTGAGCGCTTACTATGGGCAGAGCACTGTTCTAAGGGCTTGGAGTGTACAATTCGGCAACAGCTAGAGGCAATCCCTGCCAGTGACGGGCCAGATCGCTCTGACTCCCAGGCCCGGGCTCTATCCCCTAGGCCACGCCGTTTTCCTTTGAGCAGCTGATTTATTCCACTTTTTGCTTTGACTGATAGGTGGAAAGTGGTGACTACCCCTTAAGCACCTAGAGACTCACCCCAGCCCTAGAGTACTTCTACAGATTTCTCCACATTCTACTATTTCGCTTATCTGTAATTTATTTTAGCGTCAGCCTCCCCACTGTAAACTATAAAGTCCCCTTGGGCAGGGATCATGTTAAAACGAGGATTAAAAATCCTACTCCCTCCTATTTAGACTGTGAGCCCCAAGTGGAATAGGGGCTGTGGTCCAACCCGATTAACTTGTATCTACTCCGGCATTTAGTACGGCGTTTTTCACACAGTAAGTGCCGTGATTATTATCATCATTACCAGCTCCGTTGTACTGTACTTTCCCAAGAGCTTAGCAGAGTGCTCTGCACACAGGAAGCGCTCGGTAAATCCCACTGGTTGATGGATT
The DNA here is from genome assembly GCF_004115215.2 of Ornithorhynchus anatinus. Classification (NCBI taxonomy): domain Eukaryota; kingdom Metazoa; phylum Chordata; class Mammalia; order Monotremata; family Ornithorhynchidae; genus Ornithorhynchus; species Ornithorhynchus anatinus. The sequence goes on from NC_041747.1 coordinate 28,605,420, forward strand.
CCAATGTTCTACCCATCCTTGCCCCACCTCTTTAGGACTTGATGTGGGGGGTGGCTGAAGGGAACGAAGCGTCACTGTGCTGTTACCACACTGTTCGTATCAGGAAATATCTGAACAGCTCTTCCCCTGAGTCTGTGAGAGCCTGTCATCTAGCACCGAAGGGTCGCTGTTTCAAGTTCCAACCGTTTGGAAGTTCTTGACACGTGCCAGCCGCTTTCTCGATAGTTTTCGCTAGCACTTTTCCTTCTTGGTTGCTTTTTTCCTTTTTTATTCAATCAGTTGTATTTATTGAGCACTTACTCCGCACAGAGCACTTTACTATTTGCTTGGGAGAGCACCAAACGGCAGAGTTATCACACACGTTCCCTGTATCATGATGAGCTTATGGTCTAGGGTGGGAGACAGACATGAATATAAGTAAAGAAGTAATTAAATAAATGTGCCTCTCCCATTTAAATCGCAAATTCCTCGAGGTCAGGAACCATGTCAGTGGCGGTCTCCAGTGTCTCTTACCTCAGAGCCAAGTCCAGTTCGCGTAACGAACGGGTCGATGGTGATGACGGAGGCGACGGAGGTGATGCAGCTAAAGTTTTGAAAGGCCAGAATGCCGTTCTCTCGTTCCCAGCAGCAGATCCGAGCGTTCGCGTGCCGACCTTCCAGACTGTAAGCTCTTTGTGGGCAGGGAGGCGCGTACTCTCCCAAGCGCTTAGCACAGTGCTGGGCACTCAGGAAGCGCTCGGTCAATACCAGTGACTGCTGGGTTGAGGGACTGTTTTAACCGAATGCGTTTCAGAATGGCTGATGAGTCGGCGAGCTCCCTCGGTAGCTTCTCCGTCTCCTACCCAACTCGGCCTCTGAAACGGGCACTTTGGTCCTTCGGCGCTCCGGTTTTCCGGGGGTGGGACTTCGGGATCTCGGGGTGGCGTGGGAGCAGCTGCCCAACAGTAGCCTCGTGACGAGGAGCACCTTTCCCAGTCGGAGAGCAGGTGTCCCCGGGCGCACCGCCCTTGATTGGCAGGCTCACAGCGGCCAACGTGCCGCTCGCTTTCTCCAGACCTCTTTCTTCTGCTTCCTTGGGCCGTGACTCCTTTATGCGCCTTCCAACATCGTTCCCGTTCTCCCGAGAAGCTGTCTTCAGAACAAAAGCCGTATTTACTGGGCAAGCCAGAAAGTCTGAGTTGTATTTGGAAGACACCGAGTTTCTCTGTTCCCAAAAACCTGGGTGGATTTCCCTTTCAAAGCCCTTCATCTTCACGCTTCAGAAGCAGCATGGGTGTGGGAGTCAGAGGTCCTGGATTCTAATTCCGGCTCTGCCAATTGCTTGCTGTGTGATCTTGGGCAAGTCACCTCTCCGGGCCTCGGTTTCCCCAGCTATAAAATGGGGATTGAATGCCTTTTCCCCCTCTTACTTAGACTTCACAGCCCCGTATGGGACGGAGACTATATCCAACCTGATTAACCTGAATCTAGCCCGGCGCTTAGAACAGTGTTTGAGTCAGAGTAAGTGCTTAGCAAATACTATAATAATAATAAAAATGATGTCAACTAGGGCCAATCTCGAATTTCTGTACCCAGGGTTTAAGCTACGGCTCCTCCCTCGTGCAAGGTCTGTGAAAGTCCCACCTCCTCCAGAAAGTCTTCCCAAAGCCACACCCACCTTACATACGTACACTTCCATCCAGTCGTGAGCGGTCGGGGGCAAACGTACCTATATTTTCGATCGACTAATATACAATTATTTGAAAGTTCAGAGCGGCAAAGAAGAGCCTCAGTTTGGCTCTCTGTGTCCTAGAGCCAAACTGCATCCAGAGCACTTGGTAAATATAGTTGATGATGCCCAAATGACTCAGGTGACGCACTGTTGGAAAGAGTGACATCTTTATTGCCCTTGTTTTGGTCCGAATGAGCTAAATGAGGTAGAGCGGTAGTAATGGGCTGGGAGAGGTGGTTTCGGGTTGAATTAATCCGGGGAAAGTGACATTCAGTTCTGCAGGCCTTATGTAAGAAAAACTCCCCGTGGCTTCGTAGGTTTTGACCTCTGCGTAGAGGACACGATTTCAGAACGCTTCCAAATGAAGGCAACCAAAATAACGGAAAATGGGGGAATCGCAGATGAATTCCTTTTGCATTCCTAATACCCAGTATTTAAAACTTTTCATCGATAACGATTGAGATCCTTCGGTATTCTTTGTGCGCCCTGCCCTCGCTTCTGTTTAACAGGCACTCGGTAGAAGCTGCGTATCCATTTTGGTGCCTCTGTTATTTTGAACTTTTTACCGTTACCGCGACGCTTTTGTTTTGCAAGATGCACGTAAATGATAGCAGCAGCAGCATTTATTGAGCATACTTTACTAAGCGCTTAGAAAGTGCAGTGCAAAGACGTGACACGTGCCCGCCCGCGGAGCTTACGCTAAAGGGGGAGAGTGAGCACGAGGAATGTGAGAAGCTTGCAATATGTCAGGCCGGCATGTGGAAACAAACAGTCGAACGTACATTAGGAAAAAGGGTAAGAGAAGAGATACACATGACGAAGGGGGGGGGGGGGGATAGTCTTTGATCCATCAATTGTATTTATTGAGCACTTGCGGTGTGCAGGGTACTGTACTAAGCGCTTGGGAGAGTACGGAATAGCAGACACATTTCCTGCCCACAACGACCTTACAGTTTAGTGGAGACAGACAGACATTAATATAAATAAATCAAAAAATGATAATAATAATAATAATGTTGGTATTTGTTAAGCGCTTACTACGTGCAGAGCACTGTTCTAAGCGCTGGGGTAGACACAGGGGAATCAGATTGTCCCAGGTGGGGCTCCCAGTCTTCATCCCCATTTGACAGATGAGGGAACTGAGGCACAGAGAAGTGAAGTGACTCGCCCCCAGTCACACAACTGACAAGTGGCAGAGCTGGGATTCGAACTCATGACCTCTGACTCCAGAGCCCGGGCTCTTTCCACTGAGCCACGCTGCTTCTATAAGCAAGCAGTGAGTGATAGTCACATAAGTGCTGTGGCATTGTATTCATTCATTCATCGTCGTATTTATTGAGCGCTTACTGTGTGCAGAGCACTGTACTAAGCGCTTGGAATGTACAATTCGGCCACAGATACAGTCCCTGCCCAACAACGGGCTTACAGTCTAAGAGGGGGCCCAAGTACTCTCCCAAACACTTAGTACAGAGCTCGGCTTACAGTAAGCACTCAGTAAAGTAGCGTTGATGGATTGGTTGAGGTGGCTCTCAGGATGACACAGCCGGGGCTACAGGCTGAGCGAAAAGGAGTTATTTGTTGGCGACCCTGTGGCCCAGTGGAAAGAGCCCAGGTTCGAGAGTCAGGCCATCCAGGCCTTAGTCCGGGTTCGGCCGTGTCGGATGGCCCATCCCTAAACATTAGGTTGGATGCCCAGCTGGATGCCGCAGTCGGGCTGTGCCAGACGCCCTGTTGCCGCCGTCGCAAGCAGAACCCTGGGCCAGTCGGACGCCGAACCCGGCCCCGTAACGTTCTGTCTCTGTCCCTGTCCTAGCGTCCCCCACTTTCTCAGTGACTTAATTCAGAAACATCCCGTTCAAACATGTCACCTGTCTCCCCGCCGACCTCTCAGCCACGTCCTGCCTCTGGCCCGGAACGCCCTCCCTCTTCATAGCCGACACGATGACTCTCCCTCACCTTCAAAGCTTTATCGAAGACACATCTCCTTCAAAAGGCCTTCCTTGATTAAGCCCTCATTTCCTCCTCTCCCAGTCCCTTCTGCATCATCCTTGCACGTGGATTTCCACCCTTTAGTCACCCCTCCCTCAGCCCCACAGCACTTATGGACCTCTCTGTACTTTAGATTAATATCCATCTCCCCTTCCAGACTGTAAACTCGGTGCGGGCAGGGAGTGTGTCTGCTATATCGTTGCGTTGTACTCTCCCAAGTGCTCAGTACAGTGCTCTGCACACAGGAAGCGCTCAGTAAATATGACTGATTGATCCTGCTGTGTGCTAGTCGGTTAGCTAATGGTATTTGAGTGCTTATTGCGTGCAGAGCACTGTATTAAGCACCTGGGAGAGTACAGGATCACGGACCTGGTAGACAGGATCCCTCTCCATAAAGAGCTCGCAGTCTATAGAGGGGAGCTCGCAGAGCCCAATTTAAAGTAGGCCGTTGTTTATCTGGGCCTCGCCCCAGGGATAAGTCAAATATCGTTGCTTAAAACCCTAGTCATTTATCATTTAGCTCGCGTAACTGATGAAACCTAACGCGAGAGCACTGGGCTGGAAATCAGGAGACACGGCGCGTTTCTACAAACCAGGAAATGACATTATTTCCCAATCTTTTTTTTAATAAAAGTTCTATTTTAAATTTCTGTAAGATTGGCCATGGTGGCGATAGGAAAGCTGGAATCAGCGTAGCCTAGGGGATAAAGCACAGGCCTGGGAGCCAGAGGACCTGGGTTCTAGTCCCTGCTCTGCCACTTGTCCGTTGTGTGACCTTGGGCATGTCACTTTGCTTCTCTGGGCCTCAATTTCTGCAAAATAGAGATTCAATTCCTGTTCTCCCTCCTACGTAGACTGTGAGCCCCTTGTGGGAGGGGAACTGTGTCCAGCCTGATTGACTTGTGTCTGTCCCAGCGCTTTGAACAGTAAACACTTAACAAATACCATCTTTTTTTTTTTAAAAAAAAAAAAAGGGGTAAAAGAGTTGAATCGCCCTTTCCTTCCCGACCCCTGTCGGCTATTCAACCAAGGAGCAGAATCAGTGTCCTCCGTATAGGACACACAGTAGGATTAAACAGGATCAACTAATAATAATGTTGGTATTTGTTAAGCGCTTACTATGTGCAGAGCACTGTTCTAAGCGCTGGGGTAGACACAGGGGAACCAGGTTGTCCCACGTGGGGCTCACAGTCTTCATCCCCATTTTACAGATGAGGTAACTGAGGCACAGAGAAGTGAAGTGAGTCGCCCACAGTCACACAGCTGACAAGTGGCAGAGCTGGGATTCGAACTCATGACCTCTGACTCCAAAGCCCGTGCTCTTTCCACTGTGCCACGCTTTTTAGCAAGGAATCACACCCATTCAGTCTGTGATCCAGCACTGGAGATATTTCTTTAAAAAAAAAAGCCCCTGAAATCAATTTATCAGTTGTCTGGAAATTTGGGCTGAAATCATTCGATGGTTGTTTATTGAGCTGGGGATTAAGACTGTTAGACCCACGTGGGACAACCTGTATACCTTATATAATAATAATAATAATAATGTTGATATTTGTTAAGCGCTTACTATGTGCAGAGCACTGTTCTACGCGCCGGGGTAGATACAGGGTAATCCGGCTGTCCCACGTGAGGCTCACAATCTTAATCCCCATTTTACAGATGAGGTCACTGGGGCACAGAGAAGTGAAGTGACTTGCCCACAGTCACACAGCTGACAAGTGGCAGAGCCGGGATATCTGCCGGCTGCCTTATATCTGCCCCAGCGCTTAGAACAGTGCTTGGCATACAGTAAGCACTTAAATACCATCATTATTATTATTATTATTATTAAGCATGTTGGGTGTTCATCGTGGGCAAGGATCATGTCTACCAACTCTGGTGTAACTTGCTCTCCCAAGCTCTTAGTTCAGTGCTCCGCACACAGTTTAGCGCTCGATAAATTCCATCGATTGATTGCAGGGCACTGTGCTAATCAGTTGGGAGTGTACTATAGAGTTTAAAGACATGAACCCTGCTTTCAGGGAGCTTTCCATCTAGACCTTTTTGCTCATGTCCTTTTCCCGGTGCCCTAAATAAAAGCCTTTTTTTGTATAAAATTTAGAGTGAAGCCGTCGTGTAGATTTGCAAGGACTTTCGAAAGGAAGTTCTCTGAAGAAGAGAAGACATACTGTAAGCGCTCGATAAATCGACTGACATTCCTTGATTGAAAGACACCTCTCAGTTATGGGCCAGCATCCATCGATCACATTTATTGGGCGCTTAGTGGGTGCAGAACACTGAACTAAACCCTAGGGAGAGTACACTCTCACGTGTCCGGTCCACAATGAGCGTTCGGTCTCCGGAGGCAGGGGGATGGACTGAATTGGTTTCTTAAGATCGCATCCACCTCCTGGAGTGAGGAGGAATTCAACTGTTGGCCCCGGGCCTGAGGTTCTGAGGGTGAAATGAAAAAGAAATCCAGCGTTTTTATGAGCCCAGGGAGAGGAATCTAAATTCACGTAGAGAAAGGGCAGAGAAACACACCCAGGACTTTCACCCCAGGCGCATCAGACAGAAATGTCTGAGCGGCAGCAGATGGGTCTTGTAAAACGTTGTATACGAAGCAGTGCCAGGCCTCGAGCCCGAAGGGATCCTGGGCGGCAGAAAGTATGGATGTCATTATCCTAACCGCCGTCCCGGAGGAATTCTCGTTTGAGGACGTTTTGGAGGGGGGAAAAAAGGTCGTCTTCGCGGCTACCACCTAAACTTCTTGTCCACAAAGCTTTCTGATTTCTTTTTTTAGCTGGATCCCAGCGCTTTCCTGTTGCCGTGACAACAAGAGTGCCAGTCGGTAATATGAAAGATACCGGCTCCTGCGTTTTTTCAGCCAAAAATCTGTTCTAGAGGCAGAGCGAAGTGAGCTGTGCACAGAGGGGAAGGCTACCCTCGTGAAATCAGGGCGTCTTTTCGGTTGAAGGAGGCAGGTCTGGGGGGAGACGAGGGGCTAGTAAGACCGCCTTCCTAGGGGAAAAAACCCTCCCCTTGTGGTTTTTTTGAAAGATCTGGGGAGGAGGTCTACCGGGCCTCAGGCAAAGGCACGTAGCCCTGTAGCCTTAGGAGAATAAAATGCAATAGAGTCAGTCCACAAGGCCCCTGCCCTCACGGAGTTTACAATCCAGTGGGGGAGATGACATTAATCTGATCATCTCGTACCTACCACAGTGCTTGGCACGTAGCACTGAATAAATGCCATCGGGTTTTCATTATTATTGTTATTATTACCTGAAAGCCAGATCAGAGTGAGGTTGAATTGGATTGAAAAGAGAAGAGACTCACCAGGACAGCAGATGCTGTTTCCTAAAAGCTGTGTTCTGCCGGTAAATAGTGCTTTATCTGCTTCCCACCCCCCCCCCCCCGCCCCGCTCCCCGGGCTCCCCACCTCAAGGAAGCAGGAAATCTAATTGATATATTTCTTCGTGTGTATGTTAATGATTAATGTATTTGTTACCGATCCTGCCGGCCTTCCTCCCGTCCTCAGAAGCCAGTAGTGCCTCCCCGTACCCCCTGGGCATCATGCCAGAACACCAGTCCCTTGGCTCGCCGACCGCTATTTCCTTCCTAGCTGCCATTCCGCTCCCCAGTCCGCCCTCTGCGCTCCTCCCCAAACAAACCCGCCGGCTGCCTGACTGCTCAACCGACTGTCTCTCCCAGTCTCCTCTCCCACCTCCAACCTACGCTCTAGCCCACGTCCGGAACTCCCTCTCCCTTCAAATCCACCAGACCGCCACTCTTCTTCCCATCTGGCAAGCCCTCCTGAAACCTCACCTCCTCCAGGAGGTCTTCCCTGATGAATTGCCCTCCCCCCAGCTCACGTGGCCCCAGGTATCACTTCGGCATCTTAAAGACTCAGAACTGTCCAAGGCACTCAGGGACATAACGTGTTGCCGTGGTCTGCTCCTTAAGCGCTTGTTTATTCACTTATCCGTCTTTCTGATCTCTTGGCTGTAACCAGTTGAATATCTCGTTTTCCCTTTATCTGGCTCCGAAGCGTCCGTCTGCACCCTCGCTCCGTTAGCTCGGAAGCGTCTTAAGAGCAGGGACCAGCTGTTTCACCTCTTTTGAACTCTCCCGAGAAGACAGAACAGTGCTGTGTACACAGGCAGGTTCTCAATAAATACCACTCAAGGATTGATTTGTATCCATTCTCTTGCTACTTTGATCATTATTGTTACTATTAATGATAGTTATAAATAATAATAACTGTGGTATTTGTTAAGCGCTTGCTATGTGCCAAGCTCTGGGTTAGAAACAAGATAATCAGGTCCCACACGGGACTCACAGTCTAAGCAGGAGGGAGAACAGGTACCGAATCCCCATTTTGCTGACGAGGGAACTGAGGCCCAGGGGAGCAAAGTGACTTGCCCAAGATCACACAGCAGGCAAGTGGCAGAGCCGGGATTAGAACTCAGGTCCCCTGACTCCCAGATCTGTGCTCTTTCTCGTAGGCCACGCTGCTTCTGTAGTCAATCTGACAAGTCAATTAGTCCATTTCCGTCCTCGAATCTCCCTTTTATTATACTGTGAGCCCCATGAAGGCAGGGATCAGATCTTGTACTGCTTCTGAAGTGGAAGCAGCTTGGTTAATTTGAATGAGTCTGGGCCCGGTAGTCAGAAGACCCGGATTCTAATCCTGGCTCTGACACTCATTTGCTGTGTGACCTTGGATAAGTCACTTCACTTCTCTGGGCCTCCGTTTCCTCATCTGTAAAGCGGAGATTCATTATCTGTTCTCCCTCCTACTTAGGCCGTGAGCCCGACGGGGGACAGGAACCGTGTCCTGCCTGATGATCTTATATCTATCGAACCCAATGCTTAGTACAGTGCTTTGCACGTAGTAAGCACCTAACAGATGCCACCATTATGTTCCCCAGGCTCATAGTTTCATGCTTTGCCGTCAGTAGATGCTTAGTAAGGGTTGTTGAAGATGATGACCTGTTGGAAAGAGCATGGGCCTGGAAGTCGGAGAGACCTGGGTTCCAATCCCAGCTCCGCTACTTGTCTGCTCCATGACTTTGGGCAAATCATTTCACTTCTCTGCGCCTCAGTTACCTCACCTGTCAAATGGGGATGGAGACTGAGAGCCTCGTGTGGGGCATGTACTGTGCCCAACCTGATTAGCTCGTGTCTACCCCATTGCTTAGTAAAAATAATAATATTGATTATAGTATTTGTTCAATGCTTTCTATGTGTCAGGCACTGTTCTCGTCAGCGCCTGGCGCATAGTAAGTATTTAACAAATACCATAAAAATGGGGGGAAGAAATGAAGCACCTTCTAGAATGCTGATCGTGAAGGTTAGAAAAAAAAATCCTCTTTGCCATCTTTCATCATCCTGAAACAGTGCTGGGATGTTTCCTGTGAATATTAGCTTCCGAGTCGTCCTTCTTTCAACCCTGAAAGCTTCCTTGTATTTATTATTCAGTTTTCTGCCTATAAAGCAGAGTTATGTCCATAATTCATAAACTCATAAACACTCTGGAGGAAACAAAATATGCCCGTTGCCCAGGTGAATCTGCAGGAAGCTGAAGCTATTTTGGCTGTCTTTAACCAAAAAAACAACTTTGCAGGCCTGTCTTCACAACGATTAGGCACGGAAGATGTTATTATTTCTGGGAAGCAAGAAAGGGCTGGTTGCCAAGATTCCCGCGTCGGAACCCATTTGCTGCAAGGGCAGGTGGACTCGGGAGAGGGGCAGGGGGAAAGGTAGTGGGATCCTTGGACACCCCATTTCATCCGGAGTCTGTCAGCTCCAACTTCAGGGATGGTCTATGACGTGAACAAGCTGGAGTCTCTTGTCGTGAGCTCTGAGCTTCTGGGTGGGCGGGGAAATGTCCTCGGGGGTCTTGCCGGGCGAGCCCCCATCCCGTGACAGCCCAGGGTTGGCCCGCTTGACTCTGCACTCCCACCCGCTCCGTCCCTTCCCCTTGAGATGGGACCAAGAGGCTGAGAGAAGGGAGGGGAGAGGAGGAGAGCCGAGGCGGCAGCAGCGCCGATGTGATTTGTTTTAGTACCTGTCTTCCCCCCGCTAGATTGTGAGCTCTGGGTGGGCAGGGAGGGCTCCAGAGCCCTCCACAAAGCAGGTGTCACTAGATACCATTGATTACTTGATTGGCAGAATCACCACCGGCTGAAAATGCTCCCCTTCTCTCCCTCGCGCCCCTCGGTCTGTCCCCGGGGCAACTCCAGATGATCCTGGACAGATGGGAGCCAGAACCACCCCTGCAGAGCCGAGTGCCAGCTGCTTTCGCTGACCCAGGTGGGAGGGTGACATTGTCGGTGGCTTAATGGAAACCTGAGAAGCAGCGTGGCCCAGTGGACAGAGCACGGACCTGGGAGTCGGAAGGACCTCAGTCCTAATCCCGGCCCTGCCGCACGTCTGCTGTGTGGCCTTGGGCGAGTCACTCCACTTCTTTGTGCCTCACGTACTTCATCTGTAAAATGGGGATTAAGATCGTGAGCCCTACGTGCGTCAAGGGGCTGTGTCCAAACGGATTAGCTTGTATCTACCCCAGCGCTTAGAACGACGTCCGGCGCATGGAAAGTGCTTAGCAAATACCATAAAAAATAAAAGGGACCCGACTGCACCCAAGGTTGTGGGACCTTGGGCATGTCACTTCATTTCTCCGGGCCTCAGTTTCCTCCACCGTAAAATGGGCTACGACACCCACTCTCCCTTCCTCTTAGATTGTGAGCCCTGTTTGGGACAGGGATTGTGTGATCTGATTATCTTATAACTACTTTAGCACCCGCACATAGTAAATGCTTAACAAATGCCACTGTCATCATGGCAATTCCATTCTCCCCGAGATGAGAAACAGGTTGGACTTTCTACCCGCCACGTGAACCGGGAGTAGAACAATTTCAAGCATTCGTGCTTTGACCATGGGGGGGTGATGATGTATCGCTCCCAATCCAAGCTACATGAAGAGGGCGAATTCCTAGTGGGAACTTTGATTCGAACATCTCCTTTTCCGTGATGGAAGCGGGGATCCTCTGGATCTCTCTTCAGGGTCTACAGACGTCGATGATTTGGGGAGAAGCCTGTGGGTCTGCTAATATTTCATTAGACCACCAGCGGGGAGGCACGGCTTTGAACCCGGAATTTTTTTATTATTTTTTTTTAATGGTATCTGTTAAGAACTTACTCTGTGCCAAGTGCTGTATTGAGTGCTGGGGAAGATAAAAGTTAATCAATTTGGACACAGTCCCTGTCCCATATGGGACTCACAGTCTCAATCCCCATTTTGCAGGTGAGGGAACTGAAGCACAGAGAAGTGAAGTGACTTACCCACGGCCGCACCGACAAGTGGCAGAGCCAGGATTAGAACCCAGGTCCTTCCGACTCCCAGCCCCGTGCTCTATCCAGAAGGCCACACTGCTTCTGAACCGTGCCTGGAATTTGAAACGTCTTGACGCCAGAGACGGGATTGGTACTGGGAAGGGCCAAGGGAAGGCATGGGGACTGCGGATAATTTTAGGATTTTTCTATCCAGGTGGCGGGAGATGTCTCTTTTCCAGAGAGGACTCCCTAGCAGGTTCCCAGCCGTGAGATGGTACAGATTGTGAGATTGGGCCGTTTCCTTCCGCTGGATTAAGCGACAGCTCAAGGCCTCGGATCAGTGGAACCCTCTCAGGGCCTTTCAGCCTCAGAACTTTCCCAAGTCCTTGAGGGAAAACTTATCCGGTTTCTGAAAAGAAACCGGTGCACAGAGCAGGAGCCGATGCCTCAAGTAGGATTGTGGCGAAAATGTTCTCCGTTCTCAAGCTAGTAAGCGTTCCCCGACGTCTGCTTTTGAAGGCGGGAACAGAGAGGAGAGAGAGGCCGCCGGCTGAAAATCCTCACAAGTGTGCAGTACACCGCTCGCTCTAAATGTGGTTTTCCTTTTCTCGGTCTGTCCCCTCAGAGCCATGTTCGACTATGACAAGAGCAAAGACAGCGGGCTGCCGAGCCAGGGCCTCAGTTTCAAGTACGGAGACATCCTGCACGTCATCAACGCCTCAGACGATGAATGGTGGCAAGCGAGGAGGGTCGTGTTGGACGGGGACAGCGAGGAGATGGGCGTCATCCCCAGCAAACGGAGGTAATAGAGCTCTCCCCTCGGGTCGGGTTGACTCCGGCGGTGGGAGGGTCCTTGGGAGAACTGAACATCGTCTGGGGTGAAACGTCTCCAAGTCGACCATCCATCGATCAGTCGTGTTTATTGAGCATCTACCGCGTGCAGAGCACTCTACTACGCGCTTGGAAAATTGCAATATAATAGAGTTGGCAGACGCGGTCCCTGCCCGCACAAGCTTACAGTCTAGACGGGGCGATTCCTCTAAAAGGTTCTTTAAAAGCTGTGTCTTTCTCTCTTCTTCATCCCCTCGAAAAAGATCTGGGGAGGAATCCAAATGCAGGTCTGTTCATTTCCTGTCTCTGTTGATTTCCTGTCTTCGAAGAGGCAGATCACTCCAAAGTTGCCTTCATTTTCTCTGCCCCCAAAATGAAGGCCAACAGTGAGCTGCCCTCTGACTCCCCGAGGCTGGGGTGGAGAATCCTAGTTCACCCGGCTCAACGCTTTGGAAGTTTTCCTCTGGAAACTGGTATATTTGTGCAAATCCTTGGGAAACAGTAGAGTTCCGTGCGGATAACGGAGTCTCTTCCCAACGTCGATCCAGTAGGAGATGTCTTTCGGGTGGCCCCAGGGTCCGGGACCCCTAGAATGAACCCGGGTCTCGCTAACACGTGACATTTTTTTAAATGGAATTTGTTAAGCATTTATGTAGCCTGTTACCGTTTCCTGACAGATGGATTAAGGAACCCCCAAGTGATGGGGGTCACGGGATGCTTACACCCCGCCATCCTACTTAGGTTCTGCTGAAGAGGGAGGAGACAGCATGGCCAAGTGGAAAGAGCGCAGGACCAGAAGGCAGGAGACCCAGGTTCCGATCCCTGCTCCGCCACTTCCCTGCTGTGTGACCTTGAGCAAGTCACTTAACTCCTCTGTTGCACATTTTCCTCATCTGTGAAATGGGGACATGATAGCTGTTTTCCCTCCCCCTCGGAGACTGGGCCCCATGTGGAACAGGGCCTGTGCCCCAGTCAGATCTCTTATATCTATTCCAGTGCATAGCCCAGTGCTTGGCACATCGTACACGCTAATTAATCTCTACCCTCAGCACCATCATCAGTCTGGCTCCGTAGACTTACTCTTCGCATTAATTCCCCACGCAGTGTTTATGGCGGATGGCCCCCTGCTTTGGGATCCGACAGGGAGCGTATCTTACGCTTCCTTCTGTCGAACTGTCCCAAGCGCCCGGCCCGGCACGTTCCGTCCAAAGGCCGTTCAATAAATACATCCGTCGTTCCTGCTGAGATGGAGCTCACGTGGGGCTAGTTCCTCCCATACGTTAACGTAAACGGGAGCGATAAATAGCCAGCTGAGGCACGCCGGACTTCCCGGACAAATGGTGCAACAGCAGGGATCGTCCATCCCGCCAGAATTCTATTGACTGCAGACACTGTTGTGAATTGGCAGGGCATCTTTGTCGCCCGGCGGAGTTGGGATTGATATCGTCTCACACAGAGCCAAATGACTTGACCCCAGACAAAGCCGTTGACGTTCTGCTGTCCGAGGGAGAGCGTTTGTTGGTGACTCTGACTCTTCCTGACCGTAAAATCTTTCAAACTGGCCGAGGGGAGTTTTTCTTTTTTCTTTTTTTTCCCCCACTCACCTCTAATTTTTGTTCAGTGACAATTCTCCTGTCCTAGGATAATTAGGGGATAATAAGCTTACTCAGCGCTACCATGGCTACCAAAGGAGAAGGCAGAGTCTGAAAGCACCGCTGGTTAGGAAAGAAAAGGTTTGGGCCCAGTGATCGAATGCTATTTCTGAGAAATGCTTCGGAGAAAGCCTTCTGAAGAGGGCACCTGCAGGCCGGGAGAGCAGAGGACAGGGCTCAGAGCTCAGTAATAATGTTGGTATTTGTTAAGCGCTTACTATGTGCAGGGCAATAATAATAATAATAATGTTGGTATTTGTTCAGTGCTTACTATGTGCCGAGCACTGTTCTAAGCGCTGGGGTAGACATAGGGGAATCGGGTTGTCCCACGTGGGGCTCACAGTCTTAATCCCCATTTTACAGATGAGGGAACTGAGGCCCAGAGAAGTGAAGTGACTTGCCCACAGTCACACAGCCGACAAGTGGCAGAGCTGGGATTCGAACTCATGAGCCCCGACTCCAAAGCCCATGCTCTTTCCACTGAGCCACGCTGCTTCTCCAGGGCACTGTTCTAAGCACTGGGGTAGACACAGGGGAATCAGGTTGTCCCACATGAGGCTCACAGTCTTCATCCCCATTTTCCAGATGAGGGAACTGAGGCCCAGAGAAGTGAAGTGACTCGCCCACAGTCACACAGCTGACAAGTGGCAGAGCCGGGATATGAACCCACGACCTCTGACTCCCAAGCCTGGGCTCTTTCCATTGAGCCACGCTGAGCTCAGTGTGGCATTTGGCACATAGTAAGCGCTTAACAAGTACCGTTGTCATTATGCTTGCCGTTATTGAATGACCGTCATCATTATTACCCCTACTGAAGACCCAGCAAAGCATAGACTCAAAGAGTGCAGGGATCGGCGCGAGACCATTTCTGCAGACCAGTTTAGTGGAGAGCCCTGGGTGGGTGCGGGCAGTGGAAGGTATGTCACTGACCTCCCGAAAGGACTCGCCAAAGATCGGGATGCCAGCAGGCTCGAAAACAAAGACAGGCCCCTTGTAGAGCAGAGCCATTAACACAGCAAGGCCCAAACCAACGGGTGGGATACGCCGGGCACACGACGGACCCATTTTCTACACTCTCGCCCACGTGGCGAGGGGCCCTCACCGTCAGTAAGCAGCCTCATCTTCATGAGGGAAGGTCCACAGCAGTGGTAACTGCCTTGGCAGAGGTGGTATTGATCGAGTGCCTCCTGAGTGCCGGGAACTGTGCGAAACTCTCGGAAGCACAGCAGACACCCAAGACAGAGAGAAATCCACGATCGTTAGAAGCAGGAGGAAAGCGAAGGTGAATAATAATGATGGTACGTGTCAAGCGCTGATCTAAGCACACACTTTAAGATACAAGTTAGGTCAGACACGGTCTTGCAGTCGAAGCAGGAGGGAGAAAGGGCACTGAAACCCTATTTTTACAGATGAGGAGACTGAGGCCTAGAGAAGTTGTGACTTATCCAAGGTTACACAGCAGGCAAGGGGTAGAGCCGAAATTAGAACCCAGGTCCTCTGACTCCCAGGCGCGTGCTCTTTCCACTAGACCACAAAGTGAAACGTGAAGTCGGTCAGGTATATCAGGAGAGAGAGAAATATATGGGTCTGAAGAGAGGGGAAAACAGATATTCAGAGTTGTCGGGTATGAGCTCCTAGTACAGAGCTCTGCACGCGGAAATACTCAATAAATACCATTGATTGTTTGCTATCATATCTGGTCTATAGGAATGTTAGACCCGGACCAATTGGCTGTCTCCATAAATGCCCCAAAAGTCTGCCAATCACTCTCCAAAATCTCACTGGGAATGTCCACGTTACAGCTAGGTTATATGTTTGGGTCTGGGGAATATAAGCCCGCTTCTTTCGTACCTGGCTCTACAGGGAAAACGGAGGAAGCTTTTTCCCGCGATCTCCGTCCCCAGCCACAAAATGGCATCGGTTCTTTCGAAACTCAGCCCTAGTTTCCGCTCTCTCATGACCCTCCCTGTGCTCGGAAAGGTCAAAGCTCTCCCTTGATGACATCCTGCACTCAGAATCTAGCGACTTGGAACTTTGGGGGAGTTTTTGCTCATTTGACTCCTGCCACGGTAATACCGTTCCCGATTTCCTTGAGAAGTAGAGCCCAGAAAGCACTTCCCCTTCCTGGAATAACCCTCTGAATTTCATTCAGTCCCCTGCCCCCAGTAAGCGCTTAATAAATACTTACTACTACTAAATTTGGAACCCAAAACAGATTTTAGCTCTAACCTATCATTTGTGTGTCAGTGTAAAAACAGAATCTCCTATGTGGTACAACTTTGGGTTTTGTGGTTTCCAACTCAAGTGTCTTAGAGAAAACATCTCGGGGAGCTTTTCAAGAGGGGTCTATTTCACACCTAAGGGACTGTCCCGAGGGCTCCGTACAGTGCTCTGCGCAGAGTAAGCTCTCAGTAAATATGGTTGATTGATTATGGAGCAGTCATGAACTCGGGGGGTTTATGTAAGGAACTTCAGCTGCCTGCTCACAGCACGGCCAGCGAGAGAGTCCGTTCGTAGCTGGATATATTGGTTTAGGCAAATAAGTCACAGAAGCTTTAGAAGGTTGCGGGAGATAGAGATGTGAATTAATCAGGGTGTTTCATTCGCGAGTGAAAAAAAGATGGCAGTTCCCGTGGCTTGACTACTGCAGATTAAATTTGAAAGATGCAGTTGAGCTGTTTCCATGCAGATATTCTGCCCTGCCTCTGAAACAAATGTATTCTGAAGCCCCACTATGTAACTATAGAAACCTGCGACTGCTGGTTTTCAACCGGAATTATAAAAGACCTCTCAGTTAAGGGGGAGTATGCAATTAATTACTGATTTATGAGTAGCCTGGGTTTCAGATATGAAGTGTTTCTTTTCCCCTCCCTCTTTTTTCCCATTTTGGAAAAACACAATAAAAATGGGGATGTTTTCATGCAGCACGTACTGTGAATAGTACTGTTTACGTACTGTGAACACAGGAGACATTGGAAGAGAAGCAAAATCAAGCTCATCCAACGCAGGGATGATGGAGCCAATCTGGGAAAGGAGTGACCAGGGCCATAGTTGCTTAAAGTAACCCTCATTTAAAATTTCAGCCCATTCTCTTGAGGAGGTCAGACACTTGAGGAGGTCAACTACCTGACGTTTATTCGAGCGTTATTCCCGAAAGGATTTCATGCCCTCCTTCCTCCTTGGAAATCCTTCCCCCTTCACATCCTCCAGGTCATTGTTACCTCCCCTCCTTCAAAGCCTCCTTTCTTTTTTTTTTCTAATAGCATTTGTCAAGCGCTTACTTTGTGCCGGGATCTGTACTGAGCACTGGGGTAGATAGAAGTTAATCAGGCTGGACAGACTCCCTGGCCCACATAGGACTCACAGTCTTAATCCTCATTTTATAGATGAGAGAACTGAGGTGCAGAGCAGTGAATTGATTTGCCCAAGGTCACACAGCAGACAAGGAGCAGAGTCAGGGTCAGTACCCAGGTCCTTCTGACTCCCAGGCCTGCGCTCCATCCACTAGGCCACACTGTTTCTCTTCAAGCTCCCGAAACTCCTCCCCAAGGTGTTCACCAGCTGATTTTATTAGTTAGCACTTTATGGCCGTACCTTATTTATTCATTTTTCCACCTCCTTGTTTCTTTGCTTTTCCTTCCGCTCCTTCTGTGTGGATGGCACGTATCTCTGTCTGCCTCCAAGACTGTCAGTTCCTTAAGAGCGGGGATCACGTCACTTACTTCTGCGTTCTCGTGTACTCTTCCAAGCGTCTAGCACAGAGCTCTGCGTCTAGGAGGGGCTCAATAAATACTCGCGAACGAATGAATCTGAATGGTGAACACTGCTGGCCCCCACCTGCAAGTCCTCCTCTCTCACGCACGAAATAACCACTTTTAGGAGGATGCCGGTATTTCGTTGAGGGACCGCGGTCAAAGACTGGGGATGTGCTCAAGGTGTTGAGAGGGTTGAGGGAATACCTGAGATGGCTGACGGTGAAGTCAAGGGGGCTGGGAAAGGGGAAGGAGGTCGGGGATTGCTGTGAAAATCATTTCCCGTCGCGTTCCCCCGGACCCACGCTTTCCCGTGTGTGAGAGACCGTCCATCTCGCTTTTCCGTAGGGTGGAGAGGAAGGAACGGGCCCGGTTGAAGACCGTGAAGTTTAACGCCAAGCCCGGAGTGATTGACGCTAAAGGGGTAGGTAAAAACGTCCCCCAGCAGCCGGGCGGATGGAGACACGGCCAACGCCAGGCCCCCACAGACTGGGCTCAAGATGGCAGCCACGCTCGGTGCCGCTGCCGGGGGCAACGCCATCTCTGCGGTCCAGGGCGCGGCAGAATCGCCTGTCAGCCCAGTGGCCGTAGGGAATTGCCTGCTAAAGAACGGGGGAGAGGGGAGATTGCCGCTGGCACCCAGCGGCCGCCGGAGTGGGTAGGATGGGGTCCGGGAAGGTGCCTCGGATTAGCTTTGAATAGAAGAAACTGTTTAAGGAAGCGTTTCCCTCCTCTTATTGGTTTTTCAAAGACTTAAAGCGAAGGCAGGTCTACGCTGGGCAGCAGATCCTGGCCCCGTGATCCAACTCACGATGGCTGTGACAGACATTGAAAATAGATGTACCGAAAGGGATAAGAGAAGCCTCCCTGAAAACTTGCTTTTTTCACATTTTCGGGGAGGGAATTATGGTGGTAGGAAGTGATGAAGCGTAGGCTGGTTTCTAATCAGGAAATGATGGCACCTAAATGTGAGAGAGAGTCTGAAATTGGGAGACCAACTTTTCTAAAATTTTCTCCGTCAAGTTTCCAAGGGAAAGCCTGGGGGTTCCGGATATCTGGGGGAAATGACTTGTTTGTGTAGAGTGCTTCAGAATTTTCAGCACAAAATTGTGAGGCCTGTGGAGAAAACGGTCAGCGGGCGAAGTTCTAATGGTTGGTTTTGACGGTTAGGGCACTTCGGTGCCCCAAGAAGGGTTAGATACATTCAATTAACAGGGCCCCTTGGGCGAGTAATCCCATATTTTGTACTGAGGACCATGCAGTTGCCCAGTTGTCTGTTTGGCCAGAGAAGAGATTCATAAATTAGAGGAGCCAGTGGAAGGTGAGACCTCCAAAAAAAATGTCAAAGCCACACGAGGCTGACGTCCAAACTACCGATCGCTCGTTTTCAGTGAATTGTGCGCTTATGGCTCCAACGGGGGAAAGGTTCGAATTCCCCTTTTGTTTCCCCCTTGCCACGGATATGTTTTCTTCGGGGCCTCGGTGTCCTCGTTGCTTGCGCCTAGGAGACGGCGAGCCCCAAGGGCCAGCGTTGGGGTGGCAGGAGCTAAGGCGGGGAGGAACCAGAGGGGTCCATCAGAACGTAGGAGCGACACTCTCCGGGCCCCGTCAATCACAGCCCGGCGAGGTTTCCAGCCCGGCGGTAATGAGCTGGTCAGGTAGCCCAAAGGGAGACATCTTAAGGACCGGGAGACGAGGAAGCCAAAGAGAATATGGCACCGGCCGCTTGCAAACGTCACATTCGATTCAATCGTATTTATCAAGCACTTACTCTGCGGAGAGCACCGTACTAAGCACCTGAGGAGAGTTCAGTATAACAATAAACAGACCCAAACGGGACGAGCCGACCGGGCCCGGCCTTTGGTTGAGCAAGGGGTGGCCGGGACTGTGGCTCCTCATTGGTCTTTCCAGCCACCCTTCCGCTCATTCGTCTCGAAGCAGCGTGGCTCAGTGGCAAGAGCGTGGGCTTCGCAGTCGGGGGTCATGGGTTCGACTCCCGGCTCTGCCACTTGTCAGCTGTGTGACCGTGGGCAAGTCACTTCACTTCTCTGGGCCTCAGTGACCTCATCTGTCAAATGGGGATTAACTGTGAGCCTCACGTGGGACGACCTGATTAACCTGTATCTACCCCAGCGCTTAGAACGGTGCTCTGCACATAGTAAGCGCCGAACAAATACCAACATTATTATCTCCCCGTTGCCATCATGAGTGCTCTTTTCAACTAGAATCGTCCTTAGTATTAGAAGATGATGCCCCCAGTCTTGAGATTTAAAATACAAATTAGAAGCTACATAAGAGTCGAGGGCTTGGCGGGGAACATTTTGGAAGTGCCAGACGGAGGGGTTGGCTCAGTGTCTGGGGCTTAGCTTTCCAAGCCCGGCGATTCTGCCAACATCGGCAAAATTGACCGGGTATTTTCTGCCTTTCCCACCTGTCGCTGCCTTCGGGCTAGACTTGATGTCATTTCCTGGGAGGCTTCAGGTCCTCGCAGGACTCATCCAGTCCCGGTGCTCACTCCAGCCACCGCACAGGCGTCTGGAGAGAGTTTAATTACCCCTTAATTTTCCATATTGTTCTTCCATATTTGCCGTCAATCTCCCCGCCATTCATTCCATCACTGAGGGGAGCATTTAGGAATTGACATAGTTTGCAGAATCGAACGGTCCACCCCATTCACATCCAGTCATTTAATAGTTCCGGTTAATTCTGTTTTCCTTTCATCAAAGGAATCCCCGTAATTGAATTCATAGGCCCCTCGTGAGACTGACGATTGGAGAGGCATCAGTATTTTAAATCCACATCAAAAACGTCCAGGGTCATAGTTCTTGCCTCTCAGCTCCTCCATCCCTGCCTGAGACGCTGGAAAAATAGAAGCCGTTTTATTTAGGTTTGGGGTTATCTAGTGGCAAGTAATAAGCGCTTATTATGTGCTAAGCATTAGGGTAGGTATAGGTTATCAGATGGGGCACGATCCCTGTCCCGCAGGGTGCTCATGATAATGATAATAATAACAATAGTAGTAATAGCGAGGATATTTGTAAAGTGCTTACAATGTGCCCAGCACTGTTCTAAAAGCTAGGTTTTGTGGCTTAGTGAAAAGAGCACGGACTTAGGAGTCAGAGGTCGTGGGTTCTAATGCCGCTCCGCCACTTGTCAGCTGTGTGACTTCGGGCAAGTCACTTTACTTCTCAATGCCTCAGTTACCTCATCTGTAAAATGGGGATAAAGACTGTGAGCCCCACGTGGGACAACCTGACTATCCTGTATCTCCCCCAGCACTTAGAACAGTGCTCGGCGCATAGTAAGCGCTTAACAAATACCAACATTATTATTATTATAAGGTAATCAGGTCAGACACAGTCCCAGTCCCTCATTGGGCTCACAGTCTTAAACCCCATTTTACAGCTGAGGTAACTGAGCCACAGAGAAGTGAAGCGACTCGCCCAAGGTCACAGAGCGGACAAGTGGCGGAGCAGGATTAGCACCTAGGTCCTTCTGACCCCCCAGGCCCGTGCTCTAGCCAGTAGGCCACGCATCTGGGGTGACCTCTCTGGCTCCGAGTCCTCCTTCGGCTGTCCGTCAGCCATGGCGTAAACTGGTGCTCTTCACAGGTGCCGACCCCTTCCCCGCTTCTCATGGGCATCTCCACAAGTTAAAAATAACTTGGAGGGCGCTGCTTCTGGTCTCTCACCCGAGAGGAAGCGAGCGCGGCTTGCCCTAGTTTCGGGCCACTTTTTTTCCACTCGGGCCCCGGGGACTCGGCGTAGCGTTGTATAACCAAGGACAAGAAACAGCGCCGCATATGCATTATAGATGGTGGCCTCTGATTTCCCCCGGGTCACCGCCCGCCGAGGAACAGCCTCTGGAGGAAAGCACCCAAAAGCGCGGTAATGGAGTGAGACGGGACTGGAGCCGCGTGAGTCAACAAATGCCTCGCGTGGCCCCGCTGACGTCCGAGAGACGCCCGCTCCAATTAGCCCCGTCTCGACGGATTGCTCGTCGGAGCGTCCTCCCTTTGCCCGAGAGAGCCCTCCCTCCGGAAACGCCAGACCCGATCCGGTCTGTCGGATCCACTCGTTTGAAGAGACCGTCCTGGCCTTTCTTGACGACATCCCGGATGTTGTGCCGGCAAAATGCGATCACTGACTCAGAAAACATTTTACTTTGAATCTAATTTGAGGGGACGGCAACAGGCCCAGCGCTACCCGACGCTTAATGAGTCTGAGGCCGGAGTTTGAGTAGCACGTGCGTAATCTCGAGCTCTGTCCCTGGAAAGCCGGGTTTGTTCAAACAAGCCTGGATCGCATTAGTTGAATTATTCCCCCCCAGCTAATCAGTCAATAATCAGTCAAAAAATATTGAGCGCTTACTGTCTGCAGAGCACTGTGCTAAGCACTCGGGAGAGTACAGTACAACAGAGTTGAGAGACGCGTTCCCTGCCCACAACGAGCTGGCAGTCTGGAGGGGGAGATGTGCTAATATAAAGAAATTATAATATATAATTTTTAGACCGTTTGCGAATTTGGGTTCCCATCCGTGTTCACTTCCCTTATCCTTCTGGGGAAAGGTTTCCCATTCTTAAAGAAGCTTCCTTTAGACATCTTTCCTGGCCCATGGAGCGTTTTTATCGCGCCGTGCGTTTCCTGGGTCTCACCTCCAAACAGTTCCACGCTGTCGCAAAGTTAAAACGGCAGCGTTTCGAGGTAGAGGGAGCCCAGAAACGAGGAGACGCTAGCCAGCGAGCTGCTTCTCCTCCAACTTGAGTAATTACAGCCACCCTCTCTGTCAGTAAAAATAACAGCTCTTGCCTCTCTTCAACCGAATCGTGTTTTCGGTATGTGGGTTGGAAGCCTTTTTTTATGACAGATCATCTCGTCCTTGAAAGGAGCGTTAACTGCAGCTTACTTTAAGTTTCTAATATTAATATGAATAGCCTGACTACTCTGCCGACTCCTCTCAGGCGTCTTCCCAAGTGAGGCTAAGTTCATCCTTCGTTCCGAGACCCCCTGCCCCTTGGGATTTCTTTAGGAGCTGGGAAAAGTGGACTTAAACTCCTTTGGGATTGTAGTCATTCTTACTCTTCCTCTCATTGCCCAGAAGAACCCAGGAAAAATATTGTCTGATCACAGGACAGGCTGGTTATTTGAAAGGACAGGATGAGAGAAATGGCATTTCTGACTTGGCGGGGAAGGGCGGGGGTAAGAGGTACGACCCTCCTTCAAGGCATCAGTCAATCAATCGATCGGTCGTACGTGTTGAGCACCTACTCTGTGCGGACCACTGCGCAAAGCCCTTGGGAGAGGACAATGCAACCGAAATAGCGGCCACGTTCCCTACCTAAAATGAGCTTTCATTCTAGGGTCGAGCTTACGGCGTGGAATCTCTGCTTGGCTCTGCAGCATCTCACCAATCCATCAGGGTATTGATTGAGCGCTTACTTTGTGCAGAGAACTATACTGAGCGCTTGGGAGAAGACAGTACAACAGAGTTGGTAGGCACATCCCCTGCCCACAGCAAGCTTACAGCCTAGAGGGGGAAACCAGGTGAGAAAGGACATCCGTGGGGCCATGCTGGGAAATAATAATTTTGGTATTTGTTCAGCACTTACTGTGTGACAAGCACCCTACCAAACGCTGGGGTAGAGACGAGGTAATGGGGTCGGACCCAGTCCCTGTCCCGTATGGGGCTCACAATGTACGTAGAAGAGAACGGGTATTGAATTCCCATTTTGCAGAGGAGAAAGCTGAGGCACAGAGGAGTTAAATGACTTGCCCGCGGTCACACAGCAGGCAGAGCCAGGATTAGAATCAGGGCCTTTGACTCCCAGGTCCACGCTCTTCCCGCTGGGCCAACAGAAAAAAAAGATTCTGCTTTGAAGGAGAAAAAGTGGTCCGGCTCTATTGCATGTCTAGCTGTTCAACATGGACCAATTTTGCAGTGATCCAATAGACTCTGCTGTTCCGGGGCCTCGGCCCACCCCTTCGTAGTATAAAGGGGTTCACACAGTTCCCCAAAATGCCTGGTTTACACCAGCCAAGCAGTGCCCAAGCTGGGAAGACCTGACAATCTTAGGTAATAATTGTAGTTTAACAAATACTTAGTACAATACTCTTCTAAGCGCCGTGGTAAATACGAGATAATCGGGTCAGAGAGAAGGTAAATGACGTGCCCGAGGTCATACGGCAGGCAAGTGGCGTAACCGGGATTAGGACCCAGAGACCCGCTGACCCCTGACATGTGAGTCTGTCCCTGTGGGACTGGGAAAAATCCAGGCATATCCAGGGATTGGAGAACTGAACCAGAGCAGCCGCGGGGAGAGAAATATTCCTCACTCGCGTCCGTTCCGATCTGTTTCCACAGCGGGTAATACGTTGCGTCGGGCGGCTTCCTCCCCGTCACCGTTCTGATCCGTCCCGAACAGTGTCAGAGCACTTCCTAGGCCTTTGGTGCTGGAGTCAGCTCGGAGGAGGAGAGGCGGCCCTGGCCCTGGAGGGGCTTTCGAAATTAAGCGGAGACAAGGAGGGCAGGCAGGTTAGCGTCTCACAGAGAGGACCTAGTTGTGTTATTACATGCTCACGCGCAGTTGTGGTTGACTGGGTTGAGGGAATCTGTACAAAAATCCCTACTTCTCTCCCTTCCTTTCCCTCCTGGGTCTCTCCCCTCTCTGGTCACTTCTCCTGGCCTTTCTTTGTCCGTCTCCTCCCTTTCTGCCCTCTCCTCCTGTTCCTCGTACATACCGTTCTCCTGGCTCCGGCTTCCTTCTGTTCTCTTTCTGTCCTCGCTCCTACCGTCTCCTCCTCCTCCCGTTTTCCTCCTGCTTTCCGAGTTTTCCTTTCCGTTCCCTCCTGGATCTCACCCCGCCCGGGTTTCCCCTGCCTTTCCCCTTCTGGGTTCTGCTCAGTTTCCATCCCTTCTGCTCCTACCTGCCGGGCTCTTGGGGAAAGCCGAGCTCTGGGGCCCTGGTTCCTCCCAAGGGGCGGGCAGGACCCAGGACCACAAATGGCAGGGCGAGGAGATCGTCGCCCGTCGGGACCAGGCGGACCACTTCCGCGTCTCCTCCGGTGCCAAACGACCAATCGGTTGTATTTAGTGAGCGCTTACTGTGTGCGGAGCTCTGTGCTGAGCGCTTGGGAGAGTACAACGCGATATAACACCTTCCCTGCCCCCAACGGGCTTACGGCCTAGAAGAGGAGACGGACATTAATATAAATAAGTTACGGATATGGACGTAAGTGCTTTGGAGCTGGGTGGTGGAGGGGTTGGCGAATGAGGTGAGCAAGTCAAGGTGACGCAGAGGGAGGGGTAGAAAAGAGGAAATGAGCGCTTAGGGAAGGATTCTTGGAGGAGACGTGCCTTCAGTAAGGCTTCGAAGTCGGGGAGGGTCACCGCCCGTCGGACAGTCGTGCCGGGGCGGGGAGGGAGAAGAGAAGGGCGGGTAGACCCGGGGGCAGGGACCCCCAGGTCACCCTCTGGGGCCCCGGGGGCGGAGGGGGACCCGGCTCCGTCCCGCCACCTCGTGCTTCGGCTCGGGAATCCGACAGGACCGTGGGGGGGCGTCCGTCCGACGGCGGAAGCCCGTCAAGGGTCGGCAGATACGGGTCAGGGCCAGGCCACCCGTTTTCTTAGCGTGGAGTTTTGCGAGACCGCGACCCCTGCATTAGAGGAAAACGGAATGTATCATTTATCCCCGTTCCGCGGATGAGCAGACGGGCTCAGGGGAGGTGAGGTCATCCAGCGAGAGGACTGAAACCCAGGTCTCCTGACTCCTCTTTCCACTAGATCGAGCGCCGCCTCCGGGCCGCCGCAGCCCCATCCCCACCTCCGCACTCACCCCTCGGGAGACTGAGCAGTTGGGCCGGCTACTGACGCCCGGAGAAGGGGTGGGGAGGGGGAGATGGAAGGAAGGAGTTCTAAGATGTGACGGCGGAACTGACGGCCTGGCTGTTGCATCCAGACGGGTTGTGATGTCTCAGTTTCCATAAACCCGGTAGTGGAAAATAACGATCCCTCCCCGAGCCTCCCAAGTGACGGCGGGACCCGGGGCGTTGACGGGCTCATCTGATGTTCCCCGGCCTCGTCGTCGGCCCCGGAACCGATTTAGTGCCTGCTCTGAGATCTCCCGGTCACTGTGTTTACAGAAGCATCAGACCGTGGGTGTGAAGGAGGGAGATGAGTGTGAAAGTGGATCTTTGGCGATTTGTTGTTGGGTTGGTTTGTTTTGCTGCATCCCTCAGTTTCGCTTATCTTTGTCCTCTTTGATCCCGAGGCCTCGGCATTTCAGCCGGCGGCGCGTCTTTACCGTCGTTGGCCGAGGCCGATCTGTCGTGGCGTAAGCTCTGTTTCCCCACCCCATCCTCGCCTCCCCCACCCCGAGCCCAGCGCACGCCTCTGACCCTCCTCGTCCGGAAGATCAGAGCTCACGGGAGTCGGTGACGTCAGGTTCAGGCAAGAGGGGACGGGATAGCCATCTTCATTTCCAGATGGCCCTTTCTCCCACGTCACCGTTTCCCCTGAGCGTCTGGTGCCGGTCTCGGGCGGCGTGGGTGGCACGAGGGCCAGGAAGTGGCAGAGGGACACGGGGGGGGCGAGGGCCTGGTTCTCCTCCTCGCGCACCAGGGACAGAAAACAGGAAACCGGGAATCTTCCCCCTCCCTCTCTCCCGACGCAGGGTGGCGAGGTTTTCGCTCGAGCTCCTGCCTGTTATCAGATGAGCGACTAAAAGAGCCGAAGGACATCCGGAGGGAGGAAAACGTCGAGCAAGGAAGGGGTTTTTTTCCCAGGTAGCCGGCTCGGGGTGATATCTGAAGGGTTCCGAGTGCGATCGGGCGAGAGAAGAGGAAGCGGCTCTTCGTCTTGAGAGGGTTCGGGCGGGAGATGGAAAGGATGCCCACTTGTCTGGGTCGGCGGGGCGCCGGCCCTCCCAGAGGCGGGGGGTCGGACCGATAGATTGCTAGGCGTCTCGGCCAGGCTCAGGTCCGCCAGGTCTACCCCCGAGCCTCCCGCGGGGGACACCCGGGGCCCGACTTGCTACCCGTCCCCTGAGAAGGTACAGCAGGGTGGGCCTCGCTCTCTGCCCCCCCGGGTGAGCGGAGAAGTCTCGACATGCCCCGCGTTCTCCCGCTCCTGGCGCGGCCCAGCCGGGATCCCGGCACTCTGGGGAAAGCCGGACCCGCCCCTCAGCCCCAGAGGCCTTCACCTGGGCCTGCGGCCCGGTGCCTCCGGCACCAGAGAAACAGCGTGGCTCAGTGGAAAGAGCCCGGGCTCGGGAGTCCGAGTTCATGGTTTCGAATCCCGGCTCTGCCACTTGTCAGCTGTGTGACTGTGGGCAAGTCACCTCACTTCTCTGTCCCTCAGTTCCCTCATCTGTAAAATGGGGATTAACTGCGAGCCTCACGTGGGACAACTTGATTACCCTGTATCTCCCCCAGCGCTTAGAACGGTGCTCTGCACATAGTAAGCGCTTAACAAATACCAACATTATTATTATTATTACCACGCCGGCCCGGTCCGCCCTTCCCCATTCCGACGTCTCCTTGAGGGGCCTGCGGTGGCCCCGCCGGGGAGTCGGTCCCTCGTCTGGCTTTCGGCCTCCCTCAACGGGAAGCAGCGTGGCCCGGTGGTAAGAGCGTGGGCTCGGGAGTCGGAGGTCGTCGGTTTTGATCCTGACTCTGCCACTTGTCCGCTGTGTGACTCTGGGCCAGTCACTTCACTTCTCTGGGCCTCAGTTCCCTCATCTGTAAAATGGGGATTAAGACTGTGAGCCCCACGTAGGACAACCTGATTATCTTGTATCTACTTCTGTGCTTAGAACAGTGCTTGGCACATAGTACTTAACAAATACCATCATCATTATCATTATTATTAATGGGGGAAGGTCTGGGGCTGCCCCAACAGATGCATCTCCACAACCTCCGAGGGACCCCACCACCCCAACCCCGGGCCCCCTAGAGTCAATCCGTTCTTCTAGGAGTCTTTCATCCTCATTGGGCTCCCACGAGACCCCCGCGCTCCCTTTGGCAGGAGAGATTTCATTAAGGCGGCCGACGGGCCCGAGCCTCTAGGTTGACAGGTGGTAGAAAATCGGAAAGTTCATTTTCCCAGAATGCGATTTTACATAACAAGTCCCCTGCCAATTCAGAAATAAATGCGATTGATTGATTGAAATGGAAAAGACGGGGACGACGACGTGAGTGGCGGGAGAAGGGAGAGGGAGAGGAGCTTAGTCCCTGCTTGGGAACAGGAGCCCGGAACCGTCTCTCCCATTGACATGATAATAAATTCATTTCCACAGGGCACTTCTGCTACAAACCTTCCTCTTCATTTCTGAGTATTAAAGCCTTCAGTCATCTGGAGTCAGATAATAAGTAAACGGGAGAAGCTTAGAGAGGTATTTTGTGGCTTCTAGGTGGCTCAAGCTCTTCACTCCTCTCCAGTTTGTTTTCGTTTTTTGGGGGGAGAGGGAGTTGTGGGGGGTGGTTTATGGTATTTGTTAAGTGCTTACGATGTGTCAAGAACTGTTCTAAGCCCTAGGGTAGGTACATGTTTATCAGGTTGGACACAGTCCCTGTCCCTCATGGGGCTAATAATTTTAACTAGAAGGAAGTGGGATTTTAATCCCCATTTTCCAGTTGAGGAAACTGAGGCACAGAGAAGTTAAGTGATTTGCCCAAGGTCACACAGCAGTCAGTTGGCAGAGCTAGGGTTAGAACCCAGATCCTCTGGCCCCCAGGCCCGTGCCCTTTCCACTAGACCATGCCGCTAGATTCATTTCCTAGTGTTTACATTTTTTTTTTTAAATTAAAACCGTAGTTTGCAGAGCTTTAGTCTTGCCCGACCAATCCGTAGTGGACCCTGATCCATTTGCCGCACGTGAGTTTAAATATAAACCACCCATCTGTAAAAGGGTCCACGTGTATCACCAGGGAGGTTATTTATCATTGTTGTATCTGTTAAGCGCGTACTATGTGTCAAGCATTGTTCTAAGTGCTGGGGTCTAAGTAGGAGAGAGAAGAGGTGTTGTATCCCCATTTACAGTTGAGGAAACTGAGGCACAGAGAAGTCACCTCTCCCGTTTTTGAATAAAGCAGCGGGGCCGGGCCTCGTGAACCGGTTGGGTCGAAAGAAGGTGCTGGTCCCTTCTTTTATTTTAATCAGAAGTGTTTAAGAGTGGATTTTGGATACAGAATGTGAAGCAGAGGCTCTGGGGACACTGAGGGACACTGAGGCAGTTCTTAATTGATTAAATACAAATACCCCAGTCCATTCATCACTTCATGAGAATCAAGGATAAGGTCAGGTCTGGAGAACGGCCAATTCAAGGGCCGTCGGAGGGTAACCTCTCAGGTGCTTAATATGGTAGGGACGAGCTGGCAAACCTCCATTTCTGCAGACTCCTGTGACTAAAAGTCCCCCATTAGTAATGTGCTTTTCAAACCCAAAGAGCACAGGCTTGGGAGTCAGAGGACCTGGGTGCTAATCCCGGCCACCTGGCACACAGGAAGCGCTTAACCAATACTATCATCGTCATTACCCTTGTCTGCTGGGTGACCTTGGGCAAGTCACTTAACTTCTCGGGGCCTGAGTTACCTCGTCTGTAAAATGAGGATTAAGACAGTGAGCACTATGTGTCCAAACCGATTATCTTGTATCTAACCCAGTGCTTAGTACAGTGCCTGGCACATAGTAAGCACTTAAGAATACCATTTAAAAAGAAATAGTCAGAGCATTTGAGTCAGATCCAATTTTCTCCTGGGAACAGCAGAATTTTGGGGGGGACGGGGAGGAGGGGGAAGGTTGGGGGCTTACAGGCTGTTTCAATGTCTGTCACAACATGTGAGGTCATCAGTCCAGAACAGTGCTGCAGAATCAATTAGATCAATAAAAGCCAAACACCTCGGGGAGAGATCATGGGTCTCTCGTGACAGCCCGGTCATCCGGAGGGGAGAGGGACTGAGGCGAAACCTGATGGATGACCGTGGAGAAAAAATGTACGGGCTGGACTCGCCCGTCATCTCTTGCCGCCCAGAAATGAGGTATTCGTTTTCCTTAAGCTGTTTCTTCTAGGTGCTGTAGATTGGGTTACGGGACTGAGGAAGAGGAGTTGTCTGATAGGATCGGAAGGGGTTGGTTGGAAGGAGTTAAACTGGGGAGTTCCCCAGCTCCCCCTCACCCACCCCCCCCCCCCCCCCCCGCCAGTAGAGTTGCTTAGAAACCTGGAAAAAAAACAAGGTGGGAAAGAGGATGCGATGCTCCTAGAGAGACGGATTTCGAATGTTTTGAATGCAGTTTAAATCCGGGTATCGATCGCCTTTTGGGGACCTCTGTTTGGGGGCACAAAGGGTAACAAAATTAAATCCGGGTACCGATTGCCTTTTGGGGACCTCTGCTTGGGGGCACAAATGGTAAGAAAGAGGAACCCAGAGGGGACTGGAAATGAAATGAAGGGTGCCTCCCCTGCGCTGAAGATTGTGGAGTAACTCTGGAATTTTCCGAGGTTCTGACTAAAGGAAGTCCTCTGGGCTCTGGTGAGGAAAGACAACTGTTTGCCTAATCCTTTAATGTGGATATCATGCGTGGTTTTTTCCAAGTGGTTCTATGATGATTTCAGTTGATGCGGATGATTTGATCATTTAGAAAAATCCTCCGTTCCTAGTGAATCTGGAATGTCTGGAGACCGAGACTAGCATTTTATCAGATACAGAATATGTCTGAATATCAAATGGCATTTTTTTAAAGGCCTGTAATTTCCATAAATAAACTGCTAATTTATTACTCTCACCTAACATTGGATTAACAGATTTTTGCTTTCCTAAATTTAAGACCCCCCCACACACACACACACACAGAGAAAAGCCTCAATCTTCAGCAGGGGGAAGGTTTACATAATGGTGTAGTATGCGCCTCATTAAAATAGCGTGTCAGATGGTATGAAAATTATCTGCTAAAAATATTCTTTTCAGTTGAAATGCTTAGAATGAGACCAGAGGGAGCGGCTTAAGGTTTATAAACCAAGTGTTCTAATCTGCTTTTGCTCCCAAAACCACGATGGTTTGACTCTGTGCCCTCCTGAGACCCAGAACAACTTTTGACTTAGCAATTTCACTCCCTTTTCTTGCATTCTACTGTGGAACAGCATTTGGTCGTCAGACTGATGTTTGAGATCATTTCATCTCGGGGAGCGATTTGGGGATGTTTCTATTTTCCTAGTAGCATTATGTCATAGTCAGATGCAAACGCCAAGCAGCATTTTCAAGTTCAGGAGCGGTGAACATATTACATTCCTTGCTTTGAAAAGATATCAGAATGAATCACAGACAACACATTGGGAATTCCCATTACCACCCAGGGAGGTTCATTTAACTGATGTGGTTTGCTTTTGGCCTAGTTTTGATCCACCTCGTCTGTCCTCTGTGTCCACGGCAATCGTCCGCCTTCAGTCTCCGTTGGCGTTGATTTAAATCCGCATGAACTCTGTTTTATTTTTGCATGATAATCCCCATTACTTTTCCAGTTAAACATCGGGCCAGCCTTGAGAGCCCTGCCCAAGAATCATTAACTCTGACACTTGTGTTTTTGTTTTCTTTTTGTTTTTCTTTTGTTTTCCGTTACTAGAGTTTAAATATGCTTGAAGTGTAAAAGTGGTACGAAACTGGGGTGATGCAACCAGCAGCAATATTGCTTGGAAGGTGATCTGGACCTGGGCAAATCCTTGGTGGGTCCATGGGGTACTTTCTTGAGCTCCTACGGGGTGCCGAGCACTGGCCGGAGCGCGTGGGAGAGTACTAGGTTTAGCTGACGCACTCCCTGCCCTTGAGGAGCTTTCCTCCCTGTTTGGGAGACGAGAGGCCCCCCCCCCCCGGGTCAGTTAAGCACCGTGGCCTCTAGCTGCCGCTCAGATTAAGAACCCTTTTAGGACCGGATGGGTGTCCTGGCAGGACGTCACTGCCCCGTACCGGACCCCACCATCTCCTCGGCCCTGCCCTTTAAGGGATGAAATCTGGTCCTATTCAGGGCAACCGCCCCCGGCTTTAAGCGATATTTAAGGAGTCGTCTGCCCGCCGTTCCCCAAGTTTCCACCTGGAACCGCGTGCCGGCATGGAAACGGCTCCACCTCCTCCCAGCTCAAGGTTGTGCTCGGAGACCACTAGGAATGTGTCAGTCAGTCGTATTTATTGAGCGCTTACCGTGTGCAGAGCACTGTACAACGATAGAACAGACATAGTCCCTGCCCCGCAACGAGCTTACGGTCTCGGGGGAGGGGGTCCTTCCCACCAGTCGCTGATTCCCCTCCCGCCTTGCAACCCTATTTAGAGGCGGGTCCGGTTGAAGACGGGACCGACACGAGTCGATGCCCCCGGTGAGTTCCTAATTTAGAAAGGACGCCAGGTGACCGCCGGATAACGTCCTCCCCCCCCCCCTCCCCGGCGGC
Source organism: Ornithorhynchus anatinus (assembly GCF_004115215.2). Taxonomy (NCBI): domain Eukaryota; kingdom Metazoa; phylum Chordata; class Mammalia; order Monotremata; family Ornithorhynchidae; genus Ornithorhynchus; species Ornithorhynchus anatinus. Next base: position 28,637,100 of record NC_041747.1, read on the forward strand.
AGAGGCTGAATCGGGTCCGGAACCGTACGGTTCCTCGGGCCTAGGCGGGCTCGCAGGGGACACCGGCTTCCGCTCTTGCTCGCTCCCGCGCCTTCCTGCAGCCGGTTGGATCCGGGGCCGCGGCCGGCCCCTTTGCCTCACCACAGCTCCCTCCGCTTTTACCGACTAGTTGTTCTGTCAGCATGAGTGTGACGACAATTAGACATCCCTGTTTTTGCCCCATGCCTTTTCTCCTTCACAGTCATTCAATGACAAGCGTAAAAAGAGCTTCATCTTTTCACGAAAGTTTCCATTCTACAAGAACAAGGAGCAGAGTGAGCAGGAAACAAGTGACCCAGAACGTAAGTAGACGCGCACAGACCACGTCACACGCAGCACAGAGATGGGTGACACGCATGACACACGTTTCTCCCCGCCACCCTTCCCACACACGCGTAGGCAAACCGACAAGGCAGGTAGGCAGGTCAGGTAGCACTACTGTGACCGTTGCGGGACAGCAGCAGTCTGGATCGGGCCGGGACTCCCCTCCCCAGAGACCCCACGGGCTCAGGCAATCCGGGGGGGGGGGGGGCCGCGCAGAGACGTTGAGGTGTCCGACGGGGCCGGCGGCACCCAACGGTCTTCTCTGGCGAGCCGTGGGGTTTGATTCCGTTGCACCACCCCTGCCCTCGGGGCAGGATCCCCCCACAGGTCACCGCTCACGGGACCCTGGTGGGGGCCACCCCGAATGTGGCCTCGGCTTGAGAATTTAAAAAAAGAAAGAAAAAAACCCAAAACGGTGACCCTTTTTATTTTTCCAAGCCGCCCTTGCATTTGAAGAGGCTTCACAGGGCCACCGACTTCTCGTCATTTTCGATCTCTAGGCCCTGGTGACCTGGGCTTCTTCCCCGCTCCCTTCTCCCCCCCACCCCAAAACAATTCCCCCGTCCTTGGAGGGCTCTCCCCACCGTGCCCCGAGGCGACGGAGCCAGGGGGGCCCGGGAAGGAGGAAGGCCGGGATCCAGACTGCTGCGTCGGCACGGTCCATCCTGGTAGTATCCATTTCAACTCCACTGACTTCTCCCTTCCTCTTCCGCGGCTGTTCTCCCTCTCTCACTGCTTTCTCTGGGGACTTCCGTGCAGGACATCCCCGGATTAGGTGACGACGGTTATGGAACAAAGACTCTGAGTAAGTTCCCAGGAATGGTCACTGTTAACTTCTGCTTTCCTTTCCGTTTTTGTTTGAGTTTCCCTGTTGGCTTTGGTTCCTTTTCTGAGGACCTTAACCCTCGCCCTCCTCTCACCCCAGCATGCACACGATAGACTTTTATTTGTTACCAGCTGTGAATGCTCTCCCCTCACCCCTCAAAACAACAAACGATCTTTTCCAATTGTTTTGTTCTGCATGTCAGCCTTAAACAGCGTATAGCGTTTTGGACACTTTGACCGGGCCCAGGGCCTCTGGCTGAAGGGGCATCCCAGCCCCGCTGCCTCGCGCCCGCCCTAAAGAAACCATCCGTGAGGACCAAAAAGTTCTAGATCAGGATGGTAGAGATGCATTTCTCCACCGCTGCTGCTTCTCTATTCTCACCCCGGGGGCGGGAGGGGGAGGTTGGGGGCCATCCTGGAGTCACCGCGTCCCATCCTGGACTAGCCCGGGGCGGTTTGAACCGAAGCAGCGATTCTAGGCAAGGGGCAAGCGGCCCTCTCACACCGTAATTCTTGGCCCCCCCCCCCCCGGCTGCTGTTGAGTCACAAGATGCACTGACCTCTAACCTTGATGGATTTCTTTTTCTGACTTGCAGTGGGGTTCTGTGGGAAGAGGGTGTAGAGTACAGTTTAACAATGCATTTGCTCATCTCTCAGTCATTTGTTTCCTAAGGTATAGGATCACATCCTCACCCGCTCCGTTTTAGGGTATGGAGTGAAAATTCACTTGATTTGCCCTTCAAGCTCCCTCGTCTAATCAACGCCATTAGCGTGTACGACGTGGCCGTGGATTATTCCAACATAATAATCCCACTTACCCCTAGACTGGCTGTTTTTCTGCCTCTGATGCTTCTTCTATCCCACAGACACAATTAACAGACAAAAATCGATGTGTGTGTTTTCCATTTCACCCCTCCCCGCGTCCCGTACTTTGCCTAACAGAGAATGTGCAAACCTTAAGAGGCCGTTCATTTCTTCTCTCTAAATCCAAACGGGACCGGGCCGGCTTCTGCCCCCGAGATGCGCTGGGGCAGCAGGATGCCGATTTCTTGGCACCCCGCGGAAACCCTTGACGGTTTTCTCCAGCGCATCTTGAAAGCAGAAGCCGCTCCTCCCCAGCAGCTTTTCTTCTTAGAGATGAAACCTTTATCTTGCGGGATGCGTGGGCCGTGGGATATTTGGCGCTTCCTCAATTTGCTGGAAAATAAATGAGAAGTTTGGTCACCGCCAACTTACCCCTTCCCCGAGATAACAACAACAACTGTGGAATTCGCTAAGCGCTTGCTATGTGCCAGGCACTGTTCTAAGCGCTGGATGTGGCCAAGGCTGTGACTACAGGCCCAGATACAAGAGCGCGACCTTTTAATTACCGCCCTGACAGGAGTCACAAGCCAGAGGCGAGAAAGAGAGAGAGAGAAAAGGTTCATCTTTTTAAATGAGATGAACCTGTTGTAATGGGAGCTCATTAGCTAGCAGTGAGCACTGTGTTTCGGCTGTCATTTGAACACCCTTAAGAGCACTGGCTCTGTCAAATGATAATAGGAAATGGGCGAGCCCGGGTTGAGGATTTCCCACCATCTCAGCTGGGTGGTTCTCTGGCCCGTAGAGCTTCCCCAGGCCAACTCTCTCTCTCTCCTCCCCCTAGTAAGACAGATGTTGATGGATCGGAAGCTCCTGGCAGGAGCCTAGGAGTTTCCTTTGACCTACCGGCATTCTCGGAGCGGTGCTCTACCCCATTCTTCACCCTCCTGCTGGGTCCCCTGGGGAGGACGGGCTGGATCGATTGGACCCCAGCGGCCTGTAAGGGCGGAAACCCGGGAGGAAGAAGAAGTGGATGAAGAGGCTCTTCTCCCTTTCCCCGGGACCGGTATTCTCTGGCCCAGAGCAAAGACTCCAAATGAACCCAACCTTTCTATTCCCAGAAAGGCTTAGAGCGAGCAAATGAGTTGAACAGCTCATTCGTCCTCTCCCTCTCCTCCCCAGCGCAATAGAAAAGGGAGTGGCTCTCTCGGTCACGCTGTCTACGAAGGGAAGGGAAGATCTAGTTGATCAAGCCGTGCCACTTACCGTATGCGGAGCAGTGGAACTAAGCCCTCGGGAGAGCGCAATAGATGGCATGCGGGTAGGCATGTCCCTTGCCCACAACAGACCTACAGTCTAGAGGGGGAGGCTAACAATAAAAGCAATGAATGCCACGTATATAAGTCCTGGGGGGTCAGAGGACCTGGGTTTTAAGCCGGCTCTGCCACTTGTCTGCTACGTGACCTTGGGCAAGTCACTGGGCCTCAGTTTCCTCCTCTGTAAAACGGGGATGAAGCCTACGAGCCCTGTGTGGGCCAGGGACTGTACAATCCAGAGATCAGGTATCTGTCCCAGCACTTAGTACAGTGTGTGGCACATAGTAAGTGCTTAACAAAAACCATTAAATACACACATACACAAGCTTGAAGAGACCTTATAATAGGGCCAGGCCCTAGAGAAGAGTTAAGCAGGCATAACTTCCCCTGAGGACAGGACAGCTGAAAGTGGCTTTGGAATTGCAGCGAGGAGGATTCAGATGAGCCGCAAAGCAGCACTTTGCAATGGTGCAGCGGAAGGCAAGGTGGATTGTGACGCAGGTTTCTGGGAACAGGAGAGCTGCCCCACGTCCTTGATGGGGGTGGGGGCCCCTAGATGCTGACGATAGCTGGACTTCAACCTCCTTAACCAAATCAGTGGTATTGATCAAGCCCCTGCTGTGTATCGAGCACCGTTCTAAGCACTAGGGAGAGTACGGTTGAGTGCAACACATGGTCTCTGACCTCAAGGAGCTTTCTAGCCTTTTACTCTTCAAAGAGGGAAACCATTCCTGTTTCCTCCTAACTATAACATACAGTATTTTAATACCTGTGAGCCCGTCTACTCATCCTACTGTAAAAATAAAATAAATGATGGTATTTTGTTGCGCGTTTACTGTGTGCCAAGCACTGTTCTAAGCGCTGGGGTAGGTACAAGGTAATCAGGTTGTCCCACGTGGGGCTCGCAGTCTTAATCCTCATTTTACAGATGAGGTAACTGAGGCACAGAGAAGTAAAGTGACTTGCCTAAACTGACAAGTGGCAGAGCCGGGATTAGAACCCACGGCCTATGACTCCCAAACCTGTGCTCTTTCCACTAAGCCACAGTGCTCCATACACAGAAGATGCTCAATCAATACTCTTTAGTGCTTGATTGAGGAGCTGTAGGTCTTATAATAATAGTGGTATTTATTAAGCGCTTACTGTGTGCCAAGCACTGGGGAAGCAGCATGGCATACTGGACTTCACAGTCTGGAAGTCAGAAGGTAATGGTTTCTAATCCCAGCTCTGCTACTTGTCATAGAGCTGGGTGACCCCGGGCAAGTCACTTCACTTCTCTGTGCCTCAGTTACCTCATCTGTAAAATGGGGACTGAGACTGTGAGCCCCGGGTGGGACAGGGACTGTGTCCAACTTGATTGGCTCGTATCCGCCCCGGCACTTAACACAGCGCTTGGCACCTAGTAAGCACTTAAATACCGTCATCGACATTATAAGCAGGACGTACACACAGAGCCCTCAGTCTAAGTGGTGGGGGGGGGGAAGATATTCGGAGATATCTGATGGCCATTTTACATATGAGAAAACAGAAACCTGCTCCAGGTCCTGGGATTAGAACCCAGATCTTCTGATTCCCAGGCCCATGCTGTTTCCCCTAGGCCACGCTGCTCCCTTCTGAGTTTGAGCTTATTCGTTCAGCCCTGTTTTTAGCTCAACATCCAATATTACCTAGCCAAGCTGGGCGATTTTGTTGAAAATGGATCAGGAAATTAGGTGATCCTCAGCCTACTCTACATCCTGATTTCAGTTTTCTTAAATTTTGTCAACCACTCGGGGGTTAGAAAGTATCAGGAAGCAGCAGGGTCTAATGGAAAGAGCACGGGCCCGGGAGTCTGAGGATGTGCGTTCTAATCCCGGCTCTGCCACGTGTCTGCGGTGTGGCTTTGGGCAAGTCACTTCATTTTCTCTGGGCCTTGGTTGCCTCAACTGTAAAATGGGGATTAAGACTGTGAGGCCCCTGTGGAACAGGGACTGTGGCCAACCTGATTCTCTTGCACCTACCCCAGCGATTAGAACAGTGCTTGGCACCTAGTAAGCGCTTAACAAATAACGGTTATTATTATTATCGTTGCTACAAGGGTTTAAGGAGTTCAGCCTTAAAGCATCACCCACTAGACAGTAAATGAATCGAATACAAGCCTCAGGGGTTGGGAGAAGGGAAAGGGCACGAGAAGCAGCGTGGCCTAGGGGTAAGAGCACAGGCCTGGGAGTCAGAAGATCTGGGTCCTAATCCCAGCTCCACTACTGGTCTGCTCTGTGACCTTGGGCAAGTCACTTACCTTCTCTGGGCCTCAGTTCCCTCATCTGGAAAATGGGGATTGACACTACGAGCCCCATGTGGGGACTGTGTCCAGCCTGAATAGCTTTTACCTATCCCGGGGTGTGGTACAGCGCCTGGCACGTAGTAAACACTTACAAATACCATCTGAAAACATGGTAAATGCCTGTTAAGTGCCCAACCCAAGGCAGACAGCTTCTGGCCCATCAAGAGCACATTTTGTTTTAGACCAGCTTCTGGCCTAAACTGTAAGGTTGCTGTGGGCAGGGAATGTGTCTGTTAGACCGCACTCTCCCAAGAGCTTAGTAGAGTGCTCTGAGCACCATAAGCGCTCAATAAATACACCTGATTGATTCTTTTCATGGCTTTCAAAAGGAACACCAGAGGCCAAACAGTGATGAAAATATATAGGTTTTCTCACCCTTTTTGGCATCTCAGGGCCTCCATCCCAAGCTGCAGCATGATGAGAAGGAAGGGAAGTTGGTAGCTTGAAATCTCTAGAGACGATCTCCCAGACAATAGCTTACCGGGTCCGATCCCCAGCCCATTAATGCACTCGCCGTGAAGATGTCACTCATCTGTCGGCCGGGAGCCTTTCCCCCTCCTGGGAATTCGGAGATTTAATAGAGGTGATGTTGCCGGTGCTCTGAGATCTTCTCTGGGCGCCTTCCTTCCTGCAACATTCCAAAATTAACTTTATTTAAGGGCAGAATTGCTTCACGCAGGGAGGCCTCACTATACTGGTCCCATTAATGAATCTAAGCAAAAACACGGGGACACCGTACCCTCTTCAAACACCCTGAAACGGCACGTTGCCGGTGGAGAACACAAAAGGGCCACGCAAGCTTTTCTAGCCAAGCAAATGGGAACAGATTCCTCGCAATTAAAAAAGGAATTTGGAAAGCTGAAAAATTTACCTTTGGGGGTGGGAGGCAGTCAATCACAAGTTCAAACCAAAAGCACAGTTTAATTTACAGTGGGGAAACAGAGGGAAATGAAGGAATGAATCATCTTTACGACAGTCAATCTGTGGGGCCCAGAGCCCAGGCCTTACTATAAGAGAATCGAAAAGGAAGACCTGTTTAACTGATTTGCTAGATTGTTTGTCCCCCAACTCCATTCTCCCCGAGCCTTGTTTTCGTCAGCCACACCTGCCTCAGACCACATCCCCTTCCTCCCTAGGGTTACGACTTTAGCGAAAGTTTCGCTAAAGGGAAATGAAGATGCTCACCTGTCCATTGCTGTGGTGAAAAGGAAGATTTTTCCCAGTGACTCACGGCCCATTTGGAGGCTTAAGGAGGAGCGCCAGTTACCACTCGAGCCTCACCCCTCTGCAAATTATGTGTAATTGAAAAGAATCTGTCTAGACCCAAAGGGCCTTATTTCATCCACTTTGAAGGAAAAACAAAAATCAGTGACAGGGGAGTGGCCAGGATGGGTCTGAGAAGGCCATTACGTGGGGCTGGCATTGTTCTCTAAACGAAATAAAGACCCTGGTCTCAGGGCCACCGGGGCTCCTGATATTATTGCCATGACTATGGCGGGGGGCGGGAAGGGCGGGAGGGGGAAGCCACCGTATTCCAAGATAAAGCTTTCATCTTCACTGCCTAGCGTCGGACCTGAAGGTTTTCAGGGTGCTCTCTCTGCGGCTTTCCCTCGGCCCACCTCCGTCTCCGCCCTGCATGAACGCACGCGCCCCTTTGAGTTGCGGCTGCCCCGCGGTGCTTTGGTGATTCGCTTTAATTTGCTGTACTGTCCTTGCAGAACATGTTTCTTCTAATGCCAGCGATAGCGAAAGTAGCTACAGTAAGTGCTCGCTTTTGTCTGTGGCTCTGCTCCTTGGCATTGCTGATTATGTGATTGCTTCGGTTTTCTTCTATCTGCACCCTTCACTGGGCTTCTTCCCTCCCCAACCCTCCCCACAACAATGGTCGGAGAAAATGGCTTGAAATGCAGCTGGCGTTTCCCAAGGCGCCTGGTGAAAGGCGTGGTGGCCACTGGCGAGCCTTCGGGGCCTAGTACCAGGAGGCGTGTTCTGGAACCCCGGCTCTAGAGGAGACATTTCACTGACTCGTGTCAACAGAAAGAGGAGACATTTCACTGACTCGCGTCAACAGAATAATCATGGGACCTGTGGTGCATCAGGCACCCAGTCCCCAAAAAAGTCTGGCTCAAAATTCATGGGAGAAGGGCAGGGGGTTTGTAGTTGCTAACTTTTGTTTGAATGAACGAAAGAAAAAAAGATTTACTTGGTAATGGCCTTTCCTGGTTTCCCTTTAAAGGGGAAAAAGTCCTCTCTGAAACTGATGTGAACCTCCTCAAAGCCTCCTCTCCATCCATATTTAAAAAAACAGGGGATCATAAGGTATCTTGAGCCCAATTCTGCCAATTATAAGATGAGTAACTTAGCAACAAAAGAATCCTAAAAATTGGGAAAAAGTAGCCAAGAAAGGTAGGTTACTCACCGGATTTGTGTTTCCGTGGCTTACCTGACGCCATTTTCTTAGCATATGACACGAGTCTCCCCATCCTCCTCGCCATCCCAAAAAACACAGCACCCCGGTGTTCTCTCCAAACCTCCGTGAAGTGGGTTGGAGCCACGATTTCAGACCGCCTACCTACTCACCGGGCTCCGGGGAAGTGGCCGGCACCAGTAAACGAGAGCCTTCTTGGAAGTCACGTTTATTTTTATGAAGTTTAAAAACATTTCGCGATGGACGTGTTGCCTGGGGTGAAAAGGCAGAGCAGTGGCTGAGGACGCTGGGAAACTGAGGGCACAGTGCCATGGGGCTGGAAACCAGTTCTCGGGTGGAAACCCTGCCAGGGTCCTGTCTTAGCAGTCACTGGGCCAGTGGTCCAGTTGTCCACCATAGGTGTCCCGGGAAATGGCATCCCCTTGAAGCTAAAGCTGCCTGCCCTGCTCAAGAAACACAGGCCTCGGCCCTTAAGGACGACCAGGGTAGGGCTAGAGGAGGGTGACGTCGGCCGGCCCTCGGTGGACAGAGGAAAACCAATCACCCTCACGCTCTGAGTCGATGTACCAACCCCGAAGAAGTCAGCGGGGATTGGGTAATCACCGCTGGGGTTGGAAAGGAACAAAGCGTGTCAGAACAACCTAATTTCCTGCTATGAGAGAGTGGGGACCGTTGCAAACGCAGGAAAGCCACGGATGAGCTATAACTTAGAGCCAGCAACATTTTTAACTCAGGCTCACCTGCCAAATGCTAACAAGAAACGTTTTGCTGCTAAATCCTAGTTCTGAGTGGTTCTACAACCGAAAGGAACGAAGGAAAAGGCCCGATCGATCGCTCAGGAAGGGTGGGGGGAAATGCATCCATTTGGGTACGGGGGCCCAACGTTTCTGTTGGGGGACACCACCAGGTTAGGATAGCATCCGGCCCCTAAGAGAGGGGATAAAAGTTCATATTTATGTAAATCAGGGCAGACAAACTAGGTATGAGGGCAGAAAAGGAACGGGGGGTGGGGGGATCAAACAGGACCACGAGCCAAAGACAAACTACGCACAGATCCAAGGACAGAAGCAGAGGGTCCCCCCCCATTCCCTCACCCCCTGGGCCTCAGGGTCGGGAACATATCTCGAGGGAGAAAAGTTGGAGAAACCTTGGAGTCATTTCCATCAGTTTTCCAGAGTGCCACCCCAGTCTGCCTCCCCTTGTGCCTACGTTTTTCTAGCAGACCTCTGGCTTTTGCCCTAATTTCCTCTAACCTCTGTTCCTCGTTAGCAGCGATTAAAACAACACTAACTTCCCCTCCGTTGCTAATGTCCAGAAATGTTTTATTTCTCGGTCCCTCCTAGAACCATTCCAAATCCGTCCGGAGCAGAAAGCGGGGGTGGCTTTGGGTGCTCGGAAACGCTAAACTCGCCTCGGTCACCTGGGCCCAGTCTTCCATTTCCGAGAAGGGAGCATTTTCCCCGAGCCCGATCTCAACTCCCAGCCCCTGAAATCTAGTTTAATTACAGTGCTTGCTACCTAGCTGTTCGAAATGCTAACGGGCATCTAAATTATGAATTCTAAAATAAAAGAATGAGTGCGATAAAGAGAATTCAAACTCTTCAAGCGAGAGCCCCCGACATTAGGTGAGATCGGTGCACAGAGGCTTCTAAATCTCCACCTCACATCTGTGGGCTCCCTCTTTTTCAGAGGGCCTAAGGGATCCTTAAACCACGCTGGAAAAAAACCCCACAAACGCAAAGGGTTCTGGTAGGGCGGGCTGTAAAAGGGTAACGATGCATTTTGGGCCTAGAGTATTAAACTGAAAAAGCAATAACGGAGGATTATGGCCCCTTCAGAAACCCTCAAAGTCGCTCTCCCTTTTTATTATCACTGTAAATCACAAATGACTCCTCATTGTTCGAATTTAAATAAACTGCATTTCAGAAGTCATATTCAAACATCCCACACGGATCATCTGCGGGGACCTCAAGAGAGCTGTTTTCAAATGCTCTGTTAAAGGCGTGACTTTCTGCAGTCAGAGGAACGTGGTCCTAACGGAGGCTGGATCTGACCATTTTTTAGACAAGCCGACAGGGGCCTCGACCATCGCCTGACCCCCACGCTCTCGGCTCGCTCCTTTGTTTCAGCTTAGAGACGGCCCCGACCCCCGAAGTCCGTTAGGTGAAATGGCAGCGGAGCAAGTCCAGGGAGCTCCGCCGGGTGAATTTCTCTCCTAGCCCGGGGCTCGGCCGCCTGGCGAACCTCCTGCCAGAATTGAGCGGCCAGTTCATTAATAATAATAATGATGGTATTTGGTAAGCGCTTACTATGTGCTAGGCACTGTACTAAGCGCTGGGTTGGACCCCAGTAAGTCGAGTTGGACGCAGTCCCTGTCCCACGTGGGGAGTTTGGGTTCAACAGCTCAGAAACAGTCATTCCCTGCACCCAGAGAGAGGACAGGGTCCACCGCCCCAGGGGCACACGGCTCCCCGCACCCGGCTTCCCGCTCGACAGAGAACCCGCTCCCCAGAGGGCGATGCCCACCCCCCCGCTTTAAGTCACCCCCCAATTTTAGCCCCCACAGTGATAAATTGGCATCTCAGCCATTTGGGCCTTCCCTACTCCCCCACCCAGCCCCCTACCTCTGTCAGGGGGAAGAGACTTCCAGGGGACCCATCTGCAGCCTCGCTCCAAGCAGCCATCTGCTGGGCCACATCCCTGCACCGCATGAAGAGTCGGGGACACGCGCCTCCTTCTCTCCCTCCCCTGCACTCAAGCCCCCCCGAGGGAAAAGACCATGGAAGAAGGAAATCAGAAAAGAAAGTCCTCAAAGGACCGCGAGGCTCTTTATGACGCCTTCACTTTAGCCTCCTGGGCTCCGGGGGTCGGGCAGGCTGCCGCCGAAAGGCCCGGTACCGTCCTTTAGAAAAGGGCGATTCCCCCCCTTATCGTCGGGGCCCAGCACCGGGCCCCCGAGGGATTCTCCACTACCGGGGCCAGCGGGAGATGCTGAACCCAGGAAAGAAACAGATAGCGATCTGTGTTTTAATAAAGAATTGTCCCCAGGGCCCCGGCCACTTGTCGCAAAACCCTTCTCTTTGGGAATCAAACAAGGTACTAATAACAAGTGTATTTCTCCCCTACCTCCTGACAGTAAAGCTCGCTGGGGGCAGGGATTGTGTCTATCAAATGTTACCTACTCTGTTACCCTACTCTCCCAAGCGCTTAGCACAGTGCTCTGCACGCATTAAGCATTCAAATGCCACTGATTGATTAATAATTGCGGTATTAGTTAAGGGCCACGTGCCCTGCGTTGTACTAAGCAGTGGGGTAGATACAAGATAATCAGGTCAGACGGTCCCTGCCCCTTACAGGACTCACAGTCTAAGTGGGAAAGAGAACAGGTTTTTAATCCCCATTTTTCAGATCGCAAAACTGAGGCACGGGGAGTTAGGTGCCTCGCCCAAGGTCATACAGCAAGCAACAGAGTAGGATTAGAACCCAAGTCTCGGGACCTCCGGGCCGTGCTCCTTCCACCAGACCGTGCCTGGATCAGATGAAAAAATCACAGACACCCGCAAGGCAGGACGTCATGGTCAAAAGTGACGTCAGGTCACTTGGGCCAAGCGTGGGGTGACTTTCACCTTTAATCTGTGGGGATGGTGGGGGTTACTAGATGGAGTCTATAAAGGGAATCCTTTTCTTATGCCCCCTCCACTCACCTCCAAAGAAAACCAACTTCCTCAAGTGTCCATTGCTCTCTGGACACCATCTCTAAATCAGGTGTTTCCACAGCAGAGTCAACCCATTCAACCCTCGCTGTCGTTGATCGCGCCATTGTTTCGATTTGCAGAGGGAGTTGATTTTGATCGGCGGAGGATTACGGTCACCCAACCCCTCCCACCCTCAAACACCCTATCAACCAAGCTGTACCCCTCGGCTCTAGCCTGGTTGTGCTACGGAGAGGGAAAACTCCAGTTCCACTTACACGGGCCAACCAACCCGGGGACGCCAAGGCAGTTGCCTATTTTGAGCGGCAAGAAACTCACTCTCGGAAGATAATCCAGAGCTGATTGGTCCAGGAACTCGGTTCCCCCAGCTGTGGCCGCCAGCTGTAATTAGATCTGGCAAAATTTACCCAGGAAATCTCGGGGGAGAACTTCTGGAAGGTGGAAGGGACTTTGGAATGGTTCGTGGAAAGAGCTAAAGAGAAATTAACAAACTGGGGGAGGAAGGAATGTAGATTGGAAGCAGGCTACATGGTACACGTCAACTGTGATTTGTTTTTTTCTTTTTTCTCTCCTCAGGAGGACAGGAAGATTTCATTCTCTCTTATGAGCCTGTCACCAGACAGGAGAGTAAGTGTCCTGCACTCTTCTAACACATCGTGTTTGTCTTCCCTGGTAGATTTTAAATACCCCAAGGACCGGGATCGGGTCTACTTACCCTATTGTATTCTCCCAAGCGCTTGGTACGGGGCTCTGCACATGGTGTGCGTTCAATGACGTGCCACTGATTGACTGTTGCTGTTCTTGATCCCGAGGGGACGGCCGGCGACTTTGCAGGAATTGGAGTGGGTTTCTAGAGAAGCAGCGTGGCCTGGAGGAGAGAACACAGGCCTGGGAGTCAGAAAGATAATAATAATAACAAAGATCGCATTTGCTAAGCGCTTACTATGTGCCGAGCACTGTTCTAAGCACTGGGGTAGATAGCAGGTAATCAGGTTGTCCCACGTGGGATTCGCTGTCTTAATCCCCATTTTACAGATGAGGTCACTGAGGCACAGAGAAGTGAAGTGACTTGCCCAAAGTCACACGGCTGGGACCCACGACCTCTGACTCCCAAGATCTGGGTTCTAATGCCGGTTCCACCACTTGTCTGCTTGGTGACCTGGGGCAAGTCACTCAATTTATCTGAGCCTCAGTTACCTCACCTGTAAAATGGGGATTAAGGCTATGAACCACATGTGGAAGAGAGACTCTGTCCAAGCTGATTTGCTTGTATCCACCCCAGTGCTCAGTACAGAGTCTGGCTCACAGTAGGTACTTAAATGCCATAGCTATTATTATTATTGTATAAGACCTCACTCCCTCACATGACCCAATATGGCACAGCCTCCCAGATCGCCACTGGGGGAATCTCACCTTTCGTGTGGCAATGTGGTCTAAAATCCCAAGGCGTTATGCAATGTTGTACATCCAGTAAGCGCTCAATAAATACCACTGGTTGATTCGAACCCTTAGATTTGAACCCTTCGTATCCTTTATTCACCCCACCCTCAGCGCCACAACACAGGTATATATCTGTAATTTCTTCTAATGTTTGCCTCCCCCTCTAGACTGTAAGCCCCGTGTAGACAAGGAAAATGTCTACCAACTGTGTTGTCGTACTCTCCCAAACGCTCAGTGGTGCTCCGCACACAGTGAGCGCTCAGTAAATACCGTGGGTTGACTGATTATCGTTTGAAGCTACTTGTTCCACTGAGCCCCGTGACAGGAGCTGTGAATAAATGCTCGTCACACGGGAGAAATACAACTCAGCCCGCCTAAAACAAAAAAGGGAAAAATCCCACTCTCACCACGTGCTTCTTTCCCTCCCGTCCAGTTAATTACACGAGGCCGGTTATTATCCTGGGCCCCATGAAGGACCGGATCAATGACGACTTGATATCCGAGTTCCCCGATAAGTTCGGCTCCTGTGTCCCACGTAAGTACGCTTTCTCGCTTCATCTGGAAAGGGGACTGGGCCCCGTCTGCCCCTGGATTTTAAAATGCCACTCCGCTCCCCAGCTACTGTAGGAGAGAAGCAGCATCGGTCTGTATTTCTACCAAGTTGTTTCTCTTTCCAAGGGCTTAGTACAGTGCTCTGCACACCGTGCGCACTCAGTAGGTACGATCGATTTCCCCTGCCCCTTAAGAGGCTCCCTCCAGAGGGTGGAAGCATTTATTCCTTTTTTCTTCAGCATTTTGTAACCAAACAGAATTGAAATAGGCCATCCACCCCAGGTGACCCACGTGGCCTAGGGGAGAGGTGAACTTTGCCTCTGAGAGACCTGGGTTCACCATCCTCCCCACTAGTCTTCGTCTTTATGTTCAGCGTGGCCTAGTGGAAAGGGCTCGGACCCGGGAGACGGAGGGACCCGAGTTCTACTCCCGGCTCTGCCGTTTCCCTGCTGCGTGACCTTGGCCAAGTCGCTTCACTTCTTTAGGCCTCTGTTTCCTCATCTGCAAAATGGGGATTTCATTCTTACCCTCCCTCCCCCTCAGACCACGAGCCCCATCAGGAGACGTGGACTGTGTCCGACCCGACTATCTTGTATCTGCTCCAAGTGCTTAGGATGGTGCTTGGCCCCTAGCGATTGCTTAACAAATGCCCCAATGGTAATAATAATTTTATCATCGTTATGCCTCAAGGAATTACTGTTCCTCAAGAAAATAAAAGGAAGCGGGGAGACAAGAGTCCTCTCTAAAATTTCATATCCACCAGCAAACATTTATTCTCTTGAGCACATTGAGAGGGGACTTCCGCAAGTACTCCCTGATGGCCCATCTTTAATGAGCCCCCCGGTCCCATTTCCTCGGCCTAAACAAACGTGCCGATCTGGGCCGGTCCCGCCACGCCTCCGGGGCCCAATGGGGACAACGTAGCACACGCCTCGAGCCCGGCTGCCCGGCTCAGAAAGCCCTTCCCTGGCTCAGGCACGGCTCAGGCCGAGGCCTCCCCAATTCAGGACCCCGTGTCCACCCCAGGTTTTGCGCGGAGGGAAGCCATAAACCCGAGCACCCTCTAACCTCCCCGCCTTGTTTTCTGAAGACACCACGAGGCCAAAGCGGGACTACGAGGTGGATGGCAGAGACTATCACTTTGTCATTTCGAGAGAACAGATGGAAAAGGACATCCAAGAGCACAAATTCATAGAAGCCGGGCAGTACAACGATAATCTATATGGAACCAGCGTGCAATCTGTGAGATTTGTAGCGGAAAGGGTAAGTTTCCCGACGACACGCAAAGCGGCCCGCAAAGTCTCCGCCGAGTTGCCCAGACCGACCTGCGGGCCGGTCTTCGATCCAACCTAGGGCACGGGCAGTGAACCCCTTTGACATCAAGTCGTCGGACTTCTGGGGTGCAGAAGGAGTTCACAGTGATCCCTTTTACCGATGAAGTGGAAATGAGGACACCCCAGATTCTTGGAGGACAAAAGGGAGGGGTGGGGAGAGGCAGAGGGGCGCCTGGAGAAAAAGCCAACCATCCACCTGTCATGCTTTCTAAACTTTCCAGCGGCACGGCCTAGTGGAAAGAACACAGGCCTGGGAGTCAGAGGACCTGGGCCCGAGTCCCCGTTTCACCACTCCGAGTCACTTCACTCCTCTGTGCCTCAGTTCCCTCATCTGCAGAATGGGGATTTGATACCTGTTCTCCCTCCTACTTAGGCTGGGAGCCCCATGTGGGACCTGATCATCTTATAGCATGGCATACAGTGCTCTGCACATAGTAAGCGCTTAACAGATACCAACATTATTATACAGTAACCATACCATTAACAGATACCACAGTTACTGTTTTGCATCTACGGGACTTGGCTCACTTAGCTTGCAAGCTCCAAGTGGGACCGCGCCTGAGTCCAACCTGACCGTTTACCTTGTATCTAGCCCGGCACTCAGTACAGTGCTTGGCACAAAGTAAGCGCTTGACAAATTCCAGAATTATTGCCCCTGGACCCTCCAACTGCTCAGCGTAGTGTCCGTACCTCGTAGGTGCCCGATGAATACCACTGTTCGACTGACTCTGGGGCCTCACCCTCTCCCCGCCCTCACTGACCCTTACCCTTTGCCCTTTCTTTGGGTTGTAGTCTCGCGGCTGGTCCTGGAATAAATGTACCCTCTCTCTTTCCACCAGGGCAAGCACTGTATACTCGATGTTTCAGGAAACGCTATTAAACGGTTACAAGTCGCACAACTCTATCCCATCGCTATCTTTATAAAGCCGAGGTCACTGGAGCCACTGATGTAAGTAGGCCCCTTTCCGGGCCACGGTCTCCTACGCCACACCGGAATTTTCCTCGGAC
Source organism: Ornithorhynchus anatinus (assembly GCF_004115215.2). NCBI lineage: Eukaryota > Metazoa > Chordata > Mammalia > Monotremata > Ornithorhynchidae > Ornithorhynchus > Ornithorhynchus anatinus. The sequence continues at coordinate 28,653,203 of NC_041747.1, forward strand.
TGTGTCCGACCTAATTAGCCCGTATCTACGCAGCGCTTAGGGCAATGGTTGGCATGAAGTAAGCACTTATCAAATATCATAAAGGAGAGCGAGAGAGAGAGAGCCTGGATAGGCATTCCAGCCCCAGAACTGCAGTGACTGTCCGGGCGGCGTGGACGGAGAACTGGTCGGTGTGACTGGGGGAGGAGACCCAGACCATCTCCCAAACCCTCAGAACTTAGAGCCAGAAGCTTTGGTTTAATGCCCGCGGGCACACGTGGCCAATTTTGATTCCAAGCACCGTGAGTAACGTGTACAGCAAGGGACAAGTTCTTGGCGCTCGTGAGCCAGAAGGATTTGTGGGTTACCTGTCACTCTTCCTTGGGAATAAAACCTCCTCCTTAACAGTGGTTCACTTGACCCCTCAAAGGACAGCTGCATAGAGATTACCGGAGAAAGAATTTGGCGGGGCTTAAGGGGCTGGCTTCTATCATTTTTGTCTTGAAGTACAGCCCCCAGGGCAAGCATATACTCCCCGCGAAATGAGTTCATCAACCGACGGCAATTATTGTGCACTAAGTGCTTGGGAGAGTTCAACACAACAGACACCTTCCCTGCACACAACAAGCTTATAATCTAGAGGGGGAGACAGCCATTCACTTAAATAAACAAAAGACATGGACATAAGTGCTGTGGGGCTTGGGGGCGAGGGGGGTTAATAAAGGGAAGATGCAGAAGGGAGTGGGAAAGGAGGAAATGAGGGCTTAGTCAAGGAAGGCCTCTTGGAGGAGACGTGCCTTCAATCAGGCTTAGAAGGAGGGGAGAGGAATCACCCGTCAGATATGAGATGGGAGGGTGTTCCAGACCAGAGGCAGGGAGGTCGGCGGGGAGACGGACGAGATCAAGGTACAGTGAGAAGGTCGGCGTGAGAGGAGCAAAGCGCGTGAGCTGGGTGACAGTAGGAGAGTAGTGCGGTGAGGTACGAAGGGGCAAGGTGATTGAGTGTTTTGAAACCAATGGTGATGGGTTTCTGTTTGAAGAGGCAACCTTTGGAGGTTCCTTGAGGAGCGGGGAAACACGGACAAACATCTCTGTAGAAAAATGACCCCGGGCAGCGGAGCGAAGGGTGATCTAGAGTGGGGGGAGTCAGAAGGCTGGGAGGGCGGCAAGGAGGCCGATGTTGTAAATCAAAGCAGGACAGGATAAGGGCTTGGATTAACGTGGTAGCCGTTTGGGTGGAGAGGAAAGTACGGATTTAGCGACGTTGCGAAGGTTGAACTGACGGATTTAGTGATAGATTGAATGTGCGGGTTGAACGAGAGGACTCAAGGAGCCCCGTGTAAGACAGGGACTGTGTCCATCCCGATTAGCTTGTATCTTCCCCAGCACCTAATACGGTGCTTGGCACACAGTATGCACTAACAAATACCACAATAATTATTATCATGATTGTTACTAAGCCCCTGGGAGAGTACAATACAACAGAATTAGAGCCTCCACCTTGGGCTCTGCTGCTTTTTTCCCCAGCATCCTCCTCCAGCTTGTTTCTGGCATCCCGTCCGACGGCAAAACGAAAAGCAAGCTGGGCTTGTGCTTTGGGGGAGGGCCCACGCCATCCGACAGGCGTCTGGAGAGCGTGGGTCTCTCCGGGGATCCCCCTCGGCAGAGATTCCTTCAGGGAATTCTTCCCGGATTCTGGGAGGTGGGGCGCGCTCTCTCCCCCTCCTTCCCACCCCGCCACCCCCACCTTCCCAACCTCGCAAACTCAGGCTCCGGCCCCGGCAGGCCTGGGCTCCCACACGGTTCAGACGCAGGCGGGAGAACCCAGGAAGGAGGCCCCCGTGGCCATCGGTGGCCACGTCGGGGAAAGCTGGGGGACCAGAAATCGATCGTATTTACTGAGCGCTTACTGTGGGCACAGCATCTGTACTAAGCCCTTGACAAAGTACAGTAGAACAGAGTTGGTAGATACGGTCCCTGTCCACAACAAGCTTACGGTCTAGAGGGGGAGAGAGACGTTGATAGAAATAAATGAATTGTAGATGTGTACTTGAGTGCCGCGGGGCTGAGGGAGAGGGTGATTAGAGGGGGCAGATCCAAGTGCGAGGGTGACGCAGAAGGGAGAGGGGAAGAGGAAATGAGGGCTCAGTGAGGAAAGGCCTCTTGGAGGAGATGTGCCGCTCAGGGGGACGGGGGGAGGGGGTGGCGCGTAACTAGTAACTGAAAAAGCCACAAACCCCACTCGGCCAAGTATCCCGGGTCTGCCAGTGGCACCGAGATGCTTGGCGGTCCCCCTCTTGGCTAAGGATCTCTTCACCGTGCATTTATCCAAAGTTTCTAACCCCACAACTCGGTCCCTCTGTAGTACTGACAGTGTTTATCGCGCGCTCACTCGATGCGCTTGGAATTCCGATAACCGCTAGGATTTTCCAGGAGCGGAATTGAGAGCCGGGAACTAGAAGTAGCCTTGACCCTGTGGAAAGGGCCCGGGAGTCAGAGGGCCGGACTTCCTAATCCCGGCTCCGCCACTTGCCTGCTGTGTGACCTTGGGCAAGTCACTTCACTTCTCTGTGCCTCAGTTACCTCATCTGTAAAATGGGGATTAAATCCTCCTCCCTCTGGTTTACCTTGTGAGCCCCACGTGGGGCAGAGATTGTGTCCAACCTGATTATCTTGTATCTACCCCAGGCTGAATGAACAAACAGCGCCAGGCACATATTAAACACTTGGGAAATACTATCCAAAAAAAAAAGGGAACTCCCAGAGCTTCACCATTTTCTCGCGGAAGATTCACGTCTCCCTTCCCCCACCAGGCCCCTGAGGGGTTGATGAGTCCAGTGGGGATTTTAACTGACACTTGAACCCTTCTTTCTTCAGGGAAATGAATAAACGACTTACAGAGGAACAAGCCAAGAAGACGTACGATCGAGCCATTAAGTTAGAGCAGGAATTCGGAGAATATTTTACAGGTATGGCGGGGGGGGGATCTCACGGTGGCCCTTGCGTCCGGGGGGGGGGGGGGGGAACCCTCCGGGGACTTGCCCTTTGACCTGGCAGGGGGTGCGGCGGGCCAGCACCTCGGCCGTGAAACCTGCCCATTGAACTATTCCCTGTGACAACCTCCGCTGCTCAATGCCTCGCGCTCACGACCACCCCTCACACTTAGGCTGTAGTTAAAAGTGGAGACTACGACTTGATGTTGTCAGCAAATCCAATTTACCCGTTAGAATGAGGGTACATAGGAGTAGGGGGCGTCGGGGGGGGGGTGGGGAGAGACCTGGCTCCGGGTACAATTTCTGCACCAGACGAAACACATTACATAACGGGAGTGAGAACAGTTGCACCGTGCTAAGCACTTGGGACGTAGAACTGGTTGGAGAAGCCCGGCTGGAGAAGGTGGGATTTTCGGAGGGGTTGAAGGCGGGGGAGGGTTGAAGGTTTGATTCTATAACACAAATGATGATGGGAGGGAAATTTGGTTCACCTGGGTGGAGTCAGATGATGTCCAATTTAGGATCTACTAAGCAGCAGCAGCAGCGGCGGCGACGTAGCCTAGAGGATGGGCCAGGGAGCCAGAAGGACCTGACTTCTAATCCCGGCTCCGCCGTTTGTCTGCTGGGTGACCCTGGGCAAGTCACTTCACTTCCCTGAGCCTCAGTTACCTCATCTGTAAAATGGGGATTAGAGACCGTGAACCCCAGGAGGGTCAGGAACTGCATCCGACCTGATTAGCTTTTATCTACCCAACACTTAGAAGAGTGCCCGGCACTTAGTAAGCGCTTCACCAGTACCATTACAAAATAATACTGAGCGTGGCATTTTTTTAAGTACTTACCAGGTGCCAGGCACTATACTAAGCGCTGGGATAGATACAAGCCAATCAGGTCGGATGCGGGTCTCGCCCCACACGGAACTCACAGACTAAGTAGAAGGAAGACAAGTATTGAATCCCCATTTTACAGATGAGGAAAGAGAGGCCCAGAGAAGTTAAGCAGAAAAGTGTCAGAGATGGGATTAGAACCCAGGTGCTCTGACTCCCAGGCCCGTGCTCTTTCCACTAGGCCAACGCCGTTCCTGTAAAATAGGAGGATGACGACATACCCTCCGGGGACGGAGGATAAAGTGGAAGTGAGAGAGAGAGAGAGAAAAGGCCCCCTCCGGATTCCAGGGTATAGCGTTAGGGCCCCGGACCGCTGAGAAACGGGCCGTGACCACGTACGTTTTCGTTGCAGCTATCGTTCAAGGAGAAACTTTAGAAGACATATATAATCAATGCAAACTTGTCATCGAAGAACAATCAGGGCCCTTCATCTGGATCCCCTCCAAGGAGAAGTTATAAAGTAGGTCCCGTGCCTCCGACTTCCCGCAGGAGAATAACTAGAAGAATATATCATACTCTACTCCTCGGAGGCTTTTCTGTTTCTGTTGCATTTACGTTCTTGCGGTCAATGTGAATTTTTATGAATGTACGACAGAGGGTGTGAAGCCAAGAGGGGCGCTGGTGGATGAGGGGGTAGAAACGAGGCCCCGCCGCTCTGGCGGCGGGCTCCTGGGTACGGACCAGAGGACCCGGCTGCGATCTCTGCCCTCAAGGGCACCTCCTTCCCCCACACCTCCTTCCTTCTCCCACCCCCCCGGCCCTGGCCCGCCACACTCCGTGTTCCTGGCTGAGCTCTGTGTGTCGACTGCTTTTCAGAAAAGTTCTCAGCTCTTGAACCTCACCAAGCTTCTCACGACACATGTGTAACCGGCACCCTTCGGATTCCGTAACTATGCACACATCCTTTGATTTCTTACGGGAGAAGAAAGGAGGAGGGGGAGGATGGGGGGGGGGGGAAATCAAGACACCACCCCCCAGGGAGGCCGCTCCTGCGGGAAACCGTGCCCGGAGGGTTGCTGTAATTGGCAGGAGGAACGGGCGAGCCTTTCCCGACGCCCCCGAGGACGGGAGAACTCCCTGAACTAGCACGGGGGCGGCACCTGGAAAGAGCTCTAGGAACCCCGATGGCCCGTCCTGCCATTTCTAGGGGGAGAGAAGGAATAATTTATAAAATATGCTAATGTATAGAAACTGATTTCTACAGGTGAAAAAATGATTCAGGCGCTCTTTTGTAAAGACGGATGAACGGAGCGACCGAGTGAGCTCAGTAAGCCGTACAATCTGAAGAATCAGAGTTGCACTAACCCGTTTCTCGCCATCCATTCCGTGCCGACTTCGGCACATCTTACCCTTCCTGGAAAACCACGCCAACCCTTCTTCCTGAGTGAGTGCGCTTGTGCTCGTCCTCTCTCTCTCTCTTCCCCCCGTCCCCTTCTCTCCCTCTCTCTCTCATCCCTGCCCGTGATAAGTTTCTACAGACACATCCTCTCCGGAAGGCTTGCGGCTCTCACTACCTGGCGGAGGGAGACCGGTGCCAACGACCCCCAGGGCCGTCCGTCCGCCTCTCTCTCCGCTTCGGCCGCAAAGCCCTGCCCGCCGAGGGAGGCCCCGTCCGCGTCGGAGTCCGATTCTTTAGGCGGGATGCCCCAGACCCCCGTTCCTCTCCGAAAGCCCCCGCGCTGATCCGCCTCACCTCTCTCCCACCCAGGGCCCCGGGGGGGGGGGGGGGGTTCGGGCAGCGGAGGCCGGGGACGATTCCAGTGGGAATCGTCTAAATCCACGCCGTCTCTCTGAGGAAGGTGGGTCGGACGGGGGCCCGCTCCGAGGCCGGTACACTGCCCTGGCGTCTCCCAGTTAAACCACGGGGAGGGTCCTCTGAGACACTTTGAGCACTTTGAGCGGGGTGCCCTGCCTTTCTTAGGGCTGGACTTGGACCAAGTTTTATAAGCCAGCTCCCCCCGCTGCTCACCGACCCCGAGGGAGTTTCAAATCCCAAGCGAAGGGCGGGGGCGGCTCCACGCGCCCCCGCCCACCCTCCTTTCCACCCCCCCCCCGGTCGGTCAGGGGTCCGCACCGCATCCATCGCCATCGCTAGAAAGCCGCGGGTTGGCATTTGCACCGGCCAAACGTGCAGCCTTATTTCCGTGGTATTTCCCGACCGGGCAGGCCCACCCCTGCCCCACTGTGCATCAGAGCCGCGGCCAGAGCGGGCCGACCGGGGGCCGGCTCGCCCGCGGGGGGTCCGAGAGGACCCTCGCGGTCCCTTTATTCCGAGAAACCGGCTCGGCTCTTAAGTACCATCCGCTCGCCTGACGACAGAGGCCGAACGTAGAGGCCTCCAAAGGTTGACCGCGCGTCCCCCTGGAGCCCGGAGGCTACCTTTGTAAACACAAGGGCTAGAACCGCATTCTTTAACTCCCCGAATCCTCGGACCGCCCGGGTCCGAGAGCTGCTCCCGCCTCGGGCCGACGCCCCCCTCTCCGCGGTGCTTCCCGGAGGCTCCCGGAACGACCGGCGCGCTCCGCTCCCGCCGCGTCGCCCAGGCAACCGTGCCCCGCTTCTTGGTCTTGTCGCCCCGCGCATGTGCCCCCTTCCCCAGATTCCCAACTTGGCCGGTCACCGTGCTCTTGGGTCGCCCGCTGGGCTCCGCGGTCGCTGCCAGGGCGGGCCCATCCGTCTCTCCCCGCCCTCGCTTACTCTCGGCCCGTGCTCTTGGCTTTCTTTGTCCGGACGCTTCCGGCCTGGGGTGGGCTCGATTTTTTGGCAGGTTACGTACCTGTGGGCATAGAGAGGCGAATAGATGCGGTTCTCGAAACGGATCGTCAGCGGGACAGGTGAGAGGGTCTTTCCCTTAAGATCCGCCGCTCCGTTCACACTGTCGACTTGAAGTTTCCGCGCTTCGGGTTTGTGCGAGTCTGGACCTCCCCGCTGCTCCCGAGCTGCCCTTCCGTGCCCCCCTTCTCCCTCCTCCCTCCCCTGGACGATCTGTGGATTTTGCAGCAATCCTGACCCGGGTGGAACAGGCTCTAAGGCCCGGAGCCTCCCCGTCCCCTCCGCGTTCGGAGCCGCAGGTCAGATTGGTGCTAACACCGCAGACCGCAGCCCGGACACCCCTGCGAGGGCAGCCCGGGCCGAGCACCGCCCCCCTCCCCCCCCCGACTCCCCGGGCCCGATTGGAGGCCGGGCCCGTTGGGAGGGTTGCCAATCCGGGCCACCGGTGCTATTTCCCGGGTTCTGGCACGGCGTGGGGGCACCGCTGCGGCGGGGCGGGGGGAAGGGGGTCTAAGTTCAACCAAAAATAATCCAAAAAACCCCCGACGGAGCTTCCCGAGCTCCGGCCCCCCCCACAAGAGACACACCTAAATGTTCTGCTCCCCTCGTTCGTGCGGGCTGTACTTTTTACCCACGTGTGCCCTCTCCCATCTTTCCCTGGAGTGAGCACCTGCGGGTCCCCACCTCGCCCCCGCCAAGTTCTATCCTTCCCGTCTTAGTATCACACGTTCATTCTTTATTATCGCTGAGCCAGTGAGAGGGTCGGTCTTGTCCCGCCCTCTCCTCCCCTCCCCACCCCCAGGGATGCCAACTCCCTGCCCGGGAGGACCTAAGGGTCTCCTCCACCCCAAGGGTGTCAGCCCTCAGAGAGGCGCCCCTCGCCAGGAGGTCGCCAACGCTCCCCCGGGAAAGGAGCAGAGCCGGCTCCAAAGGGCCGGCGAGCGCCTCGGGCAGCGGACCCCTCCGCCCCAGGGCCCGGAGCCCTTCTCCTCCGGAATCCGGCCGGCCCGGAGCCGTCGGGGCCTCCCGCCCCAGGGCGGCGGCCGGAAGCGTGCGCCTTTGAGCCGCGGGGAGCCTCGGGTTTCCCAGAGTCCGGATTCCGGGGGAAAAGCGAGAGCCGTCGACCGGCCCGGCCCTCGGGAGCCTCCGAACCAAAGCCCTACGACTCCCGGAAAGGGTCCTTTCCCCACCCCCCACCGTCCACCCGGCGACGGCTTTGGGGCCATTCGACGGACCTCCCACAGAGTCCCCGGCCGCCCTCTCCCCTTCCACCCCCACCCCGGGGGTCTCTATTCCACCAGACAACTCGGAGGTTAGCCGGGGAGCGGTCGCCGGAGAGACTGGGGACACAGAAACGACAACGGCGATGTCTGTGGAGCCGGGTCTCGGGCAGCTGTTCCGACAGGGAACCGAACGCGCGTTCTGTTCGGGTATATTTTTTATATATGTATGTATATGGTATGATATATATACTGTATATACACACATATATATATATATATATACGCCTATGCGTGTGGACCAAGGCGAATCTACCCGTGTGAACCTGTAAATACCCTCCCTCACTTAAACCCAGGCTCAGGAGAGAGTTACCGTACAGTACGTCGGAGCCTACCGAGGCACAGAGGGAGCCCCCCCGGAGCTAGCCGAGGGGGCTGACATTAGGCGGCGACGACCGAAGGAGCAGGGCCCGGAAGATAGAGACGAAACATCCCAAGTGATCACCAAACGGTCCTGTGAACTCCCCGGGGAACCCCTCTCCCCTCCCCGACCGGTCTCCCCTCGCCCCGCGCCCTCCGACCCCCTCCCCCCGATGCTTTCAGGTTACGATTTGGTGTCTCCTCCGTTTCAATCTGACGGTCCGAAACTCTCGGAGTGCGACGGCTGCTTTATTTATGACCCGTTGGATGGCGCGCTTTCTCGTGGACCACTGTAGCTCGGGGTGCTCAGCGTCTCGGCCGGAGCTTACGGACGCCACCTCGCAGCCTGCGCTCCCGTTAACGTGTAAATAGCTGACCCGTCCGTTCCATTTGTGTAAAGGAATAAAGCACACACAATTACGAAATGGAAAGTGTATATTTCACACTAGCTGTGTCCTCGCATATTTATTCCGTCCCGGGCTTTTTCGGCTGTGACTCCGTTGTAAATGCTCGATAGCGTGTTTATAAATATGTCATGAATTTTATGATCGAATAGATGAATATTAAAACATTTTTACACTTTATAGCACATGGTTTCTTCCCAAGGCAGAATCTGTCTTCTTTCCAGCCCCGCCCTGGGAAGAAGAGCCGCCTCGCCTCGGTCCACCGGGCGCTAAGATGGGCCTTGGGAAAGGGGGGAAGGAGACGGGCACCTTCCTTTGCAGACATCGCTTCCTGGAAGAGGCGGTTCAGAGATGAGGCTCCCGCTATTAGTTTTCCCCTACTCCTCTCGCCCACCGCGAAGGCCACTCCTCGACATCGCCGCAAAGGAGGTGAAAGGTGGGAGATTTCGGGAGGGGCCGCCAAGCGGGAGGAAGGGGACCCTTCCCGAAGGGGAAATGGGAGTTGGTCTGGTCGGAACTCTTCTCCCGGCAAGGGCTGAGCTTGCCGTAGGGGAAGGAGGGCAAGGACCCAGGGCTTCTCTTTCCTTTGGAACACGCCAAGCCCGGGAGGGCGGCGGGGAGGTTGTATTTCACCCAAGGAGCGAGGGGAGTCTGCTCAAACAAAGCTAATTTCCGGCTCGGTGCTGACGACGTCTCCCCTCACGCCGTTGTGGAGAAAGCTGCTCAAGCCACCCGGTCCAGTGAACCGTTACGGCCTGGTCGGAAGAGCCACTTGCCCGTTCCTAGCCGGCCACTTCGGCCGGCCGCTGGCCCCTCGACCCCACCGGTGGCCCCTCACGGGGGTTACGAGCCACCCCTAGGCCTGGATTCTAGGGGTCAGACCGGGAGGAACCTTGTGGGAGTCAACCTGCCTCCCTGTAGACAACACTGCGGGAAGGGAAAACACATCGAGGCTACGCAGCCTCGAACAAGAGGAAGACGCTGCAAACCCGGTCTGGTTCAACTACGGGACGTACCAGGTTCAAAGGTTGCCGTCATTCAAGCAGGAGGAACTTGGAAGCCAGCTAACTAGTTCAGTTACCTGAACGGTGGCTACTACAGTCCATCCGATCGAGGGATCGTGTTTACTGAGCGCTTACTACGTGCAGAGCACTGTACAAGGTGCTCGGGGGAGTACGGTACAGCAGAGTGAGCAGACAAGCTTAGAGTCTAGGAGAGCAATCTCCCTAACCTGCCTCCCCGCCGTCCCAAGGAGTCTAAAGGATAGACGCTCCGCAGGATGCAAATATGTTTCTTTCGCCAAAGTGCACTTAATGATAATGAGAACTGTGGTATTAGGTGCTGATCGTGCGCCATACACTATACTGAGTGCTGTGGTTAGATGCAGAATATGCAGATGGGACCCAGTCCTCGTCCCACGTGGGGCGCACGATTTTAGAAGGAGGGAAAACGGGGATTGAATTTCCATTTTACAGATGAGGCACGTTCATTCAGTCACTCGATTGTATTTATTGAGCGCTTACTGCGTGCAGAGCACTGTACTAAGCGCTTGGAAAGTACAATTCAGCAAACAAAATTCAACTGAAGCGCTCTATCAGCTCGCTCCCTCCTAATCTCCTCCTCTGGCAGCAGCTTCGCCTCACTGGGCCCCGATCTCATCGGTGAAGCGGCGCGGCTCAGTGGAAAGAGCCCGGGCTGGGGAGTCGGAGGCCATGGGTTCAAATCCCGGCTCAGCCACTTGTCGGCTGGGTGACTTCGGGCAAGTCACTTCACTGCTCTGTGCCTCAGTTACCCCATCTGTAAAATGGGGGTTAAGACTGTGAGCCCCCCGGGGGACAACCTGATCACCTCGTATCCTCCCCAGCGCTTAGAAGAGTGCTTTGCACATAGTAAGCGCTTAACGGATGTCATTATTGTTATTATTATTACCTGTCTCGCCGCCAACTCCTTGCCCATGTCCTGCCTCTGGCCTGGAGCTCCCTCTCCCTCCATATCGGCCAAAAACCACTCTCCCGGCCTTCAAAGCCTTATCAAAATCACTTCTTGGAAGAGACCTTCCCCGATCAAGCCCTCATTTCCCCTACTTCCTCTCCCTTACCACCCAAGCATTTGGATCTGTACCCTTTAAGCACTTCATATTCACCCCACCCTCGGCCCCTCAGGGCTCGGGTACAAATCCACAATTCATTTATTTCTATTGATGTCTTTCCCCCTTTAGACTTTAAGCCCCTTGCAGGCAGGCAATGTGTCAACCAACTCTGTTGTACTGTACTCTCCCAAGGCTCAATGCGGGCCTGGAAGGCTGGAGACCTGGCAGTGTGGCCTTGGGCAAGTCATATAACCCCTCTGTGCCCTGGGTTTTCTTAACTGTAAAGTGGAAAGAAAATACCTCTTCTCTCACCCTTGTGGACTGTGAGCCTTGTATGGGACAAGGGCTGAGTCCAAGCTGATGACTCTGTATTGACCCCGGCACTTAGCACATAGTAAGCACTTAATAAATATCAGAAGAGCAGTGTCACCCAGTGAAAAGAGCACAGGCCTGGGAGTCGGAGGACCTGGGTTCTAATCCCAGCTCGGCCACTTGCCTGCCGAGTGACCTTTGGCAAATCGCTTCCGCGGGCCTCAGCTATCCTATCAGTAAAATGGGGATTAACTCCTACTCCCTCCAATTTAGACTGTGAGCCCCACGTGGGCCAGGAACTGTGTCCAACCTGATTAACTTGTATTTACTCCAGTGCTCGGCACACAGTAAGCGCTGAACACGTACCGGAATTACCATCGCCTACCCCAGTGCTTGATTACTAGTAAGTGCTAAACAGATACCACAATTATTAGCATCATTATTACAGTTTACGTGTCATTACTTCGCTTCTCGGATCTCATAAGCCGGTACTGTCAATACTGTCTTCACTCCCACTTCGCTTGTCTCCTTCGGTGGTTCATTTGCACTACTGCTAGGGTCAAAATAGCTCTAAGCGAGTAATTCCTGAATGAGCCCTAATTCCCCACGGGAAATCACACAAATCAAAACAATTGCATTTACTGAGCGCTCACTCTGCACTGTACTGAGCGCGCAGACCGCTTCAATAGCGTTAGATACGATCCCCGGCCTCAAGGAGCTTTACACTCTGGCAAGGGAAGCAGACGCTAAAATAAATGACAGGGAGGGGGGAAGCAACTGAGTAGCAGCGTGGCGCATTAATGCCTTTCTGAAATTGCAGAAGATTGATTAAGATCACACCCTAATATGGTTGCGTAAAAATAGCGACGCAAAACACACGCCACGGTTCCCTCTACCCATATAGATTCTTAATTTTCAAAGCATCGTTCACCTACCGGGCCGAAAGGCAGCTCGTGTGAGCACGGGCCTGTCATTATCTCCACTAAACTGAAACACTCTATTAGAATCGGTCTCGAAACGAGTCATTCGGGATGCGACGGACATTTTGGAAGGGTGAGACGCGATGAGATGGTTGCCCACCACCCCCCCAAGGTGAGAGGGGAAGGTGCCCAACGCATTCGACTTGGACTGAGCCCCCCGGATTCCCACCCCTTCCCACCTGATCCCTTCCCCACTGGGATGGACTGGTCAGCACCATCCCTCCCACACGTGGCCCAGGGGAAGAGGAAGTCGGGAAGGAGGAGGCCTGTTTGTCACCGCCCAGCAGCAGAGACCTGCTTCGGACACGCCGAAGCGAGCTCTACCACGCGGGCCACCGGCCGCACCCCCAGCGTGGGGTTTAGGGGGTCCGGGGGAGAGAACGCAGCCCCCGACCCCTCTTGGAGAGCCGCAGACAGACAAAACGCGAGCCATGAAATCCACAGACGCTCCCCAAGCTTCACTCCCACCGAACTGCCAGCTGTACGTACCGAGCGCTTACTACGGGCCGAGCACTGCGCTAAGCGCTTGGAACTGCACAATAGAGTCAGAAGGCACAATCCCTACCCTCAAGGGGCTTATCTTCCCCAACCATGCCACTTTTAGCCCGTTATCGGGCAGGGATGGTCTCTATCTGTTGCCGAATTGTACATTCCAAGCGCTTAGTACAGTGCTCTGCACATAGTAAGCGCTCAATAAATACGATTGAATGAATTTACCAGGACGGTTAGCCCTCACAGAGTTGACAGGTTCAGATTTCCCAACACCTCCCCCACCTCCCCCACCCAACGGGGAGAGATTGACCCTTGAAATGGCAGAAAGCACAGAACAAGCCGTTTGGAGGAACCACAAATCCAGAAAATCCACATACACATACAGGGTCACCGGAAGCCCTGAATAATCCAGAATTGACTGTGTGGGTTGTGCTCCAGTTTTTAACAAGTATCTTTGGCCGGGGTGGGGGGAGAGGATGGAGGGGCAGTGGGAAGGAGGAAGGCGGGAAGGAAGAAGGGGGGGAAGGAGAAGGAAAGGAGGGGGGAAAGAGAAGGAAAGAAGGAGGGGGAAAGAAGGAAAGGGGGGGAAGAGAAGGAAAGAAGGAGGGGGGGAAAGAGAAGGAAAGAAGGAGGGGGGGAGAGAAGGAAAGAAGGAGGGGAAAAAAGGAAAGAAGGAAAGGGGAAAGAGAAGGAAAGGAAGAGGGGGGAACGAGAAGGAAAGAAGGAGAGGAAAGAAGGACGGGGAAAGAGAAGGAAAGGAGGGAAAGAGAAGGAAAGAAGGAGGGGGAAAGAGAAGGAAAGGAGGAGGGGGGAAGAAGAAAAGGAGGGGGAAGAGAAGGAAAGAAGGGGGGAAGAGAAGGAAAGAAGGAGGGGGGAAAGAAGGAAAGGGGGGGAAAGAGAAGGAAATAAGGGGGGAAAGAGAAGGAAAGGAGGAGGGGGAAAGAGAAAGAAAGAAGGAGGAGGGGAAAGAAGGAAAGAAGGAGAGAGGAAAGAGAAGGAAAGGAGGAGAAAGAGAAGGAAAGAAGGAGGGGGAAAGAAAGGAAGGAGGGGAAGAGAAGGAAAGAAGGAGAGGGAAAGAAGGAAAGGAGGGGGAAGAGAAGGAAAGGAGGAGGGGGGAAAGAAGGAAAGGAGGAGGGGGAAGAGAAGGAAATAAGGAGGGGGGAAGAGAAGGAAAGGAGGAGAAAGAGAGGAAAGGAGATAAAGGGGGGAAGGAGAAGAAGAGGGGCGAAGGGGAGGCAAAGGGCTGGGGCGGCGAGAGCCCAGACTGAGGGTCCGAGGCGAGCAGACCACGCAGCCGCTGCCCCGGGATGCAGTCACCCCCAGGAGCCACACCAGCAACAGCCTCGGAATCAAACGTGCCCTGGGCCCCGGGTCGGCCGGGTATCGGGGAGCAGCGGCTGCCGCCCTGGGCTCCGGATTCCGGGCTCCGGGCCCGGACCCCAGCGGCGGTCAGGGAAGGGGAGGCCTTGGGGGGACCAGAGGACCCTTTTCAAACCCAACGGCGGAGACCCGGCCTTAAAAACGCGGCTGCCTGAACTGAGGCAGCCTCGGCCCCCGCACAGGTCAGGAATAAACACCCGCGGCCCCACCCTTTGATCCATCAAACGTATTCAGGTTTTGGGTTCTAACCCCGGCTCCGCCACTTGTCTGCTCTGTGGCCTCAGACGAGTCACTTCACCTCTCTGGGGCTCAGTTACCTCATCCGTAAAATGGCGACTGAAACCGAGCTGTGGGCCACCCAGTCTGCTTGTACCCACCCCAGTGCACAGTATAGTGCCTGGCACTTAGTAAGTGCTACCAAATACCACAATTATTATTATTTATCCAGCGCTTACCGTGTGCAGAGCACCGTATTAAGCGCTGGGGAGAGGACGGTACAGCAGAGGACAATACACACGTGGCCTTCCCACCACGAGCTCACACAGAAGACCCAAAACGGCAACAAGAACTCAAAGAACCCCCTCCCTGGACCCGGTTTCAACAGCCCCCCGGGGACCGAGGGGTGGGCCGAAGGAAGGGGTCTGCCCGGCGGAAGCTCACCGGCAGGTCCGGCCGTCCGGAGGGGTCGAAGCCAAGCGGGGGTCCGGGGCCGAGTGCGGCCTCCCGGCTCCGCCGGGGCTCGTCGGCGGGTGCCGCACCTGGCCGAGACCCCAGGTGTCCGGAGGGTGCTGCTGACGGGCGGGGGAGGGGGAAGGGAGAGGTTGCAGGCCGGCACCAGGTGTTTCCCGTAAAAACAGCCGCCGGTCGGAGAGTCGGGGTCAGAGAGTCAGCTCCAAGACCCCCTCGTGCCCCCCCCGCCCGCCCCCCCGGTGATGGGGCACCGGACAGGGGGTCTGGAGCTCTTCTTCCGTGGAGGGGGTGCTGCCAGGAGAGCTGGGAGGGTGAGGGGGGGCTTTTCTGCTTGGGGAATTGGCTGGTTTTTCAAAATGCCACCCCCAAATGTGCCCATGGCAGTAACGCCTTCTAGGGTTTGTACCGAAGCGGCAGGGTCCGGTTGGAAAAACCCCTTGGACCTGGGTTCTAAGGCTGGCTCCGCCACGCGTCCGCTCATATGACCCAGGGCAAATCACTTCGCTGTGCCTCGGTTACCTCATCTGTAAGACGGGGATGAAATTCATTCGTTCCCTCCTATTAATTAATAATGTTGGTATCTGTTAAGCGCTCACTATGTGCAGAGCGCTGTTCTCAGCGCTGGGAGAGATACGGGGTAATCAGGTCGCCCCGCGTGAGGCTCACAGTTAATCCCCATTTTACAGATGAGGTAACCGAGGCCCAGAGAAGTGAAGCGACTCGCCCACAGTCACGCAGCTGACGAGGGGCAGAGCGGGGAGTCGAACTCATGACCTCTGACTCCGAAGCCCAGGCTCTTTTCCGCTGGCTTGCCGTGTGAAGAGCACCGTGCTGGGCGCTTGGGAAGTTCAGTTCAGCAACAAATAGACAACCCCGGCCTGCGACGGGCAAAATCCTACTCCCTCCCGCTTAGACTGTGAGCCCCAAGTGGGACGGGGACGGGATCCAACCTGATTGACATGGATCTATCCCAGGGCCTGGACCAGCACTTGGCAAATACCAGTATTATTAAATATTATTAAATGCCGATTAGACCGTAAGCCCGTCAAACGGCAGGGACCGTCTCTCTCTGTTGCCGACTTGTTCGTTCCAAGCGCTTAGTACAGTGCTCTGCACATAGTAAGCGCTCAGTAAATACTACTGAATGAATATCATTGGGATTTTAATGGTATTTCTTAAGCACTTACTCTGTACCAGACACCGTACTAAGCGCGGGGGTCGATTTTTTTTACGGTATTTGGTAAGTGCTCACTATGTGCTAGGCACGGTACTAAGCGCTGGGTACGAGCTAATCAGGGAAGCAGCGTGGTTCAGTGGAAAGAGCCTGGGCTTGGGAGTCAGAGGTCACGAGTTCGACTCCCCGCTCTGCCACTCGGCAGCTGTGTGACTGTGGGCGAGTCACTTCTCTGGGCCTCAGTGACCTCATCTGTCAAATGGGGACTAACTGCGAGCCTCACGTGGGACGACCCGATGACCCTGTATCTCCCCCAGCGCTCAGAACAGTGCTCGGCACATAGTAAGCGCTTAACCAATACCAACATTATTACATACCACAGGTGGGGGAGCCCTGGCCTGGCGCCGAGCCAGGAGCCGAACGTCATTTTGGGCCCGGGGGCCGGAGAGCGTCCCCCTCTGTCACCACGATAGATCCCTCCCCCGATTAATCCACGGACTCGACCGGGTTTCCGAGCTCCGCATGTTTCCGTCGATATCTCTCTGTCCCAGTCAACTGTTCTCCTCTTATCAGAATCCCTCCCTCGCTACGCTGGCGAAAGGGGCGAGAATAAACGGATCGAGGCTCGTGCACGGCCGGGGGAAGGGGGCTTCCTCTACAGAGGGGGAAAAAAAGACGTGAGCCTCGGTAGGAAATGGGGAATGACTACGTGCAAGCGCCACGGAAGAAGATCACGGGGTCGGAGTGAACCACAGCTGACCGAGTCAGCACTCCATCTCTTCCCCCAAGGGAGTGCTCGGTACGTAGCAAGCACTCACTAAATACCAATGACACTGGGTGCATCCTTACGCTTTCCCTCCAGACCCTAAGCTCCTTAGGGTAGGGATTGCGGCTGGCGACTGTCTTACAGGTGCTTGGAAGAGCGCTCTGCACAACGTAGACGCTCAATAAATGCCACCGAAGCACAGATCGACCGCCATTTCGATCACCCCCACGAGACTGTAAACTCCTAGACAGCAAGGATCGGGTCTAGCGACACTAGTGCGCGCTTACACACTTCCGAGGGCTCAGTACAGTGCTCTGCATAAAGTAAGCACTCAATAAATGCCACTGATTGGAGGCGGGAGAGCAACAGCCGGGAGGTGCGGGGCAACGCTCCCCCTCGGCCCCGGCCAGACTCCCGTGCTGGACTCCTATCTGAACCCCGTCGCCGATTACCTTGTATCTACTCAGCGCTTAGAACCGTGCTGGGCACATAGTAAGCGCTTAACAAATAGCAAAATGATTATTATAATTAGACTGTAGACTGTAAGCTCATCCTCTGGACCGTAATCCTGCCGTGGGCAGGGAACACGTCTACCAACTCTGTTAGGCTGTACTCTCCTAAGGGCTTAGTACAGTGCTCGGCACACGGTAAGCGCTCAGTACATACTTCTCGTTTTGTCTCCATTTCAGTAAACCAAGGAGGACGCCCGGAGTGCACGCTGCGGCCCCTTCTGCTCCCCTCCTGAAACTCCAGACCGACAGGCCTCCCAATAGTATTGTCTGAGCGCCTACTCCGTGCAGAGCACTGGACTAAGCGCTTGGGAGAGTACTGCAGAGTTAGTCCACTGTACTTATTGAGCGCCGTATTAGGCACTTGGGAGGGTTCGACAGAGTTAATCAGTCATAATGAGCGCCGTATTAAGCGCTTGGGAGAGTCCAATTGAGTTCATCGCATTTTTTGAGCACCGTATTAAGCGCTCGGGAGTGTCCAGTAGAGTTAGTCAATCAACGGTATTTACTGAGCGCCGTACGAAGCACTTCGGAGAGTGCAATAGAGTTGGTCGATCGATCATATTTACTGAGTGCTTTATTAAGCGCTCGAGAGAGCGTACTAGAGTCAGTCGATCCATCCGTCGTAGTTATTGAGCGCCGTATTAAGCGCCTGGGAGAGGGCGACACGGTCAGTCGACCCGAGCCCCGCCTCCGAGGAGGATGCGGCGCCAAAGAGGTTTCACGTTTCAGGCCGAACTGAAGACGTCCAGAGCAGCCAACCGGGGTGTCCACCCACCTGCCCGCCGGCCCCCTGCCCCGGGAATCCCCCCACCGGCCCGGAGGAAAGATCTTTCCGTCCCTCCCCGCTCCATCTTTTCCCTTTTCTGCTCACAGATTATAATTCTGGTACTTATTAAGCGCTTACTCAGTGCAAGGGGCCACAGGGTCATCAGAGTCCCCGTCCCCCAAGAGGCCCGCCACCGAGGAAGAGGGAGGGCAGGGATTTCGACTTCATTTTCCAGTTGAGGCAACTCAGAGACGTTAAGTGACTTGCCCAAAGTCACACAGCGGGCCGGGGGGGCGGAGCTGAGATTAGAACCCAGGGCCTCCCGACCCAGGTTCGGGGCTCTTTCCCCTAGGGCTCCGTCGACATAAAGCGACCGAGGGCCGCTACGAGATGCTAGAGAAGCAGCGTGGCTCAGTGGAAAGAGCCCGGGCTCGGGAGCCACAGGTCATGGGTTCGAATCCCGGCTCTGCCACTCGTCAGCCGGGTGACTGTGGGCGAGTCACTTCACTTCTCTGCGCCTCAGTTCCCTCATCTGTAAAATGGGGATTGACCGTGAGCCCCACGCGGGACGACCCGATGACCCTGTCCCTGCCCCAGCGCTTAGAACAGTGCTCTGCACATAGTGAGCGCTTAACAGATACCAACATTACGACCTTTAAGCTGCCAGATGAAAGCTAAAAAACCCGTCGGCGTCTGCCGCCTCATCTCGGCTTCGGACTCGCATTATCGCTCTCTGCGTCTGACAGCCGGCTGTCTGCCTGCCCGGGGAACCGGAGACCGTTTCCTTAAATGGGAAAAATTAATGGGGGGGAAAGAAAACGGAGCAGATTTTATCATCTTCCGCAGGGTCTAATCACATTTTCACCACCATCTCAAGCAGGAGAGAGTAATTCTCATTGCGGGGACCGGCTCCGCCTTCTCCCATCTCCGCCGGGCCCCGGCCGAGAGACCTAATTGATATTTAAGGAGATTCTAATTAGGAAAGAAAATGGTTGACGCGGTGGGTTCTGCAAGACGAGGGGGCAAATTGGAATGGGTGGATGGGTGAGCAACTCGAGGCCCGGGAAGACTCTCCCGTCCCCGAAAGTAAACCGTTACTGCCCGTGTTCTCTCTCGGAAGGGAGAGGGTCGGAAAACCAGAGTCTGTTCCACGGGGAGTTTCCTTTTTGGGGTTTTCTTTTGGGTTTGGGTGTTTTGTAGGTTCTTCTAATGGCATCTGTTAAGTGCTCACTATGTACTAACCGCTCCGCAGATACAAGCAAATCCCGTTGGACACGGTCCCTGTCCCGCAGGGGGCTCGCAGCCTTCATCCCCACTTTACAGATGAGGTGACTGAGGCGCGGAGAAGTGAAGTGACCAGCCCATGGCCACAGAGCAGACAATTAGCGCCGGAATTAGAACCCAGGTCCTTCTGATTCCCAGGCCCGTGCTCTCTCCACCGGGCCACACTGCTTCTCTTTTTTCCAATCTGTTTCACGGGACTGGGGAGGGGGCGAGGGAATATCTTGGGGTAGCGCTGGAGTCTCCCTGTTTTCGGGCGGGGGGGTTTTCCCGGGAGATCCTGGAATGGGATCCCGGAAGCCCCCCGAGGGCTGGGATCGTGTCTACAAACTCTGCCGTGTTGAACGCTCCCAGATGCTTAGTGCAACGCTCTGCGGGCGGTAAGCGCTCAATAAATACCGTTGAGTGACAGTCCTGGGCCTGGCTTCGATCTAACCCCTCTAGCGGTAAGCGTCCAGGACGGTGCCCTGTCTACAGTGGGCGCTCTCTCGGTGAAGATGGTGATGAAGATTCGGACCGGAACCCAGTTTTACCGTTCAGAGAAAGGGACCGACGCCCTTATGACCTCGAGCAAGTCACTTGACCTCTCGGAGCCTCGGTTTCGCCAGCTGTAAAATGGGGACTAAATCCCTGACCTTCCTCCTCCTCCCACGTGCGACCCGGAATAATGACAATGTTGGTATTTGTTAAGCGCTTACTCTGTGCCGAGCACTGTTCCAAGCGCTGGGGTAGACATGAGGGAATCGGGTTGTCCCGCGTGGGCTTAATCCCCATTTCACAGAGGAAGCGACTGAGGCACCGAGAAGTGAAGTGACTTGCCCAAAGTCACACAGCGGACAGGTGGCCGAGCCGGAATTCGAACCCATGACCGCTGACTCCAAAGCCCGTGCTCTTTCCACTGAGCCACGCGGCTTCTCTTCACGTGTCTGACCTGATTATCTTTCCTCTACCCAGCACAGGGTGGAGTCTTGCCCCTAGCCGTAGTGCTGGGCACAGAGTGAGCACCTAACAAATGCCACAGTTATTCTTATTATAAATTGGAAGAAGTGGAAGTCCTCTAGACTGTAAGCTCACTGTCAGCATGGAACAGGTCCATTCATTCGATAGTATTTATCGAATACTCGCCCTCCCGATCCGCGGCCGTCAGCGCGCCGTGACTAGAAACGACTTCGGAAATTCAGGCTCGCTAGCGGCTGGGTTGGTTGGATTCTATTAGGGCTTTCGGAAAGGGGCCGAGACGAAGGAAGTTTTCCAGGACGAAAACACCCGGCTGGAAATTCTGACGGGGGCCAGACTGATTAGTTTAACCCCTAGGAAGAGAAATGAAATTGAGTCGGTTCCTCCGACACGGTGAGAAACTGAGAGAGGGTGGAAATTCTGAAACATTGATAATGAAATAGTCGATGAAAATTTTCTTCACTCAAAAGAGAAAAAGCGGAGGAGGCGGTTGACTTATCTGCGACTTCAAAGGCAAAATGTCTTCTGCGGTCCCAAATTTACTTGTTTCCAACTGCGACTTCAAAGGCAAAATGTCTTCTAGGGTCCCAAATTTACTTGTTTCCTGTTGCCTCCTCCCCGCGGGTCCCTCTTTTGTGGAATAAGTACGTGCTAAGGGTAAGGTTCTAGTCCCGGCTCTCCCCTGGACCTACTGGGTGACCTTGGAGAAGTCATTTCACCTCTCCGGGCCTCAGTTTCCTCCCCGGCCAAATGGGGATAACATCTCTGCTCTCTCTCTCTTTTAGCCCAGTGACTGTGTCTGATCGAACCCGGCGTTTAGTGCGGAGAAAGTGCTTAATTAAATACCGGAATACAATTGATTCAACCAGACTTGTTTCGGTATCCTGTGAGGCCCAGAGAGAAATTCATGGATGCCCTCTGCTGGGGCTCGCCCGTGCTTACAAAAGAGATAAGATTCTACTCTTAAACTTGAATTTCTTTGTATTTTAGCTACATTTGCACCTCTCCGCCCTAAAATGCTCATTCTAAATCACCTTCCTTGCCTCATCTTTGAGGTAAATGAGCCACCATGTTATTTATCCAAATCAGCACCTGTTCTTGCTCTGAGCACGGGGCCTGGGAGTCAGAGGATCTGGGTTCTAATCCCGGCTTCCCCACACGTCTGCTGTGTGATCTAGGGAGAGTCGCTTAACTGTTGTTGTTTATTTATTGTTGTATTTGTGTTTTGGTTTTTTAAACAGCATTTTTGAAGCGCTTACTTTGTGCCAGGAACTATACTAGGCACTGGGGTAAATTCAAGCTAATCAGGCACATAGGGCTCACAGCCTTAATCCCCAATTTACAGATGAGGTAACTGAGGCCCTCAGAAATGGAGTGACCTGCCCAAGGTCACGCACCAGAAGCAGCGTGGCTGAGTGGGAAGAGCCCGGGCTTGGGAGTCAGCGGTCGTGGGTTCTAATCCCGGCTCCGCCACTTATCAGCTGCGTGACTTTGGGCAAAGCAGCGTGGCTCAGTGGAAAGAGCCCGGGCTTTGGAGTCAGAGGTCATGAGTTCAAATCCCAGCTCTGCCACTTGTCAGCTGGGTGACTGTGGGCGAGTCACTTCACTTCTCTGTGCCTCAGTTCCCCCATCTGTAAAATGGGGATGAAGACTGGGAGCCCCACGTGGACAACCTGATCCCCCTGTGTCTACCCCAGCGCTTAGAACAGTGCTCGGCACATAGTGAGCGCTTAACAGATACCAACATTATTATTATTATTCTCTGTGCCTCGGTTCCCTCCTCTGTAAAATGGGGATGAAAACTGTGAGCCCCACGTGGGACAACCTGATTACCTTGTATTCACCCCAGCGCCTACAGCAGTCCTCGGCACATAGTAAGCGCTTGACAAATACTATAATTATTAATAATAATTGTGACATTTGTGGTATTATCAATAATAATAATAAATGCGACCATCAGCAGCCTAATGCAGCACCCATAACTTGAGAATCGTCCCCTAAATATCCATCCCGTGAGCAGCAGGATCTCATTTCCCCAGTGATATTAAAAATGGTTTCTTACCTTCGGGAAGAGTCTGAAGTATCCGCTTTTCCAGAGAGTCCTCCGCCTCGGCTGGTTTACGCTGGCTTCTTCCTGGAAGCGATCAATGAATCGATCAATCATCAATCGATCGATCGCAGAGCACTGTACTAAGCGCTTGGGAGAATACAACACAACAGAAGAGACCTTCCCTGCCCATAATGAGACTGCGATCTTGAGGAGACAGGCAGTACTATGAATAAATAGCACTGTACTGAACACTTCGGGGAGAGCGCGACGTAACAATCATAACAGAACTTTTCCCTGACCGCAGTGAGCTTATGGTTTAAAGGATAAATGAATTATAATAACGTTGGTATTTGTTAAGCGCTTATTCTCTGCAGAGCACTGTTCTAAGCGCTGGGGGTAGATACAGGGTCATCAGGTCGTCCCACGTGAGGCTCAGAGTTAATCCCCATTTGACAGATGAGGGAACTGAGGCACGGAGAAGCGAAGTGACTCGCCCACAGTCACACAGCTGACAAGTGGCAGAGCCGGGAGTCGAACTCATGACCTGACTCCCAAGCCCGGGCTCTTTACCACTGAGCCACGCTGCCTCCCAATAATATATAAAGACATAAGTGCTGTGGGGTTGGGGCAAAAATCAAACATCCAAAAGGCGCTGAACGAAGCGCCCGGATGACGCGGAAAGGGAGCGAGCTGGGGAAGAGTGGGCTTAATCGGGGAAGGCAGGGGGATGGACTCGGTGGCGGGGAGGGGGCTTCCCCCCAAAGGCCCCGGCTTAGTGCTTAGCACATAGTCAGCGCTTAACGAATACCGTGATTATTCGAATACCGTGAATATTCACCATGAAGGGCCCTACAGCCCCTGATCCAACTGCCCCAAGTTGGTAATAATAATAATAATAATGATGGTATTTGTTAAGCGCTTACTATGTGCCGAGCGCTGTTCTAAGCGCTGGGGTGGACAAAGGGGAATCAGGTTGCCCCACATGAGGCTCCCGGTCTTAATCCCCATTTTCCAGATGAGGTCACTGAGGCCCAGAGAAGTGAGGGGACTCGCCCACAGTCCCACAGCTGACAAGTGGCAGAGCCGGGAGTCGAACTCACGACCTCTGACTCCAAAGCCCGGGCTCTTTCCACTGAGCTTCTCTAGAAGAAGCAGCGGCCCCGGGGGGCGGATGGCATGGTGCCAGGCCGGTCGCAGAGGGAAGTGGGAAACAATCGACCGACCAATCGTATTTATTGAGCGCCAACCGTGCGCAAAGCACTGCACCAAATGCTTGGGAGAGTACGATGCAACAACAAAGGGACACATTCCCTGCCCACAACAAGCTTACAGTCTAGAGACTGCGAGGGACCCAGCGGAGCCGGGGGTCGCAGCAAGGTTTTGGGGGAGACCCCCTCGGGCAAGGGGACATAATAACGATGCTATTTGTTAAGCGCTTACTACGCGGGAGGCACTGTACTAAACGCTGGAAGGGACTCCACCGGACTCCCAGATCTACTCCGAGAAGCAGCGTGGCTCAGTGGAAAGTGCCCGGCCTTGGGAGTCAGAGGTCATGGGTTCGGATCCCAGCTCTGCCACTTAGCTGTGGGACTGTGGGCGAGTCACTTCACTTCTCTGGGCCTCAGTGACCGCATCTGGAAAATGGGGATGACGACTGGGAGCCTCATGTGGGACAACCTGATAATAATAAGGATAATGTTGGTATTTGTTAAGGCCGACTATGTGCTGATTACCCTGTATCTACCCCAGCGCTCAGAACAGTGCTCTGCACATAGTCGGCGCTTAACAAATACCAACATTACTATTATTATTCTAAACTATAAATGCTCCAATTGCTGCCTCCCCGCCCAGGCTGGGACTAGAGTGCCAAATGATCCGGCCACGGGATTCCCACCAGCTTTTTAGAAAAAAATAACAAAAAAAAGGGGGTAAAACAAAAAACCGGCTTCTCCTGCCCGTGAGTAACAGAAGCAAACCGAAAAAAAACCCCCAAAAAGGTGAAACAAAAAACTGCTTTCTACTGCACATGAGTAAAGTTCCCTTGGCAACCCCTGGTTGTTTCGCTTTCCTTGCACGAGGAGGGGCGACCCAAGTCAAGTTGCATGGAAAGCTAAGTGGGGGGACTCCAGGAGGAGCCTGAATTTGGGGTGCAGGAGGAGGGAGGGAGTTGCTCACCTGGGCCGTTGACCTGGGGCGCGTTCCCCTCTGCGGCCAGCAGGGGGCCCGAGCGGCGGCGGGGCGGCGGCAGAAACCACGTGGCCGGACTCCATTTCCCGGCATGCCCCGCGCGGAGGGGGACTACATTTCCCAGCAGGCTGCGCGGCACGGGACGGCGGGGCCTCCAGGAATCGGCCTGGCTTTCATTCATTCATTCATTCATTCATTCATTCATTCAATCATTCAATCCTATTTATTGAGCGCTTACTCGGTGCAGAGCACTGGACTAAACGCTGGGCATGGACAAGTGGGCCACAGAGAGAGACCAGCCCCGCCCAACAACATGCTCACAGTCTAAAAAGGGAGAGAGGCAGCCGAACAAAACACATTCAATCCTATTTATTGAGCGCTTACTAGGTGCACAGTACTGGACTGAGCGCTTGGAATGGACAAGTGGGCAACAGAGAGAGACCAGCCTGGCCCCATCACGGGCTCACAGTTTAAAAAGGGAGAGAGGCAGCAAAACAAAACATATTCAATCCTATTTATTGAGCGCTTACTAGGTGCGGAGCACTGGACTGAGCGCTTGGAATGGACAATTGGGCCACAGAGAGAGACTAGCCCGGCCCAATAACGGGCTCACAGTCTAAAAGGGGGAGACAGCAAAACAAAACAAGTGGTCTAGCGTCAATATCATCAAGATAAATAGAATCATAGATATATACACATAAATAAAATAAATACAGTAATAGTCTATGCAAATATGCACAGTCCTCACAGGCCTGTGAGTCTGAAGATCGTGGGTTCTAATCCAGCCTCCGCCTCTTGTCTGCTCTGTGACCTCGGGAAGATCACTTCTCTTCTCTGGGCCTCGTTCCTCTCATCTGTAAAATGGGGATTAAATTATTTGTATATTTGTTAAGTGCTATGTGACATGCACCGTACTAAGCACTAATTATTCTTAGTATCGTTATCATGGTATTCGTTAAACACTTTTTTTTTTGTATTTGTTAAGTGCTTACTATGTGATTACCTGATTACTCCAGCGCTCAGAACAGTGCTTGGTACATAGTAAGTGCTTAACAAAGACCGTCATCATTATTATTATTATTATTATTATTACCCCAGCGCTTAGAACAGTGCTTGGCACATAGCAAGACTGTGAGTACGTTGTTGGGGAGGGATTGTCCCCGTTTTCAAATTGTACTTCCCAAGGGCTTAGTCCAGTGCTCTGCACACAGTAAGCGCTCAAAAAATACGATCGAATGAATAAAGGACGACCATAATTAGTAGTATTGCTAGCTCAGTGGAAAGAACCCGGGCTTGGGAGTCACAGGTCTTGGGTTCTAATCCCCCCTCCACCCCTTGCAGGCTGCGTGTCTTTGGGCAAATCACTTCTCTGGGCCTCAGTCCCCTCATCTGTCAAATGGGGATGAAGACCGTGAGCCTCCTGGGGGACCACCTGATTACCCTGTATAATAATAAATAATGTTGGTATTTGTTAAGCGCTTACTATGTGCCGAGCACTGTTCTAAGCGCTGGGGTAGATACAGGGTAATCAGGTTGTCCCACGTGAGGCTCACGGTTAATCCCCATTTTCCAGATGAGGTAACTGAGGCACAGAGAAGTGAAGGGACTTGCCCACAGTCACCCAGCTGACAAGTGGCAGAGCCGGAATCCGAACTCATGACCTCTGACTCCCAAGCCCGGGCTCTTTCCACTGAGCCACGCTGCTTCTCTATCTGTATCTACCCCAGCGCTTAGAACAGTGCTCTGCCCATAAAAAGCGCTTAATAAATACCAACATTATAGACTTGTAAGCCCGTCAAACGGCAGGGACTGTCTCTCTCTGTTGCCGACTTGTTCATTCCAAGCGCTTAGTACAGTGCTCTGCGCATAGTAAGCGCTCAATAAATACTACTGAATTCAGTGGAAAGAGCACGGGCTTTGGAGTCAGAGGTCATGAGTTCGAATCCCGGCTCTGCCACTTGTCAGCTGGGGGACTGTGGGCGAGTCACTTCACTTCTCTGGGCCTCGGTTCCCTCACCTGGAAAATGGGGATGAAGACTGGGAGCCCCACGTGGGACAACCTGATTCCCCTGTGTCCACCCCGGCGCTTAGAACAGTGCTCTGCACGTAGTAAGCGCTTAACAGATACCAACATTATTATTATTGGTATAATAATACCAAAATATACCCAAACCCCAGCGTTTACAACAGTGGTGGTGGGGAGGCCTGGCTGCGGGACTACATTTCCCAGGGGGCCTTGCGGCGGCCGGGAGGGGGACTACATTTCCCAGAAGGCCCCGCGGGGCGGGGCGGAAGCGGCCATCCCCGGCCTCCCCCGAGGAGAATATGCGGGGCGGTTGGGTTTGGCGGCTCCTCCGTGCGGGGGATGATGGCGGCGGGGTCCGGCGCCTCGTCCCCGTTGAACCCCCGGCCCTGCGGAGAGGTGAGGAGAAGGAGCGGCCATGACAGGCTCGGCCAGGCCAGGCCAGGCCCGCCGCGGAGGCTGCCGGGAGTGTGGCCCCCTCGCCTGGCTCGCTTATGACGTCATCGCCGGCCCCTCCCCTCCGCCCCCGTGCGGCCTCTGCGGGGACTGGTCGACCTGGAAAAGAGTATTCCTACTCCTAATAATAATAATGTTGGTATTGGTTAAGCGCTTCCTAGGTGCAGAGCACTGTTCTAAGCGCTGGGATAATAATAATAATAATGCAGGTATTGGTTAAGCCCTTCCTAGGTGCAGAGCACTGTTCTAAGCGCTGGGATAATGATGATAATAATGCAGGTATTGGTTAAGCGCTTCC
Organism: Ornithorhynchus anatinus; assembly: GCF_004115215.2. Classification (NCBI taxonomy): domain Eukaryota; kingdom Metazoa; phylum Chordata; class Mammalia; order Monotremata; family Ornithorhynchidae; genus Ornithorhynchus; species Ornithorhynchus anatinus. The sequence continues at coordinate 28,680,291 of NC_041747.1, forward strand.
TCTGTGCAGAGCACTGTTCTAACCCTGGGATAATAATAATGCAGGTATTGGTTAAGCGCTTCCTAGGTGCAGAGCACTGTTCTAAGCACTAGGATAATAATAATAATGCAGGTATTGGTTAAGCGCTTCCTAGGTGCAGAGCACTGTTCTAAGCACTAGGATAATAATAATAATGCAGGTATTGGTTAAGCGCTTCCTCTGTGCAGAGCACTGTTCTAAGCGCTGGGATAATAATAATAATAATGCAGGTATTGGTTAAGCGCTTCCTAGGTGCAGAGCACTGTTCTAACCCTGGGATAATAATAATAATAATGCAGGTATTGGTTAAGCGCTTCCTAGGTGCAGAGCACTGTTCTAAGCACTAGGATAATAATAATAATGCAGGTATTGGTTAAGCGCTTCCTCTGTGCAGAGCACTGTTCTAAGCGCTGGGATAATGATGATAATAATGCAGGTATTGGTTAAGCGCTTCCTCTGTGCAGAGCACTGTTCTAAGCGCTGGGATAATAATAATAATAATGCAGGTATTGGTTAAGCGCTTCCTAGGTGCAGAGCACTGTTCTAAGCACTAGGATAATAATAATAATGCAGGTATTGGTTAAGCGCTTCCTCTGTGCAGAGCACCGTTCTAACCCTGGGATAATAATAATAATAATGCAGGTATTGGTTAAGTGCTTCCTATGTGCAGAGCACCGTTCTAACCCTGGGATAATAATAATAATAATGCAGGTATTGGTTAAGCACTTCCTATGTGCAGAGCACTTTTCTAACCCTGGGATAATAATAATAATGCAGGTATTGGTTAAGCGCTTCCTATGTGCAGAGCACTGTTCTAACCCTGGGATAATAATAGTAATGCAGGTATTGGTTAAGCGCTTCCTATGTGCAGAGCACTGTTCTAACCCTGGGATAATAATAATAATGCAGGTATTGGTTAAGCGCTTATTATGTGCAGAGCACTGTTCTAAGCGCTGGGATAATAATAATAATAATGCAGGTATTGGTTAAGCGCTTCCTATGTACAGAGCACTGTTCTAAGCGCTGGGGGAGAGACAGGGTCATCAGGTTGTCCCACAGTTAATCCCCATTTTAATAGTAATAATGTTGGTATTTGTTAAGCACTTCCTATGTGCAGAGCACAGTTCCAAGCGCTGGGATGATAATAATGCTGGTATCTGTTAAGCGCTTACTATGTGCAGAGCACTGTTCTAAACGCTGGGGTAGATACAGGGTCATCAGGTCCCACGTGAGGCTCACAGTTAATCCCCATTTTACAGAGGAGGGAACTGAGGCCCAGAGAAGTGCCCCGTCCAAGATCGCACAGCAGACACGTGGCAGAGCTGAGATTAATACTCGGGTCCTCGGACTCCCGGGCCTGGGCTCTTTCCACTAGGCCACGCCGCTTCCGGTCCCATCTACTAGGCCACACTCCCTCTCCTGCCCTTCCAGAAGTGGGCAAACACCGGAGAGTTCCTCAGGCCTGAGGCGACTGGGAATCCCGCCAGAGGACGGCGGGGAATCGAAGATTCCTCGGTCACCAACCGTTGACCGGCCGCCGCCGTTACGGGAATCCGGACGGGGTGGGTTTGTCCAGTCAGCCCAGCCCCACTTCATTCAATTCAGTGGTATTTATTGAGCGCTTACCAGGTGCAGAGCACCGTACTAAGCGCTTGGAACGGACAAATCGGTAACCCACCCGACCGGCTCCGACCCCTACGTTAACCCAGGCCGGTGGGGGAACTCGGACACCCGGTCCCGGGTATCGGCCTCGTCGTCCTGCGTATCCGAGATCTGGTAATTGAGCCGAGGGGGGAGGCCATCCTGTTTCTCTGCCGAACCGCCGTTCCCGAACCCTAGAGAAGAGGTCCCCAGGCTGCGCCACCCGCTTTCTTTTAAGCGTCTGTAAGCTGGGCTCCGAGGGTGGGACGGGAACGAAGAGGCCGTCCGTCCGTTTCAGGCCTGGCGGCCACGGCCCCCCTCAAGTCGTACGACATGCGGCAGGTGGACATCACTCCCCTGGAGCAGCGCAAGCTGACGTTCGACACCCACGCGCTGGTGCGAGACCTGGAGACTCACGGTGAGGCCCGGCCGGGATAGGCAGCCCCTCGGCCCCGCCATCTCCTTTGCCCCTTTCGAAAGGCCGACCCGCGTCCTCCCCTCCCTCCTCCAGGCTTTGAGAAAGTCCAGGCGGAAACGATCGTGTCTGCGCTGACCGCTCTGTCGAACGTCAGCCTCGACACCATCTACAAGGAGATGGTCACCCAAGCTCAGCAGGTCAGAGGCCCATCTCTCCCCGGTGCCTCCCAGCAGCTGGACCCCTCCCTCGATCTGCCTGCCCTGGGCCCCCCACCCTGGCGGAGACCCCTCACTGGGAAACCCATCTCTTGGGCTCCGGCCTCTTCCCCGCGGCCCCGAGGCGCCAGGTGAAAAGCGCGTTCCTCCCGGTCGATCTCCTCTCGGGAAAGCCGGGGTTCTGGGACGAGGTCTCGGCCCCGCACCGTCCCCTGAGAAACCCTCGCTGTTGGCGTTGCTTTCGTCTCCCAGGAAATAACCCTGCAGCAGTTAATGGCCCACTTGGACTCCATCCGCAAAGACATGGTCATCCTGGAGAAGAGCGAATTCGCCAACCTGAGGGCCGAGAACGAGGTTGTGTCGACTCTGGAGCCGGGGGTGGGGGGCTTCCGGGCGTGGTACCTGCAGGGGTCCGGGGATGTGAGCGTTTTCACGCGGTTCTAGATGAGAGAGACCAGATTTTTGAGGGCGGGAATGAACGCCTCCCGGACTCCTGCCTGGGAGGGGTCACGTATCTCCCTGCCCCGGCCACTCGGGTGGCAGGAGGCTGGAAGAGACTGGCGAGAACCCTTGGGCACGCTCCTTTGATGTCATTAGTTTCCCTAATTAGTATCATAGGTGACCCTTTATCTGGACAAAACATAAATGCATGGAGCATTAAGGCGGTGGAGATTTTGACCTAAAATAGGGTCTGGCTGAGAACCACCCTCGTGGGTTCGGCAACCTTCATCCGGTCCCAGAAAGCCATCCCGTTCCGTACTAACGTTACACGGTCTCTCCCGTTTAGAAAATGAAAATCGAGTTGGACCAAGTTAAACGGCAGCTAATAGTAAGTACCCAAAACCCCGCTGGAGAAGACCGTACATTCGGGATCAAGCGTTCCGGGAAAACCTATCTTAAAACGGGCCTCCTTTTCCTTCGAAGAACGAGACGAGTAGAATCCGAGCGGATAACAAACTGGATATTAACCTGGAGAGGAGCAGAGTGACGGATCTGGTAATGGGGTTTCCCCGCCGCCCATCGCGGGTTTGGGGCTCGCTCCCGGCCTCCGTGTTTCCATTCATCTCTGCCTCTCGCTCTTCAGTTCACAGATCAGGAGAAAAAACTCATGGAGGCAACCACAGAATTTACCAAAAAGGTACGCTTGGTTTGGGGGTCAGGGCGGGTCCTCGTCCGGTGCCGTGGCCTCCCCCTCCCCGCCACCGTCCCGGTCACTTTCTCATCCCACCCGTATCCCGGGTAACATTACTTTCCAAAGCCCGAAGAAGGAATGGTGTTTTGTATTTCAGGATACCCGCACCAAAAGTGTTATTTCAGAGACCAGTAACAAGATAGATACCGAAATTGCTTCTTTAAAAACGCTGATGGAGTCCAATAAACTCGAGACCATTCGTTACCTGGCAGGTGAGCGTGCGTGCTTGTGGGTGCCTTGGCGTGACGGTAAATATTTGTTCTCCCAGCGTACCTCGTTTCAGACTCGGGGCTGCTGGCGGTAGAGAAGGGGAAGGTTTGGCCTTTTTTCTTGGTGCAGGGCAGGAACGACCCCTGCCCAGCCGAATCGAAGGGTGTGTTACGGGACCCGGCCCATCGCTGGTGACCGGGCGGAGAAGCAGGGAGGGGCTGGGGTGGCCGCCCCGTCCCTGACACTGGGCTAAGTGCCACGGGCCCCCAGTTGAGAGCCAGAGCCGGCCCCGGCCTCAGAACGGCTCGACGAAGGTTTGGCCCTCCTGGATCGGACTCCCTCCCCTGCCTCTGTGTAGGGAAGCCACGGCCCCGCTCGCTCTGCAGCCTCTGGAGCAGGGAAGTCGCCTCTTCCTGCCCCGACTTCTCCCGCAGGCCGCAGCCCCGGTGAGAAAACCGAGCTTCTGGGCCCCCAATACCAAACGTCCAGCTGGTTCCCGGTGCCCGAATGACCGATCCCCGGTGACCCTGCGCAGAAGCGGGAGAGCTCCCGCCTCCCCCGGGGCAGGCTCCTGGGCCGCACGCGGAAAAGGCTGGCTTGAAATGGTGACTCTGTGCCTGCCAGCTCCCGTGACCTTGCTCTGTTCTCTCCCCAGCTTCAGTGTTCACCTGCCTGGCCATCGCGCTGGGCTTTTATCGCTTCTGGAAATAGCGAGGGAAGAAGCAGAAGCGCAGCCAGCGCCTTGGCCGCTCTGCGACCTCCGGGGAGAACCGTGGGCCTGGGGGCCCGTGCTGGATTATGCTGCAGCTAAGGTGGACAGGAGGGGCCGGAGGAGAGGGGGCACATCTACCGTGGCTGCAAGAAGAACCCTCCATCTTGTCGTCAGGCGATGCACACAGTCCCCAAAGGCCCTCCCGGGTCCCTCACATCACGGACCCGCTCCTCTGCCCGTTTCAAGCCCCACGAGTTCACCTGGCCTCCCCGGAGCGCTTTCTTGTGGGACTGTGGCCTCCAGACTCCTCCCAAGCTCAATCCGCGACTTGCAACGTTTATATCCAATTGCTGTCTCCGCTCCTTCTGTGCTGCTGTCAGTCGAGGACTCGAAAGAATTGCGGGGGGGGGGGGGGGCAACCTGCTGGGCGTCCCCTTCCCCGGCGTCTGACGGAGACGTGGGCGCCGACCCAGCTCCGTCCCATCCGCCGAGCACTCATCTGGGGGTTCCCTCGGTCGGCGGGGGTGGGCATCAATCCGGTTCTCCCATCACAGCTGCTCTGTGCGCGGGCTGCCTACCAGCACTAGTTATTCTTAGTAAAATAAACGATATTACACGCAGCACGGTCGGCCTCCGAAGTGACTTATTTAACGGCTCCTCTTAGAATTTCCTGGGTTTTTGCCACTTGAGGTGGTTTTCCCACCCGGCCTCAGTGGGGCACGGCTCGGTCGCCGAATGCTCTTCCCCTGCCGGAGGCGAGAGGGGTTTCTGCTCCCCCTTTCTCACATAGGTGGGAGCGGTCCCCCAGCCCCACACGGCTCTCCTAGAAGGCAGGGAGGAGAGGGGGTAGAGGGGGCCTCATCCGGGCCGACGCCACGCGCGTGCTGTGCCCGTCGAGCCGTTCGGTCAGAAAGGGCGGGGGATCCGCTTTCCCGCCCCCTCCCTCCCGGCCGGGTCACCTCAGTCCCCCTCAGGGACAACGAACCTCAGAAAGCCCAACTGCCTACGTGCGTTTATTACAAACGAAGCCGACGATCCCGTTGGAGGCCTCAGGGTCGGTTTTTCCCTCCTATTTCCCGGGGCTGCACAGTGGGACTGCCTCTCCCTCTCCGCGTCAGGGAGACCCCAAGGGCAGTGTCCTCCCGCGGGCCAAGCTAGGGCCACCACCGCAGAGGGCCATCCGGAGCACGGCCACGACGGAAACTGTCTCTGGAGGCTCCGGGTCCAAGTCCGACAGCTAGGTTCTAAGAGGCGGAAAACCGGGCCGGGAGAACATCCCTCACGAGGATTCAGATTACTTAACCGCCTAAGCAGGGACTGGAGGGTGAACCTGTTTTAACTCCCCAGAGCGTGAGCAAAAGCTCCTGTCCTGCCGGAGCCATTTAAGCGATCGAGCATCCATTCCTGCTACTTCACGCAACACGCGGCGGGGCACGTCAGACAGGATTTAGCTATAGATACGAAACCGGGAAAGGCGCCGGGTCTGTTTTTTGACCAGGTTGTCCCTCTCCCGTCAGCACCTCCTCACGAACACTCCGGGAGGAGCCGGCTTTTTCTTCCCTCTCCTCTTCTCCGGGCTCGAACCCCCGCCGGGCGGGCCCTCCTGCAGAGATGAGGGAGAGAAGGAGGACTGGCCTGGTGAAACCACACCGGGAAGCCGGTGAGGGTGTGACTCGCCGTTGAACCCGTCTCTCCGGTCCGAGGGCTTCGGAGACAACATCACGGGCTCCGGCTCCTCTCTCCGCCCCCGGGAGAGTCCGCTGGGCCCCGCACCCCACCCGAGGAAGCCTGAGTCACCACCGCCCCCTCACCTCGGAGGCTTTCATTTGCTCCCCCTTGGGCTGCGGCCCCGGGAGGAGTCTTCGGTCACATCTTCCTCCTCCTCTGGGAGCAGCCGGGGACGGAGAAATGAAAATCCAGGAACCCAGGCCCTCTCTGGATCTGCAAGTTTCCCGCGACGCTCCTCTGTCCCAAACCCGATCCGCTTCCCGTTTACAAAGCGGAAACCATCTTCCCGACTTCTACTTCAGGGTTTCCCTTGGTTGGCTCCGCCGGAGGGGGTCTAGGGGAGAGCCTTCTTTCCAGGTGGGTCAAGCAGGTCTAGCCCTGCTCGCTCCGACCAGGTTTTCCCCTGTGCCGGCCGGGACTGGTTGGCTCCATCTGGGGGAGGGCGAAGTTGAGCCCTCTGGACTGTGAACTCCTTATGGGCACGGGAACGAGCGCCTGCTAATTCCGTCAAGTATTCTCCAAGTGCTCAGTAATGCTCCGCACGCAGTGAGGGCTTCAGTAAATACCACTGATTGAGTGGGAGGTTTCGGGGGCGGAGAAGGCGCCGTCGCCACCCGGACAGTGCCGCCCCACTCCTCGCCCAGGATGCTCGAGAGTTGAGGCCCAACTCTATTTTCGCCCACTACCAAGTTCCGACAAGTTTTCCCTCGTGGAAAACTGATGATCCTTCGAAAACCAACACAGGGTGTTGCTGTGTGTCGTTTCAGGGAGATGGCGGAGGAGGGATTTGGCAGAGGGTCCTCCTGCACTTCCCAGTCCCACAAAGGCCCGTCTTCCTCCTCCACCCACAGAGTTGGCAGTGCCCGGCGGCGCGGCTTCGCGGGGGGTGGGGAACGCCAAGAAACGAGAAGCACGGAGCCTCGTCCCTCCCGATTTGGGTGGGACGAGGGGAGAGACGGACGCCCCCGTCTGCTGAGCTCGGAGGAGAGGGCGGGATGCCCCAGAACCGAGAGGGACACACCCCTGGGCCCAGGGAAGCCTCGTCGCGGAAGCTCTGCTCAGTCTCTGCCCCAGAGGAACTCGGGCCCGGGGCACGTCCCTACCCTCGGGGCAAACGCCCACTTTTGTGGGGGGGGGGGGAAGGGGCGAGGAACTTTGGGCACTGGCTCCGGGGCTTGCCCGCTTGGGCACCATCGCCCCATCTGTGCCCAAAGCAGTTCTCCAGATAAACCGATTTCGGGTTCAGAGGGAAGTTAAGAGGACACTGACCCCAGTCACGGCTTGGGCCGCCTGACGTTTCTCCAGCGAGTCCTTGAGCCGACGGGCCTCCATCCGGGCCTCGTCCAGCTGACATTCCAGCTTCTCTCTCCGCAGCCGCTCGAATTCCAGCTGGTCCTGCAGTTCTTTGATTACCCTGTCAAGGTACCCAAAAGCTCGTCGTTATTCCCCGGCTACGGACTGTCCCACGGGCTCAAAACCCCCCAGCTCCCGGGGTCTCTCCCAAGCTCCCCAAATCCTCCCCGTGGGGTTCTTGTCCCCCCCCCCCGGCTCTGAAACCCCCAATCTCGCCCAGGAAGAGTAGACGCCGACCCCCGTGGGGCTGAGCTCGAGCGAGGGACCCGTTCTGAAAAGGAACCGAGCGGCTGGGACGTGGCAGGCGAAACGGGGTCCCTCTCAGACGGTGAATGGGTTCGGCTACCAGTCCTCCCAAGAGCAGAAAGAAGACCACAGGTCTGAACCTGATCAAAACCTGGAAGGAAATCTTCCCCTAACTAAATCTTTGCCCACATCACCATCCACCCATTGAGTCTGAATCTTCACTAAACTACAGGAACCCCAACCGGTCCATTCACTCAATAGTGTTTATCGAGCGCTTACTATGTGCAGAGCACTGTACTAAGCGCTTGGAATGGACAATTCGGCAACGGATAGAGACGATCCCTGCCCGATGACGGGCTCACAGTCTAACCGGCTCCCTCCTGATGGGAAAAGAAAGGGCTTTTCCAGAAGGCCTCAAGGATGGGCCCATCGTCCGGCCCCGCTCTGGGGCTCCTGAGATTGTCGGCCACATCTCCGAGGGGCGGGCCGGGGGCAAGAATGGATTTGGGGGTAACTTCTCTTCCTCCAGATTAAAAACTCCAAAGGATGTCGAGTGCAGTGGCCCTGACCCGGGGGGAGAGGAGGGCCCCACTGCCATGAGAACGGAAGTCCCCGCTCAGGACCACCGAGGTCCGTTCTGTCCCGGGGCTCGGTAACAGGCCCGGACGGGGGACTCCGAGAAACGCGCTAAGCCCCGCGGTAGGTACTGCGGCCGCTAAAGCCATTACTTTTCGGCCTCTCGGTTTTCTCTCTTCCGCTTGATGTCTTCCGCCGATATCCCTCCGAGCTGCCTGTAGTTGCTCCGGGCGGTTTCCAGAAGGCCTTCCAATTCTCCAATCTTCTTATGAGCCCTCACTGCAATCAATCAATCTATGGTATTTATTGAACGCTTGGCCCGGGGGGGCTGTACTAAGCACTTGGGGCACGTGGCTCAGTGGAAAGAGCCCGGGCTTCGGAGTCAGGGGTCATGGGTTCGACTCCCGGCTCTGCCACTCGTCAGCTGTGTGACTGTGGGCGAGTCACTTCACTTCTCTGTGCCTCAGTGACCTCATCTGTCAAATGGGGATTAACTGCGAGCCTCACGGGGGACGACCCGATGACCCTGGAGCTACCCCAGCGCTTAGAACAGTGCTCTGCACATAGTAAGCGCTTAACGAATACCAACATTATTATTACGACAGAATTAGCAGACGTGTTCCCTGACCATAACGAGCTTGGAGCCTAGAGAGGACAAGCGAGATCTGGTTACAGGCCCGCGGGCGTGAGGGTCCCCATCCCAGGGTGGGGGTCCCTGCCACCTCCAGAGAGGCGGGGAGCCCTGTACCCAGTCAGGGAGACGCCGGCACTGTGGGGCTTAGGCCCCGGCTCCGAGTTTTATCAGCTTTCAACTGCGCTGGGGACCCGGCCGCAGAAGCCGTCGTCGGCCTCGACCGGCCCGAGGACCAGCTCAGAGCCCCCAGAGGGCCGGGCCCGGGGAGTGGCCACCGGATACTCAGAGAGCTGGCTCCGCGGGGGTCCTGGGGAAAGGCTGAGGGCACTGAGCGCGCGCTTACTTCGAGCTTCGGTCCTCTCGGCTTCGCCGGGGTCGCAGTCCCCCTTGGCATCGGTGCTCCCTTCCACTCCGTGGCTCTTGAAAAATCTGATGTCCTTTTCATCGATGACTTCGGGGGAATCCGCGCCCTGCAGAGCCCCCAACAGCTGCCCCGCGGCCAAGCTGGCAAACCTGGAGATAAAACCCACGCCCAAGTTCAGCGTCCCGCTCCGCTCCCCCGATGCTCCAGCGGCCGGACCCCCTCCGTGGACAGAGGCCGGTGGGGGGCTTAGGCGGCCGGCTTCCTTTCTGAGGAAGGAGGAGCCCACGGTATCCCAGCGCTTAGTACAGTACTTGGTATATAGTAAGTGCTTAACAAAGACCACAATTTATCATCATCACTATTACTATTTCTGAGGGCTAAGGGCTGCCAGAGTCCTTGAGACTCCCAGGGAAGCAGGAAGACATGAAGTCCTGAGATCACGCTGTAATTTGGCCTCAAGAGCCCGCGGCGTCTAGCTGGTGCGGGGTGAGGGAACCCAGCCCACCCCGCTTGCCGGCCACAACGTTCAAGGAGTCTCCTGCTGATCTGTTTACTGGGACAGCACCTTTCCGGGGTCCGGTCTCCGTGCATCTGGCAGTCGGAAGTGACCGACGGATCCCACCCCCTCGGACTCCACCTCTCCAGGGAACCGTGAGGGGCAGCCCCCTCCCCACGGCCCGGGCCAGGGCGGACCCTTACCTGCTCTGGTGGCCGGTCAGCCGCTGTTAGTGAGCGGGGCCCGAGGCAGGCCAGAGAACCCCGGAGCGCCTTATTACAGACACCCTGCTTCACCCCAAGGCCCCAGAGTCAGAGTGAACCTGCCCCTCAAATAGCCCCTAACGCCCAGACCGTGAACCCAGGCAAGAGCCCCGACCACGGGCCTGGGGCAGTCGTCCCAGATGGACCGTCTAGGGGACGAAATGACCAAAGCCGCGGCTGTTTGAAAGGATGCGACCCCTCCCGGGCCCCTGGGGGCTCCCGGAGGGTGAGAGGGCTCACGTGGCCTGTGGAACTTTGCTCCTAGTTTGGCTCCCGGCTGGGGTCACGAACCTTGATGCGCCACAGATGAAAGCACTCGGCTTCCACCCATCTCCTACTGACCCCCCGGGCCGGGGCCCAAGGGGGTGGTCACATGCGGGGGGCGGGAAGTGGGCGGCCAGGGTCAGGAGGAGAGCCCGGGGGCAAGAAAGTGCACTTTGGAAGGAGCCGTCTCTTTCCCCACTCCCGCCCCCACACCCTATCGCTCCCTGCGTCCTTCTTCTTCTAGTCTCCTCTCCGACGGTGGGTGGGTGAGATCTGTGAGCGGCAGGTCTAACAGGGAAGCCTGTGGGGAGAATCCAGGGCCACAAAGACGGACGCCCAAGGGAAGGAGAAAACTGGCCCAAGGAGGTTGCGGGGGTGGGCACCGTTACCTCCTGGCCACGTCCCCGGGGGTTTCCTGCGCCTTGTTGGTGATGTTGCAGTCCGCTCCCGCTGCGATGAGCCACCGCAGACAGTCCACGTGCCCTTGCCCGGCCGCTGAGGAAGAACAGAGAGGGTCTCGGAGAGCGACAGTGCAAACCGGAAGCCTCAGGAAGCTGAGGTCAAGCCTTCGGAAGCATCTTACCTCTATGAAGACCAGCAATCCAGAGGCAGAGTTTGGTTGGAGCTGAGCCCCCCCGTCCCCCCGGCACAAGCCACCGCGTATCCTGAGGTGTCAGTGGGGAATGATCTGGCCTCCTTCCTTGCCCCACCCAGGACAGTACCCAGTGGGGCTCTCCATCCGCTAGCCCCGACGAGAAAATCAGAGCCCGACCTCCCAGACCCGGAGTCTCCTCTGAGGACCTCGAGGGGCAGCCCCTCGACCAGGGAGCGGGGCAGGCCCGGTCCCGATCCCCAGCTCTGAAGGGAGCAGGGCCTGCAGGTCTCCCTGCTGCCTCACTACAACTGCGCTTGGGGCAGCACTTTGTATTCAAGTGCTTAGCACAGTGCATTTCACCCAGTGGCACTCAACAGATGCTATTACCCCGCTGCCCGGGCCAGAGGCTGGCATCCCGAGGACACCCCCTCCAGGTCCCCTACTGACCTGTATGATCCGTGCCCACCGGCCCCTTCCAGGCTGATTTCGGGGGCGGTTTTTGCGGGGGGGGGGGCAATCACTTTCTTCCGCAGCTAAGTGACCCCGCCGTGGGGCCGTCGCCCTGAAGGAGACCGGGACCACCGACCTTTGTGCAACGGGGTAGATCCCAAATTGTCTCGCTCGTTAATATTGATGATTCCACTTTCCACCAACTTCCTGAGTGTCTCCAGGTCCCCTTGAAAGGCCGCCTGGTGTCCTGGGAATGTTAAACCTGAGGACGAAAATGTCCGGGATCACACACAAACGCTCACGGTTTCCCTAAGCACACAACAAGAGCCTTCCCGGTCTTTGCCAAATCACTCACTGTAGTTCCCCACAGTCTCTCGGGGGTTCCGCTCCACTGCAAATTAGGGCCACTGATACCAATCAGCTTTTGGTCTCATAAACAAAGACTCGTAACAAGATTATTAGTGTCACGTGCCCTGCTGTGGGTCCAGAGGGAAAGAGCGCAGCTCGGGGGGTTTATTACAGGGGAGTCTCCCAGGAGGATTCTCTTTTAACCCAGGGGCCTTGAAGAACCCTGGGTTTGGGGAAAATCGCATTTCTACTTAAAACCATCGATCCCGTGAGAATGAATGTGAGCGGAGGGACGATCACGATGATACCTAGATGACCGCCCGTTTTCGACAGAAGCTCCTGCATTATTATGTTTGCCATTCATTGTTATCTGACTGCAGAAAACACTGGAAAGTTGCACAGACACACAGGATGAGAGAGTTCCAGGGCGGTCTGGTGCAGCTGAGGCAGAGGCTGGGAAGCGGGGCAGCTTCACGTCTCAATCGATCCCGCGCGTGTGTGTGCACGACTGTTTCCTCTTGCGCCAAATCTCTCCACGTCTACGCGTGGACCGTGTTCCACCCGCCCAGACTCCCACGGTCAGGGGGAAATGTTCCCTAATTCTTCCATCCTCCGCGAGCCGTCAAAGCCTTATTCAAGGCTTATCTCCTCTGGGAGGCCTTCCTTCATTTCCTCTTCTTCCACTCCTTCTCCGTCACCCTTGCACTTAGATTTGGATCTTTTATCTCCGCCCCACAGCATTTACGCCCATATCTGTAACTGATTTACCCATCTTAATGTCTGTGTCACCATCTAGACTGTAAGCCCCTTATGGGCAAGGAATGGGTCTTCCAAATGTTATGCCTCACTGTCCCAAGTGCTCAGGACGGTGTTCTGCCGACAGTAAGTGCTCAATAAATACGGCTGATTGACTGATTGCCCGGTGAAAAAACACGCACTGGAGCAGAACTAGGTGTACTCACTTTCCTGATCTTCCAGTCCTTCTCTCTCATCCCCTGCTCTCTCTATATAGCGCACGATGTCCTCTTTGAAGAATCTCTGGGCGAGGTCTCTCGCGTTCTCTCCGTGGTCATTACAGGCTGTCAGGGCTTGGGTCGTGCTGGCCATTTTACTGAGCAGAAATTTGAAACAATGCAGGTGGCCCTCCATGGCGGCAAGATGAACTACCAACGACAGAACAGGCCTTGGCTTCAGGGTGATCCGTGAACAGTAAAGAACTCCCCACGAGGCAAAGCAATTCCCCCGCTTTTTGTTCTCTAGGCTGTAAGCCCACTGTGGGCAGGGAATGGGCCTCTAATATTGCTATACTGTCCTCTCCCATGCTTAGGACAGTGCTCTGCACACGGTAAGTGTTCAATAAATATGATTGATTGATTGATTGATTTTAAGTGGCTGGATTTCTTAGCTCCAGTTTAGTCAAGTCACTTCAGCAGCCTTTTAAGCAACTGGGCACTCATGCCCCTAGGGCAAGAGAAGGAAGAGGTGGCTGCCAGGTCCATTTATTTATCCCTTAGCTCGTTATTAACAACAATAATAATAATAATAATAATAATAACTATGGTATTTAGTACTTACTATTTGCCAAACACTGTGCCAAATACTGGGATAGATACAAGGTAATGAAGGGGGACATTATCGGTCTCGGTCCCACATGGGGCTCACAGACTAAGAAGGAGGGAGAACAGGAATTACACCACCATTTTCAGGAAATGGAGGCCCGGAAGAGTGAAATGACTTTCCCAGGGTCACAGAGAAGGCAAGTGGCGGATAGAAACCCAGGATCTCGGACTCCCAGGGCCGGGCTCTTCCCTCTGGGGCTCGCCGCTTGGGTGCTGGTCATTTTGTGATATTTAGCTCCAAAACTGTGGCCCTGGATTACTTCATACAGAGTCCTCTCTCCTGTGCCACCCTAGCTATGTTTGGTATGAGGGTGGCGAGCTTACTCACCCATTTGTTAACTTGGTGACAAAGAATGACGTGCCGTTTGTCCCTCTTTTTTTATGGCATTTGTTAAGCAATTACTACGTGCCAGCCACCGATTAAGGCGCTGGGGTAGATACAAGCTAATCAGGTTGGACACGGTCCCTGACCCACATGAGGCTCGCAGTCTTAATCCCCCTTTTACAGATGAGGCAACTGAGGTGCAGGAAAATAAAGTAACTCTCCCAAGGACGCCCAGAAGAAAAGTGGCAGAGCTAGGATTAGAACTCGGGCCCTTCTGATTCCCAGACCCGTGCTCCATCCACTGTGCCATATATCTTGTGTATATATGTACGTATTTATTATTCTATTTTATTAATGATGTGTATATATCTATAATTCTCTTTATTTTTATTAATGATACTGATGTCTGTCTACTTGTTTTGTTGTCTGTCTCCCCCTTCTAGACTGCGAGCCCGTTGTTGGGTAGGGATTGTCTCCGTTGCCCAATACCAGCACTTAGTACAGTGCTCCGCACACAGTAAGTGCTCAATAAATACGACTGAATGAAATGAAGGAATGCCTTAGCCCCCACATCCCTATGCGAAGAAAGTGGATGGAGGGAGGCTCCCACGAAGGGAAAGTGACCGCTCCGCTCTGGGCTTGCCCGCGGAGGGTTTGCTGAGCGTGGGGCAGCCGGGGCGGACAGCAGGGGCCGCGGCCCCAGAAGGAATCGGGACGGGCCCGAGAGACGCCCACCAAATGAGCTTTTTGATAACCAAATGGAAAACGAGGCTCTAGGCTGGCGCTTATCGGACATCCCCCGGTGAAGCGGATCAAGAACGGGCCCGGAACATCATCCGACGGGGAGGGAGAGTGCTGACCGAGCCCGCTTCCCCACGAACTTGATTTAAGAGACGATCCCAGGGTGGGAAGGGAAACAGCTGTCTCAAAGGGCTTGCCAGGAAAGAGCTCCTTCTGCCCCTCCACCTGGTTTGTTTTTATGCCTCTCCTCCTTCTACGCGCCGGCCAAAGTCCAACCCGACTCACGAGGCCTCGAGGAAGCGGCTGCCTGCGTTTCGGACGGGGAGGGCCACCTCAGACCGGGCACGGAAGCCAAGGTGGAGCTGGGCTCCTCCTCTTTTTGGAGAGCCGTGGGAGGGCCCTTCCCCCCCGCCCTGGAGTCTCCCCCACTCGCGCAAGGAGGCTCCGATCTCAGCCCGGGCTGAGCCGAGGTCTGAAGAATCGACGCTTCCTCACGTCTCAATTTCCCCCACCGCCAAATTCCCATCTCCCGAGTCCTCCAGAGACGCCTGACAGAATAATAGTAAGCAGTGTGGTATCTGTTAGGTGCTCACTATGTGCCAGGCGCTGTACTAAGCGCCGGGATGCATACAAGCAAATCGGGCTGGACGTCGTCTCCGTCCCACGGGAGGCTCACTGTTTCAATCCCCATTTGACGACCGAGGCACCGAGAGAGAAGTGAGGTGACCTGCCAAGGTCGCACAGCAGACGAGGGGTGGAGTCGGGATTAGAATCCATGTCCTTCTGACTCGAGCCCATGCTCTATCCACTACACCACAGCACCGACGTCCCTATCCATAATACACTTATTTATTTTAAGGTCCCACATCACTCACGTCCTTATCCATACTATATATTACCGTCTGTGTCCCCCTCTGGGCTGTAAATTCGATTCGGGCACGCACCACATCTACCGACTGTTACATTGTGCTCTCCCAAGCGCTTAGGACAGTGCCCAAATACGACTGATTGACTGACTGACAGACTTCTCCTGTGTTCCTGAGGGGGGTAGGAGGGTTTTGGGGGGGGCTAGCCTGAAACACGGTAATGGCCGATCTATCGGTCAATCAGTCAGTCGTATTTACTGTGTTTACTGTTTGCAGAGAGCACTGTGGGAGAGTACAACCTAAGAATATAACAGACACCCTGCTCCCGACAAGTTTATAGTCTAGTGGGGGAGGCAGACATTAATATAAATAATTTTGGATATGCACAGAAGTGCTGTCGGGCTGCGGTGGGAGAAGGCGAATAAAGGGAGCAAGGCAGGGCGATGCAGAAGGGAACGGGAGGAGAGGAAACGAGGGCTTAGTCGGGGAAGGTCTCTCGGAGGAGATGCGCCTTCGATAAGGCTTTGAACACACATCAGAGTGTCGTACCCTCCCAAGTGCTTAGTACAGTGCTCCGCACACAGTAAACGCTCAGCAAATATAATGGTTGATTGACGTGAAGCCGGGGAGGGTAACTGTCCGTCGGATAGGAAGAGGGTGCGCGCTCCAGGACAGAGGCAGGAGGTGGGCAAGAGGTCGGCAGCGGGAGGGACGAGACGGAGGGTTTGCCCCGGTGCTCGGCCCAGGACCTGGCAGGTGGTGGGAGCCCGATAAATACTAACTAACCGGAGGTGCCAGCAGCCGCGGGGGACACCCACAGCCGGGAAACTTCCCGGAACGCTCTCCGGCTACGGAAAAAGAGACAGGGAAAAGAAAGACGGGGACCTCTCCGTCGCCGCCTGGAGCTCCCTGGAGATTCGCGGACCGCCTTCCTCTTTCTCCTCTATTTTTCCGCTCTTTCACGCGCTTCCTAGGGCGGTTACCCTCAGGCGAATCATCAACCGGGGACCCGAGGGAGGCTCGGAGCTCGGGGAAACGGTCGGAGGAAGAGGCAGGGAGGCCGGAGTGTGCGGAGAAGGCGCTTTCCCCGAAGCCGGAGCGTGGCCGGCCACGAGCAAAGCGGCCCCGCGACCTTCCCCATCCCGACCCCGAGGAACTGCCCAGGAGGCGGGGAGGTCCGTACCTGGGAGGTTTCCGTCCCGGTCCACGTCGTTCACGCCAGCCCCCCAGCGAACGAGGAGCTGCAGGCAGCCCAGGCGCCCGTGGAAGGCCGCGTGGTGCACGGGGGTCCAGGCGCTCTCGTCGGCCACGTTGGGGTCCTGGAGGGAACGTTCACCCTTCCTCGGTTTCCCGGCCCCGGGGCCGACCGATCCGCCCGGCGGCCGGCAAGCCCCTCCAACTCTGTGGCTGAAGGACTCCGGCCAGACTGAAGATGGCCCAGGAGCAGCGGGCCTACGGGGTAGAGCAAGGGCCTGGGACTCGGAAGGACCTGGGTTCTAATCCTGCCTCTGCCGCTTGTCTGCCCGGTGTGACCTCGGGCGAGTCACTTCTCTGAGCCTCGGCTCCCTCATCTGTAAGATGGGCATCGCGACCGTGAGCCCCACGTGAGGCAGGGACTGTGTCCAACCTGATGCTGATAATAATCACGAGAAGCAGCGTGGCTCAGTGGAAAGAGCAGGGGCTTTGGAGTCGGAGGTCATGGGTTCGAATCCCGGCCCTGCCGCTCGTCACCTGTGTGACTGTGGGCGAGTCGCTTCACTTCTCTGCGCCTCAGTTACCTCATCGGGAAAACGGGGATTAAGACCGTGAGCCCCACGTGGGACAACCCGATTCCCCTCTGTCTACCCCAGCGCTTAGCACGGTGCCCTGCACATAGTAAGCGCTTAACAAATAACATAATTATTACAGGACCTGGCACATAATAAGCGCTTAACAAATAGCGTAAAAAAAAAGGGTGGTGAGTGTCAGGAGACCAGTGGGGACGGGGACAGAGCCTGGGAAACACCCAGGCCCGGGTCGGGGTGGAGAGGGGCGGGGGGGGGGAACACGGTCCTTCCTTACCGCTCCGGTCCGCAGGACGGTCAGCAGAGTGTAGGAGTGGCCGTGGGCAGCCGCCAGATGTCCCGGGGTGCGGCCACGGTCATCTCTGGCCGTGGGGTTCGCTCCGCCGCCAAGCAGGGCCTGGAAGGGGACGAGAGCAGACGCCCCGCTGACGACGGAGGCAACCCCGCCTGCCTTGTCGCGGGGCTATTTTCACTTGCCGCTGCGGAAGGTCCCGGTCCTGGGACCGTTGGGGGGGGGGGGACCAGCCGGGACGGACAACACACGCTCCCTTGGTCCGCGTCTCCGTCAAAAGGCTCGAACACCCAGTGAGCTGCGGTGAGCTCGTCTCCGCCCCAACGGTGGGCCCGGGCCTTTCCCCAAATCCACCGGGATGAATAAAAATGGCAGTGGGCCTGGATCCTCATTTCAGCTCAGATCAAAAGTCTCCGCTGACCCTGGCCGGGTGCCCTCAGGCCTGGGGGCCCACGGGTAATTGACGAGGCTCCTGAAGGCTGTCAGAAGGTAAAAGGGCACGGTCGGTTGAAAGAGAGCAAGAAGCGGAATCCCGATTAAAGGGAAAAGAGTCGAAAAATCATCCGGGAGCCAACTGTGAAGCAGCATGGCCCACTGAAACGAGCAGGCGTCGGAGTCGGAGGATCTGGGTTCTAACGCCGGGTCTGTCACCTTTTTTATTTTTTACGGCATTTGTTAAGCGCTTACTGTGTGCCGGGAACTGTTCTAAGCACTGGGGTAGATACAGTATAATCAGGTTGGACACAGCCCGGGTCCCACCCGGGGCTCGCAGTCTTAATCCCCATTTTACAGATGAGGGAACTGAGGCCCAGGGCAGTGAAGTGACTTGACCAGAGTCACACAAGCAGACAAGTGGCAGAGCCAGGATTATTCATTCATCCTTTCAATCGTATTTATTGAGCTCTTACTGTGCGCAGAGCACTGTGCTAAGCACTCAGGAGAGTACAACAATAAACAGACACATTCCCTGCCCACAACCAATTTACAGTCTGCGGAGCCGGACATGAACGTAAATAAATAAATTACAGATATGTACATAAGTGCTGGGAGTGGGGAAGCACAAAGGGAGCAAGTCGGGGCGATTGGAATATTATTACGGTATCTGTTGAGCGCTTATTATGTGCCGAGCACTGTTCTAAGCGCTGGGGTGGATACAGGGGAATGAGGTTGTCCCTCGTGGGGCTCACAATTTTTCACCCCCGTTTTTACAGGAGAGGTAACTGGGGCACAGAGAAGTTAAGCGACCAGCCCGAGGTCACCCAGCAGACAGGAGGCGGAGGCGGGACGAGAAGCCCCGTCCTCTGACTCCCGAGCCCGGGCTCCTTCCACCGAGCCACGCCGCTTCTCTAGATTGGCTAGGATTAGAACCCAGGTCCTTCTGTCCCCCGAGCCCGGGCTCTGTCGACGCCGGCCTACCGGGTGACTCTCCCAGCGCTTAGAACAGTGCCCTGCACATAGTAAGCGCTTAAATACCCACGTTATCATTTGGGCAAGTCACTTCTCGGTGCCTCAGGTGGGCTCCTCTCTCCTATTTGGGCTGTGAAGCCCGTGTGGAAGCGGGACTGCCTCCAACCTGATTCCGATCTACCCCAGTGTTTGACACAGAGTGAGCGCCCGAGGGGGAGGTTAAAAAGGGTCCCCCAAGGGGCGATTGGGGTCCCTTCGTTCACACACGGGAGCGGGAGTTAATATATATATATATATTAACTGTATCTATTTTCATTACCCTATTGGTTAATGAAACGTACATGGCCTTGATTCGATTTAGTCGCCATTGTTTCGACGAGATGTTCTTCCCCTCGACTCTATTTATTGCCATCGTTCTCGTCTTCTCCCCCGGTTACACCGTGAGCCGGTCAAAGTGTCTCTATCCGTTGCCGACCTGTTCATTCCAAGCGCTCAGTACAGTGCTCTGCACATAGTCAGCGCTCGATAAATACTATTGAATGAATGAATGACCCCCCCCCCCCCCCTCGTCACCTGCATGCAGGCATCCTGTCCCTTGATGGCGGCCAGGTGAGCCGCCGTCCACCCTCTCGGAGCCGTCTCGGCCACGTCAGCCCCGTGCCAGAGCAGCCAGTGGAGACACTGCGTTAAGAGAAGAGTCGTTCAGCCGACGGGATTTAGCGAGCGCTCGCTCCGTGCGGAGCGCTCGGAAAGTAATAATAATATTAACGTTGGCATTTGTTAAGCGCTTACTACGTGCCGAGCACTGTTCTAAGCGCTGGGGTAGACAGAGGGGACAACCTGATTCCCCTCTGGGGGATGTGGGGCTCCCAGTCTTCATCCCCATTTTCCAGATGAGGTAACTGAGGCCCAGAGAAGTGAAGTGACTCGCCCGAAGTCACACAGCTGACCAGTGGCCGAGCCGGGATTCGAACCCATGACCTCTGACTCCAAAGCCCAGACTCTTTCCATTGAGCCACGCTGCTTCTCTAAGTACCGCTCGGCGAGGGAGACCATCCCGGCTCCCCGCGGGCTCCCGGTCCAGGAGGGGGGGAGACGGCCGTTGAAATGAGTGCGAGGATCGATAGGATCGAACGGAACTACCGGTACAGACGTATTAATAGAAATAAATGGCATTAGAAACGCACAGGTATAGACACAATAATCCATCTGGCCAATCACAGGGGCTCAGTGGAAAGAGGCCGGGCTTGGGAGTCAGAGGTCGTGGGTTCGAATCCCGGCTCGGCCACTGGTCAGCCGTGGGACTGTGGGCAGGTCACTTCACTTCTCGGGGCCTCCGTTCGCTCATCTGTAAAATGGGGATGAAGACTGGGAGCCCCACGTGGGACGACCTGATTCCCCTGTGTCTACCCCAGCGCTTAGAACAGTGCTCTGCACATAGTAAGCGCTTAACAAATACCAACATTATTATTACCCCAGCGTTTAGAACAGTGCTCTGCACATAGTAAGCGCTTAACAAATACCAACATCATTAAGCTCCCTGTGGGCAGGGAATCTGTCGCTTCTCTGTCCTCTTACCAGCGGGCGCTCGGGAGATATTTTTATATTCCTGCTACTACTACTAATAATAATAATCGTCATCATGGTACTCGCTAAGCGCCCACTCTGTGCCGAGCGCTGTTCTAAGCGCTGGGGGAGAGACAAGGTAATCAGGTCGTCCCGGGTGGGGCTCACCGTCTTCATCCCATTTTCCAGATGAGGTCACTGAGGCCCAGCGAAGTGGCTTGCCCAAGGTCACCCGGCAGGGATTAGAACCCACGACCCCGGACGCCCCAGCCCGTGCTCCTTCCACCGATCCACGCCGCTTCTCGCTGCTAGAGGCACCGTAGCTCAGCGGAAAGAGCCCGGGCTTGGGAGTCGGAGGTCACGGGTTCGAATCCCGGCTCCGCCGCTGGCCAGCTGGGTGACCGTGGGCAAGTCACCTCACTTCTCCGGGCCTCAGTGACCTCATCTGGAAAATGGGGGGTGAAGACTGTGAGCCTCACGTGGGACAATGTGATTACCCTGTATCGTCACCTGAACGGGGCCTTACTATTATTATTAATTATTATTAATTAATCTAAATGGCAACGGGCCTTACCTCGAGGCTTCCCGAATGGGCCGCCCAGTGTAAGGGGGTAAATTTATGGACGGGATCGACCTCGTTGATGCCGGCTCCGCTCTCCACCGCGGCGCCGAGCTGCTCTACGTCCCCGGCTTTCACCGCGGCGTGGATCCCGCCCGGGCGTCCCTTCTTCCTGGCAACTGCGGGAAGGGCTGAGGATTTGGAAAACCGGATGGAAAGGGAGACGTTGATCTGCCCTGGCCCCCGCTGACACCCAAATCGCCGCTGCTTTTGCAAATGATCGATCGTAGGTTGATTCCGGATACCCCCGGGTCATATTAAGAGAGGCAGCGCGGCTCAGCGGGAAGAGCCCGGGCTTGGGGGTCGGGGGTCATGGGTTCGAATCCCGGCTGCGCCGCCTGTCAGCTGGGTGACTTTGACTTCACTTCACGGTGGAGAAGCAGCGTGGCTCAGTGGCAAGAGCCCGGGCTTGGGAGGCAGAGGTCATGAGTTCGAATCCCAGCTCTGCCACTTGTCAGCTGGGTGACCGTGGGCAAGTCACTTCACTTCTCTGGGCCTCAGTTCCCTCATCTGTAAAATGGGGATGAAGACTGGGAGCCCCACGAGGGACAACCTGATTCCCCTGTGTCTACCCCAGCGCTTGGAACAGTGCTCGGCACATAGTAAGCGCTTAACAAATACCAACATTATTATTATTATTATTCTCGGTGACTCGGTTACTTCGTCTGTTATATGGGGATGAAGACTGCGAGCCTCACGTGGGACAACCCGACTGCCCTGTATCTACCCCAGCGCTTAGAACAGTGCTCGGCACTTAGTAAGCGCTTAACAAATATCAACATTATTATTATTATTATTCCCCGAATTGTGTTATTTCACCACAGCACCACTGAATCTGACTAGAGAGAAGCCGCGTGGCTCAGTGGAAAGAGCCCGGGCTTTGGAGTCAGAGGTCATGGGTTCAAATCCCAGCTCTGTCACTTGACAGCTGGGTGACTGTGGGCGAGTCACTTCACTTCTCTGGGCCTCAGTTCCCTCATCTATAAAATGGGGGTGAAGACTGGGAGCCTCACATGGGACAACCTGATGACCCTGTAACTCACCCGGCGCTTAGGACAGCGCTCTGCACATAGTAAGCGCTTAACAAATACCAACATTATTATTATTATCCCAGTGCTTAGAACAGCGCTCTGCACATAGTAAGCGCTTAACAAATACCAACATTATCATTACCCCAGCACTTAGAACAGCGCTCTGCACATAGTAAGCGCTTAACAAATACGAACATTATCATTATTATTACCCCAGCGCTTAGAACAGTGCTCTGCACATAGTAAGCGCTTAACAAATACCAACATTATTATTATCCCAGTGCTTAGAACAGCGCTCTGCACATAGTAAGCGCTTAACAAATACCAACATTATCATTTACCAGCACTTAGAACAGCGCTCTGCACATAGTAAGCGCTTAACAAATACGAACATTATCATTATTATTACCCCAGCGCTTAGAACAGTGCTCTGCACACAGTAAGCGCTTAACAAATACCAACATTATTATCATTATTATTACCCCAGCGCTTAGAACAGTGCTCTGCAAAGAGGAAGCGCTTAACAAATACCAACATTAATCCCCCATTTTCCAGATGAGGCAACTGAGGCCCAGGGAAGTGACTGGCCTCCCAGCCGACAAGTGGCGGGGGCGGGATTCGAACCCACGCCCCCTGCCTGCCAAGCCCGGGCTCCTTCCACCCAGCCCCGCTCCTTCGCCGTTGGCTCCCTGGGTGCTGAGCAATGGGCGAAGCGCTGGGCAAAGAGGGGAACAACTGGGGAAGGGAGGAGGGGGGCCGCCCCAGCGCTCGGCACAGGGTTTGGCGCCGGGGGAGCGTTCAAGAAATAGCCCCGTGGTTGGTACTGAACGCCCGGGGAGGGGCGGGGAAAGGGCGACTCACGGGGGTGGGCCATGGCGGCTGTCTGAGGAAAAATGGCCACTTCCGGTCGGGGAGGCTTCACTTCCGGCTTGTCCTTCTCCACGGCCGCCATGATGGAGGCCGTCCTCCCCCCTGAGGGAAGGGGATCTTGGGGGCGGATTTAGGACGCAACGGCTCGGGGCGGGGAGAGGGACAAAGGAGGAGAGGAGGAGACGCTGGGCCGAGGAAGAGCGACCGAATCCCTCGGCCATTTTGACCCCTTTTGCACCAAACCGGAAGTGCTTGTCACTGCCATGTTTCAGGCCCTGGGGCGGTTTTCGTGAGCGCTTATTGGGTGCGGAGGACTGTAATAGTAATAATGGTGGTATTGGTTAAGCAGCGCTTACTATGTGCAGAGCACTGTTCGAAGCGCTGGGGCAGATACAGGGTCATCAGGTTGTCCCACGTGAGGCTCCCATTTTCCAGATGAGGGAACTGAGGCCCAGAGAAGTGAAGTGACTGGACCACAGTCCCACAGCTGACAAGTGGCGGAGCCGGGATTCGAACCCATGACCTCTGACTCCCGAGCCCGGGATCTTTCCACTGAGCCACGATGTACTTATTTGTATTTGTTAAGTGCTTACTATGTGCAGCGCACTGTTCGAAGCGCTGGGGGAGACGCAGGGTTGTCAGGTTGTCCTACCTGGGGCTCCCATTTTCCAGATGAGGTCACTGAGGCCCAGAGAAGAATAATGTTGGTATTTGTTAAGCGCTTGCTCTGTGCAGAGCACTGTTCTAAGCGCTGAGGCAGATACAGGGTCATCAGGTTGTCCCACGTGAGGCTCACAGTTAATCCCCATTTTACAGATGAAGTAACTGAGGCCCAGAGAAGTGAAGTGACTCGGCCACAGTCCCACAGCTGACAAGCGGCAGAGCCGGGATAATAATGTTGGTATTTGTTAAGCGCTTACTATGTGCAGAGCACCGCTCTAAGCGCTGGGGTGGCTACAGGGGAATCAGGTTGTCCCACGTGAGGCTCCCAGTCTTCATCCCCATTTTACAGATGAGGGAACTGAGGCCAGAGAAGTGAAGTGACTCGCCCACAGTCCCACAGCTGACAAGCGGCAGATCCGGGATTCGAACCCATGACCTCTGACTCCAAAGCCCGGGCTCTTTCCCCTGAGCCACTCTGCTTCTCTAGTAATAATGGTGGTATTTGTTAAGCGCTTACTATGTGCAGAGCACTGTTTGAAGCGCTGGGGTACATACGGGGTACCCGGCTCTGCCACTTGTCAGCTGTGTGACTGTGGGCAAGTCACTTCACTTCTCTGGGCCTCAGTTCCCTCATCTGGAAAAGGGGGATGAAGACTGTGAGCCTCACGTGGGACTATCTGATGACCCTGTATCTAACCCAGCGCTTAGAACAGTCCTCTGCACATAGTAAGCACTCAAATAGAGAAGCAGCGTGGCTCAGTGGAAAGAGCACGGGCTTTGGAGTCAGAGGTCATGGGTTCGAATTCCGGCTCGGTCACTTAGCTGTGTGACTTTGGGCAAGTCACTTAACTTTCTCGGTGCCTCAGTGACCTCATCTGTAAAATGGGGATGCAGACTGAGCGCCCCACGTGGGACAACCTGATTCCCCTGTGTCTCCCCCAGCGCATAGAACGGTGCTCGGCACATAGTAAGCGCTTAACAAATACCAGCATTATTAAATACCAAATACCAATCAAGTCGTCAGGTTGTCCCCGGTTTCAATCTCCAGGGCCACCCGCCCACCCACGCCCAGTGCTTTCTGAGATTTGGGAGTCCCCATGACCGCGTCCAATTCTCGCCTAGGTATCCTATCCCAAAGCTTAGCGGAGTGCTCTGCACGCAGGAAGTGCTTAAAAACTACTGCACCTGGTACCTACTACAGGCCGGCCAGCTTCCCCCAGTCCCCCGCCCTGCTGCTCCTCCCCATTTCCAACCGACCGACGCCCACCCCGACGACTGACATCGCATCCATCAGAAATAACGAAGGGGCACGATTCAGAAATACAAAGCTGTGGAAAAAGCGGGCGCGGGCACCGAGGGCGCCGAGGGCCCGGGTCTCCTTTCCTATTTCCCCGGGACGCCAACTAGTGCCCTCCCCGAAGGGACCATTTTTTGCCCATTTCACTCAACGCTCGCCAACCAACTCACTCTCCCCAATATCTTACATTTAAACCCGTCCGACACCGCCCCCAGCAAGCCCCCGCCATCCCCCCGTACCCCAGCCTGGGGAATGGGGCGATTTTCCTGGGAATTTAGGCCACGTAGGCCGGTTCGGGTGTAATTTAGGTGTCAGAGCAAACACGGGCCCACGCGCTTTTCAGTCACTCATGAAATAAAAGAGAAAAAGCCTCAAGGTTACTTCTTCATTCTATTTATTACATGTAGGAATATTAACATCTCATGGTATCCGATTTACCATCTAATCCAGTCAAAACCAACAAAAGAAAAAAAAAAAAAAGATTAACCATGTTTGTTGCGAAATGAACATTCTTAGAGCTTTCCCCCCCCCTAACTTGAAAACTGGTTCCCACTGTATCTAAATGTGAATGTTTATAGACTGTAAAAGGCCATTAAAATCCGCTAAGTGTGTTTATTACTCAAATGTCGGATGGCACCGATGTTCAAGATCAAAAATCACCCAGAGTCAAGAAAAAAATAGTTGCTTCATGAAATCCTCCCAAATTAAATTTTGGGTTAAAAATTGTTTTCTAAATATCAAGCAGGTTTGTGTGTGTTTGTCATGTTATGTTTTTTGTGGGTTTTTTTTTTTTAGTAAATGTTTTTTGGGTTTTGTTTTTTTTTGTGTTTTTTTTAACATAGACTTTCCTATCTGATAAAGAGTTCCGCAGTACTCTACTTGTCTCCATCCACCAGAAGGGTGATCGGTCATTTATATCACAGGAGGCCACTAGAAAAAAATGTCTCAACTGAGGTCTCTTGTTTAATTCCATTTTTACTCAATAAAAAGTACAGAAACACTGTCTTTATTC
Source organism: Ornithorhynchus anatinus (assembly GCF_004115215.2). Lineage (NCBI taxonomy): Eukaryota > Metazoa > Chordata > Mammalia > Monotremata > Ornithorhynchidae > Ornithorhynchus > Ornithorhynchus anatinus. The sequence goes on from NC_041747.1 coordinate 28,706,106, forward strand.
GATGGTGTGCATAAACATTACACTCCATAGATAGCAAAAATACTTTTATTTATAATTTACAGTTCCACAAGTGAAAATTGTACTTAATGTGACATATACAATTCCATTTTGTTAATTTGCACGCATCTACAGAACTTTCACACAACGAGCACCTGAAACTGTGCAGGTAGTAGGAAATGCAAATACTAAAATGTATTTATTCACCAAATTTTACCTGAGGTCCCTGCCTCAGCCGATCAATTTATATATTTATATAGTTATGTACACACATATAAAAAGTCTTCGCCTCCTAGATCCAACCACGCTACAGCAGTTCTTTCCTTTTCGTATTTTTTTTTTTTTAAAAAAAAAGAATATCTTACTCGTTTTATTTAAACCGATTCCACCGGCCCCGATTCTGTTTTTATTTCTGTGGATGTGACTGTGCCCTCTTCTGTACAGGCTGGTGGGGTGTCACCAGGTTCTTCTTTAACTTTGGGGCTATCACAGGGTTCCTGTACTTCGCTTTTGACGATGCTCAACATCATGTTCAAGGGGTTTTCGATGGGTGTCTTGCTGGGAGATGGCGTACAGTCAAACGAAGAGGTCTGCAGGTGGAGGGAGGAAAAATAAAGTCTCCTCAGCGCGGGAGGTGACAAGCCCAGCTCATAACAACTAATATCAGATTGAAGGGGGGAGAAAGGGCAAAAGGGACAGCAATGTGGGATGGAGGGAAGTCTGAGGTGGGTGGACACAGAGCTCTGGGGAAGAAAGGCCAATCTTTCTCACCACCACCTCTTCCCTTCCAAGGCTCCCCTTTCTAGCCATCCCTTCTTGCCCCGGAAACTGACTTAGAATTTGTGAAGGACCCCACCAATTCTACGTGAGCCCAGGAGATGCCCTCTGTGTCTGATTCCACTACAGGATGGAAATAACTATTCACACACAAACTTGCACAGCCGCTCAAGAGACTCCCAGCGCAAGTTCTATAGGTGGGCTTTGCTCAGACTCCCACAATAAAATGCAAATTCCTATTGCTTTCCATTTCTCACTGCCTAAGCTGCTCAGGGACGGGGATATTGTCTACCAACTCCATTGCACTGTACTCTCCCAAACATTTCGCGCAATGCCCCGCACCCGGTAAGCGCTCAATAAATACCACCGACCGACAGTGGGTGAAAGCAAAGAAATCCCTCATTTTCTCATCCGCCCAGTGTCTTTCCCCAACTAATTTAACCAGTAATCTACCTGCAGAAAAAAGCCATGCTCTTGGCAGGGTTAAAGGAAGTGGCTTTGCTAGTGACACCCAATCAACAACCCACCTGGGGCCACCTTTCAAAAAGAACCGCTTTTCAAATCTTCAGTAAATGGGCAAAAGTTTTTACACCAAAAAAGGAAGATTCCCCGGGGGTGAAACCCCCAAAAAGACGGTGAATATAGACTTGCCACCCTCTTTTCTGCCCAGTGTGAAGCGCAAACTCGAAACGCTTCGGCTTCTCAGGGCCCTGTCCTACGGCTCCCAAGGCGGAGGGTCCGAGGAGACGGGACGCGGGACGGACCCCCACCCACCCACGCCGCTTTCCAACGTCAACTCGTGTCCAACACCGGTCAGAGTGCACATAAACACTTACATTTTGATAGTCTTCGTAACACGACGGATGGTAAATCTGAGGGGGGAGATGAAAAGCGACACGGTGTCAGCTAAAAACAACTTGCCCCGTCGGTTGAACTACCCAAACAAATCTAATCTGTTTAACTGGGAGCTCATCCTTATTTAAACCGATAACGCTCGCCTCCGAAGTTTTCGTTTGCGATTAACAGGCCGCCCGAAAGCGAGGAGAAGACAGAGACGGGTCTTTTAGGAAGACAGCATAAGGGAAACGGTGAGGGGTCAGCGAAGGGCGACCGAAACGATGAGGGGGACAGAAAACAGAGGAAAGGCTTCCTCCGGGTGTTGCCGAAGCGGCTGGGAAGGGGAATACGAAGCCGGTTTCGGGCAAAGGACTGCCGGTTCTCCAGTTCCACCGGGGAATGCGAGGAAGTGGGTTTAAATGAAAGTTGGCGAGAGTCTGGTCGAGCAGAAGGAAGAACTTCTGGTCTTTCGGATTGATGAACACTAGAACGGGTTTCCAGAGGAGGCTGGGGAGTCTCCAGCCCTGATCTTTACGAACAGAACAGACTGTGTCTGTCCTAGAGAAGGTTTAATCGTTCACCGGCCTGGAGGCGCCGGGGAGAGGGGGACCGGGTCCGAGGACTTTTCACAGCCTCAAGGTGGAGGAGTGGAGGGCAAGGAAGAGATGATGATGATAGACAGAATCACCATCTTCTTCCAGGAGATACGCTTCCAGTGGCTTCAGGGAGAGAACGGGGACCTCAAGTCCACGTCTTGATTTCCCTAACCAGTTTCACAGCCACATCTACCCAGAAAAATGGCTCGAAACTCACCTTTCCATCGACCCGAATGGCATTTTTGAGGTGCCACTCCTCCTCTTCCTCATCCCAGTACTGCTCAAATTGTTCCTGGCAGATTTCGCAGCTCTGGAACATGAAGCAGACAGAAAGACAGCACACAATGAAAGTCTGATCAGATGTCCCCACCAGTGGGGGCCTCATTTACAAAGATCCACAAACAGTACTTGTAAAAAGTTAAAGCACTCTCTCCATAGTGTATAAAAGTGCCCCGGTGGGCCAGACGGGGAGTTTTCTCGTAGCTCACAATACACGTGGGGATTGCTGAGTAAAATTCAACAAGATATGAATTTGTTGTTTCAAAAGCGCCTGGAGATTTCAATCCAGTGCTTCGTTCAGGGGTACTCCAGGTGCCACACGAATAGGAAATACAATTTAGAGACAAAACTTAGGCTGGGCCTGTCGTGTGATCCGCTCTCGGGACACTTGGGACGCAACGCAAACCCATTTTCTTTTTTTTTTCTTTTTTTTTTTTTTTTTTACCTCATCTGCGCCAGCAGGTCCGGCAGGAACACTCTGAAATTCCTTTTCTTTAGCAGCTTCCTGGGTTTTCAGCACAACCTCCTCATGCACTTTTTCAAAGAATTGACTCTTTGCCCGTTCTTCCAAATCAGCGATTTCCTCAAATTCTATCCAGTCCTTCAAAAGACAGTGGACCCAAAATTTACTACTTCACTGAACATTCGAGTTTTTCAGCTTTCGTTTCAAACGTCCGCTGCTGGCAGGGTAACTTCCCTATATCATCTTACGGCCCGGTAGTCAGTGGCAGGGTCCCCCCACTCGATAGTTTCCGGAGGACATTAGGGAAGTAGAAAACCTTTCCCCAACATAAAGTGGTTCTCTTTAACTCTAAAGCCTAGTCAACATCGCAGATTCCTCACTCCCGCCGATCTGCTTTCCCAAAACATTCAGCCAGCGCCGAATAGCAAGAATCGATGATCCCAACACAAACGAGGAAGCAAATCTTCCCCTCCCCCGCTGCATCACTCTGAAGACAAATTCCCCTTGTGCTGACCAGACTGCAAGCTCCCTGAGGGCAGGCACTGTGCCTTCTAACTCTGCTGCACTCTACCAAGCGCTCGGCCCAGTGCTCCGCACACAGTAGGGGCTCCACAGACACCCTCCATCGACGTGTCGCTTACCGTTAAACTGTAGTACCATCGTCTGTGGGTAACCTTCCTGCTGACATCCTTTTCGGTTCTATTTTGTCTATAATGCCAGTCCAAGTGATCTGCGTACACATCCGTCTGAGACGTGGTAAACCTCATTCCACAGGAATAACACTGAATCCCAGTGTACAGTCGATTTATAACGCTGTCGTAACGTCTGTTCAAGAAAAAGGAGGCGGAGAAATCGTTTTTGTTGAAGCCAGGCTTAAAAGGGCAAAAGTGTGACCATCGAACGTCATCCAAGCGAGAATAAAGAGAAAAAAAACCCACAGCGGAGTGGGATGAATCTAGAGTTGCAGACAAAAGCATTGCTGAGTGTGTGCATCAGCCAGAGCTTCCCTGACCTCTAAAGATACCTTGCCAATCGCATCCTTCCCTAAAGGCCTTAGGCCAGAAACCTGGGAAGGTGTGGGATCTGAGAGAAGGGAAAGGGGAAAACACAAAGCCACAGAGTGACAGAGACTAAAGGGAAAAGACAGTAACAGCTGCCCAAAAGTGGCCGACTCAAGAATGAAATGCAGGGGGGCAGCAGAAAGGGAGGAGAGAAGCACGGTCACTTCTCTGACGACGGAGGGGGGGAGACGGGCGTGTGCTGCACTTGAGTCAAACCCTGTGGGGTTAAGGAAGATGTCGGCTGAGGCACGCGCACAACTGTTTGGCCCAAAGCCACATCCAACCCAGACAAGTGCGCACGGTCAAAAGAAACCCCGCCAACAGCCACGTCAGCTTTCGATTCCCCAACACATCGTGAAAACAGGAATTTTGGGAGACTGGGCTGTGTGGGTTGTGGTTCGGTGGGGTTTTTTTTGTTTGTTTGTTTGAATTCAGAGACTCAGACCACGCTGGAAGGTTAAACAGAACATGAGGATTTGGTTTGAATATGTTAAAATGCGACTCCCGCCATCAAAGGGATCCACACTCTTTTACTGAGAAGAGGAGGGCTTTAGATTTCTTGAGACCACATCATCGATCAATCTAATAGCCCAGTGAGCTAACGTCAGCCCGGGTCAAAGAGAGACGTACTGTTTCAATTCTTCGACTGTGAAATTAGTGAGGTCTGGAACATCCTGATCTTCATTTGGATCGTCGTCTTCATCCTCAGGGGCAGGTTGAGTAGAAACTTCATTCACTTCTTTAAATGAAAAGGAACAAGCGTCTCAAGGTGACTCGGGAACCATTTCCACTAATCCGTGAATTAACCCAGACCGAACTGCATCATTTCGATAGCTCTTTTCCTCCCAGGGATTCAGGTGAACTAGCTTAAACTTTGGGAGACCTTTTCATTTTCTCTCTCCCTTCCTCAGCCTCGAGGCCATCCGATCAGTCAATCGAGGGTATTTCTTGAGCGTTTACCGTATACAGCGCTCTGTAGTAAGCGCTTGGGAAAACAACAGGTAATAAATGGGCAGACAGCCATTAAAATAGATTACATAAAGGGGGGAAGAGGAGAGTATACGGATATTGACCTAAGTGCTGTGGGGTTGGGGTGAATATCCCACCCTGGTGACCCCCGGTAGTGGGTTCTTCTTGCCTGACCTCAAAAACTGTTCGAGGAAAGGAAAGGGGCGAGGCTGGGCCCTTCCCGTGGAAATGCAGGCAGAGGAAGAGGGAGCCCCCGGGTTTTGTTACGGGGAGAGGTGATAGATTTCTGTCCGAACAACAGTTTCTTAGGCAAATTCCCGTTGACACTGCTTTGGCAGATGTATAGCATACGGATACCAAAGCTTAACGAAACCATGCATCGGTTTAAAACGTAGCCAATTCTTTCTTTTCAAGAAAGGAAAAAGGAAAGACAAAACCACCTAGCCGGCCAACGCACGGCAGCCTAACGTGACACTTACGGGTCGAAGCAGAATCAGGCTGGGCCAACTTGAGGATTCCCGTCTTGAGCAGTTTGGAAAATAATTCATTTACATCCACCTGGCCAAGATGGTTATCAGGGTATGCACGTGGCAGGACCCCTTGAGACATAAAAAGAAAGAAGACCATTTCAATGAAGACAAATTCAAAATAGAGAGCTGCTCCGTGCTTCTTCTCTCATTGCCAGAAAACACCCGTGTCGGAAGACTCCTCACCTGCTGGATTCTGAACGAATGCACCAGGATTTTGCGCGTGGACAGGTAAGAACTGTTGCCCTTGGCCAAAACCTACGGGCTGAGTCAGGACCTACAAAAGTAAACCACAGTTGAATGTGCCTGAAAGCTAGATTTTTAATTCTTCACCATATCAGCCCTTTCCCTATACCCCGTCTCTCCTCCTCCTCTTCCTCCTGCAGTTACATTTCCTGACTTGCAAAACCCCCTAGTATTGCAGATTTCCTGTGCTCTACAAAAATCGCACAAGACTTTTCTCAGGATAGAGGAGTTTTTATTACTTTCATCCTACTATCTTAACCCCTAGAGCTCTCTCTTTTGGAAAATTCTGCTGTCAGGCACACAGATTCACATCTGCAATAATACCGACATACTTCTGCTATGGGTGTTTGTGCGTGCATACGTATATGCGTATGTATATTCAAAATGACATTTATCACTGTGCCGACTTAGATAATTGTTAATATGCACATGCATCTATACAGATAAGCAATTGGCTAAATCAGCACAACGGTAAATTAGTCCACAAATGAGTCATTACACATCGGTCTTTTCAAGAGAGTAAACTCCGAGTGGAGCTAGTTGAGAGAAATAAGCACGCTAAAGTCAGTCTACCCCCACGAAAATTCAGTAGAAAATGAACAGCTGTTAGTCTGAAATAACTAACGATCCTAAAATGGAGGCAGTAGAAGATTCATTTTGAAAATGTATTTTAAAAAATAGGAATTCCATATGCAGAGACAGCACAAAACGGGGAGATGATAAATGATCCCGATTTTCCCTAAGTGGATAAGATAACCCTCCAGTACACACGACACATACACTTCAGGTTCCGTGGGGGGGAAATCACCCCTAGGAAGGGATAACGTGATAATCGATATTCAGGGGTATCTACCTGGTTTGGGGGTAGAAAAGTCATGACCAAAGGAGATGATGGGCAGACAGACTCCTTTTCCACGACAACCTAACAGGAGCCCCTGGCTCTTTGGGCTCCTGCCTCCGGACTCTGCCCTGGAGGCACCCCCGGGCCCAACCCACACCCAGAGGAGCCTAGAGCCTGGCGCCTGGGAGTCAGAGGACCTGACTTTTCAATCTCGGTTCTGCCACCGGGCTGCTGCGCCATCTCGGGAAAGTCACTTCTCTGGGCCTCAGTACCCTCACCTGTGTAAAACAGGGCTCAATTCTTGTTCTCCCTCCCCGCCGAGATCCTCAACGCTCTGTGGGACAGGGACCGGGCCCGGCCTAAGCGGCTTCTGTCTACCCCCGCGGTTATTACGGCGTTTGGATTAACCAATACAATCGTTATTACTTCCCAGACCGCGGACGGCATCCCACCACGCCGGCCAGGGACCCAGAGAAACCAATGCTGGAGGGTAGGGGGGATGGAGAGCCACAAGCTCGGGCACCGGCCTGCCCCCTCCTCTAGACTCTAAGCTCGTTACGGGGCAGGGGCCGTGTGTGCTACTTCTACTGAACTGCACTCTCCCAAGCGCTTAGTACAGCGCTCTGCACCTACTGAGTGCTCACCCACCGGTGCCCCGCTGCGGGCCCGGGAAGGCAGAGCCAGGAAGACTCCACGACTGGTGGTGAGGAGCCCGGATCTGAGCAGAGAGGCCAACCGAGGCCGCGGGCGCTAGCTTCCCACGCTTCGCCCCTTCACTGACTCCAAGGGGCTTCAGGCCAGGGGCGGGCCGCAAGACCCCCGGGAAGTCGGCGAGGGGCAGCAGGAGAGGCGGCCGGTGCTCCAGCCCGAGGACAGCCTCGATGAGCAGCAGTCCCTCTGCTGTCTTCCACCTCTGTTCTTCTAAAGAAGAGCCCCTGGCTTCTCTCACGCCCCGGCCAAAGCAGAGGCCGGTTCGCTAGTCTTCCGATAAAACCCAATCCATTTACATTTCCTGAGATAGCCCGGCCACTCCAAGGTTTTCCTTAAGTGGAAATGCAACGAAGAGCAGTCTTTCAATAAATACGTGGTGGAAGACTGATGCCCATTTAACCAGAAGTCTGTGAATAATTGAGGGCCTCCTTGCTCCCTCTCCCCGCCCCCGGACAAAAATCACTTCCCTTGTCGGGTTTGAAGATCTATATAAAATATTCCAATTCCAACAGCCTCTGAGAGGGCCAGAAAATGCCTTCTGCAACTGAAAAACATTTCGTTTTCCCCCTCACGAAGGTCAACGAGGAAAGCTCTAGCTTACCGCGGGTCCCCTTCAGAGAGCGAGCCAGGGGAGTCCGGCTGAAAGAGGGCAGGGAGGCTATTCCCCGAGCGGGGCGGCTTCCCCACGAGGAGGAAAAGATGGGATCTGGAGGATGAGTGAGCGAGGGCTTCGGGACCACAACTGAATGAAGCGCAACGGGGCTAGCGGTAACCGTCAGGAACAGACGCTTCATTCCCCGACCGTACTCACGACACCCTCTAAACGCCATCTGCCCGTCGCCCGTTCCCCTCGCCCCAGCGTGAGGCTCGGAGCCGGAACGTGGGCTAAAGCGGACCAGGAGAAGCAGCCGGAACCCGGGAGGGGTGGTCCGGGTCAGACCCCGGAGCCTCGCTGCGGCACCCGGCCCGGGCTCCCCGCTGCAGCCGCGGGAAGGGGAGGCTTTGGGCCGGGCCGAAGGAAGGCGTCGGCCTCGCCCCAGCGGCGAATGCGCGGGGCGGGGACGCCCGAGGTCTTCCGACCCGGCCGGGCCCCGACGCTGCCGGTCCGGGGGGCGGTTTGGCGGAAACGGCCTTACCTGCTGAGCCGGCTGGAGGCTCCCCACTCCCAGAGGGCCGGGCAAGTTGCCGAAGCCGCCGAACTGAGGGCCCTGAAGGTTCTTCTCCTCGAAAAAGTGTCCGGAGGCTCTGTTCAGGGGGAAGTTCTGCACGCCGGGGCCGGGCGGGCCGTTGAAGCTCGGCCCCCGCGGGCCGTCGAACATCTGCTCGTGTCTCTGGAAGGGCAGGCCCTGGGCCGGGGAGAAGGCGCCTCCGGGGGGCTCGCCGAAGGGGCCCGCCTGTCCGAACGCCGCCGCCTCGAGTCTCTGCCCGGGGTGATGGCCGTCAAACCGCCCGCCCTGAAGTCCGAGGGCGAGGTCGAACCGGGAGGCCGGCTGGCGCGGCCCCTCGAACCGCTGCGGGACTTGCGGGTCGAACCTGGGCTGGACCGGCTGCCCGTCGAGCCTCTGCAGGGCCTGCTGCCCCGGCGCCCTCTCGAACCGGGGCCCGGGCTGGCCGTGCATCCCGTCCAGTCTCGGCAGGAGGGACGGCTGGCCCGGCTGGCCGTCGAACCGCGCCGTGTGGCAGCCGTCGAACCGGGGACCGCTCTGTCCCAGGGGCCCCTCGAACCTCAGGCCGCCGCCCTGGACCGAAGGCCCCTCGAACCGGATCCCGCCCCCCTGCTGGACCAGGGGCCCCTCGAACCTCATCCCCCCGGCGGGTTGCCCGATGGGCCCCTCGAGCCTCAGACCGCCGCCGAGCTGACCGTGCGGCCCGTCGAACCTCATCCCGGCCCCGGACTGGCCGTGGGGCCCCTCGAACCTCAGGCCGCCCCCCTGCTGGAGCAGAGGGCCCTCGAACCGAATCCCGCCGCCGGGCTGGCCGTGGGGTCCCTCGAACCGGAGCCCGCCCACGGGCTGGCCGTGGGGCCCCTCGAACCGGAGCCCGCCCACGGGCTGGCCCCGGGCGCCTTCGAACCTGAGGCCGACGGGCTGGCCGTGGGGTCCCTCGAATCTGAGGCCGCCCACCAGCTGACCCCGGGGGCCTTCGAACCGGAGGCCGCCGACCGACTGCCCCACGGGCCCCTCGAACCGCAAGCCCCCGCCTCCTCCCCCCTGACCGAGCGGGCCCTCGAACCGCAGAGGGGCGCCTCCCTGGCCCTGGGGGCCCTCGAAGCGCAGGTGGCCGCCGAGCTGGCCCTGCGGCCCCTCGAATCGCATCGGGCCCCCGGCTCCCAGCTGGCCGGAGGGCCCCTCGAACCGCAGAGACCCCGGCGTCGGCGGGCCTTCCAGTCTGGAGTTCAACTTGTTGGGTCCCTCAAAGAGAATCTTGGTGGGACCCTCCCCCCTCGTCACGGGTTGCCTCGAAGGTCCGTCGAACAGCGGTCGGTCTTCGGCCAGGGCCGTCAGTCTCTGATTGGTATCGAGGCCGGCGAATCTCGACGCGGGACTCTCGGCGAATGCTTTCTCGGAATCCTCGTACCTGGGCCTCTTCAGGGCAAATCGATCGTTGAAGGGAGACCTCTGCTCCTCTCGGGCACCTTCGGGGGAGAGAGGAGGGAAAGGGGCGGGGGGGGGGTTTAGGGCCGGGTCTCTAGAGAGGGGGCTGCTTTCTTTTCACAGACGCGGACCCTCATCCGCTCGCCTGAATAAAATAATCCGTCTCCCGCGACCCGAGCCGGACGCGGCCGGGCAGAGTCACCCAACGGAGAAACCTCGGGGAGCCCTGGGATCTTCACCGGACATCAGAAAATCCGTTACTTTTACCCAGGCTCGGTTAAGATCTGAGGCGCGCCCGGGCCCCCGGCACGCGACACACCCACAGGCGCGCACGATTCTTTTCCCCAACCCGCTCCCGGTCAAGTGAGAACCGACCGTATCCCCCGTCGAGAGGAAGGGTAACCGGCCACGCGAGGCAGAGGGGACGTTTCTTGAGCTTTCCTTACCTTTGACGGAGACCTGTTCTTCGTGTCTCCTCCGACTCTCCAGGGGCGAAAGGTTCTCGCCAAAAGCCCGACTCCCGGGAATAGGAGAGTGCCGCCTGGATCTTTCGCTGAACGGCTCTTTTCTGTCGAACTGTCCGCTCCCCCCGCGACTCGAGTGCTTGCTTTTGGCCTGCTCACACTCTATTCCCGACAGCAAGGCGTCAGTCAGATGATAGTCGAAGATGTCGGGGTCCAACAGATCCAGCCTCGGGAAGGAATGCTGAACCTGGGTCCGTTTCAACTTCGCTTTGTGTTCGTAGTAGGTGAGCTCGGCGTCAGACAGGAGAGGCTTCTTCTTCAGTCCGCCCTGATTCTCTTCAGTAGGGCTATCCCACACGTTGCACCGGTGTTTCCCTTCCTGGTACTGGAAAAGCTGGCGGATCTGGTGAGCCACCACGAGAAACTCATCCTGGGAGATTTCACCGGAGGTCAGGCGTTCGTTGGCCTGCAGTGGGACAGGAGGGGAGAAAATCCACCATCTCGTACACCGGCCCAAATCCACAGTGACAGAAGCGGCGAGGCCGACGGGCGGGACGACCACTTACCTTTTTCAGTAATTCTCTCTTGCTGGCCGAAGTTAACTCTTTGGGGATCTGAAGATTGGCGTCCACACTCAGTCGGTGCTGTTGCTTCGGGGCCCGAGGCGACAAGATTCCCTTGGCGCCGGCCCAGCTCTCCCTGTGCCTCAGATGAGGCGATTTGCTAAGTCCCTGGTGGTCTTCGCCCTGCGGCAAGCTGGGAGGAACGAAACCGATACGTTAGCCGCCCGGCCGACCTGCGCCCCGAGACCCATTGCTAACCCTGCGAGCGAACCTTCCGGGGCCCCGCCCCGAAGCCTGGAGACTCTGAGTTGGGACTCGGCCCGACGGCGGAACTTACTTTTTGTTTTCTTCCCAGCCGGATTTCCACCTTTTGGCGGATTTGGAACCCGGCCAGTTTTCCACGTTCTCCTTCGGTTCGGAGCCCGACTTGGAGGAGTGCTGACTGGCGGCATCCTGCGGCCTCTCCTCCTGGCTCTTCTTCACCCTGCGGGGATCCCGCGCCTCTTGCTTCCCGCTCCTCTTGTTCTGGTTCCTTTCTTCCCTGGCCGCTTGGCCGAACTCTTCCGCGTGGGCCTGCTTGGCGCTGGACGGGCGGGGCTTCCCCGGTTTCGGGGTGGAGGTGGGGGAGAGGCTCCTCTGCCGGCGCTTGGGCGAGCGCCTCTCCCTCCGCTTTGGGGAGTGCGTGATGGGGGAGCGCGACTTTGGGGAGCGCGACCGAGACCGCTTCCTGGCGCTCGACCGGCCCGCTTTGGCCGCCGCCTTGTCGGCCTCTTCCGGGCTGGCCTCTTGCTTCTGCACCACGCCGTTTATCACTTTGCTTCTCCCGCCGGCCGGTCTGTGTTCGGAGGACTTGGCGTGCTCCTCTTTGTCCTTCTTCTCGATGCTTTTTCTCTTCTCCTTTGGCTCGTCGTCCTTGCCGTCGGGCTTATCCTGCAGGTGCTTCTTCAGTCTCGGGTCCCTCTTACTTATCTCCGAGGCCCGCAGACCGTCGGGCTCCTGATTCTTGACCTCTTTCGCGTGGGACCCTTTGTTTTTCAGGGGAGACGGGGACTTGGACTTCGCGTCAAATTGGTCGGCTTCCTTCTTGGGGATTTTTTCACTCGATTTCATTTTCTCTGGCTTGGTGGAGTTCTGTTTTTCCGTGGGGACGGCCTTGCCCACTTTGCTCTCCGACTGGTTCACGGCGTTGGCCGGAAACTCTTTCCTGTGGCTCGGATCTTTAGCGTGAGAAGAGTGCTGGCTCATCCTATTGAGACGAGGGTCTCTGTTGGTCAGCTTGACGTCCTGGAGCTGGGACGGTGGAGAGGGATGCTTTTTTTCCGGCGGCACAGAAACCTGTTGGGAAGATTTACCGGCCCCGTGGGCCGCCGGCGGTACGTGTATTTTGGAAGGTGCGGGAACTGGACCCATGGCGGATGTTCCTTGCTGAACGCTAAGGGAAACGGCCTGAAATGGAAATCACATTGCTTTAGGTCAGCTAGACGGCAGATGCCCCACCTCGGCTGAAATCAATTCAGGCTGAAACTAAGCGTGAGGGTAAATTCACACACAAAAGGCGGGAGGGAAAGTCAGGGAGGTAGGGAGGACGTCTGGGAGCGTCCCTAACCACGAAGACGGATGCCGAGGAAAGCAACCATCGCGCCGCTCCTCCAGAAAGCATGCCGTCACCTGTTACGATACCCCGAGGTGCTCGGGCTATTTGGCGGACGCCCGCCATTCTGCCGTCATTTCTCGGGGACTTCCTTATGCGGAAAACGTGCACATCGAAAGGCACAGGCCTACCACCCGTTAAATAGTACGCCAACCGTGAACCAAAACCCAGAGCCCCTGAGCACTGGAAGTCTGGGCTTCGGCGGCACTCCAGAGGACACAGCTCGACCTGACGAAACAACTCCCGACCGTGCTTTGCAAAGTTACGGGTTTTGACGCCCAAGAGTCTTGAGGGATTTGCTCAGCCCGGGAGGTTGGCAAGTCGACAGAGAGAAAAGACCACGTTCGTATACCCCGGGCACCTAATACAAAGCCAGTGCTCGACATATTCTCGGACGGCTTCACCACCACCCTCATTTGAGGTTCAGGCAGGGTTTTACTCAAGACTTTAGCTTCACACGTGTTTCCTCAAACTTTTAGCCTCACGGTGCTTCCAGTGCAAAGCGCTGAAGAGTGGAGTCACGCTTGCTTCAGAGGACAGAGATTCCAGAATTTTCTTCTACGCTTACAGCTCCATTTAGTAATGACGGAAACGCTACCGCACTCGCTGAGAGGGGTCGCAGGAAGATCCGGCTCTACATATGGCAAAATGGTTTCACTTGCGGGGAGAGACCCAACTCCAAGCTTTTCTTCGGAGTTTTCGCTAATGGGAAAAACAAGGACGAGTCGCAAGAGCAGGGGCCTGTAAGTCACAGGACAAGGGTTCCGCTCCCGGTTCTATCACCGGCCCGTTCTCTGTGCCTCAGTTTCTTCATCTGCCAACTGGGGACTGCATCCCTGTTCTCCCTCCTGCTTAGACTGTGAACCCTATACGAGACCGAGAATATGCCTAACCTGATCACCTTGCGTATCTACAGTGCTCGGCACATAGTAAGTGCAGAACAAAAGCCACAGATATTAGAAAGATTTCAAAGCAAGCCAAGTGCACACAGATCAACACGACGAGAGCCAAATCAGGGTGAGGGAAACCAAACATACCGAACGGCGATACCGCATACTAGGGCAGAGGTAAGGTTTATAAATAATACCCTTCGGGGCGTTACAAAACAGGACGTCTATCGACTTACCAGTTGGGCTTTAGTTTGCTCTAGCTCCAGCTCCAGTTTTTTCTGTTGAAGCTCCAGCAACTGTTTCTGTTTCGCCAGCAGCTGTTGCCTTATCAATTGCTCTTTCGCCAAATTCTTTTGTATATCAGGGACAATCGGAGGTGTGGAGATGCCAGGCGAGCTGACCTTTGGGCTTGGTGTTGGGGGTTCATCCGGCTATGTGGACAGAGAACGGGAAAAGAAAAGTCGTAACGATGTCACAAGAAAAGAGGAGAGAGTCTCAAAATGATCTCTTTTCACTGAATGCTGACACAACAACTAGAACCGAGTCGCCCCTGTCCTCGGCTGCAAGGTAAATGTCCAGTTACGCAGTTCACTGAAACGCACGCCTAAGAGTTGAATCCCCTTTCCAATTGTGTTACGCTCCTGCAGATCTAGAAACGATCCACTCTGAACCAACGCCACTTCCTAAAACGCGCTGCTCTAGCCGAGGCCAAACAGCCTGCGGGACGCCTGAGGCAGCTCTTGCCTTTAGAGTAAGCCTCCAGGGGAGGGGCATTACTCTTCGGTTGCGCTTTCAAAATCTTTTTCGGCAGGGAAATCCAACAGGCATCAATGATAGGTCAGTGCCGTAACCTCCATAGTGAAAACTTACCGATTTACTTAAAAACTTCGGATTCACGTGGATGCTAGAAGTGTTCACATTGGGGGGCAGAGGTTTAATTGGCCAAGCAGGATCTAATGAGTTGACTCTGACATCCAGGGCATAGAGTTTCTTCAAAGGGAATATTTCATCCCATGTGGAACGTAATTTAAATAAACTTTTCCTAGTGTTTTCGTCCACCTAAAAGAACAGAACAATTCTATTGCTTGTTAAGTTACTATAAAACAAGTCTTCAACATTAAATAACAATCACCACGTTCGCCTGGGCTGTGTGTCAAAACCTGTCTTCACCATTTCTTTTGGAATCAATCAGCCTCTCCTCCATGATTACCGCACACCAGACCGGAGGATTTCTGATTAGCTGAAATTGCGGGGGAAACCTGGCTCTGGCAAATGACGTGGCCTTCGATAAGAATCTCATTTTGGGGAGAAACACACTGGTTATTTACCATCCTCTAGAGAGCATTTTTCTGAATGTTATGAACACATTCGGAGGCATCACTTGGATATTAGCCAAATTGAAACTTTCCACTGCCATTTGTGCTCATCTATAAATCAAAAGGCAAACTACAAGAGTTGCTGAAACAAGCCTACTACAGACGTCTGAATTTAAGGATTAACGCTCCAGACGTTTTCTCCCAGGGATAGTTTATAAATCTCTACTCGGGGCACAAGAAGAGACTTAAAACAGTCGCTCAATAGCGCACTTCTCAATGCAACAGTCTGATTTCAACCAGTACAGTCAATTCTCCATTATCTGGGGAATGAAATCCTCCAAAACCCCAACGTTCAATGATTCAAATTCCTCTCCTTCCATGTATCTACACACACCTGACAAACAATTTGAGCTCACCAGCCAAAGTTTGACCTTTTTAACTTGCCTACCCTTCTCAGTGGAAGAGTGAAAGGCACACCGAGACAAAAAGCAGACAACCAAAGGGAGTCTCTCTCACATACACATACGCTCGCGAAGACCTACAAACTCTCATCCCTGTCTGGACCGAGAGCTGACCGTCCCATTCCTCTGAGAGGCCGCTCTATTCCAGAAAAGACGCCTGTGGCTTACGAACCACTGGAATCCACCAACCAGTTGCGAATGGAAATCCACAATTTCAGATCTCTAGTAAAGAATCTCCGTTTTCAAATGACAAGCCTACTTACAAACCGGCACCGACCTCTCTCCGGTTTGGGTTCATGAAATCATGGACTGCTGACTTCTAATGTCTGCCACCTCAAGGTGGGTCCATCCCCCAAAGCCTGAGGTTCCCTCTCTGTCAGCCCAAAAGCCTTATTTCTCCCCTGAATCCAGGGCAGGCACGACTTCCAAGACCGGACTACCACCTCCTTCAGAGGCTATATATAGGGCAGCAGAGTCAGCTCCCTGAGGAGGTCCTGCCGGCGAAAGCCAAAATCCACCTTTCAAACACAATTCAGCGCATATTTAAAATTTCTTTCCTCCAAGAACGTAAATAAACTTTACCGATGCCTTTCAACAACCCAGATATCTAAGCTGGCACCCTCTCCGATGCCCTCCACAAACAGCAGTACTCGCCTTTTCCTATCCAGAACCAACTTGAACCTTTCCCCCTGCCAGGGACAGACACGAATTAATCTCTCAACGTGGCTCTCGTTCGCTTATGGGAGTCAACAAAATCGGAGACCGGAACTTAGGCAAAACAAAACCTTCCATTAGAAAACGAAGAAATTAAGGCCCCCGGGGAGGACAGTTTTCAGAATAACGAGGAACGCAAACACTGGACCCCGACTAATTGGTGTTGAGGGAAGTGGGGGGAGGTTTAAGCTTTTTACCTAAAGAGAGGAAACACCTTAGGACAGGGCCCACAATGCCCTGGCCAAAAGAGAGCAATTAACCACGATAATAATGGTGGTATTTGTTAAGCGCTTCCTACGTGCCAGGGGCTGTTGGTGGATACCAACAGATCGGGTTGGACACAGTCCCAGTCCCGCATGGGGCTGTCTCGATCCCCACGAGATGAGGTAAATGAGGCACGGGGAAGTTCCGGCGACTTCCCCGAGGCCACGGAGCAGACGAGTGCGGAGCCGGGATTAGAACCCATGACCCGCTGACTCCCGGGGCCGCGCTCTATCCACAAAGCCACGCTGATAACGACAATCTGGGACAACCTCCACCTAGCTCACCTGGGAGAGGTTCGCCAGCCTTCCTAAAACCCACCCAAGACAAGAAGCAACCACCAAAGAAAACCTGCTTCCCACTTCCCATTTCTCTTCTGACAAAATACTCCACGCCAAATAGCCTGAAATTACGGAGCGAAATCCGGTTCCCGCCTCGGCACAAAACACAAAAGGACTAACGCTGACCCCTTCCTTTCAAGCGGCACCAGGAAAACTGATGGTCCACCCAAGAAAACCCAACACTGAAAGGCAAGTGTTTATTTTAGCAGGAAGAAAATGCGATAAAAATACAAGTTTCTAAAAGCATAGATACCTTTTCAAACACACAAATAAATGTCGCAACTAGGTTTTTAGTAAAGGCAGTAAGATATTCTCTTCCCACATTCTTCACAATGGAATCCATAAGGTACATAACGGGAAGCTTCTCAGTAGAAGGAGCCTGAATAAAAAGAAACTGAGAGAATTAGTATAAGGAAATGTCACTCAAGACTCTCTTAAAAATGAGTTTCCCAACCCACAAATACAGACCTCTATTGGTTGGTACTAAATTTGATAAGGGTCCTCCAGACAACAAAACAGATCACTGGCTTGACATTAATTTAACCCTTATGAGACTTGTGTTTAAGAAATTTTATGTCTCTTCTTAAATTTAACCTTTTTGTTGAGCACACAAAACAAGCTCATGACTACCAGAAGGAAAAATAAAAAAAATGAACAAGCATGGTTATTTGATGTACTCAATATCACTGAGCTCACGTGGGCGGGCAGTCCTTTGCGTTGGAAGCAGGGAAGTTGGGTGGCAGGAGAAAAAATTTTTCAAAACAAAAACCCCCAAACTCTAGAACTTAAAACTTCAAAAACGGTGTGCCTAGACTTTGGTGTAAAACCAAATTTAGAGTTCTGGAAAAAAATTCCAAGGAAATGAAGTGCAATATATATATGTATATATATGTTATATATGTACACACACACACACACATATATATATATATATATATTTTATACGTAGAGTCCCGGTAGCTTTTCTTTTCAGCAAAAACACATCCGGAAGACCTAGAATTACTTTACAATTCAAACGAACGCAGTAAATTCCAGGTAGGCTCCGAAAGCTGAAACGAGAGGCGTCCCTCGGTTAAGTGCACGGGAGACACGCAAGACGGTGGGGGCGGTTGTCGATACAAGAGAAACGAAATCAAGCAGGTGAGTCTGGTAAGTCGGGTCGAACTTGAGACGCGGCGGCCACCGCGCGACCGACTGCCCCGAAGATGCTCTTCCCTCGCCGAGCGCGCGACGAAAACGGGAGGTTTTTTGGTTTGTCTGTCTCCTTTCGAAACACACAGGCCACCGGGACAAAATCGGAGCGGCAGCCACAGCGGCGTGAGGTACGACGTCCAAAGAGAACGAATCGCCGTGGCCCCCATCCAATCGCAACGTCTACCGGGCGGGCTTTTAGAAGCAGAAGACACAGCAAGCTTGCAGAAAGCATCAGCAGGTACACAGACTTGTTGAAGAGCATTACAGGAAGGCACACCAATTCAAGTTACGTGTCGACCGGGCTCCTCTTCCGCGGGAGCACCCCGGGTCGAAAACCGAGCCCCGCCCCGTTCCCCCTCGGCCACCCCGTGCCCCCAGGGATCTCGCCCCCTGAGCAACCACGACCCGCAGCTCACTGAAGCTGGGGCGGGCCCCCAGCTCTCTAATACACGGTTGCCGCCTTGGCTTCACAAAACCCGCTGCCCAGACAAGCGTGTGGAAGTGCTCTTGCTTTGGGTTTTTTGGGCCGAGCGTCGGGGCCTGAGGGGAGCGGTGAAGACCTCCGTCCTAACGGTCCTGATCTGCCCACAGGGGCAGTTTTAAATGGGTAAGCCACGGCCCAGTTCCACACGTCACATGCGCCGGCCTACGGAGCATAAAGTACAGAGGATGGGCAGCTTGCTGACTTTGACCTCAGTCACCACCCCCTTTGGAAGTCAGACACTGAGATATATTAAAACAAAAGTATCTGCTCCGGACGCTACTTCCAGGGGTGGAAGTATAGCCTAAAAAAAGGTCCGAGTGTGCTGATCACGTGTGAAGAGCGAAGCCCCCCTCCGTGTTATCCTTCCCTGTTTGCATATCATGCTTTACAGCAGCAATATGCTTCCTGGCGCGGGGGGGGGGACGGGGGACGGGGTGGGGGGGAAGGTAAAATGCGGATCTGGGGGCTTAAAGTTTAACGGGCCCGGCCACAAGATAAAGGGATTCCTCTGGACTCGAGAAGCCCCGCTTCAGCCGGTTGGGGACTAAGACAGCTGATTACCTTCCCCGGGGACCCACCTCCATAAAGTAACCCCCGAAATAGCATCTTTTCCTCATTCGCTTTGCCGAAACGGGGCGTGGGTGGTGGGGGGAGAAGGGGAAAAGAGGGGAGGACACACAGCCGTCTCAATTCCGAACCCCCAAGAGCGGTCGCCACGGGACGTGTCCTACCCGACTATTTCTCCACTCGGGCTTCTCGTGTGGAAGTCAGATTGTTTTAACGGGATCTGCTCTCTGAAGATTTCTACCAGCAGCAAAGGCGTTTTAAAAGGGGCAACTTTACAGACCACGTGGCTAACCATTCAGGACCCAAGAGGGAGACATTTTAAAAGTCACGTCAGGCCCTACTCCAAGAGCCTAAAGAAAACTACCTTTCGGAGGGTTACAAGGGATCGATCTGATCTAGGGGAACCGGCCCTTCCCTGAGCCTTAGATATTAAATCCGCAAGTCCACGTTTGCGTGTATCGGCACCGAGCAGGGATTTCCGGCCTATCTGCGATGTATTTTCCAAGCTTTGCCCCCTTTCGAGGTCGGTATTTTAAAGAGACAGTTTTGAAAAACTGCTTTACAGATAGGTCACCTCCCCCCCCGCCCCCCCGGGAAAAACGCTATTTTCACCGATCACGTTTTTGTTTTTCTCTTTTTAAAAGCAGGGGGCCTTCACTTGAGTGCTCACACTGCTTCCCGGCCCCTTTACGGGAATGAGCCATCCTCCTGAAAACGTGTGACACTAGATTCCGCTGGTCGCTCGAAAGAGTGGAACCTCAGACCTAAAGAAGAACGAACCTTAGATCACGTCACTTAAAGGACTTTTGTTTAAACAAAACCACGGAGAAAAACTTGGGGGGAGGGGGACGGGGTGGGGGGACAGATGCTACACTTTACAATGGGAAATAAAAAAGACAAATACATATTTTAGAGGTTTTATTCGCAAATTTTATAATACCAGTCACACATTTCAAAACCATTTATTTAGGAAGGAAAAAATAAAGAAAAAGGCAGACCACTCGAGTGTTACACTAGACAGAAACCAGCTCTAAACAACATGGTTTGTTTTTGTTTTTTTGGGGGGGGCTCGTTGGAGTGGCCTTTTAAGGGCGCTCGCTCTACTAAGAGGAGCTCCGACCTGTAATGCGGGAGTCGCTAACGTCGCCTAGGAAAAACTAACCCACGGATGCGACTGGGGGGGGGGGGGACGGGGGGACGACTGGTAGGAGGAGCGGCTGGACATGGGTCTCGGCTGGGGTGTTGAAGAGCGATGGTGGCGTGCCCGCCCCCCGTCCCCGTCCCCTCCCCATCCTTCCTCCCCCCCCCGCCCGCCCCCCCGGCCCTCCCCTCCCTCCTCCCGCTCCCCCAGAAAACCCGCAAAATCGAGGCGAAGCGGGAGGGTGGTGCCGAGGAACGGAAAGAGATCCACCCCTTCCCTGGCAAGGGGGTGGGGGAGGAGGGCGAGGGAAGAGAGGCGCTGCTGGGGCGTTAGGCTTACACGCTTGGACCCATCAAGGCTACCACCTTGTCTCTGTGTGTCTCTCTGTGTGTCTCTGTGTGTCTCTCCGTGCTGGGGCTGACGGGGCGGAGCAGCTGGCAGGCGGGCAGACGGGCACTGGCGGCTCCCTCCTCTCTGCCCCCTTGGCATCATGTGCCTCCCGGGCGCCATGTTGGGCTCCTCCAGGTGGCCGCCGCCCCCTCGCCCCGACAACTTGCCCCTTTTGCCCCTTCCCCCCAGCTCCTTAAGCCCCACGTGTGTGTGTCTCTGTGTGGGGGAGAGAGGACCACCCCCCCCCCCAGTGTGACTTCACTTCCCTGGGCCTCAGTGACCCCATCTGGAAAACGGGGATGCCGACTGGGCAGCCTCGGGGGGGGGGGAACCACCTCCTTTGCCTCTCTCTCCCCCAGCGCTTCCAACAGTGCTCTGCACCTCGTAAGCGCTTAACCCACACCAACCTTATTAATTGCCACCCCTGGAAAATGAGGCGGAACACTGTGGCCCCCACGTGGGACAACCTGATCGCCTTCTTTCCACCCAGCGCTTGGCACAGGGCTTGGCACATGGCTTAGCTACCAAAATTATTATTATTTCCCACTTGCCCCGAAGGGGAGCTTTGCCTTTCAACCCTGGGTGCCAGGAGGTCACGGGTTCTAACCCTGCCTCCCTCGGCTCTATCCCCAGCGCTTAGACCAGTGCTCGGCACACTCGTAGGCGCTTCAACGCCGTCTCCCGGCCCCGAGGGACGGACGGACGGACGGACGACCAGGCTACCACCTACCCACCCCATCGCTTACAACAGTGCTGGGCCCCTCGGAAGCGCTTACCAAATAGCCTCCTAATTAACCTTACCATTACCCCGACCCCAACAGACGGACCTGGGGGGGGGGGGTTAATAATGGACACCCTGACTACCATCTACCCACCCCATCGCTTAGGACAGTGTTGGGCCCCTCGGATGCGCTTCCCAAATAGCCTCCTAATTAATATTCCTATTAACCCGACCGGGTGGGGGACGGGGGGGTAATAAAGCACGCCCTACCTTCCACCCACCCCATCGTTTAGAACAGTGTTGGGCCCCTCGGAAGCGCTTCCCAAATAGCCTCCTAATATTACCCGACCCGAGGGGGGGAGTAATAAAGGACACCCTAACTACCTTCCACCCACCCCAACGGAAGCGCTTCCCCAATAGCCTCTTAATATTACTATTCCCCCGACCTGCTAAAGGACCCCCTACCTCCCTTCCCCCCCCCCATCGTTTAGAACAATGTTGGGGGCCTCAGAGGCGCTTCCCAAATACCCTCCTCATTGACTATTCCCCCACCTGCTAAAGGACACCCTACCTATCTCCCACCCCATCGTTCAGAACAATGTTGGGGGCCTCAGAAGCGCTTCCCAAATAGCCTCCTGATATTACTATTCCCCCGCCCTGCTGAAGGGCCCCCTACCTCCCTCCCACCCCATCGTTTAGCACAGTGCTGGGCCCCTCAGAAGCGCTTCCCAAATAGCCTCCTAATATTACTATTTCCCCCACCTGCTAAAGGACACCCTGCCTTCCACCCCATCGTTTAGCACAGTGCTGGACCCCTCAGAAGCGCTTCCCAAATAGCGTCCTAATAATTTACTATTCCCTCGTCCTAAAGGACCCCCTCCCTCCCTCCCCCCCCATCGTTTAGAACAATGTTGGGGGCCTCAGAAGCGCTTCCCAAATACCCTCCTCATTGACTATTTCCCCCACCTGCCAAAGGACCCCCTGCCTCCCCCCATCGTTTAGAGCAGTGTGGTCGGAGGCGCTTCCCAAATACCCTCCTAATAGTACTATCCCCCCGCCCTGCTACAGGACCCCCTTTCCCTCCCCATCGCTTAGAACAATGTTGGGGGCCTCAGAAGCGCTTCCCAAATAGCCTCCTACTATTACTATTTCCCCCACCTACTAAAGGACCCCCTCCCTCCCCATCGTTTAGGACAATGTTGGGGGCCTCAGAAGCGCTTCCCAAATAGCCTCCTACTATTACTATTTCCCCCACCTACTAAAGGACCCCCCTCCCTCCCTCCCCATCGTTTAGGACAATGTTGGGGGCCTCAGAAGCGCTTCCCAAATACCCTCCTCATTTACTATCCCCCCGCCCTGCTACAGGACCCCCTTTCCCTCCCCATCGTTTAGAACAATGTTGGGGGCCTCAGAAGCGCTTCCCAAATAGCCTCCTACTATTACTATTTCCCCCACCTACTAAAGGACCCCCTCCCTCCCTCCCCATCGTTTAGGACAATGTTGGGGGCCTCAGAAGCGCTTCCCAAATAGCCTCCTACTATTACTATTTCCCCCACCTACTAAAGGACCCCCTCCCTCCCCATCGTTTAGGACAATGTTGGGGGCCTCAGAAGCGCTTCCCAAATAGCCTCCTAATGATACCATTTCCCCCACCTGCTAAAGGACACCCTGCCTTCCACCCCATCGTTTAGCACAGTGTTGGGCCCCTCCGAAGCGCTTCCCAAATAGCCTCCTGACCCCCCCCCCGCACACGGCAACCAGAGGGGGGGGGGGAAGAGGGAGGGGGAAGGGAGGGGGTGCGTATAAAAACCTTGGCGGTTTGGGCCTCGATGAGCGAGACGATCTCCTTGGCGAAGGGCAGGTTCTCCTCGGCCAGGATGGTGAGCATGTTGATGTGCGGCTTGCTGTTGAAGGTGAGGTCTTCGAGGGAGGACTGGTAATCCCGACAGGCGTCGTCCCGGGCGGCCTCGGCCGCCTCCGCCATGGCGGCCCGGTTCCCCCTCACCCCCCTCACGACCCCCCCCACCCCCTTCCTCCTTCTCCTTCCTTCCTCCTCCTCGGGGCCTTCACCGCATGCCGACCGCGGGGGAGGGGGTGGGGGAGCCGGCGCAGGGGGGGGGAGGGCGACGGGACCCTCCGCTCGTCGTCGTCGTCGTCGCCGCCGCCGCCTCGGCCTCTCGTCGTCTTCCTCGGCGCGCACAAAATGGCGGCGGCCCCGAAAATGTCTCTGCTCCCAACCGCTGCGTCGTCCCCGGGGGGGGGCGGGACGCGCCCTCCGATTGGCCGGCGGGCCCCGGCCGCGCCCTCCGATTGGCCGCCTGGCGGCGTGACGTCACCGCGTCCTGCCCCGGCTTGCGCCACCCCAACGATCGGGAGGGGAGGGGGGCCGGAGCTCGTCGCTCATTGGTCCGTTCGTACGGCCCTCCGTCACCATGGCGACCCCCTCGGCCAGGCCTCGCCGCCCCGCCGCCATTGCTCCTCCTCACTGGGCCTGAGGGCAGGCCCCCGTTGGTCCCCGCCCTTGACTCCTCGGGGTCGTCGCTTCACTCCACAAATAAATACCTTCACGCCGTCGTCCGTGCGATCGTCCTGAGTTGAGCGCTCACTTAGGTGCAGAGCACTGGACTGAGCGCTTGGCATGGACAAGTGGGCAACGGGGAGACCAGCCCGGCCCCACGGTCTAAAAAGGGAGGGGGGGGGAGACAATAAAACAAAGCAAAATATATTTAATCATACTTATTGAGCGCCTACTAGGTGCAGGGGGGGGGAGACACAATAAAACAAAACAAAATATAATTAATCATACTTATTGAGCGCCTACTAGGTGCAGGGGGGGGGAGACACAATAAAACAAAACAAAATATATTTAATCATACTTATTGAGCGCCTGCTAGGTGCAGAGGGGGGGGGAGACACAATAAAACAAAACAAAATATATTTAATCATACTTATTGAGCGCCTGCTAGGTGCAGAGGGGGGGGGAGACACAATAAAACAAAACAAAATATATTTAATCATACTTATTGAGCGCCTGCTAGGTGCGGGGGGGGGAGACAATAAAACAAAACAAAATATATTTAATCATACTTATTGAGCGCCTACTAGGTGCGGGGGGGGAGA
Source organism: Ornithorhynchus anatinus (assembly GCF_004115215.2). Lineage (NCBI taxonomy): Eukaryota > Metazoa > Chordata > Mammalia > Monotremata > Ornithorhynchidae > Ornithorhynchus > Ornithorhynchus anatinus. Next base: position 28,730,282 of record NC_041747.1, read on the forward strand.
CACAATAAAACAAAGCAAAATATATTTAATCATACTTATTGAGCGCCTGCTAGGTGCGGGGGGGGGAGACACAATAAAACAAAACAAAATATATTTAATCATACTTATTGAGCGCCTACTAGGTGCAGAGAGGGGGGGAGAACAATAAAACAAAACAAAATATATTTAATCATACTTATTGAGCGCCTGCTAGGTGCAGGGGGGGGAGACACAATAAAACAAAACAAAATATATTTAATCATACTTATTGAGCGCCTACTAGGTGCAGGGGGGGGGAGACACAATAAAACAAAACAAAATATATTTAATCATACTTATTGAGCGCCTGCTAGGTGCGGGGGGGGGAGACACAATAAAACAAAACAAAATATATTTAATCATACTTATTGAGCGCCTACTAGGTGCAGGGGGGGGGAGACAATAAAACAAAACAAAATATATTTAATCATACTTATTGAGCACCTGCTAGGTGCAGAGCACTGGACTGAGCGCTTGGCATGGACAAGTGGGCAACAGGGAGAGAGACCAGCCCGGCCCCACGGTCTAAAAGGCGGGGGGAGACACAATAAAACAAAACAAAATATATTTAATCATACTTATTGAGCACCTGCTAGGTGCGGGGGGGGGGGGAGACACAATAAAACAAAGCAAAATATATTTAATCATACTTATTGAGCTCCTGCTAGGTGCAGGGGGGGGGACTGAGCGCTTGGCATGGACAAGTGGGCAACAGGGAGACCAGCCCGGCCCCACGGTCTAAAAGGCGGGGGAGACACAATAAAACAAAACAAAATATATTTAATCATACTTATTGAGCGCCTGCTAGGTGCAGAGCACTGGACTGAGCGCTTGGAATGGACAAGTGGGCCACAGAGAGAGAACATCGCGGCCCAACAACAGGCTCCCAGTCTAAAAGGGGGGAGACACAACAAAACCAAACAAAATACACTCAATCGTCTTTATTGAGCGCTTACTAGGTGCAGAGCACTGCACTAAGCGCTTGGAATGGACAAATGGGCGACAGGGAGAGACCATCCCTGCCCCACCACGGGCTCACGCTCTAAAAGGGGGCAGAAGGGCAGCAGAACCAAACAAAACACACTCGATCCTATTTATTGAGCACTTACTAGGTGCAGAGCACTGGACTAAGCGCTTGGAATGGACAAATGGGCAAAAGGGAGAGACCATCCCAGCCCTACGACGGGCTCACGGTTTAAAAGGGGGGAGACAGCATAACAAAACAAAATACATTCAGTCCTATTTATTGAGCGCTTACTAGGTGCAGAGCACTGGACTAAGCGCTTGGAATGGACACCTGGGCAACAGACAGAGACCAGCCCGGCCCAACAACGGGCTCATAGTCCAAACAGGGGAGACAGCAAAATAAAATACACTCAATCGTCTTTATTGAGCGCTTACTAGGTGCAGAGCACTGGACTAAGCGCCTGGAATGGACAATTGGGCAACAGAGAGAGACCATCCCGGCCTTAGTTTCACAGCCTAAACGGGGGAGACAGCAAAACAAAATACACTCAATCCTATTTATTGAGTGTTTACTAGGTGCAGAGCACTGGACTAAGCGCTTGGTATGGACGAGTGGGCAACAAGGAGAGACCATCCCCGCCCAACGACGGGCTCACGGTTTAAATGGGGGGGAGACAGCATAACCAAACAAAATACATTCAGTCCTATCTATTGAGCGCTTACTAGGTGCAGGGGACGGGACTAAGTGCTTGGAATGGACAATTGGGCAACAGAGAGAGAGACCAGCCCGGCCCAGTAACGGGCTCACAGTGTAAACGGGGAGACAGACAACAAAACAAAACAAGTAGTCTGGCCTCAATATCATCAAGATAAATAGAATCACGGATATATACACATCATTAACAAAGTAAATAGAGTAATAAATAATCTATACAAATATGCACAGTGCTGTGGGGAGGGGAAGGGGGCAGAACAGAGGGCGGGAGGAGGAGCAGAGGGAAAGGGGGGCTCAGTCTGGGAAGGCCTCCTGGAGGAGGTGAGCTCTCAATGATGTGTATATATCCACGATTTTTTAATCCCGCTGCTATTGACGCCAGACCGCTTGTTTTGTTTTGCTGTCTGCCTCCCCCTGTTTAGACTGAGAGCCCGTTGTTGGGCCGGGGTCATCTCTACCTGCTGCCCAATTGTCCATTCCCAGCGCTTAGTCCAGTGCTCTGCACACAGTAAGCGCTCAGAAAATAATAATAATGAGGGTGTTTGTTAAGGGCTTACTATGTGCCGAGCACTGTTCTAAGCACTGGGGGAGATACAGCGTCATCAGATTGTCCCACGTGGGGCTCACGTTTTTTTCATCCCCATTTTTACAGACGAGGTAACCGAGGCCCAGAGAAGTGAAGTGACTTGCCCAAGGTCACAGATTAGCCGGGATTAGAACCCACGACCTCCGACTCCCAAGCCCGGGCTCTTTCCACTGAGCCGCGATCGAACGTGTTTTGTTTTGTTGTCTGCCTTCCCCGTTAATTCATTCAATCATAGCGGTTGCTACGGGGGTTAAATATCTGTTCTCCCTCCTATTTTGATGGTGAGCCTCCTGGGGGACTGGGACCGTGTCCGACCCAATGCAGATGGACCTACAAGGGCGCTTAGGACAGTGCAGATAGTAAGTGCTCAACAAATACCATTAAAAATAAAGTGAACCCCACCGAAACACTTCATCCTGGGTTGGGGGCAGGGGGAGAAAACAGGGGGTCCCATTTCAGGAAGCTGCCCCGGGTAGGAGGGTTAACAATCCGTCCCTCTGTAAAGCCCGTTTCCATTTGCTCTTTGAATGTCATCGAGCAGAAATGAGAAAGTGAAACTACTAAAGTGAAGAAAAACAAAATCTCGGGCTGTTCGCCTTGGCCAGGGTGGACTCTCAGTAGATACGGGTGGTGGTGACGTTGCGTTTCTCAACTGTCGAGCTCCGCAGGAGCGGCTGGGCACGATCGTTTTTATCAGTTTTAATCATAATTGTGGCTTTTGCTAAGGGCTTACTGTGTGCCAAGCGCTGGGCTAAGCAATGGAGTAGATACAAGGTCATCAGGCCCCACAGAGGGCTCGCAGTCTAGGGAGAAGGGGGGACGGGAATTGAACCTCCATTTTGCAAATGAGGGAAGGGAAGCACAGAAAAATTAAGAAGTGACTTGCCCAAGGTCACTCAGCTAAGTTGTGTTTGTTGTTGTACTCTCCCCAAGCGCTTAGTCCAGTGCTCCGCACACAGTAAGCGCTCAAATACGATTGAATGGATGAGCGGCGGAGTCGAGATTGGAACCCAGGTCCTCTGAGTCCCAGGCCCGCGCTCTTCCCACCAGGCCCCACTGTTTCTCTCGCGAGAAGTTTGTGATCTCTCTTAATTCCCATTTTACGGATGAGGTGACAGGCACAGAAGAAGTGAAGGGACTGGCCCCCGGTCACACAGCGGACAAGTGGCCGGGGCAGAATTAGAACTCGGGTCCTTCTAATTTCCCGGCCCCTGCTCTAGCCACCAGGCAACACTTCCTCTACTCCTGAAGGTAGTCCATCTTAATAAATTAAGGGATCCTCAGGAGAGCAGAGAGACCATCTTTTCCTCCCCCTATTCACTGATTGATTGATTGATTTCCCTTCGGTAAAAGTGGCTCCTTTATGGCATTCCCTGCAATATGTTGCCGCTGATTTCCCTCACCTCCTACTGTACGCGCTTTATTGTTTCACTAAACGGTCGCCTAATGGGCTGAAAGAGTGAATCCGCCTCCCTAAACCCCTTTCCTACTACAGAGTGACCTAGGCACTGGGGAAAACAGCCCATTATGTTGACTGACAAATATTCCTTCCACCCTAGGGATCTTTTAGCAGATATATTGGCTCCCTGATCCGGAGGGAAAGCAGAATTCAAATTCGTTCATTCATTTAATCGTATTTATTGAGCACTTACAATGTGCGGAGCACTGTACTAAGCACCTGGAATGTACAATTCGGCAACAGATAGAGACAATCCCTGCCCAGTGACGGGCTCACAGCCGTATCAACTTTTGCACCCTGCTCTTTAAGCACTAACTCCTATTCCTAGCCACTTCTTTTAAGGGTGCTTTTCGAGGCTTTACTTGGGGCCAAGCACGGTACTAAGTGCCGGGATTGCCGATAAAAGATAACCGTCTTGGACACGGTCCCCGTCCCCCGTGGGGCTCGCGGTTTCGGTGGGAGGGCGTAGGATCCCATCCCCATTGTACGGAGGAGGAAACCGACGCATAGAAAAGTTAAGTGACTTGCCCAAAGTCGCCCAGAGGCCAAGGGTCACCTGACTTCCAGGCCCTCACGCTTTCCATTAGGCCGGGCTGCTTCTATCAGTATCCGCTTCTCCTTCCTGTCAGTAAATTATTTCCAGCTAAAACCGTAAACAACTGGAGCGGAGGGATGTCTACTCTTTTATACCTTCCCTTAGTTGCCCAGTTAGTGCTCATTCACGACCACCGATTGATCCAGATGTCAGGACTGATCCAGTTCACCGCCTACGACTTGGGTCAGTCCACAGTCTTGTCCCCGGGATTGAGATGGCTGGTTCACGGCCAGAGGTCAATTGAGCAGCCCTGCTTTCGTGGTTTGGCACTTCGGATGAGTCTGTGAGCACTCTCCCGGGAAAGAGTTTTGCAGTTTCCAGCCGAGTACCCAGCCCGGGAAAAGTAAGATTAGGTGACACCAAGTGGGCTGAAAACTTAACATGCTCTACAAGCGCCAACTCGTTGCCCTGGGGCAGAGAGCATGTTTACACCCCATATACACATATAGGCACGAGCGCACACCCACACCCCACTTCTTTGGGGCTGGATCTGAAAGCGTCAGAAGCCCGTTGGTGGGGAGGGATTGTCTCCATCTGTCGCCGAATTGTACTTTCCAAGTGCTTAGTACACACAGTAAGCGCTCCACTGAATGAATGAACAGCAAAGAGCCCAAATCCAATCTTTCTGACTTGTGAAGACCTCAGCCCCCTCCCAGATAGCCTCACCTCCCCCTTGAAAGTTTAGCACCTAAGAACAACCTTTGTGGTAGAACCCACTGGGAAATGCAAGGGGGTCAGACTTTGATTACAAGTTTATCTGGAGTTTTTCTACAAAAACGTCCTCCCTCCTCAAATCCGACTGATAGTGACTCTCCCACCCTTCAAAGCACATCTCTTCCAAGAGGCCTTTCCAGACCAAGCCCCTCCTTTCCTCTTTTACCACTCCCTTCTGCGTTGCCCTAACTTGATCCTTGTGTTCTTCCCCTTTCCCAGCCCCACAACTGTCATTTATTTATTTGTATTCATGTCTCCCCGCTCCTCTAGACTGTAAGCTCGCCGTGGGCAGGGAAGGTGTCTATTTAATAATAATTATAATAATAATGTTGGTATTTGTTCAGCACTTACTCTATGCAGAGCGCTGTTCTAAGCGCTGGGGGAGATACAGGGTCATCGGGTTGTCCCACGTGAGGCTCACAGTCTTCATCCCCATTTTACTGATGAGGGAACTGAGGCCCAGAGAAGCGAAGTGACTTGCTCACAGTCCCACAGCTGACAAGTGGCAGAGCTGGGATTCGAACCCTTGATTCTAATAATGTTGGTATTTGTTAAGCGCTTACTATGTGCCGAGCACTGTTCTAAGCGCTGGGATAGACACAAGGGAATCAGGTTGTCCCACGTGGGGCTCACAGTCTTAATCCCCATTTTACAGATGAGGAAACTGAGGCACCGAGAAGTGAAGTGACTTGCCCAAAGTCACCCAGCTGACAAGTGGCTGAGCAGGGATTCGAACCCATCACCTCTGACTCCAAAGCCCGTGCTCTTTCCACTGAGCCACGCTGCTTCTCTATTCATTCATTCAATAGCATTTATGGAGCGCTTACTATGTGCAGAGCACTGGACTAAGCGCTTGGACTGTACAAATCGGTCACAGATAGAGACAGTCCCTGCCCTTTGACGGGCTTACAGTCTGACTCCCAAGCCCCGGGTCTTTCCACTGAGTCAACTGTACTAAGCGCTAATCAGGTTGGACACAGTCCATGTCCCACATGGGACTCACAGTCTTCATCCCCATTTTCCAGATGAGCCAACTGAGTCCCAGAGAAGCGAAGGGACTCTGAGACTTCAAAGGGAAGCAGCGTGGCGCAGTGGAAGGAGCCCGGGCTTAGGAGTCAGAGGTCATGGGTTCTAACCCCACCTGTCAGCTGTGTGACTTTGGCCAAGTCACTTGACTCGGTGCCTCAGTTGCCTCATCTGTAAAATGGGGATTAAAACTGTGAGCCTCACGTGAGACAACCTGATTACCCCGTAAATCGACCCCAGCGCGTAGAACAGCGCTCTGCACATAGTAAGCGCTTAACAAATACCAACATTATTATTATTGCTACAGTTCCTGGCACATAGGAAGAGCTTAACAAATACCACTTTTTTAAAAAAGAAAAAGTCTTATAGTCTCAAGGGGGCTGATGGGAACACCAATAAAATAATAATAATCCGAGACAGTAGGTGAACTTTTTGGTCACACATACCTCCATGGGTGAAATCCCCCTCAGTTCCACTTTACTGGGAAACGAAGGATGACTGTATATAAACGCGTCACAGTTGAGGCACTGAGGCCTAGAGGTCCAGCGGCTTGCCCAAGGTCACCCAGCAGGCCAGTGGCAAACTAGGATTTGGGAAGCAGCGTGGCTCAGTGGAAAGAGCCTGGACTTCGGAGTCAGAGGTCATGGGTTCGACTCCCGGCTCTGCCACTCGTCCGCCGGGTGACCGTGGGCAAGTGGCTTCACTTCTCTGTGCCTCAGTTACCTCAGCTGGAAAATGGGGATTAACTGGGAGCCTCACGTGGGACGGCCCGATTCCCCTGTATCTACCCCGGCGCTTAGAACAGTGCTCGGCACATAGTAAGCGCTTAACAAATACCAACATTATTATTGTTATTTGAACCTAGGCCTGCCGCCTCCCCGGCCTGTGCTCTTTCCACCCGGAGACCCTGCAGATTAGCAGGTTTGTTCGGCGTTTGATTTGATTCTCCCTTATCGAATCCCTTGACCTGGTACGTGCCCAGTTTAAATTAGCTGAGAAGAGGGGAGAGGGGCCCACAGGGGGATGGCAAGGGATGAAGAAAAAGTTAGCGATGTTAAAAGGTAAAAAAAAAAAAAAAAAAATCACAAAACACCCCAAAAAAACCCTTGCTTTTGTTTTCTCAAGTCTCTACGAGCCGCAAAGAGGAAGCTAACAGCATCTTTAACCAAGTGCAAAGTGCCTGTCCTGGGGAGACAGACATTCAAAATAAATGACGGGTGATTTACGTAAAAAAGTGCCGTGGGGCTGAGGGTGGGGGGAATGAAAAGTGCAAGATTGACCCACAGAGGAAAGAGGGTAAGGGAAAGGAGAGCTGAATCAGGGAAGGCCTCTTGGAGGAGGTGTGGTTTTAATGAGAAGCAGCGTGGCTTAGTGGAAAAAGCGTGGGCTTGGGGAATCGAAGGGACCCAGCCAAAAAGACGTGGGTTCTAATTCCAGCTCCGCCACTTGTCTGCTTGCGACCGTGGGCAAGTAATAATGATAATAATGTTGGTATTTGTTAAGCGCTTACTATATGCCGAGCACTGTTCTAAGCGCTGGGGTGGATACAGAGTCATCAGGTTGAGGCTCACAGTCTTCATCCCCATTTTACAGCTGAGGTCACGGAGGAGTCAAGTGACTCGCCCAAAGTCACGCAGCTGACAGGTGGGGGGGGGCCGGGATTAGAACTCATGACCTCCTGACTCCGGGCTCTTTCCACTGAGCCACGCTGCTTCTCTTGGAAGTCTCCAAGTCCCTTCGCTTCTCTGGGACTCAGTTGCCTCATCTGGAAAATGGGGATGAAGACTGTGAGTCCCATGCGGGACGGGGTCTGTGTCCAATCTGATGAATTTATATCTACCCCAGCGCTTAGAAGAGTGCTTGGCACATAGTAAGCGCAGCAGCGTGGCTCAGTGCAAAGAGCCCAGGCTTGGGAGTCAGAGGTCATGGGTTCGAATCCCAGTTCTGCCACTCGTCAGCTGTGTGACTGTGACTGTGTGTCATGTGGGACAATCTGATGACCCTGTAATAATAATAATAATAATGTTGGTATCCGTTAAGCGCTTACTCTGTGCCGAGCACTGTTCTAAGCGCTGGGGTAGACACGGGGGAATCAGGTTGTCCCGGTGGGGCTCACAGTCTTAATCCCCATTTTACAGATGAGGTAACGGAGGCACCGAGAAGTTAAGTGACTTGCCCAAAGTCACACAGCTGACCAGTGGCCGAGTCGGGAGTCGAACCCATGCCCTCTGACTCCAAAGCCCGTGCTCTTTCCACTGAGCCACGCTGCTTCTCTGTATCTCCCCCGGCGCTTAGAACAGTGTTCTGCACATAGTCAGCACTTTACAAATACCAACATTATCATTAACAAGCACCCTAATTATAATTATTAAATACCACAGTTATTAATAAAACTCTGGAGGTACAGCATACCTGTATATTTATTTATGTATCGATTTATTTATATTTATGTCTGTCTCCCCTCTGGACTGTGAGCTCATTGTGGGCAGAAATGCGTCTGTTGTTATACTGTACCCTCTCAAGCGCTTAGTACAGTGTTTTGCCCACAGAAAGTGCTCAATAAATACGAATGAATGAACGAAATAATAAAGTGGGGAGAGGGGTTGTAAAGATAGTCTAAGAGAAGCAGCGTGGCTTAGTGGTGAGAGCCCGGGCTTGGGGACAACCTGATTACCTTGTATCTACCCCAGTGCTTAGGACAGTGCTTGGCACATAATAAGCGCTTAACAAATGTCATCATCATCATTTAGAGAAGCAGCGTGACTCAGTGGATAGAGCCCGGGCTTGGGAGCCAGAGGTCATGGGTTCGAATGCCGGCTCTGCCACCTGTCAGCTGGGTGACTGTGGGCAAGTCACTTTACTTCTCTGGGCCTCAGTTCCCTCATCTGTAAAATGGGGATTGCAACCGTGAGCCTCGCGTGGGACAACCTGATGACCCTGTATCTTCCCCAGCGCTTAGAACAGCGCTCTGCACATAGTAAGTGCTTAACAAATACCAACATGATTATTATTTAAGCCCTTTTTGAGAAGACGGTAAGGAAACCTGAAAACCATTCACCAATCAAAACCAGACCTTTTCAGGGTGAACTACGGTCCAGCCTCGAGGTGGCCGAGTCGTTTTTTAGACGCCGGAGGTGGCGCGAAGGCCAGAGTCCCTCTCGGGTCCCTCTCCAGTGGGCCTGCCCACAATCCATCAGTGGTATTTACTGATTCTCTTTATTGATTCTACTTATTTGCTATTGTTTTAACGAGATGTTCATCCCCTCGATTCTATTTATCGCTATCGTTCTTGTCTGTCTCCCCCGATTAGACCGTAAGCCCGTCAAAGGGCAGGGACCGTCTCCATCTGTTACCGATTTGTCCGTTCCAAGCGCTTAGTACAGTGCTCTGCACATAGTAAGCGCTCAATAAGTACTATTGGATGAATGAATGAATACTGAGCACTTACTGCGTACAGAGCACTGTCCTAAAAAAGCCCTACTGAGAGCTCACCTCCTCCAAGAGGCCTTCCCAGACTGAGCTTCCCCTTTTCCCTCTGCTCCCTCTCTGCCCCCCCTTCACCTCCCCTCGGCTAAGCCCCCTTTCCCCCCTTTCCCTCTGCTCCTCCCCCCCTCCCTTCCCCTCCCCTCAGCACTGTGCTCATTTGCATATATTTTTATTATCCTATTTATTTTGTTAATGAGGTGTCCATCCCCTTGATTTTATTCATTGCTATTAAGTTGTCTTGTTTCTGTCCGTCTGTCTCCCCCGATTAGACTGTAATAATAATAATAATAATGTTGGTATTTGTTAAGCGCTTCCTCTGTGCAGAGCACTGTTCTAAGCGCTGGGGTAGACACAGGGGAATCAGGTCGTCCCACGTGGGGCTCACAGTCTTCATCCCCATTTTACAGATGAGGGAACTGAGGCACGGAGAAGTGAAGTGACTCGCCCACAGTCACACAGCTGACGAGTGGCAGAGCTGGGATTCGAACTCATGACCTCTGACTCCAAAACCCACGCTCTTTCCGCTGAACCACGCTGCTTCGCCCGTCAATGGGCAGGGACTGTCTCTATCTGTTGCCGAATTGTCCATTCCAAGCGCTTAGTACAGTGCTCTGCACATAGTAAGCGCTCAATAAATTCTACTGAATGAATACCAGACAGCTCAGTTAGTAAACCCGTTCCCTGACCACAAACAGAAACAGCGTGGCCTAGTGGATAGGCAACAGGCCTGGGAGTCAGAAGGCTCTGGGTTCTAATCCCAGCTCCGCCACTTGTCTGCTCTGTGACCTTAGGCAAGTCACTTCACTTCTCTGTGGCTCAGTTACCTTCTCCGGAAAATGGGGATTTAGACTCTGAGACCCCCGGACTCACCCGGACCGTATCCAACCTGATTTCTTTGCTCGGTGCTCAGTACGGTGCCGGGCACATATTAAGCACTTAACAGGTACCATTTTAAAAAAGCACAAGGGAGTCGGCCGGCAGAAGTGACACCAAGCAGGAGGTTGTCACGCAAAAACCCGGGCCGGCTGGGCGGCTTGGGAGGCTTCGAAGACTTAAGAGGTCCGAGAGGCCAGATTTGGGGAATCCCTGGGAAATCGTAGCTCTTTTCGGCTCGGGCAGAAGCTCCCAGGTTCGAGTCGGGAAAAGCCGCGTGGCATAACAGGAAGAGCACAGACCTGAGATAACGATGACCTTGGTTCTAATCCTGGCTCTGCCACTTGCCCGCTGAATGAGCTGGGGCCAGTCACTTAGTATCTCTGTGCCTCAGTTTCCTTTCCTTAGCTGTAAAATGGGGGACACAATACCTTCTCTCACCTCTTAAATAAAGCACTTCCAGACCTTGGCAAATAAGAAACACTTAACAAATGTCACAGTTATTACCGAGGGTTGTCCAGATAGACTGACACCTATCCTCCATCCGGACAGTGTATAATCTGAAATGTAGAGGAAAGAGGGTCATAAAATAGAAAATCACAAACAACCTTTTTTTTCCTACTATCTGGAATCGCCTATTTTGGCATTTGATGAAAACGGTGTTGTACGTGTATCTCGTTTTTTTCCCTCTATATTCTTAACAACTTGAAGGCAGCGACTATGCCTACTGAATCTATTGTTCTCTCCCAAGCACCTAGTCTGATGCTCTCTACGCAGTAGGTGTTCGAAAAATACTGATTTGGGAATCGATGAAGATGATCCACAGCTTCCCTCCCCTAGCCCAGCCCAAAGTGAAGCAAAATAGTGCTGCTTTTCCTAACCTAAATTCTTGCTGTTTCCTCTTCTTTCTTGTTCTGTGGAGACAGAAAGCAGCTGGTCATAATCTTTTAATCACATTTTGTCTATTTAAAGACAGTGATTAAATTGCCTCTCAACCTTCTCTTCTCCAGGTTGAATAATCCCACTTCTCCACTTAGTCTTATTTTAAACTTCCTCCTCTGGCTAAGCGCTAAACAAATACCGTCATTATTAATCCCACTCACTGCTCTGCCCGATGAGGCTTTTTTTACACAGGAGGAGCATGGCCTAGTGGCTAGACCGTGGGCCTGGGAGTCAGAGGACCCGGCTTCTACTCCCAGCTCACTTGTCTGCTACGTGACCTTGGGCAAGTCACTTAACTTCTCTCTGCCTCAGTTTCCTCGCCTGTCAAATGGGGATTAAAATGCTACCTAGCCGGCGAGCCCCCAGTGGGACGAGGATTGTGTCCCACCTAATTGTGTTGAACCTACTCCAGCGCTTAGTACAGGGCTTGGCACATAGTAAGCGCTTAATATATACCATAATAACTTACTGTGTGCGGGGCACTGCATTAAATATTTGGGAGCACGCAGTAGAGATATCCGACGTGATTCCCTAACCTGGAGGGGCTTACAACCCAGTGGGGGAGGCAGACGTTAAAATAAATTACAGATAAGGGAAGTAGAGTATAAAGATGTGTAATAATAATAATTATGGTATTTGTTAAGGGCTTACTAAGTGCCAAGCACTGTTCTAGCCTCTGGGGTAGATACAAGTTAATCAGGTTGGACACAATTCCTGTCGCATGTGGGGCTCACGCTCTTAATGCCCATTTTACAGTTGAGGTTACCGAGGCCCAGAGAAGTCAAGTGACTTGCCCGAGATCACACAGCAGGCACGTGGCAGAGCCGGGATTAGAACCCAGGTCCTTCTGACCTCCAGGCCCGTGCTCTATCCATTATGCCACGATGCTTCTGTAAATTAATGTACATAAATGAACATAAATGCTGTCACGCTGGAGGTGAGATTTCCCCCGATTAGACTGTGAGCCCGTCATTGGGCAGGGATTGTCTCTATCTGTTACCGCACTGTACATACCAAGCGCTTAGTACAGTGCTCTGCACATAGTAAGCGCTCAATAAATACTATTGAATGAATAGAGGTGGGATGATTATCAACCTGCTTAAGTGACAGAGACCTGAGGGCACAGGAGACCCAGAAGTGGGTGGCGGCGAATATGGTGGAGAAATGAGGGCTTAGTCAGGGAAGGCCTCTTGGAGGAAATGTGATTTTAGGAGGGTTTGGCCATGGGGAGAGTGGTGGTCTGCTGGATATGAAGGGGGAGGGAGAGTTCCGGGCAAGAAGCGGAACACGAGCAAGGGATGGATAATTGGTGTTAGAGGAGCAAAACGTGCTGGCTGGGTTGTCGTGGGACAGGAGTGAGGTTAGGTCAGGGTTTACCTGAAAATATGTTGAGAGAGGAGATGAGAGGGAGAGGAAGGAAGAGCATAAGAGAGAAGACAAAAAATACAGGGGAAGGGAGAGAGGAAAAAGAAAAGGAGAGGAGAGAGAAGATAGCTGGGGGAAGATGGTTAATGAAAAGGGAGAGAAAAACCACAGGGATTAGTTGAAGAGTTTTTATCACCCATCATCCTTAAACAGGGTCCTCCTTCCTAATCCTTAACCTGCACCTACAGAGGAGTTCCTTCTCCCAGCGTTTCTCTGCTGGCCTCAAAGAAGGGTGTGAACGACAGATAAGAAACCGACCCCAGAAACGGCCAGTGTGTGTTTTTCAGGATTTTTCCCCCTCAGGCCCACTCTTATCCTTCCTACCTTTCCTCCTTCCCCCAGATGGTGTCTAGAGGAAGCGAGGGAAGCCAGTTTAGCCCAAACCCTGCATCCACACCTAGCTGAGGATTAATGGCTCCTCTTCGCAGTGGGGAGATACGGGGAACCTCCAAGTTACTCTCCCCAACCCCACGCAACGAGAACCCGAGCACCTGCGGAGAAGTAAGCAATAGAACTGGGAATCCAAAATGACCTGAAGAGTAGGCCAGTAGATTTTTGAGGAAAAAGCCAAACGATGTAACAACCTACCTCGCCTACGCTTGCTCCTTCCCCCGCCTGTGAGCAAGATTCCTCCCAAAGAAGGGGATGGTGGCAAATTCCTGCTTCCTCCCCCAGAGAATCCAAATCCTCGTGGGAATGTTGGCGGGAACTTTAAACTGTCTTCTGGGATAGGTGGCCCCTCTTTCTCTTTGTCAGCTCGGGCTTCCAGTTGCTCCCCCTTTCCTTCTGCTCCTCCCCCTCTCCCTTCCCCTCAGCACTGTGCTCACTTGTATATATTTTTATTACCCTATTTATTTTGTTAATTAAGTATACATCCCCTTGATTCTATTTATGGTGTTTAAGTTGTCTTGTTTTTGTCCGTCTCCCCTGATTAAATTGTAAGCCCGTCAATGGGCAGGGATGGTCTCTACCTGTTGCCGAATTGTCCATTCCAAGCGCTTAGTACAGTGCTGTGCACATAGTAAGCGCTCAATAAATACTACCGAATGAATGAATGATTCCGAACCATCGGGCTCTCTGATGTTCGAGACCTCTGACTTTCCCACTCTTAGACACTCGTGTCACTTTCCTGTTCTGTCTTCTTTGACTTCCCCTGAGTGATGACGACAACAACCAGAGCGTTTATATTGTGGGCACGCCAGGTCTCACAAGTCACTCCTGATAATTAGAGCCTAGCAGCTTCGTGAGGCTATAATGCGCCATGTATAAACAGTTTATATATATCTGTGCATCATGGAGAGTCTATATTTATACTGTAGTATACTCTGTGTGTTCAAAAGTATCCTCAGCTTATATGTATATCCTCCAGATTGTGCTGTTCCCAGTGTTTAATAATAATAATAATGTTGGTATTTGTTAAGCGCTTACTATGTGCCGAGCACTGTTCTAAGTACTGGGATAGATACAGGGTAAGCAGGTTGTCCCACGTGAGGCTCACAGTTAATCCCCATTTTACAGATGGGGTAAATGAGGCACAGAGAAGTTAGGTGACTTGCCCACAGTCACACAGCTGACAAGTGGCAGAGCCGGGATTCGAACTCATGACCTCTGACTCCCAAGCCCGTGCTCTTTCCACTGAGCCACGCTGCTTCTCTGTACCCTGCTCTAGTCCCTGTTTAGTACCCTACTCTGCACACAGTAAGCGCTCAGTAAGTATGACTGACTCAGTAGTTGCAGTGTAGAGATGCCGATTGGAAAGAACCTGGACCTGGGAAATCTAATTTTGCCTGCTGTGTGACCTTGGACGAGTCACTTGACTTTCCTGTGCCTGTTTCCTCATCCGTGAAATGGGGATTCAATACCTCTTCTCCCTCCCCTCTAGACTGAGTACCCCGTGTGGAACAAGGACTGCATCTTACTTGATTATCTTGTGCTTGGCACATAGTAGGTACTTAATAAATACTACAAATTATTAGTAGTAGTAGAACTGATTGAGCACCTCCTGGGGACAAGGCACTACAATAAGCACCTGGGAAAACAAAACAAAAATGACCCATTCCCTGCCCACAAGGCGTTTACACTCTAACGGGGGAAGATAGATAGGTTTAGACTGTGAGCCCATTATTGGGCAGGGATCTGTTGCCCAATTGTCCATTCCAAGCGCTTAGTACAGGGCTCTGCACGCAGTAAGCGCTCCATAAATACGATTGAATGAAAAGATAGGCATGACTGTATTTCCGGAGAGAGCAATCTTAGCTTACTTTGGCCCAGAGCCTAGTTACCATCCATTTTGGCCGGAGTTGAGGGGCCTCCCCTGCCCCTGCTGCCCAGCAGCCCCCAGAGCTGACCCCAGGCAGACTGACAGGAGACTTCGGCAGAGGCAGCGGGCCGGGGTGGGACAGGGAAGGCTTTGGTGGCTTGGATGTTCCGAGGCCTTGAATCTGCCCCTGACCTCGCCCCGCTCCGGAGAGTCCCAAGCGCTTAGTACAGTGCTCTGCACATAGTAAGCACTCAATAAATACTATTGAATGAATTGAATGAGTCCAACCCGAGTGGCCTGGCCTCGGTACCGAGCTGAGGCCCAACGTTGGGACGACCCTCTTACCCTGGGACGGCTGTGAGGCGGCCCATTAGGAAACCAGATTGCCCCAGTCAGAAACCAGATTGGTATTGGGAAGTGCCCAGCCTTTCACCTCCAGTGCAACGGGTTAAGCTTAATAGCCCCCTCAGTAGCCTTTAGCATCAGGGGCCGGTTTCCAGCATTACAGGCTTGCGGTGCCCACAATTTAAGGTCCCTCTGGGAGGGTTCAAGTGGCGGGGCTGGACCGTAGCTCTCGAGGGAACCTCATTAGTGGATTCTTCCCTTTGATTTCCTGAGACCCGGAGAAATCCGGTGGGTTCTGAGAGGGAGAGGATATCGTTCGTTAAGGACCAGGAGGCCACGGAGAAGGAGGTGGAGGGCTCGGGGGTGGGTGCCTTTAAACACTTGGCTTTGTTCCTCTTGCTGGAAGGCTGGTCTAAGGGTCAAGGGAGTCTAGTCTTCGTTTCCCCGAGGGTTTGGGACCTGACTCTCACCCTCTGTGGAGGTGTTGACCTTTCAGAAAGGGACTCCAACCCATCACTGGTATTCCTGGAGCACGGCCTATGTGCGGGACACCGTACTAAGCACTTGGGAGAGATTACATTGACATGGTCTTACCCTCAAAGAGCCTACCCTCTCACCTGGTGGTTGTGGAGGGGTCCGGTGTCCCCTCGTCTTGGCTGAGTGCCCCACCTTCTCCACCCCTGCCCTGGCAGCCACTCTAAGGACTGGATGAAATTGGATAAGCCCTATTACGGACCGAGCTAGTGGGATGGGGCAATTGGTAGGGACGACTTTTCCACCCCACTTGGAGACCCGCAGCTCTCTTCAGGCTAGGGAGGAAAACTCTCGGATCCCGTGGGAGATCTGGGATCCATCTTGAGAGCTGTGGGGGTGAGGTTAGTGGTTTCGCCCACCCCCTCAACAGCCGGAGCCCTCCCGGTCTCACGCTTTCTACCCGAGACGTGCTGCCTCTCCCAAGATCTGCTCAATTCTGAATTCTGGTAATGGTATTAATAATAGGAGTGGCACCTGTGAAGTGCTGTGTCCCAAGCACTGTGCTAAGCACAGGGGCATACATGAAACTAGCTGAATAAATTGGTAAAGGATATTAGAGAATAACAGATTCTCCTAGGCCGCCTTCCTCATTAGAGCCAGAGAGCTTCTAATAATAATGATAATGTTGGTATTTGTTAAGCGCTTACTATGTGCACAGTTCTAAGCACTGCGGTAGATACGGGGTAATCAGGTTGTCCCACGTGAGGCTCACAGTCTGAATCCCCATTTTACAGACGAGGTAACTGAGGCACAGAGAAGTGAAGTGACTTGCCCACAGTCAAGTGGCAGAGCCGGGATTCGAACCCATGACCTCCGACTCCCAAGCCCGGGCTCTTTCCACTGAGCGAGAGTTTGATTTCCTCATGGGTGGAGTCACCCTCAGGCATCACCTAGCCCAAGCCAGAGCCTTGGTAAACACCCAACTGTCTACGACATCTCTTTGGATCTGAATTCCGCCCCGCTCCCAACATACCGGGAGCTGGATTCTCCCGAGAAAGGGCAGAGAAGCAGCAGCAAGGATGAAACAAAAAACTGTGGGGAATCCAAAACGGGGGAATTGGGCTCACCCCGGCAGAGGCGGTGGGGAGTGTGGCCTCCCAGCTGGGGAGTCTCGCCAACTGCTCCGATTAATCCCCAGAGTGGACTGGTAAATCTCCCTAATCCTCCTAAAATGCCCCTCGGCTCTGTCCTTAGCTGCACCTAGACACTTCTGTGTCTGTTTTACTGTTGCGCTCTCCCAAGTGCTTAGTACAGTGCTCTGCCCCCAAAATGCTCATTAATAAATACGACAGACTGGCCCAGACTCTTTTCCACTGGACCCTTTTCAATTTGCTTCCCCTTGGGCTGCGGGGTCTGTGGCTCTGGGACCTGGCGGATGAGCCACAGCTGCTTTCGCTGCCATGCTCTCGGCAAAAACTCCCCTTTCTCACCCGGCCTAACCACGGCTAGGTTACTCACTAGCCCCGAACCCCCAGAGGAAAGCCAGGGTCTCAGGGCACTGACTTCTTGGTTAACTGGGATCAGGAACTGGAAGGAATTGCCAAAAGGGCCGGGTCTTAGAAGCTGGAAAGACCAGGAAGAGGAAAAAAAACTGAGGTGAGAGGAGGTGGAAAAAAAAAAATGTGTGGGATGAGTCATGTGGGGAGAACATAGAGATTGTTTTTCCCGAAGCCAACACTGCAAGAGGCCTGGGCCTCACAATACAAAAACACCGTGAGGCAAAATGCAGGCTCCCACATACTCCGTGCATAGCAACCCTCCCCGACCCAAAAAAATCACGAGACAAATAGTTTGTCAGGAGGAAAAAAGAAGTGGGCTCCCGGGAGGCAACAGAAAGCCCAGCAGCTAGAGAAATAGGGACACCAGCGGGTCCAGGGGAGCGGCAGAGAAAGGTTGCAGGAGTCAGGAAGGCAGCCCGGCTGACAGAGGGAGGTTGGAGCCCAATCTGAGGACAGGGTCTCCAGATGCAGGGAATGAGCAAAGACCCCAGAACCTAAAGGGGATGGAAAAAAACAAGAAGCCTCAACAAGAAATCCTGTCGTGAGCTAAAATACGTGCTCGAGAAGAGCTCGTGGATTTCTTTATATGCCCAGAATATTGCCCTTCATTTGGCTTTGGGGTCTTGGGGCAGCAAATCATCACAACTGAAAGACTGTATTCAGCAGCAGCAGCTGAATATCGAACCCGCTTTTGGTTGCTCAAAGGCCAAAGGGCTAAGAAAAACTACAGGCACCACTGGCTTTTGACATTATGCACTCGGCTGGATGAGTGACTTTCTTTTCATTAGCACCGATCTCTCTCCCATTTTATTTTAGCCACGATCTGGCTTTTCCAGATCTGCTTGCTCGGTGAGACTTGCTCCGGCCGGACAGAAGGGCACGGTGCCAAAGCCTCTGCTGAGGCTGAGTTTCGGTGAGCTTCCCCGCCACTGCAGTGGGGTGGGCACCCATGGATCCATTTCTAGGCCTGGTTTTTCTGAAGTGACAGGCTCTTCGAATAATCAGGGACAAAAATGTCCCCTGAGGTCAGTTAACTTTGTACAGATGGCTAGCAATACAGACCATAAGGCTCCCTGAGGGCAGGGACCGCTAACTACAAACTTTTGTACCCTTCCAAGTGCTCAGTTTAGTGTTCTGCCTGGAGTAGGTGCTCAACCAACACGATTGATTATTGCTTCTGGGTTGGACGTGTACTCTGGTTAATGTGTGTGCCAACTGTGTTGTGTTGTACTCTTCCAAGTGCTTAGGAGAGTGTTCTGCACTCAATAAACACCGTTGACTGAACAGAACCCATTCTAGAGAAGAAACGGGTAATCTTCCCTCCGAGTCAGCTGCTTTCCTTTCCCGGGGGCCTCGCTGAATATCCACCTAAAGGGAGACAAAAGAACAGCATGTTACCGGCAAACACCTGAAAATAACATTTTCACTCCCTGCAAAGCCCCCAACCGTCCCATCCCCTTTGGCTGCTGCTCCCTGGATCGAGAGGACACAAACGTCTACCTGCCGCAGAGCAGAGACAAACAAGTTCCCAAGGGAAATCTGGTGAGAAAATATCAAGGATGACTGGAAGTTATTCAATTTCCTTAGGGCCATGAACCCGTCCATAGGCCCATGAAAGCCTGTGATCCCTCACGTGAGTTGAGAAGAAAACAAGACTGCACATCAGAAAGCGTTCACCATCGACTACGTTTTGAAAACTGGGCAGGGCCTGATTTTCTTGCAGCCGAGAATTAACTTCGCCTCTCCGGGTGACATTTAGGCAGCATTTGTCTCGTGCTGCTAGATGAGACTCCTGTGGTACGCTGCTGGTGCAGAGGAAGTTCAAAAGCCAGGACCCTGGAATTAGATCAAAATAACTTTCATTTAAAAAAACATAAAAATAATGGCCCTTCCGTTTTAAAATTGCAGTTTCACATAAAGAGATTTTTAACGGAAAGCTGCTGCTTAGTTTAGGATTTTCAGTTGTCTTCAGGGCCTTCAGGGTATCTTTGTAGCCTATCCCAGGGATATCAAGCCTAGAGTAAAAATCAAACCCTCTCAAGTACTTCTATGACTAAATTTGACTATTTTCAATTTAGTAATAAGTAAAATATCCTGCCCAAACTTCTATTGACATAATTGAGAGTCATAAAATGCCTCCATTATAAAGCAGCTATATCACCTCTTAAGGATGACAGGCTCCACTAGACCACCTTCCCACGTTAAACCCAAATGACTAGTCACTCTGTGTGTCAAACACAGAATTTGGAGAACACTTTATTCCCCCTTTAGCGTTACTCATTTTAGACTTAATGTGCCGCTGAAGGAAGAAACAGTTCTTGACTCAGTGGAAAGAAAATGGCATTTTCAGAGCACTTACTGTGTGCTGAGTGCTTGGGGTAGGCACAAAATAGAGGGGTAAAGTGGCCCGCTGGGACCACAGAGCTGGTCAGTGCTAGATGTCCTGATCCAAACCTATGTTCTTTCCTTGGATATACTTGCTCATAACTCCTTAACATTTGCAATTCTCTCTAAGATGTATTTGTGTCACTATCTGCCCTTATTGACTAGTTGTGGTTGTGAATTTGGTAACTGTATGTTAAACTGGCCCAGACAGGCTCTATTTCAAAAAATATTTTAGTTGGTTCTTCACAAGATGTTGGAGGATATGTAGATGGACCACTGGCCCCTAGCAATTCGTTCTCAAGAGTAACTTGGTTGGGTTTTTTTGGGGGGGGGGGGCTTTCCTGCTTTTTTTATTATTGTGGTCCCAGGATTGGGAACGCTGTATGAAACGTTACTCAGGCAGTAAGTCTGTGTGCAGGGGCCAACTCCTTGCAGTGACTCCCAGTGGCTCTTCAAGAAGAGCCCAACAAGTAGAGATCAAGGGGGATAGCATGGAGCTGAAGCATCACCAGGCACTAAAACCAGAGTTCTCATCATGATAGTGAGCTGGCGTACCCACAGATGTGCTGGGGGTGACCCCTTTTGAGGTTCACGCAGTAGGGAAGAGGAGGACAATCTTAACCCCGTCCCCAGGGCTCTTTCCTCTCTCTGTTGACGACCCCGGCCACTGTGTCGCCGCTGAGGGGTTGGAGATCCGACAACTGCGAGAAGTCTAGTGATCCCAAAAGGGCTTCCAGCTGCCCGGATCCACTCCCCTGCTCGACCAGGGTTGCTTAGTGGCACGGCCTGGGCTGTTCCAAAGTCCTAATTCCCCCTGGAATGCGAGCAGCAGCCGCGGGGTTAAGCGAGAGAGACAGGTGACAAATCCCGGCTCCGCTACTTGTCTGCTGTGCGGTCTTAGGCAAGTCACTTCACTCCTCCAGGCCTGTTACCTCATCTGTAAAATGAAGATGAAGACCGTGAACTCTATGCGGGACAGGGACTGTGTCCAACCAATTTGTCCGTAACCACCCCGGTACTTCAGTACAGTACCTGACACTTAATACCATAATCATTATCAATTTGGTTTGACTACCCCACCCAATGTGGACGCAGATCCGGAGGCTGGCTGTGCCAGAACAGGCTCACTTTCTCAAATAAATGCAGGAAAGTGTTCCCTGGAAGACCTCTGCATCGACGTGGTCTAGTGGACAGGGCATGTGACTACGAGCCAGGAGACTCGTATGCTAGTCCTGGCTCTGCCACCTGCGCACGTTATTGCACCTCCCCCAGCCCATTTCCTTATCTGTAAAACGGGGAGAAAACACCCCTTTTCCTTTACTCTTAGACTGAACTCCACTCTATCCTGTATCCACTTCAGTTTACGGGAGTACCTGGCACATAAGTGCTGAACCAACACTTTTCTCTTTCTGATCTTACAGGTAGGATGTGTGACAGCCCTCAGCAGAGGGGCAAGAGAAAGCTATGCTCCACCACCACCTGGGGATTTAAGCCACTTGACGGGGGAGGCGGGGTTCAGACTGTCACCATCCAGGCAAACTCGAGCCCAGTACGTTTTCAGCCCAGTGGTATTTATTAAAGTCCTTGCCAATTTGGGTTCCTGTCGGCTTATCTTGTTTGTGTATACACTGGTCTGCTTTCGACCCTGACACTATCTTGGTCAAGGACTGGGTTAGTTGGGCAATTGTACTTTTGCAGATAAAAGCGATGCAGAGTCAGCTATCACCAGCAGACTACTGCCGGGGCTCCAGACGCTCTCTGGGCTCTGGAAGGTGGTCGTTAACCCAAAGTACCCCAACCTCTGCCCATCCGCTGCTGTCCAGATATATTTCACCTAGAGAATTCACCCCGCAAGGCCAGAAGGCTAAATCTGAGGGCACAGTGTATATGACCCTGCCTGGACCCACTGTAACAGATCCCCTGAGTGAAAATTAGAATTTTTATTGCTGCAGGGGGGTGGGGGTGTGTGTGCAACATTCAAAAGGCAAACGGTTAACTGTCTTAAAGCAGCTTCGAAGATGTCTGTGAAAGAGGTATTAAAAAGCAACGCCAACCACCCTTCTTAGGCAGGACTGATGCCCCACCGAGACAATCAAGCTTTCACCAGCTCCCCTTTCCACTTACCAACATCGCAGGGATGAAATGACGACTGAAATGAGCGCCACCGGGTCAGCGTGGCTGCTCACTGGGAGAACGGGGTGCGGGTTTGCGTGCTGCATTTTTAATACGAATCATTACTTGCACGGACCAGCCAAAATTCACTTGTGGATACTTTGGGCTGTGGGCCCAAATAACCAAGCCATCTTTAACTTACCTGTGCCTTAAAATAGGCAATTTGTCCAACTGATGCCCAAGCGCAACCTCAACTTTCCATTCTTTTGTTCTGTGGGACTTGTGGAGGCGTTTCCTCTTCGACTGCTGAAATCAAATGCAAGTAAAAGGCCGGTTTATTAGTCTCGCCAACCTGGAAAAAAACCCCCTTTCTTCTACTATTTGGTTAGGAAGAACCTCACACATTAGGTTCCTGGGAGAAAAGTGTGGAATCAGAGGAGCTGGATCCTTATGGGACATGGGCCTGAGCAGATTCCAAGAGTTTCCTGGGAAGACGGCATCTTTTCCCACTGGCGCTAATTAAAGTTGACGTGGGACGCCAACTATTATCCTTTTCTATCTAAATCAAACTTAAAGGTTTAAGGCACAGGGAGAAGCACCTATGCAGTATGGCTGGCTGTCAGTGGCCTGCTGGGTGACCTCTGGCAATCAATCACTCAATCAATGGTATTTATTGTGAGGCTACTATGTACAAAGCACTGTATTAAGCACAGGGGAGATAACAATACAACAGAATTAGCGGACGCGTTCCCAGCCCACAACGGGCTTACAATGGCAAATCACGAACTCCGGGTGCCTGGACTTTCCCATCTATAAAATGGGGTTAATACCCGCCTCTCCTTATCTCACAGGGATGCTGTGAAGACTGAAGCTACGGGACAGTGCTTTACAAATGCAAAAGTCATCCCTGAAGATTTGAGCAGATTTAATAAAGAGTCCCCTGCCCCACACGCCACTAATAAGGGGCGAGTCACGCAGAAAGCGACTACTCCTGAGCCTCCGACCTCTCAGCTTGGAGGTTCTGCTCGTCTATCCTCGGCGGAGAATCCCAAGGGCCCAGCTATCATGACAGCGGCACCTGCGGCCTCCGGGAAGTTTCTTCTTGCCCACCTCCCCGAGCCGGCCGTTCTGGGAGCCCGGCAAGCAACGGTTAAGCGCGACTTCTTGGCTCCCCCGAATTTGGAACCTGCTACCCTGAAAGCACGTGTGATCGGGTGGGAAGAGCACGGGTCTGGAGTAGCCCCAGGTTGACTCTCGGCCCCGGGTTAGACTCAACCACTCCGTGATTTAGCTTCCTCAGCTATAAAATGGGGCTGGCACCTCACTGGGAGGTTGTGAGGATAGATGCTGGGTGGGGGAGAGAGGAAGGAGCAGAGGGTGTTGCAAGGGGAGCTTCTCCAGAACGCTAAAGACCTCGCTTTCCCCGGAGCCACAGGAAATAACTGAGGTAGGACAAGGATGGATGGCCAGCGACAGCGTGTTCCAGCCTCGCTGAGCCTTCTGTTTCAGTCTAGATGAAACACTCAGGTTCCCACCACAGGTGGAAGGGTCGGTATGAGCGGCAAATCCCTTCTCCCTGATTCCCCAACCTCTCCATCCACACGCGACGCTCCTACAAATGTCCACAGGGCAGCATCCATAAAGCCCGGCTACTCACTTCGTCTTTTTAAAATGCCATCCATCGCTCCTCTATGCCGGAACGTTCAAACCGGAAGGCAAAAGGGATCTCGGTATCTTTTAAGGAGCAGACGTTTCTCTCAACATGAATACCTCCGGAACAAATCGAACCCTGCCTAAAATTCCAGAGTGAAATCACACACATCTTCAGCCGACGATGACAAATGTGGTCTTTTGCGGTGAATTCCAAGGGAGTCTTCAGAATACGGCCGGGAACGTTTTGTTCTACAAAGTAACTCGTGGCTCGTAAACACATTTTTAAGACACGTGAAGGTCAGAAATCAATACATCTCTTTAGCGGGGGTAGTACTTTTACAGTCAATATGTCCCAACAAAACAGAGTGTGCTACAGGGTGGAAAAGTGGAGGATTTCAGATTTTTCTCAGCGATCACTCACAGAAAGGGCTCTGTCACAGGAACAAATGCTCCCAAGTGGGAGTGTAAGCAAGCAGATGAGGAGAGTCACCTGCTCACTGGAAAAGGGCATCACATTTATCTTCAGCTTCACCGGCTTCTTGAAACTGCCTAACGGACATCAACCCTTGTAGGTACTAGACAAGGATTCCAGCAAGTCTTCAGTAAGGTTCTTTTTTCACGGTACGAACCTCTTGCGTACCGAATTACACTTGAAGTTCGCTTTCACCTATCACTACGTAAAAAAGTGGGGGGGATTTATTGGCGAGACCACTACTATCCACACAGCAAGTATCATGCAAACTTGAGGAAGGAGGTTTAGCTGTTGTCCGTTTTTTTTTTAAATCCTAAATTCCATAACATCACAGAAAGGAGAATGCTTACTTTGAAAAGAAGTAACATTCCAAAGGGTTATCATAACAGCAGTCTGCATGCAGAAGAGTGAGAAACACACCAGGGTAAATAAATAGATGCCTGGTAATGCTTTCTATCCACCTCCTAATTCTTATTTACCCACCCTGACATCAGATGCATACGCTGATCATCAGTACAAATAAGGAAGCATTTTCTGCAAATCACAAAGAACATTTCACTTCTGACCAACTTTGATTCAAGAGCTTGGGAAGAAAAATACACATTACCACTCTTTTCCCTCTACTTACCACTTTAGGAAAACTGATTTTTCGGTGAAGGTTTCTGGGACTGCGGGGATCTCTAAACTCGCTCCCAGGTCTATAACTGCGAGCGAGCACCTGGACGTCATTCCGCTTTACGATTAAACAAAAGCCATCTGTGTTTGTGAACGATTGCACTTGAGGGAAAAAGAACGCTTTAAATGTGCCACCTGCATACATTAGAAACAAATATCTTTTAGGACAAAACCAATAATGTTTCAGGAGAGAAAGTGTATTCGTCCTATCCGGTCCCACATATCACTGCAAAGACAGTTTTTTATTCAACTACCAAAAGCCCATCCTTTCCCTCTCATCGATCTGCAGAGCACCTTTTTTTTTTTTGAAGAGAGGAGAAAAAGGAAGAGGAACAAAAAAGGGAAGCTTATTGGCATGCTAAGCCCCTCAGGAACCCACAAGAGGTAGAGAGCTTTCATCCCATTTTCACAATGCTGAAGGATCCTGGAAAAGTAAAATGAAAAAGCACTGTTTTAATTCTATAAGAAGAATAGATTGCATTTTGGTTTAAAACAGTCCCTTGTGAAATCCCACGCCCCCAAAAACCAAGCAGTAATTTTACCTTCAGGTTTCTCTTAAAAACACCTAAGGGAGCTGTCCACTCCATTAAAAGCACATCTCCTCCAAAAGGCCTTCCCTAACTAAGCCCTTATTTCCTCTTCTCCCACTCCCTTCTGCATCACCCTTGCACTGGGATTTTCCCCCTTTATGTACACTCTTCTCCACATCCATAATTTATTTATATTTCTGACTCCCCCCCTCTAGACTGTAAGCTCGTTGTGGATAGGGAAAGTGGCTACTAACTCTGTTAAACTGTTCTCTCCCAAACACTTAGGACAGAGCCCTGCAGATATTAAGCGCTCGGTAAATACGACTGATCGACGAAGGTCGCGTCCGGGCTGCTGCGTGATCTGTTCCAATTAGCATCGAGGTTTTGTCTAGTTGGGGTCAGTTCTGGGCCGGGAGGTCCCCCAAATCACCCCATTCTGATTTGATTCTGTGGCGCTGCCAAGGATACTCGGCGAGGGAGGGGGAGTGGATCGAACCAGACCCCAACACTCGGCTGAAACCGGACCGACCACGCATCCGATGGCCCGTTGACTTGCACCAGCCGAGGATTTTTTTTTTTTTTTGGTATTTGTTAAGCACTATGTGCCAAGCACTGGGGCAGAATCAAGTTTGTCAGGTTGGCCCCAATCCCGGTCTCACATGGGGCTCGCAGTCTTAATCCCCAGTTTCTAGATGAGGTAACTGAGGCCCAGAGAAGTGAAGTGACTCGCTTAAGGTCCCAGAGCAGACATATGGCGGAGCCAGGATTGGAACCCAGATCCTTCCGACTCCCAGGCCCGTGCTCAACCCAGGAGGCCCCGTTGCTTCCCCATTTGTACTTTCCTCCATGCGCTGCTAGGGATTCCCGAGGGAACATTCCCAGAGGTGTCCAGTACAGTACAAACCAACTCTATCTGCCTATTTTGGTGCCTTTCTTCCCCACTAGACTATAGGGTTTTTGAGAGCGGGTATCCTAGCTCAACTCTCCTAACCCTTTCCAAGAGCTTAGTAGAGTGCTCTGCACCCAGGAGGCGCTCAACAAATACTACTGTATAGACTGTACCCCTCCCCTTCCCCAACCACGCTACTTCTTTCTCCAAAAGGCCATTTGGTGGGTAGAGGGGAAGAAAAGGAGGATTCTTATTGGTTGCCTTCAGACCCGTCCCCATACCACCCACCCCAAAATTTCTCTTTTCCTCCATCCTCCCAATTTTTTCCCACCCTCTCTCTTCCTACCCCCCAATTTCTTCCCACCCTCTCCACCCCCAACTTTTTACCCCATCCTCCCCCTTTCCACCCAATTTCTCCCTTTCCCCCATCCTCTCCCCTTCCACCCCCCCCCCAACTTCTCTTTTCCTCCATCCCTCCAATTTCTTTTCCCCCCACTCAATTTCTCTTTTCCCCCACCCTCCCCTTTCCCCCCCCATCCTTCCCACCCACCGATTTGTCTTTTCCTCCATCCTCCCCCTTCCCACCCACCCCCAATTTTTTTCCTACCCTCTCCCTTCCCACCCACTCTCAACTCTTTCTCCCATCCTCCCCCTTTTCACCCCACCCCCAATTTCCTTTCCCCCCCATTCTCCCCTTCCGACCCACCCAATTATTTCTCACCCTCTCTTTTCCCTCCCCCAATTACTTCCCACCCTCTCCCTTCCCCAATCTTTTCCCACCCTCTCCCTTCCCTCCCCCAATTACTTCCCACCCTCTCCCTTCCCCAATCTTTTCCCACCCTCTCCCTTCCCTCCCCCAATTACTTCCCACCCTCTCCCTTCCCCAATCTTTTCCCACCCTCTCCCTTCCCTCCCCCAATTACTTCCCACCCTCTCCCTTCCCCCACTTGTTTCCCACCCTCTCCCTTCCTTCCCCCAATTTTTTCCCACCCTCTCTCTACACTCCTCCAATCTTTTCCCACCGTCTCCCTTCCCTCCCCCTCATTTTTTCCCACCCTCTCCCTCCCCCGACTTTTTTCCCCACCCTCTCCCTTCCCCCACTTTTTTCCCACCCTCTCCCTTCCTTTCCCCAATTTTTTCCCACCCTCTCTCTTCCCTCCTCCCATCTTTTCCCACCCTCTCCCTTCCCTCCCCCCCATTTTTTCCCACCCTCTCTCTTCCCTCCCCCAATCATTTCCCACCCTCTCCCTTCCCTCCCATTTTTTCCCACCCTCTCCCTTCCCTCCCAATTTTTCCCCACCCTCTCCCTTCCCTCCCCCAATATTTCCCCACCCTCTCCCTTCCCTCCTCCCAATTTTTTCCCCCCCTCTCCCTACCTACCCCAAACTTTCCCCCCATCCTCCCCTTCCCCCCCAATTTCCCTCCATCATCCCCGCCCCTCCCCCCCCCCCCCCCCCGGCCTCTCCCTCCGCCTTTGCTGGGGACTGACGGTGCGCGGGACACTGCGCTGAGCGCTGGGGCGAGCCCCCTGCAACGGAATCGGGGAGAGGCGGGAGGGGATGCAGGCTCCGACGACGGTCCAGCCTCCCCCTTCCGGATGCCCTACCTCCCCGCCGCGTCCCGGTGCCGGGGTCCGGCGCCGGCGGCCTCTCCGACGCCACAACATGGCGTCCGCCGCCCTCTTCGTCTCCCCGGCCTCGTCCCTTCCTCGCGCGCGCATGCGCGCCGGCGCCCGGCCGCGGGGCATCTCGGGAAACGTAGTCCGCGCCCCGCTCCGACGCCGGGCGCGGCCGGGGGCGGGGAACTACAACTCCCACAAGGCCCCGGGCGCCGAGCCGGGGCTATGGGGGGGGCGAGTCCCCTGGGGCCAAAAGGATGATGTCATTGCAAAAAAAAAAAAAAGCCTCCACTGCATTCATTGTGCTACAGTGCAGCCCCCTGCTGCTGCTGCTGCTGCTGCTGCTGCTGCTGCTGCTGCTGCTGCTGCTGCTGCTGCTGAGCTCCAGCCCCCGTGCAGAGGCAAGCAGCCACCCCAGCCCCCCTCAGCCCCCCACACCATGAGCGGGTGATTGCATTCCCTCCGTCCTTCTGTGGATGCCCGGGCTGGGGAGAGGCATCCCCTTCCAGGTGAGTTCCAGTGCATCCTCCCTTTCCCCTCTTTCCCCCAACCCTCGGGACTCCTCCCCAACTTCT
This sequence comes from Ornithorhynchus anatinus, assembly GCF_004115215.2. Taxonomy (NCBI): domain Eukaryota; kingdom Metazoa; phylum Chordata; class Mammalia; order Monotremata; family Ornithorhynchidae; genus Ornithorhynchus; species Ornithorhynchus anatinus. The sequence goes on from NC_041747.1 coordinate 28,758,634, forward strand.
GCCCCGAGCGGACTTCGGCTCCCTTTCTCCCGGGAAGGGGCAGAGGGTGATGCCGGGCAGGTCCCTGCGGCGAGCAACTCCTGCAACTCTTGCCCCGCTGCCCTTTCCCCGGGTTTGTTTTTTTTTTTAAATATAAATTAATTAACTCATCGATTTGGCGGAATTGCATTTGGGAACGCGCGGCTGGAGCATCCCCGGCCCGATGGGCCCTAACGGTTTGGGGAGGGTGATGTGCGGAAAGAGAGGGGGACCGTGATTTAATCGTCATCGTTTAGCCATCGTCATGGTATTTGTCAAGCGCTTACTTGTGCCGGACACTGTACTAGGCGCTGGGGTGGATGCCCACGCTCCGACCCCTGTCGTAGGGTTGAAATACTTTAGGGTCATGGATAACGATGCCGCCGATGCTGCTGGCATTTGGGTGTTGCAACAGGGTGGATGCGCAGGATGTATCCGCAGGGAAGGATGGCCCGGGTGGGGGAAGTTGTCCCCTTTGCACCCGTTTTCCACCTCCTCCTTTTCAGGGGGAGCCCTGGGTGGGTAGGGGGGTAGCTAGCGATTTTTCATTTTCGTGCTGTCAAGCTCTTACAGTGTGCCAGGCCCTGTCCTAAGCGCCGGGGTGGGTGGGAGCTAATCGGGTTGGACATGTGGCTGGGGGAGCAGGTTTGAGCCCCTTCCCACCTCTCCCTCCCTCCCTCCCCCCAAACCCCCGTGGACTTCTTTTCCCAGGTCGGGGGTCCCGGGGAGCAGGCCGAAGGCGGTTTGGGTTTTTTGGCAGCTGGGTTGGGTTGGGGGGTGGCCAGTCCCCTCCTCCTCCTCCTCCCCCTTGCTTTCGCCCTGACCTTCAGCACTGGCCGTCCGGCCTGCCCTCCTGCCGGCCGTTGGGACGGGCAGCCTTTTGAATTTTGGCAAGGGGCATTTATTTCTCATTGAGCCTGGCCCCACCTCCTCTCCCTAACTCTTTCCCACTCCCCTCTCTCATTCCCTCCTAATGCCCCCCTTCTTGTCTCTCTCCCCTTTTCTTTCCCTTCCTTCCTCCTTCTCTTTCCTTCCCTTTTCCCTCTTCTTTCCCTCCCTTTTCCCTCTTCTCTTACCTTTCCTCTCTTCTCCTGCCGTCCCTTTCCTCTTTTTTTGCCCTCCCTTTTCCTCTCTTCTCCTCCCCTCCCGTTTTTCTCTTCTCTTTCCTTCCATTTTCCCTTGCCCTTCCTTTCCCCTCCTCTCTTGCCCTTCCTTTCCCCTCTTCTCTTGCCCTCCCTTTCCCCTCTTCTCTTGCTCTTCCTTCCCCCTCTTCTCTTTCCTTCCCTTCCTCTCCTCTTTCCTTCCTTTCATCCTCTTCTTTCCCTCCTTTCCCTTTCCTTCTTCTTTTCCTTCCTTTCCCCTCTTTTCTTCCCTCCCTTTTTCCCTCTTTCCCTTCTTTTTTTTTCCCTCCCTTGCTCTTCCTCTCCCTTCCCCTCATTCAATCAGTGGTATTTATCCATCACTGTGCAGAGCGCTGTGCTAAGCACTTGAGAGAGTACGCTACAGCAGAGTTGGGAGACACATTCCTTATTCACAAGCTTACAGTCTAAAGATGAGCTTACTCTTTCCCTCTCCCTCGCTTCCTCTCCCTCCCTTTCCCATCCTTCCTCCCTCTTCTATCCTCTCCCTCCCTCCCTCTCCTGTCTTTTCCCTCCTCTGCCCCTTCTCCCCTCTTCCTGCCTCCCATAACTTTGCTTTCCTGGACTGTGATCTCTTCACCGTCCGTTATTGTTGCCTTTTCTGCCTTTTGGGAGTCAGCTCTTCACAGTGGAGCCTGCCCACTGATTTCCTCGCTCAAGACGGTCAGACAGACAGACAGGATCTGGTCTCCCGGACAGACTCCCTCGGGCAACCCAAGGCTGAGATGACCTGTTTCCCACTTCTCTTCCAGCCACAGTATTTGGGGAAGTGAACACAATGGCTAGAGTCAAAATGTGAAAAACCAAACGGAGCCACAAAGCCCTCCTTCTGTAAGAATTTATCTTGCCATTCCCAGAGAATAAATATTCCTTTAGGGGGGTTTCCGCCGTCTATCTGTTCGATCCTTTCCTCTTTTCCAGAGGGTGCCGGGCCGATAGGAAGTCGGAGGACAGAGGAGAGGGCAGAGGGGAGACGCTGGTTTTTCAGGGGGGTTAAACTGAGGAATGGCCTTTGTTTTCTGAAGATATTTTTTCCTGGAAAAGCATTTTATTCCTAGCTTTTTTTTCTCCTTTGACAAGGGGAGTGGGTGGGTCATTTGTTTACAGTTTCGTGTGAGCAGCGGAAAGGGGCTTTTCTAGCAGTGATTCCCTTCATATTCAAAGTCCGAGTACGATGCCGGGCTAATACAGCGTGGCTCAGTGGAAAGAGCCTGGGCTTCGGAGTCAGAGGTCATGAGTTCGACTCCCGGCTCGGCCACTTGTCAGCTGTGTGACTGTGGGCGAGTCGCTTCACTTCTCCGGGCCTCGGTTCCCTCATCTGTAAAATGGAGATTAAAAGTGTGTGAGCCCCACGTGGGCCAACCTGATTACCCTGTATCTCCCCCAGCGCTTAGAACGGTGCTCGGCACCTAGTAAGCGCTTAACAAATACCAACATTATTATTATTATTATTATTATTAATAACCCACCATCATGCTCTGATAGCAGTTTGGGAAACTTCATCCTCCCCCCCCAACTCCAATTGTTCCCCTAAAATGATGATGATGGTATTTGTTAAGCGCTTACTATGTGCCAAGCCCTGTTCTAAGCACTGGGGTAGACACAGGGGAATCAGGTTGTCCCACGTGGGGCTCACAGTCTTAATCCCCATTTTACAGATGAGGTCACTGAGGCCCAGAGAAGTGAGTGACTTGCCCAGAGTCACACAGCTGACAAGTGGCAGAGCCTCTGACTCCCAAGCCCGGGCTCTTTCCACTGAGCCATGCTGCTTCTCTATCACCAAGAGAGTGGATAAGACCCCTGCATGGGCTCCAGGGGGAAATGAGGTGTGAGCTTTGCTACTGTGCATGGATTTAAAAAAAAAAATTATCGCCTCAATCTTCTCATCTGAAAAATGGGTGCAATGACACTGTTCTTGCCACTTTTCTCCCACGATTCATTCATTCATTCATTCATTCAATAGTATTTATTGAGCGCTGACTATGTGCAGAGCACCGTACCAAGCGCTTGGAACGGACAAATCGGTAACAGATACAGTCCCTGCCCTTTGACGGGCTTACGGTCGAATCGGGGGAGACGGACAGACAAGAACAATAGCGATAAATAGAATCGAGGGGATGAACATCTCATTAAAACAATAGCAAATAAATAGAATCAAGCTATTTCAAGAATTCAAGGATGGCCATGAAGACCCATGAAATCTTATCCGTAAAGTCCTTACTCTGAACGTTTTTGTTTTCATCGAGCCCTCGTGTATAAAATGTGCCACTCCATCTGAATCTTGCTGTTTGGGACCCATAGAAGATGTACACGATAAGAGGGTCGGGATTAGCTAGAACCCTGAACACCAACCCTCAGGGGATGGAGTTATACTCTACTCTGCCCTTTCCCCTATCAGAAATTTTGTTGTCCCGCAGCCGTTGCTAAAATAAAGCGAGATCTACCCAGACCCACGTCTCTGAGTTCGAATCCCGGCTCTGCCGCTGGTCAGCTGCGTGACTGTGGGCAAGTCACTTCACTTCTCTGTGCCTCAGTTCCCTCATCTGTAAAATGGGGATTACCTGTGAGCCTCACGTGGGACAACCTGATGACCCTGTATCTATCCCAGCGCTTAGAACGGCGCTCTGCACATAGTAAGCGCTGAACAAATCCCAACATCATCTTTCACGGTGACAGCGGAGAGGGAGAGCAGTAACCCGGGATATTTATCCTTCGCCCTCCTGGCTCCTGCTGCTCGTTGTGGGCAGTCTATTCGTCGTTACGATGTGCTCTCCCAAGCGCTTAGTGCAGTGTTCTGCACACGGCAAGCGCTCGGTAAACACGACTTGCATGCACGCTGGCCGAGCTCGGAGGGAGCGCTGCAAGGCGTGGGCACCGGTGAAGGTGGATTCGTCGCCTGCTCGTCTGTTCTATTGAATTAAAGTCGCGTTAAGCCCACAATCGATGGATGGATCTACGGTCTTTGAGTGTTTACTGTGTGCAGAGCACTGGACTAAGTGCTTGGGAGAGAACAGTACGGTAGAGTTGGTGTTCCCTGCCCACAAGGTGCCTACTCTCTAGAAGGGGAGGCAGAAATTAAATAAGGGGTACGTACATCTGCGCTGTGGGGTTCAGGGTCAGGTGAATATGAAGGGATTAAAGGCTTCAGAGCCAACCGCGTAGGAGACGCAGAAGGGCGAGGAAGAAGCGAGGGTTTAGTCGGGGAAAGGTCTCGTGGAGCAGATGGGATTTCAGGAGGGTTTTGAAGGTGGGGGAGAGTGGCGGTCTGTCGTACACGAAGGAGGTCCAGGCCAGAGGCAGGACGCGGGCGAGGGGTCGGCCGATCCCTACCCCGAGGATCTGCGTTGCCTCCTCCCGCTCCCGAAATCTTGTGTGTGTGTTTTTTTTTAAATTTCTGATGGATTCGGCGAACGAGAAGCTACTGCGTGGCTGCAGCAGGAGGATCCGAGTGCAGCAGACCGGCTCCGTCGAGCGGAGGGCCGGGAGCGGCCAGAGCGCAGCGGCCTGGGGAGGAGACCACGGTTCAGGGGTGGTTTGGGACCCCGGCGGCACGCCGGCTTTGGGACGGGGACCCCGGCTCCCGCCGCTCCCCGCCGCCAGAACGGCCTCTTGACCCCTCCCGGGGAGATGGGGCCAAAAAAGCCACCGCCTCACACGAGGCCGACGGAGGGAGGTCATCGGCGTCGGACGCGCGACTCCACGGGGCGGTCGGCGGGCGACCTCGGTCCCTGCCCGGTCCCGGGGTGAGGCGGCAGAGGACGACGGTCTTTCCCGGGGCCCGGATCGGTCTGTGGCGGCGCGATATTTATTGGATGCCAACTGGGTGCAGCGCGCTGTGGTGAGCGCTCGGGAAAGTACGGATGGGGCGCTGCAGTCCTACATCATTGTAGGACTATTTATATTCATTTCTGTCTCCCCCGCTAGACTGTGAGCTCGCCGTGGGCAGGGAATATGTCTGTTTATTGTTATATTGTACCCTTCCTAGTGTTTAGTGCAGTGCTTTGCACACAGTGAGCGCTCAATAAATAAATACGATTGAATTGTCATTGTTCAGTGCCGAATACGGGGACGATCGGATTCGCACACCTACATACTTCGGGGCGGGGAGGTGGCGTCTTTTCTGGGGGAGACCCAAGGACCTTCCCTCTAGACTGTAAGCTCACTGTGGGCAGGGAATGTGTCTGTCGATTGTAGTATCGTACTCTCCCCAGTGCTTAGTACAGTGCTCTGCGCAAAGTAGGCACTCAATAAATCTGACTGACCTTCGTAGAACCCTTGGTAAAGCGGGGCCGGGCTCTGATGTCTCTTAGGGAAGCAGCGTGGCTCAGTGGAAAGAGCCTGGGCTTCGGAGTCACAGGTCATGGGTTCGACTCCCGGCTCTGCCGCTTGTCAGCTGTGTGACCGTGGGCAAGTCACTTCTCTGGGCCTCAGTTACCTCATCGGTAAAATGGGGATTAACTGTGAGCCTCACGTGGGACGACCTGATGACCCCGTATCTCCCCCGGCGCTTAGAACAGTGCTCTGCACGTAGTAAGCGCTTAACAAATACCAACATTATTATTATTATTATTAGGGCAACCCCCTGGTCCAGTCTGGAGGAGTCCTGAGGGAAAATAATGCAGAAGGACCCGAACCTTAGTCTGGGCCAGGGACTGTCTCTCCCGGCATCTAGTACAGTACCTGGCATAGGGTAAGCACTTAATAAACCCCACAGTTATTATTGCAGTATCCTGGGAAGTGCTGTTAATTAGTTCTGTGGAAATGGAGTGTTAAATGAAAGGGTGTTAAATGAAGTATAGTGTCCCAGAGGAAATCTTGGAAAGCGCTTTATTACGTTTCCAAGATCCACCAAAATTGATCAAGGAAATATATATTTAAATAGTATAATGTAAGTACGGTGGCCTAGTGAGGAGCGGCGTGGCCTAATGGAGAGAGAGAAAGTCCTGGAAGTCGGGAGACCTGGGTTCTAATCCCAGTTTCACCTCTTGCCTGCTGTGTGACCTTGGGTGAACTGCTGAACTTCTCTGTGCCTCAGTTTTCTCCTCTGTAAAATGGGGACACAATACCCGTTCTCTCTCCCCTTGAAACTGTGAGCTCCATGTCAGGCAGGGACTGTGTCTGATCTGCTTCTACTGTATCTACCCAGTTCTTAGTACAGTGGTTGGCACAAACTAAGCGCTTAATACCGTGATCATTAAAACAGTTAAAACATATTGTAATTACATGATCAAAGAGCAGTGTAAATATGTGCCAATATGGAAGGGTTTTGAACTTAGTTTCCGTGTGTAGATAAGTAAATGCAGTACTTAATTTTCAGAGTGTTAGCTTTCACCGCCTTTTCGGCAAAAAGGCAGCTCGTGACTGAAAATCTGCCAGTATAATAATAATAATAACGTTGGCATTTGTTAGGCTCTTACTATGTGCAAAGCACTGTTCTCAGCGCTGGGGGGATACAAGGTGATCAGGTTGTCCCACATGGGGCTCACGGTCTTCATCCCCATTTTGCAGATGAGGTAACTGAGGCCCAGGGCGGTTAAGTGACATGCCCAAAGTCACACAGCTGACAGGCGGCGGAGCCGGGATTTGAACCCATGATCTCTGACTCCCCAGCCCGTGCTCTTTCCGCCGAGCCACGCTGCTTCTCTATTGCTAAATTTTGGTGGGCTCTAGTCACTGTAATCCAGACATCAGCGTTGGCCTAGAGGATAGATAGAGCACAGGTCTGGGAGTCAGAAGGAAACTTCTCTGTGCCTCAGTGACCTCATCTGTAAAATGGAAATTAAGACCGCGAGCCCCATGTGGGACACGGACCGTGTCCGACCCGATTATTTTGCATCTACGCCGGTGCTTAGTACGGTGCCTGGCACATACTGAGCCCTTAACCTATACCATAAATAAATATGTATGTAATATACATTCACACACACGTACATATTTCAGAGGATGGGCACTTCTTCAGAGGAAATGAGGAGTCTGCATGTCTACAAGTCATTCTTGGCATCAGTGGGAGGCTGTGGGGCTAGTGTATTTTTTTTTGTGAGTATGTGTACGTGAGCCCCACCAGCAGACCGAATTTTCACACCTCCCTCCCTTCCTGCCCCCCTCCCTCTCATCTTGTCGTCCCCGGCTTGCCGGGAGACTCCAAGCAGTTAGAACCCAGATAATCCTACACCCCAGCAAATTCCGGGCGGCTCTTGATTTCCCGTGAGCGTGTGTGCTCCACTTTAGAGCGTATTAGCATTATTATTAGTATCACTCGCGTGACTTCAGCGCTGACAAGGGGCAGAGGGAGCCTCGCGCCAAGCGCGGGGGTAATTTGTAAATAAATAAATTGAGACGGGGGCTCCAGCCCGCAGAGGCTCATGATCAGAGTGAGGGAGGGCAGTATCAATAAGAGGGAGAGTATTACAGCCACCACAGTGAAAATGAGGTAAAAATCAACGGCAAGAGCACAGGCCTGGGAGTCAGAAAACCTGCGTTCTAATTCCGGCTCTGCCACTTGTCCGCTGTGCAACTTTGGGAAAGTCACGTCACTTCTCGGGGCCTCCATTTCCTCATCTGTAAAATGGGGATACAATACCTGCTCTTCCCCTATTGGGACTTCCCCTACTTGCCTTATTCGGGACAGGGACTTTATCTGACCTTATTACCTTGTATCTACACCAGTGTTTAGTATAGTGCTTGGCACATAAGGCTTAACAAATACCGTAGTAATCATCATCAATACAAAAATTAAAAAATACCACAATACCCGACGCTGGCAGTGACTCTCTCCAGAGCTTAGGGGATGTGGAGATTTCAGCTCCCCCTAGTTTGAGTTTGCCTTTCCCTCTGATTTCCTCCCAACTTTGTCTCGTTACTGCAGCATAATCAATCAATCGGTTGTGTTTATCGAGAGCTTACCGTGTGCACGGTATCAAAGTATCAGAGTCCCCGCATCAAACAGAAATTCCGTACCACTGGAATCCTACATCTAGATCCTACATCTACCTTGCAGTCGACCTCTCACCCGCGTGTCTGTGACATTTTATACTGTAATAATAATAATGATAATGTTGGTATTTGTTAAGCGCTTACTATGTGCAGAGCACCGTTCTAAGCGCTGGGGTAGACACAGGGGAATCAGGTTGTCCCAGGTGGGGCTCACAAGCTTCATCCCCATTTTACAGATGAGGGAACTGAGGCACGGAGAAGTGAAGTGACTTGCCCACAGTCACACAGCTGACAAGTGGCAGAGCCGGGATTCGAAATCATGACCTCTGACTCCAAAGCCCATGCTCTTTCCACTGAGCCACGCTGCTTCACAGCTGAGCCAGCTGCTCCACGCTGCTGTACCCTCCCAAGCGCTTAGTACAGTGTTCTGCACACACTTAAGCACTCAATAAATACCACCGACCGACTAAATGCTGGGGCCGGTACAACACATGGGACTCAGGGGAAGGCATCTACAGAGATTTCTTCCTCTCCCAAATGACCTTTAGTGGTTTTAAGAGAAGTGAAACAGTGGATCGACCAGAAATTTCCCTCCAAAATCCCAGGGTTAAATATTTCTAAATGTGCACTTTTGGGAAATGGTGTGACTCTCCAACCCAGATGCTTAAAAATTCCCTTTGAGCGACTTCTCCGTCCAGCTACCATTTTTTTGGGTTATTTTCTTTTCCTTCGGTCGTGTTTGCGGGCCGAGGCGCGGGTCCGGCCTGTGTGAATTTGTGCGCTTCATGGGCTAGGAACAGGCACCGTCCTGTCATGGTGGGCATCCGGATGGAAAGGGGCAACGATTTTGCCAGGAAGGAGGGACAGGCGGCCGAGAGCAACAGGCCAGGAAGTCATCGTTTTGGGTCTTCGTAGCCCCGATTGGCGACCCGGGGCTGGTCAGACTTTCCTCTAGACGGTAAGCTCACTGCGGGCAGGGGGTGGGTCTGTTATCTTGTTGTGCGGTACTCTTCTCCGAGAGCTCAGTACAGTGCTCTGCACACAGTAAGAGCTTTCATCAGATATCAGTTGATTGGAGTTGATCCGGTGGGCAGGTGAGGGCTCAGCTCTGTGGAGTGGGCCGCTTGGCGTGGAAGTGGGCCTCGTTTGATGGCAGATGAGCAAATGTGGACTCCAAGGCCTCGGTTCGGCCAAGTGAGACGTGCTCACGTGGAGTCGAGCAGAACACGCTCATCGGCCTCGCCGGCTCGGCGGACCCACCGCGCCTTTAAATTGCTACCTATGAAGTCGCCGCGGGGTTGGCTGGTTGGTTTTTATCATCTTGTGTTGCCAACCTTACCCGTAATAATAACTTGAATTTATAGAGTCTGCTCAGTGCTCTCACAGCAGTGACCTCACTTCACCATCACATCCGTGTGAGGTAGGCACTATCACCCCCATTTGACAGATGAGGAAACCGAGGCCCAGAGAGGGGAAGGGAGTTGCCTGAGGTCCCCCGGCGGGGCAGAGCCGAGAATTGAACCCGGGCCTCCGGACTCTTAGACTTGGGTCTCTCCTCTAGGTCCCTGAGAGTCTGAGGAGAGTCGGAGCTTGGAGAATATTCAGTTAACACGCTCCCGATCAGTTCCGCACGCACGCAGGAGACTCTGTATTTGCTCTAGAGTGAAGACCTAATCCCAATTAAATCTCCGGGTGGTCTCGCTCACGACCGAGCGTAAACGGTGCTGATCCTGCGTGCTTCGGGAGCTCCGCGAGCCAACTCCTTTTTTTGTGTGCGTGTTTGGTATTTGTCAAGCACTTCCTAAGGCCAGGCACTGTCCTAAGCGCTGGCTAGGGAAGATACAAGCAAATCAGTTTGGACACAGTCCATATAATAATAATAATAATGTTGGTATCTGTTAAGCGCTTACTATGTGCAGAGCACTGTTCTAACCCCTGGGGTAGATACAGGGTAGTCAGATTGTCCCACGTGGGGCTCCCATTTTTGAATCCCCCTTTTTACAGATGAGGTAACTGAGGCACAGAGAAGTGAAGTGACTTGCCCAAGGTCACCCGGCAGGCGAATGGCAGAGCCGGGGTTAGAACCCGGGTCTCCTGCCTCCCAGACCCATCCCGAGAAGCGGCGTGGCTCAGTGGATAGGGCACGGTCCTGGGAGCCAGAAGGTCGTGGGTTCTAATCCCAGATCCGCCACTTGTTTGCTCTGTGACCTTGGACAAGTCACTTCACTTCTCTGTGCCTCAGTGACCTCATCTGGAAAATGGGGATCGAGAATGCGAACCCCACGTCGGACAGGGACTGCGTCCAACCCGATTCGCTGGTATCCCCCCCAGAACTTAGTACAGTGCCTGGTACATAGTAAGCACTTACGTACTATAATAATAATAATAATTATTATTATCCACCAAGCCACGCCGCTTCTTGATATTTGAGCTGGGAAAATCCTCCCATAATCCCTTTTTGTTAGATTTTATTGCTTGGGGTAATTATTCAATACGGGCAAGTTGGGGAAAGTTACAAGTTTGTGCCAAGTATGGGCAGAAAATGGGCCCCACCACCTCTCCCTGCCCATGCAGCTCCTTCTCTGTTCCGGAAGGGGCTTGGGAGTCAGAGGATGTGGGTTCCGATCCCGGCTCCGCCACTTGTCTGCTGTGTGACCTCGGGCAAGCCGCTTACCTTCTCTGTGCCCGTTACCTCAACTACAGAGTGGGGATTAAGACCGTGAGCCCCACGTAGGACAACCCGATTACCTCAGCGCTTAGAACGGTGCTTGGCTCATAAGTGCTGAACAAATACCATGATTACTGTTGTTATTACTCCGACTGTTGTCTTCTGCTCACCTCCTGGACAGTCTCAGCGCCGCTCCCGGGGGCAGTGGAAATCTGCTGACGCGGGGCAGAGTTGAAACCGCCCCAGTGCGAGCGATAATCTGTTCTTCCTTGTCCTCCGGCCTCCCCGAGCGGCCTTGTTTTCGTTCAGGCAGGCCCAGGGTGTCCTTGATGGTCCAGCCAGCCTGGCTCGTAGCCCTCCCTGGCCGCTGTCTCGTCCCCACGCCTCTGCCGTCCTCCACACTAAAAAACCTCCACACCCAGACACAGGTCCCTCAGGAGTCCGGTCCACGGTGTCGGTCCCCTAGTGTGGTATTTGTAAAATGCTTACCGTGGGCGGGGGACGTGTCTGTCTATTGTTGTATCGTACTCTCGCTTAGTACAGAGCTCTGCACCCAGTAAGGGCCCAATAAATACGACGGAATGAAGGATCAGCACTGGGGTGGGTACAAGACGATCAGATCGGACGCAGTCCCTTTCCCACGTGGGACTCGCCGTCTGAGAGGGAGGGAGAACAGGCGTCTTACGGCCATTTTACAGATGAGGAAACTGAGACTCAGAGAAGGGAAGTGATGGGCCCAAGTTCCCACAAGCAGGCAAGCGGCAGAGGTGGGATTAGAACCCAGGCCTCCTTTGATCCTCCCACTAGGCCACATGGCCATCTCGGTCTGCCCTCCATCCGTGCTCCTACCCCCGGCCCTTCCCGGTCAGCGCCGCGAGGCCAGCGGACGAGGTGGAGTTGGGGTCATTTATAAGCCGCTTCAGCGGGGCAGTGTTTATGGAGCGCTCCTCTCCTCAGGAGCCGAGCGCGGCTATATAAGGAGTCAGAGGAGACAGGAAGGAAGATCATGTCACCGCAGGCCCCGCGATCTAATTGGGGAAATGGGACAGGCCGAAATACGCAAACATCGGTAAATGTAAATCGGTCTGGGGGTGGGTGCAGGACACACGAGAACATGGGGACCCGGAACTTTTAAGCATTATTTAAAGGGAGAGTTACTCAGTGGGCCAGAGGGTTCTTGCACCGCCTCGTGTCACAATCATTACGGCATTCGTTCAAGGCTCACTCTGTGCTAAGCGCGGGGCTGGATGCGGGGTTATGCAATCGAAAACAGTCTTGGTCCCACGTGGGGATCACGGTTGCCAAGAAGGAGGGAGAGCAGGTACCGGATGAGGAAACAGAGGCCCAGAGACCCCCCTCCCCTTGAGGACACCTTCTACCTTGCCTGGGTTAATTAGTCTCCCGTTTCCCCATCAAGAAAGGTTACAACCCTCCGCAGAGTGTAAGCTCCTTGTGGGAGCTTAACTCACATCTCCTCCAAGAGCCCTTCCCCCCTAAAGCCCTCTTTTCCCCTACTCCCTCTCCCTTCTGCGTCACCTATGCACTTGGCTCTGTACCCTCTAAGCACTTAATAATAATAGTTAATATTATCATTATCCTTTAAGCACTTGATAGCCACCCCACCCTCAGCCCCACATAGCTGTAATTCATTTATTTATATTAATATCTGTCTCCCCCTCTAGACTGTAAGCTTGTCGTGGGCAGGGAATACATCCCCCAACTCTGTTGTACTCTCCAAAGCGCTTAGTACACAGGAAGCACTCAATAAATCCCTCTGATTGTGGGCAGTGGATGGAACATTTCATTATTCTTCGTTTCCCCGGGGCGCCCAGTACGGCGCCCAGTAAATACCGCTTCTCCTACGACCCTGCCACGTTCTGCACCCTTGGAACCAGACCCGCTCTGGCCGAGAGGCTGACGTCTGAGGGGAGATTTCTTTCCTATTCCAGGGACTCTTTCATAACCTCCCGTTTCATAATCTCTCTCCTTTGGCTGTCTGGATCTCGCTGCCGCAAACAAAACCCCCTGATCCGGGCTGGAAAACTACTGCTCCGAAGTCACTACTGTCCAGAAAACAGATTCTCTTTCCCTTGTTTTCCAGTTTTTCACGCAGCCAGCAGGGCCACGATAAGCAGAGAGAGCTGACTCAGCAGCTCGGGGACCGTTAGCGGGGAAGGGGGTGGGGGAGTGTCTAGGAGGGAAACAGGATTTAATATCTGGATTAAAATCCTCTATTTTTCTAGATGGCTCCCAGCCCGGTACTCTGTGCTTGAACTTGTTGCAAAATACCCGTTGCTCTCCCGTGTTACGTACACGGAAATGTACCTCAAATCACCGGGGGTCTGGGGGTGTGGGGCAGGGGATGTAACTGAGGAGGAGGAGGAAGTGCTGGATGAGGGAGAGGTGGAGGAAGAGTAAGATGGAGGAGGTGGAAAAGGAGGAAATATTCAATTCATCGCGTCGTATTTACCGAGCGCTTACTGCGTGCAGAGCACTGTGCTGACACTTAGAACGGAGCTTAGTACAGCGCTCTGCACCCAGTAAGAGCATAATAAATACGATTACTGCTATATCACTGCCTGAAGTGGTTGTCTTCTGAGTGAAAAGGGGGAGAGGGAGGGAGGAAGGAAGGGTGGGGAGGCTTGGGAGGATAAACATCATAATAGATTCCCCCTAATTTGGCACAGTGCAAAGAGGGAGACTACGGTCCAAGCAGACCTGTATCTTTCAGGGCCAAAGATTTTCATTTGACTTGGCAACCTTTAGACGTGTGCAGGGTTTTAAACGTTTTTCATTGTACTCCCTTCCCCACTTTAGATGGGGCTTTAATTTTCTTTTTGTTTCGACTCGGTTATTAAAAACCTGGCACTTCCTTTCTTTAGTCGCCCCAGATCTGTGAATACTTCTGAGAAATATTGGAGTAACTGTCACGTTCGGTGAAAACAAGCTAATATTCTTCGCGGCAATCAAAAGAGCAGCACGACTCAGGAGAAGGAACATGGGCCTGGGAGTCCCGAGACCTGGTTCTTATCCCGGCTTCGCCGCTTGTCTGCCGTGTGACTGTGGGCAACTCGCTTAACTTCTCCTTTGCCTCAGTTTTCTCAACTGTGAAATGGAGATTCAGTACCAGTTCTCCCTCCAACTCAGACTCCGAGCCCCGGGTGGGACAGGGACTGTGTCCGATCGGATTATATCGTTACCTACGCCAGCACTTAGCAGAGCGCTTGGCACGATAGTAAGCGTTCAGCAAATACCACAAAGAGTTTTCGGTCTACAGGGGGGCTGGGCTGGGCTGACCGTCTCAACATCCTCTCCGGCCTTCTCTGGGTCCTTGGTACAGGGTAGTTCCTGAGCTGTCCCGGTCTTCCTCAGATCTCACCTTGCTAGTTACCTCATCTGTAAAATGGGGTAAAACGATTTGCTTCTGTCCACCCCAGGGCTCAGTACAGTGCCTGGCACATAATAAGCGCTTAACAAATACCACGATTATTATTATTGCCACTATTATCATTAGCCCTCAGCCTCCCGGTGACTAGAGGATGAGATCGGCGCTTCCTCCAAGTCCGGCTACCAATCCCCCCGCCCGGTCCCTGAGCCCCCGACCCTTTGAACTGCTGCGGTGTTGGTTTCCCCTTCTCCGCTCGCCTTCTTTCTCCCTTCTTCCGTGGGACAAGCTGATTACTCTGTATCTGGCCCAGCGCTTAGAACAGTGCTCGGCACATAGTAAGCGCTTAACAAATACCAACATTATTATTACTGTTATTCTTACTAGTGTAAAATCTCTTCCTGTTTAGCCATCGGAACCTCAGCCATTACCTCCATTACCCCTCCCTTTCCCTGTCTCTCCCACTCCTTTCTCTTATCCCAGTCTCCCGACCACCTTCCGGCGGTGTTTTTATTTAAATCAATAGCTCAACGTACAAGGTCACCCTCCCTTCCTGTGTCTGCGTGCCCCTGATTTGATTTTCCCCGAGAAAGAAGGCATTAAAGAGCAGGTCAATGAATTGTTCCGTCAGCCACTTTAAGAGTCATTATTAATCTCATCTCCCCTCTCGCTGCCCCCCTTATGAGAAGGTTTTCCTCGCTCTGGTTTTTCCACACTCATCTCTCTTACTGGTGGGAAGTATCTTCCTATTTACTACCTACAGCATTGAATCTTCTCCCTCTTCCTTGTCTTTCCTTCCCTCTTTCCCCCTCTTACTTTTTTCCCCCTTCTCTCCCATTCTCCTTTCCTTCTCATCGTTTCCTTGAGAGACTGTTCTTTCAGGTCATTAACTTTTTTCACCAGGCCTCAACTCCCCTTGTTTTTTTCAGACTCTCTAGGTGGGGATCCTTACGGGTTCCCAAGTTTCAATCCTGGCTCTACAACTTCTCTCTCCCTCGTTTTTCCTCCTCTGTAAAATGGGGGTTCGGTCCCTTTTCTCCGTCTCCTCTAGACTGTGAGCCCCACGCGGGACAGGAACCGTGTCGGACCCGACTGCCTCGTGTCTGTCGTCGGCACTTAGTACAGCGCTTGGCACACGGTAGGCGTTTTTAATGAATACCACCGTTGTCATTATTATCGTTATTCTGTCACGGTTGTAGTCAGTTTGCTGTGCTTCAAGGACGGTGAGATTCAGATTCTGCAGATCTGCTGCTGATTTTTAACACTAAACTCTCCTCCCTGGTCGGGGTGGCTGTAGGCATTCTCCCCCACCCGCCCATACGTGGGGCTAGAGCGGGTCCCCTGTCAATCCATCAATCACTCGACAGCATTGATTAAATGCTCGGTGGTGCATCGGAGCTGAGGTTCTTGCTCTTTGGATGCCCGGCTACCTTCTGTCAGTGGTAACGGACGCCCAGGCGTTTCTATCCAACAGTAATAATAGTAATAATACTAGTAATCGTGGTATTTGTGGAGTGCTTACTATGTGCCGAGCGCTGGGGTAGATAGAAGATAATCAGGTCGGATCCGGTCCCCGTCCCACATGGTGCTAAGGGGGAAGGAGAACTGGTATTGAATCCCCATTTTACAGATGGGGAAACGGAGGCCTAGAGAAGCGAAATGACTCGCCCAAGGTCACCCAGCAGGCAAACGGCAGACCTGGAGTTAGATCCCAGGTCTCCTGACACCCAATCCTGGGCTGTCTCTCCTGTGGGCCACATATCCGAACCCTGCCCCTCTGAGGTGGAAATTCTCCTCCCCCTCTGATTGCGAGAACCGGTCTCGGAGGTCCCCGTCCACTCTCCAGGCGATCGGCCCGTCTCCCGCAGACCCTCTCCCGGCTGGGCCACTCCTCTTCCCCCCTTCCCGATCCTTAAGCCACGAGGTTTGGGGCCTACCCTTGCCGTCACAGCCAGGATAGGGAAGGCACACCTCCTCCTAGAGGTCTTCCCTAAGCCCTCTCTTCCTTTTCTTCCACTCCCTTCTGCGTCCCCTTCACTCGCTCCCTATATCCATCCCCTTTCCCAGCCCCACAGCGCATATGTCCATATCTGTAATTTATTTATACTAATGTCGGTCTCCTCCGCAAGACAGTAAGCTCGTTTCGGGCGGGGAATACGTCTGTTATACTGTACTCTCCCAAGCGCTCAGTACAGTGCTCTGCACCCGGCAAGGGCTCAATAAATATGATTGACTGACCGACTGCTGAGACCCTACCGAGTTCTGGGGTCCAGTTGGAGTCACCGCAAGAGATGTGTGGGGACGGCCACCCCCTCTGAGTCCGCCCCGGCCTCCTCCACAGCTGGACACCCGCTCCGATGGGCTTTCGGTGCGTGACCGCCCTCGTACCTTGACCGGCGACTCCTCCTGCCTCCCCACTGCCCTTCCTCTACCGGAACCACGAGCGGATCCCACGCCGGGTCTCTGACCTGATCATCTGGGAACCGGGCCCCGTCCTGGCACTCTGGGCGGGGGGGTGGGGCGGGGGAGGATGGGCCCAAACAGCTTCAGACCCGGACGTCTTCACTGCTGTGTGCGTTTGCCCCTCTGCAGCTTTGGCCATGAGCATGGAAGATTACGATTTCCTGTTCAAAATCGTTTTAATCGGGAACGCCGGCGTGGGGAAGACGTGCTTAGTTCGGCGATTTACTCAGGTAAGGGGGCGATGGGCGGGGGTGGGGCCGGACGTTGGCCTTGTCACCCCGGCTAAGAGAGGACAAGCCCGTTTAAACCCCCTTCCCTTCGGCCCCCCGCCCCCGAAAAAGCACAAAACCAGGACTGGTTTGAGTCTTGCTGCCTCCCAGAGTCCAGGCTCTGAGACGCAGTGAGATCCCTCCTCGGTGCCCACCACGCCTGACGCCCCTGCACAATTATGCCACCCAGGAATCAACAGGGTCCCGACTGTGCTTGCCCCCTGGGTGGGGTGTATTCAGGACTGCGGACTGCACACCCCAAAAACCCCTCGCCCCCTCCTCGATATCCTCCGCTGGCCTCACCCCCGCCCTTTCTAATGGAAACCCATCCCCGGAAACAGCGGTGGCGGTCACTCTCCTCTATTGCCCCAGATTGTGGGGCCTTTCTTCCTGTCACTGATCGGGTAGAACATTTTTTTTATTAGTATTATTATTATTACTACCGCCTGTTAAAGCGCTTACTAGGTGCCAAGCACTTTGCTAAGCTATGGGGTAGTCAACGGCATAATGAATTCAGCCCCAATCCCTGTCCAACCCAGTCTAAGGGAGAGGGAGGGCTGATGTGAAGACCGAGGACCAGAGAGGTTGAGTGATTTCGCTGCGTCACCCAGCTGGCCGTGAATGATCCCGGTTGCCGGAACGATCTCGATCAGGAAATGGCCTCTTGCTGCGTTGGGGCACGGTGTGCGGTGAGGTTTCTTGCTATCTCTGGGAATCCTGTCCAGATCCTTCAGGGAGAATGGTAAATTGTCCCGTTCCCCCCCTCGACTTCCTCCCTTAACTGTGGCCCTCCCCTCTCCTCCCTGCCACATTTTCGTAGCAACCGATGTCTTCTGTCGGAAAAGAATTGCTGTTTCAATGCCAAGGCACAATTTGAGGGGGGGATGCGGTGGAAAGTTGGCGTGAAGTTGGTCCAGCTGTTTTTGAGCTTTCTGGCGGAGGGGGAGGAGGAGGAAGAGAAGGAAAAAAGATGGAAAAATGTTGGAAAAAAAGTTGGATTTTGTATGGGGGGATGGGAGGAGATGGAAAATTTGGGAAGCCTGTATTTATTAAGCTGTGATAGGACGGAGGATCTAAGCTCCAGGTTGGGCAGGGTTCAGCTGAAATCGAGCCAGAGAAGATTGATCCTGCGTGTGTAGTGGGTAAAGGTTGTGAATGCGTGTGCAAAGGTGGTTCCTGAGAGTCTGTGTGTGACGGTTATGAATCTATGTAGGGGTTGTGCAGGGGCGTGTGAAGGTTGTGTGTGTGTGAAGGATGTGAATGTTTTTATGGAGGCTGTGCATGTGTGTGGAGGATAAGAATGTGTGAAGATTTCGTGTGTTTGTGTGAAGGTTGATGACTGTGTGTAGGAAGGCTGGGCCTGTGTGTTCTTGTATGTGCGTGTGTGTGTGTGTGTGTGTGTATGAAGGCTGGGCGAAGGTTGCGCATGTGTGTATTTGGATGAAGGTTGCGTATAATTCCACTGTCGTGGTACGCAATGACACATTTCGGGTATGGCGGCGGGGGAGGACCAGCTCGGCTTAGAGTCGGGGGTGACTTGCCTTTTCACTACCCAGGAAGGTCCCCGGGGTGGAGACAATCTTAAGCTCTCGGGGCTTTGAGTTATAGTATTTATTCCAGGCCGTCTCCGTGCCAAGCACTGGGCTGAGCACCGGGTGGATCCCAGCAGAGCAGAGCGGACCCCGTCCCCGTCCCACTTGGGGCTCCTGCGGGGCGCTACGCTTCCTCCCCTTGCTTGCTTTCCCCCCATTTTCCGTTCAACCCCTTAGCTCCCCTCTTCTCTTATCTCCCCGTTCCCCGTTTCGCTTTCGCGGGTGTCCCTCTTGCGGAGATCTAAACAGGTTGGCTTTCTCTCCGCTTCCCGCCCTCCCCCCCGTTCACCTTCGACGCTCTTTCCTCCATAGGGTCTCTTCCCGCCGGGGCAAGGAGCCACCATTGGGGTGGACTTCATGATCAAGACGGTGGAGATCAACGGAGAAAAAGTAAAGGTGAGCCCTCCGGCCTTAACCCTGCGCTTGTTAGTCGTATTTATTGAGCGCTTACTGGGTGCAGAGCACTGCACTAAGCGCTTGGGAGAGTACAACGCAACAATAAAGAGACACATTCCCCCGACAGAACAAGCTTACAGTCTTGTTGCGCCCCGAGCCAGTTCAGAGACTGTCAAATGGGGAGAGGCCTCAAATTCAGGGAATAATGGAAAGCCAATCAGTCGTATTTATTAAGACCTGCTCCGTGCAGAGCACTGCACTCAACCCTACGTACAATAGAAGAAGATGCAAGAAGCAGCGTGACCCAGGCCCGGTCCTGGGAGGCAGAAGGACCTGGCTTCTGCTCTGCCATTTGTCTGTTGTGTGACCTTGGACAAGTCACTTCACTTCCCCAGTGCCTCAGATTCGTCCTCCGAGCCCCGTGCGGGACAGGGACTGTGTCCGCTCTGATTATCTGCTCTCTACCCCAGCGCTTAGTACAGCCCTGGACAGATACCACAATTATTATTATCAAGGAGCTTACAATCTACGCGGGGAGCCAGACAAAATAATTTCCCGATAGGAGGGGGGAGTGATCAAATAGCAGTCCGAGGACCTGGGTTCTAATCCCAGCTCTGCCACTCCTGTCCTGGGTAATCCTGGGCAAGTCGCTTCCATTTCCTGGGCTTCAGTGGTAAAATGGAGGTTTCAATACCCGTTTTTCCTCTTACGTAGACTGTGAGCCCCCCTGTGGGACAGGGACTGTGTCCAACCTGATAAATTTGTGTCTACCCCAGCGCTTAGAACACTGCTTGACCCACAGTAAGTCCTTAACAAATACCATGATCGATAATAATAACAATAACACACCCGCAGCACTCCCCGAACACCTTCCAGAAGCTGTCCCCGCGCTAGCTGCCTCCCTCCGGGGGAGGCTGGAAGACTCCGGAGGAATTGATTCTGCTCCCTACACAACCTCCCGTTTGGGAAACGGTGATTTCTCCTGAACGTGGTGACCCAGTCCCAGGAGTCAGGGAGGACCGGGGACGGGGGTTTCGTAAAGAAAACGAGAGTGTCCGTGGCCATCACAGGAGCTGTGACTGTTAGTAGAAAATATCTGCTGTCGAGGTATACGGTCCCAAGCCATCGTGCCTCATCTTTAACTCTCCAGTCACGGACCCCTTGCTCACACTCTCCTCTCTTCCTTGAACTCAGCTCTCTCCCCATCTTCCCAGTCTCCTGATATTCCACCTCCTCCGGGAGGCCTTCTCTGATTCATTTTTCTTTTCCCCGGGTCTCATGTGCCCTAAAATCAGCTCAGCCACCATCTCTCTGCCCTCACCGCTTCTTGTTCTTGCCACTTTATAATAATAATAATAATAACAACAGCGATAACTGCGGTATTTGTTAAGTGCTTACTCTGTTCCGGGCACCGTACTAAGGGCCGGGGTGGATACAGGCAAATCGGGTCGGACACAGTCCCCGTCCCACGTGGGGCTCAGGGTCTCAATCCCCATTTTGCAGATGAGGAGGCCCAGGAAAGCCAAGTGACTCGTCCGAGGTCCCAGAGCGGACGAGTGGCGGAGCCGGGATTAGAACCCAGGTCCTTCTGACTCCCAGGCTCGTGCTCTCTCCACTAGGCCACGCTGCTTCTCTACCTTGAACTTAAACCAAGGCCGAAACGAAGGGAGAGAGAATTTCCCTTCCCGTTCGGCGCCCCGATCTCCTCAAGGACAAGGCCTCGGGTTGGGATACGCAGCCGGTCCGCGTGCCCCGGCCCCACGCCGGCCGGCGGAGGGTGCGTAACGCCTGTCCCCCCCCCTTCCCGTCCTCCCCGCGCCTTCCGCCGTGCGGCCCGAAGCTGCAGATCTGGGACACGGCGGGGCAGGAGAGGTTCCGCTCCATCACGCAGAGCTACTATCGCAGTGCCAACGCGCTCATCCTGACCTATGACATCACGTGCGAGGAGTCCTTCCGCTGCCTCCCCGAGTGGCTGCGGGAGATCGAGCAGTACGCCAGCAACAAGGTCATCACCGTGCTCGTCGGTGAGTGGGGAAGGGGAGGGAGGCCGGGCCTCCCGGGGGGGCCGGAGAGCGCCCGCGGCGGGCGGGGAATGATGATGCCGGTGTTCTGAGCGCTCACCGTGTGCCAGGCGCTGTCCGAAGCGCTGGGGTGGATACAGGCAAATGGGGTGGGGCACGGCCCCCTCCGTTATTTTTTTGCTTTTGGGAGCGGGCTCGGATTCTGCCTAGATCTGCTCCTCTACTCCCTCGATCCGCGGCGTTTATTCAGTCATTCATTCAATAGTATTTATCCAGCGCTCACTAGGTGCAGGGCACTGTACTAAGCGCTTGGAATGGACAAGTCGGCAACAGATAGAGACGGTCCCTGCCCTCTGACGGGCTTACGGTCTGATCGGGGGAGACGGGCAGACGAGAACAGTGGCAGTAAATGGAGTCGAGGGGAAGAACATCTCATAAAAACAATGGCGACTAAATAGAATCGGGGTCATGTACATCGCATTAAAGAAAATAAACAGAATAAATAGGGTGATAGAGCTGTATACAGTCGAGCCACTCAATACAGTGCCCGCACGTAGTAAGCGCTCATTAAATACGGTCGAATGAATGCTCTGTACGGAGTATTATCTTAAGCACTTAGGAGCGTCCAGGCGGATAGAGCGTGGGCCTGGGGGTCAGGCTTCTAATCCCAGGTCCGCCACTCGTCTGCCGTGTGACCTTGGGCAAGTCACTTTGCTCCTCTGGCCCTCAGTTCCCCCTCTGTTAAATGGGGATTAAGACTCTGAGCCTCAGGTGGGACAGAGACCGTGCCCGACCTGATTAGCTTCTATCAGAGAACAGCGTGGCTCGGTGGAAAGAGCCGGGCTTGGGAGTCCGAGGTCACGGGTTCGAATGCCCTCTAGCCACTTGTCAGCTGTGGACTGTGGGCAAGTCACGTCGCTTCTCTGGGCCTCAGCGACCTCATCTGGAGAATGGGGATGGAGACCGCGAGCCCCACGTGGGACAACCTGATCACCTGTATCTATCCAGCGCTCAGAACGGTGCTGTGCACATAGTAAGCGCTTAACCAATAGCACATTATTATCTATCGCAGCGCTTAGCACGGTGCCCGGCACATAATAAGCTCTAACAAATCAGCAAACCAGACTCAGTGGACCAATCCGCCCCCAAGGAGAGTACCGTCTCGCTGTCCCCACTGCGGCAACAAGATCGACCTAGCCGAGAGGAGGGAGGTGTCCCAGCAGAGAGCCGAAGATTTTCCCAGGCACAGGACATGTACTACCTGGAGACGTCGGCCAAGGAGTCGGACAACGTGGAGAAGCTGTTCCTGGATCTGGCGTGCCGGCTGATCCGCGAGGCCAGGCAGAACACGCTCGTGAACAATGTGGCCTCTCTCTGCCGGGGAGGGAAAGCATCAGCTATCTGACCTGCTGTAACTTCAACTGAAGGCCGACGGCCGGGCCGCAGACGACAGAGAACGGCAACAGACTCTCGATGGGGTGAGAGCTGCGGGCGAGGGTTGTTTTTGCCATTTTGACCACCTCCCCCTCCCCACCGGCCCTTCCCGCGTCCGGGGCCCCCGGCCGGCACGGCCGTTGACCGAGAGCCCGGAGGCGGCGGGGCGGGCGGCCTCCGCGCGGGGGTACGCGGGTGGTGCCGGGGGACGGAGAGGTGGTCCCGGGCCCCGGCCGCTCGCCGGGGCGCGGGAGGCCGAGGCCGGTCCGTCGGCCGCCGGCCCCGGGGAGATGCTCGGCCGGATCCGGCGTGGATCCGGGGCGAGAGTCGGGCCTCCGGCCGCGAGGGCGCTTTGAGAACGTCAGGAGCTGGAGGGAGAAGAGGAAGCCCGGGCTCCCGTCGGACTGGAACCACCACCCTCAACGCACAACGACAGGTCCGCACTCCCTAACCCCTTCTGGTGCTAATGATATTTCACCCACCGCGCGTTCGCCTCCATCAGCGTCCCCTCGATGTGGAACGTGGACTGAATCGGGGAGGCCTCCGGGACGGCACTGTTTTCTCCGAGTCTCATTACCTCCTTTCATAAAGCGGGGCAGGGTCAGCCGGGAGGAGCCGCGTTTCTCTCCGTCGGCCGACCCGGCTGGGGGCAGGGGAGGTTTCCTCTCCCGATTTCCTCCGCGGCGAGGCGGCGGCACCTCTGCGAACGGTAATCCGGCCTCCGGGTTCCACGTGAGCTCCGGGAAACCGTCCACGGCGTTCGGGAGACGGAGCCGATCTGACCAAATACTGTGGTTTTACTGACGACGAAGCGGGCTTCGGAGCGGAGCGCGGTTCCGGAAGCGTCTCTGAAGAACGAAACGCACAACGGTACCTCTCGTGCTTGGAGATGTCGGGAATCGGGCGCGTGATTTTTGTAGCGATCTTTTTTAAGCTTGGTAATTCAGCGAAGATGGTGGCGTGGCGGGGTACCCGGGACCCCTTTTATGTCCGATCCTCACCGTGTCCGGACGAAACGGGCGGGGGGGCGGCGGCCGGCCCGGGCCGGGCCTCCTCTCTGCGGTGTGGCGTCTCTCACACTCTGTGACGCGTTCTTACTCCCCCTCTTGTCACTTCGCGTTGTCTCGCCCTCGAGCGGACGTCGATCCTCGGCTCTCGGACGGGCTCGAGGCGGGGACCCCCGGGCCTCTGGGGTAAGGTCCCCGCGGGGCCGAGACCCGGCACGTTTCATTTCACCTGCTGGCGCGAGTGCCGCTGTGGAAGTAATTCAACACGGGCATTGCCGATCCGTCCCGCCTCCTCCGAATGTTCTTATTTCGCTTTGGTGTCGAGGGGAGGCTGGGGGGCGGTGAAGGGACGCGGTCGTGCGGCCGCGTCGCCATTCCACGGTGCGACCTGCCGGGGCCGCGGAGTCTTCGATCACAAAAAATCACGGCGAGAAGGCCGGGGAACTGGCGTTTCCTCGCATCGATTTGGACGTCCTCAGGCGCGGTTCTGCCTCCCGCGGCTGTGCCTGCTGCTTGGGGAACTGGTGCAGATGGTGTCCCCTAATGAGTTTCAGCAGCTGGGCTGTCGGGGTGTGTGTGTTTGTGTGCTCGCTGAGGAAATTGCAAAGGTTTCGACCAAACCTCCTTATCTTCCAGCGATTTGTCTTGAGTCCGGCCCACACAGGCCTGTCTTTCTTCTTCTTGCATCTCTCTTCTCTCCCTCTCTTTATTCCTCTCTCCTAATTTCTTCCCTCCTCCTCTCTCGTTTTCTCTTCTCTTTCTTTCTCTTCCTCTCTCTCTCCCTTCTTTTTCTCTCCCTCGCTCTTCCCTCTTCCTCTCCCTTCCTTTTCCTCCTCTCGTCCTCTCCTCTTTTCCTCTCTTCTCTTTCTTTCTCTTCCTCTCTAACTCTCCTTCTTTTTCTCTCCCGCTCTTTCTCTCCTCTCCTTCCTTTTCCTCTCTCGTCCCTCTTTTCCTCTTCTCTTTCTTTCTCTTCCTCTCTAATCTCCTTCTTTTTCTCTCCCTCGCTCTTCCCTCTTCTCTTC
Source organism: Ornithorhynchus anatinus (assembly GCF_004115215.2). NCBI lineage: Eukaryota > Metazoa > Chordata > Mammalia > Monotremata > Ornithorhynchidae > Ornithorhynchus > Ornithorhynchus anatinus. The sequence continues at coordinate 28,782,981 of NC_041747.1, forward strand.
CTCTCCCTTCCTTTTCCTCCCTCGTCCTCTCCTCTTTTCCTTTCTTCTTTATCTCTTTCGGTCTTTTCTTGACATTTTAAAGCTCCTGCCTCTTGTTGATTTCTAGCTGTGAGTGGTAGAGCTGCTTCTCTGGCTGAGGTTCAGGTGAGGGACAGCCACGCCTCGCGTCCGGCCAGTGAGGTACGGAGTAGTGGTCACGGTATCGATGAGCACCCCACTAGGTGCACAGCACTGTACTGAGCACTTGGGAAAGAACAAGAGAAGTGTGAATTGGGGCAAAAGACGTGTTTCCTGCCCTCAAGGAGCTTCCGATCTAACGGGGGAGCCAGACTGGGGTGGAAAAACCGGGCCAGGGCTACGACGCGTGATTTTGGTGAACTCCGTGCCAGGAACCACTTCCTCGTGGAGAGGAATTTAGCAACCTTAGAGTTATCCCCGAGCCAAGACTCCCGTCTTTCCCTCTTCTTCCATCTTGCCGTTCACAAGTCACGCTCTGAATCGTCATGAACGCCCGGATTGGGTGCATTAGCCAAATGACGGTAGTGTACTTCCCCAGGTGCTTAGTTCAGTGCTCTTCACATAGTAAACGCTCAATAAATACCATTGACGACGATGACGACGTCGATACAACCCTCTCTGTCACGGTCCAGCACGGAAGGCTGAAAAGGCACCCGCTGGAACTGGGGAGAAAGGATGCGTTCTCGCGGGTCAGACGACAGTCGGACGACAGCTGTCCGCAGGTGGGGGATGGTGGCCGTACACCTCTCCACCCTCTGCCGACAACCAGCCCGGAACCCCGGACGCTGCCCTGTGGATCCCCGGGATGTGTGGGTTTGGGTGTGTGTGCACGTACGCATAGGGGCGGGTGCGTGTGGATGCGTGTGGAGGGACGGGCGAAAAGGTCCTGCCTGCCAGTCACGATCCCTACTGATGCCAAGTTTGGCCCAGGGCAGAACGGGGCCTCACCTAGGATCTTCTTCAGGGAAATGAACTTGGGCAAACACGCTGGCTGGTGAGTATCATACCGATTTACCCTTCTCTTGATTAATATTGATGGAGCACAAATAGAGCAAGGGGCCGGTCCGGTGCCCCTGCTCTCTAGAGTTTACGACAACGAGGAACCCTTGCGTATGCGTGTCCCGTCGTGGCTGTCTTTCTCCCTCTCTTTTCCCCCCTCCCACCCGCACTCTCTCACTCTGAATCACTCTCGCGTTTTTTGAGGGTCGAAGTGAAGCGAGACGGGGGGGGGGTCCACCAAGAGGACACTTATAATAATAATGTTGGTATTTGTTAAGCGCTCACTATGTGCCGAGCACTGTTCTAAGCGCTGGGGTGGACGCGGGGGAATCAGGTCGTCCCACGTGGGGCTCACGGTCTTCATCCCCATTTCACAGATGAGGTAACTGAGGCCCCGAGAAGTGAAGTGACTTGCCCGCAGTCACACAACTGGCAAGTGGCAGAGCCGGGATTCGAACCCATGACCTCTGACTCCAAAGCCCGTGCTCTTTCCACTGAGCCACGCTGCTTCTCCGGTCTGATTTCTGGTGTCTCTGCCCGGTGTGTCCGCAGATGTTCAGTCGATGGAGTCCTGAGCCTAACCCGGGCACCCCTGCTGACTCTACTCTTTGGTTGGGGGAAGTGCGTCGGCAGCCGTCTCCGACGGAAAAATTCAGTTACATCGAATGGTAGGAGAATGAATTCATTTTAGTACTTAGTGAGCGCCTTCTCGGGAGGGAGAGGCAAGCAGAGGCCTACCCATTCCACTCCCCAGCTAGGGCAGTGGCTAGCGAGTCAAAACTCACCCGTGCCGGGCAGCAGCGGCCCGGGAGAGAGTCGAGGGCGGAGACTCGAGTTTACCGCGCGGAAGGCGGCGGCGGTAAACCGCTTCCGTATTTTTACCGAGAAAACTCTACGGATCCACCACCAGGACGACCGAAGATGGAGAGCGGGGCGTCCTGGGACAGATGCGTCCGTGGCGTCGCTATGGGTCGGAACCGGCCCGACGGCATGAGGCGAGACAAGAAGCGCCTTCTATATAATAGTATAATAATATTGGTATTTTTGAAGCGCTTACTATGTGCCCGCAGTCACCCGGCTGACAAGTGTAGAGCCGGGATTCGAACCCGTGCACTCTGACTCCCAAGCCCAAGCACTGTGCGAAGCGCTGGGGTAGATGTAAAACGATCAGATCAGACACCGTCCACACGGGCCTCATGAACCACGAGGTTGAGGGAGTCGGTATCTTCTCCCCGTTTTAAGATAAAGAGAAGTGACTCGCCCAAGATCACACAGCGGACCAGTGGCCGAGCTGGGACTAGAATCTGAGTCTCCTGAATCCCGGTCCCGTACTCCTTCCCCCACTGCCACCAACCCCAGAGGTTTTTTTTTTTAAATCCAAGTCCGTTCTTTATTCTTTTTTTTTTAATGGTATTTATTTGTTAACGTGTCACTGTTCTAAGCGCTGGGGCAGGGACGAGTTCATGAGGTCGGACACGGTCCCTGTCCTGTTTGGGGCTCCCAGTCTAAGTAGGAGAACGGGCACCCCCATTTTGCAACTGAGGAAACTGAGGCACAGAGCAGTTGAGTGGCTCGCCCGAGGTCACACAGCAAACAGTCGGTAGAGAGTCGATTAGAACCCACGCCCGCGCCCGTTCTCTTTCCACCGGCCTCGCTGCTTCTCTGTCGTGCCGTTTTAAAGGAGTAACCCATTGGCTCTCCGATGGCGCGTAGTCGGGGAGTGCTGTTTTAAATTGTTAATGATGATAATAATAATAATGATGTTGGTATTTAAGCGCTTACTAGTTTTTAGATTTTTTTTAATCTAAAGTTTTTCCCCTGCTGCTCGCAATGAGGACACTGTGGTTCATTTCCAGCATGCCAACTCCAAGGAGGGATGGATAAGAAGTCCTCATCAGATAACATTTCTTTCCGCTTTAAGGCCCTGCGATCCCTTACTGCACCTTCAAGGGAAAGTTCACCCTGGCTGATTGTAGAAGGGGGAGGGCTTTCTTTACTAGTCAGAAGGACCTGGGTTCTAATGCCGGCTCTGCCACTTGTGTGCTGTATGACCTTGGGCAAGTCACTTCACATCTCTCCGCCTCAGTTCCCTCATCTGTAAAATGGGGATTAAGATCACGAGCCCCATGTGGGACGCTGACTGTCCGACCTGATTAGCTTGTACCGATCCCAGCAATCAGTACGGTGCCCGGCACGTAGCGCTTGACAAGAGCCATTAAAAGATTACACACAAAGAAACCTAATCGACTGCAACTTACTGAATACTATCCGGTGGTTAATTCTCCTTTTCCCCCTTTCTTTGCCCTCCAAAATCAGTCATATTTACTGAACCCTGACTGTGTGCAGAGCACTGTATTTAAGCATCTGGGAGAGGACAATATAGCAGAGTTGGGAGACGCGTTCCCTGCCCACAGTGAGAATACACAGAGAGCTTAGAATCTGAAAGGAGTTTACAGTTGGGGGGGGGGTCCTCCCTCCTACTTCCGCTTTGGTTCCCCCAAACTCTAAATTCCAGGGGTTCACTTTATTTCCAAGCGCTTAGTACAGTGCTCTGCACATAGTAAGCCCTCAATAAATACTATCGAATGAATGAATGAATTTCAGTCGCTTGGGCCGTGCCGCTGGGGAACTTCTGCGTCAAGAGGAAATGGGATGTCGGGTCACTGACACGCAGCAAGAGACTCTTAGGATTCGCTGAGGGGGTGAACGCGACGGGTTCCCGGAGAGCGGCCCCGGGGGGGGGGGGGATGGACCCAAGGATTTGCCTAGTCATCCGAGCTGGGAGGGGGGCAAGATCTGTTTCTTGTCCCAGTCCAGATGTCCTGTCCGGCCAGCCCGCCCCACGACCCGGACCAACTGTGCGGCGCTCTCGACCGTGATCGTTGCGTCCCCTGTGCCCCGAAACCCTGCCCGCTGAAAATATTCTCTCTGGGTGTCGAAAACGCAGGCACTTTGTGGACCTGACCCTTTAGTGGTCAGTCGGTTGATGGTACTTGCTGAGCGCTTACCGTGTGCAGAGCCCTGTACTGAGCGCTTGGGAGACTACAGTGCCACGGGGCCGGTAGAGGAGACGAGTGTTCAGGCCGGGTTGTAGTAGGAGATGACCGCGATGGGGAGTGTGCCGATTGACTGCTTTAGAGTCAATGGGAAGGCGGTTCTGTTTGATGTGAAGGTGGGTGGACAACCACTTGAGGTTCTTGAGGAGTGGGGAGACGTGGACTGAGTGGTTTTTTTTTTAGAGAAATGATCCTGGCAGTGGAGTGAAGTATGGACCGGAGTGGGGAGAGACAGGAGAGCGAGGTTAAAGGCTCGGCGTATCCCTGGACTGCCAGGCTGGACGGGGACCGAGGACACCGCTGCCCCGTAGGTCCCAGGAGGAGCTAATGAATCTTGGCCTCTCTTCCTCCCGACAAGCTGTGTTTTCTCGTGTGACCAGTTAGGTTTTCTTTCCCATCGGCCCTCCTGCCGATCTGTAATTAAATTCAGGGGAACCGATCCCCGGGGGAGAATGTGGAGAAAAGTGATCGGCCGCGGGCCCCCGGGACAAATATCATTCTGGAGAACGGGGCCTGCCCATTCAGCAGGGTGACAGTGTGAAAAGAGGAGTAAAGAGCCCAGCTGGGAGGTGGGAGATCTGGGTTCTAGTCCACCACCGGCCTGTTGCGTGACCTTGGACAGGTCACTTAACCCCTCTGGACCTGTTTTCTCACTGGCGATACCTACCTCTCCCCGTCTCAAAGGGAAGCGGAGGGGTGAAAGCCCCTTGGCATGATACAAGCACTGGGCAAATTCCAAGGTGTGGTTGCTCCCCAAATGTCTACAGCACAAACAGTTGGATCCCCTGGGATTTCCATAATTATCCAAGTCCAGAAAGTGTTGTGAACCCCCAAAATGTCCTCACGTTTCCTCTCCAGCAAGGATCTTGTCATTACACCCCAACTTCATCACTGCGATTACCCTCTTTTTACGTTTTGTTTACGTCTCTTTCCCCCGTTAGAGTGTAAACTCCTTGTGAGCAGGGAGCGTGTCTCGGGTTTTCTGCCGTTCTCTCCCGAGAGCTCAGTGGGGTGGACCTCACCCAGCGGGCGCGCAAATAAATGTTATCCGACCACTACTACTGGACAATCCATCCGACTTGTCAAAGTTTTCTTTTCGAAGAGGCCGAGTCGGTTTCTCCTGCCGAGCTAGAGAGGGTGGTGCCTTGAGAGGGGGAGGAAATGACCCGGGCGCTAAAACGGAATCTCAGGCCGAAGGATAAACACCCCGTCCCTTGCCGAAGGACGGGGAGGAGACCCCTGGGTCGTTGTGCCTGTGAGGGGCGGCGACGACTCAGAGACCGGAGGGCAGGATGGGTCGGAGCCCCTTGAGAAAACCATCTCAGAGTAGGGAACCGAGAGTGGAAAGGGGAAGCCTGGCCGAACTCCCAGCGGGCAGGGTACAAAGGCTTAGAAATGGAGATCTGAGGCCCGGCTGGTACCCAAGTTGGCCAACTTGACGTCAGCACCCGCGGAACGGTGCCCCGGTGCAGCCCTTCTGAACCCCGAACCGGGGGTCTCTAAGCTTTTCAGCCCGAGCTCCTGGTGCTGGGGAGAAGCTCCACGGGGAACGGGCAGGAGGAGGAACGAGAGTCACTCCCCCGCACCTGTTTCCCCCCAGCTTTAGGCCAAGAGCAACAGAAACCTCTTGCAAAAGGGCTTCTCCCCTCCCGCCGCCAGCCCCCGAATATCAGTGAGTATCAACGGCTTCACCCTCGAGACCGTAAGCTCCTTGTTGGCGCGGAACGTGTCTACCGACTCTGTTATATTGTATCCTCCCAAGTGCTGAGTACCATTCTCTGCTCAAAGTGAGTGCTCAGTAAATAGCACTGATCGACTGACTTCCGGAGCCCCTACAAGTACCCCTTGACCTCTATCATTGCTATTGTAGGTGATTAATCAAGTCTTCAGACTTGCACAATGTGAATAGACCCATCACCTGGCAAAAACTAATAATAATAATAATAATAATAGTGGTATTTGTTAAGTGCTTACTATGTGCAAAGCACTGTTCTGAGCGCTGGGGGGATCCAAGGTGATCAGGTTGTCCCACGTGGGGCTCACAGTTTTAATCCCCATTTTACAGACGAGGTTACGGAGGCCCAGAGAAGTGAAGTGACTTGCCCAAAGTCACACAGCTGGCAAGCGGCAGAGCCGGGATTAGAACCCAAGACCTAGGACTCCCAAGCCCGGGCTCCTTCCACTGAGCCGCGCTGCGTCTCTTAATCCAGAGATTAATCTCTAAATCTCTAGAATCCAGAGATAAACAGGTGAACGGGTGTTTTTCTGCAACACTATCGGATGCAGATAATAACAACAGGCACTTACTACGTGCCGACAACTGTACTGAACACTGGGGTAGATGCAAGGTCACCAGGCCGGACGCAGTCCCTGTCCCACAAGGGGCTCGCACTGAAAATAGGAGAGAGAAAAGGTATTTAATCCCCATTTTCCAGATGAGGAAATGAGAGACCCACTTTAGTTGAGTGACTTGCCCAAGATCATATAGCAGGTAAGTGGCACAGTCAGGATTAGAACCCAGGTCCTTCGACCTCTAAGTCTGGGCTCTTTCCACTAGACGATACAGATGTCTGTTAGTTCTACAATCAATTACCAGCAGAGCCAATTTTGCAGGAATTGAGCTGTTCGGTTGTGGGCCTCAGTGGGTACTGCGGGAATGGGGAGTAGCACAGCCCTAGTGGAGAGTCCGAGGACCTGAGTTCTAATCCTGGCTCCACCGTTTACCCGCTCCTTGACCCCGGGCAAGTCACTTCACATCGCTGTGCCTCAGTTCCCTCATTCTGCAAGGTGGGGAATTCCAATGCCTGTTCTCCCTCCTACTTAGGACCGTGAGACCCGATGGATTTCGTATCTACCCCAGCGCTTAGGTATAACGCTTGGCACATAGCATTTAACAAACACAGTCATTATTAGCAGAGTAAATGTACATCAAAGGGGGATCTTAAAGAAGATTTCTGCCTCTCCTGCCGTCCCTCTTTCATCGGTTCTTTCCCTCTCCCTCCCCTCTTTCTCTCTCCCCCTACTTCTCCCGTGTTCTTTTTTCCATTTTCTGTCTCCCCTTTCCTCTCTCTCCTTTTCCCCATTCTCACTTCTCCTCCCCCCCTCCCTCCTTTCACTCTCTTTCTGTCTTTCAATCTAGCGTACATTTTACGCTGACAGCTTCCTTTTTTCCCCTTTCCCTCCCAGACAAACGAAAAGGTTCCAAGCTGACTGGGAACTTCTCTTTTTGCCACCCTCCAAGTTTCCCTTGGTCAACAGAGGGAAATCATCTGGAGCCAGAGTGGAAAGTGGCTCTCCCAAACCCCCCTCCATTCCGTTTGAATTGAACCCGAATGGGAGAGACCCAGCTGGGGCACAGTATAAATCACGTTTATCACTTCCCACGTGAGTCCGGATGCCCGCTGAGTTTGGGTGCCATCTAAAATCGCAATTCCTTCTCCTTACGCTGTGAGCGGGGGCTGTGTCTGACTGGATTAACTTTCATCTTATCCCAGCGCGTAGAACGGGCATAATAAGTGCTGGAACCTATACCACGATTTATAATTATTAATGCATATTCAAGGCAGATAAAGCAGCGGCACCCAAGAGAACGTATTAACTTGACCAGCAACATTATATGGTTCGGCAAAAACATTTGCAATCCTCCTGTTTTTTCGACTATTTAAGCTTTGTTTCTTTCCCCCGAGAAGGCCTCAGTTGGATCTGAAAATGACGCTCCCAATTGCGCACAGCTGTTGCCGAAAGCACTTCTGGCCTCGTGGAGAGAAACACGGGACTGGGAGGCAGGCGATTGCCGTTTCACTGGGCTGCAGGGCGACCTTGGGCAAGGCAGCGGGGTTTGGGCCTTAGTTTCCTCGTCTGTAAAATGGAGATAAAAGCCCGCTCTCTCCTTCCTCAGACTGTGAGATCCACGTGAGGCAGGGATTAGGTCTTGATCTGATTACTTGTATCTGGACTCCTTTGGAGGAGCAGCGGGGGCCTAATGAAAAGGGCACGGGCCTGGGAGTCAGAGGGCCCTGGGTTTCACGTGTCTGCTGGGGGTGACCTCGGGCAAGTCACCTAACTTCTCTGGCTCAGTTACCCCATCTGTAAGATGGGGATTCGATACCTGTTAATAATAATAATAATGATGGCATTTGTGAAGCGCTTACTACGTGCCGGGTTGTTCCATGTGGGGGGGTCACGGTATCAATGTCCATTTTTACAGATGAGGTCACTGAGGCCCGGAGAAGTTAAGTGACTTGCCAAAGCCACACAGCTGACGAGCGGCAGAGCCGGGATTTGCGCTCTTTATTCACTCCTCCTTCCACCTTTAAGTCCATATCGACGATTTCCTTGTATTAATGCCTGCGTCCTCTAGACCGTAAGCTCGTTGTAGGCGGGGGACGTGTCTACCCAACTCTGTTGCATTATACTTTTCCCACGTGCTTAGTACAGAGCTCTGCCCACAATAAGAGCTCAATAAATATGATTGATTGAGGGCAGGGGTCACATCTACTAATTCTACCGTATTCTCCCCAGCGCTCAGTACAGTGCTCAGTAAATACTGCTGATCGGGCGGCATATTACCGATATTTCCAACATATTTTAGTCTCCAGAGCACTTATGAGAAGCATTGGTGCACGCCTCCAGGGGGTAAGAGGCCGTTCTCCACCCCAAGCTTTTAACCGACAGGAGGGGACTTGTTTTGTCCCTGCCGAGCTCTGCCTCGACCCGCGGCAGACCCAGATGCCCGCCGGCTCGCCGAATGCACCAGGTGGAGCTGCCCTGCCTGGCCCGCGGCCCCGTCAGCCGGGAGACCGGTCGCTTGGTACTATATTTATCCAACCGCCACACCCTCTGGGTTTTCGACCACACTCCGCTGGGCTGGGGGAGGGGGGAAACGGACGGAAATGTTCTTTATTTCCACTCCTTGTCGGAAGCTTAAGATTCAGCGCTTGCGAGCGTGAGGAATTATTTTTGGGCTTCTCCGAGGCGAGATTCCAGACTATTCTGCACTGTTGGATCTCTACTGTTTTGGGGCCAAGCAGGCTCCACCAAGCTAAGCAGGGAACTGAAGATAAGGAGACCCGGGCCGCTGATTTCCAGGGTTGGGGTTGGTTACCACCTAAGACCCTCCAACCCTAAACGCCCCTTTATCTTCTATCATCTCCGGTAATAATGATAATTGTGGCTTTTGATGAGTGCTCGCTATGCACCGGGCACTCTGCTAAGCACTAGGGTAGATACAAGGTAATTGGGTTGGCCGCTGTCCCCGTCCCACAAGGGGCTCACGGTCCTAATCCCTATTTCACAGATGAAACTGAGGCACGGAGACGTTAAGTGACTGGCCCAAAGGTCACGCAGCAGGCAAGTGGCAGAGCTGGGGTTGGATTTGCCCCCTCCATTCACTCCTTCAGCTAAAAACACTTACGTACCTCTCCATAATGTATTTATTTATATTATACAGCCCTTTAGACTGGAAGCTTGTTATGGGCAGGGAATGTGTCTGCTAATTCTGTTGTAGTCATTCAGTACTATTTATTGAGCGCTTACTATGTGCTTACTATGTGCAGGGCACTGTACTAAGCATTATTTACATTATTATTATTAAGCACTTGGAACGTGCAGTTCGGCAACAGAGACAATCCCTGCCCAGTGCTCACGGCTGTACTCTCCCAAGCGCTTAGTGGAGTGCTCTGCACGCAGTACACGCCAATAAATACGATCGATTTACGGAGACAGAGAAGTGCGGACAAAGTGGTGGGGACGGGAGGAGGTAACTTGATGTCAAATAATATTAAGACGTTTGCGGACTCTGTCGGTAAATACAACTTGTACCGGGGAATACCGGATTTTTTTTTTTTTTTTTTTAAAGTGCTGGAGCCGCTTGACTGATCCCTACGAGAGAAGATCACGGTTCGAACAGCGAAGCGTATGCTGGGCCGGGAGCAAATCCAACGCACCCCAGCTGTTTGGACGTTGGGAAGCAGGGGTAGAATGACGGGCAAAATGACAGGAGAATGGCGGCGCGCCTTAGTTGCAACAGCGTGGGCCTGAGAGTCGGAGGATCTGGGGCTCGTGGTGGCTCTGCCACTTGCCTTCTGTGTGGCCTTGGACAAGTCATTTAACTTCTCTGGGTTTCCTCATCTGTAAAACGGGTGATGCTCAGACTACTCGGCTCGATTTAAAATGAACCGGGGAGTCCAACTTGTAAAAACTTCTATCGTGTGGAGGCTTTACCGGGGGGGATTCTTTAGCTGAACAGGCACTTTACTTTGTTCTGTTGACTGTAAAATGTTAAGGAAAGCATACTTTAATTTTATTTTATAGTATGCCTCTAACTAGGCTCAAATAAAGCCATTTGGAACCAGAAAGGTTCCTCCTACCCTGAGGGCCTCACATAGGACAGGTTCCCTCATTCAGTAGTATTTCTTGAGCCGCTTACGATGTGCAGAGCACTGGACTAAGCGCTTGGAATGGACGATTCGGCAACAGAGAGAGACCATCCCTGCCCACTGACGGGCTCACGGTCTAATCGGGGGAGACAGACGGACAAAAACAAGACAACAATCACGATAAATAACCTGGTTTGATTGCACCGTATCTACCCGGCATTTAATACCGTGCTTGCACCTAATAAGCACTTCACAAATGCCACTATTATTATTATTATTATTGGGAATAAGTCTCTTAGAGTGATATTTTTGGAAGCACCCAAATGCCCTTCCCCAGATTTGGGGGCAGAGTGGAGTCTTACCGTTCCGGTGCCGTTTTGCCGGTGAGAGCTTCTACGACTGGCTGAGGAAACCCGAGCCCAAGCGAAGAAGGAGCGTGGTCTAGTGGATGGAGAGCATGGGCCCGGGACTCGGAAGGACCGGACCTCCAATCCCGGCTCCGCCACTTGTCCGCCGGGTGACCTTGGGCAAGTCACTTGGCTTCTCTGGGCCTCAGTGACCTCATCTGTAAAATGGGGATCGAGACTGTGAGCCCCGTGTGGGACACGGACTGTGTTCAAGCCGATTAGCGCCTTGCCCGTAGTAAGCGCTTAACGAACGGCATAAGAAAAAAGAGAGAGACTCTTCGGGGAAGAGGACCCCCCGACCGAAGGTAAGAGAGTTGTTAAAAGGAGCGTCAGGAGCCGGGAGATAACGCGGACACGGAGCTAGAGAATTAAACCTGCCGGTGGGAACTTCTTGCTAGTTTTACGTTTGATTTCACACACCAACTTAGCTGCCTCTAGTAATGGCGATGCCTTTCTGGTTCCAAATGGCTTTATTTTGGGCCTAGTTAGAGTCATACTGTGAAATAAAATTAGAGTATGCTTACATAAACATTTTACAGTCATCAGAACAAAGTAAAGTGCCTGTTTAGCTAAAGTGTCCCTCTGGTAAGCCTCCACACGATAGAGGTTGTCACAAGTTGGACTCCCCGGTTCATTCTGAATCGAGCCGAGTTGTTCGAGCATCACCAGCTGTTTGGGCGCAAGGGTCCCCGTTCCAAACAGTTCACGGATTGGGTCTGGCTGGCTTTTGGGGGTGAAGAGTTCAGGAGACCAATTACCAGCGGGGTCGAAGGCTTCCGGCCCCAGAGGTGACCGATTTTCAGAAAGCGAAAGGTTTGCATTTGGACTTCTCTGGTTCTCGGAGTCTCGCCCCCGGCCCCCCATCCTCTGGCTGTTTCGTTCATCCCGCCATCTCCCCGTTTATGAGGAGTCGGCCACCTGTCCAGGGCAGTGGCTGTCCTCCCCGGCTCTAACTCTGGCCTTCTCACACATCCTTCAGTTGTCGCTTTTCTGCAGCGTCTCGCCTCGCTTCCAAGTGTCTTCTTCCGCCCAAAGGGACTGTGGAAAGTCAGCCCCCTGGCTCGGAACCCAAGCGTTCCGGGACGGAGGACGGACCGGAGCGACACCTTTCTGGTCGACGGAGGGACCCAGTCGTGGGCGTCCACCTCGAGAAGTTCAGCGGCAGGGCTCGTGCCCAGGGCTAGTGGTCGGGAAAGATGGGAGGCCGCGGGGTGTCCGGACGCCGGGGCGTCCGGTTCCCTGGAGTCCGAGCGGTTTGAGGACGCCGGTTGGGCGCTTGGTTTCCCAGTGCTACAGTTCTGGGGCTCGGAACTGACTTCAGGGCAGCTGGAGGCACAATTCTTGAAAGAGTCTTTCATCCTATAGATCCTTAGTGTCCGTGGATTCTGTGCAATGGGGGTTGACTGGGAGTAAGGAACAAAGTCTTGGGTCTCTCCCAGAGAGGACTGTGAATCGGGCGGAGAGTGACCCAGAGCCGACCCGGGTCTCGGACAGAGAGAAGGGCGGACCCGTCTCCAGGCTGAGCTGTGGAGCGGATGACCTCGGCTGGCGGCGAATGGGCTAAGCAGCCCGTCGGGGGTAGAGTGACTTTCCAAAGTCCTCCTGTCCCACGGTGAGAAAAGGCAGCTCCCGGACCCGCTCGGATATTCCCCCGTAGCGCTTGCGTCAAAAAGGTCGGCGGAAGCGTCGTAACTCCCTCCGAGGGGAAGAGAAGAGTTTTGAGGCAGGTGGTCGCAACTGGGTCTTTTCCAAAACACTGCCTTGAGATTTTGGCCGACCCTTCCGCCCGGTCGGCCCTCAGACCGACCCGGCTGCCAGAGGCTCTCGACCTCTGCGCACGTCTCCTGCTGACCGGAAGGTTATTCCCTTGGTTTCGCGGCAGCTCTGATTCTCTTTATACTTCTGAGTCCCGAGAGCCGGGAAGATGGATCCACTGTTGGGAATGGCCCGGACGGAACCTCTTTCGGCACCCACGTCCAAAGCGGGGCTTTGTCCCTCTGGAACGGAGAACGGGATCGGGCCACGGGCGCTAATATCCCCGCGATAATTTGCGCTTGGTATAGCTTCAGCGCCACGCGGCGGGGAGTGGCTTCTCTCTGGAGGGGAAGGTGGCGTCTGCAAGTCTTTAGGCTGATACGGATCGGGTGTAAAGCACTCTGAATCTTCCCTTCCACCGATGCTAGTGGGCCAAGTCCAGGACGAGTCAGCTGACTGAGCTCCCCTGTGAGTAATCGAGTTTGGGGGTGTATCAACTCCTGGGGGACCCCTCTCTTTGCCAGGGTTTAGGCTTTCTGCCATGGGGGGTGACCACCTAAGTGTACCAGGCGAAGGCGTCCCACCCGTAGCTTTCTGGGAAGGCAGGGACCACCTGGCCCCGGGCGCCCCCGGGTCTGCTCTGCCTTCCCCCGCAGAGCACTGACGGGCGTCGGTCCGGGCTGGGGTCCGGCTTGGCGTCCTTTCCATTTCCACAAGGGCCAGGAACTCGTTCAGGCTTTCGGAGAACGGCAGCTCGTCCCAAAGGGCGGGATCCTCTCTCCGGGAGCCTCCGGCCGAAGGGGTCGGACCAGGCGACGGGCCTGAGCAGAACGAGTTTCCCTGCTGCGGGGAGAGCCCCCAGGGCCAGGTCTGGGGTGAGCCTCGACCGGAGCCATCCTCCGCGGGGCCCGGCGGGCCGCGGAAAGCCCCTGGCCCGCTGCGGCCGAGCGGCCGCGCCGTCTCGGAAACCGGAACCCCGGCCCGGCTGTCGACGTCCCCGATCCCGCCGCGCCCGGGACTCGGAGGGTTCGCCGGGCCGGGGAGCGAGCCGAATCCTTGGTCCGTTGGCTGCCGGGCTTCTGTCCCTTCACGCCTCACGGGGGATCCATCACGGTAGTAGGGACAGGAGGCTCCCGCCGCCGGGGGTTCCCGCTCCTTCTCCCTCCCGGATCCGTCCCGCTCCGGAGCCGACGGGGCTTCGTCGTCGGAGGGCTGGGTGTCGGCCGAGGTGAGCCCGAGGGACGGCCGCCAGAGACCCGAGGGGCGGTCCCCGCCCCCCGTCCGTTGGGAGTCCGGCCCCGTGCCAGGGCTGCAGCCGCCTCCCGAGCTCGCCGCCCTGGTCATCGGCGACGGGGAGAGGCTCTCGGGGAGCTGGAGCCCCCGTCGGCGTCCCCGGGCCGGGCCGACCGCAGGAGTCGGTCGAAGCAGCCGATCACGGTCGAGCCGGGGACCGCGGGGTTTGGCAGAGAAATCTGGCAGGCCACCAGCTCTCCTCTGCGGTTCCCGCTGCTCGGCCAGCTCCGCCGGGGGCCGCCGCGACCGGCTGCGCGGCCTCGTTGGTTTTCAAAATTCTGCAAGAGACGTGAGGGCACTTAAAAATGCTCATCTTAACGCTCCTCCCTTCCCCCTCCAGGAAGGGGAGTGGAGACACAACCTCAGGCGCAGCTCTTCCTCTCAAAAAAGTCGCAGACTGGCAGTCCCCTCGTAAACTATCCGCGGCGCTCGCCCCCGTCTAATAATAATAGTTTGTGGTTTTTTAGCACGGTATTTGTTAGGTGCTTACTACGTGCCAGGCAATGTTCTAAGCGCTGGGGTAATCTGGCTAGACACAGTCCCTGGCCCCCACGGGGCTCCCAGTCTTAATCCCCATTTGACAGATGAGGTAACTGAGGCCCAGAGAAGTGAAGTGACTCGCTCAAGGGCACACAGCAGACACGTGGCAGAGCCAGGACCGGAACCCAGCTCCTTCTGGCTCCCAGGCCCGTGCTCTACCCACTAGGCCACGGATGTGGTATTTGGTAGGCCCTAACTATGCGCTAAGCACTCTCCTGGGGTAGATACAAACTAGTCAGGTCCCACATGGGGCTCACAGTCTAAGTAGGAGGGAGAATGGGAATTGAATCACCATTTTGCAGGTAAGGAAACTGAGGCACAGAGAAGTTAAGTGACTCGTCCATAGGCTTGTGGAGGGAGGGGCCTGAAAGGGCTGGAGCTGGGAGAGGGAAGAGCAGTCAAAGGGGTCAGGGCTGGAACAGCTTTTTCGGAGGAGAGACGGACAAGATCCGGCGGGCTTTTGGACCGTCATCGGCCGGGTGGGCGCACGGCCTGAAGTTCGCAAAGATGGCGGCAGGGGTGGAAGTGGAACCGGTGAGCACCCGATCCCGCGACGCCAGGGCACGGAGCCCCCCCGGGGGCGCTTAAAGAATGTCGGCTCGCGCGGCAAGGGGAAGTCAAGCGGGTGGAATTCGTTACCGCAAGAGGTTGGGCTGGCTGAAAAGACCAGTCGACTCAAGGGGGATTCGGATACGTTCTCGAGAAGTCCAGAGAGCAGCCCGGGCCTGGCTGTGAAGAGGCCCGGGTTTTCATTCCGGCTCCACTGCCGGCCCGCTGCGCGACTACGGGGGGAGGCAAGATCAGCACTCGAATCTCCCACTTCCCAGGCCGTTTCGCCGGGCCCAAGCCGCCGCTCATCTAATACATCGAGAAAGGCGAGATGACGTCGGGGTTTGGGGACTTACGTGGCAAGGAGCCCCGAGTAATTGACGGCTTGGAAAACGCCTACTCCTGAGCTCAGTCTTGGCGGTCCTTACAACCCCTGTGTCACGTTTTACCGAGAATGAGGGTTGTTTCTTTGCTTATTTGTTTGTTTGAGATCATTCTTAGTCCCTGACAGGGCAGGGCTGTTTCAGTCAAGTGGTCCCTCGACTCCAAGTCCACAGAACTGGAATGGCGTGGGTACCCAGTGCCCGAGACGTCCTTTAAAAAAAACCATCAGCCCTTCTCTCCCACCTTGCTCTCTCCCTTTCCCCCCCTTCCCTACAACTTTGTTGCAAAAAAACCCCCCCACCTCAAAGGAAAGAAAATCCCCAGCTTAATCATTTTATTTTAGCTGAAAACTGGTTTGAAAGAGTATCACTGGATTCTCATATACCCCTGAAGAGCTCTCATCCCCAAGTAGATTTTGTTTCTCCACCCGACCAAGGTTTCCTGAGACGCGTGAACACGACTGACATTCAATGACTTATTCCGTCGGTGCGACTGGCCAATATTTTTATGCCTGTCTCACTGAATTCCATGATTACTAGTACTATTATTTCTAATCCCGCTTCTACTAACTGTGGTTATTTGTTAAGCATTAACTACGCACCAAGCCCTGTCCTAAGTGCTGAGGGAGATACACGGTAATCAGACTCGCATGAGACTCACGGTCTGAGGGGGAAGGGGAGATCAGTTATTTAATCCCCACTTTATAGATGAGAGAACGGAAGCACAGGGAAGTTGAGTGACTTGCCCAAGGTCCCACAGCAGAGCCAGGATTAAAACTCAGGTCCCCCGACTCCCAAGTCTGTAGTCTTTCCACTAGCCTGTTCCTTGTGGTCAGGGGACGTGTCTACCGATTCCGTTACATTGTTCTCTCCCAAGCACAATGCTCTGCACACAGTAAGCGTTCGATAAATGACTGATTAGTCGGTTGCATTTATTAAGCGCTTACCGTGTGCAGAACACTGTACTAAGCGCTTGGGAGAGGACGGTGTGACGATATAACAGAGATTCCCTGCTCATAACGAGCTTAAAATCTACGTGAGGCTACGCCGCCTCTATAATAATAATGATGTTGGTATCTGTTAAGCGCTCACTACGTGCAGAGCACTGTTCTAAGCGCCGGGGGAGATACAGGGTCGTCAGATTGCCCCACGTGAGGCTCCCGGTCTTCATCCCCATTTGACAGATGAGGTCACCGAGGCCCAGAGAAGTGAAGTGACTTGCCCACAGTCACCCGGTTGACAAGCGCCGGCATTCGAACCCATGACCTCTGACTCCCAAGCCCGGGCTCTTTCCGCTGAGTCACGCTGCTTCTGTCTAGTCACCCCCACCTTCAAGCTGTTTTTAGCAACCTCCAAAGGAAGAGACACCCTTACTTTCCTGTGGACCGCGTGTTCGCCGCCGAGAATGCTAATAAACCTTACTCACCGTCACTCCGAAGATAAAGCTTCTTCCCGCAAAACAAGTCTGAACCGCTTGAAGTAGTAAATCCCAAACTGCATCGTTGTCCGGGGTTCCTGGAGGGGGCTCAGAATCCTGGACGTACCTTGACGGGGAGGGGAGAAAAAGAGAAAATGGGAAAAAAACTCCATCTTTGGGAGAATTAAACTGCAAAAGATAAAACCAGGGGGAGAAAACTGTGATGTCGTGGACCAAAGGAATCAAGTAAAAGATAACGCTGAGTCTGTGGGTTTAATTCTGCCTTGATGTAACACCTACCACGGAACGGTATCGATCAATTATTCAATCAGTGGCGCTTACTGATCGCTTACCGAACGCAGAACACCGTACTAAGTGCTCGGGAGACTACGACACAACGGAGTCGGTGGCCGCACTCCCGCTAAGACGGTCTCGACGTAGAGCAGGCTACCTCTGCTTCATCTTGAATTCTGGATTCTCTCCGCCACCTGAACTCCACGGGAATATTGACAGCACCGGGACCGTCAACCCATCGATCGGTCGTATTTATTGAGCACTTACTGGGTGCAAAGCACGGTACTAAGCACTTGGGAGAGTCCAAAGGAACAGTATAAGAGAGTTGGTCCTGTCCGCAAGGAGCTTACGGTCTAGAGGGGAGCTTATGAAGAAGCGGCGTGGCTCGGTGGAAAGAGCCCGGGCTTGGCAGTCAGAGGTCGTGGGTTCTAATCCCGCCTCTGCTGCTAGTCAGCTGTGTGACCTTGGGCAAGTCACTTCACTCCCTCGTCTGGTAAATGGGGATGAAGGCTGTGAGCCCTACGTGGGACAACCCGATGACTCTGTATCTACCCCAGCGCTTAGAACAGGGCTTGGCACGTAGTAAGCGCTTAACAAATACCAACATCGTCGTCATCATCATGTGTATGAAAACCCCAGGCCTTTGGGAAGTTTTCTTTCTCTGTGCATATAGTCCCCGATTAGACCGTGAGCCCAAAGGGCAGGGACTGTCTCTATCTGTTACCGATTTGTACATCCCAAGCGCTTAGTACAGTGCTCTGCACAAAGTAAGCACTCCATAAATAGTATTGAATGAAGGTAGTGGAGACCCTCAACCACTGCTGAAACAAAGGGGCCAAGTCAGATGTGAAATCGACGACGAACAAGGGTTGTTGGGACCCTCCAAGGCGGAACAAGCGGTGCAGGGAAGGTGTCTTATCTACTCTGTTTTATTGTCCCGTCCCAAGCACTTAGTACAGTCCTCTGCACACGGTGAGTGCTCAATCAATACCACTGATTGACTGACTGGGTGGCAGAGAAGGAGCGGCATGGCCTAGCGGATAGAGCCCGGGCCTGGGAATCAGAGGACCTGGGTGCTAATTCCACTACTTGTCTGCTCTGGGACCTTGGCCAAGTCACTTCACTCCTCTGGGCCTCGGTTACTTCATCCGTAAAATGAGGATTAGGACTGTGAGCCCCGCGTGGGACATGGACGGATAATAATAACAATGTTGGTATCCGTTAAGCGCCTACTATGTGCCGAGCACTGTTCTAAGCGCTGGGGGAGATACAGGGTCATCGGGTCGTCCCACGTGAGGCTCACAGTTAATCCCCATTTGACAGATGAGGGAACTGAGGCCCAGAGAAGTTAAATGACTCGCCCACGGTCACACCGCTGACAGCTGGACTGTGTTCAATCTACTCCAGCGCTTAGTGCAGAATCCAGCCCATAGTAAGGATTTAACAAATACCACGGGGGGGGGGGACCCAAAATAAAAACAACAAACAATTCCACGGTCCTTTTCACCTTCAGGAGGGGCTTCCCGGCCTCTTTCCTAGACCCCGGGGGGTTCCCACCTTCCCCATCCGTCCGTGGAGGGAGTTGCCAGCGTCACTGCCTACGGTGGGGAGGGGGTTTCGGTTCTTTCGTCTGTTCTCTGAAAGTTTGGGAAGGGCCCCCGGGTTCCCTGGCGTGGCAGCTGTTGTTTCCACCGGTTATGGCATTTAGTAAGCGCTTACTAGGTGCCGAGCACTGTGGTAAGTCAGATCCCCAAGGGGTCGGGAGAGCAGGGATCTTAGTCCCCTTTTACAGATGAGGAAACCAAGGCCCAGGAGGGGTAGAGAAGCAGCGTGGCTCAGTGGAAAGAGCCCGGGCTTGGGAGTCAGAGGTCATGAGTACGAATCCCGGCTCTGCCACTTGTCAGCTGTGTGACCGTGGGCGAGTCACTTCACTTCTCTGGGCCTCAGTTACCTCATCTGTCAAATGGGGATTGATTGCGAGCCCCACGTGGGACAACCCGATGACCCCGGATCTCCCCCAGCGCTCAGGACAGTGCTCCGCACATAGTAAGCGCTTAACAAAAACCAACATTGTTAAGTGGCTGACCGACAGTCAGAGGGAAAGCCGGGAGCAGAGCCGGGGCTAGGACCCATTCCCCGGCCCTTCTGCCGGCCTCCGCGTCCTTCCCCCGTCCTCCTCGACGAGGCGCTTCTGCTCATCAGACCTCACGGAGCCAGGGAAGCGACCTGGCCAGAGTCACACGACGACAGAGTGGCGGAACCGGGATGAGGACCCAGGACCTCGCGACCCCCGGGCCCGCTGCGTAGCCGAGGGGCCGTGCTGCGGCCCTTCAACGGAGATCTCTGGGGAAGGGGGCCGAGCCTCGTCCTCTCTGTGCCGGGGGCTGGCAAGGACTACCGAGATGGGAATCGGACACGGAAGTGTTTTGCGCCCAGTTGGCGCTTAACACGCACGCGCAACTCAACGCGACAGCTACAATTCGATTTCAACTGAACCGAAATCGAAAGCTACGATTTCAAGCTTCTCGTCTCTATCAGCCAGAACCGGGGGCGGAGGGGGATGAGGAGAAACTCATTTCACTGAAAAGCAGCGTGGCCTAAGGGAGGGCGCCCAGCTCTGGGAGTCGGAAGGATCCGGCTTCTCATCCCGGCTCCGCCAGCTGCTTGCTGTGCGACCTCGGGCAAATCGCTTCCCTTCTGTGCCTCGGTTTCCTCAACTGTAAAATGGGGATCCCGTCCTCCCTCCTACTTAGACCGCGAGCCCCGCGCGGGCCAGACGTTGTGTCCGACCTAATCAACTTGTACGGTAGGCTGGGGGAAGCAGCGTGGCTCAGTGGAAAGAGCCGGGGCTTCGGAGTCAGAGGTCACGGGTTCGACTCCCGGCTCTGCCACCTGTCAGCTGGGTGACCGTGGGCGGGTCACTTCACTCCTCTGTGCCTCAGTACCCTCGTCTGTAAAATGGGGATTAACCGTGAGCCTCAGGTGGGACAACCTGATTGCCCTGTGTCTACCCCAGCGCTTAGAACAGGGCTCGGCACATAGTAAGCGCTTAACACATACCAACATTAAGCGTGCTCGACAGGCGCTTAACAAATACCGTAAAAAAAAACCCAACCAGGGGCCAGGTGTGGGTTCAGTGGGGGAGCCCCTGACGTTGACGCAGGAAGGGACCCGACCTATTAATACCGAAGGGCAGGATGAAGAGGAACCGAGAAGTTTTCGAACCGGGACCCTGCCCGTCCCCGAGGAAAAGCAGCCGCCGGCTCCGGGGGCGGACCGGAAGCCGGAAGACCTTTCGCTTTCAACCCCTGGGGCTTGCAGGGGGGATCCTGTCTTTAACCGACGACAGGAAGCGGCTTCAGAAAATAATTCATTTCGTTTTCTGACCCCCGCGTCTGCCCCTCCCTCCCCAGACCCGCCCGCACGCACCCACAGACGCGTACACGGGGATGCCGCGTGTTTCCCCCGCCTGCAGCCGCCTCCCCGATTCTTCGCTTTTCTCCAAAACTCACGCCCCGCCCGAGTCGTGTGCGCGCACACACCTGGGGAGTGGCGAGACAGTGGGGAGAAACAGGAACGCCGCCAGTGAAATCGTCTTCCTACCTCCGCAGAAGACTGGCGGGGAGGCCAAAGAACGGGTTCAAGCAGCTTCCGAACACGGTGATGGCAAATAATTGGTTCTCCTCGGCAACCTGTAGGGACAGTTTGTACCTGTAACTCGCGTTCTTCGTCTCACCCTGGCAGCCACATCTTGGACAGCGGAACCTGGGAAGAGGGGGAACGGAAATCAGCACGTCTTTTTTCCCACCCTCCCGGGACTTGCCATTTTAGCCTTCTCTTCGGCCCACAGATGGCCCGGGCCGGTCGGGCTCTTTCCGGCCGCTCCCTTCGGTGCCGGGCGACGGCTTCTCCTCTCCTCCTTCAGAAGCGGCGGCCTCGAGGGCCGGCGGAGGCTCAGTCGGCCCGTCGTGACTCAGCGGCCGCCAGAAGGACGACGTTCGACATCCGGCTGCAGCGCGGCCGCCCTGAGTGGGATGGGCCCGGTGGTCTTCTGGTGCCCCCCTCCCCGGACCTCACGATCCCGCCCCCCACTTTGGAGCCCTGTATTAAGCGCTTGGGAAGTCCAATTCGGCAACAGAGACAATAATAATGATCACGCTGGTATCTGTTAAGCGCTTACTTCGTGCAGATCACTGTTCTAAGCGCTGGGGTAAATACAGGGTCGTCAAATTGTCCCACGTGAGGGCTCACGGTCTTCATCCCCATTCTACAGATGAGGGAACTGAGGCCAGTGAAGTGGCTTGCCCACAGTCACACAGCTGGCAGAGCAGGGATTCGAACCCATGCCTTCTGACTCCCAAGCCCGGGCTCTTTCCACTGAGCCACGCTGCTGCCCAATCCCCGCCCACCACGGGGTCGGGGTTCTGTGCCTCGGTTTCCTCCTCTATAAAATGAGGATTCAGTGCTTGTTCTCTCCCCTCAGACTGGGAGCCCTGTGTGGGATGGGGACTGTGCCTATTCTGCTTGTCTTCTATCTACTCCCCGTTTAGTACAGTGCTTGCCGCATAATAAGTACTTAACAAATACCGCAACCGTGACTATTAATTTGCTGGGGACGGTTGTTATTATTGTTATTAGTAGTAAGAATAACAACAACCCACAGCAGATTAGCATGACTACTGCTAACGGTCATGATGACGACGACAGTGGGTAATTCAGGAATAGTTGTCAGGAAGGAGAATTGATTCCTCCAAGACAGCTTCCTGCTCTTTAATTCTGAATGAAAGGAAATAGGGACATCTAGGGTGCGCACCAGATGCCGGGAAAAAAAAAAAAAAATCTGATTTCTGGGAGTTTCCCAAGTTCAAATACGATTCTAATTCTAAGAAATCAGTGGAAAGCCAAACCTCAACCAGGACCGCAGCGAACGAGTTCGTCGGAACGTGCACGTGCGACTCAGTTTTAAGAGAAATTGAAAGGTTCATCGGTCGCCTCGCCGGGCTTAGCTAACCCTCTTCCCCTTGGTCCTCGTTCAGTTAAGGAAGCTGAAGCGATTGAGATTAAATGATTTTCCAGGGGCCCGGGACAGACAACGGACACAGGTAAAGGAAGGGGCTCGCTTCCCTTCAGCGCTCTAGTTTGAAACCGTGTGGCGCGTGAAGGTTTCAGGCACAGAAGGATAATAATAATAATAATGACGGTGCCTGGTAAACCGAAAATACACAGAAGGTTGACCGCCACAAAAGAAAATCACCCCCCCCCAAAGCCCTCTTGAACACCGCTAAATTTCAGGCCTCCAAAGCTCCTCTCAAAAGGTTCCATCTTTACATTTCCACCGTCTCTCTAGTCCTTCCCTCTGGACCCCCCGAGGAGGCCAGCCCGTTCATTATACTACGGCGAATACTATTTCGAAGAATTACGGTATTTGTTAAGCAATTACCGGGTGCCAGACACTGTACTAAGTTCTGAGGTGGGCCAAAGTCACCCGCGGGGCACACGGTCTAGGAGAAAGGGAGACGGGTATTAAATACGTATTTCAGAGATGAAGAAAAGGACCCAGAGAGGTTAAGACCTCGCCCGAGGTCACGCGGCAGGCGGGGGGCAGAACTGGAATTGGAACCCAGGTCCCCTGACTCCCAGGTCTGTCCATTAATAACGTTGGAATTTGTTAAGCGCTTACTATGTGCGGAGCACTGTTCGAAGCGCAGGGGTAGGCAGGGTAATCAGGTGGTCCCACGTGAGGCGCACAGTCTTAATCCCCATTTTACAGATGAGGGAACTGAGGCCCAGAGACGTGACTCGCCCACAGTCACCCGGCTGCCAAGCGGCCGAGCCGGGATTCGAACCCGTGACCTCCGACTCCCAAGCCCGGGCTCTTTCCACTGCCTCCCCTAAAGGCCCCGCTGCTCCTCATGTGCAGAAAGCGTTCACCACCTCGCCGGGAGTAAGGAGGGGGAAGAGAGGCAGAGTCTCTTCCTGCGACGTCTGCAAGTCCCATCAGCCAGGAAACACGGAAAATCAAAATAATGGAAACGCGAAGCAAAACCCAACCAGGCAAGGGCCTTGGGGATGGCAAGGGTAGGGGCAGTGCTGATCTGTCTGTTCTCAACAGCCTGTAGCACATCAGGAACGGTCGATGCCAGGATTTCTGACCCAGGAAGCAGCGTGGCTCAGTGGAAAGAGCCCGGGCTTGGGAGTCCGAGGTCGTGAGTTCGAGAATCCCAGCTCTGCCGCTTGTCAGCTGGGTGACTGTGGGCAAGTCACTTCACTTCTCTGGGCCTCGGTTCCCTCGTCTGGAAAATGGGGATGAAGACTGGGAGCCCCACGTGGGACAGCCTGATTCCCCCGTGTCCACCCCAGCGCTCAGAACAGCGCTCGGCACATAGTGAGCGCTTAACGGATACCAACATTAAAAAAGCCTGGGCCTGGGAGCTGAGGACCCGGGTTCCGATCCCCTTTCTACCGTCTGCCTGCTGTGAGACCTTAGGCAAATCACTCCACTTCTCAGTTAACGCCATCAGCAAAATGGGAATAATAAGAATAATGTGGGTATCTGTTAAGCGCTTACTAGGTGCCGCGCACTGTTCTAAGCGCTGGGGGAGAAACGGGCTCATCAGGTCGTCCCACGTGGGGCTCACAGTTAATCCCCATTTTACAGATGAGGGAACTGAGGCCCAGAGAAGTGAAGTGACTCGCCCACAGTCACACAGCTGACAGGTGGCAGAGCTCGGGATTCGAACTCATGACCTCTGACTCCCAAGCCCGGGCTCTTTCCACTGAGCCACGCTGCTTCTCTTTGTTTGACTCATAAGTGCTTAAACACTACCGGTCTGAATACGTTCAACGTCCTTAAAGTCAGATTTCCTTAAGTTTACTACTGGTGTGAATATTTTCAGCGTCCTTAAAGTCAGATTTCCTCTCGTTTACCTGAAACCTCTGTGGGTTTTCAGAATCCGCCTGATTGCCTAAGCACAGCCGCCGTCAAATCTGCCTCGGATTCCCTCGTTAGTTTCCTCAGAAATCGAAGTCAGTCCCCCGAAGTGCCTTTACCTTGCGGATCCAAGGATGATCCTCGAGAAGCAACTCGGACACGACGGATACACGAAACTGGAGTTCTGGACAGCAATTACAGAGGCGAGAATAAACCTTCTTCTCCCACTCATGGGCTCGCTCAGTGCTCTGAAATGAAACAATCGGCAGGAGTTAGCGATAAACAGACCTTAATTTTGGGTCCCGTCCCGAACTTCGGGGGAGGGAGGGGAAGGTTTATTTCCCCTCCGCAACAAAATCAGTTCCCTACTCTCATCCTGAATTAAAAAAAAAAAACCAGAAAGAAGGTTCCAATTACTGGGAAATTTTCGTCCTAGGAGAAGCGGCGTGGCTTAGTGGAAAGAGCACGGGCTTGGGAGTAAGAGGGAGTGGGTTCTAATCACCGCTGCGCCACTTGTCTGCGGGTGAGACCTTGGGCAAGCCACTTCTCTGCCTCAGTTATTCATCTGTAAAATGGGGACTAATAATGTTGGTATCTGTTAAGCGCTTACTATGTGCAGAGCACCGTTCTGAGCGCTGGGGTAGACGTAGGGGAATCAGGTTGTCCTACGTGGGGCTCACAGGCTTAATCCCCATTTTACAGATGAGGTAGCTGAGGCCCACAGTCACACAGCTGATAGGGGCAGAGCTGGGATTCAAACTCATGACCTCTGACTCCAAAGCCCGTGCTCTTTCCCCTGAGCACTGACCCCGTGAGCCCCACGTGGGACAATCTGATTGCCCCGTATCTACTCCAGCGCCTCGGAACAGCGCTTGGCACGTAGCGAGCGCACAACACGTACCATCGTTATTATTTTCACGCAATCGGTCGCTCTGCCTGAGCCCCTCGCGAGGATTCCCGCCTGAATACTCTTGCCCAGTGCTCGGCACAGTGCTCTGCGCACAGTAAGTGCTGAATAAATACTCTAGCTACTAAATCGGCTGCTGACTTCACTGGCTCTTGGGCCGTGGGTGATGCGAAACCGCAGCCCCGGGAGGATATTTATTTTCGCTATGACAAGGAGGGAGGAAAAAAAAATCTTGCCTCTGGCTTGCATCCCAGTGGCTCAGTGGAACGAGCCTGGGCTTGGGAGTCCGAAGTCATGGGTTCGAATCCCGGCTCTGCCACTTAGCCGTGGGCGAGTCACTTCACTTCTCTGTGCCTCAGTTCCCTCATCTGTCAAATGGGGATGAAGACTGGGAGCCTCACGCGGGACCACCCGATCACCCTGGATCTCCCCCAGCGCTTAGCACGGTGCTCGGCACATAGTAAGCGCTTAACAGATACCAACACTGTTATTAGAAGCGGCACGGCGGAGTGGAGAGAGCACGGGCCTGGGAGTCAGAAGGTCATGGGTTCTAATCCCCGCTCTGCCACTTGTCTGTTATGTGAACTTGGGCAAGTCGCTTAACTTCTCTGGGCCTCAGTTCCCTCATCTATAAAATGGGGATTGAGACTGTGAGCCCCATGTGGGACAGGGACTGTGATCAACCCGATTTGGTCGTATTCATTCATCGGATAGTATTTATTGAGCGCTTACTAGGTGCAGGGCACTGTACTAAGCGCTTGGAATGGACAATTCGGCAACAGATAGAGACCATCCCTGCCCAATGCCGGGCTTACAGTCTAATCGTTCATTCATTCATTCGATAGTACTTATTGAGCGCTTACTAGGTGCAGAGCACTGTACTAAGCGCTTGGAATGGACAATTCGGCAACAGAGAGAGACCAGCCCTGCCCGACGACGGGCTCACAGTCTAATCGGGGGAGACGGACGGCAGAGCAAAACAGAACGAAACAAAAACAAGACAACGTTACCAGGATAAATAGAATCGAGGGGACGGACACCTCATTAACAAAATAAATAGGGGAATAAATAATATATACAAATGTGCACGGCGCCCGGGGAAGGAGGGAGGGGGAGGAGCAGAGGGTGGGGAGGGGATTGTATCCATTCCAGCGCTTAGTACGGTGCTTGGCGCATAGGAAGCGCTTAACAAATACCGTAATTACTGTCATTCATCCAATTGTATTTATTGAGCGCTCACTGTGCGCAGAGCACTGTACTAAGCGCTGGGAATCATCATCATCATCATCACCCTTGGTCCATTTGCCCCTTCAGGGCTGGGATTTGTTCTTTTTAACGTGATCTTTGCTACCCTCTAGTGGAGCAACCGAAACACCAAGGCTTTTGATCAAAAAATTGTTATTATTATTATTAATAATAATAATAATAATAACAATAATGTTGGTATTTGTTAAGCACTTACTATGTGCCGAGCGCCGTTCTAAGCGCTGGGGGATATAATAATAATAATGTTGGTATTGGTTAAGCGCTTACTCTGTGCAGAGCACTGTGCTAAGCGCTGGGGGATGCAATAATAATAATGTTGGTATTTAAGTGCTTACTCTGTGCAGAGCACTGTGCTAAGCGCTGGGGGATACAATAATAATAATGTTGGTATTGGTTAAGCGCTTCCTATGTGCAGAGCACTGTGCTAAGCGCTGGGGGATACAATAATAATAATGTTGGTATTGGTTAAGCGCTCACTATGCGCAGAGCGCTGTGCTAAGCGCTGGGGGATGCAATGATAATAATGTTGGTATTGGCTAAGCGCTTACTATGCGCAGAGCACTGTTCCAAGCGCTGGGGTAAGAATAATAATGTTGGTATTTGTTAAGCGCTTCCTATGTGCAGATCGCTGTTCTAAGTGCTGGGGGATACAATAATAATAATGTTGTTATTTAAATGCTTACTCTGTGCAGAGCACTGTTCTAAGCGCCGGGGGATGCAATAATAATCATGTTGGTATTTGTTAAGCGCTTCCTATGTGCAGAGCGCTGTTCTAAGCGCTGGGGGATACAATAATAATAATGCTGGTATTTGTTAAGCGCTTATTATGTGCAGAGCACTGTGCTAAGCGCTGGGGGAGATCCAGGGTCATCAGGTGGTCCCACGTGAGGCTCCCAGTCTTCATCCCCATTTTCCAGATGAGGGAACTGAGGCCCAGAGAAGTGAAGTGACTTGCCCAAAGTCACACAGCTGACAGGTGGCGGAGCCGGCATTCGAACCCATGACTCTGACTCCCAAGCCCGGGCTCTTTCCACTGCACCACGCTGCTTCCCCATGCAAGATGTAATGTAAGCGTGGCTCAGTGGAAAGAGCCCGGGCTTGGGAGTCAGAGGTCAAGGGTTCGAATCCCAGCTCTGCCACTTGGCAGCTGGGTGACTGTGGGCAAGTCACTTCACTTCTCTGGGCCTCGGTTCCCTCATCTGTCAAATGGGGATGAAGACTGTGAGCCTCACGTGGGACAACCTGATTCCCCCGTGTCTCCCCCAGCGCTTAGAACAGTGCTCTGCACATAGCAAGCGCTTAACAAATACTAACATTATTATGATTACATTGCAATTGTATTATGCTCTGCACATAGCAAGAGCTTAACAAAATACCAACATTATCATTATTATTACATTGTAATTATATTATGCTGTGCACATAGTAAGCGCTTAACAAATAGCAACATTATCATTATTACATTGCAATTGTATTATGCTCTGCATATAGCAAGAGCTTAACAAATAGCAACATTATCATTATTATTACATTGCAATTGTATTACGCTCCGCGCATAGTAAGCGCTTAACAAATAGCAACATTATCATCATTATTACATTGCAATTGTATTACGCTTGCACATAGTAAGCACTTAACAAATACCAACATTATTATTATTATTACACTGCAATTCTATTATGCCCTGCACATAGTAAGGGCTTAACAAATACCAACATTATCATTATTATTACATTGCAATTCTATTATGCCCTGCACATAGTAAGCGCTTAACAAATACCAACATTATCATTATTATTACACTGCAATTCTATTATGCTCTGCACATAGTAAGAGCTTAACAAATACCAACATTATCATTATTATTACACTGCAATTCTATTATGCCCTGCACATAGTAAGCGCTTAACAAATACCAACATTATCATTATTATTACACTGCAATTCTATTATGCCCTCCACATAGTAAGCGCTTAACAAATACCAACATTATCATTATTATTACCTGCAATTCTATTATGCCCTGCACATAGTAAGCGCTTAACAAATACCAACATTATCATTATTATTACATTGCAATTCTATTATGCCCTGCACATAGTAAGGGCTTAACAAATACCAACATTATCATTATTATTACATTGCAATTCTATTATGCCCTGCACATAGTAAGAGCTTAACAAATACCAACATTATCATTATTATTATACTGCAATTCTATTATGCCCTCCACATAGTAAGCGCTTAACAAATACCAACATTATCATTATTATTACACTGCAATTCTATTATGCCCTCCACATAGTAAGGGCTTAACAAATACCAACATTATCATTATTATTACCTGCAATTCTATTATGCCCTGCACATAGTAAGGGCTTAACAAATACCAACATTATTATTATTACACTGCAATTCTATTATGCCCTCCACATAGTAAGGGCTTAACAAATACCAACATTATCATTATTATTACCTGCAATTCTATTATGCCCTGCACATAGTAAGGGCTTAACAAATACCAACATTATTATTATTACACTGCAATTCTATTATGCCCTGCACATAGTAAGCGCTTAACACCAACATTATCATCATTATTACATTGCAATTGTATTATCCTCTGCACATACTAAACGCTTAACAAATACCAACATTATTATTACAGTTATCTATTATTGCCAATTATTTTTACTGCTAATAATAACCACAATAAAATTGTAATTAATATACAATAGTGAATTATAATCCTACATCATGACAGTATAGAAATCACCATTTTATTAGAGCATTTGTTATCGCTCATTATAATAGGATATAATATGATATTGTATGTTAACTACAGTTTTGTTATAGTGTTAATTAGTAGTAAAAATGATTAGTAATAATGAATACTACAATAAAATAATAATTATTAGAAATAATAAGGGGGGAGAGGGGCAGCAGACTGACCTCCTTGCAGCAGGCAGGGGCCTGGCACAACGGGCAGTGCCCGGTTTCGGAGTCTCCCGCCAGGCTTCACCCGGAAGTGACGTAGGGCCAGCCCCCCTGGCCGGGCCAGCCAATGGCGTGTCGTTTTGGCGCCCGTGGGGGGCGGGACGAGGGCAGCTCGTCCAATCAGGCGGCGGCAGGCTCGGCGTGAACCATCGCCTCCGGCCCGGGGGGGAAGGGGAGGAGAACGGGCCTCCCCCGCGGGGAGCGATGGTAGCGCCCCCCCCCCCAGCTGGGACCGGTCGCGATGCAAGGGATGGGGGAGGGGGACATATCGGCGACAGGGACGATAGTCGGGATTGGTGGGGGAGGGGAGAGGATTCGGAGGGCGACCCCGTGCTCTAGCATCCTAGGAACCCTCCCCCAGGACCTGGGTTCTAATCCAGCTCCTCCCCCCCCCCCCCATCGGTTGTGTGACCTTGGACGAGTCATTTCCCTAAAATTGATGCTGGCGCTTGCTACGCGCCAAGCACTGTGCTAAGCGCTGGGGAGGATGGAAGGTGATCAGGTGGTCCCAAGTGGGGCTCAGTCTCCATCCCCATTTTGCAGAGGAGGTCACTGAGGCCCAGAGAAGGCAAGGGACTGGCCCAGAGTCACACAGCTGACAAAAGTCGGAGCACAGATTAATAATAATAATAATAATAATAATAATGGCATTTTTTAAGCACTTACTATGTGCAAAGCACTGTATTAAGTGCTGGGGAGGATAGAAGGTGATCAGGTGGTCCCAAATGGGGCTCACAGTCTCCATCCCCATTTTCCCGATGAGGTCACTGAGGCCCAGAGAAGTCAAGCGACTGGCCCAAAATAATAAAAATAATAATAATAATGGCATTTTTAAGCACTTACTATGTGCAAAGCACTGTTCTAAGCGCTGGGGAGGATAGAAGGTGATGAGGCGGTCCCAAGTGGGGCTCACAATCTCCATCCCCCTTTTCCCGAGGAGGTCACTGAGGCCCAGAGAAGCGACTGGCCCAAAGTCACCGTGGCCGAATTGGAATTAGAACCCAGGGCCCCCTGCCTCCCCACCCCGGGCTCTTTCCACCAAGCCACGCTGCTGGGGGCTGAAGGCTGTGAAATGAGAAGCAGCGTGGCTCGGTGGAAGGAGGCCGGGCTTGGGAGTCAGAGGTCATGGGTTCAAATCCCCGCTCTGCCACTTGCCAGCTGTGTGACTGTGGGCAAGTCACTTCACTGGGCCTCAGTGGGCCTCTGGGCCTCAGTGACCTCATCTGTCAAATGGGGATGAAGACCGCGAGCCTCACGTGGGACAACCTGATTGCCCTGCATCTACCCCAGCGCTTAGAACAGTGCTCTGCACATAGTAAGTGCTTGACAAATACCAACATTTTTATTATTATTATTAAATGGGACGAGGACTGGCCCCAGAGCGACCAACTCGGAGGTCCCCGCCTCGCTCAGGACAGCGCCCGGCCCCTCACTTCCCTTCTCCGGGCCTCAGTTTCCTCATCTGTCAAATGGGGATGAAGCCTGTGAGCCTCACGTGGGGCCACCTAATGACCCCGGATCTCCCCCAGCGCTTAGAACAGTGCTCGGCACCTAGTAAGCGCTTCACCGATACCACCATGATTATTATTAGCGCTTGAAGAAATCATAATGACGATAAAAGAAAAGAAATAATAGAGAAGCAGCGTGGCTCAGTGGAAAGAGCCCGAGCTTGGGAGTCAGAGGTCTTGGGTTCGAATTCCCGCTCTGCCACTTGGCAGCTGGGTGACCGTGGGCAAGTCCACTTCTCTGGGCCTCAGTGACCTCATCTGTCAAATGGGGATGCAGACTGTGAGCCTCACGTGGGACCACCTGATGACCTTGTATCTCCCCCAGCGTTTAGAACAGCGCTCTGCACAGAGTAAGCGCTTGACAAATACCAACATTATTATTAACTTCTCTGTGCCTCAGTGACCTCATCTGTCAAATGGGGATGAAGATTGTGAACCTCACGTGGGACCACCTGATGACCCTGGATCTCCCCCAGCGCTTAGAGCAGCGCTCTGCACATAGTAAGCGTTTAACAAATACCAACATTACTATTAACTTCTCTGTGCCTCAGTGACCCCATCTGTCAAATGGGGATGAAGACTGTGAACCTCACGTGGGACCACCTGCTGCCCCTGGATCTCCCCCAGCGCTTAGAACGGTGCTCGGCACCTAGTAAGCGCTTCCCCGATGCCACCGTGATTATTATTAGCGCTTTAAGAAATCATAATGATAAAAGAAAAGAAATAATAAAAGGGAAAGAAAGGGAAGGAGCAGGGGCGGGGCTCCTCCGCCCACCCTGGGCGGGCCTTAGAGAGGGCGGCGGGGCGGGCCAACGGCAGAGCCGGCCGAGCCATGGCCAGGACTCTGGTCCCGGTCCTGGTCCTGGTCCCGGTCCTGGTCCCGGTCCTGGTCCCGGTCCCCGTTTCCTGCGGCCCCCGCCGACCCCCGGCCCAGCCCCGGCCCCTCCGGCCCTTCCCGGCCCTCCACTACGAGACCCGCTTCTTCCCCCAGAAGGTGGGTAAGGGCCCGGCCCATCCCCACCCACCCCCCACCCAACCGTCGGGCCCGGGGACGGGGACGGCCCAAGGGATGCTCTCGCTACATCCTTGCTACCAGAGAGACCCCCTTTCTCACCCCGGAGAGACCCCCCTCCATCCCTGGAAGAGGACCGGCTCCCACCCCCCCCCGGAAGGTCCCCCCGTCTCTGGAGGGGACCCCCTGCTTTGAATATTGGTCCTTCCTCATTTATTCATTCAATAGTATCTATTGAACGCTTACTAGGTGCAGAGCACTGGACTAAGCGCTTGGAAGGGACAATTCGGCAGCAGAGACAATCCCTGGACGCCCCCCACCCCGGAGAGACGCCCCCATCCCTGGAGGAGGACCGGCTCCCACCCCCACTGGAGGTCCCCCGCTCTCCGGAGGGGACCCCCTGCCTTGAATCCTGGCCCTGCCCCCGGAGAGACCCTCCTGCCCTCAAAGAGACCCCTTTGTCCCTAGAGAAAGCCCCTCATCTCTGGAAGAGGACCGGCTCCCACCCCCCCGGGGAGGTCCCCCTGCCTTGAGTCCTGGCCCTGCCCCCGAAAAGACCCCTCTGTCCCCAGAGAGACACCCCCTCACCCCTGCCAGTTGCTGGAAGAGGATGGGCTCCCACTCCCTGGGGAGGTCCCCCTGCCTCTGGAGGGACCCTCCCGTCCCCAGAGAGACCCCCACCTTTCCCTGGAAGGTCAGCTCCCACCCCTCAGCGGAGGTCCCCCCGTCTCCGGAGGGACCCCCTGCCTTGAATCCTGGACCCTGGCCCTGGAGGGGCCCCTGGCTGGACCTTGGCCCTGGAGAGGCCCCTGGACTTTGTCCCCAGAGAGGCCTCCAGGCCCAGGCCCTATCGAGCCCCTGTCCCCAGAGAGACCCCCCAGCCCCACCCCCGGGCCCTTGCCCCCAGAGAAGCCCCTCATTCCAGCCTCTAACTCTGCCCATCCCCTAGAAGCAGGCCCAAATCCAGCCCCTAACTCCTACTCTGCCCTCCAACCCCCGAAAAACATGCCTGGATGCCCCAA
Source organism: Ornithorhynchus anatinus (assembly GCF_004115215.2). Taxonomy (NCBI): domain Eukaryota; kingdom Metazoa; phylum Chordata; class Mammalia; order Monotremata; family Ornithorhynchidae; genus Ornithorhynchus; species Ornithorhynchus anatinus. Next base: position 28,815,712 of record NC_041747.1, read on the forward strand.
GATCCAGCCCATCACAGTCCTCGGCTTCCCTATAGAAACCTCAACTCCAGCCCACCCACTCCTTCCCCCTCCACAGAAGAAGGGCAGTACTTATGTCAGGGGAGGGCAGGTGGCGGATTAGCAAGTCACCCCATCCGCGGGACTTCCCCATCGAGGTTTTTCGGTTCTCGTATTGAGTGCTGCAGATCCTCAGTATCTAAATTTGCCCCAGTTTGGGACAGCGCCTGGGGGGTGTAGGTCCTGGTAGGGTGAAAGGGCACCAGCTGAAATTTGGAGGGGGGGGGGGTGGGAATGGAAAGGAAGAGGAAGAGAGGAAAAACTCCCCCTTGACATCTCCACTGGAGTAGAGATGGAGGGAGAGAATAGGGTGGGTGGGCTCGCACCCCCAGAATGACTCCTCTAGGAGATTAGGTGGCTAAACCGTCATCGTCGTAGGGAACATTTGTTGAGCCGGGGGCAAATAGCTAAGTAAGGGTTGCCTGCTCTCCAGAAGTTAATCATCAAATAGAGAAGGCAGATCAGCACTCACTGGCAAGTATTCATTAAAGAACCAGAGTAGAGATACAGAGGATAAAACGGCACGGTTGATAAAGCACGGACCTGGGAGTCAGAAGGACCTGGATTCTAATCTCGGCTCCGTCACATGTCTGCTGTGTGACCTTGGGCCTGTCACTTAACGTCTTGGTGCCTCAGTTACTTCGTCTTTAAAATGGGGTTAGAGTGTCAGCCCCATATGAGACAGGGACTGTGTCCTACTTGATTAACCTGTACCTACTCCAGCACTTAGAGCAGTGCTTGGCACGTAGTAAGTGCTTAACAAGTACCATAATTATTATTATTGTGTACTCTCAATGATAATAAACAGCGCAAGTAAAGAAATAATGGTATTTATTGAGTGCTTACCGTGTGCAGAGCTCGTAGTTTAGAGGTGCTGCTTAAAGGAGAGGGTATTCTGGGTTTGGGGGGAAAAGTGTAAGCGGTGGATCAGTGGAACAGCATCTGTTACACCCCTTCGTATTTGTTTTTTCTTCAACTGCACCCTCAATTTTTTTGTTTCGATTACTCCATTTCCCCCTGCCCGTAATCTATGTTAGTGTTTGTCTTCCCCTCTAGGTCGTAAACTCCTTGAGGGCAGGGATCAGATTTACTCATATTGTACTCTTCCAGTGTGTGGTTGAATGCTCTGCACAGAGTAAATGCTCAAAGCTGGGGTTGGGGAGGAAATGAGAGATCTGGTTCAGATCCCGCACAGTCTCTCTTAGCATTTCTGTTCAGTATTCAGATTTTCAAGACAAATGGAGAAGCAACGTGGCCTAATGGAAAGAGCTCGGCCGTTGGAGTCGGAAGGCCTGGGCTCCACCACGTGTCCGCTCTGTGACTTTGGCCAGTCACTTGACTTCTCTGTGCCTCAGTTTCCTCAACTGTAAAAACGGAGATTAAGACCGTGAGCCCCACATGGGACATGGACTGTGTCCAACCTGATTAGCATGTATCTACCCCAGCGCTTAATTCAGTGCCTGGCAAATAGCGCTTAACAAACACTATTCAAAAATCAAAAACCGTTGTCAAGGGCCTCCGTAAGTTCTCACGGCAGCATTGGCCATTTTCAGATGAAGGGAAAAGCCAAGTATTGTAAAGCCCTACTAAGTTGTCAGTGGTTTAGAGATTCCTTTCTTTTTTCCCCCTCAAGTGATGAGTTTTGGCATCAGGGCAGGCTTTGATATGTTTTTCTAATCAACACAGTGATTTGGCAAACATCACAGTGATTTAATAACCTAATTTCAACAAGAAACTCCAATCCAAACAATAGCTCTTGTTCAGCAGAGAGGAAAGTGAGGAAGTACTTGTTAGTGTCAGTCAGTGAATTTTTATTTTTATGCACTGTGTACCCCAGGTCACGGCGCAGACACCCTCTTTATAATAAACTGTCGGAAATCACCGCTTCCTCAGCACTGATGACTTCTTCCTTGCCGGGCGACGCGAGGCAGAGATAACAACCGCCTTCTTCCTGGCAAAGGGTGTTTCCTCCCTTGTGAGCCACCAGTGTTGATCCTTACTAGTAGTAATAATATTTACTGAGCACCCAGTGAGTGGAATATGCTGTACTAAGCACTTGGGAAGCTCACAACAAAGAAGTGGCGTGTTCCCTGCCTATTAGGAGCTTAAATTCTGATTCTCATGAATCTACCCCAGTGCTCAGTACAGTGCTTGGCCCAGAGCATGTACTTAAATATCACTCAATTATTATTACCACGGGGGAGACATAAAAATATTTACAAATAATGGAATGTACATTTGAATAAACATAAAAATGCCAGAGATGAGTATAAATAAGGTCCTAAGTGCTAGAGATAATAATAATGTTGGTATTTGTTAAGCGCTTACTATGTGCCGAGCACTGTTCTAAGCGCTGGGGTAGACTCAGGGGAATCAGGTTGTCCCACGTGGGGCTCACAGTCTTAATCCCCATTTTACAGATGAGGGAACTGAGGCACAGAGAAGTGAAGTGACTTGCCCACAGTCACACAGCTGACAAGTGGCAGAGCTGGGATTCGAACTCATGAGCCCTGACTCCAGAGCCCGTGCTCTTTCCATTAATCACAAGTTTAATTGGGAATTAAGCACAGGACTGTTAGGAGACCCCGTTCTAATCCCCGCTCTGCCACTTGCCGCCTACTTGACCTGGGATAAGTCACTTCACTTCTCCGTGCCTCAGTTTCCTCATCTGTAAACTGGGGATTAAGTTCCTTTCCTCCCTCCCCCACAGTCTGTGAGCCCCATGAGAGACAGGGACCTCTTCTGATCTGATTGAATCGTCTCCGCTCCAACTCTTAGCACAGCGCATTCACACTGTAAGCGTTTAACAAATGTTCCGCAGTGATTAAGTGATCGGGGAGAGCTTATGGTTTAGGGGGTTGTTTGTCGGGAGAACTAAGGGACTGGGGGAAAGGGAGAAGAAAATCAGGTGACATAACATCTTCGCTCTGGTTGCCCGAAAATACATCCCGAAGCTTTGCTCAGAGCTCAGCTCATTCATTTATTCAGTAGTATTTATCGAGCGCTTACTGTGTGCAAAGCACTGTACTAAGTGTATGCCACTTAATGTGTTGCCTGGTGTCATAAACACCACCTAATTAACAAAACATCAGGTTCAGACCCTCCCAAACCATTGGCTGCAGTCCACTGATGGGTTAGTTAACTCTTTTTTAGGGTTTGTATATGTTTGTGTTTGTTTGGGGGAACGATACTGGTTGTTCTCTTTCTCTCTTACCCCAGCTTTTCCACTTTCTTTCCACATTGTCGTCCTGCACTGTGTTGGTGTGAGCATCCGGGGGGTAGTAATAATTTGTGGAATTTATCGGCTAAGGCTACCACTGGGCCAGTGAAGCTAATCCCCAAATAGGGGAAACCCAGATTCTGGGAGGGGAAGATTCAGGTCTTTCCCCCGCTCACTGCCCCCCACACATACCGTTGTTTTAACCGTTCATCCTTAGCGCAGAAGCATTGAAGAGGGGGTTCTGTGAAAAATAGGAAATGTCGAAGGGGAGGAAAATGAGTGAAAACAGCCTGGACTGCCTTCTAACTATAGACTATAAAACCCTGCAATTGTCAAGGGAGCAGAGCTGGCTTTCCATAACCTGGACACATGGGTCACATCCTTCCTTGGAAAAGCCTGTTTTCGGTTGCTGGTCTGTAGAGAGGTGATCCACTGGGAAGAAAGGTGGGTAATGGGCAGGGGACGGGTCTACCAACTCTTCCAAGCGCTTAGTACAGTGATTTGCACACGGTAAGCACTCAGTAAATACCATGGATTGATGGATCGTGGACAGAGGCTTCGCAGTGCTGATTTTTCTTTTTAAGGGTGCTTAATGCAGTATCAACTTCTACTCTAGAAATGTCCATCCTCATTCCTGAATTTAAGGGTGAAACTACTGAACGGAAACAGGGATGGATACAAGCAAATCGGATCGAACGTAGTTCCCGTTCCACATGGGGCTCACAGTCTTAATCCTCATTTTACAGATGAAGTAACTGGGTACAATGAAGTGAAGTGATAAGTGGCGGAGCTGGGATAAGAACCCAGGTCCTTCCTACTCCCAGGCCTGCGCTCTACCAGCTCCTTGTGGGCAGAATCTCATCATCTGTTGTGCTTTCCCAAGCTCCTAGCACGGCGGATGCCCGGTAAATTTGATCGATTGAATTGATTGAATTGCAAAGCCTGTGAGGGAGGCACTTTCCAGGCCTCAGGTCCCTGCCGGTCAGATTTTGGTGAGAGGAACGGTCCTCGGGAAGAATCCAGATTACCCGAGTTGGTCACCAGACCCCTGATCCAAAGTGGCGTTCCGCCCATAGCCTCCCAAGTAGGCCTCACGGTGGCTCATCTGCAAAAAAACTCACTTTGGCCCGGAAAACCAGTCAGCCAGGCTTGAGTGAATTAGGCTAGTTCAGATGGAGCCGAGGCAAGCGGGATACACTTGTCATTTGAGGAAGGATGACTCAGGAACTCCCCCTTCTTCCCTAAGACCGCCCTGAGACGCTCTCCCTAAGCCAGGATGGCTGGTCTGGAATCAAGCCATAGCCTCTAGCCGCAGACGAAATTCCCCTTGACCTTCAGGAACCGTCAACACTCCCTCTACGAGATTGTCATTTTTAGGGCTGCTCTTCAGAGATAGCAATTTAACACGAAAGGGAAGGTCGTCGTGATTTTACAGCCCTTGTTCCGACCTTGTGCTTAGATCTTTGGTTCTACTGAGGATATCCTCTTCCCTTCCTGTATCTTTTCCCGGTGGCATTACCATCCAGACAGGATGAGCATCAGAACAATAAGGGACGCGGTGGAAGGGTTTTTTTAAAAAATGAGAAAGAAATCCCTCAAGGCCGTTTGTCCGTGGAATTAATTTTGTTGGTTTGGCGTTCCCTCAGAAGAAGGTTTGCTTCTTTGGAGATTTATTTTGTACCGTTTCAAGACAGTGGATATTCTTTTAGGGTAGGGAACATGTCTACTAACTCTGTTATACTATACTCTCCCAAGCACTTGGCATATTGCTCTGCACATAGAAACCGCTCCGTAAATACGATCGATTTAAAGCAAATTAATATCCCGGGGGGAATGCAAAAATATCAAAAATAAATCCTACGCAGAGGAAACTCTGTATCGTCTCTCTCTGGCATCAGAGATGAAGTTGGAAACTGTTCTGTCTGGGGGCCGGGACTCTATCGCTACCCTGTTGGGGACTTTGCATTGTGACAGGCCCAGGTTCTGCATCAATCGATCAGTTGTGATTATTGAATGCTTACTTTGTGCAGAGAACTGTACTAAGCACTTGGGAGGGCACCAAACAGCAGAGTTGGTTGATATGTTCCCTGCCCACAACGAGCTGACGGTCTAGAGGGGGTTGGACACAGTCCATGTCCCTCATGAGGCTCTCATCCATTTCCCTCCTCTGCCCCAGCCTGTAAAACCTGTTAGGATTAACTTGCTCAATGCTAGGAAACTGACGACATTCCAGGACCTCATTGGCTTTTTGTTTGTTTGTTTTAAATGGGGTTTAAGTGCTTATTATGTGCCAGGTATTGTACAAAACTCTGGGGTAGATTTAAACTGATGAGGTCGGACACAATCCCTATCCCCCACGGGGCTCACAACTTGCCCCAGGTCACGAAGCAAAGAGTATTGGTGTTCTTGTCTTGTCCTCTGATGTCGAGTATAACTTGCAGGGAAGCCACGTGGCCTAGTGGAAAAGGCACAGGTCTGGGAGTCAGAGGACGCGGGTTCTAATTCTGACTCCACCCCGTACCTGCTGCGTGACTTGGGGCAGGTCTGTCTTAGTTCTCTCATCTGCACAATGGGGATTCAGAATCCGCTCTCCTCTCCTACTTAGATTGTGAGCCCCTTGAGGGACCGGGTAGGACCTGATTATCTTGTATCTACCCCAGTGCTTAGGACAGTGTTTGGAACATAACGAGTGCTTAACAAATACCATTATTTCACTTTTGCAGTGGCCCTAGAAGCCAGTTTTAATGGCTGAGGAAGGTCCTGGTCTCAGGTGTGTAGAAGGTGTGGCTTTGTCACCGTATGAGAAGTAGAAACGGGCAAGTCATGCAACTTCTCGGTGCCTCAGTTTCTTCCTTTGTAAAATGGGGGTTCACTAGCTGTTCTCCCTCAAACTCAGACCCTGAGTCCCATGGGGACCAGGGACCGTGTCTGACCTGATTATCTTACATCTACCCTAGGGCCTAGTACGGCGCTTGGCACGTAGTAAGTGTTTAAATATCACAGTTATTCTTCCGATCAATCAATGGTATTGAATGTGGCAGATGAAATTCATTCATCCGCGTTGTCATCTGCATTTACTGAGCACTTACCGTGTGGAGATTGCTCAGCTAGTTACTTGGGCAAGGAGAGTAGAAGAGAAAGACATGATCACTGCTTTTGAGGAGATTCCAATCTTATGGACCATATGCACAGCGTCTTCATTCTTTATTGATAATACCCCCATTTTGCGTTCACTTAGATGTGACCCAGAAGGTCAGGAACCGAGGGGAAAAGGTGACTGGGTGTTTGTGCCTGAGGGCTTGTGGAATGTTAATATTGGGGTTATGGAGGAGGGAGAAGGGGTGAAGGGGCACTACTCTGTGAGAAATTGTGTTTTCCAATGTTTTGCAGGTCTTTATTTCTGTGGAAGAATCGTGTGGAATGCGTTTGTGGGTGATACGATCTGAACTTGTCTTGGTTCTGTTCGGTCAGATAAATTGGCTTTCGGCAGCCTGGCTTAGTGGAAAAATGCGGGCCTGGGAGTCACAAGACCTGGGTTTTAATCCCCACTCTGCCACTTGCAGGCTGTGTGACCATGGACAAAATCACTTAACTTATCTGTGCCTCAGTTTCCTCATCTGTAAAGTGAGGATTCGGTTCCTCTTCACCTTCCCCCTTAGACTTAGCTCCATTGCCTTATTACTGTGTATCAATCCCAGCTTCTTAGTACAATGTTTGGCACATAGTAGGAATTTATCATATTATATTACTGTTGTTAATGATAATGATAATAATGATGAGGACGTTAACTTGGCTGTGTTCAAATGACAGTTTCTTGGATTTTTTTTAGGGGGTTATTTTTTTTTAAACGGTGGCTTAGTGGTTAGAGCATGAGCCTGGGACTCAGAAGGACCTGAGTTCTAATCCGGGTCTGCCGCTTGTCAGCGGTGTGACTATGGGCAAGTCACTTAACTTCTCTGTGCCTCAGTTATCTCATCTGTAAAATGAGGATTAACTGTGAGCCTCACGTGGGACCACCTGATTACCCTGTATCTACCCCAGCGCTTAGAACAGTGCTCTGCACATAGTAAGCGCTTAACAAATACCACCATTATTATAACCTGATGACCTTGTATCTACCCCAGTGCTTAGAACAGTGTTTGGCACATAGTAAGCACTTAACAAATGCCATCATTATTATTACTTAGCTTCTCTAATGCCTCAGTTACCTCGTCTGTAAAATGGAGATTAAGATCGTGAGCCCTCACACGGGACATGGACTGTGTCCGACCTGATTCCCTTGTATCTACCCCATCGCTTAGTTCAGTGCCTGGCACGTGGTAAGGGCTTAACAAATACCTTTATTTTATTTTATTTTTTAAAGCTTTCGTAGTTCTTTAAATGGCTGTACGGAGGCCTGAGAGGTCCAAGAGTGCCCTTTTGTGGCATGCCTTTTCATTTCCTCATACACTGTTGGTGTTGAGGGTGGTGATGCGTGTGTGCACTTTAATCATAATAATAATTGTATTTACTAAGCACGTTCTCTGTGACAAGCTCTGTACCAAGCCCTGGGTTGGATACAAACAAATCAGATTGGACTCATTCCCTGTTCCAAGTGGGGCTCACAGTCCCAGTCCCCACTTTACAGATGAGGGAACTGAGGCCCAGAGAAGTGAAGTGACTTGCCAAGGTCACACCGCTGACAAGTGCCGGAGCCGGGATTAGAACCCATAACCTTCTGACTCCCAGACCTGTGTTCTAGCCGCTGTGCCAGGCTGCTTCTTAGAGCAAAAACAGTATCAGGAGCTGCCAACAACAAGCACAACAGCACAACACAGGACAGCCTTTGTGCATGCACGCTATGGTGGGGATCGAGGGTCCGGTATTGGCCTTTTCAGCAACCCCGAAAGCCGTTCCCCTTGGGTTAGGTTTTAGGTTCGCTCTTACTGCTCAAAAGACTTTGTAAAATTTCTTTTAATCCCAATCAGCAACTTCTTCTAATCCTTTGCCTGTAAACTTCCTGTCCAGAAGGTTCAAGTAACTCCCAAATGACTCCTCCAATGCCCAAATAGGTCCAAAACGTCCCCTTTTCTTCTGGCCAGACTGGGAGGGTCGGGTGCTCCATCTGCTGAAACACTTTTAAGCTCTGCCTGCCAACTCTTATTGTTTTCTGCTGGCCGGAAGTGTTGATTTTTGGCTACTTGTGAGACTCCTTCTCCCCACTCCCCCCTCCTCAAGTGCCCTCCACCCAGCTCCTTCTTCCTTCTCTGAAATACAGTGACCTTATGGCATTTTTGTATATACGGGGAATTATCTCTTAACTTGGGGTGATGAAGAGCCTTGGAAATGGGAAAATTGCAGTATAATGACCATTGTTTCAGCGGGAATTAATAGGTCTGGGAGTAGATGATGGTGGTATCTGTTAAGTCTTTACTCAATCAATTGTATTTATTGAGTGCTTACTGTGTGCAGAGCACTGTATTAAGCACTTGGGTGAGTACAGTATAACAATATAACGGACACATTCCCCGCCTATAATGAGCTTAGAGTTTAGAGGGGAGGTAGATATCAAAATAAATAAATCAATATAAATAGGTACTTAAGTGTTGGGGGACTGAGGGAGGGTGAATAAAGGGAGCAAATCAAGGCGACGCAGAAGGGAGTGGGAAAAGAGGAAATGAGGGCTTAGTCAGGGAAGACCTCTTGGAGGAGATGTGCCCTGATTAGAACTCATGACCTTCTAGCTCCCAGGCCCGTGCTTTATTCATTTAGGTCCTGCTGCTTCTCAGAATGTTCAGCAGCCATTTCTTCGATCAGCAGCTTCGAAACTGAAAGCTTTCGGTCAGCCAGAATTCGGGGGGGGGGGGGGGGGGGGGGGGGGGGCTGGGAAGTTGTTTGGTTTCAAAGAAAGCCCCAGGCCAACGGCGAGCGGTGGGATGAGAGGCATCCGAGGAGCAGGAATAGGCCTTCCCAACAGCAGATGGCAGGCTCCCCTCTGCTCTAGGTCTGCTCCTCGGCTCTCGTCTTTGCTGGAATCTGTTCGCTTCCTTCAGAGGAGGCATCCAAATTCATTAAAAGATGATTCTTGAGGCGTTACCCGGGATTTGCGTTCCAAATCCCCATCTTCCAGAATCTCATTTTAGAAATGGTTTGCGGGTTGAAGTGCTCATGGGGTGGGGAAGTGATTTTGACTCTTTCCCTTAACCCTCTAGTCTGAATGTTTGACCCTTTCTCTGTCCTCCCAGGTCGATCACTTTGGATTTGATTTGGATTTAACATTTAAACAGCGGTACCTGGTATCCGATCAACACTGGAGGGAAGATGGGGGTTCGATACTTTTCTACACCGGCAACGAAGGGGATATTACCTGGTTCTGTAATAATACGGTAAGTCCGTAGAAGGCATTGTACACTCACGTTGTTAAAGAGTTGCTTTTCTTGTGGGAGGCGACCTCAGAATGAAAGAGCAGGCTGTGGCTACTCAGGTAACCCTGGTGTTGAATTATAAATCTCCGAGGAGGTCAAACACTTAATGATGTGCAGTTTCAGCCTTTTTCCTACAGTATTCCTCGATCCATAAATGCAGGTTTTTAATAATACGGAAATGTAGCAGGGTGGACCCCGATGCCTCTTTTTTTTCCCCAAGCCTGGGTAAAGCATAATATATCATTGGTACTATAATAATATAGCGATAATGTAATAGTATAAATACTATATTATTATATTTTATATAAACTACAGTAGGTGGGTCCACTCAATCCAAGTGAAGTAGAGGATTGAGCAATTATCGTATGGTTTTGCTTCATTCAGACAAACCAAACCAATGTTTCAGTTCACAAAGGAGATTTTTTTTGGCCTCAATGACCCGACTGATACGTCTTCAGGGTAGTGCCTGGTGGTCCTGCCGAAAAATAGGCATTTAATTCGCATTTACCCCCGTTCAAGTGAAGAACCGTAGCCATCTACTCTGGCAATCAATTCCATCAATCATAATTGGAATTGGAATGTCAGTAGGCACATTCCCTGCCCACAAGGAGCTTAGTCTAGAGAGGGAGTCAGACTTTAATATAAAGTACAGAGATGCCCATAAGTGCTGTGGGGTTGAGGGAGGGGTGAATAAAGGGGGCAAATTCAAGTGCAAGGGTAATAAGGAGGGGAGTGGAAGAAGAGGAAATGAGGGCTTAGTCAGGGAAGGCCTCTTGGAAGAGATGTGTCTTTAATAAGGCTTTGAAGGTAGGGAGAGTGATCGCCTGTCGGATATGAAGAGGGAGGGCGTTCCAGGTCAGAGGCAGGACTTGGGCGAGAGGTCGACGGCGAGATGGACGAGATGAGGGTACAGTAAATAGGTTGGCGTTAGAGGCGTGAAGGGTGTGGGCTGGGTTGTGGCAGGAAATGAGGATGGTAAGGTAGGAGGGAGCAAGACTGAGTGGTTTAAAGCCAATGGTAAGGAGTTTCTGTTTGATGCGGAAGTGGGTGGGAAATCACTGGAGGTTCTTTCTTGAGGAGGGGAGGAAACATGCACTGAGCAATTTTGTAGAAAAATGATCCGGGCAGCAGCATGAAGGGTGGACTGGAGAAGTGGAGAGACAGGACATTTTGTTTTTGTAAAATACTTTAGGGTTTCATGTGGGAAGTGGCGGAGGAGTTGCAGGCCATGCTGGTGTTTGCCGAACATCGATATTATGGGGAGTCCCTGCCCTTTGGGGATCAGTCATTCAGCGTGAGTATCCTTTCGTAACGATTCTGTGCTGTTATGCATCCTGGCAATCTCAGCTCCATCCAGTAGGAGACAGCAGCTTCAACTGGTTCAGCTGCTTTGAGCTTTTTGCTGCGGTGAAAGTGGTTTTTCTCACATGCAACTCAAGGTCAGCCCAGTTTTGTCTCCTTTAGTCTTACACATTCTTGAATAAGAGAGGGGTGGGAGTGTGTGTGTATGTATATTGGGGTGGGGCGGGGATTGTTCACTCCTTCAGTCGTATTTATTGATGCTTGCTATGTTCAGAGCACTGTACTAAGCGCCTGGGAGAGTACACCACAAGAACAGACACAGTTCCTGCCCACAACAAGCTTAGAGTGGGGGAGACAGACATTAATATAAATACATGGCAGATACGTACGTAAGTGCTGTGGGGCTGGGAAAGGGGGAAGACCGAAGTGAGCAAGTCAGGGTGACGCAGAAGGGTTGTGTCTTTTTAGTAAAGACTTTCTCAAAACTGAAAGAGTTACATAGTTGAAACTCTTGACTACAGACTCTAATTATCCAGGAAGTTCAGTGGGAAATCTCATTAGCTACCCCAGATGCCCTAGCCTCGAGGCAGGCTGAAATCCCTTCATTTTCCTAAATCCCACCAGGAACCAGGGCTGTTAGAAGGAGAGGGACTGTGCCTGATCTGATTGTCTTGTCTAGTCTACGCTTAGTACAGTGCTTGGCCCTAGTAAGCGCTTAACAGATATCACAGGTATTATGATGGTGGCTAGTAATATCAGTAATGCTTCTATGATTAATGATGACAGCAACATTAATTAGTAATATTAATTATGTTCAATACATCCACTAGCATTTCTTTTATGATTTTTGTTAAGCGCTTACTATGTTCCAGGCACCGGGCTAAGCGCTGGAGTAGATACAAGCTAATCAGGTTGGACAAAGTCCAGGTCCCACATGGGGCGCACAGTCTTAATCCCCGTTTTATCCCCGTTAATGTACCGCTTTGTACATCCCGAGCGCTTAGTACAGTGGTCTGCACATAGTAAGCGCTCAATAAATGCTATTGAATGAAATACTATTGAATGAATAGATGAGGTAACAAGGCACAGAGAAGTGAAGTGAGTTGCCCGGTATCCCAGAGCAGACGTGTGGTGGAGCTGGGCTTAGATCCCTGGTCCTTTTGACTCCCAGGCCGGTGCTCTATCCACTAGGCCATGCTGCCTGTGAATAAATTAATCAGTGCTAATGATGATAATAGTGATAATAACAACAGGAACAATACCCATGTAGGCAGGCTGGCTATCGACCCAAGGCCTAATGGATAATTGAATTCTTCCGGCATCCAGTCGGTCCCAAAAACCACTGATCTGGAACCCAGTTAGACTCGCTATTCATTATGCTTGTCTTTAAACTTGGAACCCTTTATCAGAAGTGCTTAGCCCAAGCTGTCCGTCCTGCAGGGATTAGCCAGCCGAGTGTGTTTACTTAGCAATCCCCTGGGGGAGAAATGGTCCCCCCCCCCAAAAAAAAGAAACTGACCCCCGCCTCTCCTCCCGGCCTGCCGTCCGCGGCCCTGGGTCTCGCGGGAATCTCTCCTCAGGACTCCAAGCACTTGAACTACCTGACCTCCGAGCAGGCACTGGCGGACTTCGCCGTTTTAATCGAGCACTTGAAAGCAACGATCCCGGGCGCCCAGAACAGCCCCGTGATCTCCATCGGGGGGTCGTACGGAGGAATGCTCGCCGCCTGGATCCGCATGAAATATCCACACCTGGTGGTCGGGTGAGTGCCCAGTGAGGTGGCGTTTGTGGAGTTGTCCATTTCTCCTCTCCCTTGGGTCAGCGTCCCCAGGATCTCCTACCGCTCTTGTCTTTAAAATTTAAGCCAGAGCCGTAACTCGGCCTCTTCATCGTCCTGCTTTGGAATTCCCGGGGTCAGCTTTGACCGATCTTCCCGGCCCAAGCCCCTTTATTTATTTCTGGGAGGCTAGGGCTGATGAGGCTGCTGAAATGTGGAGGGAAGCAGGTTCTTCCCATCTCCTGTCCCTTTCCGGTAGTTGGCACCAGTCCCTCCTGACCCAGACTTCTTAGGTTACGCTCCTTATTCTCCTAAGGGAGTTAGGTTTTGACTGGATGATGGTCAGGGTGGTCCGTCTTCCAGGGTACAACTGGGCTGCCCCTGCCTGAGTGCCAGCTTGATCCTTTTTTGGCATTTTCAATGCCCAGCCTTCCTCCTCTGGGCCTCCTGTTGCTGATTTCCACAGCTTGGAACCAGAATTCCTGCAGGCCCGGGAAGGAGACATGGTGGCCCTGGACCAAATTGCGGGGGCCGGGGGTCCCCCTGGAAAAACCCCTTGGGGACCACGAGAAGTTGGCACACAGGTGACATCGTCACTTAATGCCGAATGCCCGGCGTACTTAGCGCCTACGATGTTCCGCGTGACTCCTTGTCAGAATCCACAAGGGCCGTCCGTGGCTCTAAGTGTTGGTTGGTAGCCAAACGCTCACCCACATTCTCGCTGGGATCACGCTGACCGTGACGGTGAGGCAGAGGGCAGGAGTCAGGCTCAGCGTCTCTGCAGATGGAGATTTCTTCGGGCCCGCTTGCCCGCCATGACAGCGGAAGAGCAGGGGTTAGGCCGTCTGGCCGATCAGGGGAGATCAGTCCCCTGTCTCGTCGGGGTTTGCCAAATCGGTGGAAGGGGCTCGAGTCTTCCCCCCCTTCTCGGTTTGAGAGGTTAACGTTTTCTCCGGGGCCTGTCTTTCGTCCCCCAGGGCCCTGGCTGCCTCCGCTCCCATCTGGCAGTTTGGGGACCTCGTCCCCTGCGGCAGGTTTTTCGAGATCGTGACCAACGATTTCAAGAAGAGCGGGGCAGGTTGTTCCGAGACCATCCGCGCTTCTTGGGATGCCGTCGGTCGGATTTCATCCACAGGTAGGCTCAGCTGGGCAACGGGGGGAGTGGACCTTCAGCTTCAGCTCGATTTGAATCAGAGAGTTGGTCCCTAATTCTCCGAAATCTGTAGAAAGGGGATTAAGATTGAGAGCACTGTGTGGTCCAGGGACCCTGTCCAACCTGATTATCTTCTATCTACCCCAGTGCTCAGTCCAGTGCCTGGCATATAATAAGCAATTAACAGATACCATAAAAAATTCTATATAAATATATGTATTTAAACATCTTTATCTATTATAAATGATTTATATTACTGTCTCCTCCCTCTAAACTGTAAGCTCACTGTGGGCAGGGACCCTATCTACCAACAGTTTGTATCGTACTCTCCCAAGCGTTTGTTGGGTGCTCTGCACACAGTTAGCGCTCAGTAAATACGATGGATTGAATTCCCTCAGCATCTAGGGATCCACAAATTCCCCGATTCTTCAACCCCCTCAGTCACTGATGCAGGAAGGGCTGGGTTTATTTGGGAGAGATGAAAGATTTTTGCTCTAAATAAAGGCCGGGCTGGCCCAAGTCAAACACCAGTCATGAAGGGCTTGTTTCTGACCAGGCCCAACCTCCCAGACAGGGGTCCTGGGTTCTAGTCCTGACTCTGCCATAGATTTTCTCTCTCGCTCTCTCTCTTTCTCTCGATAAGCGCTTACTATATGTCAAGCACTGTTCTAAGCACTGGGTTAGGCAAGTTAACATGGGGCACAAAGTCTAAATAAGAGAGACTTGGACTCTTTCTTAGAAACCAGTTCCATCTAGTGTGGATATTCCTGGTCACCATTAGCATTGCGGCCTAGTGGAAAGAGCACGGACGGGGAGTCCGGAGACCTGGGTTCTAGTCCCACATCTGTCACTGACCTACTGGGCGGTCTTCGGCAAGTCATTTGACCTCAGACCTCGGTTTCCTCATCTCTAAAAAGGGGATAGTAGTACCTGCCTCTCCGTATCTCCTGGGAAAGTTGTGAGGATAAAAACAAGACGATCGATGCGCGTGTACTTTGGATTAATAAAAGTGCTCTGCAGATTCAGGATATTGCTGCTATTATTGTCTTCATAATTATTATCCAGAAGACTGGGCCATACTTGCACGCTGCAGTATGTATGCAAAGTTCCAGAACAGGGAACCATAGAGGCCTGAGGCTTTAGGGTTTGATAGACTCTTGGTGGGGGCAAATGGAGCCACTGGAAACCCCAGGCTTTGCCGGGCTTTCTGGGAACCAGGGTGAGCGAAAGTGAGCCAATGTCCTGGTAGAGCTCGAAGGACACTTTCATTTTTCTGTCGTTGCTTTTTAGGTCTGTCTGAAACTTGGCTTGGTACATTTCCCTACCAAGGGAAGAGTGGACCTTCATTTGTGCGGTGCTACTTTTTACTTTTCCAAAATACTTTTACAAGAGTCTTCTCAAGTTCTCCTTAAAGTCTCCACGTTAGGTAGGGGACAGATGATATCCTGACCCCCATTTCACAGATGAGGAAACTAAGTCCCCTAGGGTGTCAGTGGCTTGCCCAAGGCCTCGTGGTGGGCGAAGAGAAGCTCTGGGACCCGGGTCCTCTGGTCCCTGCTGTGGATTGCAGCCCTATGGGCCCTCTGTGCCCAGGCGGACGGGGGTGGGTGGCGGCAAGGTGATTCTGTTGCTCTTCCCCACCACTCTCTGTTCTTCCCCCTTCCTCTCCCCTCAGCACTGTGCTCATTTGTATATTTTATTTATTACCCTATTTATTTTGTTAATGAGGTGTATATCTCCTTGATTCTAGTTATCTTGATGATGTTGTCTTGTTTTTTTTGTCCTCTTTTGCTTTGCCGTCTCCCCCGTTTAGACTGTGAGCCCGTCATCGGGCAGGGATCGTCTCTATCTGTTGCCGAATTGTACATTCCAAGCGCTTAGTACAGCGCTCTGCACATAGTAAGCTCTCAATAAATGCTATTTAATGAATGAATGAATGAATGAATGCTCTCCCTGGGCCGTGACCGCGTTCTTTCTTCCAGAGGAAGGTTTGCAGTGGCTGTCCCACACATTCCACCTTTGCAGCCCGTTGAGGAGCCAGCAGGACGCCGTGGCGCTGAAAACTTGGATGTCCAGCACGTGGGTGGACCTGGCCATGGTGGACTATCCCTATGAAACGGACTTCCTCCAGCCTCTACCCGCCTGGCCTGTCCAGGTAAAGAAAGAGCTTCTTTTGGGGGCCTGACGCCTAGAGCTGCCGGTGGACTGTCCGTGGGCCGTCGTGGGCTGGGCCGGCTTCGATCCCCGCACCACCTGACTCGTCGTAGCGGTAGTCAGTCAGCCATTCGTATTTATTGAGCGCTTACTGAGCGCTTGGGAGAGCACAATATAACCGACACATTCCTTGCCCACAGCGAGCTTACAGTCCAGTAGTAATATATGCAAAGCACTGTACCGAGTGCTGGAAGAGAAAAACCAGGTGGCAGTTGGGCCCGGTTCCTGTCCCTCAGATGTCTCAATCTGAAAAGAAAAGCAGGGAGGGGGGACTGGCAACAGATACGTGAGGAGACGAAATGGAGGTCAGTAGGTAACTGTGCTTTATGCCAGGCCTGTGGCGTTCCGCGTCGTCGTGCTGCAGAATCGTCCCCAAACACTTGCCCCAACCATGGCTGTCGCGCCCTCCCTCCTCCCGGGTCCCCACTCTCGCGAGGCGCCGCTTCCGACCGGGGCAGAGGGAGGGAGCCGAGCGTTTTCCGGTCTTCGCCCTCCTGCCTCCCCCTCCGACGGCACACCCTCAGGCAGCTCCCTCTCTCGCCATCTGGAACCAGCCCTGTTCCAAGACGTCAAGGACCCTCTTCTCCTCCCTCCCCTCCATCTGGAGTGTTTTCGGGGCTTCCAAAGACCTACCACCACCATCCACCCCTCCCGTATTCCCAAAGATTGCCAAACAAAGCAGACACAATAGGGAGGAAGTTTACACATTTAAAGCCCCTTTTAGCATCATTCCAGCAGGCATTTTTGGGATCGAGCTCTTTTCAACTCCTTCAGATCACAATCCCCTATTATGACCCCCGGCTTTTTTGAGGAGGCAGGGGGAGTGCCTAGCACCATGCCAGCGTTTCACAAACAAATAATACTTGGAATTTCCGGAGAAGTCAGTGAATATTCTTTGCTCTCTCGTTTGAAGGAGGGGGCGAGTGTGGCATCACGGGAGGCAGAATTGGGATTAGGTTTGGGAGTTCTCAACCGGCTTCCGTTTTGGCGGATTTAGGGCAGCTTTTGGCTGGTCTGTGTTGATTTTCTCCATGCCCCATCTTGGATTTAGCAAACACCACCTGGGTTTTCAGTCTCCTTGAAGGACTTAGTTATTTTCTCCCCCTCTCTCAGTTTAGGGATATATAAAGAGCTGAAGGTTATATTTTATCGGTGATTCCACCTCGAGAGCTTTTTCCCTGTTTTTTTAATTATATTTTTTCAGTACTTACTCTGTGCTAGGCACTGTACTAAGCACAGGGTAGATACAAGCTTATCAAGTTGGACACAGTCCCTGTCCCACATGGGGTTCGCCGTCTTAATCTCCATTTTACAGAAGTGAAATTGAGTTGCCCAAGGTCATACAGCAGACAAGTGGCAGAGCAGGGATTAGAACCCAGGTGTTTCTGACTCCCAGGCCCGGGCTCTCTCCACTAGGCTGCACCACTTTCCTTGAGCCAACGGGAGATTGCGGGGGAAGAATGCCCCCTGATCCCAGGTGGCACGGAGTCAGTGTGGACGGTGGCTGAGTGGAGGCATCGAGGGGAAAACCCCCGATTCTGGAGCCGGCGAGGTCCGCTTTGTGCCTGTCTGAATCTGCTTCAACCAACTTCACTCCTGAGTTGACTCCATCTTGACTTGAGTGCTTTCCCCCTTTTCATTCTCAGCTGTCCCAGTCTCTTTCTGGGGGGTTAGGCTTGAGGATTTCCGGCGGGAAGGAGGAGAACATATTTCATTATTCCAGGGGCTTTGAAGGCCTCTGATTTGGAAGCCTTTGTTATCATTTGGGAGCCCGTGAAAATTTGCTTTGGGATTTCCCAAATCCTTCGTGGGCAGACTCAGTTCCCAACCCTTCCGTTTGTCTCCTTTCTGACAGTCCATATTATTCTTCCCATTCTTGGCCTCTTTTCTGTTCCGCTAACTAATCCCTGGATCTCTCCCCAGTTCTGCATCCCGCTCTTTCACTGGCAGCCCTTTTTATCTGGAGCTCCTCCTCCCTCCGACTCACTTCCTTCCTTCTAAAAGGGTCGGCCAACTGCCCTCCCCGGGGGCTGCCACAGGCCCATTGTGCTGCAGCGTACCCTGGAAGCAGTCACGATACCACCCCGGTGAAAAGTCCCGGGGCAGGTGAGAGGCTCGAGGCTGGGCTCCAAAACACCTTTGGATCATCGCTCTCCCACACCAGGCTAAACGCCCTCTTCCGTGCCCATCCAAGCACCCTCCGTTTTTAACGGCGTCCTTTCACGTGGTCCGGAGTGCGGGGCCCGACTTTCGTTTTGTTTACCCTGAACAAAGCCCGCAACATTCATGCAGAAATAATCGTGGATTAGACTGATGGGACCCAAATCAGAGGAGGAAAAGGCAAGAGAAATCCCTCTCGCCCCCCATCACCCGGTCGCTTTGTCAGCCTAAACTCCCTGTCCTTGGTTTTCTGGTCCCTTTAAGTCCCCCGACGCCGGTCACCCTACAGTTTGTTTTTTAGGCATCTTTTCCTTCGCCGGGAGCACACAGAACCTTCTCGCTCAATCTTCCGAGTCCACTGCCAGATAGAGCGGGGATAATAAGAGCCGGAATGGAAAATCCCTTCCGTTTGTGTCGGTGTCTCTTTTTAATGTATGCGACCACTCTGGGTGGCTTAAGCGGTTTAGGTGAATTGTTTGAAAAGGCAGCTTTTAATGACAAAACTAATGTGATTATCTGAGGGAGAGTGAGGGGTATTGAGGGATGGGAGGGAGGCAGGGAAAGGGACAAAATCTGTCGGAATGGTTGAATGTATCTGCTTAATCCTTTTTTGAATGTGGATGGACGATACCCTCTGGGAAGAAGAGATTGATCTTTTTTCTTTTGGTAATCTCTCTTCTTTCTTTCCTCTCCTTTCTTTTCCCCCCATCATCCCCCACTTAATGGAAATGTGGGCTGCCCAGAGGATGGACAGGTGACACTTTTTATGGCACACTCTGCCTAGCGTATCCGGGAATATCTGAACTGTTTGGTCCCGGGCTGACTTGAGTGGGCTCTAAAGATCTATCCCTTCTTCCTTTTTCCATCTGTCCTTCCTCCATGAAGCTGTGGAGGAGCGGCGAGGATTAGTGGATAGAGCCCGGGCCTGGGAGTCAGAAGGTCATGGGTTCTAATCCCTGCTCTGCCACATGTCTGCTGTGTTACCTTGGACAAGTCACTTGACCGCTCCAGGCCTCGGTTACCTCTTCTGTAAAATGGGGATTAAGAGTTTGAACTCTATGTGAGACGGGGCCTGTGTCCAACTTGCCTACCTTGTATCTACCCCAGGGCTTAGAACGGTGCTTGGCACATAACAAGCACGTAATAAGTACCGTAATTATTATAATTTTTATTATTATGGAACTCAAAATGATTTTAGAAAAACTGGGAGGATGAAAGCAGTGTTTATCCCAAGAAACGTGAAGCCGTTTGTACTCTGAAAAGCCTGGGATTTTCGGGACACAAAGGATGACTCAGTGAGAGATCTTTAGACCAAATGCGTGTTTTAATCAGGTATGAGAACTCAGGGGTTTGAAAACCTTTATCCGAAAGTCTTAAAAATGAAAGTTGCTTTATTATTGGGTAGAATTTTTTATTTAGCCAATAACACGGGGTGGAAACTGACCTGGAAAAGGACAGAATATGAAAGATACCTAATGAAAACTCAGTGTAAGCTCCCCTTTAAGAATGTAAGTTCCTTGTGGGCAGAAAATGGAACGCTTTTTTGTTCCATATTTCCCAGGCACCTAGGACCACACCAAGTGGACACCCAATAAATGCTACTACGACACACCAAGTTTAAAGTTCAGTAGAAGGATCCTGCTTGTTCCCTGCTGCACTGATCACCCAACCCTCCCATTTTTATGTATTTGTTCCTGTGCCTACATGACCAGCCCCTGAAAGATCCTAAAACTTCCCAAAGACCTGCAGCGCAAAATGATTTCAGAATTAAAGCCATCACAGCCGACAGAAAGAGAGTTATTCTACGCACTAATCTCCAAGGGGACTGTGGGAGGTCTGATTGGAGAAACCCCAGAAAAATGAAACGTGTCATCCCACAGTGGCCAGTTTATCCTACATGTTGTTTTTATTTTTAATATATATATATATAATGGTATTTGTTCAGCACTTACTATGTGCCAGGCACTGGGCTAAGCACTGGGGTAGATGCAAGCTAATCAAGTTGGACACAATCCATGTCTCACTTGGGGCTCACAGTCTTAAACTCCATTTTACATATGAGGTAACTGAGGCACAGAGAAGTGGAGTTATTATCTCAAGATTACACAGCAGACAGATGGCGGAGCCAGGATTAGAACCCAGGTCCTCTGACTCCACCAGGCCACGCTGTCGCTGTTCTGACTCTTCTCTGATTTCCAGCCCGGTTTACTCTTTCCTTTTGTGAAACCGAAGGCGGTGTGCAAGTACCTGAAGGACCCTAAATCGGCGGATGACGTTTTGCTGCAGAATATCTTCCAGGCGTTGAACGTCTACTACAATTATACTGGAAAAACGAGCTGTCTGAATACTTCCGAGACGGTCACAGGGAACCTTGGAATGCAAGGCTGGAGCTATCAGGTACCCGTGAAGTCCATTCTTCCCGAATGCAGGGGTCACGTTTCCCTTAAGGAAAAGCCACCACAGAGTAAGAAGAATAATAATAATCGCAGTATTCGTTAAGTGCTTACTATGTGCTAACTATTGTTCCGAACACTGGAGTAGTTACGAGCAAATGGGGTCGGGCAAAGAACCTGTCCCACATGGGGCTCACTATCTCAATCTCCCGTTTTACAGATGAGGTGACTGAAGCCCAGAGAAGTGAAATGACTGGCCCAAGGTCACACAGTAGACATGCAGCTGGGATTAGAACCCAGGTCCTTCTGACTCCCAGGCCCGGGCTCTATTAATAATTATAATATTCACTAGACCATGCTTCTTCTAAAGTACACGCTGGCTCTAGAGTACGGGTGCCAGGCTGTTTCTTCCGACATCGCATTGCACGGCCTCCAGATAGACGAGCGTTGTCAGAAGGACGTTTCCTGATCCCCCAACGGCCATCCCTCCAAAACACAAAGGGAAAGCACACAATGTGGAAGGACCGGATCATATTCTTCCTCAGTATGAAACCAGATGTTTTTCCCCACAACCTATTGCGTCTCCCCCACCCCTCAACCGCTGATGTACAGAGCTCTGACACACTGCAGGGAAAGCGACCCTCTCGTCGTGTATCGGTTCTCGTTGGGAAGATCTCCGTCCCCGCAACGTCTCAACCCGGGTGGCCCTTGGCCTCCTCCCCTGCCTAAATTTTTCCAGTTCAGAGCTCTCGCTGGTCTTTCTCCCCTGAAGGTGGAGCTCAGCACAGACCGCATGTATTTCTTCTTTCCCTCTGGGTAATTAGCGGTTGGGATTAGTTCCCACACGAATCTCTGCGGGAGGAAATGGTCAGTAGGTGCGAGGGGAAGGTGGATGAAATCAGAGATGAGAGGTCCGCACTGGGGAAGAGAGCCAGGGATGGAGAGGGGAGAGTCACGGATGTCGGATGCTTCGTGGGCCTTACCTGGGAATGACATTGCTGTTCGGTGTGCGGGTGTGTTTGTGTTCGTGTGTTTCAGGCTTGCACAGAGATGGTCATGCCTTTGTGCACCGATGGGATCAATGACATGTTCGAACCCCAGCCGTGGGATTTCAAAGCCCTGTCCGACGAGTGTTTCAAACTGTGGGGGGTGAGACCACGCCTCTTCTGGATCCCGACGGTCTACGGAGGGAAAAACATCAGTTCCCACAGCAACATAATCTTCAGGTGAGCCTCGTCAGATGCCAAGGACAGCCATGCCAGCGGGCGCCTCGTAGGCTACAGCTCCGTGGAACCAACGCCTCGGAAACACCACACGCTCAATCAAAGGTGTTGACCGAGTGCTCACCGTGTGCAGAGCACTGTACTGAGCACAAATCCTCGCATAACATCACCATGCATCGCAGAGAGCACGGTTATCCTCCCAAGGCGCTTTTGCGTCAGCGATCTCATTCAGTCATTCATTCAGTAGTATCTATTGAGCGCTTACTAGGTGCAGAGCACTGTACTAAGCGCTTGGAATGGACAAATCGGTAACAGATAGAGACGGTCCCTGCCCTCTGACGGGCTTACGGTCTAATCGGGGGAGACGGACGGACAGATACAATAGCGATAAATAGAATCGAGGGGAGGAACATCTCATTAAAACAATAGCAAATAAATAGAATCAAGGTGATGTACATCTCATTAACAAAATAAACAGGGTGATGAAAATATATACAGTTGAGCGGACGAGTAGAGTGCTGAGGGGATGGGAAAGGGAGAGGAGGAGGAGCAGAGGGAAAGGGGGGAAGAGAGGGCTTAGCTGAGGGGAGGTGAAAGGGGGGGTAGAGGGAGAGCAGAGGGAAAAGGGGGAGCTCAGCGCAGCATCCCGGGGAGGGAAAGTATGATTATCCCCATTTTGCCGATGAGGAGACTGAGGCCCAGAAGGGTTCAGTGACTTGAGAATAATAGTAACGATTGTGGTATTTGTTAAGCGCTTATTATGTGCCAAGCACTGTATTAAGCGCTGAGAGCGATACATGATAATCAGGTCCTTCATGGGGTTCACAGTCCAAGTAGGAGGGACAACATATTGAATCCCCATTTTGCAGATGAAGGAACTGAGGCCCAGTGAAGTGACTCCCCCAGGGTCACACGGCAGGTAGTTTGCAGAGCCGGGATTAGCAGCCAGGTCCTGTGACTCCCGGGTCCGTGCTCTATCCCACTAGGCCGTGCCGCTTCACAGTATGACCTGTCTGAGGCGATCCGGCAGGCCAGCGACCAAGCCCGAGTCTTCTGACCCCTAGCTCCGAGCTCATTCCACTAGGCTACACTGCCCATCAGCGAGGATAGGTGTCGGCTGACCTTTGCAGTTAGCACACGCCCACCATTCCTCCCTGGCATGGTTGTTCCCTCTGGGACAATTGCCCAGGGTGAGAGAATTCAGTAACGGGACAAAAGCAGAAACCCTTTTGACAAACCCTGAGGTGTCCAACAGATCCCTTTAGGTGGTATTGTTAATCTGACGCTTGCGTTTCCAGGCAAAATTTTTCCATGGGTCGTCTCTGCTCTGGAATGTCACCCGTTGGCATAAAAGCAGCAGGTTCCACGGCATCAGCACATCCTAGGGGCAGAACACTGTACTAAGCAATAATAACTGTGGCATTTGTTAAGCATTTTCTATGGGTCGGCCACTGTACTAGGCCCTGGGATGGATACAAGCAAACGGAGTTGGACACAGAGCCCGTCTTAATCCTCATTTTACAGATGAGGGAACTGAGGCACAGAGAAGTGAAGTGACTTGCCCCAAGTACACAGCAGACAAGTGGCGGAGCCGGGATTAGAACCCAGGGCCTTCTGTCTCCCAAGCCTGTACTCTATCCTCTAGGCCAGGGGATAATACAACCGAGTCAGGAGAGAGACGATGCCTCCCCAGTCGATGTCCGGTTTCCTAACTGTGTATCTATCCCAGGATGGAGCACCTAGTAAGTGCTTACCAGATGCCATAATCATTTATTATCTTCGAGCGCTTACTCTGCGCAGAGCGCTGTACTGAGCGCCTGGCTCATTCGCCAGTGACCAGCTGGGTTGCCCACGAGCCGGCCCAAGAAAGCCAAGGCCACGTGCGTCTTGGGGTCGCTCAGCAACGCCAAACACCGTTGCTAAGCCGCTGGGCTGAATCAGATGACCTTTTAAAACCAAATGCGGTTGGCTTATTATGCCGCGGTTGGGTTGGCCTTTTTGTTTTGCAAATCCAGGATATGTGTTTCCTATCTACTCACTCCGGACGGACCGAGCGGACGGCGAAGGCTCTTCTGTCCTTCCCGGTGAAAGGAGCCGGTCCCAGGCGGAGCCTCGTGATTTTCTAATTTCGTTGTGGTTGCTGAGACCCAGACCGATCCGCCTGTTTAAGGGGCATTTTTCTTTGCCCGAAACCTCCCCTTTCCAGGAGCAAAGCAGGGCTGTTTAAATGAGGCGCCTCGTAAGAACGCCACCGAATGAGGAGAAAATCCTTTTTTGGGGGGAAGTGGGAAGCGCGGTACGGGCAGGGGAACGTCTTCTCTAATTCTGTTGTACTCTCCCAAGCAGCTCGGGACCGTGGTCTGCCCCCAGTAAGTGTTCAAACAATTCCACCGATGGATCGATTGATCACACAGGGAGCTGGGAGAGCCCCTAACCCTCTTGGGGCCTCGAGGAGGTGAGCGTCTTCCTGTCCTCGGGCAGAGACTGTCTTCTCGAGGCCCGGGAGAGTCACTCCGTCCGGTCAGTCGGTCAGTCGTATTTATTGAGCGCTTACTGTGTGGAGGACACTGTACTAAGCGCTTGGAAGAGGACGGTGTGACAATATAACGGGCACATTCCCGGCCCCCATCAGGCTTACGGTCTAGAAGGGGAGACGGACCTTCCTAAGAGTCCCTGATGGTGAGAAGCAGAGTGGCTTAGTGGAAAGAGCACGGGCTTGGGAGTCAGAGGTTGTGGGTTCTAATCCCGGCTCCACCCTTATTATCTGTGTGACTTTGGGCAAGTCACTTAACTCCGCTGGGCCTCAGTGACCTCATCTGGAAAATGGGGATGAAGACTGTGAGCCCCTCGTGGGACAACCTGATTACCTTGTATCTACCCCTGTGCTAAGAACAGTGTTTGGCTCTTAGTAAGCGCTTAAATATCATTATTATTATTATTATTATTATTATTATTTCATCGGGAGCCCGGGGAGCCAATGCTGCATCTCCCCACTCTGGGAAATGTGATTTCCTTCTAGCCAGAAGAGGGAGCAACCACAGAGGAATTAAATGATTTGGTTTATTTTCATCTGAGCATCCATGACCGAACTGGGAACGAGAGAGACTGCCAGTGTCCTGATTTTTATGTGCCAGAGAAGTAGATTTGAACCTCAGAGTGTCTGTATGAGAGAGGGAGCAGGAGTGTGAATGTGTATATGGGTGGGGAGAGAAGAGAAGCAGCATGGCCGAATTGATGGAGCATGGGTCTCGGGGTCAGAAGGACTGGGTTCTAATCCCAGTGACATCACTTTTCTGCCGTGTGACCTTGGGCAAGTCACTTCATTGCTCTTTGCCTCAGTGTAGCTCATCTGTAAAATGGGGATTACCACTGTGAGCTCCGCGGGGGGACGTGGACCGGGTCCAAGCTGATTACCTTGTATCTACCCCAGGGCTCCGAACCGTGCCTGGCATATAGTAAGCGCTTAACAGTTACCGTAAAAGAGAGAGGATGCGTGTGCGAAGATGTGTTTGTGTGCTGTAGATCGGGGCCCGGCGTTATTTTATCTCAACACTTGAGCCGGGGATCTAATTAGCAGTTTGGAGTCAGAGCCCAAGCATTGTACGGCTCCGAAGAGGTGGTTTTTCAGGCTCCCGTCTACACTGTGTTGCGGGGAATTGCGGGGATGGGTTGGGGGGAAACTTGGGAGGCCCAGATCATTAGACTCACAATAGGGGAGGGAGAAAAGGTCCTCGGTGGCCTGGGGACGGTTGCCTGAGTTGTTCCGGGTCAGCTGTCCAAAGGGATTATCTCCGAGGTCATCGGCAGCCGCTCTGGCCTTTGGGGGTGGTGGGACTGGGTTGTCTGGGATGACTGGGGGGGTTTAGGGGCATCGAGGGGGTCGGGAAGCCTCTCCCAGAGGGAGAGAACATGAGCATCAGAGGTTTGACCCGGGGCAGGGAATAAGGGGTCAGAGAAGGCAGGTCGGAGGTCCAAGGACGGAATAGTCAGGGTCCTGGGCAGGGTGGGGGCGATGGGAGTGTCCACTTCAGAGAGACGTGATCCTCGTACTGGAGATGTAGGGAGCCTCTAAGGCATTCCTGGTTTAGTGGGAAGTCTGGAAAGAGAGAGAGAGAGAGAACACGAACACGCACACGCCTGCAGCGAGGCCTAATGGAAAAAACACAGTCCTGGGAGTTTGAGGACCTGAGTTCTACTCCTGGTTCTGCCGTATCTTGGGTAAGTCACGTATGTTCTCCGTGCCTCAGCTACCTCAGCTGGGAAAAGAGGATTAAAACCGTGGGACAGGGACCGTGTCTAACTCGATTTGTTTGTACTCACCCCAGCGCTTAGTACGGTGCCTGGCACATAGTAAGCGTTAAATAAAACAAATGCCACCCTGGACATTACGCTCACGGACCGTCCCCTTGCTTCCTTGCAGCAATGGAGCTCTGGACCCCTGGTCCGGAGGGGGCGTGAATGAGAACATCACCGACACGCTGGTGGCCGTCGTCATCCCCGAGGGCGCCCACCACCTCGACCTGCGGGCCAACAACCCGTACGACCCCAAGTCCGTGCTGCAGGCGCGGGCCGCCGAAGTCCACCTCATAAAGCAGTGGGTGGCGAAGGGCCGGGGCTGAGGGGTTACCCCGCGCCACCCCCCGCGTCCGGGCCCCGTCCCTCAGAAGGTCTTCGCGGGCATTCCCTCCTCCCGGTCCGGAAAAGGGCTCCAGGGCTCGAAACCACACCCCCCGCATTGAGCTTCTGGACCCTCAGTGGCATTCGTGACTCTCCGTCCTCCAGGGCGCTTGGCGGGCTTCCCTCCGGCCTCTGGAAACTGTCTACCTCCTTCCTCCCCTGGCCCGGCGAGCCCCGAATCTCCCCAGATCTCAGGATCCGCGTCCGGCTGTGAAACGGGACCAGCCGTCGCCGCCTTCCCTCGCCCCTCCGAGCCCTCCTGGCCTGCCCTGGTGCCCTGGCTTCGTCTCGAGACTCCACCCACACGCCCTGGGCCCGGGGCCGAAGAGACCTGGGGTAGCCCCGGTGTGGGGGACGGTGATGCTGGTTGTCGTGAGAGCGTTCTAGAGCCCCCATCCTGTCTCCGGTTGTCAAGTCCTTAACTAGCCGGGAGTCTCGTCCCGTTGTAGGTATGGGGTTAGGGCTGGGCCCTGGCCTTCCTCCTTGGTATTAAAATTTTCTCTCTCTGGGTCTCCGTCTCTCTTTCTGCATCTCTCTCTCCCCTCTGTCCGTCGTGCTGTCCGCGGGTTTGCAAACATCCCGGCTGACCCTTCCTTCCCAGCTGGGCTTCTGCGCTCGGCTCAGGGCCGGTTTCTCCGCGGGTTTCAGCGAAAGGGAATGTGTCTGCTAATTCTGTTGTATTGTACTCTCCCAAGTTGTCAGTACAGCGCTCTGCATATAGTAAGTGCTCCAGAAGTGCCATTTATTTAGTTTTAACGGTATTTGTTAAGCACTTATATGCACTGAGCGCTGGGGTAGACCCAAGCAAATCAGGTATTTATTGAATGCTTATTATGTGCAGAGCACTGTACCGAGCGCTTGGGAAGGTGCAATATAATAGACTCATCCCCTGCTTAGAGAAGCAGCGTGGCTCAGCGGAAAGACCCCGGGCTTGGGAGTCCGAGGTCGTGGGTTCAAATCCCGGCTCCGCCGCTTAGCTGTGTGACTTTGGGCAAGTCACTTCACTTCCCTGTGCCTCAGTTACCCCATCTGTAAAATGGGGATGAAGACTGTGAGCCCCACGTGGGACAGCCTGATCGCCTTGTATCCTCCCCAGCGCTTAGAACAGTGCCTTGCACATAGCACTTAACAAATGCCATCGTTATCATTATTATCACGCTGAGCTTACAGTGTAGAGAGGGAGACAGACATTAATATAAATAGAGGAGTCCTTGCCTTCTCTGGGAGCGGCAAGGGGCAACTGCCGCTTGAGGGATCAAACCCCCCCCGGCTTTCCCCCTGCCCTGCCGGACAGTAATCGGAAGGGCCCCCACTTGTCCCCGATTTTGGTCTCGGAGTCACCGACGGCAGCCCAGAACAAGGGCCAATACAGCTCCATCTGAATTATCCCCAGATCTTGCCCTGTGACCGTATCACAAGGCTGTGGGCCGGTCCTTTCCTGCCTCCTTTCAAGATTTCTTCGTTAGTAAGCACCTAATCAGGATTATAGTTAATGATGGGCCAGAAGTTTTGCCATGTGCTGGGGCGAATACAGGAGAGTCAGATCAGACGCGGTCCAATCGATCAGTGGTATTTATTGAGCGCGTGCTGGGAGCAGAGCACTGTACTAAGCGCTTGAGGGAGTACAGTACAACTGAGTTGGTAGATAGGATCCCTGTCCACGAGGAGCTTAGTGGGTAATACATGACAGCTAGGGGAAACAATAGAATTAAAGAAGTGCTGAGGGGATGGGATGAGTATCAAAATGCTTAAAAGGTACACACCCAAGATCTTAGTCGATGCAGAGGGGAGGGTTGAGAGGGTGGGGAAATTAGGGGTTAGGGAAGAGGTAACCTCTCATTTGGAGGAGATGAGATTTCAATAGAAATCAATGGAAGATGGGGTGAATCATGGTCCCTGATCACAGTCCAAAAGGGCATCAGCCCCATTTTACAGATGGAAAAACAGATGCTTTGGCATCATTTCATCCTGAACGCTTTGCTGTGCGGGAGGGAGAGGCAGGGATAGCAATCCCCATTGTACAGATGAGGAAACTGAGGTCCTGAGAGATTAAGTGACTTAATAATAATGTTGGTATTTGTTAAGCGCTTATTATGTGCCGAGCACTGTTCTAAGCGCTGGGGTGGACACAAGGGAATCAGGTTGTCCCACGTGGGGCTCACAGTCTTCATCCCCATTTTACACATGAGGTCACTGAGGCACCGAGAAGTGAAGTGACTTGCCCAAAGTCACACAGCCGACAAGTGGCAGAGCCGGGGTTTGAACCCATGACTTGCCAGAGGTTAAGCGACCCAGCAGCCCACTGGTAGAGTTAGGACTGGTACCCGGCTCTCCTGATAGCCCTTCTCCATGCTTTCCTCCAGGGCGAGGGAGAGATGTGAAAAAGGATCTGAGTTCAGGTTTCCTGAATTCAGAACGTCTGGGGCCGGGAAAACTGAGATGTGGAACAGAGAACCCCCTTCCGTTTGTCTCCGTGTTTTCTAATCTATGCGACCTCTCTGGGTGGCTTAAGCGGTTTAGGTACTTTCTATAAAAGGGATCTTTTAATGACAAAACTAATGTGATTATCCCAGAGAGTGTGAGAGGGGTATTGAAGGCTTAAAGAAAATCTGTTAGAATAGCTGAATGTATCTGCTTAATCCTCTCTCTAATGTGAGGCGACAATACTCTGGGAAGCAATTGGTCTGTCTTTCTTCCAGTAAATGCCCGGTCTCCAGAGGTAAGGGCCGTTTGCATCTTTTCTCCGTTTGAGAGCTGCACCTTCTAAAGAACAAAAGCGTGGAAGGAACACAGAAAGGCCCGAGGAGCTCAGAGATAGCGAGGCTCTCTAATCGCCAAAGGCAAAATTTACCCCGAGGCTTCTGGTTTCTCTTCCAAGATCAATCCATCATATTTATCGAGCCCCTATTGTACGCAGAGCATTGTACTGAGCACTTAGGCGAGTAGACGGGGTCACTGACCTCTAGCAGCTTACGATCTAGCAGGAGAGAAAGATGGGGCCTATTTTCCAGATTGGAGAAAAGGAGAATGCGCAGAGGGATAAGTTAATTAATAATTGTTTAAGTAGTCTAATACGTGAATTGTTACATATGAAAGTGTTACGGATGGTCGTGGGTGTCTTAGGGTTGAGATGGTAGTTGGGAGGATAGGATCTGGGGGGGGGAGAAAATGAATCGGGGAAAGCCTCCTGCAGGAGGTGAGATTTCCGGAGGGTTTTGAAGAGGGGGAGAGCGGTGGATTGGCAGATTTGAAGCAGGAGGGTGTTCCCGGCGGGTGGAAAAGAGGGAACAAAAGGTCAGAGGCAGGAGAGTTGAGGTGGAGGCACAGCACGTGGGATTGCCCGGGAGGAATGAAGAGCGAGCTGGGGTGCAGCGGCAGACCAGAGCGGTTAAGTAGTGATAATTATGGTGGCATTTCTTAAGCACGTACTATGAGCAAAGCACTTTACCAAGCGCTGGAGTGGATACCAACAAATCGGGTCGGACACAGTTCCTAGGTCCCAGTCTTAATCCCCATTTTACAGATGAGGGAACTTAGGCCTAGAGGAGCGACCTGCCCAAGCAGACCCGTGGCAGAGCCGGATTTAGAGCTCAGGTCCTCTGACTCCCAGGCCCATCCCCTTTCTACTAGGCCAAGCTGCTTCCCGACCGAACTGACCGGGAACTCGAGAGAGAGGTGCCTGGGGGAGCATTCGGTCTGACTTGGGCCTTGCCCCCATTTCCGCCCTCCCCCCCGACACTTTTCCCAGAGACCTCCAGATGCACCCGGCCCTGGGGACCAACCCCTGCCCGGCGACGTGGCTTTTCTCCCGCTCCGTATGAAAACTAGACTAATAAATGTTGGTGCCCGCAGGAGGGAAGAGCAATAATGGGAGGTAGCCTGAGTCAGCATTCCTAGGTCACAGAGTAATTTAGAACGCGGCCCTAACGCCATTCAATAATTCCCCAGACAGGCCAAACGCCGGGGGGGCCGAAGGCTTGCCGAGCCCATTATTAATGCCCTCGACGAGCGGCGGGAGAAGGGCGTGAAGCGAAGCGATGCGAAAGAACCACCGTGGCGGTGACCCAGCGGAAAGCCAAGTGAACAGGTGGGGCAGACGGGGACCGAGGGAGGCTCCGCGAACCTCCGTCTCCGTGTACGGGACCGTCCGGCGTGGCTTCGGTGGGGGTTTCAGGGGTGGGCTGGGGAAGGAGAGGGGCAGAACTGGTGTTGACCTTTCGTTTATATCAAAGAGCCTCTGCGGAGTCAGCCGCATGGAGATAGAGGGAAGATGGTATCCGTCCCCTTCTCCCTCCCCCATCCGCACTCCTGCCCAGCATCATTTAAATTAATATCCGGGGAACAATGGGAGTCTTCCTCTGTGACATGGCGTGGGAATAAGGGCCGGCTGGTTTGGGGGAAAGGGGCGTTAGTCCTCCGGGATTTAATCAAGACGGAACTGTCATTTCTGCTAGAACACAGGAGTTGTCTCCTTCAAGATCCCCCTGTTTTAGTATAGTAACTATTGATTATAGGGAAATTAATAGGTTCAGGCGTTTGACGACACCACTATGACTGACACTTTGCAATCCAAATCCAAATTCCCGGCGCTTAGAACAGTGTTTGGCACATAGTAAACGCTTAACAAATACCATCATTATTATCATTTACTAGATTAAATACTGTAAATTTGCAAAAGTACAGAGAAACAGAATGTCCTGTACAACAGAGGGAAAGAGGGAAAGTTGGGGATGGAGAGGAGAAAAGTTAGGAGAGGTGGATGGTCCGTGCCGGGTCACATGGGGGAAAAGGGACAGTCAGGGGGGTTGGATGGCCCATGCTGGGTCATTTGGGGGAGAGCCCGAGATGGAGGAGGGAGAGTCAAGGGTGTTGAATAGTCTGGGCGAGAGTTGGGGATGGAGACGGAAGAGTCAGGGGTGTTGGGTGGTCCGTGCGGGGTCACCGGGGGAGAGTCGGGGGTATTGGATGGCCCATCCCTAGCTATGAGAGTGGGAGTCCAGGAGGGCAACCGGCCTATGATTCCTTCAAGGCTTCCGGCACCTTTTCAGAGACGGAGTCCTGGACTGGGTGGGCCACGGAGCTGATCCAGCCAGCGTAGCTTGGCCTCGTTCATGATCTTACGCTCTCGGAGCTGTCTCTCCCACCACCTTTCCTTCCCTTTGAACCGAGCCAGGAGCGACTTGGGTTCAGGTCTCAGGGGGCCGGTTTCCAAAAGACCCATCGACAGAGTCACCCTCAGTCCTAGCAGCCCGGGCACCTGCTCTTGGGCCTTTATTTCCTTTCAGCAACATCCTGGGAGCGCCAGAGGGGACTCCTGGCTCCTCTCCTGCTTGGCCGGCAGAGCCGTGACTCACCACCCTGGCTCTGGGCACCGTCACAAGGTTTCTTTGAGCACTGCTAGTGGATGGCGTGTTTTCACTACGCTCAGCTGGGCCAGAGGCCGCTCCCCCGACACAAACACCGTGAGGGCGAGGGGCCTCTGAAACGGAGACTTGGTTCTCTCAGAAGATTGGCCGGAGCGGCCCCTCGGCTCTGAGCGCTCCAGTGACCGCCCATGGAAATTATGAGCTACTGCTTTTGGGTTGAGCTTTTCTGGAGAAAAGGGAGATGTTGACCTCGATTTCAGTGACCACAGAAGAATCACGGGGGTTCTCTCCTCTCCCCGTCGGTGCATCCGATGACATTCCCTCCTGCCCCGGAAAAAATCCAGCCGGCTGAATCCCTACCCTCCGAGGGCCCACAAGAGATGTCTAGGAGGCTAAGCCAGCCGAACCGGTTAATACTTGATCTGCTCTCATTTTGCTCTGTTTTCTCTTGTTACCCCTCCACCTCTGCCCTCCCCTTCAGTGAGTCTGGAATGGCCTCTGCCTACATTCCATCCCATAACCGTATATCTGTGGGCCCCAAGTGGGACAGAGACTTTTCATTTTTAATGGCATTCATTAAATGCTTACTATGCGCCAGCCACCGTACTGAACGCTGGGGCAGATACAAGATAATCAGGTCGGACACAGTCTCTGAACCACGTGGGGCTCCCAGTCTCAATCCTCATTTTACAGATAGGGTAACTGAGGCACAGAGAAGTTGCGACTTGCACAAGGTCACACAGCAGGCAGGCGGCGGAACCGGGATTAGAACTCAAGACCCCTGACTCCTAAGCCCATGCTCCTGCCACCAGGCCACGCTGCTGCTTCCAGCTTCGTGGCCGGTCCGCTTGTATTGCGTAGTGGAGGGCTTTGCATGTAGTGAGCACTCGGTGGGTATCCTGATAACGATATCCTTACACGCTGCCAATTCCCCCATCTGTAATTTATTTTATTGTCCGTCTAGACTGTAAACTCTCTGCGGGCAGAGATAGTGTCTATCGACTGTATTGGACTGTACTCTCCCAAGCGCTTAGTATAATGCTCTGCACATAGTCCGCGTTCGATAAATACCAATGATTGATCGATCTGTCCTTCAGTAAGCGGATAGGCTTCAAGCTAGAAATCACTGCTCTCCTCACCCCTGCAGCAGGGAGAGGAACCCGTTCATTCATTCGCTCAACCATATTTATTGAGCGCTTACTGTCTGCGGAGCACTGTGCTAAGCACTTGGGAGAGGACGCCACTACAACAATAAACAATAAACCCAGATCCTGATGCTTCAGGAGAGTGGAGCTGGGCGTCAAGGAGAAATCTTGGGCCGGTCCCCCTGCCCAGGTCAACTTTGATGACCGAAGCGGTCAGGCCTCACCGGTCTGCGAAGGTCTGGGCTGACAGGAGACACTATTGAGGAGGATGAGGTGAACAAGCTCGACCAGGGGGAAAGAGCAAATGCGGAATTTCTGATCCCCAATTCCCCCATCATTAGGGGGCACCGATTGGAGCTTGAAGCCAGAGGGAATGGTCCTTCACTCAGGGCGCCGTAACCCTACGGTCGTCAGTCCCATTCGGAGTCGGGAAGGGTCAGAATCGTAGCAGGTTCAAGAGGGGTTTGGAGCCATCCAAGGACAAGGAGATCATAATGGGCTCTTGGAGGGAAAGTTAGGAGTGTCGGTTGATCCGAGTCAGGCTGGCGGAGTCAGGCTCAGAGAGCTGCATGACCCCCTTCCAAATTTCCCATGGGCTAATGGAGCTAATTTGATTGCACACGGGCCCGTCCCCAAAACCCAGGGCCGAAGTAGTTAATTGCCTCATTGGCTGGGAGGAAATTTCTTGTAAAAATCCAGATTCCCGCTGAACAATGCGGCCTTTTATTTTCCAGCTTTGGAACCGAGCCTGGCAGGCTCAGAAAACAAAGAGTAGAAAGAATCACTGAACCAGCCCAACACATAAAAAACTGACCACGTCTGACTTGGAAGCCCCCTTTATGTTGTTTGGAAAACTTTGGGATTATAGAGGTGGTTGTGCATCACCCCCCTCCTTTTTTTCTCTCTCTTTTTTTTTTTCGGAATGAAGAGAGGGATGGGAAAAAGGGAAACTTTCTCTTAAACAGAGCAGAAGTCATTAATTAAGTATCCCATTCTTCCCCCCCGACACTCGCTCATCAATCAGATTTCTTATTAGCATTCTGATGACCTGGTTGACCCTGAGCTTCTGTACTGTCTGCATGACGAAATAGAAAACCAGACCACACACCGAAAGAGAAAACTGTGGCCACTGCCTTCCTGGATGGAGAAGGATGGGGAGGAAGAGGAAGGACATGAAGGAGGAGGAGGAGGAGGAGGAGAAATGAGAGGAGAGGTGGAGGAGGAGGAGGGGAAGGAGTAGAAAGAAGAGAAGAGGAAGAGGAGGAAGGGAAGGGGAAGAAGAAAGGAGAACATAGAGGAGAGGAGGGGAAGGGGGAGGAGGAGAACAAGAAGAAGGAGGGAGGGAAATCACTCCATCAGAAGTATTTTTTGAGTATTTAATGGGTGTAGAGCATTTTACCAAGCAGAATAATACAAAAGAGTTGGTAGACACGTTTCCTGCCCATAAGGAGTTTACAGTTTAGAGGTGGACAATAAAATAAAATACAATCCTTTAGATAGTCACCTCCTACGTGTCTGCCAGCTCTCTTTTACTGTACTCTCCCAAGTGCTGGGTACAGTGCTCTGCACACAGTAAGTGCTCAATAAATAAAACCAATCGATAGATTACAGATTCGTACGTAAGCGCTGTGGAACTGAGGGTGGGGTGGAGGAAGAGGAGAAAGAAAAGGGGAAAGAGAAGGAAGAAGAAGGATGAGGTAGAAGAAGAAGAGGAGGAAGAGGGCTAGGAAGATGAATTAGAGAAGGGGAAGGGGGAAGGTAAGGAGGAGGAAGGGGAGAAGGAGAGCAGCGAGGTGGGTAAGATGTTTAGGGGCAGGACCATTTTTCTGAGAGGACAGGTGGGCGGGCGAGGAGCTTCTCGGCTTCCAGAAGTCAGTGTAAAGAACATTTCTATTAATCCTCTTTTCAGAGGGGCAGTGGGCCCAGGGAGAGCAGCCGAGGACAGTCCTCCCCACCACCCCTCCTGGAGCTGGGGCCCGGCTGGGAGCCCCGCCGACAGGCTGATCTGGAGTTAGCGGCCTAAAACCGCCCCCATCCCCTCGACTTGGGCCTCCGGTGACCTGCGGCGAATGAAGCCACTGGGATCAGAGACAACTCCCAGCGTCCCGGGCACAGACAGCGGGCCGGGGCTGGCTCTTGGGGAGGAGAGGAGGTGGCCGGGATAGAAGGGGAGCGGAATTTCATCTACAGAGGTGCCTGGTTAATGTCTCTTCTCCCTTGCCACATCTACTTAGCAGTGGTCCGGATGAAAAATAATATTAATAATTGTGATATTTGTTAAGTGCTTACTGAGTGCGCTATCCTAAGCGCTGGGGTAGATCCGAGCAGATCGGGTTGAACATAGTCCCTGTCCCACTTGGGACTCACAGTCTCAATCCCCATTTTCCAGATGAGGTGACTGAGGCACAGAGAAGTGAAGCGACTTCCCCAAGGTCACACAGGTGACAGAGCCGGGATACAGGTAGGGAGCCACGTACCAAGTGCTGTGCTAAATGACGACACCTGTGCTCAGGTGACCGAGCGCCTGATTTTCAGCTAGTTCATCCTGTTTGGTCCAGATATGGCACTGGATGCCTATATATCCAAAATTTTATTTAAAAACACCCTGACTCCCTCAGCTTTAAGCCAGCCACCGAGTCACGCGGCTCAGAAGGGACCTGGAAAGAGGGCCAAATTAGCTCTGCAGGGAGTAGGAGTAGGGCAAGGGAAATATGATGATGATGATGATGATAATAATAATAGTATTTGTTAAGCACTAACTCAGTGCAAAAAACTGTGCCAAGCACTGGGGATGATACAAGATAGGTGGGATACACAGCCCCTGTCCCACATTAGGCTCACATTTCAAGTAGAAGGGAGAACAGGCACTGAATCCCCATTTTAAAGATGAGGAAACTGAGGCCCATAGAGGTTAAGTTGCTCACCCAAAGTCACACAGGAAGCCAGTTTCCGGGCCGGGATTAGAACCCGGGTTTTCTGACTCCCAATCCCTCGCTCTTTCCACTAAGCCATGCTGCCTCCCTCAAGATTATCGTGTCTCCGGCCAGGGAAATTGATCAGGGATAGATCACTATCAAGTTCAACTTTTCCATCTAGTAATTCATTATGGATCTCTCACCCGTGAATAGAAAAGATCACATCTACTGATCCATTTTCCAAGTTGGCACTGAGATCTTGCTGTTGATGTACTGTTGCTTCTCATTTCCAGCCATGATCATTTTAAAACCAACTGTCAAAGAACGTTATAACACTTTTCCTGGGGAAACCGACTCATGCTGCCTCTCCCTTTAGTTTATTTCCATCTAAAGTGGAGACACAGAGGTGGACTACGGTAATACTTAACCGGAATGGCTGATACTTTTTTTTAAAAAAATTGAACTTAAATTCCAAAGCACCGGTGTGTTATATTTCTATTGTATTTTATCCCAAGCCCACACTACAGTGCTCCTCACACAGTAGGTGCTCAATAAATACTATCGATTGATTGGTAGGACCAACACGGGGGAGAGTAGTTTTTGCGATGGTTACTAGATGGCAGACCTGGGAGGGCACCAGACCGTGATGTCTTTCGGCAATGCCCACCTCAGTCCAGCCTTTTTGGTGTGGTGCCTCTATTGATTTAAAGCAAAGCATGCCAGGGCCAGACCCTCCGCCCACGGGCGGTAAATGCAACGAGAACGACTGAACATTTCCCTATAAAATAAGGGAGGCAGCAGAAGGAGGCAGGGGACCTGGCGTAAAAATAACCAATGGTATTTATTGAGCGCTTACTGTGTGCAAAACACTATACCTAGCCCTTAGGAGAGTACAGTATAACAGAGTCGGTAGACACACTCTCTTCCCACAGTGAGTTTACAGTCTAGACACCGTACAAAAAGATGTCTGGCTCCGTAGGGGCAGAACAGCTGAAAACTGGAATCTCAAGTATAAAACTGGACAGAAGGCGATTCTTTTCATCCACTCCCCGACCATCCCCTCCAAGCCCCAAATACGGAGGCTCAAAGACGCAGCGAGCCTCTCTGGTCTTCCCTGGTACCCGGCTGGAGGGCCCCTCTTGGAGCTCCCAGGGTTGGTGGTGAGGGCCAGAGGACCCGGCCAGTGGCGATTAGAAAGCTGTGCCTGCCACAGACATCAGTTAAATCCCCCAAAGAGGCAAACCCCGTGGACAGAAGGGAGCTGGAACCGGAGCTGGGAGCGGACCTCTTATCGGCGGTCCCCCGACAGTCCGCCTGTTTGCCAGGCTGGGAGATAATCACCATGGCCGCCAGACCGTGGGGACTATGATGATTCACTCTTCTCAGGACAATAGCCCGGACAGAAACAAAAACCCAAAGAAAATATCCAATGGTTATTAAATCGGGCCTGGAAGCTTCTAGGGTTGGAGGGTGTTTCTTTATGGATCAAGGAGAGATTTCACTCTATCGCCCACTGTTCCTCAGTCCCCCAGCCGCCTCTGGGACCACCCCGTCCCCCGCCCCAGGAGCCCCCCAGGGTCTGCAGGGGGTCCCAGAGCTGTTGGCCCCACCCTCGAGGGCAGGATTTTCCCTCCTTTGGATTTTCCAGCTTGACTGTGAAGGTCAGTGAGGAAAGGTGGCCCAGCGGAAAGAGTACGGGCCCGGGAGGCAAAGGACCCCGGTCCCAGTGCCGGCTCCACCACTTGCCTGCCGCGTGACCTTGGGTAAGTCGATAGAGCAATCAATCAAAGGGATTTATTGAGTGTTTACTGTGTGCAGAGCACTGTACTAAGCAGTTGGGAGAGTACAATAGATAGAATTGGAAGACACAATCCCTGCCCACAAGGAATTACAACCTAGAGGGGAAGAAAGACATTAAAACTACCTTCCCCCATTTGACCTCTACTTCCGCTCAGTGAGGGCAGGGAATGCGTCTGCTAACTCTGTTGTATTGTACTCTTCCAAGTGTTTAGTACAGTGCTCTGCACCCAGTAAGCGCTCAATTAAAAAAAAATAATAATGATGGCGTTTGTTAAGCGCTTACTATGTTCCAAGCACCGTTCTACGCGAGGGGGTAGATACAAGGTAATCAGGTTGTCCCACGTGGGGCTCACCGTCATAATCCCCATTTTACAGATGAGGGAACTGAGGCTCAGAGAAGTTAAGTGGCTTGCCCCCAGGTCACACAGCAGCCAAGTGGCAGGACGGGGATTAGAACCCATGACCTTCTGACTCCCAGGCCCCCGCTCCATCCACTACGCCATGCCGCTTCTTCGAAGATGATTGATTACGTGATTGAGGGAGGTGGGACGTGGTCGGTGAGGGAGGAAGGGAAGGCCGGGAGACTTCTCGGAACTGCGGCTTCTGGGCCCAATCTCCCGAGGGGAGGGTGAGCAGAGGCAAGGAGGGACTGCCTCTGAAACTGCTCTTTGTGCTCAGGAAGAACAGGAAGAAGTTGGTTTTTACACAGTTGCTAAGTCCCTGATTGTTTTGTGGCTGCTCTTTGTGCTCTTGAGCCAGCCTTTTTCTGCAGGGCTTTCAGGGCCCCGGGCCGTTTGGCCTGAGGATAATTAGATCAGTGCCATCACTTTCACCGTCCTTTTTCCTCCCCACCATTTGCATGAGAATGGCAAATTTGTGTTCTCCGTTTGCTCTTAAAACAAGGCTCCCTTTCCGACATGGAGTCACTTGCAAACACCGCAGGAAACTCAGGGGGGCTCGGGTTTAGGGGGCCCGGTCGCCCCCTTCCCCGGCCAGGAGGTTGGGCCCCGAAGCCGTGGTTCTAATAGTCCCCCGGCCTTCCCTTCCTTCCGTCACCCCTGCTCGAATGCGACCTCCTGGAGTACAGGGATCATCCCTTCTCAATCTATCACGCTCTCCCAAACTCTCCGGACTCTCTTGTGTTCTGCTCACAGTAGATTGGAAGCCCCTTGAGAGCAGGGATAGTGTCTGCTAATTCTACTCTATCTCCCAAGTGCTTAGTACAGTAGGTGCTCAGTCAATACTACTACTTAATGATAACTAATGATAATAATGATTCATTCGATAATGATTCATCATTCAATAATGATGATGGTATTTGTTAAGTGCTTACCGCGTGCCAAGCACTGTTCTTAGCGCTGGTGTAGACATGAGGTAATCAGGTCGTCCCAAGCGGGGCTCGCAATGTTAATCCCCATTTTAGAGATGAGGGAACTGAGGCACAGAGAAGTTATGTGACATTCAAAGTCACACAGCTAAGTGGCGGAGCTGGGATTCGAACCCAATAATTGATTGATTGGTGACCAGCAGGGTGCCACTGAGCTCCCCGCTATGGACCAGTGTCGGAGACAAGCCCACAGTTCTCTGCTCTAACGCTTCACTGACTGAAGGGGTCCATTCCAACCCCTCGCACCCACCCCCATCGTTCCTCTGGCCCCAGGATGCTGCCTGTCCATGTCTTCCCTGGAAGCCTTCATCCCATTTATCGCGGGGCTCCATTTTCCGATCCTCTGTGATTTGGTGTCAGGAATTTTTGGGCCGTGACTTTTCTGCTCCTAAGAACTCCCAGGCTACCAAGCAGCGGGGCTGGGGGACAGCCGCGAGCAACAGAAGAAGCTGCATGGCCTAATGGGTAGAACATGGGCCTGGGCCTCTAACCCCAGCTCGGCCAATTACCTCCTTTGTGACCATGGGCAAGTTGCTTAAATTCCCGGCGCCTCAGTTCCCTCGTCTGCAAAATGGGGATTCGATACCTGCTCTCCCTGCTACTTAGACTGTGAGCCCCTTGTGGGACCCGATTGTCTTGTATCTATCCCGAAGCTTAGTACAGTGCTTGGTACATAGTAAGCACTCAACAGATACCATTATTACTAATATACCTATTAACACAGCGACTATTAGTATTACGATTACTCTAACAACTACTAATGCTACTATTATTATTACCGCTATTATTACTCTTATCACTACAATGATAGCATTACTATTTATTATTATGTTTACTATAATTATTACAATTATTTATTATTATAGTAATATTATTACTATTTATTACTATAAATAAGAATACCGTACATTAAAGGGTCTGATGCTGTACCCCTATGGGCCTGGAGACAGAGAACTTGGAAACTGGACCATCCCCGCGGTATCAAACCAGCCAGACCAGGGGTACATCTCTGAGACTAGAGGCAGGAGCTAAAGGGAAGAATGGGGGACCCTAAAGCAGATTTTGTGGCTGCTGGCACAGGGGTCACCTTGAAGACTATTCCCCAGGCCCATCCTCCCAGACCCTTGTTTAAGGATGCTGCCTCGTGAATATGGTACTTTCCAAGCACTTAGTACGGCGTTCAGCACACGGTAAGCGCTCAATAAATACGATTGAGTGAATGAATGAATTCATGAGAAGCAGCGTGGCCTGGTGGACAGACCAAAGGCCCGGGAGCCAATAGGACCTGGGTTCTAATCCCGGCTCTGTCACTCGTCTGTAGTGTGACCCTGGACGAGTCACTTCACTTCTCTGTGCCTCAGTTAGTTCCTCTGTAAAATGAGGGTAGGACTGTGAGCCCCACGTGGGACATGGACTGTGTCCAACCTGATTACTTTCTATCTACCTCAGTGCTTAGAAGAGTGCTTGGCTCATAGGAAGAGCTTAACAAATGCCATAAAAATAAGGAGCCAGATGCCGGCTGGGTCTGGGCTCCTGTGTGTTGATCAAAGGGGGCCGAACTGGGTGAGGGAGCTGCCCAATCCCCAGTGGAAGGCATATAGGAAGGCTTTTGTGTACCTATCAAGGCCCGGCCTTCGACAAAGCGGCTCCCGGAAGTCAGCAGCGCCGGGTTTTCACCGAGGGCGCAGGATCGTGACACTGATTTATACGCATCCGTCCATATCTAGCTCCCAGAATAATCACCGATATTGTTCAGATAGAACATCGATAAAGTCAGCCACCCCTGGCCCCTGAACTTACACACAAAGACGACAAGCCCGTTCCTTATGCTCCTGAACATTATAAAGGAAACTTCAGGGACTACAGGGCCATAAAATCTATGGAAACCTCTTTAAAAAAATACACAAATAGCTTGGAATTTTCCTTCGTCATCCTGTCGGAAAATGATGTTAGCGTCTGTTCCCCCAACTAGATTGTAGTTTCTTGAGGGCAGGGATTGGGTCTAGTAACTTTGATAAACTCTCCCAGGAATTTAGTAAAGTGCTCTGCAAGCAGTAGGTGCTTGATAAAATTCTACTGGGTGATTGACAGATAGATAGAAAGAGAAGTCAAAATTTTGGAAAGGAAAGCATGCTTTTGATTCAGACTTTGCCACACAGATACTAATGATTGTGGCAATTTCTCCGGGCTGGGCACTACGATAATCAGACGAGTCACAGTTCCTGTCCCACAAGTCACAATCGAAGTGGTAAGAAAAGCAGGTATCCTAACCCCATTTCACAGATCAGGAAACTGCGGTTCACAGAGGTTGTCCCAAGGTTGTGTTGGGACAAGAACCCAAGTGTCTTTCCAGTAAATCACGATCTTAGTGGTAGATGAGGCACTCGAGACAGTGAACTCCTTGGCATTTCTACCAACTCTGTTATATTGTACTCTCCCAAACACGTAGTACAGTGCTCTGCACACAGTAAGCGATCGAAGAGTATGATTGATTTATTTCTTGAGCGCCTCCTGAGTGCACAGCGCTATGCTGAGTGCTCGGAGCATGCCAGAAGCACAGGATACATTCATCGTCCCAAGGAGTTAAAGCTCCAACGGAAGGTATAAGGTGGAGTGAGTTCTAAGCTTGCTGTCTGAAGAAATCGTATCCCCAGTGAGCCACTCTACAGTCAAATTAAGAAAAATGGAGAAATGTCTTCTCCAGTTCTCACTTCTGTCTCCAGCCACGGGGCTTCTCCCAGACGAGACTCTCCAAGGCCTGCGAACAACCAAAGGGTGAAAGGGAAAGACTTCCAGCTGGAACTTTATCCAAGTCGCCAGAACCTCAGCTGCCTTAAAACTGGACCAATCCCCAGCACAAAAGAGAAACTTATGCACTTTCTCCACAAGGCTGAAGTCAGAGATCTTTTTAAAAAATTTCCCTCCCGCACCTCACGGAAACGCAGATCTCCCAACTATCTCTGCTGAGTTTTTTATCTTTTAAAATAATTTCTCAGCTGGTTAAAAGGCAGTTTCCTTCGCATTTTGGATTTTTTACCAAAGTTCCATAAGACAGAGAATTTTTTTTTTCAGTCAACATTTCTTCTGGCAGACTGGAGCTGAAGTACTTTATTTCCCTTTAATTTAACAACTCCAGCAGCTTTTCCAGTTAAATCGACTGTTCATTATTGAGCCCTGTTTATGAAGGGCTGTGCGGTGCAGTTTAATGAATTCCTGGCACAAAGGTTCCTTTCAGGCTGGTGAGAGAATAGCGGCTTATTTAGGTTCTGTAGGCCTGTATGTCAAAGGCGACCCATAATGCTTGTCAGACAAGGGCAGAAATTCCCACTGATATAAGAATGTGCAAGAAATCAACTTTCCCCACCGACGGGCAGATTAAGACACGATCAGGAAATGAGACTGTAGGTTTAGAACAGTGACACCTGTTCCACGAGACGATTTTCCCATAACTCGATCCCCAGACCCGGGCCCTTGTCGGTGGCGGGAAAACAGAAAGACCCCCCAACAACCCACGCCAACCACCCACCCTTCCTCCTTTCCTCCTTCCTCCCCCATCATCTGGACAAAATTGCATCCCATTTTGCAACAGCCATGCCAAGGTAAGAGATCCCAGCTATGTGAGAGGAAACTCAGCGCCCACAAATGGGTGACGTTTTCTGCTCCTCTCTGTTCTCTAGCAGCTTCTCACTATGGTGTTTGTAAATGGCCTTAATACTTTCCCTTGCACCTCCTCACCTAAAATCAATCCATCGTATTTATTGAGCGCCTACTGTGTGCAGAGCACTGTACTAAGGGCTTGGGAGAGTACGACGGAACAATATAACAGACACATTCCCTGCCCACAGTGAGCTTACAGTCTAGAGGACCCTACGCCTGACAGCACATAAGCTCTGTACGTATCTTATCGATTCTATTACTTCCCCTATATGTAATTTATTAAAGTTTCCTTTCTGGCCCCCCTGCTTCAGACTGTAACTATTTACTTCCTCAGTACTTACTATGTGTCGAGCACTGGGATAGATACAAGTTAATCAGGTTGGACACGGTTCCTGTCTCACACAGGGTTCAAAGTCTAATTTAGGATTCGGTTTTAGCATTCAGTTTTAGATTTAATCTCCATTTTAC
This sequence comes from Ornithorhynchus anatinus, assembly GCF_004115215.2. NCBI lineage: Eukaryota > Metazoa > Chordata > Mammalia > Monotremata > Ornithorhynchidae > Ornithorhynchus > Ornithorhynchus anatinus. The sequence goes on from NC_041747.1 coordinate 28,859,030, forward strand.
AGATGAGGTAACAGAGGCACAGAGAAGTGAAGCGACTTGCCCAGGTTCACATAGCAGATGTGTGGCAGAGCAGGACTAGAACCCAAGTCTCTCTTGCATTGTATTCTCTCAGTCGCTTCGTACCGTCTTCTGCACAAAAAAGGCATTCAATAAATATGTTGGGTTGAGCCAAAGCCTCCTGAAAACCCACCTCCTTCCCTAACTATTTTCCATCACGTTACAATCCAGTGAGATTGGGTTTTTTTGAGCGTTACAATTTTGGCCACCACAGCAGCAGATGTTTTTATTTTTTTTGTTTTGTGCCTTGGGCCGACTGGCCATAAAGCCTAGAACTTTGAGGTTTTTGGCGGGGAGGATATTGGACCAGAAAGTCCTCGTCCCACTTGGTACTCACAGTTTAAGAAGATAAGAGCATCTCATCCTCATCTGACAAGCTGAGACCCTAAGAGACAGAGACACTCCCAAGTGTCTTGCCCAAAGTCACTCAGAAAATCAGTGGCAGAACTGGGATTAGAACCCGGCTCTCTTGTTTTCTGTTGCCAGTCCCATTCGGTCTCCACCAGACCACACTGCCTCCTTTTCTTTAAATGGTGAGGGGACCAGAATTAATGAGGAAAAACAGTGGACTACTTTTCTGGAGACCAGGAGTCTCATTTCTGCTCTCTTCTCATCTCCTGGGTGACTCCAGCATGTCCCTGAGCCTAGGAGTCAGGACCTGGAAAACCCGGAACAGGGTTAGCAGGACCAGCTAGCTTCTTTTTCAGCCTGCCCAAAGGATGCTGAGTAACTCTCCCCGGGGAGAGTTAAATATTTTTTGGCCTTTCTGGGGGATGGTGTAAATAGCAAGAAAGGATAAATCGTGGGAAATTAGCCAGCTGCTGGGAAGCAACAGGGAGAACCAGTCATATCCAACGGGTGATCACTTCCCCCAACCTTCAACACCTTATTGAAGGCACATCTCCTCTAAGTGGCCTTCCCTGACTAAATCCTCATTTCCTTTTCTCCCACTCCCTCCTATGCCACCCTTGCACATGGATTTCCACCTTTTATTCACCCCTCCCGCAGCCCCACAGCATTTTATGTACATATCCGAAATTGACATGGTATGTAATTATTTGTTAACGCACGTGTTTCTATGAATTTCCCAAGACATCACCATTTTTCACATACGCAGCTTTGAACCCTGAAAAATCCGTAAAGCAATATTCCCCGACCAAAAACCTTAAAGCTCTGGGCTTTTTGGCTAATCGGCCCAACCACGAAATAAGAAAAAATAAACACATCTGCTGCTGCGGTGGACTTAATTGTAATGCTCAAAAAACCCAACCCCCAGGGCAAAGGAATGATGTGAAATCTCAATTCCCCCCCAAATCGCATCCTTTTGGGGGAGAATTCCACCCCTGGGCCCCTCTGCTTTCGGTTCCTGAGGAAGCTAATCCTTATTCTGTTCAGGGTTATGCATCGCTGCTGCTAAAGAGCCGAAATTCAAAGCTCTGTAAACAGCTCCCGGAACAGGCTGGACCCTAACGTCACCCTTTCTCCCAATGGGAAGTCCGACGTCTTACGGTCACATCCACTCAAAGAAGCCTGCTGTCTCCAAGAATAAGAGACCGGGTGCTTGGATGAGGCCAAGGTCGCTCAGTACCTCTCCAGTAGCCCAGAAAGCCCGAGTTGATCACAGGGCTCAAGACGACTAAGTCTTGAGGACTGCATCTATTATTTTCTTATTAATCTTTGTTAAGCGCTTACTATGTGCCAGGCAGTGTACTAATCGGTTTGGACACCGTCCCGGTCTCCCATGGCGCTCACAGTCTTAATCCCCATTTTACAGATGAGGTAATTGAAGCACAGAGAAGTTCCTCGGGTCACACAGCAGACAAGTGGTACAGCTGGGATTAAAACCCAGGTCCTTCTGACTCCCAGGCCTGTGCTCTATCCACTACACCACGCTGCTTCTCACAGCTTCTGACAGAGGGGGAGTTTAGGAAACTGCATGACTTAGTGGAAAGAGCGCGGTCTTAGGAGTCAGGGGTTGTGGGTTCTAATTCCGGCTCTGCCACTTATCAGCTGTGTGACTTTAGGCAACTTCTCTATGCCTCAGTTACCTCATCTGGAAAATGCGGATGAAGACTGTGATCCCCAAGTGGGCCAACGTGATAACCTTGTATCTTTCCCAGTGCTTAGAACAGTGCATGGCACATATTAAGCACTTAACAAATACCGGTATTATTATTATTATTATTATTAGGAAACAGAAGAATGTCAGGGGTCCCTGGCCTTGGTAAGAGTGGGTGCGATGGGAGTAGACCTCTTGCCCAAAGTGAATCCCACTTGGATAGGAAATAATGCAGATGTGATTTTCCCCTTCCCACAGGTGGGTTGGCTTTGAATGTTGGTATTTGTATTTGTTACTATGTGCAGAGCACTGTTCTAAGCGCTGGGGTAGACACAGGGGAATCAGGTTGTCCCATGTGGGGCTCACAGTCTTCATCCCCATTTTACAGATGAGGCAGCTGAGGCACAGAGAAGTTAAGTGACTCGCCCACAGTCACACAGCTGACAAGCGGCCGAGCTGGGATTCGAACCCATGACTCCGACTCCAAAGCCCGTGTTCTTTCCACTGAGCCACGCTGCTTCCGCTGCTGCTGGCTTTGGGGACATAAATACCATTCCAGGGCTCAGATCTGCAAGCATAATAGATCTGGTATGGGATTTGTTAAGCGCTTAATAGATCCACAGATCTGGGTTCTAATCCCTGCCCTGCCACTTGCCTGCTGGGTGACCTGAGCAAGTCACTTCTCTTCCCTGAACCTTAGTTTCCTCATCTATAAAATGGGGATCAACCGTGAGCCTCACGTGGGACAGCCTGATGACCCTGTATCTCCCCCAGCGCTTAGAACAGTGCTCTGCCCATAGTAAGCGCTCAACAAATACCAACATTATTAGTATCTATAAAATGGGGATTAAATTCATTCATTCATTCAATAGTATTTATTGAGCGCTTACTATGTGCAGAGCAATGTACTAAGCACTTGGAATGTACCATTCGACAGCACGTAGAGACAATCCCTGCCCAGTGACGAGCTTACAGTTAAATGCTTGTTCTTCCCCTCCCTTGAACTGGGAACCTCAGATGGGACAGGGGCAAAGTCCCATCAGATTATCTTGCATCTACCCCAACGCTTAGCCCACAGTAAGCACTTAATCATTACCACAATCATTCCTGTGTCTGCCGAGAGAAGGGAGGAGAGATCCTGGAAGTGAGGATGACATAGCGTCTCCCGACTTTTCCACTGTGGCAGGCAGCCCTCCCTCGAAGAAGCACGGCCTAATGGATAGAGCACGGGCCTAGGAGTCAAAAGGTCTAACCCCAGCTCCATCACTTGTCTGCTGGGTAACCTTGGGCGGGTCACTTCATTTCTCTGGGCCTCAGTTACCTCGTCTGTAAAAGGCGGATTAAGACTGTGAGCTCCATGTGGGACAGGGACCCCGTCCGACCCGTTCTGCTTCTGCTCATTCATTCAATCGTATCTATCGAGCGCTCACTGTGTGCGGAGCGCTATCCATCCCATTTCACTTCTCTGGGCCTCAGTTTCCTCAACTGTAAAATGGAGATTAAATACTTGTTGTCTCTCCTACTTAGACTGTGAACTCCATGCAGGACAGTCTTAATTAACTCGTACCTACCCCAGGGTTTAGAACACTGGTCGACACAGAGTAAGCGCTTAACAGATACCATTAAAAAAAAAAAAAAGTTGGGGAACTGGAAGCGAGACGTCCCACACAAGATGAAGGTAGGGGGTAAAGGGAGACGGGCCTTGTTTTCCCTGTCCCTCCTGAGCCTGTGGAGGATGGGGTGCCCGTTATTGGGCAGGGATTGACTCTATCCGTTGCCTAATTGTACATTCCAAGCGCTTAGTCCAGCGTTCTGCAAGTAGTAAGCGTTCAGTAAATACTATTGATTGATGTGAGTAGGGAGACTGCTGCAGGCTGCGGGGTCTGAGGGGGCACAAACACTGACCCCTCTCTAACGGACCCTTGCTTGGTTCTGCTGTTGGCAGGGCTGAAGGGACTGTTGGAGCAAAGGGTTAAGGGGGGTCATTCGAAGGGAGGGAAAGGGTGTGTGTGTGTGTGTGTCTGTGTGTGTCTGTGCATTTACCTATGGTTCTCTTGATCTATTTTGATGGTAGTGAGGCCTGTGCACTTTTTTGTTTTGTTTTGTTTGTCTCCCCCCCCTTCTAGACTGTGAGCCCGTTGTTAGGCAGGGATTGTCTCTCTCTGTTGCCCAATTGTAGTAATAAAAATGATGGTATTTGTTTGCTAAGCGCTTCCTAGGTGCCAAACACCGCTCTAAGTGCTGGGAAAGATACCAGGTTATCAAGTTGTCCCACGTGGGGCTCGCAGTCTTCATCCCTATTTGACAGACGGGGGAACTGAGGCCCAGAGAAGTGAAGCAACTGGCCCAAAGTCACACAGCCGACAAGTGGCGGGGCTGGGATTAGAACCCACGACCTCTGACTCCCAAGCCCGGGCTCTTTCCACTGAGCCACGCTCCATTCTTTCAACCGTATTTATCGAGCGCTTCCTCTGGGCAGAGCACTGGACTAAGCTGTTGGAATGACAATTCATTCAGTCATTCATTCAATCGTGTTTATTGAGCGCTTCCTGAGTGCAAAGCACTAGACTAAGCGCTTGGAATGGACAATTCATTCAATCATTCATTCAATCGTATTTTTTGAGAGCTTCCTGGGTGCAGAGCACTGGACTAAGCGCTTGGAAAGTCCAACTGGGCAACGGAGAGAGACGATCCCTGCCCAACGACGAGCTCACAGTCCAAATGGGGGAGAAAGACGACAGAACAAAACAAAACACATCCCATCGTATTTACTAAGCGCTTACGCGGTGCACAGCACTGGACTAAGTGCTTGGAAAGTCCATCTGGGGAACAGAGAGAGATCTTCCCTGCCCCACGACGGGGTCACAGTCTAAACGGAGGAGGCAGACAACAAAACAAAACTCATTCAGTGGTATTTATTGAGCGTTTCCTGGGTGCAGAGCACTGGACTAAGCGCTTGGAAAGTCCAACTGGGCAACGGAGAGAGACCATCCTGGACCAACGACGGGCTCCCAGTCCCAAAGGGGGGAGACAGACAGCAGAACAAGTGGTCAGCGCTTAGTTCAGTGCTCTGCACAGTGCCCGGTAAGAGCTCAGTAAATACGGATGGATGGATGGAAGGATGGATGGATGGATGGATGGATGGATGGATGGATGGATGGATGGATGGATGGATGGATGGAAGGAAGGATGGATGGATGGATGGATGGATGGATGGATGGATGGATGGATGGATGGATGGATGGATGGATGAATGAACCAACGAATGGATGGATGAATGAATGGATGGAAGGATGGAAGGATGGATGGATGGATGGATGGATGGATGGATGGATGGATGGATGGATGGATGGATGGATGGATGGATGGATGGATGGATGGATGGATGGAAGGATGGATGGATGGATGGATGGATGGATGGATGAACGAACCAACGAATGGATGGATGAATGAATGGATGGATGGACGGATGGATGAATGAATGAATGAAGGGGGGAGGGAGCCACCACTCGCCCCGCCCCCTCCCCTCCTCCCTTGGAGAGGGGGTTGAGCTGCTGTGCGGGAGGTGTGTCCGGGGGGTCCGAGGTGTCCGGTGTCCGGGGGGGCGGGGCAGTCCCCGGGAGGGGCGTGCGGGCCCCGGGAGGACGCGGAGCCCGAGGAACCGCAGCACCCGCAGCTCCCGCACAGACTTCAGTCCCTGCGGGAGCCTCAGTGTCTGCAGAAGGAACCCGTGCGGGAGCCGCAGCTCCCGCACACACTTCAGTCCCTGCGGGAGCCTCAGTGTCTGCAGAACAAGCCCGCAAGGGAGCCGCAGCTCCTGCACCCACTTCAGTCCCCGCGGGAGCTTCGGTGCCCGCGCAGCAAACCCGCCAGGGAGGCGCAGCTCCTGCAGAAAATTCGTCCGTGCGGGAGCCCGGGTGCGCGTCCAGCCAATCCGCAAGGAAGCCGCAGCCCGCAAGGGAACCCGGGTGAGTGCACAGCAAACCCGTGCGGGAGCCGGAGCTCCGGCACCCGCCTCAGTCCCTGCGAGAGCCCGGGTGCGTGCACGGGAGACCCGCAAGGGAGCCGCAGCCCTTGCAGGGACTTCAGTCCCCGCGGGAGCCCGGGTGCGTGCCCAGCAGCCCCGCGAGGGAGCCGCAGCTCCCGCACAGACTTCGGTCCCTGCGGGAGCCTCAGTATCTGCAGAGGGAAGCCGGGCGGGAGCCGCAGTCCTTGCAGAAACTTCAATCCGGGCGGGAGCCGGAGGGTGCGCAGAGGAAACCCGCAAGGGACCCGAAACTCCCGCGGAAACTTCGGTCCGTGCGGGAGCCGGACAGCTTGCAGAGCAAACCCGTGCGTGGAGCCGAAATTGTGCAGAAGAGACCCGGGTGGGAGCCGGACTGCCTGCGCAAACCCGTGCGGGAGTCGAAGCTCCTGCGGAAACTTCATTGCGGGGGCCGGATTGCCCGCGGAGCAGACCCGCAGGGGAACCGCAGCTCCTGCGCCAACCTCAGGCCCCGCGGGAGCCCGAGCGTGTGCGGAGCAAACCCGCGAAGGAGCCGGAGCTCCCGCGGAAACTTCAGCCCCTGCGGGAGTGTCAGTGGGGGCGGAGGAAACCCCTGCGGGAGCCGGAGACCGCCTGCGGAAACTTCAGTCCCCGCGGGAGCGAACCCGCGGCTCCCGCAGAAACCTCAATCGGCCCGGGAGCCGGAGGGCCCGCGGAGCAAACCCGCAAAGAAACCCGAGTGTTTGCACGGACTTGAGGCCCCGCGGGGGCCGGATTGCGTGCAGAGGAGCCGCAGCCCCCGCGGACATTTGAGGCCTCGAGGGAGCAGGAGCACGTGCCCGGCAAACCCGCAGAGGAGGTGAAGGTCGCGCAGCGGTCGGTGCGGAAGGCCAAGTCGTTGGGGAAGGTCGAGGCGGGTCAGGCCGCGGGGTCGCGAAGCGGCGTTCGGAGCCGACCCCGGCATGGCCGTGCAGGCCGCCCTCCTCGCCCCGCATCGCTTCGCCCCCTTCCTCTTCCCCGGGTCCCCGGCGTCCGGGCCGCCGGGCGCCGACTCGCTCCTGCCGGGCCAGGGCGGCTGCCGCGGCGGGGACGAGAGCCGGGGGGCCGGGGTCCCCCGGCCCGACGGTGCGGCCGCCCAGGCCGGGGCCGGGGACTGCAGGGAGGCCACCCGGGACCTGCTGAGCTTCATCGACTCGGCCTCCTGCAATATCAAGATGGCCCTGGACAAGCCGGGTAAGTCGAAGCGGAAGGTCAACCACCGCAAGTACCTGCAGAAGCAGATCAAGAGGTGCACGGGCATGGCGTCGACCCCCGGCCCGTCGGCCCCCGGCCCGTCGTCGACTCCCGGCTCTTCGACGGCCGCCTCCGAGGTGCCCCCCAGGCGGCCCCCGGCGGCCTCGCCCCCCGCCGCCGCCTCCGGGACCCCAGCGGCCCAAGGCAGGACACCCCCTCCGCGGCGGGAGGGCGGGCAGGCGGCCGCCGCCCTGCAGAGCCGCAGCCTGGCCGCCCTTTTCGACTCCCTGCACCCGCCCCGCCGGGGCGCCCCTCCGGCCCCCGCCGCGGCCCCCCGCGCCTCCGCCGGCAGCCCGGGCCCCGCCAAGAAGCTGCCCCTCCGCCACCGCAACCTGCCCCCGTCCTTCTTCACCGAGCCCACCCAGGCCCGGGGCCCAAGGGAGCCGGAGAAAGGCGGCGGCGAGCCGGCGGCCGAGTTCTTCGACCTGCTGGGACCGGACTACGGCGGGGCCCAGCTGGAGCCCGCCCTGTTCGAGGGGCATCCGGCCGTGGTCGGGGGGCTGCTGTACCCCGAGGCCTGGAGCCCCCCGTGCCCCCTGCCCAAGAAGGCCTCCTCCGGCGGCCCCTTGACCTTGGACGAGTCCCTGGGTTCCGCCCCCGGCTTGGGGGCGACCGGCGGCGGGGGGGAGGAGACCCCCGGCCAGCCCCCGGCCTTCGCCCCTTTCTTCCCCGACTGCCCCCTGTCTCCTCCCCCGACCCCCCAGATGCCCTACGATTTCAGCGCGGGCTTTAGCCGGGGGGGCTTCTCCGGCCTTTAGAGCTTCACCTGGACGCAAGGGACCACCCCCCTTCACCTGGACACAGGGAACCCCCTCCTTCACCTGGACACAAGGGACTGAGAAATGACTATTTTGGGGGTCGTTCCCTCGCCTGAGAAGCAACGGAGGTTAGGGGTGAAGACTCTTCCCATCCGAGTCCCTCCTCACCCCGGCCAAGCGTCTTAAAACGGGAGCCCTGCCATCCCTAGGAAGAAAACCCCCGATGGGGTCTGCGTTTCTGTCCCTCAGACTTCTCTCTCCCCTCCCTGCCGGTCGCTGAGCTCTGCAAAAAATGGATTTGCGTGCCGTGGGTTTTCCATATCTCTCTCCCCTTCTCAATTCGGGGCTTTGCCCTGCGTTTTTCTTCGCAGGATGTTAGCTACTGCGGCGCGGCATCAAGAGGAAAGATGTGATTTCTTGGGGCGTCTTTCTAGATGGCAGCGGGCCTCGTGTCCTTAGCCGTCATTAAAGAGGGGAAGTTATATTTTAGAGGTGAACGATAGGGATAGATGTGACATTACGGTGAGAGGTCGGACTGTTTGGAAGCAGCCTGGACTGATTGTAGAGTTAGGTCCTTCCACACGTGTTAGGTTTTTAAGACACACACACACACACACACACATCCCCTTCTTTCCAGGGGGTTTTCACGAGGGGTCAGACGCACCACCTCACCACGTCCTTTCTGCGCCTTCCCTTCCGCCGCAGAGATAAGTTATGATAAACACGAGTCACTTTGAACGTCACCACCTCATGCACTTCTTCAACTTGCCAGAACATCACGTTTGACTCTTCGAAGAGGGAGACTACAGCATCCAGCTGTGCAGCGAACACCGTTTGAACTGCACCACACACCCGCCGTAATCATTTCGGGTCCGGGCTCTTTTAGGAATAATAGCGATGGTACTTGTTAAGCTCTTACTACGTGACTAGCGCTGTTCTAAGCCCTGGGGTAAGGTACCAGTTAATCATATCGGACGCAATCCCTGTCCCACGTAGGGCTCACAGTCTGGGAGAGAAGACATCTTGTCTCCCCCTCTAGACCCTAAGCTCGCTGTGGGCAGGGACCCCGCCTACCAACTCTGTTATATCGTACTCTCCCAAGTGCCTAATACAGTCCCGTGCTCAAAGCGCGCAATACCGTTGACAGGATGATGAAGACGGCTCTTGAACGCTCATTTTACAGGTGGGGAAACTGAGGCACAAAGAAGTGACTTGCCCAAGGTAACAGGCAGGTCACTTAAAGCTTTGGTACGGGTACTCATCCAACTCGCTGGGTTACTCCTTAGTATTTGATGATCCTTTCACCTGTGTGTCAAATTTCATGTAGAGGAGGGGTCTGGCTCCAAATTAAGCTGGCTGTTTGTCAAGAAAAGACAAAGTTCAGCTTCTTGATGGTTATTTCTTGCTAGCACAGAACTGTACTCTCTTCTGTTTTCTTCCCCTTTGGAAGTGGGTCAAAGGAAATTTCACTCCTTTGACTTGCCTTCTTCCCGGGGGATGTATATATTCCCTTATTCGCATACACATATATATGCGCGTGTGTATATGTATGTATGTGTGCCCTAGTGCCCCACAGTTGCCATAATAATCGGAAGGAATAATCAACTAAACAAACACGCGCATGTGTCTTTTCCAAAAAACCAAGGTCAGTGAAAAGCCTCTTGGGGCTCCGGGTTGACGTCACTGTCTTGCCGTACCAGTCTCTGCCCACTCTGAGCTCTGGAGATAGAACTCAGTTCCTGGGGAGAGAGAATCAGTGGTATGTACTGAACGCTTACTGTGTGTAGAGCACTGTTCTAAGCGCCCTGAGATGAGAATCGGGATGGGTAAGTCGAGTATGTAGTTGGAGTCTTGCAAGGATGCAGTCGTGATCTCAGAGACCTTTGCCTGCTGCAAAAAGATAAACAGGAAACTATACATGTACAAGTATGCTGCCAAACAACAAGCTTTAAATAAAATGTTGAGTAGAAAAATTTTTCCAACGAGCTTCATTTTGCTTAAAGTTACTGCACCTAGACATCGGGCCTTTGTCCATCATTTGAACTTTGGGGTCAGAATTTCTGAAGAAATGTTAGTTGGTGGGGCAGAGGAATGAGACAGATGCACTCTATGGAGTAATTCTGAGTTGTGAATTCGGTTCTCTTTCCGCTCGCTTCCATGAGGAATACCAATCTCTCATTTCTGCGTGGACGAGAGGCCAGAAGAGAGACCGAGCACCCGATTCCAGGGTGAGGCCCGAATGTCCCTGAGGGAAAGGGTGTGTGAGTTGTCCTTTTCCTCAGTACCTTTTCCTTGCTAATTTCGTAGCCCCAAATCCCCAGAATATTTGAGGGATGAAGTAGGGCTTTGTTTAAAACATCAACCGTGAGAGTGTTGTTTCATTCACTTCCTCTTCTCTGATTTTAATTTTTAATACCTTTCCCATTTCCCAGGTTTGGTCTTGTTCCTCTTTTGTTTCTGTAATATCCACTTCTGTTTCGCACTTTCAGCTCCATCTTCTCTCCTCCTCACTGCCAATATTCCTGGTGACGATCGCACTTTTTGTTGTTTTCCACTACCGTCTTGCCGGCGTTCTCCGACTGAAAGGATCTCCCTTTGTTTATCACTCCAGTTTGCTCCTCTCCCCCTTGGCACGTGTGACCGATGTCCATGCTTCCCGGAGACCTATCCGGCCTTTATTTCTGCCCTATTTTTTTCTCCCTTGCAGGTTTGCACATCATCTCTCTTGATTATCTGCACCTTGCGTGTCAGCTGCACTACTTGCCTGTCTCTAGAACTTGAGATATTCCACCTCCCACTTTTTCCTCCCTGCACTCCGAATTGCTCTCTGCCTTCCTTGTTTGAGCTTGTTTTTCTCTTCCTCCTTTTGCTGCTGCTTACGCTCTTCTCGCACCCACCCTTAAAACCCCGGTGGCTCCTCCGGCCTGATCAATCCATCGATCTTTGGTATTTATGGAGTGCCTCCTGTGCGCTCAGCACTGTACTAAACGCTTGGGAGAATACAACAGAGTTGGTAGATGTGAACCCTTCCCACAAGGAGCTTTCGGTCTACCTTTCTGAGATTCTTCTGTAGCTGTTGGGTCGCTCTCCGAAGCTGGTGGTCTCCTCATCCCCCGGGCTGTCGGGGGGAAATATGGGGATGGGAGGGCGAAGGGCGTAGTGTGAGTGGGAAGCAGGATAGAGCACGGTCCTGGGAGTCAGAAGGTCAGGGTTCTAATCCCGGCTCCGCCACCCTGCTGTGTGACCTTGGGCAAATAAATCACTTTGCTTCTCTGTGCCTCGGTTACTTCATCTGTAAAATGGGGATTAAGACTGGGAGCCCCCTGTGGGACAGGGACTGTGTCCAATCCGATTTGCTTGTATCCATGCCAGCGCTCAATACAGTGTTTAGCACGTAGTAATCGTTTAGCAATTTCTGCAATTATTATTGGTGGCAGAGCCACGGTGAGCGTCCTGCTAATACACTATACAGGGCTCCATTAATAACTCGAGCAAATTAAGGAAGGGATCAAAAGGAAACTTTTTGGAGTATCTCTGGATTCCAGGGATTCCCAATCAGTCGATCCATCAGTGGTATTTACTGAGCGCTTACTGTGGGCAGAGCACTGTGCTAAGCACTTGGGAGAGCACGATACAGTCAAGTTGGTAGACACGATAAAGTTGGTAGTCCCTGCCCTCGAAGAGCTTACGATACAATGACCTAGGTTCCTTTCAACACTGAAATTGTTAAAGGTTGTGCAGTCAGGGAAACAAATATCCTCACTTAGTACATTTTCCGGCTTTTCATGTATATCTCTCTCCATTTGGAATACGCCAAGCTTATAATAAGACCTTGCCCTCAGGTTGAAATTGCCCCTGGAGATTTGCATTTCCTCACCACAAGTTCAGTATTTGAGATGAAAGAATGTTTTCATTTGTGTTTTCGATGGAGCTTAACTGTTCCCTTGCTGACCGCCTGAAAGCTGTGACCGCGCAGGGCTAGCCAGCGGGTCGAAATATCGGGGACGCGGAGTAAAACGTTTGCTGGTTATTGAATTGGTTCGTCGAGTCGATCTAATGGCCTCGGTGAAAGTTTGTACTTTACAGCTGTGGCAGAGCAGATGAAAAATGACAAAGCAGCCAGCAAAGGGAGGGTTGATTAGAGGGCATTGTTGTTTTTTCTCCCCATCACCTGCCAAACCGAGAACTTTTATGCAACTTTGGCTTCCTTTCGACATCACCGTGTGCCCAGCGGTCCATCTTTTCTCATGCAAGAACTGCCATCTCGTGGTGGAAAAGACTTTCCAAAATTGGTGCCTGGGTCCTTTTCTTTTTGCAGTTTTGCACAGTGATAGTATGAAGATCAGCATCCGGTAGGAAATTCAGTTCAGTGAAAAATAAACAAATACCGAAATAAATAAATAAAACAAATAGAAACTCGGTATTTAGCAGTGGCGGGGGTATTGTGCTATACTCGTGTTGGAGTAGGATTTTTGTTTTACCTAATATATTTTGCTAATTAAATGGATTCCTAGATTTTTGTAATTGAGGAAATTTCATCTCCTAAAACAATAAGCAGGCATAGGTGACTATATATTCTAGACTTTCTTAGTTGAGGTATCGATCTTTTCGCTCTGTCCTACAGGTGTAAGCATAGGTTTATCCTGGCATTTGTATTTGAGTATATAGGAGTGGATATGTATTGATATTTCTTTTTCTGTTGTCAGAATTAATGGAATAAAAAAAGAAGTGCGTTTTCGATGTCGATGATATTTTCTCCAAGCGGTGACCAGAAATGAAGTACCGACGCGTTGCAGAGTGCTTACGGGGAGTCAGGAAAAAAGCGTCTTTCAGGATCCACTCCGTGCCGCATATCAATCCATCAATCAATAAATGGTATTTATTGCGTGCTAACCGTGTGCAGAGCCCTGTAGTAGGTGCTTGGAAGGGTATGATACAGTAGAGTTGGTGGGCAGGTTCCCTACCCGTAGGAATCTTACAGTCTTCAGGGGGAGATAGACATAATGCACTTGGATAATAGATGACCATAAAAGCGTCAGTGGGTTTTGGGGGCCTAGAATGGAATTAAGGCTCACGTTCTTTGTAAGTGCTACTTTTAATCTACTTTGCAGATGGCCATTAGCCCACCCACCCAAGAGAAGTAACAACTTCGGGTGAATCTAGAATTTATTAGTTATGGCATTTATTAAGCGCTTTTGATGAGCCAAGCATTGCTCAGTACTGGAGTAGAGACAAGATAACCTGATTAGCCCCACCTGAAACTCATTACCTAAAATAGGAGAGCAGATATCTTAACCCAATTTTACAGATGAGAAAACTGAGGCTCAGAAAGGTTAAATGACTTGCCTAAGGTCCCAAAGCAGGCCACGGGCAGAACTGGGACAAGAACCCAGGGATCTTGGGACTCGGTCCTATGAAATAAAGATAATGACGGCCATTTATCTTTTACTAGCCGTCCCTCCTGTAAAACGGATAATTTTCTTGGTCCGGCAGCTTTTTGGACCTTCCGTGCTGACCTGTTCTGAAGATATCGGCCCCGATTAGGCTCCCGGTAGTCGAAAAGACCAGCGGGATTGGGAGAATTTAAGTTGGGGGCATATGGGTAGTAACAAGATTGGATCTTCGCCCTTTGACAACTTACCGAGGGCACCAGAAAACCTGTTGCTGGACCGGAGCTTCCCACATTTTGGAGGTAAATTAAGGATTTTTCTATACAGAACCGGAAGAGAGTTGTGCTCTGATTCAAGATGGCGCTGCTGGAGGTGAGTTGCCTTCCATGGGTGTAAGTGTTGAGAGAGACCCCTGTTGCCCGTGAAGAATGGCCCATGGTGGTTTGTGGGGTTTTTTATTTATCACCGTATTTATTAAGTGCCTTCTTTATACCAAGCACTAAGCTAAACCCTGGAGACACACCAAATGATGAGATTGGATCCGGTCCCTGTCCCATATCGGGGTGAGAGACCAAGAAGGCATCCATCTCTTGGTTTCTCCAAACATCCAGTTGTTGCCATCCATTGGTTTGAGCTATTAATGGCATTGCTTATGGTTATAACAATAATGACATTTATTAAGCGCTTATTATGTGTCAAGCACTGTTGTAAGCGCTGGGGTAGTCTCTAATCCCCCATGGGGCTCACAGTCCAAGTGGTCTTATGGCCTTCTGTTCCAGCTCATCCTCACGGACCCGAGTGATTCAGCGACGCTTTCTACCTGGGAAGCAGCGTGGCTCGGTGGAAAGAGCCCGGGCTTGGGAGTCAGAGGTCATGGGTTCGAATCCCGGCGCTGCCGCTCGTCAGCTGTGGGACTGTGGGCAAGTCACTTCTCTGTGCCTCAGTTACCTCATCTGTCAAATGGGGATGAAGACTGGGATGAAGCCCCCAGGTGGGACAAACTGATGACCTTGGATCCACCCCAGCGCTTAGAACAGTGCTCTGCACATAATAAGCGCTTAACAAATACCCACATTGTTATGATTATTATTACCTTAAACCCAGTCTGTAGACTGTGAGCTCATTGCGGGCAGGAATCGTATCTGTTTACGGTTATATTGTACTCTCCTAAACTCTTAGTACAGTGCTCTGCGCACAGTAGGCACTCAATAAATACGATCGGATGAAGGAATGAATAGTCGTGCCTCTACTTCAGGAGCGTGGGAACCAAAATCGAGATGGCTCCGTGGTGGAAACCATTCCGCTGCAGAATATGCTCGACTGGGCTCTTTTACCTCCTCATTAAAAAATCCTTCGTTATCACCAGAGTACGTGTGCCCAGACGCCAGGTTTGACAAGATTTTCTCTTTAATAAATGCCACCGGGATTCAACTAAAGCCTAATTAGCGTCCTTAATTGGAAGGTAACCCAACGGAAGGTCCCGGCCAACCTCTGGCCGCAAATCGGCCTCACTTGCTTAGTGCGGCCGCAGCCACTTCTGGCAGGCATTTAGGGGGACAGATGGCCGCCGGGGTCACCCCGGACGGCTTCTGGGTTACGTGGCAGGGTAAGAGCAGGGGCCCACCACGAGAGGCTTAATTATCTCCCCATAAAGAAGCGCGATGGATTCAGGGGCCGCTCAGAGTTTTGCAGGCACCGGGAAATGGAGGAACACTTGGACTCGTCCCGGATAAGCGCCGAATGTCGACTTATTATGTGCCAAGCGCTGTTCTAAACTCTTGGGTAGATAGAGGACGATCAGATTGGACACAGTCCTGTCCCACTTGAGCTGCGCTGCCTAAGTAGGGAGGAGAATGGGTTGATTATCTCGTATCTACCCCCGCCTTTATACGGTAATGATAATGATGATGGTATTTATTAAGCTCTTACTCTGGGTTAAACACTAAGAGCTGGGGTAGATACAAGCGAGTCAATTAGGACAGAGCCCCCGCCCCCCATTTGACAATAAGTTAACTGAGGCATAAAAAAGTTAATAATAATAATGTGGGTGTTTGTTAAGTGCTTACTATGTGCAGAGCACTGTTCTAAGCGCTGGGGGAGATACAGGGTGATCAGGTCGTCCCACGTGAGGCTCACAGTTAACCCCATTTGACAGATGAGGGAACTGAGGCACAGAGAAGTCAAGTGACTCGCCCAGTCACACAGCTGACACGTGGCAGAGCCGGGAGTCGAACCCATGACCTCGGACTCCGAAGCCCGGGCTCTTTCCACTGAGCCGCGCTGCTTCCCCTAAGGGACCCCCTCAACGTCACACAGCAGACAGGAGGCAGAGTCGGGATTAGAACCCAGGGCCTGCTGACTCCCAGGCCAGAGTGTTTCTCGGAGAGGTGAACTGGGCAGACAGATGGAGGGGGAAGGAAGTGGGTCGAAGCAATCTGCTTTTCCTGGACCCAGTGGAAGGTGCCCATCCTGGTCTCCCGCCCTTCCCTTGGGCTACTTAACGTATAACTTCGGTAAGGAGGGGGATTTATTCATCCAGTCGTATTTATTGAGCGCTCACTACGTGCAGAGCACTGGACCAAGCGCTTGGAATGGACAACTGGGCAACAGATAGAGACCATCCCTGCCCAGCGACGGGCTCACAGTCTCGGCGACTTGCACGCTTGCAATTTATTGACTTGCACATGAGCCCTGACCACTGGCTTTAAGGCGCTCAATCAGTCTGCTGATCTCCTACTACAACCCAGCCCGTACGCGTCACTCCTCCAATGCCAACCTAGGGAGAAGCAGCGTGGCTCAGTGGAAAGAGCCCGGGCTTGGGAGTCAGAGGTCATGCGTTCGAATCCCGACTCCGCCACTTAGCCGCCGTGTGACTTTGGGCAAGTCACTCAACTTCTCTGGGCCTCAGTCACCTCATCTGTCAAATGGGGATTAAGACTGTGAGCCCCATGTGGGACAACCTGATTCCCCTGTGTCTACACCAGCGCTTAGAACAGTGCTCGGCACATAGTAAGCGCTTAACAAATACCAACATTATTATTATTATTATTACTTAGTTAAGCAGAAGCCAGCTGAGGGCAGGCGGGGCAGGTGCAATGCTGACGATGAGCCACAAGGCGGCACTGTTTGAGCGGCTGGCGGAGCAGGCCGAGGCTCCGCAGGGAATAATAATAATAATAATGATAATGAAATAATAATAATAATAATGATAATGGTATTTGTTAAGCGCTTACTATGTGCCGAGCACTGTTCTAAGCGCCGGGGGAGATCCAAGGTCATCAGGTGGTCCCACGTGGGACTTCCAGTCTTCATCCCCATTTGACAGATGAGGTCGCGGAGGCACAGAGAATAATAATGTTAATGTTGGCATTTGCTAAGCGCTTACTCTGTGCAAAGCGCTGTTCTAAGCGCTGGGGTAGATACAGGGTGATCAGGTTGTCCCACATGAGGCTCACGGTCTTCATCCCCCTTTTACAGATGAGGTGACTGAGGCACAGAGAAGTTAAATGACCTGCCCACGGTCACACAGCTGACAAGTGGCAGAACCGGGATTCGAACCCATGACCTCCGACTCCCAAGCCCGGCCTCTTTCCACTGAGCCACGCTGCTTCTCTGCCATTTGAGGCTCCCGGGCCGCTGGGATCTGCCCTTTTTGGGGATGGAGGCCAAGGCTGCCAGGCAAAGCCCAGGCGGGCAGGCCGCCCTCCTCGCCCCAGCTCCCTCAGCCACCTCTGAATCGGCTCCATCTCCTTCCTTCCTTCATTCAATAGTATTTATTGAGCGCTTACTAGGTGCAGAGCACTGTACTAAGCGCTTGGAATGGACAATTCGGCAACAGAGAG
The DNA here is from genome assembly GCF_004115215.2 of Ornithorhynchus anatinus. Lineage (NCBI taxonomy): Eukaryota > Metazoa > Chordata > Mammalia > Monotremata > Ornithorhynchidae > Ornithorhynchus > Ornithorhynchus anatinus. The sequence continues at coordinate 28,876,414 of NC_041747.1, forward strand.
AGAGACAATCCCTGCCCGACGACGGGCTCACAGTCTAATCCTTCCTTCCTTCCTTCCTCGGGGCTGTGGATCAACTGTGGTTTGATTAGGACTGTGAGAAGCACTGTGTCCCAGCCGATTTGCTTCTATCCACCCCAGCGCTTAGCACTGTGCTTGACGTATTGTTTTATGGTGCTTGTTGAGCTCTTACTAGGTGTCAAACACTGTCATAGCAAGTGCTCAACAAATACCACAATTATTATTTAGAATGTGCATTAAATAATAAAAAGTTACGGCATTTATTAAGCACCGACTATGTGCCACGCACTGTACTAAGCGCTGGGGTGGATACAAGCAAATCGTATTGGTCGCAATCCCTGTCCCATTTGGGGCTCACAGTCTTAATCCCCACTTTTTTCAGATGAGGTAACTGAGGCACAGAGAAGTGAAGTGACTTGCCCAAGGCCACACAGCAGACAAGGGGCAGAGCCAGGATTAGAACCCAGGTCCTCCTGACTCCATGCTGCTCAGTACTTAGGTACTCACGGCTACCTGGAGCAGTTACGCGTACATTAAGGTACATGTTCTACAGCTTAGGACATATTTATTCACTTATCCATCTTTCCGTTCTCCCATTATTACCAGTTGTATCTTCCTGTCTTTCCCCTAATCTCCTTGGGGTCATAATCGATCAGTGGTATTTATAGGGCGCTTACTGTGTGCAAAACACTAGCGTGGCTCAGTGGAAAGAGCCCGGGCTTGGGAGTCAGAGGTCATGAGTTCGAATCCCGACTCTGCCACTTGTCAACTGTGTGATTGTGGGCGAGTCACTTCACTTCTCTGTGCCTCAGTTACCTCATCTGTAAAATGGGGATTAACTGTGAGCCTCACGTGAGACGACCTGATGACCCTGTATCTCCCCCAGCGCTCAGAACAGTGCTCGGCACATAGTAAGCGCTTAACAAATACCAACATTATTATTATTATTATTGCTTAGCACTTGGGAGAGAACAACACAATAGAATTGGTAGAAATGTCCCCTGCCCACTGGGAGCTTCCAGTCTAGGAGGGGAGCTGACGGTTTAGAGGAGAAATTTCAGCGTGGCTCAGTGGAAAGAGTCCGGGCTTGGGAGTCAGAGGTCATGGGTTCGAATCCAGGCTCTGCCACTTGTCAGCTGTGTGACTGTGGGCAAGTCACTTCACTTCTCTGGGCCTCAGTTCCCTCATCTGTCAAATGGGGATGAAGACCGGGAGCCTCACGTGGGACCACCCGATGACCCTGGATCTCCCCCAGCGCTTAGAACGGTGCTCTGCACATAGTAAGCGCTTAACAAATACCGACATTATTACTCCCGGATGGAATTTCTGCCAGGGTTTTTCCGTCGGTTTCTCCCTCGTAAACAACCTCCACCGTGGGAAATCATCCTTCGCCGGAGAACTGGGGAAGGGTGAGGTCTGTTCTTCACATTTTGTTTCCTGCGCGTAGAGATCAAACGACGGCAGAAAATTGACATTAGAAACCCCCCCCAAAACTCAGAGGGCTCACAAAGAAAGTTTCCCCGGAATTGCTCAGCTTTCCAACTTTTAATGAATCCGAGTAGAGTTGTTTACCGAGTTGAGATCTTTCGGGTGTCGGGAAATAGCCAAGTGTCACCTCGGAAGGCAGAATTGGAGCGTGATGGCAGAAAGAGATGGGGCTGGAGTCCCTCCCTATATGATAACGGATAATGAAGGAAGCCGGAGATATGCTGAGAAAAACCACCGCTAACCAAGAGGGAGAGCAATTGTTTTTCGTGGAATCAAATATTTATGAGACTGGGATTTGATTACACGTGGTTTAGCAATTCAAGGGAGAGATAATTTTCCAGAGATGCCCCAGGCGTTAAAGCAATTCAGATAACAGTGCCGTGTATGAAAATAATTAATCACGAGGAGTTTGGCATGCAAATTATGATGGAAATAGAAGATATTCCAAGCATTCGGCCACGGAGAATCTTTATTGTCACCTGCAGGGAGGGGTAAGACAGATGCCCTGCTGCTCAAAGTCTGGGCACCTCTGGAACCGCGGTGGTGACTCCCAAGGAACTGTTATTTTTTTTTTAATCGGGTCCGATTCATTTAAGGTCCGGGAAGCGGGAGGGACCCGATGGGAGGGTGGGAGGTCGGCAGAGACCGAGGTGATTGTGGGTGAACAAGGAGAGGGGGAAATTCCCCCAGCTCTCTCCTCATCAGCTCTCCCCATTCGCTACACCCCAGCTTGCACTCTTCACCCCTCCCAAGCTCACTGGTGTGATCCAGTGGAAAGAACACAAGGCCTGGCGGGAGGAGGAGCCGGGTTCTAATCCCAGCTCTGCTCCTTGCCTGCTCTGAGACCTCGGGCGAGTCGCTTCACTTCTCTGGGCCGCAGGTTTCTCTTCTGTAAAATGGGGATTAAGCATCTGTTCTCCTTCTTGTTTGGACTGTGACCCCCAGGTGGGACAGGAACTGTGATGACCTGCTGATCTTCTATCTATCTACCCCAGAGCTATAAGTGCTTAACAACTACCCCAAGAATTATTATCACAGTGCTTTTTGCTGAGCTCTGGGGTAGATGTAAAGTAATCAGGCTCACGCTCTTTCCGCTGTTCTTTTTAAAGTTTTTTTTTAACTTTTTAAATAGTGTTTGTTAAGTGCTTACTTGAGAACGGCATGGCTTAGTGGATAGAGCACGGGCCTGGGAGTCAGAAGGTCACGAGTTCTAATCCTGGTTCCATCACGTGTCTGCTATGTGACCCCGGGCAAGTCACTTAACTTCTCTGGGCCTCATCTGTAAAATGGGGATTAAGAGTGTGAGCCCTCTGTGCGACAGAGACTGCGTCCAACGTGATTAACTTGTATCTTCCCCAGTACTTGGCACATAGTAAGCACTTAAGTATTATTATTATCATTCTTATGTGCCAGGGACTCTTTTAAGCTCTGGGGTAGATACAAATGAATCCAAGTTACTCAGGTTGGACGCAGTTCATGTCCCACGCAGAGATCACAGTCTTAATCCCCATTTTGCAGAGGAGGTAACCGAGGCCCAGAGAAGTGAAATGACTCGCCCGAGGTCACACAGCGGACAAGTGGTGGAACTGGGATTAGAGCTCCGGTCCTTCTGACTCCCAGGCCTGTGACCACACAACCAAAGCAGGAGACCATCAAGACTTTCCCCAGCTCTTCCTTGGGTCGAATCCCGTTCTCTGGGCATCCCAAGCCAGTGGAGCCCATTGGACCGCACTGCTTCGATTCCTCTCTCTCCATTTAGGTGGGGGGGGTCCCTAAGAGTAGAAGCTTCCAGTAGGCAGGAACTGAGTCTTTTCCTCAACTGTTCTCTCCCACCCGTTTCGAGCGGCCCCCTGCACGTAGTAGGTGCTCACTCAATACTCTCGATCGACCGACTGAGGGAGGCCCGGATCCAAGGCGAAGGAGGTCCCTGACCTTTCCTTCAGGGTCTAAGATTTTGGGATCCTTGAATACGACTGATATGGACGGTGTCCAACTCCTCCAAGACCTTGAAAATCTCCCTCGGATGTAAAGAATGACCACATCGGCTTCCACCGCAGAGGCAATTAACTCTCCAGCAGTGTGGAAAACAGCTTTTGAGCTGTAGTTATTGATGCATGGATTTCACCGTGATGTGATATTCGAAGACAAATGACTGTTCCCGTAATTAAGACCGCCGAGGCGTCGGCGAGCGTAACACGATGATGAAAGACCCACCCGGGCAAGGCCAGTGAGTTAGATCGGTTGGGACGATCCCGCCTCGACGACCTCTCGGTGCCCTAATCCTGCCCATTGATTTCCCAATGACCTATAACTTTTCAGCTGGCACGTACCACTCGCTGCTCGGAGATGGGGATAAAGGAGTGGGTGAGCACGGTCTGGCTTGAGCATCTTATTACGCTGAACGGAGGGATGGAGGAGGACACCTTCACTCCACGATGGGATCGCCCAAGTCACTTCAACCCCACTGCCAACCCTTGCGGTCAGACACTGATCGATCCGCTTCTTTGGCAACCTTCGTGTATACGAGCCTAACCGATCGCACCGTCTACCAGCTGTTCCGATTACTCGATTTGTACACGTTCCCGTGCCTGTCTTCCCCTCTAGACTGTAAGCTCATCCCTCCAGACGGTAAGTTGATTGTGGGCGGGGAATGCGTCTGTTATACTGTTGGGTCGTTCTCTCCCAAGCACTTAGTACAGAGCTCTGCACACAGTAAGCGCTCAATAAATACGATTTATTGATAGAGTGGAAGTTCCCTGTAGGCAGGGAACAGGCCTTGGGACTTGGGAGTCGACTGTACTTTCCTAAGTGCAGTGGGTGCTCAAAAAATCGATGGTATTTATCGAGTATTTCCTGTGGACAGAGCACTGTACTAAGCACTTAGGAGAGTACAATAGAGTTGGTAGACCCATGCCCTACCCACTAGGAGCTTCCAGGCTAGAGGCGGAGACACACATTAAATATTCATTCATTCAATGTATTTATTGAGCGCTTACTATGTGCAGAGCATTGTACTAAGCGTTTGGAATACGCAATTCAAATATATATTATGGATATGGACCTAAGTCCCGTGGGGTTGAGGGTGGGGTGAATATTAAATTCTTGGGCAGGGTATGTGTCCACCAATTCTGATAGTGCTTAGTGCAGTGCTTGGCACACAGTGAGCACTCAGTAAATATGCTTGATTGATTCAAGGGCGCAAATCACTGCTGTTAGGACCGATACAAATTGTCTTTGAGTTATTACCTTTTTAATGGGAAATTGTGTTCGGAGGCAGAGAATCCTTACACCAAAGGGGTGGGGATAAGCAAATCCTCAACCGATTCACCGGAAATTGGAAAACATGGTGTCTGTAGAACTGTTTTAACAAGGGACCGGGTGGTCCGGTGGGAGGTGTAGGATTCTCGGATTAGAGGACCTGGGTTCCGGACCCAACTAGGGCCCAAGCCTGTTGCGTGTCCCCGGGCAAGTCTCTTAACCTCTCTGGGCCTCCGTTAAGAAAGAGTGGCAGTGATTTTGCCCTTCCTCCCTCCCTCCCTGGGTTGGAGTCCAGATCCCAAATGACGTCTGGGAAGTGAAAGGGCTTTGAGGACTTCGAAAGTCCAATTCCAGGCGCTAGTATCGTTCCCTCCCTCCCCGCTCCTCTTGATCGGCAAACAACTCCCAGGTCCTCTCGGCGGCATTCCAGGACGCGGGAGAGCAGGGAGTAGGCCGGCTCCGCGCAGGCTGCTGCGATTTCCGTTTGCTTTCACCGGTGGGGATTCGGTTGGATCAACTGCCCCTCTGCTCTAAGCTGCGGCACTCGGCTTTTTATGGACGGTTGCCGACGTGCTGTTGATAGACTATCCTGCAGACTCCAGGGAAGGCCGTTGGGCGACTTAGCCCTCGGCAAGCCGACCTCGAGAAGCCCGGAGACTCGCCTCGCCCAGTGCTGCTTCCCGTGCTTTCGCCGGGAAAGTAATTTTCCTTCAGAGGGGAGAAGCTGCAGCGTATTTTTACTACCACATGAGGGGCTGTGGGCGGGGAACTTGTCGACCAACTCTGTTGCACTGTACTCGCCGAAGCGCTAACGTAATAACGTTGGAATCAGTTGAGCGCTTACCGTGTGTCAAGCACAGTTCTAAGAGCTGGGGTAGATACAAGCAAATCAGGTTGGACACGGTCCCTGTCCCACATGGAACTCACAGTCTTAATCACCATTTTACAGATGAGGGAACTGAGGCACAGAGAAGTCATTTGCCCCGGACAAGTGACAGAGCCAAGATTAGAATCTAGGTCCCTCTGATTCGGATTCCCAAGCCGGTATCCTCTCCACCAGGCCAAGCCGCTTCCACTGTGTGCAGTGTTCTGCCCACGGTAAGAGCTCAGTAAATACCACTGATCGATCATGCATTCATTCAATAGTATTTATTGAGCGCTTACTATGTGCAGAGCACTGTACTAAGCGCTTGGAATGGACAAATCCTGGAGCTTGGGCGGACAATGGTTTTATCCAACTATTGGAGGTCTTGTGGTCTTTCCCAGCCTCCTTACCTACATCAAACCTTCACTCTCCCATCATCTCGTGCTGCTGAGGTGCCTCAGAGCCTTCCAAAGTTTCATTCTCCAGGTTTGAGTGCCACCCGCAGACTTCAAGCTCTGACGAAGAGTTTCTCATTTTCCTATAGGCTAGAAGCAGCGTGCCTCAGTGGAAAGAGCCCGGGCTTGGGAGTCAGAGGTCATGGGTTCGAATCCCGGCTCTGCCACTTGGCAGCTGGGTGACTGTGGGCAAGTCACTTCACTTCTTTGTACCTCAGTGACCTCATCTGTAAAATGGGGATGAAGACTGCGAGCCTCACATGGGACAACCTGATGTTGCCTACCCCAGCGCTTAGAACAATGCTCTGCACATAGTAAGAGTTTAACCAATACCAGCATTATTATTATTATTACTAGGTCACTACTAAGTAGACTAGGCCATTCCCCACAATTGATCCAATGCCCATGGGAAGCAGAGCCTACTGAAAAATCCAACTGTTGATGGCAGGTCTTTGAAGCTTAACAGCACCTGTTGACGGGAACTCCTTCACGGCCAAGAACCCCTTCATCGGCACAAGAATTTAGCTCCGGAACTTAGCAGATCAGCACAACACGGGAAGCAGCGTGGTCTAGAGGATAGAGCGCAGGCCTGGGAGTCGGAAGACCATGGGTTCTAATCCTGCTTCCGTCTGCTGAGTGACCTTGGGCAAGTCACTTCACTTCTCTGGGCCTCAGTTCCCACATCTGTGAAATGGGGATTAAGACCGTGAGTCCCATGTGTGAGCCCGTCATTGGGCAGGGATTGTCTCTATCTGTTGCCGAATTGTCCATTCCAAGCGCTTAGTACAGTGCTCTGCACATAGTAAGCGCTCAATAAATACTATTGAATGAATGAATGTGGGACACGGACTGTGTCCAACCTGATTACCTTGTATCTACCCCAGGGCTTAGCACAGTTCCGGGCCCAGAGTAAGCGCTCAACGAATACCACAACTATTAATTATTATTACAGTGCCCGGAACAAGGTAAGCGCTTAACAAATACCATTAAAGAAAGAAAAAAGAATGATGAAAACCTGAGGAGAGAATTAAGAAAACATACCTTGCTGATGGATACGGTGGTCTAAAGGCATCCTTGACCATGCGACTTGCCTGAGGGAAGTTAAATATAGAAATCTTTTGACAACAGCAGATGTCGTTCTACCTCGAATAATCAATTTTGGAGCGGTTGGGCACCTAGGCATCGGAGGACATTCATTTTATGTCTCTCTCTTGTCACACAGATTTTCAATTGGAATCAGGTCAGGACTCAGGGCAAGCGCTAAAGAAAATCGATTTTGTGCTTTTGTGACCCTCTTGTCCCCTCCCATTTGAGCTTGAGTTGTTTTTGGCTTCGCTTCCTGGGGTTCCATATGTTCAGGTGGGGAATTGAAAAAGAAAAAAATAGAGCCCAATTTCAGAAGTATCTCCGTAAACTTTGCTAGGCAGTAGGGAGCATACGATAAAACTCGGAAACACAGTCCCTGCCCTCAAGGAGCTTATTACCTAATAACAGTAGTTGCATTAAGCTCTTGGAAATAACAAGATAGACTGTAAACTCATTGCAAGCGGAGAATGTGTCTGTTTATTGTTATATTTTACTCTCCGAGCACTTAGTACAGTGGTCTGCACACGGTGCGCCCTCAATAAATGGAGACGTAGCAAACAGATAGGCTAGAGTGGTCCTCCAAATCCTAAGAATTAGCAAGGAGCCGGGGAAGATTTGTCTGAGAAATAGAATTGAAGGTGTTTGATCTTGGGAAGAATCACAGTGAATGGGTTATTTAAACGCGCATTCATTTTGTTGAAAAAGTACCGGTGCAAAATACACTGAATGCATGTCAAATGTTCAATACTTGAGTGGCGAATGCAAATTAATTGTAAAAACCATCTGGTATTCATTTAGCTCTGGCAATAAAAGTGATGAGTGAAGCATTTGTCATCAATCTGAAAGCAAATTTTTCTGATGGATGTTTTATTCAAGTTTTATATTCTTCAGCGGACTTGGGTGGGATTTTTTTTCTTGTCTGCTTGCCTCTTACTCTTCTCAGCCATCTCTAATTCTGAGGGAAACTGATATTAATGGGTGAGTGGGGTGGCCGAGGAGGTTCCCCAGACGGCCAGGATTAGAACCCAGGTCCCTCTGACTCCCAGGCCCATATGGTCCCATCTCTGCCCCCTTGCAAACCTTTTTAAAATCGCCAGAACTCTCTCCCTCCCCGATATTGCTCAGACATCGGCCGTCCCCATTTTTTTAATGGTCTTTGTTAAGCACTTACTAGGTGCCAGACCCTGTACTGAACACTGAGGTAGATGGAAGCTAATCAGGTCAGACAGAGTTCCTGTCCTCCATGGGGCTCACGGTCTTGATTCCCATTTTACAGATGAGGAAACTGAGACACAGAGAAGTTAAGAGATCGGCTCAAGGTCACACAGCAGACCCACGGCAGCGCCAGGATTAGAACCCTGGTCCTTCTGATTTTCAGGCCCTCGATCTATTCATTAGGGTTCACTGCTTCTTTACATTCAAGAATATAATATATTGTTCAAGAATATCCGGGAAGCAGCGTGGCTCAGTGGAAAGAGCCCGGGCTTGGGAGTCAGAACTCATGGGTTCGAATCCCGGCTCTGCCACTTGTCAGCTGTGTGACTGTGGGCGAGTCACTTCACTTCTCTGTGCCTCCGTTACCTCATCTATAAAATGGGGATCAACTGTGAGCCTCACGTGGGACAACCTGATCACTCTGTATCTCCCCCAGCGCTTAGAACAGTGCTCTGCACATAGTAAGCACTTAACAAATACCAACATTATTATTATTATAGTCAAAGCCTTCCTGAAACTCCTCCTCCTCCAACAAGCCTTTCACAAGCATCCTGGGATTCAGGCAAATCCTAATTTTCAGTCTCCTCAAGAATCTCTCTAGATATGTCGATTCAAGGTCAAAACACATCCTCTTCTCCTGGGATCCTCTCCCACACGAAAGTTTCCAGGGCGGGAAAAGCGAACATTGCCCTGTCTTTCTTCAGCACTCCGTGCCCGGCCTTCCTGCTGAAGAAGAACAATATTTAATACACCTAGTTTCCTCCTTTGGCTGACAAACAAAAATAGCTCCAGTGGAATGAAAAAACCTGGGAGCATGTTTATCCTGCTCTCTATAAAGAGCAGCCCCTTCTTTACTACCGGGATCGTGTGTTAAAAAATTAATGCCCCCCCCCCCCCCACATGTAAATATATGGGCCAGTGGCGCCGGGGTGACTACGGATTCTCTGAAATCTTCCAGTTGAAGGGTATCACTCTAGGTGTCGATTATCTGTGATGTCCTCATATCTGATTTCGCACTGTTTTCCTTCCTGAATCCAGAGAGGCAGTTGTACGTCTAAAGTCCGTTAACTTTGCTGTCTAGGCCCCCCCTCAGGAGACATAGGCTTCTTATGTGCTAATTCTCTTCAATTAAGCTGCCTGGATCTGGCTGCATTGATCAAGCAATTAATTGATTGCTCAAGACTCACCTGAAACTGCAAGTCAGCTGTTTTTCTCTCCTTATCGATTTCCGGTCTGTTTTCTCTCCCAGCACACCTCCGATATATGGAAATACCTTTTAGCCCCCCTCAACTAGGGAGGCTTTGGTGCATAACATTGTTGAACTTGGAGAAGAAAATTCAACTCTTAGATAATGGAATAACAAGGGGATGGGCACCTGTAAACTGGGACGTGTTTCGGTCGTTTGAAAACAACGGACCAATTTCTGTGTGTTTTATAAGCTCTGAAGGCTGTGGGTCTTACCTGGAAGAAGCAGCGTGGCTCAGTGGAAAGAGCCTGGGCTTTGGAGTCAGAGGTCATGAGTTCGAATCCCAGCTCTGCCACTTGTCAAGTCACTTAACTTCTCTGTGCTTCAGTTGCCTATCTGTAAAATGGGGATTAAGACCGTGAGCCCCACGTGGGACATCCTGATTCCCCTGTGTCTACCCCAGCGCTTAGAACAGTGCTCGGCACATAGTAAGCGCTTAACAAATACCAACGTTATTATTATTATTAAGACAACCCCGGGGGAATTGTTAAAACGACGAGGTAGTTAATGTAAAACCATCAATTTAAAACTGAAATTCCTTAAATGAAGAGGGAGGGTATTCCGACATCGCCAGGCCTCACGAGGGTTTGTTTCATATGGACTTGGGTCAACAACTGAGGTTTCTTCCCCCTCGGGTATAAGTTCTGTTCCCTAAGTTGTGTTTGTGGTTGCCGTATTGTTTCGCATGACTGTCTAAGGGCTGCGGTGTGGGAAAACGGCACTGCTAATTGGATGGAATTTCACTCTTATTAGAAGAAGCTGGAAGTGAATTTAGCACCTCGTGGAGGGCAAAGTGTTGAGTAAATGAGGGGCCCACGAGGGGGCCCAAGCAGTTCAATCCATTTGCCTGTAACGCGCATTTGCCCTGCGCGCTTTGGGTCGAAAGTGAATCAGAATTAGGGAAAGTTCATCCAACCGCGTGATTTCGTCACATTCCCGTTTCTACTTACTCCACGTACTCTCCCAAGTACTTAGTACAATCTTTCCAGCGCTTAGAACAGTGCTTGGCACGTAGTAAGCGCTTAACAAATGCCATCGTTATTACTGTTAGCATTCTGCAGACGGTAAGCGCTCAATAATTCCCACTTCCTTTTTTTTTATGGTATTCGTTAAGCACGTACTCTGTGCCTGGCACTGCGCCGGGGTAGGTATAAGCTAATCGGGTTGGACATAATCCATGTCCCAAGGGGGCTCACTGTCTTAATCCCCATTTTAATAATAATAATAATGTTGGTATTTGTTAAGGGCTTGCGATGTGCAGAGCAGTATTCTAAGTGCTGGGGTAGATATAGGGTAATCAGGTTGTCCCACGTGAGGCTCCCAGTCTTCATCCCCATTTGACAGATGAGGGAACTGAGGCACAGAGAAGTGAAGTGACTTGCCCACGGTCACACAGCTGCCAAGTGGCAGAGCCGGGATTCGAACCCATGAGTTCTGACTCCCAAGCCCGGGCTCTTTCCACTGAGCCACGCTGCTTCTCTAATGAGGGAACCGAAGGTCAGAGAGGTGAAGTGACTTGCCCAAGGTCAGACAGCAGACAAATTCAGCTTGTCAAGAAGCAACGTGGCTTAGTGGAAAGAGCCTGGGCTCGGGTGTCAGAGGACTTGGGCCGACTCCGCCGCTTGTCTGCTGTGTGACCTTGGACAAGCTACTTAACTTCTCTGGGCCTCAGTTACCTCATCTCTAAAATGGGGATGAAGACTGTGAGCCCCACGTAGGGCCACCTGATTACCTTGTATCCACCCCAGCACTTAGAACAGAGCTTGGCACACAGTAAAGCACGTAACAAAAACCGACATCATCATCATCATTATTATTATTAAGTGGCAGAGCTGGGATTAGAACCCAGGTCCTCCGAGTCCCACGCCCGGGGTCTTTCCTGTTAGGCCAAGCTTGCCTGCAGACCACCGTCTGTTAGGCGGCTGAATTGTAGGAACCGGACAGCAGAGCCAAGAGCTCTGAAAGGGTGCCAGGGTAGCGCTGCCCGCCTCACTTGCAGTATTGTTGATTTCATTTAGCGGCCTTGGCCAAACGCCTTCGGGGATCAATCAGTCGATCGATGAGGGAGTGATCAGATTATCTAGCGACAGTAATGGAGTCTCCCTTTGAGGATGAAGGACAAGCCCTGGTCCGGAGACAGAAGGACCGAACACTTGCGCGGATGACTTGATTAAGAGCGCTGGTGGCGTTGAGGCAGTTCATGGGTCAGAAACAGGGTAGGGATCCCATGAGGTCTCACGGGAAAAACAGGGGAAATCCAATAGAAGGTGCCATAGTCTTTCAGGATGTGAAACGATAGTAAAGATGATTAGAGTTCCCCAGGGGTGAAGTAAATGACGCTGTATTTTTCCAAATGCGAGGTTTAAATGTTTTATATACTTCTCCCGTTTCGTGCTGGTCCTGCCCTGGGAACGCGATAAATAATATCGCGAGTCAATAAACCTGGAGAAAACTGTGGGCGTCAATTCACCTCCGGCTCCTACAACCAGGTTTAAAAGGGCAGTGTTTAGGAAAAAGGAGCTTTCCTTGGGTTTCTCGCCGTTCTCACCCCGAGATATTCTGACCACTTCTCTTAATGAAACTCAGAACTGTTTAGAGAGAAATCGCCCATCTCCGCCTTCTCTGATCCTGATTGATTTAGTGTTGGCGTTTAAGCCTGATCATGTTCCTCTGGGAATCGGCCACGTTTTAGGCAATCTCATCCACTTAATTTACGTTGCGTTAAAACGGTGGGAAAGCGACGGCTTTTACCGAAATCCCCGAATGTCCCTCCATCTTGATTAGAACGGATCCTCCCGTTTTCATTACGCTTTCATGGGTTGAACTTATTAAAATATGGAAATAAAGCCAAACCAGTTGCCCTGTTAGTTGAAATGCATGGCTAAGTATTTGATCTCTGTAAGCTCATTATGTCTGCTAATTCTATCGCACTCTCCCCACCGCTTAGAACAGTGTTCTGCACATAGTAAGCATCCAGTGAATATCACTGATTGATCTCAGCCTCTCCCGGGTAGAGCATAAGCTCTCTGAAGGGAGGGAACGCGTCGGACGCTCTTGTCCTCTAGACTGTAAGCTTTATGTGGGCAGATACGTGTCTATCGATTCTACTTCCAAGCACTTACTACAGTCTGCACACAGTAAGTACTCAATAAATACAATTAATTGATTGATTTGTGGTTCTTTCCCAAATTCTTAGTGCACTGCATTGTGGATGCTCAAAGTAGGTGTTCAGTAAATACTATTGCTCCTCCTCCTCCTATCACTATCAGATAGGTGACTTTAATGTTGATCTGGACGGGTTTTTTTTTTACGATGTTTGTTAAGTGTTTACTATGTGTCGAACAATAGACTAAGCACTGGGGCAAATACGAGCTAATCAGGTTGGACACAGACTATGTCCCGCAGAGAGCTCGCAGTCTTACTCCCCATTTTACAGATGAGGTAACTGAGGCACAGATAATTGAAGTGACTTTCCCAGGGTCACACAGCCGACAAATGGAGAACCGGATTATCGGAACAAACATTTCAATTCCTCCTCCTCCTCCTCCTCCCCTCCTTTCATTCATTCATTCGATCATATTTATTGAGCATTTACTGTGTGCAGAGCCCTGTACTAAGCGCTTGAGAGAGAACACTACAATAATAAACAGACGCATTCCCTGTCCACAGTGAGTTTACAGTCTAGAGGAGTCTAAGAAATCTTCCCTGGTCGATTCCCCAAGGCACCCACCCTTAGCCCTTGTGTCTTTATTATCTTCGACATTTGGGTACAGTTGACTATTTTTATTTACCTCTACATTATATATGTGATAATCTGCACGTTTGCTAATTTGTTCCACTGTTTTGTCCTGATACGTTTGTCCTGCTTCCTGATTTATCCTTTTATCCACCAGATTCCACGCTCTATAAATCATTTCTGTGTGCTTTCCCCATTTAGAGGGCAAACACCTTGAGTGCAGGCAGCAGGAGCCTTTCCGCTGTTTTATTCTCCCAAGTGCCCGGTACGGCCCCTCACTAGGCGCTCAATACACGCCGTTAATTGATGGATGGAACGCGGTAAAGAGCAATGCTGCTATAGGTCACCTTTCAGTAAGGATTGTAAAGGCCACTGGAGATTAAGAACTCTTAAAGTTTAGAGATTTGGAGCTGGGATGGACAGATCATGCAACCGGGGGGGGGGGGGGGGGATTTGTTTGAGTCAGTGGAGCCCTGGAGCAAGGCAGTTTTGCTCTCCAGAGATGCACAGCTAAATGAAGAAGCAAATTGTGAGCCCCACGGGGAACGGGGACTGTGTCTATTCCAAAGCTTAGAACGGTGTCTGACACGTAGTAAGCCCTTAACAAATATTATTAAACAACAAGAAAAGCTGGGCTGCAAGCATCAGGCCAAAATGAACAGCTTCAGAACTGATCTACCTGGTTGGAAGACCTGACCCTGCCTCAAGAGAAGCAGCGTGGTCTAGTGGGAAGACCCCCGGGCCTGGGAGTCTGAGGACCTGGGTTCTAATCCCAGCTCCGCCACGTGTCTGCTGTGCCATCTTGGACAAGTCACTTACTGTTTCTGCGGTTCAATTCCCTCACCTGTAAAAGAGGGAACTGTGTCTAACCCGATTAGCTTATATCTACTCCGGCGCTTAGCACGTAGTAAGCCGTTAACAAATACCACGAAAAGAAAAGACAAAAAGCCAGACACGTTTGGCTTCTCCTCCGATTTTGCCGACCTCAGTGGACCAGTAGGTCACTTCACTTCTCTGAGCCTCGGTTTTCTCTCTCTAAAATGACAGTTGAGACTGTGAGCCCTATGTGGGATGGGGATTGGGTCCAACCCGATAACTTGTATCTATACTAGCGCTTAGTACAGTGCCTGGTACGTATTAAGTGCTTAATAAATACTATTAAAAAAAAGTATCCACCCTGAAGTCCAAGGGTTCAGCCAGCTCATCACCAGCTTTGAGGCAGCACTCAGGGCTATTCTGCTACCCCAGGGAAGGACGGGTGAACCTGGGTGATGATGGGATAACTAGCTGGTTGCTGCTCTGTGATGAACTGAAACGGAGGACACGTGTGCGAGGATGGAGTTGCACACCAAGGCCCAGGCTCCAATGTAGCTGACAGACCTGCCCGGCTGGGCACATCAGGAGAGGGGGGTGTCACTCTCAATCCATCGGTTGTTTTTATTGAGCATTTACTCTGTGCAGAGCCCCGTACTAAGCGCTCGGGAGAGCAAAATGCAGCAGAGTTGGTAGACACGTTCCCCGCCCACACCAAACTTAGAAGCGAGCTTAAGCTCTGAATAAACGTCGTAATTGAATTCCCCAGTGGACTTTCCAGATGGCAGCCCTGGCCAAGACACGTCTCCGTCATGGCTGACTTTTCACCCTCTCCTTAGTCCCGGGTAGGAAGCTCTACGGAGAGGGAAACTCAAAGTGAGAAGAGTTCAATAGTCCAGAACAGTTGGAAGACATCCGTCTCGTGCCTTCATTCGGCAGTGCAGTACAGTCTCCTCTGTTTTCCCCAGGAGTCCCTACCTTTGAATTTATGGGTCGTACATGGCCAGACTCGTCTCTCCTTTTACCTCCCCTCCTCCCCTCCCCTAATTTGATTTCTGACAATAAAAAGCCACCCGTAAAATATAAAGTCTATAAAAAGAAATCATCGGCCGCGATTATAGAAACCACTCTCCCAGAGGGAGAATTATGCAGCTATTACCAAAGCATGGCATAATATTACCGGTTGAAATATACATACAAATCAAATATACATACAAATCAATGGCGCCTCATATTTTAGCCACACTCGCACGCGCACGCACGCGGCACATAAACCAACCGTCGAACAGAGCGCTCAACCCTGAAATCAAGCTAAAGAGAAAAAAACCAGGAGAAAAATGAAGTTCGCTTTATAGATTCTCCCTACCCAATAGTCGTAATAATGATGTAATAAAGTTGGTATTTGTTAAGCGCTTACTATGTGCAGAGCACTGTCCTAAGCGCTGGGGTAGATACAGGGTAATGAGGTTGCCCCACGTGAGGCTCACAGTCTTCATCCCCCTTTTACAGATGAGGTAACTGAGGCACAGAGAAGTGAAGTGACTTGCCCACAGTCACACAGCTGCCAAGTGGCAGAGCCGGCATTCGAACCCATGACCTCTGACTCCCAAGCCCGGGCTCTTTCCACTGAGCCACGCTGCTTAGTAATAAGAACGCTTGCTGAGCGCTCACTAGGTGCATTTTACTGTACTGACTGCTTTTTGGAAGGAACCCATTCGGTTATTTTTTTCAGCTATTTCATCCCGGCACCTTCACACCAGTGGCAATACTAATGACATTTATTGAGCACCCGTTTAATGCAAATACTGTGCTAAGTGCTCAGTAAAGCACAAGGCACAGAGTCTGCCCACGAGGAGTTTACCCTTCAACGGGAGAGGCAGACAAGGAAATAAATATGCCCAAGCGTTCGAAGCAGTACATCAAGTTGAGTGTTCGGTTGAATATGCGCATAAGCGCTTAGGATGGGCAGAAATAAAGAAATAAATTTCTAAGTACAAGAGACTCAAGACGTGGGGATTAAGACTGTGAGCCCCACGTGGGACATGGACCGTATCCAAACTGATTAGTTTGTATTTACCCCGGTGCTTAGTACAGTGCCCGGCACAAGTAAGCACCTGACAAATGCCGTTTAAAAAAAAGGGAGTCGGCTGAAGGGATGACAAGCCGCGGGGTACTGATAAAAAGCCTACTGGCTGTTAGATCCTTCATCCTTCACCTTCCTCTTTTTATTAATAATTTATGTCTGCGCTAAGCCTTTGGGTAGATACAGGATAATCAGATTGGACACAATCCCTATCCCACACGGGGTTTCCTAACTAAGGAAGAGGGAGAACCAGTGTTTAATCCCCATTTTACAGATGAGGAAATGGAGGCACAGAGAAGTTAAACGACTTTTCCAATCTGAAGATAGGAGTTGGAGAAGGGAATCAGGGAGACAAGGGAGCGAGCTGCAGTGGGGAGGGAAAAAGGGATCTGCAAAACAGCTTCGGGGGCAGACGGGAGTGTGAAATCAGCAAAGTGACAAAGTTGCGATTAGAACCCAGGCCTCCTGACTCCTAGTCCTGTGCTCTCTCCACTGGACCAAGCTGCTTTTCTTTTCTACCTGAGGACCTCAGCCTCCTGCCCCAGATCTGTCAGATGCAACTTTTACTCTCGAGGTAGCTGGTCATTTCCATGTCCAATTCCTAAGGTGCTCCTTCTTTCTCCAGAACAGTTAAAATGCTGCTCCATAGGCCCAGGCATGTGCATCCAACCAACTTCCTGGCATCACCACCTTAATTGTTAACAATTTCCACCATCCACACCCAATTTTTTCATACATCAGCTGCCCGTGCAGTTCTTGCAAACCAATCAGGATTAGATGCTTGGTTTTTTTAATACTCTGTCAATATAATAAAAGCATGAAGGTTGTTTTTTATTAAATCCTCGCGGAGATGATGGGATGGTATCTTTCACGGACGACGTCAGTGTCACCATGGGGCATTGTAATTGATTACAGTCTGGGCAGCCTGGAATATTTGAAAAATGTTAACTTCACCTGCAGCGAAACTATATTAGTGACGTTACTGAAATTGCACTCTTTTATTGATAATTAGACCCTCCTGATAAAATACACATAACAGAATTATCAATAGATAAAAGAATGGGCATCAGAAGGAGTGAGCGAGGCCAGGTAATAGAACCTGCGCCAGGCCGAACTAGATGACCCTTGAGATTTGATCGGTCCCCTGCAAGAAAAGCTCCGTGGCCTAGTGGAAAGCTCGTGGGCCTGGGAGTCAGAGAACCTGGGTTCTAATCCTGGCTCTGCCGTGTACCTGCTATGTGACCTTGGACAAGTCATTTACTTCCTCTGTGTCTCAGTTTCCCCAGGGATAAAACACCTGTTCTCTCTTGAGTTTAGGCTGAGTCCTCTGTGAGGCAACTCAACAGTCATCCTTAGCATCCTTATGCGTCTGTGTCCTTCCTCAGCACGTACATACATGTGTATAATGCAACTATACCTTTAATGATTAAAATCTGCAGCCGTAGATTCATTCAAGCTGGTGCCGGGTTGCGGGAGGGGGGACATGGTGAGTTTCTGTGATTAACACTAGAACTCTCTCTCCCTGGGACCTAACCGGGGCCGGAGAAATCCGCAACGATCTCTCCCACAAATAACTGAAGGACACAGAGACATTGGGAGCCCTTGAGAAAATGAGCCAGAAGAAGAAAGAAAGAGAAAGATAAGGATGGAGGGTTAGATACATGTTTTATCTCGTGTGTGTGTGGGTGGGTGCCTGTGGACACTCACAGAATCAGGAGGATGAGAGGAGGAAACTCGAGCTCAGTGCTGTCAGTCTGAAGATAGGAGTCGGAGAAGGGAATCAAGGAGACAAGTGAGGGAGCTGCAGTGGGGAGGGTAAAAGGGATTTCAAAAACAGCTTCGGGGCAGACGGGAGCGCGAAGTGATGAGTTTGGGGGGTCACAGCCGTGTGGCAGATAAGGGCGTTAACAGTCTGCGTGGAGAGGAAGGCCCGGTTTTTAAAGGTGTTACCGAGAGAAAAAGGG
Organism: Ornithorhynchus anatinus; assembly: GCF_004115215.2. Lineage (NCBI taxonomy): Eukaryota > Metazoa > Chordata > Mammalia > Monotremata > Ornithorhynchidae > Ornithorhynchus > Ornithorhynchus anatinus. The sequence continues at coordinate 28,894,641 of NC_041747.1, forward strand.
ATGAGATGAGCAAAAAGAAATCAAAGATCACAGAAATCACAAGCACAGGTGACAGGGATGGGGACGGTGGGGTGGGGTGAACACGGTTTTCTGAAATGACGGTGAGGGGAGAGGACGGCGAGAGAAGAGTTTCCTGAGGCGACATGATAGGAACTAATCATTCTGTCAGACTGGGGCACTCTGAGCTTGATGGCAATTCACCCAGGAGGGCTCAGCTCCAGACTCGCCTCTGGGTCGAATAAAATGTCTCCCCACGAGGGAGATGTGAATCCTATCAATCAATCAATCAACCGACGGAGAAGCAGCGTGGCCTAGTGGATAGAGCAAGGGCCTGGGAGTCCGAAGGACTTGGATCTAATCCCGGATCCAACACTTTGTCTGTTGTGTGATCTTGGGTAAATCACTTACTTTCTTTGTGCCTCACTTACCTCATGTGCAAAATGGGGATTAAGACTGTGAGCCCCATGTGGGACATGGACTGTGTCCAACCTTCTTAGCTTGTACCTACTCCAGTGCTTAGTATAATGCCTGGCACAAAGTGAGTGCTTAATAAATACCATAAAAATTCTAGTTATTTAGCACTTACTGTGTGCAGAGTTCTGTATCAAGCACTTGGGAAAGTAAAATACAATAGAATTGGTAGGCACGAGTGCTGCCCAGAAGGAGCTTACAGTCATCCTTGAGCAAATCCCTGAACTTCTTTGCCTCTGATGGGGGGGACTTTAAGTGGGGGAGGGAAGTTTGCAGGTCTCATTGCCTACAGCTTAGTATTTGAAATTTCAATCTCTGGCTTCTCCCCCTCCTTCCCTTGCACCTGTCTCTTCGGCCCCGCTATCGGGGCCTGGGCTCCCTGAGAGTAGGACTTCCCCAGCCTTGCTCTGAGCTGGAGCGCTTCAGTATGGCAAGAGCTGGACATAATTCAGGTGGTGAAAGAGCGGTTAGGATTTCAGGACTGACCTGCTTATTGTGGGGTGTCTGGGTTCTGTCTGGGATGGCCAAGCATGTGGCCTAGAGGAAAGAGAACAGCACTGGGAGTGAGAGGACCTGGGTTCTAAACCCAGCTCTGCCACTTACCTGCTGCGTTTGTTGTGTTTTATGGTATTTGTTAAGCCCTTACTTTGTGCCAAGCACTGTATTAAGCACTGGGGTAGGGACAAGCTAATGAGGTTGCACGCAGTCTATGTCCCCCATGGGGCTCAAATATTACTGTATTTTACAGATGAGGTAGCCGAGACACAGAGAAGTTAAGTGGCTTTCCCAATGTCACACAGAAGAGAAGTGTCAGAGCCGGGATTAGAACTCAGGTCCTTCTGAATCCCAGGCCGGTGCTGTATCCACTAGGCCACGCTACTTCTCACTGTGCCTGCCAACTTGGTTACATCATAGTCTCCCAGACACTTAGTACAATCCTCTGTGCGCAGTAAGCGCACAGTAAATATGATTGATTAACTGGCTTTCATGGCTCATGGCTTTCAGTTCTAATTAACAGGATCATAAAGGGAGAGAACATTCCCCCCCCCCCCCCCAATAGTTCGGGACGTCCGTCGACTCGACCCAAACTCGCGAGGTGACAGAATTCATTTTATGCGGTGAAGACCAGAGCCTTGGGACGGTAGGTAAAGACCGTCTCCTTGGAATAGTGAACTTCCATATTTTACCTTTTTCGATCCAGTGGAGTTTGTGTTTTATGCAGACCTTCAGTAGAGTTTGGGTTTCTGCTAGGGTTTTCTGGGACCCTTGATCATGCCAGCAAATCAGTGCCAGATATCAAGGGAGTTCATATCTCCTGAATATAAATTAGCCTGTTTCCACAAGGCAGGCTGGTAGTGCCGGCTCTAATATCAATAGCTTCTGAGGGATGGCTTCATTGGTGCCCACAGCATCTATTGTGGAAATCTATATTTGGGGAATTTTAATAGATTGCTGCCTGGATAGATTTTAATGCCGCCTATAGATGGGTAAAGTTAAAACCCATAGATCATTCATCTTCTGCCCTTGTCAGGATACGTAAAATCTTTAGGGAGACTAGGTAGAGACAGAACAACGCAAAGGAGGGAAGACGATTAAGAGACTAACATTTTGGGGAAAGAAAAATTCCTCAGATTCTCAGGAAGGAAGCAGGATGTTAGGTTCAAAGGACAAGGTGTAGAACCAAAATCCAAAAGAGGAGGCAGAGCAGGAGGGGGTTGAGAAAATGGGGGTGAAGAAGACGAAAAGGAGGAGGAAAAAGAGGAAGATGAAGAAGTGGAGAAAGAGGAGGATCGATAGGAGGAAGAGGGTGAGGAGGAAGAGAAGGAAGAGGATGAGGAAAAGGAGGAAGAGTGGAGGATGAGGAAAAGGAGTGGGGAGAAGGCCAGAAGAAAGAGGAAGATAAGGAGGTGGAGGAGGAGAAGGAGACAGGGGTTGGAAACTGACCCCTTGACCTTCCTCCCCTATGATTTTCCCCTTCAGAATGACACCATTACAGCTGGTGAGAGGAAGGCGAGCTTATCCGGGGGGGACGGAGAGGGTGTAGACTGACCGCTGCTTTCTCTTGTTCTTTGCTGGGCAAAGAGGGAGCGTTTTTTCTTTTTTTGTTTTTGATGATATTTGTTAAGCACTGTACTAAGCACTGGAGTATATACAAGGTAATCAGGTTGGACACAGTCTCTGTACCACACAGGGCTCCCAGTCTTAATCCCCATTTAACAAATGAGGGAGCCGGGGCGCACAGAGATGTGAAGTGATCTGTGTAAGATCACACAGCAGAGAGGAGGAGGAGCTGGGATTAGAAATCAAGTCCCCAGACTCTCAGGCCTGGGCTCTTTCTATTAGGCCAAGATTTTTTCTTTTCCAGGAGCACGGATCTATCTTTCAGCTACCCCAGCTTCACTGAAATTAAAACCCACTGCCAAAGGGCACAGCAGTGGCACCTCGCAATGACACAGTCACGGTGTGAGATCTTGTGAGCTTTCACACAACTCTCTAAGTAACAGTGCCATGCTCCGTTGAGCAAATCAAAGGCTCTTGTTATATATTGTTGGGGGGGGGGGGGGGGGGGATGCAATTCCCCCTTGGGAAAGTGGATAATGACGTTTTTGTCACCCGCAACCGATTTGAGGGCTAAGGAAGCCAGTTGGAGAATTTTGACTTTGAAAGAGTCTCTGACTTGGGGATGAGCTTTTTGTTCTATGAGACTTATTAATAATAACAGCGCTTACTATTCATGAAGCACTGGGGCAAAAGCAGGATTACAAGATTGGAATCAATCCCTGCTTCACACGGAGCTTTCTATTTTATCCCTGTTTTATAGATGAGGAAACTGAGGCCCAGAGAGGGTAAATGACTTGCCCAAGGTCACCCAGGAGGCCAGTGGCAGAGATGGGACTCAAGCTGGGCCTCCAGAGTCCTAATACTGTGTTCATGCTGAAAGGGAAACAAAAATATGGAAATCACTTTTGAAAGATCCTTCTTAATTCTGGACATCATAGAGGAAAATCAAAATCTACTCATTCTTCAGATTCATTATTCCTGTGGAGAAACTGGAGCACAGAGACACCACGGTATTTTCTGGTGGTGCTGACTCTTTTCAAGGGACAAAATAACTTCTAATTCAACTCTAGAGGAAATTACTTATGCTGAGCAATAGTAAATATTCATGTCTGTTTTCTCTGGTGGAGTGGAAAGTGCGTCTTCCTCCTTCTTATCCTCTGTGGTATTTATTAAGCGCTTACTGTGTGCAGAGCACTGTAGTAAGCACTTGAGAGATACTTATTAAGCGCTTACTGTGTGCAGAGCACTGTAGTAAGCACTTGAGAGAGTACAGTAGAACAGGGAATGGGGTCTTGGGCTTTTTTTGGAGTGCTCAATAAGTGAGTGCTCAATAAGTACCACCACTGCTCAGACCCCTACTTCAGTCCTGTCAGGACTGTAGTATGCTCCTTGAGATTGAACATTCCTCCCTCTGAGCACCAAGTCTGGCCTCTTTCTCTCAGCCAGCCAAGGCCATGAACAGCCTTCCCAATCCGAGAGCATAAACAAACCAGAATATTCCCGAATCAGGGCCTTCTGGCGATGGGCTGGGTCCATTGTTCTACAGAGGAATGTTGACTCTTCAAGATCGCGTCAGCACAGCACCCTTCTTCACATCAGCTCAGTGGCAAACCACATTTAATGTCAACACAAATAAACCTGTCATACACTGACATCGGGTTGGCACACCCGATCGAGAAATTGATTGTGCGACTTCACTGAATATAAATCACCTCTTTATTTACAACGAACTGTAGGGCTTGTGACCAGTCAATCTGTATTCATAAAATATGGGTGAGGGAAATTAACTGCAATAAATGAGCAAACAAAAATCATTTGCATTAGATGGATGGCGAAGAGGGTGGCTGGGTTAGAATGGAGACGGAAGAGGGAATTGTCTAAGCCTTCCGGGATCGTTTCAGACCGTAAATTCAAACCTGGCCGTCCCTGTGATCAGGGCTGCCTCTGGGTGCTTCGGGAGCTGAGGAAACCATCGAGCATTGAAAATTAGAAAGTTCTTAGTCTCCCTCAGGCTTGGATGGAATCAATACTTGCCTGGAGGATTATTGGAGGGAAAAGTTTGGGATTTTGGAATATCCATTCCTATCTATGAGATGGCGTATCAAAAGCAACCATCGCATGGTTCCTCCCTACTAAAATCGGATCTCTTCCAGGAAGCCTTCCCTGACTAACTTCACATTTCCCCACCCTATTCTCCCCCACTCCGCATGGCCATTTCTTCGGGTCTCTACTCCTTGAGCACTTTGATATTCACCCCACTCCTGCCCCTACAGTACTTATGAACATATCCTTACACTCTTCTTTTTCCCCTAGTTGTAATTTATTTTAACATCTCTCTCCCCCACTAGATCGTAAACTCCCTGAGGGCAGAGATCATGTCTACCAATGCTAACGTACCGTACTCTCCCAAATGCTTAGTACAGTGCTCTACGCACAGTAAGCGCTTAGTAAGTACCACTGATCGATTGATCGTTGTCTTATTGGAGAAGGCATACAAGGTTGGATGTACATTAATCTGACCCAGTATGGCCTGACTTATGGACTTAAAGAAAAGCAACGATGATAATAATGATGATTTTGGTTTTTGTTAAACACATAACTATGGGCCAGCACTGTTCCAACGCTGGGGTAGATACAAGATAATCGGGTTAAACACAGTCCGCGTCCCACAGTAAGGCTCACAGTCTTAAGTCCTCATTTTACAGATGAGGAAATTGAGGCACAGAGAAGTTAAGTGACTTGCCCGAGGTCACATAGAAGACTAGTGGCGGAGACAGGATTAGAATCCAGATCCTGCTGACTCCCAGACCCGTGCTCTGTCTACTAGGCCACGCTGATATGAAAAACTCAGAGAGGGCAAAGATGGAATGGCAATTCTATTGCTATTGCTATGCCGGTGCCTAATGCCGGAACTGGAAAAATACATACAGTCATCTCTCTTTTTAGTGAACCTCAAGAAATCTTTAACACTGAGTCGGTTAATCTGAAAATTTATGAAACCGAAACTGTCTCAAATTCATTTAGGGAAACACACAAACGAGGATTAAAAAAAACAAAAGAGAAAAACAACAAAAACCTTTCTTAAAGGGTTTTTCACGGCAGCATTTGTGAAATGAGCGGGGATGGTAAATACTCGCTAAATACCGGTAACATTAGCCGAGCGTGACGTGTGAAATGAAGTGCAAAGATTACAGACAAGTTACAAAATGTAGTGGCCTACAAAACCGAGAAAATGTATTTATTTTATAATCTTCGCAATATCTCCCCGAATCTGCATTATAAATCTCACTTTGTCTGACGGTGCTTACCGCATGACCTGATCATAATCAATGATGTGTTTCCAATAGAGCGTATTAGGTGAATGAAGAATAATGGGTTTTGGATCTAACATCCCACGAAGCAGCCTTACCAGAAGTTGGAAAATGTAAAGAATTCGACCCGACAATAGTCATCCTTATCTGGAATTTATATCTTGGTGTGGGCCATCCCATCGCTTTAGATGTTTATCCGTCTAAGCTAGAGGCCTTCACGGTCTTGGTCCACCATTTTGATTTGGATCAATCATCAGCAGGGAGACGCTGAGCGCTGGTTTGCCCTTACGGCTGCGAAAAGAGACAGGGATCTCCTTGAGCTATCAAAATAGATAGGCATCCAGCGTGAAGCGAGGAAATGAAAGGATGATTTCAGGCAGAAAAACAGATCATCTCCCATCCCGGTTTAAATGGTTGAGAGAATTTATGGGATATTTAGGAGAGAGACGGTTCACTCTCTATCACAGCTTGAGGCCTCAACACGAGATCTGAGGGGACGCAGTGAGGAACATGGTTTTCGCCTTTCAATTTCCGGGAACATCTAAGCTAATCCAAATAGACGCGCTTAATAGGGGAGAGTGAAGTGCTGCTGAGAAAGAGAGAAATCTTACACTCCAAATATATGGTTTAATTTGTTTGCATCTGCCCCGAGAGAAAAGGGGAGGAGAGTTTTTTATCAGCTGGGTAATATGAGGAGGCTTTTTGCTCTTGGACTCTGACATTCAAAAATACCTTCCTGTACTTCAATATATATATTGAAGTATAAACTCAAGTAGACAAAATGGCTTTTCTAAGTGGGTCCATCCCGCTGAAACTCGAACCCGTCTTCTGCCTCAGTTCCGACTGAGTTCAATTTTAAATGCCGGTTTTCCCTTTCTTTAAAAGTAACACCTCCCCACCACCCTGCTGATTTAGGCATAAAGGCTCATTCTCCATTAGGCAGGCTCTCTCTCTCTTTCTCTCCCTCTCTCTTACTCTCCCTCTCTCTCTCCTTTGTGCTGGGTAATTTCAGCATTTCATTATCATCCACGACATTCTTCAGAATTTATACTTCACTTTTCCAAGTTTAATGGGTCTTTCCCTTTCTGGGCTTCAGAAGAGAAAGAGGATTGTTGTCACGGCTTTGAAAAGCCAACAGGCACCAAACTTAATTTTACCGTTTATAAACATGCGCTTTATGGATGGGTCCCCATTTCCTAGCTCATGCACCGAAAGTCTCGGAGAAACTCAGCCAACATAGAGCGTAAAAGATGAACCCCCTTTAAAAAGATGATTTATTTAAACTTTCTAGAATTTTCCGTAAATAAATGATTTCATCACTCGATCCGAGGGCCCGCGGTGGGCAGTGCACTGTCCCGGACACTTGGAAGAGCACAATAGAGTCACGATTCCTGCCCTAAAGGAGCTGATGATCTACCCGGGGAAATCCGACATGAAAATACCACATATTGCAGGTAGGAGGAAGTGAGAGGGGACATGATATAGGCATAGATGCGTATATGCGGGAAAGCAGCGTGGCTTAGTGGAAAGAGCACGGGCCTGGGAGTCAGAGGACATGGGTTCTAATCCTGGCTCCGCCACCTGTCTGCTGGGTGACCTTGGGCAAGCCCCTTAACTTCTTTGCTTCTCAGTTACCTCATCTGTAAAGTGGGGATTAAAACTGGGAGCCCCCAGTGGGACGACCTGATTACCTTGTATCTACCCTAGTGCTTAGAACAGTGCTCGGGGCTTAGTAAGCGCTTAGCAAATACTATTATTATTATTAGAGGGCCATTGTGCACCATCTCAAAACTATCTCTCTCAACCAATATGAGCCTGACCAACTCACATTTCCCTTTTCCTTCTTCCTCTTATCTGTAATTTATTTTAGCATCTGTCTCCCCCTCTAGATTGAAAGCTCCATGAGGGCAAAGGATGATGCCTACTAGCTCCGTTGTGCTCTACCGAGCGCATCGTACGGTGCTCTCCACCCTGTAGATGCTCGATAGATACCACTGACTGACAGAGAGGGACCTCACCGACCCTCTAAAATACCAGAACCGCAGATGCAGATGATATCCTGCGTGTGACGCTGTACACACAGAGCGACATAATTGCATCTACATAATGTTTCTGTGGAAGTCTCCCTTAGTCCATCTGAACTTAGATCATCTCCTGAAACCCCAGGGCCTTCATAGCTGCTCTGACCCACATCCAGAAGGAGAGGAAAAACATTTCTTAGCTTTGGATTTCTTGGTACCTGATTTGGAAGAGAAAACTCGGTGTGCCGAGAAGACCGGCGATGAATAAATAATAACACACAGAATCACTTAGGAATTTCCCTCTCATTCAGAAACTGTTGCCTTTTATGAATACGCCCGTTAGCTCTCGCTTAGCATTCTGCTCTGTGGTTACTTTTCTAATGATGAAAATGCAAGGACCGATACATTTCAGGGAAATGAACACTTTAACATGTTGCCTGTTTAAAAATTAAAATTAATTTGCCACGTGGATCGTGATTCTTATTTTAATAATGTGCTGAATAATTCAATAAGGCTTTGGCTAAATACAAGCCAAGCTCCAAGCTTTCCACTGCACGGTGAGGCTGTGTCTGTGCCCGGCACCTCGGAATGAATAAAATCAGAGCCTCCTGGGACCAACTGGGAATTTAATCACAGCCATGTGGCACGGGCTGGGCTCCTACATCATTATCACGCTCGCTAATAAGCACGGAGGTCCGAGATGATCGGATCGGACCCGTTCCGTGCTCCGCCAGGGCTCTCAGTCTAAGGGGGAAGCCGGACAGATGTCTCATCTCCATTTTACAGATGAGAAAATTGAGGCCCAGGGAGCTTTAATGGCTTCCCTGAGGTCACCCAACGGGCCAGGGGAAGAGCTGGGATGAGAATCCGGGTCTCCCCCTCTAGGCTGTAAGCTCGTTGTGGGTAGGGAATGTGTCTACCGACTCTCCCAAGAGCTTAGTACAGTGCTCCCCCCACAGAAAGTGCTGGAAAAATACGATTGATTGAGTGACTGATTTATCCTGACGCCCGTGCCCCTGCCCTTTTCAGTGTTCTGAAGGAGTTGGATCCAGTCTGCCGTCTGTTGCTCAGCATCTACTGAATTCTTGAATAAATAGCAGCACGATTTAGCTGCCGCTGGATTTGGAGAGGAGTACCGAGCTACTGAGAACTCTTTAACCTCCCTGCCCATGTGGCGCTGGGTAATTCTTTTTTCCATGACATTGATGGAGGTGGAGAGGTATCCATTTTGAAGTTGCTCCTTGTTTAATTAAGAAACCTTCCCGATTTCTTCTTCAGCACTTGCAGATATGACGATGATCGATGCAATGCCTCCTTCAGTGAGAAATCTTCCAGCGTCGATGCAAAGAGACTGACTTGGTTTCAGAATTGCTGAACTACAGGTCGCCTCACTGCTTCCTTCTTTCCTCATCATTATCTTCCCGGAGTTCACCCAGCCCAAGTTCTTCATTCTTCCCAAACTAAATTTTGTTGTTGTTGCTGTCGTTTTTTTAGGGTATTTGTTAAGTGTTTACTCTGTGCCAGGTATTGGGAAGATACAAGTTAATCAGGTTGGACAAAGTCCGTGTCCCAGTGGGGATCACACTTGAAATCTTCTTTTCCAGAGGAGGTAACTGAGGCCCAGAGAAGTGAAGTGACTTGCCCAAAGGTCACACAGCAGACATGAGGCAGAGCCGGGATTAGAACCCAGGATCTTTTGACTGCCAGGTCCGTGTTCTATCCATTAGGCCATGGTGCTAACTCACTCGCCACCCTCCCATCTCCCTCAGTCACTGAATCAGGTATTTATGGAGAGCATACAGTGTCCAGAGCACTGCTCTGAATACTTGGGGGAGTTTAAAAGAGTAGGCAAACGGGATCCCTGTGCACATCTTTCCCCTTGCCTGGAACCCCTTTCCCCTCAAATATGCCCAAAGTATCCCATCCTACCTTCAATGCCCTCATGAAAATCCACCTTCTTTGTAAGCTATTCCCCGATTAATCCTTCCCCCATTATTCATTCCTTGATTAATTACTCCTCGATGAATCCCCACCTCCATGCCATGCCATCAATCCCCTTACCGCTCATCCTTATTTATATATTTAATTGCATTATCCTTAATACTGGTGCTCGCACTCTTCTACCTAGTGTATATCTGACAATCTGCAACTGCTTGTCTCCCTCATGAGATCTTAAGCTCCTTGAGGGCAGAGATGGCTTATTCCACTTTAATCGTATGCTCCCAGGACACCAGCACAGTGCTCCGAACCTCACTCAGTCAATCGAGGTATTTAATGAGTGCTCGGTGAGTACAGAGCACTACAGTAACTGCTTGAGAGAGTACAATGCAATTGAGTTGGCAGACACAGGAGCCAGGCAGATCAGTGCTGCGCACATAGTAGACACCCAGTACAGCATTCTACATATAGCAGTCCCCCAGAACCATGCTCTTTACACTCAGTAGGAAACCTTCAGTTCTTCGCACACTAATAGACATTCAGTACAATGCTCTATATACAATAGGTGCCCAGTACAGTGCTCCGCACATAGTAGGTATCCATTACGGTTTTCTGCATTCAGTAGATGCTTAAATAATAATAATAATGTTGGTATTTGTTAAGCGCTTACTATGTACCGAGCACTGTTCTAAGCGCTGGGGTAGACACAGCTTGTCTACGTGGGGCTCACAGTCTCAATCCCCATTTTACAGATGAGGTAAATGAGGCACCGAGAAGTGAAGTGACTTGCCCAAAGTCACACAGCTGACAAGTGGCCGAGCCGGGATTCGAACCCATGACCTCTGACTCCAGACCCCAGGCTCTTTCCACTGAGCCACGCTGCTTCTCTAAAGGCATCTGTTGCTGCTACTGAGGATGATAATATGCTTGCAGTTTGCTGGCTGCTAAATAATCATCATCATCATCATCAGACCTGCCGGTTTCACCTCTACAATATCGCCAAGATCCGCCCTTTCCTCTCCACCCAAACGGCTACCTTACTATTACGGGCTCTCGTTATATCCCGGCTAGACTACCGTGTCGGCTTTCTCTCTGACCTCCCTTCCTCCTCTCTCGCCCCGCTCCGGTCTATTCTTCACTCCGCTGCCCGGCTCATCTTCCTGCAGAAACGATCTGGGCATGTCACTGCCCTTCTTAAACAACTCCAGTGGTCGCCTATCGACCTCCGCTCCAAACAAAAACTCCTCACTCTAGGCTTCGAGGCTCTCCGTCACCTCGCCCCTTCCTACCTCTCCTCCCTTCTCTCTTTCTACCGCCCACCCCGCACGCTCCGCTCCTCCGCCGCCCACCTCCTCGCCGTCCCTCGGTCTCGCCCATCCCACCGTCGACCCCTGGGACACGTCCTCCCGCGGTCCCGGAACGCCCTCCCTCCTCACCTCCGCCAAACCGATTCTCTTTCCCTCTTCAAAACCTTACTTAAAAATCACCTCCTCCGAGAGGCGTTCCCAGACTGAGCTCCTCTTCCCCCTCTACTCCCTCTGCCATCCCCCCTTTACCTCTCCGCAGCCAAAGCCTCATTTTCCCCTTTCCCCTCTGCTCCTCCACCTCTCCCTTCCCATCCCCACAGCACCGTACTCGTCCGCTCGACTGTATATATTTTCGTTACCCTATTTATTTTGTTAATGAATTGTACATCGCCTCGATTCTATTTAGTTGCCATCGGTTTTTACGAGATGTTCTTCCCCTCGACGCTGTTTAGTGCCATCGTTCTCGTCTGTCCGTCTCCCCCGATTAGACCGTAAGCCCGTCAAACGGCAGGGACCGTCTCTATCTGTTGCCGACTTGTTCATCCCAAGCGCTTAGTACAGTGCTCTGCACATAGTAAGCGCTCAATAAATACTATTGAATGAATCAACAGAAAGTGGCTTCCCAAGGTTTGGAGCAGGCTGGAGAGTACTTCAGAGTGTGGAATAATAATAATAACAATAATAATAATAATTATTAACAAATAATAGTATTTGTTAAACACTTTTTATGTGCCAGGCACTATACTGAGCACTGGAGTGAATGCGAGGAGATCACATTGGTGGCAAACATTCCCTAACCCACATGGGGCTCACAATTTCAATCCTGGCAACCCAAAAGACTCTAGATCGGGCCTAATGTAGTTTCAACGGAGAACAGGGTTGGAGAGAGTGTTTGGAGGTAAAACTCTTCACAGTGGAGTCATATTGAACAACAAAGATCTGTCCCCTCTAATTTCAGAAATTAAAAACACTCCTGCCTTCGATGCTTTGTCACTGAAAGGCAGTAATATCAACGCCCGAGCCTTGGGAGAGATACCTGTTTTCCCAATCAATGCGGTAATTGAAAAATAGTGGGATAGAATATGGGCTGGAGTTCCTGCAGGGGGAAGAAACACCATCTGACACATCTGAAAACATCTAATAAATCGACTGGGGTTCTGGAGAAATACGATGTCATGGAGGATCGGAGCTTCGAGAAGAGAAGTGCAAATCAATTAGATCTATACGGACTAAAAAGATCCTCGATTCGCCCAAGCTGAAGTGAGCAAATATCACTCCTAGAATGTAATCGCATTTCCAAAATCTATTGCGCGAGGCAGCAGATGAAATGATTTTTTTTTTAATATATGACAGCGATTAAAGGACGGTTCGGCTCAAGCAGGCGTTCTGCTTCACGCATCCCTTCGAGAACGTACACAAAGGACGAGGGATATCGACTAAAATATTGGCAATTATCTCGGCGTTGTGGAGTCTCAGGAAAGAAATCGCCTCCAGTATCAACTGGAAAACCAATCTGGAGAGTCAATATAAATCAGGATGGACTGTCACCACATTTCAAAACTACGGGAATGAATGAACACCCAGTTAACCACTTCTAAATCGGCAGGTGACAAGCCTTAGGGGACGCTTATTCCATCAAAATGTCGGGGATTAAATATGGGTCTAAGTCACCGACCAAGTGGACGACCGGTGTTAGGGTCCCTTGTCTTGGGTCTGCTGGGTGGGTGGCGGAGATGGAATCAACGATCAGCTGTTCCCCGTGATAAGTTACTTAAAACTTCCCTCTTGAGCAGAATAGATTCTAATGGTTAACAATTGCAATAATTGCCAAGCACTGAAATAATAATAATGATGACGATTTGTTAAGCGCTTACTATGTGTCAGGCACTGGCATAGATATAACTGTGGTATTTGCTAAGTGCTTACTATGTGCCAGGCACTGTACTAAGCGCTGGGGTGGATACAAGCAAATCGGGTTGGACACAGTCCCTGTCCCACATGGGGCTCACAATCTTAATCCCCATATTGCAGATGAGGTAACTGAGGCACAGAGAGAGAAGCAGCCTGGCCTAGTAGATGAAGCAAGGGCCTGGGATTCAGAAAGATCTGGGTTATAATCCTGGCTCTGCCGCTTGTCTGCTGGTCACCTTGGGGAAGTTACTTTACTTCTCTGTGTCTCAGTTACCTCATCTGGAAAATGGGGCCTAATACTGTGTGCCCCATCTGGGACTTGGACTGTGTCCAACCTGATTAGCTTGTATCTGCCCCAGTGCTTTGTAAGGTGCCCGGTACCTAGTAAGTGCTTAAGAAATACCATTAAAAAATACAAAATAACCAGGTTTGACACAATCTCTGTCCCGTATGGGCAAATGACTTACCCAAGGTCACACAGCTGGCAGAGCGCTTCCCATCTATAAGGGGAGATGGATACTAATGGAGGCAATAGAGGATGAAGATCTGTTCTTACGTGCTGCGGTGAGGTGTAAATACCCAAAAGCTTAGTTGGCGCAGAAGTGCTGAAGCGACAGTTGGGGGAAATCTAGGATGGTGAGGTGAGAAAGAAATCGGGGAACGCCTTCTGGAAAGATGTACTTTCAGAATCATGCTACTCTGTTTTATGGCATTTAATACACCGCCCACATGAACCAACGCTGCTATAAAGGGCCGCAAAACCCCTCCAAACACCACATAAGGAAGTCGGGGCTTTGGCTGAGATTTTCAGGTTTTCAGAAACAGAAATGCATCCAGAGTTTCAGTCAGGCAGTTGGCTTAATCGTGCCGTTCGTGTTTTATGTTGCGGATGAATGAGCGAAGAGAGACAGCGCCAAGCTGTAACACTGGGACGTTGCTAATAGAGGTGTAGATTGGGGGCGCGAAATGGACTTTTTATTTTGCTCTGCGCTGGGCTCAACACCTGTCTTCCCGGAATTATTCTGAGACGGTCTCTCATCTTCCATGGGGAAAGGAAAAACACACTCAGTGGGGAGAAACTAAGCTTAATCAGAGATAGGTATTGTTTTCAAAGATTTTGGCGTGAGGGTATATGTGCTGAGGATAAGATGTGTGTACCCTGCTGCTTTAGACTATGGGTTTCCTGAGACCATATTCTTGTCCATAGAGGACTTGATTTTCAGCTTCCTACCTTTCTGGGGAATGGATGAATTGTAAGCAAGGCAAGTCTCTTCACTTTTCTGTGCCTCAGTTACCACACCTGTAAAATGGGGATTAAGACCGTGAGCCCCATGTGGGACATGAACTGTGTCCAACCTGGTTACCTTGTATCTACCCCAGCGCTTAGAGTTGGCTCATAATAGGAATTAACAAATGCCACGTAAACAAACACCCGCCCCTGCATCCAAAACATGCCACCCCTTTATTTTTCCCATCTAAATATGTTAATGTGGGAGGGGGAGTCATTACTAGTTATTCTTTCCCCCTTTCTGAAAAAGCACGTGTTACCATCTTGTGTATTTATTAGGCTCTCACTGTGTGCTAAGCACTAGATCAGACAATCAGCGATAATCAGATCAGACACAGTCCCTGTCCCTCTCACAGTCTGAGAGTGAGGGAGAGCAAGGGCCTGAGGAGGGAACTGAGGCCTAGAGAAATTAAGTGACTCTTCTGAGGTCACTCAGCGGGCCAGTGGCAAAGCTGGGAATAGAATCAGACCTTCTTAATCCCAGCCCCGTGCTCTCTCTGCTCGGCCACACTGAAGTACAGCGCTCTGCACACAGTAAGTGCTCGATAGTTGCCATTTTTTAATTGATTGATTGATTCCCACACTTCTTTGGTATCCTACTGATTTTCATGCGGACTCCTAGGTCCCCTAGGAGAGCGATAGAAGCCTCAGAAAAAAAAGAAGGGCTTACAAGCTCACTTCTCAAGACCTTCCCTCAGGAGGGAAAGCTATTTTCCTAGCATGCGGATCACTCGCCTGAAGGCATCAGCTGGAGCACAGTCAATCCCAAGGGAGGATTTTGGCAAAGGGGTAGGGGCTAAAAAAGTTAGGAAAATTGTCACCAGAGTCAGGAAGAGAGGGGCTCTTCTCCAGAAGCCTGGGGACCTTTAGGGACATCCGGGAAGGTAATAAGGTTGGCCCTGCCCAGCTTGCCCGATAGAAGGAAGTTACTACTTTGGGTTTGAGGAGGCCAAAGAGGGACCAGTGGGTGGTCCGAGGTGAAATTGGAGTCTGTCTTCCTCATCGATGCTGTGACAGTGTCTTCTGGTCCATCTTCACCCTCCAGAAACCTCAGAAGCCTGCTGGCCCACTTGCCCTCGTTTGATTTATTCTGCCTTGCTACTGTTGTAAACAGCATATGCCAAGTCTGAAATTCGAGTGGCTGTTTCAGTTCCCTCTTCATTAAAAACAGGTGGACACCTTAGGATCATCTATTCCCCATCCTTCTTTCCCAGATCCCATGAATATTCGGGGTTTACGAAGGCCTGTGAGTCAGTGAAATGTTTTTTTACAGATATCCACTCTGACTCCCTGGAAAATCCAGGGGTCCTAACTTCTCCGTCAGCCTTCGGGAATGATGAGATGGGAATGGTGGGAGTGGGTGGGTGTTTCGGCCGGAAGTTGGGCACAGCAAGGAGCTGGAA
The DNA here is from genome assembly GCF_004115215.2 of Ornithorhynchus anatinus. Lineage (NCBI taxonomy): Eukaryota > Metazoa > Chordata > Mammalia > Monotremata > Ornithorhynchidae > Ornithorhynchus > Ornithorhynchus anatinus. The sequence continues at coordinate 28,910,352 of NC_041747.1, forward strand.
GCAAAAGCCTGCTGTTTTGGTTCTTTTCTCAGTTGACAGGTGGCCAAAGAACTGTGGGTGATTTTTTTAAGTGGTTTTTGTTAAGGGCTTGCTACGGGCAGGCACTGTGCTAAGTGCTGGGGTAGATTAAAGATATTTGGGTTAGATACCATACCTGTCCCACAGACAGAGAGACAGAGACAGACAGAAATAGACAGAGACAAAGCGAAAGTCAGAGCCGGAGCGAAAGACAGAGAGACAGAGACAGAAGGAAACAGAGACAGAGATAGGAAGAGCCAGAAAGGCAGAGAGAAATAGAGACAGAGAGACAGAAACAAGGAGACATAGAGGCAGAGACAGAAATAGAGAGAAACATGGAGAGAAAGGCTGAGAGACAGAGAGGAGACAGAGAGGCAGAGAAAGATAGAGGCAGAGAGAGGCAGAGACAGAGGGAAACAGAGATAGAGATAGGAAGAGCCAGAGAGGCAGGAAGTGATAGAAAAATGGAGATAGAGACAGAGAGGCATAAACAGAGAGGCAGAGAGGCAGAGATAGAAACAGAGAGAAACTGTGAGAGACAGAAAGATAGACAGATAGAAGGGAAACACAGAGACAGAGGGAGAGATAGGGATAAAAAAGTCTCAGAAAGAAAACCTTCTTAGCATTTATCCCCGAACTACGCTTAGAGAAATAGTTCAGAAAGCAGAATGGCCTAGGGGGTACAGAACGGGCCTGGGAGGCTAAGAATCTGGGTTCTAATCCCATTTCTGCCATTTGCCTGCTGTACGACCTTGGGCAACTTATTTCACTTCTCTGGGCCTCAGTTTTCTCAACTGCAAAATGGGGACTCAGTACTTATTCTCTCTCCTATTTAGTCTGTGAGGCCCACGTGGGACAGGGACTGTGTCCAACCCCAAAGCATAGACCAGTGCTTGACGCACAGTAAGTGCTTAACGAATACTATTAAAAAAAATAAACGTTTCAAGTGGTTTTGGAATGCAGCAGTATATTACATCTCTGGCCCCAGAAATGCCCTGGAAGCCGGCTTTGAATTGAATGGGGTCTTTAGGTGCCAAAGTATTCATTTGTTGTTTCTCACTTGGTTCTAATGAGAGTTATTGGCTACAGATTCACCCCCCCCAACCCTTTTTACAGTATCTGTTAGCCACTTACGATGGGGTTGATAACAGCTAAACAGGTTGTACCTAGTCCATGTCCCCCAAGGGGCTCACGATCTTAATCCCCATTCCGTAGATGAGGTAACTGAGGCACAGAGAAATGACCGGCCCAACGTCACACAGCAGACAAATGGTGGAGACGGGATTAGAACCCAGGTCCTTCCGACTCCCAGGCCCAGACTCTGTCCACTGGGCCGTGCCGCTTCCGGAAGCCCTGCTGTTGGCAGAAGCCCCCCTGCTTAAGGGACCACACGCTCCAGAACATTGAGGGATGAACGAGGACGTCTTCATAAGACAAATCCACGGAAGGAGAGGTCAGTCACAATAAACTCCATCACGACGTGCTGAACCTGACAATTCACCTCAAGATGCAGGCTGGGACAGCGGTGTTTCTAGGCTTAGAAAATACTCAGGGCCTTCCAGAGAAAACACCTCCCAGTAGGTGGCATTCAAAGTCTAAGAACACAGCCCAGAGCAGAGAGTCTATATGTTTTAGATTTTTGCCATGCATTATTTATGAAAGAAAATTAACTTTGAAATCTTTGGAGTTTGCCCCCAGGCCATCTAAGCAGTAAACATGATTTTCACACCACTAGGTAACAAATAGTTTTCCTAACAAATTAGATGAACCCCGATGTCTACCCTCGGATTGCTTTAGAGCGATCTGTATGGTCTTTTATTTCACGCGGAATAACTATAAAACGGCCTGGTGATTCACTAAGGCAAAAGAATGAGACCGCCGAACTCAGCTTGTTCACACTAGCAACCAGTCTTCCAAATCCTTTGCTGTTCCTGAAAATGGATTGAACGACATACCGCGGAAGACACGGCCGTATTGATTCAGGCTGCGTGAATGTCTGGCCTAGAGATGGGGCAGATATCCCGGGTGGTATGTTTTTCTCCGGTATTTATGTTTATTCTCCCTCCGGGATTAAAGAGACAGTGTTTAGGGCTGGGACGTTTGGGGCGTCTCAAAAAATATGTGAAAAATGGGTGGAGAGTCTGGGAGAAATAGTCAAGGGAACTTTAGGATTAAGGAATCCATTGAACTTTTGGGTGGATTTATAGATTGTTGTTTTTTTAAAATTCAGTTAGCCCTATTGACAAAATGACACCAGGTTTCACAGCCGAACGTCACCTATCAATCTTGGAAGCAACAACAAATCAGCCCCTTCAGAGACGACACAGGAGATGGGCTTTTTAATATTAGCTTTTTCAGACTTCTCTCACCGGTTATCTCTGTGGGATTGATTGATTATCAATCAGTAGTATCACTGAGCACTTATTTTGTGCAGAGCACTATACAAGAGAGTTGGTAGACATATGTCTTGCCCACAACAAGCTTGGAGTCTAGAAGATTATAGTTAAAATATGGGTGATGTTGTAATAAAAATACTAGCAACAATAATAATGATGATAATCATAATAATAGTTGTAGTAACATTTGTGAAGCACTTACTAAGTGTCAAGCACTGTACTAAGCGCTGGGGTAGATACAAGATAATCAGGTCATCTCTAGAGTGGAAGCTTGTTGTGGGAAGGGACCCTGTCTTCCAACTCTGTTCTATTGCACTCTCCCAAAGCGCTTAGTACAGTGCTCTGCACCTAGGAAGCACTCAGTCAATACAATCGATTGATCGATTGTCTAGGTCAGTGTGGCCTAGTGGATAGAGCCCAGGCCTGGGAGGAGAGAAGCAGCATGGCTCAGTGGAAAGAGCAAGGGCTTTGGAGTCAGAGGTCATGAGTTCGAATCCCGGCTCTGCCATCTGTCAGCTTTGTGACTGTGGGCAAGTCACTTCACTTCTCTGGGCCTCAGTGACCTCATCTGGAAAATGGGGATGAAGACTATGAACCCCACGTGGGACATCCTGATTCCCCTGTGTCTACCCCAGCGCTTAGAACAGCGCTCGGCACATAGTAAGCGCTTAACAAATACCAACATTATTATTATTATTAGAAGGACCAGGCTTCTAATCCTGGCTCTGCCTCTTGTCTCCTGTGTGTCGCTGGACAAGTCACTTAACTTCTCTGTGCCTCAGTGACCTCATCTGTAAGACGGGGATTAAGACGGTGAGCCTCACGTGGGACAGGGACAGTGTCCGACCCGAGTAGCTTGTACCACCCCAGCGCTTAGTACAGTGCCTGGCACACAGTAAGTGCTTAACAAAAACCACAATTATCGATTATCATTATGAGGGTGGACAGTCCCGCTGATGGGCCCCACGTGGGATGCCCAAAGGGCTCGTTTGCTGCCATCCTGCACATAGTAAGCGCTCAATAAATACTATTGATGAATGAATGAATGAACGGAGCCCTCACCTCATTGCTTATCACCTGACAGCCTCATTCGCAAATCCGCCCGTCGATTTGCAAACTAGCCTCTGGCTACAAGTGGTGGTCGGCAGAGCTCATTCATTCAATAGTATTTATTGAGCGCTTACTATGTGCAGAGCACTGTGCAGAGTTCAATCGAGGGTTGGGGGCCGAATAAAGTAGTTTAATCTTAGCGGAGGGAGCTTCCCCTCCCAGGAAAGAAGTCTAGAGAGCGTTATAATGGGCAGAAAAGAAAGGTTTGTTGCCCTGGATGAATTTAGCACCTGGAATCGTTTGATCCATGATGATCATCGTTTGAGCGATGATGATAATGGCGTTTGTTAAGCGCTTACTCAGTGCTAAGCACTTTTCTAAACGCTGGGATGGATACAAGGTAATCAGGTTGTCCCCCTTGGGGCTCACAGTCTTCACCCCCATTTTACAGATGAGATCATCAGGCACGGAGAATAATAATTATAATAATAACGGTATTTCGTTAAGCGCTTACTGTGTGCACCCACCGTTTTAAGCACTGGGGTAAATAGAAGGTAATGAGGTTGTCCCAGGTGGGGCTCGCAGTCTTAATCCCCATTTTCCCGATGAGGTAACTGAGGCACAGAAAAGTGAAGCGAGTGAGCCAAGCAGACAAGAGGCGGAGCGGGGATTAGACAACTCTCCCAGCCTGTGCTCGTGCCCCGGGGCCATGCAAGTTCTGCTAATTAGGTGTCTGCTAATTGTATTTATTCATTTGTGTTTACTGAGCGCTTACTATATGCAGAGCACTCTAATGGGTGCTTGGAAAGTGGAATTCAGCAACAAATAGGGACAATCCCTGCCCTTAAAGGGGTCTGCATTATTGCCTCTAATTTGAGGCCTGGCTTTTATTTTGAGAGCAAGGCGGGGGTGGGACCACGTGGAGGGAAGGAACTCGTGGGATTTTGGGGGTGATGACGTCACGGCGGGCCTCTTTTTAGCTGGTCTGATGGCAGCTGTTTCTGGGAGGTTTTTTTTTTTTTTTTTTGGTCTGTTCTGGAGGCTGCTGTTAGCTGGGCAGTCACTTGCCAACCCAGTCCTTGGCATCGTGGCCACCGGCCGGGTTACCTCTTTGGAAGGCTGGCAGTCTGGGGCATCGTCAGTAATTCTTTGGTGAACCATTTCTGTATGATGTTTCTTGAGTGGGGGTATCTGTGGGAGTCTCTCAGAGCCCCTAGGGCTTGAGGAAGCAGAACACTAATAATAATTATGGTATTTGTTAAGCACTTTGTGTCAAGCACTGTTCTAAGCGCTGGGGTAGATACAAGGTAAGCGGGTTGTCCTATGTGGGGCTCGCGGTTTTAATCCCTATTTTACAGGTGAGGTGACTGAGGCTCATCCCCTCCAGGAGGCCTTCCCAGACTGAGCCCTTCCTTTCTCTCTGCTCCTCCTTCCCTCCCCTTCTCCCCCTCTCTGCTCTTCCCCCTTCCCCTCAGCAATGTGCCTGTTTGTATATATTATTACTCGATTAATGATGCATATATAGCTATGACTCTATCTTGATATTTATGCCAGACTACTTGTTATGTTTTGTTGTCTGTCTCCCCCGTTTAGACTGTGAGCCCGTTGTTGGGTAGGGATTGTCTCTATCTGTTGCTAAATTGTACATTTCAAAGTGCTTGGTACCGTGCTCTGCACATAGTAAATGCTCGATAAATATGACTGAATGAATGAGGAACAGAAAAGCTAAGTAATTTGCCCAAAGTCACACAGCTGACAAGTGGTGGAGTGGGGATTAGAACCCATGACCTCAGACTCCTAAGCTTGTACTCTTTCCACAGAGACACACTGCTTTTCATAAAAAGAACCCCTTAAACCATTCCCTCTGAGCTGTAAACTTGGTACGGGCAGGAGATATATCTGTTAGTTCTATTGTGCTGTATTTTCCCAAGCACTCAGTACACTGCTTGGCACGTAGTAAGTGCTCAGTAGGAGAAGCGGCAGAAGTTTGGAGGTGTTGAGGTGTCTTTCCAAAAAGTACCCCACTCTGGATCGACCAGATTGCTTCTCTGGAAAGGAGAGAGGAGCTGGTCGAGTGGAGCCACTTGAAACTGTAAATCAGAGAAATTAGCGCAGAGCGGCGTGCCTCTCGCTGAGGCTTCAGAGTTGGGCTGGTGGGCGGACGTGGAGAGTCGGATCTGGGGGGCTAGGGAGGGGCTAGATGGGGCTACCAAGGGGCAGTCTGAGGTCCCCACCCCCTGAAGTCTGCAGCTGCAGCGAGGGCCTGCAGATTGCCTAACCAGCCTCCTGGGCTGCTGTCTTCCCAGCTGGCCCAGGACTGGTGGGAGACTCCCTGGAAACAGGGCCTCAGGAGGGACCGGGAAGAACCGGGATCCACTTGAGCGTTGACCCCGGGGGATCCAGAGATGTGCCCGGCAGCCAGCCGCCTCACGGAGGCGAGCAGCATTCCGTCAGGAGGGCGTTCATCAGGCCTCCAGCAGTGGGGTACACAGTGGAATTCCCACTAGAAGCAGCTTGATCCAGACAACCTCTCTCCTGGAAAGATTTTTCCCTTGTGGATGAGGACAGGGCTGCTTCTCATGAAGTGGCTAAAATAATAATAATTGCAGTATTTAAATGCTTACTCTGTGCCAGGCACTAGACTGTGAGCTCGTTGTGGACAGGGATTGTCTCTCTTTATTGCTGAATTGTACTTTCCCAACCATTTACTACAGTCCTCTGCGCACAGTCAGCACTCAATAAACAAGATTGAATATAATGTTTGAACACTGTCCATGTCCCACGTGGGGCTCCAAGTGTTAATCCCCATTTTATAGATGAGGGAGATGAGACCCAGAGAAGTTAAGTGACTTGCCCAAAGTCACACTGCAGATCAGTGGTGGAGCGGGGATTAGAACCCACAACCTCTGACTCCCAAGCCCGTGCTCTTTCCACTAGTCCACACTGCTTCTCAGGCTTTTGGTGGTAGGTCACTCGGTCTTCCAAACGCACCGTTGACCACCAGTCATCTTCGTGCGTAACCCAAGGTGGTTTCTTCTGATGAGAGTCTTGACAGATGCCCCACTCCTCACGTTTAACCCAGGCTATTTTCGACTTGTCTTTCATCTTTTCTCCTGCTGCAGGCCCGGGTCCCTCTGAGACTCCCATTTAATGAAAACAAACACCTTTACCACAGAATATAGGACACAACTCAGAAGCGCTTGCACTTGATCTTGTTGTCTCTTCATTCCTCCGATGGTGTCCCGGAGGTGCTTGTTTCTAGCCACTGGAGGGAAATTCTTTTTCCATCCTCCCAAGTCTCCTGATGTGGGTCTGACTGGCTGTTTCCCCATCACTGGTTCAAACGTGCTGCCTTTGCTTTTGTTTCTCGGTTGGTTTTTTATGCCGTTTGTTATACGCTAGGGTAGATACGAGCTCGAGCTCATCAGGTTGGACACAGTCCCCGTCCCGCGTCGGGCTCAGTCTTTACCCCCATTTTACCGATGAGCTAACTCGGGCACAGAGAAGTGACTTGCCCAAGGTCACGCAGCAGGCAGTTGGCAGAGCCAGGATTAAAACCCAAGTCCTTCTGCCTCCCAGGCCCGAGCTCTATCCCCTAGCCCATGCTGTTTTCCATTAAGGAAGCAATCTCCTCCCTTTTCTATTGCATTTTATCCTCTTCTCATAGACTGTTTCTGTTACAGGATGTTGGAACTAGTCCACGGTGGCATTCCGGCCATTCTTCATACTTACATATTCATCTATTTAGTCATTTCCATTCTATCATCACTGCTATTGTAATCTCGTATCTCCTCCATTAGATTGTAAGCCCCCTGTGGCGGAGATTGTGTCTAACAGATCGTATTGTCGTCTCCCAAGAGCTAAGTATGGTGCTCTGTACACAGTAAGTGCTTAATAAATCCCATTGATTGTATCCATATTTTAATATTTGCCTTCCTGCTTCCAGTGTTATGTCGGTGTCAGCAGAAATCGCTCAATAAAATATATTAAGCTCCAACTGCAGGCCGAGAGTTGGAAATCCCCGAAGCTTGAGCGGGCCGCCAGCAAGGAGAAGCATTGTGATCTAGTGGCTAAAACACAGGCCTGAGAGTCAAAAGGACCTGGGTTCTAATCCCGGCTGTGCCACAAGTCTGCTGTTTTACCTTGGGCAAATCACTTCACTGCTCTGTGCCTCACTTACCTCATCTGTAAAATGAGGATTAAGATTTTGAACCTTTTGACGGTGCCCAACCTGATTAACAGGTGACTGACTACTCCAGCTGCTTAGTACAGCGTGGCTCAGTGGAAAGAGCACAGGCTTTGGAGTCAGGGCTCATGAGTTCGAATCCCAGCTCTGCCACTTGTCGGCTGTGTGACTGTGGGCAAGTCACTTAACTTCTCTGGGCCTCAGTTCCCTCATCTGTAAAATGGGGATTAAGATTGTGAGCCCCACGTGGGACAACCCGATTCCCCTATGTCTACCCCAGCGCTTAGAACAGTGCTCGGCACATAGTAAGCGCTTAACAAATACCAACATTATTATTATTATTATTACAGTGCCTGGCACATAAGTATTTAACAAGCACCATTTTTTTCTTTAAAGGAGTTGGTGACAACCTGTTGTATTTTTTTTTTCTCCAACTCACATCTTGGTGTTGCTTTTGGTATTTGAGAGTGTAAACTTCTTGAGGGCGAAGATTGTGTCTACCAACTCTATTGGACTCTTTTTGGTGCTTAGAACGGTGCTTTGCACACAGCAAAGCGCCAATAAATGCCACTGATTGAGGGTAAGGAGAAAGGAAGAGGGCAGAGAAGAATCACAAGGCAATAATGTGTTCTACTTTGGTAGAAGCAGCATGGCTCAGTGGAAAGAGCCCGGGCTTGGGAGTCAGAGGTCATGGGTTCAAATCCAGGGTCTGCCCCTTGTCAGCTGTGGGACTGTGGGCAGGTCACTTAACTTCTCTGTGCCTTAGTTATATTATCTGTAAAATGGGGATTAACTGTGAGCCTCACGTGAGACAACCTGATGACCCTGTATCTACCCCAGCACGCTTAGAACAGTGCTCTGCACATAGGAAGCCGCTATTTATTTTTAGTTCCACCGATCTCCAGCCTCAGGGACGGTGTGATACCTGGGGTGTTTAGCTAATGAGACTTCATATGAACAACCTCCACCCCAAACTACAGGCTGGGCATCGTTGAAAGATTCGTCTGGGTGGGTGAACCTGGCAAGTTCCTCCGAGGGTATTAACCTCTGAAAACCAGGGGAGTCCAAACAAGTGAGCGCTACCCCAGGGAATGGAATAGTCTCTCCTAAACCTCTGGACAGTTTCTCCTCCTTCAAACCTGCTAGAGCCTTCACACCTTCCTGAAATGAGCCAAGACATCTCTGAGCTTCTTTATGTCACCTGCGCAGAGGATGGCACGATCTAAGGTGCCCATTAGAGTGGAAGCTCTTTATGGGCAGGGGACAACAACAATAATCATAATAGTAATTATGGTACTTGTTAAGTGTTTATGATGTGCTAAACACCATTATCTCTGCTTTTGTACTAAGCACTTGGGAGAGCACGTCCTCATTTTATGGAGGAGGAAACTGAGGCACAGAAACGTGAGCCTGTTATGGGCAGGGATTGGGAAGCAGTGTGGCTCAGTGGAAAGAGCGCGGACTTGGGAGTCAGAGGTCCAGGGTTCGAATCCCCGCTCCGCCACTTGTCAGCTCTGTGACTGTGGGCAAGTCACTTCACCTCTGTGCCTCAGTTCCCTCATCTGTCAAATGGGGATGAAGACTGTAAGCCTCACGGGGGGCAACCTGATTACCCTCTATTTCCCCCAGCACTTAGAACAGTGCTCTTCACATAGTAAGCGCTTAACAAATACCAACGTTGTTAATCCCCGTTTTACAGGTGAGGTGCCGAGGCAGTGAGAAGTGAAGTGACTTGTCCAAAGTCACAGAGCAGGCATATGGCGGAGCCAGGATTTGAACCCAGCACCTCTGACTCCCAGGTAAGTGCTGTTCCCACTAGGCCTGTAGCTTGTTCTTCTGTGGTAGTCCTTAAGTGCTTAGTACGGGGCATTGCCGGCCAGGGGCGGACTGGGGTGATGTTTGTTCCAGTCAGGGCTCTTTCCACCACTAATTTATCTAGAGGACAGGGAAAATGTAACCCAAAGAATGAGGATGCAATGAATTGGGCTCTTGTGGCTCCTCTCTCTCTCTCATCCTGGAGATGGACAGATGAAACACTGGGAACACAATTCTCTCTCTAGAATGAACCTAGATGGGAAACATCACGGACAAACCCGGTCTTTTTGATGTAACTTGAAGGTGTTAAAAGCACATTTTAGTTCAGCATTTGTACCATTATCACAGCTGGTTACTGCTGCATTCTGTGCCGGGAAAGGCAAACTTGAAAGGAATTACGAGTTTGCTAAAGCGTGCATCATGGAGCAAAGTAACTGCTAAAATATGGGATGCGACTTGCTGAAAATAACCTAGCTTTGTTACTAATAATACCTTTAACTTTGTCTAGCGCTTTGCGTTTCCAAAGCGCTTTCTTACCACTGCTCATTTTACCCTCATAGCATCCTTGTGAGATGGAGAGGCAGGTTGTCTTGCGCCCAATTTACTGATAAGGACACCGAGGCACAGAGTGGTTGTCCTGTGCCCCAGGTCGGGGGCAAGGTGAAACTAGAACTCGGGCCTCTTGCCTTTCGGGACTGTGCTCTTTCCATTAGGCCCCATGCCACCATCTACTCCTTCCTCTTGCAAGTTACTACTTCCTGGAACGACGCTTCTCTCCGCGCCGCCCCCCCCTTAGACTGAGAACCCCGTGTGGGTCCAACTTTACACAGATCATTCTGGGTGTTTTGAAGGGTCCGGGTTAATCGTGGCTGTGTAGGCTGACTTGAGGTGGAAAAGGATGCCGTACATCTTGTCTCCTTCTGCCCAGCCTAAGTGTCTTCCTCAGAGCTACCATTCCCTCTGACATGAAGAGCCTTGGCTTCAGTTCAGTTCCATTAGGAGTGATTTCCAAGGGTCAAAATAAAGAAAGTTGCTCTCCGCCAGCACACTTGACTTTCTCTGAGCCAATTTGCAGTGAGGAAAGCACCGGTGAATTAATGACTCACATTCAGGTGGAACACAAGTTTTCAGTCCCAGATAAATGTTCCGAGGCGGACTGACAGGTGCAAAGACAAGGCAAATTATCAGTGTGAGGTTGGAAGGGGGTGCCAATTCCTAAGATATTAATAACCCTAGGTATAGGCCCAAGGCAAGAGTCAAATGTCTCATTAAAACCCCACTACTGGCAGAATAATTGGGGAAAACCAGGTTTAAGGTGGTCAAAATGCTTCAGATTTCACTTAAAAGTACTTCACAACCCCAACAGAGACTCAAAAAAACATTTTTTTTTTTTTCGAGTCTTCTAGGGATGGAAATAGAAATACTTGTCGACATTTGATTTTGTTTTCTCTTTTCAAAATGTCATAAATGAGAGCTCAGGGTTCTGGGGCGGGAAGGGGTGCTTCACAATTTGGGGAACTAACGTCTTTAAGGACTCGGCAATATTCTGGGCACTCCCTACCCTGTCCTGCTGTGGGCAGGGAGCGAGTTTACCAACTCTGTTGTGATATACTCTTCCAAGTACTTGGTACGGTCCTCTGCACGCAGCAAAGGCTCAAACGTAATTGACTGATGGGAGATTGAAACGAAGTGTGGGGGGACTCTGCAGGATGAAGGATGAGTGTTTTGCCTCCCCCTCGCCTTAATTGTGATTTTAGTATCTGTCTTCCTGCTAGACTGTAAGCTCCTTGAGGGCCGGGATCACGTCTGCTAACGTTATCGTCCTCTGTTGAGCATTTGGTGCATCACTCTGCACTCGGTCATGCAGGTGAGACTTGGTTAACCGGGGAGAAGGAAGATGGAGACTTCCCCGAATGCTTTGGGGGAGATGATTAAGGACCAGAACCATGAATCCTTGCCCGTAAAGATTCCTTCATAGAAGTGCAAATTGCTTCTGCTTACTTCTCGAGACTGAAGGAAGAGTTCTTCCTCATTGGTGACTATTGGCTCTTTGAGCCCCACAGAGAGATTATGTGGGGTGAACAATGTATTTATTTAATGAGGTTTCATAGCTTAAACCTGCCTCTGACTAAAAAGGAAATTCTATTGCCGATTTCCTAGCCTTTAATTTACCCTTCCAGGCCAAGCAATAGGCCAGTAAATTGGAACAGAATTAAACAAGGGGAGGTGAAAATGATTCAGGGCTGGAGGATAGATTTATAGGGGAAATTAACTTATCTACCGAGCCTCCATTACACGGCGCCCAAAATGAATATTTACATATTCATCTGCTGATTCCTGGATTGAGTGTCGTTATTTCTTAACAAGAAAGAGCAAAGGCTGTTCAGAAAGGCAAGGAGCCATTGAGATCTGGGAACGGATCCATCGGGCGAGCTCCGTTGGTAGAATTCCAGACGTTCCCAGGTTCAGACCGAGTGGGACGTGGAATAGTGTGGTATTGATGAACTGGGCAGAGAGGAGAGAACAGTTCCAGACTTTCTTCTTCTGATTTACGATGGAGCCTCCTCCAGAGGGAGGAGGAGGGGAAGGAACAGAAATCCCCGAGACAGAACGTTTACCCACCAGGCATTGTTTTCTAGGTTTCTGGAGAAGTTTTTTGGAAATGAATGAGGTAATAGCTGGAGGGAAACCGAAAGAGAGGCTGAGTTACGTAATGTCATTTCTATTTTCCTGATAGTGCCATTTTCTCCAGCAGGTCTACCCCACTTTTAATTTCTGACCCCTCCCTCCTTCATTCTCTATCCCATATGGACACCCGTCCTAATTAGGAGGTAGAACAGGCATAGGATCTCCATTTTACAGATGAGAAAACTGAGACCCAGCGAAGTGACTTAGCCAATTTCACACAGCAGGCAAGAGGCAGAGCTGGCATTTGAACCCAGGTCCTCTGGCTCCCAGGCCCATGCTCTTTCCTCTAGGCCACACCACTTCTGTACTATTACTAAAAATGGAAGTTGGATCTTGTCCTCTGCAGTCGTTTTTTTTTTTTTTATTCCTCCCTCTCTTGTGGCTTGAGCGGTTTAGTCGATATTAAACTTTCTCCAATTTTGCCCTGGAGCCTGACTTCTGAGATTAGGGTGAAATATTGATTCTAAGTCTGGTGGCTCTAAGTCCCCTTTCCTCCTGCCACCCCCAGGATATCCATCTTGAATGAAGGAAGAGGTGACGACCTTGGCCTTACATGGGAGGTGGAAAGAATGAATATTCCAGACAAACTTTCCTCCCCCAAGACTCCTAAGAAGGAAGGGAAAATGCACCAATCTTCTACAGCGAAGATCAGAAAGAAAGAGATGCAAATGTTTTGTGCCTCCCTTTGTCTTGATTGTTTTATATCTTTTGGACCTCAAGGAATGTCCACTCTCCTGGACCAGTTCGGGATTAGGTGGTGGCGGGGAGACTGTGTGTCTCTGTTCTGGACAGTGGGAGCCTCGGATTCATCCTGCCGTCACCTCTTGTTCAGCCAGACCACACTTCTGGCCAACCCAGTCGTGAATCTGGGGAGGTCACGGGGCTGCTAGAAATGGGGGATGTTTCCTGATGTGAAAACAGACTTTCTCTTTGTTGCTGCAGAGTCTTTGGTGCTTCTGAGAGAGCAGCACATCACACTTCTACCAGTCAGTGGTATTTATTGAGCATTTACTGTGGCAGAGCACTGTATTCCCTCCTCTCAGCCCCTTAGCACTTATGTCCATATATTAATATGTCATATATTAATGTCTGTCTTCTCCTCTAGACTGTAAGGTCACTGTGGGCAGGGAATGTCTGTTATGTGGTACTCTCCGAAGTGCTTAGGACAGTGCTCTGCACCCATTAAATGCTCAATAAATATGATTGTACAAAGTGCTTGGGGAAAGTCCAGCTGATTTGGTAGATACGATCATAAAGTGAAGTATTTATAATAGTCATAATTATGTATTAAGCACATTTCCTGTACCAAACACTGTGCTCAACACTGGAGGTACAAGATAATCGCATAGAATGCAGTACCTGACATACCCAAGGTTTACAGTCCAAAAATCATAAAGAGCAGGTGTCTTCTCCTCATTCGCTGCTCTGACATGAGCTAAGAGCAAGTGTTCAGCAGGTTCACTTTGCTGCCTTACCCAACTCCCGATTTCTTGAGATATTTAGCCACAAGGGAGCACCCCCTTTGGACTAAATAAAACCCCTTTCACTATATTATAGATGCCTGATTAACCCCGCAAGTGATTCCTGCCTCAAGGGTCTCCTTTGAGGAATGCATGTCGGTGCACAAGGTGTTCTTTTCTGACTTGGGAAATGGGAGAAAGCTGGGCATGATAGAAATTAGAATTGCCCCTTTCTTTGGCCTGGTTGTGAACACACTCTAGAGATTCTCAAAACAAACTCCATTTGGTGATTATGGGCAGATGGAGAGTTAAGGAACTAGGGACGTGATTGAAATTGACAAAATCAGGCCAGGGAGCACAGGATTGGTCTCCTCCAAGCAGGCTATTGTACACCTGCAAATGTCCAGGAAAGTGCTCACCCATCGCAGGGGCTCTGCACAGTGGTCCGCCCACAGTAGATGCTCAGTCACAATGGGGAATGTTCTAGAATCCAGTGGCTTGCTGGCCTTTGGATAGACTGCTGGGCTCTTCCTGAAACTTCTGTGGTCACCTCAGAATTCCTACATTCCCAGAGGATGAGAGAACAGCATCTGTCTGCTGGGGCGTGGGGGCCATCTGTCTAACCAGGAACCTGCCATCAAGCCAGCCCATCATGCATCACATCATTATCACTCATTAAGTCCGACACCAGGAGCACAAGCCCGGCACCTATCCCGTGGAGGTTTCCAAATAATGCCAAGCTGCCGCCGACTTGAAGGATGGGGGGTGGAGGGCTACTTTCCTATCTTTGACCCCGTGGTCGGATGCCCTTTGATCCCGCTCCTCCTGGCACGAGGGAACAGGGCTGGGTGACACGAAGCTCAGCATTTATACTGATGTCCGTCTTCCTCTTTTTAGGCTGTTAGCTCCTTTTTTTCTTTTTTTAAGTGGTATTTAGGTGCATACTAGGTGCCAGGGACTCTCTCCACCTTCAAAGCCTTATTGAAGGCACATCTCCAAGAGGTCTTCCCGGATTCAGCCCCACTTTTCTTCATCTCCCACTCCCTTCTATATCATCCCGACTTGCTCCCTTTACTCTTCTTCCTTCCCAGCCCCATGGGACTTGTGTACATATCTGTCATTTTATCTTTATTGATGTCTGTCTCCCCATCTCTAGACCGAAAGCTCGTTTTGGGCAGGGAATGTCACTTGATTTTTGCACTGTACTGTCCCGAGCTCTTGGTACAGTGCTCTGCACACAGTTAGCGTTTAATAAACACAACTGAGTGAATGACCTCCGGCTCAGTGGGTCCAAAACCGAATTCCTCATCTTTTCTCCCAAACCTTCTCCTCCACCTCACTTTCCCAACAGAGTTCACAACACCATCCTCCTCCCCATCTGTCAAGCCTGCCACCCTGGCATTATCCTTGATTCCCGTCTCTCTCGCCTTCTATTCAACCTATCGCTCAATCCTGTTGTGTTCTTTCTCTGCAACAGTTCTGGGATCCACCTGCTTCCTTTGCATCCAAGTGGCCACCGTGTTGGGCTAGGGACTGGCCATATCCCAACTGGACTACTACCTCCTCACTGGCCTTCCTGCTGCCTTTTCTCCCCTCTTAGGTTCAGACTTCACTCTGCCGTCCGGGTCGCTTTTTAAAAAGTCCTTCTACATGCCTCTCCCCACAAACTCCGAGTTGTGACCTTTTAATAATTGTGATATTGTCAACTGCTTACCGTATACCAAGCACTGTTCTAAACGCCGGGGTAGATCCGAGTTAATCGGGTTGGACACGGTCCCTGTCTCACATGGGACTCACGCGCTATCCCCACTTTACAGATAAAGTCACGGAGGCAGAGAAGTTCAGTGACTTGCCCAAGATCAGACAGCAGACATGTCATGGAAGTAGGATTAGAACTCAGGGCCTTCTGACTCCCAAGCACATGCTCTATCCACTACGCTACGGTGCTTCTCCAAATGGACCTTTTCTCTTATCAAACAAACTCCTGACCATTAGCTTTAAGAGAAGCACGGCTCAGTGGAAAGAGCATGGGCTTGAGTCAGAGGCTGTGGGTTCTAATTCCGCCTCCTCCACTTGTTGGCTGTGTGACTTTGGACAAGTCACTTAACTTTTCTCTGCCTCAGTTCTCTCATCTATAAAATGGGGATGAAGACTGTGAGCCCCACATGGGACAACCTGGTTACCTCATATCTCCCCCAGTGCTCAGAACAGTGCTTGGCACATAGTAAGCGCTTAACAAATACCACCATTATTATTGCTATTATTTAAGGACCTCAATCAGCTCTCTCCCTCTTACTCTCACTGTCTTCTCCCAGAATATCCCAGATCACACTCGTCATCCCTTTTGAAGCTAACCTACTCAGTGTGCCTTGTTCTCGACTCCTGCTCACTCCCTCCCACTTCAAAAGTGTCAGATCCACATCTCACCCCATCTTCGAGCCATTCTGAAATGCCACTTTCTCCAGGAAGCTTTTTATTTCTCTCTATTCTTTCCCCACCTATCACTTACATACTTGTTTGTTCGATATGGGCCAAAGTACGTCTGTTCATATTTTACACACCCCAACTCGTGTGTATCCATTTTTTTCTTCCTCCTCTTTGGAAATAATTTTTAGGGCCCGTTTCATCTGCTAGACTGTGAGCTCCTTGAGGCCAGGGATTGCATCTCCTTGCCCTGTCAAACTCTCCCAAGCATTTAGTACAGTGCTCCCATGCCTTTAATAAATACTGTTGAGTGGATTGGACAAAATAATCTAAAATTTTAATTTTGCTTTAATGCTTGAAATTATCAAGTCATTTTTTTCCCTCAGCTTGTTTCTGCCATTAAAAAACGTTGATTAAGTAGAAGTCGGAAGGGTTGAATTAATCAGTTTGACGTTTTCCAGAGTTGAGACTCTTGCCAAAAGGAAACTGTTGCCACTTGTTATTCAAACAAGCCTGACTGTACCCCCTGGCAGTGAAATAACTCTGTGTTGGGACCCATGGGGAATTTTTGTCCTTGATGGCCCTATGTGCAAATTAACGTAGAACCCATAATTTATTTGCACGATGCTCACTTTATTCATAATCCAGGAGCAATTAAATCCCCTCTTCCACCCCATTGTCCCTGTGACAGATGCGTGGCCACGACTCAGACTTCTGACAGCTGACATAAATCATTCTTCGATCAAAGCGTCTGTGGACTCGAGAGCCTCTGTTTGGAGCACCTGCCTCCACAGACAGGGTGACAAGAAAATCCTTCATGTGAGTCTCATTTTAGCTAAGTGCCTTGCTCCAACTTTGGAGTCTGCCAGCTTAGTGTTGTATGACGGCCAGGAGATGCTGTAAATGTATTTTAACTAAGCCACGAAAATGCCATATTTGTCACTTAGGCCAAGTAATACCTTAGCTACAAGGTCGGTGCCTTACAATTCACAGGGCCGTAAATAGCCAGTTTTTCCTTTCTCCTCATAATTAATTGGGGCATTTGTTAAGTCCTTACCATGTCCCAGGCACTGTACTAAACAATGGGGTGGATTTGAACAAATTAAAAAGGACACAATTCCCATCCTACTTGGGGCTCACGGTCTTAATCCCCATTTTACAGTCGAGGGGACCGATAGAAGTGAAATGACTTGCCCAGTCACACAGCAAACAAGTGACAGAGCTGGGATGAGAATCCAGATCCTTTGACTCCCAGGTCCCTACTCTATCCACTAGGCAACACTGCTCTTCTGTCTTTCAGTAGTATTTACTGAGTGCTTACTGTTTGCAGAGCAAACTAAGTGCTTGGGGGAAAGTCCATTTTAACAGTGTTGGGAGACACAATCCCCGTCCACTAGTTTTGTGTTTGGAAAGTTTTTCCTGTTAGCCTCTAAATTCCTTGAGGGTGAGATTTCTATTTCTTGTTTTTTTCTGGAATGGAGCAACAAATTTCTATTTCAGTTCATAGAGGCCAACACCTCACTCTGTGAGAAATCGGGGTTCTGTCTTCAGTCCTATACTGATCATTCTGCTTGTGGAGTTCTCTACAAGAGTTCTCCCTGGACTTTTGGAAGCATTAGGATTTTTTTGGAGAGGGTGATATCTTTGGAACGAAGCACCAGATGAAATTTCGATAGTCCCAGTGAAGTAGGAATAGTACCTTGAGTTCATGGAGAAAATTCATTTTCCTAAAGGCTTTAGTATCGACAGTCTAATCTTATCTTCACAACATCCCTGTGAGGTAGAGCGAGGCCGGGGGTGTTAACCCTTTTAAAGCAGGACAGTGAGCTGGAGGAGACACTGGTCTCCTCTGTCTCCCAGACGCAGGCTCTCTCTACCAGACCTTGCTGCCTCCTAAATGAAGGAGGGAGGTGAGAAAATGTCACTGCAGTTCACACAGGTGCAATCCAGTTGCCAGACTAAAGAGAGATTACAGAAACAAACACTCTATGCAGAGCACATTTGACTCTGGGCACAGAAAGT
Source organism: Ornithorhynchus anatinus (assembly GCF_004115215.2). Lineage (NCBI taxonomy): Eukaryota > Metazoa > Chordata > Mammalia > Monotremata > Ornithorhynchidae > Ornithorhynchus > Ornithorhynchus anatinus. Next base: position 28,928,411 of record NC_041747.1, read on the forward strand.
CACGAGGCAGATGTCTTCTGAATGATTTGGGTCACCTGAATTAACCTGCTGTTTTCGTTTTTGTCCTGATGTGCTGGCTCTGCAGGCTCCCTTCCAGAGGCACGTTTTCTGAATAAAACCATAAAATACCATACCGTAAAACAAAACCGGGCCTGAAATTGCTTGTCTGCCTGAATTATCTAGATACTTTGGGCCCCCCCGAAACGTGTGTCTCTGAAAATTCAGACAATCGTGCAGATATCTGAAATAACCAGACCAACCTCTTGGACTGGGGCTTTGCTTTTGGTTGAGTGATATAGTCGGCTCCCTCCCCACCCACCTTGCATCTCTCCTCCTGGCTCATTAACCCCTTCCCCTTCTCCGAATGCTCCCCTTCCCAGCATACCACCACTCTAAGCATCTTCAAAGCCCTTGTCTTGTATTAAGCCGACGACAAGGAGGGGACCAGCCCATGAAGATCTCAAAGCCTCTGGAGTGTGAGGGGCACATCTCTTGGGGAACTGTACTCGTCCTGACCTTGAGTCTGATACTGGGGACCAATCCCTTTAACTGCCGGTTCCAACTCCTCTCCTTCGCTGGGCCTCTCCGGTCCAAGGAAAATATTTGGGCATCCTGGAATGGGTTCTGTCGAGCTGGGGTTTGACAACTTAGCATTGGCTGCAAGATTTATCTTTTCAATTTCCAGCCCGGTTTGGGGAATCAGACTTTAAAATAGGATTGGAGCGCCTCATTCCTTCTTTATGGATAATTAATTCACACTAGCAAAATAGGATTTATGCAAAGCGAGGAGGCAAATTTTGAATGGAAAATCATTCTCTTCAATGGACCGAGATCAAGACTCTTTTCTTTCAACTTTGGAAAACAGCCCGATAAGGGACTAAACTTTCTTGCTTGCGGGAAAACGTGGAGTCCCCTCCGAGTTGTGGAGAGGTTGGTTCCCTGTGTCCTTGATCCTGAAATTGGCCCTGTGCACAGAAGCAGTGCTCAAGTTTGGGGGGAGGGGCCCACTGGGGGTTGTCCCAGCTGAGGGGTGGAGATCAGGATGTGAAACTCATTCATTAGCTTGGGATCATTAAGCCAACATCATTACCATTATTTAACCAACTAGGTAATACAACCCCTCATCTCCCCAGCCCCATTTAGTACTTCTAAGCACTTAGTTATTCACACCCTTATCTCTCCTAGCACCTGTATGTAGGAAACTTGAAACTCTATTGCTATAAATGTTGTATTTACTAAGCACTTAGTGTATGCCATGCATTTTTACTAAGCCCCTGGTTTTATACAAGATAATGGGTCTCTGTCCCGTAAGGTTCACAAGTCTAAGGGGAAGGGAATACAGGTATTTAACCCCCATTTTACAGATGAGGAAACTGAGGCAAGCAATTGGCAGAAGTGGCATTCCAACCCAAGTCCCCTGACTCCCAGGCCTGGATGCTTCAAGTACTTTCTCTCCCCTGCCCGTAACTTATTTTTTCATTTTCTCCCCCAATTTTAATAGAGGGCAGGGATCATGTCTGTTAACTCTATTGCACTCTCCCAAGAGCTTAGTACAGTGCTCTGCACCTAGCAGGTGCTCAATAAATCATTCGATCAGTGGTATTTCTTGAGTGATTTCTATGGGCAGAGCACTGTACTAAGCACTCAGGAGAGAACAGTATAACAGAGTTGATAGGCATGTTCCCTGCTCACAATGAGCTTACAGTTTAGAAGGGAGAAATACTATCGGTCTGACAATGGAGCAGAGCAGGTACGCCTAAAGCGGGGCAGCTGAAAATACCCACCTTGCTGTGTGACCTTGGGCAAGTCAGTTTACTTCTCTGGGCCTTGGTTTCCTCTTCTGTAAAATGGGGATTAGATAAATACCTGTTCTCCTCCCTTAGACTCTGAGCTCCATGTGGGATGGGCACTGTCTGACTTGATAATCTTGTGTTAAAATAATATTTGTGATTTTTAAGTGTTTTCTATGGGCCTAGCACCATAGTAAGTAAATTCATGACAGAGTCTCAAATAGGAGGGAGAACAGGTATTTAATCCCCATTCTGCAGATGAGGGAACTGAGGTACAGAGAATCAATCCATCTTATTTATTGAGCGCTTACTGTGTGCAGGGTACTGTTCTAAGGTCTTGGGAGCGAACAACACAACAATATGAGACACATTCCCTGCCACAATGAGCTTACAGACTAGAGGAGTTAAGTGAAGTTAAGTGACTTGCCCAAGGTCACACAGCAGACAAGTGGTGGAGCTGGAATTAGAACCCAGATCCTCTGACTCCAAGGCCTGGGCTCTTGCTGCGAGGCCAAGCTGCTTTGCGTCTACCCCAGCTTTTTGTACAATGCTTGGCACAGAGAAAACGCTTCACAAATACCAGACTTATTCTTATTATTTAAGACCCTGTATAAAGAGATTTAGTCCCAACTCTGCACCTGGCCTTGTGGGGCCCTGGGACAAGCCCTGCTCCCTCTGAGCCTTTGTTTCCTCATTTGTAAAATGGGGAGAAGATACTGCTCTCACTCCCTCTTAGATTGTGAATCCTGGCTGAGATGGGGACTGAGTCCGAACTGATTCTTTTATCTACCCCAGCGCTTAGTACGGTGCTTGGCTCACAGTAAATGCTAAATAAATCCCATCATTCCCTAACCATGGGTGACAAGGAGAAAAAGAAAAGGGCTTGCATATCGGTGGGGAGGGGAACTTTTCCCTGGGAAAACCAAGTCCAGGGTGTAATCGGGACTTTTATTCTGAGAGCGATATCAGAGGACGCAGCCACCCAGGAGGATAATGGTTTGATCAGTGGGGTTGAAAGTTGTGTGGTAAATTACATATTTTATATTCCGGAGATAAGTTCATTAACTGCGTTATTCCAGTTGAGAGAGCAGCGTTCAAATAGAGCTGTTGGATTTGATGGTTTGGGGGAAATATAAAACTTTGGGAATAAATTAAACTTTGCATTAACTGAATGATCTATTCATCTTTTTCACTGTCGAAGCAGCGAACAGACAGGGTAGTGAATGTTAAGTCCTTAATAACGGGAGCGCGATTACCGAAGAGTGATTCATTATTGGCAGCCATCAGTGAGACTTTGGTAAACTCTTTGGAAAAAATAACTTGAAATATTGTAAAGTCAGGCTTTTATCTACTTTTTAGGCTCTTTAGTGTTGACGGAATCTCAAAAATACAACCTCTAAAGCAAGCCTTTCTTCCTGACCTTTGTGTTTCTTCACAGGGTCAGTCATTTTATCTGGTGTGATAGCGGACCTTTTGGTTTTGAGCTGCACCTCCCCTATCCCGGTCTATCAGATCTGATTATCTTGTACCTAATCCAGTGCTTTGCAACATAATACACTGACTATAGGTGCCATAGTAATACTACTAATTATTGCTTTAATTCTTACATCCTATCAGTGGCCGACCAAAGCAGGCCATAGCTTTTTGCTCAGAGTCTTCAAAATCCCCAACTTTCTCCCAATCAGTTCTTTTCTGAACTCCTTGAACCTCGTTGCCTAATTTCTGAGACAGAGTGGCACTCTAATTTTAAAATTTCGTTCTTATCTCTGTCATCTTAGATCCCTGAGTAAAGAAGAGGTCATTGCCAAATTACTGACTTGGGATGAACAATTTGATCTTAATTAAAAAGCCTGATGAGACTCTCTTGTAAAATGAACTCATTCAAAGAGGAGATCATTTAAGCTCATCCACTAAGGATATTTTCTTCCCTTCTTCCACCGAGGATAATAAAATTTTCATTCGATCCCGAGATATAAATTGAATTTGACAGGCTGGAAAAAGGAGTTTTTTCAGGCAGACTGTCCAGGTTTTCTGTCGTGATAGTGAAGGTGTGCTCCTGGCCTTTTTCAGAGGGCTGGACCAGCCTGTCCAAAGGCAGAATGGAACGGACAAGATGAAGGGAAGTTCAAGGTTGGGCCCGCTGCCACTCTGGTGACTTCACCCTCATCATCCACCCAGGATCATAGAGCTGTTTCTTTGATAGATTGAAAGCTTCTTGAAAGCAGGGCCAACCTCTTCTACTTTTATGCCCCCCGAGAGCCCAGCACAGAGTTTAGCACGTATCATCACTGTCAATGGTATCTACATTATGTACAGAGTACTGTAGTAAATGCTTGGGAGAGTACAGTACAGCGGAGTTGGCAGACACGGTCCCTGCTGTATATTAGGCCCTCCTCACAGTCAGGCCAGGTGTAGTGCTCTGCACCCGGTAGGCCCAAACCTTGTCCTCCCCGTGTCTTTCCCATCACTGAAGACAGCACCACTATTTACCCTATCTCACAAGCCTGTAACCTTGGCATTATCATCGTCATCATCATCTGTAACCCATCTCTCTCATTCAGCCCATATATTCAATATTCAGTATATTCAAATCCACCCTTTTCTTTCCATCCGAACCGTTACCGTGTTAATCCAAGCATTTTATCTTATTCCACCTCAACTATTGCAGTAGCTTCCCCACTGACTTCCCTGTCTCCTGTCTCTCCCCACTCCAGCCCATATTTCACCCTGCTGCCTGAGTGATTTTTCTAAAGAAAAGTTCAGTCCATGTCTTGTAAACTCCCTATGGGCTGGGAAAGTGTCTTGCTCCTCCTCTACTCTCCTAGGTGCTTAGAACACGCCACAGATTGATTTGCCCAGATTAAAAGTCCTGAGGGATAGCTGGATTCTTTTTTTTTTTTCCTTTTGGGAAAGCCTTTCTTGAACATTATGCCAAGTTCTAAGTAGTTCCACCATACAGAAGAAAAAGCATGGTAGCGGAGGATAATGTTGGTAACTCCTTCCTGGGTTCGAGCCCTGTGTTGGGCATTAATCTTAGCTAAGCAGCATTGCATGGTGGAAAGAGCACGGGCCTGAGAATCAGAAGGACCTGGGTTTTAATCTTGCTCTGCCACTTTTGCGCTATGTGATCTCGGGCAAGTCACTTAACTTCTCTGTGCCTCCTTTACCTCATCTGTAAATTAGGGATTAAGGTTGTGAGCCCCATGTGGGACATTGACTGTGTTCAACCTGATTAGGTTGTATCTACTCCAGTGCTTAGTACAGTGCCTGGCACACAAAGTGCTGAACAACAACAGAGGTCTTGAGATATGGCTAGACTTGGGAAAGCGGTAGTGATGGTGATGATATTTACTGAGGTGTAGTGAACTGTACTAGACTCCTAGGAAGTACAGAAGAAACAAGCACGTGGGGAAACTAGCAGGAATATTATAGGTACTTATTAAGCAACTAGTGGGGGCAATGCCCTTTACTAAGCAGTTGGGAAAGAACCAGAGAAGTAACACATTGCCTGCCCACAAGGAGCTTCCCAACAAGAAGAATGAGCGTTGCATTTTGCTCTGAAAAATCTATAGCCTTCCATGTCTAGGGTTCTCATGCCTAAGATAGACCCTTGGTTGGCTGTGTCAGTGACAAGCCATTTCAAACCACAGATTCTGGGCAGTGTCTTAAAAATGGTTTGTGTTGAGCACCCCCACTTCCAAAGACCCAGACCCGCCTCAGGAAAATGGTCTTCTCCTTCCCTTGTTCCCTAGTTCTGGTTCTGGCCAAAGGGAAAAGAAAACACAGGGAGTCAATTCTCCCCCAGCCCCCAGAATCCTACAAAGGAATTTAATACATCTCTAGTCACTTTTTGTTCCAAGATGAAATTACCCAAACTATTTAAAAGTGTCCTTCAGCGGGCTGATTCTGGGGCCCTGAGAACCAGGATGATTCATTGCCGCCGAACATAACCAATGTCGCTGAAATACCGAGATGGCTTGAACCGCTTTAGGAATTAATGGACTGACTGTGATCTACTGGAGCCCCTTCCGTGCATCTATAATTGGAGTGCCAATTTATTTCCAATCATTTCAAGCACTGTAATTATAGTGCATCATTGTTGCCTGTTTAAAATTCATAGAGGGAGCGGGCACAATAAGGCTGGCAGGGGATCAGATATTTTACGACCAAAAGGCATGTGAACACGGGAGGAAACATAAAGTGAAGTAGCGTTTGTGATTCCAAGGTTGATCTCTGGCCAAGGTGGACAGCGCCGAATGAAACAATAGAGGCTAAAAATACTCTCCTAAATGGGTCCCAACTCGAAGTAGGCGAAGCAAAAGCCAAGTGAGAACCAAAGGCGCTTTTTTAGGACACCAACTACCCCAGATGCTGAGATGGGGCCCCTCGATCAGACCTGGTCAGAGGCTACAGGCCTCCCCGCGCTGACCCCAGCTTGCCTCTCCACAGAGTGGAGCGAGGTCTGATTCTTTGCTCCTCCTTCTCTCTTTCACCTCTCAGGCAAGGATCCCTCCCATCTCTAACCCATTTTTAGGAAAGTGGAAACCAGATGTCTCCTGCTCCCAGCCCCACAGCACTTCTATACATATCCGTTACTTTTATTGATTTGTAGTGATGTCTGCCTCCCCTACTCTAGACTGTGAGCAGAGAATGTGACTGTTGATTGCTCTATTGGACTCTCCCAAGCACTTAGTACAGTGCTCTGCATACAGTAAGCGCTCAATAAATATGATTGAATGAAAAGTGCTTTGAGTGGGTTTAATATTACTACTAATAATTGTGGTATTTATTAAGCACTTACCATGTGCCAGACACTCTGCTGAGCACTGGGGTAGATACAAGGTAATTGTCGGATAGAGTCCCTCTCCCCTATAGGGCTCACAGTCTTAATTACCATTTTTCAGATGAAGTAACTGAGACCCAGAGATGTTATGTGATTCGCCCAAGGTCACACAGCAGAGAGTTGGTGGGGCTGGGATTAGAACCCAGGTCCTTCCGACTCCCGGGCCTGTGCTCTATCCGCTAGGCCATGCTGGTGCTCATTCTTTAAAAGGAACCACCCACTCGTCAACATGCCATCTAAATGAGAGCTTTAAGCAGAAAGGAGAGTAAAAAAACAAGAAGTGAAATGTACTCAGACCCCCTCCCGAAGTCTGTTCAATGCACTTGCTCCCCGATTGATCGATTCATTCAATGATCAGTATTTATCGAACAGCGTTGGAGGGAAGGGCAGAGAAGGTAAAGGAGCACCTAGTTGTTAAACACTAATTACAATCCGATCGCTGTTCCTAGACTAATTAGAATCCAATTTTCCAAAACGGAACTCTCCAAAGCGAACGGGGCTGGCTTCATGGGAGATATTGATGGTGTGGATAAAAGGTACAGCAAGAGAGCGCTAGGGGTTCTGGGAGGAGGCAAGCGCAACCCCTTTGCTGCGGAGCTTCAAGTAGCGAATCAAGCCGCTCTTCCTGCAGAGGAGAAGATGGAACTTCCTGTCAGCAGGAGCTAGGAAAACATGTTCATTTGCTTTCCTTTTTTAAATGCTGTTTCAATCACTGGCATTTGAGTGCATGTGCAGAGCGCTGTACGCAGCACTGGGGAAAGTACATTACAGCAGAATTGGTAGGTACAATCCCTGCCCACTAGGAGCTTACAGTCTACAGGAGAGAGCTTGCTGTGTGCCAAGCACTGAACTAAGCACTGGGGTAGATACAAAATAAGCAGCGTGGCTCCGTGGAAAGGGCACGGGCTTTGGAGTCAGAGGTCATGGGTTCGAATCCCGGCTCTGCCACTTGTCAGCTGTGTGACTGGGCAAGTCACTTCACTTCTCTGCGCCGCAGTGACCTCATCTGTAAAATGGGGATTAAGACTGTGAGCCCCACGTGGGACAACCTCATTCCCCTGTGTCTACCCCAGCGCTTAGAAAGTGCTCTGCATATAGTAAGCGCTTAAATACCAACATTATTATTATAATCAGTTCAGATACAGACCCTGTCCCACATGGGGCTTAAAATCTAAGTAGGAGGGAAAACAGGTATGGAATCCCCATTTTTATAGCTGAGGAAACCAAGGCCCAGAGAAGTTGTGCCTCTTAAGTACAGTCCCACTGTAAGCGCGCTGCGGCCAGGAACATGTCTGTTGTGTTGTATAGTCTCCCAAGCGCTTAGTACAGTGCTCTGCACGTAGCAGGCTCTCTATAAATACCACTGATGGATTGACGTGCCTTCCTCAGGGTGACCCAGCAGCCAAGTGGCCTGCGCTATTGCGTACTTTCCCTTCCTGAACTTGAAATTTGGTGTGTTGACAGCTCTGGTTTGCAAGTCTTGATATGGCTAACCTGAGCCATGTGCTAGGGGACCTGGCTTTCATTACTCCGACTTCCAGCAGAGATGGAGCCTGAAGCTTGACTTAATCACGGGATAGTGATCTAAGCAAGGTCAGGCAGAGTTCAGTCGTTCGCTGGCATTTATTGAGCGCTTCCCCAGTGCAAAACACCTTACTAAGCACTTGGGAGAGTATGCCAGAAGTTAGACTCATGTTCCCTGCCCTCAAGAGGTCGATAGCTTAGCGGGGTAAGGCGGGGTGGTGGGGTATGAGATAAGCAATAGCTATTGACAAAGAGTGGAAAAGTGAGAAAGAACAAGGGAAAAATCTGTACAAAAGAGTTTGGATGGAGCCAGTCAACTCAGAAAATGAGTCTATTGAAGGCTTTGCAGAATGATTTGTATCGGCCCACCTAAGTCCGGCCAGGATCTTTGGGAAGATCAGTAATAGTATTTAAGCCCTTACTTTGTGCAGAGAGCACCGTACTAAGCGCCGTACAGAGATGAGAAGTAGACACGGCCCCTGTCCCTCAGGGGGATCACAATCTGAGAGTTTAAGCGGGGAGATGAGACTGGGGACGGACCCATCAGGAATGATGAAACATTAAAATTCAACACGGATAAGTACCAAATCGAAACAAAATGGTAGGGAGCTGTGGGTAGAGAAGCAGAATTTCAGGTTCCACGGGCTCAGAGTTCAGAGCAGAGCCGCAAACAGCAGTGTCGCCCGGGTTTAGTAGCGGCCTCATGCTGTTGGTGGGCAAGGGAGCGGTTTTAATCCCCGGCCGGGGGGCCCAGAACAGACTGGGAGCAGGGACCCTTGGTAGAGGGAGGGAAGGCTGTGGTTACTACGGAGGATTTTTTCAGAGGCAGTGGAGTATGATGAGGTTTCAGACACGGTTTGCATTTCGAAAGGGAATTGTGTAGTGCCTTTCGGTGGTGGGCTGTCGCTGCTGCTGTTGGTTTTTTTGTTTGTTTCTCTGCGGTTCTGTTAACAAGACAGTTGGTCCTGACAGCTGCCACAGCCCTGGGAAACTGAGGCCCGGGATGAGCGAACACAGGGTCCGGATGCTCGCCGCGGTTACCTTGCCAGCCCCGCTCTGCTTGCAAGGCGGTGAGGTGTTGCCCCGCTGGGAGGTAGCCAGCCGAGATGAATCAGAGCAGTGTGGGAGGAAGCCAGAGAGAACGGGTCAACAAGGGTCCGGTTTTGCCGGAGGCGCTCTCCACATCAGACTGAGCCACGTGAATTTGGAAATTTCAAACTCAAATCCCTACCGCGGCTATCGGATAATGGTGGCATTTGTTAAATGCTAAATGCCAAGCCTTGTGCTTGGGGTAGTTATAATGTAATCAGATAGGGCACAATTGCTGTCCCACACACGGCTCACAGTTGGATACAGGGAGAGTAGGGATCCGGTCCCCATTTTACAGATGAGGCACAGAGAAGTTAGGTGACTTGTCCGAGGTCACCCAGCTGGCAAGTGGCGGAGCCAAGATTAGAACCCAAGTCTCCCAATTCCCAGATGATGGCCATGTTGCCGGGAGCAGAGCTTGAGTTTACCCACAGAATACACAACCGATAAACATTATTCTCTTGATTTCATTTTTCGTTTGGAAGCAACATACTGATGTAATTTGTGATTTATGGTACTTAAGCACCAGTTTTTTAATTTATCAATCCCAATATTCATGTATTTAGAGAGAGACTATTATCACAGTATTTAGGTGGTTTTTATGGTTGTAAAGTCTCGCTACTTGCTGCTGGACAATGGGACGGAGTGGTTTCTCCCCAGTTCAATCAATAGCGTCGGTTGAGCACCTACTGTGTGCAGGGCACTGTACTAAGGGTTTGGGTGAGTTCAGCAGACATGAATCCCACCAAGGAGCTTCTAGCAGGCTGGTTTCTCATCTATTTTCCCTCTGCAGCATCCAGGGAAGTTTCCCCAAGGGCCACAACAGGTGTGAAAGTGTAAATGCAAGTGGTATGAAGATTGCATGTGCACCTACATACTGTTTGCACGTAGGTACCTGGTCACTGTGTTCTTTTTAATCAATCAGTTGTATTTATTGAGAGCTTACTGTGTGCGGAGCAGTGTCCTAAGCACTTGGGAGAGTACAAAAGAACACTATGACAGAGTTAAGGAATTAAGGAAGGGAAGCTTCCTGTCTGTCTCCTTTTTACCTCGCCCCTCCCACCTCTCTCTTAATCTTAAGTATGTTATTTATTAATTCCTGTGCCCCTCAGGTAATATGGGAGGTCCAGATCAGATCCAATCCCTGTTCCACGTGGGGCTCATTGTCAGAGATAGGGAGAGGAGAGCTCTTTCTCCACATTTTATAGAGGAGGTGACCGAGGCCCAGAGAGGTTAAGCGACTTGCGCAAGGTCACACAGTGGCTCAAGGACTGAGCTGGACTTGAAACCCAGCTCTCCTGATTCTCAGTCCCGTACCAGGTGTTTTTTGTTTGTTTTGACATCTGACCAGATCTGAGCTCTAGAACTTTCTGTATTTAGAGAGGGGGGGAAAAATGTTCAAAGATGTTCAAAATATTATTCCATTCTTGTCGTATCGTGAGAGGAACAAGTCGTTATTAAAAGGTTTGATGGGCATGGCCCACTCTCTCTGTGTCTGTCTGTCTCTCTTTAGCACTCTCTCTCTCTCTCTCTCTCTCTCTCTCTAGGACAGGCTAAATGACAAGACCTCAGTCTTCCCACCTTTCCACCCCTTTCCCCGCCCCCAACCACGATGGGATTTTGAGGCAGATGCTCTCATTTTCTATAGTTAAGATGAGCAATAACTGAACAAATGTGATTTTTAAACCGAACAGAAAAATGTGCCACTGCCAAAGCGTCCCCAAAGAGAGAGGGGCAATATTTACCTCAGAAACAGATTATGGCAGGAACCCATCTGGTTCTGAATAATGCTAAATCCTCCAAGCAACTTTCGGCAACCTTGTCAGAATCATTAGCATGCTAACCTCCAAGCAGAGGAACAAATTGATTTTTGGAGAAAAATAAGCTAGAGAACTGACTGCTTTAACTTTGAAGTACTCTGTTCCTCCAGTTGACTGGCCTTTGGGGTTTTTTTTAAGCTTCCCCTTGCAACAGGACACCTCTGAATAAGACACAAAATCAACCCTAGCTCAGGTCGTGCCTCCGTCAATCAATCCATGAGCAGTAAATATTTACCTAATAGCCCCTCCTGGAGATTGTAAGCTCCTTGTGGGGGTGTCACATCTCCCAACTTGGTTGTATTGTACTTTCCCGGTCTTTGGCATGTAATAAACACTTTACTACCGTTATACTTGTGGTCACCAAAAGTGTCTGTTAATTGTTCTATTGTACTCTCCCAAGTGCTTAGTATAGTGCTCAGCACACAGACCGAAAGCTCCTTGAGGGCAGGGACACTACCTATTCGTTTGCTCTCCTCCCAAATGCCTATGGAGTCTTCTGTGGTAGGTGCTCCAGTAAATGCTATTGATCAGTTGATTGCAGACCCCACGTGAACGTGGAATTGCTCAAATAGATCACTTGTGCAACCCTATAATTTCTCTCTCAAGTGGGAAAGAGGCAGCTGAGAACTTTTCCCTCACACGTTTGGAGCTGACTTCTCCGTGAGGTAATTACTTGGTACATAAATATTCATGGGGTTCTGAAGTGTGGCCGTAGGAATCCAAGTCCGTGACTCCGATGCATAGAACCCCAGATGTTCGCCGACACCGCTCAGAAGTGAGGCTGATGGATTTTCGATACTTAAATTGACAGTGTGCATATGGCAGCACCTCCAAGCGAAGGAAATTCACGAGGTTAATCAGAATATTGTGTGCTCTGTTCCCCTAAGATGGGGTGAATCAGATCCACCGAGTTTCATCTGACACAACCTGTTCTGTCAGCTGTTTGCTGAAAGTTCACAAGATGGAGTCTTTGACCCACAGCCCCGGAATCTGCCCCTTGGCCTCGGCTGAAACATCTCCCTCGGTTTAATCATTTAATTTCCCCTGAACGTCTCCTGAAATTCATCTGATTGGAGAGTTGGGGTAGATTGAGTTGGCTTTCCTGGAGGTGGTGGATTCGTCGCTAATTATCTTCCTTTTAACCTTTACGTTTTCACTGTCCAAATGAGGGTTTAATTTCCATTTTCCTCCTTATTAGCACACGCTAACTGGAGTTAAATGCTGAGTGCATGCTTGGTTGAGGTGGGAACTGTTAGCTTTGTGATGCCTTTAAATCAACGGAACAGAAGTCAACTATAATTTTGGGGGATATTTATGGCAGTATTGTGATGTCGGAGCGTGCAACTTAACTCTGCTGAAGTTCTCTTAAAAAAAAAGACCCCCAAGCCTTTAATTTCATCTCTCCATACCTAGTAAGACCTAGTTCATCCTATAATTGGCTGTTACAATTGGCTCCTTTTAAATCGTTAAGCTCCAGATAACCGTGTTTCACACCAGCAGCACTCATTAGGGTGAGGGAGGAGGCATCACTAAAGGAACAAGCAAGTTGTTTTCCCAAGACTACGGGGGATTCGTTGCTTTGTCTGAGACAAAGTTAATTTGGAGCAAAGTTTCCTCATAAAATGAAACCTCCACACTGGTCCAAACACTTGCCGCATCCCGGCTTTGGCGCCTTCATCAGCCTCTCGCTGACCTTCCTGCCTCCAGTCTCCCCGCTCTCCAGCCCGTACTTCACTCTGCCTGGATCATCTTTCCCAAATACCATTTCAGATCCAGTTTCAGATTGGAGGGGCTCAGAGGAGAGGAGGTTAAGGCAGCAGGTGTGGACAAGTCGCTTAACTTCTCGGTGCCTCGGTTACCTCATCCGTAAAATGGGGATTAAGACTGTGAGCCCCACGTGGGACAACCTGATTCCCCTGTGTCTACCCCAGCGCTTAGAACAGTGCTCGGCACATAGTAAGCGCTTAACAAATACCAACATTATTATTATTATTAAGGAGTTTGGAGACGAATGGTTAGAAGGAGACGGGGTGATAACTCGTCTCTCTCGCCCTCCCTCCTGCCTGGAACTCTCTTCCACTTCATAGCTCCTCCAAGAGGCCTTCCATTTTTCTCTCCCACCCCCTTCTGCGTAGCCCTAATTTGCTCCCTTTATTCTTTGCTCCCTCAGCCCCAAGCACATACTAGTCTAATTTATTTATTTATATTATCTGTCTCCCCCTCTATACTGTAAGCTCGCTGTGGGCAGGGAATGTGTCGACCGACTCTGTTATATTGTTTTATTGTACTCTCCCAAGTACTTAGTACAGTGCTGTGCACACAGCACTCAATAAATACTATTGATTGATGAGGCAGAGTATTGCTCTCTCCATATTCAAGCCCCTTCTGAAATCACAGTACTCCCAGAAGCCCTTCCTTGATTGATTTTCTTATTGCCACAATTTATATTGCCCAACTGCCCTTTCAGTATTTCTGTGCCACGTAAACTCTCAAGAACTCACACCCCCCCGCCCCATTAATATGATTACATGGGGAAATAGAGAGGACATTTTGAGTGGCAGATTTATCAGGGACAGAGATTAAATATCATCCCCTCCAAGCAATCAGTCATATTTATTGAGTGCTTACTCTGAGCAGAGCACCCTGCCTAGGGCTTGGGAGAGTTCCCCCAAGACTGTAAGCTCCTTGAGGGCAGGGATTATGTGTGCCAACCCTGTTGCCCTGTACTCTTCCAAGCACTCAGTACAGTGTTAGGCATAGAGCACTCAATAAATACCACTGATTGTGTCTTCAGTAAATCAAAATGAAATTTACGGTCCCTCCCCTTAAGGAGCTTACAGTTTAATGAAGAGGAAGCCCGGCAGTTATAAATTATTTACAAATGGTGGGAGGAGGAGAAAAATCAGAATGACTGAGAGGCCCTTGCGGGACAGAGACTGTTTCTGACCTGATTAACTTGTATCTACCCAGCGCTTAGTACAGTGCCTGACCCCTAGTAATGCTTAGCAAATACAATAAGCGTTAATAATAATCTAGCTGGTAGCAGGAGTATGGGAAATGAGTAGGTGAATAAATTGAATAAAAAATGGATCGATGTATTTTCTGTTGGCAGCTGCCGCTGCTGTTTTTGAGTCTTCCTTTCGGCCTCTGGGTCTTCACTGAGCCGCTGCCCTTTCTAGCTGGTTCCACGGCTGGGTGGCATCGTCGGTTGTGGTAGGGTGGCATGGTCGGGTAGCACTGGCAGAGTCTGGGCTTTTCACGTAGAGCAATTAGCTCCGCCGACCATGGGCAATTGCGAGGGAACCGTTTCGATCTTCTGTGGGGGTTTCTTTCCCTCGGTTACTAGGGAATGCGTTCTTTAAATAGAAGTTCAAGTTCCAGAATTCGTTTACTTCTCAGGAGAGGCGAGAGGAGCGTAAACTGTTGGGAAAAATCTTTGCGAGACTAAACGAAAAGGTAAATGTGGCAGAAAGGGGAGAAAAAAGCGAGTGGTAAGCATCGTCAATTAATGCAGTCAAACGAAATAACTAGAATCCTTGAACTTGATTTCAAAGGCTTTAATTTCTTTTCTATTTCAAAACAGCATTATACATCAAAAGCGAATAAAGATGTCCAGATATTGGAAGTACACTGTAGCCTAGCTGGATATATTTGATTAGATCTGATTAGAAATTTCAGGACTGTTTGTTAGAGCTCCGTCAGCCGTTCAAATCCTCAGATGTGAGGAGACCAGAGAAAATTAGGGAAAATGGTAAAAAGAAAAACAACCAGCACCTTATAAAAGAGCATTATGTATCAGTTTACTCGTTCCACTTTTTATTCCTTTTTTGCTCACTTTGGATGTCTCCACTTGCATCCGTTTTCTCTTTTGTGTGATCTGTGCCTGTCTCTCTCCTCCATTAGATGGTAAGCTCCTTGGAGAGAGCTACTTTTATTAAATGATTCCAGTGCCCCGGACTGGAGACGCCTGATCCAGAGGTCTGCCCCTTGTAGGTACCCAGTAAAACACTCTACCCATGATAGGCTACCCAGTCGAGGCCGGTGGTTCCTTCTAGACTCTAAGCTCGTTGTGGGCAGGGATCGTGTCTGCCAACTCTGTTATATTGTCCTCTCCCAAGCACTTCGTACAATGCTTGGCACACGGTAAGGGCTCAGATGTCATCGATTGATTTATTGTGCACCCGATCGGTGTCCAGCAGTTATTATTAGACACTGGATAAATATGGATGATGCGGTGGAGGGGAGATCAATAAGTCATTGTAGTGTTTTAGCTGTGGTTCCTCTGGCCCCCAGACTCCTAAAAGTAATGACAAGAAGAAAGCGAGCCGAGCTGTTTATTTCACATTATTCCACAAGGGCACTTGAAAGGAAACCTGTTTGGGATGGACTCTAAATATCCCAAGTTCTCATGCCTCATCCCAACCGAGCAGCAGAGCAGGGAGAGGCATCCCCGAACAGGAATCAAAACAGCCGGATTGTCCCGTCACCTCTCACCCCTAATGGCAGGGGATTTGGGGGAATAGCAATATAGGGGTAACCTTGTCTACCCCCTTTTGTAATTTTTGTAAGCTCCCATCATGTCCCCGCAGGGACTGCATGTCACCAGACCGAAGAATTCTAATCGCTCTCCTCATTCAGATGCCGTTCCATCCACCTGATCATCTTGGTTTCTGTTTCCTCACCTTCTTCGGGCTCTTATGACTCTCCTTAGATGTGACAGTGAGAACGGCATGGTAGGGGAGGCTATGGCTCGATGGCAACAGCCCGGGTTTGGAAGTCAGAGGTCATGGGTTTGAATACCGGCTCTGCCACTTGTCAGCTGTGTGACCCTGGGCAAGTCACTTAACTTCTCTGTCCCTCAGTTACCTCATCTGTAAAATGGGGATGAAGACTGTGAGCCTCACGTGGGACAACCTGATGACCCTGTATCTACCCCAGAGCTTAGAACAGTGCTCGGCACGTAGTAAGCGCTTAACAAATACCAACATTATTATTATTATTAGATGGAGCACGGGGCTGGCAATCATCAGTGGATCAGGATTCTCGTCCCACCTTTGCGGCCGGCCCGCAGTGTGAACTTGAGCAAGTGACTTAACCTCTCTGTGCCTGTTTCCTCATGCATAAAACGGGGGGGAGATACCTGCGCTCAGTACATCTTAGACTGTGAGCTCCATGTGGGACAGGGACTCTGTCCGATATTATCTTGTCGACCCCAGTGCTTAGCACAGTGCTTGGCATCTAGTAAGCGCTTAATAAATATCATCCCTATCATTATTATTATAAATATCATTGATTCCAAGGTCTGAAAATAAAGGGCAGAGGAAGAGGCTGCTGAATTGCCACAGCATTTGTGCTTCCAGACTAATTTTTGTTGTTAATTGGGATTTACCTTGCATAGCCCAGTTTATCTCTTGGGGAGTCCACACTTTTTATTAGAGCATTTTTTTCCCATCTTCCTTCAATATTTCACTATCAAAGAGCAGATATCTGAAAAGGTAGGAGATGTTTTTGAACTGACACCATTTTGCATTTTCTCCCTCCCCTTCATCCACTTATCCCTTTGTGCTTTGATGGCTAAGTTTATGCAGAATTATGGCAAACCAATTCTTTGTGCTTTGATGGGCCTTGTCCTTTGAAGCTGTAACATAACTATTTATTATTTATTCCGCATTAGCGGCTTTTACTGGGCTCTGAATGAAAAGTGGAGGTGGACCAGGGTTCAGCCCATTTTGTTCACAAATAGAGTGGACAAAATCACCAGGCACAAAGATGGTGTTTGAGAAGGAAGGTTATTTTTCCTTAGCAAGGTGGAGGAAGATTACTGTTTTTTGGGGGGTTTTATTTTTCTTTTTTTGTTTGGATTTTCTGTGGGGTTTTTTTTGTTGTTGTTTTTTGCTTTCTTTCTAGTTTAATTTGGCATCCTCATGGGTTACCTCTCCTCCGCTTGCCCCTGTCTGGCTTCTGGTCTGGAACTACCCTCTGCTTCGTATCTGACAGATGCTCACTCTCACCACCTTATTAAAAGCACTTCTCCTCCAAAAGGCTATCCCCAAGTAAGGGAAAATTTCCTCTTCTCACACTCTCTTTTGGGTCATTCTCGCACCTGGATTTGCACCCTTGATTCTCCCTAGCCTCAGCCCCACAAAACTTATATACATGTCTGTAACTTATTTCTTTATATTAATGTCTGCCTCCTCCTCTGTACTGTAAATTCCCCGGGGGCAGGGAATGTATCTATTCTGTTGTTATACTCTCCCAAGTGCTTAGTACAGTGCTGTGCACGTAGTTAGCACTCAGTAAATACAATTGAGAATTTTTTTTCTGGTAGGATTTATCTGTTTTTGTTGGTTTTTCCCCCAAATGTGGACACTTTCCATTCAGGTGTCCATGGGTCTAGTTTTCAGCTAATTTTTCCCCTGTCTCTGTAGGTTTGTAAACTTTGCCAGGCTTAGTAGAGCAAACTGCACCCAATGGGTGTTCAGTAAATATGAATATTACTACTGTTTGGCACAGACTGGATATTGGATGCCTTTCCGCCCAGCGTTTTTCTCTTCAGCGCTTGCGGCTCATAAGCGGACCTCATGCTCACAGGCACTGGAAAGGGATGATTCTGGAGTGAGGTAGAGGGTCAGTGGATGAAATGCTCTAGGTTAGGATGGCCTTGGATAGACTGCTTTAAAATGGCGCCATGTGCCACGATTACGTGCTCTGCGTGCCAGGTGACGGGGATCTTCCCGCCTGGCGCTTTTGATGACTGTGCCTGGCCACCTCACCTTCAGTACTGCCTGTTGAGAGCGGCGCCCTTGATGGTAATCACGATATTCATTAAGCATTTGCTACGTGCCAAACACTGTATTAATTAATCAGTGGTATTTGTTGAGCACTTACTATGTGCAGAGCACTGTCCTAAGCTCTTGGGAGAGTACGATACAAGAGAAACTAGCAGACACATTCTCCGCCCATGATGAGCTTTACAATCTAGAGGGGGAGAAAACATGGTTAGATGCCATGAAATGAGGGGCAGTTCCTTAAAGGTGTATGTGTTGTGAAGACCCCTAATACCCCTTCCATCCTTCTCGAGGGGAACGCTAACCTTTTCTCCTTTCATACAACACTGTGCTACGCACTGCAACAGGTAAAAGATAAGCAGGGCAGACCTGGTCCCTGTTTCTCATGGGACTCACAGTCTAACGGGGAAGGAGGGCAGATATTTAGCAGAAAGTGAGGAAAAAGGCAGTATCTTATGTGCCCACACTGCCAGCAGACCTAAGGCAATGGCCAGTTCAGAATTCTATGTTTACCTGTATGTGTTGAGAGCGGAGCAGGAGGGTCTAGTGGATAGAGCATGGGGCTGGAAGTCAGAAGGACTTGGGTTTTAATCCCGGCTCCACCACCTGGTTGCTGTTTTACCCTGGGCAAATCACTTCATGTCTCTGGGCCTCAGTTACTTTATCAGTAAAATGGGAATTAAGACCATGAGCCCCACGTGGGACATGGACTGTGTCCAACTTCATTTGCTTCATTCTGCCTCAGTGCTTAGTACAGTGCCTGGCACATAAATACCATTTAAAAAAACTGCAGCCACTGAGCCAAACTGACACCATGGGGAGATCTGGAATGCCAGGACCTTGCCGGAGAAGGAAGGGTAAAAATGAAGCAGAGCAAGGGAAAGAGGGCTCTGCCAGAGAAAATTACCAGAAGCAGTTAAGTGGGGCTGGAAGGCGTGATGGCAGCAGGCAAGGGGCTATCCAAGATCAAGGAATAAATGGGCTCTCTCGTTTCTTGGAAATGGCTGGACTGGGTCCTCGGCCCCAAGACAGCAGGCCGGGAAGGGCTTCCGTCAGTGAGAAAGGCCTCCGGGAAGGGCAGGACTTCGATTATGGGAAATCTTAATTACCTGGCTATTGATCAAAATATAGACCCGTAGTCAGCATTAGGTCTACATTATTATATATTAATATGTCCAGCCAATGATTTGTTCACCCATTTGGACGTGTTGCGTTTGTGCTGATGCTTCTTTTTTTTATTTTCACTTAATGGTACTGTTAAGCACGTACTAACAATCCACCAGTGGTATTTGTTGAGCGCTTACCGTGTGCAGAGCACCGTATTAAGCACTTGGAAGAGTACAGTATAACAATATAAAAGACATTTTACTTGCCCACAGTGAGCTTACAGCCTAGAGGGGGAGATGTATTAATACGTATTAATTAAGGATATGGACATAAGTGCTTTGTGGCTGGGAGTGGGGATGAGTAAAGAGGGCGAGTCAAGGTGACACAGGAGGAAGTGGAAGAAAAAGAAAAGAGGGCTTAGGGAAGGCCTCTGGGAGGAGAAGTTCTCTGCATCAGGCACTGTTCTAAACTCCGGGGTAGATTCAAAGCAATCAGATGGGTCACGGTCCCTGTCCCACATGAGACTCACGGTCTAAGAGGGAGGAATATTTAACTTCCATTTTATGGAGCCAGAAACTGAGTTCCAGAGAAGTGAAGTGACTTGCCCGAGGCCACACCGCAGGCAAGTGGTGGAGTGGGGATTAGAACCCAGGTCCCTGTGGCTCCCAGGCCCATGCACTTTCTTCTAAGCCATGCTGCTGCTTGTTTCCTTCTCGTTCTTCCTCTGGCACTGTCTCTCTGCCCATCCCTCCTATTGGAGTGTCAGCTTCTTGAGGGCAGGAAAGGCTTACCTTGCTGCTGCTGAACTCTCCCAAGTGCTCAATGCAGTGTCCAGTGCCCTGTAGGTGTTCTGTCAATGCCACGGACGGATTGGTCGTGAGCACAAACACAACTGCGGCGAGAGAATCTCAGGGTGGGACAGGTCTTTTGCCCCCAGAATCAGCAAAAAACTAATTTAAAAAATAAATGGAGGAAAAACAGTATTTAGGCATATACTCACATAAAACTCACGCGTGCACCGCCCCCCCCCCCCCCCCCCCCAAGTATTAATGTGCAGAAACTAATTCAATCAGCAATAAAGCATCCCTCAAATTTATTTGGAGTAGACAGCCGAAGAGAAAATCGGTTCCCTGAAAGATGAGGAGGGGGATTAGGGACAGGGAGTGAGGAAAGAGACATTTGCTCAACAGCTGTATTTTGCCTTTGTCGTCGCCGATGCAGAGGAAGATAGGGATTCCTTCAAGACAGAAAGGTTGTTTCTCCTCCTGGAACAGATAAGGTCCAGGTAAAATTGAAAGAGGTTTGGGAAACAACCACGATAATGTTGAGAAAGATAAAGACCAAACTGCAGGGGCTTCTGTACCCAATGGAGAGAGGAGAATCTCGTTTTGAGAAAGCATCTAAAAGCACCCTTTCTCCTCAGTCAATCAGTGGTATTTATTGAGTGCTAATTGTGGGTAGAGCACTGTACTAAGTGTTTGGGAGAGTACAGTACAAAGCAATCAGCAGACCCATTCACTGCCCGTAATGAGCTTACAGTCCAGAGGAGGAGATGGACATTAAATAAATAGCTTAAATAATTTAAAGATGGGTTCGTAAGTGCAGTGGGGTTGAGTGTGGGGGAAATATCGATCTCTTCGGTTTCTGAAAGGAGCCAAGCCCCAATATTTGGAGGCAGAGTGGCCTGCTGAGTGATCTTGGGCAAGTCACAACCTCTGTGGACCTCCTCGCCTGTAATTTGGAAGTGATAAGATACCTACTCTCCTTCCTTCTTAACCCGTGAGCACTGTGTGGGTCAAGGTCTGTGCCTCATCTGATTACTTTATATCTGAGCACTTAGAACAGTGCTTTAGTACCTAGTGAGCCCTTAGTAAACACCATCTTTACTACTAATTAACTAGATTATGAAGCCATGTCTTTAGCGGTATCAACACCCTTCACTGAAGGCATTCTCCTCCATACAAAAGGTTGCAACTGATTAATCACCTTCTCTGTCCTTTTGCTAGTCCCGTTGATCTTCTGGCTTAGTGGAAAGAGCATGGGCTTGGAAGTCAGAGGTCGTGGGTTCTAATCCCTGCTCTGCCCGTTATCAGCTGTGTGACTTTGGGCAAGTCACGTAACTTCTCTGCGTCTGTTACCTCATCTATAAAATGGGGATTAAGACTGTGAGCCCCACGTGGGACCACCTGATTACCTTGTATCTCCCCAGTGCTTAGAGCAGTGCTTGGCATGTAGTAAGCCCTTAATAAATACTATTACTATTATGGTCACGTTTCCTCTCTGGATCAACACCCAAAGTATGAACTGGGCACCTACTAGGGGCAGAGCACTTTAATAAGCCTGAGTAATTAATTAGTGATGGTATTTGTTGCGTGCTTACTAGGTGCCAAGCATTGGCACAGTAGGCATGATCCCTGCCCCTGAGCAGTTGACAGCCCTAGGTGAGGCAAGGAGGATCACTGGGGCGATTTTACTAGATTTTGAACTCCTGGGCAGTGATCACGTCTGTGAGCTGTATTGTACTGTACTCCTTCAAGCTCTCGGTGAAGTGAGCCACTCGCACGTAAGTGCTCTCTCTCCTCCTTTCTCTCCTTCATCTCTTCCCGCTCCATACCCACAGCCAGTCCTTCCCAACCGGTCAGCCCGCTATTGCTGATGATGTGGCTCTATGAAGAAAGATCCCCACCGTAAGCCCTTGGAAGGCAGCGATCGACTCTTGTAAGTCTATTGGACTCTCCCAAGCACTCAGCACAGAGGTCTGCAAGCTGTCGGTGCCCCCGCTGCCAAGCGGTAATGCAAGAATGAGAAGTCCGCCGATAAAACCCCAAAATTGTTTCTGGAAATAGAGTAGTCTCTTAAAAAAATCTTAGGCTGGCCTTGTCCAATGAAGGTATTTTCACTTTATTTCAAACCGCCGATAGTTAAGTAACTGACTAATGATGATTCTCTTTTTCAGCCTTGGCTTTTACTGTTTTTCTTCTCTTATGCTGTTGCCTGACTTTACCTATGGTTCATCTGACTAATTTAATAGCCGATGTGACATTTCTATTATTACTGGGGGTGTGCAAGTGGCAAGATATTCTTGGAAATGAACTATCTGAGGGTAATAAAAATTACATGAGTCCCAAAGAAATTCGGCCCATTCATTAGAAAAATCTTAAATGCATGCAAGCGATTCAAATTTATTACCGTATATTCAGGGAATGTGGCTGTGGTGATTTAAAAAAATTACCTACGACTCAAAGATATTCTGACCATTAAATATTCTTTTTTTAGGCATAGCATTTTCATAGCCCTTTTTTTTTTTGAAACTGCTCGTGACAAAATAATGGATTTTTCAGGTCACATTTGAAACAGGCAGTTACATATAAGATGAGTTGATGGATGAGAGATCAGAAATTAGTCCCCAGAGAAGAATCCATCACCGCCATTTATTGAGCACTGTATAAATGGGTCGGAGAGTGCAATTAGAGTTAGAAGACACGATTCCTGCCCTCAAGGAGCTTACCATCCAGCTGGGGAGATAGACATTGAAGTAAGGTACAGGTAGGAAGAAGTTAGGGATGCCAACATAGCTGCCATCTTTTCACTTTGAGTCCTGCAGGCAAGAAGAGTGCAGGGGTAATGGGCCACTAAACTGCCATTTGGGGCCTCTTCAGCTTCGGCTGGAAACTTTCAGATCTTGTTAAAGACTTGGGATGAGCAGCTGCGGGAGTCTACCCCAAAACCTGTGGGGAACGTGGCCCCCACATTGCTCCTGTGGGCACCTATAGAAGCCAAGGATACGTCCATGACAACAAAGATGGAGGTCAAGGAGGGCAGCCATCACCCGATTCTTCCAAGTGTCCCTTTGCCACCATTAGAGACGGTGTCCTAGACGATGGCGCTCTTCAAAAATCTTATGTTCTCTTGTCTCTGGCTGAGTTTCAGCTACGCTGACTCCACAGGCAGCTGGCACCGTGATTACGGTTCTGCTGAGTCCGACCAGAGAAACGAGTGGAGTCCACTGTAACAGTGGCACAGAGTCCGTGGGCCCCCTCCTCAGAATGGGGCCCGGGACCACCGTCTTAATTCTAATAGGCTTGAGAAGCACCAGGGACAGCTAGTAACCATTTTACAAGAAATTTCACCCAGTGAAAACCTTTCATTATCATCTCCCCGAACGTAGCCGGGTGAAAGCTAATCTAGATAACACAAAAGTAATGTTGGCTGCATCTTAATTAAATTCGGTGGCAACGTTTAATCTGTCCTTTCATCTGTCTTTGGAACCTTCTAGAAGGTCAGCAACTTTATCTGGCCATAAAAATTAAATAGATTTTGAAGCCTGTGTATTAGAAAACACAAATATCTCTCCTCTTATCTTAGTACACATGGTCTGAATGATCACCGAGTTGCCAGGAAATGCGTTTGTGTTTCCCTGAGCTTTCCTGGGAGTCGTTTCTTTTTCGATCGGTCCGGCTACCTTACCAACTTGGAGAAGAATAATAATGATAATGGTATTTGTTATGCACTTACTCTCTGCCAAATGCTGGAGTAAATACTAATAATAACTCGTAATTATGGTATTCGGTCAGAGCTTATTGTGGGTCAAGCACTTTCCTAAGTGCTAGAGTAGATCCAAGTTAATCAGGTTGGATCCAGTCCCTGTCCCACACGGGACTTATGGTCTAAGAGAGAGGGAGAATGAAGATCAAATCCCCCTTTTACAGTTGAGGAAACTGAGGGTCCGAGAAAGCAAATGATTCGCCCAAGGTCATACAGCAGGCAAGTGGCAGGGGTGAGGTCAGAACCCAGGCACTCTGACTCCCAGGCCCTTTCCGTTAGGTCATGATGCTTCCCTCTTAGGTTGGACACAGTCCCTGTCCCACATAAGGCTCTCGGCCTAAGGAGAGGCAGAACAGGTGTTGAACCCCCATGTTGCAGATGAGGCAACTGAGGTCCAGAGAAAGTAAATGATTTAACCTAGGTCATACAGCAGGCAAATGGCAGAATGATAAATCCCTGAATCTTGGAGGGGTGATTGGGTCGGGGCCGAGGAGGTGGGCGACGTTGCCTCTTCTTGGCCCGACTGTGGAGTTAGGGCCAAGGTCCTCTCGTGTCTCAGCGTCCCCTCACATGCATTCATTCATTCAATAGTATTTATTGAGCGCTTACCATGTGCAGAGCACCGTACTAAGCGCTTGGAGTGTACAAGTCGGTAACAGAGACAGTCCCTGCCCTTTGAGGGGGTTTGCCAGGCTAGAGAGGAGAATCATCGGAGTTCCACTGGCAGGCATTCTGGCCACCGCCTGCTCAGAGAGGAGCCTTCAGCTAGAGGGAGAGTCAGTGCTGCACATAGAGAAGCAGCGTGGCGCAGTGGAAAGAGCACGGGCTTTGGAGTCAGGGCTCATGAGTTCGAATCCCAGCTCTGCCACTTGTCGGCTGTGTGACTGTGGGCGAGTCACTTAACTTCTCTGTGCCTCAGTTCCCTCATCTGTAAAATGGGGATTAAGACTGTGAGCCCCACGTGGGACAACCTGATTCCCCTATGTCTACCCCAGCGCTTAGAACAGTGCTCGGCACATAGTAAGCGCTTAACAAATACCAACATTATTATTATTATTATCCCACCTCGCCCCCGACGCTGGGCCACTCCAGACTTTGTCCAAGGAGTGCAAGGGTGGACGCCTCCCCTCTCTTCAAAGCTGACATCTCTGGTTCCGGATGTCGTCAGCTCAAACCCAGAAGTTGGCAGGACTGAGACCTCACGTCTCCGCTGCCCTCATTGCATTCGAGGTGGTTGTAGCAGGATTTATTGAGCACCTTCCGGGTGTAGTGCACGCCACTGAGCACTTGGGAAAAATTTTTAAGAGAAGCAGCGTGGCTTAGTGGAAAGAGCCCGGGCTTGGGAGCCAGAGGTCGTGGTTTCGAATCCCGGATCTGCCACTCGTCAGCTGTGGGACTGTGGGCGAGTCACTTCACTTCTCTAGGCCTCAGTTCCCTCGTCTGTAAAAACGGTGATGAAGACTGTGAGCCTCCCGTGGGACAACCTGACGACCCCGTATCTCCCCCAGCGCTTAGAACAGTGCTCTGCACATAGTAAGCGCTTAACAAATACCAACATTATTATTGTTGTTATTACTTGAGAAGCACAAAGCAAAGAAGTGCACGTTCTCCTGCCCACATACTCTCCTACACTCAGTCGGGGCCAGCAAACATCCAAAATGTTGACAAGTTGAGTAGTCAGGAGGAATCACTGGATGCTGTCACTAGTAGAAAAATGGCTCTAATGGGTAGGAGAGATGGCTGATGGGCTTTTATAAGACATGAGGTCTGGGCGAACAATTTCCCCGATTCTGAGGAACAAAATCGGGAGTCACGTGGGGAGACTGGCAGATCTGGAGGAGAGGTAGGGAGTTGGAGATAGGTGAGGAAAGATATGAGTTAGGAAGCAAGGTCAGCAGAAGCCCCTGGAGATAACCCTGCTAGCATGTGATATTATATAAGGAATTCAATTTCAGAGCCGTGCGGAAACATCTCAGTATAAACGAACCCTCTGTGGCTCTCACACCTGTAAAATTACCTGCATTCGATCGGATCGGTTCCCGAAACCTCTTACTCTGCCGCTCTTGCAAGATTCACCGACTTCACGGAGGCATCATTCTCTGTGACACCGCCTCTGCTTTCATACTTTCCTCCCATTTTCCCTTTCTCACAGGTTTTCTCCCTGCTCTTCCCCTCCCTCAGTTCCCCTTCTCATGGATTTTCGCCACCCTTTCCGTAGGTATTGTGAGACCTTGATGGAGGAAGGAGCAGGTTCAGGGAGAGGAGAAGACCCTGGCTGCTGCCGTTTACTTTGAGGAGGGTCCCTGAGTCTTCTCCAGTATTCCTTTCGACCCCCTGCTAGCTTGAACTTTTCCCACAATTTGACATCAGTCACTGGTTTTTATTGAGCGCTTACAGCGTGCGGAGCAGTTTACTAATACCAACATTATTATTATTAAACACTTGGGAAAGTACAATACAGTGGAGTTGGTAGACACGTTCCCTGCCCACAAGGAGCTTGCCACTTAGAGGGGGAGACGGACATTAATATGAATAAATTATGGATATGTGCATAAGCGAGGTAGGAAGAATATCAAGTGTTAAAGGGTACCGTAGGTGACGCAGAAGGGAGAGGGAGGAGGGGAAAGGAGGGCTTACTTGGGGAAGGCCTCTTGGAGGAGATGTGATTTTAATAAGGCTTTGGAGGTGGGGAGGCTGTTGATCTGTCACATATGGAGGGAGAGGAAGTTTCAAACAAGAGATGGGATGCGGGCAAAGTGTCAACAACAAGATCGTTTGAGGTACAGTAACTTGGCGTTGGAGGAGCAAAGTGAACTTGCTGGTTTGTAGTAGGAAATCAGTGAGGTGAGATAGGAGGGTGTGAGCTGACTGAGTGCTCTCAAGCTGACGGTAAAGAATCCGTGTGATGCGAACTCAGCTTTTTCTTTTGGTTTTTAGAAAAATTCCTCGCTCGGGAGAGTACAGTACCACCGAGTGGTAGACACGTTTCCTGCTTAGAGCCTAGAGGGGGAGACAGATTCCAAGCCGGGGAAACAGCAAGAGCAAGGGCCCGGAGACGGGAGAGTCGAGAGAGGGATGTTGAAGCAGGAGTCGGCGAGGTCAAAGGGTAGGCGGGCTGGGAGGAAAGGCTCGTGTGCCCGGGGCGGGAGGATCAGGGAGAGCGTGATAGTAGTAACGGTGATATTTAAGTACTTATAGAGCTGTAATAAGCACTGGATATTCCGGATTCGGGTCGGATTCGGTCCTGCCCCTCATGGGGCGGCTCACAAGTCGGAAGGGGTGGCATTCGATCACCGTTTTACAGATGAGGAAACGGAAGCATAGAGAAGTGAAGGAACTTCCCCAGAGTCACACTGCAGGCGACTGGCAGAGCCAGCATGTGAATCCACGTCCTCTGACTCCCGGGACCGGGTACTTTCCGCTGGGCCGGGCTACCTCTCACTCTCTTTGCCGAGCTGCCCCGGGATGGTCATGGGTGGCTGAGGGAGAAGCCCAGAAAGGCCTAGGTAGGAGAAGGTAAAGCCCGTTAAAGCATTCGGGAGGAGGGAAGTGGGGGCCGGGAGCGCTGGAGCCAAGCAGCCAAGCCAGTATGGAGGAGGGGGCATTCACTCGCTCATTCATTCATTCGAAAGTATTTATTGAGAATTTACTGGGTGCAGGGCACTGTACTGGGCACCTACTATGTGCAGAGCACTGGATAGTAT
Source organism: Ornithorhynchus anatinus (assembly GCF_004115215.2). Lineage (NCBI taxonomy): Eukaryota > Metazoa > Chordata > Mammalia > Monotremata > Ornithorhynchidae > Ornithorhynchus > Ornithorhynchus anatinus. The sequence goes on from NC_041747.1 coordinate 28,955,621, forward strand.
ACTTACTGTGTGCAGGATATTCTAGGTGCCCACTGAAGGCAAAACACTGTACTAGGTGCTCAGGAAGGAAGAAAAAAATGAAGTGGTAGGGCCATTGTTTTTCTGGTTTGCAGGTGGTGATTAGATTTTTCTGGAGGTCTTTGAGTAAGTTCTTTGGCCTGAAATTAATCACCGAAGCTTTTCAGTGATTTTTAAAATGACTTTTCCTTCCCCATTAAATGCCGCCTGCCCTTTTCTGGGATTTATGCTTTCTCTAGCCTGTGTTTATCCCAGAATGATTAAAAAGGCCTTAGATCTATTTTCTTTGTGCTAATTGGAGCTTTAATTCTGCTTCCTCTGTTTGCAGAGAGATGAGTAAAAGCCCCCTCACACATTTTTGCTGGGTGAGCAAATAAGGGCAGGACTCTTCTTGAGGAAGGGCAATCCTGCCAGCTAAGGAATCTTTTCTGTTCTGGTTGAGGCTGAGCTCCATTCTCTCTACGTCGGTTCAGAGGCCCCATGTCACCACCAAATGGCTGGCAAGAACACCCTGGCTAGATGTTTATGCTCTGTGTTAAGCACTTGCTATGTGCCACATAGCCCTTCTGGTGGTCCAGAGGCAAGAGCAAGGCTTTGGGAAATAGGAGACCCGGGTTCGAGTCCTAGCCCCTCCCGTACCTGGCTAATAGTGCGGGAAGACCCTTATCTGTGCTTGGGAGGCAGGGTATCCCATTGGAAGGAGACCCAAGCTATAGTCCTGGCTCTGTCTTTGGGCAAGTGACAGAATCTCACTGTGCCTCAGTTTCCCCTTCTTGTAAAATGGAGATGGAGAGTTGTTGGAGATGGAGAGTTGTCCTCCATCCCTCTCTGACTGTGAATCCTGTGCGGGACAGGGACTGTGTCGGTTCTGATTCTCGCGTATGTATTCCAGTGCTCAGCATAGCAAATGCGTAGTATGAACCTTTATTACCACTACGTGCTGAACATCTGCCTACCTACTTGCTACACTCCATAATTTGATTAGAGTGGAGGCTTCTTTGGGGCAGGGGATGCGATGCTTCTTTATTCCGTCCTTCCCAAGTGACTGGTACTGTCCACCGCACCCAGTGGGTGTTCAATAAACAGTGAGGCAGAGTTGACCGAAGAGACTCTGTGACCCATCCCTGAACAAGAAGGAATAATAATAATAATGACAAGCGTAGCCTCGTAGATGGAGCATAAGCCCGGGAGTCAGAAGGACCTGGGTTCTAATCCCAGCTCCTTCACTTGACTACTGTGTAACCTTGAGCAAGTCGCTTCACTTTTCTGGGCCTCAGTTAGCGCGTCTGTAAAATGGGGATTCAGACTGGGAGCCCCACGGAGGACACGGACTCTGTCCAACCCGATTTGCTTGTACCACCCCGGTGCTTAGTGCAGTGACTAGCACATAATAAGTGCTTAGCAGATGCCACAGTTATTATCAACAAGATCCCATTCCTCACTCTTTCCCAAGGTGAATGCAGCCTGGCTGGACTTGCATTCTCGAAAAACTCTGTATGGCGGGAAGTCATCTTATGGCTACCACCGAGTCAAAGGGAATTCTTGGTTTAGGTGGCAGGAGGGCCCCAAGATTCCTCCAGGATTCATGTTTTCGGATACATATTGCTAGCAGAACACTAGCAAAACGCTTTTTTTTTTTTGGAAAAAAACCGGTATTTGTTAAACTCATACTGTGCCAGGCACTTTACTAAGCACTGGAATAGATAAAAGCTAATTAGGTTGGACCCAGGCCATGTTCCAGGTGGTCCTAATCCCCACTTTGCGGATGAGGTAACTGAAACCCAGAGAAGTGAAGTGACTTGCCCAAGTTCACGCAGCAGGCAAGTGGCAGAGTCAGGATTTGAACCCCGGTCCTTGGACGCCCAGGTCTGTGTGCCGAATCTCTCTGTGCAAAGTATGGGCTCTGTTCCATAGGCACAGGCTCGCTTTGTGGGAAGAACATTCCCTAATTCCTCCTCGTGTTCTATCCGAATCGTATAATGAAAACCTGCCTAGTAGCAGAAGGGACTGCAAGTTATTGATCGCCCCGTTGGTGAGACGGTCAGTCGATCATATTTATTGAGTGCTTACTGTGTGCAGAGCACTGTACTGAGCACATATGAGAGTACAATGCAACAATGTAACAGACACGTTCCCTGTCCTCCACAACTTTACAGTCAGAGGACTCTCTGTGGAGAGAGAGAAACTCATACATCAGAAGGGCGCCTGGTTTGTCCCAGCACCCAGGTAAACAGGCTGGAATTTAGTTCCTGTCCTTGCCTCCGCCTTTCCATTCTTCAAGCCCAGAATTCCATTCCAAGGCCTTATCTTGTTTGCTCAGCTGTATCTTGCTGATAAGGAGAAGACAGCACATTTGGAATAATTATCAGGCTTAGGTGGGATTTATGCAGGGGACGCTTAGGGGCAGCTTCAGCGGCGGGGTCTTAAATGGAAAAGAAGGAGAAAATGAACCGTGTAATCAAGTCACCCAGAGAACCGCAGCCCTTCAGCTTCCGGACGCCCGTTTCGAGCGTGCCGATTCGGCCCCTGGCGCCTTTCGGTTGCCTTTTGGAGGGCAGCTGCCATGCTGAGCTTGCCTGGCGGGTGCTCGAGTTGCCGTTGTGTTGGAGCCACGGATAGGACGGCGAAGCAACGGATGAAGTCCGAAGGCACCGACGCCACGTGACCTGGTGGCAAGAGCGTTGGCCAAGGAGTGCGACTGAAGTCCCGGCCCTGCCCCTACCCTGCTGTGTGACTACGGGCACTCAGTTAACTTCTCCCCGCCCCGGTTTCCTCATCCTGACTGTAATTCTGGCACTAGGTGATTACTACCTGTCAAGCACTGTTCTAAGCACTGAGGCAGATACTAATTTATCAGGGTGGACACAGTCCCGGTCCCGAATGGGGCGCTCAGTCTAAGGAGAAGGGAGACCAGGTATTGAAACGAGGGAACTGAGGCACTGAGAAGTGAAGTGACTTGACCAAGGTCATACTGGAGGCAAATGGCGGAGCTGGGATTAGAGCCCAGATCGTCTGACCCTCGGGCACTGTAATATGGGTGGTCCTACCTCCTCTTCCCACTACCTGTTGGGGACGAAGTGGAGATTGTGAGTTTCTAGAAGTTGGAGATCATGTCTACGAAGTCTGTTGGCCTCTCTCAAGTGCCAGGGTCACTGCTCTGCACATAGTGGGCTGTCAGCTCTGTCAACTGTATTTACCGAACGCTTACTACGTGCTGTACTAAGCGCTTGGGGTAGTACAATATAACAGAGTTAGGAGACATGTTCCTTGCTCACAGTGAGCTTACAGTCTAGTATGGGAGACAGATATTCATATAAATAAATTATTGTAGTCAAGCGCTCACTACAGTGCTCGGCACACAATAGGTGCTCAGGAAATATGCTTGCTTGATTGCACTTTGGGTAAAGTGCTTGTGAATTTATCTATCATGAGTCTTACAGTTATTCTGGAACTTTGGTCCTGTGTCCTGCATATCAGAATAACACGGAGAGCATGCTAAAAATTATGTCCTGCAGGGGAAAAAAAAAAACCCAACATATTTTATCTTCTAGCACACAGCAAAAACAAACACCATCTAATTTGCATTCTGCGAGCAAAGCTTGGCAAATCTGTACACAGGGGTGAGGGTTGGGAGTCGTTGTGTGGAAGCACAAAGAGCTGGCTGTCCCCCCCACGAGCTGAGCCAGCCTTCCTTGACCCCCCAAAAACCCTAACGTCTTTTGGATACTGAGCAGACTTTGGGCGGTTTGGCTGTGGGTTGGGTTTGAGGCGGGCTAGTTTGGACGGCTCCAGCTGTAGCACATTCAAAGGAAAGTTAATCAAGTAGGTAATTTACATACAAATATGCAAAAAAAAAAAAATCCCCAACAATTTAAAGAAAACATTTTCCCCCAGCCGGAATGAATAGGTATTTTGCTCATCTCCTCCTTTCTATTAGAAAAAAAGAAAAGGAAAATGTCATTCCCTAGCACATTGTAGTGACTTAATGCATATTTATGGTTAACATTGTTAGTAACAATAGGAACCGTAATTAAAATACTTTTGGAAACCTCTCTTCCCCTGTCTGAACAATATACCAGGGAAAGCTGGGGAATACCGGACTGTGACATTGGACGTTCCTTTTGACGAAGGGCAGCCTACATTCACTGTGAACTGTTGTTTGAGCCTAAATTGTTTCTGATTTGGCTGCACTAGTCATTATTCCTGGACCTGCCTGGCCACGATGCAGACATGATTGCTCCCTTCCCACTGTTTTCCTCTCTCTCCACCCCTCCCACTGCGGTGCTCTAGTTGAATCGGTCTGGGGCTTTCCCACCTAAATCCAAAGAAGTAAAAGCTTCACAGAGATGCAAGTGTCTGTTAACTGGAAGAGTCCCTCAGATCCAACAACTGCTTCTCATTCGTTCACGAATCCGTTCATTAGTTTTTTTTATTGAGCAACGATAGATGCGGAGAGCTGCTCATTCAGTAGTTGGTATCTGTTAAACATTTACTTTGTGCAGAGCACTGTGTTATGCTCCTGGGAGCGTAAAATTCAGTAGAGCGGTGAGATGCGATCCCTTCCCACAAGGAGCTTATAGTCTAAAGGGAGTTGTGTGTTGTGTACTGGATGCTTCCTCTGTGCACATCACTGTACTGGGAGCCTACTAGGGACCAACAGTTGGCAGAGCTCTGTACTGGGCACCTTTCCTCTGCAGAGTGTAGAACTGGGTGCCTGCAAACCTAATTTGAACCTTCGACGTTGGGCATGAGAACTAGAGTTGAGTGAGTTCAGTTTAACCAAGGATCCATTCAAGTCCAGGATTCTGTCACGGGTTGCTCTGAGGGACCTTGTGATGGTTGTCCTCGTCGGCATCCATCCTCGGGGATGTGGACGAACCATCTAAATAAACTCCATTAGCTTTAGAACTTGCCCTCTAGTAATTAATCCATCGAGGACCTCGCATCGAAGAATGTAGCCAATCTCCCCTTGAAGCTGTTGCTATTGGGAAGCAGCGTGGCTCAGTGGAAAGAGCCCGGGCTTCGGAGTCAGAGGTCATGGGTTCGACTCCCGGCTCTGCCACTTGTCAGCTGTGTGACTGTGGGCGAGTCACTTCACTTCTCTGTGCCTCGGTTACCTCATCTGTAAAATGGGGATTAAATGTGAGCCTCACGTGGGACAACCTGATTACCTGATCACCCTGTATCTACCCCAGCGCTTAGAACAGTGCTCTGCACATAGTAAGTGCTTAACAAATACCAACATTATTATTATTTCCAGCTGCAGGAGTTGGCTTCGCACCCTGGAGTCGGGGATTTGAATGAATAACAACTCCGTGTTCTCCCCTGCCTAATTTTGGTAACTTGGGTCGCGTCCCCGGTTCATTTTCATCTTCCCGAACTTTCTCCGAGGGTCCCTGTTTCATTTCCCCTTAAAGCTAGGCAAAAACCTACCTGCCATAATCCAAAATAAATAGAAAAGTTGTATTTACTGAGCGCTCCCTGTTTGTGTATCACCGTGCTAAGGGCTTGGGAGAGTAAAATACAACAGAGTTGGTAGACCCGTTCTCTGCACCTGAGGAGCTGATAGTCTGGGGGTACAGAGTCAATTTGAACCCAACCCTCTAGCTGCTTCTGCAGAGGAAACGACATTTTTGAGATTGGGTAAAGAGAGGAAGACAGCAAATGCTTTCATCCATTTTCATCAGAGCTACATTGCGAGCCCTCTTGATGTCTGTTTTCTTTCTCTCCCCACGATAGTTGGTGAGGGCTGAGGTGGTGGTTTTTTGACGTGAATAGATCTCACGGGGGCTTGAAAATGTCACTGCGAACAATGAATTTTCCCAGGTGTAAGAAGAACACAAGGGGCTCTCCTCAATAGCCTTCTCTGTAAGCCCTTGAGGCTTTGAAACCCTGATAAAAGAAAAACCAAAGGGGAAAGGGATTATTCGGTAAATAAAATTTGACTGGCATTAAGTATTTAACACCGAGGCTGACGCCCCCAAAAGCAATATATCAAATGCATTGTGGCAGGATATTCATTTTTGCCTTCACTGGGTGTCTTTGACAAGCCACTAACAGAGGCAAAGCATTAAATTGTAAGTGACAGTTTTTGATAGATCTGGCAAAGGGAACAGGTTTACTTTAAAGCTAACGGAACACGCGGCGCTAGTTTATTGGAAATAAGTTAGCTCCTGCTATTTTCAATGATGGCTATTTCAAATTTCTCTTCCCAATGATTTACTGTTGATGCTTTTTTTATTCCATTTGGGGAAAATAGATTTTGGGGGGGGAGAAATAAATCTGACATTGTTTGCAGCTGACTGCTTTAAAGAACTAAAAGAGTCAAATAGTATTTTTAAATAGGCTTTGATCATCGCAAATCAAGGTGCCTCTTTGAGGGAAATTTGTTTTTCAGAATGGAAGAGGTTAGCTTCCGTGGTTTCAGCTGTTCCTCTGGCCTGCTGTGTGACCCTGGGCAAGTGGCTTAATCTCTCTGGGCTTCAGTTCCCCAACCTGTTAAAGTGAGATAAGATCCCTGCACTCTCGTTGGTTTGAGCCCTGTATGAGACAGAGACTGTGTCCGGCCTGATTGACTTCCATCTACCACCAGCGTTTAAAGCAGTGCTGGACACATAGTAAGCGTGTAACAAATTCCTTAAACAATGGGTGAACGTTTACTGTGTGCAGAGCACTATAATCATAATAATAATTATGGTATTTGTTAAGCACTTACTCCGTGTCAAGCACTGTTCAGTGCACTGGGGTAGATACAAGGTAATCCGAACACACCCAGGCCCTGCCCTACATGGGGCTCACAGTCTGAGTAGGAGGGCGAACAGGGAATGAACCCCCATTTTAAAGATGAGAAAACTGAGGCACAGAGAAGTGGAGTGACTCAGCCAAGGTCACACAGCAGGCACGAGGCGGAGCTGGAATTAGAACCCAGAACTTCAGACTCCCCGTCCTGTGCTTTTTCCACCAGGCCACCCTACTTGATTAGAAGCATGCTCTAAGCACACCTTATTTAATTGAGAGCTTTTATTCCCAAAGCGTTTTCTCATTACTTAGCTCTTGTGGATCCTAGCAATATCCCGGTGAGGTCGGGAGAGGCAGGTTTAATCTGCACACAGTAAGCGTTCACTAAATACCATGGATGATCGGTATTTTCTCCCCCGACACAGTGACGTCCCACAGAAGAAGCTGAAGTAGGAGTATTCGGTGATGTGATCTGTTTATTGGCTTTGCCAGTTTCCCCCTCAGCGATTTGCATTTCCCTTAGACTCATCTACCCTAACAATATGACTCTATTCATGCTGAAGACCCCATAAATTCCAAACTCACAAGACTGTAGAGGAAATGAAAAGATGCTTGGTAAAAGACAGCGGTTTTCTTCCTTATCTTCGCCCCATTGGCAACAAATCCCTTGGATCTCTTCAGGCTCAAACTAATTGCCTTGTTCTTAACGATGCTAATTGAGCCAGCCATAATGGAACAAAGGCAGTTTTCATTAATGTTTTCTTCTTGAGAGGATGAGATTCAATTGTGACTGATGACACCGTTTGGCTCTCCAGCGTTTATGCGCCGCACATCTCCCGATTCCTCTGGCTTCTTTTGGGGAGGTATCTCGGGGCTTGGCTGGAGATTTTGTCAACCAGAAGTGATATTTTCATGGTCCTATCAAAAAGGTAGACAGAATGGAGGAAATCAGAGGTTCTCTGAGGGGACTGAGGGTCGAGGGAGGCCGGGACAGGAAGGAAGCAGTGTGTTTGGCCTCAGGGGGCATAGCCAGGTGTCCGAGGGTCGCACCTCCTGGACCTCTGTCCGTACTGACTTTCGTCTGGCAGTGGAAAGGGTTTGATGGTCATCAGTCATCAGTGGCTCCGTGGAAACAGTCCATGGCTGACCCCGGCTTTGCGTTTTGCTCTTCACCATTTTAGGCAGGTATCGGGCAATGGCGGGGGGCAGTTGGGTGGGTGGAGAAGGGGCTAGTCTGTGGCTTGGTGGGCGGGCGGACCCTGCACCGCAGATACGGGTCCCTCCTGCTTCAGGTCTGAATTCTTCATCTCTCCATTCTTCCCAGAAGGACGTGTGTGCTTCCCATTTAGACCAGGCATCCTTCAGTAGGTTGAGTACTCCCAAAATTCTGGCCGCCACCTTGTCTCCTTAATCAATAATAATAACTGTGGTATTATTAAGCACTTATTCTGTGCCAGGCACTGTACTAAGCAGTGCAGTAGATACAAGATAATTGGGTTGGACACAGTCCCTGTCCCAAATAAGGCTCACAGTCTTAATCCTCCTTTTATTATGAGGTAACTGAGTCACAGAGAAGTGAAGTGACTTGCCCAAGTGGTGGAGTCGGGAGGAGAACCCAGGTCCTTCTGACTCTCAGGCCCGGGCTCTTCCTACTAGAGCATAAGCAGCGTGGCTCAGTGGAAAGAGCATGGGCTTTGGAGTCAGGGCTCATGAGTTCGAATCCCAGCTCTTCCACTTGTCGGCTGTGTGACTGTGGGCAAGTCACTTCACTTCTCTGTGCCTCAGTTCCCTCATCTGTAAAATGGGGATTAAGACTGTGAGCCCCACGTGGGACAACCTGATTCCCCTGTGTCTACCCCAGCGCTTAGAACAGTGCTCGGCACATAGTAAGCGCTTAACAAATACCAACATTATTATTATTATTATTATTATCATTAATTAAGACCAATGGGTCCATTAAGGCTCAAGTTGAGATAGAGGAGTAGTCCTGGGAATTGTGATTGTGCTGACCTGGTCCTGGCCCTGATAAGGCCCTGATTTTCTTCTTAGGAAAACCTTCCAGCTGGACACTCCACCGTCTGACCTAGAGTTCAGGTAAGATACTGATTGTGGTATTTTTGAGCATATACTATGAGCAAAGCACTGCCCTAAGCAATGGGGTAGATACGGATGATCAGATCGGACCCGATCCCTGTCCCACATGGGGCTCACAGTCTGAGGAGGGAGAACAGCTATCTTATCTCCTTTTTAGAGATGTGGAAACTGAGGCCTAGTGAAGCGACTTGCCCAGGGTCATACAGCAGGCAAGTGACGGAACTGGGATTAGAACCCAGATCTCTGGAGGCCCAAGTTTCTTTCCACTAGGCTAGGCTGCATCTCCAACCGCTTCTTGAGATTGACCCTACCACCTTCCCCTTCCCCTTGCCTCCCAACTCCCATCCTTCGGCCTGCCACCCTTCCGTTGCCGGGGAGGAGCAGAGGGAGCATGAGACATCAAAGCAGCGTGGCATGGTGGATAGGGCACAGAGCTGGGAGCCAGAGGGACCTGGGTTCTAATCCTGACTCTGCCACTTGCCTGTTGGGTGACCTTGGGCAAGTCCCTTCACTTCTCGTTACCTCATTTACCCCAAATGCAAAATGGGGATTCAATACCTGTTCTCCCCGCTACTTAGACTGTGAGCCCTATGTGGACAGGGGCTGTGTCCGATCTGATTAACCTGTCTCTGCCCAGAGCTTAGAACGGTGTTCGACACATAGTAAGCTCTGAACAGATACCATAAAAAGCAGAAAAAAGATTGGAGACCCAGCTGCAGATGGTGATGGGATAGTGGTGATACAGGGGGCAAGTGAGTTGGAGTCACATTTCCTCCAGTAGGTTTGTCGTGGTCACCCAGCTAATGGCAGCATGTTTGGTGATTCCCTCTAGACTGTAAGCTCGTGTCTCCAAACTCTGTTACAGTGTACTCTCCCCCTCTGCACATAGTAAGTGCTCAGTAAATATGATTGAAATTGCTTAGTGCAGTGCTCTGCACATAGTGAGCACTCAATAAATTCAGTTGATTGATGGCACGGCATAATCCCTCCTGGCAAGGGTCAGCCACGTGCCAACACACTAGTATTCTCTACCGAACAAGGATGGACCATTTACTTAGTCGGCAGTGCCACAGACGCACAGGAAACATGCCCCTCCGGCCCCGTGGGGGTCTCCCTTCGGCTTCCAGTCCCATTTTCAGGCTGCAAAACCGAGGACCGCTGTTGCACCCAATTTAAGGCCTCTAAGGGGATAATTGAGTCCACTTCATATTTCCTCCAGCAGAATTGTCACAATTACCCGGCGATAGGCAGCATGTTTGGCAATTCTGAGAACACGTTTGAATCAAGGGATTCCAGGTGATGAATACCCCGGCCGCCTTCGGAAATGGCAAACAGAAAGGCTGATAACTGTAGAGTTTAATTCGGGTTTAACTCGATTATGTTGAAATGTTTGTCATTCAGTCAATTACTTAGTGCAGGTAGATGCAATTTTCAGCTGCGTCCTCGGTCCCCGGTGCATTTCCTCATCTAATCTACGATAGAATGGACTTCAGCGACTCACTGAATAATCTAACAATATGGATCGGACGATTCCCCAGGAGTTTTTCCCCTGTCATGGTTTTCTATTGTGGTTTGGAAAGGGCACAGCCGCTAGCCTGGCCTTCCCCATCTGGTAATATGCAGAAAGCTCAGACGATGCCTTCGGGAGACTCTGCATATTCACCCTCCCCACAGCCACACAAGCACGCTCAGTGCAGCCCCAGCGCGCTCCTGTTTCTTTTGTGCGCTCTCTCCATTTTTCTCCCTTCACAACATGAATAAGAAGGTTTTCTTCTATATGAGGACTCCATTTTGAGCAGGCAGAGTTGAGAACGTATGGAACGGGGTCAGCCTGGTGGTCCATCATGTCCGAGATTCTCACTCTGACAGGGATGCCAAGATGCTTGGAGGATCTGTGAGTTGATAGTTTATAGCTAGGAATGGACACCAAGACCTCTGACTCTCCTCCACTGGCCCAGCAGTACCATCCAACACTCTCTCTCCCATTTCCCTCCCTGGATCTCCCCCAGTGACCCTGCATGGACCACCCGACACCCATGGCTTTCCCCCGGTGACACAGCACAGACCATCCAACCCCCCTGACTCTTCCCTCTCCACCCCTGACTCTCCCCCAGTGACCCAGCATGGACTGGCCATCATCCCCGTTTCTCTGAACCCAGTAGAGCCACCAGAAACCAGCAGCTCGTGCTGGAAAGGAGAGATAGACTCTAGGCAATAAAGTTCATATCAATATTGAAAGCAAGAAAGGTCAGATTTTTCTCATCCTTGAATGTACTGGAGTCACCCTGAACAAATGGATTTCCCCACAGCTAGGGCATTTTCTTTGTCCGTTTCTTCCTTTCCCAACGTTTCCATGTTTGGGATAGAGCCCCAGATGGTGAACGGTGTCTTAAAAGATCATGTCTTCCCTGAAAAACAGAGATGACTCAATCGGAGGCTTTAGAAATGAAAAATCGGCTTTCAGAAAAATGTCCCCAGTAATAACAAACGGGGAAAGTAAAATACAACATACGATAGGACAGTTATCTCTTAATTAAATGTTTCCAGCATTTCCCATAAGGCCTTAGCAGTTTGACAACATAAAGAGACATGAAGAAATGTGGACATGTTTTGACCGGAAAATGGAGACTTCTTTAATGAAGACATTAAGATTACTGTAATTAAGGGGACAGGCAATATAATCACCTCTTTAGCGTTGAGAAAAACATCGACAATAAATATGCGGAGTGCTTGAAATACTGGAAATACCACAGGCGTGAGGGAAGAGAAAATCGTGATAAAGGGAAGAGACGTCTCTTTGTTAGAATCTTATTGTAGCAAAAGTATATGGATACCTCAACTTTCCATCATACTTTCGTACACATCTTACGTACCGTATTACATAAACTCTAAACTTTTGCGCATATCCCCTTTTCCTTTTTCCGCCTATCCGGAAGCAAGCGTCTGTCTCCCCGGTAGATTGTAAGCTCCTTGAGGGCAGGCCTCAGGCCTAAAAACCTATTGCAGTCAATCTACCAGTGGTCTTTTTTGGTCATCTGTGGTGTGCAGAGCTCTGTATTAAGTGTTTGGAAGGTTACAGTAGACTTTAGTAGAAAATCCCCTGCCTGAGCACGAGCTAGGCCGGTTGTATAGGAAGAGACGGAGACACCGAGTTCCGTCTCCCCCAGTTTTAGATGAGATGGCCCTTCTCCAGTAGTCCCCTTCTTACCTTTCCCCTCTCTTCTTCTGCTAGCGTGGCTCAGTGGAAAGAGCCCAGGCTTGGGAGTCAGAGGTCATGGGAATGCCGGCTCTGCCATTTGTCAGCTGTGTGACTGTGGGCAAGTCACTTAACTTCTCTGTGCCTCAGATACCTCATCTGTAAAATGGGGATGAAGAATGGGAGCCTCACGTGGGACAACCTGATTACCCTGTATCTATCCCAGCGCTTAGAACAGTGCTCTGCACATAGTAAGGCGCTTAACAAATACCAACATTATTACTACACCCGAGCTTGCACTTTCCACCCTTCCTGAGCTTACCTTCTCACTGTCTCTCTCTCAGGCCTCTCCCCTCTCAGACCCAATGTTCACCCCTCCCTCGGCATGGAAAGTCTTCCCTCAGCATATACACCAAGCCACGTCCCTCACCGTCTTCCATCACCCTCCTATAATGCCACCTCCTGTTAATCCCTGATGAATCCCCAATCTTCCTGGATCAGACCCTGACTCCAATGTCCCCATTATCACGGAATTGCCCTACATTCTCTGTTAGCTTCCCAGGGCAGCCGGTTTCAGGAGATCTAAAGAGAAAGGGCTGGTGGGGTCTCCCACCGAGGATGGATGGGTCTCGGATACCAGGGGTCACGGGAGGAATTGGTTCTAGAGCTGGTGGTTACTCCAGGCCTTTTCCCCCGACAGCTGGGTGAGCTTGGATTTACAGCCTCTATTCACCCTTCTCCCAGCCCCACAGCTCTTGTGTACTTATCTGTCATTTATATTAACGTCTGTCTCCCCCGCTATTCTGTAAGCTCGTTGTAGGCAGGAAGCTTGTTTACCAACTCTGTGATTTTGTATGCTTAGTTCAGTGCTCTGCACACAGTAAGTGCTCAATAAATACAACTGATTGACTGGGTTACACATACACAGGAGAGGCTTTGGAAGAGGCCAATAAGATGGGGGGATTGGGAATGGGAGTTGAGCAGATCCTTTGTTTTTTCTCTCCAAGATCAAGTGGATTAGAATAGAGATGGCTTATCTTTCTCCTTTCCATCATGTGCTGTTTGCATCTGCCTCTATCTGATGCAGCAACTAACAACGGTGTACAATACTTCAAAAAGGCAACAGGCTTTTGTGTGTGTGTGTGTGTGTGTGTATACACGCTTGTGTGTTTTGCATGACCAACTTGTTTAATGCTAGGGGGACAAGGAGAGGAGAGAAGAGACGATCTCGCGGAGTTCTAAGGAGAGCCCGAGATCAATAGCCAAACCAACCGAAAGCAAACTCCTTTTCATTTTTAAAAGCAGAAACGTGGGAGGGACAGAGCGAAACAGAATGATGTCCGGAGGAGTAGAAGAACGAAAATAAAAGCCCCACAGAGCTTGTGCAACGGTTTCTCCTTCAGAAGGCAAAGGGAAAGGCAGGTGAAGTGGGGCGGACGGAAGGTTTTTTTCCCTCCATGAAGCCTCCGTAGCAGGATTCAATGGAGCAAAATAAGATTTTTTCTTTTCCATTTAAACTCTCTCTCCCCGTTCACACCAGGGGAAGTCTGAAAAGGACAGTGACTGTGGGGAGTAAGTTGAAAGCTAGTCACAACAATATGATTTCTGTTAATAATACATTTTCCCCTATCTACTCAGCCTGAAGGAACTCCTGGGTGAGAGAAGAAGGCAGAGAGAGAGCTGAATCCAGGGAAGTGAGCATTCGCAAGGAAATTAGGGTAAAATATACATCAATCAGCGGTATTTCTTGAGTACCTACTATATCGGCTGCCTACTGGGTGCAGATGGATCAATCGGTGGTATTTATTGGCCACCGATTGTGTGCGGAACATTGTACTAAGTGCTTGGGAGAGTACAATATGAGTTGGCCTCAAGGAGGGAAGACAGACATTAGAACGAATTCCACATAGGGGAGAAAACCAAGTGGAAGGATATGTATTTAAGTTCCATGGTTGGGGGCTCCGGGGATGAGTATCTCAGTGCTTAGCAAGTACGGACTCACTTGCAGAAATGATGCAGAAGGGAGAAAAGATGAGGTGTGATTGTTAGTAGGGCTTTGAAAATGGGGAGTGTGGGGGTCTGTGGGATATGAAGGGAGGAGGGAGTTCGGGGAAGGAGGGAAGAAGTGAACGAGGGATTGACGGTGAACGAGGAGAGTGAGGCATAGTGAGTAACTTGATGATAGAAGGGTGAAGTGTGCAGGCTGAGGTGCAGGGGGAGGGAGGAGAGAGCTGATTGAGTGCCTTAAAACTGATTGTTAGGAGTTTTTTGCTTGATGTGGAGAGAAACAGACCATCATTTTGAGGAGTGGGGAGGTGTGCACAGAACAATTTTTTTAGAAAAGTGATAGAAGCAGAGGGAAGTATGGACTGGAGAGAAGACGGGCTGGAGGAGGGAAGTCAACAAGGAGACCGATGTAATAGTTGAGACAGGAGACTCTAGATTTGAAGGAAGTTTAACAGATGAAACCGTATTTCCCAGGATCGATACCAAGCCCTCATTTTTTTTTTTTAATTATTTTGATCAGTAGATGTGGTAGTATGGGGGAAAACCAAGGCAGTGCAAAAGATAAAATTAGTATGTATTTTTAGGAAATATTTAGTAGCGCAGAATGACCCCTCCCATTAAAAAACTAACAAGCACACCCATATATGTGAGTTAGTTTCTTAATTCATATATGAATAGACCTATACATATCTTTATATCTAACTATGCTTCCTATCGTTTACCTCCAGTGGGTCTCTGAAATCACCTATCCGATAATTCATCATAATAATGGAACACCTGGTGTGGGCAGAGAACATTGTACTGACTATGTGAGAGAGACTATAATAGCATTAGAAGAGATGCTCCCTGCCCACAAAGAACTTAAAATCTAGCAGGGGAGATGAATAGACGATATACAGATAGGAGAAAGAAGAACTTGAATAGATGATTTGATAAAATGAAACGTATGCACAGTACTGAGTGCAAAAGTGATGAGATGACATTAAGGAGGATGTGATCTCAGGAGAAGAAAAAGTAACCAATGGGAAACCTCCTGAAAGAGATGGAATTGAAATCACCAAGTAGTTATGGTGGTATTTAAGCACCTGAGGCTGGTGCCCAGCGCTCTGCTAAGCCCTGGGGTAGATCCGGTACAGTCAGTTCTAACACGGTTCTTTGACCCCACACGAAGCTCACAGTCTGAAGAAGGAGAACGGATCTTAAATCTCCATTTTACAAATGAGGAAACCGAGATACAGAAAAATTAAGTCGCGAGGGGCCGGGCCGGGATCGGAATCTGGGTCTCCTGACTCTCGAGCCTGTGCTCTTGCCATCTGGCCGCATTGCTTCTCCAATTCGGGATAAGCGAAACCATGTGGGGTCAGACCATTGGCCCGTCCAGCCCATACTCTTGTTTCCAACAGAGACGCCAAGGGATTCCAGGAGGGCCATCACGTCAGGTGTCCCCATGACACCCATCCTCACGGCTAGGCATGTGCGTCTGGCCGTTCTTTCTTTTTCAAAGATGACGCTACTGACGGTGAAGCGGGGTGGCCTGATGGAAAGAGCTCAGGCCCGGGAGTCTTGGGGCCTCGGTTCTAATCCCGTCTCCGCCTCTTGCCTGCTCTGTGGACTTGGGCCCCTTTCCTTTTCCAGGCCTCGGTTTCCTCATCCGTAAAATGGGGATGCAATTCCTATGCTCCCTTCCCCTTAGGCCGTGCCTGCACTCATTACCTGGTGTCTACCCCAGCCGTTACTTCAACGCTTGAGATCTTTTAGGCACTTAATAAGTTCCACTATCATTCTCGTCCCAGTGATGTGTACGTGTGACCGAAGCAGAAATCACCTAATAATAATAACGTTGGCATTTGTTAAGCGCTTACTATGTGCCGAGCACTGTTCTAAGCGCTGGGGTAGACACAGGGGAATCAGGATGTCCCACGTGGGGCTCACAGTCTTAATCCCCATTTTACAGACGAGGTAACTGAGGCACAGAGAAGTGAAGTGACTCGCCCCCGGTCACACAGCTGACAGGTGGCAGAGCTGGGATTCGAACTCATGACCTCTGACTCCAAAGCCCGTGCTCTTTCCACTGAGCCACGCTGCATTTTCTCCTACGATAATATTGATAATTACGGTATCTGTTAAGCACTTACTCTGGGTCAAGCACTGTCCTAAGTGCTGCGATGCACGTTGACGGCATCCCTGACCCTTTCCTCGACGTCTTCTGATGTGGGCTCTCTCTTCTTTTCCAAGGCCCCTGGAAGTAATCAAAAGTTCACCCCCCACAAATCAAAGCCAATCTGTTGAGGAGTGGTTATTAATCCATACGCGTGCCTGTGAGCCTATGTAATTTTACATTGTTAGGAGTAAACGGTCATGCCGCTCTATCAATAATATATCATGTGCAAATTAGTGTCTGAATTAATGTGGTGTGGCTGAAGCTAGAAAAATAACACCAATTTTATTACATAATAAAATGTCTTTAATTGTTGGAGTAGAACAGCTTTATTACTTGCTATATACTTTCTCAAACAACCCCCTCTTTTCATCGATCAGAAGGTGTTATCAGTCACAGCCAGATTGAAAGTGAAACTAAAGAATACCGTTCCTGAAAGGATGTAGTGGAGTGAAATAAACTGACAGCAGGATGGGTGGGGATACAGAAAGGAACATAATTAAGGAGATGGTTTAAAAGTGGAACATAGATTCAACTTCTGAAGTCAATTGTTTCAAGGGCCTGGATGTATTATTTCAATTTCAAAAATGTGGTCGGGGTTGAATCGTGAAAATGTTTCGCCGGGACACGCTTGGCTTGTTCTCTTTCTCTCTTCTTGTGGTTTAATTAAAGAGCATTTTGATGTATGGCATAAGGAAGGTGAAATTTAGGTCTGAGATTCGAGAGTTGAGATACGAGAAAATTACTTGAATGTAGGGAGTTTGGTTTCGGTGGGAACTGGGGTTTCTAGGAGTTGGGAAGCCGTATTCTCTGAATAGATCCGCAGGTGTGAGGGTCGCAGTGATTATGGTAAAAGACGAGATGGATGTATCGTTATCAACAATGTTTATTCTTATGCGATGAAGGCACTTTCCGGGTTATGATGCTTTAGAGAGGTGACCCTGCACATCAACCAAACCGACAGTTGTTGTCCTTTAAGGAACTAGGTTAAAATTCATTCAGCCAGATAACCTTCGGTACTTATTGCTCAGCCTTGCACTTGATCTAGCAGCGAGAGCACCAGAGAAGCAGCGTGGCCGAGTGGATAGAGCCCGGGCCTGGGAGTCAGAGTTCATGGGTTCTAATCCCGGCTCTGCCACTTGTCAGCTGTGTGACCTTGGGCAAGTCACTTAACTTCTCTGTGCCTCAGTTACCTCCTCTGTAAAATGGGGATGAAGTCTGTGAGCCCTATGAGGGACGACCTGATTGCCTTGTATCTACCCCAGCGCTTAGAACAGTGCTCGGCACAGAGTAAGCGCTTAACAAATACCAACATTATTATTATTACTCATCTGCTGCGTGACCTTGGGCAAATCGCTTAACTTTTCTGGGCCCCAGTTCTCTCATCTGTAAAATGGGGATGGAGACTCTGAGCCCCTTATGGGGCGGGGACTGTGTTTAACTTAGAGCAGTACTTGGTACCTAGTAAGTGCTTAACAAGTACCATTAAAAAAAAAGAGAGATTCTGGGTGTCAGGGAATTTCGACTCTGCAGGGAGGGGGAGTTCCTGTCGTCAGCGGAAAAGGTTTCTGATGGAAGCCTCAGTTGGGTGTTCCTCAAAATGTACAGGACTGGTCCCGACTCCGGAAACCCAGCCGACCCACACAGGGAGCGAAGACGGCAGCAGCCTCCTGCTGAGTTATGGTGCCCAGTGTTGACACAATGCTATGGTCACTTGGGCTGAATTGTACTTCCCAGCCGCTTAGTACTGCACGCACTAAGCACTCAATAAATACGATTGAATGAATAAACAGGGTTAGTGTGTTTAAAAAAAAAAATAAAAATCTTTCTCTGCCTGTGTATGCGCCCGTTGTGCTCTGGGCCATGGTGAGAACCTGACCAGTAGGAATGAGAGCGGGCGAGTGACACCATGCAAGCCCCTGGCACTAGCATCAATTCCTCCACAGAGGAAAAGGCTCCTCCTGAAAAGGCAGAGGAACAGCAAGTGGAGGAAAAGAAAGTAAATGGCGAGAGGAGAAAAGGTGGTGGTGGTGATGCCGTCGATGCAGGCTTCCTGACTCATTCTTCAGCCCCGTCACCGCTAGCCATGGTGCCATCTTGCTGGCTTGGCACAGAATGAGGCTCGGGACAAATGGTTCCTCTCGGGCAACGTGAACGGGGCCCTTGGCAGGAGACTCTAAGAGTGGGTGAGAGACACTTCCTGGTGTTTATTTATGAAGCTGTCATCTCCAGTGCCATCTAAGGGACGCTCAAATTCCGGCAACAGTTGGGACTGACAGAATTCGCCTTCCATCTGCCACCTGTAATGAGCCCGGCTCATGCCAAACCATGAATCGTTGGCTTAAGACAAGCAGCAGAGCCGGCTATTTTCAAAAGAGGAGTCTTGCCTGAAGGGGAAAGGTGATCTTTCTTTGAGTCGATCAAAACCCAGGCCCGGAAGAGACCTTGTGAAAACTTCCAGGCAGAAGCGCCCCTGCTTCCGGGAAGAACGATGCTTAAATCCCCTCAGAAAGAGAGGTTAACCATGGGAAAGAGCATGGGATCTTGGAGTCTTACCTAGGACCGGGTATGGCAGCCTGCGGGTGCGACCTTGGGCAAGTCACGTCACCTCTCTGGGCCTCACTTTGCACATCTGTGAAAAGGGAAGAAGATGCCTGCTCTCCCTCTCTCTGACTGTGAGCCCCGGTGGGGCGGGGACCGTATCCATATCTTCCCCGTGTTTAGCGCCGAGATTCGTATGTAGTTCCCATGGAATAAAACACTCCCGTTAGTAAACGGTATATTCCTGCCAAACCCGTAGAAAACAAAGATAGATGAATGGGTAGGATTTTCGTGCTTGAGAGTTTCAGCTTTAGCAGGGCCTAGCGGACAGACCACAGGATTGGCGGAGAGAGGGGCGAAGTCGGAAACGTAAACTCTAGTCCCAGTTCTGCATTTGACCTCATGCATGATTTAGGGCGACTCCCAACTTCTCTAGTCTTCAATTTCCTCCTCTATACGAAGGATACAGTAGATTGTGCCCTGAGTGGGACGGGGATTATGACCGGTCTGATTATCTAGTATGTCTTCCTACTCTTAGCAGCTAGAAAACACTTAATAAATTCCATTATTATTATTACTGTTATCGGGTTTCAAGTCAGGATCCTGTATTTCGGTCAAGTTGTATTTTTTTTTAAAAGCATTTGTTAAGTACCCACTAGGTGCCAGGCACTGTTCTGAATGCTGGGGTAGATACGAAGTAATCAGGTCGGACACAGTTGAAGTCCCACTTGGGGCTCAGAGTTTTAATCCCCGTTTTACAGATGAGATAATAGATGCGGTAATGCCGAGCGACTGCGTATACTCTGATGAACGACTCGTCCGATTCCCCACAGTTTTTCACTGGTCTCACGGAAGAATTGAGCCTAATCTTTCTCCGTCCTCCATCTTTGGCAAAAACCCTTGGGAGAGAAGGATCTATCTTCGTCTGTTTGTCGTTAAGAAATCTACGGTACGTTGTTAAATGATAAAAGGTTTAATATTTCAGTATTTAAAAACCGAGGTTTTTTAAAAATAAATTCCTAATTTATAGAGTCCTGAATACTCTACACTAATGATTTAATTTAGAGCTTGTTGAATACCTTTGATATTTGGAATGCAGATAGATTATTCAGATGCTCGCAAGGCAATTTAATAGCTGGCATCTTGGTCCAATCCTCGTCCTTCATTATTGAACTTTAAAAATGGTCTTGGATGAGCAGTTATTAATGTGCTACATCCAGAATACACCCTTTACAGAGTGAATAATTGCCTGGGCCCCAATCAGCAGAACACCATCATCTTGGTTTGTCAGCGCCATTTTGAACAGAGTGAGGAGCTGAATTTCAAAAAACTGCTTCCCCCGACTCCGCATTGTTTAAATGCCCATGGGAGCCTGAGGTGGAACAGGTCAAAAGCAAAACACACGATCCCTGCCCTCAAGGAGCTTACCTTTTAATGGGGGAGAATCCAGTGGGAGCTGAGGAAGAACAAGAATGCAACAGAACCTAATACAAATAGATCAACCAATTAATGGTATTCATTGAGCACTCACTATGTGCAGAACACTGTACTAAGCACTTGGGAGAGTACGATAAAACAGAATTAGAGGACACGTTCCCTGTCCACAACGAGCTTATGGGCTAGAAAGGGAGATAGACATTAGTATAAAATAATTTATAATATATCATTTATAGATATGTACATAAGATTGGGTAAAATTGCTGAATAACAAATTGAAAGTACAAAAAATACAGGTGATATTTAAGTGCTATTATATCGATGCCACTGTGATGTTGTGAGTTCATCGGGGAAGGCTACCGGGAGTCTATCCTCGTTATGGGCAGGGAATGTGTTTACCAACTCTAATGCGTTTTACTCTCTCAAGCGCTTACTACAGTGCTCTCCACTCAATAAGTGCGTGGCTTAGTGGCTAGAGCCCGGGCTTGGGAGTCAGAGGTCGTGAGTTCTGATTCTGGCTCCGCCACTTGTCAGCTGTGTGACCTTGGGCAAGCCAGTTAACTTCTCTGTGCCTCAGTTACCTCATCTGTAAAGTGGGGATTAAGACCGCGAGCCCCATGAGGGACAACCTGATTACCTTGTCTCCACCTCAGTGCTTAGAAGGGTGCTGGGCACATAGTAAGTGCTTAACAAATACTATCATTGAGGAGGATGATGATGTGGGCTTTTTAGGGGGCTTTTGAAAGTAGGGAGAGCTGTGGGAAGGAGGGAGTTCAGCCTGGGGAACAACAAAAGCAAAAGACTGGAGGGTCAATAGCGAAGTCATCATTTTTAATAGTGCTGGTATTTATTCAGAGTTTACTCTGTGCCAAGCACTGATATGGACACACAACAATCGGATCTGACCTAGTCCTTTGTTCCCCAAGGGGCTCCCTGATTAAGAGGCAGGATGAGCTCATTCCCATTTTGCAGAGGAAGAAACCGAGGCTCAGAGAGGTTAAATCAGTTGCCCAGCGGGTAAGCGATTGCATGGGGACTTGGTTCTGGATTTCTCAATTCGCGGTCCCGGCTTCTTTTCACTAGGTCCAGTTAGTTACTTGGCCCCAGATGAGGGGTTTTTTTCCTGCTCCCCATCAGCAGAGGTCTTTTTCAACCACCGACTCTCCCTGAAGCTCTTCTCCAACTCCTCCCACTCCCATTTAGAAGAGGGTATTATTACAGACCTCCCCTGCGTCACATCCGTCTTCAAGGGTTCTTCCTCGCCACTGAATTTCAGAACTCATTTTACTTACAGTGCTCTGTCACTTGGAGATCCCCAAGCAAGGCTTACCTTGGCTTTTGCACTTCCTTTCCCCCTTCTTGGAAATGTTTTGACCAGTGGTTAGAGCCTTTTGCAATTTAGCATTAGATAATGGAAGATCCATTTCACATAAATAACACTTCTGACCTGTTAGCACAAGGTGCTGAGTAGGCTGTGGAAAAATAACAGTTTGAAAATTAAGTATTTGCGGATTTACATATTAACACAGGATTCAAAGCCTTTCATTAGAAGTACCATGCAATTGTATTTATTGAATTTTTTATCACTGTTTTTAAATGTTTGTTGTTTGGGTCAATTTGGGAATGCTTTAATGCACTTTAATGTGATTTCTTCCGGGAAGCTATACAGGTTTTTTCTCTAACCACTGTTTTCGGCAAGGGCCCGAGAGTCGGAGGACCTGGATTGTAATTCTGGTTCTGCCATTCGCCTACCGTGTGCCCTTGGGGGAATCACCTAACATCAGTGCCTCAGTCATCCCATCTGTAAAATGGGAATTAAATCTTACTCCCTCCTATTTACAGTGAGCTAGCTCCAAAGGGGATAGGGAATGTGTCTCACCTCTTGCTCTTGTAGCTACCCCAGCCCTTTAGTGACACATAGTAAGTCCTTAGCAAATACACTATTATTATTATTGTTATATTTCACGAAACCAGTTTAGAGCATTTACTGGGATAAAGCAATACTGGCTTCAAACAGTGCTTTTATTTTACCAAAGGTCTCAGAGCCTTAGACCATAAGCCTCAAGTGGGACAGGGACCGTGCCTGATTTGATTTTCAGCACTTAGCCCAGTGCTCATTATACAGGAAGTGCTTACCGAACACCACACTTATCATTATTCCATCCATTATTCCACAAAATGACTGCAAGGATGTTATCCTCAATTTACAGATGGGGAAGCTGAGGGCTGAGATTGTCCAGCAGATCACTTGCAAGGCCAGAGCTAGAGCCCATGACCCACAGCTTTCCAGGCCAGACGCCTTCTGCTTTTGAGATGGAAGGATCTGAAGGTCTGTTGAGCACACAGAGAAGTCAAGTGACTTGCCCAAGGTCACATAGGAGACAAGGGGCGGATTCGGATTTGGAGCCCAGGACCTCTGACTCCCAGGCTCGGGCTTTTTCCACTAGGCCATGGTGTCCCTTCAACCCGATGGCGTTGATGGCGGTGGTGTTTGCCGTTGAGTCAGGGAAGGGTCTTGGGGGAGAGAATCCTGAAGACTAAACCAATGCTGCTCCGCCATTAGACTTTCCTGCCTCCTGACTATTCCCGGGAACCCGTAGTAGTTGAAACTCGTGGCTCAGTGGAAAGAGCACGGGCTTTGGAGTCAGGGCTCATGAGTTCGAATCCCAGCTCTGCCACTTGTCGGCTGTGTGACTGTGGGCAAGTCACTTCACTTCTCTGGGCCTCAGTTCCCTCATCTGTAAAATGGGGATTAAGACTGTGAGCCCCACGTGGGACAACCTGATTCCCCTTTGTCTACCCCAGTGCTTAGAACAGTGCTCGGCACATAGTAAGCGCTTAACAAATACCAACATTATTATTATTATTATTAAACTAGAAAAAGAGAGACTTCCCCCTTCCTTCCTGATTTTGTCCCTTTGTTGATCGCTCCGACTCTTCCAAGGGTTGTCTCCTTCCTCTGCGTTCTCAGGATGCGGGCCTGGACTACGTGCTCAATAAGTACTGTTGATCATCTGATTAATGATGATGAAGAGACTCTGTAGATGGGTCTTTCCATACGCTCCGTTACCCTAAAGACAGAAGCTCTGTAAGAGTTAAAGGTTTGTTTCTCAGGGTTCTCAGGAACCCTCAAAGATAAAAGCATTAAATGTACTTTTACCTAAAATAAGGATCTGCCATGAAGCATCACCTTTTGCCGGACTTAGTATATTTCCTCCTCTAGATATTATGACTCCGAAATGAAGGTTTATTAGCTTTTGCTTGTAGCAGACCTCACCCGGAGCCTGGGGAAAATGAAAAATAATCCTAAAATACGTGCAGGTGATCTCGGTTTTCTAAATGTCTCAGAGTTTGGATGAGCAAGGGAACGATAAAATAAATGAACAACAAGGGTAATGAGCCTCTGAGTTTGAGGTTGGGTGTTCTTTTACAGAGAGTTAACGCCTGTGCACCTGGACAGAAAGATTTTTCCCGGGTTCTCTGAGGAACCCCTCTCCTGCATCAAAAACATGATGGCTATTTTAAAGGCACAAGTGTGCCTACTGGCTGGGTCGGACAGTGGCCCCCCCGAGTCTCTTACAGGAGCACCGGGTAGCTGGGAGGGACTGTGTGCCGGTTGTCATGTCGGACGTCCACCGTCGTGGTTAGGGACCGGCCATTCAAAACTTCTAACTTCTCTCCATCTCTACCTTCCTCTCAAATATCTAATTATGGATCGTGGACCCGTGCGCTTATTCCAGAGCTCTCTTGAGCTTTCCGGTCCTGCTGTGCCAAAAAGGTTCCCGTCCAAGTAACAGGTTGAGGCTCAAGAAGTTGGAGGCTTCTCTTAAGTTTCCATCTTTCTCAACACAGTGAAGCCATCTGTACTTGTGGAGTCAAGGCCAGAATCTCAAGATGTCCTCTATTGTCTCCCACCTGAACTAACACTAAATTGGCCAAGGCAGGTTGACTTCCGGAAGGGCAGGTAATCTATCTCTGAACTTCTCCGTTATCCACTCCAGGAAGTCGCCCTTTCTTACCTACATCAAGTCCTTCCCAACATCCACCCTAATCCTTGCTTACGGCCGACCGATATCAGTTATTCTTGCCGTGTCCTCAGCGGCCGCCTCCTGCTAACCCTTCATCTGCCATCAGTTAATTGATGATTAATCAATTAATTGATCTTCCATCCCACTTTTCTTGAGGCTCAATGCAGGTTTTCCAATTCCTTTATAGCCTCTCTTCTCAACACCCAGCTCCCCTGACCTTTCTCAGGCCTCATTAGTCCAAGCGGGCCCTGGGACTGGGGATGAACTCGGTCACCTTGCCAGATCCCTCGTCTTTCCCCGGTTCCCTTTTGTTGCTGATGTGCACGGGGTCGGGAGCCCAAGAGTCATTTGAATCGGAGCAGAAAATGGCTCCAGATCTGTGGAGCTAGCAATGACCCACTGCGTTTGTAGGGCACCTTCACCTTTCCACGTGGCTTTCACATCCCTTCCGTCTAGACTCTAAGCTCCTTGTGGGCAGGGAACATGTCTACCAGCTCCATTGTATTTTCCTCTCCCAAGTGCGTAGTACAGCGCTCTGCACACGATAAAGTTTCAATTAATCCCATTCATGGCTTGACAGAAGATAAACTGTGAGCCCCGGGTGAGGCAGGGATTGTTTCCCCTCTATCTACCCCAGGATAGAGAAGCAGCATGGCCTAGTGGAAAGTGCCTGGTCCTGGGAGTCAGAGTACCTGGGTTCTGATCGCGACTCTGCCACGGTAATAATAATGATAGTAATAACTGGTATTGAAGCGCTTATTATGTGCCAGGCACTGTACTATTAGCACTGGGGTGGGTACAAGCAAATCAGGTTGGACACGGTCCCTATCCCTCATGGGGCTCATAGTCTTCATCTCCATTTTACAGATGAGGGAACTCAGGCACAGAGAAGTGAGCACTTAAATACTATTATTTTTATTAATAATAAAAATGATTAGTTCTACTGGCAGTTTAATTTGCCACTACGCCACTACACTGAGGGAATCATTGATTGATTAGTATTGATTGAGCACCTACTCTGAGGAGAGCATTGAACTAGACACTTGGAAGAGTACAATAGAGTTAGCAGAAGTGTGTGTGTGTGTGTGTATATATAATGAATGCATATATATACACACACACACAGAAGTGTTAGACACTCTCCTTGCTCTTGAGAAGTTTAGAGTCTGTTCCTGAGTTCATTCTGTTGTAGAAGAAATTTATTGAAGTTCATATTTATCATATTTCATCTCTTTTGAATGTTAATCATGGCAATTATTTCTAAAGTGTGGTTAAAAAAACTAGAAAAATTCATTTGACGATGACATCTGGGAATTAGGGTAAAGATTCTAATGACTGACTTTGCCACTTAAACAAAACTGTTCTTTCAGGACTTTAAGGTAAGAAATACCCTATTTTTGAGTCAATTATTTTCATGCTTTCTTCGGCAACTCATACAAGCTTATGAATCTGAAAAAATAAAAACTTTCATAAATGACAATAAGGCACAGGGGTTCATAGCATTATGTCAAAAGAAAATCCATTTCAATATAGAATAGTTCGGCGTTTTTCTGCTTCGACTACTTCGAAGATGCTGAGAGAAAAATCAAAATGAGTAAACGGCATCCACACCAAGGAACAATAAATGACAGAAAATAATTGTGAGGAATGTTGCCATATGCTTCCGACACTCAAAACTGACATCCCACTGAATATAATGGAAGGTGATGGATTAAATAGGTGTCTGGAAATTTGCGACCTAAAATACTCCCTTAGATTTCACGGAACCTATTTCCTGATGAAGGATAAGTCATGGAGACAAAGGTGGGACATATTTCTCCCCTGTCAGAGAAGGGAGACTCAAATACTGGCTTGGTTAATTGTCACTTGTCTTGCTTGGTGTCCAAATACAATAATGAATGACTATAGTATTCAGTGCTCACTATGAACCAAACACTGAGGTAGCTGTAGGGTACTCAGAATAGTCACGGTACCTATCTCACAACCTAAGAGATTAGGAGAGACAGCTATCTTTTATCCCCGTTTTGCTCATGGGGAAACCAACTCCGAGAGGTTATGAGATCTTGGGCAAGATCACAAGATCACCCAGCAGGCCAACGACACCATGGACCCTAGCAGAGGGCACGTTGCGGATGTTAGAGGGGAGGAAAGCTGGGTGAGTTATTAGAGGGAGGTGAAAGGGAAATAGAGCAGCTTAAACCTTTTGTAATCACACGCCCCTCCGTTTCACTTATGTAGCTATTTTTACACTCTACTTCTTGTCTGTAATTTATTTTTGTTTCTGTCTCCCTGACTTGATTTGTCAGCTCTTTAAGGGCAGGGGCTTCTCTTGACTGTCACACCTGCCTGGAGCAATCTAATCTTTCTAGGTTTCCAGGACCCGCTGACTCCCCCAGGTCGCCCTGGTGGCCCGCCTCCGTGCCTCTTCCAGCTTCCATTATGTATTTCCCGAATTAGTTCTTTTTTGTCAGATGGTATTTGTTTTAAGCACTGTGTCAGATAGGACCTACCCCTGCCCCACCGCTCGGGGCTCACGGCCAAAAGGGATGGGAGAGCAGGAATCTTCTCCTCATTTTACAGTGGGAGAGTGGAGGCAGTGACCAGTGACAACGCTGTGTCTTAGGTTCCTGATGCTTGCCTATCCGCCCTTCAGCAGCTGAACCCCCTTCTCCCTTCAAAAAAAAAGGCACTTGAGTAGGCAATAATGAGTCCCGTGTGCATGTTACAGATTTGCACCCATACTCCATGCTTAATGCCCTTCAGAATAGAAGGTTGCATATTTATATGGCAGGATTAATGAGCAAATATATCTTTGCATATGATTGCCGTGCAGCCTGTCATGTTCTCATTATTCTCTCTGACATTACTAGTGTATTCTGCTTTATAAACTCATGATTAATTTATTTGCAATCTACAAGAAAGCCTTTTTAATTCCAAGAAGTGATGTAGATGAATAATACACGCCATTTTCTTTGACCTGTGTGTGTTTGTGGGGGATGATTTGTATGTTTCTTTCCATTCCTGAGCACTCCAAACCTCTTTGCGGTGAAAGCGGTTATTAATCAGAGTTAGGCGAGGCCTGAAATGCCAACTGCTGCACTCTTCCTCTCTCCCCTGGAGATGGCCATGGTTTTCGCATCTGGCCAGGAGTCCGGGTCCAGAAAAGATATCTGTTGCCCGGTCACGACCCGGGTCCCCTCGGGGGCCCCTGCGTTTGCACGCTCCTAGGTCCGGATGTGAAAGCCTGGTCCTCGTCTTGGGATTATTGGGAGGTGCTCATTTCACCCACAGGCCTGTGCCCCAGGAGTTAGCAAGATGTGCCGTGGGAGTCGCAAGTGGAGCCGGTGCTACCGTTGATCTTTGGCGGGTGGGCGAGGAAGAGGGATGCAGGTTATGGTGGGACCTGCGTCCTTCTTCTCTTCTTATCACACCAAGTCCCTCTCCTCCCTTCTGCCTTCTCATCTCTGGGTTCTTCCCGCACTCGTCCTGAGAAAACATCTCAGGCCCTACATCAGGAGCCTCGTGGGGAAACTTCAGAGCCACATTCTTGGAGACATGGGGTAGAAAACTCCAGAGTGTGGCTTTGCTGAGGATGTGCCGCCTTCTATTCAGAGCTTCCCTCCCCCATAGGCTGAGAATCCCATGTGGGACAGGGACTGTGTCTGATCTGATTGTATCATATCTACAAATAGAGTAGCAGCATGGCCCAGTGGATAGAACACGGATCTGGGAGTCAGAAAGACCTGGGTTCTAATTCTCACTCCGCCACTTGTCTGCTCTGTGGCCTTGGGCAATTCACTTTACTTCTCTTGCCCTCAGTTACCTTATCTGTAAAATGGGGGTTAAGACTGAGCTCTTCGTGGGACATAGACTGTGTCCAGCCCGATTAGCTCATTTCGACCCCAGCATTTACTACAGTGCCTGGTACCTAGTAAGCACTTAACAAATACCGTAAAAAAAAAATTATCCCAGTGCTTACACAGTGGATGGCACATAGTAAATGCTTAACAAACACCACGCCAATTTATGATTATAATTATCATTGTTATTATCATATTCACTCTCATTATTATTAGCAAAGGGAAAAGGACAAACCATTAAAAGCTTGGGCCTCTGTGGCCTGGGTGCCTGAGCAGAGGTGTCGGTTTGAGGGTTGGGCGGAGCAGCTGGGAGGTGGAGAAGGCCTCCCTCGGCCGGGCAAAGATGAATAGAGAGCAGCTGGCTTTCCTCAGGGCCACGCTTCGAACCGTGCCCCGAATCCTGCTTCCTCATCCCCCGTCTAATGGAAATTCCCCCGGGCTACAGGGGAAAGTGCGTTCATACATCACCGAGACAGATGCTGTCCTCCTTAAAGATCTCATTTGTTCTGATGGCAGGAAATTGCTCTCATTGGTCACTACGGGAGAGAAGACCCCAGATGCTCGCTGTTATGGTATTCCAAGCCATCCCAACCAGGACCCTGTGACTTCAGGTACGTGGGAAAGAGCGAGCGAGCCGTAGCTTTCATTGCGTCGCGGAACAGCGATGGTACATTTCTTCATTTTAGTGTTTCTTCAGTGCTTTTTAAAATGGCGTTCGTTAAATACTTACTACGTGCCAGGCACTGTACTAAGAGCTGGGGTAGATAGAAGGTTGGACATAGTCAGAGGACCTGAGTTTTAATCCAAACTCTTCCTGTTGCCTACTGTGTGACCTTGGGCAAGTCCCTTCACCTCTTCACCTCATTTCCTCATCTTAAAATAGAGGTTCAGTTCATACTTGCTGTGTAGCCTTGAGCAAGTCACTTAACTTCTCTGTGCCTCGGGTATCTCATCGGTAAAATGGGGATCAAGTCTGCGAGCCCACTGTGGGGAGGAATTGTGTTATATCTGATTAACTTGTTTCTACCTCAGGGCTTATTAAGTGCTTAAGAAATATGACAGTAATAATAATGTCAAATGGCCTTAGAAAATAATGGCTCTACAGTGCTGATTTGTGTTCAATGACAGGTCAACTATGACCCCCAGATCTTTTTCTACCAGTTGCTGCTGCCTAAATAGGATTAAGATGGATGGAATTGTTGGCAAAAACTAGGTTCACCCACATCGGGCCTTCCAACAGACCTCGTCTTACTCTAGCGATGGTGGGGAAAGCAGCAGGGGTGGGCAACTTCTACTCAGCCCTAAAGATCACACCCACATGTCCTAAGGCTCTTGGTGAACTTCTCAGGATCACCAGATCCCAGATCTGCAGTCGGAATCGCAAAATCCTCAAATATCCTTGGCCAGGAACTGTGCAGTTAATGGTTCTCAAAAGTTTCTCATCACACATTAAACTGGACGATTGACTAAACTTTTATTTTCAGTTTCTTCTCCCTGGGAATTGCCATTTGAAACACTTTCCCAAGAAGGTTTCATGGGTATAGCACCTAAGTTCATAAAATATGCAGCGCAACCATACATATTACAGAGAGGGCAGACTTTTCCAGGTGCAACCTTGAATAAATCTCTCACACCCAATAAAGAACATCAACACCTTTAAGGAGTTATGAGTGATAAATGCATAATGAAATTTAGTTATAATGACTCTTCCCAAGGCATACTGGCCTGGATGGTATGAGAGCTTGTCCAGCTTATCTCCTTTTTGTCATTATTTTTCTGGTTGTGCAGTACGCACGGGCTTGGGAGCCAGAGGTCATGGGTTCTATTCCTGGCTCCGCTATTTGTCAGCTGGGTGACTTTGGACAAGTCACTTAACTTCTCTGTGCCTCATTTACCTCATCTGTAAAATGGGGATTTAGGCTGTGAGCCCCAAGTGGGACAACCTGATTACCTTGTAGCTACCCCAGGGCTTAGAACAATGCGTGACACATAGTAAGCACTTCCCAAATACCATCATTATTATTATCATAAAATACATGCTTTTTCAGAACTATTTCTTGAAATAGTTTGGGGAAAATACAGAACCGGCCTAATGCCTGACATGGCCTGGAATTGCCTGGGAAGCAATGTGGCCTGCTGGAAAGAGCTTGGGTCTGGGAGTCAGAGGATCTGGGAATGCTCCATCTACACTCAGTCCTTTGGAGAACTCATTCACTCCCAAGGTTTCAACTTTCACCCCTGTGTGGATGACACCCAAATCTCCATCTCCAGCCCTGATCTCTCTCCCTCTCTGCAGTCTCACATTTCCTCCTGCCCTCAAGACATCTCTGCTTGGATGTCCTCCCTTCACCTCCAAATTAACATGTCTAAAACAGAACTCTTTATCTTCACACCCAAACCCCATGTTCCCCTTGACTTTCCTAATTAAACCCTTTTACCCCAACTCTGTCTTCTGTGCACTTTAATCCGTTCCCTTTAAGCCCTCAAAAGTCACCCACTTCTCTGCCCCACGTCGCTTATGTGCATACCCGTAATTTACTCACATTTGTCTGTCTCCCCCTCTAGACCGGAAGCTCATCTTGGGCAGGGAAGGTGTCTACCTGCTCTCCCAAGCTCTTAGTATAGTGCACTGCACACAGTAAGTGCTCAGTAAATATCATCGCATGATTGATTGATCTCAGAGGAAATCTGAAGTCTGAATTTCCCAGAGTACAGAGTTCCGAAGTGAGTGAGTGCAGTGTGTTTTGGCGATGTCATCCAGTAACTGCCGTCATCCCCAGCACCATTGTGTTGGAACCCAGCAGCAGTGATCAACCCCTTATCCCCCCAGGTCGCAATTTTCAACCAGCCAATCATATTTATTGAGTGCTTACTCTGTGTAGAGCTCTGAACTAATTGCTTGGGAAAATACAGTGGAACAGAGTTGAGAAGCAGTGTGGCTTAGTGGATAGAGCATGGGCCTGGCAGTCAGAAGGACCTGGGTTCTAATCCCAGCTCCTCCACGTGTCTGCTGTGTGACCTCGGGCAAGTCACTTCACTTCTCTGGCCCTCGCTTACCTCGTCTGTAAAATGGGGATTAAGAGTGTGAGCTCCTTATGGGACAGGGATTGTGTCCAACCTGATTAACTTGTACCTACCCCAGCACTTAGAATAGTGCTAAACAAGTACTATTATTATTATTATTCTTAGTTGGTAGACATGATCCCTGTCCACAATGAGCTTACGGTCTGGAGGGGGAGACAGACATTAATATAAATACGTTATGGATATGTGCGTAAATGCTAAGGCGCTGAGGGAGGGGTAGAAAAAGGGAACGTATCCAAACACAAGGGTGAGTGAGAGTTTGTCCGGTGAGAGTTTTGCTCTCTTTCTTCTCCATTTCTGGTCCCCAGAAGTGAAGGTCACAAGGAACAGCATTAGCGTGTTCTCCAGCAGGCTCCGATGCTCAGGTTTTCAGTTCGGTTCCAGAAATCGAAGAGGAACAGTCGGATTTCCTTTATTATAAGTTGCAGTTGTATTTGTTTAGGTTAATTAAAACCTACCACAACCGCGTACACTTTCTAATTAACAATTAACAAAGTTTTTATTATAACGGAATGAAAAATCTTGCAGGGATGAGGAGATGGATCAAGCTGTGTGGCAGCCTAATGAATCTGGGTTTAATCTCTGCAGAGCAGGATTTATATTTAGCTTTGATGCGCCGCAAATGGGTAGTTCAGGTGCAGCTTTGGAAAATGACAGTCCTTTTCGCAAAACAACCCCCTGCAAAAACAACAAAGTACGGGATACGGTTAGATTATGCAATACGTGTAGCATACTCTTAGGGAAAGATATAGTTTCATCGATTTCTCCTATAAACTGCCCTCACGATCCTAAATCAGTATTTGATTATCAAACATGAGGTATTGCTACACAGTTAACTTCCCCTTCTCTTCCTCCTTCTCCTCATCAAACTGGTATTTATTGAGCACTTTCTGTGTGCTGAGGACTATCCTCGTCCTTCTCTTCCTCCACCTCCTGCTTCTCCTTTTTCTTATGGTATTAGTTAAGCACTTACTATGTGTCAAACGTTGTTCCAAGTCCTGGGGTAGATACAAAATAATTAGGTTGAACATAGTCCCTGTCCCACATGGGTCTCACAATCTCTTTCTCCTCCTTTTGCTCCTCCTGTTCCCTGCCCTCTTCTTCTTCCTCATATTCATCCTCCAGTCCCCCGCCAACATATGCAGCTGCATGGAAAGTGATATTGCTAAGAAACTCTTGCCCTACGGTTATTCCTGCTTGGGGCTCCCCAAAATAAAAGCTTAAATGAAAGCCAAATCATGGAAAGTTTTGAAATTCTTGAAAGAGAAGCAGTATGGCCTAGTGGATAGAGTGAGGGCCTGGGAACCCGAAGGACCTAGGTTCTAAATCCAGCTCTGCCACTTATCCGCTGTGTGACCTTGAGCAAGTCACTTAACTTCTCTGGGCTTCAGATAAAACTCAGGGGGTTAAGACTGCGAATCTTATGTGGGGAACATACTGTGTCCAACTGATTAACCTATATCTACCCCACAGCGTAGTTCAGTGCCTGGCATATAGTAAGCATGCACCAATATCATAAAAAATAATAATAATAATATTGGC
Organism: Ornithorhynchus anatinus; assembly: GCF_004115215.2. Taxonomy (NCBI): domain Eukaryota; kingdom Metazoa; phylum Chordata; class Mammalia; order Monotremata; family Ornithorhynchidae; genus Ornithorhynchus; species Ornithorhynchus anatinus. The sequence goes on from NC_041747.1 coordinate 28,988,324, forward strand.
ATTTAAGTGCTTACTATGTTCAGAGCACTGTTCTAATCACTGGGGTAGATACAGGGTAATCAGGTTGTCCCACGTGAGGCTCACAGTCTCAATCCCCATTTTGCAGATGAGGTAACTGAGGCCCAGAGAAGTTAAGTGACTTGCCCACAGTCACACAGCTGACAAGTGGTAGAGCTGGGATTCAAACCCTTGACTTCTGACTCCCAAGCCCGGGCTCTTTCCACGGAGCCACGCTGCTTCTCTAAAGAGGAAGGTAAACCCAAAAAGAGGAAGTTAAATCCAATTTTTGCCAGATTTAATAAACTCCAGTAAGTCCCCCCCAAATTATCTATCTTCAAACCCTATAAACTGTGCTCTTAATCTCTCTACCCACCCATCATCTATCTATCAATCTATCGACTAGGTATCCCAGATCCCAGATTAAATTAGGCACCATCTATTTATTGAACCATTTAGAATCTATTGATTCTCACCTATCATCTTATCATCTATCATCCAACTGCCATTAACAGCTAATCATCTTTGAAGAAAGACTCCAACAGAGGAAGGAGTGTCCTTGGATTCCTTCTCTTAAATTTATTTGTGTGTGTGTCTGAATTTGGATTCAACTGGGGCAGAATGTCAGAGGCAGACTCTAAAAGGATGATAAATCTTTTCTGAGGCAGTTTGATTGTCAAAGTAAATTGCTTCTTTCCCCAAAAGGAGAGGAGACATCGATAGAGTTCCATTTCAGTTCCTTTCTTGTAAAAGGCTGTGATTGAATGTTAAAGCACCTCTACTATTCTGCTTAAATTAAACCTATTATGAAGACTTTTGTTAATCTAAAAATCCTCCTTATGATAATGGCTCTCCCCACAGTCCTCCAGCCCCCCTGGGATTGATGGAGAGAGGTGTCAATTGTCCCCTAGTTGCATACTAATTTTGGATTCGTGAATTCATTCAATCGTATTTGCTGAGTGCTTACTGTGTGCAAAGCACTGTAGTAAGCACGTGGGAGAGTACAGTACAACAGCCGACCCATTCCCAGCGTACAACGAGCTCACCGTCTAGAACTGGGTACCGTCTTTTCTCACATTACGTTTCAGCAGGATCTGGTGGTTGAACTCTGTAAATATCCATAAATTCTTTATATTAATACCTGCCTCCTCATCTAGACTTTAAGCCTGTTGTGGACAGGGATCGTGTCTGCCTACTCTGTTGTACTGGACTCCTCCAAGCACTGTACTCTACCCACACTAAGCTCTTAATAAATACAGTTGATTGGTTGAAACTAAAGAGATTTGACTAGAAATCCTGTCCCTTATTTAGCAGCAGCATTGAGGGGCAGGACCAGTTAAATAAGAGATAGCAACGGGGGGAATTTTAAGCACTAACTACGTGCTGAGCACTGGGGTAGAGGGAAAATAATCAGGTGGGACCCAGTCCCTATCCCACATGAACTGGGAATCTGGTGGCAAGATGCCCTCTTTAAACTGGAACCTTGAGGATACGGGTTGAAAACTCCTCCCATCGCTAACCTCTTCACTAAACTGTCAGCTCCTCAAGGGCAGGGACTCTGTCTTTGATCACTACTATATCTTGCCAATCCGCTAGGACAGTGTCTGCTCGATAATAATACCGATTGATATAAAGAGTCGTCACTCCTCCTCGGCATTTCTTACGGCCTCACCTTCACCTAGCAGGCAGCAGTCAGATGGAATTTATCAGTAATAATGCTACGTGTTAAGTGTGCGCTGTGTCAAGCACTGTTCTATACACTGAGGTAGATGCAAATGGATCAAGTTGGACACTGGCCCTCTCCCAGTTAGGACTCATGCTGTAAGTAGGAGAGAGAGCACGTAACGAGTCTCCATTTGACATATGAGGAAACTGAAGCGTGGAGAAGTGACGTGACTTGCGGAAAGTCACACGGCAGGTAAGTGGTGGAGCCGGATTAGAACTCAGGTTCTCTGACTCCCGGGACTGGGTTCTTTCTACTAGGCCACTGCTGCTTCAGGAAGCTGGACAGCTGAAAGTATCAGAGAGATGTGGTCAGAGCCATGGACCAGTAGCCCTTCTTGGAAAGCTCGGCATGGTAGAAAGATTATAAACTCTTTGAGGACAGGGATCATGACTACCTGCTCTTTTGCACTCTCCTAAGTGCTTGGGACAGTGCTCTGCATGCAGTAAGTGCTCAGTCAGTATGGTTCATTGATTGATAGTTTCTCCTTAACTACGAGGGTGGGTGTAGCTATCGTTTCACACTGCTTTTCCTTTCCTCCCACTGGTTCAGAGGCCACTTTTCTGGAGTAAGCAGGGCCATCAGAGACTGTGAGGATGGAAGAGAAATATTGGAAGGGAGAGGAGGAGACATTTTTCTCTGCTCATCTGCCTGTTTAAAAAGCTGTAGGATATGAGGGAAGGGAGGCTAAGAAGTCGGAAAAGGACAAACAGAAAGGAGAATATGGGGTAGGGGAGAGGAAGAGCTTTGCTGGGGGATTTGTGGGCACTAGATTTCCTGTTAGGGTGATTTTCATTTTATTATTTATTATTATTGTGTTTAAGTGCTTATTATGTGACCAGCACTGTTCTAAGCCCGGGGTAGGTAGGAGTTAATCAAGTGTTTTTTGAATTAAGTGACACGATCCCTGCCCACATGGAGTCTACAGAGTAGTTTATAACACCACAAAAAGTGTTAGACTCTCCCCTACTGAGGGGAGATAACATAGACATAGATGCTCCTTTAGTGCTGAACTAGCTCCAAAGAGACTTTTGGAGAGGTGTTTGAGAAAAGGAACTAACCAACTATGGTGACTGAAGGTCATGGGTCACTCTCAGCCCAAGAGGGGCAAGAGAAGAGGCTTTGGGAATCCAACTGGGCTACGTGTTTTATTAGTAGGAGTCGTGGTCTTCACTGAAGGTCTCCTAGGTGCAATGCATTGTGCTAAGCCCCTGGGAAGTACAACAGAAGCAGGCACACATTCCTTCCCACAAGGGGCATACAGTCCAACGGGGAAGCCCTAGCGGAATCGCGGCACATAATCTGAAGCATAACCGGGGTGGTTAGGGGCAGGGCTTCTCATTTTCCAATATCTGTTTTTCTCTGCATATCCTTGGGGGAAAAAAGTCACTTTTCCTTTTTCAGGAGCTCCTCTGTCGCTGAAAAAATTGGTGTTTTCATTAGAATATTTATAGCAACCAGGAGAGATGGGTAAATCTTTCAAATACTTCTCTGGGCTGCTGTCGTCGATTAAAATTTAAAGCGAGGAAGCCATGTGTTTCAAAAGTTCAGTCAGCTCCAACAGCAACATTCCAGAAACGGAGCTTAACCAATCCATCAGTTCAGAACATTTATTGTGTATCTGCTCTTTGCAGAGTACTGAACCGAGCACTGCGGAGAGCCCATTAGTTAGTGGATATAAGTCCTGCACTCAAGAAGCTTACAGTCGAGTGGGGAAGACGGATATTAAAAGAAAATACAGAGTGCCAAGTAAATTCCCTAAGTACTACATGATGTAGAGTACCAGCGGGACTTAATTGGAAAGAAAATCAGGAGACCTGATGTCTTCCCGGCTCCTCTGCCTGACAGCTGTGTGACTTTGGGCAGGTCGCTTAACTTCTCTGGGCCTCAGTGACCTCATCTGTGAAATGGGGATTAAGACTTTGAGCCCCACGTGGGACAACCTGATCACCTTGTATCCTCCCCAGCGCTTAGAACGGTGCTTGTACATAGTAAGTGCTTAAGAAATGCCAACATTATTATTATTAATCTCAGCTCCACTGCTTGCCTGCGTGAGCTTGATCACTTGAGTTGTCTGGGCCTCAATTTCCTCAACTCTAAAAGGGGGATTCAGTACATGTTCTCCCTTCTACATAGACCTGATTGCCCTGTATCTTTTCCAGCACTTAGTACAAGTGCTCAGAATGTAGTAAGCGCTTAACATATGCCATAATTATTATTATTTGTATTAGGATGGGCAGAGAGGAAGAAGGAGTTGAGTTCCCAAATGCCTAGGTAGCGCTGGAAGCGAGAGTTTGGCCGGAGGGTTTAGGGTCGGTCCCTTAGAGTTGAATCACGGAAGGCTTCCTGGACAAGATGTGATTTCATAAGGGCTTAGAGGTTGGGGAGGCAGTGCTCTGTCGGATGGGAACGGGGAGGGAGTTCCAGGCTAGAGGCAGGGTGTGAGCAGGAGGTTGGAGGCAGGAGAGGCGTGAGTGAGGTTCAGGCACTGAAGGGGGTGAAAAGGAGGTGACCAGGACTCTGGACTGTTCGGGGAAACAGAGAAGGACGGAAGGACCCATGAGCAGAGGTACTGTTCCCTGCTCAATGGAGAGAGAAATTTAATTAGAAGTGAATCTCGCCAAGGTCTCCTGCTTTCATTCGCTGGCTGATCAGGCTTGACAGCGCCTTTGTCCACTCAGGGGGAAATTTATTGTCTGCCGGACTTTTCTCTCGCAGATCAGCATTTGAGGATTGAAATGCAATCAGGCGCAGGGCCTTGAAGGTCCGGTGCCTTCAGTCCAGCGTGGTCTGGTCAGCCTCAGCCTTTAGTGCCAGCGCCTCCCCCCCCAGTCTGCCCCAGATGGAGGCAAGTCAGCTCGGCGCTTACAACTAGGGGCTGGGGGTCCTCAGAAAGCGAGGCTTACCTACCATATTTACCTTTTACTGATGATAATGATAATTCTGGTATTTGTAAAGCTCTTACTATGTGCCAGGCACCGTAATAAGCGCTGGGGTGGATACAAGCAAATCAAGTTGGACACAGTCCCTTGGCCCACGTGGGGTTCACAGTCTCAATCCCCAATTTACAGATGAGGTAACTGAGGCATAGAGATGTTAAATGACTTGCCTAAGGTCACAGAGCAGGCGAGTGGCAGAGCTGGGATTAGAACCCATGACCTTCTGATTCCCAGGCCCGTGCTCTATTCGTTATGCCATGCTGCTTCTACTAACTATAGTGATCTGACAGACAGTGACTATCCAATAGATGATTGCTCTCCCCACCTTCAAAGCCTTATTGAAATCACATCTCCTTCAAGAAGGCTTCCCCGATGAAACCCTCTACTCTCTTCTCCCACTCCCTTCTCTGTCACCCTGACTCGCTCCCTTTATTCACCCCCACTCCTAATCCCACAGCAAGTGCCTGGCACATAGTAAGCACTTAACAAATGCCATTATTATTATCATTATGTCCATATCTGTAATTTATTTATATTAATGCCTGTCTCCCCCTCTAGACTGTAAGCTCACTGAGGGCAGGGAATGTTTGTTTATTGTTATACTGTATTCTCCCAAGTATTTAGTACAGTGCTCTGTACACAGTAAATAAATAGGATTGCCTGATTGACCGACAGGTGTATTTTCAAGGGAAAAGGAGCTAGAACCCAGGTCCTCTGACTGCCAAACCTATGCTGTCTCCATCGGGCCACACTGCTTCTCAAGGCTAAAAAGGGTAGTAAGTTACGTGGGAGGGAAGGTGAAGTGAGAGATGGAGAAGGGGAAAGAAGTGACAAAGCAGGAATGGAGGGGGAAGCCATTAGTAAACAACTGGAAGGCAGAGAAAGGGAAGGAAGGAGAAAGAAAGCAGAATGTGACTTAGGGGCCCCTTTCTTTAAATTCTGTAGATGGCATGTAGGTCTCTTCTAGCACCATGTGAAGTACTTTGACCTGAGCAGCCTCCTAGGGAAAATTTGGGATATTTCTTTACGTGGACAATCATGATGTTCCAGCCAGTTTGACTCACAACTCCTGCTGGCATGGCTCACCCCGACTGGGCCGCTTGAATTTCTGAATTAGGAGATTCTGGTTGCTCCCCTATAGGGTGCCTGCCCGTTGCATCGGAAACATCCCTTCCTCAAATCTTCCAAGGGTGAATGAATATGTCTTTCCCCACACATCCTAGGGAAAATCACAAATATTCTCATCTCCAAGGTACCAGGAGAGGACAGTCTTCTTCAGTAGCCTGAAGTCGTGTGAGGTGAAAGGCTTCGTTGAACTTGGGTTCATGTACGTGTTCCAAATGGTAAAGGCAAGTGTGGCGTTAGACCCTCGGGGGGGAGAGATTGGATGGGAGATTAGTTTAGCAGGAAAAACACAAGCCCGAGAGTCATATGACGGTGGTGTTTTGTCTCATTTTGGGCAACAGTTTCCTCACTTGTGAATCTGCATTAGAATCCCTGGGAGACCCTTCAGTACAAATAGACCACAGTGTGCCTGCCCTCTAAAAACTTAAAGTCTAACGGGGCAGATGAGGAAAAGTAAGGATGTTCAAGTAGAGCAAGAGGGAAACCGTAGACATCATTGGCCCTGCAGAAGCCGAGAAAAATGTCAACCGGTTCCTGATGCTTTAATGCCGTTGTCTGGTTCAAAAGACGCCGAATACCGTTTGTGGGGACTGGAATCCGGAATACCATTCACCTTTCCAAGGTGTCATAAGAAGTTGCCCGTGTCTTATGCTAATGGCAATTTATTCAAGGAACACAAACATTTATCATTAGTGGGGTTTTTTTACTCCCATTTCAACCCATTAATGAATTGCTTCAATGAGGATTAGATGTTGATTAGATATAATAGCTCCTAATGATCTTATCTACCAAATTAAGGCAGATGTTAAGGGATTTATACTTAAAAATACCTCATGTGATAAATCTCGAGAGGAGCTGATGAGAGAAAGGCAAAAGCTTCTGTATTCGCCACGACAGTAAATTAACCGTGACCGGAAAAGGTGAGAGAGTAATGTGAGCGGCATACTACTTGGATGGCAGATTTTGCCAAACTTGCAGGTGTTATGTGAGATCTCCTTTCATAAGTAAACCGAGAATGTTTGTAGAAAGATTTTTACAAAGTCTTTGGGGAAAGAAGAAAGAAACGTTTTTAGAAAGAAGTAGCGTGACCTAGTAGAAAGGGCACGAGCCTGGGACTCAGAGGACCTGGGTTCTGATCCTGATGCTGCTACTTGTCTGTTGTGTGACCTTGGACAAGTCACTTTGCTTCCTCTCTACAGTTCCCTCATCTGCCCAGTGGGGTTTCAATACCTGTTCTCCCTTCTAGTTAGACTGATGAGCCCCTGGTTGCGGTGCTAAACACATAGTAAGTGCTTAACAAGTACCACAAATATTATTATGATTGTTTAGTCACAGAGCAAGGAGGATAACTGATCCACACAGCCCTAAAATGAGGTGATGGGTGCTCAAGTAACCAGATAAATCACATGAAAACCAGCTTTCCCCTCCACTCTGCAGGTCATTAAGGCAAAAGATGGTTTCTGGGGCAACAGTTGCCCTGGTTACTGGTTGGGTGACGCCGATCAGTGTTTCCTCTTTAGATGTTTTCTACCACTTCTGCACTAACTCATTCATACCTTAATGCTTAAGCACAAACTCATTTGTATAATATTAATTGTGGTGTTTAAGTGCTTACTATGTGTCGAACACTGTACTGAGTACTGGGGTGGATACAAGATAATTAGGTCCCCCATGGGGCTCACAGTCTAGCTAGGAAGGAGAACAGGTATTGAATCCCCATTTTGCAGATGAAGGAACTAAGGTACAGAGTAATGAAAATAACCAAGTCAGAACAGCCTCTATCCCACACAGGGATCAGAGATCCAAGTTGGAGGGAGAAGAGAAATTGAATCCACATTTTACTGATGAGGTATGTGAGGCACAGAGAAGTGACTTGTCCAAGGTCACAAAGGAGGCAAGTGGAGAAGCTGGGATTGGAATCTTGGTCCTCTGACTGCCAGGTCCATGCCCTTTCCATTAGGCCGCGCCGCTTCTCCACTTATCCGCTTCTCTCCTTCCTCCTATCGGTAGATTATTTTAAGGTCTCTTTCTTTCTCCTGCTAGAGCATAAGCTCCTTGAGAGCAGGCTCATGACTAAAAATACAGTGCTCTGTACATGTAAGAGCCACTGCTGAATGGTTGATTGATTGATGTTTCACCTTGAGCCTGAGGTAGATGCCTCCTGAAGAGCTACTTGAACCCACTCACCATATAAGGTGGTGGCGAGGGGGTGGGGGGGGTGGGGGGAGAGATGCTAGATTGCTTTCATTTCTTCGGGGCTGGAAACCAGTTGAAGAAACAGAATTGTATAAAGTCAGGAACGGCACGGGTAAGGTATACACAGGGTATTCTCGCAAGCACTTAGTACAGTGATCTGCAGACAGTAAGCGCTCAATAAATACGAATGAATGGTAACTGCCTACAACTGGACTTCCCCTTCTCTGGGTCTTTTCTATGCCCTTGTGCCCTCTTCCTCTCTCTCCCTCTCCTGACTGCAGCCTTACTGCTTCTGGTGAGGACATGCCAGGTATCAAGACCACGTCTGCCGTCCAGTCTTGGCCCTTCTGAACATTTGAATGGAAACGGGGGCAGTTTTTCCCGTGACCTTGGGCACATCACTGAACTTCTTTGTGCCCCACCTTCCTCCTCTCTAAAATGGGGCTAAAACACCCATTCTCCCTCCTTCTTGGAGCATGAATCCCGTGAGGGTCAAGGAGTTGATCGTATAATTTTGTATTTACCCCAGTGTTTGGCACAGGGATAGGCATTTGGCCAGCTCCCCATAAATACCGTAACTATTATAATTTTCATCCAGAGGTGCCGCTTTGTGGCCCGTTCATGTGGTCTGGTGGGCCCGGCCCTGTTCGTATTTTCAGTTTTCAGTCCTGCTTCTGTGGAATCACATTCGCTGCCATTCGTGGGGGTCGGTGAAGGGCACCCAGTCTCTCGCTCGAGGGAAGGTGATTTGTTGAGGGGTGGGGCTAGGTTGGCTTGTTCCTTTGCTCTGACTTTGATCAATTAGTTCCTGTAATTACTCTTTGGTACATGAGCCTGGGGTACTGTCCCTTTGCTTTTTATCATCAAAAAAGGATACATTTAGAAACGAGAACATTTCTCCCTGAGGTAGTCAGGTTAAAAGCAATTTAACCCTGGAAACTGTTGAAAAATCAGCATTTTCCCGGTAAATTTAAGGGCTTTTGGAAGGGCACGATTCACCGGAGTGAGGATGAGCTGGAATGGGTTCTCCTTCCTTTAATCTTTAGAGTTTCCCTGGGCCCTAGCGAGACCGCTCTTTCCACGGGATTTTCTGAAGCTGTCTGCTAATCAGTCACTCCATCAGCCACCAATCAACAGTATTTATCAAGGGTCTGCTGTATGCAGAGCACTGTGTCGAGTACTTGGGAGAATACAGTAGGGTGAGCAGACATGATCTCCGCCCTGAAAGAGCTTATGGTCTTCCGTGTCTACCGCACTGTACCGAGCATCTGGGAGAGTACAGGAGCCATGATGCCTGCCCTCAAGGAGCTTACAATCTAGGAAAGAAGACAGTAAAATGAAGTACAGGAAGGGGAAGCAGTGAAGTAAAAAGATATGTAAAAGTGCTGCCCGGGGCAAAAGGGTGGCAGGGGGTGGTTCTTAAGTATTGGAGATGCGGAAATGAGAAGCAGCGTGGCCTAGTAGACGGAGCACTGCCCTGGGAGTCAGAAGGATCTGGGTTGGGCAGATCCCAACTCTGCCACTCTTCTGGGTGACCTTGAGGAAGTCATTTAACTTCCCTGGTCATCAGTTACCTTGTCTGTAAAATGGCGGTTAAGACTGTAAGCCCCATGTGGGATAGGGACTGTGTCGAACCAGAGCTTAGAACAGTCCTTGGCATGTAGTAAGTGCTTAACAAATACCATTATTATTATTAATGAATGGCCAGAGAGATGACGAGTAACAGCCAGGGGCCATCCAAACCAGGATTCTGCTGTGCCGGGGATCATGGGGTGCTTAGAGGAACCACGTGATGGTCGCCCCCCCGACATGCTTTCTGAAGATTATGGATGGCCCATCCAATCATCACTAACTATCCCCTTCATCCCAAACTCGCCCCCTAGAAACCCATCTTGGGCCTCTCTCGCCCATGAATTTACACTTCCTTGAGCCTGCTCTCCCTCTTTTCTTTCATTCTCCCTCCTACTCAGACACTGAGCCCCTGGGGGTCAGGGGCCATATCTGATCCTATAGTCCTCTACCCCGTCATTTAATGCAGGACTGGGTGGGTTAAGCACTTAATAACCGCAGTTATGATTCAGTCTGCCCCAGAAGCTTGGTCTCCCACCTTGCCCTCAGCACACCCTTGAATCACGAGCTCCAGGAAACCGTAAAACTTTAACAACCAACATTCAGAGGTGCCTCTGGGCCTCCAGGGAGGGTTTTCCTCCGTTGGCTGTGAAGCTGCCAAAACTTCTAGGATATGCTTAGCGGTGAAGGGATTTGTGAGGTTCACTCTGCCTTGGCCAAGTTCTGTATTCCGGTCACCAAGCCAGCGAATCACAGGGAGGAGAAAGACACAGGCTAATCAATGAAACCAGTGTTTGATAGGAAGTGTTTCTGCATGATTTACAGGCCTTAATCCATTGTAAATATTTACCTCATTGATTTCTCCCCCTTATGAGCCTTTTGGAGATGTAGCCTTCTGAATTCCTCCCTGACTGGGAATTGTTCTGGGTCCCCAGGACCAAGGTTCTGTTTTACAGGTCGACAGCTGTTTATGGTCTCTAAAATGGTGGGCCATCCCTCAGCAGAAATGCCACTTCTGAATTCATCCTTTTCCCCGTAACCTTTTATGTATTTAGTTTTATGCATTCATTCCACCTCCAAAATTATAAAAACCTCGTTTAGTTACTGGTGCCGCCTAGATTTATTGTTGGCTATTTGGATTTGCATGTCTGGGTTTTACTCTCCAAGTTCTGCCTGGTAGTTCAGTGAGCTTTGAGAGGTCCCGTTTCCTGCCGCATTTACATATGTGAACATTTATCAAAACGTTTCCCTGGCAAAAAAAGAGGCTGTGATCAATATGGTGAATGTCAGATCTACATTGCTAAACCTGGGGGAAACGTTTTGTGCCCTAAGCTTTCCACGCACAAAATAAATGATGTTTTATGAGTTTTTCCCTTCCTGGTTAACTTTCTCCACTCCCGCACCATTTTGTTTCACCAGTCTTTTGGGAGGGGTCCATTGGGTGTAGTGAAGTGAGCCGAGTGGTTGAAAGTAACCTTGGCAGCATAAAGCAAAGTCAGCGGATAATCAGGCAGGAGTATTTATTATTTACTTTGTACAGAACACTCTACTAAGCACTTGAGAGTACAATACGAGAGTATTTACTTTGTGCAGAGCACTGTACTAAGCACTTGAGAGTACTGTACAGCGGGATTAGCAAGCACGTTCCCTGGCCGCAACGAGCTCTCAGTCTAGAGGGGGCTTCCACCTCTCGCGTCCCCCGACCCATGTGTCCAGACCCCTTGCCCCTCGAGGCCGGCGGGGAAGGGGGTTACAAGGTGCCCCTCTCTGCCCCGTGGAGGGGCTGCTCCCCCCCTCCCAGGCAGCGGGGGCTGTCGTCCAGCCCGGGGTCAGCTGGTTGCCTTTTGTTCCAAAGCCAGTGCTGCCGACACTGAGCCGTTGCATAACACTTTGCGGAGCGGGGGACTTTGAAAGTGAGCGTGGATGGTTCCGTGCAAACCATCTCCACCACCGCACGAACGGCTCCACCTCATTTCTTGCCGGTGATGGGCCATCCTTCAGACTGGGGCTCTGCCTACCTTCAAAGCCCTTCTAAAATCCCACTGCCTCCTATAGGCCCTCCCCGATTAACTCCCCGAAGCGAAGCCACACCAACCCACCTGCCGTCTCTGGCATTTCTATACTTATTTATTTTTATCATCCCTCGGCACTTATCTTCATATGTATAATCAATTGTGGTGTCGGTTTCTTCATTTTGGTTACTCCGTTTGTAGGTAATCTTGTGTCCATTTCCTTCTTTAGAGTGCAAGCTTCTTGTGGGTAAGAAAGATCTCATGCTTCTATAGGGCTTTCCTAAGCGTCTAGTACAGCACACTAAATACAGTGGACACTCAATCAGTGCCTTCACTGCTGTCAAACCAATGCTGACCCCCCACTATTATAATATTTTAAGAACCTAATCTCCTTCCCTTTCTTCTGCCTCTCTTTGTCTCCCCACCACCATCTTCTTTTCTGTTTCTCCCACTGTATCTGTCTCTCTTAATTTCAGAAACATCTCTGAGGTAAGGAAGCTGATCAATCGATCAATCGATGGTATTTGAGCACTTACCGATGTGACTAGGGTCGCATTTTCTTTCGCTCAACCCCACTCTACTTAGGCCCCTTGGATTTGGATCTCTGCACAATTGAAAGTCAGTCGGTGGTATTTATTGTGTACCTTTTAATGTATGCAGAGCACCGTCCTAAACGCTCGGGAGAGGACAGTGCAGCAGAGTTGGTAGGCTCGTTCCCTGCCCGCACCGAACTTGCAATCTGAAGGGGAAGACAGACATTAATTTAAATAAATAACTTAGCGAAAGGTACATCAGTGCTGCCGGGCTGAGAGTGGGGTGAATTCTGCCCCTGAATCTCCACACAAGTCAAGACACGCCCACTTCTTCATCTTGTGTGCGGCAAGCGCAGTCCCTTCGTTGATTCCTGAAGCCGGTGCAGAGGTCTGTAGCACACGTGATAAATTTAGATCCTATAAGAACCTCTGCCATAGTAACAACACCAGGGCAGTGTGATGGAGCTAAGAAAAATGAACAAATAGATGAAATGGCTGAAACACGCAATAGCAGTGTTGGGGGACTGGCTTAAAATGGCATTAAACGGGCAGGAGCAATTTTCTCTGCGTCGGGTTTAGCGTCTCCCACGATCCTTGGGGAGCACAGTCGACTACCCGTGCTGATGGGTTTTTGTTTTATTACGGAGCTCCCCGACGAAAGGGCCTAAATCAGCCCCAAGTCCTCAGATCTGCCTTAGATCCCCGATTTCATCTTCTCAGCCAGGAATTAAGGGAGAGAGCAGCCGGGGCAGACGCGGGCGTGTCGGTGGAGTCATCCAGAGGGCTTTTCTCTGGACCAATTTAAATTGCTTTCGAGTCTCACCGAGGGTGGCTGGGCCAGCCGGGGGGATATTGTCTACGGGTCTCGTAAATAAGCATGGGAGGTTCTAGACTTGCACCAACTCCTGCCCCCCGCTCTGCAGACTTCACAGGCAGCCACTGGGAATCTTTCCCGGGCCTTAGTCCAGTGCTTTATCAGTAAATACCACTGATGATGCCAAAGAGAAGGATATGGAGGGGAGAATCGGCCAACAGGGGGATGGGTGGCCTAGTGGGAGCAGCATGGCCCAGTGGAAAGAGCACGGGCCTGGGAGTCAGAAGGACCTGGGTGCTAATCCCGGCTCCGCCACTGGTCTGCTCTATGACCCTGGGCAGGTCACGTCGCTCCCCTGGGTCTCAGGTACCACATCCGTAAAATGGGGATTGTTACTATGAGCCTCATGTGGGACGTCGACTGCGTCCAACCTGATTAGCTTGTTCCTACCCCAGTACGGTGCTTGGCACCTAGTAAGCGCTCAACAAATACCATGAAAAAGGGGGTCCAGAGGGAAACCATCGCGTGGTTCCTTCAAGTATCCTTTGGTATATCCCTGCTAAAGTCAGAATCCTGGGCTGCTGGGGCTGTTGATGAGATCTCGTATTGGATTCAGGCTCTCAAATCAGCCATCAGGAACACGTATCGAGTGCCTACCGCTTCAAGAGCACTGCACTAAAAGCCCTTGGGAGAGTACAGTGGAATTAATAGACACGAGCCCTGTCCTCGACGAGCTTACAATCTACCGGGTAATGTCTGAGAAGGGGGTGGCTTTCCGAAGCCGCCTAGCATCTCCTTAGGCACCCCACAGATAACCCAAGTGATCCAGGAAGGACCTGGAGGCAATGGGAAGGTAACATGGGACCGGACTCTCAAGAAGTATGCTCCGTAGAGAGTCCCTTGCTTTTTTCCTACTTAGTCCGAGAAGACTTCTTAAGATTCTGGCCGTTTGATGCTGTTTCAGCGAGAAAGTATCAGTGTGGGAAAAGACCAAAGGTGGGTTCTTATTTGAATGAGAAAGCTTACTCCCCCACTGCAGGATTGAGCCTGTCACCACGGTTGATTAATGGCAAAGCAGACGCCGAAAGTCATGAGTGTGAATTAATCTATGGGCCTCCACCTCCAACAATAGCAATGATGGTGAGAGTGTTTACTCTGTGCCAAGCACCCTGCTAAGCACTGAGGTTTCTACTAGACGACTGGATCAGGTAGAATCCCTGTCCTACATGGGGCTCCTGGTCTGAAAGGAGCGAGAATTGGTATGTTATAATACTGGTATTTAAGTGCTTACTATGTGCCAAGCCCTGTTCTAAGCACTGGAAAACTGTTCTGAGCGCTGGAGATGGGGAAACTGAGACTCAGAGGGTGAAATGACTTGTCCAAGGTCAAAAAGCAGGCCAGTGGCAGGGCTGAGACTCAAACCTGTTCCACTTGATTTCCAGTCCCTTGCTTATTTTATTAGTATTTTGAATAGTATTTAAGTGCCTAGTAGGTGCCAGACACTGTATTATATGCTGGGATAATAATGTTGGCATTTATTAAGCGCTTACTATGTGCAGAACACTGTTCTAAGCGCTGGGGTCGATACAGGGTAAACAGGTTGTCCCACGTGAGGCTCACAGTCTTCATCCCCATTTTACAGATGAGGGAACTGAGGGATAGAGAAGTGAAGTGAGTTTCCCACAGTCCCACGGCTGGCAAGTGGCTGAGCCGGGATTCGAACCCATGACCTCTGACTCCCAAGCCCGGGCTCTTTCCACTGAGCCATGCCAAGCTAATCAGGTTGGACACAGTCGATGTCCCACGTGGGGCTCACAGCCCGAGTCCTCATTTTACAGCCGAGGGAACTGAGGCACAGAGAAGTGAAGTGACTCGCCCAGGTTCACAAAGCCAGGCCCTGGCGACGTAGGGATTAGAACCCAGGTCCTCTGACTGAGGCCCATGCGCTCGTCGCTCGGCCTTATGAGCAGGGAACGTTTCTACCGAACCTGTGGTTTTGTACTCTCCCATCACTTATTACAGTGCTCTGCACACTAAGTGCTCAATAAATACTACCTCCTGGTTGGCAGAAGATACAAGATTGGCAATCAAAGGAGAATTTCAGTCTTGGGGAACTAATGCTCTGTGGAAATAGCTTTCAGGTGATGGTCTGTGGGGTGGGTGTTTTTTTTTTTGTTTTAAGTTTTCTGCATAATGGAATTGTTTAAACCTTTTTGCCACTTAACATTTTAAATATGCCAACAGATGGCTTATCCTAGATGCAGGCAGATGATGGTTTAGAAATAAGTAGTGTTGGGAGATTCTTGGGAATGTTTAGGGACAGGAAAGACAGCTGCCACCGAGTATCTTAATTACCGCATTTACAAAGTTCTAATTAATGTAATGTTACTTTTATGATTATATTAATGTTATGACCATCCGGGTGTTTGTTGCGGGCCGCGTTTATGAGAGAATTTTGGAAGTCAGTGTGTGTTTTAAGGGCAACAACTGTCGAACACACTGAAGTTCTAACCATGCGCGCTAAGAAGGAAAGAAAGATGAATGTGGGACTTTCCGACATGAAATTGAACCTTTAATTTATCACGGTTGTTTACTTTACTTGCCTTCTATGCTCTTCGTAGCCAGTGGGGTCTCAGCGAAGCTCACCTGAATAATAAGGATCCAGACGTGGTGTGCGGCTGAGTTTTAATACTGTTGGTATTTACCGAGTGCTCACTGGATGCGGGGCACTGTACCGAGCCCTTGGAAGAGTGAAAGTAGACGCAATCCCTGCCCTCGTGGAGTTTGCAATTTAACGGGGAAGACAGAAGCCAAATGACTTACCGTTATTCGGGGAAAGACAGAAAGAGCAGGTTGTAAGGAGAGAGTGGAAGGACGGAGAAAGTGAGCAGAAGGTGCCGGTCTGACCGTTGTCCGTTACGCTTGAAACTTCCCTGAGCGGTTCCGTAGCCGAAAGACGTTCCGAAGTGAAGAAGGTGAATCCGTGTTTAGGCCCTTTTTGACAGCATCGGAGCGGCCCTAATAGAGAAAAGAAGCCCAGGTCCAAGCACCAGTGAGAAGCAGCGTAGGCTAGTGGCTAGAGCGTGGGCCCGAGTCAGAAGGACCTGGGTTCTAATCCCAGTTCCGCCACTTGTCAGCTCTATGACCTTGGACCAGTCACTTCACTGCTCTGTGCCTCAGCTACCTCATCTGTAAAATGGGGGTTAAGACTGTGACCGTGACAGGGACCGTGTCCAACCTGATTAACTTGTATCTTACCCTAGCGCTTGGCACACAGTAAGCGCTTACCAAATACCATCATTATCATTACAGTGCCTGTATTAGGCAAGTCTGTATTCATATACATGGTCTAATTTCACGGTCAATGATTATTACGTGCGGAGCCCCGTATAAAGCCCTTGGGAGAGTACAGTGCAACGGAGTTAGTAGGCATGTTCCCTGCCCACGACAAGCTCACGGTCAATAATGATAATAATAACAATTATGTTGGTATTTTTTAAGCGCTTACTATGTGCCAAGCACTGTTCTAAGCACTGGGGTAGATAGAAGGTAATCAGATTGCCCCACGTAGGGCTCACGGCCTTAATCCCCATTTTACAGAAACTGAGGCACAGAGAAATCGAGTGACTTGTCCAAAGTCGCCCAGCTGACAAGTGGCGGAGGCGGGATTAGAACCCACGGCCTCTGACGCCTAAGCCAGTGCTCTTTCCACCGAGCCACACCGCATGTGGGACGAGTTTTACGGTAGCAGAAAGAACACGGGCCTGGGATCAGTCGGTCAATCGATGGTATCTATCGAGCGCTTATTTTATGCGGAGCACTGGACTGAGCACTTGGAAGCGTCCAGTACAAGCCAGTTGTCACGTTCCCTGCCCCCGGCGAGCTTGCAGTCTATCTTACATCTAGCACGGTGTCAAGTCCTTAGCGAGGACGGCAATTATGATAATTATTTATTACCCTCTGGCAGTCCCCTTATGTGTCAATGATTTGCGTCCACCTTTTTAAGATCTCATCCTTCATCGCGTTGCAGCCAGAATCTCATCGACTGTTGCAGGTGTTCACTCGACGTTAGAGCTTTCGAGCGACTGACGAGCGGCTGCTTCTCCCGTTTTCCCTCTCCTGGGCTTTTCCCCCAGATGAATCTCCCTCTCCATTTAGTTTAAATTTGGCTTGTCCAACTGTGACTTATCAGGGTGATATACCGTGTCTTCCGTGGTTTGGTAAATACCTGCCAACTGGGTCGGGTTGAATTTGTATCTTCGGGAGTTGTGCTACATGGAGCTTTGCTTGTCCCGTTACGAGGGCCGAGGGGTCCCTGCCTTCCGACAGCCAGAAGTGGAAAATCTAGGGGGTTCAGCGGGAAGCAGTGCGGCCTAGTGGAGAGAAGCCGGGCCTCCCAGGCTCCGCCATCTGCCTGCTGTGTGACTTTGGGCGAGTCGCAACTTCTCTGTGCCTCGGTTTCCTCGCCTGTAAAATGGGGATTCGATACCCGTTCTCCCTCCTACTTAAACCGTGAGCCCCGTGTGGGACGGGGACTCTGTCCGAGCTGATTAATTGGTATCTACCGCAACGTTTAGAACAGTGACACGTAGTAAGTGCTTAACGGATATAATAATAATAAAGTGAGGCTGATAGGCAGAGAGCGGATCTGGCTTGGCTCCCCGCTCCAATCAGCAGCTCGCTCTAGGTTTTGATTTTGGAAGGAATCAAGTGGGAGGTGGGCAGGCCCAAACTCAAGTGCAATAACAGCGGAACAGCGTTTCGATTTTACTTTAACACCAAGCGCAGAGGAACGTGTAGGTGTCCTCATCGCAGCTCGTTTGGGCAAAGTCCAACCCGATTTCCTCGCATCCACCGCAGAGCTTAGTACAGTGCCTGGTACATAGTAAGCACTTAACCGATACCCTAGTTATTATCATTATTATTGCTATTAGTGATAATAATGATAGTCATTTAAAAGTGCATTTTAGGGGATTTGTGGCTGATGAAATATAGCACAGGGCTGCGGTTCTGTAAGTTACAGGGAGGGATCTCGCTTGATGTTGCTGGCAAAGAAAAGCACAGTGGTGAAAGAAGAGCATGATAGCGTTGGTGATGATGGTGATGAGGAGGAGGAGGAGAATGGATAATAGTGGAGCCTCCTGTGAGGAACAGTGGATGGGCATCAAGATTGAGACCCTGCTCGGAGGAGTTGATTCTAGTTCCAGTGGCTTGCGTGCCACTGTCACTCTCTGTCACCCGTCCATGCCAGTTGTGTTTCCACTGGGGCTGCAGCGCGAAGGGGGAGTAGAAGGGGCAGGAATGTAGCCCGCTGCGAAAGGTACCCCCAGGTAATGTGTGGGCGGGACCCACTTACGGGAAGCGGCATGGCGTAGTGGATGGAGCACGGGCCCGGGAGTCAGAAGGTCATGGGTTCTAACCCCGGTTCTGCCACTTGTCTGCTGGGTGACCGCGGGCAAGTCACTTCGCTTCTCTGGGCCTCAGTTACCTCATTGGTAAAATGGGGATTGAGACTGTGAGCCCCATGTGGGACAGGGACCGGTCCAACCCGATTTGCTTGTTTCCACCCCAGTGCTTAGTACGGCGCCTGGCACATAGCGCCTAAGGAATATCATAGTTACCATTATTACAGCGGCAGGGACCACAGCGCAGTGCCGATGCCGTGTCGAGCACCGTGACCTGGCAGCCGGTGTTCGGAGGGAGGAGCCAAGCCAGATCCGCTCTCTGCCAGTCAGGTGCCAGGGACGAGTTCATAGGTGGGATAACAATAATAATAATGTTGGTATCTGTTAAGCGCTTACTGTTCTAAGCGCTGGGGGAGATACGGAGTCATCAGGTTGTCCCACGTGAGGCTCACAGTTAATCCTCATTTTACAGATGCGGTGACTGAGGCACAGAGAAGTGAAGGGACTTGCCCACAGTCACACAGCTGCCAAGTGGCAGAGCCGGGATTCGAACCCATGACCTCTGACTCCCAAGCCCGGGCTCTTGCCACTGAGCCACGCTGCTTCTCTGATAAACGGCTGCGACGCTTAATTTTGCCATCATCGAGTGCTCGAAGCACCAGCTCAGAGCTTGGTGTTTTCAGTGCCCGACTTGCTGAGAATTTCACCCAGATCTGTCATTTCCCATCATTCCTATATTGGTTCGAGACTCTGATCGCTAACGGAGAAGGAATACCGAGAGATTATCGTTAAAGAGTTTTGCTTTAATGTTGAACGACTTGGGGGTGGTTGTCTTCTGAAAAGGTTAAACGATCCTGAGACAGATTCAGATTCAAAGATAAAGCATCTTTGAGAAAACTACATTATCTACTTTAAATGGATGTGGAAATATAATTAAAACATTATATCCCTGCATTTACATAGCCGCAGAGTTTTCGCATCAATATTTTTAACCTCAAGGTTGTAAGTAATTAAGTGTAATTGGTTTAGCTTCTATTAAAATAATTAGATTACTGTGATGTCATTTCAAATGCGGGTGTGGGTTTTGGAATTAATTTTTAGCAATTAACTTTCCCTTAGATCCTATCTGGCTTGTAATGTGAATTTTGCTGCTGGTAATTTACTGATATCCCAGGTTTGGGAAAGTTGCTGTTTGCTCAGTTGAATTGGGTTTTAGATCCCAGCCCTCGTGCTATTGGTTGAATAAAAATAATAATGATAGCATCCATTTATAATAAAAGATGATGGTATTTATTAAGCACTGACTATGTGCCATGCCCTGTCCTCTGCACAAGAGAATCAGACACTGTCCCTGTACCACGTGGGGCTCACAGCCTAAAAGGGAGGGAGACCTAGGTTCTAATCTCTCAGCTCTACCACCTGCCCGTTTTGTGATCTCGGCCAAGTCACTTATCTTCTCTGTGCCTCAGTTTCCTCATCCGTAAAATGAAGGATAGGATACCAGTTCTCCCTGCACCTTCGACCGTGAGCCCCGTACGGGGCAGGAATTGTGTCTAAACTGGTTATCTCGCGACCCCCCCCCCCCCCAGCTCTTAGAATGACCAAAATTATCATCACTATTTACTAGGGTCTTTCAACCCCCATTTTACAGACGAGGAAAGCGAGGCAAAGAGAAGATAAGTGACTTGCCCGAGAACCTGAGAAGCAGCCTAGCCTAGCGGAAAGAGCTTGGGCCTGAGAATCGGAGGACCCGAGTTATGATCCCGGCTCTGACAGTGGCTTGCTGTGTGACCTTGGACACGTCACTTCCTTTCCTCTGTGCCTCAGTTACCTCATCTGTAAAATGGAGTTGAAGACTGTGAGCCCCTAGTGGGACAGGGACGGCGTCAGTTAACCCACTGTGGATCTCTGGAGAACCAGGTAAGACGACTTACCTGCTCCCTGGCCCCTGGATGGGATGTGGACTAGTGGAAAGTGTACAGGTCTGGGAGTCGGGTTCTAGGGCCAGCTCTGCCGTGGCCTTCTGGGTGACCTTGGGCAAGCGGCTTAACCGCTTTAAGGCTCAGTCTCCTCGTCTCTAAAATGGGGGTCGGGATCCCCATCTCCCAGTGATGCCGGGTAGGTGAAATGAGCTAATTGATGTGAGCCTGCTCTGTCCAAAAAACGGGCGCTAGACCAACTCAGAAGTGTTATCCTTTTGAGTCAAGTCTCTAGAAACAACAGGGACTCGAGAGGTGGAGTTCCGAACAGCCCCAAGCCGTACGGAACACTTCTGCCGCGGCATACCGAAGCGCGGTGGGCCGGCGAAGGCTGGATCTTTCCAGCAACACCCCCAGAGACATCAAGGAAGCCTTCCGCGCGTAGCCCTCTGTTCACAGCCAACGAGATCTCCCTCTCTGGGCAGGGTGAGAGGACTCGGGTTCATTACGGCACACTGTCAGTGTGAAAACACATTACGAAAGTGTCGTAGATAACTAATCTGCATAATTAAAAGGGAAAAATGAGCTGAGAGGTCTCGCTCTTTTCTTAACCACACTTTTCAGAAGCGTCCGGACTGTTCAGTCATCGTTTAAGCGAGATCTATTTACAACCTCAGGGTTATCGCTGAGAAGCGGTAATTACAAATACGTATGATTATTCCAGCCCCATCCAGTGGCCGGAAAGAATCTGGGGTGTCGGAGGGCCTCTCAGAGTTTTCACAAACCCGTTTTCATGTAGCGAGCTGCTTCTCCTAATGGGGACCCATCTTCACCTCTGAAAGTGTTTGATTCCCAGATTCCATGTCGGATACACTCCCGGTTCCCCTGCCCCTCTCCGTTCCCACGCACCCGGGGCCGCGTCTCATGTTCTGAGGAAGAGTTTGACTTGGTCCCTGCTTTAACGTAATGTTGGATTTGTTGAGAGAGCGCCGCACGGGTCCCGTTCCAGCGGGCCACGCTCTCTGTCCCCACAGCTGGTCCGAGGGAGACGTCAGAAGGCCTCCTGTGGTGACACGGAGAGAGAAGTGGCTCAACCTAGGGGGAAGAACACGGGACCGGAAGTCGGGGGACCTGAGTTCTAGTCCCGGCCCCGCCACCGGCCCGTTGGGTGACCCTAGCCGAGTCACTTAACCTCTCCGGCTGACCTCGGAGCATTGTATTAAGCGCTTGGGGGAGTACAGTACAACAGAGTTGTGGTAGCCTCGTTCCCTGCCCACAGTGAGCGTGCAGCCTAGAGGGGGTGGCAGACATTACCATAAATAGATAAATTATGGATATTGAAATAAGTACTGTTTGGCGAACACCGAATGTCCAAAGGGCACAGATCCAAGTGCGGAGGACAGATCCACTTTATAGCTATCTAAGATCATTTTTGACATTTCAATGGTTGCAAGCCTGGGAAAAAGAATTCCCTCGTGCCAAAATGATTTAACCCTCCGGTTGCACTTTGAATGGACCACCTTTCCTATGTAGAAATGAAGAATAATTTCATGCTTCAGTGCCCCAAACTCTAGCTACAAGTCAACGGCGGAGAGCAGTTCTAAGTAAGCACCCACTGTGTGCCAAGCATTTTGCTAAGCACCGGGGTACATGAGAGCATATCAAGCAAAGTCCCTGTCCCACCTGGGGCTCGAGATCTAGGTCGGAGTAGGCAGATAAAGCCAACAGTAACTTGATTGCAAACAACAGGCAACAGAGTTGTCAAGCCGTGACAAGGAAAAGAGGGATCGACAGGGTTTGGTGGTGGTGTGGGGTCTGTAGATTTTGCAGATGAGGAAGCTGAGGCACAAAGAAGTGAAATGACTTGCCCAGAGTATCACAGCGGGTCCATGGTGGAACTGGGATTAGAACCCAAATCCTCTGACTCCCAGGCCTGTGCTCTTTCCACTAGGACACAGTGCTAGAAGACCTAGGTTCGAATCCCCGATCTGCCACTTGTCTCCTGCGTGACCTTAGGCAAGTCACTTTTACTTCTCTGTGTCTGTTTCCTAATCTATGAAATGGATATTCAGTGCCTGTTCTCCTTCCCCCTTAGACCGTGGGACAGAGACTGTGTCTGAACTGATGAACTTGTATCTACTCTAGCGTTAGAACTGTGCTCGACACATAGTAAGAGCTTAACAGGCCATAATGGTAGTAAAAAAAAAACAGTAAGAGGATAGAAGTTATCAGAATGGTTAAGTTGGGAGTCAAGGGAAGGTTGTGGTCTTGGGATGTGGATCAGCCGATTGAAATCCAGTCTCCCGACACGTCACAATTTACCTATCACCGTCTGGTCCGAAAGGTAGCGGGCGATAGCGTCAGGCAATGCAGATATCGCATTCACATCAACGGAGTCCCGTCTCAATTACAAGCCGGAGATGGAGATGCGGTGTAAAATTGCTTTCAAGTCTTCTGGATCAGAATTAGAACAAAAGCCTTTAAAATCGACAACATTTCTCTGAACGCTGCCAATTTAGAGATTGGACAGTGATATGAAAAGCTGTTTGTGCTTAGGAGGAAGGGGCGTTATTGGTTGGCTGGAAACTAAGTCCTGAACTAGAGTTGCGTTTCCGTGCCAAGCTGCTCAGAGCGAAATGACTTATTTGCCTTGGAAGGTGTTTGGCTAATTTACCATTAAAATGTCAACGCACACAAAAGTAAAAAGGTTTCCTCACGGTTTTCTGAACTTTGTTCGCATTTTAAATAATGGTCTCTTGACAAGGAAAATATGATTTCACATTCTTCAGCGAAAGTGAAGAACCCAGTTATATTCTATTAATTTCCCTTTCGGGCGTAACAGCTAAGCAATGCTTACCGAACTTGTGGGAAATCTGAGGATTTTGGCCTCCGAGATTCATTTTTTTTTTTTCCACTTGGCTTGTGGTTTGCAATCCATCTTCACCTTTGTCTTCCCTGACACACGTTGTGAGCCTCAGGTGGGATAAATTGAGTCTGATCCGTTGTGTTCTTATCTACGCCACGACTAAGCCCAGAGCTTGGCACAGAGTACATGCTTAAGAAATACTGAAATAAATACCATAACGAACCAATTGCCAAGCAAGCACTGTTGCCCCCACCTGTGAGGAGAAAAATCTATTTGTTCAGGATAATAGATAGAGGCCGTAAGTAACGTTATTGAGCGTAAGTAACATTTTAAGGAACAACGCAAACATCAGGAAACATCCTGGGAGCATCTCTTTTTTATGTTTTAGTCATTTGTATATGTTCGATCTTGCACTTCCTTGTACATTTGGCAATTTGTATCAGCTTGTCTCCCCCATCAGCTTGTAAGCTCCTCAAGGGTAGGGACCGTGTCTTTCCTGATATTGCATATTTCGAGCACTTAGCTCAGTGCTCCGCTTGCGGCAATTGTCCAGACCCGTCCTCTCGGTGCAGCAGGTGTCCAGTACGGCACGCCGCCACAGGAGCTGCTCAGTACAGTTCCCTGCACGTAACAGGAGGGCAGGACAGCATTCCACGTACAGTGGGCATCCAGCACCGATTTCCGCCCTCGATACTCTGCTCCGCCTAAAGTAACAGCTCATTCGGTGGCCTTGAAGGTGATGGTGACGCCTCCTTCCTCTGCTGCCCGTTAGTGATGTCTGAAAGTCAGCCAATGCTCTGTTGTACAGTCTAACTTAACCCTTTTAAAAATTTCGGGAAATCAGACCTGTCTTAAGGAAAGGAAAAAGTGCTCCCTCAGTCTTTGATGTCACCAGATGCAGTGTTGAAATCTACACCATCTGAGGGCCTGAAACCTAGGTAGGCCGGGCCATAACTGGTATAAACTCCGGCCCGAAGGAGGAGATTTGTTTCAAGGTTGCCCTCCTGGACGCCATTGGAGGGAGTCGACTACCTATTAACAGAGATCCAACGTGGCCGCGTGGAAAGAGCCCAGGCCTGGGAGTCGGAGGACCTGGGTCCTAATCCCGGCTCCGCCACTCGTCTGTGACCTGGGGCGAGTCGCTTCACTTCTCTGCGCCTCAGTTTCCCCATCTGTAAAATGGAGAGTCAATCTCCTCCATGTTTAGACTTGAGCCCCGTGTGGGACAGGGATTGGGTCTGACCTGATTATCACAGCACTTAGTACAGTTCTCGGCACATAAGAAAGCGCGTAACAAATACCACAGTTATTAGTGAGACTAACTTGCTCCCTTCTTCCCTAACTTTCCCTCTGGGAACCCACTATGGACTCCTCATTCCTGAATTTATCCCAAAGATTCTCAAACTTTATCTGAAGGACTCAGAAGCAGCGTGGCCCAGGGGATAGAGCACGGGCCTGGGAGTCAGAAGGACCTGGTTAGCGAATCCCCAACACTCTTTAGTCAAATTTGACTTCTCGAAGGCAGTTTATTTTTCTTTTATTCTCATCAAAGGTCACAAGACATCATCGATGCCCGTGGCTTCATATCTCAAAATGCGTAGCATCTGGGTCGTTCGGAGCTTCCGTTGTAAACTCCTCGAGGGCAAGATACTTGTGTTTGGCTTCCGTTGGACTCCCCCAAGTGCTCGGTGCAGTGCTTCACTCTCTGCAAGTGTTTATTAAATTCAACTGATGGATTGATTTGTTGAAAATACCCGGGGGCTTAACTGAAGCAACGTTGGAGCTGTTAGGGAGAGCTCATTTCGTAAAGCAGCGTGGCTCAGTGGGAAGAGCACGGGCTTGGGAGTCAGAGGTCATGAGTTCGAATCCCGGCTCGGCCACTTGTCGGCTGTGTGACTGTGGGCAAGTCACTGAACTTCTCTGTGCCTCAGTTACCTCATCTGTAAAATGGGGATTATCTGTGAGCCTCACGTGGGACCACCCGATGACCCTGTATCTCCCCCAGCGCTTGGAACGGTGCCCGGCACATAGTGAGCGCTGAACAAATACCAGCGTTATTATTAAAGCCATATCGTCTGACTTGTGGCCCGTTAAAATGGTTCTGACATATATTGTAGGGATGAGTTGTGCACTCTTCTCCGTTGCGTTGACGTGACCGTGAGGGAAACCAGTTCTGCGTAGGTTACTTCATCCCCAAAGCATCTGAAGCTTGAGAAGGCATCCAGCCAGTTACCGTTGCAGTCACTGCTTGCAGTTCCGGGCAGAGCCCACCAGACAGCAGAGAGAAGGACTTGCTCGCTGATCATCTGGGGTCTCGACAAGCCTCCCTTTAACTGCACTCATTCGTAAGAGAAGGTCTTAACGGAGCAAGCGAAAGGGTATCAAACAGTCTCCCAGCTTTGAGGACAGTGCCGGGCTCACACAAGTCAGTCAGTCCATCAGTCAGTCGTATTTATTGAGTGCTTACTGTGTGTTCAGCACTGTACTAGGCAATTGGGAGAGTACAATGTAACAGACGCATTCCCCGCTCACTCCGAGTTTACAGTTTAGAGGGGGAGACGGGCGTTAATTTCAACCAATAAATTACGGATATTTACATAAGTGCTGTAGGACTGAGAGGGGTTGCCTAAAAGCAGCAAGTCACGGCCACGCGGAATATTTATCGAGTGCTTACTGTGCGCAGAGCCCTGTATAAAGTGTTGGAGAGAGTCCAGTAGATTGAGACACGAGCCCGGCCCGGAAGCTCACGCTCTAGCGGGGGTTGGGGCTCAATCATTATTATCACGATCGTTGTTATTACGGTATTTGTTAAGCACTTTCTCCGTGTGAAGCTCTCTCTAAGCACCGGGGTAGATGTAAGTTAATCAGATTAGACAGTCCCTGTCCCACACAGGGCTCATAGTCTAAGCAGAAGGGACTGCAGGTATTGAATGCCCATTTTACCATTAAAGAAACAGGCCCAGAGCAGTGAAGTAATTAATTATGGCATGTGTTAACCGCTTACTATGTGCAAAGCACTGTTCTAAGCGCTGGGCAGGATACAGGGTGATCAGGTTGTCCCAAGTGGGGCTCCCAGTCTTCATCCCCATTTGACAGATGAGGTAGCTGGTTGTGCTCTCCCAAGCCCTTAGCACGGTGCTCTGCACAGAGTAGGTTCTCGAGCCGTGCGGACGATTAAGTGATTGAGTGAGAGGGTCCGGTTTTCCTGATCTCACGGGGTATGAAATGGAGTCATCGATTAATCATACCGATTGAACCCCTGCTGTCTGCAGAACACTGTATTGAGTATTGGGAGGAGTCGGAGATAGTAGTAAGCGCTCAGTAAATACTACTGAATGAATGACTATCAAGGAGTGCCCAGTTTGCTGTGTGCAGAACCCTGGATCGAGTGCTTGGGTGTTGGACGTTCTCCCTCTCTAGACCGTGGGCAGGGATGTGTCTACCAACTCCGTTGTATTATGCTCTCCCAAGCACTTAGTAACAGTGCTCTGCACATAGTAAATGCTTCATAAATACCACTGACGGGGATGATGCTGATGCTGAAGTTGACCATTGGCTGCAGAGAAGACTGTGACCGTGTTTTGGACGCCCCTATATCCTGAACCCGAGCCTACCCGACTAGCCGCCCCTATAGACCCGCTCTCCTACCAATGTACGGCCAAACAGTTTCTGGCCTTGTTGGATCTCATCTGCTCATTAATGTGGGATAAAGGCTTTGGGTTTAATTATGTTAGTTCACTTGCTTCCAGCGTGTTTATTTAGTAACTTTCTTTGAGCTTGAGTCAGTGGGGATTGCTAATCAGTTGAGAGCCGTTGGCCTCAGTCTTAAACTCCGCTGTTAGCGTGGCTTTTCTGTTTTCTGCCAATTCACTGTCACGCTGATGAACTGGCCCTCTCTCCCTTCCGAAGGCTAATATTTCGTCCCGGTATAAAGGCAGCTGGAGAAACGCGGGATCCTCTGTTTTAAATTTTGACTCCGGCCCATTCGATTTTATGCCCTTAGAGGACAGGGGGTCGTTGTACTCTCCCAGGGGTTAATTACAGTCAGAAAATACTGTTGATTGATTGATGCTATGGACTACTGACTTATTTGGAAAGGCCATTTCCCTCAGTCCCCCAAAAGGGGAGGATGCTGAACTGAGCGTTTGAGAGAGTCCTATAGAGTAATAAGTACACACGAACCCTGCGCGCAAGGAATTTAAGCCTGACGCGGGCAGAGCCCTGTACTGAGCACTTGGGAGAGTACGGTGGAGTTGGTAGATGTGACCCCCGTCCTTGAGGAGCTCACCATCTACCGTGTAGACCCTCATCCCCTCAGCGGTGATGGGAAGGTAACGAAAGGAGGAAGAAACTCAACTTAGAGTATTTTGCAACTGTGGGGCAATCACTGAATCCAAGGTGTCGACTGAACATCTGCCACGTGCCCCTTGGGAGAGTGTTCCGCAGTCCAATACGTGCTTCTTGCCTTCAGGAAGTTTACAGTCATCTAGTGAGGGAGACTGTAAGTTCGCTGTGGGCAGGGAATGTGTTCTTTCCTTGTCGTATTGTACTTTCCCAAGCGTTTAGTACAGTGCTCTGCACACAGTAGGTGCTCAATAAATGCAGTTGAATGAATGAGGGATCCAGGTAGACCAGTATGATTTACAAATAGTGTGAGCGGGAATCAATCAGTAACAGGTGGTAGCATGAATGTATCAGGATGGAAGAGCCGAATCGGTAATTAAATATAAACGTGAAAATGCAAACACGACTATTCCTCTGTTCGTCGGCGCTGAGGTTAGGAATGGCGTGCGTAAGGGCTGAAGGAGGATGTCGAGTTGGTGGTCCTGGGATGTTGTAGTTTAATCAGGGAAATCTTCCCGGGTGAGGAGGGATTTCAGGAGGACTTTGATGATGGGGAGAGGTGTGGTCTGACCATTATGGGTTGGGGGAGGGTTCCAGGCCGGGCGAACGGTGTGAGCTAGGGAATAGTGGGTAAAGAGAGCGGGTAGAAAACCTTGAAGCCAATTGCGAGGCGTCTCCGCTTGATGCAGAGGGAGACGGGTAGCCATTGGAGGTTTATGTCTTTTATTCCAGTCTGTATTAATTCAGTGAGTGTAGACTTCAATCGATCAGTAATATTTAGTGAGTGCCTGTGGTGTGCAGAGTACTGTGATAAATGCTTGGGAGAGCGGAAGAGAGGTAGTTGACATGATCTTTATCTATCCTCAAGGAGTTTATAGTCGACTGTGAGCAGAGCACTGTACCGAACTCTCGGGAGAGTCCAATAGAGTGAGTAGATGTGAGCCCTCCCCTCAAGGAGTCCTAGAGAGGGAGGCAGACACTGAAATCATTTACAAGCAAGGAGGATGAGTACGTGACTGATGGTTTCACCTAAAGGTCCCTGGTTCGCACCCTCCAAATCGCCTCAGGGTCACGCAGCCCCGCGGCTCCCGTTCTGCCCATCTCGTCGCTCCCGCCACTTCTGACCGGAAGAAGACATCAATTTCTGAGGCGGGACCAGATCTCAGCTTAGTCCATGGAAACAGGCCCAATTCTCCGCACGTCGGTCTGTGGGGTTCCGGTCTGCCGTGCCCTCCAGGGACCCAGCCCTATCCCGTACGCCGTCCCCTCCCTAAATCCGGTTCCGGAGGGGCCGTAATTGGATCCTCCGCTCCTCTTCCCCCCTCGAGGTTAGGTGGGCCCAGGAGCCTGGGGGTCGTCCGTCTCCATCAGCCCAGGGTGTGGGTGATCTCCCGGCTCCGTGGGAGGCAGAGAGCATGTTGGGATGATTTATCGTTTTAATCTCGTGGGTAAATGAGAACCCGGGCTACCCAACGGGCTGGGCCAGCGCCGAGCTGGCGATAAATAAATAAATAAGCGATGATCTTAATGACCTTGAGATTGAGACGTGGCGAGCCGGCCACCCTCGTCACCCTCGGGGCTGTCTCCCCCTCCCCCCAGCTCCTTTGGAGCTCCGATCCCATGCTTGGGGGTGATATCTGGGAATGGATTTCGGATGAGAAAGCTGGCCCCGGCAGACATGCCGGCAGATGGCTCCGGTGTTCCCATCCTGGCCAGGTAGAAGGAGGTGTGACTAGTTGATTCCCACACCTCTATGTTCCTGGACGTCTGAGTTTCTGGTAGCCAACTAATCAGCCTGTCGGAAATATTGATTGAGCACCTCTCGTAGTGCAGAGTGCTGTGCTAAAGCACTTCGGAGAGTCCAGTAGAAGACAGAGACAGGCAAGAAAAAGACGTGAAGCGGTGTAGCCTAGTGGAAAGAGCACGGGCTTGGGACCCGGAGGACCTGGGTCCCTCCCATCCCCCCTCACTTTTCTGCTGTGGGACTTACTTCTCTAAGTTACCTCATCTGTAAAATGGGGCTCCAAGACCCATTCACCCTCTCTCTCAGACTACGGGCCCCATGTGGGACAGGGGTGTTGTCCGATCTGCTTAAATGATGGCTCCCAGTGCTTAGTACAGGGCTTTGTGTGCTTAAAAGATGCCCCGATTATCATTAATCTCCGTCCTCCAAGAGCTTGCGGTCCAACTGGGGAGAGAGACAAAAATTGGAGGAAAGGTAATAGGAAAGAAAGAATGAAAAGATGGGGAAGTTTATAAGTACCTTAGGATATACTGCTATTTAAAGTAGGAGAAAGAAACATACTAAGGCACCATGACCTAGTGGAAACATCAAGGGACTGGGAGTCCGAAGATGGGATTCTAGTCCAACTCGGCCAGCTGCCTAGCTGTGTGACTTGAAGCAAGTCACTTAACTTCTCTGGGCCTCATCTATGAAATAGGGATAGGTCTCTGCTCCTCTCCCACTTAGATTGTGAACCCAACGTGGGACGGGGATTGTATCCGATCTGCTAATCTCAAATTTACCCTACTACTTGGCACATAGTAAGCGCTTAATAAATACCATTATTGTGATTCACAGCCGAACACCGCTTGATGCGAGATGGTCCATTCCGGGCCATGAGGATGGACCACCCAGGAGGGAGACCAGAACATGGTTCCTTCCAAGTGTCCTGAATCATGGTTCTTCTGTCATCTTCTCAACATCTCTCTGCCCTCTCTTTACCGTCTCTTCCCAGCAGCGCCGGCGCAGTTTCTGACTTGCTCCCACCCTCCCTGCTCATCAGATCCTTCAACCCTGACCACGAAGCCGTGTCTACGGGGGCATAAATGTCTCACGGCCCTAATATTCATTCATTCAGTAGTATTTACTGAGCACTTACTATGTGCAGAGCCCCGTACTAAGCGCTTGGAATGTACAATTGGGCAGCAGATAGAGACAAGCCCTGCCCATCGACGGGCTTACAGTCTAATCGGGATGAAAGCAGCAGTAGACATGTAGTCCTGATTAAGAGAACCTGAGAACAAAAACGTAGGTGGTCCCTACTGTCATTTTCGTTACTTTAAGTAATTATATCTCCATGATAGCAGTGCCCTAAGAGGTAATTCCATCGCTTAAGGCTCAGGAGAACATTTCTCATGGTGTTTCCGCTCAAGGAACACATTAATTGTTTGGACCGAGTCTGGATTCCAAAATTATCTATCAGTCATTTATTGAGTGCTTACTGTGTGCAGAACACTACACTGAGCATTTGGGAGAGTTCAATATAACAATATAGACAGGATTTTCTAAGCTCCACTTTAGACACTTCTCTTTACTTATCGATTTATTTAGCCGGTTACTTGTCTCTCCCTTCTCTGGATGTTAGTTTTTTTTTTAAACGGTATTTGTTAAGCCCATACTGTGTGTCAAACGCTGTTCTAAGCACTGGCGTAGACACAAGCAATTAAGATTTGACCCAGTCCCTGACCCGCAAGGGGCTCACAGTCTAAGCGGGAGGGAGAACAGGAGGACCGAGGCACGGAGAAGTGAAGCGACTTGCCCAAGGTCGCACAGCGAACAACTTGCAGGGCCGGGATAGTCGCATCCTGTTATCTCCAGCTAATTTTGTGCTACCGGTCTTCCACGTTGGACCGTAAACTCTTCGTGGTTAGCGACTGCCTTTTACCCCTGTTGGACCCCACCCCCAAGTGCCGAGCAGTGTTCGAGAGGTAGTATTGATTGTTCGATCGATGACGGCAGCGGTGATCGCTGTGATGCTAGTGGTGATGATTATTGGCCGACTGATTAATTGATCTATTGAACCATTCTCGCAGGGCTGAAGTGATGGCACCTTCCCACGGGCATGTGAAAACCTCACCTCGCTCAAGTCTCAGTTGCTCTAGATCATCTTCTGAGCTATTTCGCGGTATCTCTTTGGCCCTCGGGCTGAGAGGAAGGGAGCGCGGTGACGAAGAAAGAGCTTCGAGGTGGAAGTCAGGAGACCGGGGTGCTAATCCCGGCTCCACCACTTCTTGGCTGCTCTGGGACCCTGGAAGAGGCACTTACCCTCTCTGTGCCTTAGTTTGTTCAAGAGCACGGGCCTGGGGGTCAGAAGGACCTGGATTCTAGTCCTGGCTCTGCCACTCGTCTGCTGGGTGACCTTGGGCAAGTCACTTAACTCCTCTAAGCCTCAGTTACCTCATCTGTAAAATGGGGTGTAAGACCGTAAGCTCCATGTGGGATAGGGACCGTGTCCAAACTGATTAGCTTGTATCTGCTCCGGCGCTGATGTTCAGTGGCTGGCACATAGTAAGCGCTTAACAAATGCCATCAGTAGTTGTTATCATTATCTGACTGTAGCCTATCTGTCCCAGGGCTTGGCACAGGGCTCGGCACCTAGTAAGCGCTTAAGAAATTCCACAGTTGTGATAAAATTATCTGTGGTTAAAACCCATTGAAAATACCTCAGCCTTTGGAATCCAGAAGAGACACTGAGAATGGATCATCATCTCTGATGCGCAGATTAGAGGGAACAAATGACCCTTTTCCAACTGGCACTTGTAGCCCCATCGCCGGGGCCAAAAATCTGGGAGGACAGAAGATGCAGTCTGTCAGGCGGTCAGTCAGTCGTATGTACTGTGTGCTTTTTGTGTGCAGAGCACTGTACTAAGCACGTGGGAGAGTACAGTATAACAACCAAACGAGCTTACAGTCTATGCAGGAAGGTTGGTACCGTTTTGGAGGGGAATGAGACTCCAGGAGCCCTTTCTAAGATGTTGATTCGTGGCTTTTGACGGTTGCGCTGAACCAATAAACCGAAAATTCTCCACTGCCTGGGCAGTTGGCAAAACAAATCTTCAAAGTGGGATTTCTTGTTCTCAGGTAAAACATGCACATCTATTATGTGCTACAGAGAGAAGCTTAACCGGTGAGTTTTAATTAATTCGGGCTTAGGCAAACTAATTGTCTATTGTTTTAGCTTCAGGCGCTTTCCTGGAGAAATCAAATACTTATTTGGAAGAAATACTGCAACTCATTTTCTCCGAAAACACAGGGTTCTGTTTGACAGCGACCATTAAAGAGATTTAATGGAATCACCCAGACTTATTTGAAGCGGGCCTGGGAACATGTTTATACTCAAGCTGCACATCAATATTAATTTTTTAACACAGATGGAGATTTTATCGGTACCCAAGGAAGGGGCCCAAGAGAGATTACCAGAGCTTCAGGTGGTGGGAGAACTAGGAGCCTAAAGGCAGAGTTCTGTAAAGAGGGACGAAGAGGAGCAAAATCGTAATAATGCAAAACCCTATCAATCAATCAATTATATTTATGGAGTGCATAATAGCCCCGCGTGGGGCTCCCAGTCTAAGTAGGAGGGAGAACAGGAGAATGGAGGCACAGAGAAGTGAAGTGACTTGCCCAAGGTCACACAGCAAGCAACTGGCAGAGCTGGGATTAGGACCCAGATCCTTTTGACCCCCAGGCCGGGCTTTCTCCCCTAGGCTCGCTCAGATTTACATTCAAATTTGCTCCTAGATGTAACTGACGATCAAAATTGGCACATTTCCGAAGGAACTGACAGGTGGCTTATGTGATCTTGGCTTAGAAGACCATTCGACCCAGAGATTCCAAGAATCTAGAAGTCACTGTGCACTGGTCTGGTTTTCAGCCTCGGCCACGAGGGAGGGTGGGCAGGGAAGGGACAGAGAAGAGGCAGAGACGTTATAGCTGCCCTAACGAGAGTCCATCTGGGTAAATATAAGCGTATTGTTTTCTCAGGCCCCTTAAACTTTAGCAGTCCTGGATTCAAAAGAAAGCGCAATCTTTTTTATGGTATTTGTTGAGCACTTAAAAGCGCTGGGGTAGATGAAAGTTCATCAAGTTGAACGCGGTCCCTATCCGACGTGGGACTCCCGATCGTAATCCCCATTTTACAGATGAGGGAACTGAGGCCTACAGAAGTGAAGTGACCTGCCCAGGGTCACTCAGGAGACAAGTGGTGGAGCGGGGATTAGAACCCAGGTCCTTTTCATGCCCATGTTCTATCTACTAGGCCACGCTGCTTCTCACGTTTTGGTCAGCAAGTATTTTGTGATTGAAGCAGGCTGCACATATTCCAGTCCTGAAGCGCCTACAGCACCTGTGGTTGGATAATAATAATAATGATGGCATTTGTTAAGCACTTACGGTGTATCAAGCGCTATTCTAAGCGTTGGGGTAGATAGAAGGTAATCAGGTTGTCCCCCATGGGGCTCACAGTCTTAATCCCCATTTGACAGATGAGGTAACTGAGGCACAGAGAAGCGAAGTGACTTGCCCACAGTCACACAGCTGACAAGTGGCGGAGCCGGGAGTCGAACCCGTGACCTCTGAGTCCGAAGCCCGTGCTCTTTCCACGAAGCCAGGCTGCTCCTCGGTCCACCCCAGCACTTGAATCCACCCCAGAACTTGGTACAGTGCCTGGCACACTAAGTGCTTAACAAATACCAGAATTATTATTATTATTATTGTTTATTGCTCTCATCAGCGGAAGCTGGTGTGGAGGTGCGTAGTGCAGCCCGTTTGATGAGGTGAAGGAACTGAATTGGAGGCGGATTCCATGGTATTTGCCCGAGTCCAAAACTCCGGGGCAGTTGTGAGTTTGTACTCCAGAGCCCAGCGGATTCCATTATCAACTTCTTTCGGAAGGCAAGTTAAGGGCGGAAATCTAATTCAAATTGACCAGCTCATGCTTTCCTGCCTCACTATCTCTTCCCTGCCCAGATCAATGAGAGGACGTACGATTGATTTGAAACTACTCAATGACCTCTGCTGCCTTGACCAATTAGGGGAGGGCTAATTAACTATATATATAATTTTTTTTTTTTTTGGAAAGCAGCTATAAAGATCAGTGCTGACCCAGTGTACCAGAGCCTGAAAAAAATCAGAGCTGTGTCTAGAGCAGAATAATAATGTTGGTATTTGTTAAGCGCTTACTATGTGCCGAGCACTGTTCTAAGCGCCGGGGTAGATCCAGGGTAATCAGGTCCGACGCGAGGCTCACAGTCTTAATCCCCGTTTTGCAGATGAGGTAACTGAGGCACAGAGAAGTTAAGTGACTTGCCCAAAGTGACACAGCTGACGAGCGGCTGAGCCGGGATTAGAACCCATGACCTCGGACTCCTAAGCCCGGGCTCTTTCCACTGAGCCACGAGCAGAATTGGGGGAGGGTCTTGACGGAAGAACTTTGAAGAGCCAAATAGGTTTGAACTACCTTCCCCACGGCGCCCCTGGGATGAACCCAGTTTGGGGAGGGAGAAAATGGCGGTAGAGAGGGGAAGGGTGATGAGGCTTTGTGTGTTAGTTAGATTTTTTCCCTTAGACTGTGAGCCCCCTGTGGAACAGGGACTGTGTCCAACCTGATTAACTTGTGTCTACCTCAGCGCTTAGGACAATGCTTGACTCACAGTAAGTGCTTAACAAATGCTATTATCGTTACTATTAATCTTGTTATAATTATTTTCTACATTTAAGGCATTCCCCTGGGTGGTATTTTTCCCCCTTATGGAAAGAGATGGTTCTGCCGGGAAAAAGCCGCCCTAATCCATTTAGGAAATAGAGGAAAAATGGCAGAAATCCATTCACTGACCCCGCTCCTGGCCCTTCTCTCCTACCCGTCCTGGCCCGCCACACCCCACCCATCCTGCCACTGGGCTCCCACCACTGGGAGATGATGGATCGGGGGTCACCGCGACCCCCAGACACTGAGGTGCCGGACCTCTGGGTCCGACTCTGAGCGGAATGGGGAGGTGGTGGGGAAGCGGTCCCCCCAGCAGAACCGTATTTTGTAAGGTGGCTGGTCTTTGCCGTGGACCGAGAGCCAGAGATGGTTCATCGGTCCAAACGGATGGATGGAGAACATCAGAGCTGAAATCCATCCAGTGTCTTCTCTTTCCGCCCTCAGGTGACGGGCGGGCAACCTGGGAATGAACCCGCAAGGCCGGGGGTGGAAGGACGATGGAAACCGGGGGAATGCTGACCTTTTCCTAACGGGTTTTGTTTCTAGTTGCTGAGTTATTGTTTCCATGGTAATAGCCGCTCAAGGTATAGGCAGGGTTTTCTATTAATCTGGCGGTCTCCAGGACCCTCAAGGACGTTGGCTAAATGGTAAAATATCCAAGCTTTAAGAGTGGACAAGGCAGCTGGGGCCGGTGGAAGGAGGGCTGACCAGTTTAGGAGTGAACCATGAGAGCAAAAAACAACTTCGAAGACAAGGACAGGGTTAAATAGCAAAAGACAGACCTGAAGCAATACATCCCCCGTCGCTGGCAACCGTAACGAAGTGGAACGTGATGCCCAGATTGGGGACCGACTCTGTCTCCCTGGGCGTGCCGGCCTGGGGCAAGTAGCCCAGGAGGAAGAGGAGGAGGGTACGGTTCTGGATGGGTCCCCTTGGTATTTCACACTTGGCTAGCTCTCTCTCCTCTCCCTTCCCTCCCCGCTTTTCCCCATGCTCAGCTCCCTCCTCCCTCCTTCACCCCAGCCCACGGCCAAGAGGAGAAAGGTCTCTCTGGGCACAGGTATCGGTGGAATTTGGGGCCCAGGTAATTGATGCAGAAGTGGTTTATTTAAAACCTGAATTGCCCAGATAATTGCGTCAATTTCCCACTCTCGCCTCCCCTGTGGAGATCTGGTGCAGGAACGCGGGAATTTAACATCACAGCTTCCAGCGGACAGACACCGCGCCGGCTCGGGGTTCCAAAATTGGCCAAGTTCCTGCCGGAAAACTGAAATTACAGCGATTGAATGCCACCGGGGAGGAAGGTGGCGCGCTTAGCTTCAGAAACGCTCCTGCCGGTGAATGACTCCCTCCTCCTGTTCTCCTCCCCGCTCTCTAATGCCTGAAAGCCTTCTCGCTCCATCAGCACGGAAGCTCACAAAAGCCCAAATCACCTCTGACAAAAGCGCTCCGGAGGAGAGGGCATTTTCCGGTATTTGCGGTCGCACGTTTCGAACCTCCGTTCCGCCGGGAAATCCCAGGTTCCCAGCGTGGTCACCAGCGACGCCCTGGAGTGTGTCAGACAAAAGATAATTAAGATATTTATGGAGCATTGACTCTGTGCTAAAGAACTGCATTAGGCACTAGGTTTGCTACCAGGGCATCAGATCAGACACAGTTCCTGCCCTGCCCTTAAGAGAGAGGAAGAGTGGGGATCTTCTACCTATTTTACAGATGAGGGAACTAAGGCTCAGAGAGGTTAAGTGTCTTGTCCAAGGTCGTACAGCAGGTTAGTGGCAGAGCCGGGAATAGAACTGGGGTTTCCTGGCTCCGTGTCCCGTGGTTTTCCTTCTCGGGGAAGCAGCATGGCCCGGTGCATAGAGCACGGGCCTGGGAGAAGGACCTGGGTTCTAATCACTTGTCCGCTGGGTGAACTTGGGCAAGTCGCTTCACTTCTCTGGGCCTCAGTTACCTCATCTGTAAAACGGCGATTAAGACTTGGAGCCTCGTGTGGGACAGGGACTGTGTCCATGCTGATTAGCTTGTATCTGCCCCGGTGCCTGATGGAGAGTAACTTCACAAATACCATTATTATTATTTTTGTCATTAGGTGATACCGCAGGCATCCAAATAGATGGTGTCTCATTGGGGGAAGCTCTGTGGGTGGTCCCCGAGGGGCGGACCCTCGTCCCCCTCGGGGCAGATAAAGGCGACGGGCTGGCGTGCCGAGGTATTTCTACAGTCCTGAGGTTGAGCTGTGTGGAGTCACATCTTACTCGCTCCAGACAACGTAATCAACCAGAGGATGCTGCCGCTCTAGGCCCCCGAGTTGCGACCAGATAGAGATGCTGAAACCTCCACGTCTGGCTGGGTCTCTCGCAGCGGGGTGATGGCCAACCTGATTTCTACTGACATGGGGCTGGCTGAAGGCAGAGAAGAGGAAAAAAAAAGTTAGCCAATTAGGGGGCCTCAGCTGCAGAAAAACTTTCTGAGCCTCCTTGTTGCCCAGAGGAAATAGAGAGTGGAAGAGCAGCTGAGAGGAAGAGTCTGTGTTTT
Organism: Ornithorhynchus anatinus; assembly: GCF_004115215.2. NCBI lineage: Eukaryota > Metazoa > Chordata > Mammalia > Monotremata > Ornithorhynchidae > Ornithorhynchus > Ornithorhynchus anatinus. The sequence goes on from NC_041747.1 coordinate 29,025,785, forward strand.
GTGGTGATGATTAGCAACCCTCTTGGGGTAGACCGTCCAATCCTCTGAGCCGATGTCAAAACACAGCTGGTGTGCTAGACACCAGGGAACACAACACTCCAGTGGCTTAGAGACTTCCTTTCAGTCGGCCCCACACACTGCTCTGAAGGAGGGAGAGAGGACAGGTGATCTGGTACCTGTTTTACAGATGGAAAAACCCGAGGCCCCACAGGAGGGTTAGGGGCAGGGGCCCTGGGCTGGGGGTGGGGAGATTTGGGCTAGGAATAACCGGGGCATATATTAAGCTCTTGTTCTGTGCTTAGCTCTAGATAGAAGAGTACAAGATCCAACAAAGTCCCTGCTCCATCCAGGACTCACAGCTTCTCTTATCCCCGTTTCACAGATGAGGAAACTGAGGCCCAGAGCATTTTACTTCAGGCCCTGGGACCGGTACAAGGTAACCGGGTCGGACGCAGTCCATGAGGCTCCCAGTTCACGTAGGAGGGAGAACAGGTATTGCATCCCCTTTTAACAGTTGAGAAAACTGAAGCACAGATCAGTTAAGTGACTTGTCCAAGGTCATACAGAAGGCAAGTGGCAGAGAACCCAGGCCCCTAGAGTCACCCAGTCCTGTGCTCTATCCACTAGCAGAGTGCTACACTCTCTCTTTCCTTATTTATTCATTTTTCCTAGTAATAATAATAACAATGTTGGTATTTGTTAAGTGCTTACTATGTGCAGAGCACTGTTCTAAGCGCTGGGGTAGACACGGGGGAATCAGGTTGTCCCTGTTGTGGGGCTCACAGTCTTAATCCCCATTTTACAGATGAGGTAACTGAGGCACAGAGAAGTAGTATATCAGTCAGTAGTACCTGAGGGTCTGCTGTGAGCTGGACACTGTACTAAGTAGGTGGGAGCCTGACGTTTTGGGCCAAGTGAAGGGTTTCTTTCGTTCGGACTGATAAAGATTGGCCCCGAGACATTTTATGAATAACCACGGGAAAAGAATCATTTATTCATCCAGTCGTATTTCTTGAGCACTTACTGAGTGCAGAGCACTCTACCAAGCGCTTGGGAGAGTACAATACAACGAAAAGGCCTCCCTGATGTCTCCCCCAAACAGGCCGGAAAATTGGTCTGGCTTCTTGACTCGGAAACAAAGTGGAGGTTTAACTGTGTAAAGGCTCTCTGCCTCTTCTGTAGGTCCAAACAACGTTGATGGTAAGCTGCAAAATCATTTGATTGCTTTACAGGGTGAATAATAACGGCGGCATTTGTTAAGCTCTTACTCTGTGCAAAGCACTGTTAATGTTGGTATTTGTTAAGCGCTTACTATGTGCCGAGCACTGTTCTAAGCGCTGGGGTGGACACAGGGGAATCGGGTCGTCCCACGTGGGGCTCACAGTCTTAATCCCCATTTTACCGATGAGGGAACTTGAGGCACAGAGAAGTTAAGTGACTCGCCCACAGTCACACAGCCGACAAGTGGCAGAGCTGGGATTCGAACTCATGAGCCCCTGACTCCAAAGCCCGTGCTCTTTCCACTGAGCCACGCTGCTTCTCTAAGTGCACTGTTCTAAGTGCTGGGGGGGATACGGGTCATGAGTTCGAATCCCAGCTCTGCCACTTGTCAGCTTTGTGACCGTGGGCAAGTCACTTAACTTCTCTGGGCCTCAGTTACCTCATCTGTAAAATGGGGATTCAGACTGTGAACCCCATGTGGGACAACCTGATTCCCCTATGTCTACCCCAGCGCTTAAAACGGTGCTCTGCGCATAGTAAGCGCTTAACAAATACCAACATTATTATTATTATTACAGGGTGATCAGATTGTCCCACATGGGGCTCACAGGCTTCATCCCCATTTTACTGATGAGGTATCTGAGGCACAGAGAAGTTAAGTGATTTGCCCAAAGTCACACAGCTAGCAAGCGGCAGAGCTGGGAGTCGAACCCATGACCTCTGACTCCGAAGCCCAGGCTCTTTCCACTGAGCCACGCTGCTTCAGTAGATGAGTCAGGGACAGGGATCATGTCTACTGACTCTCCTGTACCCTCCCAAGCACTTGTTAGTGTTCTGAACAGAGTAGGTGCTCAATCAGTACTATTGATTTTTGGGGTTTTTTTTTCTTATTTTTTAGTATTGGTTCAGTTCTTACTAGGTGTCCAGCACTATTCTAAGCTATGGGGTAGATCCAAGTTAATCAGGTTGGGCACAGTCCCTGTCCCACTTGGGACTCACAGTCTAAAGAGGAGGGAGAACAGGTATTGAATCCCCATTTTACAGCTGAGGAAACGGAGGCACAGAGAAGCTAAGTGACTTCCCCGGGATTGATTGAGTGATCCTCTCAGTTGTTGCTTACCGGAAAATCGCTGGAGCTCACTTGAGAAGAAGTGGACATGGATAGAGAGGGATTACAGCCGTGCATATGTTTGTCCTTCGTATCGGCAGATTTCTTCTGGGAGGGCGGGGATGGCCGAAATGGCCAATGTGAGACCCACAATCCTGGCCGTGGTGGGAACCCCAAGATGTTGTTCTTTGTCGTGTTGTTGTACTGAATGTTTGCGGCGCGACGCAGTTTTCTCTCTTGCCTCTCTGTCTCTCACTTCTTCGCAGAGGTTTTGCTTGAGGAAAGCCACTTCTCTCTTGATGGCAGTGCCTCCTTTAGATCTCTCCTCAGCAGCTGACTCCGAGGCTCTGTTTTACCACGTTCTTAAAATGTGATCTCTGCCCTCCCTACTTTCATTTTCCCAACTTCCGGCTCCCCACGAGGCCGCCGTTTGGGGTGTCCTGCTGTCGCTCGCTCTCCTCCCAGTTGCAACCAAGTGAGCAGTGTGTATTTGCTTTCTCTCAGCTCCTCATGAGACAGAAATCTCTAGAGAAGCCCATGATGGAATTATGTTGATCAGGCTCGAAGAGTTCAAGTTGGCGGTGGGACTTGAACTGCCGTTGATGTTCGGACCACCGTCAATCCCGTGCTCCATAATCTGTTAGTATCACTCCAGAAACCTGTTGACAAGAGTTAGGGGCCTTTTTTACCCCTTCCTGTGCTCACTTTGGCTCTGAATAGGTCCTGCATGTAAAAAAAATATATATATATATATAAAAATACGAGGAGCGTATTGCTGCCCCTCTGTCGACGTGCACTCCAGGACCCAGAGGGAATGTGATGAGCAGGGGTGAAAGAGTGGGAAGGGGGCTGGGGAAGTCACTGTAGCACTAGAATCAATTCTGACATGCAAGTTCTCCATCCTGGAATCTTTGAGACTGGAAATTCCCAAGAGGCAAGTACAATGAGAAGCTGGGTCTCCTAGTGGATAGAGCTTAGGTCTAGGAGTCAAAAGGACCTGGGTTCCAATTCTGGATCCACCACTTGCCTGTTGGGTGACCTTAGACAGGTCACTTAACTTCTCTGACCCTCAGTTATCTCATCTGTAAAATGGGGATTAAGACTGTGAGCCCCAGATGGAACAGGGTCCGTGTCCAGCCTGATTCACTTGTACCTTCTCCAGCAATTAGTACTACTTCGATCGTAGTAAGTGCTTAACACGTACCGTAAAAAACGGATAAGTAAGTCTCTTTGGGGACTTAGAAGTGTAAACACCCTCCCCCCCCCCCCCCCAAAAAAAAAAACCTCACTAAAGTTTTGAAAATAGGCGTAATCAATCGGTGGTATTTACTGAATGCTTATCGTGTGCAGAGCACACATTCCCTGCCCACAGGAGCTTATGATCTAGAGGGGGAGACAGACATTAATAGAAACGAATAGATTACAGATATGTACATAAATGCCGATGGGGCAGAGGGTGGGCCTGAATAAAGGATGCATATTCAAGAGCCAGGGCGACGCAGAAGGGAGCGGGAGAAGCCGAGACAAATTTTTCTCTTTGGAGGGTCGATCGCTCTCATGCGCATTTTATTCTGAAATAGACCGGGGTTGGGGTTCCAGAGACTTTATATCTAAAACTCCCCATTTGAGATCAAGCCTGGTTTTCATCTCTCAAAAACGTGCGTTCTCAGAGGCAAGCTAGGACCGCCTGCCAGCATTATGCTATTGTCACAAAAGGAGCGTATGGGAGATGGACTTCTTACTGTAAAGATCACAACAGGCTTACTGTTTCTCTGCCTTATGAAAATAGCAAATCATATGTTCTTATCCCGCTGTTCCCTTTTTCCCTGAAAGGCTGCTATGTCTTGGACAGAGAAAATCTTTTAGCGCTCTGAAGCGGCTGAGAAAGGAAACTTTTCTCCCCGGAAATGCCCGTAGATAATCCATTGCAGATCGAAGAGAGTTTCTCTGAAGACTAGCTCTGATCCCTCGTATAAAACAAAACAAACCGACGCCATCACCCTCCTCAGAACACGATGCTAGTCGGGACCTCGCGTTGGTATAATTGAACGGGCAGCCTCATTTAATCTGCCGAAAGCAACGGCATGAAGGTAATAAAATATTTATTTTGAGTTTTTATCTCGCTGAGGGATGCCTCTTCCTTGCTAAGGCATGAGCTATTAGCAGATTTCATCTTTACGTCTGCTGGTGTGGGTATCTGGCCACAACCTCCCAACTCCCTGCCTTTAAATTATTCCCCAAGAGCCGGGAAACAAGAGGGTTCCATTAGATTTTGTTCCATATATTTGACCAATCTGTATACACAGCACTTTTTAAATATGTATGAAGCCAGTTTTAGACTGTAATCTCCTTTCAGTTATTTATACTGCCGCCTGACTCTAGATTCTTATTTCTGACACCGTAATTTAGTGCTCTGTCAAAGGCACCCGATTTATAGCTCCTGCAGGCTTGGGGCTACCCCCACCCTTCACTTTCTCCTCAGCATTGTGGTGTTAACCTCAGACTGGAACTTCAGCAGAAACTTTCCTCTGATTAATCAAACGCTTGCAGCTTCGATGATCCCGCTATTAAATTTATACGGGAACCGTAACCTCGGGGCTTTAAACCTATTTAGTGCTTATTGCTTTCCTAAACTGGCCATTTTACTCCTGGTTGTGTTTAAACTCCACATGTGCCTTGAAGTAGTCATGAAAATTAGTCAGATGGCACCCCACCCAGGGGAGTTAGGCATGGATGGATCATGAGGCGGGGAGCCCGGGGGCCTGGGTTCTAGTCCCGCCTCCCTCGCTGGCCGGTGGTCGATGCTTGGCTTCTCTGGGTCTCGGTTTCCTCGGCGGCAAAATGGGGATAATGGACCGTGTCCCATCCGATTATCTCGTCCCTACCCACCCCAGAGATTAGGGCGGTGTTCGGCTCACGCTGAACGCTTAATAAGTTATGAGGAGCCAGGGAAGGTGGAGAGATCTGTGGAAAGATATGTGGCAAAGCCGGTATCGTCTTTGAGGGCTTTTTATGATGGCGGGGAGCATTCCAATATTTATCTTTCCTTTTCCTAAATCCTTTCCCTCAAGTTTTCATCCCAGCCCTTCTTTACCAGGACTCCCCTCATCTTCATCTTCCTCCCATTTTGAGAGTCTCTCTGCCTCTGGCTCAAGTTTCATACTCCCCCCCCCCCGCCCCCCGACAACTCCCTTCCCCTTTCAGCTTTGCTAGACCCCGTTCTTCATATTTCCAAGCCCTCCTAAGAGGAAGTCTCCTTTTCTTCTCCTTCCTCTGCCTCCTACTTCTCCTCCTTAATCTTCCTTCACTTCTTCCTTCTCCTCATTCCCATACCAACAGATAATAATAATAATAATAATAATAATATATACTAAGTGATGGGGAAGATACAAGATTTTCAGATTGGACACAGTCCCTGTCCCGAATGTGGTCCTCAGTCTGAGGGAGGGAGACTAGATGGAATAATAATGGTGGTATTTTTTAGCACTTAGTATGTGCCAAGCACACTGTTCTAAGCGCTGGGGTAGATACAAGGTAATCGGGTTGTCCCACGTGGGGCTCACAGTTTTAACCCCCATCTTACAGAGGAGGGACCTGAGGCACAGAGAAGTGAAGTGACTTGCTCGAAGTCACACGGCCGACAAGTGACGGAGCCGGGATTAGAACCCATGGCCTCTGTCCCCCAAGCCCGTGCTCTTAGCAGTAAGCTGCGCAATTTCTGACTCCCAGGCCCGGGCTCTTCCCAGTAGGCCAATGTCACCACCCAGCGGGCCGGGTCTCCTGACTCTCAGTCCCCTGCTTCCTCCTTGGGGTCATGTGACTCTGCTCCTCTCTTGACCCTATTCCAGGCCGACTCAGACTCCTCTGCCCTCCCCTTCTCCCCTCCTCCCCAGCTCCTAGCAGGTGGAGGCAGGTGACTTACAGACAATTCTGTGCGTGCCTTTGAGCCACGGTGGATGAACAGATTTTCAAACGATCCCACGCTAACCTAGCAGTTTTGTCCCCGTCCTCCCGCCTTGATCCTGAGAAGTGCTTCTTTCCACAAGCCCAAAAGGATTCTGGGACTGACCACTGTGGATTCTCACTCTGAGCCTGATGCCAGGTTCCTCTACTGGCTGTGGTCTAATTCATTAATTCCCCTCCGATATTTAATTAAACACGTCGGTGTATCTTGGTAAAGGTTGTGGAACAGCCAATTAAAATTTCCATCACGGCCTTTCAAAATTAATTAGCCATTAATGCCATAGACTAACCCCTATCACGAATGTTTAGCTACTGTATCAAGGAATTGTCCTCTTTGATTTGTGAGAATCCTAGGAGGCTTCTCCGAGACACACATTTCAAAAGCGGGAGACCATCTGCGGGGCACTCTAAATCACGACCTAAATCACGTTCGGAACCGGCGACCCCGTGGAATGTCAGTTGGTTTTGCCGTTGCAGCGGAATAAGATCCCACGGGAGAAAGTGGCTGCTAGCCTCACTGGGGATGGTAGCGTAGCCCATTGAAAAGGATTGGGAATCAGGAGACCCGAGTTCTAATCCCAACTCTGCCCCAGAGCTGCTGTGTCACATCGGACGGGTCGCTTAATCCCTCTGGTCCTCAGTCCCCTCATCTGTAAAATGGGGTTAAGATCCCTGCTCTCCCTCCTTCCCTCTCTGCTTGTGAGCTCCACATGGGTCAGGTCCTGAGTCCGAGCTGATCATCTTGCCCCTGCCTCAGCATTTAGCACATAGTTCATGTTTGAAATTTTTTAGGTGATTGGGACAGAAAGGAAGAGCAGTAAGCCCCAGGAGGGGATGGAGCTCAGAGCTTAGCCCAGTCTTTGGTCATATAGTAAGCCTGTATTAAATGCCATTATCGTTGTTAGGGCGACCAAGAAGATAGGCAGGTCAGTTGTTCGCCATTGGCGCCAAGGGAGTGATATTTAAGAGTGTGAACTTTTCTGACCCTGACATTTTAAGGCAAATTTCACAGTTGGCTTTGAGGAACGGGAGCTGGCTGTTGATTCCTGCCAACTCCGCTCCCTGCCTTTCCCTTTGTTCGCCGATTTTGGCAGGAACCAGCTCCAACACAGACTGGTCCTTGCCCTTCGGCAGATCCAACTGAAAAGCTTGGCCGGTTTCCCTTGCCTGTTTAGAAGATGAATGTGAGGGGGAAAAATACACTTCTGGGAGATTCAGGGAACAAAAATCCCCTCTCCTCCCGGAAGCCTTCCCGGATTACTTGCTGTTCTCCCCAGATTTCGTCTCCCAACTCGTGTGTATATCTCATTTTCCTTCTTCCTTCTATCTAGAGATTATTTTAGTGCTTGTCTCCCTGACTAGATGATTGGATCCATGAAGGCAGGGATTGTGTCTATTCTGTTGTATTTTCCCAAGAGTTTAGTACAGAGCTTTGCACTAAGAAGCAAAGAGAGGCAGAGTGAGTTAGTGGAAAGAGCATAGGCTTGAGCGTCAGAGGAACTAGATTCCAGTCTTGGCTCTCCCATTGGCCTGCTGGGTGACCTGGGGAAAGTCACTTTGCTGCTCTGGGCCTCAGTTTCCTCAACAGTAAAATGGGGATTAAATATCTGTTCTCCATCCCCCATAGGGGAGCTTTGCGTGGGACCAAGCCTGTGTCTCATCTGCATGTATGATATCTTCCCCGGGGTTTAGTACAGTGCTTGGCACATAGTAAGCACTTAACAAATACCACCACTATCATTATCATGACAACACATCAGGATGAAACAGCTCAGCCAATAACTGAAAAAACTGAAAATACATATATACATATAGATGTAATTTATTCATTCATTCAGTCATATTTATTGAGCGCTCACTGTGTGCAGAGCACTGTATTAAGCGCTTGGAAAGTACAATTCGGCAAGAGAGACAATCCCTACCCAACAACGGGCTCACAGTCTAGAAGGGGGGAGACAGACATCAAAACAAACAGGCATCAATAGCATCAATATAAATAAATGGAATTATAGATGTATACACATCATTAGTAAAATAATAATAAGTAATGTTGGTATTTGTTAAGCGCTTACTGTGTGCAGAGCACTGTTCTAAGCGCTGGGGTAGATACAGGGTGATCAGGTTGTCCCACGTGAGGCTCACAGTCTTAATCCCCTTTTGCAGATGAGGGAACTGAGGCACCGAGAAGTGAAGTGACTTGCCCAAAGTCACACAGGTGACAGTGGCGGAGCCGGGATTCGAACCCGTGGCCTCTGCCTCCCAAGCCCGGGCTCTTGCCACTGAGCCACGCGTAATAAATATGTACTTCTATGCACAATTTATAGTAAATAAAACCAATACCACGCCGAGCCACATCTGTCTGTAAAGAGCTGGTCCCCTCAAATTAGAGAATTTTCTTTTTCACACCCAAGCCCCATGGAAAATTTTAAAAATATTTCCCTTTATTCAATCGTATTTCGGCTCCATCTAAGTATACTTCATTTCTCACCAAAGAAAGGGAGTCTCTGTTGATTTACCCTCTGAGCTGCCCGCTTCCCTCTCAGGGATGCGTAGGGTATCCCTGGGCTTCAAAAGGTCTGTCGGAGAGCCCTGAAGGAGTGCCGCATTAATAAGAGATCTAGATGATTGCCATCCTACCAGGCCCTCCTTTGTAAGTAATGTTCTTAAACCCACCGAGAGGGTTTTTTGTGAACTCCGAGGGCAGTTTTGGAAGGAAGGAAATCATCTCTCTCAGGGAATCGTGGACGCTTCTAAAAAAGAATGAGGAAATCCAAGACAGGAACTGGACGCGACTAGGACAAGTGATTTTTTAAAAATTTCCTTTCCGAGCTTACAGTTTTCTCTAAGATATTCTTGTTCATCTTGCCGATTGGAGTGCGGTGATGGAAAGGAGGTGGGATTTTATGGGAGAGGAGAATGCGGAAGGTCTAGGGGATTAGAAAGTCACCGATGGGGGGGGTCTTTTCTGCCCCAACTAGAAACGTGCGAGTCCTGGGAGTTCAGCCCAAAGATCTGTGCGAGGGTCTTGGGATGCCACCCTCAGCCTTGTGGAGTGGTTATTTTCCTCCTCACCTCCGTAAATCAAAATTGGTGGCGGCCATTTAATATTCAGGTCCACCATCTAGCAAATCCGAGTCTTCTCCGGTGGGCAGGTGATGGAGGGGACTGCTTTTTCTCCACACTGCGATAGGAAATTAGTAATACCGCGATTCCCTAACGGCTCCCTTTTCTATTGGTAAAGCGAAGCTGGAGGATGGAGTGTCTCTTTCACTTTTCGAAGAACTCAGGGGCAAAGTCGATGGATGCCTTGACTTTGCAATCTCTTCGTTACCTTCTCCTTGTCTTTTTCTGGTCATGTTACAGCCCTGAGTTGCCTAGCGTTTAATCAACAGGATAGTGTGGCGTCCATGGCTTCTCACATCTCAGACCGTCTGGAGCCAAATTCCATCTTGATGGATCCCTGCACTTAACACCTTAATGGTCTCAACAAGGAGCAGGGGAGAGAAAAGGAGATGTTCTGCGATGGGGCTAATTAATGAGACCCACACACAAATGCATTTGGTACCGGATTTGGTTACTTTCAATGAGGGAGAGTGTTGTGGTAAATATTTTGTCTTCTACGGTTACCGAGTTGGAGGGGAGGGGGTTGCGTTGAGGGGAATTAGGATGGAGGCACGCGCAGACACCGAAGAGAAGATGGGAGCACTTAGGATCGCTAAGTAACTTCAAAGTCAAAGCCCTGATAGGGTTTTTTTTTTTCCAATGGTTACATGACCGTTATCCAACTGGTCATATATTTTCTCCAATACTTAGTACAGTGCTCTGCACCCAGCAAGCGCTTAACAAGTGCAGTGAGGGAAATATATTGTCTGAAGGGGGAAAGAAGTCAGTTAAAAGCCGCAAACCCCGGGCATTTAATAAGCGTTTCTTGATCGACCATATAAAACCAAGGAAAAGAGAAGTTTAATTGGGTTTGTTGCCTAGCTACCAAGATGGAAAAGAGTTAACAGCCGAGGAGGCATTTTGGAAAATATTTTCTCCAGATCTCCTCACCAGATGTTTAGAAATTCATTCCTGGCTCCCGGGGAACCTCTCCCCATTTGGTGGTCTGTCGTCGAAATGGATCACCCAGGCTTTGGCATCAAGCAATCAAAGAAGCAGCGTGGCTCAGTGGAAAGAGCACGGGCTTGGGAGTCGGAGGTCATGGGTTCTAATCCCTGCTCCGCCACTTGTCAGCTGTGTGACCTTGGCCAAGTCACTTAACTTCTCTGTGCCTCAGTTCCCTCATCTGTAAAATGGGGATGAAGACTGTGAGCCCCGTGTGGGACAACCTGGTTACCTTGTATCTACCCCAGAGCTTAGAACAGTGCTTGGCACAAACTAAGGACATAGTCCTTGTCCAACACCGGGATACTGTCCGATTTGTCTGGTTCCTGGCAATCAAGCTCAGGGTCATGACCTGTATTCTACTTGAATGTGGGTTTGGCTGGGCATGGAAGGAGCAGACTGGAATTCACTCAGTCATGCACTCAGTGGTGCTTATTGAGCACCAATGAGTGCTGGGCAGTGTAGTAAGCACTTGGGGGAGTGTACTACACCTGCAAGGCACATGTTCTCTGCCCTCAAGGACCTTACAATTTAATGGGGGAGACAGACCAAAACGTTTGACAGTGGAAGCGGCGGGATAGAACTCATGATGGGATCATAGGATGAATGTGTCAGGATGAAGTACTAAATAAATAAATGAATGTACAAATATATATATACATGTACCTAATTGCTGAAGAGTGGAATAAAATACGTAAGAGCTAGGTTTTGGTTTTCTAGGTGATAATAGTAATAATAATAAGGATGTTGGTATTTGTTAAGCGCTTACTATGTGCAGAGCACTGTTCTAGGTACCGGGGGAGATACAGGGTCATCAGGTTGTCCCACGTGAGGCTCCCAGTCTTCATCCCCATTTTACAGATGAGGTCGCTGAGGCACAGAGAAGTGAAGTGACTTGCCCACGGTCACACAGCTGCCAGGCGGCAGAGCCGGGATTCAAACCCTCGACCTCTGACTCCCAAGCCCGTGCTCTTCCCAATCACTGAGCCACGCTGCTTCCCAATCATAGTGGTATTTGTTAAGCTCTTACTAATGTACTAAGTGCCGAGGTCGACGCAAGGTAATCTGGTTGGACACAGTCCCTGTCCTAGTTCACGTAGGAGGGAGAACAAGTACTGAATCCGCATTTTACAGATTAAGAAACTAAGGCCCAGAGAAACTGAGTGACTCATCCCGAGGTCAGGCACCAGGCAAGCGGCAGAGCTGGAATAAGTATGTAAGCTCTAAGGAGCACTGTTTGGAAGAGTTCTATTGAATCAGCTGTTGATTTCCGTCTCTGACATTCCCACACCCATTTTGCCTATTGGTTTGGTCCCCTAGAGGTCCGAGGAGACAGCAGTTGCTGTTTTCTCTTTCTTTTCTTCCTCCCATCAGTCAATAGGCACTGTGATGAACTCTCCGGAGAGTACAATAGAATTAGTAAACACCATCCCCGCCTTCAACGATCTTAGAGTTTACTGTGCTCCCTGTACTAAGCACTTAAGAGAGCACAGTAGAGTAAGTAGAGCCAATTCCTGCCCACAGGAGGCTAGCAGCCTACTTCCGGGCAGATATAACCCGGGACACTGAGGGAAGTATCCTGGAGGTGTGTCTACTACTTCTGTTATATAAGACCAAGTACAGCTCCCAAAATGAACAGTTCAGGATTGTCGACTGCGGGTGGAAGGAAGCCTTCTCTCAGTCCTACCAGCGGCTTACTGAGGTTTTCACCCCAGGCTCCTCTGGGTGACCCCCCACTCCTTCCTGACCCTAAGCCGTCATCCAGGGGACCTCCCTCCTCCCCAGCAGCCGGCGTGAGATTTCAACAGGGGGAACGTGATGAGTTTCAGAAATGGAGTATTTTGCCCATGGACCCAGCAATCTAAAGATCTAGTGGTAGATAAATGGATAGTCACTTGTAGGTAAGGCCAGGTAAGCCCTGGCCCGCTCTGCAAAAGATACTGCAGATGGAGTTTTGAGGTCTAAATAGTTCTTAGAATAAGAAGGATAAAGCACGTCCATCATATATTGTCCAAGGCTTAATATTTTCAATTGCATTGAATACGATTGTACTGAGGATTCTGCATTGGAGAAAAGGGAACATAGGGAATTTTCTAAATGACTGGGTAAAATTTACCCGAAAGCAGAGTGAAGTCATTAGTTCCAGAGTAAATTCTTCACCCATCCCTTCTCATCCAACACAAATTGGAATTACTTCTCATATGTTTCGATGAAATTATTTTTTGCAGGGTTGAGGGCAAGTCATTTCCTGTGAAAAACTGGAAGATTTTGAAAATAAAGCTTCTAATTAAAAAAAAAAATCCTGAGAAACTGAAGCAATTAAAAGGCTGATCTTAGAGCCTCCTGGGTGATAAGATAATAATAAAAGGGAAGGATCGGGATTTATTAGAATTGTCATTCTAACTAGAATCTCCTGAAGCCTGGAGTCGGCAATATCAGTGTCAGATAAGAAGCAGGTATTGCTTATGAAAGCCTAGAACTTTCAGTTTATAAATTCTTATATGCATCCGGCCCCATCATCAGTAATATTTATTGAGTGCCAGCTGGGTGCCAGAAGCACTATAGTAGATGCTTGGTAGGGAATAAAAGAGTTTGTAGACTTGATACCCTCCAATCTGCAGGCTCTCTGTGGGACGGGAGCGTAACTTGCAACTCTGTTATATTGTATCCTCCCAAGTACTTAGTGTGGTGCTCAGCCCCGAGTAAGTGCTCCATAAATACCATTGATAGGTTGAGTGATGCCTGCCTTCAAGGAGCTTATCATCTAGTCCAGGGGAACGGACACTAAAATAATCTCCAGATAGGAGGAAGAAGAAAAGGAGGGTAGGAAGATGTGTCGGTGCTTAAAGTAATCGTGTTTCTAAGATACGTACAGAAGGCTACAGGTTGTAGCGTGTTTCCAAATGCTTAGGTTGGTAGTTGGGGGCAGATATAGCCCGGGGGCACTGAGGGAAGTATCCTGGAGATGAGATTTTGGATTTTGGAAGGCCTTTAAGGATGGGGTGAGCTGTGGGCTGAAGGATTTGAAAGGGATAGAAGTGTATCTGCTAGACTGTAAAGTCCTTGAGGTTTAAGTGTGTCCACTAATTCTGATATGTTGGACCAAATATAGTGTACTGCACACGTTAAGTGCTCAAAAAATAGGATCGATTGATTGACCGAACAAGAGATCAGCAACAGGAGAGAAGAGAATGAGGCAGAGTGGGGAGGCTGGCTTGAGAGGAATGAAGAGTGCGAGCTGGGGTGGAGTGTGAGAAGAGAATGGATAAATGGGAGGGAGGTGTGGTAACTGAGTTGCCCGAAGTCAATGGGTTTTATGCCATTTATGCTTCGGTCTCTGCGGTAATTTGTGGTTCATTAATTTGATAAATTCACTGCGATATTTTGTACACCGTGTGTTCTGCATCCTTGTTCTTCCTCCTCCCACTGTTTGCAAATCGTTTTTGTCTGTCAGTCTTCCCCACTAATTTGTAAACTCCCTGAAGTCAGGGAATATCCACTTTACTCTCTCAAGGGCCTACTACAGTCTTTTAAACTCAGGAGGTGCTCAGTAAATACCATTAATGATGATGTTGATGATTGCACCCTTATTAGATATTAGGAACCTTTTCTGCAAGGCTTTATAGGGCAAAGGGTAACAGAAATTCACCCCCATCTGGTATTGAGCTAGCTTGGTTCCAGGATTTCTGCCGTAACTGGGGGACTTCTGACCGAGAACCGTTAATGACGTTGGCGTCGATGAAGTATTTGCACAGTGTCAAACACTGTGTTAAGTGCTGGGGTGGATACAAGATAATCAAACTGGACCCAATCCCTGTCCCGCATGGCCTTCTTTGGCTAATGGCCCCAGATCTCAAGAGGATTCAGTTAATTGTATTTATTGAGCGCTGACTATGTGCAGAGCACTTTACTAAGCGCTTGGGAAGTGCAGTTCAGCAACAAATAGAGACAATCCCTGCCCACAACAGGTTCACAGTCTCGAAACGGGTCACAGTCTAGAAATAGTACTTAAGTGCTTACCGTGTGTCAAGAACTGTTCTAAGCGCTGAGGTAGATAGAAAATAATCAGGTCGGACACAGTCCGTGTCCCTTATGGGGCTCACAGTCTAAATAGCAGGGAGTAGGATGTAAGCCCCATTTTACAGATGGGGTTACGGAGGCACAGGGAAGTTAAGTGACTTGCCCAGGGTCACCCAGCAGACACATGGCAGAGCTGTAATTAGAACCAAGTGCTCTGACTCCCCAGACCTATGCTGTTTCCACCAGTCTACACTGCTTCTCAGCTGTGCAACGTGCCATAGTATTGATGAGGATTTACCCCGGGAAAAATGCAGCCACCCAGGTTATCCCGGACTCATGGGTGTTATGTCTCTTCATCCCTGGAATCGTCCCCTGGGGCTTGAGGCCATGGGGCCAGGGGCGGTAGCTTCTCTAGGAATGCGGTTTGAAATTCTGTATTTAACCCAGGAACCATTTGGCTTTTGAAAAACAGCCACTTATGCTTGAGATATGTAGAGTTGTCCTTCTGTTCAAAGACCAAGCAGCTGATGGTGACAGTCCCCACTCCCAACCTGAGGGTTTTTTATTTATTTACGGTATTTGTTAGGCACTTACTATGTGCCAGGCACCATACTGTGCTCTGGACTAGATACAGGATAACCAGGTTGGACACTGTCCCTGTCCCGCATGGGGCTTCCAGTCTTAATCCCCATTTGCAGATGAGGAAACTGAGGCAAAGAGAAGTGACTCACCTATGATCACACAGCAGACAAGAGGCAGAGCTGGGATTAGAACCCAGGTCTTTCGGAATCCCAGGTCTGTTCTCTAGTCTAGTCTAGTCTACCGTGAACGCCTAAAGACTTCCAAAACTATTACGGAAGACAGAAACCACAGTAAACTATTGTTATAATCCAATTTCCTTGGGATACTCTCATTTGCTGTAAAACAGAAAACCAGGAGAGAAAGATCCAAATAAGTAGAAGGAAAAAAATAGCACCCCACACTCACCACCCGACTGCTTAAAAAGAAAGAAGAGCCTCATCTAAATATATTGATCTAACGGTAGTTCTTAAGGACGATCGATACCTCCAAATAATTCATGTTTTTGTGTTAAGTAAAATACTTTTTTTTAATCCCAGGAAAGGTAGCATTTCAGACTCTTAAAGTGAGTAATTGTCTCTCCATTCAGCTATTGATTTCTAGCAGTGTACATCTTTCTGGTGTGCAGAGACACCAAAGTTGTGCCTAGAGAAATCACACTAATGTACTTCTTTCCGAGAGAAGCAGGGGCGGGAGGAAAAAAGGAGGCACACACTCAATGAAATGCCTTGCTAATGGAGTCCACTTTCTCGAAGAGAGGATTAAAGTGATAAAACTCCCTTTGAACCAAGATGATTAAAGTATAATCTGACAGATTATATTGTATCTTAATAATTCTATTTCACGTTTACATTGTACCTTTCACCCGAGCAGCTCAAAGGGCTTTAATAAAGTTAATTAATTAAACCTCACTGAACTCTGGAGGCAGGGGGAAAACCAAGTTAGCCCTGTTTTTCGGCCTTGGACACTCGATAAATATTAAATAGGAACTGAAGGAGAAAGAAACACAGCTGTTTCTCTCTGCCTCACACGGAAACCCCTGACCATGGGCTTCAGAGCTGTTTCTGCTCCATGGCCTAGCGTTTAGCCCAGTGTTCTGCATGCAGAAGGCACTCAGCAACTACTATTGTTCGATTCCCTCCTGAACCTGCCGCCTTTTTGGTTTCTCATCATGGCCGACACCACATCGTCTTCCTCCCTGTCTTGGCGGTTTGCAACTCATGTGTAAATCTACGACTCAACGGATAAATCAGTGGTATTTACTGAGCGCTTACAGTGTGCGGAGCACTGTGCTGAGAGTTTGGGAGAGTGCCTACAAAAGAGTTGGTGGGTAAGTTCCCCGCCCCCAAGGCACTTACAGCGTAGAGAGGAGCTTTCGGTTAGACTCCTCTCTGTCTTTCATCTCCCACGTTGTATGTCTCTGATTCTTAGTGGATTTTCCTTCGCAGTGTTCCTGCCTTTCCCTTTCTCTTCATCCAAATGGCCACCCCCTAGTTCACGCTTTAATCACCTCCCAGCTGGATTGTCGCATTGCCCTTCCTGCCTCCAACCTCTCCCCATGTCAGTCTGTCTTTCCGGCCGCTTGGCTGCCTTCTGAAAATGCCATTCAGAAAGCATCACTGTCCTCTAAGTCTTCCGATTGCTCCATTTCTCCTTGAAATAAGCAGGCATTTCCCTCCCCCTCCCTGCAACTAGGGGTAGATGATAGCTAAACATAAGAGGGACTTGAAGGACGTCATTCAAACTCTCTGGTCTTTAGTTTCCTCATCTGTAAATTGGGGATAAGGTACCTGCCTTCCTTCTTCCTTAGATGGTTAACCCCAATAAGGACAAGGACTGTGTGTGATCCACTGATCTTGTCCCTAACTGAGCACATACTGCTGAATAAGCTCTTGCTAAATTTCTTGATTATAATAGATGAACTAGTCAGGAAAATAGTGAAAGAAGCATCTTATCTGATTTTGGTTTTCCTCTTGCGTGGGACCTGCACCCATGACCTGGCTTTATTTGCTGAGGTTGATGCTCTTGAAAGCAACAATTTCTCATTTCTCAGTGGCCCCCCCCAAGCTGTAATTGCTGGTTTTACTATCCTCGGACCTCGGCCGACCGCCGGCGGATTTATTTTTTAATAACACCCCATTACCTTCAACGGTAAATTTCCTTAAAAAATGGAGGTGGTCTGACTACTTGAGTGATTTCAGATTCCTAAAATACACAGACAACGTAACCCAACCAAATATGCTTCCGGCCGGATTCCACGATGCCCTCCCGTGTCCCAAACACCTATCAATCAATCCATTATCACTGAGCACTTACTATGTGCAGAGCACTACACTAAACGCTCGGGAGAGTACGGTACAATAGAGGTGGTAGACTCGATCCCTTCCCTCAAAGAGCTTCCAGCCTACTGTGTGTAGAGCACTGTACTGAGTGCTTGGGAGAGTCCAGTGGATTTGGTAAGACTTGAGCTCTGCCCTCAAGGTGTTTACAGTCTAGTGGGGAAAACAGACATTAAAATAAATAGGTAGGGGAATAATAATGATGGTGTTTGTTAAGCACTTACTATGTGCCAAGCGCTGTTCTAAACGGGGAAGCAGCAAACCCAATTCGAGAACAAACTGGGAAATATCCAACCCGAAAAATCAGCACCTGGAGATGATGTAGCTGTGAGGAACAGAATGGGGATGGAGGGAAACAACGAGAAAGCCAACTTTCTCCGGGCTGATCCTGAAGTATCTGGCTCTTTTGCAGTGATTTTCTTCCAGTATGAAGGATGCCGGCCCCCTATACTTTCTCAGAGGTCAAAGCCCCTCTGTCCCCTGATCCTTCTCACCTCTGATGGAGGAGTCATTTCCTTGTCTTAACCCCATTCCCCCTGGGTCATTCCAGTGAGGAAAAGATGGCAGGGTGTTTGGAGAAGTTCAGGACTCACGTGTTGCCCTGGGTGGGGCTGGGATGACATCCAGACTCCAGGATAGCCCAGGCCAGCACAGGACATGGGACTGGCCACCACCCAGCCACTGTAGCCTGCACAGCTGGACAATGTGTCCTTTGGCCCCTGGGACTCTGCCCTCCCTGTAGCCCTGAGGCAATTAGCCAGGGACCTTCCCGAATCATCATAGTGATCGCTGACTAAATGGCTGCCCTAACTAACTAGGCAGGAACATGCAAGTGAGTCAGAAGCACTCCAGCATTTAATATTCCAGTTTTTATTAACTGGTATTTGTTAAGCGTTTACTGTGTGCCAGGCATTTAGAGCTTGGGTAGAGACAAGCTAATCAGATTGGATGCAGGACCTAGGTCACAACCTTTATCCCCATTTTACAGCTGAAGTAACTGAGGCACAGAGACAGTAAGTGACTTGCCCAAGATCCCACAGCAGACGTGCCGTGGAGCCGGGATTAGAACCCAGGCCCTTCTGTGCTCTATCTTTAGCCCCCGCTGCTCCCTTGGATCACGGACACCGGCAAGGGATCTCTTGGTTAACGATTGCCTTTTAGCATGAGCTGCAGCGGTGGGATCTATTGAATTTATAGTGAGACATCCTTGCTGTCTGTCTCCTACACCCCAGCTCTGTGTAATTTCAAGGAGAGTCCTTTATTGTTTCGCAAGCCCTCTGTCAGGGGAGCCAGCGGGCTCTCCACAGCCTTGTTTAAACTGAGCGCCCCTCCCCTTCTGCCATCCAGCCAGTTTACCCAAGATTTTCACCCTGCGGTGGCTGGAACGTCAACAGAGATGATAATGCACACGATTTGAGTATTGATTCTTCTTGGTCTCAGAGCTGTGGGACACAAAGAGGACTTTGCAGATCCAAAGGACTGCTTCTAGTTGTCTGTGTCTCTCTCCCACGGTCTCTCTCTCTCTCTCTCTCTCTCTCTGCCCCCATCTTTCTCTGTTTCTCTCATCTTCTTTCTCTTTTCCTGAGTCTGTCTCTCGCTCTCTCTCCCTCCTTTCCTTCCTCCCTCCCTTTCCCTAGCCCTCTCCCCCCCCTGCTTTCTTGGTAGGAGGGAAAGGCAGATGCTTTCAGCTTTCAGTGGTCCTGTATGCAGTGCCCTGGAGAGGATACAAGATAAGGAAAAGACAGGGTTCCTATCCTTAGGAAACTTCCTCACAGGTAGAGACGGTAAACACGATGCTATTAATCAGCTACAACCCAGGCTGAACACTTCGTTCCTCTCCCGGCGACCTACTCACCGGGGCTCACTCTCATCTCTCTCGCCGACTCCTTGCTAACGTCCTCCCTCCTGCCTGGAACTCCCGCCCCGCTTCATATCTGACAGAACACCACTCTCCCTATCTTCCCCCGTCTCTCTTCCAGAATAAGAGGCCTCTCCTGTCTGATCTCTCATCTCCCAAACCTCTTTTCCTTCCTTTGTCTCTCCTCTGTGCATTTGGATCCATACCTACTAACCAATTTAGATATCATCCTGCTCCATCTCCTCGGCACTTATGCATCCTTATACTCTGTTGCTTCCCCTCTCCGTAATTTACTTTCATTTATGGCCCACTTCTAGATTGTAAGATCCACTCTGTGACACTTCCCCGAGTGCTCAGTACAGTGATCTGAAACACAGTGAGTGCCAAATAAATACCATTAAAAGATAAACTAGAAATAAGCATGAGTGCTGGGGTTATTATTCAGAGCAGGCAGATTAATCGGGATAGCTCCCATTTTATAAATGAGGAAATGAACCATAGAGAGGGTAAGTGTCCCGGGCAAGGCCACATAGTAGTCCGGTAGCGGATCTGGGGTTAGTTGGGCTCTAAGGCTCGTTATTTCCAGTCCTGAGCTCTTTCCACTAGGTCAGTCCCTCTGCACATTACGTTGAACTGTAGGTCGGGTAACAATATAGGCGAGTTTATGAGCAGAGGAATCTTTTTTCTCATTCATTGTCATATTCTCCTAGAAGGTTTCATAGGAGAGCAGGTAAACTGAGAATTAGAGGCGCTGACTCATTTAACACCACTGTCAGAAACAGAAAAACTTTGACTCCCAAGTAACCCATTCATTCATTCAATAAGGTTTGATGAAAGTCTGCTATGTGCAGAGGACCGTACTAGGTGCTTGGAGGAATCCACGGAAAGTGAACCATACAGTCTCTCCCTTCTGGGTACAGTACTGGGCACAGTGCTCTGCACACAGTGTGTGTTTGATAACTACGATTGATTAATTCGAGGTACTGTCACTCTAATGGGGAGACAAATAGTTTGTATGCATAGTGTGGCACCTGGGATTAGCAAGAGTTATGAATAAATAAATGAAACATGTGAACTGATATAGGCAGAGGAGCTAAGGATGGCTGAAGATAATTAAGTGTTAACCATTAAGTCCAAAAAAATGGATCTTTCGATTCAGTGTATTGGGATATTTTTTCTGTCGTGAATCACTTTCAATATACTTTGTTCTTCTTCAGCATCTCAATCTGGAATCAATCAACCAATGGTATTTATTCAGCATTTACTGGGTGCGGATCATTGTACTAAGCACTTGGGAGCGGACAATACAATAGAGTCAGGAGATATAACTCAAGTGTCTGCTGTGTCACCTTGGGCAAGTCACTTAACTTCTCTGGGCCTCGGTTACCTCATCTGCAAAATGAGAATTAAGACTGTGAGCCCCTTGTGGGGCATGGAATGTGTCCAACCTGATAAGCTTGTATTTATCCCGGGGCTTAGAATAGTCCCTGGCACGTAGTAAGCACTTAACCAATACCACAAAAAAAAAAAAATGATCCCTGCCCGCAAGGAGCTTACACTCTAGAAGGGGAAAAAGACAAGCAAAATAAATTACAGATAGGGAACATGACCCAGTCAAAGGATATATAAAAGGCTACGTATAAAGATATGGACAAATATCGCTATTGCTTCTCAAGAAGCAGCATGGCCTAGTGGATAGAGCCCGGGCCTGGGAGTCAGAAAGCTTGGGTTCTAATCTCAGCTCCCCCACTTGCCTGCTGTGTGACCTTGGGCAAGTCACTTAACTTCTGTGTGCCTCAGTTCCCTCATCTGTAAAAGGGATACTAAGACTTTGAGACATATATGGGACATGGGCTGTGTTCAGCGTGGTTAACTTGTATGTACCACAGCAGTTAGTACGTGGACTGACACGTAGTGAGTGCTTAACAAATGCCATTAAAAAAATCACTATCAATGACTGCTTGGTTGATCTTTCAGTCAAGAAACCCAGTACCTTGAAAGATTTTTAACAACACTCTCAGGAGACTGAGAATTACCAACTAAGAGTAGATCCCTAGGCTCCCAGGACCTGAAATGTGTGAAATGTGAACTTGGGGAGTTCAGTTCCAGAGAAGTTTCTGAGCATGAACACTGATAAAGTCGGCCTTGGATGTTGATGCTGCCAGAAAAGTTGTACAAGTATCTGGAGGTACTTCAAGTTTCTGACTAATATCAGTCACTCCGCTAATACCAATGGCATTTTCCGATTGCTCTTGCCAATTGTCGATCCAAACACCCAGGCAGGAGCAAAGCCAGACTGTGTTGATGAATTTGTTTTGGTTTTTTTCTCTGCTCCCATTACCATCAAACCATGAAGGTGAAAATTTCTTCTGTCGATTAAATGCTAGAAAGGGGCAAAGGAGCTTAATTGGGGCTCTCGTCGCTTCTAACCATAGAGTTAGTTGTGGTGTTTACTAAGCACTAACTAGGTGCTAGTCTCTCCCTCTGAGATTGTGAGTCCCATGCGAGACAGGCACCTGGTCTGGTCTGGTCTGATGGTCCTGTACCCAGCCCTTAGCAAAGTGTGCCTTCAAAATGGAACAGAAAATGTTCAAAGCCCAAATATTTCCGCTTTGTTATTTTGTCCCACAAAGACTCTCCTGAATTTTCACGAGTGCACAATGGCCAAGTCTTACCCAGTCTTTTCAGAAGAAAATTGATTCTTCTGAAGTCATTCCTTGGGTTCCTATGTTAGTATTTTCTTTTTCGCCAGGGTTATAACGGAACCAAACTCTTATCCAACAGAACCAAGATTCAAACTACAAAGATGAATCTCTGCCACTTTAGCTGAATGATAGCTGCCTTGATCTTCCTCACAGTCCTGATTCGAGTAATAACCGTGACACTGACGGACATGTCCCCTTTGGTCTTCAGGAAAGACCTCCTTTGTCGGGAGGTGCCGTGGCCTAGTGGCAACTCGGAACCTCTTCTAGACTGCATGCTCATCGTGGGCAGGCAACGTGCCTTTATTGTTTTATTATACTCTCCCAAGTGCTTAGTACAGTGCTTTGCACACAGTAAACTCTCAATGAATAGGAATGAATGAGTCGGGAAGACCTGGGTTAATAGTAGTGATATTTGTTAAGCGCTCGCTGTGTATCAAGCACTGCCCTGGGGTAGATATAATCAAAGCACATCAGACACAGTCCCTTCCCCCGTGGACCTCATAGTCTAAGGGGGAGGCAAAACAGGTGTTTCATCCCCATTTTGAAGATGAGAAACGGAGGCTCAGAGAAGTCAAAATGATTTGAGTGAGGTCACACAGCGAGCAAGTGACAGAGCCGAAATTGGAACCCAGGTTCTCTGACTCCCAGGCCCTTACACTTTCCACTAGTCCACACTGGGTTCTGATTTGAGCTCTGCTCCCACCCCGCTCTGTGACCTTGGCGAAATCACTTGACCTCTCTGGGTTTTAGTTTCCTCCTATGTAAAATGGGCATACAGTATCTCTCAATCAATTAATCAGAGGTGTTGAGCACTTCCTATGTGCAGAGCACTGTCCTAAGCACTTGGGAATGTACAATACAACAGAGTTGGTAGACATGATCACTGCCCACAGCGAACCTACAGTGGAGAAACTGCAAGGGGGAAGCGGTGGTTTTGAGGGAGGAAGGGGCGCAGCACATTATGAAGCGCCTGCAAGAATGTGATGTACCAAATCCGTATATGGCCAAGGTGACCAGTAAGCTCTTGTGCGTAGGGAGGTTGTCTACCGACTTGGTTATGCTGTATTCTCTCAAGTGCTTAGTACAGTGCTCTGCACACGGTAAGCACTCCAAAAATACAATTTATTGATTAATTGCCGATGCGGTGCCGAAGTACGAGAGCCCCGACAGGATATTGCTTGGAATCCCCTGCGGTCTTCACGACCCACGCCAGCCAGCTGTTCTTCTGGGTGACTTCTGCTCGATTGCCAGCTCTTTGAGGACAGGGATCACGTCTACCAACTCTTTGGTCTTTCCTGAAGCGTTCAGTACAGTGCCCCGCACGCAGCCGATGCTCAATTCACCTATTGATTGATGCATCCCGTCAAGGCAAGTTGAAAAACCCAAATATTTCCAGGAATCCTGTTGTGAGGAGCCTTCTTTTATTGCATTTAAGATTAATGATAGCTTTCCCACGTTCCGTTGTCTTTGTGGAAACAGATGGAATTTTAAGTGTGAGAGCTGTAATAAAATTTGTTACTCCCTATGACAAAACATTCATTACGAGCTATCATAGGAACACCGGATCCGTAAACTTGGCTTTTAAATAGTTTTCAAGCTTAAATGTTTGATTTATCTAGCAAGGTAAAAGGTAACGGTGTAAACTGCAGAAACCCCAAACTATATTTTAGCCGGCCTGATAATGTTGTTTATTAGCCATAGAAGCTGTGGAGGAATATTTATTCATCTAGGCACCGCTGCTGCTTCAATAAACGGTTGAATTGCGGCAGGCGGGATTATTTATTTTTCCAAGGGAGCGGCTGTGGCATCAATAAAAAACAAATAGTGGATGTAGCCAAAGATAGGAAATTGATATTAATAGACAGGCAATATTTGAGCAATGGGTATTGTTGATTTATATTTCCTGCCTCGGAAGAAAATGATTGCAGAGACATTACAAACTTCCTTCTTCTCCCACATTGAGGATTTTGGATGTATCAATTATGGGTATTTACTGAGCTCCTTCTGAGGGCAGAGCCGCGTAGTAACATGCTTCAAGGAGCTTGCGGTCTAATGGAGGAGTTGTAAAGACCTTATAATAATAGCATTTGTTAAGCACTTACTACGTGCCAAGCACTGTTCTAAATTCTGGATTAAATGAAAAGTGATCAGATGGGGCATAGCCCCGGTCCCACACTGCAAAATGGGGATAAAATTCTAGTTCTCCCTCTCAGGCCGCGAGTCCTGTCCGGGATGGGGGCCGTGTCCGACCTGATGAACTTTGCATCTGGTGGCTCAGTGGAAAGAGCCCGGACTTGGGAGACCGAAGTCATGGGTTCTAATCCCGGTTCCGCCGCTCGTCAGCGCTGGGACTTTGGACAAGTCACTTCGCTTCTCTGTGCCTCAGTCACCTCATCTGTAAAATGGGGATTAAAACTGTGAGCCCCACGTGGGAAAACCTGATCACCTTGCATCCCCCAGCGCTTAGAACAGTGCTTGGCACATACCACCATTTATTTATCTACCCGGTAGCACAGTGCTCTGCCCACAGTCAGGGTTGCATAAATACTACTCCTATTATTATTTACGCATCAAGCCCAACGTATTTATATTCAAACACTAGGATAAATACACAAGAATCATATTGGACTTGTATTATATATTGAATTTATATTATAGTTATACTAATATCTGTCTTCTCCCTATAGACTGTCAACTCACTGTGGGCAGGGAACTTGAGGGCTGATTATGTGCAGAGCATTGTATGAAGCTTTTGGGAGAGTACAGTACAAAAGAGCTGGTCGATGGAATCCCTGCCCTGCAGGCGCTTACAGTCTAGTGAGGAAGACATATATTTAAAATAAATTGTAGTTGGAAGCAGCAGCGTATAGGGGTGTTTAGTTGGAAGCAGCAGAGTATAGGGGTGTTTACATAAATGCCCCGGGGTTGGGGGCGCGAGTAATAAAGTGCTTAAAGTGTACAGACCCTAGTGCAAAGGTGACACCGAAGAGAGGTGGAATGGGGTGGGGAAGTGAGAGTTTAGTCAGGCTTCTCTGGTGAAATGTGATTTTAGTAGGGCTTTGAAGACAGAGAGAGTGGTGGTCCGTAAGATAGAATTCCAGGCCCGAGCGAAAATGTGGGCAAGGGGCTAGCAGCGAGATAGACCGAGATAAAGATAAGCAGCATCAAGGTGTAGTGGATCGAACACGGGCCGTGGAGTCAGAAGGTCATGGGTTCTAGTTCCAGCTCCACCACTTGCCTGCTGTGTGACCTTGGGCACTTTACTGCTCTGTGCCTCAGTTACCTCATCTGTAAAATGGGGATTTAGACCGTGAGACCCACCCGGGTCAGGGATTGTGTCCAACCTGATTCGCTCATATCCACTCTAGTACAGTGCCGGGTACATAGTAAGCACTTAACAAATACCATAATAATAATTATTATTATAAAGGTGCAGTGAGTAGGCGGGCATTAGAGGAGTGAAGTGTGGGGGCTGGACTGTAGTGGGAGATGAGTGAGGTTGAAGTGGGAGCATCTGTAACTTGGACCCACACAACGAGTTGCCCTTAGCAGGCGGACCAAAGGAACAAATGTTTGCGCCAGCGTCGATCGCCCCTCATTCGGAATTCCGATGCGAGGGGACATCTTTGATCGAGATCATCCTCGGCAGCAGTTCAGCATGTTCAAGTGGAAAGGCTTTGGTGTGCTGGCCAGGGTATTAGGTTCCCGTGCTCCTTGAAGGCAGGGAATGTGTAATTTACTTCTGGGTTCTCCCACAGTGCTTTGTACCCAGGTGCTAAGTTAATGTCATTGGTTGAGGACATTCATCTGTCTCACTAACCAATTGGCAATGGCTTGAGAAACAGCAGAGGGGGCCGGAGTGGTCAATATTTCAGAAGTTAAAGAAGTCCTTTCGATTAAATAAGTGTAATTCTGCTCATCACAGCACAATCAAGACAAGAAAATTTGGCCCTAAACTCTCCTCATGCATATATCCATCCTGTCAACCCTTTCCAACATTGGCAATTAGTCACTCTTTTTTTTTTAAATGGATTGTTTGACAATTGAAATCAACCCAGGCTCTTTATCTCGGCTTCTCAAATCGTATGCTGCCTCCCGTGCCAGCTGTATTGAGTAGGAGATTGGAATTTAAGGTCATTCACCAGGTGCCTTGGAACATACGTTTGCCCAAACTTTGCTGATTTTCCAAGATGCACAGCTGAGGGAGAGAGGATCCTGGGGTGTTAAATTACCCCCTCTAACACATAACCCTGCTTTGAATGTAGATAGTGATAAGCAAACCACGCCTAAGTAATCAGTGAAACTGTGGCAATCTTATGGGACACGGCGACTCTGGGAGAGTCCTGGGTCTCTTCAGGAAAGATCCATCAGAACTGGATCCCGGTAGTTGAATGTGTGTTGATTTTGAACGTTCCCACCATAGTCATTCGGTGGATCACTTTTTTGCATCACCTGAAATTTAAAGTGAATTGCATTCTCTCAGGTCGAGACAAGAAGTGATAGTCTTTGAAGGGAAATGCCCCGGTCTCTTCAGAAAACCAGCACACGCGTGGAGGTAACATCTTCAAAATCCTTTCCATTTTATAATCAGGTGGTTACGACTTGCCCGGCTATAGATTTGTCAGTCGGTCAATCAATTTGCAGCTTACTATGTGCAGAGCTCTGTACTGGGCACTTGGGAGAGTACAGTGTAACTATAAACGGGCGCATTCCCTGCCCACAACCAGCTTGCAGCCTAGGAGGGGAGACAGACATTAATATTTGTCCACTTAGGTCATAACCTCCTCGAGTGCAGAGGGTACATCTCCCTCCTCTTTGTGGGTTTCCTCTCTGAGCCCCTTAGTGTGTCCCACCTTGTTCTCTCAGGTAGTCCTGAGCCTCCTAAAGAGCACCACACACAGAAAATGCTCCGTGGCTCTCTCCCTTAGAGAATGCCCGAGTGTTTAACCCTGTCTTCTAGACTGTAAGCTCGTAGTGGGCAGAGAATCTGTCATAGTCAATCAATAGTATTTGTTGAGCACTTGTGTGCAGAGCACTGTACTAAGCACTTCAAAATAGCAGTAAACGGTCACATTCCCTGCCTAAAAGAAGCTTACAATCCAGAGGGGGAGGCAGACGATATAAATGAATAAATGACACATATGTACATTAGTTCTGTGGGGCTGCGAGGGAGGATAAATGAAGGGAGCAAGTCAGGGCGATGCAGAAGGGAGAAGGGAGAATGGAAAGAAGGGCTCAGTCAGAGAAGGCCTCTTGGAGGAGATGCCTTCAATAAGCGTTTGAAGCGGGGGAGAGCAACTGTCGGTCGGATATGAGGAGAGAGGGTGTTTCAGGCCAGAGGCAGGATGTCGGCAAGAGGTTGGCGGACAGACGCGGTTGAGGTGTTAGATCGTTATGTTGTACTTAGTTCTGTACCCTGCATTCAGTAAGTTTACAGAAAGCAGCGGGGCGTAATGGATAGAGCACTGGCCTGGGAATCGGCAGGTCATGGGTTCTGATCCCAGATCCACCACTATCCTGCTGTAATAATGATGGTATTTGCTAAGCGCTTACAGTGCGTCAAGTGATGCAAAAAAGCGATCCACTGATCGTCTCCGGTGGGAACGTTCAAAATCAACGCACGCCTAACTACCGGGCGGGGGTACAAGGTAATCAGGTTTGTCACGTGGGGCTCACGGTCTTATTCTGCATTCTCCAGATGAGGGAACTGAGGCACAGAGAAGTGGAGTGATTTGCCCAAAGTCACACAGCTGACAAGTGGCAGAGCCGGGATTAGAACCCATGGCCTCTGACTCCCAAGCCCGGGCTCTTTCCACTGAGCCACGCTGGGCAAGTCACTTCACTTCTCTGTGCCTCAGTTACCTCATCTTTAAAATGGGGATTAAGACTGTGAGCCCCATGTAGGACGGGGACTCTGTCCAACCTGATTTGCTTGTATCCACCCCAGCACTTAGTACAGTGCCTGGCATATAGTAAGAGCTTCACAAACGCCACAGTTATCGTTATTATTAATAAATACGATTGATTGCTTGATTGATTGATAAAGCTCTGAACCTAGGGAGATCCGTCTCCACCATTGGCCGAGCTGGTCCATTTTGAGCTCTTGCTACGTGCTGAGCACCTTACTGAGCACTCGGGGGAAGTTAAAGTCTTTCTCGAAACAGAGGATTTTTATCTCCAGAGTTCCCATTTCCCCCTTTATATACGGAATTACCGCGCCGTTTAGTTTGCGATGGAATCTTGTGGGAGCTGGTTTAAAAACGATATTAATCCAGAAACCACTGTGCCGTCATCGCCCTGCTCTGAAGCAGCTTCAATAGGCTATAATTTAACCTTCCTTCTAGATAACTGATGTTTAAGGAGCTCCCCAAATAGCTGTATTTCATGACTTGGAGATTTTAGGAAGATCAAGTGTACACTCCGGAGAAGAGCGCTTGCTCTTCATCTTAACCACAGCTTCCCGTCTTCCACAACGTGCCCGGCACACAACCTCCCTTCAGTCAGTAAATCCGTGGTATTTACCCCTTTACCGAAGAGGTGCCGGTCTACAGCTTTCCCGCAGAGTCAGGGGGATGAAGGAAAGATCAGTCAATCAGTCAATAATCAATGGTACCTTTTCTCACATTTTCTCACATTTACTGTTCAGAATGACAGTCGCCAGGAAAGAGGCATAAAGAAATGTCCCGGCCCATAGCCAGGCAAGGAGAAGACAGAGAACCCTACGAGCCTGGACTCTTGCTGACGATCCGGACGACGATGGGAAACGAAACTGGAACCGAGGTGCAGAGCACTGTACTAAACGCTTAGGTCCAGGGTTAGGCATTCCCCGTGTCCTCGGACTCATGTGCCAGTTCTATATCATTCAGATGAAGGTGGCACCAAGGAAGACGGTGCAGTGCAAATGCCCTAGGCGGCGGCGTTGTGCACAACTCTGGTTTGCCACTTCCCATCGGCGTTGTGGGCAGGGCGTGCGTTTGCTATTCCTGTTGCATTCTCCCAAGCACTTAGTTCGGTGTTCAGCACATCGTAAGCACTCAATAAATACCACTGATTGATTGCCACCTGCTGGAACGGACATTCTCTAGGATATCAACCCAGCCGTGCTGCTAATTGAGTGCCTGATCTGTGCAGAACACTGTACTATGCTCTTGGGGGGGGGGGGGGAGTTTTCTTCATTTCCTTGAGTGGGGAGGTGTTTATTCAAATTTTGAAAAAATGAAAGAGATCAACCCAGCTAGTCGCAAGGGTTGCTTTTTATTGGATTGTCTAATTTCCTCTATTCTGTAAGCTCCTGTGGGAAGGGGACGTGCCTACCAACTCTGCTATATTGTACTCACCCAAGTGCTTAGTAGAGCGCTCTGTACACAGTAAGCTTTCAATAAATGCAATCGATTAATTTGATCGGATCCAATCAGAGGGCCGTAAGGCACCTCTTTTCCAAAGCCGCGCTCTCCTTTCACCTTCCTCGCTGCCTCAGTTCCAGTCTCCTTTCCCATCGTCGTCCGGATCGTCAGCAAGAGTCCAGGCTCGTAGGGTTCTCTGTCTTCTCCTTGCCTGGCTGTGTGCCGGGAAATTTCTTTATGCCTCTTTCCTGGCGACTGTCATTCTGAACATTAAATGTGAGAAAATGTTCTATGGAATAAGAACGCTGGATGGGTTTTTAATTGAGATGATTCAGTATGAAAATTGTATGTGGCACAGCATTACAAGGGTAGGGGGAGAATTATAATGAGATTTTCAAATGTAATGTTTCTTTCGTAATTGGCACATCACGGGCTCTCTCTTTTTAATAACCCCCATTATCGGAAAGAGAATTGGTCTACAGTGAGGTAGAAATCACTTTTGCTGGAATGTATGAACTCTTTCTTTCCATGTTATGTATTCGTGGCTACATCCTATACCCGTAAATGTGTTCTCCTTACATACATGATTTTTTCTTCTCCTTTTCCTTGGAAGCTGATTATTTCATTCTTTACTGTCGTCTTTAACATAGAACACCTTCCCTCACGGATATTCTTTTTCTACCTTCCCCTCTTCCCAATTTAGTAATCTGATTTACTATCAGGAGGCAGGATGGCCTAGTGGAAAGACAGCGTGATAGATGGGAGACCTGGGTTCTAGTTCCAGCTCCACCATTTGCCTATTGCATGACCTTGGACATATCACTTAACCTCTCTTGGCCCCAGTTTCCTCACCTGTCAGATGGAGTAAGATGCCTGCTCTCTCTCCCTTTTAGACTGAGAGCTCCATTGGGGTCAGAGACTGTTTCTGACTTAATTTTTTTTTTTAATAGTATTTGTTAGGCCCTTACTGTGTGCCAAGCACTGTTCTGAACACTGGAATAGATACAAAGCAGTCAGGTTGGACACAATCCATATCCCACATGGGACTCACAGTCTTAATCCCCCCTTTTACAGATGAGGTAACTGAGATCCAGAGAAGTGAAGTGACTTGTGCAGGGTCACACGGCAGACAAGGGGCAGAGCCGGGATTAGATACCAGGTCCTTCCGACTTCCAGGAGCAAGCTCTATCCATTAGGCCACACTGTTTGATTATCTTGAATCCACTCCAGTGCTTACCACAGTGCGTGGCACATAGTAGGCGCTTAATAGATACCACCCTGATTATTATTCCCTGGGATCAGAACCCGGGTCTCCTGATTCCCAGATCAGGTACAGTTTCCCCTGGACCAACAACAGGGCTGGGTTTGTATCGAAAGCGATTGGAAAATCTAACAAAAAGGAGTCGCTGACACGGATCTTCGACGGCGACCCCGCCCACGGACCGCAGCTCCCCAAGCTGCCTCGGGTTTTCCGTCTTCCACAACTTCATTGTCTTTCCTGGGAAGTCCGGGGCTGGGGAAGGGTCACCAAGGGCCTCAAGTGACACCCCCAAGCCCAAATGTCGGCGGGAGAGCGGACCAGAAGGGTGCCGAATTGGTATTCTCCTCACAGAAACGTGTGACGGAAATTCAGAATTCTAATTCCATCCTGCCCGCCTCGCTCACACCGTGACCTTCAGGAAGTAGCTGGGTGATAGACTTTGAATTTCTTGACATCTCTCTTGTAGGAAGCTCAGAAGGGCTCACGTCTAATGAGCCAGACCTGATCGGGTGAGTCAGCTCTTCCCTCGGGGGGAGGTAGGTCCTTGAGCAGGGGAGCACGTTTTAGGGGGCTTCCTGGGTATTGACAAATGGAGAGGGAAAGGGAAACCGGGAACAGCCTCTTCAGCTGCCCAGCTTGGAATAATTCCCATTTCACCGAGTGGAAAAGCAAGGCGGAGAGGTTAAGAAACTTTCTTAGGGTCATTTCCTACTCATCAATCCTCATTCAATAATATTGCTTGACACCACCTGTATGTAGAGGGCCGTACCTGGCTCCTACTGCAAAAAGAGCACTGACCTGGGTGGGTGCCTACTTCGTGCCAGACACTATGCTGAGGATCTGCTGTGTGCAGCACACTCTAATGAGCATTTGTAGAGCACTGTATTGAGCGATATTTATAGAACATTATCCTGAGTGCCTACTGTGGGCAAAGCACTGAATTGTGTATCTACTGGGTGTGGAGACTCTACTGACCACCTGCTTTTCTGTCTGTCTCGCCCGATTAGACTGTGAGCCCGTTATTGGACAGGGAGGGTCTCTGTCTGTTGCCGAATTGTCCATTCCAAGCGTTTAGTACAGTGCTCTGCACGTAGTAAGCGCTCAATAAATACTATTGAATGAATGACTGGGAAAATGCAATAACAATAGTCTGTTTTCCTCTCTGTCTTCCCCTGTGGACTGTAAGCTCCCTGTGGTCAGAGATCATGTCTACCAACTCAGTTCTGTTGTACTTGCCCAAGTGTTTATAATACAGAGCCGAGCTATCGGTAAGCACTCAATAAAGTCCATTGATTGGTTGATTTAGCACCCACCAGATGCAGTGCAGGGCACTGAACTAAGCGTTTGGAAGGAATTCAGGGAAAGACCCAGTCCCTGGGCTTGATGCACTGACTTTCCCCGACGCCACCCTGGGAACTGGGTCTCCTCGTCTGATTTCTTCTCTTTCCTTCCCAACTCGCCGACCCTATTTCCTCCCTCGCAAAGTGGATGAGGCAGCCGGCTCAGAAGAGAGGTCAGGAAGCTGTGTCCAGAAACCTAGAGACACCAGGAGGAATTTATGGATAGTTTTATTCTGACATGAAAGCTGGGCCTGACAGTCGGTGCTAGTGACAGAAGTGTATTTCTCACCCTGAAGGAAGAGAGCTCTTAATTTGAGCAGGGCGAGAGAGAGCCACAGTCAAGAGTTTCTTTGTCTTACTGGTTGTCCTTGAAGCTCCTTTCTGGATAATGGAAAGCCTGAGATTGAACAAGTGTGGGGAGGGTCGGGACCACCAGCAGCTCCAAGTGACCTTAAGGGGTAAAAATAGCGATAATCGGAGATCCTGGGCTGCAACCTCTCGAAACAGCAAAACCGAGGCAGCTCAGGACACCAGGAAGGGAAAATGGAATTCCTCCAATTGCTTTGTCCCTTAATGGTTTGAGTTGAGAAGTGGCGTGGCCTAGTGGATAGAGCACGGGCCTGGAAGTCGGAAGGACCAGCGTTCTAATCCCGCCTCTGCCACCTGTCTGCTGTGTGACCATGGGAAAATCACTTTGCTTCTCTCTGCTTCAGTTCCCTCATCTGTAAAATGAGGATTAAGACTGTGAGCCCTATGTGGGGCAGGGACTGTGTCCAACCCAATTATCTTATACCCACCCCAGGGCTTAGAACAGTACCTGGCACATAGTAGGCGCTTAACAAATACCACAGTTATTATTATTTGGAAGTTTCATTTTCCACCGTATTGTTCATGAATTGAGAGAGGAACACCATTTTTGTTTAACTAGGCTATTGGTGATGACCCAAAGTGCCTCGTTTCGCTGTGACGGGAATGCGGAAACGGGGAGGAGATTTCAGGTGTGGAGGAGGACCCGGGGGGACATGCTTCGGAGAGTCACCATTTTGGGTCTTTTCAGGTCTGGCAGGGAATTGTCAGGTCTGTTCAGAAATCTGGGATGAGGGAGTCTGGGAATCTGGCTCACGTAACCACGGGGGCCATTTCTCCCCAGGGAGTGGGCACCCGTGGAGTTGGCAACGGTTTAGTTGTATTTTGAGTTCACCTCCCACGTTCGTAAGCCTATGATGAGAGGACTGGGTAGACTTTAAAAAGAACAATGGGAAAGCTACCTCTCACACAATATGTTCAAGAGCAGTAAGTGCCCTCAGACCGGAAAGTTTGGGTTTGACAGACAGGCCCACAAGCGCTTTCTGTCCATACGTCTTGCTTCTGCCATGGCTCTTTGGGCCTTGGGGGGATTTCTGTAGCAGGCCTGTGACTTCAGAGCCCGCCGCTGTGCATCAGAATGCAAAATGCTGAATTTTGTTTTCCGGGACAGGTCCTGTTACCCCTAGGAATGGTGGGTAATTCCCAAACCACGGGGTTTTTGGATGACACTTTGAGGTCACTCCCGTCCCTGGGCTAGGCGTTTCCATTGCTTAATCCGGGGAATGAAACGCAGTAATTGGCCGATTCAAATTTGAGCCCTTCAGTCAGAATCTGCTGGGTGGGTTCTCAAGGTTCGTATGTCTCATAAATATATATTTTGTAGTGCTTCTTATTGAGTACCCCCTCAGTGCAATGT
The DNA here is from genome assembly GCF_004115215.2 of Ornithorhynchus anatinus. Classification (NCBI taxonomy): domain Eukaryota; kingdom Metazoa; phylum Chordata; class Mammalia; order Monotremata; family Ornithorhynchidae; genus Ornithorhynchus; species Ornithorhynchus anatinus. The sequence goes on from NC_041747.1 coordinate 29,059,352, forward strand.
TCTGTACTCAGCTCTTGGGATATAGAGCACTCAATCAGCTCGCCCCCTCCTCTCTTACCTTCCTGATCTACTCCAACTCGGCCCTCAGATTTCACTCCCCTACTGCCAGGCTACCCTCTGTACCTCGATCTCATTTATCCCACCTCTGACCCCTTGCTTACTTCCTCCCTCTGGCCTGGAACTCCTTGCCCCTTCCTATCCTGCAGACCCCCACTCTCCCCACCTTTTAAGCCTTGTTGAAATCACATCTCCTCCAAGAGATTTTCCTACCCCCACTAAGTCCTCATTTACCCTCCTGCATCACCTGTAAACTTGGTTCTGTACCCTTTAAGCACTTTATGTTCACCCCCTCCTCAGCCCCACGACACTTACTAACATATCCATAGTTTATTTTAACGTCTGTTTCCCCCTCTAGGCTGTAAGTTCCTCGTGGGTAGGGAACTTGTCTACCAACTCTGTTGTATCGTACGCTCCCGAGCACCTTAGTACAGTGCTCTGCACACAGTCTACAAGGTGCTTACGCTCTAATGGGGGTTAGGGGAGACAGTCAAGAAAATATTCAGTGGGTCAACAGAATAAATAATCGAATGTACACTTGACTAAACATGCACCCATAAATGCTCAGTGTCTGTCGGTAGACTAGTGCTAAAGTTGGCTCCGGGGAGGGCGTTGTCACCTCCTTGTCACCTCGGGGACTTTACGATTCTGTTTACCTCTGCGTTTTGATGTATTTATTGCTCCGTGGGTCGGAGAGAGAGAGAGTAGAGAGAAGAAGCGTCCCCTGAAAGGAAGGAAGGACTGGGAAAAGGAACCAGTCGTTTCGAAGATCCATCAATTTGACAGGAACATCAACTTCCAGAGGCCGTGGTGTGCTACTTAATTTCCAGTCGTCTGCTGGGTTGCCCTGCAGTCTAGGTTAACCTCGATGAGAAAGGGGTGGGTCGCGGGGGAATCTCTTGAAATATCTAACTCCCCTAAGAGACAGAATTTAGGGCCGATGGGACCCATGTAGCCCTCGCCCAAGTCTGCCTGCCCTCCAGGCAGTACCCCTGGAGAAGCAGCGTGCGTGGCTCAGTGGAAAGAGCACGGGCTTTGGAGTCAGAGATCATGAGTTCGAATCCCAGCTCTGCCACTTGTCAGCTCTGTGACTGTGGGCGAGTCACTTCACTTCTCTGTGCCCCAGTTACCTCATCTGTAAAATGGGGATTAAGACTGCGAGCCCCACGTGGGACAGCCTGATTCCCCTGTGTCTACCCCAGCGCTTAGAACAGTGCTCTGCACATAGTAAGCGCTTAACAAATGCCGACATTATTATTATTACCCCGTTGAGCACCCAGTGAGTGCTCAATATGTACCATTGATCGACTGATGGCTGGGGCTTCCCTTGACCCCCATCCTGCAGCTGGAGGAGAAAGTTGGCTTTTCTCAGGGGAGCAGAAGGAGTCGCACCTAATGGAAAAAAGAGCATTCGCCTGTCGGTTTCCTCCGGTGAGATTTTCTCAATGTGATCGATGTCACTCAGGATTATTAGGGGAAAGCATGGGAAAAACAGAGGATGTTCATGAAGTCTCAGGAGAAAGCTGTTAATTGCTGTTAAAAGAGAAGCTATTAGGAGGCATAAATCATCCCCGGTAATATCCCCGGCTGTCACGCTTCTGCTTTGGGGTCCGAAGATTACGTAAGCGAGTCACCGCTGTGTCATTATTATCGTCAAAGGGAAAGACGGAACCGGAGAAGGTGAATGGGCCACGGAGGGGGCGGCGAATGCTCCCATTTCCCCTTCTAGCTTGAATGCCGTGTCAGGAGGGAGATTGGAGGACAAAGGTAAACCCAGAGGACTGAAGCGTTCATTTTATAAAGGGAGACGAAGACGGAGGAAGGGGACGTGCCCTTTCCCCCCCGCTCCCCACCCCAGGGGATTGGGTGGGGGAAGTGATTGGAGAGGCCACTGTGCTCCGGACTCTGGCATTATGGTGATGCTTATCTAATATGCCCCCCCCCCCCACCCCTGGGTTGGACAACTGGTCTCCAGTCACGTGCTGTAAGATGGGCTGAATCAATCAATCATTGGTATTTATTGAGCACTTGCTGTTTGCCGAGCACTGTACTAAATGTTTGGGAGAGTACAGTTCAAGAGCATTTCAACAGTTCCCCCGAGAAGCAGCATGCAATAGTGGATCGAGCACAGGGCTGGGAGTCAGAAGGTCATGGGTTCTAATCCCAGGTCTGCCGCTTGTCTACCGTGTGACCTCTAGCAAGTCCCTTCACTACTCCGGGCCTCAGCTACCTCATCTGTAAAATGGGGATTCTGCCGCTTGTCTACCGTGTGACCTCTAGCAAGTCACTTCACTACTCCGGGCCTCAGCTACCTCATCTGTAAAATGGGGATTGAGACTGTGAGTCTCTTTTGGGACAGGGACTGTGTCTAACCCGATCTGCTCGTATCCATCCAGCACTTAGTACAGTGCCTGGCACATAGTTAAACACTTAACAAAGACCATTATTATTATTATTATTCTTAACAATAATAACATAAAGGGGACACCTGCAAGCGGGGAAGGCAGATTATGTGATTTAAAGACCCACTGATCATGGCATGCATTAAATAATAATAATGGTGGTATTTGTTAAGCGCTTACTATGTGCAAAGCACTGTTCTAAGCACTGGGGGGATACAAGGTGATCAGGTTGGCCCACGTGGGGCTCACAGTCTTCATCCCTATTTTACAGGTGAGGTCACCGAGGCGCAGAGAAGTGACTTGCCCAAAGTCACACAGCTGACAAGCGGCAGAGCCGGGATTAGAACTCTGACGCCCAAGCCCGGGCTCTTTTCACTGAGCCGTGCTTCCAATGTGCCAGGGCAGCAAGATGTAAGACCCAGGTCCCGTACCCACCCTCTGGACTGTAAGCTCTTTATGGGCAGGGAACATGTAAATCAATGCTGTTACATTGTTCTCTCCCAAGCGCTCAGTACAGTGCTCTGCACGCAGTAAGTGCTCAGTGAGTACCACTCATCGACTGAGCATCGTCCCGACGTCGGGGGCGTGGCGCGGCGGGGTATTGTCGATTCACTCGGAGAATGGCAAGTTTGGCAGGGGCGAAGTTTGAGACGTGGGCCCGAAGCCTCGTCTTTAATGACGCTCCCGTTAAAATCTCACCGGAGAACCATCCTCATCAAGCCTGCCGTTGCCTGGCCCTGGGGACTCGAAGCGTGAACGAGCTCACGTGGAGATGAGTGATTTGTTTTGTTGGGAAAAAATAGGCAAAAACTGTCCTCTAATGTGACATTGTATTTGAAATTTGAAAAATGAGGCAAGCAGAATTCTCGTCCTTTATGCTTCGTACGCGATGATTTATTTCACTGGTATATAAGATGTGATAGCCAGCAGTCCTTGACGTTTGAAGATGACGTTAACTGACGGTGAGGGCCGATCCACCTGGGAGAAAGTGGTTGAAAAAACCCGTGTGAGACCAACCCTCCCGGCTACCTTGTGTCACGATAATGGTATTTGGCAAGTGCTTACCATGTGCCGAACACTGTGCCTAATAGAGTATGTGCAGCTCAGACTCAGTCCCTATCCTACCCGGGGCATCCCCAGTCAATCAGAGCACTGTACTGAGCACTTGGGAGAGTACATTGCAACAGAATTAGCGGACACTTTCCCTTCCCAAAATGAGCTTACAGTCCAGAGGGGGAGACAGACATTGATATGAGTAAATAACATATAATATGTAGTTTACACATATGTACGTAATAATAATAATAATAATGTCGGTATTTGTTAAGCGCTTACTATGTGCCGAGCACTGTTCTAAGCGCTGGGGGAGATACAGGGGAATCAGGTTGTCCCATGTGAGGCTCACAGTCTTAATCCCCATTTTACAGATGAGGGAACTGAGGCCCAGAGAAGTTAAGTGACTTGCCCACAGTCGTAAGTGCTGTGGGGTTGAGGTTTGGGAGAATATCAAGTGTCCCCATTTTACGGATGAGGAAATCGAGGCACGGAGAAGTTGAGTGACGCCCAGGGAAATGCAGCAGGCGGGTGGTAGAGCTGGGACCGTGCGATGTGCCAGTCAGAAATCACCTTCCCCCGGGAAGTCACTGCCCAGCTGGTACCAGGATGTGAGCGGGCAAGCATGGTTCATGGTTTCATGAAATCGCAACTCCTATCTTAGTGGTAATGGGGAGAGCAAGGAAGCTTTCTCCTGGTTCACTCAGTTTCTGGGTTTGCTAGAATCATGTCTGTGCCGTTTTGAGAGCAAGGGACAGGGAGTCGGAGGACCCGGATTCTAATTCTGGTCCCCCCATTTGCCTGCTGTGTTGGTCAAGTCATTTCTCTTCTGTGGGCCTCCATTTCCTCTCCTGTAAAATGGGGATTCAATACCTGTTCCTCCTCCTGCTTAGACTGGGAGCCCCGGGTAGGGCAGTGACTGTGTCTAATCTGATTACATTGCCAAAAAAAAAAAAAAGATGATTTTTTTTTTTAAGCACTTACTATGTGCAAAGCACTGTTCTAAGTGCTGGGGTAGGTGATCAGGTTGTCCCACGTGGGACTCGAAGTCTTAATCCCCATTTTACAGGTGAGTTAACTGAGGCACAGAGAAGTGAAGTGACTTGCCCAAAGTCACACAGCTGACACGTGGCGGAGTTGGGATTAGAATCCACAACCTCTGACTCCCAAGCCCGGGCCCGTTCCACTAAGCCATGCTGCTTCTCCTTTGTATCTACTCCAGCGCTTAATACAGTGCTTAGGCTAGAATAAACACTTTAAAAAAGTCACCATTATCATTAATATCATCATGGATTGATTGATTGATTGGAGGGGGTCTATTTATAGTTAAAGGGTTCCCCGAGAGGCTGGGAAAGTGGAGTGTTAGTCACATGTATTTATTGAGCACTTACACTGTGCAGAGCACTGCACTAGCACTTCGAAGAGTACAATATAACAACAGACAAATTCCCTGCAGAGAGGAAGTGAGGGAGTGAGAGAACGGGAGAGAGAAAGCAATTTAGGGGGAGGGATAGAACAGAAGAGAGAAAGAAAAAGGACGGATAAAAGGAAAAAGGAAGGGGAGAAAGGAAAAGAGGAAGAGAGAGACTGAAAGAACCCTGACTATTGTATATTAGGGGGTAATGTTGGTGAGAGACTACCTGAGTAGGTGTATTTGTACATTCAATTATTTATCCAGGTATTTTATTCTGCTATATTTGTGTTATTTCCTCTTCTAATCCTTGTGATTCCTCCTGCTCCCCATGTTTGTAAATCATTCTTGTCTGTCTCCCACTGTTTGTATGCGCCTTGCTTCTGTTGAACCCTCCCAAGGGTTGTGCTCTCCGTTGCACCCATTAAATATCACTGATTGACCGATTGATTGATTCAGTAGTATTTACTGAGCGCTCACTATGTGCGGAGCACTGGACTAAGCGCCCGGAATGGACAAGTCGGCAACAGATAGAGACAGTGATCGAAAGGACCGATTAGGAGCTAGCCATCCCGTCCATCCCCCGTCTACCCGAAGCTGGTCCTCTGCTCCGCCAGTGGGCCTGCCCGCTGCCGAGTCTGCCGCTGTTTTCGATTTTGCCTCTCGGTCTCCGGATCTTCCCACACGAAAGATGAAAAAGGTGAAACAACTCACCGGGTGGGGGTCGTTAATTTCTAGAGAAATTGCACGCGCTGCCCACAGGACCTATGGGTTGTAAATAATTTCTCTCCTTTGATATGGGCTGTCACCGGGGGATTAGAGCAGAAAGAGTGGAGTAAACACGATATTACAGCTGGTACTGGGGGGGAAAAAAAGCGTTGACGTGGATCTCCACCCAACTGGGAAGAATATTTCCAGCGGTTTAAAGGAGAGACGGGACAGACCGCTGTTTAATCACCGCTCAGACGTACATTTCTACATCAGCAGGAGTACAAGCACTCCAAAGTGTTCAGAAACGCAATGAAGGTTCAGTGGTTTCCATCTGGCAGAGACAAATTCTCCCTTCCCAGAGGAGATGGGATAGAAGGCCTAATGAATATTTTTCCTCGCTAATTGTCTGTGATTTCTTTATTGATGGATGTCAGACGCGGGCCTGGGGAGATTTGGCAGCGGCCGCTGGGTCGGAGGTGGGAAAGCCGGACTCACTGACGAAAGTTCCCCTCCGTATCTTGGGCAGTTGGAGATTTCTGATGGGAGGCCGGCTCTAGGTATTGATCGCAGCGCGGGTTTCCGCTAGCCCGGCCTTATTAGCTAATCAAGGACAGCGTCCAGGCTGAATTCTAGCCACCCCCCACTGATTCCTCCATGGTGGGGTGAGGGGCTGGGTTGGTAGGCAGAGGAGAAGCTCAGGGGCCCTGGCAGTCGGTCAGTCATTCGTGCTGATTGAGCAATTACCTCGCGCAGAGCACTCTACTGAATACTTGGGAGAATACAATAAAACAAGGAGCAGCATGGCCTAATGCATAGAGCACGGGCCTGGGAGTCCGAATGACCTGGCCTCTGGTCCCAGATCCGCCACTTGTCCGTTGTGTGACCTGGGGCTAGTCACGTAACTTCTCTGTGCCTCGGTTACCCCATCTGTAAAATGGAGATTAAGATTGTGAGACCCACGTGGGATACAACTGCTTCTGAACCGAATACCTTGAATCTACCTCAGCTCTCTGAATAGTGTTTGATCCGTAGTAAGTGCTCAGTAAAGATCATAAAAAATAATTAAAACACCCCCCACGGAAACGATTGGAGACTTTTCCTTGGTCTCGACACCCCCAGCGTGGCCGTCTGGTCCCCGAGAAGGGAGAGGACCGGTTGGTGACCTGTCATGGTGGTTCAGGCCCCTCGGCAAGTTCTGGTTCCGTCCCCATTGCGAAGGCGGTCCCGTCCCACCCCGGTCCTCCCGAAAGAGTCCTTGTCCGAGCCGTCCCCAACTGGCAGAGAATCTGCCGCGTGCGCCCGGCGCGAAGTTCGTTTCTCTACAGCGAGGCCCTGTTTCCTCTCCCCAGGTTCCCCTCCTGCCGCCCGCATATCGAGGGATGGATCTGTCATCGATGGGCCGCCCGGCGGGAGTCCATCCCGGAAGGTCACCGGGGCGGCTCTGGCTGCAGCCCGGCCCGGGTCCGGGAACACCGACCGTGCCCTGCACGAGCTCCTTTCTGTATGCGCGGCACGGCTCCCAGCCTGAAGCTGATGAGTGTGTGCAGTTAGCGCCGACGCATGCACACACACACACACACACACACACACACACACACACACACACACACAGAGGGACTTCTGCCTCTGCTCCCAAAGTGCAGCACTCGCTGCTGCAGTCTGCCACAGCCCTGCCGCTCTGGCCGAGGCCTCGGCTCCACGCTCGTTCCTGGGGGATGGGGGAGACGGCGCCGGGAACCGGCTGAAGAGGGAGCAGGGACACATTGCCGTCGCGGCCACCGGCCGCGACGGCCCTGCCGCTCGTCCTCCCCCCCGGCAGCTCTCCGAACCCGGCGGCGGCGGAGCCACCTCGGAAGGCGGACGGTCCCGGGGAGGTGGCCACCTGGACGGGTGAGTGGCCGGCGACCTTGTCGTTGGTTTCGTGCTGAAAGCCGAGGGCAGGGAACGGCTCCCCCGGCCTCCGGAGGCTGCCGCTTTGAGGGATCGCGGCTGGCTGGGGGAGACGTTCTGGCTGATTGAAGTTTCACAGCCGGCGAGAACACGGGCATCTCTCCCAGACCCCCCGAGGGTGCCAGGAGCTATCAGCGCCCACCCTCGGGGGCCCCCAGAGGGCTCGTCCTGACCTCGGACGCTCACGCGGGTCCGCTTGCACGGCGGCGAGGACCAGGAACGCGCTCTCCCGCCGTGGGGGAACACTGGGGGCCGTAAAGGGGGCCGGGGGGGTGGTTCTGAACTAGCCCCGGGGACTGGTGGAGGCAGGGGTTGAAACTGGTTTTTAGCAAGGTTTGTGAAACTTCTGAAGTTTGCCCTTCATGCTCAATTCTGGTTGCAAAAACATGAACTCCGCTGTGCGTGTGCGCGCGGGCTGTGGCAGAGTCCAGCGCGGAGGATTCCCTTGGCCTCCCGTAGGTGAGGCGGGCGTTTCGTACTCTCGCCTTCACGCTCTGGCTGGCCCTTCTGGGTCGTCGGCTCCTCCCGCCTGCACCGGTCCATTCGGGCCTCCCAAGGAGGAGTCCTACCAAGGCAGCAGCTCATCATGTGAGTTCCTGGCCACCCTGGGCAGTTCTCATCCTCCGCTCCACCCACCCTGCCCGGTGCCCGGGGACCAGCCCGGCAAGGTGCTGGGAAGATCAGTTGATGTGGAGATGGTGTGGCTTGGGGATTCAGAGTTAGGCATGGGGAGGGCCGAGAGAGAGAGGAAGAGAGAGAGAGAGGGAGCACACTACTAAAAGACACTTCATCCCTGAGGCTGCCTTCATGCTCTCAAATGGAAACAAATTAGAGATCACCCCTCTAGGTTCTCCTAAGAATTCCCCAATTTGTACGGCACAGACCACACTCTGTACCCAGAGGCTGGGGAGCCGGGAGGAGAGGGCCTTGGCTTCCATCGCTCCGGTAGGTACCGGCTGTGTTGGGGCGGTGGGCCGGCTTTACCCCTCGCCTCAGACACCCCCTCAGTCCCGTTCCTCCCCCGGGCGGGCCTCTCCAGCCCGACGGTGCTGCCATCCGGGCCTTCGGGCCCAGGCGCTAGAAGAACCGACTCCGCCTTTAGCAGTCTCTGATTCCAGATGCTCCCTGCTGCCGAGCGGAAGGTTTTGCGTCTGCCCTCTCCACTTCCCACCGCTCCCGGGGTCATCCCGTTACCACCCCTGCTCTGTCCACGGAGTCACCCGGCACGACGGACTCCGGCAGTGGCACCAGCTGACAAAGTTGCGCCTTCCGGGCCTGGGCCCATCCCCAGAGACAAACTGGGGAATCCACTGGGGTTCCAGGTTCGTCGCGGTCGCCATCGTGTCGGGTCGGGACACCTCAACCTTGTGTCTGTAGTAACAGCAGAACTGACGAGAAGAGAAAAGCGACGGTTCTCCTTTGGCCATCGGAAGGCCAGGGAGCAGGGGCACCGGGGGACAAGGCCGGTCGGGAGGTCACGACGGTCTTCCGTTTCCGCGGGAGTTTGGACCGAGCTGGGTGGGCCCCGTCGGCCTGGAGCCGAGATCTTCCAGGAAGGGGAAAGTAGAATTCCATCCTTCAGATGGCCTATCCCGAGACACGATGGGGCCCGTCTCTCCACAAAATGAACCGATCGATCTTCCGGCCAGGGTGCGTGGACAGCCAACGGGCAGCACCTGTAGCAGTTGCCCCGGACCGGGTTTCCCACGCTGGCTCCGACCGGCGGGTGGACGCCCCGTGCCAATCCTCCCTAGGCAGTTCAATGAACGAGGGCTGTCAGTTGGAATGAAGTGAAGGAAACGCAAAGCGGCTTCACTATGGAAGGGAATTAGGATCCGGGGGGGCGAGTCGGTCTTTGATTTCTTTAGCAGCAGCCTATTGGATGAAGTTTCAAGAATCCCCAACTCTTGCCCTCGGGCATTCCCCCTATCTCGAATGAGACTGGTCTGGAACCTATTGCCCGGAGACTCTGGGAAAATTCGGGGTTTGGAATAATGGTTGTCGGCCGAGCGTTTCCCCTCCCGGTTGACCCCCTCTTCGGTTTCGACCTTTGCTCCGGGCCCCACCCTGAGAGTTTCTCCTAGATCTGGAGCCGTCTCCCGGGGGTCGGCAATAGAGAGCGAAAGTTCATCCGAGTAGGATTTAGAGATCGGAAAGGGGACGTGTTACCTGAATAAAAAGTGGTTTCCGTCGGCGGGTCCGACGGTCTCCCGTCAGAACCAGGGTTTCCGTTGCGAGGGGCGGCGACGGGGGTCATTTTTGCAGCCCGACGGGGCTGGGACATCTCCGGTTAATTGTTCCGGGGGGTCATTCCTCTAGAAAGGAATGGAATGGGCCCTCGGGCTTCCACCGCATCCCTGAATCTAGTTGAGACATCTAGTGGTCCAGCTGAGTGGTGCTGTCCCCTGCGCTATCTTGTCCCCAATACAGACGGATCCCTTCGGCTTTGGGCTCTTAGCGGAGAAGACCAGTCCTTCGGGCTTGGCTGCTTGGTAAGTGCCCTTTAATGGAAGAGCTTTCCCGCTTTTCTGCAATTACGGCGAAATGCCTCTCCTTCCCCGAGTTTTGAAATATCCTGCCCCCCCCCCCCCCCAACAATCCCTTTTTCTTTTTCGGTTGAGGGGGGACAAGGAAGATGAAGAAATGAGCGTGAGAGAGAGTACGACTGAGAAGGAGACTGAGGCAGAGAGAAAGAGATCGGGTAGGAAAGGTTGAGAGAGACGGAACGAGGGGTAAGTGTTTATCATTTACTCCGTGGGCAAACGACCCGTGCAGTCAGATCTGTCTATCTTTGGTCCTCTCTGTGTATAGTGGTCATCTGAACTGGTAAAAACAAGCCGGGGGGAGTTTATAAGTTACGTAAATGTACACATGTTAAAATTTACTCTGAATATTTCTAGTCAGGTCATTGCTTGACACAGTTTCTCCCCAAGCCTTTTGGTTCAGAAGCAGAGGAGTGTGTACTTGGGTATATAAATAGACTTCTATGTGTGCCTACTTGGATACCTTGAGTCGCTGAGCGAAAGCTGCTTTCTCATCTGCAGCCCGAGGTGCCATTTGCTCAGCACTGAAAGCTGGTAAACGAGGGGTCCGGAGCTCCTCGGGTCTCTCTCTCCCATCGGTTTCCCCATCTGGGTTCTGGGTAGCCCGGTAGGAAGTCACCCCTGGATGAAGTGTAGCATTCCACGGGAAACCAATTTCAGGGAACGCTCACCCCCGTGAGAGTCAGAAAGCGGGAAGAGAACCAGAATCGCGTGGGTGGCACGGCACTGGCGGTGGAGCTTCATTCCGACCCCACGCAGGATGAGACTCCCGTTTCAGGGGACCCGCGGAGGCAACGGTATCCAACTGGAAAGCCGTGGAGCCACAGAGGCGGTAGACATACCGGAAAACCTTAAAGGAAAGACGTTCACCCCTTTCCCCTCCTCAATTTGATTCCACTGGCAGTTCCTTGGTGGATTGTCATGGTTCGCGCAGTCGGGTGCCCGGAGTTCTGTTTCCCAAAGGCAGTCCTCGATCGGCAGATAGATGAAATGCCACTTTCCAAATTATTCTTCGGGATTCTTGGCTTGGGTTAATGATTCCCTAGGTGGAATTATGAAAGAAAAATGGTAATACATTGCTCAGTGTTGTTTTGTCACTGCGAAGTAATTGATCTATAGCCGTAAGTGTGAATGATGGATGAGTTGATTTTGTCTGTGCTTCTCGGTCCCCTTAGCTTTAAACTGGGGATTCTCCATTCCGTTTAGACTGTGAACCCTGCGTGGGGGCAGGGACTGAGTTAAATCTCATTTCATGGTACCTAACCCAGCGCTGAGCACAGTGTTTGGCCCATAGCAAGCACTTGACAAATAGTTCTAATCCCAGCTCCTCCACCTGTCTGCTGTATGACCTTGGGCAAGTCACTTTGCTTCTCTGTGCCTGAGTCCCCCCATCCGTAGAGTGGGGATTGAGATTGTGACCCCCACATGGGACAGGGACTGTGTCCAACCAGTTTGCTTGTGTCCACCCCAATGCTTAGTACAGTACCTGGCGCATAATAAGTGCTTAAGAAATGCCGTAATATTATTATCATCCTCATTAACTCAGTGATTACTGTTGTCAGCGTGGACACTCCCTATGGGCTGGGGCTAAATCTTACTATTTCGTTGCCCTTCCCAAGCATTCCTTTAAGAGCATTTTACTCCGTAAGTGTTCATTCGTTACCGTTACCACCAGGATTCCTTCTCCTCCTCACCCTTCTCCTCTTCCCCTCATAGGCTGTGGCAGGGAGTAGTCCCAGAAGCTATTTTCGGAACGGCAGCAAGCCGCTGCGCATTATGAGTAGCAACAGCCTGAGGGCGGGCCTGGCAGGATCAGCCGTAAGCCTCTCTAACCCCCGGGAGCCATTTTTAAGGCACAACGCAATAGTCGAAACGATGGTCTTCCAAAAATTATATTATCTTCCCGCAATTAAATGTAATTGCCATTCTCCCTATCGGACCGACAAGCCCATCCCTATTGGTAATTGAAATTCTGCCTTTCTAAGGATAAAGTTGTGGTGCTTCAGATGGGCTTCGGGGGCTGTTTCTTCGGGAAGGGAAGGGTATTAAGGAGAAAGATCATTTGAAACTGCCAATGAAAACATCTCCTCTAAAGAGATGTTTCTAAAACTCATTGATGTGGGCCAGACCCAGCCAGTCTGGGTTCAGGAAGAACGATCCCACTCCCGCTCGATAGTAAATTACCCTGATCGAAGGCCTATTTTATTCAGAGCTCCCAAATTAGGACGGTGTTCAGCACCCAGGACACTGTGGTAATAGAGTATTTATTAAACACCTACTAGGTAGAGAGCACTATGTTAAACTCCGGGAGAGCGTGCACAGGTGGAAATCAAACCCTGTCCCTGCTGCTCGGGGCAGGGGGTGGGCGGTGTTTTTGATTGCAACAGTCGATAACATTTAGGTCTTAGCTTGAAGATCTGCAGTAAGTAAGAATCCCATTTTGAAAGCACTGCTTACTGCAAGCTGCAAACTGTATTCGTAACTTTCCCGAGCCCTGGTACGGTGCTCTGCTCACTCTGGGTGCCCAATAAGTACACTTGATTGATTGATTGTACAAGATTCTGCTTGGGATAATGAGCTGCAAGAAGCTCTGATTGATTCATTGTTCACCAAGAAGCCAAGACTCAGATGAGTGGCTCTGATGGGCTGTGCCATCTGAGTCACTTTCAGCTGATTTTAAGCGGAAAGCTAATCCTAGAAAGGTATAAAAATAATTTTAGGGAGGATTGCAGGCTAAGGATTGTCACGGGACAGCTCGCTGGCAGCTGCCTGCAGATGTTTTCAGGCAGTTCCAAGCCCCTCTTACGGAAGGAAGAAAATTCCGCTTCCTCCCCTGACACCATAATAACAGAGTGATAATTGTGGCATTTGTTAAATATTTACTCTATGTCAAACACTGTGTTGAGCGCTGTGATAGATACGAGATCATCGGGTTAGACACAGTCCCTGTCCCACGTGGGGCTCAGAGTCTTAGGAGGGAGAACAGACACTCAATCCTCATTTTACAGATGAGGAAACTGCGGCACAGAGAAATTAAATGATTTGCCCAAGGTCACCCAGCAGGCAAGGTGGTGGCACGGCGATTAGAACTCAGGTCCTCTGACTCCAAGACCCATGCTCTTTCCACTACACCACGCTGCTTCCTTGCAACAAAACTTCCCTTCACCCTGTAACACTTCCCTCTACCCCTGATCCCTCACACGGCATCATTTCCCTCTAGCCTTGTTCCCACACACTGAAATGTTCAAGACAGGCCCTCCAGAAATGTAGTTTTCCCTTTCACCCACAGCATTTCTGGTATCAGTCCACATCTTCCCAAACCATGTTCTTGTCAAGCCCATTTGAAGGGAAAAATGATTTCGCTGATTAAACATCTTTTGTCTCTCTGAGTGATTAGACCCCCAGCATTCTTTGATAAAAGGAAATACCCCTTCAGATTTGGGAAAGAATGGTGCAAACATGTAGTTATGTCTCCTTTCTGCTGTGTCTTCCTGGAAGAAGAAAGCTGGTCACATCTTGGAGGCGCGCTAATGTTGCTTTTCATCTTTTTTATAAAGCTATTTTAAGAGATTAAAGTTTTTTTCTTTTTTAGCAAAGTGAAGTTTTTTTTCATCATGGCAAATTTATATCCCCGTAACTAGCACCTAAGTATTTCTGCACCAGATACACACCTCTGCATCCTCCCCCACTCTCTGCAACTCCTCTGCACATTTCGGCTTTTATCCTATTAGATAAACATCTAAACTGTAAGTTCATCCTCCAGACTCTAAGCTCACTATGGGCCGGGAACATCTCCACTAATTCCGCTGTATTGTACTCTCCCAAGTGCTTAGTACAGTGCTCCGCACGTAGTAAGCGCTCGATAAATACTTTTGATTGATTTTTTTCATTCCTTTATTAGATCTGGAAATTATTTTATGTCACTCTTCTCCTCTAACCTGTAAGCTCCTTAAGGACAGAGATCCGGTTTATTACCCGGACTCTCTACTGGACTCTCCCAAACACTTTAGGAACAACAAAAATAAGAATTGTGGTGTTTGCTAATGAAGTTGGTATTTGTTAAGCGCTTACTATGTGCGGAGCACTGTTCTAAGCGCTGGGGTAGATACAGGGTCATCAGGTTGTCCCAAGGGGGGCTCGCAGTCTTCATCCCCATTTTACAGGTGAGGTAACTGAGGCACAGAGAAGTTAAGTGACTTGCCCACAGTCACACAGCTGACAAGTGGCAGAGCCGGGATTCGAACCCATTGCTTCCATCACCCAAGCCCGGGCTCTTTCCACTGAGTCACGCTGTTAAGTGCTTACTATGTGCTAAGCACTAGGGTAGGTGCAAGATAAACAGATTGGACCCACCCCCCGTCCCCCGTGGGGCTCTCAGCCTAAAGGGGAGAGAGAACGTGAATGCAATCCCTGTATCATCGGTGAGGAAACTGTGGAAAGAGAGGTTAAGTGACACGGACGAGATCACGCAGCGGGCAAGTGGCGGAGTCGGGATTAGAAGCCGGGACTCCTGGCTCCCAGGCCTGTGCTCTTTCCGTTAGGCCGCACTGCTTCTCTAGTACAGTGCTCTGCGCGGAGCAGGCACTCAGTGAATACTGTTGATGGGTTGATCTGAACCCTAAATAAATTGATGTGAAACTTGAATCTTGGCACGGGACAGGTTGGAGGGAGAGTTCCTGCCAGGTCCAACACTGGATTCATTTCGGTTTCATTTCTGGGTCTTGGCTGCTCTGAGGGAATTCTCTCTGAAAATAATAATAATGACGGGATTTCTTAAACGCTGTGTACCAAGCGCTGTCCTGGGATAGCTCCGATATAAGCAGATTGGACACAGTCCCTGTCCCACACAGGGCTCATGGCTAAGGGGGAGGAGAAACGAGTATCGAATCCCTGTTTTACGGATGAGGAAACGGAGGCACAGAGAAGCGAAGTGGTTTGTTCCAAGTCACACAGCGAGCAAGAGGCCGAGTTGGGATTTGAGGCCCGGTCTCCTGACCCCATCTACTAGGCCATCCTGCTGCTCTGGCCCAGGACATGGGGAGAGGAGGGCAGCATCCCCGGGGCTGGAGGGATCTTGGCAAGGCAGGGCACACCAGGAGGCCTTCCCCGTCTATGTGTCCCTGAGAACTGACCTACTTAGGTTTCCTTCTGGGGCTAGTCTTCCCCTCCCCGACCCCACCTCACCCCACAGTCTCCTTCCTCTCCTTCAGCCCTGCCAAGTAGTTCCAACCAAGAGTGGAAAAAGCCCCCAAATAGGAGGCAGGAGACACAGGTTCGAGTCCCGGCTCTGCCACGGGCCTGCTGTGTTTCTTCGGGCAAGTCTCGAGGCCTCTTTGAGCTTGGGTTTCCTCACCTGTAAAATGGGGACAAGACCACCAGTCTCCTAACGTCATACGTCCTGAGCCCCGTAGGGGACGAGGACGGTCTTCAATCCGGTTATCTTCTCTCTAACCCGGCGCCTAGCGCAGAGTAGATATGTTATAAACCCCCAAATTAGGAGTAGTTTGGTAAAGGTGGTCTTCGGGTCGGTAGCTTCCCCGAGGGGGTCAGTCAGGGACGGAGGAAACCCGGAGCTCACTCTCTGGGGAAGGGACCACCCCCAGCCAATGGATTTCCGCCCTCCTCCCCAGCCCTCCCGGACCCCAGAAGAGGGGCTTCCTTCTCGTGGTCTCCGTGGAACTGTCTCTCGTCCGGACTGACACTATGCCCTTGCACAGGTCATTGGTGGGCACCTCCCCACTGGCGAATTGGCACAGTGCAACCTATTTTTTGATCCATGCCTCTACTGAGAATTGCTTAATTAATGTTTGTTTAATTAGCTCGGTAGCATTTTGAGAGCCTCTCACGCGAAGCCCTATGAAGCGCAGGAAAGTATTTCTGTGGTTGGTGGGGGCTGGGTCACGGCACTGGACGGATTGGTCGGGGACGGGGTATCCAAGAACTCACGGCCTCGTGGTTCGGTGGTGGTTTCAGACCCACCCGTCACCTTAAGAGGGAATACGGACAGACCAGAGTGGCCGGGGCAAAGCGCACAGGGGCCGCTCGACACCTCGCCTGCGCGGAACCCGGGCTGGTTCTCAATCAGAGCGCCAGCGGGGCGGGACTTTGGAGCAATTTCAGTTCTTGGTGCCAGTTCCGGCGGTCATCAAGTGCCACTCACATGGCCTCTCCTCCCTGCCCAGAGGATCTCCGGGGGGAGGCACCGAGAGAGGTGAGAATGAGGCAGCAGGAGGAGCTTGGCTTGACTTCTTTGTTCCCAGGAGGGACCTGGATTTTAGTGGCAGGAAATAAGAGTTGATGGACGCTCAGTGTGTGTGTGGTTGGAGGGAATGGGGGGCGGCGGGGCGAAGGAGGGACCCGTTCTTGACACGTCTCCAGTCAAGTCTGCTTCTCCCGAAAGGGCAGGCGAAATGCTAATGATTTTTGTCCTTGCTCCGCAAGATTGCCGTCCCCTGCCTCCAGAGGGTAATTTTATTACCGCCCTTAAACTGTAAAATGGGGATGACCCAGTTACTGGTTGCACAGTATAAATGATCAGGGTCCAGCTTCTTTCTGGAAAGGCCTCTCCCCGACTGTTTTTTCTCTGAATCTCTTAAAAATTCATGGAAATTCTTTGCACATCCGATCAAATATTTGTTGGAGAATCTATAATACTACTTTAAATTTATTTAGCATCTTTCTTCTACAGGAGTTCAGCACCTTTCTCCTCACTGGGGTCCTCTGTGTTCATTGGTAGCCAGGGGCAGATGTTTGCCCAGAGGTGGAATGAATGAATCAATCAGTCAGTAACATTTATTGAGCACTCGCTGTGTATTGAGCACTGTGCCAGATGCTTGGGAGAGATTAATGCAGCAGAGTTGGTAGACTCGTTCCCTGCCCACAGGGAGCAAGTAATTGCACCCTAGGACTCACTCCCGCCATCAGTGTGGCAATCTGTAGTATTTACTGCGTGTCTGAGCGGTGTGATACACTGTTCTAAGCACTTGGGAGGTACAGAATAGAGAAGTCACAGTAGATCGTACACTCTTTGAGGGCAATTGTCGACCATTTCTATTCTATCATATCTTCCCAAGGGCTTCGTACAGTGGCCCGCACTCAGGGAGCCTTCAGTAAATACCACTGATCGGTTCCTTAATGAGCATGCACTCTAATGGGGGAGACAAGCTGAAAAACGTGCCAATAGAGAATAAAAGAAATAAATTGAATGTACTATGACATAACTAGAAACAGAAGTGCTCAGGATCACACAGGACGGGTGATATAAGTGCTGCAGTAGCGGGCCACCCCCGTTGGTGTTGGTGGCATCCGCGGGACCCCAGAGTTCAGCCGTGTTCTCCCCGCTCCCTCCTCTCCAGCAATCCCGGAGGGAGGAGGAACTGTGTGGACCCGGCTAGCCGAGAAGAATTTCATTTCAGGGGCAGACTAGGACCACGGCGTCACTTCCAGCCTGTCTCGTTGTCTCTCCCTTCCAAGGCGGGGCCGAGTGGCGACGGGGGAACAGTGGCGGTTCATCAGGGTCTTTCCTCCATCCCTCTCCTGGGCCTGCCTGCTTCTCCCACCTCAGGGGCAATCAGCGGGCATTGGGAGCTAATGGGAGTCTGCCAGACCCCTGCCTCTCTCCCTTAGAGCCACGACGGTCTCTGAGGAGGAAAGCGGGCTGCCATCTTGCCTCTGCAAACCTTTACCAATAAAGGGGTGTCGACCTGTCCGGGCTAATTCAGTGGTAATTGTTGAACACTTACTGTGTGCAGAGCACTGTACTAAGTCCCTAGGAGAGCGCGGTATAGAGGCGGGAGACGCAACCCCCGTCTAATGGGACCCATAGAATCATCCACAGCCTCAAGTGGTGGAGTGATGGCGTTCAAGGCGTAGACTCCTGGGTGGGACAGGGTCTGTGCCCAATCCGCCTCTTGTGTCTACCCCAGCGCCTAGCACATCGTGAGCATTTAACAAACACCAGCACCCCCGGATTGAGGTGGATGGATCTCTCAGTGGAATCAGGAGAGTGGGTAGGGGGACAACATTAGGGTCGGGAACTGGGGATGGGGACTACCGTGCTTGGCAGTTTTGGCTTCCCGTGATTTCCCCCGAATGGTTGCAGGAAGCAAGGAACGATTCCGTTAGTCCGGTTTGACAGTTAGAAGTGGAAGATAACGTCAACCCTGAAGCGGCATTAGATTGAACCCGCTGGAAGGCGACATTTTCCCAGGCGGGAGAGGTTCCAGCTTTACCCCCCCGGACCGATGATAACTGGACACCGCTGTCGACATCTGTCGTGATAAATTACCACGGAGGGCCCTTCAGAAGCGGAAGGTTTTGTTCGTACCTGACGTCTTGCGGGGCGCTTAATAAATAGGCTGCCGACGGTGTTGATGATGATGAGTTTAGTAACTCTCCTTATCCACAGAGCAGCAGCCTCTTCAAGATCACTGGATGAGTTATTCTCGTGAAAGAGCTCTAAGGATTGGGAGGCAACAGGGCCCTGGGAAACCAGGATGGGCTCGGGAGTTGGGAGACCTGGGCTCTGGACCCGACTCTGCCCCTGGCCTGCTGTGTGACCTTGATCAAGCCAGCCAACCTCTCCAGCCCTCAGGTTTCTCGTCTCTAAAATGGGGATTAACCAGACCTGTCCCTTCCCTACTTCACAGGGATATTGCGAGGACAGGACCAGGTAGGGAGAGCAGGTATCTCATCCCCATTTTACAGATGAGGAAATCAAGGCCCAGAGCACCACAGTGACTTGCCCAAGCCCTCTGAGGACCTCATTTTCCTCATCTCTAAACAGGGGGTTATTGTTGAAGCTCTTACTCTGGGCGAAGCAGTGTGCCAAGGCGGGGGATAATTAGATCATACACAGCTCCTGTCCCACGGGACTGTGGGAATGCTAGACTTCGGACTTGGCTGCCTTAAGCGTAGGTCTAGGTCAGGCTTAGGTCTACTTAGTGATTTCCCCTGCTTCAAAGTGAAGGGAGGAGAGTGTCTTGACACACTGAAATCAGATGAGAGTCACAAGGCGTTTCGCTGTCATCCTTCGCGCCATTTTATACTTCTTTTGCACCTTCTGTCCCGGCATCTTGAAACCTCTTTGCGCGTTGATTAGGTCATCCGACACCCAGGAATGATTGTGATCACGTAATGAAACTTAACCGTCAAAACATCAACTGCTCTTTAGTGCCCGGGGGGGTGGGGGACTGGAGGGGGCAGGGTAGAAGCAGCGAAGCAGATGGCACCACCATCCCCTGTTGTCTGGTGAGGTCAGAGCTCAGCTGCAAACCTCGGGAGGAGCTGATTGACTGATTAGCTGACTGAGAAACTGCCAGCCGTCCCCGTGGATGGCCAGAGCTGGGGGTGTGATGGGTACCAGCCCCTGCCCGTCAGCTGGCGGAACTGGAAATCTTGCCCCCCAGAAGGGCTGCTCCAGTATGGCCTAGTGGGTAGAGCCCGGGCTTGGCGGTCAAAAGGTCCTGGGTTCTAATCCCGGCTCCACCACTGGTCTGCGGTGTGACCCCTGGGCAGATCACTTCTCTCTGCCTCGGTTGCCTCACCCGTAACATGGAGATTAAGACCTTGAGCCCCGTGTGGGACGGGGACTCTGTCCAATCTGATTTGCTTCTGTGCCTGGCACATAGTAAGCGCTTAAAAATACCACAATTATTATTATTGGGGGCGCAACGCTCGACACTCCACTCTGCTGTCAGGTTGTCCCTGGAGGGCTGTCGGGGCCCAGCTCGGCTCTACGCTGACGACCGAGTCCCCCATCGTTCATAATGGACGGTGGCATTGTGCTCTTGGAAAGATCACAGGGCCAGGAGAAAGGGGTTCTGAGCCTAGCTTGGCCTCGGCCGGCCCCGTGACCTTCAGCAGGTTATTTCCCCTCTCTGGAGCTCGGTTTCTTCTTCTGTGAAATGGGGATAGAGTACCCCCGCTCCCTCCCTCTTAGATCACAAGCCTGCGGGACAGTGACTGTGTTCAACTTGATTACCTTGTATCTACCCCCGACCCCAAGACGGTGCTTGACTCAGAGGAAACGGAATTATGTACGGTAATCAACTAACTCAATGCCAATAAGTCAGGGCCAAGTGGCAGACTAGCCCAGTGTTTCACTATTAACTAGCATGAAGGTGCCTGCTATGTGCAGAGCACTGTTCTAAGCGCTGGGGGAGATATAGGGTAATGGGGTGGTCCCACGTGAGACTCACAGTTAATCCCCATTTTACGGATGAGGTGACTGAGACACGGAGAAGTGAAGTAACTCGCCCACGGTCACACAGCTGACAAGTGGCAGAGTCGGGATTCGAGCTCATGACCTCTGACTCCCGAGCCCGGGCTTTTTCCTCTGCGCCACGATGCTTCTCTCCGTCACCCCCCCACCGCCCTCCAACCCCTCCCAAGGCCAGTTGGGATCAGGGCTGTGGAGGGAGAGAACCACGGGATGTACGCGCTGTCTTTGGCGCCGAATTCTGCTCCGACGTGAAGACTGAAATCCGAACACGAAAACGGCTCAGGAAAGACCGCTGATGGATCTTTATGGATCATGAAACAAGAAACAACAGCTCCGTTGCCAGAGGACAAAATGTAATTCGGAAGCAGTCATTTAGTCCCATTAGGGTTGAGCAGACCCACCGAGGCAAAGGGGCTTCGCTCGCCCGCCGGTCCCCAAGAAGTGTCAGCGGCCCCTAGGACGTCCAGTCACGGCCGCTGTCGGCTCAGCTAACCGCCCCCCTCTCCTCAGCCTGGCGCGTCTGTTAGTTGGGGGGGTTCACCACTAGCGGGTTCTCACCATTCTGGCACTGAGGCTCTTAGAGCCGTTCTGCACTTGCCTTTTCTTGAACGTAAAGCCAGTGCCCGTCCCCCTCTTCCGGCCTCAGATCAGGAGCCCCTAAAGGGCTGTGTCCAACCTGATTATCGTGTATCTACCTCAGACCTTAGAAAATGGTGTTTAAGAAAAAACACAGTTATTATTATCACTGTTGTCTGTGGCTGCGTTTGTCTTAAAAGATGCAGAATATGGTTTTAATGCAGGCTAGCCAATCGTTTTCCTAAGAGCAGTTATTAAATATGTGTGTATATACGCTCCAAATCATAGATTATACATGATGTATTTTTTGAATATATATAATATATATTTTTTATATACTTGTATATATGTTTATTTTTGTGTGTGTGTGTATATATATACATGCATATGCATCTGGGGGATCCCCCTGTTTAGCCTGAGGCCTTGGAAGTCCTTGCACTAAGGTGACCCAGTTAATAATGTTGGTATTTGTTAAGCGCCTACTATGTGCCGAGCACTGTTCTAACTGCTGGGGGAGATACAGGGTCATCGGGCTGTCCCACGGGAGGCTCCCAGTTAATCCCCATTTTACAGATGAGGTAACTGAGGCCCAGAGAAGTGAAGTGACTTGCCCACAGTCACACGGCTGCCAAGTGGCAGAGCCGGGATTCGAACTCATGACCTCTGACTCCCAAGCCCGGGCTCTTTCCGCTGAGCCACGGCTGCTTCTCACGCCCTGTCCCATCGCTCCTCTTGAGGCTGCTGGGCCCCGTCCCTGTCTTCCTTGGGGACTCCTCAGCCCCGGACATGCCCAAGACGCCCTTTGCAAATGGCTGTCAGATCAGGGGAATGACCAGAGAGACAGCTGCTTTCATTTCTGACCCACTGCATCTTCCCAAAGGAAGGTGTTAGCATTCTACTTTTGAGCTTCGTTTCCTCTGTTGCTTCTCTAGGGGCCGAGGCCTGAGAGAATGTTTCCTGTAGAAATGGCTCTTTACGAAGCTGCGGGGGTCTTGGACGGAGCACATTAAGGAATGCTAAACGTCGTCGTCCTTCGCCGTGGCCTCAAGGCTCCGCTCGGAGTACACAACCGCTGCATGTTATTACTGCTCGTTCAAGACTAAGAACCTGTTAAGAGTCCTGGGCAGCTGCTCTGTGGCCAAGGCCGAGGCAGAATACCAGAACCGGACCTCTGAGTTTATTAGAGACAAGCCCCCGGACCTCTCCCAGTATCCCAGCCACCAGAAGGGTCCCGCTTGCCCATGGGTTCGGTCTCAGGGTGGCTCCTGGTGGGCGCGCGGTCAGTCAGCCAGCCAGTCGTTATATATTCATCGAGGGTTCACGATGTACGAAGCACTGTGTTAAGCTGCTGGGGGAGACACGAGATAATCGGGTCGGACGCAGTGTCCCATCCGGGCCTCCCAGTCTAAAGGGGAGACCAGATATTGACTCCCCATTTACAGATGAGGTAACCGAGGCCGAAAGAAATTCATCGACTTGGCCGAGATCCCACAGCAGATCGGTGTCCGCTTTTCCACTCATCCTCGTTTATATTTTCTTAAACTCGTCTTCATCGTGTATGCGTATATGCTTATTAAACTGTATATTCGAAGATAGATTTTTATTGCTCTGCAAATATTTGGTAAAATCAAGTGGCTAGATGAATTCCGCGGACTTCTCTTAGGACAGGACACCCCGATTGTTTTCCATTTGAGCTGTGAAGTCTGATCCGTTCTGTAGGTAGATCTCCCAAAAGATGAGGGAAAAGATTGCTTAATTTCTTTGGAACTGAAATGGACGAGTCACTGAGAGCAAAGACGTCGAGAGCGAGTGGTCCGGTGCTGTCTAGAGAGATGGATTAGCGGGCCAGTGGTTCTGGCCTTCGTTTCTTTGGCTCCGTGATTGGCTATTCGGTGGGAAGTCGGAACCTCCGGGGTTTCCTCAGGGTTGAGCAATGACTCCCCCTTAGTGGCTCCTAGAAATCAGTTTTTGACAGGAATGTGTCGTGGCCGCTTTCGGCTACCGATGTCCAGTCGATCGATCGAGAGCCCCAGAGCACCCATTGAAATTAGGCCAAGGGTTCTGAAATTCAAGAGGAAGGTCTGTTCTTGGGTTTAGGGTCGTGAAACAGTTAGGTCAACATCAATTTCTTCCGTTGTACCTCCCAAGCGTTTGGTTGGACACTAAACCGACGGTACCCACTGGGCACTCGATATATTTAATCGCAACGCCGACTCCCTCAAATGCTTTAGTACATTGTGTTCCACGGTGTTCCACTCAACAGGTGTCCAGTAAATATCAATACCATTACTATATATATATATATATGGTGGTATTTGTTAAGCGCTTACTATGTGCAAAGTGCTGGGGGGATACAAGGTGATCAGGTTGTCCCACGTGGGGCTCACAGTTTTTCATCCCCATTTTACAGATGAGGTAACTGAGGCACAGAGAAGTTAAGTGACTTGCCCACAGTCACACAGCTGACAAGCGGCCGAGTCGGAATTCGAACCCATGACCTCTGACTCCCAAACCCGGGCTCTTTTCACTGAGCCACGCTGCTTCTCTCTCTCACTCTCTCTCTCTCTCTCTCTATATATATATATGCAGAAGCATCATGTCCCAGTGGATAGAGCACAGTCCTGGGAATCAGAAGGTCTTGTGTTTTAATCTTGTCTCCCCCACTTATCTGCTCTGTGACCCTGAACAAGTCACTTAACGTCTCTGTGCCTCAGTTCCCTCATCTGTAAAATGGGGGTTAAGACTGGGCGTCCTGGGTGAGGCAGGGACTGTGTCCAACCTGATTATCTTGTATTTACCCACCTCAGTGCTTAGAAAAGTGTCTGGCACACAGTAAGCTCTTAACAAATGCTATTATTATCATATATACCGAAATCTGACTACCGATATGTGACTACCGATATGGGTGTGTGTGTGTGTGTGTGTAAAACCTATTAGTGGTAATAATAATGGTGATATTTATTGAGTTCCCCAAGACCCCTTCTTAACGTTCTGTAGTCCCTTTAAATTTCTGCTCTTCTAGCGAGCACTCACCTAACCCCCTCCACCGAGCTGGAGAACAGTCCGTAGAAATCCGTAGAAATCTTGGCGACTGATGAGTTGATATTACATTGGCAGTGACTTATGGCTGGCTTTGCAGTGAGCTTTTAAAAATATCTTTTGGAGATAAAATTGGCATTATTTATATCCTTCGGTTAATATGAATAATGTATCGGTTTAGTTTAAGCTGAGTAAATCAACTCAAATGTTGGTAAACTGCAAGGCTTTTTTCTCATGGAGATTTAGAAAGAATCCTATTTCCTCTGAGACTTCTCCCGAGCGTGTTTACCCCGGATTTCACCGTATTGTTTTTCCAAGAGCCTTGTCGATATGAAGTCTGAGCCCCAAAGTACGTACGTAAATATTCTTTTACTCTACTATTTCTCCTATCTCTAATCTCCTCTGTCTCCCCGCGTCGACTGTAAGCTCTCTACGGGCCCGGGATCGTGGCCGCCGACTCTGTTGAACTGGATTTTCTGAAGTGTCTAGTACTGTGCTCTGCCCAGAGCGTTTGCTCACTGAGTACCGCTGATTAATTGTGGGAGAAACTCCGTCCACCAACTCTGCTGCACTGTACAGAGAAGCAGCGTGGCGCAGTGGAAAGAGCACGGGCTTTGGAGTCAGGGCTCATGAGTTCGAATCCCAAATCTGCCATTTGTCAGCTGTGTGACTGTGGGCGAGTCACTTAACTTCTCTGTGCCTCAGTTCCCTCATCTGTAAAATGGGGATTAAGACTGTGAGGCCCACGTGGGACGACCTGATTCCCCTGTGTCTACCCCAGCGCTTAGAACAGTGCTCTGCACATAGTAAGCGCTTAACAAATACCAACATTATTATTATTACTCCCCCAACCGCTTTGGTAGAGAAGCGGCGTGGCTCAGTGGCAAGAGCACCGGCTTGGGAGTCAAGAGGTTGAGGGTTCTCATCCCAGCTCCGCCACTTGGTCAGCTGTGTGACTTGGGGCAGGCCACTTAACTTCTCTGTGCCTCAGTGACCTCATCTGTAAAATGGGGATTAAGGCCGTGAGCCCAGCATGGGACAACCCGATAACCTCGTATCTACCCCAGTGCTTAGAACAGTGCTTGGCACACAGTAAGCGCTTATCAAATACCACCATTGTTGTGTTTACCCCAGCGCTTAGAACAGTGCTCTGCACATAGTAAGCGCTTAACAAATACCAACATTATTATTATTACATTATTATTATTACAGTGCTCTCACACGGTAAGCGCTCAATAATTACTACTGATAATAATAATGATGTTGGTGTTTGTTAAGCGCTTACTATGTGCCGAGCACTGTTCTAAGCGCTGGGGGAGATACAGGGTAGTCGGGTTGTCCCACGTGAGGCTCACAGTTGATCCCCATTTTACAGATGAGGTAACTGAGGCACAGAGAAGTTAAGTGACTTGCCCACAGTCACAGAAAGGCACGGAGGTCTTGCCACCGGATGTTTCGAGGGAAAACTCCGGATGCGAGTGTTGGGGTGGGCCTGCCTCACCCCGGGCACCTCTTCCTCAGCATTCGGGTACCCCCAGGTTGCCGTCGTCTGCCCAAAGCCCTCACACCTATGGCCCCGGCTCCAACAGCGGCCTGCCTGTTGGAGCCGGATTTCTGGGGCGATCCGGCGGCGAGGAAGGAACGCAGACCGCGGAAGGGAAGATGGCGCTCCGACCAGCTGGGAGGCTCCTTTGCATTTTGCCCCGCCGCCTCCGGGAGGGAAGAAGCCGCTAATTCGATTGCATTTTAATTGCGTTCAGTCCCTAAAGACCAAGCCCGGCGCACCCGTCTTCCCCGAGGTGAAAATTCCGAACGAATCCCGGCGTTGGGCTTAAATGTCACAGGCACAAAAGGCACTAATTATCAGAGACAGACGGAAACTATTTGGGATTTTATTTAATCGGAGGCCGAGAGCTTTGAGCCGAACAATTATCTAATTAGACTCTTCTAACAGGAGCTCCTCGGCCCCCACCGCCTTCAGCGGACTGTCTCGCGAGTGATCTGATGAGTTTCCGGTCCCGTCCGCGGCAGCGACCTTTCGTAGCGTCTTGGTTACGAGCCTCCCCGTCGGGGTCAGGAGAAAACATGCAAAGATAATAGTAATCAACGTGGTATTTGTTCGGCACTTACTAAGTGTTGGGTAGATTCAAAGCAGTCAGATCAGATATAGTCCATATCCCACATGGGGCTGTTCAAGGGGAAAGAAGGACGGGTATTTAATCCCCATCTTGTTGTCGTCGTCTTATGCTGTCGAGTCGTGTCCGACCCACAGCGACGCCATGGACACAACCCTCCCAAAATGCCCCACCTCCACCTGCCGTCGTTCTGGTAGCGTAACCATCGTTTTCTTGGTAAAAATACGGGAGCGGTTTACTATTGCTTCCTTCCCTGCCGTAAACCCGAGTCTCCGCCCTCGACCCTCTCCCGTGCCGCAGCTGCCCGGCACGGATGAGTTTTGACTCGTGGCAGATTGCCTTCCACTCGCCAGCCACTGCCCAAGCTAGGAATGGAGTGGGTCGGCCTCCGCTTGGTTCTCCCTTCCATAGTCGAGACTGGTAGAGTGCTGGAAAATGGGATTCGGTTGAATCCCCATTTTACAGATGCGGAAATGGGAAGTGAAGTGACTTGGCCAGGGTCACCCAGCAGGCAAGTGACGGAGCCAGGATTAGGACCAAGGCTTCCTGACTCCCAGGCCAGTGCTCTTTCCTCTGGGCCACGCTTCATTTCCACCTGTTGCACGTGCCTCTTCCCATTGCACTTTAGGTTTTTATATGCAGCCCTTTAAATGTGGCATTTATTATACTCTCACTGTGTGCTAAGTGTCAGGGTAGGTACAGGTTTATGGCATCAGGGAAAGTCAGGAAAGTCGAGGGAGAAGTTAGGGGCGGTGGGTGGGCCATCTTTTACCACGAGGATGGCGATCCAAGAGGAAACCAGTATAAAGTAATAATGATTATGGCATTTGTTGAGCACTTACTACGTGTCAGGCACTGTACTAAGCCCTGGGGTGGATAAAAGCAAATCGGGTTGGCCACAGTCCCTGTCCCACGTGGCGCTCACAGTCTCAATCCCCATTTGACAGATGAGGGAACTGAGGCATAGTGAAGTGACTTGCCCAAGGTCACACAGGCAACAAGTGATGGAAAAGGGATCAGAACCCACGACCTTCTGACTCCCAGGTCCGTGCTCTAGCCACTACGCAACCCTGCTTCCGATTCCCTCAAATATTCCGGGCCTCCATTGGCGACGTGGACCACTGACCTGACCCAAGAATCGCAGCAATCATGGATTTATATCAGTCATTATTGTCCACAAAGGATGACGATAGACAATTCTAATAAATGTTGTTTTCTCATTCATTTTTAAACCGGGTAGCCCTGAAAACTTCGAATGAGAAGCTTTATCTCCACTTGAGCAAGTATGCTATTATGCCATAGTATACATGGCAATTAAAGGCAGAGAACTGAATTGTCAGGGAGATAATATCTAACTGGTCCATTAGATTGGAAATATTTAATTAATGTGCTTATCAGACAGATACCGCAGTGTTGTTCAACGATGCCGTGCACTGTTGAATATTGTTTTCATTAAATACTGAATGCCACGTAGATAAGTCATTCTTTTCTAATTGCACGTTAACCGGTTTCACAGTTGATTTGCCTTTCTTCTTCCATCCGTCTCTTCTCGCTTCTTGGATAGAACCCTCGATATTCCGTGACATTATTTAAGGGGTTGACTCCTCGGATGGCGTTCCGCTTTCGGGGGCTGGATAGCTCATTTTCCCAACAGCAGGGTGTGGTCAACGTGAGATCCTCTTCTGAGAAGAGGCCTTGAGACGGGTCGGAAGGCTGACGCTGTGCCTGACTGAGGCCTTTTCTCATGCCCCTGGAGAGTCCCTGTCTTCAGAGAAGCGAGGTGTCCTAGTGGGAAGAGCCCTGACGTGAGAGTCCGTGGACCTGGATCCTAATCTTGGCTCTCCCGCTTGCCTTCTACGTGAGCTTGGTCAGGCCGTTTAACTTCTCTGTGCCTCGGTTTCCTCATCTGTCAAATAAGGATTAAATGCTTGATGGTCCCTCCTCCTTAGACTGTGAGCCCCATGTGAAGTGGGGATTGTGTTCAACCTGCTTGTCTTGTATTTTCCGCGGCGTTCAGTACGGTGCTTGGTACGTTATTATCCCCTCATCGTCATCGTTAGGATGGAGGGGTCACCAAATTGCCCAATCAGTAAATCCCATTAGTTAGTGAATCTTGCTGGCAGCACTGTTCCCTGGCCTCCTGATCCAGTTAAAGATGGAGAAGAGAAGGAGGAGCCTACGTAAGCGCTTAGCACAGTGCCTTGCACACAGCAAGCACTCAATAAATAGGATTGAATGGATGAAAGGGAAAGTTTACTGGCAGAGAATCAATCGGTCAGTGGTATCTGTTGAATGCTTGCTTGTTGTGTGCAGAGCACTGTACTAAGCACTTGGGAGAGTACAGTACAACAGAGTTGGGAGATGCACTGCCCGCCCACAAGGAGCTTGCAGTCTATAGACATTAATATAAAGAAATAAATTACTCATATGAGCTTAAATGCTTGGGGCCGAGGGAAGAGTGAATAAAAGGTTAAAGCCCAAGAGCAAGGCCGGCGCAGAAGGGAGAGGGAGAAGGAATAATGCGAGCTTAGTCGGGGAAGGCCTTGAAGGCCGAAGAGGAATTTATAATAATAATAATAGTAATGTTGGTATCTGTTCGGCGCTTACTATGTGCAGAGCACCGTTCTGAGCGCTGGGGTAGATACGGGGTAATCAGGTTGTCCCACGTGAGGCTCAGTCTTAATCCCCATTTTCCAGATGAGGGAACTGAGGCCCAGAGAAGTGAAATGACTTGCCCACAGTCACCCAGTTGACAAGGGGCAGAGCCGCGATTCGAACCTATGACCTCTGACTCCCAAGCCCGGGCTCTTTCCCCTGAGCCGCGCTGCTTCTCTAGCAGATCTATTCACCTGGTCCAACTTCCAAAAGTCTCCAGGTCAGGGTTCTGACATCCTGATGCGTTCCCACTCCTTAGGACTCATGTCCGGGCCTCCGGCCCCACAGCAAACTCTGCCAGGGTTTTAGGGGATGGCTTAGGTTCTTTGCCGTGGATTGTCGTGTTCCACTGCTGAAGACAGGCTATTTCTCCGGAAGGTTGGTTGAATATACAGACAGTCTGCTATAAGGTAGGTTTTTCTTACGCAGTTTAGATGGCAGAATTATAATAATAGTGATATTAATAATGAAGGTATTTAAGTGCTTACCATTTGCCGGGCACTGGGGTGGATACGAGCAAATCGAGTTGGACACGGTCCCTGTCTCATATGGGGCTCACAGACTCAATCCCCATTTTACAGATGGATTAACTGAGGAGCCGATAAACGAAGTGACTTGCTCAAGGGCACAGGGCAGAAAAGTGGCAGAGCCGGGATTAGAATCCGTGGCCCTCCCGACTCCCGGGCCCGTGTTCTCTCCACTACGCCATGCTGCTTCTGCGCCGTTTTCCCCACCATCCGAGCCTGGGCCCGAAGAAGCCCATCCACGCGTCGGCCTGGGGAGATTTGGCGCGGGAGGAAATGGTCGTGCACGGCCGGCTGTGGTGTCGGTCGAGATGTGAAGTTGCCGGGCTTCCCGGCCTCTGCTTCAGCTGGACCGGACCAGATTGGACCGGATTCCTTTGCGACTGTGCAACTTCATGCCAAATCATGCAGTCAAGGAGCAAGGGCTGGCAAAGGTTTAGAGCGTTCTGCTAATGGTGGACAAAACAGTGATGCGGGACTATGTGTAAAAAAAAATATACACCGCAGTCGTAACTTGGAACCTTTTTCCCCTTCCACCAATTCATTCCCATTGAATTAGCAGTGGCTCTTACTCAGTTTCCCAAGGCCCCAGGGCAGGCAAGCGGCAGAACCAGGGCTAGAACCCAGGCCTCCCGACTCCCCGTCGTCTCCTTATTCCACTAGGCCATGCAGAAAGAGGTGGCCTTTATGCCATCCTGGGCACACTGGTTTAGGCCAGGGATGTAAAAACCAGGAGAGATGGAGACTTTCTCCACCCTAATCATTCCGTCGTAAATCAGAAGGGATTTCTTCGACCGCAATTAACTTCCAGCTTCTTTAAGAAAATAGGGCCTCTCAAAAGAGAGAGACCCATCAACGGGAGAACTGCAGTGCCGTTTGAGGCTTGTCATTTCTCGTTCACACCTAGGAGGACGCTGAAGGGAAGCTTCACATTCTCTTTGATGTGGTCCCAAGGAGGCCTCGGGGAAGCAAAAGAACCCATGTTTCATCTCCCACAGCTTTCCTTCTCTATCCCCCTACCGGCTCGTCCTCTAGTTAGAGGAGACGGACAGGCCTCGTTGAATGCAGGGGAACCGCTGGACACGTCGGGAAGCCTTTGATGTCATTAGCGCATTCTACAGGAGGGAGAAGACTTGTCAAAGCTCAATTACCCTTTCCATTTTCCTCTTTGATTACCTTCTCTGGGGTCTCGGGGGTCCAGTGACATGATTTTGCACATGCGTACTTTCAGACGGGCGTCGCGGTCCGGTCACGGGTATAGGGAATTTGCAACTTCAGTTGAACGGATTCAGGAGTCTCCTGTTCAAAGCATTTATCTCTTGGTTATTTCCCCACCCGAATTCATTCAGTCGTATTTGCTGAGCGCTTATTATGTGCGGGGCACTGTATTAGGCACTTGGGAGAGTACGCTATAGCAAACAGAAACATTCTCTGCCTATAACGAGCGTACACCTAGTTTGACTATGGGAAGTTTTGTTCGACGAGCAGCAATTGTGAATGAATGAAAACATTCAGGCCGAAGGGCTGCGTTGCGGGAGGGGAGGAATTCAGAGGTACTGGAGGAAGAAGGAAGCGTATGTCTTGGAATGAGCTACGAATGAGAGTCAGTGAGGCAGAAGAGTGGGGGTGGTTGTTTCAGAAGAGAGGAACGACTCTCCGAAGACCGCGTTCTGTGCGGGAGGGGCAGCATTCCGTCCGCCGACCGGAGTGCAGGAAGATGCCTTTGTGCAATTAATACGACGCTCACGGGGACAGTTCACTCAGAGCATCGTTCCACAGTAACTTCCCGTGACTCGAGCAAACCCTGTGAAGCAGCAGCTTCAGAGGGAGGATGGTCCCTTGGTGGGGACCTGCTCCTTTCAGGCCCGGGTCTTCCTCTCCGCCCCAGGGAACACTGACATCCTGACCCCGGGAATATTCCAACTGGGACATGGAAATATTTCCAAGGGGTTGAAAGCTCCTTGAGGGCAGGGATAGTATCTGCTCCCTCTGTTGGATGCTCCCAATTGCTTATGGTACTCGTTCGGCACTTACTTTGTGCCAAGCTTGGACACGGTCCCTGTCCCATCAGAGGCTCACAGTCTAAGTAGGATTGAATCCCCAATTTACAGATGAGGTACCTGAGGCACAGAGAAATGAAGTGATCTGCCCAAGGTCACACACAGACACATGGCAGAACTGGGAGTAGAACGCAGGTCCCCCGACTCCCAGGCCCGGGCTCTTTCCCCTAGGACATGCTGCCCCTCTGCCATCTATGATTCGAGTTGTGTCTGTCCTGTGGATGACTATTCCACAGGAAATTTTGTTTGGAAATGAGATCCCCTGTCAGAATTGAGGTAGCTTTCCATGAACTCACCCCTCCTTGGGCCATAACACTCCTGTCTGTCAAATGATACAGGAGAAAGAAAACCAAACCAGGTGGAATTCCTCCCCCTGAACTCTAGCCGACTGGATATTCCCCGCTCCTCCCAATCCACTCAACGGTCTTCCCTTCGGGCTTGGGAGCCGACCGTCATATTCTCTTTTCAGGTATTCCCAAGGATGCTCGTTGTCTTTCCATTTCAACCAAAAAAACGAAAAAATGCCCAAACCCTGTGAAAATAGGGGTGGTGGGAAAACATCGGGCGATACAATAATAGTGCCATCCAACAGCGATAATTAGTCATAATGGGGCTCACTGGCCCGATCATTCCTCTACTTAATAGATATTCAATACTTCTTCTCTTCTCCAAATTCTTATAGTGGGCTGCTTTCACCCTAGCGTACTTCTCAAACCTATAAAAAGTCGCTGGTCTTCAGTGGCGGTGATTGAGGCCGTATATGCCTACTTCATTTCTTCAACTAGAAAATCAGTCACACTCGCAACCTCACCTGCAAATCTAAATATATCCTCAAGGGCATCCCCCAGTAGCAACATGCCCCCCGCGTATAATCACTGGAGCTGGGCCTGGATGGCACAGATGTGTATAAGGAGTATATGTGTGTGTATACATATGCGTGTATATTCATTCAAATATTTATTATGTATTATTTATTCAGCTACTTGATCCTGACATGTTTGTGCTTCTACATGTTATATTCTCATACGTCCCCCTGTCTGTCAGTCATTTTTATGTATCTGTCTCCCCCTTTCGATCATAAACACTTCCTAGAGGGTAGGAAACGTGAAGCTTGCTTCCCGGGTACCCTTTTGAGCACATATCTGATGCTCTGCAGGCTCTCGGTCAATACCATTGATTGATAGGTTGGGGACGTCAACTGTACCTTAAGCTTCCAGTCAATCCCACGGTTTGTTGGACAAATATTGTCACTTTAAACCTGGAAGAGCCGATCGTTTCAAGTCCAAACTTTTATGTGTGCCCGGCGAGGGGCTGGGCTTCTGGTAATGGACTGACGTGTTCCATTTGACAGCTTGTGTCATAATTTGCCGCTCAAAGAGTAAATGGTGAAAAAATAATTGGTGAAGTTGGCTTTGCTCATTCCTATTTTTGCTTTACTTGTTCTAGTTCTTGGTGTCAATCAGTCAGTCAGTGGTATTTATTGAGTGTCTGTAATACTAATTTGGTATTTGTTAAGCACTTACTATGTGCAGAGCACTGTTCTAAGCGCTGGGGTAGATACGGGGCAATCAGGTTGTCCCACGTGAGGCTCACGGTCTTAATCCCCATTTTACAGATGCGGGAACTGAGGCACAGAGAAGTTAAGTGACTTGCCCACAGTCACACGACTGACAAGGGGCCGAGCAGGGATTCGAACCCGTGACCTCTGACTCCCAAGCCCGTGTTCGTTCCACTGAGCCATACTGTGTGCAGGGTATTGGGGAGTATAATATAATAGAGAGTCATGACCTTGCGGCTTCTGCTCGTGGAGAGTAGGTTTAGTAATAGTTTGAGACTAAGCTCGTTGTGGGCAGAGAATGTGCTTATTTTATCGTACTCTCCCAAGTGCTTAGTACAGTGCTCTGCACACAGTGAGCACTCAATAAATATGACTGAATGAAATACAATTGAATGAATAAGTGTTCAGTAAATACTACCGACTGGTTGAGCAGTAGCAGATGATGGGGCCACATTAGGAGACTCGGGGGTCAAGCGAGAAGCAGCAGCAACAGGAGGTGAATAATAGTAATGTTAATAATGGTATTTGTTAAGCGCTTACTGTGTGTCAAACACTGTTCTAAGCGACGGGGTAGAAACAAACTAATCAGGTTGGACAAAGTCCATGTCCCTCATGGGGCTGACACCCGTCATCCCCCTCTTACAGTTGAGGTAAGTGAGGCCCGGAGGAGTCAAATGACTTGCCCAAGTTCACACAGCAGACAAGTGCTGGAGCCGAGATTAGAACCCAGGTCCTTCGAATTCCCCAAGTCCTTGCTCAGTTCACCAGGACATGACCGTCCTGCTCAGGGTCCCGGCCTTCGAGGCGTTCAGGAGTGGCTTTCTCAAGTCTTCTGCTCTGGCTGGCTCCTACTCTCTGCCTACTCGAAGAGGGCTGGGCATTGGGGGTGTGTGTGTGTGTGTGTGTGTGTGTGTATTCCTTGAGCGCTTACTATGTACACGGCACTGTACTACGCACTAGGGTAGATCTAGGCTAATCAGGTTGGACACAGTCCATGTCCCATGTGGGACTCAACGGCCTTAATCCCCACCTGACAGATGAGGTAACGGAGATCCAGAAAAGTGAAATGACCTGGCCAAGGCCACGCATCGGACATGCGGCGGAGCTGGGATTAGGACGTGGGTCCTTCTGACTCGCGGGCCCGTGTTCTTTCCACTAAGGGAGACTGCAGGAGCAGGACCTGAGAAGGAGAGGGAGCTGAGGAAAGGAAAGGGTACCGGAGGGCGTGGTCCGTGATTAATGGGCTATTTCCGGGGGACCTTGGACTGTAGAGGTACAGGTTCTAAAATCAGAAATTCCTGTTCTCCATTAAGTAGACATTAACCGTATTCAGCGTGTGGACCCCCTACAGCACAGTCCCAGCCGACTGCTCGAAACGTGATTATTTTTATATCCCTTTGTGACTTTGCCTCCTATTTTTGTCCAGATCCGTGCAAAGGAACGTTATGCTAATCGTAGTAATGATTTCAAAAAGACACTTTCCTAATCCCTTAATTACTTATCCATATTAATTGAGCTAGCAGGAGGCACATTATTATTTATCGTTAGAGTTAAAAAGCAGACAAGTGATAGTCTTTCTTCAATTCAAAAGATTCAGAGCGATTTTACATCGAGCCGGAGAGAAATGTTGACAAACCCGGAAAGCGGTGGTTACGTTTAAAGCGGAACGATATCTCCGAGTGACTAGAACATTTCAGTGACACAGAAACTCAAGGTCGTTTCGTTTCCGATTAAAAACTGGGATTTCTCCAACAGAGAAAGAGGAGAGCAGGACGTGAGCTTTCTTGTGGTTTCCAGCGTGATTTTTTTTTTCTCCGTGAGGGTTATGATAATCTTCACAAAATCAATGCATAATTAACAGCAACTGCATGCCCATCAATATGTATAATGTCTAACAGAGTGGAAAAATAGAAGTACCCATGTCAGCCTTTTGGTTTTTAATATCTGGCCACGGCTGAGCGGCTTAGCTAATGCACAAAATAAAACGTGGGGGAAAGAAATGGCCCCTGATTTAGGGACAGAGATATGAAACCCAAGGGCCGGTCTCTCCGTTGGCTCCTCCGCCCAAAATGGAGAGACCCAGAGGGCCGAGTCCGGAGACGGAGCGTCTCTGAGAGAGATCGATTGGTTCTCGCCCCGGAAGCAGTCGAAATTCCGGCTACTACGTGGTTCCCCCTGCCGTTTCTGCTCTCGTGCGGTGGTTGTGTTCGTGAAGAGCTACGTGGTATGGGAAAACCGTGATCATCTTATGGAAGGTGATTGGGAAGGGGGATTAATTGGCGGGTGCAAGATAACACCGTAGCCGACGTTTTTCAGGACCCATTCTTGTACTATCGTAAGCCCAGCAGTAATAGAACGTTTTCCACCCTTACCGCTCATGGGAAGCAATGTGGTGTAGCGTGGAGAGCACGGGCCTGGGAGTCATGGGTTCTAATCCTGGCTCTGCCACTCATCTGCCGTGTGACCGTGGGCAAGTCGCTTCGCTTCCCTGGGCCTCGGTTACCTCATCTGTAAAATGGGGATTGAGACTGTGAGCCCCACGTGGGACAGAGACCGTGGCCGACACAGTGTGTTTGAATTCACTCCGGCACTTAGTACAGCGTGGTTTAGTGGAAAGAGCCCGGGCTTGGGAATCAGAGGTCGTGGGTTCTAATCCCGGCTCTGACACTTAGCTGTGTGACTTTGGGCAAGTCACTCAACTTCCCTGTGCCTCAGCAACCTCATCTATTAAATGGGGATTAAGTCTGTGAGCCCCACGTGGGACAACCTGATGACCTCGTATCTACCCCAGCTCTTAGAACGGTGCTTGGCACATAGTAAGTGCTTAACAATACCATTACTATTATTATTACAGTGACTGGCACATAGTGTTTAACAAGTACCATACTGTTGATTTTTCTTTATTTGGAAAAGCTCAGAGGCCCAAGCAAAAGTACTGCGTGGCGCAGACTGAGGCGGCAGATCCTGGTACCTTGACCGGATACCTTGACCCGTCTACTTGAATGATGGTTTTCAAATAATAATAGTGATAACATTTCTCAAGCGTTTTTCTATGTGCAAAGCACTGTTCTATTGTGTCCTGCCCTCAGACCTGTCCTCTCTGTCCAGTTTCTGCCCTAGGAGGATTCAGGCAGGCTGGAAGTGGGAAGAAAGGAGCAGTGCAGGGGCACAGATACCGAAAGGGCCCCCTTTTCAGTCAGGTGAGATTCTTGATCAATCAGGAGATGCAATTGTACACGATTTTGCAGCCCCAAAAAACTCTACCTCGAGCAAACGGGCACGTGGCTGGCCTTCAAAAAATACGATAAAAACAACTAGTTGGAAATCTCCCATTTGTCAGACAGAGCCAACTTGGTCACGAACAGATGTGACCAAGGTCTGTCCTGCCCGTAAGTTGATTCTGGAAAATACCCTAAAATAATTAGGTTTTGTTTTTATTGGAGGGGAATTGCATTTTATAAGCATCACCAGAGAAGTCACGCTGTCCGAAGACTTGTCCTTGGGACGTAATTAGGATCCTTTGGTTCCTTTAGCATTCAGAATGGAGGAAATATGTCTTTTTCCTGATCATAATTGGCTGTGTTTAGCCGCTTCAAGTCAGCCAAGTTAGTTCTAACGATTTGTTGCTTGTAATTCCCATCTGGTCACTTAAGTCGATCAGTGGGATCTACCGAAGACCTGCTGCTTGCGGAGCACTGAACTAAGTGTTTTGGGAGAGTCCAGTAGAGTTAGCAGACCTGGTCTCTGCCCTCAAGGCACATAATGGAAATATTCAGTTCCATCGGTGCTGATGGAATCCAGGTTGGCGGGACTTATGTGCTTACGATGTACGAGTAGTTTTTTTAAAAAAGAATTTATTATAAAACATCATCATCAATGGTATTTATTGAGAGCACTGTACATAACTCTTGGGGAAGTACAGTACAGCCGAGTAGACAGACACGTTCCCTGTCCACAGTGAGCTTATAGTCTAGAGACAGGCTTAGAACCTGTCTCTACCACAAGCAAGGAGCCCAGAATTATCCCATGATTATCCCATCATCATTATTTATTAATCTCTCACTAAGTGCCAAGCACTGTTCTGGGCACTGGGGTAGATGCATATTAATCAGGTTGGACACGGCTCCTGTCCCATCTGGAGTTCACAGTCTAAAATGGAAGAGAGACCAGGAATCGAATCTCCATTTTACAGATGAAGAAACAGGCGCGGAGACGTTTAAGTGACTTGCCCCAGGTCACCCAGCAGGAGACTGGCAGAGTCAGGATTAGAACCCAAGTCCTTTGACTCCCATTCCTGAGCTCTCTCCCCGAGTCCACACTGCTTACCCCGTTTTCTTCAATAAAGAGGACAAAGTTGGAAAGATATTTCCCTTCTCTCCCATCTAACGGCTACCAGCATCTGAAACATGGAGGAAGGCTTAATTAACTTTAATTGTGTCTCGCTTAATTTAGCTATTGAAACAGCTTCCTCGTTTTAAAATGAGCTTTTTTGGAGAGATTATGTCTTTTTGTGAAACTGGATTTTTTTTTTTTTCTTTCAACTATCCCGGTTAAATGTTTTTGGATCCTATCCTACGTCTCCAAAACTTGGGTTGGAATCCATCATTTCTGTCACACAGAGGGAAAATGTGAACTTAATAATAAAAAAAAAAAATTAAAAAAGGAGACATGGGAAAATTCTTTGGTGAAAGTATTAAATTTGCTTGTATCCACCCCAGCGCTTAGTACAGTGCCTGGGACGTGGTAAGCACTTAAATACCATAATAATAATGGTTATTATTCCGAAGTGGTTCCTGAAACAGTAGCTAGAGTTACTGCAAGTTAGAAAAGCAACATGACCTAATAGAAAAAGCACAGGACTGGGAGTCAGGAGACCTGAGTTTGAATCCTGGCTCCACCACTGGCCTGCTGTGTGACCTTGAGCAAGCCACTTAACTTCTCTGGGCCTTAGTTACCTCACCTATAACATGAGGATGAAACACCTGGTCTCTCTTCCATTAACCATTAAAAAACAAAAA
This sequence comes from Ornithorhynchus anatinus, assembly GCF_004115215.2. NCBI lineage: Eukaryota > Metazoa > Chordata > Mammalia > Monotremata > Ornithorhynchidae > Ornithorhynchus > Ornithorhynchus anatinus. Next base: position 29,097,266 of record NC_041747.1, read on the forward strand.
AAAAATAAGTGCTTACTATGTGCCAGGCATTGTGCTAAGCGCTGGGGTAGATATAATCAAGTTGGACACCCGGGGATCACAGTGTTAATGCCCATTTTACAGATTTTACGGTAACTGAGGCACACAGAAGTTAAGTGACTCGCCCGAGGCGACACGCAGCAGACAGGTGGTGGAGCTGCTTGTTCTCCCAGGGCTTCTTGGGCACAACTTCGGCCAGGACGGCTCACTGTCGCAACCCTTCTGTTCTCGAAAATTTCATCAGCCCCATCTCTGCGCGGACCTCTGGGTTTGCCCGTGAAACGTCTCCTTTTCCAGTATGGCCGATCCTGCGACTCAGGAATGCCAGTTGCTGCCTGTTCCCGCTGAGCTCTCCGGAGTCGGTCAGTCGTACTTCAATCCCGGACGGCCCGTCCGTGGGCTCCTGCCGACTGAAATAAACAGCGGGCTGATTAGAAAGGACCATATTTCTATTTACACGCTTGCAGACGAATGCCGGGGGATCCCCAGACAGTGCAGGATTTTAATTTTCAGAAGTTCATAGGGCGGGGTAGCGGGGGGAAGGGTGGACATAGATTTCTTTGCTATGTCTCTAAGAAGCAAAAGAAGATGGGTGACATTCTGACAACTGACTGCTCTGTCCCCACAGCATGACTCGTTTTCTCCTCTCCTGTTTAGACCTTTGATTTGTCTGGGAAATGATTGTCAGATCTGTGGCGGGGCAACCTTTCTGGGCATTTACGTCTCAGTCACTTCACCTCCCCCCGCCCCAGATTCACTTGTGGGAGGGCAGGTGGAGCATATCCGTGGCCACCGTGATTTGACAGGCTTAATTACAGTTGGTATCAGTTCACTGTTCAGATGTCCAGGATGATATTTGGAACCATTTTTGGTCGGAACTAGGGAGTTGATAACCTTTCGTTTTCTGTTTTGGATCTTCTTGCCCACATTTCGTCATCATCATCATCAACGGTGCTTGACGATGGCAGCGGACCGCACCCTCGAGGGACCCACAGAATGGTCAGATTCGATCCCTGTCCCGGAGACGCTGTGACCATTTGGAGGGAAGTTTAATTGGCCATTTAGACAGGCCTCTCCCCTGCACTGGGATCTGAGCAGAGCTCACCCAAAATGCAGATGGGCTAGGAAGTGGGCGCTATTATCTTCCTGGGTCCAGTTTGCCAGAGGCCCGCAGTGCGACACAGCCCCTGCCCCCCGTGGGATACACTGTCTTAAAGGGAGGGAAAACAAGGATCTTTTCCAGCTATTGCAGAGGAGGAAACTGAGAATCCGGAAGGGTAAGTGACTTGCCCAAAGTTACACAGCAGGCCCATGGCAGAGCCTGTGTTCTTTTTGTCTCCCTTGGTGAGCACCTGTGGGTCCCCGAGGCTTCCTGCCCCTCCAAGACCCCCTTTCAGCACACAAGTAGCAGGTGGATCTGCACGAGACCAGGGTCACAAGGAAGAATCATCCCGTCCTCTGCATTTTTTCCACTGGGACCTGCCTGTTTCTCTGTTCAACCTATTAGTATGTTCCAGCGTTTCCTTCTCAGCTCCGAGCGCTGTCTTGGGTGGCCTCGGGAGAGGAAACAAGAGCTGAATAATTGAAGAAGGCAGCACCGCCGGGCTAGATTCTAATCACTATTATTGAAGGGCCGATCGATAAATCTTTCTGCTTTTACCCAGGGTTTGGCTGCTTCTCCTGAGGGACGCCAGCTGCCACTCACATTCTCCACTGTGGGGGTGTGTTTTCCACCCGGGGAAATCAAGACGCTGCAAATCTGCCCTCTGTGGAGGGTGGGAGGAGGGCAATAATAGCAGTAAGGATAATAATAATAATAGTGATGATGTGGGATTTGCTAAGTGCTTATTATGTGACAAGCACCGTACTATCAATCACTCATCGATGGTATTTGTTGAGTGCTTACGGTGTGAAGAGCACTTTAGACTGATCGCTTGGGAAAGTACAGTACAATGGGTTTGGTAGGCTTGATCCCTGTCCATTAGGAACTTGCAGTCTACGTGGGGGAGACCGACATTAAAATAAATCAGGGATAGGGGAAACAGTAGAGTATAAGGATATGGACATTAGTGCTATGGGGCTGGGAGGAGTATCAAAGTGCTTAAAGTGTACACAGTCAAGTGTAGAGGCGACTAGGGGGAAGGACAGATGGGAGAAATAAAGGGCTTAGTCTGAGAAAGCCTCTTGGAAGAGATGTGATTTTTAGGAGGGCTGTGGATTATCAGATGTGAAGAGGGAGGGACCTCCAGGCTCAGGGAGGATGTGGGCAAGAGATTGGTGGCGAGATAGACATTATCGAGGTACAATAGGTTGGCGTTAAGAGTGGAGTGTCCAGATTGGGTCGTAATAGATCAGCGAGGTAAGGTAGGAGGGCGAGGGCTGATCGAGTGCCTCGGTAAGGAGTTTCTGTTTGATGTGGAGGTCGATGGGCGACCACTGGAGGTTTTTGAGGAATGGGGAGCTTTGGGCAGCAAAATGAAGTATGGATTGGAGAGGGGAGAGACAGGAGGTAAGGAGGTCAGTGAGGAGTCTGAGGCGCTAGTCAAGTCAGGAAATAAGTGCTAAACATTGGAGTAGATAAAATATAATTAGCTCAGAAACAGTCCCTGTCCCACGAGGAAGAGCGAGAATCTTCTTTCCATTTTTCAGATGAGGAAATTGAGAACCAGTGAAGTTACGTGACTTTCCCAAGGTCACGTGGCTGGCAAGTGGTGAAGCCAGGCGTGTTTGCAGGGAGAGTGACATGGTGACATTGCTCCACAGCTGGATCCGATGGACAAGAATTTCCCTTCATCCAGGCTCAAGCCTCCTCAGTTGTCTTCCACCAAGACATTTCCTAGAATTTCTACTTCTACAGTTCAGCCACTGCTCTGCAGCGTCTCAGGCTTTCCATATTCCCTTCTGGGGTTTTTGGTTTTGTTTTTTTAACGGTATTTGTTAAGTGCTTCCCAAGTGATGGGGTAGGTACAGGATAACCAGGCTGGACACAGTCCCAGTCCCACATGGGGCTCATAGTCTTTATTCCCATTTTACAGATAAGATAACGGAGATACAGAAAAGCGAAGTGACTAGCCTAAGGTCGCACAGCAGACAAGTGGCGGAACAGCTTTGGAGCCCAGGTCCTTTTACTCCCAAGCCCCTGCTCTACTTACTAGGCCATGTTGCTTCTCTTCTCCCTTCCAGTAGAGCCCTTTGCTGAAGAATCTATGGGTGTGTTTTTGGCACCTGCACTGACAGAAATTCATAGAAATGTGGGGATACCAGCAAAAAATATAATTACGGGAGATTGAGAGGACAATGACCGCAATTATGCCAACGGGAAGAAATATGCCGGTCCGTTGTTGGAACTAGAGCCCCATTTTGTTCTGCCAGATGTTCCCGGTATCTGGTCTGGAATGGGCTCACTGGCCAGGGATTTCATTCACCAACAGGCTAATGCAGATCGGGGTAAATAAATGAATAACAGATATGTATATAAGTGCTGTGGGGCTAGGAGGGGTCGATGAATTAAAGGGAGCCAGTCAGGGCGATGCAGAAGGGAGTTGAAGGAAAGGAAAAGAGAGCTTAGTCAGGGAAGGCCTCTTGGAGAAGATAGGCCTTCAGTAAGGCTTTGAATAGGGGGGAAAGTAACTGTATGACAGATATGAGGAGGGCGGGCGTTCCAGGCCAGAGGCAGGATGTCGGCGAGAGGTCAGCGGCGAGATAGACGAGATGGAGGTAGAGTGAGAAGGTTGCCGTTAGAGGAGCGAAGTATGAGGGCTGAGTTGTCGTAGGGGAGTAGTGAGGTGAGGTAGGTTCTAGGTAGATAGGAGGGGGCAAGGTGATTGAGTGTTTGGATGGAAGATTCCCTCATTTTCTCTCCCACTGTCCTGAGCTCAATTCCCCTGTTTTACCATATTATCAAATGGCCACAGCTTCTGGGGCCTTTGGCTTTGCCAAGTCACCCGCTAGCCACAGGGTTTTCAGCTCCTTTTTAATTGGGAAGCAGCGTGGCCTAGTGGAAAGAGCTCGGACCTGGGAGTCACAGGACTTGAGCTCCAATCTTGGTTCTACCACGGGCCTGCTGTGGGATCTCGGGTCATTCACTTCGCTTCTCCATGCCTCGGTTTCCTCAGCAGTAAAACGAAGATTCAATACCTGTTCTCCCTCTTGCTTAGATTGCGACTCCCACGTGGGACATGGACGGTGTCTGGTCAGATTATATTATATGTACCGTAGCGCTCGGCCCATAGTAAATGCTTAAGTGATTGATCAGACATAGACCCTGTCTCACCTGGGCATCACAATCTATCTCATTCCCAATTTACAAATGAAGAACTCACAGTCTATCTCATTCCCAATTTACAAATGAAGAATTGAGGCCCAGAGAGGTCAAGTGACTTGGCCCAAGACAAACAGCAAGCGAGTGGAAGGGTAATAATAATGATAGTAATAACTGTGGTATTTGTTAAGCACTTACTATGTGCCAGGCGCAGAACTAAGTGCTGGGGTAATAATAATAATGTTGGTATTTGTTAAGCGCTTACTATGTGCAGAGCACTGTTCTAAGCGCTGGGGTAGATACAGGGTCATCAGGTTGTCCCTCGTGGGGCTCCCATTTTTAATCCCCATTTTCCAGATGAGGTAATTGAGGCTCAGAGAAGTTAAGTGACTTGCCCAAAGTCACACAGCTGGCAAGCGGCAGAGCCGGGATTCGAACCCATGACCTCTGACTTCCAAGCCCGGGCTCTTTCCACTGAGCCACGCTGCAGGCACATCAGTTTGGACACGGTCTTTGTCCCCTGTGGGACTCTCAATCCCCATTTTAGAGATGAGGTAACTGGGGCATAGAGAAGCTAAGTGACCAGCCTAAGGCCACACAGCAGACATGTGGCGGAGCCGGGATAAGAACCCATCACCTTCATTCATTCAATAGTATTTACTGAGCGCTTACTATGTGCGGAGCACTGTACTAAGCGCTTGGAACGGACAAAGCGGTAACAGATAGAGACCGTCCCTGCCCGTTGACGGGCTTACGGTCTCATCGGGGGAGACGGACAGACAAGAACAATAGCAATAAATAGAATCGAGGGGATGAACATCTCATTAAAACAATAGCAAATAAATAGAATCAAGGTGATGTATATCTCGTTAACAAAGTAATAGAATCAAGGCGATGTACATCTCATTAACAAAATAAATAGGGTAATGAAAATATGTACAGTTGAGCGGACGAGTCAAGTGCTGAGGGGAGGGGAAAGGAGAGCCGGAGGAGCAGAGGGTAAAGGGGGGAAAAGAGGGCTTAGCTGAGGGGGGGGGGGGGTGAAGGGGAGGTAGAGGGGGAGCAGAGGGAAATGGGAGAGCTCAGTCTAGGAAGGCCTCTTGGAGGAGGTGAGCTCTAAGTAGGGTTTCGAAGAGGGGGAGAGAATATTGTTGGTATTTGTTAAGCGCTTACTATGTGCCGAGCCCTGTTCTAAGCGCTGGGGTAGATACAGGGTAATCAGGTCGTCCCACCTGAGGCTCACAGTATTAATCCCCATTTTACGGATGAGGGAACTGAGGCTCAGAGAAGTCAAGTGACTTGCCCACAGTCCCACAGCTGACAAGGGGCAGAGCTGGGATTCGAACCCATGACCTCTAACTCCTCCAACACCTTCTAACTCCCGGGCCTCTGAGCTGCAGGCGCGGGCCCTCACCCGTCTCCCGGACTCCTCCGCTCGGTGGGAAAACCACTGGGACGGAGGGGCCCAATTGACTCTCTCCGATCGTTGGATTTTAAAGGTGCAGGGAACTCCATCAATCAATCCTTCAGTGGCATTTACCGAATGCCTACGGTGTGCGGAGCACTGTACTAAACGTTTGACCTCTCTGGCCCTTGGGCAGCCCTGGGTTTCAGGGTTCTTGAGCCCAGGAAGGAAGGAGCTCCGTTGGCTGCTTTCCACCTGCTTTCTATCACCACTGAGTGTCACTGCAGGCTGAAAAGCTCAGAAGGACACCCAGTCTAAGTGACGGCGAAACGGCCCCATTGCTCTGGTGTAGTTTCCTGCTGGATTTTCTCCTCTTCCTTCCTGACAGCGATGCTTCACTCGGAACCCAAGCCGAGCCTGAGAGAAATAAAACCCGAGGCCGGAGCCCTGGGGTGCCCTCCTTTCCTCCGAGAACTTGGGATTTCCCTCTTGAGATCCCAGAAGTCAGGGTAGTGTCGGTGTGCAAGACGGAAAAGTCCCCCCGTCTGGCAGTGCGACATAGTGGACAGAGCCCGGGCCTGGGGGTCAGAAGGACCTGGGTTCTAATCCCAGCTCTGCCACTTGTCTGCTGGGTGACCTTGAGCAAGTCGGTTAACTTCTCCGTGCCTCAGTTACCTATCTGTAAAATGGGGGTTAATACGGCGGGACGGGAAGTGGGTCCCCCTTCTCCAACAACCATGGTTTTCTGAGACAATATGAGATGTTCATCCCCTCGATTCTGTCTACTGCTATTGTTCTTGTCTGTCCGTCCCCCCCGATTAGACCGTAAGCCCGTCAAAGGGCAGGGACTGTCTCTATCTGTTACCGATTTGACCGTTCCAAGCGCTTAGTACAGTGTTCTGCACATAGCGCTCAATAAATACTATTGAATGAATGAAAGGCAATATTGAGACCCCATTTCTGCCCCTTCAGGCTAAGTAGACTCCCCAAAGTGGCTTCTCCTTTATCTCCGGCACCGTCTCGACCTCACTCTGCCACTTTATACGTCCCTGTCTTCGGCTCTAGGTCTCGTTTTCTCTCGGTCTCTGTATCTTTCCAGTGGAAGTTCTCTGGGGGAAGAAAATGTGTAACTAATTCTCTCTTCCCCAAGTCCTCGGTATAATGCATTGATTCCAGAGAATGCTCAGTTAATAATATTTGCTCTACTCTCTCCCTCTCTTGCCCTTTCTCTCTCCCCTGTCTCCCTCTTGCCCTCTCCATCCTCTCTCTCTCTCTCTCTCTCTCTCTCTCTCTGCACAACATTCAATATTGACTCCATCTACAATTGAAAATCATCAAGTTGTCAGCTAACTCAGACCAAGCAGGCTGTGCCTAACTACCTACAAAATTGAAACCAAAGTGTGTTTCAGGTTTAATTTATGAGGAAAAATGGCCAGTTTAGATCCTGTCCAAATGACTGAATTCTCCAAGTTAATTCGTTACTGGATTCAAGCCCAACGGCACTACATCAGAAGTTATACTCTCCTATTGGCAGATTTGAGGTTCCTTATGCTACCAGGTCTGCCTCCAAATACACTGTCGCCTGCTTTCTAAAATACTCTAGGAAATGTTACCCCTTCATCTCCACACTGTGGTTTGTTCAGCTGGAAAATCGGGTTGTGTCTGAAACGGACACTGGCTGAAGACTAAACCGAAAGAGGCCCATCACTGATCCTCCGAGGGTCCGTGCCAGGGTGATTAAGAGATCCCGGTCACACTTTCGGAATCTTAGGGCCCCAGAAAACATTCTCAAGACGGCAGCCTACGTGTTGTAGCAGAAAGACCTGGCTGTATTAAAAACAACTTCACCCACCGCTGCGATAAGCCGCTTACTGTTCCAAATGCATTATCTTCAAGTGTCCCTGCCAAAGTGCCTGCTGTGTTGAAAGAGATGGAAATTAGTTCCGAGGCATCACCGCTGATTGCTTTGTCTGTCACACAAAAAAATAAATTCGCTCTAAGAACGTTTAAGAAAGAGGAACGATCACTACTCTGTGATCTGAAGGCTGGAAAAACGTTCCAGATGTAAATCCCCCCCGCAGCTCCACCCGTCCAGAGATGCCTCTCCTCCATCAGAGCCCCCTAAAAAGTCAACAAAGCACTCCTTGACTAGTCACCCCAGTATTCCAGTGGTGTAATCCCATCGGATACCTCGTCCCCTTATACATTTATCTGTTTGTTCTTGCTTCATTTATCCTCTTTGGGTTTCAATATATGTCCACTCTCTCCCCCACTGGAACATAAGCTCCTTGAGGGCAGCGATCAACTCTTCTTCTCAAAGTTCCCCCGGAAGCCCTAGGACAGTGGGTGATAATTACTATTACTAATAATTGGCATTATCAACTCGTGGAGGGCTGGGATTGTGTTTACTAACTTGATTGGACTCTCTCAAGCTCTCAGTACTTGGTAGACCATACGCTTCATTAGGGGAGGGATCATGTCTACTAATTTGATCGGACTCTCCCGAGCGCCTGATACAGTGCGCAGCACAGAGTAAGCGCTCAGCAAATACTGTTGTTCGATCCTTTTGGATTTCTGCACGCTCTTGGAAAGAACCGATTCACTTATATTCAGCTGTCTAGCACATCAGCCAGATAAATGGAGATAGAATTTATGAGAGATGTTATTGCCCCCATAAAGTTAATGGCTCCTCTCCATCCCTGGGTAGCAGGTACCGTTCACGGAGAGAGAATGGAGTCCCTTGTCTCCGCAAATCCAGCCGGGATGTTCAGTCTGGTATGCTGTTACGCTCTCAGGTTTTCATACGGGGACAGAGAGGAATAGTTCAATTGAACGTCCAGTTCTTTTGTTGTGATTTCTCCATTTGTCAGTATTCTTTCTTGCCTGCTAGAGCATAAGCTCCCTTAGGGCAGGATTTGGATTTGGTGCTTCTGTTGTACCTCCCAAGCACTTAAAACAGGGCATTGCACTCAGTACATACCAAAGCTGCTAGTAGATGAGCAAAGGTGAAGTTTAGTCAGTGCTAGAAACTTGAGAATTCCCAAAGTCATTTCGAGTAATGCTAAAACGTTAATACTAATGATAACTGTGGCATTCGTTAAGCGTTTACTATGTGCCAAGCACTGTACTAAGCACTAGGGTCAGTTACTGTCCCTGTCTTGTTAATGAGATGTACATCACCTTGATTCTATTACTTTATTAATGAGATGTACATCATCTTGATTCTCTTTATTTGCTATTGTATTAATGAGATGTTCATCCCCTTGATTCTATTTATTGCTATTGTTTTTGTCTGTCCGTCTCCCCCGATTAAACTGTAAGCCCGTCAAAGGGCAGGGACTGTCTCTGTGACCGATTTGTACATTCCAAGCGCTTAGTACAGTGCTTTGCACATAGCAAGCGCTCAATAAATACTATTGAATGAATGAATGAATGTCTCCCTTGGAGACAGAAGGGGGAACAGGTGTCGAACTCCCATTTTACTGTTGCGGTAACTGAGGCCCAGAGACGTGAAGTACTTGTCCAGGTTCACGTGGCAGTCAAGAGACAGAACCGGGGTTAGAACCCAGGAGCTCTTACTCCCAGGTCTGGGCTCTTTCCACTAGGCCACATTGCCATCAGCCCCCAAAGGCTCCTCATTATTGTGGCAGGGAACATTCAGTTGTGTTCCAAGCTGGCCTCAGCATCACCTCTAAGAAGCTGTTGCCTCCAGCCATTAAAAAAAAAAAAAGAAAATCTCGTCTCTTTTCCTTTTCAAAGACATTTTTTGGAACCCGTGTCGGATCTGAGAGCCGATCGTTCCAGGCTTTGCAGGATCAAGGAACGGGCCCGTGGGCTATGGCGAGCAGCCGAAGGGCAGGGGGCCAGTGAGGAGGTCTCGCACAACCCCGAGCCGCGGGCAGCCCGTGTGCCCTCTGCGTCGGACACCGTTCCCTCCGATTCTGTGCGGCCCCGATGGTCTCAGGGTGGGCGCAAGACCTGCCGCCTCGTTCTGGCCGGAGGCCGAGCGGAAGCTCGCCCTCAGGCAGAACAGACCAAGTCCGTGAAGCTGGGGACATCCAGGTCAGCGAGGCTGGAACCTGGGAGTTGGAGGCCTGTAGACTGCCTTTTCTCAGTCAGCGTGTCAGTCAATTGTATTTATTGAACGCTTACTGTGTTAAGCGTTTGGGAGAGGACAGTACAACAAAAAACCGACACATGCCCTGCCCACAATGAACTTACCATCTAGGAGGAGAGACAGACATTAATATAAATAAATATAAAAATTACAAATATGAGCGTTAGTGCTGTGGTGCCGGGAGAGGGGATGAATACAGGGAGCGAGTCGGGGTGACGCAGAAGGTAGTGGGAGAAGAGAAAAGTGGGGCAGGGAGATGTTCCTCCATTAAGGCTCTGAAGTGTGGGGAGAGTAATTGTCTGTTTGTATATGAGGAGGATGGGAGTTCCAGGCAAAGGTTAGGTGGCAAGATAGACGAGATGGTTCTCCGAACCAAAGGGAGTCTCCCGGCAGGAGAGAGGCGCCAGTCATCTACAACCATTAGATTCCCAGTGGGATCTAATTGAGATCACGTCTCCCCCAAGAGATCTTCCCTGATTAAGCCCTCTTTTCCCAAGCTCGCTCTCCCTTCAGCGTCTTCTTTGCACTTGGACCTGTGACTTCGGACATCTGATATTCACCCCACTCCAACCCCACAGCACTTAGGTACCTATCTTCAAATTATATATTACAACTTATTTACCCTAATGTCTGGCTCCCCCTCTAGACTATATGAGCATTATGAGCAGGGATAATTCAGTCCCTAATTCAGTCAGTCATATTTATTGAGTGCTTATTGCGGAAAGCACTGTATTAAGTGCTTGGGAACGGACAACCCGACAACATGACAGAGACATTCCCTGCCCACTGGGATCATTCTGTTGTACCGTACTCTCCCGAGCACTCATTGCCAATGCTCTGCACAAGGTGAGCCCTCAATAAATGAGGAAGCAACATGGCCTAGTGGATAGAGCACGGGCCTGGGAGTCGGAAGGATCTGGGTCCCAGTTCTCTTTCTGCCACTTGTCCGCTGTGTGACCTTGGACCTGTCACTTATCTTCTCTGGATTTCAATTACCTCATCTGTATCGGGCTGAAGACCGTGAGCCCCATGTGGGACAGGAACTGCATCCAACCTGATTATTTTGCATCTACCCCAGCACTTAGAATAGTACTGGGCGCATAGTAAGTGCTTAACACATATCATCATCTTCATAAATACCATTGATTGAGTAAGCTTCTTGAATGTGTGTTCAAATTGTATGATTGGCTCTCCATGAACCAACTGCTCAAAATCCTCCTCCTGTGCACCAAAGTACTGCCTATTCCTGCTCGAGACCTCTTTTCCTCCTCATAGGAAGCTATAAATTAGGATCTATCCAGATAATTACCTGAAATCTCCATTTACTACCGTTTGAAGAGGCAGGGCGTTAGGCAAGCAAACCGAATCATTTCCCTCAGAACAGGCCGTGTTTCCAGGGATCGACCGTCTTAGAAAACAGGATGGTTGGGAAGGCTGCCTTTGTGGGAGGACAGTTTTTGGACCGAAGGTCAGGAATTCTTGGTTCTATCGCCAACTCTGCCGCTCACATACTGTGTGACCTTGGGTGAGTCATTTAACCACACAGAGCCTGTTTCCTCACCTGTAAAATGAGGATTACACGCCAGTCCCACTTTACTGCAAAAGGATGCTGTGAGCTATGAATGAGATTGTTGATGTGGAAGTGCTTTGGAGAAATAAAATAGCAATCTACGAATTCAAGGTATTATAAAAGGAAATAATAAAACTAGTCAGAGTGGTGTTTATTAAGTGTTCGCTCTATGCTCAACACAGAGCACCGGGGTAGGTGTAAGATAATCCAACTGGAAAGATTCCCTGTCCCACATGGGGCTCACAGTCTTATGAGGAGGGAGAAAATGTACTTAATCCGCATTTTACAGTTGAGGAAATTGAGACACAGAGAAGTTTCCACAGCAGGCAAGTGGCAGAGCCAAGATTAGCACCCAGGTAATAATAATCATAATGATAGTAATTGTGGTATTTGTTAAGGGTTTACTATGTGCCAAGCATTTTACTAAGTGGAGACGTGGATACGAGATTATCGGGTCCCATGTAGGGCTCGTAGTCTTAAATAGGATGCAGAACAGATATTGAATTCACGTTTTTGCAGATGAAGGAACTGAGGCAAGAGAAGATGAGAGACTTGCCCAAGATTGCCCAGCAATAAAATGGCAGAGCGAGGATTAGAACCCAGATCCTCTGACTTCTAAGCCCATATTCTTAGAAGCGGCGTGGCTCAGTGGAAAAGAGCCTGGGCTTCGGAGCCAGAGGTCATGGGTTCGACTCCCAGCTCTGCCACTTGTCAGCTGTGTGACTGTGGGCAAGTCACTTCACTTCTCTGTGCCTCAGTTACCTCATCTGTAAAATGGGGATTAACTGTGAGCCTCACGTGGGACGACCTGATTACCCTGTATCTCCCCCAGCGCTTAGAACAGTGCTCGGCACATAGTAAGCGCTTAACAAATACCAACATTATTATATTCTTTCCACCGGTCCACACTGTTTTGCTGCTACATTCAAAGACCTTGATTGGCTCTAAGATGCCTTGCTTTCTGTTGGAGCATTGTTTTCATTTTATGAAATAACAGTTTTCCCCCCAAACAGATGATGAAGACTAGCCCATCATGTTGGTTTTGCTTGGGTAAATGGGCCCCAAGGGACCCTACTCCTCTTGCCCAGAGAAAAGCAATTTGTGATTCTTTCCAATAAAATGAAACAAGATTACATCGGAATATATGTCAGTAGAAGTTTAAGCTTTATTGACAAGAACGGTATATCACTGTGTAAAATCCCTGCTAAATGTCTCCCCAGGTAACAAAAAAAAAAAAATAGATTTATATCTATATTAAATGCAAAACAGCGTCAAGATGTTGGCCCGGAATTTCCCGGCCATTGCCAGGGTTGCAATATTGTTCTCCTTAATCAGTCAGTCAGTGGTATTTATTGAGCTCTTGCTATGTGCAGAGCACTGTACAAAACTCTTGGGAAAGTACAGTGCGACAGAGTTGGTAGATGTGATGCCTGCCCACAGGGAGCTTTGAGTCTGGAGGGGAAGCAGACCTGAAAATAGATGAGGGAGAGGGGAAATACGAGAGTTTAAGAATATTTGCATAAGTAATTTGGGGCTAGGGTGTGCGTGAGGGTTTCATAGCCAAGTTCATAGTTGATGCAGAGCAGAGGGTGGATGTGGGAAATGAAAGGCTTAGTTTGGAATTAGGAAATGTGATTTTAGGAGGTGGGGAGAGTTGCGAACTGTCAGATATGAAGTGGTGGGAGGAGTTCCAGGCCTGAGGGAGAGCAAAGAAGCTGCGAGGCCTAGTGGACAGAGCTCAGGCCTAGGAGTCAGAAAGATCTGGGTTCTAATCTCGCCTCTGCCCCTTGTCTGCATTGTGACCCTGGACAAGTATCTTAACTTCTCGCAGTTCCCTCATCTGTAAAATGGAGTTTGACTGTGAGCCCTATGTGGGACAGGGACTGTGTCCAGACCGATCAACTTATATCTACCCCAGTGCTTAGTACAGTGCCTGTCATATAGTAAGCACTTAAGAAATACCATTAAAAAAAAAAAAACAAAACAGCGAGGGTAGAGTGGTCTAGTGGATAAAGCACGGGTCTGGGAACCAGAAGGACCTGGATTCTAATCCCGGCTCTGCCATTAATATGCTGACTGTCCTTGGGCAAGTCATTTTAGTTCTCTGGGCCTCAGTTTCCTCATCTGTAAAATGAGGATTTGGACTGTGAACCTCACATGGGACTTTGTCCAACCTGATTAGCTTGAATCTAACCCAGTTCTTAGTACAGTGTCTAGCACATAGTAAGCACTTAACAAATACCAAGAAGGAAAAACAGGAGCAAGGGATGAGTGGCAGGATAGATGAGACTGAGGTACAGAGAATAGGTTCGTGTTAGAAGAGTTGAGTGTGTGGGTTGGGTTGTAGTAGGGAATTAATGACGTGAGGGAGAAGGGAGAAAGCTCATAAAGTGCCTTAAAGTTGATGATAAGGAGTTTCTTTTTGATTTGGAGGTAGATGAGCAACCACTGGAGCTTTCTGAGAAGCGGAGAGATAAAGACTGAACAGTTTTTCACAAATATGACCCAGGCAGCTGAGTGAAGTAGGGACTGGAGAGGGGAGATATAGGAGGCAGGGAAGTCAAGGAGGAGGCTGATGAAGTAATCAAGGTGGGAAATGATGCTTTCCATGAAATGATGCTTTCCATGAAAGCAGTTTGGATGGAAAGGGCAGATTCTAGAGATGTTGTGATGGAAGAATTGACAGGATTTCATGACAGATTGAATATTCATTCATTCAGTAACATTTAGTGAGCACTTAACTATGCGCAGAGCACTATACTAAGCGCTTGGAATGTACATTTGGGCACCAGATAGAGACAATCCCTACCCAGTGACGGGCTCACAGTCTAAACGGGGGAGACAGACGGACAAAAACAAGACGACATCATCACGATAAATAGAATCAGGGGGATGGACGCCTCATTAACAATTAATACGTAGGCTGAATGAGAGAGACGAGTTGAGGATAATGCCAAGGCTCCGGGTGTGTGGGACGGGGAGGATGCTGGTGGTGTCTACAGTGATAGGAAAGTCAGAGGGAAGTCAGGGTTTGGATGGTAAGATTAAGAGCTCTGCTTTGGACGTGGTAAGTTTGAGGTGTCGGTGGGCTATCCGAGTAGAGGTGTTTTGGAGGAAATACAAGATTGCAGAGAAGGAGAGAGACCAGGGCTGGAGAGCATGGCGTAGTGGATAGAGACCGGGCTTGGGAGTCAGAAGGTCACGGGTTTGAATCGCGGCTCCACCGCTTGTCTGCTGTGTGATCTTCGGCAAGTCACTTAATTTCTCTGCCTCAGTTACCTCATCTATAACATGGGGATTAAGACTGTGAGCCCATGGGCCAACCTGATTACCTTGTATCTACCCCAGCACTTAGAACAGTGCTTGGCACAGAGTAAGCGCTTAACAAATACATAATGAGAATAGTAATAGTTATTATTATTATATAGATTTGGGAGCCCTCTGCCTCAGGATGGTAGTTGAAACTGTGGGAGCGAATGAGAACGAGGAGTGGGTGTAGATGGAGAATAGAAGGGGACCCAGAACTGAGCCTTGAGGGAACCCCCCCCCCCCACTGTCAGAAAGTGGGAGGCAGGGGAGCAGCCCGCGAAAGAGACTGAGCAGGTCATAGAGATAGGAGGAGAACCAAGAGAGGACAGTGTCGGCGAAGCCAAGGTTGGAAAATGTTTCCAGGAGAAGAGGGTGGGCCAATAGCGTCAATGACACTCAAGTCTATCTTTCAACTCGCAAAAAGACTATTTTAGTCCAGCTGACATAATAGCGCTTCCGACAGAGAAAAGCGAACAGGAAGATTTTTGTTGAAGTGATAAATTGGCAAAGCGTTGGTCAACAGCAAATTCCTTTTCCTTTTGTAAATTCCCCACCTCTCCCTCTCCCGGGAGTCAGAATCCTACACAATACCTATTTAGCATCCTCTCCGGCGTGTAATTTTCTATGACAAGAGAATGATTTCAGGTTCGGCTGGAGGTTCGACTGGGGACTCGTGGTTTTTCGCGCTGCCTGACTTGGTTCCAGAGCGAGCAGCATTAGGCTGCTGTAGAGCTCATTCCACCGAGTTTACAAGCCTTGCACGTAAGATTTATGTATGGGTTAGTCTGAAAATATTAGAGTGACGTCATCCGCTGCCCACTTTTCCAGAAAGATCTTTTCCGAGGGTGTAATAATTGGGATGGATGTCTCCGGATGTCCCCTTCCCCAACTCTTTTTTAGTTGTAAAAGGTGAACTAGTATTTTGTGAGTTATGGGCGGATCTCTGGGCTAAGCTTCGTTCAGAGATACCCCGGCCGCTCAGAGGAAGTGGGATTCAAAAGGACCTGGGTTCTAATCCCCGCTCTACCGCTTGTCTGTTGCGTGACCTTGGGCAAGTGACTTCACTTCTCTGGGCCTCGGTTTCTTCAACTGTAAAATGGGACTCCAGACTGTGAGCCCTGTGTAGGACATAGATTTGGTCCAACCTGACTAGCTTGTATTTTAGGACGGTGCCTGGCTCATAGTAAGCACTTAACAAATACCATAAAAAAAGCGGAAACCACTTTGATTTAAAAACCGGTGGTGGTGGGTGGTTCAGTTGTTTGTGGTGTGGAGATGAAAGAAGAGTATCTGGCGAAGAGAGACCTTAAGAGGTTGTGGGGATCATCGAGTTTTCTCCAGCAAAGATGGTATTTGTTATGAACTTGCTCTGTGTCAAGTCTCACAGGGGGCTCCCTGCCTAAATAGAAGGGACAACTCAAAACAGGCAAGTGAAAACATGTCCTTTCCAAAAGGAGCTTACGTGCTACCAAGGAAAACTGGCAAAAAGGCACTTTCGTGCCGAGAAGCACCGTGGCCCAGTAGCAAGAGCACGGGCCTGGGAGTCAGAGGACCTAGGTTCCAATCCCGGCTCTGCCGATTTCTTGCTGTGTGACCTGGGGCAAGTCACTTAACTTCTGTATGCCTCAGTTCTCCTGTTCTCCCTCCCGTCTGGACTTTGAGCCCCGCGAGGGACGGGACTGTGTCCAACCTGATTAACTTGTACCTCCTCCAGCACTTAGAAAAGTGTTGGACACGTCGTAGGCGCCGAACAAACACCATAAAAGACAAAAAAGTAGAGTAACTAAAATAAATTGCCAAATGTGCAATTTGGTCAAATGTACATAGGAGTTATAGGATTCTTTACCAAGGAAGGACATCCACCTTTCTTCTGCAGTTGCCCTGCGACGATGCTGAAAATTTCCTCCTCAGTGTTATTTCCGGTGCCACTCCTTCCAGTAATTCATGAGAGTGTGTAGAATTCAGCTCATCCCCACCTTTCTGCACCCACCCACCCCCAACGCTCTCAGGAGGGAGATAAAAGATCCCTGTATCTTTCTCTCTTTATATTCGATTTTCTCATGTTCCATCAAGGTATGTTAAATCTGTCTAGACCACATTCAAGCCCCAGGCCTCTCCAAATGTGTTAGTTTAATACTCTGTCATCTCATCTTTGCATTCGTAGCAAAGGATAGATGGTTTTGTGTCACGAAACACAGCAAGAAAGTGTTTCCTGACAGCCAGAGGATTGAATCGGTGACCTCCATCAAGTGTATGAAATTGATTTCTTCCCCAGGCCCCAAAACACCAGGTAAGGTGTGTCCCCAGGGCCTCGGGGTGAATGGCAGGGAGCGGGCAGAAGATCCCTCTTCCTGACATTCCGGCATGTGGGCACAATGCAGAGTAAGACTCTGGTGCGAGAGAGGGCACGGTAATGGCCGCTCGGGCCCCAGATCCTAGAGGACGGTCTGTGCCGGTCCAGCGCGGGCATAAAAATAAAAAGGCCCCAAGTGACACCGTCACTGGGACAGACCAGTAGTCTGTCCGGTCTCCTCTACTGTCTCGATAGTAGTCCAGGATGCTTGGCGGCACTTTGAACTTGTTGTCCCCTAAGGACATCCACCTTGGCGGTTAGGGTCGAACCCCCGACTCTCCCCTTTCCATCCCGACTCTCCCAGTGACCCGCCTGGATCATCCGACACCCCTCATTATCCCTCCAGTGACCCAGCACGGACTATCCAACACCCCTGACTTTCCCTGTCCATCCCTGCTCCCCGTTTCTCTCTCACTGGTTAGAAAAGAAACTTTGGAAAAAACCGAGCACAAAGAGGGTGAAATTACAAGGTCAGTTTGACTCCCTTGCCAGGTAAAGCGATCCTCAGAATGTCAATAAAGAGGATGAATGTTTCAAAATTATATTCCGTTTTTTCCTATCTCCATGTTTGGTGGGGATTTCACCGCATCAGCATGCATTTGATCAGGGTTCTAGCCACTAAAAAGGACTCAAAGACTTCAAAAAGGCATTAAACCCCTCCCTTTCGTGCCGTCCATTGCCAGAACTGACTGAATACTACTTTGGCTGGAGATAACAGGGACATCAAATATAAATCTTCCACTACTGGATTTCCTCAGGGAAAATTAGCATTTCTGTGACTCATACTCCTCACTTATTTTCAAATGAGATAAGTGAAACACTAATTTAACAAAGTGATCATAATCTTATCTTCAAAGAGTAATAAATACCCCCTAATCATCAGCGTTAATGCAATAATGATTTATATTCCATCCATTAAAGTGTACAGGAGACCATACGGAGTTAAACTAAATTCCTTTATGCCCGGTCACTAAATCCTCCGATACTCATCATTAAAATAAAGTATGGAAGGAAATATGTGGCTATCAGAAATCGAGGTCAATTAGGGGCTCGTTAGGAAGAGGCAGGGAAATTGATTTGCAACTGTATCTCTTTGAGCTGTCATTCTCTAATGTTAATAATAAAATTCGAATTTTGACAAGAGGCGTCATTAAGGCGCTTCATATAGGGAAGAGTTATTCATTACTTCAAAACGTACTATCGGGAATTTATTCTCTTTGGCCTCCAGGATAAAGCCATGTCCCAGAGATGAACCATTTTGAGAGCGAACCACTTGGCTCCCGTAATTACTTGTCAGACTTATTCTGCAGGTCAGTGGACATTTTTATCATTCTTTTGTCCCTCAGAAAAAGGAATTCTCCAGAAACGTGGCAGGTTCTCATTTCAGAAAATTTCCCCTACTGCTCTCTGTTTTCCTGCAGCTAAGCAAAGGTGCGGCTTGGCGCTGTACAGTTAGCTACTGGTGTCTGTCAAGCGATCTGTATAATAATAATGATATTTGTTAAGTGCTTACTACGTGCCCGGGATCGTACCAAACGCTGAGGTAGATCCGAAGGTAATGGGATTGGACACAGACCGAGTCCCACGTGGGCCTCACAGTTCTAATCCCTGCTTTAGAGATGAGGTGGTTCAGACCCAGTGAAGTGAAGTGGCTTGCCCAAGGTCACACAACAGACAAGTGGCAGAGCAGGAATTAGAACCCAGGTTCTCTGACTTTGAGGCCTGTGCTCTTTCCACTAGGCCTCACTGCTTCTCTGCTCCAGGGACCAGTCCGCGGAGCGTGGTTTCCATTTGGCCACCGCTCGCCCTGAGAGAAGAGCAGAGAACTGGGAGTCAGGAGACCTTCTAATCCCGGCTCCACCACTAGTGTGCTGGGTGATCACTTTTCTTTAAAAACTGTTTACTTCACATCTCTTCAGGAACGTCCAGGAGTTGCCCGGCCACATCAAACAGAAACGCCTTACCGCCGGCTTTAGAGCACTCAAATCGGTCCGCTCCCTCCTACCTTCCCTCCTCTGATTTCCTACTGCGGCCCAGCCCACACGCTTCGCTTCTGGCTCAGTGGAAGGAGCACGGGCTTTGGAGTCAGAGGTCATGGGTTCGAATCCCGGCTCGGCCACTTGTCAGCTGTGTGACTGTGGGCGAGCCACTTCACTTCTCTGCGCCTCCGTTCCCTCATCTGTAAAACGGGGATGAAGACTGTGAGCCCCACGTGGGACAACCTGATTCCCCTGTGTCTACCCCAGCGCTTAGAACGGTGCTCGGCACGTAGTAAGCGCTTCACAAATACCAACTTTTTTTTTTTTTAATCCGCTCGCCTCTCATTTATCTCACTGCCGACCCCTTGCCCATGTCCTCCCTCTGGCCTGGAACCCTCTGCCCGTCATATGCCCGCTCCCCGTTCGAAGCCTTAATAAAATCACATCTCCTTCCAGAGGCCTTCCCCGGGCTACGCCCTCATTTCCCCTTCTCGGCTGCCTTTGCGCTTGGATCTGTACCTTTCAAAGCACTCGATATTCACCCCACCTTCAGCCCCACGGTCTTTACGTACTTATCCGGAATTTATTTGAATTTCTGTCTCCCCCTTTGAACTGTAAGCTCGTTGTGGGCTGGGTACACGTCTACCAACTCTATTGTACTGTACTCTCCCGAGCACCTTAATACCGTGCTTTAGTGTAGTGTTTTTATTCTCAGATTGCTCTCACGTTACTTAGCTCATTTTGGCCCCACAGCCGAGCCCAGCCTTGAGCCGGGTTGTCTGGTCTCCAGACCGGTGTGTTTCCACTACACCCCGCTGCCTCTTCTCTACGCCCTCCCCGAGAGACCAATTCAGAACACGCTCTCAGTTGATGCTTTTGCTAATATTTGAGGTGATGCTTTTCCTGGGAATATCTTGTCCTGACCAGCAGCGTGGCTCAGTGGAAAGAGCACGGGCTTTGGAGTCAGAGGTCATGGGTTCGGATCCCGGCTCGGCCACTTGTCAGCTGTGTGACTGTGGGCGAGCCACTTCACTTCTCTGTGCCTCAGTGACCTCATCTGTAAAACGGGGATTAAGACTGTGAGCCCCAGATGGGACAACCTGATTCCCCTGTGTCTACCCCAGCGCTTAGAACGGTGCTCTGCACGTAGTAAGCGCTTCACAAATACCAACATTATCATTATTATTATTCTGTCCTTTTTCTCCTCTTTCCTCAAATTCTCCCTCCTTCACTTTGCCTTTTGTAGGTTTCTTCAACTTATTAATATTCAGCCATTTGGGGAAAGCATAGGAAAAATCTTGATCACTGCGGAAGTGTACATATCGATTGCTTTTCTACGGTATTTGTTAAACGCTCACTACGTGCCAGACCCTGAACTAAACGTCGGGGTGGATACAAGACAGTCAGGTTGGACACGGTCCATACCCCACCTGGGGCTCACAGTCTTAATCCCCATTTTTCAGATGAGGTTAACTGAGGCGCGGAGAAGTTAAGTGACTTGCCCAAGGTCACACGGCGGACAGATTCGCGGAGCCGGGATTAGAACCCAGCTCCTCTGACTCTCAGACCCATGCTCTATCCACTCGATGTGACTTGATCTGCATAGGTCCTCAGGAATGGGGCAACCCGTGGAACCAGTCGTAAGGAGTCAATCCTGGGACTACCAGAGTGGAGTTTGAAGACCAGAGGCAGCACCTCACTCTGAACAGGATTGAAATCTCGAAGCATTTCCGACCTGGGACTCGCTTTTTTTTTTTTTTTGTCTGGTATTTATTAAGCACTTATTAAGTGCCAGGCACTGTTCTAAGCGTTGGAGTAGATACAGGCTAATGAGGTTGAACACAATCCATGTCCCGTGTGAGACTCACAGTCTTAACCCCCATTTTACAGATGAGGTCACCGAGGCCCAGCAAAGTGAATGATTTGCCCAAGGTCACACAGCAGCCGAATGGAGGAGCTGGGATTAGAACCCAGGTCCTTCTGACTGCCCGGTCCGTGCTGTATCCACTGGGCCATACTCCTTCTCTTTCTTTCCATCTTTTCATTTTTAATGTCCACGGTGAGGTAGAGCTGTGAATTAGAATCGCAGCTTGCCCCGAGGTGGTAGTCTTCTGCTGCGGTGCTTTTGTTACCATTAAATCCCCGGGGTCGAAGGCATCCATCCTTATCTCAGCCGCGCCACTCCGGTGACAGTGTGATTATAGATGAAGGCAGAATTTTCCCAGAGCCCCCACTGGACTGAATTCAGGCAGGGCAGATAAATCGGGATTGAATACCGACCAAGTAGGCGAAGGCGTTTCCTGCGGAATTACGCGTCAGTTAGATAAAG
Organism: Ornithorhynchus anatinus; assembly: GCF_004115215.2. Classification (NCBI taxonomy): domain Eukaryota; kingdom Metazoa; phylum Chordata; class Mammalia; order Monotremata; family Ornithorhynchidae; genus Ornithorhynchus; species Ornithorhynchus anatinus. The sequence goes on from NC_041747.1 coordinate 29,118,607, forward strand.
GTCTCGCTATCTGCCACCGAAATACCCGTCCTCGCTTAAGAGCTGGTCGGTTTTGTGGTGTGACCGGCACGTAATTTTGACCCTTTGGAGAATCACTGGATATCCGCTGCCATTTATCGACTATCCGATCCATCTCCCCTCACTTTTGGAGGGCACATTTGTGTGAGGACGGCGGGAGAGCAAAGCAAGGAGCAAGGTTTGGGGGAAGAGGCAGAGATCATCAGATTCCCCCCGGGGGAGGAGAATCGATCATTGGGTCGGTGGTATTTAAAGAGCGCTTACTGTGCGCAGAGCACTGTACTGAGCGCTTGGTAGAGAACAATATAACAGAGTTGGTGGGCACCTTCCCCGCTCCCAACGAGTTTACCGTCTAGAAGGGGGACGGATTAGGAAGGGATGGTCTGGAGGAATTTCTCGGAGCATGAGAGTGTGGGATTCACGGGACTGACGGGCAGACTTGGATGGGAAGGAATTTGGGGAGTAGGCTGAGTGGGGCAATAGGTTATTCTCTGAAAGAATCGGAAGGTTTAGCACCGCAGACTGTCGAAGCGGTTCCGACCGGGACTCCACAGACGAGGCGAGCATTTTGCGACCGATCAGACAGCTCAGAGTTCCTTTTCATTCATTCAACAGTCTTTATTGAGCGCTTACTCTGTGCAGAGCACTGTACTAAGCGCTTGGAATGGACAAATCGGTAACAGATCGAGACGGTCCCTGCCCTTTGACGGGCTTGCGGTCGAATCGGGGGAGACAGACAGACTTTTCTCCCCTCTACCTCAAGCAGATTGGACCAGTGCGTTTTTGTGCATTAAATCATCAGATATTGACAATCGTACCTTCAATGTGAAGTCCCTTTTCCTACCTCAGCCCCTGCCACCCACGCCCCAAAGCACTCACGTACCTTGTGTTCCATCCAAAGTCATCCCTGGCATTCGCAGGTGCCCAATCGGTGGCATTAACCTAGTACTCACTATGTGCAGAGCACTCTACTAAGTGGTTGGGAGTACTGTACTGTGCAATCCGTGTCCCCCTAAGGATTTTGAACTGGTCTCCTGGCCTCGCTCATTTCACGTCTCCAAAAAGATCAGAGAGTTTCCTGTCTCGGCTGAAAAGACCCAAAATGGCAGACGTAATAATGATAATAATTGTGGTATTCGTTAAGCGCTTACTCTGCGCCAGGCCCTGTACTAAGCGCTGGGGTGGATACCAGCAAATCGTGTTGGACACAGTCCCTGACCCATATGGGGCTCACATATCCCCGTTCGACAGGTGACTGAGGCACGGAGCAGTGAAGTGACTTGCCCAAGGTCACACAGCAGACAATCAGTGGCGTTTATTGAGCACTTACTATGCGCAGAGCACTGTTTTAAGCGCTTGGGAGAGTACAATACAAGAGAATAAGCAGGCATGTTCCCTGCCCATAATGGGTTTTCAGTCTAGAGGCGTGGTGGAGTCAGGATTAGAATCCAGATCCTCCCACCTCCCAGGCTCAAGCTCTATCCCCGAGGTCATGCTGTTCCCTGACGATTCTTTGAAGTCCGCCCCTCCCAGTGCTCTTCCGTCACTAAAACTCCTGCCTCCCCTCCAGCGCCACGGGCACGGTGAAAAGGTGACACTTCTGCTGCCATTAGAAGCGTTATCTTCGTGAAAACCGAGCTCTCAAGTGAAACGGGAGGGTGAAAAAGTGATGGGGGGGCAGAGGCCGCCTCCTCTTCCCGTTCCCCGCCGCAGCACGGTGGGGAGACGACGAATCGCCCCAAATTACCTCACGCCCAAACCCCACCATGGCCCAGTGCGGCTTGGGCACCCCCCCGACCGTTTTCATTCTGCTGATTTCGCAGTGGATGTTATTACCCGGCTACCGATATATTGAACAGTGTTCCCCTCGCCGAAGATACTTCAGTTCAGCACGCATGGCTTGGTTCTAATTATAGAAAATGAAACTTAATAGGGCAATATCGCATTTGCAACAGTTTACTCGTGCATTACAAAGTAATGAGATGTCGAAAGCCCCGTCTTCACCCGAGCTACACGTGGTTACCGGTAATATGTTACTTCCTTGGGTTTTGCATCCATAAATAAGAACGTGAGATTATCGGCGGTGCCTTGACTGTTTCAGCCCCACGGTCTGACCAGGCCAGGGTCCCCGCTATACTTTGTAGAACCGTGGGCTGGTTGTCCTCTGACACGTCCCTTCCCGTGGCTAGGGATGGACCACCCAACTGACCCCTGACTCTCCCCCTCCATCCCTGACTCTCCTCCTAGACCCCCGCACGGTCCATCTTTCACCCCTGCCTCTCCCCTCTTCATCCCTGACTCTCCCTTCACTAAACCAGCAGGAACCATCCCACCCCCGCCCAACCCCCAGCTTTCCACCCCCCGACTCTCTTCTCCAATTACGGGCAGCGTGTCCGTGAATCTACTCAAGCCCTCCGTGATCCCGTTGATATTTTCACCCTGCACTAGTTCCTGTGGTAATGAATTCCTCGGGCTTCTCACCCCATGTGTGAAGAAGTGTTTCATTAGAACGTGATAGAAAATCCGGCAGCGTTCCTTTTGGAATTTTCTTTTTCTGAAGTTCATACAGAGAACTTTAATAGTGGAGCCAGCCCAATATTGCTGTCATCTCTCCCCCAACCGTCAGTAAGGGGTGAGGAGTGTTTTGAGATGAAGAGCTGTAAAATCCCGCAGGCGCAACCATAACTGCTTTACAGTGAAAATGCAAATAAGTGAATCGTCAGATCATTAAAATCACTTTTCCACAGGTGATGGGTTACATTATTTTGACGAACGGAACACGACATGCCTCTTCCTAGCCTCAGTGGGCAGAAAAATGCTTAGGCCTGGTTTCTCCAGATAAAACGTCTCCCGGCCTTTCCCGAACCTACAATATATACATAATCTCGGGCAATGGTGCCCGAGGAGCAGGGGGGAGGAAGGGGAGTGCTTGGTGGGGTGAGAGACGGGGAGGAGATGCTCGCCCAAGTCACTCAATTATTGTTTCAGTAGTTTGTTGTACTCTGACATTGGCCTCACTAAATTGTAAACTCCTTGAGGGCAGGGATCCCACCCACTAATTCTGATAGTTCTTTCCCAAGCACTTGGGAAAGCAAACACAGAAGCAGCCTGGCCTAGTGGGTTTTATTTTGTTTAATGAGATGTACATCACCCTGATCCTATTTATTTGCCATTGTTTTTATGAGACGTTCTTCCCCTTGACTCTGTTTATTGCCATCGTTCTCGTCTGCCCGTCTCCCCCGATTAGACCGTAAGCCCGTCAAAGGGCAGGGACTGTCTTTATCTGTTGCCGATTTGTCCATTCCAAGCGCTTAGTAGAGTGCTCTGCACATAGTAAGTGCTCAATAAATACCATTGAATGAATGAATAGAACCGGGCCTGGGGGTCAGAAGGACCTGGGTTCTAATCCTGGCTCTGCCACTTGTCTGCTGCGTGACCTTGGGCAAGTCTCGTAGCTTCTCTGGGCCTCAATTACCTCATCTGTAAAATGGGGATTATTTCTGTGAGCCCCACGTGGGACATGGACTGTGTCCAGCCTGATCAGTTTGTATCTACCGTAGTGCTTAGAATGGCACGTAATAAGCACTTAACAAGTGCCGTGAAAAAAAGCACTTAGAGAAGCGGCATGGCCCAGTGCAGAGGGCCCATGCCTGTGAGTCAGAGGACCCGAGTTCTAATTCTGGCTCCACCACTTGGCTACTGTGTGACCTTGGGCAAGTCAATTCATTTCTCTGGGCCTCACCTGTAAATTGGATTTTCCATTCCCATTCTCTTTCCCCCTTAGACTCTGAGCCCTAGCTGGGGAAGGGACTGGGTCCAACTTTATTATCGTGTATCCACCCCAGTGCTTTGTACAATGTTTCACTGAGGAATTTATTATGGGACTTGTTAAAGCACTTAGCATGTGTTAAGCGCTGGGGTAGATACAAGTTAATCAGATCAGTTGCGGTCCCTGTCCCACATGGGACTCACAATCTAAGTAGGGAGGGTAAACAAATATTGAATCCCCATTTTAAAGATGTGGAAATTGAGACCCAGTGTGGGTCTCACTGTGGGTAGGGATCATTTCTCTCTGTTATTTTGTTCTCTTTCAAACACTTAGTAGAGTGGTCTGCACATAGTAAGTGCTCAATAAATTTGATTGATTGACTTGCCCAAGCTTACCCGGCAGTCAAGTGGTGGAGCCTGGATTAGAACTCAGGTTCTCTTACTCCCAGGCCTGGGCTGTTTCCACTAGGCCACGCCGCTCTCCCATGTGACTGGCACAGAGTAACTGCCCCCAAATATGTTATTATTAATATTATTATCATTACAGTGCTCTGTACCCAGCAGTCAATCAATAAATACTATTGATTGATTGGAACCTGAAGGCTGGGAATCTTGAGCTGTACCTTTGGATAAACCTGGGTGAGTTGGCCAAGAGCAAATGATTACAAACGAGAAGCAGCTTGGCCTAGTGAAAAGAGCAAGGACCTGGTCGTCCGAAAGACCTGGGTTCTGATCCAGACTCCGTCGATTGGTTGTTGTGTGACCTCGGACTAGTCGCCTCAGTTCTCTGCGCCTCAGTTTCCTCTACCGTAAAATGGGGATTAAATACTCGTTCTCCCTCCTACATAGCCCCATGAGAGACAGGGACTGTACCTACCGCAGCACTTGGAACAGTGTTTGCTTGTAGCAAGCGCTTAACAAATCCCATTTTTAAAACAAGAAGAAAGAAATGAGAAATCTCAGCGTCAGAACGGTCATCTCTCACTGGAGCCGTGACACACGGTTGCGAGGGGAGGCCAAGGCCACTGACCATTAGGAAGGGAATTGGAAACTTCTCTCTTCTGCTTGAGGACACAGCTTCGCGACATGATCATCGTGGAAATGGCGAGAAAACATGCCCGCTTTAGGGAATTCGAGGCACAGATTTGGAGAAGGGGGAGTTGAACCGGAGAGCTTTCTTGAGAAAATTTCAATATTTATGGATGAAGGCAAGAATGCGCCATGTATTTAGACATTAGCAATACAGTTGATGCTGTGCCTGATGATATTTTACTTGCAAATGTATTCCCGATGAGCTTGATGAGAAGAGAATGACAAGGATTAGAACTGGGGAAGCGATGGTAAACAGAGAGGAGAGCGAAATGCCGGATTGGGGGTCTTATTTAACGTTTTTATTAATGGCGAGGAGCGGGGAGCACATGGTGTGTTAATAGAATTGTCAGCCGCGGCCAGATTTATAGGATTACAAACTGTGAAGATTGCAACTGTGAAAAAAAAAAAATAGGACTGAATTTAATGGCAGTTTAATGATGGGCAGAAAGAATTGGGTGCCTGCTTATCCAGTGAGAGTATTCGGTGATACTGAAAGAGAAAAGACCTATTTTGAGTCAGTTCTCCAGATTGACAGGCAGATTGAGAAGCAGCGTGCACTAGTGACTAGAGCACCGTCCTGGGCGTTGGAGGACCTGGGTTCTAATCCTGACTCTGCCACATGTTTGCTGTGTGACCTGGGGCCAGTCACTTCACTTCTCTGTGCTTCAGTTACCTCATCTGTAAAATGGGGGTGAAGACTGCGAGCCCCGCATGGGATCGGGACTCAGTCCAGCCACTTGATCATCTCGTATTTACCCCAGTGCTTAGTGTGGTGCCTGGTACGTAGCAAGTGCTTGAGAAGCAGCGTGGCTTAGCGGAAAGAGCACGGGCTTGGGAGTCAGAGGTGGTGGGTTCTAATCTTGTCTACTGTGTGACCTTGGGCAAGTCACTTAACTTCTCTGTGCCTCAATTACCTCATCGGTAAAATGGGGATTAACACTGTGAGCCCCACGTGGGACAACCTGATAACCTTGTGTCTACCCCAGTGCTTAGAACAGTGATTGGCACATAGTAAGTGCTTAATAACTACCATGACTATTATTAAGTGCTTAACAAAAACCATTAAAAAAACCCTAATAACCGGGGGGATAGGGGGCAGGCAACAAGTGGCGAAGGATTTTTACATATTCATTCATTCATTCATTCAATAATAATAATTATGTTGGTATTTGTTAAGCGCTTACTATGTGCCAAGCACTGTTCTAAGCGCTGGGGGAGACACAGGGGAATCAGGTTGCCCCACGTGGGGCTCACGGTCTTAATCCCCATTTTACAGGTGAGGTCACTGAGGCACCGAGAAGTTAAGTGACTTGCCCAAAGTCACACAGCTGACAAGTGGCCGAGCCGGGATTCGAACCCATGACCTCCGACTCCAAAGCCCGGGCTCTTTCCACTGAGCCGCGCTGCTTCTCAATACTAGTATTTATTGAGCGCTTACTATGTGCAGACCACTGTACTAAGCGCTTGGGAAGGACAGATCGGTAACAGATAGAGACAGTCCCTGCCCTTTGACGGGCGCACGGTCCAATCGGGGGAGACGGGCGGACGAGAACGATGGCAATAGATAGAAATGACATATGGGATCTGGTCATGGCTGAAGTGACTGCAGCACAGTGTTGATGCTATGTCATGGTGCCATTGGTCACCACGGAACCCAGTCGGGGGCTCGGGGGGGACGGCATCCACTAGATAACCGGAGCTGTTGGCTAAACCTGGCTCTGAGCCCATCTCTCCTTCCTCCTCGGTCAAGGTGAAATCCGTCAGCATTCTGGCACATCCGCTCTCCAAGCCCCAGACTGCTGTGTGACCCAAACTAAGAGTGGATTGAGCATGTTCCAGCCTGGCCCTGGTCATCCGGGCATTTGAACTGAGAGAGAAGCATCTCCATCTACCGGGTAGGCTGACCATACTTTTGTGCAAAAGTAAAAAAATACTCTTTTCCTAAAATGGCCCACAGCAGCCAATCGAAATCCAGGAGCCTTCCTGTTAAATCAGGACCCACGGTCAGGCCGGCTTCGGAAAGCGCCAGTCCTTACCGTCCCCACGGTTTTTGTTTGTTTTGTCGACTCCCGGCTCTGCCACTTGTCAGCTGTGTGACTGTGGGCAGGTCACTTCACTTCTCCGTGCCTCAGTTACCGCATCTGTAAAATGGGGATTGACTGCGAGCCCCACGGGGGACGACCTGATTGCCCTGTATCTACCCCAGCGCTGAGAACAGTGATCTGCCCATAGTAAGCGCTTAACGAACACCAACATATATACATATATACATACATATATATATATATATATACGTTAACACTCCCCTTAGCGGGACCACCTGTAAAAAAACCGAACCGTTTCCGCTAGGAATTATCATTTCAGACTCCCGATCAACCGAAAGAGAGCACTTGGCGGTTCAGGACGGGATGGATGCAATTTTTATTTTTTACCTTCCCGCAATCTCGGGCAGATAAGACGGCCACGCGTCGCCTCCGCCCCAGTTTCCGATTTCCATTTTCGTTCCGTAGGGATTTCCCTCCGGCTGTCTTCGACTCCCCGTGGTACCGTATCCTAGGATCCCGACTGGAGGGAGAAGTTACGACTTCTCCGTCTCTCACGCGTGAGGCTGGCTGGCGAGATCTCTCCTCTTTCCGACCTAGCGGCCGGGAGATTGTTTTTAATTAATCAGACCGATTATTTATGCCCCACGGATCATATTGTTGCCTCTAATACGTTTCGAAACACCCAGAGGACGTGCAGGGAGAAATGAAGGAATGCTAATTAATTTCCTTCCACTTGAGTATCCTCTACAGGTAAAGGAAAGTTCCCTTAGCAGGGCAGTTCACCTTCAAGAAGGGCCTTCATATCTATATTCCGATATGGTGCTGATTCTAATCAGCGGATTCTATTACAGGCCTTTAAGCAAAAAGAGAAAGTGCTGATGAAAACCATAAAAATAAATGAGGCTTATTGCTTCTTGACATCTCTAGCACTTGCCCAGCTTTTCTGAGTGAGCCGCAGTGGCAGACAATGGCGAGGAGATTGTGGGGAAGATAATGAGAAAAGTAATGCCTTCTCGGGAGCAGCCAGCAGGAACTGCTGTTAACATTCATTATCTGGGGTCCTGACCGCTCCGATATGATGTTATTCATTTGGAGGATGAGCTAAGAGGTGTGAAAGAAAGCTGATGTTGGCAGGTAACCCTTCTTGACCATCATTTTGAATATTAACTGGGGGTGAAACGGGTGCCGTCCTTCTTCTTAAGGAAGCGGGCCGCGGGGCCGTGCGGGCGGAGGAATGGGGACGGTCTTGCCGAGGCTCAGACGCCTCCCCCTCCCCACCCCAGCGGTCCGAACCGGGCTGGCATCTTCTCTCCTCCCTGCTCTCTGATCTTGGAGGAGCAGCGCGGCTCAGTGGAAAGAGCCCGGGCTTCGGAGTCCGAGGTCATGGGTTCGCATCCCGGCTCCGCCACTCGTCGGCCGTGTGACTGCGGGCGAGTCCCTTCTCTGCGCCTCAGTCACCTCATCTGTAAAATGGGGGTGGGACACCCTGATTCCCCTGTGTCTACCCCGGCGCTTAGAACAGTGCTCGGCACACAGTAAGCGCTTAACAAATACCGACATTATTATTATTATTATTATTAGTATTCTTGTCAGACCTGGGAGCTTCCAGGCGGGGCTGAATAAGGGCCCGAGTGGCGGTTGCCCCCAGCCCCTTCCCGTCCCCGGAGAGCCTGGAGTCCCTTCCCACCCCTGGGTGCGCAGTGAAATACACCGCACCTAATCATCGTGGGAAAAGTCTAGATGCCCGGCGGAAACCGCTGCCCATCCACGGTCGCCCGCGGGCATGGCGACACCCCCACGTCGGGGATCTCTCTCATAGACGTAAGCGCGGCACTTCCCACAGGTGTGTCGGTGCGCGTCTGCATCTCCGGAAGCACGTGTTGAGGCCGGCGGCTGTGGGGATTCGTATCGCTCCACGGCTAATCGGAGATCTTCCCGCCGATCCAGACACCTGCATCTGACAGTAATGATAATCACGGCATTTGTTAAGCACTTAGCGTGTGCCAGGCACCGTTCCGGGTGCTGGGATGGACACGAGCAAATCCGGTTGGACACAGTCCCCGTCCCAAGTGGGGGCTCACGGTCTCAATCCCCGTTTTACAGATGAGGTCACTGAGGCCCAGAGAAGTGAAGTGACTTGTCCAAGGTCACACAGCAGGCCCGTGGCGGGGGCGGGATTAGAACCCATGACCTAGCCTATATCCCCGACCTCCCTGTCACTGCACTCCGGGCCCCAGCAGAGTCCCAGCTGGTCGGAAGGCGAGCACCTGAGTGCTGCCGCACAAGCCACTGGCGCTAGAATCAACTCCTCGGCGCTGGTTCTCTGTTCTGGGGTCTTTGGGACCCGACCCCGCCGTGGCTGAGGGCAGGGACGGTTACAGTGTTCTGTTGTCCTCTCCCAAGTGCTTGGCACAGTGCTCCGCACGCAGGAAACGCTCAGTAAATGCGATCGGCTGACAGGGAGGCCTGAGCGTCGCCGCACTGCACGCATCAGCACCTGTGCGTAATCAATTACACGGTCCATTTATTTTTTTCCCATTACCCTATTTGTAAATAGTTTAATGTCTGACTCCCCCATTCGGGTAGACGCTCCTCTGGGCCAGAAACGAGCCTTCTGCTCCCGTTAAGCTTTCCGAAGTGCTCGGAACAGTGCGCCGCACCCAGTGGGCGCTCACATCATAGCTTTACCTCACTCAGCTCGGCGTCCCTTAGCCAGGCGGCGGGTCAAGGCTGGATTCCCCCATCTCTTGACTCGCAACCCCCGAGATCCCTCCGTAGCCGTGCTCTGCGGGAGGCGAGCGAGCTTCCCGATTCTCCGTTGGTTTACGGCCTCAGAAATCTCGGCCCGCTGGAAACGTTTTTCTGCAAGCATTTCAAGCCTCTGCCTCACCTGCCTCTACCGAATCGTTGGGTCGGTTGCGCGAGGTGGAGGATGTAATTTCCGCTCGAGGTTCCAGAGACGATGTGGAAATGCCCTTTCCAGCCCAATTTTCGCCGTTCCCGGGCAAATACGCCGGTCTGAGGTGTTTACGATACATTACCCTAAATTGCCACCGCATGCAGGTTGGCTGGGTTCAGAAAAGCCCCGATTTCCACAGTCCTGGTTTGTCCAAAAGACTATCTTCCTGACTAAAACGTCCTCTTCCCCTCCAGTCATCGGGAATCGATCGATCAGTCGTGTTTATTGAGTGCTTACCGTGTGCAGAGCACTGCCCTCAACGCTCGAGAGGGGACAGTAGAACAGAGATGGTCAACGCATTGCCTACAAGCTTGATTGCGTGGAGACCGTTAGATTTGGCGAGGAGGAGGAGGTCATCGGTGACCTCGGACAGGGAGGCCCCTCTGGACGGAGGAGGAAGCCAGAGCGAAGAGAACGAGGAAGGGAGACGTGGAAGAGAAAGTGGAGGCGGTGGTTGTAAACCCACCATTCCAGCAGCTTGGACAGGAAGAGGAGCGGCGAGTAGGCTCCGGCAGGACGGTCTGGTGGGAGATTACTGAACGACGGGGAGGCGTGGGCCGGCACGGAAACGTCTGAGGGGCATGGGGAAAGCGGAGGAAAATGCGGCAGAGAAACTCCCAGCTTCCTCTGCCGGTGTTGACGGTCCTCGGCTGAGATATTTACAAACGTTGAAGGTGCTCTGGGGTCTTATTAGCCGTGCTACGCTGGAAATGTGAAATCTGGGTAATTGACCTGGCATGCGGCGAGCGAGCTTGAAGGGTTTGGAGTTAAATTTGAGTCCGGATCCAGAGCGTCCGAGTTCATCCCTAATCGATTAAACATTTGGAATCCACTCAGGGGCGCTGAGGCTAAAGGGGTGGGTCTTGCCACTTACACGGCGGTGCCTTCAAATTTTCAAATGGGGCCTAGACCTTTTTCTCTCATGCCGTTGGAAGAGCAGACCTCCCCCCAACTGACTCCACCTGCTCCCTGATATACCGAGCCATCGCTTCACTTCTTCCCTTTTTCTCGTCTTCCCTATTCCATCCTGACATACTTATGCCACTCGCTACTGTGAATGGAGGTGTTTTTGCAGCGCTTACCCTGGGCCAAGCATTGTACCGACCTCTGGGGTAGGGCAGCACGGCCTAGTCTGGAAGCCGAGGGATGCGGGTTGTAATCTCAGCTCCGCCACTTGTCTGCTGCGTGATCTCGATCGAGCAAGTCACTTCACTTCTCTGTGCCTCAAAATGGGGATTAAGACTGTCAGGCCCTTGTGGGACATGGACCGTGTCCAAACTGATTATCCTGCGTCTACCTGCTGTGGCTACGTTTAGTACAGTTCCTCGCGTACGGTAAGGACGTAACAAATACCATTAAAAAGATAATCAGTTTGGACACAATCCTCGATCCACACAGTCTAAGAGGGAGGGAACAGGGATTGAATCCCCATTTAGCAGATGAGATAACTGAGGCCTAGAGAAATGAAGTGACTTGGCAGGCAGGTGGTAGACCTGGGACTAGAACCCGGGTCTTTTGATGCCAAAAGCCATCCTCTCTCCACTAGAACGTGCTGTTGCTGCTACTCTCTATTGTATCTTTGTTCTTCTGTTCCCATTATTTGTAAGTAATTTTAACTTTTGTCTTTGCTCTCAGTTTCTCTCTCTTTCTATTTCTGTCTCGCCGGTGAAGCTCGTGTGGGATAGAGACTGGGTCCAGAGTGATTACCTTGTATTTACTTCGGAGCTTTCCGGAGACAAAGGGAAGAATTGAATTCGGCTCAGTAAGCGCTTAATAAATATCATTTTGATCTTACCTCTCCCCATATATGTTCAGCTCATTTTACATATATGGAGGAAGAGAGACACGCGTGAACACGTAAGCTCGTAATTAACCGAAGCAGGACGGTGTCAGCATTGTTGACTTCCTGAAGAGTGTCAGATCGTGAACGCTGAGCGTCTTGAAGGCAGGAAGGCGCTGAGCGCGATCCAGGTCTCCTTCCTCCCTTCAGGATGTGCTTTTGGCCAGGCCCTGGGGCCGTACGTTGAGTCGATATCAGAGAAGCCCAGAAGCCCTAAAACGAAATCTGAAAAATCGTCAACAACGGAGGAGAGAGGACGAGCAGGCGTCTGGGCCATCGCTGTGATCTCGGAGCGCGGTTTCACAAGACTGATTTAAAAATAATCGTGCCATCGATTTTCGTAGCGCGGTCGCTGCCGAACAGCCCTTAGATGTTTATCGAGGTAGAGGACAGCCCACCCTGTCCTGAGACCCTTTTTTTCGTGCTCTTTCACATAGAGCTATGGAACTTTTATCCTGTGATAACCCAGGTCTTCCCTGCAAAGTTTCCCTCGGCTTAATCACTTCCCTTCCCTGTGAAGTACTTTGATTTGATTAGAATGTTTAAAGCCCATATTGCCGGAGAGAGCCCCATCGATTCACCACAGACTACGCTGGGCTTCTAGCACCGGGTGCCTCATTGCTTGTGTAGGATGTGAAAGATAATACGTTGGAAACGAAGCGCTCTATTTATGGAAGCCCCCCAAAGAATCAAATTCAAAATCTCTCACTACCGGTCCATGGGTACGTCTCTATTTGATTGTGTCCGCACATTTATTGACTTTTACGTCCTTGTTCTTAACATACTCGTACCGTTTGTGTCAGTGTTTTGGCTCCTGGGAATGTATTAAAATGAAAATGGTTGTGATCGTCATGCCATCGCTGCCCCACGCGGGGCCCACAATCTAAGGGGGAGAGAGAGAACAGGTATCATCCTCTTGTTACAGATGAGGAAACCAAGACCCAGAGAAGTTAAGTGACTTGCCTAAGGTAATAATAATACTTGTGATGTTTGTTAAGAGCTTACGATGGGCCAAGCACCTACTAAGCCGCAGGGTAGATACAGGCTAATCAGGTCCCACATGGTGCTCAAGTCTAAGTAGGAGGGAGAACAGAAATTTTTGCAGGTGAGGGAACTGAGTCCCGGAGAAGTGATTTGCCCAAGGTCAGACAGCAGGCCAGTGGTGGAGCCACGGTGAGAACCCAAGTCCCCTGAATCCCAAGCCCCGGGCATTTTCCGTGACTTCCCTTGGGAAAGCAGATTCGATTTCCCAATCTTTGGCTTCACGCTCTTTTGTCACAGAACCCTTTGAGAGCATTAACCAAGAGCGAGCCAGTAGCCTCCGTTTCCTGGGTCGAATAATTGTGAACGGAAAAAGAGGGCGGGGTTGTTAATTGAGATGAACCCAGGGTGGTCGGAGCCTCTCCGAGGGGTGGAACGCGGGAGAATTGAAGTTCACCTAGGCTGCGGTTAATTGATTCGGCCCGGGTGTGTTCGAGTAATTAGAGATAACGGTCTGTCGATAAAATTTTCCATCAGTTGTCACTTTAGATCAGGTACGACGGGTTCAGGTGTGCGTAGCGTGTAAAACCACCGGGGGCCACGTGGATACCTTGAGGAAAAAAAACAACCAGATCTTTGATGGCGGTCGGGAAGTGCTCGCTGTGGATTTGCGCCCTTTATTCACCCCGCCCTCGGCACCACAGCACTTAGGTTCATATCTGTAATTTATTTATATTAATGTCTGTTTCCCCTCTAGAATGTAAGCTCGTCGTGGACAGGGAACGCCTCAACCAACTCCGTTATACTGTACACTCCCGAGTGCTTAGTGGACAGCCACAACCAGACGGCAGCCAGCCCAGGGTTCAGTGACTCAAGCCCACTTGGGGCCGGCGGATGCTCCGCCAGAGAGTCTGCCGCTGAGTTCGGAGGTCACAGGGCCGGATCATTCATTCATTCATTCATCATTATCGTTGACCCTCATGCTGCTGACTTCTCCGTATCTCTTGTGTGCACCACTTGTCTGCTGTGTGACCTTGGGAAAGTCACTTCCCTCCTCTGTGCTTCAGTTCCCACTGCTGTAAAATGGGGATTAAGACATGGGGCACGGACTGTGTCCAACCTGATTATCCTATCTCTGTTTCGGTGCTTAGGACCGTGCTTGGCACACGGTAAGTGCTTGACCAACACCACTATCATTATTATTATTATTATTTTCCCTGGCTGCCGCTGATGATCAGTATCCCGCCAGAAAGAGTGTCTGGTGGGTGGGCGGGAGGGAGTTCACGGAGAGCAAAAGTAAATGTGCTCAGGGTGGGAAATCTGGGCCAACTGTATCATGGGGTGTTAAGGACTGTGGCATTCGTTAAGCGCTTACTGCGTGCCAGGAGCCGTTCTAAGCTCTGGGATGGAAACAAGCCAGTTGGGTTGGACACAATCCCTGTCTCACGTGGGGCTCACAGCCTTAATCCCCATTTTACAGATGAGGTCACTGAGGCCCAGAGAAGTGAACTGACTTGCCCAAGGTCACCCAGCAGAGAAGTGGTGGGGCCGGGATTAGAATCCAGGTCCTTCCGACCCAGGCCCGTGCTCTATCCACTGGGCCACGCTACTTCTCTAAGATCCTTGGTCCTGTTGGCTGTGGACATTTGGGAATCGCTGAACCTAGGGGAGAAATAAAGGAGAACAGAGCTTTATCTTCTGTTTCCCGGTACGGCTTCCAGTGCGTGTTGGGTGGAAAGAAAAAGCTACTTTCACTCCAAGAGGCTCTTTCAGGAGAGGAGAGCGGATCCTTGCTGTTTCTAAGGACAGAAACCGTAAGCCCACTAATGAGGCTCTTGGCTCAAACGGTAAACTTCCCAGGCCAAAGCAGCTCGTTCCTTTGGGCGACCCTCTGTTACAGAGAAACAATGGTGAAACCTGCCGTTAATCCCCGCAATCCCTTGCAAAGCCCTGCCCACCTGAAGAGAGGAGCTTGAAAAACCAAGTTGGGGCCTGCGGAGGGAGGAAATAGCTAGCACTGCTTCTCCTTTTATACCCAGTGGCTTCTCCTTGTAATTTCCTCTAAGGCCACGAGAAGCAACACGGCCTAGCGGTTAGAACTCGGGCCCGGGAGTTAAAAGAAACTGGGTTCTAAGCCCGGCTCTGCCACTTGCCTGCTGTGTGACCTTGAGCAAGTCACTTCACTTCTCTGTCCCTCAGGGATCTCATCTGTAAAATGGCAATGAAGTCTGTGAGCCCCACGTGGGACCCGGATTGTGTCCCACCCGATTAGCTTGGATCTGTCCTAGTAGTAATACGGTGCCCGGCGCATAGAAAACACTGAACAAAATACCATCAATAAAATTCCTCCTCAGGCCGCAACGTTCGACTCAGGGTGCACAAATACCTTTTTCTCTCTTTTTTTTTAAACAATCGATGGTATTTATTGAGCGCCTACCGGGTAACTGAGCACTGTACTGAGCATTTGGGAGGGTATAAAAAATGGAATTGGTAAACACACTCCCTGCCCACGAGGAGATTCTGCATAACAAATTCCCCAGACAAACCTGGCTCCCAACTCGATCTGCTTGCATCTGCCCCGGAGCTCAGTACAGTGCCTGACACATAATAAGCCCTTAACAAATATCATCACTATTATTATTATAGTATGCCGGAGTTGGTATGTGCGTTCCACGCCCACAATGAGTTTACAGTCCAGATGGGAGAGAGAGACATTAATATGAATGAATAAATCACAGATATGTACGTAAGTGCCGTGGGGCTGAGGAAGGAGTGAATTAAGAGTGCAAATCGAAGTGCAAGAACGAGCAGAGAGGCCTAAAGCCAGGAGCATAGGTCTGGGAGTCAGAGGCCCCGAGTTCCAATCCCAGCTCTGCCCCTTGCCAGCTGTGTGACCGTGGCAACTCATTTACCTTCTCTGTCCCTCAGTTTCCTCATCTGTAAAATGGGGATTCGATACCTGTAGAGAAGCAGCGTGGCTCAGTGGAAAGAGCCCGGGCTTGGGAGCCAGAGGTCATGGGCTCGAATCCCGGCTCTGCCTCCCGTCAGCTGTGTGACTGTGGGCAAGTCACTTCACTTCTCTGTGCCTCAGTTACCTCGGCTGGAAAATGGGGCTTAAGACCGTGAGCCTCATGTGGGACGACCTGATTTCCCTGTATCTCCCCCAGCGCTTAGAACGGTGCTCCGCACATAGTAAGCGCTTAACAAATACCAACATTATTATTATTATCATTACCTGTTGTCCCTCTCCCTTAGGCAGTGAGTCCGACCTGATTATCTTGTATCTGTCCCAGGGCTTAGTACAGTCTCTGGCACACAGTAAGGGCTTAACAAACACCGCATTTGGTCGGGATGATTAGCGGTTTGAAGAGTGAGGGGAGGTAAAGGTGGGCCCCCAGAGGGAAGGATAGCAGCAGACTAGAGGCGCTCCCATAATAGTCTCTGCCAATGCTCAGTGCAGCATTCCCCAGCCCCCACCTCTTCCCTTCCCTCTCCCCTGGAGGAGTGTAGCCTGTAAAGCCGTAGGACCCCTCGTACAGCCTGGCTCATCATTCCCGGGAAAAGATCCCGCCACGCCAGCCGTGGGGACCCTCCGAGCATGTGATTCTGCCCAGGACCCCCTACAGGAAAACAGCTCCAGACTTGAGTCGGCCTCGGCAGAAGCCCGATGAGAAGAAGATGAGAAACATCATGGAGATGAGGGAAACAAAAAAAGCCTCAGTGCTCGCTAGTAATATTTCTCCGGCACGCACGGGCTGCCGAGGGCCAAAGCAGACCTCGGAGGACGCCAAGCCGGGGGGGGCGTCACGTGAGGTCCCGAGCTCAAACCGCCTGGCCCTCATCTGGGAGGTGTCTCTCTTCAAATTAGGCCCAAAACAAGCCTCTTCGGGCTCAAATGCAGACCTAAAAAGTGTCTAGTGGTCTCAGAGACACCTGGTGATGGCCTGGCGGAGAGAGCCCGGGCCTGGGAGTCAGAGGACCCGCGTCCTAATCCCAGCTGTAAATCGCTGATACTTACTGAGCACTTAGAGTGTGAGGAGCACCGTACTAAGCGCTTGGGAGTGTACAAGAGTGGGTAGACACCACCCTGTTCTCGAAGGGCTTCCAGTCTAAGTGGGGAAGGGTGAGATTTGGCAGAATCGAGGAGGGGGGCATGCCAGGGGGGTTGGAGGCGAGGAAGGTACAGGGAGGAAGTTGAGGATGGGCTGCTGGGAGACGGATTCCTAGGGCTCTATCGGGCAGCCGGTGCCCTCCAGACGGAGGTGTGATAGACACCCACAGGGGCACTCTTCTTTTCTCCGGCCTCCGGGGGTAATGCCGGAGGTAATTCTCCCATACTCTTACCTGCATTAAATTAACTGCCGCCCACCCGACATAGATTGATAAGGGAATTAGCTGGCTTTCCCTTCTCCAGAAAGGATTCAGGAGCTGAGACTTTGTGAAAAATAGCCCTTCTCAAAAAGGGATCCTCCAACAACTCTCCTAAAGGGCCCTCCTTTAATCCAGGTGTCTGCTTAATCACCCGGAAACGGATGAGGAGTGAGCTTCGTGCTGGGGCTTGGAGCAAGCCTGTCGGAGGTGGGATGGACTGGGTCCAGGAAGCGGTGCCCGGGGGATGCCGTGAGAGCATCTTTGAGATCACTTGGCGAATGAACGTCCCTCTGGATTGAATCTAACCCCGCTGTGTAATCTGAGGCGGACAGGGCTGGGACCGTCCCTCCACGGTCTGGTTTGAGGGCTACCAACTTGTTCTCCAATAGCCAATTCCTCAGGCTGGATCCTGGGTGACCCCCCAGAGTGGGGGATGAGGGCAGTCGGAAGAGCCACCTCTCTCTGCTACATACCCACCTGGCCATCTCTGCCCCACACTCTACCCCCTCACCTTCTCCCTCTGCCCCTCTTCCTTCCTCCCCCCCCTTCCTCTGCCCCCTCACTCCGCCCCCCCCATCTCCTCTCTCTGCCCACTCTCTCTGTCCCCGAGCCCTTCGCCCCATCCGCGGCCCCCGCCCTGCCACTCAGACTGTCGGCAAGCCTGAAACGTCTCTGCATCCCCAGGGGGGTCATAGTGTGGATAGCTGCTCCGGGTTGCGGGGGCCCGATGCTCTGATGGGTGCAATTAGGCGATTTTTGTTTCGTCCCTCGGCTCCTCCCCTGGTGACCTCGTTCCTTTCCCACCGCCAGGTAGGCGACAGCATGCGGCTGTCCGGGTAAAATAACTCACAGGCGTTTGGCAGTCTCATCGGTTGTTTCTCGGAAGCTTCCCTCGGAGGCCCACAGAAACATGTAGGAATTAGACGGTGAGCTCCTCCAGGACAGCGATAGCGTCTACTCCGTTGGACTCCGCAAGCCCTCAGTGTAATGCTCTGCCCACAGTAATCTGTAAGCTCCTCGAGGGCAGGGATTGCATTTACTCTCTTGGATCCCATAAACCCTCCGCACGGTGCTCTGCACAGAGTAGACTCTAAGCTCCTCGTGTCTACTAATTGAATTATCTTCTGTTCAGCATAGTATTCTGCACACAGGTGCTCAATAGCTGCTGTTAAATTGGAAGGAGGGCAGGGATCATAACTATTCAACATTGTACTCCCCCCCAAGTGCTTAGTAAAGTGGTCAACTGATACCGTTGACTGACCGGACCAGATCTCACAAGCTCAGCATTTGGCCTCTGACCACTCTACCTTTCAAAAGTATAGTACGGTGCGATACTTGTTGAGCGTTTACTACATAGGGCTCACGGTCTTAATCCCCGATTTCCAGATGAGAGAACCGATGCGCAGAAGTGACTTGCCCAAGGTCACACACAGCAGACAAGCGGCTGCTTCTACCCAGGTCCTTCTGACTCCCAGACCCGTGCTCTAGCCAATAGGCCTCGCTGCTTCCTCACTAATAATGTTGGTATCTGTTAAGCGCTTACTAGGTGCAGAGCACCGTTGTAAGCGCTGGCGTAGACACGGGGGAATCGGGTTGTCCCACGTGGGGCTCACAGTCTTACTCCCCATTTTACAGATGAGGGAACTGAGGCACAGAGAAGTGAAGTGACTTGCCCACAGTCACACAGCCGGCAAGTGGCCGAGCCGGGATTCGAACCCATGACCTCTGACTCCAAAGCCCGTGCCCCTCACTGGGCCACGCGCTTCTGCCCTTTCAGATTTGCTTTCTATCCGCCTCCTCTCCAGCCGGCTAATTTGCTGGGAAAGCATCTTCCAGGATGGCAGTTAGGCAGCCGCGTGCACGAAGCAACAATAATACGATATTCGATACAAAATACGCCATTAAGTACAGTGGGGAGTTCCGGCCGAAACCGATTACCAACCCAGGAGATTGAGCATTTCGGTAAAACTGACTCCCGAACACATTTCATGCCTTACAGTCGGAGTAGGGAATAGTTTGTTGGGCTTCTTTCTCCTCCTCCCCTTCCCTCCTCTACCCGCCGTGAATAACAGCGGGTGGAGAAAAAGTGCAGAATGCCTCCCAGAAGATGGAGTGAGATTCATGTGTCTGGTTGTATGAGCCCCCTCAGCAGAAGGAGTATTGATCGCATCCTTCCTCTCTACAGATGACTTTAGTGGGAGCTGGGGGGGAGGCGATTTTCACCACCCTCCCACCTCCAGAAGGTTTACAGCCTAACGGGGGAGATACGATCAGTTTCCTCTCCACCATTCCGTCGTCCCCTCGGCCCGCCCGGAGCCGTCACAGCCGTGTCGATATTCATCGGTGCAGCTGATCGCTTGAGTCCGAGCCTTTTAGTCAGGCGTATGTGTGGTAACTCATGTCTACCGGTCTCCTCCATTACATATTCCACACAGGGACCGTGTCTTCATTCAGTCATATTTATTGTGCGCCTACTGTGTGCAGAGCACTGTACTAAGCGCTTGGGAAAGTACAATAAGAAAGTGACATTCCCTGTCCGCAGGGAGCTCACTCTCTTCCATTTCTTTTGTTTGATTTTCCCCCCAAAGTCCCAGTGCCGAGACCTGAGCCCAGCAGGGGTTCTGTCAATCCTGTCGGGGATCAATCAGTGGTTTTTCTTGATTTACGGGTTTACGGATGTCCACATCTGTAGTTTATTTATAATGATGTCCGTCTCCCCCTCTAGACGGTAAGCTCGTTGTCTTTCATATTGCTACATTATACTCTCCCAGGCACTTAGTAGAGTGGTCTGCACACAGAAAGCGCTTGGTAATTACGACTGCTGGACCGAGCACTTAATAATAATGATAGTGATGATGATGGCATTTGTGAAGTGCTCACTCTGTGCAAAGCACAGTTCTAGGCGCCGAAGAGGATATAGGGTGATCGGGTCGTCCCACGTGGGGCTCACAGTCTTAATCCCCATTTTACAGATGAGGAGACTGAGGCCCAGAGAAGCTTGCCCAAGGCCACACAGCAAACACGTGGTGGAGCGGAGATCAGAACCTACATCCTCCGACTCCCAAGCCCGTGCCCTTTCCGCTAAGCCACGCTACTTCTCTCTAGTGCACAGTGAACCCGATTTTACAAAGCAAGAAAGGGGTGAGTTTCCAAACCAAATGACATACCAAGGCGAACCACTGTAAGATCAAACCAAAAATAATAGTTCTTAATGCCCTATTGCTTCCTCCTACCTGTAATTTATTTCAGGATCCGGCTCCCTCATTTGACCGTAAGCTCCTGGAGAGGGCAGGGGTTGTGTTTACGAACTCTGTTGCACTCTCCTTGTCCCTCAGTACCGTGCCCCGCACATGGTAGGCTATCGCTTCGTTAACCGTTTTCCACTCCGTCCCTTGGCTTGTTTGACCGAGTTTGTAAGCTCTCTGGGCAGGAGCGGTGCCCAATTTTGAGTTTTGTTCAGGGTCTTTGCAAGTCGTTAGTGTCTGATAAATATTCATCATCCATCATTCCAGACAGCTGGGAAAGAACCTTGCCACGTCGAGCCTGAAAGTGAAATCTCTCGAGACCTTTACCATCATTCTCGAGTTCTATTTCACTCTCTTCCCCGTTATCCTCTCGCACGTCCAGAAATACCTGTAATGAAATCTCTAACCCGTAGGGAGATTCTGGGGAAGGGCTGCAGTGGGGAAAAGCTAATGCACGGCCCGTTGTCTTTCCTTGGCTTATCTTGGAAATCCAGGCCAGCGATATTTTCCTGCTGCAGCGTCCGGCTCTCGGAGTCCGAATCCCTCCCTCCGCCGCTGATGGGTGGCAGGTGTGATGTGATTCCAGTCCGGTCCGGAACTCCGGACCCGAGTGGGCCGTCCCTCCCTTTCTCCCTCCTTCACGACGACGTCTCCGTCGTTTATCGACTCTCCCTCGGCTGGAGTTTCTGATGCCGCGTGTGGGGAAGAGTCTTTAAGTAGAGCAGCTCGGTGGAACACATCCACTCGGGGATGACGGACACTAAAATACAGGCAGATTGCCGGAGGTGATGAAGTGTACGTAGTGGAAGCGACGGTCTCTTCGAGACCTGTGGGATTCCCCGGGGAGGGCTGGGAAGGAACCATCTTTGGGGAGTTTGGGCGATGGAGACCATGGCCACCTCGTTCCCAGCTGTAGGGCCAACTGGACTTAGGTCTCCCGGAACACCCCTTTGGGTCTCTCTCCTGGCACCCACCTGGCCTCGAGATTAAGCATTCACACCTCCGGGTAGTCATCTTCGTCCCCGTGTTGCTGAGCGCGGTCCGAGCCTTCAAACGCGCCCCGGGAGCCGTAGTTCCGTTCCCTGCCCCCGCGGGGGTTCCGGTCGAATAGGGGAAGACATCCTTGGGACTCAGATGGGCTGCGAGACCCCGTTGGGCTTGAAGTTGCTGCCCTCTGGTCTGCCAGTTCCGTCCTTTTCCAAGCTGATAGTGTTCACTCGATCAGTAGTATTTTTATTATTAATAATAATTGAATAATGATAATGATTGTGGTATTTGTTAAGCACTTACTAGGTGCCAGCCACTGTACTAAGCTCTGGGGTGGGTTCAAGCAAATTGGGTTGGACAAGGTCCCGTTTTCCCTTGGGGCTCACAGTTTCAATCTCCATTTTACAAATGAGGTAACTGAGGCACGGAGAATAAAGGGAACTTCCCAAGGTCATGCAGCAGGGAAGCAGCAGAGCTGGGATTAGAACCTGGTTCCTCCGACTTCCAAGGTAATAATAAGAAGAAGAAAAATTGTGGTATTTGGTAAGCACTTACTATGTGCCAGCCACTTTACGAAGTGCTGGGGTGGATACAAGGAAGTTGGGTTGGACGCAGCCCCTGTCCCATGTGGGGCTCATAGTCTCAATCCCCATTTTACCGATGAGGTAACTGAGGCACAGAGAAGTGAAGTGACTTGCCCAGGGTCCCACAGCAGACAAGTGGCAAAGCGGAATTAGAACGAAATTTCCCCTGTAATCACTAGCCTTAAGCCACCTTCCTTGGCCCAGTATTGCGGTAGTCTCTTGTGCGATGTGTGATGTCTTGATCCCTTCAGGATTCCCGAGCACCGTCCTGTTCCCTCTCCCAGGCGGTGGGGACTCCAGAACGTCAACCCGAATTTCTGCCCATCCCCTTTCCGAACCCCGTCCCCTATCACTCTCTAAGCTGCACCCAAAATTAGGAATTATTTAACCTCTGAGCAATTATGACGAGCGATTAATCCATCTCCGGTTGTCTCCCCCCCCCCCCCCGCTGCCATCAATCAACCCATCTGCAGGCTGTCGAGGAGGTCATCGTCCGTATCTGCTCCCGCCTGGGCTCGGCACGCATCCCTCAGGCAGCCCGGAAAGGTCAGCGAGGAAGCGAGAACGAGATGCACGGGTTGGGCTGGATTGATGAGAGCGGAGGGTCCCGGGCATCTATCATCGGCACGGAGCCGGAAAGAGCTCGTGACAGGAAATGCAGCCCATGGGGACCAGGGGGGTGGGAAGTCCTGAGTGCGCAGAAGGACTCAAATTGATTTTAATCTAATTTCTGCCTCCCCGTCTCGACTGTAAGCTCCTCGTGGGCAGGCAACGTGTCTAGCAGATCTGTGGGATCGTACTCTCCCAGGCAGTCAGTTTATTTGCGGTCTCTCTGACTCCCGGGCCCGTGCTCTATCCGGGCCATTCTGGTCTTGAACAAGACAAGCTCAGCCCTTATCCGCCCTTGGCCCCGCTCCAAATGCCACCTACAGAGGTGCCATGTGCACCCCTGTTTGTGGCAATGCGGTGGAGGATACAGGGAGGGATTGATGTATCTGCCACTCCTTATCCGGCCCAGTGCTCGTTCCAGTGCTCGGCACGCAGTAACCACTTAACAACTTACAGTGGTAAGTGTAATAATGTTTATTAAGCACTCACTCTTTGCAGAGCGCTGTGCTATGTGCTGGGACAGAGTGCAGAGGTGATAATCACACACGTGCAGCCTAGTGAAAAGAGCACGGGCCTGCGAGTCGGAGGATCTGAGTCCTAATCTCGGTTCTGTCGCGTGTCTGCTGTGTGACCTTGGATAGGTCGCTCAACTTCTGTATCTCAGTTTCTTTATCCGTAAAATGGGGATAAAGTATCGGCTCTCCCTCCCCCTTAGACTGTGAGTCCCCCCCCTTAGACTGTGAGTCCCTTGTGGACAGGGCTTTGGTCCAACCTGATTATCTTGCACCTACCCCAGTGCGTGGTACAAGTAGGCCCTTAATAAGTGTCATTAGTATGATCATTATGATTATTAAGGCCTGAGAATCTCCACATCCCAAGTGAAATCCCTGCCCCCCGTTTCCGCTTGGCACTCCAAGTGAAGAGCTGGCTCCCTTTTACCGATTCTTTACAGCCTTTTAGCTAAACCAACAATTACTCCATCAGGTTGGTTTATTGAGCACTTCCCCGGAGCAGGGGGAGCCGAGCCAATGGCGTCGCAGGAAGAGAAACTCTCCCGGAGGGGAAAAATGGTCTGTCGTCTTGCTCGTTTCTCGCTCTGTTATCACGCGAGTATCAGGAGAAGGATTAGATTCAGCCCATCCGCAGATCAGACAGAAGAGCGATCAGGACAGTGTCCATCAAGCAGGATCCGAAGCCAACCCCACTGAATCAGTCGTATTTATCAAGTGCTCACTACTGTGCGCGGAGCACTTGGGAGAGTACAGTATAACAGCATAACAGACGCGTTCCCTGCCCAAAACGAGCTTACAGTCTAGAGGGGTTGATTGAAGAGATGCAGGCCGGGCGCGGTCTCGATGAGACGCCTGTAGCTCGGAGGAGCCGTTAATCGACCTGGCAAGCGGCGGGCTCAGCTCGGCCTCCTCCATTTGGAAAACGCCATCCCTTCCTGTGAGAACATTAAGCCTCCGACCGACAGCTCCTTTCTGAGCATCCGGCAGTAGCGCACCGAGCCGGGGGATTCCTGGGAATCCGGCAGCCCTTCCGATTGGCTCCCGGGACCGTCGCTCTCGGCGCATCACTCCACCCGGCGAGCTCGGTCCGATTGGAAATTCCGACTAATTCGGGAGGCCTGGTAGAAGGAGAGACGAGCTCGTCGTATAATCAGGAGGAGGGCCGGTCCCGTCGGCGTCTTTATCCATTAATTAAGGCAGGTTTGCTGTTGAATTATACTGTGCGTCGCTTTACCAAGACGGTTCATTAAAGGCCAGATTTTATTAGATATTACATGCTTTATGCTTTTCACACAAACTTATTATACTGCTCAGAGAAGGTGATCTTTTAAAGCACATTAGACTAATGTTCCCGAAACTCTAGCTAATGTAAGTTTTATTGAATTGCTGTAACTAAGAAAGGTCACGTAATGATTCGTTCCGATAATGGATCTAGTGAAAGGAAAATATAATGAATGGATTATCGGTGTCTGTCTGACCTTGAGATGCATGTGTAGTTGTTGAGATTTATGAATACCGTGTTGCTCCAAACGGGGGAACTGAACCGCTCGGACACCGAGGCTGTTCTCGTTAGGCCGTGGGAGGCAACGGAGACGGGACGAGAAACCGGGCTCCGTGACTTGGAGCAGCTGGCGGGAGTCCGACGTCAGCCGCCCAGCCCACGGCGTGAATTTCCGACGGCAGATCCTCCCGGGGAGCGTGGCTGATGGGTAGAGCCAGGAGAGTCTGGAGGGGAGAGAGGATTTGGGCTCCATAACCTGGCAGCCTGAGCCGAGGAATCTGGGGCAAATTAATAATAATAATAATAATAATTCTGGTATTTTCTGAGCCCTTATAATATGCCAAGCACCGTTCTAAGCGCTGGATAGATTCAAGGTAATTAGGTTGTCCCACGTGGGGCTCACAGTCTTAATCCCCATTTTACAGATGAGGTAACAGGCACGGAGAAGTTAAGTGATTTGCCCAAAGTCACCCAGCTGATAAGTGGCATAGAACCCACAACCTCTGACTCCCAAGCCCGTGCCCTTTCCACTGAGCCACGCTGTTTCTCAGTGGGAAAGCTCTTTCCGAGAAGCGGCACGGTCTAGTGGAAAGAGTCCGGGCCAGGGAGTCGTCGGAGGACGAGTGTTCTAACCCTGACTCCGCCACCTGCCTGCAGTGTGACCTGGGGCAAGTCATTTCACTTCTCTGGGCCTGTTAACTGTAAAATGAGGATTCAGTTCCTGTTCTTCCTCCTACTTAGACTGTGAGTCCAGTGCGGGACAGGGACTGTGCCCGTCCTGATTAGTTTGTACCTAATAATAGTAATACGCTATTAAATGCTTACTCTGTGCCGAGCACTGAAGTAAGCGCTGGGGTAGATGCGAGGGAATCAGGTCGGGCACCGTCTAAAGGGGACGAAGAACAGATATTTAATCCTCATTTGTAAAACCGAGACACGGGAAAGTGAATAATAATAATAATAATGTTGGTATTTGTTAGGCGCTT
This sequence comes from Ornithorhynchus anatinus, assembly GCF_004115215.2. Taxonomy (NCBI): domain Eukaryota; kingdom Metazoa; phylum Chordata; class Mammalia; order Monotremata; family Ornithorhynchidae; genus Ornithorhynchus; species Ornithorhynchus anatinus. The sequence continues at coordinate 29,144,105 of NC_041747.1, forward strand.
ACTATGTGCAGAGCACTGTTCTAAGCGCTGGGGTAGATACAGGGTCATCAGGTTGTCCCATGTGAGGCTCACAGTTAATCCCCATTTTACAGATGAGGTCACTGAGGCACAGAGAAGTGAAGTGACTCGCCCACAGTCCCACAGTTGACAAGTGCCAGAGCCTGGATTCGAACCCATGACCTCTGACTCCCAAGCCCGGGCTCTTTCCACCGAGCCACGCTGCTTCTCTGAACTTCGAGAGAAGCTTAACTTTTATCCCACCCAAAATGATGTAGGGAGATTTTGGTCACCGGCCTTTGCCTTCTTGGCTCTGGGAGATCGGTTCCGACACCTGTTTTCTGCTTCCAGGTGTGGAAGTTAACGTGAAATTCCTTGCCCGAGGTAGAGAGGGAGTTTTCTGAGAATTTGTCCTTGGGGAACTGCCTCGTCACCCCAATTTCTGCTCAGAGGTATTTATTGAGCCCTTATTATGAGCAGAGCACTGTACTAAGCGATTGGAAAAGTAGAATAAAATAGAGTTGGTAGACACGTTGCTTGTCCACGAGGACTTTCCAGTCTAGAGCGCATATCCCAGGCCCATCTTGAGAATGGGAGGATTGATCTACGGAATCCTCAGAGGAGAAAGTACAAGCGACTTGGACCAGTGAGGAAGTATTCAAAATCTAAAGACCACAATCAGTCCAGGACTCTGGAAGGAAAATAACACTATTCTGGCTACCTTCCCGAACACCCATCCTACACAAGGCTTACTAGTTGAAGCTGAGAGGAGGATTGGTAGCTAATCCCCATCTGACAGATGAAAAAACTGAACCTCAGAGAGGTTAAGTGACCTGCCCGAGGTCACACAGCTGGCAAGAAGCAGAGCCGGCATTAGAACCCACGTCTCCTGACCCCCGGTCCTGCGCTGTAGCTGCCGGGGCCACGCTGCTTCTCTGTGACGTCTGCTACAGTTGCGTATGCCCTCAGCCGCTCACACTGACACATCCGGCAAGACCGTCGCCGAGAGGAAGGCAGACGTCTTGGGTGATAACGAGCCGAGGGCGATTCCACAGCCTGGGCTTGTCTTTAAAAATGACTCCGACCCAAAAGCTTCTTTTTTATCCCGCAGGGTTTGGTTCCGGAACCCGGTGCCGCACGAGGAATCAGCGGAACGGTGAGTACCGCTTCTTATCCCCCGAAAGCTAAGCTCGGGCACACTGTGACCTGATCGTGCTCTCTTGGAAATCGGGGCTGGTGACCTTCCGGTTGGAGGAGAACTTGTCGTGGAGGTCGATGCTTTGTTTTGAGGGAATTTAGTTCACGTCAGTCCTACCTGGCTCTGCGGATGAGCTGGCCCGCGGTCCTTGGTGGTTTCTCAAGGGCTTGGATTCTTTCGCCTGCTGTGGGGCTGGGGCGAGCGGAAGACCCCCCCCAGGTCCCAACCCCAATGGCCTCTCTAACCCCAGTCCACTACGTTGTCACAGGGGAGTAAGGGGCGGGGGGGGGGATCCCTGGCTCCCAGGACCTCCCAAGACAGCCGTGGCCGAGATCCCGTCGGGCCTTGGTTTTGTGTGGCGGGGAGGAGGGAGAGGAGAAGACAGTCAGAGCAACTGAAAACTTTTCCATCAATATGCCGGGTCTCCAGAGCTGGTCATTTCCAGTTGGCATTTTCATCCTGCCAGCTCCCTGAGCCTATGACAACCCGGTAGTCAACGTGGCGGGGTCGACGTGTGGCAGGGATGGCTACTTGTAAGGCCCCGGTGGTTACCGGGCACTGAGGCAGAAGTGATGTTGCTTATAATGCCCTGGGCTTTCATTGTACCGTAAGGACTCCCACGGAGCTGCTGTTTCCCTCAACTCTTTGATAAGAGCCCTTGGCCGGGAGAAGGAGCTTCCCCGTACTGGTTCTAAACCTACGTGTGTAGGCCAGCGTGGCTCAGTGGCAAGAGCCCGGGCTTGGGAGCCAGAGGTCGTGGGTTCTAATCCCGGCTCCGCCACTTGTCAGCTGTGTGACCCTGGGCAAGTCGCTTCACTTCTCTGTGTCTCAGTTATCTCGTCTGTAAAATGGGGATGAAGGCCGTGAGCCCCACGTGGGACAACCTGATACCCCCGGGTCTACCCCAGCGCTTAGAACAGTGCTCTGCACATAGTAAGCGCTTAACAAACACCAACACTATTCAGAGCCAATCTGCCCGTCAAAGCTGCATTTAGGGATCTTCCTTAGGCTGTTAGCCCCATGAAGGACGGGGACCGTGTCTGACCTGATTCACTTAATATCTACTTCAGCGTAAGGAACTGTGCTAGACTCGTAGTAAGCACTTAACAAATACCATCCTTATCATTATTATTATTATCTTCCCTCCGGGCACCGTACGCTATCAATACCGCAGAGCCCTAATGATTGTGATGGTATTGGTGAAGTGCTAACTGTCTGCCAAGCCCTGTGCGGAGTGCCGTGCGTAAGGTAATCGGAGCAGACACGGTCCCTGTCCCAGATGGGGCTCACGCCCTAACAGAGCTTCACCCCCAATTTACAAATAAGGAAACTGGAGGCCCAGAGAGTTTAAGCGACTTACCCGTGGTCACACAGCAGTTTAGTAGCAGAACCGGAACCCAGCTCTCCCTACTCCCCATTTCCATTCTCTTGCCTCTAAGCCACGCTGCCTCCCCGTAACGTCTTTTACTTTCGGAAACGTTCAAATTGCTGCTGATCAAAGAGCACCATTCAGCAAGGTGCCTGTTATACTCTTTCCAGTTAGGTTTGTTAAGGTTTTAAGCCAGGGGTTTGTGTTCCAAGATTCATCCTTCTAATAATAACGTTGGTATCTGTTAAGCTCTTACTCTGTGCAGAGCACTGCTCTAAGCGCTGGGGGAGATACAGGCTCATCAGGTTGTCCCACGTGGGGCTCGCGGTCTCCGTCCCCATTTTACAGATGAGGTCACTGAGGCACAGAGAAGTGAAGTGACTTGCCCACAGTCCCACAGCTGACAAGTGGCAGAGCCTGGATTCGAACCCATGACCTCAGACTCCCCTGCCCGGGCTCTTTCCACTGAGTCACGCTGCTTCTCTTTCATTTCTAGAGAAATGAAAGAGAATCTAAGCTACTGCTACTTCTCAGTGTTAGTGTTGGAATGGGGTCAGAGCAGTTGAGTGGCTTAGTATGAGCAGAGAAGCGGCGTGGCTCAGTGGAAAGAGCCCGGGCTTGGGAGTCAGAGGTCATGGGTTCGAATCCAGACTCTGCCACTCGTCAGCTGTGGGCAAGTCACAACTTCTCTGTGCCTCAGTGACCTCATCTTTAAATGGGGATTAAGACAGTGAGCCTCACGTGGGACAACCTGATGACCCTGTATCTACCCGAGCGCTTAGAACAGTGCTCTGCACAGGGTAAGCACTTAACAAATATACCAACATCATTATTATTATTATTATCATGAGGTTTCATGAGAATACGTGGTCCCATTTTAGAATTTGGCGTATCAGGGCCGTGTGAGGTGGCCATGCTTCAAACCAAATCTGGGGGAAGCAGCACGGCTTAGTGGCGGAAACACAGGCCTGGGTGTCAGAGGATCTGGGTTCTCATCCTGGCTCTGCCATCTTACCTGCTAAGAGTCCTTGGACAAGCCACTTCACTTCTCTTTGCCTCCCTTTCTACCTCTGTCAGATGGGGATTCCATTCCTGTGCTCCCTCCTATTTAGATGGTGAGCACGGGGTGGGACTACTCAGACCCGATTATCTTTTATCTCAGTACGGTGGTAAATGTTCGACAGATACTACAATAGCCGTTTTTATTAGATGCGCTCTGAATATTGTGGAGCATCTTGAGTCAGGAAGAGAATGAAAGAAATGTTTACAGTTGGAAAACACCCACACGCGTAACTTAAAAAGGCCCCAGCCGTGACTTAAACAGGGGGGCACCGGTTGGATGCCTCTGAACAGGTTCGAGTCAAAGGCGCGTCGTCGAGATGACACCAGAGAACGGAGGGCGATCCACCCGCTGAGGCAGTCTGGGAACCGGCCCAGATCTCTCTGGGCCGGGCAAGGGCACGGCAAATGCCAATTGGCTTTCTCGCTAGAAAGATCCCGGTGATTTACAGTGTTCACTTCTGACACTGATTCGGGTTGACAGTTTCTTCTGGCAGGTGCCAAAATTGGTAAAACGATAACCTTGCAATGGTCTAGAGTTTCTCTTTTCCCAAAGCCTTCCACGTCAGTTGTCCGTAAAATAGGTGCATGCAAATGTCTTTATCCTCGAAACGAATTTCTCAGACTTCCCGGGGGGCATCCCGAAGAATGGGGAAAACCGGAATCAGAAATGCCAGGATGGAGTCTTTGCCCTTACAGTGAAGCCAGGGAAAGAGAAAGGTGCTGAGATAGGGACCCAGACCCTCGTGAACAAGCCAGGCAGTTAGGGTTCCTGGCTCATTAGGAAGGCATTGCTGCCTGATGAGAAGACCACGGGTCTGGGACTCGAAAGACCCGGGTTCTAATCCCGGTTCTACCTCTGGCCTGCTGTGTAACTTTGGTCCACTTCTTTGTGCCTCAGTTTCCTCATCCGGAAAATGGGAGTTCAATACTTGTTCTCTCTCCCCATTAGACAGTAAGCCTCATTTGGGACAGGGACTGTGTGGATCCGATTGTCACGGTAGTGGATAGAGCGTGGGCCTGGGAGTCAGAAGGATCTGGGTTCCAATCCCGACTCGGTCACGTGTCTGTTTTGTGACCTTGGGCAAGTCAGTTAACTTTTCTGGCCTTCAGTTACCTTATCTGTAAAATGGGGATGAAGAATGTGAGCCCCATGTGGGACAGGGACTGTACCCAACCTGATTAACTTGTATTTACCCCAGCACTTAGAACAGTACTTGGCACATAGTAAGTGCTTAACAAGTACCATAATTCTTCTTCTTCTTCTTCTTATTACCCCCAGGCTAGTGCTCTGCACAAGGTAAGCACTTAAATACCCCAGTTATTCTTACCGGGCCTATCTGATCCCGCAACTATTGAAAAGTGTTAAATCGAGTCTCTTATTATCCTCTTCCAAGCACCCAATACAGTGCTCTGCACACAGTAAGTATCCACTTGGGTGGGCAGCTCCAGGTTCTTCTCTGGGGAAGTCAGGGCCCTTGGCAGGTCCCTCCCTCAGGTTGCTCTGAGATGGTGTGTGTCCGCAAGGTGGGGAGGAGGGGGTCCCCCGGGGTTTCCAGAGGAGCGGCTGAAAGTCGAAGGGGTCCCAAGCGGCGCCGGGCCGAACCAGTTGTACGTTTCCTTTTGAGAAATTCACCCCATTGTCTCCCTCCTCATGGAGGGCTGCAGAGTGGTCAAGTGCTTTCCGATCAATCTTAAGAAACCTGCTTTACACAGCTCTGGTGACACAGAGGTTAATGACCCCAGAAGTCACCTCCCCTCCCCTCCGACCCCCTCCCCAGCCCCCCTTCCCTCTGGTACCCGGACCAGGGCCCACACAGAGACGTGCAAGCAGGGGCAGAGGGCCCGTGAGGCTGGTCCCACCTGGGGGAATTTCAGGACCCAGGAAGGAGTCGGGGTGGACGGTCTAAGTACCCACCCCCCTTCCCTGCCCCGATACCGGGAGCCGCTGTTGGGTACGTTGCAACGGGCTGGACGAGGTGGGCTTTGACGGTTCCCATCAAACCCCCTCTGGGAGGGTCCTGGGGCATCTTTGCCCTCAACACTAAAGCCCAAACTCAGAGCCCGGCTTGAACCCCTCCCCCCCCCCGGAAAAAGGGTCCCTGGAAAAGCCTTTAAGGCCTTCCTGTTTTGGAAAGCTTTTGGGATGGCACATTGATTTATGAATACCCCGGGCAACCACAATTATAATCTTTCTCTGTTGAAGCATCAAGCCTTTGGAATATTTTGTCGGATGCTCCAAAAATAAAACATATAATCCCATAGGGGGCACGTAAGACCAGTTCAGAGCTATTTCAGAAACAGTTTTTTTAAAGCCTGTCCCTCTAAAATATACATTAAAAAGGGGAAAATATGCATAGAAATTCAGGGACAATAGCTGGTGTAATGAGCTGGAGCCTGGACGTAGATCAAAAGTTTCTGTTAAATGGCATTACTTTGTGTATCTGAAAGCTGGGAAGAATTTGTTCCTCACCATCCTAAAGTTGAGGCACTGAGGGGTGGTCGGCTCTTCCCACATGCCTCTGCCCTCCCTGGCCTGTAGAGCTGACGGATTGGAGCTTTCCTCGTCCTTGAACCCCTTCTAACATTGCATCTAACGGTTCTCAGGCAAATGACATAACCAGATGTCACCATCGACAAAGAGGTCTGGAATCAGACAGGGAGGTCAAGCAATAAGGTCTTGACCCTTGATGTGGTTTCTGTGGTAACTCAGTGGGAATGTTGAACTCCAGGTAATTCCTTTGAATAAAGCCGGGTAGAGAAGCAGGTCTAGCCAGAGACCTGAGAGTCAGAAGAACCTGGGTTCTAATCCCGGCCTCCGCCACTCGTCTGCTGTGTGACCTTGGGCGAGTCACTTCACATCTCTGGGCCTCAGGGGATGAAGACTGTGAATCCCACATGGGGCAGGAGACTGTGTCCAACTGATTTGCTTGTATCCACCCCGTGCTTAGTACAGTGCCTGGTACATAGTAAGTGCTTAACAAATACCACAATCATTAATATTATTATTAATAATAAAACAGAGTCGTAGGCAGTAGTAGTGGGGATGATATTTACTGGGGAGCCACTGGGTGCAACGCGCTGTTTTAAACGCTTGGGAAAACACAAAATAAGCAAGAAGCGACCCATCCCCTGACCACAAGGAGCTTCTGCTCCACTGGGGGAGACAGACTTAAAAATATTCACAGAGTCGTCGAAATAAATAATTGACTGCGCGCTTGAATGTATATAAGTACTTAAAGTCATACGAGATCAGCTGATGCCACATTCTTCATCCTAGAGGACATGAGAATTAAGGTGAATTAAGGTGAACTCACTCGAAAATAATGCTTGTAATTAAGACAAGCTGAGATGCCTCACTGGCAATCCTTTTGTATCTATTTGAAGTTGGTTAAACTCACGTTGAACACCTTTTTTGTCCCTATTCTTTTGACCTTGTACCTACAAGAGGCCTAATGGATTTTAATAAAATATAGGGTGATAAAAAAAAACGACTGAATTTATGGGTTCCAAGTACTCTCCTGCTAATCCCTGGCTGGAGTGTATTAACTCGTAAGTGTACATTCACCCCGTTACTTATGAGGGGGTTACTAAATGAATCAATGGGGCATCAATAATTCAAGGCCTAATTTAGCAGTATAATTATAGTTTATTGCCCTGATGCTCCTTCCTGTTTGGGTATAGAGTCCAGCTGAGGTGAGGGGGGATTTTTATCGACGATATCACGCTTGTTTCGAATGGTGTTTCTAAATCAGCCCCCGAATGAGAGAGGTTCGGACCCCCAGCGCGGGAGATGAAATCCCTAGAGGCGAACACTACCTGGGATGTCGGAGGTCAAGGCTTGGACTGTTTTCCTCTGAGTTTTTAAGCTAAGGACTCTTCAAGGGTTGGTGTAGACTTGATGCTGTATTCTTTGCCCTTTATGCATGACACTGCTCTGCCTTGGGCCCTCGGGGGGGGGGGGGGGCACCAAGAAGAGAAAAATTCAAGTCCTATCCTTTGTCAGCTCATAATAATAATAATAATAATAATGATGATAATAATGATTCTATCTGTTAGTCGCTTACTCTGTGTCAAGCACTGTTCTAAGCACGGGGGTAAATACAATCTAGTTGGACACAGTTCCTGCCCGCATGAGGCTCCCCATCCCACAGGAGGGAGAACAGGGGTTAAATCCCCATTTTCTGTTGAGGAAATTGAGGCACAGAGACGTTAAGTGACTTGCCCTAGGTCACACAACAGGCGGATGGTGAAGTCAGAGGATTAGAACCCAGGGCCTCTGACTCCCGGGCCTCTTCTCTTTCCACTAGGCCATGCATCCTCGGGGGCTGATGTATCTGTAGACACAGATGTATCCGTATCTGTGTGCGCCTACCTCAGTACACACGCCCATCCAGCTCTCCCCTAATGCGCTGCTCGGGTTAAGGAAAACCTACGGTACACGTTGTCCGGGTGTCCGGTACCCAGGTTGTTTCTCCAGACGCTGTGGCATCCTGCCCCCCACTAGGCCCCTAATGTCAAGTGAACATCCCCCGCTGACATTCCAGTCAAAGTGGATAGTGGAAACGGGGGTTGTAGCAGAAGTGGGTTGTTTCTGTATATATGTCTGTGTGTGTGTTTGGGGGGTGGGGGGAGTGCACCTCTGAGGACATATGTGACCAAACAGGCCGGTAATACCCCAGACTCTAGGCTAGTTTACTTGTTTGGATGCCCGTCTTCCGGCTTCTAGGCTGTAAGCCCCGGGTGGGCGGGGATTGTCTCTCTTTATTGCTGAATTATACTGTCCAAGTGCTTAGTTCCATGCTCTGCCCACAGTAAGCACTCAATAAATAATGTAATGTTGGTATTTGTATTTGTTAAACCCTTCCCGTGTGCAGAGCGCCGTTGTAAGCGCCGGGGTAGATACAGGGTAATCAGGTTATCCGACGTGAGGCTCACAGTTGACCCCCATTTTCCAGATGAGGTAACTGAGGCACAGAGAAGTGAAGTGACCTGCCCACAGCCACACAGCTGACAAGGGGCGGAGCCGGGATTCGAACCCATGACCTCTGACTCCCAAGCCCGGGCTCTTTCCCCGGAGCCACGCCGCTTCTCTAATTGAATACAAATTGAATACAGTTGAATGAATGAATGGCCACTAGTCCATGGCTTAAGATCGGGAGTGGTCCCCGGGGTTTGGAAATGTTGCGATCTTCCTCCAGGATTCTCCATTCCTCCTTGCCCCTCTGGAGGGATGGCAACTCCAGAGACGGGGAGAAGTTGCGGGGGGGGGAGTTAAAACTCCACACATTACTTAGCCGTGCACTCTGTTGTGCGACTGAGGGTTCTGCGCCACACGGTTAGGCGGCAGTGAGATTTGCGGAACCCTAGTGGCTCCCTCCGCGGTGGCGGCCACCTCTCCCGCAGCCAGAAGCCCCGCGAGTCACGGTGGGCCTCGGGAGAGGCCCTCCCGGGAGGGAGCGGACTGGTCGTTAATAACCAGGCAATTATCTGCCACGAGAAGAGGAAACAGTGTACAGAGCAGCGTTCCGAGGTTAAACGAATTGTTTTGTGATGCGAAACTGCATGCACCCAGCGCTAATGAAGGGAATCTGTTAACTGCTCCAGACGTCTCTAGTTATCGTTTACTCGGAGGGACGGCCCCAGAAAGGCATTTTTACAGGGGAAAATGACGACGGGGAAATCGGAGACATCCGTTTGATGACGACGATGGTGTTTGTTAAAGCGCTTACTGTGTGCTGAGCAGCGTTCTGAGCGCTGGGGTGGATGCCGGGTAATCAGGTTGTCCCACGTGGGGCTCCCGGTCTCAATCCTCATTTTACAGATGAGGTAACTGAGGGCCGGAGAAGTTAAGTGACTTGGCCGAGGTCACAAAGCACACGTGTGACGGAGCCGGGATTGGAACCCGTGACCTCCGACTCCCCAGCCCGTGCTCTTTCCACTAAGCCGTGCTGCTTCTCACTTGGGCCAGTGAGGCTTTCAGGACCCAAGTTCACGGGAGGAGGTCTCGTCTGGGGGCACAAGGACTGACCAAGGATGACGGAAGGATTGAACTCAGAGCTTACTTTCCCTGCTGAGCACTGTGCTAGGCACTGGGTGGATCCAGCGTAATCGGATCAGACGCAAAGCAGCAAGGCCTAGTGGAGCGTGGGCCTGGGAGTGAGAAGGATCTGGGTTCTGTTCCCGGCTCTGCCACTCGTCTGCTGTGTGACCTTGGGCAAGTCACTTTATTTCTCTGTGCCTCAGTTACCTCGTCTGTAAAATGGAGATTATGATTGTGAGTCTCATGTGGGACATGGACCGTGTCCAACCTGGTTATCTTGTAACCACCCTAGCGTTTAGTCCAGTTCCTGACACATAGTAAGTCACACATAGTAAGTATGACAAATGGCACTAAAACAAAATTCTGTCCCAAATTCTAAGAGGGAGGGAGAACAAGTTATTTCAAAAATGAGGAAACTGAAGCACAGAGGCTTAAGTGAATTGTCCGAGGTCACACAGCAATCTAGTGGCAGAGCTGAGGGTAGAACCCCAGGAGAGCAAGTATCTTACCCGCGTTTTACAGATAATAATGTTGGTATTTGTTAAGCGCTTACTATGTGCAAAGCACTGTTCTAAGCGCTGGGGTAGATACAGGGGAATCAGGTGGTCCCACGTGAGGCTCACAGTCTTAGTCCCCATTTTACAGATGAGGTAACTGAGGCACAGAGAGGTGAAGTGACTCGCCCACAGTCACACAGCTCTCCAGTGGCAGAGCCGAGATTCGAACCCATGACCTCTGACTCCCAAGCCCGGGCTCTTTCCACTGAGCCACGCTGCTTCTCCCAGCCACGCTGCTTCTAATCCCCGCTTTACAGATGTGGAATCTGAGGCCCAGAGAGATAAAGTGACTTGCCCAAGGGCACACAGTAAGCCAGAGGCAGTGTGGCTTAGGGAATAGACCACAGACCTGGGAGTCAGAAAGACCTGGGTTCTAATCCCGGCTCTGCCACTTGTCTACTTTGTGACCCGGGGCAAGTCACTTAACCTCTCTGGGCCTCAGATTCCACATCTGAAAAGGGGGGATTAAGAGTCCCCAGTGTGTATTTTGATGTGTGTATCTCACTGCCCAGCAAGGGTGCTTGAATTCAGTTTTTTAAATTGGAATTTGTAAAAGCATTTATTACGTGTCCAGCATTGTTCTAAGCGCTCAAGTAGATGTAAGTTAGGTCGGACACGGTCCCTGGCTCTCGTGGGGGCCGTGGTCTAAGTAGGAGGGGTTACAGGTATTAAAGCAGCGTGGCTCAGTGGAAAGAGCCTGGGCTTCGGAGTCAGAGGTCATGAGTTGGACTCCCTGCTCTGCCACTTGTCAGCTGGGTGACCGTGGGCAAGTCACTTCACTTCTCTGTGCCTCAGTTACCTCATCTGGAAAATGGGGATTGACTGTGAGCCCCACGTGGGACAGCCCGATTCCCCCGTGTCTACCCCAGCGCTTAGAACAGTGCTCGGCACATAGTAGGCGCTTAACAAATGCCAACATTATTAAATCCCCATTTTACAGTTGAGGAAATTGAGGCACAGGGAAACTAAATGCCTTGCCCAAGATCATACGGCAAACTGGGGGGAGAGCCGGGATTAGAACCCAGGTCCTCCGACTCTCAGGCTCGCGCCATTTCCATTTGGCCATTTCATTCCATTTCCATTCATTCCGTTCATTTCCGCTGCTTGGCTCCCCTTTTTACCTGAAAGGAATGAATCGCTTCCTCTCGGCAAGACCAGGGCACAGCTCCAAACCTGAATTAGAATTGCATGCTAAAGGCCATATGGGAAGTTATTTTCTCTTGGTCATCTTGGGGCTGTCTAGTGCTTGGAAGCTCCTAGAATTTAGGGGGGAGCCTTCCGCGGCCCCCTGCCCAGAAGCACAGCCAATCCGGGATGTACGACTGGAAAATACAAAGGCACTTGAACAATAGCTCCAAAAACAAAAATGCATGAAAAATGGCCCTCTGCCCAGATATTTCCCTCATTGTTAATCGTTCGGATTCGGATCAAGTGCTTCACCTGGCTTTGAAAAAGCTCTGTTCCCTGTAATAATCATAATAATAATGATGTTGGTATTTGTTAAGCGCTTACTATGTGCAGAGCACTGTTCTAAGCGCTGGGGTAAACACAGGGGAATCAGGTTGTCCCTCGTGGGGCTCACAGTCTTAATCCCCATTTTACAGATGAGGGAACTGAGGCACAGAGAAGTTAAAAGTGACTTGCCCGCAGTCACACGGCTGACAAGGGCATGGGGGAACTAAGTGGAAGGTGACGTTAGGTGTCCAATCCCCGTTTCCATTAGGGCGTCCAAGGCTTTGACTCTGAACTAGATGTCTCCCCCACCCCCGGCGTGGCCTTGTGGACGGAGCACGGGCCTGGTAGTCAGAGGACTTGGGTTCTAATGCCGGCTCTGCCACCTGTCTGCTGTGTGACCTTGGATGAGTCACTTCACTTCTCTGGACCTCAGTCCCCTCATCTGTAAAATGGGGATTAAGACCGCGAGCCCTCTGTGGGACAGGGACTTGTCCGACCTGATTTGCTCGCATCCAACCCAGCACTCAGTTCAGTGTCTGGCACACAGTAAATGCTTAACCAACACGATGGTATGTATATGTTTCTGTTGTGACCTTTCCTTCCCAACTTCAGTGGCCACATCGTGTGGCTCAAGGCTCTTTGTCAGCTTACAGGCCACCCTCTGCTAAGGATCCTAGAGCGGTATCTCAGCACTTAGTGCTGTAAGAAGAGCAAGGAGTGGGGTGGTGACTCCAAGCTCTGAATTTCTGTGAATGGGTGGTGATGACACACAGGTTAGGGAGTTCTGGCTGCAGGAAATACTACTTTGTCCATTCTGCCTCACTCGGCGACAGTCAGGGATGGAGGGGAGTCGGGCGGGAGGTTGGATGGTCCGTGCCGGGTCACTAGCGGAGAGTCAGGGATGGAAAGGGGAGAGTCGGGGGGTTGGATGGTCTCTGCTGGGTCAGCGTGGGGAGTCAGAGATGGAGAGGGGAGAGTCAGGGATGGAGAGGGGAGAGTTAGAGGTGTAGGATAGTCCATGCTGGGTCACTAGGGGAGAATAAGGGATGGAAAGGGGACAATCAGCAGCGTAGGACGGTCCATGCTGCGTCACTAAGGAGAATAGAGTCGGTGGCGCTGGAAGGTCGGTGCTGGGTAAGTGGGGGATAGAAAGGGATGGAGAGTGGTGGTCCAGAGTTTGAATGTTCAGGACTGAAAGCACGGAGTTACTCCTGCTGAGGTGGAAATGGAGTCCTGGGTCGGAAGAGCATCACCCCGCCCCCACCCCCCCCCACTCCTGCCTACCCCCCCTTCTCCCCCCCTCCCCCCCTCCCCATTACCGAGTGAGCTAGGCCAAAGCCAGCCGGTAGAACGTTGAGGGCAGCGAGGCAGTTGGGGCAGTTAGAAGCTGGACTCAGGACCCTCCGGCTGGGCGGCTGGCCGCCGCTGCCGCTGAATTCTCCTTTTTTACCGAATTTTCCCTGCTGTTTCTTATCCTGCCTGCCTGTCACCCCTCCCCATCTTTGAAGCCCTCCGGGGCAAGACCAAATCTGGGTCGATTTCCTTATTAAGAAATAAAAAAGGGCCAAATAGAGAAATCAGGCTCTTGGGATCTCAGGGGTGATTTTTTGAGTCGGCGGGCTTGGCTGGCTCCCTGAGGGAGCGCCCGAAGCCTATATTTACACTTTGGGACCGTGCTTGAGTCATTTTGTCCAGTATTAAAGGGTCTGGGTGATTTGTTTTTTTTTTCTAAATCTTGTTGCTTGGGGCGGGAGGTATTAAGATCTTCCAATAAGTAGGCAGTCCTCCACCTACAGTGTTACTAGTTGTCCGGCGACAGTCGCCTCATTTCTAAATTTACCCCGTTTCATCTTTATTAGACATCGGAATATACGACACTCACCTGCTTTTGTCAGTAGTTCGGCAGGTACAGAGGGCAGCCGATTGCTGCAGGAAAGTGAGGAGACTATTTGAAATGCCACGATGGGGGGCGGTAAGAGGGGTCAGGGACAGTGCGGTATTTATTGAGCAGTAACTGTACGATGGCATTGAAATAGGGAAGTCGCCTACCCCGGTGGGGTCCGTTTCTAACTCTAAGTACATGAAACTAACTCTGTTACTCCTGTGTTGTGGGTTGAGTCCACAATTCTGGGTCATTTAGGTAAAACTAATGGGAAGAGCACGGGACTGGGAGTCAGAAGACTTGGCTTCTTATCCCAACTCAGCCACTTGGCTGCGTGACCTGAGGCAAGCCACGTCTCTGTGCCGCTCTTTCCTCCTCTGTAAAATGGGGCTTTAATGACCATTCCCCCGTTCCCCTCAGACTGTGAACCCCCTGTGGGACAGAGGCTGGGTCTGATCCAACCGTACCTGCCCCAAGCGCTTGGCATATAGTAAGTGCTTGACAGATGACTATTACTGTTTTCCGACCTTGATTAGGTAATCAACCACCCCCTCCTTCGTTATAACATTGTTCTGAAGAGAAATCTGTCCTCACTTAAAGCATTTCTTCTTGACGGGCAGTTTTCAGGAATCAACCAGCTTTCACATACGAGGGTTGCCCGTAGGAAATAACTGAGCTGGTTTTGTGCCTTTCATTACTGTGGGAATTGGCTCTTTATGTAAATCCGGCCTTGAACGAGAGAAACAAAGGAAGCCTGGGAAGAACTGAAGTCCTCGCTTAAGTAGCTCTTGCCAAACTGCAGAGAGGAGAATATTTGGATTATGAAAATTTGAAGATTTGAGCCTTTACTAGCTTTAAAACAGGTAGACAGCGAGAAGTTAAGATGCTTTTGGGGGGGAACCCCTCCCTTTCAAGTCCACTGTAATTCCCTTTGGTATTTCCAATGCACCTACCCCAGCGAAGAGCATTTCCAGAACTGAGTCTTTCCTTGGTGCCGTGTCTGTGAAACCAACATTTATGTATTATTTATACCCTCTTATTGCTGTAATTCCCTAGAAGGTTTTTGCTCCATCAATTTCAGGCGATCCAGAACGTGGTATCTCGCCTCCCCATGGTGCACAGAAACCAGTGTACTTAGCCATCCTTCAAGGTCAGATAGTACATATTAAACCCCTTTCACAGAGTGCTAATACCGGGTGACTCCGTCAGAACTGGGGCTTCGAGAAGATGATGGTGCAAAGAGAGGAAATCGTAAACAGTGCAGGGCGCTCTGGATCACAGATGAAACAGTGTAGTTAGGGCCAATCTTTACCCACCAACAGCGCGGGGAAGGACTGTCTGAAACCCGTCAGTCTCACCAGCCAGCCCTGAACAGGCCGATAAAACCTCACCGACAGCAGCATCGTCCTCATGGGCAGAGGGCAGCGGCTCTGTGTTTATTCGGGATAGGGGCAGGATCTTCAACTCTCCATCACTGTCCTATCGGGTTAACATTCATTCGCTTTGAATGCTAAATCAGATCCCCTCGCTACCTACATCATAAGCTTCTTGAGATGGAACTTACAAATCAGTCCCTACCGCCCTGTGCCTTCAACTCCCTGCTCCCTTTGATGAAAAATATGCTGAGCACTTTTCTTGGTAAACTCCTATCCCACACACCTGAAATAAAATTCACCTAAAGAAAAACTGAACGTTTCGTTAACAAGATGGGATGGCCGACGTTTCCCTGACTTGAGGGGTCCACTTCATGCCAAGGCCGACCCACTTCGGTTTCTGGCTGGGGGCTCCCTTTAATCAGTCAATCACTCATATTTATTGAGCACTTAACTCTGTTCGGAGCACTGTAGGAAGTGCTTGGGAGAATACATTATAACAGAATTGGTGGTCACGTTCCCTGCCCACAAGGAACTTACAGTCTAGAGGGGAAGACAGACATTAATATGAAGGAAGAAACAATGGATATGTACATAAATGCTCCTGGGCTGAAGGTGGGGTGCCTGGGCTCAAGGGTGACACAGAGGAAGGTGGGAGACGAGGAAAGGAAGGCTTAGTAGAGGCCTTTTGGAGGAAATGGGCCTTCAATAAAGCTTTGAAGGTGAGGAGAGTGATCGTCTGTTGGATATGAAGGGAAGAGGGGGAGTTCCAGGCCGGAGGCAGCATGTGGGCAAATGGTTGGTTGTGTGATATAGATGAGATGGAGGTACAGTGAGTAGATTGGCATTAGAGGAGTGAAGTGTACAGACTGGGTTGTCGTAGGAAATCGGGGAGATAAGGTAAGAGGGGGCAAGTTTGACCGAGTGCTTTAAATCCAGTGGTAGGGAATTTCTGTTTGATGTGGAGGCGGAAGGTCAACCCCTGGAGGTTGAAAGCAGAAAGAAGGCTTTAAAAGAAGCAGTGTGTCCTAGTGGCTAGAAGAGCACAGGCCTGGAAGTCAGGAAACCTGGGTTCTGCCATGTGACCTATGGCCAGAAACTTAACTTCCCTGGACTTCAGTTTCATCTCCAAAATGGGGATTCAGTACCTGTTCTCCTGATTAGACTGCGAGCCCCATTTGGGTAGAAACCGCTTATGATCCGGTTGCATTGTTTCTACTTCAGTGCTCAGGAGAGTGCTTAGTATATAGTAGTAAGCACTTTGCAGACACCACAGTTATAATTATCATTACCGTTAAAGTTCTTTCCGACTCCTTCCCCGCTTCATCATCCCATCCTCTGACTCTATTTCATTTGAAGAATTCTCCTTCTCCAGAGCTAGAAACCTATCACACAGCATGGTGAGCTGTTTGTTCACCCCGCATTCTTCACAATAGATGGCTTGAACCCGAGAGCCCTTATAACATAAAAGGGAGAAGAAAAGCCTTTCAGAAACAGTGGGAAATGGGAAAGGGGGTCATCAAAGCTCTGTCTTCAGTTAATTAAATCCCACCCCTTTCACTTTGTGCCTTCCTTCTGCTCCAACCTCCAAACCATCCTTAAGAACCCCCCCCCCACACACACACATTACCTCGGCTTCCCATGGGTTCTGATAACACTAATCTCCCCCTGTGCCCGGGGCATTTTCGACATCATTAAATATAACTTTAACACGGGACTACACGGTGGTGGTGGGTATTTAAGAAAATTGAGGACTTGCCTTTTTCCAATTTGTGACCTGTCATTAAATTCTTTGAGCTGAAGATTTAAATTTCTGGGGTGGTCATCTGGAAAGGTCCGAGTGGCTGAGGCATCTGTGGGAGCATTTGTGAAAGAAAACGTGTGTTTTCAGGGGAAGTAGACAGAATGAAAATGGTTAGAATAGCACCCAGGGATAGCGCATTGTAGGAAAGCAAACATCCAACCGTCATCTCACTGTTTTCAATTCCTGAATGGCCAAAAAAACCCACAAAACCCCACAAAAATCTTCCTCCGTCTCCAAGGCTTTTGACCTTCGGCAAGTCATTTAACTTTTCCGGTCCTCGGATTCCTCCTCTGTAAAATGGGGATAAAATAGGTGTTCTCCCTCTCTCTTAGATTGGGAGCCCCATGTGGGACAGGAATGGTGGGTGTGTCTCTTCCCCACCTCCATTATTATCATTATTACCTCTGCTGGATCGGTGGCGTGGAGACAGTTCATGAATCGCTAACGCTTCTTCATGAGGGTATTGAAGTTTCTGGCCCTCAGAGTTCCCAGCTTGGAGGTGAACCAGAGGCATGATGGTGTAGCTCTGAGCCTCCCTGATCAGGTCTCATTCTAATATGAAAACCCACTCTTCCCCTTCCCCAGAGGTGGACCCGCTGGTCTCAACTTCATGCCAGGAGCTTCTCTAGAATTCCAAGTGAAAAAGAGCCGGGGTCCCGCTCTGCCTACTGGATTCTTTATAAAAGCCATCCCGGTCCTCGTCGCGGGAAGGAATCGTATTGGCGTGCTACTTTTCGGGTTTCTCTTGCCCTCGATGACGTTTATCCTGGGTCAGTTTGTTTTAGGTCTGGGACTGTGGTCCGGGGTTGGGGGATTATCAGGGTTCTGGTGACATTTCTGGGGACGTAGGAGGGGCTGAGAGCCGACTGTGCATCAAGCCGCCGCCACGGCCGTGAAGCATAATATTCGGAATATTTAATCAATCAGTGGTATTTATTGAGCGCTTACTATTGAACATTGTACTAAGCACTTGGGAGAGTGTAATACAACAGAGTGAGCAGACACATTCCCTGCCCACAGCAATCTTGGAGTCTTAGAGGGCGGTGCTGAAATTCCGTTGATGGAGGAGGCAGGGAGTGGGCAGGGGATTCTCAGCCAACCGGTCGATCAATCAGGGGTATTTATTTATTGAGTGCTAACTCTCTGCACTACCCTCAGTTCGGGGACTTGTATTTTGTTGTAAACCCCTTCCAGGTGATAACAGATGCAGCTCTCTAGGTGGATGTGACCCCCCAGTGGGTCCTCGGCTGGGACCGGGTACACCGTACACTGTACACGGTACACGGTGTGGCTCTCTCATTTCAGGCCACTGGCTCCCTTCCTGAAGGGCCAGGCTGGCTCCGGAGTGAAGTCCCCAGGTCTGACCGTACTTTTTCCGATGCGCCGGTCTCAAGGAGCTACCCCGCCGGGTCATCAGAATGATGGTATTGACTAAGAGCTCAGGATGTGAACCCCGGACGAAGCGCCGGGGTAAAGGACACACAAGCGAGCCCTCCCTCCCCCTGCCCCCATCCCCCGGGGCTCATGGGCTAGCCACCTCATTTTACAGGGGAGGAAACAGAGGCGCCCAGCGGGGAAATGAAACTGAGGTCTTGTTACAGAATCCCAGGACGCAGGAAAAGACTCCCCGCTTGGTTTTCAGCTTCCTCCTTGCGAAACAAACTTCCCCGGTCTCCGAACTCTCCCCCACAGAGAGTTGTCACAGTCCTCAGGGAGTGCAGTCCTCACCCCTGTTTCCCTGCCCCTTCCGCCCGACCTCGCCTAGCATGGCGACCTCTGTGGCCTGGCGCCGCGGGACCGAGGGCCTTTGGGGGGCTCGCGGCCACCCTTCCGATCCTCTGCCCCCACAGGCAGACTCCCCACTCCTTCCCCGTCAGCATTCGGGGCCTGGGAAATGGACCAGACAGGAAACTCATTTGCGCTTTTCCCCAAAGCGCCGTTGGCTCGGGCCTCTCCGGGCCTCTTGCCCCCGGCCAACTCCCGGCTTGGGCGCCGCTGTTTTGTAAAGGGGACCTGCAAGGAAGATGCCTCATCGGGAGCCCTTTCCAATTAACCCCTCAGACCTCCCAGCATTCCCAAATTGATTCTCCGTTATCGAAAGGTCAGCATTTTCTCTCGGCCCACACCGACGTCAGAGACCCATAAATGGTATCGGCCTCTCCGGGCACCTTCCCCGGGTCATTTTCTCGCTCGTTATAAAAGATTCAGTCCACTCTTTCCTAATGGACTTCCCTTCATCAGCAGCTTTTGAACCGTGACGACCGTGAAGGCTTCTGCAGTCGTAGCGATAATGATAATGATGACGGTTGTTATTAAGCGCTTACTCCGTGCCGAGCATTATGCTAAGCGCCGGGGTACATGCAAGGTAATGAGTTAGGCAGTCTAAGAGGGAGGGAGAACAGGTATCGTCTTCTCCAATTTATGAATGACGAAAACAGGCCCAGAGAGGCTCAGTGACTTACTTGTCCAAGGTCCCGGGAGCTGAAACGCTGGGTTCCCTAGGGTCTGTCCCGCGGCTGTTGGGCCTTAAGAAATGGTGTGGATTGAGGCAGAACTGCCTCAACTGCCTCTTGGGCCTCTGGCTGGAGGGGAGGGCTTGGAAGCAGGAGGTCAAAGGACTCTGGTCTTTTAGTCTGGTGAATTCCCGGAGTCAGAGGCCAGGCCTCCTGTCCGTCCCGTCGCCGAATCCTTCTGCCCCTCTGCATCCCCGACAGCCTGGTGCCCTGCTTGTAGTGAGGCCCTTGCTTCTTCTGAGGGGCCAGTTCCTCTAGGCCTTCAAGGCTAAAATAGAGAATTTGGGACCCTGAGAAACCCTGGAGGTGGAGGAGGGACACGGCAGAGATGCCAAGGATGGGCCACCCACAGGGCGTCCTCTCCAGACACCTTCCCCGTCTGTGGGGAAACTGACCCACCATTCCTGGTCAACTTCCAACTAGGTCTCTAGATGGCCCTGGGCAGCCCCGGGCAGGAACGTGACCCGCTCCATGATGACCCCACGGCTGCTCGGCCACCTCCACGGCCCACTGGGCGTAATGGTCGTCCCCGGGGCCAAGATGCAAACAGATCGTAAAGGGCTCAGTGGCGCAACGGATCTGAATCCATAGCACTGATCTTTAGCCAAAAGATTTGCTGGCCAGCTGAGGCAGAGATCCCCTCTGCTTCTGCCGGACGGTCCCCAACCCATCGGTCACGATACGGCCTGCACGGTGTGTCTTGGCTTTCCCAGCTCCTCTTCCGCCAGAAACACGGTGGCGACGTGCCAAGCCGGCCCTCGGCCGCCGCTCCCCCTTACTCCTCTCGGGCACCTGCTGGACTCCGGCCCGATCCCTGATGCATCTCAGCTTCTTCTGCAAATCCTGTGCCTCTTCCTCTGCCCACCCCAGCCTTTTGGGGAAAGACTACAGAAAAGATTTTAGAGGCTCTCTCCCGCATCTTGGCGGGGAGAGTCTTTGCTATGGGAAATGGGGGGCTCTCTCCCCGGCCAACAAGGCCAAGAGCTCTGTTCAGTTCCTCACCGCCCTAAACGCTCCCCGTTCCCAGAGGGCCCTCACAACCAAGAAATGATTCCTGGATGTGTGATCCTCAATTTACTTGGGTTTGATGCTGCTTCCGTGATCCCAGGTGTCTAAGGTAGGGGGGTCTGTGGAGTTTGGACCCTCTGCGGGCTCACGGGGCCGCACCCCGACGAGTCCTAGCACCTCCCCATCAGCGCCTCTCCTCCATTACTACCCTGGGACAGTGTGTTTGGGGCTTCCCCACTTCCCTCCTTCCCAGCTGGGCTCCCTGGGCGATAAGCGCTCGGCTCCCCCAGCCGCCCCCAGCTCTCCCAGCCAGAGGAACCAAGTCCGGGGCCCCCGTCTCCCAGAGGAGGGTGGCCAAGTCCCCTCGGTTCTGGGTGTGCGCCCATTCCTGCTGTTGCCTCATGCCTTGCTGAAGGGCCCAGTGGGCTCAGGGAAGAAGGGCTGGACCCAGGCCCCAGCAGACCCTCATCTACCATGGTTCCCTTGGCGTTTTCTACGTTCTGCTTCTTTTCACCAATGCTCCGTCCGTTGGGGTTTGGCACGCTGGGTGAGGCCCCAGCAACATCAAAGTCTCCGGCTCCCGGGGCAGTCTGTCGCCTCGGCTGAAGAGGCCGAGATCCCTCTCCCAGGGCGGCAGCCGTGGCCAGGAACCGGTCGGTTTCCGGGAGCCCCGCTGAAATTCCCGGTCACCAGGGATGCCTTGGTGGCTGGAAAAATCCGGCTCTATGTCTGGGGGGGTTTGGACAAGACTGGCCCCACCTTGTCCTCCACAAGGATGGTGAGTTGTGGACAGGCACCCGTTTTCTCTTTTTGATAGTTTTACAGTTTTCAGGTCTGGAGTCCAAATGAATCCTCGCGTCCCCGACCCGAGTCCTAATTCCAACTGAGAAGGGAAAACGTGAAGCTCGAGGCCGAACTTGCCCAGTGCTAGCGGGCTTGAGGCCAGGGGGAGGGCCCCAAGGCCCCGGTCCCTCAACAGAGTCAGGGAGGGAGAAGAGAGGGAGAGGGAGTCGGGAGGAAAAAGGTCATTCGGGGATCCTGGGCACTTAGAGGTCAGGTTGGTAGGGAGTTTCCGTCGGGGCAAGGCTCTGCAGAGCTGAGCTACGAACCCACCGAGCTCTCCCAGGGAGGGACTGACGTCAGACACCCGAAGCAGTGTAGGAAAATGGTTAGTCAACTGCTTTGTTCTCCCACCAGTGGAATTCCCGACCCCCCGGGGGGGGGTCTCCAATCCAGTGGCCCCAAAGTGGCCCAGATGGTGCATCTTGGCTTTTCTAGCTCCTCTTCTGACGGCGACCTCCTGGCGGCCTGCCAAGCTGGCTCTTGGCCGTTGCTCCCCCTCGATTGCCCTGGGCTCCTCCCGGACTTGGGCCCGATCCCTGGGGCACCTTATCCTCTTCTGCAAATCCTGTGCCTTAATTGATCTGCCCGCCCCAGCCTTTTTGAGAAAGAGTAAGGAAAATATTTTAGGGGCTCTCTCCTGCCTCCGGAGCCGAAAGGACCTTACGAGGGAGCGTGAAGTGGGTTCTCTCCCTGGTCAACAAGGCCAGCAGTCTCAGTTCCATTCCTCACTGCCCTGTTGCCGGGCATTCTCCAAATGCTCCCCTTTCCTCTAGGGCCCTCACAACCAACCAGGTAACTCCTGGGCACGTGACCCTTAAATTACCCGGGTTAGATGCTGCTTCCGTGATCCCGGGAGAGTGAGGTAGCCTCTCTTTAGGGATCTGTGGAGTTTGGACCCTCTGCGAGCTCACAAGGCCCCACACCGACTCCTCCTCGCACCTCCCGATCAGCGCCTCTCCTCCATTACTACCCTGGGACACTGTGTCTGGCACTGCCCACTTCACTCCTTCCCTGTTTGGGCTCCCTGGGTGTTAGAGCTCAACTCTCCCAGCTCCTCCTGCTCTCCCAACCTCCTCCAGAAAAGTAACCAAGTCCGATGCCCTCATCCTCTGGAGGAGGGTGGCCAAATCTCCTCAGCTCTGGGCATGAGCCCATTCCTGCTGTTGCCTCTTGCCTTCCCAAAGGGCCCAGTGGGCGCTGGGTGCAAGGGCTGGACCCAAGCCCCCCAGCAGACCCTCATCTACCATGGTTCCCTTGGCGTCTCTGCCTTCTCCTTCTCGCCACCCATAATGATCCATCCGTTGGGGTTCGGCATGCCGAGCGGGGCCCCAGAAACGTGGAAGCCGCCAGCCCCCGGCTCATTACGTCGCCTCAGTCAGAGAGAGGGTGGGACCCCTCTCCCGGAGCAGGAGCCTTGCCTGGGGATGGGCAGTTCCAGGAGCCCCACCAAAATCCGTGGTCTCCAGAGGTGCCCTGGTGACTGAAAAAATCAGGCTCCACATCTGGGGAAGTTCGGACGGACCGGCTCCAAGTTGCCCTCCGCCAGGCGATAGAGGGGCGGCGGACGTCCATTTTCTCCTTTCAGAGCTTACAGTCAACAGATCTGGAGGCAGAATTAATCCCCAAGTCTCTGAACCGAGTTCTGATTCCAGATGAGAAGGGAAGACGCGGAGCTTGAGGCCGAATGCGCCCGGTGCCAGAGGGGGTGAGGCCGAGGGAGGGCTCTGGAGTCCCAGGGCCTCAACGAGAGTGGGGAAAAGAGAGAGGGAGGAAGTCGAGGAGGTGAAGGTCTCAACCGTGCTTCTCTTGCTTGCCTCAGGCTGCTCCCGTGCTCCGGCCCTATCCCTGTTGCATCTCAACTCCTGCAAATCCTGTGCCTCTTGATCTGCCCATCCCAGCCTTTTTGGGAAAGAGTAAGGAAAAGATTTTAGGGGCTCTCTCCCACCTCTGGGGGGCCGTCCTTGTAAGGGAGAATGAAGTGGGGGCCCTCTCCCTGGCCCACAAGGCCAAGAGGCTCCATTTGGTTCCTCACTGCCCCATCGCCAGGTATTCTCCAAACACTCCTCTAGGGCCCTCACAACCAACCAACCAACCAGTTGCATTTTCTGTGTCAGAGCTATTTGCGAAGCAGCAGTGGGTGGACTCTGGGGTCTCTCGTCGGCTGCCCGGAGGAGGCTCCCCGAGCCTGTTGCTGGGGGACGTGACCCTGGTCCCGGCCTCGCTCCCACTCTTTCCACGATTACTTTATGTTGAAATGGGCGGAGCCTGTGGCCACGATCCCAATCACCTCAGGTGAATCCGTCACCCCAGGGGGCAAAGACCCGGGGAAGGGAGGGTTTGGGAATTGGAAAGCCCCCGGGGTAACAGCCGGAGATGGGCAGGGTACGACAAGTCCATTTTTCCCCAGGACCCCATCACCGACTCGCCACCTTATGGGACATCCAGGCAGCTCTCCCTGCCCCTCCTCCTCCTCCTCCTCCGATCCCAGAAGGTCCCCCTTCCCATTCTGGCTTCACAGCACCGGCCACCCCTCGACCTGAGCTACTCGGGGAGCGACGGAGCAGCCCCTAGACACTCTGGACCCCCCTGTGGTGGAGTCTGGGCTTCCCCGAGGATACCGGAAATGAAATGGCCATCCAGAGAAAGTGCTGTGGTCCTGCCGGAAAGAGAATCCTCCTCTCTGGGCAGAGACGGGTTTTCAGCCTTTGAAGGATTGCTGAGGTCCGAAGGAGGGCGGGGGTCACCTGGCCCACTGTTTCCCTGGGCATAGGAGGGCCTACTTAGAGGAGAGGATGGGAGACTGGTCTTGGGTCATGTTTCCCCCTAGCTCGGATCACCCTGTGCTCCTCACGACGGTTCAGACTCAATGGGTGCCAACCTCCCTGGCAAAGACGGTGATCTATTCTCACAGGTTCTCGGGACCAGGGAGGACCTCCTAGAGGAGGCGGGAGGCTTGGACGATAGAGAGACCCCGTGGTCTGGCAGATTTGGAGGCGGGGCGAAGGAGGCAGGGGGAGGTGTGAGCCGTGGAGGCCCGTGGTGGTGACGTACGGTGAGCAGTGACGCAGGGCTTGCCAGTCGGCTGCAAAACAAACTGGATAACCTTACCCTTGTTCGAGTCAAACAAGAGGACTCTACCTCCAAAATTTTCACTCAGTCGCATTTATGGAGTGCTTACTGGGTGAAGAGCACTGTACCGAGCACTTGGGAGAGTAGGGTATAACAGAGTTGGTTCCCTGCCCACAGGGAGTTTACAGTCTAGGTTTGGGCACGGTTTTTTTTGGTCCGGTAGTGCCAGGCGGGGCCTGGAGTCATGCAAGTTCACGTCCTGACCCTCCACTTGCCGTCGATGTCATTTGAGTTGGACACGGTAGCTCCTCACCCTGCCGATTGTGTGTGCTTGCCACTTTTAGACTGAAGGAACCCTTTTAACACCCCCAACCCCGGGCACCCAAGGAACCGCAGACCCCCTTGAAGCAAGAGATTAGGCTGGAATTTGCCGGAGGGATTATTTGGTTTGATCCCCAGACCCTGTCCAGCTTTGGTTCTAACGTTGCTGGATCAGAAGCATACGACTCAGCTGGTTGGCACGCATCCTGCAGTTGATTCAGTTCTCCATCCCAACGGAGAGCTTTGAAAAATCTGCTTTTTAACATAAAGGCAATCCCAAGAGGGATGTTTCCTTTGGGAAATCAAGCCAACAAATGGCTAATGGCGGGAGATGCAAAGAGGGCTCTGCCTCTTCTCAGGTCAGTTATCTGTGGGGATGGACCGTCTGTCGGTCACCTACTTGGCAGTCTCCCTGGCACTTAGTACAGTGTTCTGAACTCAGTGGGCACTCAGTAAATACTATTGATTGATTGATTGATTGATTGATTCTCCCTCCAGGTAAGGGAGATTTCTCAATCCTCTCCAACTTTTCCACGGTGGACCAGTGAGTCTGAATCGCCTCGAGCCTTGAACCAACCTAACCTCTTCTTTCTAAAACCCGTCCCAGACCTTTGGTCCCTAGGAATATATCTAATTCCTTCCCGAACCTGCTAGCATCCCTTTTTCCCAATCATGTATCCCAAAAGTATGGGAGGAAGATTTGGATGCCAGAAATGGCGGTAGGATCGAGTGGGCTGGGGTAGGCTGGATAGATTTATGGGTGAGTACGGGTCACATTGGGTTCCTAGAGGGAAAGTCGGGGATCGAGAGGAGAAAACTGGAGGTGTCAGATGGTCCCTCCCTAACCAGGAGGCCGGTTTCACCGGTGAGCCCTTCTTCTCTGTCGGGAGAGACAAGAGGCGTTGGTGGTCCGGGGAATTTTGGCACGCCGAGCTATCCGTGGAGCTCGAAGATGCTGCTCCCGGTGGGAATCGCTCTCTGTGCACATGGCGGGTGGCCAACGGCAGGTCCCCTCGCACATTGTCCGGTGGCCGCGGGCTTGGGCGAGCCCGGCCCCGCTGGGCTTGTTTCAGCTCCCAGACGCTTCCCCAAGACCCACGTGCCATTCCTGAGTTCTCAGAATCAGGTCGCCCCCAGGGCGGTGGGGGTGGGGAGAGAGCCTCGCTGGGCCCGAGGTCCTCGGGGTTTGGTTCCGAGGCCCCTTTAAAGCCGCCGGGACTTGACAAAGGAACGCTTAGAGGGGAAATAAAATCCACCATCTCTGACGGTCACCGGCTCTCATGTCACGTCCACTGACTTCTGAGGAACAAAGCCAATGACCGACAGCCGAAGGGCCAGAGGCATTGGAGTGGGCTGCGGAGAGGGATCGGTAGGGACGGAAGCATCAGTTTGGGGTGCAGGAGGAAGTTTTGGAATCTCCCATCCTAGAGAACCACCGTGGCCTAGTGGAAACACATGGCCCGGGAGTCGGACGGACAGTCGGTCTCCGGACCTTCAAAACCATATTAAAAACACATCTCCTTCAACAGGCCTTCCCTAAGTAAGCCCTCATTCCCTCTTCTCCCACTCCCTTCCGTGGCACCGTTGGACTTGAATTTGCATCCTTTATTCACCCCTCCCTCTGCCTCTAGACTGAAAGCTCATTGTCAGCAGAGGATGTGCCTACCAGTTCCGTTTTCTTGTACTCTCTCAAACGCTTAGAACAGTGCTCTGCACAAAGTAAGCACTCAAAAAATATGCCGGATCGAGTCAGAGGGCCTGTGTTCTAATTCCAGGTCTACCACTTGTCTGCTGTGAGACCTGGGCACGTGATTTCTCTGAGTTCCAGTTACCTCATTTGTATGAAAATGGGGATTAAATCCTCCTTCTGATTTAGACTGTGAGCCTTATGTGGACCGAGACTAACCAACGAGATGATCTTGTATCTACTCCGGAGCTCAGACAGTGCCTGGCATAAAGTTAAGCACCTAACAAGTGTCAGTAAAGAAGACAAAAACAAAAAAACAGCAGTGCCTAGTGGAGTCAGGACCAGGAGTCAGGGGACACAGGATCTAATCCTGGCTCTGCCACTTTTCCGGCTGTGTGACCTCGGGCAAGTCAACTCACTTCTCTGGGCCTCAGGTTCCTCATCTGTAAAATGGGGATTCAATACCCGTTCTCCCTCCCATTTAGACTGTGAACTCCGTGGCGGGATAGGCCTGTGCCCTATCTTGTGTCTGTCGAAACTTCAGCACGGTTCTTGGCACATGGCAAGTGCTTAATTAACAATGCCGTCGGTCTCATCATTAGACTCCCCTTGTGAGAGGCAACCACGGATGGCCAGTGTGGGTCGCCTCTGGGGGTTGAAGGTTAATCGGGTAGGTAGTCGTCATATTCATCTTTAAGTTCCGAGGTGGTGTGACGGCTGGCAGAAGGGGCCCGTGGTTTGGCCTCGCCTGCAGCGGTCGTGTGCGAAGGTGACCCTTTTCCCCCAGGGAGCACGGAGACCTCCCCGTCCCCCGCGGCATTCATCCGATCACTACTTGTCCCGCCGGATCCAACGGATAACCCGGGCTGTCCTGCCCGTCCCTGAGGTCTCCCAGTATTCAGCTGTGCCTCTGGCGTGTCCGAGGCCGCTGGCTAACCGTGTCCTCCCAGGGTTCGGCCACCCCCGCCCGGCTCCCCTCGAGGCCTCGGTCTGAGTCTCCCCGCTGCGTCCCCGGCTGGGTCCGGCAGAGTCGGCCGAGGAGAGGGGAGCCCCCCTGCGGGTAAGCTTCCCTTGCCGATTGCGATCCTGCCTTGCCCCCCTCGGTGGGGCGGGTACCGCTTCCAGGCCTGCCCCGTGGGCCGGAGAAAAGACAGGACCGCTCTATTGTCCGGTTGACTTTCAGATCAGTTTGAAGATTGACCCCGTGGCAGCTGGGTTCCGTCTGACGGTCTCCCGAAGAGGCGCGGGGAGCGTTAAGTAACAAAACGACAGATTGAACCTGTGGTCCGTCCGCGCTCCTCCTGAGGGGAGAAAAACAAAGCGCCGTGTGCTGGGAGCCAAGCTCTGCAGCCAGACTGTCGGTTGGCCCTTCTCCAGGCCCTTAGAGAAATCAGTCTGGATCAAAAGGAAATCAGGCCTGGGGCCTAATTGAGCCAGAACAAGTTGGCTCTTTTTCCTGGCCCTGTATCATCATCTTCATCGTCGTCACAGTAATAACAATAATAATAATAATAATGACCACAATCGTAATAATCATCATAATTATAATAAAAATTTTGTTATTTGCTATGTGCTTACTAAGTGACAACTCCTCTACTAAGTACTGGGTTAGATACATGATTATCAGAGAAGCGGCGTTGCCTAGTGGACGGGGCACCGGCCTGGGGCTGAGGACCTGGGTTCTAGTGCTGGCTCTGCCGCTTGCCTGCTGTGTGACCTTGAGCAAGTCACTTCAGTCGTCTGTGCCTCCGTTTCCTCATCTGCAGAGTGGGGGTGAAGACTTTGAGCCCCACGTGGGATTGGGGACCGTGTCCAACCTGATTACCTTGTATATCTACCCCAACTCTTCGTCCAGTGCCCGGCACATAGAAGCAGCGTGGCTCAGGGGAAGGAGCAAGGGCTGGGGAGTCAGAGGTCATGGGTTCGAATCCAGACTCCGCCACCTGTCAGCTGTGTCACTGTGGGCAAGTCAGTTCACTTCTCTGTGCCTCAATTACCCCATCTGTGAAACGGACACTAAGACGGAGCTCCACGCAGGACAACCTGATCACCTTGTATCCTCCCCAGCGCTTAGAACAGTGCTTTGCACATAATATGTGCTTAAATGCCATCATTATTATTATTATTATTACTTAATGAATGCCATAAAAAAGTCAGTTCTGAAAAGGTCCCTGGCCCACACGGCACTCACCCTCTTAAGGGGAAAGAATACAAGTATTGAGTCTCCATTGCACAGATGAGGAAACCGAGTCAAAGAAAAGCTCACTGACTTGCCCAAGGTCACCCAGCAGGCAGATCTGTTTCCTAGTTTCTTGGGGGCAGATCCACAGTAAAACTTGACAATAAGCTGGCACGTCAAACTCGGGCAGAGTACATCAATTCCACCTGTACGCTCTCAGTGGTTGAAGAGATGAGGAAACTAGCCCTAATTGCCGGACCCGTTGCTCTCTCTGTTTCAAACCTCGAAGTCCAGTTTGCAGTTTGCACTTTGAAGTTTGGGGACGGGAGTTAGAACGGTGACCCGCCAAGCCGCTCCGACGGCTGGAGGTGAGAACTCGGAGCCCGGACAATCGTCGTCCTGTGGGCTTGGGAAGCCCTGGGACCGACCCTTGACGTGGTTCTGAGGCGGCGATGCCCAGTGGGATGACGGCGTCTCGTTCAGCTTCCGAGGGGCCGTGTCCCGCCCGTTGGCCACTCTCAGTTCAGGTAGCGAGTTCTGTCCGCAGACCATATCCGCGGCACTGACCCAGTGAGATGTCCTGGGCCGATGGACAAAGGATGAAGCCCCTGGTTCCGGCCCGCGCTCGGACCCCGGCCCGCCGCGGGACCTCGGGCAGATCCCTGACCTTCTCTGCGCCCCCTTTTCCTCATCCGTAAAATGGGGCTAAGGTGCCTGCCTTCCCGGCCTTTTAAAATTGCGAACCTCCAGTGAAACAAGAGCTGGGCCTTTAGCACTTACTCGGTAGTAAGCCCCCAATTAGTAGCATTTCATAAATATATTTCACAGAAGAAACTAGGTCATCCCAAGAGTAGCAAAGAAGCGGGGCTTTGGCTGCGCCTCGTGGAGGATGCCGAGCCGGAGGCTTGAGTGGAGTCACCCTCCGCCGCGGGTTCACTGTGAGGACGTTTGGTCTGAAACCTCGGCTGGCATTGTCAGTATCAGCAGGCTCGACCTATGCTAGTAACCTCTTCAGCTCCTCCCTCTACAGCCCCCCCTGATCTGGAACGGGGTGGGGTGGATTTCTGCTCCCGATGCCGTAATTGCTTTTCTCCTCACCTCTCGTCCCCACGGCCCACTGCCCCCCTCAGGCCCTGGCCACCAACTGGAGCCAAATCTGGCCTCACCCGCGTGCCAGAGTCATTTCTGGGCCAAACAGCAGCGATGGAGAACACTCTTCTCCAAGTTACCGCACGTCATCTTAGGAGGAGCAACCCAGTGGGCCGAAGGGAGCTAGTCAGATGAGTGGATTTCCTTTGAGCTCTGACACTCCCCCTGGCCCAGCGTACCACCTACCGCTCCACTGAGCCCCAGCTCCAGATGTCGTGCCACCCTCGGGTCTCCCATTTTTCGAATGCATCGTTCCGCCCACTTCTCCGCGCTCGTCAGAAACTTCCGGTGGGTGCCCATGGCCTCCACCTCAAACAGAAACTCCTTCCCGTCACCTTTAAGGCACCCTGTCAGTTCTTTCTCTTCTGCTTAGTTTTGCTCCTCTCGCACTCCACCCCACCCCG
This sequence comes from Ornithorhynchus anatinus, assembly GCF_004115215.2. Classification (NCBI taxonomy): domain Eukaryota; kingdom Metazoa; phylum Chordata; class Mammalia; order Monotremata; family Ornithorhynchidae; genus Ornithorhynchus; species Ornithorhynchus anatinus. The sequence continues at coordinate 29,174,015 of NC_041747.1, forward strand.
CCCACCCGCTTGTCTCCTCCAGCCCCAACCTCCTCACTGCCTCTCTCTTATCCTTATCACCTTCAATCCCTTGGTCACATTCCCTCCCCACAACACCCTTCCTCCCCATCGCCCGCCCCCCAACACTTCCGTCGGACTGCTTTTCTTCAAAACCTCAAAGCCCTAATTAATGAGGGAAAGACTGGACATTGCAAGGCCCTTTTAAAAAACTTCCACTGCCTTCCCAATCGTGAGCTCTGATTTTAACCTCACAGCAGCAGCAGCCCTGTGAGAGAGGAAGGGGCAGGTGTCATCGTGGTCATTTTATATGTGAGGAAACTGAGGCCCAGAGGGGCAAAATGACTAGCCTAAAGTCCCAGAGTAGGCCAGTGGCAGAGTCAGGACTAGAGCCTGGGGGTTCCTGACTCCCCGGCCCCAGGCCCTTCTCTAGCCCCTGCCAGTGAAAGGAATTGGGCATAAAGGTAGGCACTTTCCAAGACGGGACAGTGAGGCTCAGGGAGCCTAAATGTCTTGCCCAATATTAATCCAGCAGGTCATCCGGGCAGGGGATAAATCCAAAGTGAATGAAGGATTTTAAGATTTGCAAAAATCTACCCACACAACTTCCCTGCCTCCCTCCCTCCTGCCACCCTCCAGATCCCACCTCCCTTCCCCCCCAGCCACTGAATCTCAAACAGCCTAAAAGGTTGCACACATTACGTGTCCTCCAGGGAATGTTTTCCGCCCTTTTGCTCCCGGTGGCCTGAAAATAGAGTTGAATGCCATCCCAGAGCAGACCCCGCTGGGGCTATTGTCAGGCTGCCCATCACACTCTCGCTTTCTTCTATCCCACAAGCTTCCGGTCCAAAGGACTTTTACTTCCAGGCCGAGATGGAGCCCATGATGTCAAAGAAGCCAACTCAGATGGAAACAAGCGCATTAACCGCCCCCCAACCCAACCACCACACCTAAGCAAACCAGTTCCCGCTCCTCATCCGCAGCCCATTATCCTAATGGAGTAGGATTTTTACCAAGGCAACAGCGTGGCCTCCGGGTCAGATGGGTCTGAACTCAGGGCGATGATCCCGGGGCCACGGCCGGGGGTCAGAAGGGAGACAAATTACTGAGTGACATCCGGAATGAGCAAGGGGGCGGTTAGAGATGACAGCCACAGAGCAGGCCGTGGGTGAGCTCGTATTGCCCCCAGTGCCGAGAGTGGAACCTCGTGACGCCAGGCGAAAACCACAGCCGGGCAGAGGGCGCCGGGTGGCCGCTGCCGGCTTCAGAAAGGCTCGCAGATCCGACCCCCCCGAGGATCCAGCCTGTGCTGAGGCCTCCTCGTGACGCCTCCGTGGTTGTGCCGAAGCTTTGTCTCACTACCGCACAGAACTGAGGAGACTCTTCTCCCTTAAGAAGGGTTTCATTATTTTTATTAACTTAAAAAAAAAAAACACAACACAACTTTTTAAACCTCTTGGCGGCGGCAGGGCTCGGTGTTTGGAGACCTTCAGATGAACTTCTCTCCCCTCCCACACTTGGGTGCTCATGAATAAACCACGGTGATAATGATGAGTCAGAGACAAGGAAGGGGCAGGGACCCGAGCGTGACTGTCCCCCACAGTGATACGGATCCTCACTGAACTAGAACGTAGTCATAGTCCGCATTGAATGTGGAAAGCGAGGAGCATCGAACTCCCTTAATGAAGCTGGGGAAAGGTCGCCGGGGCTCAATAAATACTATCGATTGGTGGATCCATCGATTGACCCTCCCTCGCTCTTTAGCCTCCCCCGGATAGCTCAGCTGCCCCTCCAGTGATTTCTTCAGCCGTTTCCTCCCGATATATCCACCGCCGCTGCTACCCAGTGGCCCCTTTTTCCCACTTCCTGCTCACACTGTTTTAGAAGTGAACTTGAAACTCAGTCTGCCCATTTCCCCCATTCGATGTGAGCCTCCCCGAAGGCAAGGAGTGTGTCTTTTGTGACCTGTGAACTGTGGAGAGCGCACACCGAGTGAGGTTTTAATTTTATGAACGGAGAGTTGAGCGAGGTCTTCGCGTCTCCCCCCATTAGATGTGAGCTTCCCTGAAGGCAGGGAGTGTGTCTTTGATGACTGGGTGCAGGTTCCCCGTGCGGAGCGCACGCCGAGTGAGGTTTCAGTTTTATAAACAGAGAGTTGGGTGAGGTCTTCCCGTCTCCCCCATTAGATGTGAGCTTCCCTGAAGGCACGGAGTGTGTCTTTGTCGACTGGGTGCAGGTGCGCCGTGCGGAGCTTATGCCGGGTGAGATTTCAATTTTATTAACAAAGAATTCGCTGAGGTGGTCAGAGCCAAGAAAGGAGGGAGCTGGGAGCACCGGGGACTTCGGGAGAGAAAATCGATCAATCGACCAATAGTATTTAATGAGCACTTACTGTGTTCAGAGCTTCTGGGAGAGTCCAGTACAATTCAGTGGGTAGACACAATCTCTGCCTTCAAAGAACTTACAGTCTAGTGGGAGAGGCAAATACGAAAATGAGTTGCAGGTAGTGGGAAGCAACAAATCTAGACGGTAGCGTGAGCAGGGGTTTCTTGGAGTTATGGGGTGGGGGCGAAGTAATTTGTTCTGGAAAGGCAGCATGGGGAAACTAGGGTGACAAATAGGACATCGCAATGTGAAATAGTCGGTGGTCACAGTAGGCATGGGTTCTCCCGAGAGCTCACTACTGTGCCCTGCACGCAATAGGCACGAGATCAATACACTTGATTGATCGATTTACCGAGTACGCGTTCCTGCTCATCTGGGTTACATGCAGAACCTTGTGAGTTAAAAGGCTCGGATGGTGTGTCCCAGGACGAGGTAGCCCGTGCGGCACATCTTGAGTATGTGCGACCCTAACCCCAGCACCGTGGGGCCGTCACCGGCCAGAGGGAGGTTGTCTCTGGGTCCCGCCGGCCACCCCGTTTCCCAGGAAGGCCAGCGCCTCTTCTCATCCCCGGAGCCCGGCGGAGCGAACGAACCTGGCCCTGGGCGGGACTGACTTTCTGCTGAAATTCACTTGGCATTTCCCTCGGGTCCCAGGGTGGGAAAACACCGCTTTAGCAGCAAGCCAGATGGGAGGGAAGCGACTTTGGAAAATTCCTGAGCAGTGAGAGCTGCGAAACGGGTTTGGGAGCATCCTCTCAGCTCGGGCCAGGAAGGGTCGGCACCTGCCGCAAACTTCACTGGACCTCTCTGGCCATGGAGAGGAGGAAGGGTGTTGGCTCCTTTGGGAAGAGCGGGCTGTGGAGGACGGCCCCGCTCATCTTGATGTCCTGGTCTGATCTTCTTTCCTGCAAATCGTGGCCCCCGGCAATAACACAAGTGGCTTCAATTCCCCCGATTTTCATTTCCTACTAGGGAGATGAGATGGAGACGGCCGCCCCCATCCCTTTGGAGAGACCGCTTCTCTTAGCGGCCTGAATCCGTGCCGGGTCCGCCTTGCTTTTACTGGGACGCTAACCTCTTGAGGACGTGTTGTCTTGAGCGGCAGAGAGTAGGAAGCTAGGGATTTTCCTGAAGGGTCCACGGGCTCAGAAACATCTGAGCTGGAAGAATGGTTGTCCCAAAGCAGGGACTTCCAGTCTGCTGTCCCTCTGCGATCGACTGGGAGGGTGGGAAGGGCTCGTAGATTGGGAAATCCCAAGGTAGCAGTCACTTTGACGGCAAACCAGAACCGTCCGGCTCCACCTTCAGAATCACTTTTCTGAAGTGGGTAAGGGTTCCGCTGTCGTGATCCTTCGAGGCATTAAAGTTTCTTTTCATTTTGTTTCCGGGCATCGGTCTCAAGCCTTGGGTTCGTATCCCGGCTCCCCCACTTGTCGGTTGTATGACCTTGGGCGAGTCACTTACCTTCTCTGTGCTTCAGTTCCCTCATCTGTAAAATGAGAATTAAAACTGTGAGTTCTATGTGGGACGGGGCCTGCGTCCAACCTGATGAGCTTGTACCCACCCCAGCGCTTAGTAGAGTGCCCGGAACAGAGTGAGTGCTCAACAAATTGCATTTAGAGATTTTCGCTCACCCAGTGATGGCGCTTCTTTCATTTTCATGGAGGAGTATTCAGGGTATTTTTTAAGTGCCTGCTGTGTGCAAAGTAGTGTATCGAGCGCCACGTCGATGCCACGCTTAGCGAGACCCCAAGGGATCGGGTGCTTCCTCCTGAGATGCTCCGTAAAAAGCGGCCTGCTGGTTGCGCTTGGGTGGAGTATGTTGTACCTCAAACCACCCCCCCTCACCAGGATGAGGGGACCTCCCAGGGAAGATTATAGGTGACAGGTTCAGACCGACCAGAAGGAATCGGATCTTCCAGGCAGCTCAGCCTTGCGTATGAGATGTTTTACTAGGGAAAGTTGGGTAGGCATAAAATGCCAGGGGGTTCAGACAAGGGTTAAACAAATTTATGGGGGATAGGTCCATAATGGATCTCAGGAGGAAATGTTGGGAACCCAGAGGGAAAAGTCAAAGATGTTAGATGGCTTGAGGAGGGGTGGAATTGAAATACGGCTGATAGGTCCAGAATGAATCGTGAGAACGAGCGAGGGAGTCAGGGTTGTTGAATGGTCCATGCCTGGTCACTGGAGGAGAGTCAGGGGCGTTGGATGGTCTCCGCTGGGTCACCGGGGGAGAGTCAGGGATGGAGAGGGGAGGGTCAGGGCTGTGGGATGGTCCGTCCTCAGGGTTAGAGAGAGGAGAGTCGGGGGTTTTGGGTCGTTTGTCCTTAACCGTGAGAAAGGAGGTCCCGGAAGAGGGTCAGCACACGCTTCCCGCAAGTGTCCTGTTGCTCCAGTCATAGACAGAGACCCAGGCCAGACCGGCTGTGGGCTGAGCGAGTGTGGCATACTCATGGCCTCATGCTCTCATCAGGAGGAAATGAGTCAGCCTGAAACATAAAGCAGACCAAGGATCCTTGGGGTGGGGGGAAAATGATTAAAGCCTTGAATTCAATGACAATAAAGCAAGTTAGGGAATATTAACACCTGGGACTTTCATCTGAGAGTCTTGGAAGCACTTTGCAGATGCTAATGAAATCTCCCCGTGGCGGCCACTTTGGGAGATAAATATTGCGTCCCCAGAAGAACCATTTCACCTACACGGAATGTGTCCTCCCCTCCAGAAAATAAAGGGGCTGTCTGAGAATCCATGGCCACTCAGCGCTGCATCTTCAGGTGGAAAATGAACGAGGCCATTAGAGTTGAATGAAGCTACTGGGGAAATCCATACAGGTAGATTGTATTTTTTCAATTTAGAATTTGCATGGGATGCTAGTTTTATCGCTATTAATGTGATATTTTGCAGTCGAGTGCTCGGTATTTTCGAAGCGCCTTATGAGCATAATTTCGTGAACCTATCAAAATGCCCTAGGTGTATCGTCCCAATTTTACAGCTGAATCACCCCCGGCCCATGCCGACGGCATGTTTTGGCTGAGGGGTGAGTCCAGAAACTCCTCGCCGTTTCATCTCTGGCGTAATATAATGACTGCGGTATCTGTTAAGTGCTTACATTGTGCCAGGCACTTTTACCGAGCCCTGGGGGCGATACAAGATAATCAGGTTAGACACAGTCTGTGTCCCACATGGGGCTGACGGTCGTCATCCCCTTTTTACAAATGAGGTAACTGAGGCATAGAGAAGTGGAGTGACTTGCCCAAGGTCACCCGGCAGACAGGTGGCGGGACCGGGATTAGAACCCAGGTCCTCTGGCTCCCACGCTTGTGCTCTTTCCACGAGGCCCCGCTGCTACTCGTAGAATAAGGCCGTGGATTAGTGCGGTGCCTTCAAAGGTCACTCAGTTCCACGCTGGCATGTGTTTTCACCCAAGTGCTTAGCCCAGCACTCTGCACGCAGTGAGCGCTCAATAAAAAAACTTGATTGATTGACTCACTGTCCCTGTCGGCAAGGCCACCGTTAGGGAAGTAGGGAGCATCCTGCCAACGTCCCTCTGGAGAGGGAGCGGCCGCGCCGTCAGACGCGGAGTTTGGCGGGTAGCCACCGGTGGTCGGCGTCAGCCCCCGAGACTAAAACTGTGAACCACCCTGCATGCGGGGTTTCGTGACAGCCCAACTGCCGCGATCCATCGCCGTGAGAGAGGGAGAGGCCGGCATTCTCATCTCCGTTCTACAGGTGAGGAAACTGCTGCCCCAAAAGGATCGGTGTGACTTTCTTGCCCGAGGTCTTCCAGCGGCCCAGTGGCAAAGCTGGAATTCGAACCCGGATCTCCGAAAGCCACCCCTCGGACTCGTTTCACTAGGCCGCGCTACTCTTTTCCCGCTTAGTCTGGGGAAAACAGGGTTCGCTTCTGGCTTATTATTGTGGCTTTCTTAATAATCATATTAATAATAGTTTTAATTATCATGGCATTTGTTTAGCGCTTCCGATGTGTCCAGTACTATTCTAAGCACTGGGGCATATAAACTTAATCAGGCTGGATACAGTCCCTGTCCTACAGTGGGGCTCATGGTGTAAGTAGGAGGTGGATCAGGTATTGGATCCATTCCCCACTTTACAGATGCGATATTGGCAAATCGCTTCACTTCTCTGGGCCTCGGTTCAGAGAAGTGAAGAGACTCACCCAAGGCCACGCGGCAGACAGTTGGCGGAGTTGGGATTAAAAGCCAGGGTCCTCTGAGTCCCAGACCCAGGTTCGTTCTACTAGGTCACATGGCCCCTCTAGGTGGGAACCCAGCTTCCAAGGTGCCTTTTCAAGGACAACATTTTGGCTTCGAGTTTGGTTTCCTTGCCAGTTGGCCGGGTTTCTCTGCTCTGGAGAGAGATTTGTCAAATTTGGGGGTGGAATCTTCATCCGGAAAGTAATTCTGCCCCAACAAAGCCCACTGATGGCCAAAGATTCACATACTATGTAGAGCACTGTACTAAGAACCTGGGAGAGTACAGTTACACAGAGCTGGTAGACATGATTTCCTGCTCACAATGAGCTTATAGTCTAGAGGGAGAGTCTTTGGGGAGGAGGGGTATTCCAGTGGGTCCCTAGCACCCCAAGGCCCTTGTCAGAATCCTGGGCTGCATCGGGCCCAAGGAATAGCTGATGTTACTCCTGAGCTAATGATTAAAAGAATCAATTGCACCCTACCCACCAAGAGGTGAGACCAGGATTGTCTTTTTATTTATTTTCTTTAATGGTATTTCTTCAGCACTTACTATGTGCCAGGCTGCGCTAAGCGCTGGGGTAAATACAGGAAAATCAGGTTAGACACAGTCCATGTTCCACATGGGGCTCACGGTCTTAATCCCCATTTTACGGTTAAAGGAACTGAAGCACAGAGAAGTGATTGATGCTTGTTGTCGCCCACGCGGCTGAGCAGGCCTTCCCCTCCACCCCCGAGTCCCGACGACATCGGTCAAGATGCCAACAAAAGGTCCAGTGGCCAACAGGCCCCCGGGGACCGTGGGACTGGTCAAATGATCCCCAGGCCGGGGAAGAGCTTGTGTCGGACAGGGATGCAGGCGGGCAGACCAGAGTCAGTCCCGCCCCGAGATTTATGTGCTGGCAAAGGAAAGATAATTCCTCTCCTCAAGCTGAAGGTCACCCAGGCAGGAACAATCTATTGACTCCCATCAACCCGCGGGTACCTCGGGCCCCCGGGCAATTGATCCGTGAAGGCCGCGAGCCCATCAGGTCTAGAGTTCATTCGGCCCCCGAGCACTTGGAAGTGGGGTTGGCCGGACCCGCCCCCCCCCCCACCTCCCGTCCTCGGTGTCGCGCGGCACTGGAAACCGGAGACGTTGCTATCTCTCCAGAGGGGCCCGCGGTGGGCAGGATCCCCAGCGAAAGCCAGCGCAGCTGTGGCTCGGAGGTCCGTCAGCAGAAAGGTTCCCGCCCCTGAAGTCGCCGCTCCGTCATCCGCCTCCCAATTGTCCTTGATTATAAGGGATGTCACTCATTTTTCTGGGATCCAAATTTATCTCCGTCCCTCACAGAGGAGAAGCTCGCTCGGTTTCAGGCAGGGGCGGGGTTCTGGGCTCCAGAAATGCTGAATCAGGAAGTCAGAGTGAGAGCAAACTTTTCCCATCTCATGGGGGAAATGGATCTGGAGATTTGTCAAGGCCCCTTTGCTGCCTTAGTGATTACAGTGGCGGTATAGGTTAAGCGCTCATTTCTTTATGGGATTTGTTAAGCACTTAGTATGTACCAGGCACCGTATTAAGCGTAGGGTAGATACAAGCTAATCGGATTGGACACGATCCCTATCCCACATGGGGCTCACGGTCTTTTAAGCCCTATTTTACAGGTGAGGGACCTGAGGCCCAGAGATTGATTCCCCCAGACTCACGACACTTCCATTCTTGAGACTCTTCAGTGCCGTCTTCAATAACCTCCTCCCCACATCTCCCCACATAGGGTTCCTTCTGAGTCGAGGGAAAATGAGTTGTATTTCTATTTCTATTCATATTTATATTAATGTCCGCCTCCCCCTCTAGACTGTAAGCTTGCTCTGGGTAGGAACTCTGTTATATCGTTGTATTACACCCTCCCAAGTGCTTAGTTCAGTGCTCGGCATACAGTAAGCGCTCAATAAATACGAATGGCTGACTGACTAGTATTGATTAAAGGGGTTGGCAAATTTAAAAAAAGCATTTTCACCACGGGAAAACAACCCTCCAGGGTCTGGACACCAGGAAATCCTGTTCTACAAAATTCCGAGGGGATGGATAGATAAAGAAATGAAGAACTCCAGGCTTCCACGGTGCCTCCACCAGTGGAAGCCCCCCACCCGGGTGGGACAGGGTTATCGGGTCAACCGGCAGGGAGCGAGCCCTGCTGCTCCACGTCTGGAACTCCTCAGGGTTTCCGGAAGCTTCAAAGGGCTCGCTATTAACTTCCAACCGAGGGCAATTAGCTCTCAATTCCCAAACCACACGGGCGGGCCGGGAGGAGCGGGGAGCGTGCCACCAGACACTAGGGTGGTTTCCGTACCCCTGCCTGGCGTGGCAAGTCAGGTGAAGGCAGACTTATCCATCACCACGCTCTTTAATGAGAGACGATTGGGTTTCAGGAGCCGGGCGGGCCGGTCGAGAGGACCCTCTAGCCGCGTAAGTGCTCTAACTGGCGAAAGAAACGCCGCTGCGACTTCTAATAAGGCCCTTTTCCTGCCAAAGCAGGAGTGGTGATTCAAAAGCAATTGGCCTCTTCGGAGAGTGGGACAACGGAGGCCAGGCCGTGTTCAAAGCCCAATTTCCATGCAATTGAAGATGTCTTTTGTGGCCATTGGAGGTGTCCGCGCCTCGGGCTCTGAGGATCAGGGGATTCGGCTAAAAACGGGACCTGGGCGAGGCTCTCGTGCCTCCACACGTCACCCGTTCACCTTTTCTGTCCTGGCAGCCTGAAAACTATTCTGTTCAGACACAGCCAATCGTCTCTGCCAAGGGCGAATCAGCCCTTCAATTGTCAAGCGGCACTGAGTAATGGCACGGCGGGCTTGGGGTCTTAGGAGGCAGGGAGTAGAAAGGAAATCAGCAGCTTAATTCATATCATATGTGGGCAGTGCTGAGCTAGGGCCGGGGCTCCCTTCCATCTTTTTAAGAAGTTACTGTCACATTGCGGTCTGGAACATCTGTATTAAGAATCCCAGAATGGAGCGGGACTTTTTTTATGGTATTTGTAAGAGTTTACTATGTGCCAGGTCCTGTTCTAAGCACCGGGGTAGCTACAAGCTAATTAGGTTGGACACAGTCCCTGTCCCACAGGGGGCTCACAGCCTTAATCCCCATTTTGCAGATAAGGGAACCGAGGCACAGAGAAGTGAAGTGACTCGTCCAAGGTCACACAGCAGACAAGTGGCAGAGCCGAAGCTAGAACCCAGGCCCTTCCGAATCCCAGGTCTGTGTTCTTTTCGCTAGGCCAAGCTGCTTCTCTGAGCCTCCAACCCCGCGTCAGCCCGGATGTGGCAAACCCAGCCTCGTTAAATCAGCCAGAGGAGCAAGGTTGGTTGGATAAGTTTAGCCAAGACAAACCCATTCCCGAGTCGTTCGAATCATCATTTCTAAAATTTTCCAGGGGAGTCCGTTCAACTCTAGGACCATTCTGGCCACACCAGAACCCGAGGTTTTCTTTGTTAAAGCACACTTCATAGCGAATGACCCGTCAAATTCTGTAACTGAAGGCTGAGTGAACGCAGCTTTAAATTTCAAGCGTCTAGCTTGAGCGTACGATTCAAAGACGCATCTAGAGGAATAATGTACTTGAACCAATTTTAGAATATATATAAAAGCTTTGAAACCCTAACTCATTTTCAGTGAATTAATTGTAAGCGGAGGCACATTATAATTTGTGGTTGATCTGGGGAAGAAGAACTGAATGTACATTTTGACCTCACTTGAAAAGAAATGTTTGCCCGTCTCATGAATTTGGTCATAAGCAGCCATCTGAGTCCGGTCTCCATTTTGTACCAAAATATTGGAATTTCATCGTTAGCAGAATCGGCCATTTGCGGTTGTTTGATGGAGAGCGCATTTGGAAGATTACTAAGAAGTGAAATTCAGGCTCCCAGATTCACCAAACAGTGCAAACAGATCTTTTCTGTCAAGCAAACCTCGTGGATGGGCTACGTCCACAGTCACTGAGAAGGTACTGATTTGATCTTAAATATGTCCAAGTTGCGATCATGTAATCTAGGTGGCGATTCCCGGGATGAAGAATTAAACAATATGGAGTATCTGGAAAGAATGACGATCTGTTGAAAAATTATTCCTTTGCAGCTTAGCAGAAATAAGCTCTCGAAGGAAGATCTGATCCCGGCTCGATACCGGTACTTTAAAGAACTGAGCAGTAGTGCTATTCTTTGTCCCCCAGACCTCCTCAGTGAACTAATGACTCTTGCATCAGCCTCTTCTCTGATCCCTCTGCCTCCAGCCTCTCCCGTCTGCAGTCTGTTGCTTCACCCTGTCGCCTGGATCATTTTTCTGAAAGAATCGTTCAGCACACGCCTCCCCGCTCCTCCCAAACCTCCAATCGTGGCCTATTTCTGTGTCCAACAGAAACTCCTCACGATCAGCTCTAAGACCTCCGATCAGCTCACTCCCCTCTGCCTATCCTCCTTCCTCCCCCATTACAAACTAGCCACTGGTTTTTAGCTCCTGTAAAGTGTTTACCAGCCCTGTGATAAGGTGCTGTCCCAAGTGCTTAATATAGCGCTCCGCACAGAGTAAGCTTTCAGTAATAATGATGGTTTCTGTTAAGCGCTTACTATGTGCCAGGCACTGTATGAAGCCCTGGGGTGGATACAAGCAAATCCGGTTGGACACGGTCGCTGTCCCACATGGGGCTCACCGTCTTAACCCCCCTTTTACAGATGAGGTAACTGAGGCACAGAGAAGTTAAGTGACTTGCCCAAGGCCACACAGCAAGCAAGTGGCGGAGCCCGGATTAGAACCCATGACCACCTTACTCCCAGGCCCGTGTTCCATCAACTACGCCATGCTGCTTCCCTTAAATACGAATGATTTATCGATTGACTGGCATCAGCTTACTCGATCGAGCTTCTCTCATCATTGACCCCTTGCCCATGTCCTCCATTCTGATATCCCACAGACCACCACTCTCCCCATTATTATGTTCCATGGAGAAGCCTGCATAGGTCACCTCGGATACGGTACGTTGGCTAGCTTGGGTAAGGCAGTCCTGTTGGGATTCAGAACCTTGGGTTGCCTGTGTAAGACACAATAAGTACGGTGTGGCATATTGGTAGCCTGCGTAAACCCACGTTGGACACGATACGTTGGGTAGCCCAGGTCAGACATGGTAGGTACAATTTGGAGGACAGCCAGCGTCAGTCATGATGGGAAGACTACGTTTAGTAATCCACGTTGGATATGATGCGTTGGGTACCCTGTTTCAAGCGGGGTTCTCTGGCTAGCTTGCCTGAGGTACGTTGGGTCAGACACGGTGGGGACGGTACATCGGGTAGCCCACATTGGTTGGATGTGTCAGGGAGCCTGCGTAAGACTCGTTGGGCACGGTATGTTGGGTGGCCCAGGGAAGACCCGTGGCCACGGTACATTGGGTAGGCTCGGTCAGTTCAGTGGGGAGCCTGGGTAAGCCACACTGGGTGGAGCACACATCTCTTCCAGGTCGGCCCCTCCTGACGTTGTTTCCATCGGCGGTTCCCCGTAGCGGGAGGAGAGAGGGAGGTGCCGGTGGGTGGGCAGTTTTAGCAGTCTTTTCTGGGTTCACTGGCCCGGGCGTTGGGTGGCCGCTTGGCAGAGCTGGACCTCGGAGAGAAGCGAGCAGGCGAGGAGAGGAGAATTGCAATCTAAGCGGCGGAAACCCACGCTCTGTAACGCAAAAGACGCCTTCGGATGAAGTACAGACATTTAATCTCCCATTTTCATGAAGTTTTAACTCTGTATATAAAAAAGCTAATTATGCAGGGCTCCGAGTCTACACGAAAGGTCAAACCACCAGAACGGCGGACCGTTCCGGAAACCACTGATAAGACCGTTCTCGGCGCCGAGGCCTGTATTCCAGCGGTGGATCGGGGTAAATCACAGAGCTTCGTGGAACACGTGCTTGATAATGAGATTCAGTTATTTCCGACGAGAACTTTCAAGCCCTCTGAGAGGGCCGTCTTTTGCTTACTGTAACCAAAACTAATCTTACCAAGGACAGAGAAGGTGACATTCACCTTTTTATTGGGCAGCCTTATGAAAGAGAAAGATCAAATTAAGGTCTCCCTCTTCAGCAAAGGGAATTCTGCCTGCTTCCACCCAGGGAGCCAGAGTGGGAATTCCAGCTCTCAGGACTGCTGGCTTAGCCAGCATGGCCACACAGGTGAGGATAGAGGGACTCACCAAGTCAGCATCCAGCACGGCTGTCCCCATTTTGGGGCTTTTTAAATGGTATTTGTAAAGTGCTTACTACCTGCCAGGCGCTGTACTAAGCACTGGATCAGGTTGGACACAGTCCACGTCCCACGTGGGGCTCACAGTCTTCACCCCCATTTTACAGATGAGGTAACTGAGGCACAGAGACTAATAATAAGGGTATTTGTTAAGCGCTTGCTATGTGCCAAGCACTGTTCTAAGCACTGGGGTAGATACAAGGTAATCAGGTCGTCCCACGTGGGGCTCACAGTCTTAATCAGCGTGGCTTAGTGGAAAGAACCTGGGCTTCAGAGTCAGAGGTCATGGGTTCGACTCTCCGCTCTGCCACCTTTCAGCTGTGTGACCGTGGGCAAGTCACTTAACTTCTCTGTGCCTCAGTTACCTCATCTGTAAAATGGGGATTAACTGTGAGCCTCATGTGGGACAACATGATTACCCTGTATCTGCTGCAGCGCCTAGAACAGCGCTCTGCACATAGTAAGCGCTTAACAAATACCAACATTATTAGTAATCGCCACGGTCACACAGTAGACAGGTGGAATAGCCGGGATTAGAACCCAAGTCCTTCTGACTCCCCGGCCCCGTGCTCTTTCCACTGAGCCACGCTGCTTCTGTGAGTGCATTGGATCGAAAGGTAGGGCTTTTCGGCTTTTCCCAGGGAAATGGCTCAAAAGTACTATTTCAGATGTAAGTAACCTGCTTAATTAGAGGCTACCTGCTGCAAGCAGGAAATGGTGACTTCACCCCACAGCTAGTGGACTAATACCTGGTATTTCAAAAGCCCTTTAAAGAGCTCAGAGTGTTTTTACTCATCATCCCCCACAAATCCTAGCACTGGGGGGAGGTGTTAGAACCAGGGTCCCAAGGAAAATCTTTCAAAGCGGGGAGGATTGAACAGGAAATCAAAGCGGCGACCTCAGAGATGCATCTTTTAACCAGACCCTTTATGGGACTGGTCAAAATGGACATTTTTTTTTTTTTCTGGGAATATTTGAGACAGAGATTTGGACTCAGTTTGGCCAAAAGCAACTGATGTGATTCAGGATCAATCAATTAATCAGTGGTTTTACTGTTTCATCTCTCCCGGTGGGTCTGTTGCCAACCGTCTTCCCTCTTATCTTTTCTCTGATAGTGAATCGTCTTCAGGGCCAGGGACCCATTCGGCTGAGGCCCTTGGGAGAGTGCGGGAGTGATCGTATTTCTTAATCGCCTAATGTGTGCAAAGCACCGAATCAATCAATCAGTCATATTTATTTATTGAGTGCTGTGTGTCGGACACTGTACTAAGCACTTGGGAGAGTGTACACCACAATATAACGTACACATTCCTTGCCTATAATGAGCTTACAGCCTAGAGGGGGAGACAGTAATATAAATAAATTATGGATTGAACTAAGTGCTGTGGAGCTGTGAGGGGGTGAATAAAGGGAGCAGAAGAGGAGTGGGAAAAGAGGAAATGAGGGCTTAGTCTGGGAAGGCCTCTTGGAGGAGATGTGCCTTCAGTAAGGCTTTGAAGGTGGGGAGAGGGATCGTCCGGCGGATATGAAAAGAGAGGGCGTTCCAGGCCAGATGTAGGACGTGGGTGAGATGGGGGCGGCCAGATAGACAAGGTCGAGGTACAGTGAGTTGAAGTGAACGCTGGGAAAAAAATGCACGGTTGAAAATTGGACCCAGCCCCTAAGGGGCTCACAGTCAAAGAATCCGCTGGAGGGGACACACATAGAAGAAACAGTACAACAGGTCTAACCACCTAAAAGGTAAGGACGTGGATAAATACACAAAGAAAAACTAAAAGAGCCGTAGGGTACTGTGGCTAGAGAAGCAGAGTTTAAGGCTCTTCACGCTTCAGAGTCCACTGCCACTGTTAATTGAGTTGGTAGACATAAGTTAGGAGACCTCAAGGAGCTTGCGGTCCAACTGGGGAGGAAGACTCTGAAATCATTTACACTTAGGAGGAAGAAGGAGTCATGGCTCCGTGCCTGAGTTAGTGCTTGGATGGTGGGGTATGAAAGTAGTGATTCTCTTGTATCTATCCTAGTTCTCAAGACAGTTCTTGGCACAGAGTAAGTGCTTACCAAATACCACAATAATGATTATTATTATTTTCTGGGTGTATAAGTCAAGGATGTAAGATTTCGATCAATCGAGCCAACTATCAATGGTACTTATTGAGCAGCTACTTTGGGCAGAGCACTGTACTAAGCGTTGGGAGGGAATTGGGCGGGGGGGGCTGTGGCAAGGGCTGCGGCTGGACGGGGCTTGCCCCTGGGAACTGCAGTCCTCCGCATGTACACAAAAACACCCCCCCCTAAATACACACACACAACGCTCAGGTCACATCCCCCCATCCGATCCTGGGGCTGCTGGAACGCAGTGGGTTTTGAGGTCCAAATTTCCTGCTCTGAAGCTGTTTGTTCTGCTCTGGCTCTTCCTCAGCGGAACCACCTAGTAGACTTGCCAGGGACTTCAGGGGCTAAATCAGATGAGTGAGAGGTGAGAACTAGCCCATGGAAACTCGTTCTTGGACCAGCTTCTCTCTCTTCCCTCTCTCCTGCCATTCTCTGCCTTCGTCTTTATTTTTTTTTAAATGATATTTGTTAAGCACTTAAAGTGTGCCAGGCACTGTACTAAGCACTGGGGTAGATACATGCTAATCAGACTGGACGCAGTCCACGTTCCTTATGGGGTGCAGTTTTAATCCCCATTTCGCAGAGGAGGGAACTGAGGCACAGAGAAGCTAAGTGACTTGCCCGAGTGGCAATTGGCGGAGCCGGGATTAGAATCCTGGTCCTTTGGATTCCCCCCGGGCGTGTGTTCTGTTCACTAGGCCGTGCTGCTTGGTTGGCTGATTGACAAGAGATTCCTAAAGGGTTAAGCAGAGGGGAAGTTAAGGAAGTTAAAGGTTCTCACATTCTATCATTATCTGCTTCTGTCTTTATCTCTTTTTTTCCTCCTCTCTCTCTCTCTATATGTGTGCGTAGAAGCTTCTGAATTTAATATTTGCTTAAGTCTATTGTTTGGGCAACGGCTCACAGAAGAAGTGGGAATTTCTGCTCTTGCAAATGGAGAGTCCCGGGGTAAGGTAATGAGCTCTTTATTAGTGCCCTTCGAAATCTATTGATATCCAGGGAGTTATGATTGACTCACTGCAAATGCATCATGAGGAAAAAGCAGACTGCAGAATTCTTGGAAATGTTAACTCCCCCCCGCACAGTTGACATATAGGTTTGATTTTTATGAACTAGGACTCATAGAAAACGCGACCAACGTGTGCTGTCATTGTCTCCCTCCCTGCAGAGAGTGGGTGTACGTCGTGGAACTTGCGTAAGTGTGCCTGGGACTTGAAAACTGCGATGTCTGGCTGCTAGCCATCAGTCCCTCAGGATACCTGAGGAGAGGTGGAGGAGAAAGAAGGAGAGGGAGAGGCCATGCACAGCGCCGTGACTGTGTCAGGCGAATTGTCCGTTCAGCCCAGGATCCTATCTCCAATCACAGTCAGAAGATTTAATTTTAATGACGAACCTTCTGTCTCCCTTAACTTCCCCTTTATAGATCTCCTGTCAGTCAGTCAAGCAGCATGGCCTTGCAGAAAAAAACACAGGCCTTGTAGCCCCAGGACCTGGGTTCTAATCCCGGCTGCATCCTCTGCCTGCTGTGTGACCTTGGGCAAATCACTTCACTCCTCTGGGCCTCGGCTCCCTCATCTGTTAAATGGGCATTTACTATCTGTTGTCTCTGATGTTGATAGTATTTAAGTGTTTACTATAATAATAATAATAACGTTGGTATTTGTTAAGCGCTTACTATGTGCAGAGCACTGTTCTAAGCGCTGGGGTAGATACAGGGTATTCAGGTTGTCCCACGTGAGGCTCCCAGTCTTAATCCCCATTTTCCAGATGAGGTAACTGAGGCCCAGAGAAGTTAAGTGACTCGCCCACAGTCACACAGCTGACAAGTGGCAGAGCCGGGATTCGAACCCATGACCTCTGACTCCCAAGCCCGGGCTCTTTCCACTGAGCCGCGCTGCTTCTCATGTGCCAAGCGCTGTTCTAAAAGCTGAGGTAGATACAAGGTGATCAGGTCGAACCACGTTGGGGCTCACGGTCTTCATCCCCATTTCACAGAGAAGTTAAGTGACTTGCCCAAAGTCCCACAGCTGATAAGTGGCGGAGCCGGGATTAGAACCCACGACCTCTGACTCCCAAGCCCAGACTCTTTCCACTATGCCACGCTGCCTCTGTAAACACCCTCCTAGTTACACTTGGGACAGGGACCGAATCCAATCCGCATATAGTATATCTTGCCCAGGATGTAGTGGAGTGCCGCTCAGCTAGAAAGTGCTTAATAAATGCCACGGTTATCATCATTATTATTTACTGAGCACCTACTGTTTGCAGAGATTCCAAGCGCTTAGTACAGTGCTCTGCACATAGTAAGCGCTCAATAAATACCATTGAATGAATGAATGGATGTAATAAATGTTTGGGAGAGTAGAAGATGTATTAATTAGGAACGTATTAAATAGTGATGGCGTTTACTGAATCCTCATTTCACAGGGGAGGGAACTGAAGCCCAGGGAAGTGAGATGACTTGCCCATGGTCACCCGGCAGGAAAGCGGCAGAGCCGAGGTTAGACCCCAAGTCCTTCGAGTCCCAAGCGTGTGCTCTTTCCACTAGGCCATACAGCTTCACTGCAGGAAAAACAGACTTTCTTTCTCTCCCGCTCTCACTTTTTCTCTGTCCATCTCTCTCTCTCTGTCTCTCTCTCTCTCGGCATTTTCATTCCCGGATTAATGGTGCCAGGATCGGTGAACCGCAGTCTCGCTTCCAGGCCACTTAGCAAAAGCCTCTTCAAGTGCAAAAAAGCATGTTTCCCTGCACGGGCAGAGCAGAAGGGTGTGAAAAAACGGGTCTGAGTGCTAAGAGAGGGGAGTCCCGGGGGTCTCCTGAAAATTAGCCCACTTAAGATCCTTGAAGCATGAAACTGCATCGGCCCCGGGCCGGGATCCAACCGGCGGGCAGAAACGCCAGGCAGAAAGAAGAAATCAAACTCCCCAAGTCCCCTCCCCTTCAATCCCAGGAACGAAAAATGTAGGTCAGCTTGGTCGACGTTCCGTCCGGCCCTCCGGTCGGCTGGCCATTTGAGTCCGTGTGGTGAGTGTCTTTAACCTGGTCTCGTCTTGGAGGAGAGGCTTGGGAATTAGGAGCCTTCGGCCTGGAAAGGGAAAGGAGGAGAGGGGACGTAATCGAAGTCCATAGAGCCGTGAAGACCGTGGACTGGGCCAGTGCAGAATGGTTCAAATCCAACAAGCAGTGGTAGTTTTGGGGGGTTTTGTGTTTGTTTTTTATTTTAATGGTATTTGTTTAGCGCTTACTATGGGCCAGACACTTTACTGCTAGGGTAGATACAAGATAATCAGGTTAGTCACGGTCCATGACCCTCGCGGGGCTCATAGACACAGAACTTATACGAGGGTCTTTGAGGAACGTGACCCCCACACAACAGGACCCCGCCTACCTGAATTTCCGAACTCGGGAAGTCTGTGTTCTGTCCACAGTAAGCGCTTAATAATTGATTGATTCCACCCAACAAACAGCAAGCAAACAGCTGAACCTGTTTCCTTTTGAGGACACTGGTGGGGGGAGATTAAGGAGACCCTCCATGTAGGAACCGTTCTCCCATCATTTCCCACAGAAAAAGAAACAAAGTGGGGGTTTTAAGGTGTTTCTGAGGGAGTATTGTGTGCAGAGCATTCTACTAACTGGAGACGCAATCCCTGATTTTGAGGAGCGTTTCGGTTTAGCAGATTGGTCCAAACACAGTTAATGTAAGACAACTTTTGGGCCTCGTGCCGGTTGGCCCCGTCTTGCCCAAATTTGGGGTCTTGGCTACTAGAGTCTGGACAATTAAAAAGTTGAACTCGCACACATCAAATCAGCCTCTGCATCAGAAGGTGATGGTAGGGTGCCAGGTTGCTGGGAAGAGCCGGGGTTGACTCCGTCGATCCTATCCCTGAATTCTGTCCCCTGCGACTTTAAAAAAGTGGGGAAACCATTTTTTTGTCTCTAAGCCTGGAGATAAAAGTACATTTTGACTTTATTTTAAGCATCACGGTGGGACTCTTGGAACAATTAATTTTACCCAGCGAATTTCTGATTTCCTCGTTTTGCTCAGGGAGCGCTCCTGGGACATCTAGACGAGGTAATTACACGATAACGACCGCAGTCCTGAGCTCCTGCCACAAGGAGTGGATTTAGAAGACTTCTGACAACTTTCGGGAATCCTGGAGTAGAATTAGTCGACTCGAACGGGCAGATCATAATTATTCTTTGCCTTTCTTCCAGGAGCTCAAGAACACTTTACAAATATTAGATCATTAATCTCGGATGCGACCGCCGGCTCGTTACATAATAAAAGTTGGCGGAGCGTGTCATGACTTGAGGGAGTCATTTTGATGTACACCAACAGGACTTCCAGGCAGAGGTTTTGTGCTAGTCCTCATCATTTTAGTTTGTCTGGGAAAGTTGAGTCGATTTGGGATACTCCACCCCACCCAATAAAGGGTATCAAGAAGATATCTTTTGGGGGAGATTGTTGGAATGTTGGCCCGTTCTCTTAGCTGATCTGGTGCATTCTTGAAAAACTGATGTGATTAGCTCCCTCTCTTTTTTTATGGTATTTGTAAAGCTCGCATCATGTGCTAGGCACTGTTCTAAGTGTTGGGGTTAGATACAAGATAGTCTGTTTGGGCACAGTCCATGGCCCACATGGGGCTCACAGTCTTAATCCCCATTTTACAGATGAGGTAACTGAGGCACAGAGATGTTAAGTTCATTCCTTCAATCGTATTTATTGAGCGCTGACTGTGTGCAAAACACAGTACTACCCGTACTGTTACGTGACTTGCCTAAGGTCACACAGCAGACAAGTGGATTAGAATCCAGGTCCTCCTGACTCCCAGGCCACACTTTTCTTCCTCCCTCTTCCTCTGTTCCTCGCTCTCTTTCCCTCTGTTTTTCCTCTTTCCCACCTTATTTTTCTCTCTCCCTCTTTTCCTCCTTTCCTCCATCTCTGTCTTCCTCTTTGACTCCCTCCCGCTCTGTCTCCCTCTCTCTTTTTCCCTCCCTCCCTCCTTCCCTCCATCTGGAATAACGAGATTAACTGTGAAAAAAGCATGGACCACCTCCACTCTTGACTCAGTTCATTTCCACCCCAGTCACATCCCCAGTGTATCGCCAGGTCATAATTTAGAAAATAGGTGTTCAAACAACAAAAGCAGTGAAGGATGTCTCGTTATTGTGCCCCTTTCTCACCTCCTTCATTTTTTGTGTGAATGGGTCTGTGGTGGATTTTGCATCCGTTTCTTGTTCAAAGCCCTTAAAGGAAAGGTCTTTGGTGTGTGTGTTTGGTGGAAGGGAAAGGGGGTGAAGAGAGGAGGGGAGCGGTACCTGGGGGGAGTCTGGGACATGAATTCTCTTCTTCCTGTCAAGTCCATGCTGTGCTGTGCTCCCTTATCGCTGTTAGGACCCTTTGAGCCTGACATATATTTTAACCATTCCTGTTATTTTTCTACTGAATTTCCTCGAGTCCCGGAAAACTTTAATTCAGTACATAGAAACGTCTTCCTTCCCACCTGTCATCTGCACAAAGCATGTAATTTCTGTAAATTATGCAAAAATAATATCATTAAGTTTTAATTTGCTAATCTTTGCTTAGTTAAGCTAGTGACATATGTAAATTGCCTGGTGAGACCAAAGTCATCCCTTGTTGTTAAAAAAGATAAACAAATTTACTTTTAAGTGTATTTAAAAGACTCTTTTGATGGACAGAGAAGGGACCAGAGCCACAGAAGCCTCTGGCTTGAATAAGAAGCAAGGGGATCTTGCCTAGAGAAAGGATGGGAAAACAAGGGACCCGAAGGAAAGACATTATGAGATTTTAGAACCATCACCTGAATTAACCCATGTGCAGTGACAAAAGAAATGGCAGGCCGTGGTGCCGCAACGATTGAATGGACTCATCTTGTGGAATGCCATGTGTGGGTGATGTGTGTATAGTATATATATATGTGGGGATGTGTGTGGACGTGTGGGTGTGTGGGTGAGAAAGGGGGAGTGTGTATGGTGTGTATATATATATATATATATATATTTGTGAGGTGTGTGTGTTTTCTGTGTAGCGTAGGTATAGATTTGGGGACACAGGTTATCCATGCTGATTTTCAAAATCCCACCCAATCAGTCAATCAACCGTATTTACTAAGTGCAGACTGTGCACAGTACACTGTTCTAAGCTCTCAGGAAATTACAACAGAGGTGAAAGACATGATCCTTGCCCACAAGAAGCTGACAGACTTCAGTGGGAGAGGGACATTAAAATAAAATAAAAAATTACAGATGCTGGTTTGAAACAAAGAAGCCACCCAGTGGGCAATACACATTTAGGATTGGTTCCCACAGGAAGCCTCGCAGCCGGAAATATCGGTCTGTCGGTCCTGGAGGTGTTGGAATAAGTTCACCGATGAGAGGCCCAAGCTGAAGGAAAAGGCATAGAGGATGGGTAGAAAAGTACCTTAGGCAGTCCTATATGGGCTGAATGGATTCATGGGCAGTGGATCCACCTTTTGGATCTTCGAAAAGGTTCAGGTTGATTGATTGTCTGAACCAAACTAGGAGAACGGATGGTCCTTTTCCTCTAGGCATAAGAAGCCCGGGTCTAGACCCACCAAACTGCCAGTGTCACCCTCTTGGAAGCAACATGCATCGTTCTAATGCGTTCTTCGGCCGCAGGAACGCAGTTCGTTCCCCTAATTTTCACTCTACTGCGCCTAAATGGAATTTTTTCAGGTGCCCAAATACAGAGAAATAAACCTCCATGCTCATTATGTGGGATTTGAATTTAAATTGCCCAAGAAAAGAGCATTGAGATATCGCTTTTTAAAATGCATGTCAACATTTAGCATGCACAGAGTCTTTTAGCAGAATTTCAATTTAACAAATTGCAGTTTGTGACTATAATTTATGAGAACTATGTAAATATCTAGCATTTTAGAGCTGGTGTTTCATAAATGACTCTCAAAATACTAATTGCCTTTTTCAGCTGGAGGATGTGCAAATACGATTTCCCCAAGAATTAGTTGAATAAAATAGCAATTCCGCCGGCTTTTTACAACAGCGGTCGGTCCAGTCCGCTACCTGACCGGGAAACCTGGCCCTTGTCCATTGGGGTTTGATGATGATTTGAAATTTCAGCTAATCAGAATCAATCAGTGGTATTTATTTAGATCTTACTGGGCAGAGTACTGGGCGAAGCAATCAGTCGGTCAGTGGCGTGTATTGTGTGATTGCTGTGTTCAGAGCACTGGACTAAGTGATTAGGAAAGTACAATCCAATAGAGTTGGTAGATAATATCCCTGCCCACGGGGAGATTATTCCAGTGCCTGGCACATAGTAAGTGCTTAACAAATACCATTAAAAAACATTAGAGGAGTTTACAATCTAGAGGGGGCACAGACATTAAAATAGAACGCCAGAATAAAATAAAATATAATAAAATAAAAGTGCGTAAGGAGTACACAGCCAAATGCACGGTCTGTGCAGAGGGGCGTGGATAGGGGAAATTAGGGCTTAGTCAGGGAAGGCCTCCAGGGAGAAACGTGATCTTAGATTGGCTTGGAAGGTTGGAATCGAGGTGGTCTGTCGAATATAAAGAGGGAGGGAGTTTCAGGCTCGAGAGAGAACGTGGCCACCTATTGTACTGGACGCTACCTGTCTGCAGAAAACTAGACTGAGCACCTACTCTGTGTAAAGCACTTTAACTGACATCCCACTGCGTACAGAGCACCGTACTGGGCACCTACTGTATGAGACTACTGCGTTGGCTACATCCTGGGTGCAGGGCACTGTACCGGACATGGTCTAATGGAAGGAACGTGGGTCTGGGAGCCAGAATTAAATTTCATAGGATTTCCCCTTGAGAGAGTCACGCTCGCTTTCTCTCATATACTTCTAGCGAATCGGCATGGTCTAGTGGATAGACCACAGACCTGGGAGTCAGAAGGACCTGGGTTCTAATCCCCGCTCTGCCATTTATCTCCTCGGTGACCTTGGGCAAGTTACTTCATTTCTCCGGGCCTCGATGACCTCACCTGTAAAATGGGGATTCAGACCATGAGCCCCATGCGGGACAGGGACTTAGTACAGTGCTCTGCACATAGTAAGCGCTCAATAAATACTATTGAATGAATGACAGGGACTGCGTCCAACCCGATTTGCTTGTATCCACTCCAGGGCTTAGTACAGTGCCTGGCACATAGTGGATGCTTAACAAATGCCTTACCACCACCACCACCTTCATCATCATCATTCTACAGGCCAGCCTTGGCCAATTCTTAAAAGTAGGCTAATTAGTCGCGTCTGTAAGCTGGGTCAAATAATCTAGTTGTTTGGGGGCCATAGCATCTTCTTGCCAACTTCCAGGTCAGCAAACAAATTCTTATCTTAATATTTCATAAACATTAGCAGTTAGTTAACAGGCTTGGGATGGCATTAAAGTAATCTCTTCGCTTCCCAACACTTCCTTTTTTCTCTCCAGAAGATAATTCATTTAAAGATCTTATTTATATTTTATCCGAAACATTTGAAATGGGGTTTGCTCATGCAAGCATCATGACAAAAAGCACTCAGCACCGCCACTGTGTTAAATCAAAACTTCTGAATTAATCTCTGTCCTTCCAAATGCGGCTTTCGTTAGTCACCCGATAAACTGCGCCGGCCTAAGGAGTTGGGTCGTAATTTAAGGAGAGAATACCCTGTGGTCAAGGCATAGGAGCAGTGGAACGGAAGGATAAATACATTGTTTGATGAGGAACTCGTCTCTCCGTAAAAGTAAGAGACTGCTAAAGACCACGAATAAACGAGTCCCTCCTCTTTCGAGGGCTTCCGTGAGGTGTTCGCTTTCGAAAGGAAGATCCAAATCCGTTGTCGGCGTTAAATCCTATTCGGGTCATTAAGGAATTGGGCCTTTGAGCCCCAGGTTGACAGGACCTCAAACTCTGAAACTCTGGAAACTCCATCAGTAGAGTGGCCAGTCTTCCAGGCCTCCAGGTCCATACCCAGTCATCCTTCGGGGCGGGGGCTTGGGAGAGGGAGAAGGTTGGCAAAAGAAGTACCTGGGGTTCTTGAAGGCCACTGAGTGTCTGATGGGTCACTGGTGCTTCCTGAGCTGCCCGGGGGGTAAAGCTCCAACCTAGGCAGTCAGTCAGTCAATCAGTGGTATGTATTGTGTGCTTACTGTGTGCAGAGCACTGTATTAAGCACCTGGAGAAGTCCAGTGCGATAGATTTAGTAGTCACAGTCCCTGCCCACAAGGAGCTTTCAATCTAGTCACCCAGTTGGAGATATAGATAAACCAGTTGGAGATATAGATGTCAACTCCACAAGGGCTCAAGGGGCGGACGGCTGTCTGAGCTGGGCTCCCAGACTAAACTCTCACAAAACCTGAGAGGTTCCAAAATGGCCTCTCAAAATGGTGACTTTTTGGCCTGCGTGATCATTAATAATAATAATAACAAGATTGTGGTATTTGTTAAGCTCTTACTGTGTGCCAGGCACTAACCTAAATGCTGGAGTAGATTCAAGATAATCAGGTTGGACATAGTCCCTGTACCACATAGAGCTCGCAGTCTTAATCCCCATTTTACAGAGGAGGGAACTGAAGCACAGCGAAGTTAAATGACTTGCCCAAGGTCACAGAGCAGACAAGTGGTGGGGCTGGGATTAGAACCCAGGTCCTTGTGACTCCCAGACCCGTGCTCTATCCACTAGGCCACGCTGCTTTTTAAGTCTGCGTTCTCCACCCTGCTCCATCAAGATCCCAGCCCCATTTTCTCCTCCTCACTCAAAATGAGAATTTGACTCTGAGGGTTGGAGAGTCTTGTTGGGGATTGTCCAGTCAAGAGAAGAAAAAGTTGAATCAATGCTGCTCTTCCTTGGAAATAATGAGGAAGTAAATCACCTCTACTAGGGTGGACATCTCGATCACAATTTACTTCGAGGGGAAGAAACAGTTTTCCCTTAGCGGGGGATATGTTCACCTCACCTGAGTCTCCGCAAAATCAAGCCTACAGTCGGTTGCGGTCAATCCGCTCCTGCTTTACTGGAGAATGAGGAACGTTGTTGTGGGTAGGGTACGGGTCTACCAATTGTGATTCACTGTACTCTCCCAAGCGCTTAGTACAGTGTACCGCACCCAGTAAGTGCTCAAAAAATACCATCGATTGACTGATTGACTCTGGGAAACCAAACAGAGTCCCCACCATAAAAGCAATGGAAGATGAAATTTGGGGAGGGAGTTGACTGACTTCTCTTGGAATCCTACGCCGAAAGACAGTTGAAAGGGTAGTAACCTGAACATTGATTTTTCTTGACACCCATTATAATAGGATTCTATTGTATTAGCATAAACATTCATTAGAGATGAATTTTACTTAATGAACGTATCCAAAGTAAACACCTCTGCACTAGGAATTGAAGCTGAATTAATGTATTTCCTGAACCAGGGGCTTAATAAACTGCAATACAGGACTTTGTTTTTGCCTAGAGAGGCGAACCTCTTCGGAAAATATGGAAGATTTGGTTTTGCATTTCAAACACAAGATGGCACCATTAGTAGTGATTTTAGGTCTCCTCCGCGGATGACAAGCGACACGTTTCAAGATAAATGATTTCCCCAGGAACCTATAGTGTTTGGTGTGCTTCTCTAAGTCTGTGGACGTACACTTCAGAGGTAAAGATTGATGTTCGCATCTGCGCAACATCAACAACAGCCAGTCCGGAAAGACAGGTCCCAGAAGAATAAAATACAAACGCAGGAGAGAAAAGGATGATGAAAAAAGTTAGATCTAATATCATAACTAAATGATCTCCTGATAATGGGAGAGTCCTCCGTGGATTAAAGTCAAGTTTTAGTTCTTCAGAAGGGAAACGAGAGGGTTGACGCCGACAAATGAGAGGATGTTCTTTATGGGAGAAAAATAATTTCCAGCAAGGGTCTTGTTTTTCAAAGGCTTCTGTCTAGTATTATTTCAGACTTGGCATTAGAACTTGTACAGTGTTTGATTAAATCCACAGAATGGAGGTAACAAGCAGGATCTACTTGCCGGCTCCTAGATGCCACACTGGAGGTAATTTAAGAGTTCTGGAGAAGACAGTAGAGATGGGAATGATATGTACTGAGCAAGCTCTGGGTACAATATACTCTACTAAGAACTTGGGAAAGCTCAAACATGTTCCCTGCCCACAAGAGGTTTCCACTCTAATGGGGGAGACTGAATATGTGAGCTCCTCTCTCGACTGTGAGCTCGTTGTGGGCAGGACACGTGTCTGTTTGTTGTTATATTGTATTCTCCCAAGCACTTAGTACAGTGCTTTGCACGCAGTAAGCACTCCATAAATACGATTGAATGAATGAATGGATGAATATGCCAAGCACTGGACTAAATGCTGGGTTAGATACGAGATAATCGGGTCCCTCTGGGGCTCACAGTCTAAGTAGGAGGGAGAAAAGATATTTAATCCCCATTCTGCAGGTGAGGGAATTGAAGCACGGAGAAGTGAGGTGACTTGCCTAAGGTCACACAGCAGGTAAGTGGTAGAGCCAGGATCTGTAAAATGGGGATTATCTGTGAGCCTCACGTGGACAACCTGATTACCCTGTATCTACCCCAGCGCTTAAAACAGTGCTCGGCACATAGTAGGCGCTTAACAAATACCAACATCATTATTATTATTATTATTATTCTTAATGGTATTCGTTGATCATTTACTGTGCAAGCACTTTTCTAAGCACTGGGATAGACACAGGTTATTCAGGTTGGGTGCAGTCCCTGAACTGCGTGGGACTCCCAGTCTAAGTAGGAGGAAGTAGGATTTAATCCCCATTTTGCAGATAATCGAGGCACACATAAGTGAAGTGACTTGCCCAAGATGACAAAGCAGAGAAGTGGTGGAGCCAGAATAAGAACCCAGATCCTCTGATTCCCAGTCCCGTGTTCTTTCAATTAGGCCACACTGCTTCCCTTGTGACATAGAAATAGTCACAAGCAGTGGAATCAGTGACTCCCTCCATGAAGCTCCTCTGATCCCGCCCCCATCATCCGACTTCAACTTCGGCTCCTTTGGTGGGCCGGCAGGAAAGGGAGCGGGAGAATTCCTTCCCAAGGGATGGTCAGCTTCCTGCCTGAGCCGCTGTGACGTGGAAGACACCCCACGCCGTGGGGGAAGACATGCGAGATGTTTCCTGAGGAAACCCAGAGGCCCTGGCTCCCAGCCCACCTGTAGCCATCGCTACGTCCCTGTGCCTTCCACCGAAATGACCAGACTCGAGTCTGTCTGTTTCCGCTCTTCACTGAAATTGTGGTTTCATTTGAAAATTAGGGGTCAGGTTTGGGCCAAAGACTCTGGAAATTATCCAGCATATGAGAATCTCTGTCCACATGCAATTCATTTCCAGTACAATAATGAATGCCCCCATCCAGGCTGAGAGCTCCCTCCTTCCCTCCCTCTCTCTTCCGGAGTTATCGGCATATCTTCCGGAAGGATGGCCATGTTACGTCTGCTACATTTCACCGTTTCTCCGGGCAACCTGCAACTTAAAATATTTCAGTCCCGCTCAGCTAGGGCCTAAAGGCTTGCGATGGAACAGACAGAAACCTGGGGAGGCCGCGTGTTTGATTTGGTCGAAGATGCATTTTGCAGAGGGAAGATCGGTTTTCTCCAAATCAACCTCGTTGGATGCTTCTGAGCCTCCCTTTGTATATGAAATTCTCCAATTCAGTTGGCATAGGAGGTCCGTTTTATTGGAGGGAATCTTGGGAAAAGACAGTGGCTCCCGGAGCGTGAATGTGGTCAGGGGACAGCCAAGCCAATAGGAAGCCCGGATGGAGGAATTACAGAAGAGTAACAGTAAGCTGTGCTTGTCTTCTCCATTTTCCCTGACAATTTAGTCTCTAAATACCACTCAGTTTGGGAGCCCAAACATATTTTCCCCTGAAGATCTAACTGCTTTGTGCGTTAAACGCTTCCTAAATCATTGGTGAGGTTGATATTTAAACACTCCAGCGCCTGCATAATCATCCAGTTCACTTTCTCTTGGCTTCACCTTTTTTCAGATTCAAGATCTTTATTTTGATGTCAAATTATGCAAGTGTTACCAAAGTTAATTCAGTAGCAAGTAGTGATTATGTTTCATATCCACCACACAATCTCCTTCTCTCGGTTGGATGCAGCGGGAAACCACCAAACAAGATGGTTTGATTTCTCGTTCTTCCACGGGGTGATTTCTTTCCATTTTGCCTTCGGTATTTTGTAAACTCTTCCACGGTCGGGGATTCTGGCTTTTGCTCAACTAGTACTCGTCTCAGTGCCCGGTACAGTGCTCCCCAAATGGCGCTTGGCCCAGAGTAGTTGCTGGCAGAGTGATCTTCACAAAACAGGCGCGCAGAACAGTGTTCCGTAATAACGTTGGTATTTGTTAAGCGCTTACTATGTGCAGAGCACTGTTCTAAGCGCTGGGGTAGACACGGGAATCAAGTTGTCCCACGTGGGGCTCACAGTCTTAATCCCCATTTTACAGATGAGGGAACTGAGGCCCAGAGAAGTGAAGTGACTTGCCCACAGTCACACAGCTGACAAGTGGCAGAGCCGGGATTCAAACCCATGACCTGTGTACACAGTAGGCACCCAGTACAGGGTTCAGCACGGAGTAGGTGCCCGGGACGGTGCTCTACACTTAATAAGCCCTCAGTTCCCTACTCCCAGTAGACTCTCAATTAATCGATTGATCGATAATTTAAACGTATTCACCCAGCATTTGTAAAGAGTGTCTTCTCAGTACAGAGCACTCAGATGGGCCCTTGGACAACAGAGGAGCATCAACAGATGGTCTCAGACCTTGAAGCGTTGAGACACGAAGCTTCGCTCCTCTCCAGACATTCCTCTTTCATCCTTGCGATTATCTCACCACTTCGGCATTACCAGCGAATCAGTGGAATTTATTCACTCATGCATTCAATCGGTCGTATTTATTGAGCACTTGAGCAGAGCACTGTATTAAGCCGTAGGGAGACTACAATATAATCTAGTTGGTAGACAGGATCCCGGCCCAAGGTAATCACTTCCCACGCAATTCCTGTTGCCCAAGGAGCTCCCAACCTTAGGGGATTCACAGTCTCCCATTGCACTTTTATAGCTCCTAATCCACACACCCTACTATTTAGGCACTTTTCCCTCCGACCTCTGGGGAAGCAGCAGTGGAATGAACACGGGAAGAGGAATCAGAGGACCGGGGTTCTCATCCTGGCTCTTCCACCGGCCTGCTGTGTGACCTTGGGCAGGTCGCTTAACCTCTCTGGGCCTTGGTTTCCTCATCTGTAAAATGAGGATTTAATACCTGTTCTCTCTCCTACTTAGACTGTGAGTCCCACGGGAGAAAGGGACTGTGTCTTAACTGATTATCCTATAAGCACCCCAGCTCTCGGTAAGTACTTGGAGCAGAGAAAACACTTAACAAATACCACAGTCATTGTCATTTCTAAATTATTTTGCGTCGGTCTCCCCCATTGGACTCCAAACGCCTCGAGGGCAGGGATCTTGTCTTCCAGGTCTGCTGCGCTTTCCCGAATGCGGAGTAAAGTGCTCCTCACACAGTAAGGGCTCAGTCAATACTATCGATTAAAAGCTCTCGGTGATTAATCGTTCTGCAGCTCGGCGACTGAAATAATGGCCGGCCATCAGTCTCCCTGTAAGGGAAAGGGAAAGGAATGATTCCAGAAACACCATTCCAGTTGGACATCGGTATTTACTCCAAAGCAAACTTTCCCTTTGCGTTTCAGCCCCGACAAGCTTTCTGGAAGCGTTCCCCGCTCCGGGGGGAGATGAAAGACCAGTGAGAGAGAGCAGGGCGGTACGGGATCAGGCCGATGGGGAGGGGATCTGGAGAATCACTGAAGGACGTGGAACATCGAAATGTCTAATAGGGAACAGAGAGAGTTCAGAGCGGAGAAGTGTAGTCTCACGACGGCTTTCATGGGGCTTTGTTTCTCGGCTCTTTGTGCAGGGAAAATTTGAGGAGTATAAAGAGAGCAAAACAGTCACAGAGACAGATCCGTGTGTGTCACTGATGAGTGATGAAAACTCGAAAGACAAAAGACAAGTTTCAGTGCAAGTGAGGGCTTCAGTTATCGCCAACGTCTACGCAAATTACCCAATGGGAGACATGACAAAGAGTGGGACGGGGAAGCAAAGCAAGGAATACGTTTGATGGGGGGAAACGCGTTGGCTGAAACTCTCTTTGGTCGGGGGATGGGATTGTCAAGCTTCCGAAGGATATAATTAGGAAGTGTCTCTCTCTACCCCGGCTGCTAGTTTCCTGGTAGAATGGGGTTCATCCGGACCCCACTTTTTGAACTGCTGCCTTTCCCCGCTCAGTCTGCGGACTTGGGTTCCGTCCAGAGTCGCTAGCCTGTAACGTCCGTGAGGACAGGGATCGGTGTTGACCAACTCTATTGTACTCTCCCAAGCCTTTAGTACAGTGCTTTGCACACAGTGAGTTCTCAATACATGCCACCGATAGATTGATTGAGAGGTTGGAGGGGGCACATATCAGTAGGTCAGGCAGGGTTCGGGTCCAAAGTTAGGGGCGGGAAGGACGAGGCCAAGCAGCGTCTATGGAAAGAAATGGGAAAGAGTGGGGGAATCCAGGAGAGCCGCCTGCTCACGGATCCTCCCAGAGACCAGATCCGGAGCTGACGGACCCTAGATGGACTCTGGACCCTGGGCGGACCCGGCAATATCTGTAATTTATTCATTTATATTAATGTCTATCTCCCCCTCTTCCCTGGATGCTCGCTGTGGGCAGGGAAGGTTTCTGTTATATTGTACTCTCCTAAGGGCTTAGTACAGTGCTCCGCGCAAAGTAAGCGCTCAATAAATACGATTGACGGACTGACTAACGCAGTGACAGCGCTGCCGCCGGCCATTCCTCAGACTATTGTTCTGCCATCCCTCCGCTGAGGGGAAGCAGCGTGGCCTAGTGGATAGAGCACGGGCCTGGGAGCCAGAAGGACCTGGGTTCTAATCCCAGTTCTGCCACTTGTCTGCTGGGTGACCTTGGGCGAGTCGCTTCACTTCTCTGTGCCTCAGTTCCCTCATCTGTAAAATGGGGATTAAGACTGTGAGCCTCATGTGGGACAGGGACAGTGTCCAACCCCATTATCTCGTATCTGCCCCAGTGATTAGAACATTGCCTGGCACATAGTAAGCACTTACCAGATACCGCAATGATTATTATTATAATTATTATTAACCCCACCCAGTTCTTTGGATTGACCACGTCAACCTCCAGTCATCCCCAATCTCGCCTGAGCTCACGTCCGCCCACCGGCGTGGGCTGCCCGGTTCCCTTCAGCATTTGGTTCCTCGTCGAACCCGTGGGGAGGCGAGGGGCAGAATGTACCGGGGAGGACCCAGTCAAGACCACCCCCTTCTCTGCACTCCCTTAAACAGCGCAGCCAGGACGCAACCCCACGAGCATTGGAGCAGCCACATCCGTTCTTCTCCGAGAACCGTCAGCCAGAAGATCGCCAGTTCTTCCAGGAACGATGTGAATATCACCTGTTGGGCCCAGAGGGCGGGCAGATTGTTTTCTCGTGAATGCGATTTGGAATGGGCTCAACTAATCACAGCTTGTTAATTGCAGTTCTGAGGAATAAGGAAAGAGGATGAAGTGGCTGGTTCTCGTTTGAGCGCGGCCAGGAGCCAAGCGTGAGACGCACGGGGCGCGGAAGGGCAGGCTCTGTAGTCCGGGAAACCGAGGCGGCCGCCTCAGGAAAGGGGAACTCAGTGTCCCAGTGGACCGGGACAGATCAGGTCGTCTCTCCAGAAGGAAGCAGCCCTCTAGCGCTGAACGACATAGGCGGTGCTCCCTGAGAGATCTGAAAGGGCCTATTCTGAACGCTTTTCTCCGACCCAATTTTTTGGTTTTTAATTTTGGGTAGTGCCGGGCCTGGGTCCCGCTTCCAGTCCGAAAAAGGGCTGCGGGGGAGGAGGGAGAGGAAGCCCGAGGAAACAGGACGCCGGTATCCCTTCCCTCTCCCGAGTCCCAGGTGTGCCCTCAATGCCCCGGGGAAGATGGATTTTTCTCAGCTCGAACCGCCAGGCCTAGAGTGTGTCCTTTGCTCCAGAGCAGTTGCATCTCCTTCTCTAGTCCCAGTGGACAGAGGCGCCACTTCCCATTTAGGGAAGAGAGTCTGGCCCTCTCTGCTTTTCCACCGCCACCCTCTTGACAGTGTGCCTCAAAGCAGCTGCCTCATTCGCTTTTCTGCCCAGAGTCGGACCCTGTGCGCTCCACACAGGCAGACCGGCCTCTTTCACGTGATGGAATTTGCGGCGCCTGGGCTCTTTCCACCAGACCGCACTGCTTCGTCGTGACGGACATAGTTCTAGCGGGATTTTGCTTAATTTCCTCATCCTAAAGGTCTCCCACAGATCTTGGGAGCTTTTTAACCGTAGTGGAAACCAACAGTCAAATTGAAAGGTCACTGCTCAGCAAGGAGGAAGAAACCAGCCCTGGAAATGTGAGAGTTAGCCTCACTAAATGGGATTCTCTAAGAGAGAGCACTTTTCTGTAACTGAAAGAAACCATTGTCCCGACTCAAAAGCCGATCCGTTGATATAATTGCACTGGTCCAAGGATATATCCTTTTTGAGCATGAGGAACAAACAGGGAAGATTCTGAGCCCCGAACACCAAGCCAGTGTAATCACGGTTAGACCTTGGATCTCTTTGTTCTGATTTTTCTCCCCTCTCCCTCCCCTTTCACTCTAAGTTGTTGAACCCATCCTAAAAGCAAGAAAGATGGCTCTTCTGTCTCTCCCTTTTGTCTCACTCAGCATCCACCATTTCAAGGGCTTCGTCTTTAATGTTCAAACTCTTTTTCCAAAACAGATTCGAAAATATTTTCTTTGGGGCCGTTTGGAGGAATTCTTTTTTTCAGTATAAAAGCTTTTGAGAAGCTTTTAGTGTGACCTTCAAAGGCTAAGCAGGGTCGGCTGTCCTGGCTATGGAACTCAAATAAATATCTCATGAGGAAAAGGAAACAAAAGAGCAGAGCGCTCTCGACGTTTGTGTTGAGGAGTCCGGCCCATTCCTAAGACTAAGACAGCGATTCCTCCCACTCATCTGACCGGCTTTCGTGGCTCATTTCGTTTTGGACTTGGCAGGGGAAATGAGTGAGAGGAGACGGAAGCCGGGTGGCCTAGTGGGAAAGAACCCGGCCCTGGGAGTCAGAAGACCTGGGTTTTATTCCGGCCTCCGCCACGGTCCTGATGTGTGACCTTAGGCGAGTCACTTCACTTCTCTGTGTCTTAGTTTCCACAGCTGCAAAATGGGGATTCGATACCTGTTCTCCCTCCTTTTTCGACTGCGGACCCCCTGTGGTACCAGATTCTCTTGTGTCTACTCCAGCGTTTAGTACAGTGCTTGACACACAGTAAGCTCTTAAATACTTCAGTTATTATTATCGCTCTGTAGTCCAGCATTGCTTGATATGGTCCTCAGAAGACATGGGCCCGAGGCATCGAGTTTCTCCATTGACTGTAAAATTTGTTCCTCCTATATCTCGTTTTCAGAGGATGCTTTAGAATCAAGGCCCAGATTTGCCTGCAGTAGGAGGAGGAGGAGGAGTAATCATGATTATTATGGTATCTGTTAAGTGCTTACTATGTGCCAGGCACTGTACTAAGTGCTGGGATGAATACAAGCAAATTGGGCTGGACGCAGTCCCTGTACCCTGTGAGGCTCACAGTCTCAATCTCCATTTTCCAGATGAGGTGACTGAGGCACAGAGAAGTGAAGCGACTTGCCCAAGGTCACACAACAGACAAGTGGCGGAGCCGGGATTCGAACCCATGACCTTCTGACTCCCAGACCCGTGCCCTGTCCACTCCGGTAATAATCTCTGCCTATGAAGAAGGGATCTTCTTCCCATTTTACAGAGGAGAAGGAGAGCCCACAGAGGTTAAATTGCATGCCCCGGTCGACAGCGGGCAAAAGGTGTAGCCGGGACTCGAACCTGGGCCTCCCGTCTCCCAGCCTTGTCCTCTTTCCAATCTGAGAGCGAGCGTGCCATCTTCCCCCACCACCTGACCAGAAACGGAGCTGCCCCCTCCCTCTAAAGCGCCAGTCGACTCACTAAGCCAACGCGGCTCAGCCGCTCTCGCTTTGATCAGATGGGCATCGTGGTTAATCCCGGCTTGAGCCCGATTCTCTACGGAGATTTCGGCCGGAGACAGAACTGGGCACGGGGGCAACCCAGGCCCCTTCTGCTGTGACCCGTTTGAAGTCGGGGAGGTTTGATGAATCAGCGGGAGGGATGGAGTGGGGTCAAGACCCGGACGGATGTCAGCGGGGCGGGGTTCGGCTTCCCCGGCTTCGGGGAGATGGAGGGAAGGGGGGGATCCCGACAGAGATGGAGGAGACGTGGAGCCCCAAGGGCTCGCCAAGGGACCGTGGGTCCCCCCGAAAGCACTGAGCTCCTCTTTAAGGGGGAGGAAGTGGAGTCTAGACAGAGACCTGGGACCTACTGTGTGACCTTGGCCAAGGCTTCTCCGGGCCTCAGTTTCCTTGATCGCTCTCCTTCCCTTTTGCAGTGGGAGCCCTGTAAGGAACAGACACTGTGTCTAATCCCAGCTCCTCATTTGGCCAAGCCACAACTTCTCTGGGCCTCAGTTTCCACGTCTGTAAAACGAGGAGTACGTTACCTTCTCCGCCTTCTGCTTAGAATGAGAGCCCCACGTAAGACAGGGACTTTGTGTGACCTGATGATCGCGGATCTACCCCAGCACTTAGTCCAGCGTTTGACACGGAGTGAAAGCGGTACGGATATGACAGTGATTATGGTTATCTGATGTTCCCCTTTTCACAGTGACTGACAGAGAGGAAGCGCTTAATCGATACCGTCCTTATCATTTCAGGAGGATGCCGGGATGGAGAGACTTGGGGTCCGAGCCGCGCCTGAGCCCTGGTCTTTAGTGAGGAAGGGCCCCAGTGTCCCCACTGAAACACTGGACCGTGAGCCGCTGTCGAACGCTCCTCATCCGGGGAGGAGAAGTAGCGTGGCCAAGTGGTTAGAGCAGTCAAAAGGACCTGGGTTCTAATCCCAGCTCTGCCACTCGTCTGCTGTGTATGACCTGGGGCAAGTCATTTGGCTTCGCAGTGCCTCAGTTACCTCAGCTGTAAAATGGGGATTAAGACCGTGAGCTCCTTTGAGCTCATGAAATGTGCTCAACCTGATTAGCTTGTATCTATCCTAGTGCTTAGAACAGTGCCGGGCACATAGCAGATGCTTCACAAATTCCTTAAAAAAACTTAAAACTTAGAAACTCAAAGCTTAAAAAATACATTAAAAAAAACTTTATCAGCTCTGTGGCAAACTTCACGTCTCACATGGAGCATTCTTCCCATTTTAGCGATGGGGAAACTGAGGCAGAAATTTCAGTAGTGGAACTTGGAACCCCACCTTCCTGTCTGGGGTTGCCTTCCAGGTTCAGAATAATGGGGCTTTCCTCAGTGCCTGTCAGTCAAGGATCGTCCCAGTTTCCTTAGCCTGGAGATGAAGAGACGGAGAAGTTGAAAGCTTCCAGTGCAGCCCAGGGTTCAACGCATAATAGACACCCCCAGCGCAGGGCTCTGGGCTCAGTAGACACCCAGTACAGTCCCCTCTGCACAGTTGGCACCCATTATACAGGGCTCTGTATCCAGTTGCCGTGCAGTACAGTGCTCTGTGCCCAACTGGAACCCCAAAGTAGCACCCGGTACAGCACTCTGCATACAAGTGGCACATAGTAGGCACTCAATAAGTACTAGTAATGATGTCGGCGATGACGCTCAGATACCTGTGTTGCTCCCCACTCGTTTCCTCCCATTCCGGGGTCTGAGGATGATTTCACACTTCAGAACCCCACCAGGGAGGCATCCATTTTCCTAGTTTCTTTCCCGAGAAGGAAAAATCCCATTTTCTTCAGCTCAGATGCCGTATGTCTCTGCCGCTCCACTTCCCGCTACTCTGAGTCTGCCATCGGATCGCTCCGCGCCAGGCTGTGCCCTTTGCGGAGTGTCTAACTGCTCTACTACGAGGGAGTCGGGGGAGAGGGAAGGGAGGAGGGAGAGAGAGAGAGAGAAGAGGCGAGGCACAGAGAGAGAGGGAGAGAGACGGAGACGTCGGTAGTGAGAGCATATTTTCGAGTGCGCGCACCTTGAAAGGAAAAGGCTTTTAGCTCGCTGGCTAACTAGCGATTGACAACATAAAACGAATCTGTCCCTTATCTTATGAAGGCAGAAGACACAGAGAGTGAGTGAAGAAAATTGGACTTCTGAGGTGATAAAATATTCAATAACTCTCGCAGAATGAAAATCTTGTTTTCCATAACCCGAATCCTAAATGCATTCCTGGGAAGAAAAGGCAGACGGCGTGCCAGCCACCCGCCCTCCTCCCTGTTATCCAGCGGGATGGTGGAATCCCGCCGACCCGCTGGGTAGAACGCGTTCTTTGGCCTCTCCGCGGGTAAGGACAAAGCAGGCCGTCCGGTGGTTCGCACGACGGCAGCGGCGTCTCGCTGCGGGCAGGGAAAGCGAGTCGTATTTATGAAGCGCTTACTGTGTGCAGAGCACTGTACTAAGCGCTCGGGAGAGTACAATCCAACAATAACCAGTGACATTTCCTGCCCACATGAGCTGCGAAGTGGATGGGAGCGGTACCCGGCAAACTCTAGTCCCGGTGGCACATCACTGATGAGGGTTAAAAGGCAGCCTTCTCCAAAACACGGAGATCTCTCTTTGATTTTGCTCATAAGCAGAAGCGTGCCCCTTTCCCCCCCCCCCCCCCCAACCCCTCCTTCAATTCCATTTCAGTTTGGTTTAATCT
The DNA here is from genome assembly GCF_004115215.2 of Ornithorhynchus anatinus. Classification (NCBI taxonomy): domain Eukaryota; kingdom Metazoa; phylum Chordata; class Mammalia; order Monotremata; family Ornithorhynchidae; genus Ornithorhynchus; species Ornithorhynchus anatinus. Next base: position 29,210,828 of record NC_041747.1, read on the forward strand.
CTCCAATAACCACCTACGGCGGCAATGGGGCCGGCGACTTCGAGACTTTATCTCCATCCCGGGAGAAGCTCTCTGGAAGCCTGATCGGGCAATGACCATAAAAGAGATTTGTAGGAATATGAAAGAGAATTTACATCATAGAGCGGAAGAATTTCCAACTGGTGAGATGCCGTATTTATACAGCATCTTAAAAAACCTGCATTTGAATGGCGATAAGGGTTGGAGATGGGCCAGAGAGAGGGAAGGAATTCAAAGGGCAGACCGCTTACACACCAGTATTCTAGGGTGCTTCGTAAATAGGGCCATTCATCTTTACTCCTGCGTCGTTCTCCGGAACGGCAACGATGGATGTGCTGGGCTTTGGGGAGGGAGGGTGCCTGACCTTGTAAATCAAAAGCCGTAAGGCAGGAAATCAACTCTCCATTAGCTGCGCGGATAAAAGGGAGTATTGCGTGGATATTCCAAACTCGCAGATAAAACAAGATGTCCGAGGTGCGTGGGACGTCGGTGGGAAGGGGGTTCTGGGGCTTGGAAAAGCCATGAGAGGAGGCGGGACCTCAAGAGATGCCTCTGTTGACAACCGTGGACCTCAAGCACTGGGGTAGATTCAAGCTAATCAGGTTGGGCACTGTCTACACCCCACATGGGGCTCACAGTCTTAATCCCCATTTTATTGATGAGGTTACTGAAGCCCAGAGAAGTGACTTGCCCAAGGTCACACAGCAGACAAGTAGCCGAGCTGGGATCAGAACTCAGGTCCTCTGACTCCTAGGCTCGTGCTCTTTCCCCTGGGTAGCACTGCTTCACCATTCTACTAAGAGGATTCTCGGGAGTAGCATTTATTGAGCACCTCCTGGGTGCAGTGAGTACTGTACTGAGCCCACACCGAGATTACCATCTGCTGTAGGAGACCAGCATAAAGATATTCACACACAGAGCAATAGAAATAAATCATTGGCAGTGTAGTCGAATAAATATATATGCATAAGGTCTGAGGATTGGTATAAATCAATCAGTCAGTCCCTCTAGACTATAAGCTCATTGTTGGCAGGGAACACGTCTACCAACTCTCACGCTTAGTACAGTGCCCTGCACACAGCACTCAATACCACTGATCGATAGATTGAAATGTGGTTTCTGCCCCCTGGGAAACTGGGAGTTTATCAGGGAAGAATTGTTGGCACGGGTGATAATAATAATAACATCGGTATTTGTTAAGCGCTTACTATGTGCAGAGCACTGTTCTAAGCGCTGGGGTAGATACAGGGTAATCAAGTTGTCCCACGTGAGGCTCACAGTCTTAATCCCCATTTTACAGATGACAGAACTGAGGCACAGAGAAGTTAAGTGACTTGTCCACAGTCCCACAGCTGATAAGTGGCAGAGCTGGGATTCGAACCCATGGCCTCGGACTGCCAAGCCCGGGATCTTTCCACTGAGCCACAGGAGGGCTTGAATATGGGGAGAGCTGAGGTCTGTCAGATTGGAAGCTCCTCGAGGGAGGGAATCGTGACTTCTGGTTCCGTTGTTTCCCCCCAAGCGCTTTAGTACGGGGTTCTTCACACAAGAAGTGCTCAATTGGAGAGGGAGGAAGGGAGTGCTGAACCAAAGAGCAGTACAAGTGAGGAGGGGAAGGAGGTGAGAGTTCGGGGGATCGTTTGGGTGGAACAAAGAGAGTAGTTGGGGAGGGCTACTTCATAACCGGTGTGCTAATAATAATAATAATAACAATAAAACTTTAGTATTCGTTAAGCATTTACTAAATGCCAAGCACTGGCCTACACCCTGACATAGATAGCAGCTATTCAGTTCAGACACTGTCTCCTGCCCCTCAAAAGACTCTTCCTTCAAGCGGGACGGGTATTGAATCCCCATTTTACAAATAAGGAAACTGAGGCCCAGAGACGTTTAGTGATTTTCCCAAGTTCACCCAGCAAGCGGCCAGCGGAGCTGGGATTAGAACCCAGGTTCTCTGATTCCCAGACCGGGGGCTTTCCACTAGATGTTGCTCCTTCATCCCACAGGGCAGTAGAAAATTCAGTGCTGGCTGTGCAGCCAGCTCAGGTGGTGGTAATCGTAATTGGTTAAGCGCTTGCCATGTGCCAGGCTCTGTACTAAGCGCCGGGGTAGGTACAAAGTAATCAAGTCAGTCTCTGTCCCATTTGGGGCTTAAAGTCTCAGGTGGAAAGAGAATGAGTGTTGAATCCCCATTTTACAGGTGAGAAAAGTAAGGCACAGAGGAAGTGACTTTCCCTAGGTCCCAGCCGGCAAGTGGCCGAGCCAGGATTAGAACCCGGGGCTGACTCCCGGGCCTGGGCTCTTTCCTCTAGGCCGCGCTTCAGGTCATGGCTGAAGTCACCAGGGTGGCCTGAAAGAGACCCCCTCTCACGCGGCTTTCCTCTTTACGGCCTGCCGAATTTACAGGTGGAAACGGGGCCGTGCGTCATTGATTTCCCATTTACCCGGGGAAGACCATGTAATGAGCGTGGGCCTTCCTTCCTCGCGCGCTTGGTTCGAGTCGTCCGATTTGAGGACGTCATCAGGGAGTCAGAGTACATCAGATCGGTCGGATAATCAGGGCTGTGTGTTCGGTTGGATTCCGAAGCGAGCCGACACCTTTAACCGAGCCCAAGATGGATCAGAAAAACAACTTTATAGGCTGATGACCTCAAGGCGGCACCTACGATCGATCGGCGGGAGGAGAGCAGGTAAGTGACTGGCCCAAGGTCACACAGCAGGACAGTTGAGGAGCGGGGATGAGACCCAGGTCTCCTGCCTCCCGGCCTGCGTCCTCTGCACCGGGTTGCCGAGATCTCGATTTTGGCGGTTCTTAGGGCCGTCAGAGGAGGCTGGATCTCCATCCAACCCAGGCAGACATCAGCGCTGCTCTTTTTTTCGCATCGCATCTTCCAGGACTGGCTGCGGCCCACATTTTTAAGGACTTGGGCTCCAATCCCGGCGAGGCAGAGTCAGAGAACTGTCCGGATCGGTTCCAAGCAACACAGACCATCTGGCGCGGTGGAAACAAATCTAGAAGGCTTCAATTACACGGGGAAAAAATCATTTTCAAAGCCCACGACAGTTCCCCCCCTCCCCAACACACATTGTGATTAAAATATGGAAATGAAACCAATGGGGAGCATTTCAAGAAAACGACGACTTTATCCGGTTCTGGAGAAAAAGGGAATTACCGAAGAATGACTTTTATCCAACTAAAGCTTCCCGAGCATTCCCAAACTGCCCAAACCGGGACAGTTCCCTTGCCCTCCTTGTGGATGGAAATGACTACCCCCAGTTCTGTAGAGCAGATTAGGAACTAAATTTAGCTCTGAGCCTCCCGGGATTAATTCTCAACACCCTAGGCTCCCGGGAAGCAGTATGGCATAGTGGATAGAGCACGGGCCCGGGAGTCAGAAGATGATGGGTTCTAATCCCGGTTCTGCCACTTGTCTGCTCTGTGACCTTGGACAAGTCACTTAACTTCTCTGTGCCTCAGTTACCTCATCCCTAAAATGGGGACTGAGACTGTGAGCCCCACGTGGGGCAAGGGACTCTGTCCAACCCAATTTGCTCGAATCCCCCCGGGCGCTCACTACAGTGCCTGGCACGTAGTAAACGCTTAACAAATACCGTAATTATTATTTTTATCGACCCAACAGCCACTCTCTGCACTTATGAGTTTAATCCTATCCTCAGCCTTAAATAAACTTTGGTATAGGGGAAGCAGCGTGGCTCAGTGGAAAGAGCCCGGGCTTCGGAGTCAGAGGTCATGGGTTCGACTCCCGGCTCTGCCGCTTGTCAGTTGGGTGACTGTGGGCGAGTCACTTCGCTTCTCTGTGCCTCAGTCCCCTCATCTGGAAAATGGGGATTAACCGTGAGCCTCACGTGGGACAACCTGATTCCCCTGTATCTACCCCGGCGCTTAGAGCAGTGCTCTGCACATAGTAAGCGCTTAACAAATACCAACATCATCATTATCACTACGTGCCCAGCACTGTTCTAAGCACTGGAGTAGATACAAGGTAATCAGGTTGTCCCACGTGGGGCTCACAGTCTTCATCCCCACTTTACAGATGGGGGAAACTGAGGCCCAGAGAAGTTAAGTGGCTTGCCCAGGGTCACACAGAAGACAAGTAGCGGAGAATTAAAGACTATAGTTACATGTAGCTGTAGAGTCATTTATTCTTTCACCTATTTCCCCCCGATACATTTATACTTTCTGCTGTCATGTCCTTCTTCATCCTCCTGTGCCCGCTATTTGTAAATCATTCTTGTCTGTTTCCCTCATTAGATTCTAAACTCCTTGAGGGCAGGGAGGAGTTCTAAAGCTCCCCCTCTATATCGTAAGCTCGTTGTGGGCAGGGAATGTGTCTACCAACTCTAGTTATTATTGTACTCTTCAAAATGCTTAGTACGTGTCTTCATGCAGTAAGCAGTTAATTAATACCCATGATTGATAATATTTCAAAAATGCCTTTCAAGAAGCGAGACTCATATTCTCCTCGTAGATTGTTTCAGGAAGTAAAACCACACGCGCCCACACCAATTCTCCTCGATGAGGAGGTGATCATATAAGCATTCTTACTTAATATTCTTTACATGAGGCGCAGTTAAAGTATTGTAATTGAATTAAACAGCAGACTCTCAATGAGCACCATGTTTCTGCTGACCGTATTCTGGGTCGGGTAGGTTTTCAACACAAATATTTTCCCCTTTCCTTTCGTTCTGAACAACAGGGAACAAGGAGACGTATTCGGTGATCTTCCCTCGCCGACCACTTTATGTTAGTGGGGAGTTAAATCTTTAGCCTGCCTAAGTGTGCAACAGCGCAGGTGATCTGTGTGAATGTGACACGCGGGCGTTGACGGGGCAGGTAGTGGGTTCGAATCCCAGGGGCAAACATGAGCTCTCAGCGGGAGCAGTGACTGGGTGGGATACGGCCCAGGGTGAAGGATGCTTATCCCTGCGACTGCCTGACTTTATGTGGGAGCGAGATGGATTCCCAGTCCTTTTGCCGGATGGGTTCCCTTTAATGTACTAAGCGCTCAGCTGGAGCGTGGGGTGGGAGGGAGGGGGTGATGTTTTCCCCAAGAATCTTGAGTAATGGGAAAGTCACATCATTGGAACCGTTGACTCGATGGGCCTGGGAGTCACAGGACCTGGATTTTTAATCCTGGCTCTGCCACTTGCCTGCTGGGTGACCTTGGGCAAGTCACTTACCTGCTCCGGGTTTCGGTTTCCTCAGCGGTAAAATGGAGGTTAAATGCCACACGGGCTGTGAGTCTCGAGTGGGACGGGGGCTGTATCTGACCTGATTGTTTTATATCTCCCTCAGCGCTTACTTCATTGCTTGGTACATAGTAAATGCTTTATAGTTATTATTATGACTATCACTATGATTATTAATAATGAAAAATATTGTCTTGTATCTACTCCAGCCTAGCTCGTGCTTGACGCATAGTTTGTGCTTCAAAATACCAAAAGGTATTATTTTTGTTATAATGAACAACTAGTGGACTCGAGGACAGGTGGTTGGAATATACCCCTAGGGCAGACATTAATTTAAAGAGTGGGAGAACGAGGGAAGGCAGGAGGATGTAGGGAGTTGGGAAAGGATGAGGGAGGTGCAGGGAGAGGGAGGCGGAGGGAAAGGGAGGTTGGGGCAGGTAGGAAGATGAGGGGAGAAGGGTGTAAGGGGAGGTGGAAGCAGGGTGATACGAGGTGAGAAGGTGGGAGGCTGAGGGGAGATGGGTGTGAGGGGAAGTAGAAGTGGATGATTCAGTGATCTTCCTTCACCGATCACGTTAAGGTCACGGGGAGTTAAATATTTAGCACTGCTAAGTGTTAAAATTGGTAAAAGCAGGAGTGTGGAACAAGGAAGAAGTGAGTAGATTTAGTCTGAAAATCCATACGTCGTTAGTGCTACGAAGGGGGCTGTTGCGTCGGCAAGGTGTGGGGTGCGGGGAATTAATCCGGGAAGGCTTCCTGGAGGAGGAGGGCTGACCGGCAGCCTTGAAGATGGGGAGAACTTTGGTCTGGTGGATTTGGAGACAGAGAGAGAGAGAGAGATGAAATCTCAGGCACCCGGAGGCGCGTGAGCCGGGGGCTGAAGGCAGGAGGGTGAAAGAGTCACCTCCATCTCCCTTCATTCCCACCTCCTCCAATCTTTTCTCCACCTCCACTTCCCAGGTCCCCGCATTCCCCTGCTTCCTCTCCTGTCATCTCCCTCTCCCTCCTCCCCACTTGGCCCCCACCCCAGCCCCCTCCCTCATTAGGGTAGTTGGGGGTGGGGGACAGAGATACACCCCAGCCGCCTGCCCGATTCTTTGTTGGTTCTGCCCCAGGCCCAGCTCCCCCCAGAAAGATGCCCTCCTGCCCCGGGGCTGGGGGTTTAGGGCCCCGGGGGGGCCTGGGGGAGGGAAGAGGCAGAGCCAGGCCGGGGGTCTTGTGGGAGGGAAGTTATCGTGGCTCAGTGGAAAGAGCTTGGGCTTCGGAGTCAGAGGTCATGAGTTCGACTCCCCGCTCTGCCACTCGTCAGCTGTGTGACTGTGGGCAAGGCACTTAACTTCTCTGTGTCTCAATTCCCTCATCTGTAAAATGGGGATTAACTGTGAGCCTCACGTGGGACGACCTGATCACCCTGTATCTCCCCCAGCGCTTAGAACAGTGCTCTGCACATAGTAAGCGCTTAACAAATACCAACATTATTATTATTATTATTATCAGGGGGGCTCAGTGGAAAGAGCCCGGGCTTGGAAGTCAGAGCTCATGGGCTCTAATCCCAGCTCCGCCACTTATCAGCTGTGTGACTTTGGGCAAATCACTGAACTTCTCTCTGCCTCAGTTCCCTCACCTGTAAAATGGGGATTCACACTGTGAGCCCCACGTGGGGACAACCTGATTACCTTGTATGCCCCCCCCCCCAGCGCTTAGAACAGTGCTCGACACATAGTAAGCGCTTAACAAATACTACTATTATTATCAGCCTGGTGTCAGGGGTGGGTCACTGGGCCATCCCTAAGCTTTTAAGAGAGAGCCCCGGGCTCTCCAAGTGGGCTGCTTGGAAATTGGCGGTGGTCGACCGATTCGTCTATCAATCAATCAATCAATCAATCAATCTCCACACCTACACCTGCGGCTTTGCCCCACCCACAGCCCTCAGGGGTCGCCTGGACCACCCCCCTCCCCCTCCCCCCCGGTGTAGCCTCGTGCAAAAAGCCCCCAGCTGGTCTGCACGAGGCCCGGGCTCCACCCCCTGCCCCACCACGTGCCTGCTGGGTGGCCTTGGGCAAGCCCCTCACCCCCTGCGGCCCTCACTTTTCTCCTATTTAAAATGGGGAGGAGATCCCCCTCCTCCCTCCCCCACAAGCGGGGTAGCCCAGTGCGTAGTGTACGGGCCTGGGAGTCCGAAGGACCTGGGTTCTAATCCCGCCGCCTCCACTTGTCTGTTGTGTGACCTTGGGTAAGTCACTTCTCTGTGTCTCAGCCCCCTCTTCTTTAACATGGGGCTTAAGACGGTGAGCCCCATGTGGGATGGGACTGTGTCCGACTCGCTTCGCTTGTATCCACCCCGGCGCTTAGCACAGTGCCTGGCACATAGTAAGCGTTTAGAGAAGCAGCGTGGCTCAGTGGAAAGAGCACAGGCTTTGGAGCCAGAGGTCATGGGTTCGTATCCCGGCTCTGCCACTTGTCGGCTGTGTGACTGTGGGCAAGTCACCTCACTTCTCTGTGCCTCAGTGACCTCATCTGTAAAATGGGGATTAAGCCTGTGAGCCCCACGGGGGACAACCTGATTCCCCTGTGTCTACCCCAGTGCTGTGCACATAGTAAGCACTTAACAAATACCAACATTATTAACAAATACCACAATTATTATTATAGAAGCAAATCGAGTCGGACGCGATCCCTGTCCCACATGGGGCTCAGTCTTCATCCCCTTTTTAGAGATGAGAGGACTGAGGCACAGCGAAGTGATCTGCCCAAGGTCACCCAGCCGACTATCCACCCCAGCGCTTAGTACAGTGTCTGTCACATGGTAAGCGTTTAACAAATACCATTATTTATCATCACTGTTACTCTGGAAGCCCCGGGTGGGGTGCTTCTGTATCGGGTGTTATCTACCCCGGGGCTTATCACGGGAGCGGGGGATTTAGGAAGAGCTTGATCATTACCTTGGCTAATTAGTAAAGCCAATGAGCTCCGGCCGCACAGGTGAGGACGCCCCCTCCGTCAGGGGCCGAGCAGTCTCCTCCAGCCCCAGGTGATGTACTGATGACCTTAGCCCCGTGGGGAGGGGAGGCTGGCTCCCGGCAGGCTGGGAGGGTCGGGGAGAGGGGATCACTCTGAAGAAGGGGGAGAAGCCCACCTGTGCCCCTCCCAGCCTATCACCGATGGTGTTTATTGAGCGCTTACTGTGAGCCAAGCACTGTATTAAGCGCTTGGGAGAGAGGACAATGCAGGAAAGTCGGCCCACCTGCACAGGGTTAGTCCTAGCAGCCCACACGTGCTGGCTCCCAATTATCTCAGCCGCTAAGAGGCGGCTGGGTGGGGGGGGGGGCATCTATCTGGGGGTTTTTGGGAGGGGAGGGGGGCTTCTCTGTTGGGGGTCCTGAGAGGAGAGACCGGGAAACCTGCCGAGTTGGCGGCTGGAGAGGTGAGCTGGGGCCTGGGGTCTGTCTAGGTGGGCGTTTGTGGGCAGGGCGCCTTTGGGTCACGCCTTTCGGTTGGGAGGTTAGGATGAAGACAGACTGCCCGCCCGGGGTGGGGGTCTGCCCCATGTGCGGTGATGGAGGGGGTGGGGGGAATCCGGGGAGCCAGTCTGGACCCCTAGTTTGTAGCCCGGTGGCGGGGAGGGGCCTTCTACAGCACTTGGGTCTTCCTCCCCCAGATCTTTAAGGGGGTCTTAGGCCAAATGAAGCGGGGTAACTGGTTCTTGGGCGAGGTGTGGGAGAGTGGACAGATAATAATGCTGGTATTTGTTAAGCGCTTACTCTGTGCCCAGCCCTGTTCTAAGCGCTGGGGTAGAGAGAAGGTAATCAGTTTGTTCCATGTGGGGCTCCGCCCCCATTTTACAGATAAGGTAGCTGAGGCCCAGAGAAGTTAAGTGACTTGCCCAGGGTCACAGAGCTGATAGGTGGTGGAGCTGGGATTAGAACCCACAACCTGTGACTCCCAAACCCGTGCTCTTTCCACTAAGCCACGCTGCTTTGAGATGGAGGTGGAACTGTGTCAGATCTGATTATCTTCCATCACGCCGTACTGGGTGCAGGGTAAGTCAGTCGATCATATTTACTGAGCGTTTACTGTGTGCAGAGCACTGTATGAAACGCCTGGGCGAGTACATTATAACAATAAACTGACACATTCCCTGCCCACAACGGGCCTCCGGTATAGGAGGAGAGAGAGTCTAGATGGCAACGGTTTAACAGTTACCAATCTTACTGTATCTACCCCAGCGCTTAGTACAGTGCTTAGTACATACTAAGCCCTTAAGAGTACCATACTAACTAGTGTTATGGGTCTGTGTCCGTTTGCTGTATTTATGTGTAATTTATTTAGGTGGCTGTCTCCCCCTCTCTGGTATTCACTTATATTAATGTCCGTTTCCCCCTTCTGTTTATTTATTTTACTGTTTGTTTCCCCCTTCTGTTTGTTTATTGTCTGTTTCCCCCTTCTGTTTTATTGTCTCTCCCCTCTCTGTGTATATTGTCTGTTCACCCCGCCCTCCTTTATTTGTTTTTATGTCTGTCTCCCCTCTTTGTTGTTTGTTTATCTTAATGTCTGGTCTCCCTTCACTATTTATTTTAGTGTCTTTGTTTCCACTTTCTGTTGTTTATTGTCTGTCTCCCCCACCCCCCCCCCCTTATGTATTTTAAGCCTGTCTCCCCCCCTCTGTTTTAACTTCTGTATCTTCCCCCTCTATGATATTTATTAATTTTAACATCTGTGTCTCTCCCCCTCTGTTATTTATTTTAATGTCTCTGTCTTCTCCCCCCTCCCGCCCCCCAGATTGTAAACGCCTTGTGGGCAGGGAATGTGTCTACCAACTTGGTCGTATTGTAGTTTCCCAACTAGTTAGTACAGTGCTCTGCACATGTTAAGTGCTCAATAAGTACTTTTGATTGACTAAATTCCTGTTGCCCTAGAACTCCTGGCTCCCTTCAGCGAGGGGAATTATACAGTACTGTTGGTCCCATGTCCACAGTTTGGAGGAAAGAACCACTTTAGGGTAATTGGGAGGTTTGGGAGTCCCTTAGGGGCCCACCTTTACTCTCCCTTAAACTTCAATAATAATAATTCATTCAGTAGTATTTATTGAGCGCTTACTATGTGCAGAGCAATGCACTAAGTGCTTGGAATATACAATCTGGCAACAGATAGAGACAATCCCTGCCCAATGATGGGTTTACAGTCTAATCGATAGTAACTGTGGTATTAAAGCACTATATTAAGGCACTGATAGTTAGGATACAGTCAGATTGGACACGGTCCCTGCCTCGTATGGGGCTCGTAGGCTGAGGACTGGGAGACAACTGGTATTTGAATCCCTATTTTATAGGTTAGCAAACTGAGGCTCAGAGAAGTAAAATAAGTTGCCCAGGATCACACAGCAAACACTTGGCGGAGCTGAGATTAGAAGAAATACCATTTTTTTTTTAAAAAAAAAAAAAACCTGGGACAGGCCTGGATTTCTGCAAGCTCTCCAAAAGGAATGGACATCCCCTGATGGAGACCATCTTTAATATCAGAGTGTGCTCAGACTGATTTAGGGCCCCGGGCGTTGTGGGACTGTAGTCTAGATGTCCCAGAATACTGAGTCGGTTTTTAGTGCCTCAGTTCTCTCAGATGTTTTGCACAGGAAAGGATAAGGCACAGCATCTTGGGATGGTTAATGTCCCATTTTTATCCCAAATCATACGCACTGTCAGACCTCCCCCAGCTCGGTATTTAAATGCTTAACTCTGTGCCGAGCACTGAGGTAGATACAGTTCAATCAGGTCGTACGGGCAGTTCCTGCCCGAGACGGGGCTCACGGTCTGAGGAGGGAGAACGGGTATTTTGTTCCCATTTAACAGATGAGGAAACTGAGGCACAGAGAAGTGAAGGAACTTGTCCGAGACCATACAGCAGGCACGTAGCAGTTGGGATTAGAACCCGGATCCTCGGGCTTTCAAGTCTGTGCTCTTTCCCCTGAGCCACACTGTATAAGCCTCTCAAAGTTTGCATGATGGGGGTAACTTGTCTTGCTTCCTTTGCATGTTTCCCAGCGCCCTGTAAAATCCTCCACAGGTGCCCAGTAAAGACCGGTGATGGTTTCTAATGTAGGTAGTTTCTGCTTCATAATTCCTCTCTCTCCTTGTCATTCCAGGCCAACTCTGACAGCCGTCTGATAGCATCAGACTTCGGATCCGATTGGGAGACCGTTCCTGACACGTCGGGTATGTGTTTTTTCTTTTTTATTTGTATGAAAAGGTCCTTCATAAACCGTCAAGTGACGCAGGCCTGCCAGCGGGCGCTTAGCGAACTTCCAGGAGCGGGTCTCCGGAGTGGCTGGCGGGAACCCGCCCTTGTTCCACACGACTCTTGTTAAAATCACCGGTTTCTCTGCCACCCTGTAATTTCCTTCACCTACCAATTACCCCATCAGCAAACATATCGATGTCTTCCATCCCCAACCTAGTGCAACCCGTGTGTATGAGTGGGGTTCTTGTGTTTCACCAGCATTTAGGGACTCCGACGTGGTCCCGTTGGCCCCGGGATGGGAAGGGATTGTGGCACAAGGAAATGTGGGCAATTCATTCAATAGTATTTATTGAGCGCTTCCTCTCCCTTCAGTAGGAAGCCAGGGCATTTGTTTGGATAACACAGGGCCAACAGGTCTGACACCGGGGATCCCAGATGAGAGGGAGGGAAAATGAATTAGGTGCGTGGATCTCTGAACGGCTACACGTGGAAGGAAGCCCTAATCTAGGCGGAGTCTGTGGCTTTAGACGCAGCCATTTCGGATGAGTTTGCCTTGCTTTTTCTTCTCGGCTCCCGTGAGAGGCGGCTGGAACAGGAAAGGTCTCAGGGGAGTCACTCGCTCCTCGAAGGGAGCATGGGGTGTTTCTGGTAAGTCTCGCCCGCTAGTCTTCCTTGCCTCTGAAGTTGGGGGACCCAGACTTGAGTCAGGGACTCGATGGATATTGCTGGCCAGAGCTCTGACCATCTCGTTCCTGGCCTGAGGCCGCGCTGACCCTAGCGAATGTCAGCGGTAACTGAGTGAAGTCGGGGGAAAATGTCCAGCAACAGACGGAGAGGTCAGTAAGGGAAGGAGGAAGGGTGTCCGGTTCGCCGTCCTCAGATGGCTGCTCTTTACACTCCAGCCACTTTGCCGCCTCCCTTCTGCCGAAGAGCCCAAACTAGAGCCACATACCCACGGAGAGTGACAAAGTTGGCAACTCTTGTGCCGCAGGGATTTTTGTGAGTTGGAGACTGGGAAGAGGCGGGTTTCAGAGGAGCCTCCGTTTTGCTTCTCTCTGGTTCGGACTAGAAACCCTCAGGTCTTGTTAGGAGCCCTGGGCTGAACAAGGCAAGGAATCCAGTTAATGAAGCTGGGAGGAGGGCCACAGCCCACCCACCCGACTCACAGCTTCCCTTGCTTGGCAAATAAAGCGAGACCGGTCGGTGAGTCGTCTCTTTGCCGCCTCGGCTATTTCAACGAGTGTGACTCAAAGTAATCCATCCCGAGACCTTTCACGAAGGTCATACGCCAAAGAAATTGCAAGACACGCTGCGGGTTCTCGCCACGAGATCCCGGACGCCCCGCCTAATCTCACCTCCTCCAGGAAGACGACGATGTCTGGAGCTGGTCTGTTGAAAAGAGCATGGGCCTGGGAGTCAGAGGACCCCAGTTCTAGTCCCAATCTGCCAGCTGCTTGCTGTGTGACTTTGGGCAAATCACAACTTCTCTGCGCCTCAGCTCACCTGTTCTGTCTGCTACTTAGACTGTGAGTCCCCTGTGGGACAGGGATCGTGTCTACCCTAATAAACTGTTCAAGCACTTAGAACAGTGTTTGACACACAGTAAGAGGTTAACAAATACCATAAAAAAATTCGACTTCTGCTGACTTTCCTAGGGCAAGGGAAAAAGAGCAGGTGGCCTGTTAATTCTCCCACCCCTTCCCTGGGCTAGTGCGTAGCCAAAGTGCTTAGGGTGGCCGGTGGCTCTAAAGATTGAACTGTGATTACTTTGGGGAGGGGAAACTCTCTGGAGAATGTCTGAGTCTTTTAAACTTGTCTCTTCTTTCTGTCGTACTCTCCCCAGTGCTTAATCCTGCCCTAATTTCACCCAGTGAGTGCTTAGTGATGACCATTCAATCTGTGGCGCTTACTGAGCGCTTCTTGTATGCACTGGACTAAGCACTTGGGAGAGTACAATTCAATAATGTTGGTAGATATAATCCCTGCCTTAGAGAAGCAGCGTGGCTCAGTGGAAAGAGCCCAGGCTTGGGAGTCAGAGGTCATGGGTTTGAATCCCAGCTCTGCCACTTGTCAGCTGTGTGACTGTGGGCAAGTCACTTCACTTTTCTGTGCCTCACTTACCTCATCTGTAAAATGGCGATTAAGACAGTGAGCCTCACAAGGGACAACTTGATTACCTTGTATCTACCCCAGCGCTTAGAACTGTGCTCGGCACATAGTGAGCGCTTAACAAATACCAACATAATTATTATTATTAAGGAATTTACAGTCTAGTGGATTACGGCTACTCTGCCTGTTTGGGCCTGAGCAGGAACTCACCAAATGACAGGTCTGAGCCTCTGGGTATCCTCATCTTTGGAAAGCTCTCCAGGGAGTCGGAAGATGACACACCGCCTGCCTTCCTGTAATGGAAGTAAAATAGGGGAGCTTGGCGGGGTCAGAATCACAGGTAGAAGCTGTTCCAGGTGAGGAGCGGGGAGTGTTTCAAGGCTGTGTTATGGTGAGATGTAGGAGTAGGTAATTATCAGGCCACGACCTCCGTCCTAGAGTCTTTCAAGAAAGAATTCTTGGACTCCCTTTACCCAGGGAGCAGTGAGGACTATCTCTGTTCGTTTATTCATGCGGAATAGTATTCAATAGACTGGAAGCTCCCAGCTTCTAACTGTTGTACTCTCCCAAGCTCACAATTTAGTACTCGATAGACTGGAAGCTCTTCGAGGGCAGGGATAGGGTCGAATAACGCTGTGTACTCTCCCTAGGACTTAATACAGTACTGTGCACATAGTAACTGCTCCGACACCAGTGAATGATCTGCCCATATACCTTGAGCATCCCCCTCCACCGCGATTCCCCAGCCGAAGTCTCGCCTAAAACTTTCCCACCGGGATGGAAAAACATCTGTGCAGAGAAGTGAACTCCTAAAATTAGCGGTCCTCATGGAATTTGGGAAGACAGACTTTTTTGGGGAGTGCTTTGAACAAATCTGACATTCTGACAACCTGACTTGTCAGTCACTCATTCCGCAATTGCACAGAGCCAAAGTGTATCTCTTTTTGTGAGTGTGCTTCAGAGCTCAAACAAGCCTTCTGTAGCCTCTGGCTAATAGTTCTAATCAAAAGTTTAATAAAATGCTTTTGCTCTACCCTTCCTGTTGGCCATAGGATGGCTCTCCTGGTTGCTTGTGTGAGGGCCCTCTGCCCCAGAAGCCCCACAGCCCAGACTGGCACTGAACAGGCCTCCGGGGGAATCAGTTTCAGGAATGGAGTGGGGATATTTGGATCCCTAAAAAAAAAAAAAAGCTCTGTTTAAGGACCATTCAGGCTGGCTTTTTCAGCCTGGTGCCTCCACAACATCGCTGAAAATTCTGCCGAAAGCCTTTGCATATGAAAAGTCCCGTTAGTGTAAGCCTCTTGAATTCTTGCGACCAGCTCCTCAGAGAAGCAGCGTGGCCTAGAAAGCCCAAGGGCCTGGGAGTCAGGGGACCTAGGTTCTAATCCCTGCTCCCCCCTTGCCTGGTGTGTAACTTTGGGAAAGTCACTGAAGTTTTCTGGGCCTCAATAAAATGGCGATTAGAAACCTGTTCTCCCTCAGCTTTAGACGGTCAGCCCAAGGTAAAAGAGGGATTGTCTGATCGTATATAGTATGGTGCTTGGCACATTATTATAATAATATTAAAGTGCTTATTGTTATCATTTATTGAAATGGCAAGGAGAGGGTCTGGAAATCTTGAGTGGGCCCAGCAGATGGCTTAGTGGGAAAGCGGTGGGTGTCCTGATGTTCTTGGTTCAGCTGACCAGTGGACAGGGCAGAAAGGGCCAGATTTGGGGAAGGGCAAGGTTTGGCAGTGCTGGAAGCAATTCCTCTAAACTGTAAACTTGTTTTAAGTATGGAATGTATCTGCTGTAGTGTTTCATTGTACTCTCCCAAGCGCTTGGTACAATGTTCTGCACACAGTCGGCTCTCAAAAAATACGATTGACGGACTCTGGCTGTGTGACCTAGAAAGGAAACGGGTATCATGCAAAGAATAATCGTGAATTTCTGTCTGTCTCTGTCTCTTGCACCCTGGCTTTACGGGGACAGGATAAATATTCTCTTCTTCTCCCGGCCAGGCTGATTTTCCAGGAAAGCCAGGTAATGAAGAGGAAGGTTTGAAAGGATGCAGAGTGAGTTCTCTTACAGACGGTCAATGGCTCTGGCAGGGCGGAGGTAGCGGTAGGAATACATTTTCCACAGCTTGAATGAGCCAACGATTCAGCCGGTCTTTTCTCAAAAATTGTGGTTCGGAGCCCATCTCGCCATGCCCAGAGGACGGTTGGACAGTTAGGAACTCTGTGAACAACTGCTAAACACCGCCATCACTGTTCTCATTCTCAGTATGTGTTGGGGTGCTCTGTGCCAGAGAGCAGGGTGAATTTAAGGTGATGAGATCAGACATAGTTCCTGGCCCTCACGGGACTCCCCGTCTAATGGAGGGAGAGCCAGGATCTTATCCCCATTTTACAGAGGAGGTAAATGAGGCCCAGAGAGGAAAAGAAACATTCCTGAGGTCACACAGCAGGCCAGTGTCAGGGCTGGGATTAGAATCCAGGTCGCCTGACTCCTAGCCCCGTGCACTTTCCGTTAGACCCACACTACCTTTCCGTGCCTAGGCCTCTCCCCATCCGTGTGCCCGGCGATAATCTGTTCAATTAGGGCACATAATGCTAGACTCTTGTGCGAGTGAGTGTGTGTGTGTGTGTTTATACCATTTCTCAGTGCCCTATATCTGTCATCACGTATAAATGGATTTTTAAATAACAAGGAGTCTTATAAAGCCAATGCTTGACAGGAAAATATTTTAAGTGATGACTTCTGAAAATCTTTCAGGATCGCTTTGATTTGTTTGAAAGATCAGAGTGCACACGCAATTTCCTTTGAAGCAAAACTTCATTATCGTATTTCTGGGGTACCCATTCTTCATAATGTCATTTTGGAGTTAGACAATTCTGTGATCTTTTTGCCCTGCGTCGGTCTCCTCCGATAGAGGCTTCCTGCTGTCCCGTAAACTATATTTTGTCTACTGACTGGAGAGAGTCCACCAGGCCGTGGACAGCTCGGTCAGAGCACCGAGCCCACAGAGGGCTGGCTACTTCCACCTCGGGTCCTGGAGCTCTTCTTTTTTATCATCATCTTTGCAGTCTCACGTGGTTTTGTCTCTAGGCAGTTATATTGTTGACCGAGAGTTCCATGTAGGACAGGTTCTGTGGCCAACTGTCCCTCTATCCCAGTGCTTAGTACAGTGCTTGGAGCAGCATGGCTTAGTGGAAGGAGCACGGGTTTGGGAGTCACAGGTCGTGGGTTCTAATCCCTGCTCCGCCACTTATCGGCTGTGTGACTTTGGGCAAGTCACTTAACTTCTCTGCGCCTCAGTTACCTCTTCTGTAAAATATAACAAGTTTAGAGAGGGGCGGACAGTCGGCAGGCGGCTGAGGCAACTTGAAGCTTCCTTGAGAAGGTAGGTCGGCGGCTGGTTGACAACAGATTGAGCTCATGGACAGGTCCAACCTGGGATGGTCAACACCCTCTCCCACCCCGCCCGACTGATGGGGCACACCCTCTGGAGCTCAAAGACGGCGGAGTCAGGACCCAACTCTTCCCATCCAAGCTCAGTTGGGGCGTGCTGTGTCTTGGAGACAGTTTGGAGAGCTACGACGGGGTGGAAGCGAAGGGGCGTTAAAGGGACATGTGACCCAGGATCCCCTGCACTTCCTCTCTTCACCCTTCCACCACTCCCCAGTGCAGATTTCCTTTCTCGCCCCATCCTTCAGGGGACATGGCAGGCGCCGTTCCCCTCTCTTCCTGTCGGAGCTGAGCTTCAGCTCTCCCTGCCCATTACCTGAAAGGCAATTTTATGTGCGTTCCTTTCTAGAACAGAGGGGATAATGCTGCCTTTCCAGAGCTTTAGCGGGGAAATTAAAACTTTGAACCTCTGGGAAGGCACTGATTCCCCCCAGGCTACAAGACTTAAAGGTTATTAAAAATTTAATTTTAAAGATGGCATCCAGGCAAGGAGAAAGTGCCCGCCACCTCTTAGAACCCTGATGGTCCCACTTAATAACTCCCACCGCTGCTTCTTTTTAAATAGTCTGGAAGCGGGAGAAATGTAACTCATTTTCGGTGGCAAATCGATGCGACAACAGAAGCGTGGCAATGCTGGTTAACATCCTCTAGATTCAGCTTGAAACGTGTGTACTGGGGTTACTTAGTCAAATCACTCCGTCTTCGGAATGAGGCCGGAGAGCAGCTCATTTTAAACCGGGTAATGGGACTGTGAGCTCCACTACCTTACTGAATGCCTGCCGGGGCAGGTGAGTGAACACGGACCCACCCAGGACAGCGTGTGAGCCTGTCTTCAAGGTGCTTACGATTAAATGAGAGAGACGGACAGCCCTAAAATGACCATCTGATTATCTTGTTTGCTGGGCCACACTGCTTCCCCATCCTTTCTTAATGCAGGTTTTTACTATGCATTTGAGATAGATCACTGTGGGGAAAATGGGGACCAACCATCCAAAAACGCGCTTCCGTCGGGGCAGAGCATTTTGCCGGGAGGACTGTGGGGTCAACAACTCGTGTGTGTCAGTGAGTTGTCTTTAACCCGTGATTCATCCGGAATATAGTGCCCAATTTACGGGAGAACAGAGTTAATGAACACAAGTACTTGAATCCACGGTCCAAGACCAGCGTGGGAGTGCTGAGATGGTGCAGGGGGTGACATGACAGGAACAGTCAGGGGGGCGGGGGGTGGGGCAAACAGGAGAACCCCCCGGGAGGACTTTGAAAAAGGGCAGAGACGTATGTCAGCAAAGCTGGGGCTATAAACAGGTTTATTCACTTAAACCTCCTGACCCCACTGAAGGAAACGGCTGAGCGTGTGAAGCTAAGCACAAAATCCGGCGTCTTTTACGAGCTAATAATACTGGGTCACCACTTTTACTTTCCTCTGATTTCCCAGCACTTTAAAGACCCTGTCACTCATCGACAGCAGCCCAGAGAGGGTTAAACGTGTTCCTTTTCAAGCCGGTTCTGGCACTGGGGATGGTCTGACGTGGGCAGTCTTGGACCGGTGGAGTCCGAGCTGTAAACTCCATGAGGGTAGGGACCACGTCTACCAATTCTATCGTACTGTACTCCCCCAGGAAATGAGTAGAGTACCGGAAGCATTCCGGTCCACGGAATCAGTCTTAGAATCCAGCGAAGCAATAACTCCCCAGTCAGCTCTTCCATCTCTTCCAAATCTCTGGCTTCGTCGGATGATCTGGTCCCTCCAGGAAGAATCTAGGCGGCTGTCTCTCTCCTTGAATTGTAACTACTGCTTCTTGAGAGGAGATCGGGAACGCCTAGGGGTTGAGGAAGTAGCTCCAGAGGATCGCGTATTAGGGATGGAGATGGGGAAGGTGACATCTTTAAATTCGGGGGTCGGGGGGGGGGGGGCGGTCTTGAAAGTGCATCTCCAGCTTTTCACTGAGCACTCTCCATCACCACCCCCCATTTCTCAGAGTTGTTCATACACAAGTGATTTTCCCAGTAGAGACTCTGCAAAGTAGACCTTCATTTTTCTGCACTGCATTTCTAGAACTGAGATCTTTCCCTTTCTTCTCTGGACTAATTGCAAAGCCTCTATACCATTTGCAGGCTGCAATTAGTTATTAATATGTCACTTAAAATGAATTCTCTCATTACCCTGGAGGCAGGCCAACCTGTGAGATTATTAAAGGCCAAAATAAGACCCTGGCCATGCGTTGGAATGACGTTATTTCTCCTCTCTCTGACTTTGCCCATTAGCCTATAAATAGCACGCACCCAGTGACCCTCCCATTGGTCCTCGGCGCTGGATTGCCGGGAGCCACGTCAGCCGCAGTCAGCTGGAGGAAATAAGGTTTATGGGGGCATCCTCTTGAAGGGAGGGAAGTGTTAGGATTAAATCTCATTCTGGATGCAGGTAGGCTTTGGAAAGGGGAGTTTTCAGTCTTGTAAATGGGGCTAGTTGCTCTGCAGATTTGGAGATTGAATTCCAACTCTATCATATTGTGCTTTCCCTAATACGTAGAATAAGGCTCTGCACACAAGTGCTCAATAAATACCATCAAGTTGATTGAGAACCCAGGTCCTATGACTCTGAGGCACGTTCTCTTTCCACTAGGGCACGGCTGCCGCCCTTGTGAGGATCATTTTCCCTGGGAAGGAACTTTATTCCACTTAATTTTACGTTATAAACTCCTCAAGGGCAGGGATTGTGTCTACTGACTGTACTCTACTGTGTGCAGAGCACTATTCTGAGCTCACGGCAGACTGTAAGGTTTTCAAAGGCAAGGATTGGGTTTGAATCTTGCTTCTGCCACTTCCCTGCTGCATGACCTTTGATAAGTCACTTAAGTATTCAGTACTTAAGTTTCCTCTTCTGTAAAATGGAAAGGACCCCTGCTCTTCCATCCCCTTCGATTGTGAGCCCCCTGTGGGACAGGGACTGGGTTTTATCTGTGCTCTTCCTAACCCAACAGTTCACACGAGGCTTGGCACATAGTAAGCTCTTAACAAATACCAAAATTATCGTCATTATTATTATAACTTTCAAAACCATTCCTATTCCATCCTTTGGGGAGATCATTGACACCCATGACCGCCCAGGCTGAGTTGTTTGCAGAGAGAATTCAAATTTCTCTCTCCATCTTGGATTCCAAGACTCAGTCATCGCACCCTCAGGGACATTCTGACTGCTGTCAACAATCTCTGCTTTGCCACATTTTCCCTCATTTGTTATTCAAAAGCACCAGCGAGACTGCTTCAGGCTTTTGAGAGAGGTGGCTACCATTTGGTCTTCCATGCCACCAACGGCTTGGATTTCAGCCTGCAGAGCGAGGCTTCTCCTCTTCCCCTCCGGATTCGGAGACATTTCACCATCGCCAGAGACATCGGTGGCTAACTTTGCCGGGAGGCCGTCCAGGACGCTGAACAATTCTCCTCTTTACGTTCTGGTTGGAGAAGCACTCTCCAACTTCACACTGTGAATTTGGGGAGAAGCAAGTGGGAAGGTGGGGGACTGCTTTATTCAAATGAGGATCCGTGGCCATCTCAGTTGGCGTTTAGATGTAGGGTCGGTGCGTATGTTTCCAATATTAACGGGCAGATGGTTTCTCAGGGAAAATAGCCAAATCTGATGGGTCCTGGTTCTTCCTATAGTTGGCTAACATGGGTAACGAGTGCCCTTCACCATAGACTGCATCCCTGCCCATAATAATGACGGTATTTGCTAAGCGTTTACTATGTGCCAAGCACTGTGCCCATCTTCTCGCTCGTTGCCCTCCAGGTCCCAGCAGGGACCTGATGGGCAAGGAAGCGTGAGTGACACTGGGCAATTCCTCCATGCAGGATTTTATGGTTTTGCTTTATTTTATGTCATCTAAGCACTTACTAAGGTTTGCAGTGTGAGCGTCAGGACGAAGACTGGTCTGTCTTTCCAAACAGGAGGGTCCATCATCATTACATAAAGGGTCGTAAAGAGGGGTATGTGGGTGTGTGTTGGGATGTGGGGTAGCCATTGTCAACCGTCAACGGCCTTCGTCTCTCTGGCAACCGAGTGCAAGAAGAAATGAGTATAAATTGAAGGAAGAGTGGGTTTCTTCAGGCAGGCCTTGACTCTAAGGGCAACCACGTGCTGCTGTGGAGGGATGTTGTGCGACTCCTCGGGACCTGGTGACAGAAGGATGGACAAAGCAGCATGGCCTCATGAAAGAGCACGGGCCTGGAAGACAGAAGATCCGGGTTCTAATCCCGGTTCTGCCACTTCTCTGCTATGTTACCTTGGACATGTCACTCCAGGTCTCTGAACCTCAGTTACCTCATCTTTAAATGGGAATTAAGGTCGTGTGTGTGTCCAACCTGAGTAACTGGCATCTACCCCACCACTTAGTACAGTGACTGGCACATAATAATAAGTGCCTAGCAAATACCATAAAAGAAGAGGCCTTTCAAGTTGTTGTTTTCCCTCGTGATTGAATTTCAGGACCTGACTACGTTGTAGATGATGCTCGATTCCGGTCCCAAATTAATATGAAGTCACGGGTGTTTTCTCCCATTAGCAATTTGATGTTGACTCAGTGTAACGTGTATTGTCCTAGTGTGTTCAGAGAGGGGCAGATTTAATTACGTGCATTTTTGGAGCGGTTGTGTTCTTAAGCCGGGCTAATACAATACCTGACAAGACGTCAGGTTGTAAAATTGTGATTGCAATTATGGAGCACAATGAGCTTTGGATTTTCCAGAAACATTTGATCCTCTTGACTTCCTGTTGGTTCTCAAAACCACTCTCCGGGGAACTTTGAGAGTCAGGGAGTTTCTTCCTGTTTCTGTCACCAAGCCAATTAAATTAATTTGTTGGTAAGGGCTCTCCCTTCCACGGTATTGGATTAAGTTCTGCATTAATCTGCTTTGCGATTCTTTTTGCGGCGAACAGCACTTGGGAAACTTAACTGCTAGAGGAAGCCCACATGTTGAGATGGGGTTTCTTCCGCGTGCAGAATCCCCCTTCTGTGGGGGTGATGTGGCTCAGAATGATGATAATCTTGGTATGTGAGAGCTTACTATGCGCTAAGCGCTTTTCTGCACGCTGGGGTAGGGTCTAGATAACCAGGTTGGAGACAGCCCCCCTCCCACAGGGGGCCCAAAATCGAAGGGGAAAGGCAACTAGATATTGAATCCCCATTTTTCAGATGAGGAAACCGAGATCCAGAAGAGGTTAAGCAACTTGTCCAAGGTGAGGCCAGTGGCAGAGCTGGGACTTAAACCCGGCCCTTCTGCTTCCCAGGTCCAGGCTCTTACCTCTAAACCTTGCTGCTGCTCCTGTGCCCTATTTCTGGGTATTTCCATAACTGTGACAAAAACCTGGATCCCCAGTCGAAACATTTAGTAATAAAGGTATTGATGAAACACTTTCTATGTGCCAAGCTCCTAGTAAATTCGGGAGAATCATATCAGACATAGTCCCTGATCCACAGTCAGAGAGAAAGAGAGAAAGGGAATGAGGAAACTGGATCCCAGAGCAGGTAAGGGGCTTGCTCAAGGTCACTCTGGAGGCCAGTGACAGAGCTGGGACTAAAACCCAGGACTCCCGGCTCCCAGACCCCAGTCCCCGTCGCCGTGGTGGGAAGGGGCAGGTGTATTTCCCTCCCTGACTACTTGATTCCCAGGGACCTCTGCCCTGCTACCAGCGGTTGGGGTTGTTTTCCCACCTCTCCCTTCGGGCCGCTTCCCAGAATCCAGTCGATGCAAGAGCCCAGGCCGCTCCCTCGGTCGCGGCCCCCTCGACGGCTCACGGGACTCGCTTGGGTCTCTGAGTCGCCCTTTCGGGTGGGCGAGCGAATGGGGTCCTGTGCATCCGGAAAGCAAACAGCAGGGAATGCTCTCTTTGACGGTCCCACTGTGAGTCCGGCTAACCTCGGGGCAGACTCCGGGCAGATAGGGGTTGAGGGGAGGGCCTTGTTTCCAAGTGTGCTTCTGTTGGGATTGTTTTCTGTTTCCAGCGGAAGAGACATCTGAGAGTGATCCGTGCGTAGCGGGCACCCACCCACTGAAGCCTAATGGCCTGTATGTAGTTTATTATTGTTGTTATTATCTCTATGGTCATTGTATGGCTTCCAGGGGAATTCTCCTCTCAGGCTCCTTACATAGGCAATCCAAAGACTTCCCTACCTAAATATTCCTATCCAAAGATTCTCTTAAGCAAATAAGCTATCTCTATGACAGGCGGACCTCTTTCCCTCCCCCTACCCCCGGCCCTGGGCAACAGGAGAGAACGAATGAGTCGAGAGGGAAAGGATCTCTGTTAGTCCCACCCCACCCCCCGCAGATGAAAGGGCTGCCGGAGCAGTACAATTTTCTTCAGGAGGAGGAGAAAGCCAGGGAACATGAAATTGGGGTTACAGTGGGCAGGTTGCAAAGGAATAAGTTTGGGGCACTGAATTCGCACAAAAGAAAATTTGAAAATGATGACGTGCATTCAAACAAGGAACACGAGAGTGGGGAGAGGGGAGAAAAGGGGAAGCAACAGGCTTATTGGATGTTGAAAGTACGAGCGATGAGAAGGATGACGTGGAATGGGATAGGGAAACGTCGGTGACCCGGTTTTCCCCAGTTGTCAAGGGTAGGGAGGAGATGGGCAAGGGTGTCTGTGACCTCTATCCTTTGGAAGAAAGAAGAAAGCACAGATCACCGAATGTTATCACGGGTGGTTTTAGGTACAGGATCCGATGATTACGGCCTAGATTTTGGCTGCGTAACAAGGATTACAAAAAGGTCGGATTATCCAGTGATTTCCAGGAAGCCTACGGGTTTTATTTTTAGCTATCTTCCCCCCACCTCTTCACCTCCCCCTAGCAAAAATAAGTCCTAGAACTGCGAAGTTGTGTGTGGAAATAACTGGGAATGAGAATCTGAGACTGATCTGAAAGCTGATTGAATTTCTTCTAGTGGTGTGGAATGAAAGATGAGCAACTGGTGAGGGAGACCTGAGTAGGCCATGGCGTTATCTCCAGCCAAGCTGTGGACAGACGCTGTCCTTTGATGGTTCTGCTTGCTGTAGAGTCGGAAGGTCATGGGTTCTAATCCTGGCTCCACCACTTACTTGTCTGCTGTGTGAACTCGAGCAGGTTACTTCACTTGTTTGTGCTTCAGTGTCCTCATCTGTAAAATGGAGATTGAGATTCTGAGCCCCACTTGGGACAGGGACTGGGTCCAACACGATTTGCCTGTATCCACCCCAGTGCTTAATACAGTGCCTTTCACATAGTAAGTGCTTAACAAATGCCATTAATATTATTATTTACTCCTTGTGGGAAAGGAGCATGTCTTGAACTTTTGCTGTTCTCTCCTGGACACTTAGCACAGCGCATTGCTTGTGGGAGATACTCGATAAATATCACTCCTTCCACTATATTATTTCCTACTGTTTGTTATTGAGTTTTAGGGTCTATCTTAGTCTTAGCTAGATTATGAACTTCTTGTGGGCAGAGATCACGTCTAAAAATCCTGGCATACGTTCCCACGTACTTAGTACTGCGTCTAGCTTGTGGTAAATGATGAATAAGAACGGTCGATTGATAGGGTGGGCAAGTCACTTAGCCTCTCTGAGCCTCAGTCGCCTCATCTGGAAAAGGGGGATTTGATACCCGTTCTCCTTCCTACTTAGACTGTGACACAGGGAGAACGTCCCAAATGATTAGCTTGTATCTGTCCCAGCACTCGGTAAAATAGCCGGCACATCCTAAGTGCTTAGCAAGCACCACAGTTATTATCGACTACTGGATTTGCCTCCTCGCTCACCTCCCAGCCTCAGCCTCGGTCGCCGAGCAAGTTCTTAAGTGAGCATCTGTCCGTGGTTGAGAAGGTGGGAATGTAGATGCCTTGGGGAAAGCCCGAAATAGACTCACACATTCCTAATCCTGGCACTGTACAGCGTCTGGCCTGTGCTGTGTTTAAAGACCCTCAGTAAACTCCTTATTATTAGACTTATTTTATATTTGTTTGCCAAGTCCTATAAATTGTCATTTATATTCACAGGAGGCATGGTGTTTATTAGAGAGTCCTCCCAGCTATTCCTGCTAACAACATTTAAAGAGGACCTTCAGACTAGGATATATTTGCCCAGTTGTTTCTCTAAATTTAGGGATTCCTCACTGTGCCCCCACGAGATCCATAAGTGGGTGGGGAATGTCTGCGGTTGCGACGGGTAACGTTTCCGGGTGTGTCGTGCACAGGCGTTGCTTCTTGGGGTAGTTTTTTCGGCTGATTTATCCGGTCGCCGTTGCAGGGGTAGGGTAACGGCCCGGCTCTGCACGGACGACACCCGAGCTTTGGATCGTTTATTGGTCAACATTTGACTCGCCTGCAGTCGGCGGGTGATAGGACGTTTCCGGCCATTTAACATGGAATGAAGCCCCCGGCCACCCTCCAGCTGCACGAGCAATTGGCTGTGATGCCTGTGAGCTCACTGCTCTGTGGGTGCTTATTTGGAAATCACCCCAGGGCTTAGTACACCACTCAGCACAAAGCAAGCGCCCGATAGATGGCCGTGGAGGTCACCCCCAAAGGAAGTGTAGAGTCCAGGAGTGGACTTGGCGCACCTGGGTGTTGTGATTTTTTTTTCCCCCCCATCCCAGTCGATCCCCTCCCTCATCCCACTTGGCAATGGATCATTGACCGATCCTTGCGATGTTGTCTGAGGAGAAGCTCCCCCTGCTCCTCACAGCCCATCCCTAGCCCCCCGCCCTCTCCCCACAGTCACCCTAATGCTACCTCTGCTTGTTGTCGTTAGAAAATGACTACCAACTCTGTTGTATCGTCACGCTTTCTCAAGTGCTTAGAACAGTGCTCTCCTACTGCTTCCCTACTACAATCCAGCCCATACACTTTGCGAGTCTAACGCCAACCTATTCGTGTACCCCGATCTCATCTACCTCCCGCCGACCTCTCACCCATGCCCTCCCTCTGGCCTGGAATGCCCTCCCTCTTCGTATCTGACAGATGACTCCTCTCCCCGCCTTCAAAGCCTTATTCAAGTCACATCTTCTCCAAGAGACCTTCCCCGATTAAACCCTCGTTTCCTCTTCTCCCACTCCTTCTGCACCGTCCTTGCGCTAAGATTTGCACCCTTTATTCACCCCTCCCTCAGCCTCACAGCATTTTTGTAGATCTTTAATTTATTCGTATTAATGTCTGTCTCCCTCTCTAAACTAAAAGCTCACTATGAGCAGGGAATATGTCTACCAAGTCTGTTATATTGTACTCTCCCAAGCACTTGGCACAGCGCTCTGAGGGCAGCAAGTGCTCAATAAATTTGATTACCCTGCTTACGGTGAGCACTCAATAAATGCCATCGATTGGTTTCTTATCAATAGCCGCAGCTAGTGAGGGTCTTCTGTGCCCGAGCCTGACAGCAAAACAGCCTGTGGGGCTCTAAGAGCAAGAAGCAGTGTGAGGAGTGCAGGGCCTGCAAATTCTAGCTCTTCACCAGGCCAGAGTCCATCTGTCTATCTCTCACAGGCATCCAATTGAATCGATAGGCCCGAGATTCACAGCTCTCCAGATGAAACATCTGAATTATGATTGGCTGTCGGTGCTCTCCGTGCATCCCCCCAGTTATCCCAGACCTGCGGTAAGAAGGGGAGGGGGCTCTGCATTCACGTTCCTGCCCCGCATCTGCCCTACGGATCGTTTCCCCTCCTCCCCGAGGGCTGCGAGATCGGGAATGTCACGACCCCTGGGACTGTTGAAAAGGCACGGCGTATTTCATCTGTTTTTCACGGAGTCCCGGAGGCCTTGATATTTCCCCAAATTGCAGTGCTGAGCAGCCAATTTAATTCGACTGAGGTGGGAGCTGAAGTCGACGGACCGTCCGGGAAGCTGGTTTTAAGGGATTTTGGGGTGTGTCTGTGTCCTGTGGTCCCCACCAGGTGGGCAGCTCCTCTTGGGGGGAGATTGAGTTCTCTCCCCACACCACCCAGTGCCATCAGAATGAAATGTTGGGGGACCGCTTTGCCTCTCTGTTTGCCCCCCAAGTTCCCTGCGGAATGCTTCGCGTGCAGTAGCTGTGGAACTAATCCTGGTGGTGGAAGTGACTCTGAGCACCTCAGAGTAAGAAATATATTTCTTCCTTCTGTCTTCTTTTCTCTAAGCTCCCAATAGAGCACTCTGCCCATTGATGCTCAGTCAATACTGCTAGATGTATCACGCATGTACTCTTCATCAGTGAGTCATACCGACCCAGTCGTCTGGCTGCATTCTCATACTCAGAGGAATTGCATTATGACTGCCCTCCTGGGCACTACAGGTGTAAGCTCTCCTCTAGTCTGGAAGCTTCTTGTAGGGTGGGAACATGTCTCCCGACTCAGTTGTACCGCACTCTTCCAGGTGCTCAGTACAGTGCTCGACACAGTAAATACCATTGATTGACACTGTCTCGTGGCTAGGGATGGGCCTTTCAACTCCTCTAACTTTGCTCCTCTCAATTCCTGACACTTCTCAGTTACCCAGCACAGGCAGTCCAACAGCCCTGATTCTTCCCACTCTGTCCATCTTTTCTTTTCCCCCCCGCGGTGACCCAGCATGGACCATCCCACGCTCCTGACTGTCCCCAGCAATCCAACACGAACCATCCAATACTGCTAACTCTCCACTCTCCAGCCCTGATTTTTCAAAAAAGTAACCGACAATGAGCCCCTTGTCCCTGTGTTTATCTGCATCTTTATTAAACTTACCGAAGATTTTTGTTGTACCCAAGTTCCTGTGGGAACAAATTCCACATTTCCCTCCTACGACTCACGGACTCCATTTTTCTCTTGGAGGACTGGGGTTGTTTTAATAATTTTCCCAAGATCACATGGCAAATTAATCAATGGTATTTATCCAGTGCTTAGAACGGTGCTTGGCACTTAGTACAGGGCTGTGGACCCACTGCGTGCTCAATAAATTATGGTATTTGTTAAGCACTTTCTAAGTCAGTCCCAGAGGCCAGACTGGAGCCAATGATTTATAATCAAGAGTGTTTGTGTGATCATATCCCCGGTGACCTGGGTACTTTTTCCATGATCAAATCTCCAGTGAACCCAGAGAACTTTGAGAAACACCCATCCAGTGCTAGCCAACCAAGAGAAGCAACATGGCCTAGTACATAGAGCACAGGCCTGGGAGGTGGAAGGACCTGGGTTCTAATCCTGTCTCCACAACTCGTCTGCTGGATGACCGTGGGCAAGTCACCTAACTTTCTGTGCTTGTTACCTCATCTGTAAAATGGGGATTAAGACAGTGAGCCCCATTTGGGACATGGACTGTGTCCAACTTGATTGTCTTGTATCTACTCCAGTGCTTAGTACAGTGTCTGGCACTTTGTGCTTAAAAAATACCATTTAAAAAAAAAAAGCAAACCTAAGGTGGGGATTCAGTTTCTGATCCGACAGCTTGCGTCATAGCTTCTGTGGCTTTGTTAAAGAAGCAATTATTTAGCCTCGAAGAATGTGTGCTATCCCAACTTTTGATTTTAATTGCAAGGGGGAACTCTCCCCTGGGAGTTGATTGTTGGATCTAAATAAGTTGTTTGTTTTTTGTTTTTTACCCCCCGCCAAAAGGTACTGTAAGCTGAAAGGGGTTTTTTAATAGAAGCAAGGAGGTATAATTAACTACTTCAGAAAAGCAGCTTAGTTAGAAGGCTCCAGCTTTTCCGGGACCCGAATTGTTCCTATCTCGGTGAACTGTCTCCTCATCTAATTAATCCTCCAGCCTCACATAGTTCCAGGGGAAAAGGCCACAGCACCGACTGCGGAAGAACTGTGGTTTTAAAAACAGGTGCCGATTTAAAAAAAATCATTCCCCATCCTGTGTCTGAAAACAGGAGAAGTTTGGTTGTCTCTGACCCTCTAGTCTGTAAGCTCATTCATTCATTCAATCGTATTTATTCAGCGCTTACTGCGTGCCGAGCACCGTACTAAGCGCTTAGGAGAGTACGATATAACAATAAACAGACGCATTCCCTGCTCACAGTAAGCTTACAGCCTAGAGGGATGAGCTGTGGGCAGAGAATGGGTCTACCAACTCTTTTACTGAACTCCCCCAAGAGCTAAGTACAGTGCTCTGCACGGAGTAAGTGCTCGATGAATGCGACTGATCAATTGGATCTAAACCGCCCAAAAGTGTCACCGCCCCTGACAGCCCTTGGGTCATCCCTTGGGCTCTGAATCCCTGGTGAGAGAGATTCGGTGGCAGTGGGCTCATTCTCAATCATCGTGGCGATGGGACGGCCTAATAGCCAGGAAGCCCAATTCCCTGATAACCCACAATTCAGCCAGTCATTCCAGCCCACTCCCAATCAAGCCCGTTTGTAGAGAGAGCCGCCGATCGATAGAAAACTTGATCACGGCCCGGGTGGAAGCGAGAGCGCAGTGGAAAATTGGCTGGAAACTGGGAGGCGTGAAAAATCAGAGTGTTTCATCAAAGGCAGGTGCGAACTCCTCCCCCGGCGCTCTGTCCCGGTCTGCCGGACCACCACTTCTCCCATCCGGGAGCGTCGGTTCCAATCGCTCGCCAATTGTTGTGAAATTACCTGTAAAGGTGACGTGCTGGGGCAGTCCGGGGCAGTCTGAAATGGTAATTGGTTTGAGAAGGGATTGAATGCGTTCATGGACGAAAGACCAGTAATGGAGGGAAAGACAGGGATGGAGAGGGGAGAGTCAGGGTGTCAGATGGTCCGTGCTGGGTTACTGGAGGAGAGTCGGGGGTGTTTGGTCCCTGATGGGTCACTGGGAGAGCATCAGGGTTGGGGAGGGGAGAGTTAGGGGTGTAGGATGGCCCACGCAGTGTCACTGGAAAGAATTGGGGTGTTAGGATGGTCCATGCTGGGTCACTGAAGGAGAGTGAGGGATGGAGAGTGAAAGAGTCAGGGGTGTTGGATGGTCGATGCTAGGTCACTGGAGGAGAGTCAGGGATGGAGAGAGCGTCAGGGGCGTTGAGTTTAGCCTCGTTTCATGTTTTGGAAAGCCGAGGCTTGCTCCCTTTGAGCCAAGGGTATCTATTTTCATCAGCTATCTTAATTCTGCTCCCAAGAAGCCTCAGGGCTGATGTGGGTTGGGCCATCCTGAGACCTCAGAGCCACCTTCTCTCTGGACTTGAGGGAGGGAGCTGAGAAATACTGGTCTCTTGTGGGTTCAGTTCCATTTTCTATGCTTTGAAAGCACCAGGTTGCCCAGGTCAATGGCCAACAGAGCACTGAGGAGTTGGTATTTGATTTAGAACGAGAGGCAGAGAGAGAAAACGGAGACTAGCACTCAAAATAGCTTCAGTTGGACCCCAGCAGTGAGTTTTAGCTTCTATCTTCGCCCATCCCGGGGTCAGAGAGGTTATTCATGGGCAGGATAGCGTCGACTCTGTTATCAAGTATCCCGCTGTGGGTTGGATTTGTCATTTCAGGCATTCGATTGGTTCTTTTCAAGTAGGGCCATAGGGCGGCAGGGGGAGTAGGGATTTTGCGTTTCCGGTGATTCTTGAAGCGGGAGAGGATCAGACAACCCCAGTGCCACGGCGCTGGTATTTTAGATGGATGAGCCCGGGCTTTGTTCGTTCCCCTTCTGACCAGGCAGATGGAGAGGAGGTTCTCTTCCCTGACATCCCACTCCTCCCCACGAGGGCCACGAGGTTAAGCAGCACGGTCTCAGAGACCGAGCGTAGAGCTGGGATTAGAACCCGGGTGTCCTGATTCCCAGGCCTGTGCTCAGATTCCACACTGCTTCTCATAACCCGTTAATGTCCGAGAATGAACCACCCGAAAATTGCATCAGTCAATGGTTTTTGAGTGTTTACTGCGGGCAGAGCACCAAACTAAATGCTTGGGGGAGGACAGTAGACTTTGTAGACTGGATCCCTCCCTCAGGGTGATTACAGTTTCTACCGTTCTCTCTCAAGTGCTCAGCCCAGTGCCTAGCACTCAGTATGTACCACTGATCGCCGGTCCCTGACCCCACCACCCATTCCAAGCTCCGTGCCGTCTGCGTTCCAAAGGTCACACTGTTTTTGCAGGGACCTGAACCAGATCCTCATAGGGTAAATAACAGCCATCACCCGGGTTTTAGCAGTTTGGCCCTTTTATATTTAATTGGGCTCGCGGCATCACAGACAGCGTGGAGATAAATGGGAGTCGGCGAACGTACTGACGCTGCTTACCTGACTCGCTCTGATGAATCACGGGGGCGCGCGAATCGGCTTGTGCGGCGATGTTCACTTCTTGCTCATGATAATTATAGAGGGGAAATTTAGAATCTCATCAGAAGCGATAATTTCTGGCAGTACACCTCAACGTAATCTTCGGTTGCGAGCAGGCAGTAGCAGCTGAAATGGTGATGATGCGGGGAAGATGAAACTAACAGGATGTGACAGGTCAGGATATCTTTGGTATATATTTGTGTGTCCGTAAGTGGCAGCTGAATCTCTGTGGGAGGGCTCGCTATTCTGGTCTGTTGTACTCTCCCAAGTGCTTAATACAGTGTTCTGCACTTGGTAAATGATCAGTAAATATCACCGACGGATTGAGCGTGAGGTCCCGCGAGTCAGATCTAGGACGTTTTGGTCCCTTCTCCCTCCCTCAAAGGGCAGCTTCCTCAGCGGCAATAGGAAATACGTATGAGACGTGATTCCCTCCCGCATCGATTAGTATTATAGTTAGGGTATTTGTCAAGAGCTTCCTATATGCCGAGCCCGGTACTAAGCACTGGGCTAGATACAAATTAATCAGTCTGGACGCAGTCCCTGGACCATATACAGCTCACGGTCTAGAGGGGAGGGAGAATGGGAATTGAATCCTCTTTTTAAAGAAAGGAGCACTTACTGTGTGCTTAACTAAAGTTACTTAACTTCTCTGTGCCTGTTTCCTCATCTGTAAAACAGGGATTCATTATCATTATTACTGTGTGCCGAGTACTGTGCTAAGCGCTTGGGAGAGTACAGTACAAAAGAATTGACAGGCACGTTCGCTGCCCACGACGGGCTTACAGTCTAGGGGGAAGTCAGACATTTATATTAAATTACTATGGATATTTACATGAGTGCCGTGGGGCTGATGGAGGGGTGAATAAAGGGAGCAAATGCAGGAGATACAGAGAAGGGAGTGGGAGGAGGGGAAAGGAGGGCTTAGTCAGGGAAGGCCTTTCTTCGCCTCTCCTAGAACGGCGCAAGTCCCAGGAATTTTTCTGAGGGTCGGGCCCAGGGTCCTGTGGTGCCCCGCTGCTAGCAGTGGGGAGCTGGGTAGCCAGGTGTGGCGCCGGGGTGGGGAGCAACGCGAGCAGAGTAGCCTCATAGAAAGAGCACTGGCCTGGGAGTCAGGAGACCTGACTCTGCCACTTGCCCACCGGGTGACCTTGGGCATGTTACTTAACTTTTCTGTGCCTCAGTTTCCTCGTCTGCAAACAGGGCTTCAGTCCCTGTTCTCCCTCCTCTTTAAGACTGAGAGCCCTATGTGTGACAGGGACTGTGTCCTACCTGATTAACGTGTATCTATCCCGGCACCTAGAACGGTGCTCGACACACAGGAAGTGTTTAACAAATACAACAATAATAATAGTGTCAGGAGCACCACAAGTTCTTCTCCCGGGAGCTTGACGCCTCTGGCAGATGACAGGTTGCATTTGGATAGAGGCAAGCATAAAAGGTGCTGAAGCCCCTTCCGTGGATAACTTTCAGCGGCATGAAAGCACTGATTTCTGAAATTTGCTCTGGAGTTGAGTAGCCTGTGCATATTCAGGAACCACAGCCAAGACTCAAATGAGTCTGAATGTCAGTGCCTCGCGGGCTGGGATCGGGTCTATCAAATCTGCTGTATTGTTCTGGGGCCTCGGAAGAGGAGCCGTTTTGGAGGAGGGGCCGCGGGAGTGTGAGAGATCAACTGTCAGACCCCTGCCCGGAGAACGAAAGGGGTTCAGGAGGTCCAATCCCCTCTCTCAGGATTCCTTGTGAGCCAGATACTAAATGAATCATAGCTTGTGGTGAGAAGGAATGTTCTCATCTATATTTTAACGAGAGAGTTCTGTCTATCTGAGAGAACATCTATTATTGAGAAGGTTATTTCTATAGCCTCTGCAGCCCCTACCCCGCCAGCATCAAAGCTAAGTGGGGGGGGTGGGGGGGGGGCGGAGGAAAACCAGGTGAGGGTGGGAATGGGCGGCAAGATTGGAAGGAGAAGTTGTGAGATAAATCATTCCCGGATCTCTCTCGCTGGAGAGGCGTTCCTTTTCTCGGATGCGGTCTCTCCCTTACGGTTAAAGATGAGTTTCAAAGAGGGCCCGTTATTAGTCAGAATCGGCGTTTACGGAGCATCGACCTATTTCTAAATATCTGTCTGCCTCTCCTATTAGAGTGTGAGTTCCTTGTGGACAGGGAAAGTATCTTGGACTTCTGGTGGATTTTCCCAGGCAAAAGTACAACGATTTGCATTCCGTAAGTATGATGGCTGTGACTACCTGAAGCTCGCCAAAAGTAGAACACGGGCAGGAATGGCGGGGGGCCTCGTCTCAAAATAGCCCGATGTTGTCCACCGCCCCCGTCGGATCTTTTGAACATCTGGCTGTTTGCGTGAGTCTCTCTCCCACTCTAAACTGTAAGCTCATCGCGGGCAGAGAACGTGTCTCCCAAATCCGTCGTATTGTGCTCTCCCAAGCGCTTAGTCCAGTGCTCTGCACCCAGCAAGCGCTCCGTAAATATGATTGGCGAAATTTGCAAGAACTTACGTCCGCCTAAACAGCAGCCAGCGAAAGCCACGGAGACCAGTCAGTCTGGAGCTGCGCGTTTGGCGAAAGGACATCTTGAAATCTCAGCTCCACAAGTAAGATAAGTTGACTTCCTACAGTGTCGCTCTCTTCATCTTCCATCATGCTTGAAAATGATCCCTTCACTTTAAAAATTTGTTTTTGATAATGCGTCTCTGCGCTCCGAAATTGGCCATTTGTATTCGTTGTTAATGGAAACAAACGAGGCTCTCCCACAGTGCTATTTATTCACAATCCCTCTCGCTGGGGAAAAGTCCATTTGTCTTTATAGGCGGCTCCATACAGTGAAGGCAGGGGGTCCCCAGGGAATCTGGGGACCAGGAGTCCAGACCAGGGGGAGGAAGGTCACCGGGGGATAAGGCCAGGGTGGAGGTGGGGGAGAGAAGGGGGGGATGCAGGGCAAAAAAGAGGGAGCTGGGAAGAACACAACCTTGGGGAATTTGAGGGGGACCTATTTACATAGGTCCCCTAAGTTGGACTGCCCAATCTTGCCATTTCTCCTGTCTCCTCCTCCTCTCCAATAACGATAATCATGGTATTTGTTAAACATTTACAATATAGTAGGTGCTAGACTAGATGCAAGATAAGGTCAGACCCAATCCCTATCCCACCTGGGGCTTCCAGTCTACCTGGGAGGAAGAACAGGTATTGAATCCCTATTTTACAGATAAGGGAATGAGGCTAAGAGCGGTTATGCCACCCGCCCACAGTCACACCGCAGGTAGGTAACGAGAGCCAGAATTAAAACCCGGTCTTCTGGGGTCTCTCTTGTAGGGAAGCAGCATGGCTCATGGAAAGAGCCCGGGCTTGCGAGCCAAAGGTCATGGGTTTGAATCCTGGCTCTGCCACTTGTCAGCTGTGTGGCTGTGGGCAAGGCACTTAACTTCTCTGTGCCTCAGTTCCCTCATCTGTAAAATGGGGATTAAGACTGTGAGCCTCATGTGGGACAACCTGATTACCCTGTATCTACCCTAGCGCTTAGGGCAGTGCTCTGCACCTAGTAAGCCCTTAACAAATACCAACATCTAGACCTGGAATCACTCTTGCTCCAGGCTCCTGGGTCTCTGTCTTTGACCTAGAGGTGGTTTTTTGGATCCAGTTTAGGTCTTCATTGGGAACATAAATCTCACCCAACAACTGTTTATTTCCTGGGAGGGTTTTTGGTTTGGTTTTTTTTTATGGTATTTGTTGAGCACTTACTACTTGCCAGGTACCACGGGCCTGTTGTGGGCTAGATACAAGCTAATCAGGTTGGGCACGTTCCCTGTCCCACATGGGACTCACAGTCTTAATCCCCCGTTTAAAGCTGAGGTAACTGAGGTACAGAGAAGTGAAGTGACTAGCCTAAGGTCACCCAGCAGACAAGTGGTGGAGCCAGGATTAGAACGCAGGCCATCTTTTTCTACTAGACCACACTGCTACTCATGTCCGAGGTACCTGAACTTCGGCCGAGCCCTCCCATTTGCACTGGTCCAGACAGAGCCCTGCCCTCTTAACTGGCGGTGAGTCCAAAAATTGCATTTTTCAGGTGGACTCAGAAAGGCTTGCTATAAAACTCGATTGGGAAAGACAGATCGGGGAGCAAAAGTCCTTCCTGGGTAAAATAGATCTCTGCCCAGCTCAGAGAAGGCTGAGTGACTTTTCACAGTCCTAGACACTAAGCTCACGATCCCACACCTCGGGAGAAGCAGTGTGGAAAGAGCTCGGGTCTGGGAGTCAGAGGATCTGGGTTCTAATCCCAGCTCCTCCACTTGACTGCTGTGTGGTCTTGGACATGTCACTTCACTTCTCTGAGCCTCAATTCCCTCATTTGCAAAATGGGGAGCCAGTACCTGTCCTCCCTCCCACTTAGCCCGTGAGCCCCATGAGGGACTTGAGTATCTTGTACCTCCTCTAGGGCTTAGAACAGTGCTTGGCAGATAGTAAGCACTTAACAAATACCACACTTATTACGTTTCCACTCCCTCCCTTCCGATCAAGGATGAGAAATCAGTAAGCAACAATTTTCAGGGTGCGGGAAAGAGAAGGTAACTTGTGCCGCCCATTCCCTGAGGTTCTCCCTTGTAAATGTCACCTTTCCAGAACATTCTGACATCTTTCAGGACAGCGTGGGGGACCTCTTAAATGCATCTAGGAGAATGAACAGAAAAGATAAAGTGCAGCCCAGAGAGGAGACAGATGTTTGAGTGATGCCAAATCAAAGTGTGACACATCATTTGGATTCACTTTAGAAATCTTGACAGGTGGACATGAAGCTTCCAATTTTTTTGAATCCCTATTTCCTTTCCTCTACCATGCCCTCTTCATCTCTCTCTCACACACACATGCACACCCAGATACTTTCTCCCTCTCTCTCACTTGCTCTTTTTCACTCACCCTCGCTCACTCTCCCTCTTTCTTTCCCCTCCACTGCCCCTCACCGCAAAGGGCGGGCTGTATTTGTGAAGCCCACCCTGACCTTTTCAGAACACAATATTATATGCTGCCCTCAGTTGACCGTGAACCACTGGTGACTTTTCTTTGTTGAGTTTTTAACGAGAGGTGCTTGCGCTTTCCCCAGTTTAATTATTTAGAATGCGGTTGCCAACGACACAGGGCACAAGGCTAAGAGAGCTAGTCTGGGTTAGACCAGTTGGTACCTTCGAACCCAGGACTCTGTCTCCAACGGGAGCACCGAGACACCTGCAGAAATCACGTGTTGGTTTGCGCCCCCCCCCTTCATGGTAATAATAATAATGTTGGTATTTGTTAAGCACTTACTATGTGCCGAGCACTGTTCTAAGTGCTGGGGTAGATACAGGGTAATCAGGTTGTCCCACGTGGGGCTCACAGTCTTCATCCCCATTTTACAGATGAGGTAACTGAGGCACAGAGAAGTTAAGTGACTTGCCCACAGTCACCCAGCTGAGAAGTGGCAGCGCCAGGATTCGAACCCATGATCTCTGACTCCTAAGCCCGGGCTCTTTCCACTGAGCCACACTGCTTCTCCATGCTTAGGGATGGAACATCCAATCCCCCAGACTTTCCCCTTCCCGTCCCTGACTCTCCAGCCAGTGACTCAACATGGATGATTCAACACCTTTTTTTTTATTCCTAAAGGCATTTGTGAAATGCTTACTGTGTGTCAAGCACGGGTCTAAGTGCTTGGGTAAATACAAATTAGCTTGGCTACTCTCCCTGTCCCACATGGACCTCACAATCTAAGTAGGAGGGAAAAAGGGGATCGAATCCCCATTTTGCAGCTGAGGAAACTGGGGCACAGCGAGGTTGTGACTTGCCCAAGGACCCAGAGCAGGCAAGTGATGGGGCTGGGATTAGAACCCGGGTCCTCTGGCTCCCAGGGCCACACTTTATCCATTAGGCGACACTACTTCTCTAACGCTCCTCTAACAGATCTCTCTGATAACCCACCATAGACTAACTGTCTATCTATTAACACTTGAGCCTTTAAACATTCCTAGCGTTTCCCTCTACATACCTGGAAGTCCCCCTTCTATTCTTTTTGGGGATTTCTCATCCAGAAAATTCCATGCAACCTTCTCTTTGGCCTTCATATGATTCCTACGGATGTTACCCGAATGATAACTTTGTGACTTCCCACCCACTGGGTGAAGAAGGATTTTCTCCGTTGGAGCCTGCCATTCTCATGCTCATTCCCTCTCATTCTGGTGGCAGAGGAGAACTACGATTCTGTATTCACCCTGGCTATCCCCCTCACAGTTGGCCGATTTTCGATCCTGCTCTCCCTGAGCCCGTATGAGAGAGGGACTGTGTCTGGACCGATTGTAGCATATCTACCCCCAGCGCTTAACAGATACCGGCTGATTGAGCTCACCTGTAATTAGCCAGAGTGGCCATCTCCTCATTGCTCCTTCCTGGATCCAGAGAGAGCCAATAACCTTCTCATGATCCCCCCGGGAGAAAGGAATCCAGAGGGGAACCAGGCCTCCGTCCGGATCCTTCTCTGGCCGTGCTGGAATCAGATCCCGCAAACCGCGGATTGAGGAACTCCTGAGCAGATTCAGAGTCAGCCCTCTCCCTCTGTCCCAGAACTGTTTTATTCATTTATTCTCAAAAGGGGTTTAGCCCCTGGAGGTCTCTGAGATGCTGGTGTCTCAGCCCCTCTTGGAGAAAGTGAACCTTCCGCTCGCTCCACTGGGCGTTCAGTCCAGGGAAGTTAGGACCACCTGTGGGCGTTCTCCGTCTGAGCTGCTTCGTCCAGGACAGCGTGCGTAGGGAAAGGGATTTGGGTAATTAGCCTGAAGAGGCGCGGGCAGGGAGGGACTAGAGCAGATGAATCCTACCCTCGAGGTTGTGTGAGGCAGTAGGAACCGCTTAATGCCGCTAATTCTCCAGGGTTGTAATTATCTCAAGATAGCTAAAGCTATTTCGGGAAATGTCAATTTTCCTGATTCACAGGTGTTTAAGAACGCTTGTTTCCCCAGCCTGCCCATGCCCGGGACCGGGATCCGACAGCTAAATGTTTTTCCAGAGCCAAGAGCGGGCGACTTGTCCCCTTTCTTCGCCCAAGTTGATCCGTGGTATTGAGCACTTAATGTGCGCCGAGCCCCGTACTAAGCGCTTGGGAGAGTGTGCTACAACAGTTGATAGACACAACTGCCACCCACAAGGAGCTCACAGTCTAGTGAGGAGAGCCACTGCCCGATAAATCAGGCAGTGCTATTGATCGAGCACCTTCTAGCCCACATCTGACCTCCTGCTTTTTAATTTTTTTATGGTATTTGTATTGTTAAGCGCTTACTGTTTGCCAGGCACTGTACTGACTGTTGGGATAGATACGAGCCAATCAGGTTGGGAACAGTTCAGGTCCCCCACGGTTTTAATCTTCATTTTACAGACGAGGTGACCGAGACGCAGAGAAGCGACTTGCCCAAGTCACTTGGGCTTACGCCCCGGCCCGTTGCTGGCCTCCCTCTCCCTTCCACTGTGCCAGACCACAGTCCCCCCAATCATCAGAGTACATCTGCCCTCAGACCTCCTCTAGGAAACCCTTCCTGATTAATTTCTCTGGTCAAATCCACCCCACAACTCTCACTTCCACACCAACTGTGCCCTTCTGCACTCACAAGGACCTGATGGACTTTTTTATGGTATTTAGGTTCTTTACTATGGCTCAGGCACTGTACTAAGCACTCAGGTAGATATAAGGTTGGACACAGTCCCTAGGGCTCACAGTCTTAAACCCCATTTTTCAGATGACTTAACTAAAGTACCAAGAAGTTAAATGACTTGCTCAAGGTCATAGAGCGGACACGTGGCGGACCCAGGATTAGAACACAAGTCCTTCTGACCCTCAGCCCCTTGCTGTTTCCACTAGGCCACGCTCCTTCTCCCTTAATCTGCCGCACTTAACTAAATCGATTTACAGGCCTACTATTTAGGCCCCTACTCAAGGTGCTGTGCCCAGAAAGCCGGATTTAGATGGATTTCTCTCCCATGGCGCTCAGCTTTGATTTCCTCCAGAGATGCACTCACTGCATAGGGGTGGCGGTGGAAGCCGCCTCCTCCGAGAGGTGTTCCTTGATCCGTCCCCCGCCATTGGCGTCCTCCCGTTAGATTTGTCTTTCTGGCGTTCAGTGTGAGATTATTGCCACACCTCGGTTTCTTGGCTTGGGTCCCTTCCGAGGTTCTTCTGGCTCTTCTTTGTGGGTTGTTGGTGAGTATTTGTTCTTGTCTTCCCCATTAGACAGTGAGCCAGGCAAAGCCCGGAGCTGTATCTTATCTGTCATTTTTTAGGGTAGGATTGTGTGTTCTATAGGTGTAATCGTATATGAAGAGGTCACTCAGATGTTTATATGGAAATACACTTGGAAAATTCATTCATTCAATAGTATTTATTGAGCGCTTACTATGTGCAGGAAAATGTGTGTGGTGTATGTATGTGTATTTTCCTCTTGGGATTTAAAGGTGAAGTTTTTTAGGTGAGGTTTTTATTTCAATTTTGCCGAAGTGCTTACTATGTACCAAACATCGTACTAAGCTCTGAGGTAGGCACCAGGCAATCAAAGTGGACTCATTCCCTGCCCCACATGGGCCTCCCAGCCTAGAGGACAAGCCAGTCAGCCGGCCCGTACTGCGGTTTCCTCTGGCCTCCATTTCCGGACACTGTTGCTAACTCTCCCCTCTCCCAACCTGCTCTCCAAGTTCCTGTGTGGAGAAATTCACCAGAAAGTACCCAGCTGCTATTTTATGGGTGACATACACACCTGTGTGTGAGGTCTTGAAAGTCTCTCCCTCTCCCTGTCTCTCCACTCTCTGTTCTTCTCTCTCACAAGCACACACACACACACACCCCACTCACTCTGACATGAAGGGAAGCCCAATCAATGATATTCGCCAATCTGACTGAAGAAGCCAGCATCGATTAGGATGTCAATCACAGGCCCCCGTATCCTCGGTTAGGTACCTGGCCATTGGAATAGTGTGGAAGAGAAACAGGGTCCTGGGTGAGAGGAAGAGATCGACCGCCCACCGGGAACTTGCTGAACGTGTCTGCCAACTCTGTTTTATTGTGCTTTCCCACGTGCTTCGTACAGTGCTCTGCACAGAGTAGGTGCTCAGTGAATACCATCAATTGATGAATTGAGGGGACAGGACACACTCTGTGTCTGCAGTTGTGTGTATTTTCATGTGTTGTGTTGGGAGATCAGCCTCGGTCAGTTTACGGCAGCTTGGTTCAGTCTACACAGAATCCCACAATCCATCCGCTGGTCCCGCCCCGGTCACCAGCTCCCCTGGGAGGTTGAGGATGGGCGAGACTTGGGGCTCAAGCATTCATTTCTCGGTGGTTTCATTGTGGGGGGCCCAGATCCTAAGCGAGTGGTGGTAGAGAGAGCAGACGAGACCGCGGGCTTCTTGAGGGCAGGGACCCCGCATCTTGCCTTCCTTGACCTCTCCCAACTGTCCGGTCGGGTGCCCTGTCCACCGGTGACACTCCATCTGGACTACCAGCTGGCTGCTCAGTAGCTTGGGTTCGATTTTCCAGACTGATTGACAGACGCACTCCCGGTTCGTGCGTGTTTTCGGACCCGTCGCACGCTCTGCTCGGTCTCCAGCCTCGAGGATGGTCCCGGTCCAGACAAGGCTGAAATACTGTAAAAAGAGATTTCAGAAGAGACTTACTGATACCTCAGTCAAGTCCCCATTCTCCCGCTTCTAGTATGGGTTGCAGCCCCATCCGCCGACACCCCATCTCGAGCCCTGCCGATTCCCGGTGGGATTATCGCTGACTAAATCTAGGCTTCTCAGAGCTCAATATTTCATCATTATTCTCGAGGTGTTTATGGATTTTTTTTTTCCTTTCTCCCTCTCAGTGTTTGTTCGGTTATTTGTGAAATATTGACTTCAAGCTTGCTAATGATAATTTTGAGATTCGTTTACTCCTGTTAGTCGAC
The DNA here is from genome assembly GCF_004115215.2 of Ornithorhynchus anatinus. Lineage (NCBI taxonomy): Eukaryota > Metazoa > Chordata > Mammalia > Monotremata > Ornithorhynchidae > Ornithorhynchus > Ornithorhynchus anatinus. The sequence goes on from NC_041747.1 coordinate 29,252,042, forward strand.
TTCTTCTTCTCTTAGCATCCCCCGCCATCCATTTCTCAGGGCACTAAGAGAAGCAGCGTAGCCAGTCCTAGGGCCCGGGAGTCGGAAGGACCTGGGTTCTAATCCCGGCTCTGCCTCTTGCCTGCCGTGTGACCGAGGGCAAGTCGCTTCACTGTTCTGTGCCTCAGTTTCTCATCTGTAAAATGGGGGTTAAGACCGTGAGCCCCAAGTGGGACGTGGACTGTGCCCACTTTAATTACCTTGTATCTACTCCTGAGTTTAGAACCGTGCCTGGGTCATATTAAGCGTTTAGCCAATACCATTAAAAAAAAAAAAATCAGGAAAGTCAGGGTTGGTGTGTCACATGATTTATTGATGCCCAAGGCCCGTAGACGGCTTAACCCTCTATGGCACGCAGCGATAGTTGTGATGTTTGAGTAGTTTCTGATTGGCTACTGTGGGCAAGGTGGCTCTTTAATAGGTCCCACTGCCTGAATTGTGTCTCCGTTACCTTTTAGATTGCAAACTTCTAGAGGCCAGGCAACACAGACTTTCCTCTGTTTTATTTCACCAGTGCTTGGCACTCACTCGGTACCAGTGATTGATTGCTCCGTCCACTGGTGTTCCCTGCCAACAAGGATGACTGGCACCAAGAGTCACGTCCCTCTGTCTCCGAGCGTTTCCACTGGTTGAAAGGCTACAAAGGAAGATATTTGACATTGTGATTCTTTTCCCCCTCCACTGACCTTCAACTCTGTCGGTAGCCGGTGATCCAACAGTGTGGAATTGTGGTATTTGTTCAGCACTTACTATGTGCCAAGCACTGTACTTAGGCGCTGGGGTAGGAGCAGGGTGATCAGAACAGGCACAGTGCCTGTCTGACGTGGGGCTCCCAGTCAAGGGTTGGGAAAGCAGGCATCTTATCCTCATTTTTACTGATACTGAGACACAGAAGCAGTGTGACTTAGTGGAAAGAGCACGGGCTTGGGAGTCAGAGGTCGTGGGTTCTTATTCTGACTCTGCCACTTGTCCGTTGGGTGACCTTGGGCAAGTCATTTAACTTCTCTGGGCCTCAGTTACCTCATCTGTAAAAATGGGGATTAAAAAAATGCGAGCCCCACGTGGGACAGTCTGATTAACCTGTATCTACCCCAGCGCTTAGAACAGTGCCCCGCACATAGTAAGAGCTTAACAAGTACCATAAAATAAATAAATAACACAGCCCGGTAGGCGACTCATCCAAGGTCACACAGCAGGTAACTGGCAGAGCAGGGTCAGAGCCCCGCTCTCCTGACTCCCAGACCCCTGCTCGTTCATTAGTCTGCACTTAGCACATGGGACTTAACAAATACCTCAATTATTAATTATTATTATGATTACTGCTGCTGCCAGCACTGATCCTCCCCCCTCCGAGATTAGGGCTTCAGTCCCATGTAGAGGGACAGGAGGGGAGGAGCTGGTCTTGCCCCATCGTCCATCCAGGAACGTTCCTCCCCGGCGGCCCTTCCCATCTTCGCCTACGAGTCGGTTGCAGAGCTCAAAGTGGCAGCGGCCAAGAAGGAGCAAGAGGGATTCTCAGTTCAGATGGAGCTCTGAAGAAGCTCCTTTAGATCCTTTGCATCTTCTGGGCCCTTTCCCCGCATCCCCTCTCTCTCCTCTAGGTAGCTTGGTGTGGCTTGTTTACCTTCTACGTTCCTCTGTAGAACTCTTCTGATTAGGCATGCGTCTCAGTCTACAAAGCTGTGCAGGAATTGATTGCAATTACTCAACATTCATCATTCCGACACAGTCTTCCCCGTGCTCCTTTGAAGCGAGGAGTAGCTTTCTTCCCGCTTTCTTAAAGGTGGGGGTCAACGGACCGGACTCCTGGACCCCAGGACCACTCTTCTCTCACCCGTCCGCCGACTGAGCTCGTGTGGGCAGGGAATGTGTCTATCGGCTCTATTGTATTCTCCCAAGCACTGGTCACAGTGCTCTGCGCACAGTAAGGACTCAGTAAATGAATGCCAATGATTGATTGAGTCTCTGGGATGCTCTGGGATTGAGGCCGCTGTTTGCCAACAGGAAGGTTTCCTGAGCTGTCCTTCCAATTTTGATTTATGCCTCCCTGGGGCATCGGTCTAGGGTAGAAATTTCTGAGATAACTTTATATTCAAAAAAAATAGTCTAGGTGGAATGATCCTTCCCTTCCTTCTCTTTTCCGCTCCAGTCGTGGCTTCCCTGTGACGTGACCTCAGATTCATCACTTAACTTCTCTGGGCCTCAGTTTCTTCATCTATAAAATGGGAGTTAAATACCCGTTCTCCCTCACCACGTAGACTCTGAGCCCTATATAGGGCCGGGGACTGGTCTCCGGTCAGATGATCTTGTATCTGCTCCAGCACAGAGCCTAGTGCCTGGCACATAGCGCTTAAAAGATAACAAAAGAATCAGTCGTATTTATTGAGTGCTTACTGTGTGCACAGCGTCATACTAAGCATTTGTGAGAGTACGATATTGACGGACACATTCCCTGACCAGAATGAGTTTCCAGTCCTCTGCACACACCGAGCACTCAAAAACTTCACGATTGAAACTGCTTACTCAGTAATCGAAGGCACAGTTGAATATTTGAGCATGAGGATTGAGGATATAATCATAATCGTTTTGGTATATAAGTGCTTATTATGTGCCAAGCACTGTACTAAGTGCTGAGGTAGACGCCATATAAGCAGATCAGAGTCCCACAAAGGGCCCCCCGGTCTAAGGGGGAGGGAGAATAGGGACTTAATCCCCATTTACAGATGAGACTGAGGCGCTGTGAAGTGACTTGCCCAAGGTCACACAGCAGGTGAATGGAGGAACAGGGATTAGAACCCAGGTTTTCCCTGACTCCCAGGCCAGGGCTCTGTTCACCAGGCCACGGTGCTGGAATGGAAGGCTTAGGAGCAAAAGGGGGGGTCATACGGTGGCAGGAGGTCGTCAGTCAGCATTTGTCCTTTCCCCCCTACACCCCAACTCTCTCTAGCACCTTTAAGAGGCCACACCTAGAAGCCCAGACCGTTTTCTAAAATACTCATGGAGCCAGGAAATAGGTCCGCATGCGGAAAGAGCCTTCCTGATCCGATCGCCAGAGTCCTCTGCCCCTGCTTAGAGCAGAGGAGAAAGCTAGAACAATTACATTTTTTCCAGAAACATGCTCAGTTTGGGCTGGGAATATTCAGTCTCTTCGAATCCCAGATGCTGGAATTCACACTCTTGAGAGGGACAGAGAGACAGATGCATGCGCCCATAAAATCAGGGCATTTACAAGGAAAATAATTTGGGATAATTGAAATGAAAACTTTTTCTTCTTCCCCCGAAGCTGACAAGCCCCAGACAGCTTCCCATGTCTCAACCGACAGTTTTCCGTGTCGCAGCCGTTTTCTCACGGGGCGGAGAATGGCAGACGAAGTTTGCCGGCTCTTTATCCTTCCCTGTTTACCCATCTGAAGGAGGAATGATTCATGATTACTGTAATTATCTCTCTCCTTAGGTGAGTGCTACTAATTATATCATTTTTTAGCCACTTTTCTTCAGCGCTGCTAGTTAATCCAAGCAAGCTACCCGGTGGCCGCGGCCGGGCCGACATTTTAATTTATCCACGCGGTTTAAGCCGGAAGTCGATGCCTCGTGACCCCAGGTGTGTCCCCGTGGGACCCTCTCCTGTGAATACGCAGGGTGACCTAGTGGAAAGAGCACGGGATCAGAAGTCAGGAGACCTGGGTTCAAGTCTGGCTCCGCCACTAACTTGTTGTGTGACCTCAAATTTCTGAACTTCTCTGTGGCTCAGTTCCCTCATCTGTAAAATGGGAATTCTGTTTTCTCTGTCCCCCTTAGGAGCCCCATTTCAGTCAGTCAGTTGTATTGATTGAGCACTTACCTAAGCTCTTGGGAGAGTACCATGTAACAGACGCATTTCCCCGCCCACAAAGAGCTTACAGTTTAGAGGGGGACTGTGTCTATTCTGATTATCGTGTATCGACCCAATCGCTTAGCACAGTGCTTGAAACATAGTATAAGCGCTTAATTTTATTGTGATCATCATCATTACTAGTATTATTATTTTAGACCTCCAGTAAGGTCATGCATCTTGGATGTAGGGCCCTAGAGAGAGTCGGTAATAGCAGCGTCTATTCCTTTGTTAATAGAAAGGAGTTGGGAAGCAGCGACAGGAGAAATTATTTCTAATTAAGGATTTTTTGCTTTTAATCGATATTAGGTTAATCTCTACCAGAAAGTTAACTGAATAACTGAAGGGGCATGTCATCAATCTGGACAGTCCTTGAAGTGAAAAGTAGAGATCTTTCACGGTCCATCTACTGATACTGGCTGAATTAGATCGATTCATTGACTACCTTCATGGAAATGTATTTTTTTCTTCGTTCAACTATTTATTCTGATGATGCCATTCCGTTCTCCATTGCTAGAATGCTTAGAAAAGTGCAAGAGAATTAGAAGACATCCTGGCCCTCGGGGAGCTTACCAGTCTACCTATAACTTCCTTATCGCCTAACCTTGTAAAATCACTGGAAGTCATAACCTAGCGAGTTGGCCAGAGGGGGCCTTAGAGAAAATGGCAGAAGGCAAGGCCCAGCCTCTGAGACAAGAAAAGGAAATGGAGAACCCCATGAAGGAACAGTCTTCCATTGCCAGAGAGATGGACTCATCTTCCCTAAGGGGGTCTTTCCAACTCTAATGATTGAAATCCCGCACGAGGCTCAGGGGGAGTACGAGTTCATAATCGTTTGGTTCTTCATTCATTTGAAACCAAGACTGATTGACACTTTGGTAGGACAGGCATTGAACCTTCAGGTAATTTCAGTTTGCAGAATTGAACAGGCATTAGAGAAGGAGTTCCTTCCCCGCTGCACTGGCTCAGATCTCTTTTAACTGGGAACTAAATTGCCCTTCTTATAATGAGCATTAGGGATGATGACGGACAGAGCCAGACGGGAGACTGGATTTTCACCTGCGACTTTGGATCACTCAGGGCCCGGCTTGGCCTCGGTATTCAGGGTAACTCAGCCCAAACGATCAGCTTCTTTTGGTCTGAGTGATCCCTTTCTTGAGATTGCAGAATTCCGGCTCCCTGGAGTCTCTCAGAGCCAGAAACGCTAATGAGCTGTTCGGATTAGGGTCAGAATATCTCCAGGATGCTCCCACCTCTCATTAGAAGTCATTAGGGTCTCCATTGCCTCCTCCCCAAGAGCCCCGGACAGAGCTCTGCTCCCAGAGCGTAACGGGTCTCTGCTCCTCCCCTTCTCTCCCGTTTAGGCTGTGAGCTCCATATGAGGCATCCACTCTGATTGTACTGTATCTACCTCATTGCTTTTAGAAAGTGCTTAACACTACATTGATCATTTGTTCGGTTCAGTTTGTTGTGAATCAACACTTGCATCACGAGACTCCTCTGGGTGATGTGATTAACTCCGAGAAAGCCTGGCAGGAAGACCTGCCCAGAGGGCAGAACTTTGCTGGCATCGAAGGCTGCTGTCAGCTGTAGATCGAGGTCTCAGGTGAGGCCTTTGGCCACCCACCTCTGAAGAGACACTGGGGGGGGGGGGGGGGAATGAGAGGGTTGAGGGTTGGGTGGAAGGATTGGTTGTGTCACTGGTTGGCAATTCAACCTGGGCCACTATGTAGACTTGGTACATCAGCTTCCCATTAGGCAGTTAGCTCTTAGGGGGAAGTGACTGTATTTTGTACTGTTATTGGGTAGTGTAAATGACACTCCGGGTCCTTGGGGAGAGGTAGTGAGGGAGAGGGGAGAGTCGGGAATATTAGCCCCTGATGGGTCACCGGGGGAGCATCAGGAAGAGAGAGGGGAGAGTCAGAGGTATTGAGTGATCTGAGATGGGTCACTGGAGGAGAGTTATGGGGATCCAATGGTCTGTGCTGGATCACAGGGAGAGGGTCGGGGAGGGAAACAGGACAGTGAGGACGGTTGGGTGATCCGTGCTGGCTCACGGGGAGAGAGTCAGGGATGGAGAGGGGAGAGTCAGGGGGTTTGGATGATCCATTCCTACCTGTGAGGATTCCTCCCAGAATCCTGGTGCCAGTGTTGGAGACAGAGTCCTCAGCCAGATGGACCGAGGGAGAGTAAGCCCAACCTTCCTCCTTGCATTCGCCAGGAAGCTCCCGGTACTCGAGTTCCACTGGGCAGCATTTTCCCCTTGCTGCGTCCATAATGATCACAGTCACACAGGCAAATGCCGAATGAATCCTCGGGAACGTTCTGGGTCACTTCTGTGCTATTCAGAACAGCCGGGTAGGCCAAGAGGGCTCTCACTTTTGGGCCCTTCTCCATTCTTTCCAACAACTCCTGCTTGATAGCTTCCTAATCCCATAAAATTGGTGAAGTGGCTGAAAATAAGGGGATAGAAATTTAGAAAAGGCAACACCTCCGGATAGTGAGTGAATAACGCCGTTTGACTCCTGAAGAGCCCTGAAGAGGGTTTCTCGCTGGCAACAACAGTGCTTTGTGTCCAAACGAGAGCTGGTAGTGGTTTCAGGAGCTAAAACCTGAACCCAAGAGCGGTTCTGCCAATACAGGATAATTAAGTGCGCAACCAGCTTCCACCCTCTAGGTCATTATGGTCTGACTCGACCCGGCATGGGGCATCGACAGAGAGTTCGCCTGGGCAGATTGGGGCAGCCGTCCGCAGCCCAAGGAGCGGCAGCCCTCAGTTTCTGATGTCGGGGAGGCCCAGAAGCTGAAAAGGCAGTTGAACCGATTGAGGGAAATCTCACCTGCCCTGTGGGCTGCCAATGAAAAAAAGCACTTCAATGACAGCGATGATTGTTTTTTAATTGGAAGGTCTATTCTGACAATTCCGCCAGCCTCCAGTCGTTACAGAATCAACAAGAGTTCAAGTGCGGCCCTAGGAGGAGAGATCAGTCCATCGAATTTATTGGCGCTCACTGTGTGCAGAGCACTCAACTAGGTGCTTGGGAGAATCCAAGAGAACAGAGATGGTAGATATGTTCCCTTCTCACAAAGAGCGTAAAGTCTAGAAGGATCAGGTGAAGAGGAGTTTCATGCATAATGAAAAATTTTAATTCTGAAATTAATAATTTTAATTTATAAATATTATAAAGTATATGTTTTAATGTCTGTCTCCCCTTTTAGACTAGTAGCTCGTTATGGGCCGGGAACGTGGCTGTCAACTCTATTGTGTGGTATTTTTCCAAGCTCTTTGTAAGGTCCTCTGCACATAGTAAGTGCTCAATAAATAACATCGATGACAGTGAAAGTCTAGAATGGAAGGTTTTGCCATTTCAGTTGTATCACTGGGGGTTGGGAGATCATGAATAAGCCCAGAAACAACCATTCAATGGTATTTATTTCCTATCCGCCTGCGTGGCCATCCTCTTAAGTGTCATCTTCAGACTTTACCTCAAAAATATAATAATAATAATGTCATTTGGGGGCCGAACACCAACCCCATACTGTGTACCCGGGCTCTAATCCCGGTTCTGCCAATCGCCTGCTGTTCGACCATGAGAAAGTCACTTAATTTCTCTAGGTCTCAGTTTCCTCCTCCGTAAAATCGCTATATTCTCCCTCTCCCTTAGACACGGAACCCCGTGGGAGTAAGGAATTGTGTCCAATCTGATACTCTCTTGTATTTAGTCCAGCAGTTAGTAGAGTGCTTGGCACATAGTAAGCCCTTGACAAACGCTACTAATAATACTAGTTACCTGGTTCTAGCAGCAATGTTGGGTTTTCTTTGACACAAAGCAAAGGAAATCCTCAGTAAACCGCTGTACGGTGAGCCATCTTCAAGATTTAATTAAACTAGTTTTCCAGCTTTCAGTGATCATAACTTTGGCACTGAAAGACGGGTAAAGACTCCGGTCGAAAACGCCTTCTGGTTCCTTCGGTATTAAATCTGTTCCATATATCCCTGAAACCCGGCGATATAAATAATTTGATATTAAATATCCCACTGTTTTTACTCTTACCGCCTTCAGAACCGTGTCTCATCCAAAGGGATTAATCATCCTTCAATAGAAAATACCCTTTGGATAAGAGAGGGAGTTGCCTGACAGAGGGAGGGGGGAGAGGAAAAGAAAGCTTTGAAAAAAGATCTAAATCTTGCCAGAAAGCTACAGAGATTGCTCTGAGGCATTGCTCTGCATTTATTTCTTGGTGTGTCACATAAAGTTGGAGGAAATTTATGTCGACGCCCAGAAAAATTATTTATCCCCAGTAGGTACCCATGTCTGAGCAGGTATAAATCAACCTTGATAACCCTCATTGTAAAATCACTTTACCCGAGGGCGGGGTTGGGGGGGGCGGCGGGGATGGGCGAGGAAACTGTACTGAAGAGCATGAATCTGCCTCCCATTTGTCTGGGTATTTTACTTACGGTATTTAAGCGCTTACTCTGTGCCAGGCACTGTACTAAACAGTGGAGTAGAAGCAAGAGAATTAGGATGGACATAGTCCCTGTCCCAATAGGGCTCACAGTCTTAATCTCCCTTTTCCGGATGAGGTAACTGAAGCACAGAGAAGTGAAGGGGGTTGCATAAGGTCACAGAGCAGAGAAATGGCAGAGCTGGGATTAGAACCCAGGTCCCTCTGACTCCCAGGATTGTGCTCTATCCACTAGGCCAGGCTGCCTCTCTGTCTGTCCTTGCCAACTCTAGGGGAGCACGGGCTCTATCTTATCCGCCCCTTTAAGGGTCCAGAGAGCATCAACGTTTGACAGAGGTCTCGGTCACTGCAGGCGCTTCCAAGTTCGTGTTGAGAAGGAGGAGGAGGAGAGTGGGGAAGTGGGAAGGAGAGAGAATTAAAATGAATCCAGCCTGGTTTCCACCCAGGCCTGAATTGTCACCTTGACCAAGGGCGGAGTAATGGGACTTCACAACCTCCCGGACAAACTGAGAATCACGGACGTGGTTTAAGGGGAAAGTTATTTGGGACCCCATAGGAAAAGATGCTTCATGTACCAAATTTCCCTGTTCATTTGAAGGAGGCAGAGGGAAAGAGAGAGCAAGGATGATCTGAGTACACAGGAGTAACACGGGGATAAAGAGATCCCAGCAAGGCCACTATCCCAGCCCCCTTTGAGGGCAGAGTTGCACTGGCTTGAAGCCCTATGGATCAATCCTGTAATCCAGTATCTGAATGCCACAGACAGGTCTCCTCCCGGGTTTTAGCCTTCAGAGCCGACGCTGAATAGAATGTTAGGTGGGAGAGACTGAACTCCGGGTGATCGTCAGACTTGTCCAAACCTGAAAATACCAAGGAATTCCCTCAGCTTGTTTACATGTTTTTTTTTAATGGTATTTCTTAAGCGCTCACGGTGTGTCAAACACCGTTCTAAACCCCAGGGTAGATGTAGGTTAATTAGGTTGGACACAGTCCATGTCCCACATGGGGCTCACAGTCTAAGTAGGAAGGAGAATAGGAAAAATGAGGCGCAGAGATGTTAAGCGACTTGCCCAAGGTCACACAGCAAGCAATTGGCAGAGCTGGGGTTAAAACCCAGGTCCTCCGACTCTCGGGCCACTGCTCTTTCCACTAGGCCATGCCTCCTCTCATATCTACTTCTTCTTTTCTGCCTTCCTCCTGTCCAAAAACCGCTTCAAGGTCTGTCTCCCTGAAACACAAAAGGGGACCCTCCCCTTTGTGATTCTGACACTCTCCAGGGCTTTCCCAGCGTCCCTTGGTCTCTGGTCAATCAGTCAGTGGTGTCAACCAACCTCAGCCCGCAGGCCCCATCACCGGTAACCTAGGATGAGTGCAGGAGCAGTCAAGAAGCAGCATGGCCCAGAGGAGAGATCACAGGCCTGGGAATCAGGTGGACCTCAATCCTAATTCTGGCTCCACCCCTCGTCTGTTGCATGACCTTGGGCTAGTCATTTCACTTCTCTGGGCTTCAGCTGTCTCGTCTAGAAAATGGAAATTAAGACCTTGAGCCTCGTATGGGACGGGGACTGTGTCCAACCCGATTATCTTTCATCTGCCCCAGTACAGTGCCTGGTACGTAGAAAGCGCTTAACAAATATCATAAAAAAGAGGCTAGATGGGTTTATAAATAGCTTTAATTTTCTTCATTTTAGGATATAAGCAGAACTCTCCTGGACAAGCCCATTTGTCCACCTGTCTGGAGTCTCTCGAACTCCGGGCTGGTGTGTGCCCGTGGGACTCCCAGCCTTCTTTTCAACCAACAACCCAAAGTTCCCCTCTAACGGCCTCTAAGCACTGGTGCATTTAGCATCTTTAAATATCTCCGCTGCAGATGGGAAGCTCTCTGAGGGCAGGGATCCTCTCTACTCTATTGACCCTCCCGAATGCTTAATACAGTGCTCTGCCCAGAGGCGGCACTCAGTAGACATCATCGATTGTTACGTATACATGCACGTACACATCTGTACTAATGCGAAGTATGGCATTTGTTAGGAGTCGACTCTGGGCTGAGCACGGTACAAAATGCTGGGAGCAGCTATAAGATAATCAGGTTGGACGCAGTCCCTGTCCCACATAGGGTTCATAGTCTTTAGTAGGAGGGAGGAGAGGTGTTGAGGAAACTAAGGCCCACGGGATTTAAGTGATTTGCCCATGGTCGTGCAGCAGGGAGTGGTGGAATTAGAACACGTGTCTTCTGACGCCCAAGATCTTTCCACTATGCCTTACCATTTCCCCTGTAAATCTAACCGACCTCTATTTGACAGTGAGGACTCCTTAAGGGGGATCCTCTCAGCCCCCCGGGGTCTCCCGGTAGTCCACCACAATGGCCCCTTTTGGAGACCGGGCATCCACCCAGACCGACTCATCAGACCTGCTTGCGGCTCGGCCCTTGGCCTTTCCCAGAGTGTGAGCTTCACGGGCAAGGGGATTTCTCTCTGCTCGGCACGTAGGCTCATCGTGCAAGTGCAAAAGACGTGCTGATTTTTCCCCTGCCGCCACAGCGCTCTGCGGTCCCGTCTCCGAGAAGGCTCGTTTGTTCAGTCGGCGGTTCTCAGCTCGCATGGCAGGTGTCGTGAAATTGCCGGGTTGCCACGAAAGACACCTCCTGCTCTTTCTCAATTCATCCAACCTAGGGCCAATACCATCAGGTGACATGGAAGCTCGGGGCGTGAGCTACCAGAGTGACACGTGACATCCCCCCGACACACAGCCCTCTCTTTGGGTCATGAGGGCAGGTGGTCCGGCTGCAGGAGAGACCGAAATCTCCCTGTGGAGCCCTGGCCATGTAGGAGGGAGCAGTGGAGTTTTAGAAAATAACGAGTTCCAGTAAGTGGAGTTCTTCAAAAGCTGGGGTGGGAATCTTCTTATGGGAAGGGCCCAGTCTAAGATAATCAAAAATAGAGAAGATTGAGTTTCCTGCTGAGTGTGTAACCTTTGCTCAAGGCCTCAGGATATAGCTCCTGCTCTCTGTAAGTACCAGCTGCCCAGGCTATGAGCAAAAATGCTTGCTTCTCACAAGAGGGGAGCTGACCCGGGCTGTCCCCAGTGGCTTTCAGGCCCGGGAGACCACCCCCTCCGGCTCCCCTTGTCAGGGTGAGGATGAGGTCCGGGACACGTGGCCGGATGGAGGAAGGTGGGACGGGAAGAATTTTGAAAACCGGACCAGTCTTCACGGAGGGTTTGCCTCCTGGAAGACGTGGGGAGACACCGGAACGGAAGGCTGACGTGAGCCGGGGCCCCGTTCCCAAGCGGGACGGACACGGGGACGTTGAACAGACAAGATGGCTCCCCTTGGATAATAAGGTTGGTATTTGTTAAGCGCTTACTATGTGCAGAGCACTGTTCTAAGCGCTGAGGTAGACACAGGGGAATCAGGTTGTCCCACGTGGGGCTCACAGTCTTGATCCCCATTTTACAGATGAGGTAACTGAGGCACAGAGAAGTGAAGTGACTTGCCCACAGTCACACAGCTGGCAAGTGGCGGAGCCGCCCGGCCTCCGGCACCACCAACCAATCAGTGGTATTTATTGAGCGCTTACTCTGCGCAGAGCACTGTATTAAAGCACCTGGGAGAGAACAATGCATCTGAGTTGGCAGACGTGTTTCCTGCCCTCAGTGAGTTTACCACCACCTCCCCTTCTGTGTTCTTCCTCTTCCTCCTCCGTCTCCTGCTTTGCCACCTCTTCTTCATCCTTGTCCCCCACTTTTCTTCCTGCCTGGCTTTCTCCCTGTTCCCTCCTGTCTCTCCCCCTCCTTCACTGGGGGAACAGCTCCAAGACAGAACCTCAAGCCCGCAGACATTAACCATAATAAGCTAGACCGACTAAGAGAGGAATTGGAGTGCCGACGCTGTAACAAAATCCAGATCATTTTCTCCCTTCGCCTGCCGACCTCTTCCGTCACAGAGGCTAAGGATGATCTATTCTGCTATTAAGAGCTCTCTGCTTTTTGCTTTGGGGACCGAGCTCGGGACAGCAGAGTAATCGGTTCCTGTCAGAAGCAGCGTGTCCTACTGGAAAGAGCCCGGGCTTGGGAATCGGGGGACCTGCGGTCTAATCCCGGCTCTGCCGCTCGGAGACTTTACGCAAAGTCTCGATGCTCCAGGAGCTATCGTGGAGCCAATGGATCGTGGTTTTCGCCTTTGCGTGAGTGGTGATGGCTTGCGGTGAGCCATCCACGCTCTCTCACCTGGTCTCCCTGTGCCCAGCGGCACACGTCGTCCGGGCGCTTGGCGGGGGGGAGTTGGGAGCGGTCACAGACCAGAGCGTCTCCAAGAACTCAGCAGTCACCCCTGAAACGATAGAGAACCAGGGTCCAAGGTGACATGACGAGCAGAGAGAGGTGCTTTATTGGTGCTGTGGGTGGAGCCCCTCTCACTCTGGGAGAACAGCTACTCCAAACCCACTTGGGTAGTTCAGGCCATCCCTCCTGCCTGGAATAATCAGTCAGTGGTATGTACTGAGCGCTTATTGTGTCCACAGAACGGTACTAAGCATGGGGCAGAGTACAATACAGTGGGTAGTCGTGCCCACTGCCCACAAGGAGCTTATATTCTAGTGGGCTGTGAGGAGCTTACAGTCTATTGTGTGCAGAGGACTGTAGTAAGTACTTAGGAGGGTACCACAGAGCTAATAAACAAAATAATAATGTTGGTATTTGTTAAGCGCTTACTACATGCAGAGCACTGTTCTAAGCGCTGGGGTAGATCCAGGGTAATTAGGTTGTCCCACATGAGGCTCACAGTCTTAATCCCCATTTTACAGATGAGGTAACTGAGGCACAGAGAAGCGAAGCGACTTGCCCACAGTCACACAGCTGACAGGTGGCAGAGCGGGATGAGCCCTGCCCACAAGGAGCTTAAAGTCTAGGGGACTTTGAGGACTTGCAGTCTCCTATATGCCAGGTGCTACACCAATCCATCAATGGATGGCATTTATTGAGGGCTTACTGTGTGCCGAGCCCTGTACTAAGCACCTGGGAGAGTGCAGTACAACAGAGTCGGTAGACTTAGGGACTCCCTCTCATTTCGCATCTGGCAGGCCACTGCTCTCCCCATCTTCAATGCCCTACTAAAGTCACATCTCTCAGTAATATATGCCTCCGGGATTTCCTCCGTAGGACGCGGGGCACGGCACGGCCAAAGCCAGAGTGGCAGTTCTCGGGTCTGTCTGTCTGATGCAGAGGTTTCCGAGGCCGATGCCTTGAGTTTGGGATAATGTATTAGTTTTGGACTGGGAAAAAAAAAAATGGAAATCGTGTCAGGAAAAAGATGGAATGCTTTGAAGTGTCTTTTGTGCAGCCATAAACTCAAGATGCAGTGGAGTAATATACAAGCTACATTACCTCAGGACGAGAAATTGGAGATGTCCTAAACAATCCATCTCGGAGGACAAAAACTCTCAGCAGCTCGAGTCCCCGTTCTAAATCTAGTTGTGCACCCAGTAGCTCGCCGGGCTGGGAAAACCAGATACGGCGATGAGCAAAAACGTTGACCCGGGCTTTACCCTCGATGGGGAAATCAGAGTCGCGTCTAAGATCAAGTGAGGCTGATAGTTGCCCGGTCACCCTTCTCACGCAAACCTTCGTCGTCGGCAGGGTTCCTTCGCTGATGCTCCGAAGCCCGCCCTCTCCCATCCCTCGCCTTCGCCATCCTAAAAATCCCTGCCTCCTCCTTGCCCCCACACATTGAGAAGTTGGCACCTGTGATGGTCATCGGTGACATTTACTGAGCGCTTGAGTGCCCGGCAGTGTACTCAATACCCGAGAGTGTTCCACAGCAGCAAGACGAGAGTATAGCAACGATGTCATGTAAGCCACACTGCTGGCAAAAGCGAGCGTCTTTTTTTTCCTTTCTAATGGTGTTTTTTAAGCAATAATAATAATAATGTTGGTATTTGTTAAGCGCTTACTATGTGCAGAGCAGTGTTTTAAGCGCTGGGGTAGACATAGGGGAATCGGGGGGCATTTAAGCGCCTATTATGTGCCCGGAACTGGACTGTGGGCTGGAGTAAATATCAGATAATCAGGTTTGGCACAGACTGTGAACCCCACGTGGGGTTCACAGTCTAAGTTGGAGGGAGGAGGACTGTACTGAGCGCTAAGGTAGATGTAAGATCATCAAGTCAGGCACGGTCCCTGCCTCAGGTGGGGCTCACTGTCTAAGGAGACAGGAGAACGTGCCCACGGTCCGCTGTGGCTCTTGCTCACTGTGGTTGCCGGAACACCCAGGTGCAGGCTCGTTCATGCTCAGTCTGGGCTCCGTTTAGCTTCCGTGGCATTCTGGAATTTGTAGTTTGGTCATTCCAGAATGCCAGGGAACTTTAATCCCCACATCTCCCTGCCGTTTCCCCACACTCCCTGTCCCTGAGCGGGCAGGAGACAATACCCGGGCTTGGGCACTGCCGTGTTTTTGTCAGCCATCGAGGCCCCGGCCTGACTGTGATTGCTGTTCTATCCCATACGTAATAGAGGTTCCAGTCCTGTTTTGTCACCTGTCCCTGCCGTTGGTCAGTGGGAAGAGTGCGGCCAGATCCGGCATCAAAGGATGTGTTCAGCTCTGTGTCTCCAGGTGTACATTGCTAAATCCATCTGGTTGAGCATCTGCTGTGTGCAGAGCACTGTCCTGACCTTTTGAGGAGGTAGACACAATCCCTGCCTCCCAAGAGTTTACAGCCTACTGTGTGCAGAGCACTGAACTAAGCATGTGGGGGGAACCAGCGTGGCCTAGTGGAAAGGGCACAGGCCCGGAAATCGGGGGAACTGGGTTCTAATCCCGGCCCCGTCACTTGCCTGCCGTGTGACGCCTTGAGCGAGTCCCTTGACTTGCGGCTGGATTTGTTCCCTTCCTTCACCCCATCCTCAGCCCCCAGCACTTGTGTACGTAGCTGTAATTTCTGTATATCGGTGCCCGTCTCCCTCTCTAGGTGTCAGCTCACTGTGGGCAGGGAACCTGTCTGCCAACTCTGTGATATTGTCCTCTCCCAGCCCTTCGTATTGTGCTCTGCACTCAGTGAGTACTCAATAAATACCGTCGATGGATTGATTTAACTCCTCTAACCTCGGTTTCTTCGTTGTCCAACGGTGATTAAATACCCACTCTTCTTCCCGGACAGGGACTGTGCTCAACCTGATTATCTTGTGTTTACCCCAGCGCTTAGTACCGTACTTGGCACATAGTAAGTGCTTAACAAATGCCACAATTAGCAGTAGTAGTAGACACAATCCCCGCCTTCCAAGACTTTACAGGCTACTGTGTTCAGAGCACCGTAATAAGCTTTTGGAGACCAGAGTTAGTTGATCTGGTCCCCGTCCTCAAGATGCTTACGGTCCACTGAAGGTGACGACTACTAAAATCCACAGAACGTAAAGGCTATGGTCGGTACCGGGGTGAGCTGGTGTTGGGAAGCCATCTGAGTAGAAGAAACAAGTGGAGAAGTGAAGAAATTGCCCAGATAATTGAGCCCTTCAAAAACCCACTTTAGCCGGAAATATCAAGCTCTCCGCAGAAGATATGGTTCCTGGGCTCGGTCGATCTGGTTGGAGGCCTGACAGGTCTTCCTTTCACCCACCCTCCCCTCACTGTGCTGGTGTAGACTGGCTTGGAATGAAAACATTTTAGTAGCAAATGACTAGTGTCACATCGTTGGTAATAAGGAAATTAAAATCTGACAGACAGTCACCGCCGCGTGCCCTGGCCACGAGCGCTGGGCTGTGACTCAAATGAAAATTAATGTCTTCCCCTGGCTTATTGGATGTTCTACATTTACAAATGATGCAGGCATTTTAGTTGAACATTGAGTGATTACACTGAGAATAGTGATTTCCATATTCTGTTGGCGTGGGCTTCTGCGTGAGACAGATGGAAGAGGTGATTTTGTGCGCAGGTTTTCCTTTTTCCTCCACTTCTCCCCCTGCCATCTTGGGCCACCACGTGGCCCCACCTGAGGGGATGGGGAGAGGGCCCCCGAGTTTCTCCGGCCGGTCCCGGGGACTGAGCCACAAGGGTCTTGTGGGGGGGGGGGGGGATGCCTCAGAGACCCGGGCTGGACCAATTTCTCCTACCCTGATCTGCTAGGCGGCGATCCTTCACCCCATGATAAAGGACTCGGGTCACTCTGGAAGTCATCTTTGCCCGGAGAAGTAGCAATTCTCACCACACCAAGAGTCTACTACTTATCCTGAAGCAGTGTTGCCTAATGGATAGAGCACAGGCCTGGGCGTCAGAAGGACCTGGCTTCTAATCCCGGCTCTGTCTCTTCTCTGCTGTGTGACCTTGGGGAAGTCATTTCTCTGTGCTTCAGTTATTTCATCTGTAAAATGGGTATTGAGGCTGTGAGCGCCCCGTGGGACAGAGACTGTGTCAAACCTGATTACCTTGTATCCACTCCAGCACTTAGAACAGTGCTTGGCACATAGTAACAAA
This sequence comes from Ornithorhynchus anatinus, assembly GCF_004115215.2. Lineage (NCBI taxonomy): Eukaryota > Metazoa > Chordata > Mammalia > Monotremata > Ornithorhynchidae > Ornithorhynchus > Ornithorhynchus anatinus. Next base: position 29,268,883 of record NC_041747.1, read on the forward strand.
TTAACAATACTGCTTAACAAATACTAGTATTATTATTATTTTTGTTCTTCTTCCACTTTGCCCCAGTTCTTTTTTTAAAAAAAAAATATTCAAGGTATTTGTTAAACTAGTTTAAGCCAACTGCACTAGCACTAGGATGAAACGAGCTGAATAGATAATTGAGTGGCCCTATAGGTGAATACAGGCTGAGAATGGATGGGAGTGAAATACATCCATGCTGAGGGGTTGTTGGGTTGATGCAATGTTATTAAATTAAACAGGGAAGGTTTCCTGGAGGAGGTGGGACTTGAGGAGGTCCTTAAAGTTGGGAGGGAGATGAGTCAGTTGTACTAATTCAGTGCTTGCCGTGTGCAGAGCGCTTAACAGAGCGCTTGGGAGAGTACAGTATAACGATACAACAGACACATTCCCTCCCCACGACAGATGGAACTCCTTGAGGGGCTAAAGGACAAGAGTGGCATTTGCTTCGGGAGGAGTGTGCGGGTGTGTTGCGGGGAGAGAGGAGTGGGGACAGAAGCGGAGGGGAGGGAATAGAGAGAGAAGGAGAGATAGAGGAGGAAGGAAGGTGGGGCGGTGATTATCACAGAGTGGCTCCCTCTGGCCTCCTCCAGTCTCCGGTAACCCAACCCAAGAGGTGAGGACGCCACATCTTCAAAGATTCTATCCCCGTTAAAGTGGTGAGAAGGAAAAAAAAACCGGGCCTCCTCAGACTCCTCCAGAATGAAAAGAATTTCTCTTCTTGCCGTCCTTTCATCATAGCCTTCATTTCCCTGATGCTTTGTGGGGAATTTGGAGTCTTTATGATGAAAAATGAGACCTTTATTGTGACAGGACAGCCATCTGATTCATCTCTGACAAGGTTTCCCCTTCTGGTAGCATAAATTCCGTGCCAGCTTAATGATGTCACTCTCCATAATGTAGAATCTAAAACAAGGAGGGAGCCGCCGAGGGCCTCCACCAGGGAAAAAGCAGTGAGCAATGTCTTTGAGCTCCCAGCAAGCTCCACTCGGAAGTCTTCCTCAATTCCTCCCCAGGGTTTGGGATTTGAATATCTGTCAGTCCCTCCTCCTCAGGCAATACCCTTGAGGCAGGCCGGTGAAATCTGAAAGGGAAGCTTTTCTCTCTGGACTTTCTGGAGCGCTCCCCATCCGCCACCTCCCCGACATCATGGATAGAGTGCAGGCCTGAGAGTCAGAAGGACCTGGGTTCTAATCCTAATTCGGCCACTTGTCTCCTGGATGACCTTGGGCACGTCACTGAACTTCTCTGTGCCTCGGTTATTTCATCTGTAAAATGGGGATTAAGTCTGAGAACCACATGTGGGACGGGGACCGGGTCCAACCTGATTAGCTTGTATCAGATATTCCAGCGCTTAGTACAGTGCCTGGCACATAGTAAGTGCTTAACAAATTCCGCACTTATTATTATGATTATCTTGGAGTTGTGGGGTACCCCCTAACTGCAGTAACCCCACTGCCTAGGACCTCCGCTGGGCACCCAGAAGCTTTTCAACATCATTCGGCTAATGAAAAGTATCGATTGAGCATCTGCCGCGTGCAGAACATTGAACTAAGCGCTGGGGAGAATCCAATAGAGATAAAACTGTATAGTAAATAACAATTGTGGTATTTGATAAGTACTTATGTCCCAAGCACTCTGCTAAACACTGGGGTAGATGCAATACGATAATACTATCAAGTGCTTTTTGGGTGGCAAGCACTGTATTAAGCAGCAGGGTAAACACCAGAAAATCAGGTTGGACACAGTCCCTGACCCACAAGGGGCTCAAAGTCTAAATAGAAAGGAGAACAGGCACTGAATCCCTGTTTTACAGGTGAAGAAACAGGCACAGTGGAGTGACTTGCCCAAGGTCACACATCAGGCAGGTGGTGGAATCAGGATTAGAACCCAGGAACTGTGAGTCTCGGGCCCCTGCTCTTTCCACCGGGCCATGCAGCGTCTCAGGCCCTGCTCAAACAGTCTTCGTGTGACCCCTGTCCTCAAGAACCTTGAAATCTAGTATGAAGAGAGACATAAAATAGTTTTTTTAGAAAAAAGGGGGCAGACTTGCTCCATTAGTAAAGCAACGTGATCTCATGGAAAGAGCCCAGACCTGGGAGTCTGTGGAGCTGTATCCTAATCCCGGTTTTGCCACTTGCTTCCTATATGACCCGGGGCAAGTCACGGACCTTTCCTCTGCCTCGGTTTCTTCACCTGAACGATGGGGATTTGGAATCCGATCTCCCTCCCCATTAGACTGTGAGCTCCACGTGGGACAGGGGAGGTTTCCCATCTGACCGCAGGGTATCCACCCCAGTCGTGTGACTCCCAAGACCGAGTTCTTTCCACTAGGCCACACTGCTTCACGGTCTCCGTCAGAATCAGCCCACGAGCCATGTCACCTGTGTGTGTGGAGGTGCCTGGCCCTCAGCAACAGGCTGTTTGGGTAGGGAGAACCGGAAACAGAAGTCCATTTGGGTCAAAGGCAGGAGTTCTGGCAGGCATACGGCCCAGAGCACCCAGTACAGTGGTCTGCAGGTACTAAGCTTCTTGGGAGCTGGGATTAGAACCCGTGACCTTCTGACTCCCAGGCCCGTGCTCTAGCCACTAGGCCAAGCTGCTTCTCTGTGAAGAACCTGATTTGTCCAGCCGGGGATTGCAGAAGGATCAGGGGAGGTGTGGCGCGACCCTCCCTGACAACCCAGAGGGAGGCTGCCCACAGGAACATAAAATGAGCCCAACGAGGCCGCGACTGGGGAGCAATAATGGAAATTCACAGGAAAGCGGCTCCCGGCCGTCCGCCCGGCCGAGGTGCGAGTCCATAAAAGCCTGTGCCAGAAAGCTTCCGTAAGGTGGGGGAGAAATTATTCTCATTAGCGCTAATAGCAAATAATGGTCTGAGTGCGAGGTGTGAGACATTCCATTTAAACAGCACACACTTTCTGGGATGGTAATTCAGGCTGACTTCTCAAACCCCATGTCTGGTTCTCTCCGCTTAATTAACGCTCCGTCCACGCCCCCTCCCCCCTGCACCCGCTAACCCAATCTCCCCCAATCTCTTCTCCCTTTTGAATGTCGGGGGACACGGGCTCCACGTACCCTCCCCTCTCCGCAGGTGAGAAGGTACCAAGAGCCTGGGACCCTCCCCTGTTTTAATTCCTCTTTCCTATTTAGGCGGAAGAGCACCGCTGCGTTGAAACATCCCCCGTCTCGCACTGCCGAGAGGAGGGAATATTCCCGTACTCGATGTCCCCCTTCCCTAAATCTACTTTAATACCTGCTTCCCCCTGCAGATTGTAAACTCCTTGTGGGCAGGGAACGAGTCTACCGACACTGTTGTACTGTACTTTCCCGGGGGCTCAGTACGGTGCCCAGCACACAGTAGGCGCTCAAAAGATACCATTAATTGAGAGAGGGCGGGGAACAGTAATTATTTTGTCAAGCAGGGAACAGTAATCACATCTACCCGAACGAATGCCAGTCAGACCGTTTGAGAATCTCGGGTGTCTGCTAACCGCTGCACTCTCCCAAACACTCAGCACAACGCTCTGCACGCTGTAGACTGCTAACGGTTTTGGGGGCCAGGGCAGGGGCAGGTAGGGTCCTCATCCCCGACTCTTCCCGTGAAAGATTTCTCAGGGTGTTGGCATTCGTTCATTCAGTAGTATTAATTGAGCTCTTTCTCTGTGCAAAGCACTGTACTAAGCGCTTGGGAGAGTACAACACAACATTAAACAGACACATCCCCTGCCCGCAGCCCTTTGGGAAGGGGGCCTTGGGCTCAGCTTCGCTCGGAACTCGATCTGTCGATGATTTTCTGTCTCTCTCGCTGGACTGCAAACGTGACTTCTCACTCCACTGGACTCTCGTTTTTTTCATGGTATTTGTGAAGCATTTACTATGTGCTAGGTGCTGTACTAAGCGCTGAGGAAGATACAGTATAATCAGGTTGTCCCACGTGGGGTTCACAATCTCTATCCCCATTTCGCAGATGAGGGAACTGGAGCCGAAGGTCAAACGGCGGACGAGGGGCAGAGCCGGGATTAGAACCTAGATCCTTCCTACTAGGCCGCGCTGCTTCTGAAGCAGCTCGGTTGTCCCAGCTCTCTCGGTACTCTCCCAAACGCTCAGTTCAGTGCTCCACACAGTCACTCAGTAATAATAGTAATAATAACTGTGGGCTGGGAAACCCAAAGCAGGCCATCTTTGCCCACTGCTTTCTACTCAGTGCGTTAACTAAGCAGTGAGATATAAATGTCTCGCCTGTGAATGTTATTTAATGCACGCAGAAGCCGAGATCCTGGAGGCGGAAACGGAGCAGACTTGTTTGCGTTCCATATGTGTGCGTGCCGAGGACTATAACTTGCCTAGAAGCGGATTTATGTGTGCACACAGACACACACACACACACACACATACCCAGAGTGATTGGGGTTTTAACTTTTGTGCCTGCGAATTTTGATTTCACTGCCTCAGACTCTGCTTGAATGTTCAAGTAAAACAATTATGATGTTAATAAGGCACAGCAAGCAGGAGGCTATCCAACAGCAGAGTTTCAGAACTGTAGAGATGGAACCATTTCGGTGTTGCAATTAACTGTATTATTAATCCTTTCACGGAAAGAGAATAACAGAGTTATCAATCATTATTAATTTCCTATTTCATTGAAAAGATAATGAGACCCACCGAAGACGATGATGTTAGTAGGAGCAGAGTTTATCTATTTTGTCTCTTTTAAGGTATTTTCTTCCCCACGAGAGACATGTCCGGAATGTGAGAGGCCACTGTGTTGGTTGGCAACTGTGGAGTTGGACTCGCTGTTTGTTTCAGAGCTGGGGGTTCAACACCTGTTCTCCCTCCCCTTTAGACTGCGAACCCCAACCGGGACGAGAACCCCGACCCAACCGTTAAACCTGTATCTACTCCAGCGCTTGGAACAGGGCTCGACGCGTAGTAAGCGCTCAACAAATACCTCAAGCACTGTAATCGTCATCAGTAACTGTTATCCACTAGCTACGCTGTCCTCCTAGGGCAGATGCAATTTGCCAGGCGTGTGCGGGATTTAATGTGATGATGATGTTAATTCACTTTGCAGCTCTAGAATGATAATAGTGATAATCTTGGTGTTTATTAAGCACCGCCTATATGCCACGCATTATGCTAAACTCGAGGATAGATGCAGATAATCTATCTGCAGAGAAGATATCTATCTATCTATCTATCTATAATGCAGAGAAGCAGCGTGGCTCAGTGGAAAGAGCACGGGCTTTGGAGTCCGAGGTCATGAGTTCGAATCCCGGCTCTGCCACTTGTCAGCTGTGTGACTGTGGGCAAGTCACTTCACTTCTCAGTGCCTCAGTTTCCTCATCTGTAAAATGGGGATTAAGACTGTGAGCCCCACGTGGGACAACCTGATTCCCCTGTCTCTCCCCGAGCGCTTAGAACAGTGCTCTGCACATAGTGAGCGCTTAACAAATACCAACATTATTATTATTATAATTATAATCAGAATGGCCACTGTCCTTAACCCACACAGTGACCATCCCCTAAAAGGGAGACCACGTGATTTTAGGCCCATTTCAGAGGTGAGAAGCTGAGGCACGCAGAGGGAAGTAACCTGCCCAAGATCACTCGGGCTGGAACTAGAACCTGGCTCTCCTGCCTCCCGCCGGTCCCTTGCTCTTTCCATGAGGGCAAACGGCCTCCCGGTTACGTAAATAGAGAAGCAGCGTGGCTCAGTGGAAAGAGCACGGGCTGGGGAGTCAGAGAGCATGGGTTCAATCCCGGCTCCGCCACGTGTGTGACTTTGGGCAAGTCACTTCACTTCTCTGCGCCTGTTTCCTCATCTGTAAAATGGGCATTAAGACTATGAGCCCCGAGTGGGACAACCTGATTGCTTTGTAACCTCCCCAGTGCTTAGAACAGTGCTTTGCACATAGTAAGCGCTTAACAAATGCTATTATTATTATTATTAAATGGGAACCAGTTACATTTGTTTAATATCATTCAATTTGCCTCTCCTTTCCGGAGGGTGATCTCTCTTCCCAATGTTGAAGTCTGGACGTCTAGTTCAGGGCCTTTGACATTGAGAAATAAGGTGGCCTAGTGGAAAGAGCACTTGCCAGGGAGTCAGAGGACCTGAGTTCTAATCCCTGCTCTGCCACTTGTCTGCTGGGTGACCTTGGGCAAGTCACTTGATTTCTCAGTTCCTCCGTTCCCATTTTGCAGATGAGGGACAGGGACTGTGTCCAACCTGATTAACTTGTGTCTTCTCCAGTGCTTATAACAGTGCCTGACACATAATAAGCACTTAATAAATACCATAATAATAATAAATAACCTGATCCTGGGGCTTCCCACCCCACTGTGAGACTCAGGAAGATGAAGATGGTGAAGGTGGCCACTCAACATGAGCAAGACTGAGCTCCTCATCTTCCCTCCCAAGCCCGGTCCTCTCCCAGACTTCCCTATCGCCGTGGATGGCACGACCATCCTTCCCGTCTCTCGGGCCCGCAGTCTCGGTGTCATCCTTGACTCGTCTCTCTCGTTCACCCCACGCGTCCTATCCTTTACCGAGACCTGCAGGTTTCACCTTTACAATATCGCCAAGATCCGCCCTCTCCTCTCCACCCAGACGGCTACCTTACCGCTACGGGGTCTCGTTATATCCCGGCTAGACTACCGTGTCAGCCTTCTCTCTGATCTCCCCTCCTCCTCTCTCGCCCCGCTCCGGTCTATTCTTCACTCCGCCGCCCGGCTCATCTTCCCGCAGAAACGATCTGGGCCTGTCACTCCCCTTCTTAAACAACTCCAGTGGTCGCCTATCGACCTCCGCTCCAAACAGAAACGCCTCACTCTAGGCTTCGAGGCTCTCCGTCACCTCGCCCCTTCCTACCTCTCCTCCCTCCTCTCTTTCCACCGCCCACCCCGCACGCTCCGCTCCTCCGCCGCCCACCTCCTCGCCGTCCCTCGGTCTCGCCCGTCCCGCCGTCGACCCCCGGGCCGCGTCCTCCCGTGGTCCCGGAACGCCCTCCCTCCTCACCTCCGCCAAACCGATTCTCTTCCCCTCTTCGAAACCCTACTTAAAGCTCACCTCCTCCGAGAGGCCTTCCCAGACCGAACTCCCCTTCTCCCTCTACTCCCTCTACCGCCCCCCCTTCACCTCTCCGCAGCTTAACCCTCTTTTCCCCCCATTTCCTTCCGCTCCTCCCCCTCTACCTTCCCATCCCCTCGGCACTGTACTCGTCCGCTCGACTGTATATATTTTCATTACCCTATTTATTTTGTTAATGAAATGTACATCGCCTCGATTCTATTTAGTCGCCATTGTTTTTACGAGACGTTCTTCCCCTCGACTCTATTTATCGCCATCGTTCTCGTCCGTCCGTCTCCCCCGATCGGACCGTGAGCCCGTCAAACGGCGGGGACCGTCTCTATCTGTTGCCGACTTGTTCATTCCAGGCGCTTAGTACAGTGTTCTGCACATAGTAAGCGCTCAGTAAATACTATTGAATGAATGAATGAACCTATTTTATCATTTAAATGTAAAGAGCGGTGGTTATTCCACATATGAAAGTGTGCCACATTTTGCCTTTGCCTTTGGGCTTGGATTTATTTTCTTTTCCTTTTTAATTTTCTTTCAGACTGTTCAGCTTTTTCCCTGTTGAAGTTTGCTGCTCTCACCCCAGGCTCCCTGAGGTAAGCGAACCGGGCAACCTTTCTGTCCAGGCTACAGCTTCTCATCAGCTCATCTGTTGGACGCACGACGATAAAATCAATTAAGAATTCATGGCTCGGTGGGGTTTTGGCTGGATCAGACAGAGCGTATGCGGCCACAGGTGGGGAAAGCTATTGATTTGGTGTTCGATCTTGACCGCTCCGTCGGACGGCCCCCGGGTGGACAGAAAGCAGGCGTGGTACCCCTACACCCAGCCTCCCCCCGGGGTCAGCTCGGCACCCACCGGCTGGACGCTTGCTACCGGGGGACTGGCCCGAGGGTGAGTGGCCCAGAGATGTGTGAGGCTCTCCTGACCGGAGTCCCTGAGCCGCCCTACTCCTGCCTCACCCCAGGGGCTTCCCACCCCACTGTGAGACTCAGGAAGGTGAAGATGGTAGCTGGGTTGGGGTAGGAAACTAGGAGTCCCGGGGAAGACTTCCTGAGGCAGAATGGTAGCCTGGGAGGCCGCTGCATTCGGCTCTCCCGAGTTCTCTTCCCCAACCCCCACAGCAGCACGTCACCCCAAGCTCCCTCCCACCTCTTTCCCTCCCCATAAGTACCCAGCACCCCGAGCCAGGCATCCCTCTTCCCCCTCCCCTCAGGGCTCGCATTAGCGGGGCAGTTTGGCCCCAGCGTCACCCCTCTGGAGAAACAGACCTGTCTGGCTCTGGTTATCCAGCCCTCAGAGCTCCTCCGGCGGGGCAGGGCGTTAGTCGACGGAATGAGTAGGCTGGCCGAGGGGTTCGTCAAGGGCGCCAGAACCGATCTGGACAAGTTCATGGACGAGAACCAACGAAACCAGGGAGAGGAAGTTAGAGTTTGAGAGAGGAAAGCCGTGCTGGATCACCGGGGTGGAATCGAGGATGGAGAGGGCAGGGCAGGGCTGTTGGACCGTGCTGGATCCCTAAGGGAGAGTAAAGGATGGAGAGAGAGAGTTGGGGAGTGGGATGGTCCATGCTGGGTCCCTAGGGGAGAGTCAAGAGTTGTTGGGTGGATCGTGTTGGGTCACTGAGAGAGTCTGGTGTTAGACTACTTATCCTTAACCCTGAGGGTTAGGAGCCCAGGGGGACTGCAAGTACACAGTTCACCCAAGGGTCCTGGTGCCACCGACAGAGACAGAGTCCTGGACTGGCTGGACCGTGGGTGTGACCCAGAAGTGGCCGTACCCCGAGATCCCCTGATCTTGTCCACGACCGGGGTGGGTGAAGTTGCATCTTATTGGTCTAGTTTACAGAAGGGTTTTGCACGTAGGGCCCCCAGGCCGTGTTTGCAGCAATCAAGAGAATCATCCTAAAGAGCAGCTTGAAGCTTAACACCTCCCCTTCCTTTGTCCTTCTCCCCTCCTCTCTTCCTCTTCCTATCAGCCGATATTAACCATCAAGATACGATACCTCCCAGCTCAGGAAAATCCAGCCTTTGTGTTAAAATGCAGAAAAGCCAAGACATATTTTTTTCCCCTCTCAGAAAGGCTGTTTCTCCTCGTTTGCGATCTGAGATATAGGAAATGTCATTGTATTTACTTTTCGGGAATTGAATCCAATCACAGCAAAAGATCTTTTTGTGAAAGGAGTCAGTTCAGTCTTGCGTTCAAACGGCAGATCTCTTCGTCTCCCTCTGAATGACCTTGTTCTGAGCCGCTCCCCCCCTCCCGCCCCGTTCCTCTTCCTCCCTGCGCTGCTGGTGGGATGAGGTTTGGGAGCCTGGCGTGGGGTGGGCACCCCTTCTGCTCCGATCGTCCTCCGCCTACGGCAGCACAGAGCACAGCGCTAGGCACAGAGTCAGCACCGAAGCAGTGCACTCATGAGTGAGAGAGGGACGTGTCTCCGGGGTGGGAGATGGTTCCAAACGAACCACGGCCCACCCTAGTCCCCACTAACGTGGGATTGGCCTCTCGTAGATACCCCGCCACCACCGACCCACCGCGCGTTCTGGAAGACTCCCCATGTGGTGTCCCTGGCGGGCAGTTAGAGATGGAGAGGGGAGAGTTGGGGTTTTGGATGGTCCGGGCTGGGTCACGGGAAGGGAGTCAGGGATGGAGAGGGGAGAGTCGAGGGGTTGGATGGTCCGTGCTGGATCACTAGGGGAGAGTCGGGGATGGGATAGTCTGTGCTGGGTCATTGGGGAAACATCAGGAATGGGGAGAAGAGAGTCAGGGGTGTGGGATGGTCTAACCCTACCATGCAGTACGTGTCCAGGATGGCGACCGACACGCAGTTCCGCCCAGGGTCCGGGTGCCTCGGTCAGACACCGCTTCTTTAGTCCGGGCGGACCGCCGGCGGTCCAGCTCACGGACGGTCCTGCTCCTGGCCAGCTGTTGTTCTCACGCTTGCCTTTAAAATGAGCGTTCTTTTTACTAGGGAGTCAAAAAGGAATTGCCAGTCCCCTTTTGGTAACCTGTAACGCATTGTCTGTGGTTCTTGCAAATCGGCCCCTCTCTCCTCCCATGCTTTCCAGAGGAGGAGACAGTAAATAACCCTTTTAGTATTGGAGAAAGATGGAACTGAATTAGTAAGAAGTCAATCAAGCAGCAATACAATGGAGAAAATAAAGATGAAATTGTTCCCTAGAATCTAATTAACTTTGACATTATGAGAATTATCTTTTTTTTTGCGTTCTCGTATCTAGGGCTGTTCCTTAGCAAAACTGCGAACGGTAGTAGGGCAAGACATGGCAAGTCAACCCCAGGGCAGAGTGAGGGAGGTAGGATGGGGTCAGAAGTTCAGATGCCAATCCAAAAATCTCATCGCCTCCCCGTGGGCCATTGAACAGACTTAAGATCTCACCCGAACAAGTTGTCTCAGGAGATTGTGGAGTTTAAACAAGTCAGAAACATGGTGAGAATGGGTTTTCTCACACTATTTCATTCCTGGCTGGGGGAAGTAGGAAAGAATGGAAAATAAAACAAAGTAGAAAGTTTCCAGAACGCTTAACTTCTAGAAAAAGTCTTGGGTGGGGGGGATATTCTTTGAGGGAAGATGTAATTCCATATTTTATTTGTAATTAACTTCGCTCTCCTCCTCCTCTTCATCATCATCATCAGACTGTAGACGCTAGACTGTAAGCGTTGGGGGATACAAGGTGATCAGGTTGTCCCACGTGGGGCTTACGGTTTTAATCCCCATTTTACAGGTGAGGTAACTGAGGCACAGAGAAGTGAAGTGACTTGCCCAAAGTCACACAGCTGGCAAGCAGTGGAGCCGATATTAGAACCCACGACCTCTGACTACCAAGCCCGGGCTCGTTCCAGTGCGCCACGCTGCTTCTCTAGATACAAGCCCATCAGGTTGGACGCAGTCCATATTCCATGTCCCTCATGGGGCTCAAAGTCTTCATCCCCGTTTTACAGTTGAAGTGACTGAGGCACAGAGGAGTGGAATGACTTGCCCGAGGTCACACAGGAAACACGTGGCAGGGCCGGGATTAGAACCCAAGTCTTGCTGAGTCCCAGGCTTGTGTTCTAGCCACTGGGCCACACGGCTTCCCTGAGAGGTCCGTATAGAGCCCCGGGCATTAGAGGAGCAGAATGTGGCTGAGGAGTGGGGGTGATGCCAGGGCCTGGGTTCCGCGGGGCTGGGGCTGGGGTGTTCTCCAGTTGAAAGGTCACGAGTGGATTTGGCTGGGTGCACGCACCGCTCTCCGGGCAGTGTGCCCCTGATGGGGTCGAGTAGTTGACCTCTCGTCAGCAACATCCTCGTTTTAACTGGGGTATTTTTCTCCAGCCGGGAGACTCCCTTTGATTTTTTTTTTTTTTTTTAATCGCGGCCTGAAGCACAGATACAAGCCGGTATTAATAAGACTCGGTGATTGGCCCTTTTCTTCACATAAATTCTCCCCAACGCCCAGTGTGGTGATTAAGTCTTCGCCCGTGGTCAATCGGGGAAAGGGCAAGTTGAGAGGGAGTTTACGCCGCTCCTCCCGAGGCTGTTGGGAGACTTGGAAGCAGACACGGGGGCGAAGGTGTCCAGGGGCACAGGACGAGGAACCAGGAGACTGGGGTTCTAATCCCAGGGACCAGCTTTGTGACCTTGAGCAAGCCACCGAACCTCTCTGGGCTTCTATTTTCTCATCGGTAAAACAGCCTCCCTCTTAGGCAGTGATAGCCACGTGGGATCAGGATTGTGTCCGATCGGATTATCTAGGCCTTCTCTGATTACCTTGGCTCCATCCCAATGCTTACCGCAGTGCCTGACACTTAGTAAGCACTCAGAGGTGGGACCCGATGAACTTGGCACATCGGTAAGCGCTTAACAAATATCACAGCTGTCATTTCACCGAGCCCCGAGCGGGACGAGCCGAGACAGTGAGAAAGAGGTAGGGTGCAGGGGCAGGAAGGGGGAGCGAAATCCCACCGTTAAAGCCAACGGACACCGATCAGAGGAGAGGAAGTCACTACGGTGTTCTGCACACTGTCGTCGCTCAAGAAAAGTATCGATTAATGATTGGGGAGGGCTTCCTTTCTCAGGATTCCCCCCGGGCTGGGCCACGGCGTCTGTGGCCGCAGTTTCTCACAGTGACGAGGTCTGTTGTTCTCAGCGTCCAACATCTGATCGGGCTGGGTTCGTTCGATCAATCCGTGGTATTTATTGGGCACTTACTGGGTGCAGAGCACTGTACTGAGGCTTGTTCAACAGAGTTGGTGGATGTGATCCCTGCCCAAAATCAATCCGTGGTTTTATTAAGTGCTTACTCTTTGCAGAGCCCTGCATTCGGCTTCAACAAGGAGCAGAGGGAGGCAGTAAAATAAATTATGGATAGGTGCGTAAGGGCTGTGGGCCAGATGGACCCGATTGCCTAGGTGACACAAAAAGGGGAGGGAGTAGGGGAAATGAGGGTGTATTGGGGGGAAGTGTCATGGAGGAGACGTAACCTTTGGAGGGTTTTGAAGGTGGGGAGCGTGGTGGTCTGTCGGATGAGAGGCGGGAGGTGGTGGGCGAGTGTCGAGATAGACGAGATCGAGGTACAGTGAGTAGGTGGACGTTGGGAGCAGTGAGGCTGGAGTTTAAGGCCGCCGGTTTGCTGCCGTTAAAATCCCCGGGTCGAACGCCAGGATTTTTTGGTTTAAAATGGTATTTGTTAACCTCTTATACTACGTGCCAGGCACTGTACTGAGAGCTCTGGTACAAGCTGATCAGGTTGGACACAGTCCATGTCCCCCTTGCGGCGTGGAGGTGTCCCAGTCTTAACCCCCATCTTACAGATGAGGTAACTGAGGCCCGGAGAAGTGAAGTGACTTGACCAAGGTCACCCAGCAGACACGTGGCAAAGCCGGGGTGAGATCCCAGGTCTTTCTGACTCCCAGACCCGTGCGTGGCTCAGTGGCAAGAGCCCGGGCTTGGGAGTCAGAGGTCATGGGCTCGAATCCCGGCTCTGCCACTTAATAATAATAACGTTGGTATTTGTTAAGCGCTTACTATGTGCCGAGCACTGTTCTAAGCGCTGGGGTAGACACAGGGGAATCGGGTTGTCCCACGTGGGGCTCACGGTCGTAATCCCCATTTTACAGATGAGGTAACTGAGGCACCGAGAAGTGAAGTGACTCGCCCAAAGTCACACAGCTGACGAGTGGCCGAGCTGGGTTTTGAACCCATGACCTCTGACTCCAAAGCCCGGGCTCTTTCCACTGAGCCACGCTGCTTCTTGTCAACTGTGTGACTGTGGGCAAGTCACTTCACTTCTCTGTGCCTCAGTTACCTCATCTGGAAAATGGGGATTCAGACTGGGAGCCTCACGTGGGACAACCTCATTACCCTGTACCTACCCCAGCGCTTAGAACGGTGCTCTGCACGTAGTAAGTGCTTAACAAATACCAATATTATTACCATAGCCACTAGGTCATGTTGCTTCTCTTTTTCACGTCCCAGGTTGCTCTGTTTGCGCCCTGCAGTCTCCCCCCAGCCTCAAGTTCCCCAGCAAGGTTCAGTTGAGGGGTTTGGGTCGTTTTATTTTTAATGCTTTAAAGCACTCGATCACCTACTCCTGCGGCACCTCACTGCTCTCCTACAGCCCAGCCCACCACTTTGCTCCTCTAACGCCAGCCTTCTCACTGTACCTCGACCTCACCGATCTCGCTGCCGACCTCTCGCCCGTGTCCTGCCTCCGGCCTGGGCCGCCCTCCCTCTTCCCGTCGGACAGACAATTATTCTGTCCGACTTCAGAGCCTTACTGAAAGCACCTCTCCTCCAAGAGGCCTTCCCTGACTAATCCCTCATATCTTCTTTTCCCGCTCCCGTCTGCATCGCCCTGATTCCCTCCCTTTATTCACCCCCCCCCCTTCAACCCCTATCTGTAATTTATTTATTTACATTAACGCCTGTCCCCTCCTCTGGACTGTGAGCTCGTTGTGGGCAGGGAATGTGTCCACCAACCCTCCCAAGCGCTTACTTCAGTGTTCTACACCCAGTAAGCGCCCAATAAATACGCGTGATTGATTGCCACTCGAGGGCCGATGATGCGTCGGTTTCTTTGATGTCACGTTAGGAGGATAGTTCGAACCTGCTGCGCTCCCTGTCAGAAACGTCACGGTTCTTACAGATGGGGAGCAGATCGTATATCTAAACGTGGAGAGGGATTGGAGCGGGCTCAGCCTTTCTCCGGCGGCATCTTCCCCTGCCATCCGCCTCGTGAACCGCCGTGACGCACGTGCCCCGCTCTGACTAGCAGGCCGTCACAACAAGGGATAAGGGAGCTTGCGGTGGGTTCCGATGTCCGGGAGAGACAGCGAAAGACAGACAGAGGGACAAAAAACCCCAAAAAACCAGTTAATCCAGGCTCGGTTGAATTCATCTGCGCTTCTTTACCCGATCCGAGCCGCTCCCGGGGGAGACGGCCGCGGGCGTGTTGGCGGTCTCCCCGCCCCCGCCCGTTACCAGACAGCATCCCAGATGGGTGCCCGCACCGGAGTGCGGAAAGAGAGCGAGAAAAATCTGGGGGAGAAGATGCGGCCTTCGAAGCGTCGTCTCCCCCCGGTAGTCTGTGGGTCCGATGTCCGTCTACCACTCCGCTCAAAGAGGATGCCCCTTGGTAGAGTGGTATTGACCGGGAGCCTCTTGTGGGTAGAGCCCAGAAATGGGAGCCTTCTGTGTGCAGAGCGCAGTAACGTGAGCTTTCTGTGCAGAACCCTGCACCGTAGGCTTTCCGCGTGCAGAGCAGCATTCTGAGTGACTTCGATCTATCGGTTAATCGTTTAAAGGTATTTATTGAGCAATTTCCTGTGCGCGGAGCGTGGTGCTGGGCTTTTGGGAGAGTACAGGCTCACTGGGAGCAGGGAATGTGTCCGTTATGTTCCTATAGTGTCCTCTCCCAAGCGCTCAGTACAGTGCTCTGCACACAGCATTCAGTAGATATGATTGATTACACTGCGATAGAGTTGGTAGGCACGATCCCCGCTCACAAGGAGAAGCGGCATGGCCTGGGAGCTAGAGGACCTGGGTTCTAATTCCAGCTCTGCCACTCGTCTGCCTTATGCCTTTGGGCAAGTCACTTCACTTCCCTGTGCCTCGGTTTCCTCATCTCTAAAATGGGGATTAAATCTTACTCCCTCCTGCACTCACTCCGTTAACCTCGTATCTCCCCCGGTACCTAGTACAGTGCTTGGCGTCCATCCATTCATCCGATCGTATTTAGTGAGCACTTACTGTGTGCGGAGCACTGTACTAAGCCCTTGGGAGCATACAGTACGACAACAGACGGACACATTCTCTGCCCATAATGAGCTCACAGTCTGGGGGGGAGTCAGACGTTAATATGCATAAATAAGTGAATAAATTGCAGATATATACATAAGGTGCTGTGACACATAAGCCCTTCACAAATGCCACCGTCATCATCGAATAGCGACTGCAAGAGGAAGAACCGGGATGTCAGTCATATTTATTGAGCGCTTACTCTGTGCGGAGCACCGCACTAAGTGCTTGGGAGAGGACAATACGACAAGGTAATAGCCACAGTCCCTGCCCGCGAGATCCGAGTCCTTCAGGAAGCGGCCCAGCGGCCCGCAAACCAAAGCTCCGGTCAGCATCCCTTCCCCCCCACCCTCGATCCCCAGCCGACCCAGAGCCGCACCGACGGCATCGATCGCTCAGGGAGGGCTAGAGAAAATCTAATACAGATAGAGTCGTAAGCCGAGGCCGGGTGTCTAAGTGGCGCGTCGTTCTCTCGGCTGGTGCTCGGGAAAACACACGCGGAAAATAGAGCCGTTACCCAAGCCCCGGCTTGAAGCTTTTCCAGTACGGTAACCCAGCTCAACGCCTCGACTCGGAACGGTGACGTGTGTTAATGGATGCGGTATCAACCGGTACCGTGACGTTCTCATTAACACGTCTCCGAGGAGGTTCCCTAATGAGCGTTCGATGGAGAGGTTGAAGGGGCGGAGAAGGCAAGTTATTGGGCATTAACGAATGGTGCCTCCAGTTGAAGAAGGGGGCGATTAGAGGCAGAGGGAAGAGGCGCACCGGCAAGGGAGGCTGGGGGAGGAGGTGGATGCTGGAAAACTCCGTTCCCGTCCCGTTCCCCACCCTCAACCCTGCTATGCTCCCGGAGGGCCACCGCCGGATTCAGCCGGAGCCGTGGTCCGCCCACATTAGAGTCTCGTGGAGACGCGGAGGGACCGTGGCGTGATGTTGGTGTGGATAATAATGATACTGGTATTTGTTAAGCGCTTAGTATGTGCCAGGC
Organism: Ornithorhynchus anatinus; assembly: GCF_004115215.2. Lineage (NCBI taxonomy): Eukaryota > Metazoa > Chordata > Mammalia > Monotremata > Ornithorhynchidae > Ornithorhynchus > Ornithorhynchus anatinus. Next base: position 29,285,273 of record NC_041747.1, read on the forward strand.
ACTGAGCTAAGCGCCGGGGTGGATACAAGCAAATCGGATCGGACAGAGTCCTTCCCTGTCCCAGGTGGGGCTCACAGTCTCAATCCTCATTTTACAGAAGAGGAAACTGAGGCGTAGAGAAGTGAAGTGACTTGCCCAGGGTCATCAGAAGCTCCTTCCCGGTCTTCCGCTACTGTTGGGCTCTCCCCACCGTTCAGTACACTGGGAGACTGTAAGCTCCTCGAGGGCGGGGATGATGTCTTCTTCTGTTGGACTTTCCCAAACTCTCAGTATGGTGCTGTGCACTCAGTAGACAGTTACCTTCTTGAGGGCAGGGGTGGTGTCTACTACTTCCACTTGACTCTCCCAAGTGCTTAGTACAGTGCTCACCTGGCTCCCTCAGGCGGTGACCCCGGGGGATTATCGGCGATGCTACAGTACCTCAGACGCCCCTGCGTGAAATAGAATCTGTACGGTCTCAATGGAAAGTCTATCTGATACGCTCGGCTCCTTGTAAGCCGTTAATATTTGCATGCTGCCACGCAATAGAGTCTGGCAAGGTCATTTAACAGCTACGGGGCAGAACCTTTCCATTTTGTTAATCGCTTACAACCCTAATTTCACACTACATCAGCCCCTTTCTACTTTGCTTCGCAACCCGTCGGCACCGCTCCCGAGAATCCACGGCACAAACATCTGTCGGCAGTACCCTCCCGGTAACCCCCAAAAGTCAACAGTGATATTTTTCACCCACCGATTTGTCCATCATCTCCCCAGGAAGGGCCTCCTCCCTTCACTTCCGTGGGCCCTTTGCGATTCCTTCCTTCCTTCCTTGTGGGAAGTTGGTTGGGGCATCGCCTGGTTTATGTGTCTTCTCTTCTCCTCTTTCCTCGAGGCTCTCCTTTCTCCCCTCTCTTCTTCCTTTCCCTTTTCTGTCCTCTCCCTCCCACCCCTTGTTTCTTTCCCCTTTTCTCTATCCTCCTCTTCTGTCTCTCCTCCTTCCCCTCTCTCCCTTCCCTGCCTTCCCCCTCTAAACTCTAAGCTCATGTCTTGTCTCTTGTATTGTACTCTTCCAAGCGCTTAGAACAGTGCTCTGAACATGGTAAGTGCTCAATAAATACCATTTGATTCTCTGCTTTCTCACCCTTTTGCTCTGCCTCCTTCCAACACTTTCTCTACCATCTTCTCTCTCTCTCTCTCTCTCTCTCTCTGCCTCCCACTCTTAAAATATCAATATTTATCTGATCGTTTCCTAATGACCTTGTGAAAATAAAAGCCAGCTATTTATTAAGGGGGCAGTTTTGATGGTAGCCTTTATAGAAAAGGTAGCTGATCCGTCAGAAGATGAATAGCACGAGACGGCCAATTCCGCAGGATTCCGGCCCATAAATCTGACCGTAAAGCCAGGGAGCCGAGCAACAGTGAGAACGAATAAAAGCCGAGTTTTTCCCCATTCTCTTGCCGACGTGCTCGTCCCCCTCCGGGGCGATGGAAGTGTGAGAACAGAATGTGGCCGGGTCTGGGGCATGGAATTTCGGGGCCCGGGGGGCCCTGGGTGGGCTGGCTCCTTAGAGCCGCGGCCCCGGATGGGTGCAGAGGGGGAGGTTGCCCTCGATGGGCCCGAGGCCCGGCCCGCTCCGGCTCCTCTTGGCTTGAGTAAATAACTTCCTCAGATGAGCGCTCGGTGAGCATTTGTATTGGAAAATGCTTCATTTTCCTCATATTTGCTTTTAGCAAACATTAATTCCGGAGCACACGATATTCAAAAGTAATGATCCTCCAGACAGAGGGAAACAGTGCTGTGGGTTATTTACTTCAATCGCACAATATTAAAAAAAAAAAAAAAAGCCTTTTGGAGAATCGAAGGGGCTATTCACTTGATTGAGATGGCTTTGGGTTCTGATTACGCAGATGGATTTGGGCCGCGGGTCGGGCTCGTGAAACGCTCCGATTGGTAGGTGAAGACGTTGCCTCGGCTGCGGTGAGCGGGGGCTCCTTCGGGTCAGCTTCCGGCCCTTCCACCTCTGCTCTTCCTTCTGCTCATCTTCCCCCTTCACCCACTTCCCCCCTAGCTCACGCTCTCTCTCCTTCTCACTGTGCCCCGACACCATCCCCTCACTCTCTCTGGCTCCCCGACAAGAATCCCCTTCCTCGCTCCAGTCGTCCAGACCACCACCTCTCCATCTTTTTCTTATGATATTTGTTAAGCGCTCACTATGTGCCAGGCACTGTACTAAGCCCTGGGTAGATGCAAGATAATCGAGTTGGACCCAGTCCCTGTCCCGCTGAGGGCTTCCACTCTTAAGTCCTTCTGACTCTCAGGCCTCTGCCCTCCCCGGCGCTTAGAACAGTGCTTTGCACATAGTAAGCGCTTAACAGATGCCGTTATTATTATTATTATTATTATCCACGCTGCTTTTCTAAAGTAATCAACTGTTGGTTATGCCCACAGTCTGGGAGGCTCCCAACCAGCTCTGAACCTTGCAGGTCCTTTTATTTCCGGGCGTAACCTTATTACATTTATTATTATTACCACTTATTCTTATTATACCAGACAGAATCTGTTCTCTGCATCTGTAGAAGGCAGCCAGACACCCAGAAGAAGAGGAGGAGGAGAAATGGAGTAGGGGAAGGGAGGACCCAAGTTCTAGAGCCTCTTCTCAGCTGGCCCGCTGGGAAGCTTAGGTCTCAGTTTCCTCATCTGCCCCATGGGGACAGCCTTTCCTTCCCTTCCCCGGGGAGCTACTCCGAAGGCAAGGTTAGAGGCTCGATGGGAAAGCTCCGTCGAAAGCAAAAGAAAGGGTCCAATAAGAATTCTCCGTATCATCATTATTCTGTGTATTAGAAAAGCAAGCATGGGACCATCGTGTTTATGATCAGCGGCCGGACCCGGGAGGGTGGGAGGGGCCAGTGCACAGGGGTGTGTAATCGAAAGAGCCACCGGTATGGAAAAATCTCTGCGAGCTACATAATTCATGCCCTGGGTGCTGCCGGGAAAATAAATCCAAATGGGAACCCACGAAGAAATGCGTGCGGTGTGTGGTAAGTGAAAAAGCGACACTTCAGACTGGGAGAGAGGGAAGAGGGACAGATTAATGCAGCTCGCGATGGCATCGGTTTCCTCGGAGGGTCCTTAAAGGATTATGCATTTCACGGACCTTTGTCCTAGGCAGAATTGGGACTCGAGTCGGTGCTTCTCCAAGCGACGCGCCGTAATTACCTCTCCTGCAGTAATGACTCGTTGGCGAGTCGCCTCCGTCATGCAACTCGCTCGTTAGATGTTCCCGGAGCTTTCTCCCAGCATCCCCCCCCCCCCCCTTCCGACCGCTCGGAGACCGGGAGGGGGCGGGAAGACCGTTGACCTCCCCAAGGACACCCCGCAGGCCGGAAGGGAGGTGGGCCCTCCCAGACTCGGGCCTGATGGGGCTCTCCGATCGGCCCCTCGTGGAGCATCAGTAGGGCTACGTGAATAGTCGGTCGGTCGTACTTATTGAGCACTTACTGGGTGCCGGGGACTGTTCTAAGTGCTGGGGTGGATATAAGCAAATCATGCTGGACACAATCCCTGTCCCACATTGTACGATATAACAGCAGACACCTTCCCTGCCCACAACAATCTTACAGTCCAGGGAAATCTGCCATAAAGAATGGATACAGAGCGAGTCAATCCCTTAGACTGTAAATTTGTGGGCAAGGAACACGTTTATCAACTCCGTCATAGTGTACTCTCCCCAGGACTTAGTACAGTGCTCTGCACACAGTAAGCACTCCATAAATACAGGTGATTGAATGATTGGTAGGCACGATCCCCTCGAAGGAGCTTATCCTTCGGCAGTTGAACCATGCGTCCCGCACCAGGGAGTGATCCCGGCCTGCAGCCCCCACCCCTCCACCAGCCAGGGGGCCGTGTAAAACCGAGGGAAATGAGACTTTCAGCGTAGACCCCAGAGCGCGTTTATAACAGGGGACAGGCTGTTGTTCAGGCGGGCCGTCGTCTCAGCAGCATTGCCAAGCAACAAGTGGCGATTGAGGAGTGATCCCAAATTAAGGCATTTTTTTTAAACACTTTCACCTGCAACGCTTAGAAACGAAAATCTTCTCCTCAATGAATATTCAAGCCTCCTGCACATCCGCGCAAGGCATCTGCAGTATTTAATGTCATATTAGTCACTGGTTTATAAGTACAGGATATTATTTCTTCTCTGGTCCTTTGAGCAAAACAAGACGTCGTATCAATGATGTTTAAGGCTAGAAAACGCCAGTGACGAAGGAAAGATTCTCCCACCCTTGAGAGTTGAATGATGATAATTGCGGCATCTGTTAAGCGCTTACTACGCGGCGAGCACCGTTCCAAGAGCTGGGGTAGATAGAAATAGTCCCTGTCTTGCACGGGGCTCTCCGCCTAGGAGGGAGAACAGGTATTTAGTCCCCATTTTACAGATGAGGAAGCGGAAGCACAGAAAAGTGAACTGACTTGCCCCAGATCACACAGCAGCCAAGTAGTGGAGCGTCATTTTGACATTTATTACGCTTTCCGAAGTGCCCAGCAAAGAGTTGTATAGTTCACAAACACCCAGGTTAGCACTGTGGACATTGTAAGCGTTCAGTACAGCACTCAGCCCTCAACAGGTGCCCAGTCTGGTCCGATCTGGAGGATCCCCTGTTCTCCAAAATGGCACAACACCAGCCAGTGGCTTCCACTCAAGGGTCCTCCAGGGCTCCTCACCAGAGGGCTGCGGGCCACATTGCGCGTGAGGGAAGATGTCCTTGAACACTGAGCAGGCATCACCGTCTACGGGTCATGGGTGAATGCGTCGGGGAACAATAGGGAGAAAACGGTGATTTGCCTTCAGAGCGGGGGGAACGATAGGGAGAATATGGCGATTTTGCCCTTCAGAGCTGGGGGGAATGTTACGGAGAATGTGGCGATTTGCCCTCCGAGCTGAGGAAATGATAGAGAGAATATCGTCATTTGCCTTCCGAACTGAGGGACGATAGCAAGAATACAGGGATTTGCCTTTAGAGATGAGGAAATGGCCGAAAACAATAATTTCACCCTCAAGGCTGAAGGAGTGATAGGGAGAATATGGTGTTTTGCCCCTCAGAGCTGAGGGAATGATAGGGAAAATATGAAGATTTGCCCTCAGAGCTGGGGGGACGATAGGGAGAATATGGTGATTTGCCTTTATAGCTGGAGGAATGATAGGGAGAAAATGATGATTTGCCCTCAGAGCTGAGGGAATGATAGGGAAAATATGGTGATTTGCCTGTAGAGCTGAGGGAACTCTAGCAAGAATGTGATGATTCTCCTCAAATTAATTGGTCAATCGATGTAATGTATTGAGTGCTTACTGTGTGCTGGGCTCTGTACTAGGCACTTGGGAGAATATAGTACGGTGGAGTAGGAAGATACGATCCCTGCTCACGACAAGCTTGAAGTCTAGAGCGGAAAAACACTATAGGTGAAACCAAGGACAGCTTTAGAAATGTACATGTATATGGTTTCAGGCTCTCATATGTAATGGAGCTGTCCTGTTTTTGAAGACTGCACTTTTGATGGCAACACCAGGTCTGCCCAGCTTCTCGGATCCGCCCAGCTTCTCGGATCTAGCTTGGGGTCCCGGGGTCCCCGCCTGGCCTCTTGTGCCCCGGACTCACCCATCCGGAGACGACCTCAGAGACCCCTGAGGCTCTCAGGCCCCTGGATCTGCCGACGAAGGCAGCGTCTCTTCGGAGCTGTGGCTTTCTTTCATGGCTTCAACAAAGCGCATTGAAATTCTGCCAGTGGAAATGTCTGTAGAAGACCCTCCTCGCCTTTTCCGGTCAACATCTTTGTATTTAAAAGAGATGAGGGAATGTGCTTCTCTGAGTTATAGCTGCTCACACCCCTGGGGATTAGATTTTTGAACAAAAGATGAACCTTTGATATTTGGATTTGTTTACCTTGGGCAAGATGTGACTTCTGTTGCTAAGAAGAAAAGGCCTGAAAGGTTTCTGAGAAATCCAGAGGACCTTAAAAGCCAATATTTTGGTGTTAAATGTAAATGAGTCAGAAACCTGCACATTAAGCTTCTTTCTGGTTGGAGCTTTGGTATAGTAGCCGTCAGGAAAGGTCCAAGACAGAGCATCGCAGGCAGAGAAACACTTGAATGCATTTGAGGACGTTCTTCACATCCCGGTTTTTTTCTATCCTGTATCTATGGTCACATGTTTGAGGGTTAGAGTTTCGGAATTGAAATGATTGATTTTCAGATACCGAAGTGACTGGACCTTATTCTCTTCTGTTCCGGTATCGGTCATTCAAGCAATAGTGTTTATTGAGCACCTACTCTGTCCAGAGCATTGTCCTGAGCATTTAGGAGAGTCCAACACAGAGTCAGTAGACGCGGTCCCTGCCCTCAAGGAACTGATAGTTTTCTGTGTGCAAAGCACTAGATTGAGCTCAGGGAAGTCCAACAAAGTTAGGTAACTCAGCTTCTGCCATTTAAAGAACTTACCGTATAGACTGCGAGCCTCTTATGGGCAGGGAACATGTCTATCAACCATATTATATTGTACTTTCCCAAGCGCTTAGTACAGCGCTCTTCACCCAGTAAGCACTCAATAAATACGATGGATCGATTTTGGATTAGTGCCTAGATCCAAATCATTTCAGTGCTGCTGTGACCATGACAGGCCTCGTTAGGCAGCAGCCGGCTCCTGGTGAGCTGACTGTATCCCAGGACCTCTTGGTCGGCACCTTGTCGGCACCCTGTCCCGTCCGTTGGTTGATTTATTGACGGTGACGGCGACTCGCGGGTGATGCTGGGGAGCCGGCCTCTCCGTCCGCATTTCCGGGAAGAAGGCAGGGTGGCCTCTGTAGCGTATCCCCTCTCCCCCTCTTCGGGCGACTGTTCGAGGAGAAAACAAAGCTCAGAGATTGACGAGTCAAACGGTGGGTTATTGATGGCTTCTGAAATGGGAGCTGCGATTGAGAGAGAGAAATGTTCCCAACAGATTAGAAAATCACCGGGCACCCGTAATTTAAAGAAGCGGGGTGGGTCCGGGGATTTTCCAACCTTTCCGCATCTCCGGATTCAATTTTGGGTCTGCGGATTGCGTCTTGGCTGGGAGTGGGTCCGGCCCAGCGTGGGGCGGGAGAGTTTGAGGCAGGCAGCGGCGAGGAAAACGTTCATCCCAGCGCTGATGGAGACGCGTTTGAGGAGAGCACGAGCGAAGCCTCAAACAGCCAGTGGGAAAATGGGATTCGGGAGAAGGAAGGTTAAACACCGAGGTGTTTAGAATGGCTTTTAATTAGATGGATTATGAATTATCTGCTTCCTACGCTCTTTTCCCCTTTTAGATGGCCAGGAGAGGTTGCATTGGTTGAGTGGGCGGCTCGTGCTTCTGGGGGTCCAGAGACACCGTCCTGAAGTCGTCGTAAATCTGGTTATTCGAGCGGGTTCAAGAATGCCAGTGGACTCGTTGCAGCGGAAAGAGCCCAGGCCTGGGAGTCGGGGTGGAAGGGAGCACAGGCTTCCAAGGGCCAGCGGCAGGAGAGCCGCCATCTGGGGTGTTTTCCGCTCTGACGGGAAACTCACAGATGTGGTCGGAGACGGGTGGGGAGCGGGAGGGGACAAGCAAGGCCGGGAGGGTGCCGGGAAACGGAGTCTTCATCTCCTGCCGTGTTCCTCTCACCTGCCAGAGGCAGGATGTGAGCAAGGGCTCATTGGCAAGATAGATGAGATGGAGGTACAGTGAGTTAGTGTTAGAGATGCGAAGTCAGCATGCTGGATCATACCAGGAAATCAACAAGGTAACATAGGGAGAAAAGTGTTTGAGTGCTGAAAGGCCGGTGATAAGGACTTTCTCTTTATGCAGGACAACCACTGGAGGTTCTTGAGGAGAGGTGAAATGCGGACTGAACTTTTCTGTAGAAAAATGATCCAGGCAGCCGAGAGAATAATAGCCTGAAGTGGAGAGAGACAGGAGGGAAGTCAGTGAGGAGGCTGATACGGTAGTCAAGTAGTAACCGTTTGGATGGAGAGGATCGGGTAGATTTAGCCAGGGTGTGAAACTTGATCCGACGCTGCCCTTGGATCTGTTGCCTTTCAAAGCACTTCGCACTTGTGGTACCCCTCCTCAGCCCAACAGTGTTTAAATCCCTATCGATTATTTATTTTACTGTCTTTCTCTCCCTCAAGGCTCTAAGCTCCTCGTGGGCAGGAGACATTTCTACCAGCTCTGTCGTATTGTAGTTCCCAAGTGCTACTCTGCCCGCGGTAAGGCTCAGTAAAATACTATTGATTAATAGGCTGAGGACAGATGGGGGGCCCGCCGGCGGTCCAGAATGGCCCACCCTGGTTCTGAGTCGTTAAACAGTCTTGCAAGCTGCTAGTGTCTGTCCGTCTCCTTTCATGTCCTTCTCTGTTCAGCCTACCTCTCTAGACTGTAAGCTCCTTCCGATGAGGGATCGTGCCTGCCGGCTCTGTTATATCGTACTCCCCAAGCACTTAGTATGGTGCTCGGCACACAGTAAGGGCGCAATAAAAAATAAGATGGATCGATTGCCAGAGGTGTAATTCTCCAAAGCCCGGCGACTCCGGTTCATCAGCATTTCTCCTCGCCGAGCGGCCAGAAGACCCGCTGCTGGGCCGGGGTGGCTCGGGAACCTTCTCCTCAGTTTTGCTCCCTTGTAATGGAAACTATTATTCTTCATCTTTATTTCGACCAATTTGCTGCTACGCGGAGATTATGTGTCTCGTGCTTGGCTTCACGAATGATCGTTCCCCTTTTATGCTGGAAATGAGAATCAGTGAAAGGGATTGATGTCAAGCTGGAAGTAACTATTAACATGATCCCGGTTATCTTATCATATTAATGGCAGCTTCTCTGGAGGGGAAAATCTCTTCTGGATCTTCAGCCCTCTCCCGAGCGGATATGGAAGTGCGCTGTGGGCGGGGGCGTTAAACGTCTCACCTACGGTGCTGGCGATGATGGTTTGAAGTTACCAAGAATTAGTTTTTGATTTCATCTCCCTGTTGATGAGATAAAATGTCATGGGTGTTCGGCCTTGTTTTATGGAAACTCCACGCATCTTTTCCAAACCAGGCTGCCTCCTGAAATAAATCAGTATCTGAGCTCCTCCAGAAGGTCCCTTCAGAAGCAGCACGGTGTAGTGGCTAGAGCACGGGCCTGGGAGTCAGAAGGTCACGGGTTCTATTCCTGGCTTCACCACTTGTCTGCTGTGTGACTTTGAGCCAGTCACTTCGCTGCTCTGTGCCTCAGTTACCTCATCTGTAAAATGGGGATTGAGGCTGTGAGCCCCGCATGGGCCAGGGACTGTATCCAGACTGTATCCAAACCCCTGTGCCTAGTACAGTGCTTGGCACATAGTAAGTGCTTAACAAATACTATTATTATTATTATCACCACCCCTCCCCGGAGGTGCCGACCCAACGGAGACACCGAGTCCCCTCCGTGTGCATCACCTTAATTATTGCATCAAGGATGGAGAGAGGAGAGTCGGGGGCGTCGGATGGTCCGTCCCTAACCGTGAGGATGAGTGTCCAGGAGGGTGACCACCACGTAGTTCCTCCGACTGTCCCGGGGCTACCGTCCCCCCCCCGGGCCAGGCTGGCTGCGTAGAGTTGACCCAAGACTGGAGGTTTGGGGGGGGGGTGTTATTGTTTGTTCTGTTTTTTAATTACTGTGCCTAGTAGACCACAAAATGTCTCCAGAGAAATTCGTGCCTTGAAAATGCACTGGGAAACAAGTAGAAAGTTAGGACAAATGGAAACTGAACTGGGATTTGTTTGTTTTCATTAACCCACTCTAGTTAAAGTGGGTCTTATCTCAGTAACCTATTGTACTAAAAAAAAGTTTTTCCCAGTGAAGTACAGTTGTGTGCTTCCGGACACCACGCTGCTTCAGTACCTTTTAGAAACAAAATAGGGCGCAAGACACGGCAAGCTAATTGTTCCCGCATTTTATGAATGAGCTTTATGATTTTAATTTTCCTATTTTTATTAAAGAGGCGGATTGCGTCTCACACACTTTGGCAGTCCCTGCTGCTCTGCCAGCTGGCAATAAATCACACAGACACCCGGAACGCATCGGCTCTCGGGGTCCCAGCCAAAACGCAGGTCTGGGAGAGATCTGGGTCTTCGCTGGGGGCAGGGAGGGCTGGCTGCCCCCCCCCCCGCTCCCAGATCAAAGTCGCCGAGGTAGCCGGGACCCGCTCCCCTGGCTCCCCTGCCATCCGGCCCGGCTCCCAGCAGTTGCCCGACTTGGGCATTTTTCTCTCTGGTTTTCTCTCCACCAGCCAACAGTCTCTCTTTCCTCACTCTCACCTCCGCCGCCTCTGACCCCTAGCTCACACGCTCCACCTTGGCCGAAACTCCTCCCCGCTTCTGATCTTCTTGGTCAGTCAGTCGATTGTATTTATTGAGCACTTACTGCGTGCAGAGCACCGTAAGCCCTAGAGAGGGCAATCAATTGTATTTATTAAGCCTTCATCGTGTGCGCAGCCCTGCAGTAAGCACTTGGGAGGGCACAGTTTAACAGACACATGGCCCGCCCGCAACGAGCTTTAGAGGGGGAGCCAGGCAATAGAAATGAATAGATTACAAATAGGTACGTAAGTGCTGTGGGGCTGGGTGAGGGTGAATAAAGGGAGCAAATTAGGGCAATGCAGAAGGGAGTGGGAGGGTTTGGTCAGGGAAGACCTCTTGGAGGAGATGTGCCTCAGTAAGGCTTTGAAGCGTGAGAGAGAGTAATTGTCCGTTGGACACGAAGAGTACACGGAGTAAGTAGACTTGATCCCTCACTTCTCCTTCTTCCACTCCACGCTGATCACCCTAGGGTTATCCGGAAATTGTCCCTGCATTCTACTCCCATCCCAAAGAGTTACAGGATTCTAGTCCTGATTTCTTTTTCTAACATGTTCCTCTTACTGACCGAAAGTTCCAAAGGCATAAAATAAAGCTCCCTCACCCGAAGAAAGGGTGAGCGCTTTTTCCAGCCCACACCCCCACTACGCTTCGGCGCTACAAGTTCTCAGCCTCGGCGGACTCGTGTCGGCTGTGTCGTGGGGCCTGGCCATCTGCAGATGTGGCTTCGTCGTCCCACGCGGGGCTCCCAGTTTTAATCCCCATTTTACAGATGAGGTAACTGAGGTACAGAGAAGGTAAAACGACCTCTCCTCCAGGAAGCCTTCCCCGAGACTCACTTCTCATCTCCCCCACCCTCCCCTCCCCTCCCCCCCTTCTGTGTCGCCTGTGCACTTGGCTCGGTACCCGTTAGCCACTTCGGTAATCACCCCGTCCTTGATGTCCATATCCTTCTATTCCGCCGTGTGACCTCGGACGGGTCATTTAACTTCTCTGTGCCTCAGTTTCCTCCGGACCGTGAGCCCCATGCGCGACAGGGACTGGGTCCAGCCTGATTAACTTGTAGCTACCCTAGCGCTTACAACAGTGCTCGACACACGGAGAGCTCTTAACGAATATGATAATAGTAATATTTTTGCTGCTTGCCCTATCCATAATTTATTTTAATGGCCGTCCCCCCACACTGGATTAAGGGATCATATGTACAGTGTGGCTCAGCGGAAGGAGCCCGGGCTCGGGAGTCAGAAGTCGTAGGTTCGAATGCCGGTTCTCCCACTTGTCAGCTGTGTGACTATGGACAAGTCACTTGACTTTTCTGTGCCTCCGTTACCTCGTCTGTAAAATGGGGATTAACTGCGAGCCTCAAGTGGGGCAACCCGATTCCCCAGCATCTACCTCAGCGCTTAGAACGCTGCTCCGCACATAGTAAGCGCTTAACCAATACCAGCATTATTATTACGTACCAATTATTTTGTCTTGCATGCTCCCAGACACTTGGAAGAGTGCTCTGTTTGGGTGGGGAGGAGCAGTAAAGTACTCGAGGGATACCGACCCAAGAGCGTAGATGACGCAGAAGGGAAGGCGGGATAGGGTGGTGATTCAGAGGGTTGTCAGGAAAGGCTTCCTGGGGAGATGGGATTTTAAGAGGGCCATGAAGAGGAGAGGGGTGATCTGTCCAATGTGAAGGGGGAGGGAGGTCTAGGCAGGAGAGAGGATGGGAGCGAGGGGTTGGTGGCGAGAGAGAGGAGATGGAGGCGCGGTCAGTAACTCGGCGTTAGAGGAGCCAAGTGTGCTGGCTGGGTTAGGAGGAGGAGGCTGCTGTAGTTTGGAAGTCGAGAAATCCCACCATCGCGGTGGCGGTCAATTCCCCGGGAGCAATTTCTGAACTCCTGCTAAGCGGTAGGCCCTGTGGGCGAGGAGCCCCTCTACCGACCGTGTTGCGTTGCACTCGCCCGCGTGAACCGATTGCTCAATAAATACCACCGATGGATGGATGGATGGAGAAGCCGCGTGGCGCAGTGGAAAGAGCACGGGCTCTGGAGTCAGGGCTCATGAGTTTGAATCCCAGCTCTGCCACTCGTCGGCTGGGTGACTGTGGGCGAGTCACTTCACTTCTCTGGGCCTCAGTTCCCTCATCTGGAAAATGGGGATTAAGACTGCGAGCCCCACGTGGGACAGCCTGATTCCCCTGTGTCTACCCCAGCGCTTAGAACAGTGCTCCGCACATAGTAAGCGCTTAACAAATACCAACATTATTATTATTATGACTTGAGATAGTTCAACAGTAGCAAGACACATGTCTGCCCTTCAGGTGTTAGCAATCTAATGGAGGAGACAAACCGGACTGCCTAATGACTCGCACTCTCCCCTCCCCATAGTCTATGTTCCCACAAAAGCTTGTTGTGGGTGGGGAATGTGTCTGTTTATTGCTATATTGTACTCTCCCAAGCGCTTAGCCCAGTGCTCTGCACCCAGTAAGCCCTCAATAAATATGATTGACCGACTGAGCACTTACTGGGTGCAGAGCACTGTACTGAGCGTCTGGGGAGTATAATACAACAGAGTTGCAAGACTCACGGCGAGTTTACACTCTAGTGGGGGGAGACAGACGTTAATGTAAATAAATGAATCGATATAAATGATTCAATGTGTGCACCATTTAACGAATAACCAATCCGGAAATATACGTCTATGAGTGCCTGCGTGCAGCTATGGAGAGAGCTGTGTCCGCTTACATATACCTATCTGCAGACATATATTTAGATTGCTCTTTAGGACTATGAAAGGTTGAATGCCCACAAAAAAGAGCAAACATGTTCTGCGTGCACATTACATTCCTTTTCATCTTACTGCCCTCATTTGGGGAAATTATGGATACACAAAAATTTTGTGGATTTCTTTTCGTTGGAAGTGGGCATTTCTCCTCCTTCCCCCACCCCCCACACACGCGTGCTCACGTGTACACCTGTACGCGCTCGCTCTCTTTTAAACAGAAGACGCCGATGGAAGGGAAAGCATCATTCTCCCCAAATTCCAAGAGAAAAATGATTTCTGAGAGTAAGCCACTAGCTTTGTTGTGCATTGAGCTCCCCCGTGGGCCAGGTTTTCGATCTGTGCTGGTGTGTTAAAAGGCAATGACCCCCTCTCCGGCGGCAGCTGGCCCACGCTCTCCCCGGTTTTCTGTCGTCGACAACCCGGCCGTGTGTGCTGCAGAACAGGAGCCCCAGGAGAGCTCTCCCCCTCTCCTCGTTCAACCTTGGCCAGAATTCCCTTTCTTCCGGATCAGGGGGACGCTTTGGTCAGCTTCTGGTTACCGGCTCTTGGACGCCCCAAGCCTTCTGGAGAGCTCCAGGGTCTCTCCCGTTACAGCCCAGCCCACACCATCGCTCCTGCCTGGGATTCCCTCCCCACATCGCATCCGGCGGGTCCCGTTCTCCCCGTCTTCACGGCCCTTCTGAAACCCCGTCTCCTCCAGGAGCCTCCCCTGACTCACCTCTCACCTCCTCGCCGTATTGATTAGCAGTAATGATAATAGTGAAAATGGTATCTGTTAAAGCACTAATCAGATCAGACACGGTACCTGTCCCCCGTGGAGTTCATTTTCTAAAGGAGCGTGAAAACAGATATTTCGTCCCCAGTTTGCCGAGGAGAAACTGGGGCAGAGAGCAGGAAGGTTCACACGGCAAACGGGTGGCAAAACTGGAGTTGAAACACATGCCCCCTGATTCCCAGACCTGTGCTCGTTCCAAAAGTCCCCACTGCTTCTCTTATTACCTAGTGGTAAGCACCGCGCTGTGCTAAGCACTCCGGAGAGCCATCCTTGGGGTTGGAAGAGAATGCACCTGTTGGAGGGACTTTACAGCTTGGGCGCAGGTGGCTGAGAAGCTCTGTAATAATAATGATGATGATGATGGTGCTTGTTAAGCGCTTATCATGTGCCAGGCACCGTTCTAAGCGCTAGGGTAGATACAAGGGGATCAGGTGGTCCCGCGTGGGGCGCTCAGTCTTCATCCCCATTTTACGGATGAGGTCACTGAGGCACAGAGAAGTCAAGTGGCTTGCCCAAGGTCACACAGCAGACCAGTAGCGGAGCCGGGATTAATCATAATAATAATACCGTTGGTATCCGTTAAGCGCTTACTATGTGCCGAGCACTGTTCTAAGCGCTGGGGGAGACACAGGGGAATCAGGTTGTCGTTACGGGCTCTCGTTATATCCCGGCTAGACTACCGTGTCAGCCTTCTCTCTGACCTCCCTTCCTCCTCTCTCGCCCCGCTCCGGTCTATTCTTCACTCCGCCGCCCGGCTCATCTTCCCGCAGAAACGATCTGGGCATGTCACTGCCCTTCTTAAACAACTCCAGTGGTCGCCTATCGACCTCTGCTCCAAACAAAAACTCCTCACTCTAGGCTTCGAGGCTCTCCGTCACCTCGCCCCTTCCCACCTCTCCTCCCTTCTCTCTTTCTACCGCCCACCCCGCACGCTCCGCTCCTCCGCCGCCCACCTCCTCGCCGTCCCTCGGTCTCGCCCGTCCCGCCGTCGACCCCCGGGTCGCGTCCTCCCGCGGTCCCGGAACGCCCTCCCTCCTCACCTCCGCCAAACCGATTCTCTTTCCCTCTTCAAAACCTTACTTAAAAATCACCTCCTCCGAGAGGCCTTCCCAGACTGAGCTCCTCTTCCCCCTCTACTCCCTCTGCCATCCCCCCTTTACCTCTCCGCAGCTAAAGCCTCATTTTCCCCTTTTCCCTCTGCTCCTCCACCTCTCCCTTCCCATCCCCTCGGCACCGTACTCGTCCGCTCGACTGTATATATTTTCGTTACCCTATTTATTTTGTTAATGAATTGTACATCGCCTCGATTCTATTTAGTTGCCATCGGTTTTTACGAGATGTTCTTCCCCTCGACGCTGTTTAGTGCCATCGTTCTCGTCTGTCCGTCTCCCCCGAGTAGACCGTAAGCCCGTCAAACGGCAGGGACCGTCTCTATCTGTTGCCGACTTGTTCATCCCAAGCGCTTAGTACAGTGCTCTGCACATAGTAAGCGCTCAATAAATACTATTGAATGAATGAAAAGGTTGTCCCACGTGGGGCTCACAGTCTTCATCCCCATTTGACAGATGAGGGAACTGAGGCCCAGAGAAGTGAAGTGACCTGCCCACAGTCACACAGCTGACAAGTGGCAGAGCGGGGCTTCGAACCCACCACCTCTGACTCCAGAGCCTGCGCTCTTGCCCCTAAGCCGCGCCGCTTCTCCGTGTGTGACTGCAGATAAAAATTGCCCCCGCTGTCTACCCCCCGCCCTCTTTGTCTCACCATCCACCCCGAGACAGTTACCCCATTTCTGCCGTCTGGCTTCCGCCGCCGTCGTTTCCACCCGTGTTCACAACTCCGGCCGTTGGCCTCGCCTCCAACCCTGGCTCTGCTGCTTGCCTGCTGTGGGGCCTCGGGCAAGTCACTTGGCCACTCTGGGCCTCAGTTTCCCTCACCGTATAATGGGGATTCAGTGCCTGTTCTCCTTCCCTCTGCTGGACCCCGGGTGGGACGGGGACCGTGTCCGATCCGGCCGCGTCGTATCGACCCCAGAGTAAAGCGCTTAAAAAATACCACAAGTATTATCGTTAGGAGCTCTTCGTGGAGCAGCTCACCGGGCCCCTGTGAGCAAGCGGCGTGGCTCAGTGGGAAGAGCCCGGGCTTGGGAGTCCGAGGTCACGGGTTCGAATCCCGGCTCTGCCACCGGTCAGCTGTGTGACTGTGGGCAAGTCACTTCACCTCTCTGGGCCTCAGTCACCTCATCTGTAAAATGGGGATGAAGAGTGAGCGCCTCCTGTGGGGCGATCTGATTACCCCGTATCTCCCCCGGCGCTTAGAACAGCGCTCTGCACATAGTAAGCGCTCCACAGATACCAACATAAATCCAACTCCCCTCAGACGCCCACTCAGGGCGGGCGGGCTGTGAAGATCCCTCCTGGTGATTCTGTCTTCCGATGAAAAGCAGGGAAGGGGAGAGATGGACGCAGAGGATAAATGTGATCAGATTGAGCCTGTTGCTCGTCTTCACGATTTTCCTGAAGAGTGGGCAAGGACATAAGCGATTCCTACCCGAGAGGAATCTACTGTTGTTGTTGTTATCGTTGTTATCATCGTTATTACCCTGATGATTATTTCTGTCATCATCCCTCAATTGCCCTGGAAGTGTGTTTTCATTAAAGGGTTCACGTAGGAGGGAGTTAACGTTCCATGGTTATTCCAGAATCATTTGAATTTTGGATCTTTGCCCACGCTGGAGCAGGTGCGGCATAAACCTCGGGGGGCGGCTGTTTTTCCGTCGGTAACCTGTCCCTTGTCTTCTGCGGAAATCAGCCGCCTCTCTTCGTCGACAGCGTGACCGCCCCTCCCTACCGCGCAAGCCCTTTCGCGCAGCGAGAGAAACAACGCGGCGGAGTGGAAGGAACGCGGGTCTGGGAGTCGGAGGATCTGGTTTCTAATCCTGACTGCCATTCGCCTGCACTGTGACCTTAGGCGAGTCACCTCTCTGGGCCTCGGTTTCCTCATCGGTAAAATGGGGATTCAGAACCTGTGCTCCCTCCTCCCCCTTAGGCTGGGAGCCCTACGTGGGACAGGGACCGCGTTCTGCTCGATTATCTATCCCAGAGCTTAGCACAGTGCTCGGCACCGTACACGCACTTAACAAATAGCAGTCTAGAAGGGGAGATAGGCTTTGGTGGCTCGTCTCTTCATCTCTGACGTGGGTCGGTTTTAGACTTGTAAGCACCTAGAGAACAGGGGCGGGGCATAAGCTAGAACTGTAGGCTCCTCCCCTAGACTCTCCTAGTCCGCCGTGTGGCCTTGGACAAGTCATTTCACTTCTCTGTGCCTCAGTCACCCCATCCGTAAAAGGGGAATTGAGATTGCGAACCCCATACGGGACAGAAACTGGGTCCGACGTGATTTGCTTGTACCCGCCGCAGCGCTTAGGACAGTGCCCGGCACATAGTGAGCGCTTAACAGATACCGCAGTTATTATTACTATTATTATCATTGGGCTATAGACTCCTCCCCAACTCCTAAGTTCCTTGCGGGTAAGGTACGTCTCTCTCCCAACTCTTGATATTCTACACTCCCAAGTGCTTAATACAGTACTCTTAGGGAAGCAGCGTGGCTCAGTGAAAAGAGCCCGGGCTTGGGAGTCCGAGGTCATGGGTTCGAATCCCGGCTCTGCCACTTGTCAGCTGGGTGACCGTGGGCGAGTCACTGAACTTCTCTGTGCCTCAGTTACCTCGTCTGTAAAATGGGGATTAACTGTGAGCCCCACGGGGGACAACCTGATGACCCTGTATCTACCCCAGAGCTTAGAACGGTGCTCTGCACGTAGTAAGCGCTTAACAAATGCCAACGTTGTTATTATTATTTCTCTGTGCACAGTAAGTGTTCAGTGCCATCGATTGATTATTTATATTCTCATTCCCCCTCCACGCAGTGCGAAGTGCAGATGTGATGCAACTGAGAAGCCGCAGGTGGCCTAGCAGAAAGAAAGGGCCCAGGCCTGGGAGTTGGAGGACCTGGGTTCTACTCCCGGCTCCACCACTTGCCTGCCGGGCGACCTAGGGCAAGTCACTTAACTGCTGTACACCTGCATTTCCTCATCTGCAAAATGAAGAATTAGCCGCCGTTCTCCCTCCTACTTAGGCTGCGAGCCTCGTGCGGAACAGGGACTGGGTCCGACCTGATTATCTTCTATCCACCCCAGTGCTTAATGTAGCACTTGGCAAATAGTAAGTGCTTAACAGGTACCATTATTATTATTATTGATATTACTATTATCATTATTACTAGAAAGGGAAAGGCAAGATCAGCCATAATTCAAGTCTATAGACCCATGAAGGATGTGGAGAGAGGAAACCTGGAATTAGCGTTTCCCAAATTCCACACCACCAGACTGAGGGGAACCCAGTGAAGCTTGAAGGTGGCGGGGCCTAAACAAACGGAAGGAAACATTCCATCACCCAGAGGGGCGCAAACATATGGAATTTGTTCCCGCCGGGTGCTCTGTGTGTGTGTGCGCGCTGAATGATTTCATGGATGAGAGGGAAAGTGGGGGATGAAGAGGATGAAGGGTTTGTCGGATGACCCATCGCTCATCACGGGGGTGGGTTACAAGGAAGGAAACCGACGGAAAAATGCTAGCTTGGAAGCCCCTTGAGGGCAAGAATTGCATCTAACAATTCCGCTGTATGGTACTCTCCCAAGAGCTCAGTCTCTGTGCTCTGCACACAGCGAGCTCTCAATAAATACCACTGTTTGATTGAAGACAGTCATTTCTCCCAGAACCCCAAGGTTGTGTCCCTGAAGGTCCTCGTGTTATGGGAAGAGCGTGTTCCCATAAGCGTGTTCACTGGGAATGAACAGGATCAGGGAGACAGTTAAGCAACTTGAACCCCGTTCACATTTTTTGGTAGAAAAAGGTATCAAGCAGCATGTTTTTCCCCGGCCACTTGTTGCTATGAAAGAATCAGTCATTATCTTACCTTATTAAACGCAGTGAAGTTACCCCAGAACCCAGGTCCTGCACGGTCCGGCTGAGGCAGAGGCTGGGAAGCCTGCAACCTCACACCTCGACCTGCACCGCATACATGTGCACAGATGTTCCCTCCTGCACCGAATCTCCCCACGCTGACATTTGGATCGGGTTCTCCCGGCCCAGACAGCTCTGTGGGAAGACCATTCCCTAGATTTGGTGGGAGGGAGGAAAGTGGGGGGAATGTATTGTTCTGTCCTGGTTATGTGGAATTTGTTAAGGGCTTTCTGTGTGCCGGACACTGTACCGAGAACTGGAGTATCCACAAACTAACCAGGTTGGACCCAGTCTGTGTCCCACCTGGGGCTTGCACTCTTAGTCCTCTAGACTGTAAGCTTGTTGGGAACAGGGAATATGTCTGCTGTATTGCACTATCCCAATAAATACGACTGACTGACTGATTAATCCCCATTTTACCGGGGAGGGAACTGAGGCACAGAGAGGAGTGAAGTGACTTGCCCCAGGTCACGCGACAGGCAGGTGGCAGAGCCAGGATTAGAACCCAGGTCCTTCTGACTCCCAGGCCCGTGTCCTATCCACTAGGCCACCCTGCCTCCCTTCGTTCTTCCCTAGTATCCAGCCCAAGCCGTGGGAGGAAACAGTTGCATTCAGCCTTTTCTCCAGCATTCATGGAATTCCTGGATCTGCGTAGCCGTTCCTTCCCCCATTACACTCTAATCGGCGCATCCGTGGCCGGAGCCCAACTTCCTTAAACTGAGTTGATCAATCAGTGGTACTCATTGAGTGCTTACTGGGTGCGAAACACTGTACTGAGTGCTTGGGAGAGTACGGTATGACAGAGTTGGTAGACACGTTCCCTGCCCGTCAGAGAGAGAAGACACTGCAGACCTCAGTATTCCCAGTAATACTGTTCTTATCAAACGAACCAGGAATTATTAGCCACTTGGTGAAATTTGGCTCATTTCAGCAAGCCAGTGCACAACTGTCTTCTTTTCCCCAAAAAACTTTCTCCCTCCCGAGTAGCTGAGCCGGGATCATTTCACCTGTTTAATATCTCATCCTGAAATACCTATTTTCTCCTCCGTGTAGTCAGTACCTCTCTCTTCCATCATTCTTATCAAGGGTAACTGTACTTTCTAGTCACTATGAATTATGCCTATATCAAATAAAGTTGGTTTATATTGTACCCCGGGGAAACAAGATTCATGCTACTGTTGTCAACCCCACAAAATCATATTTATTAAACACCTCTGTGTGTTTGAAGGGGTGTTGGGCCCAGACGGCTCCTTCAAAGGGAAAGATTTGGGATCTGACGATGCGTTTGCCAACTCTCCCAGATTTTTGGAGAAGCAGCGCGGCCCGCTGGAAAGGGCACCGGCCTGGGAGTCAGAGGACGTTGGTTCTCATCCCGGCTCTGCCGCTTGCCTGCCGTGAGACCCTGGCCACGTCATTTCACTTCCCTGGGCTTCGCTTCTGTCATGTATAAAATGGGGATTCAATCCCCGTTCTCCCTCTCAGTCAGTGAGCCCTATGCGGGTCAGGGACCGTGTGCGACCTGACGATCTTGTATCTCCCCCCGGGCTTAGTACAGTGTTCGGCACATAGCACTTAACAAACACAACAGTTGTTATTGTAGTTATTGCTTGCACGACATTCATTTTTTAAAGGAATTTGCCCGAATCGGTCACCTGCTCCTTTCTTCATCTCCCCTGCCCTGAACTGTTTCTGCTCATTCCGCTCAGGGAGGTAGACGGTGACAGGTAGGTGGTATTTCAGAAACAGCGGTGAAGACGGAGGGACACTGTGCTCATCCTCCCCGGGCAGAAGGCTGTCTCAATGGCCTGCCCCGGGCAACCGCCGGCTGAGAATCCTGGCTAGGATCCAGATCATCCTCCCCCTCTTTTCATTTAGGCATCTACCCCCAGACTAGAAATTGAAATGCTAAAGGGACCCAGGGCTGATCCACTGGATCCAGTTGGCCTTGTGCGCTGGGAAGCGTCATGCCGGTCTGGTAAAGTGGAATATATTGTCAGGCAGTCTCACGATCGAGCACTGTACTAAGCACTCGGGAGAGTACAGTATAAGAATCGATAGACACATCCCTGCCCGTAAGAAGCTTATAGACTGTAAGGGGAAACAAACGTTAAAATACATTACAGATATGTACGTCTAAGTTCTGTGGGGCTGAGGATGGGGCAGATATTGAGCACTTAAAGGGTAGAGGCCCAAGCATCTAAGAAGGGAGAGGGAGTAGGGGAAATGAGGGTGCAGCTGGGGAAGGTCTCATGGGGGAGATGTGACTTGAATAAGGCTCTGGACGTGGGGATGGGGGTGGTCTGTTATATATGAAGAGGGAGGACGGTCCAGGCCGGAGAGAAGGCATGGACAAAGGGGTCAGGAGCAAGATAGATGAGATCGAGGTACGCTGAGGAGGTTGGCGTGAGGGGAGCAAAGTGGGAGCGATGAGTATAATAGAAAGTCAGTGAGGTAAGGTAGGAGTCAGTCAGTCGACCCTATTTATTGAGCCCTTATTGTGCGCAGACCAATTAAGTGCTTGGGAGAGTACAAGGCAACAATACAACAGACACGTTCCCTGCCCACAAAGAACTTGAGTGCGGGAGAGAGGAAGGGAAGGGGAGAGACAGCGAAGGGATGGCAGAGGCGGATCTCCAGGACGGGAGAGGAAGAGACAGACCGGGACACCATATCGCGGAGGAACGTGGCCAGGTGGGAGAATCTGGGAAAGAGAGTGAGGGGGAAGGGGAGGGAGGGCGGTGGGAGGGGATGGAAAACGGCAGGGGTGGGATGAAGTACTGAATAAATGCCTTGGCTCGGTTGATTGACTCTGCACCCAGTAAGCGTTCAGTCAGTACCGTTGGCTCCCATTCAATCAACCACCGGTACTGACTGAACGCTTACTGGGTGCATAGTCACTAAGGGAAGGTTCCGCCGCCTTGCAAGATAATCTTCTCCCCCTTCAGACTCTTCACCTAGAGCGCTTTAACCGTGAAGCGGTGAGGATGCCATTTACTTGAAACCGTTTTGCGAGTCTTGGACGAAGATTACAATTTATTATAATTTATACCCATTTGTGGTTTTTTTAAGCAGTTCAAAAGGCTATTTTGGAAGGAGAAGATAAAGTCTCTGAAATTTTTAAGTATGTTAATTAAAATGATTGATATGTTATTGTGTTAATGATTCACGTTGCTATTTTAATCATTACTTGTTGACTGGAGCACAACTTGGAATAAGACGAGATATTCAGATGGAATTCAAATGATTTGGGTCCTTCCAAGGAACTTAGTTTTTTCGGTTGGGTTTAATCCCGTGAAGTGCACCTTTGATTGAATAGCATCGTTCAAACCCAAACACCAGTGAGGACGCTTAAAATCCCCAGTGCTCTCTCCCCGCCTGTGGCGTTAGAGTCCGAGGAATTTCGGTTTCTATTTTCTTGCCTTTGTTCCTGGAGGTAATGGGCAGTGCCTGTACGCAGTAAGTGCTCAGTAAATACCATTGATTAATAGATCGATTGAGGCGACCGGCCTAGCCTTGCACTTCCCAGAACTGGGGTTCTGTTCCTGCCTTGTGTTGCGGGGGGAGACGTACGCCCGGGGAGTTGGAATTGGCACGGGCCAGGACCACCACCCTGCGTGAAATTGATCTTTTGGTTCATTTGCTTTTAATAAAATCACCCGAACTGAAGTTGGGCACAGTCCGTATCCCCCTATTGATTAACTGAATTGCAAGAACACCATCCATCAATCATTCAGTGGTATTTATGGAGCACTTACTGTGTGCAGAGCACTGCACTAAGCGCTTGGAAGAGTACGATACGCCAGAGTTGGCTGACCCTATCCACGTCCTCCTGGAGCTTGAAGCAGCGTGGCCTGGTGGTTAAAGCCTGGGCCCCGGAGCCCGAGGACCCGGGCTCTAAACCTGGCTCTGCCACTTGCCTGCCGGGCGACCTCGGGCAAGTCATTTCACCTTTTTGTGTCTCGGCTTCCTCAAGTGCAAAATGGGGATTCAGTACTTGTTCTCCCTCCTACGTAGACTGCGAGCCCCATGTGGGACAGGGACACCGTCTGACCTGATTAACTTGTATCCCCCCCGCGCTCAGGACAGCGCTCAATACACAGTGAGGGCTTAACGGATATCATTAAAAAAAAAGCTTACAGTCAACAGGGGAGACAGACGTTAAAATGGATTACGGGTAAGGGAAATGGCAGTCGGCAAGGGGTGTGGAGCTGAGGATTGGATGAGTATCAGCTCATTAAGAGGGCAGATCCAAGCCATACAGAAGAGAGACCAAGTATCTGAAGTGGACCAGTCCAGCCAAGCCCCACGGTCTGTCGGTGGGAGCCTCTGCCTCCTCCTCCTCCCCGTACGGAATGGACCATCTATAAATCCTTAATATCTTACTGGGGAGTCTTAAATATATTTTGACCGCTTCTTGACTGTTCTGCCAAGCTTACCTCCACCTCCTAGGAGCAATCCAAACCCCCCCTTGGACCTGCCGACATTTCCACCGTGCCAAACTTGTTTAGGGAGAGGATTCCGTATGCTTGGCCCGCCCGGGGAGCAGAAGGGTTTCTGCTGTTTGTCCTTTGTGTGCCTGCCCTGATGGTTTTGTGCTTAGAACAACCGCCAGCCTCCTAGCCTGGGAGGCCCTAAGCTTTTCAACCTCATCCGGAAAATAGGGTGGAAGACCGTGAGCCCCATGTGGAACATGGTCATTGTCCAACCCGATTAGCTCGGATCTACCCCTGGGCTTAGTAATAGAGAAGCAGCGTGGCTCAGTGGAAAGAGCCCGGGCTCGGGAGTCAGCTGGGTGACTGTGGGCAACTCACTTCACTTCTCTATGCCTCGGTTCCCTCATCTGTAAAATGGGGATTAAGACTGTGAGCCTCACGTGGGACGACCTGATTATCCTGTTTCTACCCCAGCGCTTAGAACAGTGCTCTGCACGTAGTAAGCACTTAACGGATACCAACATTATTATTATTAGAATCCCTGATGCATGGTACGCACTTAACATTCACAAAAAAAAAATTGAAAAGGAACCTACCCTCCCGCAGAAGCTTCTTCTCCACTCGAGCGTCATCTCCTAGAGAGCAGGGATTGTGTCTACCAACTCTACTGGACTCGCCAAAGCACTTACTGCAGTGCTCTGCCCACAGTAAGTGCTGAAGAAATACCACCGATTGACCGATTGCCAGGGATATTATTACTATTATTGTATTTGTTAAGCACTTACTATGTGCTAAGCATTATTCTAAGCACTGAGGTAGACACAAAGTTATCGGGGTTGGACACAGTCTCTGTCCCGCCTGGGGCTCACTGTCTAGGTGAGAAGGGAGTAGGATTGAATCCCCATTTTAGAGATGAGGAAACTTGAGGCACAAAGCGGCGAAGCGACTTGCCCAAGCTCACCAAGCAGACAAGTGGGATCAGCACCCAGGTCCTCCGACTCCCGGGCTCGTGCTCCTTCCACTAGACCACACTGCTCCTCAAAAGAAAAAGTGACTTCTAAAAGACACAAGGGCCTCAAGAGGACTCAGTCCGAGGCCCGGAGCACTGGGGTTGTTGGGCAGTTTACAGACTTCGGCGAGTCCAGTGGACACCACTGAAGACCTCCCCTCCCTCCTCCTAACCCCCACCATGTTCTAAATTGTTAAGTGTGTACTTTGGAAAACATTCTAAAGTGTGTTCTAAAGATCCTTGTGAGGTACGTCTGCCTCCCACAAAGAAAATCCCACTATTTAAATACCATTAAAAAACAAAATCAGACCTAATCCCTGTCCCACATGGGGCTCGCAGTCTTAGGGAGAGGAAGGAAGGGTGTTTATCCCCATTTTACAGATGAGAAACCTGAAGCCCAGAGAAGGTGGTGCCCAAGGTCACATGGAAGACAAGAGGCGGAGTCCAGATTAGAACCCGGGTCATCTGATTCCCAGGCCCGGCCTCTTTCCGCCAAGCCGCATCACTTCTTTCCTCGTTTTTGCCCCAGGAGCCGGGTTGGAGACGAAGCTGTGAAACGCTGATGCTAACAGTTAGGAAATGGCTGCCTCTCTCCCGAATGTGTTTGCTGTTTTCTCCGCCTAATTATCGCTCCGTTCAATATTTACGTTGACGTGACCTTTTTCTGATTGAACGGCTGGAGCCGCTTCTCGAGTATTTCCCGCACCGTGATTTTCAAATCAAACTGGGGTTTGGGAACGATGAGCGCGTCGTGTAGAAAAAGCCCAAGGAGTTTGAGGAGGAGGGTGGGCCTTCCACCCCCAGAGCCGCTCAGTCCCTCTTGAGCACTGCAGGGAGCGTGACTGCTTATTCTCTTGCATTGTACTCTTCCAAGCGCTTAGAACAGTGCTCTGCACTTTGTAACTGCTCAATAAATACCATTTATTGACTGTGCCGTGCCCAGCGCGGCGATCATCAGGATGATCAGATGGGACCAGCTCCCTGGGACGCCATCTGAGACTTACTGAGAGTTTGATGGAGACCGGGTATTTTATCTCCGTTTCACAGATGAGGAGCTTAAAGTCCAGAGAGGTTAAGTGACTTCCTTCAGGTCACACAGCAGGCCGGGAACAGAGTCCTAATGGACCGTGTCTTGCCCAAAACATACATTTTTTGCAGGAAGGTAGTTCCCTAATTTTTACTTGGTTTTAAGTCCATATTTTGTAATGAGGGTGCGTGACAGCGGAGGGGAGAGTTGGAGGGCTTGTGCTGAGTTACCGAGGGAGAATCAGAGATGGAAGAGTCAGGGCGTTGGACGGTCCGTGCTGGGTCACTGGGGGAGACTCGGGGATAGAGAGGGGAGCATTCATGATGGAGGCCGCTTTTACTTACTGGCCAACACTGCCCAGCTGCCTCTCGGCGCTATGAAGAAACCCTGCCTCCGGCTCACTGGCGGGTCTCAAGGTAATGCACTACATTTCTTCTTAGGGATTAATCCTGCCATGAAAAATCCCCGCATTTCCTTCCTCCTCTATCCCCTCCCTCACCTTTTCTTCCTCTCTCCTCTCTCTCCTCTCTTTCCTCCCTCACCTTTTCTCCCTCCCTCTCTCTTCTCTTCTCCCTCACCTTTCCTCCCATTCCCCTCTCCTCTCTCTCCTTTCTCTCCCTCCCTCACCTTTTGTCTTCTCTCTCCTCTCTCCAACTCACTGTCTTCCTCCCTTCCACTCCCGCTTTCCCCTCCTCCCCCTCCTCTCTCCGTCTCCCCCTCATTTTGTCCCTTACCTCTCCTCTTCCTCTCTCCCCCTCCCTTTTTGACTCCCCTTCCCTTCCTCTCCCCTCAACTTCCTTTCTTTCCTTACCTTTATCGGTCTCTCCCCCCAGTCCCCTTGCTCTCTCCCCTCTCTCCTCTCTCTCCTCTCTTTCCCCCCTCACCTTTTCTCCCTCTCTCTTCTCTTCTCCCTCACCTTTCCTCCCATTTCCCTCTCCTCTCCTCTCCTTTCTCTCCCTCCCTCACCTTTTGTCTTCTCTCTCCAAACTCACTCTCTTCCTCCCTTCCACTCCCGCTTTCCCCTCTTCTCCCTCCTCTCTCCGTCTCCCCCTTTTTTTTGTCCCTTATCTCTCCTCTTCCTCTCTCCCCCTCCCTTTTTGACTCCCTTTCCCTTCCTCTCCCCTCAGCTTTCTGTCTTTCCTTACCTTTATAGGTCTCTCCTCCCGTCCCCATGCACATTCACACATTCAGACACACACAGTGATGCACAAACATAGATGCCCACCCCCTCCCACATACATATGTTTGTCCTCACATACACACACATGAGTGTAGACACACACACACACACACACACACATATACAGTGTCTTTCCTTTTCCCAACTGGCTGACCGCCCCTACCCCCCTCTGCCCTCTGCCCGCCCCACACCCCATCCTACTAAATCGTCCCAGCCCTCTTTGCGGAGAGGAGTCCCAGCCCAAGCCGTCCCCGAGCACCAGGCAGAAGCTAAGAGCCGGCCTCCACCGGCTTCCTCAGATAAGCCCCGCGGAAACTCGCGGCGGGAGAAGGAACGGAGAGAGAGAGAGATCATCGCCTTCATGGGAGATGTCAAACTGTCATGTTAGTCTCTGCAGAGACTCAGACGGCTCCCGGTTGCCAGGGTAACTGTTGTGCCCTGCCTCGGCACTTATGTATTTTTCCATTGATAATTGCTAATGGGAACAAGTGCAGGTTTGCACTTTACACCTGCCTGGCTTGTAAAGTCTACCTTAATTGGATGTGCCAAGATGGAGGAAAAAGTAATCTGCCCTTTCAAGACAAGTGACAGGTAGATGAAGTGTTGTTTAGGGCTCTATTGTAACAATTTTGCTGACAAAATTACTATGAATTGTCTTCTCTCGATGCACAGAAGAAGGCCTTTGTTTATTGAATCCCAGATTTACGTTCCAACTTTGGGATGTTACAGCGATGGGGCCCTGATGCCATGTTTTGAGGGTGGGAAGGTGAAATTAGTTTCGCCCGTCAGACGACGCGGGTAGGTGGGGGTGGGAGGGAAGACCTGGGAGTGGGGAAATTGAGACTCTTCTCTGACCAGGACCCCAGCAGCAACTAGATTAGAAGCTCCTCGAGGGCAGGGATCGAGTCCACCCAACTCTGTGGTATTGGACTCTCCCAAGTGCTCTGCACCCAGTAAGTGCTCAGTAAAGTGCCCTGAGTGCGGAGGCGATGACGACGGGAGGGAGAATAAGGTGGGGAGACGAACATTTAGCCAGGGAAGGCTTCCTGGAGTTAGTAGGGCTTTGAAGACCGCCTCGGCTACCCCATCCCTGTGCTCTGGACACCTTCCCTTTGGCTTTACGGCTCCGGGAGGGGCAGGGTTCCCGCTCTGAACATGCGCCGTTCCTGGGTCTGTCTCCCGGCGGGCAGGTTGCTCCCACCGCTACGCTCGACAGTCCGACCCGCCGGCCACCCCCTCCTCCTTGTCGGCGCGGCTGGAGGAGCGAGTCCCCGTGAATAACCGTCCCACCTCACTCCCTCTGTCCCGTGCCGTGACTGTGGGCTTTGCCCCTGGGTGAGGGGACGCTGTCGTTTCCGGTGAATGTCGGGTGCCGGGGGATGAGATTTAGACATCTGAGGGTCATTCGGTCATATTTATCACTCCAGCTCCTTAAAACAGGCCTCTCCTCATGTCAGTGTCCCCTTCGGGGCCAGACACCCGGCGGCCGGACCTGCCCAGTTTGAACCGGTGGCCTCAGTGGGCGCCTCCTGGGCAGCTCTGGCACTCCACACTGAGTTGGGGAGGATGAGACCGTGCCCTGCCCCAGCCCCTCGTGGTGCCGGCCACGGTGTGGTGTCTGCCCGCTCTCTGGGGTCACGGGGGGCCGGGGGAAAGCCTCCCCGAATCACCTGATCCTGGCAAATCTCTCCACTGAGAGTCTCCCTTTGGGTAGAGGACACGAGGCCGTCCGGAGACCAGAAGGCCAAAGCGAGCCTCCACTTCAGGCCCACGGAGACAGAGGTGCATTATGCAAAGCTGAAGATTGATTACATTGATTTTTTCAGGTGGCTGTTTATTTTATGCTGCATTTTCAGTGCCCACCACGGCGTTAACTAACCATGAAATCATGTCATAGCAAAAGGGAACGTTGGTTCTTAGTCTGCGGTTCCCCCGTATCAATAAACGTGACAGCAGAAGCGTTTTTCTCGGGCGCTGGATAGACCCGGGACGCGGCGATCCCACGAGCTGGTCGGATCCTTCATCGGTGGGGAGGTGTTGGTGGGAACTGGGACGATGCCCTGGTAGGGTGGGGATCTCCAGGAACGTGACCGGAAACTTTAGGAAGAAGAATCGGGTTCAGTCCCGGGCACTGGCGGAGGAGGCGTGTGCGGGTCGCTACAACTCTCGGTGACGGTGTTAGTGCTTATCGAGCACCCCGGGGTGCGGTGCGGTGTACTGAACGCTCGACAAAGGAGCGACAGGATCCCTGCCCGCAAGGAGCCTCCCTTCTCGACTGTAAGCTCATGGGCAGGGAAAGTATGTCTATCGTTATATCGTACTCTCCCAAGTGTTCAGTACAGCGCTCTGCATGCAGTAAGCACTCAATAAACGTGATTGAATGAATGAACTCCGTCATACCCTCGCTCCCAAACGCTTAGGACAGGGCTCTGCACCAAGTAAGCACTCGATAAGTACCACCGACTGATTCAGAGAGATCCTTCTGTCCTCCCCACGGCCTGACCAGGGACACCGAAGGGGGAGCCTCGCCGCACAGGGCTTATCAGTTCGGAGTTCAGGCTGCTAGGCCCGGTGCCTGTATCAGTTAGCCTCAGGGCCGGGCAGGCCCAAGCCCACCCTGTAAATCTGCCTGCACCCCACCGCTTCCATTTGGAGAGCACTCTAAGCTTCCACCGGACGGCGGGGGACGGAAGATGCTTCCCGGCCAGGGTTACCGAACGGATCGATCGGCCTTTATCTTTATTGCGTCCGTGGGGAACGTCCACTCCCGCCTCTTTCCGGTAACACCGCTGCGAAAAATAATCCATACCATCCAATTACGCCCAGAACGTATGTCTTCCGGACCGGGTTCGAGCGGCGGCAGGTGGCGTCTCTGCGGGTTGTTTCAAGCTACGACGGCCGGCGAGTTGGCCTGAGGGTCAGAGCTGGAAGCGGACAGGGCGGAGGGGTGGAGTTAAAACCGGAGCGCTCAGGTCAGTCATCCCGTAAGAAGGCGAGGCGATCGTAGACTTTGTGTGGACGTTGGCCTCTACGGTTACACAAACGCCCCTAGGGGGATTTCACTGTCAGCGGAGGCATCTTTGAATACAGACACAACTCTGTGTGCTTGCGTGCATACAGTCAGTTATGCTCTAATAGGAGAGTCGTGTTCTGTCTGTGTTACGGGAAAATGGCATCGTAGTAACCATTGATTGAATGGGAATTAATGGGTCACGGGGTCTATTCCATCCTGATTGATGTTAATGGATACGAATCCCTACATCTGTTTTGTCCGTCACTGGCGGAAAGATTGAAACGCCCACAGAACCCACACCCCCCCCCCCCCCGCCGCTCAATGTCACGTTAGTGTCTTGAACACTGGAAAGTTGCACAAACACACAGGGTCACAGAGTCCAGTGCAGCTGGGGCAGAAGCTGAGAAGCGCAGCGGCCTCACGCCTTGAAACCACACATGGCACGTGCCCGACTGTTCCCTCTTCTCCCAAGTCTCCCCACCCCAACCTGCGGACCGTGTCCTCCCGGCCCTCGGTAAGCGCTTCGTCAAACTGTAAATAAGCAACCGGGAGCCGCCGGGGGAGCGACATTTAGTAGCCTGAACTGTGGCGCCGCTCAGGCTTTTCCGTGAAGGTCCCGGAGTCATTTGCAAGCTTCTCGTCCGTGGTGTGGCACGCAGTCTGGGAAAGAGGCGTGTGTCCTGGGTCCCGGCTGCCGACCCAGGGCTGTCTGCCTCTGAAACTGCCCCAGCCAAAGCCCACCAGTGGCACCATCTGTCTCCCCCTCTACACTGTAAACTCTCCCAACGGTGTCCTCCACACAGTAAGTACTCAGTAAATAGCACTGATTCATTAGGACCCATTTTTACGACTCGAATGCAATCCCTCCCCCACGGTTCGACCAATCGGTGGTATTTACTGAGCACTTACCCTGTGCAGAGCCCCATACTAAGCGCTTGAGAAAGGACAGTGTGACAAGAGTTGGCAATCTTAATCCCCATTTTACAGAGGAAGTCACTGAGGTGTGGAGAAGTGAAGTGACTTGCCCAGGCGCACGTAGCAGATGAATGGCAGAGCTGGGAGTAGGACGCAGGTCCTTCTGACTCCCGGGCCTGTGCTCTATCCACCAGGCCACACTGCTTCTCATTTTCTCTTGGCCTCAAAAGGTGCCTAGCGTAGAAAGGGGCTCTGCTGCAGTCGCAGCATGGATTTTGATGGTTACTAAGTGTAAAAATCATCGTAATCTTCTGAGGGAGAAGGAGAGACAGAGAGGCTGAACGTTTGTCATTCCAAGAGTGATTTCTGCCTCTAATCATTAGCAGTTCCCCATGGCCAGCCTTCCCCAACCATTCGGTTTCCCTGATGGTGATTTCCCGAGAGGCAGGGGGATCCATGTTGTTTTCCCGATCGTCTGCCCGCAGCCTGAACTTCGACCCGGAGGCTTTGGAAAAAGTTAAAGCACTCGAGGAATAAAAGCCCATGATGTTATGAAAGTCTTGTACAGTAGATGCGGCGAGAGGATTTTTTGAGCTCTCCAAGGGGCCGACGTACGAAGCGCGTGGGAAGGCACAGAAGAGAGAAGTGACACTTCCCCTGTCCACAGTAGGTGCGGTGGGAGCATTTATTGAACAACCCCAGGCGGGCCCGCCCTCCAGAGAGAGTATCTCCAGCCTGCCTGCGGAGGCCGGCCGGTCCTTGCTAAAGGCCAGACGATCACCGCCATCCCATCATCTCTCATCCTGGCAGGATGGGATCGGGGGAGTAGGATTCCAGATCCCATCACCCTGTCCCCTGGAAATGAGTGGTTTCCTTAGCAACTACCTCAGAAAAGGTTTAAGGATGGCGGGCAGAGTATCTCAGACAAGTTTGTGGTAGTTCCCGCCTACCCTGCAGCCGATGAGTCGGTCATTAAAGCTCTCATTTTTCAGTGTCTCCATGGAGACTCCAAAGTTGATTTTTCAATGGGCTCCAGTGGAGTTTTGGACAAAGCTCACAAATGTATTTTTCTTTATCATATAGCCACAAAATTATTCCCCTATCTTTTCCTTCAACAGCGATTGTTAATGAAGAAGTTAAATAGAGCCTTAGGAAAGGGTAATGTGATTTTAATATACTAAACCGCAGAGAAGCTCTGACGCTTAATTAAGAAACTTTCATCTTTGAAGTATAATGCAAAAAAAAATTGCATTAACTAAGGTAGGCTGGGTCAGTAATAAGACAGGTTTCCTTTTGAACATTACATCTAATCAATCCTGGGAGAATTAAGACAATTATACTTTATCGAAAACATGTAGAAGCAAGCATCAACAGGGGATGGAGGGTGGGTTTTCGTATTAATTACAAAACGGTTCGGAGGAGATCATCAATCCGCTTCTAAACAGCAGCGTCGTATGGGCCGACCAAGACGTTTATTTACCGAGCTGGGAAGGAGGAAATTTCCGGAGGGTGATTGAGAGCAGGGGATTGGAAATCTCTTTCGTTAAGATAACTCAGTAGGCATCCAGAACAGTCCCCTGCCTCAGTAGGTGTCCGTAGGTGTGCCGAAGGAGGTGCTCGGGGAATTCTGTTGACTGGTTGATGGGAAGGGACTAGCAAGAAATCAATCAAGGGTATTTATTGCGTGTATACCGTGGGCTGAGCACCGTACTAAGCATTTAGGAGAGTACAGTGTAACAGGGTTGGTAGGCACGTTCCCTGCCCACAGCGAGCTTTCAGTCTAGAGGCAGGGAAATCGCACGAGTGCCTGCAGGGTGACAACCGTTCACACCCGCTGCTAAGTGACATCTTCTAAGAAAGGCTTTTCCCACATGTGAAAATGGAAACATTTTCCTTCTTTGAAAACTGCAGCTCACATGTCATGGACTCGTATGTCAGAGCCCCCATTGCCTGGGATTTCTTGAGGCGGTTTAAGTCGAGCTTTGAAAAATGGCCCGCTTTGATTTTGTTGGATGCAAATTAATAGAGTGATATGGTATTATACAGTTAATGCAAGGCCCCCGAGGTCTTGGGAGTAAGACATCATTAACGGAGCCTGGAATGTCAGACTTCAGATTGGGATTCCTGGGGTCTTGTCGGGGTTCCGCCTCTGCAGATCGAATGGCTTTCCCTTCGCGACCTCCCCAAAACGGCTCTTAGGGTGTCATCACGCTAAGCTAGTTTGGGGGTGGGGAGGGGGCGTAACGCAGACGGTGGCCGTGTCTCCGGAGTGTCCGGAAGGTAGTCGGGGACGGTCTGATTCCTAATTCCTGAACGTGCCGAGGGAGCACAGCCACCCAAAAAGTTCATCCGTTTTTTAACCGTTCAAAGGCTGGCACGTTAATTAAATGTGGCAACTGAACGGAGGCTCGGCCTGAAAGAGCAGGGGAGCAGCGGTCCCCATGGAATTGATCCAGACCGAGATGCATTTGTGGGGTAAAAAATAGAAACCGAGTAAGAGGGTGAGCTGTTTCAGAGAGTAGGGTAGTTAACCCTGTGGAGTGGAGGAAAGGGTCTGGCCCTCAGGAGAACTGGGGGAAGTAAACGAGAAGGAGAGGGAGACGGCGTGCTGTCGAGGGAGCCAAGGCCAAGGGGTCGGAGGACCTGAGTTCTAAATCCGACTCTGTCAACGGCCTGCTGTGAGACCTAGGGCAAGTTACTTTAACTTCCCTGTGCTTCAGTCTCTTCCTCTGTAAAACAGGAACTAAAGACCCGTTCTCCCCCTCCCGGAGTCCGCGAGCGTCATGTCCAACGGGGACCGTGACCGGTCTGATTATCCTGTCTGCCCTAGGGCTTATTATTATTGTTCCTGTGACTACGGGTGCCGCTTCGGGTCAGGGAGGTCAGTTGCAGGAGCCACGGCCGCGGAACAAGCCTCCTCAAAGTAAAAGTCCTGGACAGAGAAAGGGACCGGGGTCGCAGCGCTTAGCTTCTATTAAGCATCGAACAGAACCCAAATCATTGCTGTTATTCTAATTGTTGTTACAGTAATTGTTCTTCCTAGCAGACAGCGGGCAGCCCTGCTGGAAACTGGACTTGGAGCACGGCAAGTCTGGTAGATGGCCAGGTGTGTTTCTGGTGGCCGAAATATTTTCCCCTTCCCCTTAAAGAAAATGGAGAAGTGCCATCTCAAACTTTTCTTGGTTCCACCGTCTTGTTAATTTGATCGGCTGGGCCAGGGCGGGCCCCCTCCATGGATTCTAGCCCAGTGGCCAGTGGGTCGTCTGCCAGCCATCTCCTCCACAAGCAGTGCCCAGCGGAACGGTGCGGCACTGAATGTCGCTCCCCCGGCCCGGGAGTCAATCGGTCAATCGTATTTACTGAGGACTTACTGTGTGCGCAGCACTATATTAAATGCTTGGGACAGTATAACCTAACAATATAATAGATTCCCTGCCCTCAACAAGCTTACAGTCTAAAGAGAGCCCCCTCCCCCAGCCCTCCATTAGCAAGGATTGGATAAAGATCATATAGGTGCCCAGTACCGCACTCTGCCCATTGTAGACGCCCCATGCTTCGCTCTGCAACCAGCGAGGCTCTCACGACAGTGCTCTGCGTGCAGTAGGCGTCCTGCAGAGCGCTCAGCACACGGTTGGGGTTTCAGAAATAATATCAATAGATTTGAAAGCTGAGGGCTCGGCTGGCTAGGAATGACTGTGGCATTGAGGTTTTGTCGTACCCTCCCAAGCGTTTAGTACAGTGCTCTGCACACCCTAAGCGCTCAGTAAATATGATTGAATTAATGTTCCGATGGTTCTGCTGTGAGATTTTCACTAGAGAGATGGTGAAATACCCTTCTATCCTAAGAGCCGGCTTCATGGAGGAGAAGAAAGGTTTGGAATGGTACTTCTCTATTTTCTCTAAGGGGATGGAGAAAATATTTCTGCCACCAGAAACACACCTGGCTGTCTACCGGCCTTGCCATGCTGAAAGTCCAGTTTCCAGCAGATCTGCCCGCTGTCTGCTAGAAAGAACAATTACTATGGCAATAATTAGAATAACAGCAATAATTTGGGTTCTGTTTGATGCTTAATAGATGCTAAGCGCTGCGACCCCGGCCCCTTTCTCTCTCTGGGATTTTTACTTTGAGGAGGCTGGTTCCTTGGCCGTGGCTCCTGCAACTGACTTCCCTCACCTGGAAGCCGCACCCGTATTCACGGGGATGATAATAATAATGACGATGATGGTATTTGCTAAGTGCTTACTATGTGCCAAGCACTGGGCTAAGCGCCGGGATAGATACAAGGTAATCAGGTTGTCCCACGTGGGGCTCACAGTTTTAATCCGGATTTTACAGATGAGGTCGCTGAGGCACAGAGAAGTGAAGTGGCTTGCCCAAGGTCACACAGCAGACGAGTGGCGGAGCTGGGATTAGAACCCAGGTCCTCTGACTCCCAAGCCTGGGCTCTTGCCACTAAGCCACGCCGCTTTCTAATATTGAGTGAGCTACAGCTGAGAGTGACGACAAGGGCTCCGGCAGGGCCACTGGCAGGATGTCCTCCCGCTTGGCCACCACCGGAGGGTTTTACAGAAGGTGGCCAGCGGGTGAGAGGGAGACAGCTCTGCCTAGTGGAAATAATAATAATAATAGTAATAATAGTAATACTGGTATTTGTTAAGCGCTTGCTATGTGCCAGGCACTGTACTAAGCACTAGGGTCGGTACAGACAAATCGGATTGGACACGGTCCCTGTCCCACATGGACAGTCTCAATCCCCATTTTACCAGATGAGGTAACTGAGGCCCAGAGAAGTAAAGTGACTTGCCCAAGGTCACACAGCAGACAAGTGGAGGAGCCAGAATTAGAACCCATGACCTTCCGACTCCCAGGCCCGTGCTCTGTCCGTTATGCCATGCTGTTTGGAGTCAGAGGGCCTGTGCTCAAATCCTGGCTCTGCCCCTTGCCTGCTGTGTGACCTGGGGCAAGTCACTCAGCTTCTCTGGGCCTCAGTTTCCTCCTTTGGGGTAAGGGTGCCCGCCTCTCCCTCCCTCCTCCCGGAGATGTTGAAGCCAAAGTGAGACCAACCACATGCGAGGGCTCAGAGAAAAGAAAAGCACACTGAACAAATTGGAGTCGGTTGGATGGAGGGCATCCTTGGACAAGGTCTTCAGCGAGGAGGGCTTCTGCAAAAAGTCCCAAATAAGGGGAGCCTCGAGAACAGGAACTCCTTTGACTGCACATTTTCAAGCCACTTCATTTGAGGACCAACAGAGATGTTAGAATTTAATATCGATATCTGCTGAAAAGAGGCCGGCAGCTGGAGAGAAATCTTTCCAATAGAAGAGGGCGAAATGGAAACGGTAAAACTTTCATTACCCAGATGATCTCGCAAGGGCTTATACGGGTGGAAGAATGTTTCCAATAAATAACACTGATCCGATCGTTTGCAGATATCGCAAGTTGCGGCATCTCCTCCGGGAGGCGGGCCCGGGGAGGGTCACTGTCTCCCCTGAGAAAGGAGGGGACGAAGGCGGGCCTGATCTGCCGTTCCCGGGGCCTCTGCCGCCGCCTCCCACACGGGCCGGGGCCGGGATGCCGTGACGGGGAGAGGGCCAGGCCCGGGCAAACCTCCCTCTGGGATTTCGCCCGTCAGGGTTGACGGAAGAACGATCGAGTGACCGTTCCCAGCTGAGCCCCACTTTGCCCAACCCGATGCTCTGTCTCCAGCAGGAACACCAGGAACACAGTGCTGACTGCCCTCCTAGACACTTGGTTAGGGAAAGACCATCCAACACCCCCCCAACTCTCTCCTCTCCATCCCCGACTCTTCTCCAGTACCCTGTCATGGACCATCCAACCCCCTCCCCTTCCCCAGCTCTCCTCTCTCCATTCCTGACTCTCCCCCCGTGCCCCAGCACCAACACTTATCCAGAAATCTGTCCAAACCCCTCTATGACCCCTTACTCATTTAGCAGCCCAGTTTCCTCTGGAATGGGTTTCGTGGAGAGACTGTGCGCCACAGGGGAAGAATTGTTTCTCCTTGTTTATTGCCAATCTGCCACCCTCGGGCTCCAACTCTTATCCCAGAGGTGTGGGATTTCGCCAACCATTCCACGCCACCCTGTCCGCGCCTTTCCCTGGACCTTGAGCTTCTCTACTTTGTCCCCTCTCCACCCCAGCGATCTCAACTGACCGACTCCTACCCCTTTTGGCCGGCTCTTCCTCTCGATCGTCCTGGTTGCCGCTCCTTGGGAACATTTTCCGGCTCGATTTTGTCATGGACCTGGTGGTCTCGTGGAAAGACCGCGGGCTTGGGGGTCAGAAGGACCTGGGTGGTAATCCCGGCTCTGCCAGTTGCTTGCTCTGAAACCTTGGGCAAGTCACTGAACTTCTCTGTGCCTCAGTTTCATCAGCTGTAAAATGGGGATTAAAGAAATACCTGTTCTCCCTCCTACTTGGACTATGAGCTCCATGCAGGACAGGGACTGTGACCAACCAAATGAACCTGTACCTACCCCAGCGCGTTGAAAGGTATGTGACACGTAGTAAGCGCTTAACAAATACCATAAAAAGGGCCACGACTGCTCTCTCACTCTGAATTATAGTGTATTTGTCCACTTGTGGCTGATGTCTCTCCCAGTAGCTTGCAAACTCCTAGAAGGCAGGATTTGTATCCGCTAACTCTACCAGACTCTCCCAAGAGCTCAGCTCAGTGCTCTGTCTGCAGTATCCTGTAAGTCGCAACTACTAACTAGGTTGGACTCCTCCAAGTGCTCAGTACAGTGGTTTGCGCCCAGAAAACATACAGTCAATAGTAGAGTGGAAACGAATCTCCGTCCAGACGGACACGGAGCTGACCCTGGTTAACTGGTCACCTTTAAATGGCTTTGCCGTGGATTTGGACCCTCAAGAGGCACGGGGTGTGGGAAGGATAAAGGCCTGGCTCTCGCCCTTTTCCAGTTGTTCCAAGATCCTGCCTCTGCAAAGTCAAGAGTGCATTAAAAAGGAATATTGTGCTGAGCTCACAGAATGGCAACGCCTTTAGATATCTTGTCTCAATAAAGTTTGTAGAAAGCAGTCCCGAAGGTCTGACAACAAAAAGAGAATAAATCGCAGGCTCATAAAAATGTAATGCCTGGTGTTTTCTGCTTACATCGACAAAGAGGGTGGAGGGTGGGATGGGGCGGGGCCCGTTCCCTGGGACCCGCCCCTTTCCTCACCCCTCCAGGTGCAGTTGAAGCTAAGCAGCGGGGCTCAGTGGAAAGAGCCCGGGCTTGGACGTCAGAGGTCATGGGTTCCAATCCCGGCTCCGCCCCTTGCCAGCTGTGTGACTTCGGGCAAGTCACTTAACCTCTCTGTGCCTCAGTTACCTCATCTGTAAAATGAGGATTAAAACTGTGAGCCTCATGTGGGACAACCTGATCACCCTGTATCCCCCAGCGCTTAGAACAGTGCTTTGCACATAGTAAGCGCTTAGCAGATACCACCATTTATTTATTTTTTATCTTTACTCCAGTCAATTGATGGCGTGTATTGAGTGCTTACTGTGTGCGGAGCACTGGCGCTTGGGAAATTCCCTCAGTTCCCCCATCTGTGAAACGGGGTTTCGAGCCTGTCCTCCCTCCAACTTGGACTGTGAGCTCCACGTGGGACCTGTACCGTTCCCAGCACTTAGTACAGTGCTTGGCACGTAGTAAGCCCTTAACACAGCCCCCAGTCGTCATTATTATTATTATTATTATTATCATCCTTTAAGCACTAGATACTCACCCCAGCCCCACAGCATTTATGTCCAGAGCCTTCCACGCTGTCATTTTTTCCCGTCTGTCCTTTGACTGCCTGCCTCCCTTGCTAATTTGTGAGCTCCTTGTCGGCGGGGATCACGTCTACCGACTCTGTCGTATTTCACTCCTCCGAGTGCTTAGAAGAGTGCTCCCCACACAGTGAGCACTCAATAAATACCACCGGTTGGATGTGGGGGTTGGGGAGGGAGAGCGTGGGCGCAGTTTCCCAGGTCCCTCTCCCTAGAAGAAAACTTTTTTCTCTCAAGGAATTTGCTATTTCTACCACTACATCAAAAGGTTGGGGCAGCCATTATGTATTAAAATTTGTCATTTTAAATTGCTTTTTTGCTAGCGCTAGCAATATAGATATTGAAACTTGCTCAGAAAGTGCCTATCTCATCAAGAGTAAAATTAGAGTATATGAAATACTAATTACGGTATTATGAAGAAGGTTGAACTTTCCCGTGACATTCTGTCTATTAGGAGAATACTAATTTTCCTCTTTCTTAAAGCAGAAGCAGCCGCCCATATCGAGAGAAATGACCCAGCCGCCCCCTCTGCCCTTTTTCGTCTACCGACTTGTGTCGGGCCGGTTCACGATGGGGCCTGTGGTGCCCGGGGAGGGGGTTTGCCGTGCCCCGGTGACTGCGGCCCTGCGCCGCCGCCGGGCCGGAGCCCCGTGACCCCGCTCGGGATTGTGGCCTGCCCACCTCCCGAACGCCCCGGCCGCCTCTGACGTCGGTAACATCTCTTCCAACCGGCCATCCCCGACTAAACCTTCCTCTCCTCTTCTCCCGCTCCCTTCTGCGTCGCCCTTATACTTGGATTTTCTCCCTTTGTTCGCCCCTTTCCTCAGCCCCACGGCACTCTTGTCCGTTTCCGGAATTTATTTTTTTACGTTAATGTCTGTCCTCCCTCTAGAGTCTTGCGGGTCGGAAATGCGTCTGCCAACTCTGTTATACTGAACTCTCCCAAGCACTTACGACGGTGCTCTGCACACAGTAAGGACTCAATACGATTGACTGATTGATTAATTGATATACCTTGCCTTTGGGTGGCACGCCCCTGCTCCCAGCTCTTTCCCCCTCCCTCTTGCAAGGAAGTGAGGATCTAGAGAAAATGTGGTCCCCTTCTTAACTCCCAGGGCTTCTCCTTTCCTGAGCCCAAACTCAGGTGTTGGGCTGCCCAGGACACACCTCCCCTGGAGGGCTTGCCCTCTAAAGCTCAGCCACAGAGACCCTTCGAAAGCCAGACACTTTGCAAAGTCTCTCCATCCATCAGTCCATCAGTAAAGAAAGCTAATCAGGTTGGTCACGGTCTGTGTCCCACCCGGGACACCCAGTCTTAATCCCCGTTTTACAGATGAGGGAACTGAGGCCCAGAGAAGTGAAGTCACTTGCCCCAGGTCACACAGCGGACGGATGGCAGAGCCAGGTTAAAACCCAGGGCCTTCTGACTCCCGGGCCCGTGCCCTTTCCACTAGGTCACGCCGCTTCTCACTGCTGCTTCAGTGATTTATTTTACTCGTCGTATATTTCGACCAGTCTTACCCTTTAGAGTGAAAGCCCCCTGCGGTTCTGAGGTACTTTCCCGGACGCTCAGTCCTACGCAGGACCTCCCCATTCGGTGCTTGCTTGGTATCACAGCTTTTTCTTTTCCTTAATGGTATTTATTAGGTATTTCTTGTGTGTCAAACACTGTTCTAAGTGCTGGGGTGAATACAAGTTGATTGGGCTGGACACAGTCCCCGTCTAGCATGGGGCTCACGGTCTAAGTAGTAGGGAGAACAGGAGAACGGGGGTATAGAGACGTTAAGTGACCTGCTCAAGGTCACCCAGCAAGTCGTTAACAGAACTGGGATTCGAATCCCGGTCCTCTGATTCCCAGGCCCGTACTCTTTCTGTTAGGCCACACTGCTTCCGATTCGAGTCCCGGGGGAACCGTGTTCCCGGCAGAGCGGGCCTAGGGAGACGTAAAGGCAAGCGATCGCCCGGGGGGACCGTCCCGTCCCTTCGGCAGCTCCCATCAGGAACGAGCTTATTGGGGGGCTAAAAAAAAAAGTGGCCAAGGAGGGGTCTTTTTTTATTATCATTGTTGGTATTGTCTGAATTTAGCACTTATGGAAGTGCTGAGCGCTATGCTAAAGTGCCGGAGTAGAGAGAACAGGTGAGGCAGCCCCCTCAGCGGGGGCTGAGGTCAAAGAGTGTAAATCTGCCCCGGTCCCAATCCGAGGCCCAGCCCCACCGGGGCGACGCTGTGCTGGGTGGGCCTCTGCTTTCTTCTCATCGCCAATTCCTGCTGTAACTAAAGCTCTTCTCCTGCCCCTCAGATGACCAGAGTGGTCTCTGAGATTCGGTGCTTTCTGTGTACTAAACGCTGTGTTGAGGCAGAGGCAAGATGAGCAGGTCAGGTGCAGTCCTCGCCCCCACGGGACTCCCAGCCCAGGACGGAGGACGATAGAGTGGGTATTTAGTCCCCCTTCTGAGGAAGAGGAAACCGCGACTCGGAAAGGTGGAGTGGCTCTCCGAAGTTCACACATCCAGCCAGTGGCCGGACTTGAACTCGTGTTCCCCCGGCCCCCGTTCTGGAGGTGGATGGGTGCTGGGGCACCTCTGAAACCGGCCGCCTGGTCGCCAGGCCACCTTGCCTCCCCTCCGTGTTGCCTCGGGCCGCCGGGCCGAGTGGAGGGAGGCCCCTCTCCGTTCCAGACGGGCCAGTCCGGCTTCGGCTGACCCGGTCAAGCGGCCGGAGGCAGCTGTCGTTCGCCCCGGGGGCTCAGAGATGGTTTATGGGCCGGGGAACAGTGGAGGACGTCCATCATCCCCTTCCAGGAGGAACTCGGAGGCAGCCGCTAAATCTTCCTCTTAGAGAAATTTTCCCAGAACCCATTTGCTCCAAAGATACTCATATCTTCCTCTCATAAATATCGGTGCTTATCTCCCCCCTAACTGAGGACAGCGTGCAGATGGAAAGAATATATCACGAAGGCTTAAGCATGACGCATTTTTGTTCCTGTTTATTAAATAAACATGTTGTATGTATTTATGTGACAAACTGCTTTCCCACTAGAGCTAATTCTTTTCAGAGTCTCCTCCTCCCAGTTCAGTAAGTGATTGATTTCTGTGCCTCAGCCCCTGGCAGCGCTCCGGAGGTGTTGGGCGAATCTCTTCTCTCCTGGACCATGACAGTTGTAGCTGTACTGGTGTTTACTGGATGCCCACTGGGTGAAATTTACTATACTAAGCTTTGGTGAAAGCACGAGACCCGTTCCAAGCGACCGATCGATCAGTGGTATTGATTGAGTGCTTCCGGTGTGCAGAGCACCGTCCCACACACTTGGGAAAGCGCATTTCAACGGAGTCAGTAGACACAATCCCAGCCCCCAAGTAGCTTACAGTCTACCGAGGAAGCGGATACTCTTCTGGGCGAGGCCGACATAAAAAATATTTCCAAGCGGGGCGATCGGGATCAAGAAATTGGCTGTAAAATAGGCTGTGCATTTCCACGCTGTGCATTATAAACTGTAAGCTCACTGTGGGCCGGGAATGTGCCCGTTTTATCGTTATGTCGTACTCTCGCAAGTGCTTATTACAGTGCTCTGCACACAGTAAACGCTCAATAGATAAGATTAGTCAATACGTAAGTGTCGAGGAAGGGTATAAATAAATAGGTAAGTGCCAGAGATGGCAGATTGATAGGGGGAAAGGGTTGGGAGTTTATCAAGGAAGGCTTGTTGGAGGAGGTGAGACTTGAAGGTGGGCGGACCTGAAGTCTGTCAGCTCTGCGGAAGGTGGGAGTTCCAGGCCGGGGGAACGGCCCGGGCGAGGGGTCAGAGGCCGGAGTGAGGCACAGGTGGGAGGCCGGTTGGGAAGAGCCAAGACAGCGGGTTGAGGAACAGCCGGTGGAGAGCCCGGAAGCTCAGGGAAACGGAGGCCGTTGAATGGATTTGAGGAGGGGGGAGCTGCGAAATGATCCGGGCAGCCGTGGATAGTGGGAATGGGAGGTGGGGAGAGGAAAGAGGAGTAATATGATATGACGTGACACTCATTAGAAGGCAGGGGCAAAGGGAGATGAGGGATTCACCACCTCAGAGAGAGTGTTAAAGCACTCGGTCAACTCTCTTCTTCCTCCTACTCTTCCCCTGTCTTCTCCCACTACCCCCTCCCCCTCCTGGCCCCCTCCAAAGCCGACGTAGCTGGGTCACGTCCTCACTCTCCCGTCACATCCGACGGACCACGGGTCTCGTCATCTTCAAAGCCTTGACAGCAATATCTGTCGGTGGCTCTGAGGAGCCCGGGCCAGGCCATCCGAGAGCCCAAGCCGGGGCAACCACCGGGCCCTGGCAACCTCCTCCCCTTCAACCGCGCTGCCCTTCTCACCCAGGGTCCCTCTAGTTCTCTGCTCCAGTCCAGCGGGAAGGTTATCGCAGGGATTAACGTTTTATAGCCTTGTGATTCACACTTTTCGGGCCCCTTAAAAGGAAGCGGTGAGTTTTAAAAGCCCGAGTGTAAGCCTAATTGATTCTGTTGTTAAAAGGTCGTGTCCCCTCTGCTGGCTTCCTCAGCTTGTTCCTTGGGGCTGGGGGGGGGGGGGGGGCGTCCATTAAGGTGGACAGATATAGATTTTATACACTTAGGGGAAGAGCTCCGAGGCAGCTCAGGTTGTTCTTACTGTGTGGATCGTAGCCCGGGCAGGTGCTAAAGGTCCCCCCAGTCAACCGGTGGAATTTACTGAGCGCCTACGGAGTGCGGAGCACCGTACTGAGCACCTGGGAGCCGTGACCTTGGTTGGCCGGGGGTGGGCCGGCCCGGGCACGCGGCAGTCAGCCAGTAAGTCGATCGTATTTACTGAGCACTTACTGTGTACAGAGCACTATCCTAAGTCCTTGGGAGACCACAGTATAAACAGTGCCAGTGCATAGTAATAATAATAATAATGATGGTGGTATTTCTTGAGCGCTTGCTACGTACCGGACAATGTACTAAGCGCTGGGATGGATACAAGTGAACTGCGTTGGACACAGTCCCTGCCCCATGTGGGGCTCCCAGTCTCAAGCCCCATTTTCCAGACGAGATCACTGGGGCACAGAGAAGCAAAGTGACTTGCCCCAGGCCACACAGAAGACTCGAGGTGGAGCTAGGATTAGAACCCGTGACCTTCTGACTTTCAGGCCCGTGCTCTATCCACTAGGCCGTGCTGCTTCTCAGTAAGTGCTCAACAAATATCTTGAAACCAACTATGTACTAGAGACACTGCCGAACGCAAGGAGCAACTAGCAGTCCGGGGAGGGACGCCCTGGGGAGGTCGTCTGTGCTATGGCGGGAATGTGTTCATACTGCAGGGTGGGTATGTATATCTGTGCCCAGATGTAGGTGAGTGCAGGAGTGTATATTCATGCATGTACATGTGTATGGGTGTGTCCGTGCAGAGGCGCACACCCTCGCGCGTGGGGGCGTGTGCATGCGTTCTTTGTATTGTACTAGCCCAAATACTTAGTCCAGTGGTCTCCAAAGAGTAAGCGCTCCATAAATACCGTCCATCGACTGATTCGCGCGCGGTTGCATGTGCGTTTGAGTGTGCCCACGGGTGGACATGTGCACGCTTGTGTTGCGGAATAAATGATCACCACCAGCCATGTTTTATCGTACCTCGTTAAGCTCCAAGGTTAATGACCGTTCACTCAGAAGTAATTAAACTTGCGGTGTAGATCTATCGCCACCGAAGGTATGATATTTCCATAACACTGGCCTCACCGCAAGCTGTCAGGGACAGCCAAGGGGGTCAGCCAAGAACCCAGGCGACCCAGGGGCGCGCGCCCTGAAGGTTGCCGGCGGCGTGTTTCCTTCTGGGGCTCTGCCCGCCCCCCCAGGCCCTCAGCACGAGGAGGCTTCGCAGAAATGCAGTCTTGGGGAACACTCACGGACCCTGGAGTCAAGTGACCCGCGTCCCGGTCCCGGCTCCACCACCGGCCTGCGGTACCGGTACGGGCGAGTCTCCTACCTTCGCGGGGCCTCGGCTCCCTCCTCCGTAAAGAGGGGAGAAGATCCTCACGCTCCCTCCCTCTCAGGCTGTGAGCCCCGTGTGGGGCTTTTGTCCCGACCCCAGTGCTCTAAGCACAGGGCAGAAGTGGGTGACTGCCAGGGGCCGCCTGGCTGGTGATGGCCAAGGGACCGGGGGTCCCCGGGTGGGCAGAGAGACGGAGCGATGTCTCCCGAAGGCGTCGGGCGGCCCCCAGAGTTCCTGGGCTCAACTCCCGCTGCTCCCCTTTCCGTGGGAGGCGGGAGATGAGACAGGAGGTTGGTGTGTGACCTGCTTGGGGCCTTTTAAAGGAAACTCCTGGAGCGGGAGTTTGCTCTCTCTCATCCCACGCGCGACACCGCTTCTCTCCAAGGTCCTCAGCCATCCGAGGGCCCCTCCCATACAGCTCTTGGAGAGGTTATGTAGACTTGGGTCAGAAAGAGAAGCAGCGTGGCGTAGTGGCTAGAGCCCGGGCCTGGGAGTCAGAAGGACCTGGGTTCTAACCCTGGCTCCGCCACGTGTCTGCTCCGTGACCTTGGGCAAGTCACTTCACTTCTCTGGGCCTCAGTTACCTCATCTGTAAAATGGGGATTAAAACTGGGAGCTCCATATGGAACGAGGACAGTGTCCAACGCAACTAACTTGTAGCTACCCCACT
Organism: Ornithorhynchus anatinus; assembly: GCF_004115215.2. Classification (NCBI taxonomy): domain Eukaryota; kingdom Metazoa; phylum Chordata; class Mammalia; order Monotremata; family Ornithorhynchidae; genus Ornithorhynchus; species Ornithorhynchus anatinus. Next base: position 29,330,209 of record NC_041747.1, read on the forward strand.
GCTTCGCCCAGTGCCTGGTACATAGATAGCACTTCACAAATACCATTTAAAAAATGAAGGATTTACCCCTCACTCCCTCTGCCTTTCATTCATTCATTCATTTGATCGTATTTAGTGAGCACTTACTGGGTGCAGAGCACTGTAGTAAGCGTTTGAAAAGTACAGTACAGCAATGAAGAGAGACAATCCCTGCCCACAACGGGCTTAGTCTCCTGCTCCCGTGTCATCTTATCTCTCTTCCATCCCTCTCCCTTCCTCTCTCCTTCTTCTTTTCCCTCTCTCTCCCTCCATCTCTCTCTCTCTCTCTCTCCATAAATATAGCTGGAACGAGAATTGTTTTCAGCATTTACCTGATACCGGATAGGGGAAGACCTCATGACCGCAGGGTAGAGGGTGTTCCCCAGCAACCCAAACCAGCTTACCCTCATGCCAGCCCTCACCCGTTGCCCCCTCAAGCCGTCCTTCTTACGAACTCATGGTTCTGTTCAAGCAAGGACTCCCGCGTTCGCCTCCAAAGGCTTTCTCTTCTTTGTGTCTCTTTAGTTGGGATGATTTAGTCGGTGATAGAGTTTCACAGAGTTTATTCAACCGGGAAGTTCATTAGGCTCCATTACCACTACCATCCAAATTAATATCTCATTATTAGTCCCAAATGAGCTTTCGCCACCCGGTCTGGGGGAGGGTCTTTATCAATTCCCGGGGGGTCTGTGAAACAACCGCCAGTTAGGGTCAACTTCTCCTCTGCCTTCAAATCTATTGGTTTTTAGGACCCCATAAGCCGGTCCTTCCCTCTGCCTCCTTGCTCCCACCGTGTCCTCAGGTCTGTGCTCAGAGAACGGGGCCATTAGATTGGGAGCCCCATGCGCGACGGGGACTTGTGTCTGACCTAATTGGCTCGAACCTACCCTGGTGCTTGGAACAGTGTTTGACACACAGTAAGCACTTAACAAATACCATTTTAAAAAAATTAGGGAAGCATTCCTAAAGTACAGAAAGGGGCAGATCTGGAATTAGAACCCAAGTCCCCGAGGACTCCAAATCGGCGGGGGTGGCGGTGGGGGTTGTCAGTGATCTGTCGAGAACAGAGCAGCTCCGCTACAGTTCTCTGCTTCTTGCCACCGAGGAGCAAAGCCAAAAGATCTTGGTTCACCTGATTGGCTTTCCAGTGGTCACTTTCACCGGGCCAAGGGGGACCACCTTCCGAAAGCTCTCTCCTGCCGGCCTCCTGCTTCTCCGACCCTTTCCCACTCTCACCTGTGATCCTCTGGCCACCCCTTTCCGGCCAACCTCCTCTCTCGCCATGACATTTTTCTGCCTTTCCCGCTCCTGTTGGAGTGGGGCTGAGCCCCTGCCCCGACCGCTGGCCCCGCTCGTTAGGAAGCGTGTGGTGGGGCCGGCGGCTGGGGCCGTTTGCTGACCTCCGAAGGGTTTTCTGAAGCAGGCGTGAGGCTTTTTCAATTAATTTGGAGCGGAAAGGTCCGTGACACGGTATCAGCCAGGACCGCACGGGGCAGATAATTTATTTTTAATGGAATTTTCCTCATGAAAAATTCCTCCTTTTGATACACACCTTCATGGGGAATCTGAAGCGGGCAGTTCCAGACAAGTCTGAGTAAAGATGGCAAAGACTGGGCCCTTCCCCCACCCCGCCCCCTGAACTCACCGGGGTGACCCCGACCCGGGTGGTCAGCCCGATTGACAGACAGCGTTTCCGAGTTTCTCTCCTTCTGAATTTTCCCACCAGTGCGTTCCGATCCTTTCTTTTCTTCAGCATTCATCGTATCGCTCTTACCAAGTGAGACTTTCCCCAAAATATCCTTAACTCATTGACGGACGACCAGGGCACCTTCCTTCCGCCGAACCACCGGCGCACGTCTGTCGGGTGGCCGTTGGAACATCTCTCCAGGTGCTCATTGGGTGAGGGCCAGAGAGTTCGTCCTAAAAAGCTTAAGACAACCCAAGGGTGAAGGAGAGATTGACCCCAAGGGCTGAGCCCCCAGTCACGTCTCTGGAGTCCGGATTCCCTATTGTCCCCAGGAGCGTAAGCGCCTCGTGGGCAGGGAATGAGTCACTTTGTTCTCTTGTACTTCCCTAGCGTTTAGTTCTATGCATAGCGCCCACTCAGTGCTCAATAATAATAATAATGGTATTTGCTAAGCACTGTTCTAAATGCGGGGTGGATACAGTCAAATCCGCCTGGACACACAGTCCCTGTCCCACAGGGGCCTCACAGTGTCAATCCCCATTTTATAGAGGAAGTGAATTGACTTGACCAAGGTCACACAGCAGGCAAGTGCCAGAGCCAGGATTAGAACTCCTTCCCTTCCTCCAGCGCTCCAGGGAGGTGCTCCTCCGTCTTCCAAGTCATTTTCAGCAGGGACCTCTTTCTCTGCTTCTCCGTTCGGTCCACCTGGTCCGGGACCCTCACGTCAGTTGGCTTCGATCTCCATTTCTATAAACCGCTTTCCCGTCGGAACGGTCTACGGGAGATCCGCTTCCTGCCGTCCTGGTGGTCTCGCCCTGTTAGTCTCTTCAGTATTGATATATCTTGAAAAGCTAAAATATGCGGTATTTATTAAGCGTTTACTGTGTGGCAAGCACTGTACTAAGGACTAGGGTAGATACAGGCTACCCTGGTCACACGTGGGGCTCGAAGTCTCAGGAGGAAGGAGAACAGGTATCGAATCACTATTTTGCAGATGAGGGAACTGAGGCCCAGAGAAGTGAAGTGACTTGCCCGAGGTCACACAACAGACAAACAGTGGAGCCTGGATTAGAACCCAGGTCCTCCCAACTCCCAGGCCCTTGCTCTATCCACAGGGGCCAAGCACCGTACAAAGCGCCGGGGTAGAAACAAGATAATCAGGTTGGAGACAGTCCCCGTCCCACACGGGTCTCACAGTCTAAGTAGGAGGCGGGATAGGTATTGAGTCCCCGTTTTACAGTGGAGGAAACTGAAGCCCAGAGAAGCCGTGACTTGCCCAAGATCACTGAGCTGGTGCTTGATAGAGCTGAGATTAGAACCCAGATCCCCTGACACTGATCCCCCGATTGTTCTGGACACAAGTCAGTCCTCGCCCCAAAGCCGGGCCGTGGCCAGCATGTCCCCGGGCCCCAACCAGCGACCCCCCGCCCATCGGTTCCCAGGCCGCTGCCCAGCGGCCACTGGGGCTTGTGAATCCGCTCTGCGCAGCCCCTTCTAGAGAAGCAGCGTGGCTCAGCGGAAGGAGCCCGGGCTTGGGAGTCAGTGGTCATGGGTTCGAATCCTGACTCCGCCACTTGTCAGCTGTGTGACTGTGGGCGAGTCACTTCACTTCTCTGGGCCTCAGTGACCTCATCTGGAAAATGGGGATGAAGACCGTGAGCCTCACGTGGGACAACCTGATGACCCTGGATCTACCCCAGCGCTTAGAACGGTGCTCTGCACATAGTAAGCGCTTAACAAATACCCACCTTATTCTACCTTTTCTCCCTTCTACCTGTTCTCCCTTCTGCTTAGACTATGAGCCCAGTGTGGGGCCAGATTATCTTGGTATCCACCCCCATGGCGTGGTACAGTGCTTGGTACGTAGTCAGCACTTACCAGATGCCATAATTACTGTTGTTATCTGCGACGAGTGGCATCTGGCTACCTCGGCAGCACCCTCTGCTGGGCTAGGAGACGTGGGAGAGAGAGGGAGCCGCTTCAGAATGAAAGGCCGCGATTCCCATCTCTCCCCATCCCGTTTTCCCAGACCCCTCCAAGCCGCCGCCATCCACGGAGGGGATGGGAAGGGCCAGAAGGTCTGCGCCGGGTCACCGGGGGAGAGGCCGGGGCGTGGGGTGGTCCATGCTGGGTCACGGAGAGGGGGAGACAGACTGCCTGGCGCAGTCGTGGGCACCACTGCCTTTAGAGCGCTGTACCAGGCATTTTGGAGCTGATATCGCGGTAGAAGATGCCGTCCCTCTAGACTGAAAGCTCAGTTTTTTGATGGCATTTGTCAAACCCTTACTATATGCCAGGCACTGGCGTAGATACAAGCCTGTCACGTTGGACTCGGTCCCTGTCCCTCGTGGTGCTCACAGTCTTCATCCCCATTTGACAGATATGGTAACTGAGGTCCAGAGAAGGGGAGTAAAGTGAAGGAGGAGGACCTACCCCAGGATCCGGACCCGGCAGCGACAATAATAATAGTAATACCGGTATTTGTTAAGCGCTTACTGTGTGCCAGGCACTGTACTAAGCCCTGGGGTGGGTGCAAGCAAATCAGGTTGGACAGAGTCCCCGTCCCACCTGGGGTTCACAGTGTCAATCCCCATTTTACAGATGAGGTAAGCGAGGCGCGGAGAAGTGAAGTGACTCGCCCAAGATCACACGGCAGACGAGTGGCGGAGCCGGGATTAGAATCCAGAACGCTCTGACCCCGAGGCCCGGGCTCTATCCACTTCGCCATGCTGCTTCCAAATATCTCAACCCCCGTTATCGATTTCCAGAGTCAGCGGTCCAGACCGTAGCTCCGCGGGACCCTTCCGCTCCCTCGGTCGTATTTATTTATTCATTCAAAAATTATAGTCCTGGTTAAGCGCGTCCTCGGAGCCGAGCGATGCGCCACACGCTGGGGAAGAGCCCTGGGGCTCACAGTCCAAGAGGGACGGGGAGCAGGCATCTCAGCCCCATTTTACACAGGAAGAAACTGAGGCCTAGAGAGGCGAAGGGTCTGGCCCCAGGTCATCCTGCAGGCCGGCGGCGGAGCCGGAATCAGAACCCGGGACCCGCCTCTCCCCTCCCTCTCCACCTTCCTCTCCCGTTCGGTCTCCGCTCCTGCCCTCCCGCTCGCCCGACGACCGATCGGGGCCGGAGCCGTCTCCGAACCGATTAGCGGGCTTGGTGGCGATGACCCGGGAGGAGACGAGTCCCGTCTTCTCATCAGCTTGGTCTCTCTAGAGGCGAGCACGCATGCACACACGTGTGCACACACACGAACACACACACACGCACCATGCCATAACGATGCTGAACTCCTGTCGGCGTTGTGGGGCTTAATTAATACCTGGTGCTGAGGCGGTTGGAGACCTGGGAGAGCCTGTAATTATTGTTATTTATGGTTTTGTCAGCGTCACCCGTGTTCTTGAGGCAAAGCGTAAAAAGCGGCAAGATTTCTGCCCTCGGGTGCTTCCCAGATAGACAGGGAGAAGCAGCGCGAGACAGTTCCGTATTTAGAACCGTTCCTCAGTGCCTTAAGTACATATGGATTTTCAATTGTGCATGCAAATATTTATTCAGCTATTTCATCCTGCTACCTGTGGGATCTGAGAAGCAGCGTCGCCTAGTGGAGATAGAACCCGGGTTCTGAGAGCCAGGAGACCTGGGTTCTAATCCCTGCTCTGCCACTTGCCTGCTGTGTGGCCTTGGGCAAGTTATTTCACTCCTCTGGGCCTGGGTTTCCTCATCTGGCAAATGTGGATTAAATATCGGCTCTCCCTCTTAAAGCCGTGAGCCCGGGGACGGTGTCCTGCTTGATTCTCTTGCGTCCGCCCCGGCGCCTCGGCACAGCGCTTAACAGGTGCCACAGATATTATCACTGTCGTCATCACCCCCGTCGCCTTCCTTCCTCCCACTCCTCCAGATTCTTAGCCCTGGGTACCCCGATCAATTAATCAATGAGTGGTATTCATACTGTGGGCGGAGCACTGTGCGAAGCTCTTCGGGGGGAGTACTGTACCACACCATGGGTAGACACTTTCCTTGCCCACAGGAGCTTACTTTCCATCCATCAGTTGTGTTTACTGAGTGCCTACTGGGGGCGGAGCACTGAAACTAATCGCTTGGAAGAATATAATATGCAGAGTTGGTAGACCCGTTCCTGGCCCACAGGGAGCTTCCAGTCGAGAGGATGTTTGTAACCGCGGGGAAACGAGAGACCTCTGTCCTCCACCCCCTAAACCCCGCATGGTGCGGTTTCTTCCAGGTTCTGCAGGCCATAGGGTAAACCATTGATTTGTTGGTAAGTTATCAGGCTGTCTCATTATAGGCGAACCGACCGCGAGGTGTGTGTTTGCTCCCAGTTAACCCAACCAGCTAGGATTTGAAAACCATGTATTTCATTAACTTTTAGAAAGGTGCATCTCCAGCAAAAACTTCTTCGGATCCGCGAATCCACGTTGATTTTTTTTCAGTGGCGCTAAATAGCACCATCGTCATATTTTCTGAGTAAGCAGGCCTAGCGTCCTCAGTCGTAGCATCAGCAACAGCGACATTTATCAAGTACCTGCTGGGGCAGGGCACTGTACTTCGCACTTGTCTTGTCTCGGGCCGTCGAGTCGCCTCCGACCCACGGTGACGCCGTGGATGCCTCGCTGCCAGAACGCTCCACCTCCATCCGCAGTCGTTCCGGTTGTGCATCCATAGAGGTTTTTCAGTAAGAACGCGGAAGGGGATTACCACTGCCTCCTCCGCACAGCAAACTTGAGTCTCCGCCCTCGACCCTCTCCCACGCCGCCCGGCACAGGTGAGTTTTAACTCGTTGCAGATGGCCTTCCACTCGCTAGCCGCTGCCCAGGCTGAGAACGGAATGGGTGGGCCTCTGCTTGACCCTCCCGGAGTCGAGACTGGTAGAGGCCATCCTGAGAGGGGATTATGCACTTGGGAAGTACAAAAGAAAGAAGTGATGTCTTCCCTCCCCTCAAGGAGCTTACACTCTAATGGGGGAGACAGACATAAACATATACAAATAGGTCGATAAGGATAAATTGTCTGTACAATTGATTTTACATATATATATATATGCATATATTTATGTACAAACACACACATAAGTGCTTGTGGAGAGATTAAATAAGCACATATGTATGTCTTCCTGGTAATTGATGAGCTGCTGGGACTCAGGGGATGTTAGGAGTTATCCTGAGAAGGCTTGTTGAAAGAGGTGGATTTTGAAAATGGGGAAAGGTGTGGTCTGGGCAGGGAACGTGACTACCAACTCTCCGCTACTGTACCCAACCAAGCGCTTAGGGCGGTGACCAGGTCAGACCCAGTGGCTGATTGAGATCGTGCATCCCGAGCCAGGGCAGACCCGTCGTCATGTGGTCGTCGTCAGGCCCCTGCGGCCCCCCTCTGCCTCCCACCGATCTCCTTCGGCCCAGAGTCGGTCTGTTCGTCTGGCGGCTCTCCCCTCTTCATTATCGCTCCTGTCCCTCCGGCCCTCCGGGGGTCCCGGCGGAGCGGGCCGGGTCTCGCAGGATTGGGCCCGCTGGCTCCCGAAGCCCGGTGTAAATGAAGCGCCTGACTCTGGACAGGAAGGATCCGGGACGGGAAGCGGTGGCGGGCGGAGCCCGACCTCCGTCCCGGGGTGGTGGTCCGTCCTCGTGGCCGGGGAGGGACCCCGCCTCTGAGAAACGACCCAGCCGGGATTGCTCTTCCCATGTCCTGCCTCTGGCCTGGAACGCCCTCCCTCCTCAAATCCAACAGACAATGACTCTCCCCCGCTTCAAAGCCTTATCGAAGGCCCATCTCCTCCAAGAGGCCTTCCCTGACCAAGCCCTCCTCCCTTCTGCGTCGTCCTGACTTGCTTCCATATCAGTCATTTGTTGATTTACGTTAATGTCTGTCTCCCCCTCTAGACCGCCAGGTTGTTGTTCTTTTGTTACATTTTACTCTCCCAAGTGCTCAGTACAGTGCTCTCCACACACGGTAGGTGCTCAATAAATACGACCGACTGACTGCTCATCCCATTGGCCAAGCAGGGCTCTGAGACTGTAAACTCCTAGTGGGTAGGGATCATGTCTTTCACCTCTTCCTTAGTCTCCCAAACGCTTAGTTCAGTTTCCCGCTCCCAACAGGTGCTCAGTAAGTACCATTGCTTGTTCAGTGTATTCTGAGCGCTGGCTTGATAACCATTAGCGTATAATCCCCTTGAGGCCAGGGATCACGTCTACTACTTCTGTAACACTCTCCCAAGCCGTCAGTACGCTGCTCTGCACACAGTAAGCGCTCAATAAATACAACTGAATGAATGATTGGCGACCATTAAATTGTAAGCCCCTCGAGGACAGAGATCAGCATGGAGCACGGGCCTGGGAGTCGGGAAGGACCCGGGTTCTAATCCTGGCTGGGCCACTGGTCTGCTGTCTGACCTTGGGCAAGTCGCTTCACTTCTCTATACCTCAGTTCCCTCATCTGTAAAACGGAGATTAAGACGGTGAGCGCCATGTGGGACAGGGACTGCGTCCAACCTGATGAGCTGGTATCTACCCCAGCTGATTGTATCAATAATACCACCGATTGATTGGCTTTTACTGAGCATTGATTGATATCCATTGGATCTTAAGCTCCTGAAGGACTCCTCCGAGTCTTCATCTTTCTCTGGAATTTATTGAGCACCCGAGTGTAGGGCACAGGGTCCTGGGCTTCCAGTCGAAAGGAGGAGACAGACCTCGAAAATAATTTTTAAATAGTGGAGCCGGAGAGAACAGGTGGCAGTACGGACATACAAAGGCAAGTCACGTCTCTGCTCTGGGCCTCGGTTTCCTCAGCTGTAAAATGGGGAGAGGATCCCTGCCTCTCCCTGGGAAACTGTGAGAACCGAAAGAGATCGGGAACGCCACAGCGCTTTCAGAAAAGGAAGTGCATTACAAATTCCAGGGCTGACGAGGATCTGTTTTTCCCCGGCATCTAGGTTGCAAAAAAAAATAGGCTGGCGTCTTCATGTTTCACTCTTTCCCAAACTGCTGCCAGATGCAAACAGGAGGGAACCCCACGCTTTGTTTCCCCTCCCGGATGCCCGCTTGCTCGAAAGAGATTGTCGGTCTGCTTCAAGGATCACCGCAGTTAATGTAGCCTCTGTCCTCCGCCAGCAGCCCTGTTTACCAGCACAGCGCGCTCCTCTTCTGACCTCATTTGCTGATGGCATAATCTGTCTTACAACCCTACATAAATACTCTACATCGATAACCTTCCTCCCTCTCAAGGCTGTTTTCCCTGAACCGTAGGCAAGTGAATTGCTTATTTATTGTTATTTTTTCAGCAGAGCCAGGAAGAGTTGATGTGCTCGCCTTCGGCGCCCAAAGGGACTTGTAGCGAGGGAGGGGAGATGTGTGTGGTGTATGATGTGGTTGGGAGTGGGTGTGTGTGTGCGAAGCGTACGAGGGTGGTGTGAATGTGGGGTGTGGGCGGGGTGATGGACGTTGCGTGTGCCTAGCCGGCGCCCGGAGCGTGGTGTAGTAGATAGAACGCAAGCCTGGGAGTCAGAAGGTCATGGGTTCTAATCCCTGGTCCACCACTCCTCCGCTGTGTGACCTTGGACAAATTACTTCTCGATTCTCCGTGCCTCGGTTACTTCTTCTATAACCTGGGGGTGGAGACTTGCGAGCCCCGCATGGGACAGGGACTGTGTCCACCTCGATTTGCTTGTGTCCACCCCGGCGCCTAGTGCAGTGCCTGACACATTATTATTAGGGAGGCGGGATTCCGGCCGGCGGAGGCCGGAGTTCTCTTGGATGACTTGGCGAGGCCGCGTGGGAATGTTGGGTTTTCCGGGCTCTGAGTCTCGGGAGTCTTGGCGGCCTTCTCCATGGCTAGACGGGTGCTGGGAGCGGACCCACTCGGGGAATCCCAAATCCGGTGTTCTTGGAGCAGAAGAAAGAAGGATCTTCGGCTTTCGTGTCTCCCTCGGCGCGAGGGAGCCGGGGAAAATCCGAAATCGCTCTATCAGTAGTGTTTTTCGAGTGCTTGCTGTGTGGAGAGCACTGTGCTAAGCGCTTAATACTAAGTACCAAGCACGATCCCTTCCCCTACCGCTCTGGGTGATTTTGGCAAAGCCTTGGGATCCCCCGTGGACTGCCCTCACCTGGAATGAGGCCACCCCCCCCACACATAGCAAGCGCTCAATAAATACTAATGAGTGAATGAATGAATCCGGCCCTCAGCTCCAGGACCCCCAACCTCCGGTCAATCAGTCGATCATATTTATTGAGCGCTTACCGTGCGCAGGGCATAGTACTAAGCACTTGGGAAAGTACAAAGGAACAATAAAAAGACACATTCCCTGTCCACCATGAGCTTGCAGTCTTGATGGGGAGACAGACACTAAGATAAATAAATTACAGATATGTACACAAGTAGCGTGGGGCTGGAAGGGGGAAATGCGTAAAGGGAGTTAAGTCAGGGTGACGTGGAAGGGAGTGGGAGAAGAGGCAAAGAGGGCTTAGTCTGGGAAGGCCTCTTGGAGGAGACGGGCCTGCATCATAAGGCTTTGATGCAGGGGACAGGGTCACTGTCGGCTACGAGGAGGGGGTGGCGTTCCGGGCCGGAGGCAGGACGTGGGCCAGAGGTCGGCGGCGAGACAGACAAGACTCAGACTTGACAGGCGGCCATTCAAGAGTATCTGTTTGGCTCTTATATGTCGAGCGCCGTTCTGAGCTCTGGGGCAGATACAAGTGTATCAGGTTGAACACAGTCCCCGTTCCCACGTAAGGCTCACGGCCTGAGTCAGAGAGAGGAGGATTGAATCCCCATGTGACGGATGCGCTAACTGAGGCCCAGAGAAGTGAAGTGCCTCGCCCGCGGTCACACAGCAGAAGAGTGGCAGAGTCGGGATTGGGACGCAGCTCCCCCGACTCCTAGGCCACGCTACTTCCCCGTGCTGGTTTCCGGGTGGTCGAGCCCCTCTGTGTCCACCTCCCCTGCCCCCGGCTGGCCCAGGGTCACCCCGGAAGTCCCTCCGTGCTCTGCTCCGTCACTCTGGGCATAGGGCCACCCTCGTTAACAACTACCTGCAATCCCGGAGAGCTTATTATGTCCCCGAAGAGCTTCCCCGTCGCTGATCTCATTTTCTCCCCAACAAATGTGGGAGAAAGGGAGAGGCAGATGTGATTGCCCCGTTTTGTAGATGGGGAAACTGAGGCCCAGATCGGGTAAGAGAGGATAAGCATCTACTTCAGTAGATGAATAATAATCTACTCCCTTGTACTTAGACCGTGAGCCCCATGTGGGAAGGGGACTGGGTCCAACCTGATTATCTGGTATCTACCCCAGCTCTCAGTACTGTCCTCGACACATAGTAAGCTCTTACCCCGTACCGTGATTATTAGTTATTACGCCTGTCAGTATGGCCTTCGTTGAGCATCTGCTAGGTGCGAAGCACCGGGGTAGACCCAAGGTGAGGCGATCAGGCAGAGTCTCTGTCCCTCATAGGACTCACCGTCCATCTTATCCCCAGTGTGCAGATGAGGAAACCGAGGCCCATGGAGGATAAGTGACTTGCTCCGATCACAGTAAGCGCTCAGTCGATACCATCGATGACGGTTCGATTGCCCAAGGTCACGCAGCAGGCCAGTGGCAAAGCCGGGATTAGACCCCAGGCTCCGTCCACTAGGCCGCACAGCCTCCTCCGGCCCCGCCCGGAGCCCCTCAGCAGAGATGGGGGCGTGGATTCCGAGACAGCTGTCCCCCAGGAGAGCGTTAATCGTTGCTTTCTAAAACGTTGGCACTTTCTTTTTTACAACAGGAGGGTTGTGTTTTTTCCTGGGTGCCGTTACAGCTTTTAAAAGCTTAATTAGAGCAATAAAAAAAAAAATACCCGTTTCACTTTTTTTTTTTTTTATAACAAATGAAAGCTGAAAGCCAGCTGTGGGTGAATTGCTGTGTGCAGACCGCTCCCAATCTCCCGTTCCATTATCCAGGGCTCGGAGGCACGCTTGGAAATTAGTGCTGACATGTGTGAATGGGCGGAGGAGGAGATGTGTGGTTGACAGGGCCAGTGCTCGGGTTGGGGCAGGGAGGTGGTGACCGCCCCCCAACCCCGGTCCTGGTCATCCCTAGCTGTCGTGTTGAGGAATGATGCTCGAGGGATTGGGGGGAAGGGAGGTGTGGGGGGGGGGTGGGTAGAGGCGGGGGACCCCTTTCCTCATCTCCAACTCCCTTCCGGGTCACCCTGACTCCCTCCCTTTGCTCTTCCCTCCTCCCAGCCCCACAGCACTTATGTATACATCTGTCATTTTATTTGTATTGACGTCTGTCTCCCCCACCCTAGACTGCAAGCTCATCTTGGGCAGGGAACTGGTCTATTTAGGGTGGTATTGTCCTCTCCCAAGTGCTTAGTAGAGTGCTCTGCACACAGCCCTCGGTAAATACGACTGAATGAATGAATGACAGAGCACGTGCAGAAGGGGGATTGGCATCTCTTCTTGAAGGATTTCCAAACCTTTCTCCCCACCACCCGGAGTGAAACCAGGCCTGGGAAAGGGTCCTCGGATTCCGGGCCGAGGCGGAGGGGGGTGCGGCGTGGACTGGCCCAGGCTGGCACGGGCACCTCACCAGGCAGAGCTGACAGCGGGCTGGGAACGTAATCATTGGATCGATCGATCGGTCATCGATAGTACTGGTCGAGCACCTGTTTCGGGTCTAATGGGGCACATACGGCTGCTCGGAAGACTTTTTTATGGTATTTGTTAAGTGTTTACTACGTGGCCAGGCACGGACCATCCAACCCCCCGACTCTCCCCTCTCCAACCCTGACTGTCCCCCATTGACCGAAGACCGACCATCCGTCAGCCCTGACTTTCATTATTTACCTCTCGTCCGATCCCCTCTCGAACCTGCCGATATATTGAGCCGCGCGGCTTCCGGTTAGATCAGATTCCATATGTTGACTCCCCTCTAGGTGAAACGCTCTTTCTTGGTTTGGTTCTGCGGATTGCAGTGAAGCGTGTCTGGAGTCAGACCTTCTCGGAGACCGTGTTGGCCTTGTCTAGTGGTTCTTACCCCGACCCGCGGTTTCCCGGAGAAGGGAGCGCTCAGTTCCCAAGCCCCGTCTCTTCCTGGCCGAATCTCCCCACTCCCGCATGACATCACGCCAACCCACCCGGGCCCATCAGTCCTCCGCCGAGACGCTGCCGTCAAGGGCTGGGGGCCCGTGGGTTATTTCCAGGCCTTCGAGGCAGAGAATTCACTCCACCCCTCCGACCCCCAAGGGTCGTTTCTAAGCCAAGTGGGAGGGGACCGGAGGGAATGGTCCCGTGAGCGCCCGAATGCCCCCTGGTACCCATCCCACAAGCCGCCCCCTCCCCAGCAGGCCCGCCCGGCGGAGACTCTCCAGCCTGGCGTGCCCTGGGCCCAGCAGTGAAGAAGTGGTGGTGCTGCTTGGCAGGTTGGTAAGGAGCTTAACCTAAACCCCTCAGGAGGCGGCAGAAACCGGCCTTATCCTCTCTTTGCAGGGCCAAGCTGCGCGCCAGGGCCTTGCCTCAGACAGAGAGATTAAACCAGGAGAAGAAAAATCCCTCGCTCCCCTGGGGACCCGATTCGGTCCGCGTTTCTGTGCCTCTGTCCGCGAGTGACTTTTATCAATCAGTCCATTCATCAGTGGTATTTACGGAGCGCTTACTGTGTGCAGACCACTGTACTAAGCCTTGGGAGGGTACAGTAAAGTTGGGAGGCGTGATCCCTGCCCTCAAAAGTTGGGGAGACAGACATCAAAATGAGTTACAGTTAGGAGAAGCGGCAGAGGGGAAGGATGTGGATGTAAGTGCCGGGGGCTGAGGGTCGGTGAGTATCAGAGTGCTCAAGGGTACAGACCCGAGGGCATAGGTGACGCGGAAAGGAGGGTTAATAAGGGAGGAAGGCTTAGCAGGAAAGGCCTCTTGGAGGAGGTGTGATTTTTAGGATGGGGCCAGCCCGGGACTCTTGTCTCCGAGGGGAGCGTCACCGGCCCCTTGCTCGCTCCGTGCTTCCATGCTCACGTGGATTCGGCCGGGCTTGGGACTTTTCCCGGCTGCAGAAGGATGGTGGGATTTGATCGATTTCCCCCGACCCCACACCGAGGAAGCCGCGGCCCCATCCGGGCCCGAGAGAGAGAGGGAGAGGCTCGGAGTCTCGGAACCGGCCCTCCCGCCGAAGGGGAGGGAGGAGAAAGGCAGAGCGAGACCTGGTGGAAAGACCCCGGGGTCGGGAACCCCGAACTCAAGTCCCACCTCTGCCTTTGCCCTCCTGAGTGACCATGGGCAAGTCGCCTAACCTCTCTGGGACACCATTTTCCTCATCTGTGGAATAGGGATACTCTCCCTCCTCTCTGTCCCTCTGAGACCGAAGGACCGGGACCGTGTCCGGCCTGACCGTCTTGTCTCTACCCCAGTGTTTGACGACCGGCGTGTGCTTAATAAATATCACTAGTCTTCTTTTTGTCGCCATCAGACTGGTCAAAACGAAATCAGCATTAGCCATCTCTCCAAACCCATCCAGGAAGGGGCTGTTCTTGGTATAATCTGGATAGATAGAGATAGCTTGGAAAAGCTGCCTGTGGAGAAAATTCTGGACACATATCCGAGGCAAAAATAATCCTGTACTGGTATCCGTGGCGTCAGAGCAATAATCATTAATGTTGTGGTATTTATTAAGCCCGTACTCGGTACCAAGCACCACGTGAAGCGCTGGGAGACATTTCAGTTCATCAGATTGGAACAGAGTCAGCCTCACAAGGGACTCACGGAAGGCAGGGGAGTAGCATTTCATCCCCGTTTTACAGAGGAGGAAACAGAGGCCGGGAGAGCAACGTGATTGCCCCAAGATCAGTGGCGGAGCTGGGTCTAGACCTCGGATGATTGAAACAGCAAATCGCTGAGTGTCATCCTGTTATCCTGAGTACCTACGGTGGGCAGAGCACTCACCTGAGCATCTGTTGTGTGCAGAGTGCTGTACTAAATACCTCCTGTGGGCTGAGAGCCAACCGTGGGAAACAAACTGGACTGACTGTTAACTCTGGGAAGAGCCCTGGACTGGGAATAGATTGTGATCAGAGCACCATACTGAGCGTCCTCGGTATGCAGAGCCCTGTACTGAGCGCCTACTCAGTGGGGAGCGCTCTACCGAGCACCTTTGAGGTGTAGAACGATCAATCGGTGGTATTTATTAAGCGCTTACTGTGTACAGAGCACTGTACTAAGCGCTTGGGAGAGAACAATACGACAGAGGTGATAGAGCACCGAGAAACTCACGCTCCACAGAGAGAATTTGACAAATGTCCAAGGGGTTGAGAGAAGGAACAGAGATACAGAGGTGAAATGAGCTGGGACTCCAGGTAAAGGCCACTTTCTTCACACCCTCAGCCTCGATCAATCAATCAGTCAATCATATTTATCGAGTGCTTACTGTGTGCAGGGCTCTCTACTGAGCGTTTGGGAGAGTATTCATTCATTCAGTAGTTTTTATTGAGCGCTTACTATGTGCAGAGAGCACTGTACTAAGCGCATGGAATGTACAATTCGGCAACAGATAGAGACGATCCCTGCCCGCTGACGGGCTGATCGGGGGAGACAGACGGACAAAAACAAGACAACATAATCACGATAAATAGAATCAAGGGGATGGACGCCTCATTAACAAAATAAATACACAGAAATATAAGAAGACCCCTTTCCCTGCCTACAAGCTCACAGTCTCGAGGGGGAGACGGACATTAAGATAAAAATGTAAATTATGGATACGTACGTAAGTGCTGTGAGACTGGGTGATGCAGAAGGGAGTGGGAGAAGAGGAAATGAGGGCTTAGTCCGGGAAGGCCTCCTGGAGGAGATGGGCCTTCAATAAAGCTGTGAAGGCGGGGAGAGTGATCTTCTGTCGGCTTTGAAGAGGGAGGACTTTCCAGGCCCGTGGCGGGACGTGGGCGAGAGGTCGGCAGCGAGATAGACGAGATGGAAATAAGTGAGTAGGGTGGGCATGAGAGGAGCGAAGTGTGCGGGCTGGGTTGGAGCAGGAGAGGGGAGGTAGACGGGGGCGAGGCGATCGACCGCTTTAAAGCTGCCGGTGAGGAGTTCGACGCGGAGGTGGATGGGCAACCACTAGAGGTTCTTGAGGCGTGGGGAAACAGAAAAGAGATCCGGGCGGCAGCGTGAAGAACGGTCTGGGGTGGGAAGAGACAGCACTTAGGTCCATATCTGTAATTTCCTTTCATGCCTGTCTCCCCCTCTTGACTGCAGGCTCCCTGCGGACAGGGAACGTGTCTACCACTCTGTTACACTGTGCTCTCCCAAGCACTCGTAAAGTACTCTGCACGCAGTACGTGCTCCGTAAATACCCTGGATTGTACTGAGCGCTGCACAGCAAGCGCTCAGTAAATACCCTCCATTCCCTCAACGACGACTCAGGGACCACCCAGCGGGGGACGCCATAGACCAGGGAGATGACCCTAGAAGAGGCCCGGAGGAGTCTACAGGGTAGCCCTGACTCCCCGACGGCCATCAAGGAGCCCGAGTTCCAGAACAAAGCGCCCAACTTTTGGCAGAAACCTAATTCAGGTCTCGGCTCGTGGCACTTTTTCCCATCTGGAAGGGAGCGTCCGGGAAGAGCGGGGGGGCTGGGAGCCGGGAGACCCAGGTTACCGTGTGACCTTGGATCAGTCACTTACCCTCTCTGGGCGTCAGTCAGCTGGGAGCTGGGTAGAATAACGCGTGCCCTTCCTGACCTCAGAAGGATGTGGTGAAGATAAGAGGAGATGGGACCGGGCTTTCAAGTTCTTCCACCAATCCATGGTATTTATTGAGTGCTTACTGTACGCAGGCCACTGTATTAAACCCTCACGAGAGTACAGTAAAATTCAATGCTATGCATCCCTAGTGCCCAGTGCGGCACTCTGCACCCAGTTGGTGCCCAGTACAGCACTCTGCACCTAGTAAGCACTCAGGACAGCATTCTGCACACGGTAGGTGCCCAGAACGGTGCTCTACGGATGGTAAGCATTTAGCAAAGACTATTACTGTGGGTCCGTAGAAACCGTAAGTGACTCGTGGCTTTCTCCCTGTCTCTTCCTCAGCCCTGCTCCCGGCCGGGCCTCGACCAAGGTCGTGTCCTCCCGTGAGCTTCGCTAGGCGCCGTGGTCAGCCAGGCTCCCGTCGGTGAGTCGTGGGCCCCGCCTGTCCCGGGCGGCTTCCGTGCCCTCCGACCTGAGTGTCCCTCAGTGGCCGAGGCTCAGTCCCCAGGCTGCTTCCGGGTGGAGGAGTTGATTCTAGAGCTAGTGGCTTGCGCGGCGCCTCTTCCGATGTCTTTCCCTCCCGGTCGTGTTTCTGCGGGGGCCCGGAGCGCGACAAGCCGGTAGGCGGACGGGGCAGAGCGGACAGTGACACGCATGGGCGCCTCGTGTGCCAGGCCGGCCTTCTCCGGGCCGAGCCGAGACGGAAGCGGGGACTCGCGGCTCTGCCGGACCAGCGGCGGAGCTGAGGCAGCCGCGGGTCGAGGGGAGATGGCAGAGCCGAGCGGGGATGGCAGGGCTGAGGGGGATGGTAGAGCTGAGTGGGGAATGGCGGGGCCGAGGCGCTGCAGGTTGGAGGAAAACTCAGCCGACGGATCTTTTCTGGAACCGACGCGCAAGACTTCCTTAAGAGCCACCTTGTCCACAAATAGGACATTTTCCTCGTTCCAAGCGCCAGGCCTCTTGCGGTCTATCCTCTCCAGATCCTGCCAAGAGGAAAATAGAAGCCTCCACCAATGGCTCCGCCTCAGCCTCGGGTGACCCCCGGTGCTGGCGGGAAGGCCGAATTCCCGAGAAAGGCGCATCTCTCCGAGAACATAGCCTGTGCGCGCTAGGCCTTTCCGAGATCGGATTGTCAGCCAGCTCCTAGGCTGCGTTCTGATGCCTTATGCCGTCTTCTCTTTTCGCCGGTGGCGGAGCGGATTCTTTCAGTTCACCGTTTTCCATCGTCGTTTCTCATTTTCTCCCCCCCCCCCGTTTCACCGGGGCAGGGGGAATATTCTCTGCCTCTCCATCCACCCCCCTCACACCTGTCCTTCTGGCCAGCTTCAAGAGCGTTATCAGTTCCCGCCGCGCCCCCCCCCCGCCAGCCGGAGGGTGGCTGGGAGGTGGGAGGGAGACGCTTGTGGCCTGTGGCGGGGGATGGGGTAGTAGGCTGAGCTCGGGCCGGGGTCCCCAAGAAGCCGGCTAGTCTATCCGGCTAGCCCACCCAGACCGGCCCACATCCACATTTCTCACTTCTGACCAGGCGGACCAGTCGCCAAAAACCGGCCATTCACGGCTCCGTCGAGAAATTCCTTTAATCGTTCGGGTGTCGGTGGGTGTGGGAACCTGCTAAGAACGTTGCGCTTTCCAGGCGGAAGTGAAGACCCGATTAGGGAGATAACCCGTAAACTGTCCGTCGCATCGGTTGAAATTATAACCGGTTGTAAATCTCTCCATCTGTGGCAAAGGAAACCCATGGCAAAGGCCCTGGCGGGAAATAATGGAGCGGTTTTCTCTTTAAAACAATAATAACAAATAGTCTTGGGTGTGTCGTGTGTGTGCGGTGTCACCTTTGTTCCCTGCCTGTGTGGGTCCCCCCCAATGTCTGCGGGCGTGTGTACGTAAGTCTCATCTAAGTTGACAGTTCTATCATGGGTTATTAGAAGAAAAACCTGTAATGGAGACGGGAGAGACGGCGGTGTTGGACAGTCTGTGCTGGGTCACTGGAGGAGAGTCAGGGATGTTAGATGGGCCATGCTGGGTCACCGGGGGAGAGTCAGGGATGGAGAGGGATGATTCGGGTGTTGGATCGTCTGCGCTCGATCACGAAGGGACAGTTGGGGATGGAGAGGAAAGAGTCAGGAGGGTCGGTTAGTCTGCTCTGGGTCACCGGGGGAGGGTCAGGGAAGGAGGGGGAAAGTCCCAGATGTCGGAGGGTCCATGCTGGGTCACTGGGAGAGAGTCAGGGAAGTAGAGGGAGAGTCAGGGGTGTCAGATGGTCCTTCCTAAACATGCGGGCAGGTGTCCAAGATGACATCCAGCACATATCCCCCCCCTAATATCCCGGTGTTGGTATCAGAGTCTACACCCATGACCAGGTGGGCATATGGGTCTGTCCCACTACAGAGTAGCTGGCGGTGCCGTGTTCTAATAAAACCAGAAATGGTAAAAGGAAAACCAGCTGGAGGAAAGGAAGCCCGAGGAAGGAGGGACCGGAAACCCGGTCGATGCCCTCCTTTGGGGCACGGGGAGGGAGGGGAGCGTGGGCCAGGATCTCGCAGGGAATCCGTGCCGGACTTGCCAGAGGGAGGCCCGGGGGTCCGACCGCTGTCTGACCCAAACGCAGTGGGCGACGTGTGAGCCCCAGCGGTGCCCCAGCCTGCTGTGTGACCTTGAGTCAGTTGCTGAACCTCTCCGGGCTTCAGTTCCCTAATGGGTAAAATGGGGATCAGATCCCCACCCTCTGGACGGCCCTCTCAGGTGGTCAGTTCGTGTGGGACAGGAGCTGGTTCCACCTCAGTGCTCAGCATAGTGCTCGGCCCAAAGCGAGTGTCAGGTCGGCAGCGTTGCGCTAGTTCTGAGACAGTAAGCCCGTTGCGGGCAGGGAACGTGTTTGCTAACCCTCTTGTATTGCGCTCTCCCACGTGCTTAGTACAGTGCTCTGCACGCAGTAATCATTCAATATATACCATCGATGGAAGGCAGTCGGGGGAACAAAGATGGTTTCGGAGGTGGGACCAACCAGGGGATTCAGCAAATATCCACTTGTCATTATAACAAGTTTATTCACCCCTCCCTCAGCCTTACAGCACTTGGGTCCGTAGCTGGAGCTTACATTGATGTCTGTCTCCCCCTCTAGACCGTGAGCTCATTGTGGACAGGGAATGTGTCTATCAGCTCTGTTACATTGTACTCTCCCCGGGTGCTTAATACAGTGCACTTTTGCGCAGCAGAGCCACTTGATTGATCTGGAAAATAGGGAGTCAATACCCATTCTCCCTCTGACTTAGACCGGATGCCCCAGCTGAGACAGGGACCGTGTCTGACCTAATTGTCGTGTATGCATCTCATTGCTCAGTACACTGCCTAGCACCTAACAAGCACTTGGTGAATACCACGGATAATTTTGGTATTAAGCACATGCTAGGGTGACGAGCACTAGATTGAGTGCTGGGGGTAGAAACACGACAATCAGGTCAGATACATTATGACTTACTACTGTTTTTCAAGTGGGGAAACTGAGGCGCAGCGACCTGTGGGGCTCCCCCAATTTCCCTTGATTTCGTACGTTTATCTTCATTTATTGTATTACCGCTTTGAACACAAAGTAATTTTTTAATTCAAGCCGTCTCACAGTCTTACCCGTTAAAGTAGTTGTCAGCTCGTAAGGCAGATCATCAAATGAAGCCTTTAAGTAGCAGAACCTCCAACTTTAACCCCGTGCTCAGCCCGAGAGGGTTCCCGATGTGTGTGTGTGAGAGAGAGAGAGACACAGAGAGAGACTTTGAAGAGTGTCCAGCACAGGGCAGAGTCTCAGGAAACACCCCCGACTGATGACAGATGGCCACGCGAGGCTGTGTGGAAGTGACCGTGAATCCACGTCCTCCCTGTGAGCTCCAGCCTAAACCGGATTCCTTCCGATTCTCAGCTGCCTCTGGCAATTAAGCACCTAAAATCCTCCGCTTTAATTGAGTTGCGTTCAACTCTTCACTTCAAATTTTGACGGTTCAGGGAAGATTCATGCCCTTTTCTCATCAGCCCAAGTTGACAGAAGAAAACTTCTGACCACTCAGCAATTCAACGCTTGTCTGAAACTGTGCCCATCTAACGACTACAGGCTTAATTTTTATTTGGGGAGGAAAAAAAACCCATCTCCTGAGTCAGTTGCATTTATTGAGCATTTATTGTTCGCAAAGCACCGTAGTAAGCGCTTGGGGGAGTGCAATCGCACAGACACATTCCCCGCCCGCAACGAGCTTACGGTCTACAGGGCAGCCAGTCCCCTCGGTGTCGCAGGAGTCCCCGAGCCATCTGGCCTCCCCACGCGGAGCTTTGGCCTGCGGGCGGCACCGGGGAGGGGGCAGAATCCACAGTGCCCAGGGGCAGGGGCGCAGAGCCGCCCGCTGCTCAGGGTTTGGCTGAGCACAAGACTATGGATACCACGAGCCCGCCCCGGGCAGCTCCTTTCTGGTCCAGCCCCTCTCCAGTCAACACCCCCTTGGTCAGCCCCTTCCTGACCAGCTCTGCTCTGGTCAGCCTCACCCCGGGCAGCCCTTCCTCGCTCAGCCCCTCCGTGGTCAACTCTGCCCCATTCAGCCCCAAGGCCCACGCAGCCCAAGACTCTGATTCGGACGGGGTTCCGAGCACTGGAATTCCACCCTCCTCGTGAGGCATTCCGAGGCGGAACAGGGCCCTACAGGATGATGCTTCTTCCAGTTCCAGGATTCAGGGATCCTTTCAGCTCCTGGCCTGAAATTACCAACCACAGAGAGGTACACAGACACACACACACGGAGACACACACACAGCCCTTCCAGACCCCGCATGCAGTCAGCATTCAATAAGTACGACTGATTGATCGGGAGACGAGTGAAAGATAGCCAGCGTCCGCGGGAGGTGGTTTATTCCCTCATTCCCATCCGAGGCCGTGTGTCTCCGAGGCCCAGCCTCCCTGCCAGTCGCAGCCCCGCCTCCCGCCACCCCTCGGTTTCCCCCAGATAGCGGCAGATGACACGAGGGGCGCCGAGGCCTAGACGGGAGGATAAAAACAACGTGACGGGAGAAGAATGGAGCTCTGATCGCCCCGGCGAGACCCGGGATTGGAAAAGTTATCAGCGGAAAGCTTTTATTGGAATCTCTCCCAAGAAGGGATTTGAAAATTCCGGCACGGCTCAGAGAAAAAGTAGAGGATTATTTTGAAGACGTTTCCTTGAACAAGGTAGATTTGTGTACCCGGGGAAGACTGGGCACTGCCAGCCACATTCCCGCGGGACGGACGTCGGGTTGCGGAGGGAACGATGTAGTGGGTCGCTACGATCCCTACCTCTTAGGCTGGGAAGTTGTGATCCGCTCAGGTCCTGGGATCATCCAACTCCCCTGACTCTCCCCTCTCTATCCCTGACTCTCCCTCAGTGACCCATCTCGGACCGTCCAACTTCTCTGACTTTCCCCCGGTATAGCCCAGCCAACACCCCTGACTTTCCCTTCTCCATCCCTGACTCTCTCCATTAATCCAGCACGGAACGCCAACCCCCCTGACTCTTCCCTCTCCGCCCCTCAGCCTCCCCCAGTGACCCCGCACGGACACAGGGCCCCTGCCGCCAGACCCTCAGTTAACAAATCCAGCGCCTCCTGTACCTCTTCCTACCCAACCCCAGCACTTGGGACTCTTTGGATATTTTGATTGAACATTTCATTTCTTTAGTTTGATTCCACTATTTGTAAAAAAATTCCACTATTTGTAGCTGCGTCATGAGAAGGGGAGCTTCTTGTAGGCAGGGAGCATGGAATACATCTCTTGCTTCTGATGTCATTTTCTAAGTGCTCAGTATAACCAGTTTTTTGTGGGGGGGGATGACGGGTTTTTGTTTTTTTTTTTAGCACTTACTGTGTGCCAAACACTGTTCTAAGATATTCCGGTAGGAAACGGTCCCTGTCCCACAGAGGGCTCACAGTCTTAATCCCCATTTTACAGATGAGGGAACTGAGGGACAGAGAAGTGAGGTGACTTGCCCCAAGTCACCCAGCAGACAAGCTTCAGAGCCACGATTAAAACCCAAGTCCTGCTGACTCCCAGGCCTGTGCTCTATCCACTAGACCACGCTGCTTCTGACCGGATGTCCCGGTAAGAGGGATGGGGCGGATCCTGAACACCCCCAGTGGGGGGACATGCCGGGGCCTGGAGCCAGAAGCTGGGGAAGACTTAAATCCAGTTGTCAGATTGGGGTGGACAGTCGGTTTTACCCGGAAGAGGGGAATCCGCTCATGGCGAAGCCGGGGCCCATTGCAGCCCGCTGACCAGGATGGCCACTTTCCTCAGTTGGGCCCCTCGGTTTGGCTCCTCCGGCGTAGAAATGGCATAAATCAGGCACTCAGTACAGTGGTGCGCGCACAATAGATGCTCAGCACAGGGCTCTGCGCACGGAAGGCGCTCAGCTCTGTGGATAATAATGCTGATGGTGATCTTCCCGCCTCCCCGTCACCATGGGTGTGCCTATTTGAGAACGGTTTCCATGGCTCCATGGGATCACCATAGCTACCGCAACTCATGAATTTCCCTTCAAGATTAGTTGATTTCCCTGATTCTAACTGTTGGGAGGGGCCGCCCCGCCGCCGAATGAGCACGAGCCGCAGGAGAGGCGGGTGCGGAGCAGCAGAGCGAGAGAGCGAGCTGGAGTTGGATCTCCCTTGGGTGTCTTCACCCAGGAGAACCCAGCAGGGGACGGTCCCGGGGAGCCCCCGGGAGCAGCCGGCTCCAGAGGTGTGGTGTTGGATATGGTCCCGCGTGTCCGTGCCGGATCACCGGCGGGAAGTCGGGGTGGAGAGGGGAGAGTCAGGAATGTTAGAGGGGACAATCCCAGGGGTTGGGCGGTCTGTGCTGGGCCGCTTGGGGAGAGCCAAGGATGGAGGAGTAGAGTCAGGAATGGAGAGGGGAGAGACGGGGGAGTTGGGTCACCCGGGAAGAGTCGGGACCGTTGGGTGGTCCGTGCCGGGTCCCTGGAGGAGAGTCGGGGACGGAGAGGGGAAGAGCCAAGGGAGTCGGATGACCCTTCCAGGGTCACCGGGGGAAGAGTTGGAGAGGGGAGAGTTGGCGGCGGGGGAGGGCAGATAGTCTGTGCTGGGTCACTCAGAAAGAGTCAGGGATGGGGAGAGGAGGGTCAGGGGTGTTGGATGGTCTGTGCTGGGCCCCTGGGGGAGAGCCAGGGGTGTTGGATGGCAGGCCACCCGGCGGGGAGAAACCGAGGCCACTTGTTCCACAGCAGCATCCCAGGCCCACTCGGGCGGGGCGGAGATGTCGCCCCAGGCCCCACCCGCAGCGGCTCTGGCGCGGGCCGCCCGGTCCCCTCTCCGCCCCAGGGTCACTTTCAGCTTCTCGGCCCTTTCCGTGGCCTGTGGGTACAACCGCGTGGTTTGGGGGAACACCCTTTATGTTCCCGAAGACGACACTCACGCACAGACTCATACGCACGTGCCCGCCCGGGCATCCACAGCGAGCACCGTGCTGGGCACCGGGCTGAGTACCGGCTGTATGCAGAGCCCCACAGCGAGCACCAACTCCGCACGGGGTACTGAACTGGACGCTCAGCGTCCCCGACCCTTCTAGACTCTAAGCTCGTTGTGGGCAGGGAATGCGTCTGTTATATTGTTCCATTGTACACTCCCAAGCACTTAGCACAGTGCCGTGCGCTCAGCGAGCGTTCAGCAAATACAGTCGACTGACCACCGACCGACTGACTTTAAATCCGCCGGCCTGTGCCCCAGCCACGGCCCGGCCCTCCCCGCGACAGTCCAAGAAACCGGCGGCGTGCCGGATCGATCAGTACGTGAAGGAGATGAATCGTTAGCCCAGAACCCGGGCTCCCTCCCTCCCTCTCTCCCTCCCTCCCTCCCTCTCCCTGTACCAGAGCCTGCTGCAATACCTTTGCAACAACCGGCAACCAGCAGCAACGCACACGGCCGATTACAGCAGGCGGTGGGGGCGGAGATGAGCTCTCCCCACGCCGCTGCCAAAGGGGAGGGAGGGAACCCCGGCTCACGGGCTCCACGGGAGCGATTCGCAGCGGCCCGGCTGCCTCTCGGCCGCTCGGTCTCGGCCGCTCCTCCATCTCCCCGCTCCCCAGCCCGCCGCACGTGGAAGGGGCCTGCTTTCCTGTCTCCCTGGGACTCTCGTTCTCGTCGCCTCCCCCGCTGCCGGGCTGGGGCCGGGTCCTCCAGGGACCGGACGGCGTCAGACCAGAATTTCAGGTTTTTCCCACAGAATCGGCCCTGCCTCCGCGACCCTGGCTGGGATGGAATCGGGGCGCAGAGAACCTTCTGGGGGAGAACTGAATGAGCCGAGGATTCTGGGAGAGAACTAACCGAGGCAAGGCTTCCGGGAGAGAATGGAGCGAGACAAGGCTTCCGGGAGAGAACCGTGTGAGACGAGGTCTTCCAGAAGAGAACCAGAGTGAGATGAGGTTTCTGGGAGAGAAGTGATCGAGGCAGAGCTTCCGGGAGAGAACGGAGTAAGACGAGGCCTCTGGGCAAGACTCCCGGGTGAGAATTGAGCTCTTTCGCCTTCTGGGCCGGCTTGTGGGGGGCGGTCTCCGGGTCAGCATCCTCAGGATCACCGCCTTCCCCGTTGCTCCCTCCCATCGGGGACTGGGGACGGTCATGGGGCTGACCTCCAGGCAGGAGGCTGGGGGGGGGTCTCAGAGAGCCCACCCCGACGCTTAGGTGGAACTCATGTGTTGGAATCGGGTAAGACTCGGTCCCAGTCCTTCACGGGGCTCACGTTCTCACGGGTCCGGAGCGCGGCCGGCAACAGGAACGATAGTAGAGGAACTTGTATCCAAAAATTTCCACCCTGGAGGCCTCTTCTAACTCTCTCCCCCCGACCCAGTCATTCTCACGAATCACAGGTGACTATGATACAACCTTCCCATAACACGAGGGTCTCTTTATTAAGCACTGCCTGTGTGCCGGGCTCTGTGCTGAGCGCCGGGGTAGATTTGGTAGATAGAGCTCCTGTGCCCCTCAGGGCTGCCACTCTAAGGGAGCATAGTCGGAGACAAAGACAAAGTCAGTTGTCCAAGACAATACAACTATTATGTTATAGTGTGTGTGTGTGTGTGTGTGTGTGCGCGCGTCACAGAAACACCCGCTCTCTACCAGTGCCAGGTTTGCTGAGGGGGGAGCTGACCTTCGGTGGGGAAGAAGGGAAGGTTCTACAGGGAGACGTTTTCCACTGCCCTGGGAAATAATAACACCTGCCTTAATTATGGCTGGAAAATACCAAGTGGATTTTCCAAGAAACATTCCGCGGTTTCCCCCTCCTCAGCCTCTCTCCAGCCTCCCTGCGGCCTCTGCACCGGCTTCTCCGCCAGCCTCTGCCCGACCTCCCCGCCGGCCTCCCCCCAGCGTCTCTGTCGGCTCCTCCCCACCTCTCCACTGACTTTCCTCCGACCTCCCCACTGGCCTCCCCGTAATCTTCCTGCCAGCCTCTCCGCAACTTACCCACCAGCGTTATAGGAGCGGAGTGTCGTAGGCTGGGTTGTAAGAGAACGGCCGGTAAGGTGGGCCGGGGGCAGGATGAGTGAGTGCTTCAGAGCTGACGGCGAGGAGTTTCTGTTTGATGTAGAGGTGGATGGGCAACCACTGGAGTTCTCGAGGAGAGGGGAGCCAATCAATCCGCGGTATTTATTGAGCACTGACTATGTGCAGAGAGCAGTGTATTAAGAACTCGGGCGAGCACACTACAACGGAATAATCGGACACATTCCCTCCCCACAGTGATCGTGGACCGAACGGTTTTGTAAGAAATGATCCAGGCAGGAGAGGGAAGAGTGGACCGGACAGGGGAGAGACGGGAGGCAAGGAGGCGGATGCAGTGACCAAGGTGGGGGTCGGATGAGTGCTCGGATTAACTTGGTAGTAGTTTGGATGGAGGAAGAGGCAGATTTTAGCGATGTCGTGAAGATTGAACCAGCGGGATTTGGCGACGGACCGAATATGTGGGTCGAATGAGAGAGATGAGTCGAGCGTAACTCCAAGGTTACGGGCTTGTGAGGCGGGGCGGGGGGTGGTGCTGTGTCTACAGTGATGGGAAAATCAGGGGGAGGGCAGGGTCTGGGTGGGAACGTGAGGAGTTCTGTTTTGGACAGGTTAAGTTCGACGTGTCAGCCGGACATCCAAGTAGAGATGTCCCGAAGCCAGGAGGAGATGTAAGACGGCAGAGAGGGAGAGAGATCAGGGCTGGAGATGTAGATTTGGGTATTATCCATCTAGAGCTGGTAGTTGAAGCCGTGGGAGGGAACGAGACACCCCCCGCCCCCCCCAGGGAGTGGGTGTAGATGGAGAACAGAAGGGGACCCAGAACTGAGCCTTGAGAGACACCCACAGTCGGTCAGTCATATTTACTGAGTGCTTACTGTGTGCAGAGCACTGTACCGAGTGCTTGGGAGAGTACAGTGCAACAATAGGCACATCTTCTGCCCCACAGTTAGAGGATGGAAGGCAGAGGAGGAGTCTGTGAAAGAGATCGAGAATGAACAGCTCGAGAGATAGAAAGAGAACCAGGAGAGGACGATGCCAGCGAAGCCGAGGTTGGATAACGTTTCCCGGAGAAGGGGCGGTCGACAATGTCGAAGGCAGCTGAGCGGTCGAGGAGGATTAAGATGGAGCAGAGGCCGTTGGATTTGACGAGAGGGAGATCACCGTGACCTTCGAGAGGGCGTTTTTGGTGGAGTGAAAGAGGGAGGAAGCCAGATGGGAGGGAGTCAGGGGGAGAATTGGAGGAGAGGAACTTGAGACGGCAGGTGTAGACGACTCGTTCACGGAGTCGGGAGACGAATGGTAGGAGGGAGATGGGGCGATAACTGGAGGGAGCCGGGGGTGGGTAGGGGTCAAGGGAAGGATTATTTAGGATGGGGAGACATGAGCATGTTTGAAAGCAGTGGGGAAGAATCCACTGGAGAGCGAACGGTTGAAGATGGCGGTCAGGGAGGGAAGAAGGGAAGGGGCAAGCCCTTCCATATGATCCCTGCCCTTGGGGAGTCTTCCGTGTGCAGAGCTCTGTGCTGAGCACTAGGGAAAGTGCAGTAGAATTCGAAGATACAATCCCCGCCCTTGAAAAGTGGGCGGTCTAGGAGAGGGGTGAAGAAGGTGCACTCCAAAGACAGAGTCAAGTGACCAAGGAGACTCCGGGACGGGGGTGGATCTTCCCCAACCCCTTCAGGAACTGATGCAAATATATTTTCGGAGGGAGGGAAGGGAGGAGCGAGGGAGCCCGATTACCCAGCCTGCCGACTTGAACCGGGGTCACAAACCCTGGTTTCTGCCTCTTACATCATTGGAAGGAATTGAGATCCCGCACTGGGGATTGATTTGTCCCTTTGGGGAGGACAGCGCGGTTTCCCTTAACTTCCAGCAGGAGAGGGTCGGACAGGGCCGGGGCCTGAGGCCGCAGTCAATCCTTCGATCGATCCCACCTGTTTTTTTAATGGTAATAATAATAGTAATAATAATAATGGTATTTGTCAAGCGCTTACTATGGGCCAAGCACCGTTCTAAGCGCTGGGGGGGGATGCGAGGTAATCAGGTTGTCCCACGTGGTGCTCGCAGTCTTAATCCCCAATTTACAGATGAGGTAACTGGGGCCCAGAGAAGTGAAGTGACTTGCCCAAAGTCACCCAGCTGACAAGTGGCAGAGGCGGGATTAGAACCCATGACCTCTGACTCCCCAGCCCGGGCTCTTTCCACTGAGCCACGCCGCCTCTCTGCAGTGGCATTCGTTAAGCGCTTCCGATGCGCCCGGCACTGTTCTGAGCGCTGAGGTAAATACAGGCTAATCAGGTTGGACACCGTCTTGATCCCCATTTTACAGATGAGGTGATTGAGGTACAGGGATGTTAAGTGAGTTGCCCAAGATCGCACTGGAGACAAGTGGTGAAGCTGGGTCCTTCTGACTTCCAAGCCCGTGCTCTATGCACTAATAATAACGATGATGATGATAATCAATAATCATCAAGCGCTTATTAGGTGCCGAGCACTGTTGTAAGCACTGGACTAGGGGCATACTGCTTCTTTCCTGAGCATTTACCGTGTGCAGGACACTGCACTAAGCATTGGTACGCCACAGGACACTGTCCTGTGCTGGGAAGTAGCGTGCGCCTGGTGGGATGAGCCCGGACTTGGGAGTGTGTGGATCTGGGCTCTAATCCCGAGCCTACTACTTACCTGCTGTGTGACCTCGGACGAGTCACGTAGCTTCTCTGTGTTCGGTTTCCTCATCTGCCAGAAGGGAATTCGACACCTGTTCCTCCTCGCCCTTAGACGTCGAGCCCCACGGGGGAAGGGGGCTGTGCCGACCTGGTGCACTTGAATCTCCGCTTAGTCCAGGGTCCGGCGCAAAGTAAGCGCTTAAATGCCGTAATTGTAGTTATTATTCTTATGACTATTATCAAATGCGGCCATGGACGTTTTGAGCAGTGGAATGAGAAGGGGAAATCAGAGAGCTGCTCCCGGCGTCCCCGCCGACTTGGGCGGGTTCTGCTCCGCACTGGTCATCGGTCCAGCTCCGGGTTTTCTGCTGGCAGATGGCGGGCTGTGTGCTAAGTGGGCCCAATCCGGCGTCTGTTCCCAGGGCCCGGGGCTCGGCGGGGGACTGGGCCGGGGCCAGGTAAATCCTCGCCCTCCTCAGGCCCGGGCCGAGGGAGAACCGACGGTCCGGGGTTTGGGCGGTCCGGGCCGGGTGACTGGGGAAGAGTCAGGGATGGAGAGGGGAGAGTCGCGGGTGAATGATCCGTTCCGGGTCACCGGGGGAGAGTCGGGGGTATTGGATGGTCCGTGCTGCGTTACTGGGGGAGAGTCGGGGATGGAGAGGGGAGAGTCAGGGGTGTTGGATGATCGATGTTGGGTCGCTGGGAGAGAGTCGGGGATGATCTGCGCTGCATCACTGGGGGAGAGTCACAGATGTCGGACAGTCTCCGCTGGCTCGCCCGGGGAGAGTCCGGGTGTCGGGCGGTCCACGCTGGGTCACTGGGGGAGAGTCGGGGAGGGAGAGGGCAGTCGGGTGAGCTGGAATGTCCATCCCTAGCGGCGAGGGTGGGTGCCGGGATGGCAACCGGCGCCCGCTGTCTCCGCACGCCCCGGCGCCGCTGTCGGAGACGGAGTCCCGACTCCTGGTGCCGGCCAGCCTTTCCGTCGCTGGCCCTCCAGGTTGCCCTGCAGTGATGGTCTCTGGCTTAGGTGACCCCAGGGGAGGGCCCTTTGCCTCCCCTTGGCTCGGAGCACTCTCGGAGCTGGGTCGGTGCCCCCGGAGGAGGGACCCCGGAACAGGAGGAAGGGACGCCCCGAGCGGGCGGGGCAGGAAGGGGTAGGCGCCGGCCGGGCTGGAGACCTTGGAGGGGTCACGGCCGGGGAATCCGTAGGGATTCCCGCCGGGAACACCATCCCTCCCAAGCTATCTCCCCGTCCCTTCCTGTACTAGTAGTTGTGGAGGTGGTTAGCGTAATCGTAGTCGCGGTCGTAGTCACCGTCGTAGCGATAGAATCAACTAAGGGCTTACTGCGCGCGGAACGCCGTACTAAGGGCTGGGACGCAGCGTGGTCTAGTGGGACGAGCCCGGGCCGGGGATCCGGTTCTAGTGCCGGCCGCCCCACTCGTCTGCCGCGTGACCTTGGGTGAGTCGCTTGGCTCCTCTGTGCCCCTTCTGAAAAATGGGGATGAAGGCTGTGAGCCCCATGCGGGACGTGGACGGGAACCACCCGAATCAGCCTATATCCACCCCAGCGCTCCGTCGAGCGCCTGGCGCGTAGTGACCTCACGAATACCGAAGGCCGGGGTTCGGTGGGGGAGGGCACTGGGAAAGGATGAGACACGGTCCTTCCAGGGGCTCACAGTCGGAAGCGGGGAAGCGCCCCGGACCTGCCCGGGACGCTGCTGCCGGTGCATTTATCCAATCGGCACAGGCGGCCGATGCAGCAGCACACAGCCAACCAGCACGGGGCCCCGCAGCAGCTGCCGCTGCATTTATCCAATCAGTGCAGGTCGCTGCCGCCGTTGCATTAGGCGGCCAGTGCAGCAGGACGGCCGGGGCGGGGGGGGCCGGCTGCATCTCTCCCGGAGGGCCACCTCCGACCCCGGCGGACGCGGCCCCTCTGGGCTCGATGAGCGGGGCCTTTGAGATCCGGACATCCGTCGCTTCCCGAGAGCCGACGTGACCGAGGAGCACGAGGTGACGGCGGCACCACCGTGTGCCGATCGGAACGGCCGCCCTCCCCCCCAGCCGCCCGCCCCGGAGCCCGGGGCCTAAGGGGCCAAAGCGTTACGGCGCTCCCCGCCTCGATGCGGGGAGGGGTCGGGGGGAACCTAATGCGGGCAAGAAGTGTCTTTCAGGGAACCTGGACCCCAAACCCCGGGAAATGGAGTGGGGTCCTTCTTCTCGGACGTGACGATTGCTGGTACGGTATATAGTACACGCTATACGATGTCAGTCACCATCACAGATCACTATTGCGGTGGACGCTGCGTACACACCCGCACGCGCTATATACCGGCAATCACCGTCAGTAATCCCGATTACCGTGTACTACACCGTCACCGATCAGTAACCTCGACTACAAAAATCTACTGTATACACGCTCGGTACTGACGGTCATCATTAATAATCACCCCTACCATATATACTGTATAATAATAATGGCATTTGTTAAGCGCTTACTATGTGCCAAGCACCGACCCAAGCACTGATACGCACACTATATACCGACAGTCATCATTATCAGTAATCGCCGTTACCGCGCGTGCTGTGCGTACGCACCGTATACTGACAGTCACCATTGCAAAAATGATCACTGTTTTATGTTCCGTATACACACTATAAATATACACTGTTATCAGTATCATTAGTAATCATCGTCACGATATATGCATATAGTAAGCGCTTAGCAAATACCAACGTTATTGTAATATCCGTACCGTAATATAGCAGTCATTTTCAGTAACCGTCTCTGTTACGGTGAATTCCTTGCGAGAGCAGAGATCTTATCCCCATTTTGCAGAGGAGGAAGCTGAGGCCCAGAGAGGTGAAGTGACTCGTCCGAGGTCACACAGCAGGCCGGGAGCGGAGCCGGGAGTAGAACCCAGGTGTCCCGGCTGCCATCCCCCGAGTTCACTGCTCGACTGTCCCTGGGTCTGATCGTCTCCTCCGCCCACGCCCCTAATAATGATGACGTCGGTATTTGTTAAGCGCTTACTATGTGCAGAGCGCCGTTCTAAGCGCTGGGGGAGGTACAGGGTAATCAGGTGGTCCCACGTGAGGCTCACGGTCTTCATCCCCATTTTACAGATGAGGGAACTGAGGCACAGAGAAGTGAAGTGACTCGCCCACAGTCACACGGCTGACGCGTGGCGGAGCCGGGATTCGAACCCGTGACCTCCGACTCCCAAGCCCGGGCTCTTTCCACTGAGCCACGCTGCTTCCCCAGCCCCCGGGGGCAGCCGGGCAGGCCGTACCCTACGGCGGGCACCCGGCCTGGGACCCCGACGCCGAGGGTTCTGGGTCGGAGGAGGCCCGTACCCGGCGGCTTGGACCCTGGCCGCGAATTTTCTCTCATTTCAAGACTTTCGGGAAATTAACATGGTATTTGTTAAGGGCTTACTAGGCACCAGGTACCGTACTAGGCGCCGAGGTAGATACAAGCTAATTAGGTTGAAGACGGTTCAGGTCCCAGATGGGGCTCACGGTCTTCATCCCCCTTTTCAGATGAGGTAAATGAGGCACGGAGAAGTCAAGTGACTTGCCCGAGGTCACCCAGCGGACAAGTGATGGAGAAGCAGCTTGGCTCAGTGGACAGAGCACCGGTCTGGGAGTCGGAAGGACCCGGGTTCTAATTCCGGCTCCGCCACGTGTCCGCCGCGTGACCTCGGGCAAGTCACCTCGCTTCTCTGGGCCTCGGTCACCTCATCTGTAAAATGGCGATTAATAGCGTGAGCACCATGTGGGACGGGGACCGTGTCCAACCCGATTAACTTGGATCTACCCCGGCGCCTAGAACGGTGCTCGGCACATAAGCGAGGGCTTGGAGGTACCGTCATCGGTATCGTTGCGATTAATAAGCGATGGAGCCGGGACTACAACCCAGGTCCCCCTGACGCCCGAACCCGGGTTCCGTCCGCCGGGCCACGCTACTTCTCGTTTTCTAATCCATCGACGCTATCTATTGAGCGCCGCCCGGGCGCGGGGCACCGCGCTAAGCGCCCGGGAGCGTACGCCACAACAGAGGGGGTAGACGTCTTCTAATGAAAACGGGCCCTAGCGAGACGCGAGTCCCCCGGGTCCGACGGCAAGTTTCCGGGCGACACGGGTCATCCCGGGATCTAGAAAGGCAAAACCCGGAGGGCTCGTCCTCGGTCCGGGGGGCGTGAGGGGTGGTAGGATCCGACCTCGATGCCGGCGCCGTGACCCGCCGCGGGATCCGCCGTCCGTCGGGAAGCCCGGCGAGCTCGAGGGTCCGAGGAGCCGGGCTCCGATCCCCGCCCCGCCGCCCGCCCGCCGTCGACCTCGGACGGGTCGCCTCCGTTCTCGGCGCCGCGATCTCCTCGCCCGGGGAGTGGGAGCCGAAAGACCCGTCGCCCCTCCGCGGCGACCCGTGAGCGCCGGCCCGGGGCTCGGCGTACCCTGAGCCCCCGACGGGTGCCACCGACCCGACGGGTGTCGGAGAAGGGGTCGGGCGGGGGGACGGAGGGAGAGAAACGCCGCGCTCCGAGTTGGGGAGGGGGAGCGGCCCGCCGCCCACCCCCTCCCTCCATCGAAGCCCCTCCTCCCCGGCCCCCTTCCCCGCCCCCTCCACCGTGCAGACCCCCTCCCCGGCCCCCTGGCCGAGGAAGGACCGGCCCCTGCGCCATTCGGGGCGCACGGACACACACGTGTCTGCCTCGGTGTGTGCGCGCCTGTGTGTGTCTCTGTGTGTGTGTGTGTCTCTGTGTGTGTCTGTGTGTGTGTGAGAGAGAGAGAGAGAGAGAGAGAGAGAGGAGGCGGGGGAGGAGGAGGAGAAGGGAGGGGGAAAAACGGGAGGCCGGCGGGCGAGGCGTGGAGCTGGCAGGCGCGCAGGGTGCGGGACGCAGCGTCTGGAGGCCGGTGGCAACGGGGGGCCGGGGGGCGGCCTCCCGCCAGGATGGGGGCTCGTGCGGCCCCGTAGCCGCCGGACGGGACCGGGCCGGGATCGGGGCAGCCAAGGGCCAGCGGAGCCGGGGCCCGCCGGGCCCGCCGCCGACACGGTAAGAGGCCGGGGCCGCCGTCCGGCCCCCGTCCCCTCGGCCCCCGGCCCCCGCCCCCCGCCTCTCCGCTGCGCCAAACACCGTTAGCCGGGCGCCCTGCCCGGAGGCGCGGCCGGAGCCGGCCTCCTCCTCCTCCTCCCTCTCCCCCTTCCCTCCTTCCCTCCTTCCCTCCGGCGGCGGGAGAGGCCGAGGCCGAGGCGGCGCGGGGCCGGTCCGCCGGGCCCCCCGCGGACCCCCGCCGCTCGCCGCGGAGCCGGGCCGCGCGTTGCAGCGGGCGGAGGGGATCCGGCCATCCTGCGGGGCGAACCCCCGGGCCGGGGAGGGGCAGATCCCGTGCATCTTGTGGGGGGAGGGAATGGGGTCCCGCAGCCGGACCGCCCCCCCCCCTTCCCTCCCCGCCCCTCTCCAGGGGCGCACGGGAGGATGGAGATGGAGACGGGAGGATGGGCGCACGGGAGGATGGAGATGGGAGGATGGGCGGGTCTTGCGGCTTTAGGGGAGGGGGCGGGATGCCCAACTCTGTCCCCCCGCAGCGCCCCGAATAGCTCGGGAGCCCGATGGGGGAGGGCCCGGGTCAGCCTCCGGGGGGGGGTGGGGGTCCGGGCGGTCCCGGCCTTCTCCGGCCCCGGGGAAAGGCGTCGGTGGGGTCGGGGCGAGTGGGTCGCCGTCCTGGACCGTCTTCCCCTTTTTTTTTCCCCTGCTCCCTTCAGAACGCGGGGGGCCCGGGCTGGAAGTTCCCGGCTGGGAATTTTGGAGATTCGACCGGTGAGCCGGGCCCGGCGGCGGACCCCGGGGGTCCCGGCCTCCCTCCCCACCCCCCCGCTCCTCACCCTCGGGAGGTAGAAAGGCCGGGGGAGGAGGGGGAGGCCTCCGGACGGCCCCGCTCCGCCACTCCGTCCGCGCCCTTCGTGTGCCACTTGGGGAGACGGCCCCCGGGCTGGGAGATCGCGGATGAGGGGGATCCGTCGCGGGCGGGGAGGGGGAGGATGCCCCCTGAGCGTGTGTGCGGGGTGTGCGCCTGGCTCTGGAGGTGACTCCCGCCTCTTCCCGGCTCGGCATCTGGGCGCGCACGGCCGGGCTGGCCGGTGGCCCCCCGGAGAGGTCGGGCCAGCAGCCCGCGGGACGCGACCCCCCACCCCCTCCCGCCCACACACGCACCCGACCCCCGGCTCCCGCCAGGAGCCCACCCCGGGAAGTCGGCAGGCGGTCCCGGGGGGGGGGGGGGGATGCGAGGGACGCCCGACCCCGCGCTGATGCCCCCTCGGCCGCCCCATCCTCCCGGGACCGGAAAGGGGCGAGGGGCGTCGACCCTCCGGCCGGGCCGCCGGGACGGCACGGCCGACGACCCGGCCGTCCGAGGGGAGGGGGCGGACGATGCCCCAACCCGAGCTAGGGACATCCTGGCGAGGAAGGGGGTCTCTCCGGGTGGTGGTCTCCCCCTCCCGCACCCCCCGACCTCCCGAGGCTGGGGGTCACCGCCGGGGTAACCCGGCCAGAAACACGTGGTCCCCTGGGCGTCCCCCCCTACGCGCACACGTACACACACGCTCCCCACCGACACACGCTTCGGGTCCCAGGCGCCCCCGGATCCGGCCCGGTCCCCTCGGGGCCTAGGCCCTTGCTGGGCGGGGGGGGGGGGGGGTTTGGGGTGTCATTTTCCGTGTCCCCCCCTCCGCCCGGTTCAACTGCACCGTGCACAACGGCGCAAGGAGTAGCCCCCGGCGGGTCTTCCACTAAGTGCCTTTTATTTGGCTTGTTTTCGGGGGGTCCTGAGGACCCCACCACCACCCCTTCCCTCGCGCCGCAGCCCCAGGCCCGGCCCGGGTCTCGACCTTGCTGCCGAGGCTCCGGCCGCCGCGCGCGGAGACCCCCCGCTCCCGCATCCCGGCACGTAAACACACCCGTACGCACCGGGGTCGCGGAGGGAAATGTGTAGAAGTACACCGTCTGAGCTTCCCGGGGGGGGGGGGGGGGGGGGGCTGGCTCCCAGGACTGCAACTTGCCCGGCCCGTGGGTGGGTTCGTAAAGGGTAGGGGGGGGAGAGGAGGATGCGCATGGATGGGGAGGGGTCCGAGCCTCGACGGCGGAGGGAGATAACGCGTCTATCTGCGGAAGGTGGGAGATGTGGAGGAATCGTTGGGAGTCGGGAGATGCGCGTGGATCTGCTGGGGGTGGGGGGGGGGTGTGTGTGCCTGGATCTGCTGGGGAGGTGAGAGATGTGCCTGGATGTGCCGGGGTGGGAGATGGGCTTGAATCTGTGGAGTGGGGGCGCCTGACGGAATTTGCGAGGGGGGCCCAGCATTCATTCATTCGATCCTATTGAGCCCTTACTGTGTGCAGAGCACCGTATTAAGCGCTTGGAAAGTACAATTCAGGCACGGGCGCAGCGGGGAAAGTATAGCCGGGCACGGGTGACCTGTTCCTTCCCCCTTGGGGGTCCCCGGATATCAGCGGGCGTTTCCCGGGAGTGGGGACGGGTGAAGCCCGGTGGGGTGGGTGGGGACGGGTGAGGGTCCGTGCGCCGGGAACGAGTCGGTCCTGCGTGTCTCCGCGCCCCTCTGCGTGGGCGGGGGGCGTGGTCGCGGATGCCCGACCGGGTGGCCCGTGGACCCGCCGGGAGAAGCCGACGAGGCCGGACCCCCCCGGGAGGGCGGGCGATGGTGGCGGTGTGTTGTGTCTCGTCGTGCCCGATTTTGTGTAGCTTGACGGCTGTGCCGCCCGCCCCCGCAAGAAGGCCTCGGTGTCGGCGTCCTTCGGGTCGGGGGCGCGGAGGGGCCCCGAGCGGACCCGGTCCCGGCCCTCGGGGAGCTTTCAGTGACCCGGGAGTGGGGGGCGGTCGCGGGGTCGCGGGGCCGAGCCCGCCGGGCCCGCGGCCTCCTCCCAGGCTCCGGGGGGCCTCGACGGCGGGACGGACACGTGGCCGGCCGGGGGACACGCCCCTCCCTCACGGGAACCCCCCCGCCCCACCCGGCTTTCCCGGTTGGGGTGGGAGCCGGTGACCCGGTGGACGGTGACCCTTCGCTGGCGGCCCCGGCCGGCCACGGGGGAAGCCGAGCTCTACGACCCACCGCGGCCGCGGTAACGGCAGCGACCCTGCTCCCCCCCCCCGACCCCTGCCGTGCTGACCTGAGGCCTCTCTGCCCCTCTGCTCCCCCACCCCCACCTCCCCTCCCCCTCCGTCTCCCTCCACATACTCAATTCTTCCATCTCAGGAGAGGCGACTGAGGAACGGCCCGGACCGGGCCGGGGACACTTGCTTTCCTGCCCCCACCCGGGACGCCTGTGGTCCCGAGGCCCTCGTTCTCTAGGAACGGGGAGGGATTGCCGTTGTCTGCACCTTTCGGGCCCGGGAGAGAGGTCTGGGTTCTTTGTGAGGTTCAGAGCCTTAATTCAAGCGCTCAGTACAGCGCTCTACACACGGTGAGGGCTCAGTAAATACCACTGATCGATTTGCTCAACGCTTTTCTTTTCGCTCTGGACAGAAACCAGTTAGGGCTGAGATCCAGTCCCGTCATCTGAAACAACCCCTCCCCTCCCTCCCCCTTCCTCCCCTCCTCCCCTCTGCCTCTCATCCCTGAACAGAAGCCATCCAAATGGCCAGAGGAGCCCTGGCTGTAGCCAGCGGAGACGGCGTAGTGGGGGCCGGGCGAGGGGCAGGGCTTGAGGCGCGTGGCCGTCCGGAAGGGTGCTGGTGGCTGGCGCACTCATTCTGAGGGCACGGGGTCGTGGCTACCTACCCTTTAGTGCCCTCCCAGGTACGCGGTACAGCGATCTGCGGACACTCGGCGCTCAGTAAATCCTACTGGCCAACCGTGGGCCGGCTGGGCTCCTTTACTCGGGCACCACCGCCGGACTGCCCGGCCACAAGGGCCCGTCGGTTCGCGGCGCGGCTCCCCCGGTCGCCGAGAGCGGCTGGGGGCCGGCCGGGTTGCCGCCAGCGCCGCCGCCGAATCCCTGCCGGACCCTGCTCGTCTCCGCCGTGGTGGGACCCGCTGTTACTTCCCGGTCCCGGCCTGCCCCGTCCCGTCTCGGGCACGCGGGCTGCCGGAGGGTCCCGCGCGAAGCCCCAACCCCCCCGGAGCCCCGAGGCGCCTGGGCGTGTGTGGGCACGTTGCAGGTTTAGGTGGGATAGACAGTGGAGCGCACAGGCACGGTGACCGGTCGGCATCAGCCATCCTGGGCTGGGCCCCGACACCCCCTGTTCTGGCTGGCACCGGGCTTGGCGCTGCATCCGGTGCCCTTCTCTGCAGGAAGCCCCACTTGGTGTCTGGAGTAGCAACCCCCAAAACACGGCGGTCACTGCCGCTTCATCGCGGGGCTCTTCAGCCAGGGGGCAGGGAGCCTCTGCCTCTTCTCTCCCAGCCGCTCCCGCCTCCTCCTCCTCCTCTCTCCCCTGCTTCGTTCCCCCACCCGACCCGGATTGGAGCAGAAGCTGCTTTTAAACGAGGCCCAGTTCCCCCGCCTACGCGGTGCCCGCTTCAAGGGGTGATTATCGGCCACGGGGAGCCGAGGCGGCGGGATAATTCTGCCAGCGTCAGAGGGCGGAGGGCGACCCGAAAGGCGGGGATGACCCCGGAGAGGCCGGAGGAGGGGCCCTGAGCGTCCCACCCGGCGGGGGGTCAGGGGTGGGGATGTCTGGACAGCCTGGGGTCCTGGATGGCCGTCAGCACCTCCCAGGCTCCATCCCGGCCCCTTCCCCCGTTGGGGCGGGGGCGGCAGGGAGGCCATCATCCTGACAGTCGTGGTCTTCGCTCAGCGTTTATTCTGTGCCAAGCGTTGTACTCGACGCCGGGGCCCTTTCAAGAGGATCGGGTCGGGCCTAGCCCCGGTCCCACGCGGGACTCCCAGGGAGGCCAGGTATTCAATCCCCGTTTTACAGATGGGAAGACCGAGGCCCGGGGAAGTCGAGCGACCTGTCCGAGGTCCCGGAGCAGGCGAGTGGTGGAGCCGGGATTAGAACCCAGGTGTCTCGACTCTCGGTCCTGTGCAGTTTCCCCCTGGTCCAGTGACAGAGGGCAGACCGGCTTGGTGGGGTGCAGTCTGTCAGCGGTCGAGGATGGGTCGGACCCCCACCGCCAACCCCGCCAAGCGTGGCCGAGGTCGGTCCTTATGGGCCAGCAGGGTAGGCCTGTGTCCCCACCCCATCCCGACCACGTCCTTCCCCCGCTTTGGTCGTCGGGACATCGCATCTGCCTGTCTGCCCGCCCGCCCGCCCGCCTCTCCGGGTCGACTGAAAGCTCCTCGAGGGCAGGAAGTCCGCGCTCTGCTCCCGCTGCGCTCTCCCCGGCGCTCACACCAGTGCCAGCTCAAGGGCGCTCGGGAGATAGATGCTGCCAGGGGAGGCGGGCGTCACCCACACGGGTGTTTAGGCCCACGCTCTCGGGCCGGGCTGGGCCTCGCTGCCATCGGCCACCCTCCGGCGGGAAGGAAGACGAGACGTCCCAAGGGCCCCAGTTGTCACTGCCGCGGGGCTCCTCGGCTCCTAGCCTGCGGACCCCCTTCTGGGCAACGGTGAAGCCCCGGTGAGAGGTTGGACCGTGACCCCGACCTCCCGCTGGCCGATACTTTGCTGACCGTGGGTTCTTTGGGATGCTGCGGTCAGGGTGGGAGGGACGGGGGCTCCTCAGAGCCCGCCGTGCTGCGGCAGCTGCCCCAGCCTCCCTTGGAGTAGGCAGAACCTTTCCCAGAGAGAGCCAACGGGCGGAAGGCCGCGTCCTCTTGTGACCGGCCCCTTCGGTCCCGCCGACGGAGCTGACCGTTCCTCGACGGAGCAGGTGACCGAGAGGCCGCCCGGCGAGCTCCCGGAAGCCGCCCGACCCCTCCCACCCCTGCCCCGGGAGGGCCGGGCGTCCGAGGGCCGGACGAAAGCCAGCCCTCCCCGGCCGCCCCGGCCCGGCTCGTGGGGATGCGAGGCGGAGCGGGGTGGCCCCGGCGGGGGGCCGCGCTTCCGTTGGTCTGGCCTGATTCCGCTCATTTGAAAGCCGCGTGGGCACCTCTGCTGTTGGACAAACACGGCGGCCTTCGGGGCGGGTGGGGAGGGGGCCGTCGTCGGTGGACGTCCCGCCGGCTCGGCCCCCAACTCCCTGGTGCCTGCCTGGATTTCTGCCTCCTGCATAATTAATATCTCCTGGAAAACAACTCCCCCTCCCCTGGCTTCTTTCTTCCCCTTCAGCTGCCGCAGACTCCCTGGAAGCTCCGCCGCCACCGCCCGGCCCCGTGGGCGGAGACCCCCTCAGGGGCGGGCAGAGGTGCGTGAGGGCACACGGGCCCTCGGGCCTCACCGCTCCGCTCGTTTTACCCGGCTGGCTCCAGGAGCTAACTCCGGCCGGACGCTGTCCTTCCAGCCCGGAATTCCGGGGTGGTGTGGACCGGGCGCCCGGGAGAGTTCTCCAACCCGTCAAGTACGTACCGAGCATCCTTGGTGAGCGGGGCGCTGTAGAGAAGAGTATTCAACCCATCAGATGTATTGCGTGCCCACCGTATTGGATGCTTGGGG
The DNA here is from genome assembly GCF_004115215.2 of Ornithorhynchus anatinus. Lineage (NCBI taxonomy): Eukaryota > Metazoa > Chordata > Mammalia > Monotremata > Ornithorhynchidae > Ornithorhynchus > Ornithorhynchus anatinus. Next base: position 29,370,382 of record NC_041747.1, read on the forward strand.
GATGTCAGGGGAGGTGAAAGACCCAGTCCCTGGCAGCGGGAACCACTGGCTCCTGCCCTCCAGGGGGTTAGAGTCTAATGGGCAGCGCAGGGCAGGAAGCGGCAGTGTAAAAATGTCACGGGGGCGTTACCGACTACCGAGCCAAGATAGACCTCCTTCCTGAGACGGCGTGGCCTAGGAGAAAGAGCGCAGGCCCGGGAGTCAGGAGAGCCGGACTCCGGGCCCGGCTCCCCCCCCCCCCCCGGCCCGCTGCGTGACCTTGGGCGTGTCACTGAACCTCTCTGGGCCTCAGCTTCCTCGTGTGTAAAATGGAAGACCCAGAGAAGCTGGGCCACACCTGAGGGCAGGGGCAGAGCTGGGAGTAGAACATACGCAGTGCCCGGCGGCGTAGTAAGTGCTTAACAAATATCACCGTCGTTATTATCATTATCATAATCGTGGGGTGTGTAAAGTGCCGTCTACGTGCCAAGCCCTGGGCTAAGCCCGGGGTAGAGACAAGGTAATCAGGTTTTAAGACTACTTAGATTGGGGACCCCCCCCCCCCCCGTGGGTCGAGGACAATGTCTGGCCTGGTAATAAAGGCAGCCATTGTAGTGTTTATTAAGCACTTACTATGTGCCAACTTACTATGCTCAGCACTGCAGTTGTGACACTTTAAGCAGGTCGACGCAGTCCCCGCACCACGCGGGGCTTCCGGCCCAAGAGAGTACCATTCTTTCAAGCAGTGGCATTTATTGAGCACTTATCGGGCGCAGAGCCCCGTACTGAGTGCCAGTGGATAGAGCACGGGCCCGGGAGTCAGAGGTTCATGGGATTTAATCCCGGCTCCGCCCCTTGTCCGCTGTACGACCTTGGGTGAGTCACTAAACTTCTCCCTGTCCTCAGTTACCTTGTCTGTAAAACGGGGATTGAGACCGTGAGCCCCTTGTGGGACGGGGACTGCGTCCAGCCTGATTTGCCCGTATCCACCCCAACGCTTAGGACGGTGCCTGGCACGTAGTGCTCAACCAATACCGTGACTATAAACCGTGATTACAACAGAGTCGCGAGACATGTTCCCTTCCCCCAGTGAACGTATAGCGTAGAGAGGGAATGCTCTTCCGCCCTCCCCTCTGGGGCTGATGACAGTGACACACTTACGAACCGAGGTTGAGTGACTTTTCCAAGGTCACCCAGCAGGCCACGGGCGGAGCTGGGACGAGGACCCCCCCCCCCACAACCCCGCCCAGTGCATTTTCCACCGGCAGGTACCACCCGCCTCCTAAGGTGGCCTGGGTTGGCACGGCCGTGCCCGCGGCGTGGCCGGCGGAAGCCGGGGCGTATGACGACCGGGGGGGGGTGTAGAATCCCACCCCGCCAGCCCCCTTTCCCAGTAGGCCCTTCCCCCACCCGACGCCTCCGGCAGGAGGGAGTTTCCTTAGCGAGCGGGGTTGGGGGAGGCGCCGGGCCTATTTTTATGCCTCCCTCAGACATCGTGATGTCAGCGGGCTTGAATTATTTAACGTCTCTCTGCCTCCGCCGTCCTCTCGAGTGAGTTTCCACCGTGGGCCGGGAGGAGCGGGCGCCCGGAAGCCGTGCGGGCCCAGGCAGCCCCGGCGTCTCCCGGGGCCGGCCCGCTTCGACCCCGCGCCGGGGCTGGCGACGCGGGCGGGGGGCCGAGGCGTGGCTCGGCTTCCATCCTCCCGCCACAACCCGCGTCGTCCCGGCCGCGGAAGCCGCCCCATCGTACGAAAGGGGAAAACGGAACCCCGGGTCCCCCGACTCCCAGCACTCGGAAGCCGTTGCCTCTCTCCTCCCCGCTGGGCGGTCTCTCCCTCGCCGCCCCTAGAGACCCCTTTAGTTTTTGGTGCCGGCCCCTACCGGCCGTGCACACTTCCACAGGAAGCTGCAAGGAATTTAACCACCAAGACCGAGGATTTAAAATCCCCGCTTGGATAAGCGAAGTCGCCGGGGGTGGGGGGGAGGAAGTCTCCGCCTAAGGGTGGGCCTGGCACAAAGAGCGGGGAGACGCACGGATCCGCCGGGGGAGAGGGTGCCGCCGTATTTAAACTGCGTTTAGGCCGCGTTCCGCTCATGGAGGAGAGAGAGAAAGGGGTGGCCGCCAACCGCTCTTCACCTTTGCCTGCAAAACGGCGGCAGTGATCGATCCGTGGAGTTGCGTCCACACAAGAAGCAGAGGGGGCCGGCGGCTAGAGCCCGGGCCCGGGAGGCGGGAGACCTGAAGCCCTAACCCCGGCTCCGCCGCTTGCCTGCTGGGTTGGGCAAGTCGCTTCACTGGTCCTCGGTCTCCTCGTCTGTCAAATGGGGACTCGGTCAGTCAGTGGTATTTATTGAGCTGTCGCCCTGCGCTAAACGCCTGGGAGAGGTCCAATCCAGTCGAGTCGATAGACACGAGCCCCGCCCTCAAGGAGGTCACGGTGGAGCGTTTTCTCTCTCGCCTTCAGAGTGTCAGCCCCGGGCAGGCCGGGGCCTGGTTCTGACCCGATCGTGATAACTGTGGTGTTTGTTAAGTGCTTACTATGTGCTAGGCACTCTACTGAGCACCGGAGGCACCGTACTGAGCGTCTCCCACCCCGTCGCTGAGCGCGGCGGAAACCCATCCCCAGCGGCGGCGGCGCAGCCCACGGACGACCGCGTCCACAGCCCGGGCAGCGGGGTTCGGGCGGAAGACGTGGCCCAGAACAGGAAGTGTCCAGCACGCAGCCCTCTAGGTCAGTCAGCGCCGTCGGGATCAGGATGCCCTGCCCGAGTCACCGTCTGAAAATCCGAATGGAAATGCCCAGGTGAACCTACCGGAGGAGGGGAGGGGCGGAGGCGGAGCGGTGAGCGGCAGCCCGTCTCGGAGCTCCGATCCCGCCCCCGGCGTCCCCCGCCCCCTCGCCCGCCGCCCGCCCGAGGACGGCCGCCGGTGACCCGGGCGAGCTAGCGGCCGGGCAGATAACGGTGGCGATCGTGCCGTTACTCCGTGCCGAGCACTGTGCCCGGACCCCCCCACCCCGCCCTTCTCACCCTTCTCATTCTCGTAACCCTCTTTCGTCCGCCCGGGGCGTTTCTGTGTCTCGGTCCCCTGCCAGAGTGGAAGCTCCCTGTGGGAACCACCAAATGCTCGGCGCGGCGTCCCCCTCTCCGAGGGGACCGCTCACTATGACTGTCGCAGCACCGGCGGTGGGGCCTGTCTGGCGGGGGGGCAGAGGGAGCAGGGGCGCTGCCTCAGCTGTTGGTCTGAGGTCCCGGGGCGGCCTCCCCCAGGGCGCCCCCCGCCCTCCCCCCTCTCCCTGTTGATGGTGTGGGAGCGTCTCCGCGGGAATTCCCCAGCCTCCGCTCTGCCCCGTCGGGGTCGGGTTGGCATCGGGTTGCATCAGGCTGAGGTCTCCGGGAACCTTGCCCCGAGCGGGGCCGGCCGAGGTGGGCTAGGAGAGGCGGAGGAGGAGGAGGAGGGTGGCGGCGGTCACGTCTAAGGGAGGAGACGGGGAGGCCGATGGCAACGATGGATTGCGGCGGTGGCGGGTGGGTGGTGATGATGATCCCGTTGGCCTGTGCGGTTTGGAGGGAACCTGGCTTCCCACTGGGAATTCTCCCCCACAGCTGATGGAGGGGCGGGCCGGCTGGGGGCTCAGAATCAGGGAGGACGGAGGGCCACCCCGTCTCCAGGGAGAGGCGGTGGGCGCGCTGCCCATTGCGCGCACTGGGCCTGTGGGATTGGCGGTCCTCTTACTCGGTGGCGGGCGGGTGGGCAGGGAGGGAGGGTGGGTTTCCTCTCCACGCCGGTGTCTGTCGTAACAGTAATAATAATAATGTCCCGTCCGGGGCGCTGGCCACTCCCTACCCCGCAGAGCGGCGTCCGTCGGCCTCCCGAGAACCGAGCCGAGCTCGGCCCCCGGGGACCCCTCGGGCTGCGGGAAGTGGGCACCCGTGGCTTTGGGATTCATCCGCGGCCCCGCCTCGCTCCGCTGCGGACGCGCGGTTCCGTTCCGCCCTCGGCCTCCCCGTTCCCCATCGGGGCCAGCTGCGGCTCTGCCCTTCCCCGTGCCCGGAAAGAGGTTCCGTCGGCCCGGCCCGCCGTGAGTCGTAAGCTCCGCGAGGGCTGGGGCCGAACGCTTCCCGGACTCCCCGAGCCCTTGGGACGGAGCCCTGGGTGCGGCGGGCGGCCGTCCCTCCCGCCGACCACCTCCTCGCCCCGCCGCGTCCCTGGGGTCGTCCCGGGAATGCGGGCCGACTCTCCGCGGGGACCCGGCTGTGGGAGGAGCCCTGGGCGGAGACCCCAGAGCCCCGCCCGGGTGATGCCACCCGTTCCCGGCGGAGCCCCCGGGCGGGGCGGTGAGGCCGGCGGAGCCGCCCCAGGTGGGTAGAGGGGGGCAGCGCGGGCTCTGGCCTCTCCCCCAGGGCCCAGCCGCCTCCTCCCCGTTTCATCATGTCGGGTTCCGTCTTATGCAAGAGCGCGAAACGGCCTCCAGCCCGTTCCCGGGCCCGGATTCGACCGGTCGGGGCCTGGCGCGCGTGTCCCGAGGGAGCCGAGGGAGGGCCGGGAGCTCCGCCGGGCCCCTCGAGGGGGTCCCGGGGGAGTTGGGGCGGGGCGTCTGTCCACGTGCCCCACGTCCTCCTCCTCCTCCTCCGGAATCTCTCTCTTCCCCAGCCAGCTGGAGGGAGAGGGAGGAAGGAGGAGGAGGAAGCGAGAGAAAGCCCTGGGAAGTTCGGGGGCGTGTGACCCGCGGGTCAGGAGCAGTTCTTTTCTCTCGGCGAACCGTCGTACGCCAAGATGGTCTTTAACATCAAATGTAATGAAAGAGCACTGGCCGGTCAGCAGATACGCGACGAGGCTTTTGCGTGAAGAGCTGTCGCTCCCTCCCGCTCACTCTTCCCATCCGCGATCGGAGGGCGTCCGGGTGGATCGGGGCTTTTCCCGGATGGGATCGGGGCTTCTTCTCGGTATGGCCGAGTTTTCTGGTCGGATCCGGCTCTTTTCCTCGATATCTGGGCGCAGGTGGATCGAGGCCCGTTTTCCGGATGTCTGGGTTTTCCGGAAGGATCCGGCTTATTCGTGGATAACTGGGTTCGGGTGGATCGCAGTCTCTTCCTGATGCCTGGCTTTTCTGGATGAATCGAGGCCATTCCCTGGGTGCCCGGGGTTTCTGGATGTCCGGCTCCCGGTGGCTCGGGCCGTCTCCGGATGGCTCATCGGTCGCTCGCCACCCGTCCGCTCCGAGGCGGGAGACTCTCCCGTGGTCCGTGTGCTGCCTCGGGCGGCCTCCTAGGGGCGGGGGCTGACTGTGCCCCGGCCCCCGGGGGTCTCGGTCCCTGTCAGTGTCTGGGTCGGAGCTCCCCCAGATTGGGTTCGGCTGTTGCCCCGTGGCACTTTTGGACTTGTTATCCAGGTGTGTCCGAGGACTTGGGGAGGGGAGGACTTTACCGAACCCCACTTCTCCCTTTCCCGACTCTTCCGGTTCCCAAGAGGAAAGGGGGAGATGCTGAGCGGGGTCCGGGGGCCCGTTCCTCGGCCGGGGCTCCCCGAGGGCCCGACCCCTGGCCCTCGCTGCCTCCCCGTCTGTACATAATTTGTGTAGGGTGTACGCCCCTTGGGTGACATCGGGGGGGGGGGGGAGGGTGTCTGGCTTCTGTCGTGCCCCTCCAAGCGCTTAGTACAGTCCTTTGCTCTCATTGAGGACTGTTGGCTGATTGACTGACAGGAAGGGCTAGGGAGAATACTCCCCTTTGCACCGATGGAGGAACTGAAGCCCGAAGAGGTTGAGTGCCTTCTTCCGGGTGACTTACTAATGTCTGAGGGATCGGCCGGCTGCCTGGTTGAGAGAGCGACCGAATGGAGGAACGGATGGTCGTCCCTTGCCGCTGTGCCCGGGGCGAGAACCCTCCGGGCGTCCTTGGGGCGAGAACCATCCCGGCGTCCCCAGGGCGGGCAGTTCTCTGGGAGGTCTGTGCCCCAGTGCGTGCCTTTGGTGCATCCGAGACCCGGAGACAGAGCGAGGGAGGGAGCGCAAGGTGGGGGCGGGATGGTGCGGGGAGGAGGGGAGCGGCGGGAAGGAGAGAGAGATGGAGGCTTTCAGAAGTATCCCCTGCAGGTTCGTCGACGCCCTCACCCAGAACCCGGGAACCCTCCCTTCCCCGCCGAGAATCCCCTCAAGATGATAATCATAATATCTGTGGTATTTAAGTGCTTTCTTACGTGCCGGGCACCGTACTAAGCGAAGCGCTAGGATAGATCCAAGGCGACTGTGTTGGACACGGTCCCTGTCCCACATGGGGCTCAGCCTTAATCCTCATTTTCCAGATGAGGTAACTGAGGCTCAGAGAAGTGAGGTGACTTGCCCAAGGTCACACAGCAGACAAGACCCCGGGATGGAGCCGGTTCCGGGCAGCCCAGGGAACAAGGTGGGAGTCTCTGGGGGCGTTAAGTGGGGCTGGAGAGCGGGGGCCTGGTCCGGTCGGGCAGGGGTTGACCTGCGGCCCTCAAACTCACCCCGGGCGATGCTGAGCCGGGTGCCCGCGGGCCCAGCCGGGGGAGTGCTCCTGGACTGTTCAGTTAGGCCCAGACGACGCCGAGGCAGCACGCTGGACGGGCCGCCTGCTGCCCGTCGAGCTCTATCCTGGACCTTTACTGCTCGGACCGCAATGTCCCGGGCCATTTGCATGCAGCAGGCGCCCGGTAAATATCATCGCCTAGCTGATTGGTGTGTCTTTGACATTCGGCGGCCCGGAGCTGTGACCGTCAGGGTGCGACCGGTCAATCGGCTGTGTTTATTGAGCACTTACTGTGTGAAAAGCACTGTACTGAGCACTTAGGAGAGTACAATACGACAGAGTTGTTAGACGTGATCCCTGCCCCCTTGGAGCTTAGAGCGGGAGGCGGACAATAAAATAAATTGTAGAAATGGGACGTGGCGGAGCGTGAGATTCTGCACTCAAATGCTGTGGGGGCGAAGGCGGGGTGAATATCAAGGCTCAAAGGGCACGAGGGCAAGGGTGACCCAGAAGGAAAAGGGAGTCGGGGGCAAGAGAGCTTAATCGGAAAGGCCTCGTGGAAGAGATGCGATTTTAATAAGGCCTTGAAGGTGGGGGAGAGTGGTCATCTGTCAGGTATGAAGCGGGAGGGAGTTCCAGGTCAGAGGGAGGCCACGGCTGAGGGGTCGGGGCGAGATAGACGGGGTGGAGGGACAGACAGTGGGTTGGCATGAGGGGGTTGGGGTTAGGGTTGGCGTTAGAGGAGCGGAGCGTGCGGGCTGGGCCCGCAGAGCGTGGGATCGTGCGGTGACACGGGCCGCCCAAGTGGAGGCGAGGCGGAGGGAGTGAAGCCATCGTGTCTGCGGCCCGTGTCTGTCCCGGTGGCGAGACAGGTGCTTAGTACACACTCCTCCTCCCCTCCGCTCTCCCCGCCTCCCGTCGGCTAGGGCGGAGACCAGAGAGGTCGGGGGAGAATGTGCCCAGAGACACTAGCAGGGAGTAGGGGCCGGACCCATCTCTGGGCTAGGCGGGGCCCCCCGCCGGATCGACCCCCCCCCCCACCGGGCCCAGATCCCGCCCGTCCACGGGGCTGGGCTCTGAGGGCCGGAACCGGGCCACCGCGTGTCCCCGCCGCCCGGGGTGTTGGCCCGCCCCGGGGACACAAACCCGCTGTAGAATTGGACTCCCTTTGGGGTCGGGGACCGTGTAATTGCCCTCCGCCTGTTCCTTCCCCAATACTCAGTGCGACGCTCTGTACGCCGTGGGCATCTACCGGGTGCGGAGCACTGAATCGGGCGTCTGTCGGGTGTAGAGCACCAATGTGGACACTCACTGTTGGCAGAGTGGGCTCACTGGGACGTGTACCCCCCGGGGACGTGTACCCGCTGGGGGGTGGGGACCGTGCAATTTTCCTCCTCGTTTTCTCCCAGTCCCCGATGCGGTGGTTTGTACACCGTGGGCATCTCCCGGGGGCGGAGCGCCGTATTGGGCGTCTACCGGACGTAGGGCGCTGTCGTGGGCACCTGCTGTGTGCAGAGCACCTTTCTGGGAGCCTGGACCTATCGGAAAGGCCCCGGGTGGATTTGCGTATCGTCTGCATCCGGCTGCACGGGCTGGGCGTTCTATTCTTGGAACTTGCTGAATGTGGCTTCTGGGGAGCAGGGGAAGGGGAGAAGCGCTGGCTGGTTTAAGGGGGAGGGCGGCTGCTGGCCGGGGGCTGGGCGGAGGCCGGGGGGCCGGGGGCGCCTGTGGGGAATGCCCGAGGACGAGGCAGAGGTCAGGGAGCCACACGGGCGGTGGGGAGCCGGTGCCCCTCTCCCTGCTCCGAACACAGCGGCTCTATCGATGCGCCGCCGTCGCTCCGGCCTGCCGGGGGGGCCGGGAGCGCCGCCCCGGGCACCGGCGGGCACCGCCCCGGGCGTCGCGGATCGCCCGGGGGAGAAGGTGCGGTCCCCGCCCTCGCGGCCCCCCGGATCGGAGCCGGCGGGCGCCAGTGCGGAGAAGGCGGGCCCTCTGGCCCGGGCGCCTCCGTCGGGGCCTCGCCGGATTCCGCCGCGCCCGTCCGTCAGGCCCGCCGGGCTGCGCGGGAGCGGGCTCCTTTCCAGCCGGCCGTGGAGCCGCGGGGCCCCGGAGGCTCTGAACGCAGCCGGGTGGCTCTCGGGCATCCTCTTGGGCTCCGGGCCGTGAACCCCCTCCGGCACGCCACGTGGGCGGCCCCGCGGCGCCGTCTGCGGGGGCGGCCCCGGGGCGCTCTGGGCGACCGGCCTCGTCCCAGCTCTGCCGGTGGCTTGCCGGGTGACCTCGGGCGAGTCGCTTCGCTTCCCCGTGCCTCGGTTTCCTCCACTGTAAAATGGGGATCCAGTACCTGTTCTCCCTCTACTTGGACTGTGAGCCCCACGTGGGACCCGATCGTGCTCTTTTTACCCCAGAGCTCAGTAAGGCGCTTGGCACGTAGTAAGCTCTTAGCGGATGCCGTTCCGGTTATAATGGTAACGATACCGACGAAGGAGCGAGATGCCGAGGATTTCGGGGTCACGGTATTGATCGGACATTTACTGGGCACCAAAGGCTGCACTGAGCATTGGGGTCGATACACGGGGGTCAGATTGAACCCGGTCCCCATCCCACGGGGGCCTCGGTCTTTCTCATCCCCGTTCTACAGAGGAGGAGCCGGAGGCCCGGGGAGGTCCGACACCCGGCCGGAGGCGAGCCGGCAGCGGGCCGGGGGCCGAGCGGGGATCGGAACCCAGCTCTCTCTTTCCCCTGGGCCCCGCTGCCCGGCCCGGGCCGGCCGAGAGGCCCGGGTGCAGCTCTCCGAGAGGCGAGCTGCCCGGTCGGCCCTGAGGGAACGGTCAGCCAGGCTCCCCCGGCTCCCGCTGGGCCCGGCGCGCGGTAGGCCGGGGGGACCGTGGGATGGGATGAGCGTCCCGCGCGATCCTCCCCTGGGGTGACTCGTTTCTCTCCCACCTCTCTCCCAGGCCGGCAGGAAGTAGCGCGGGTCCCAACTCAAGCCGCTCCGCTCCCGGCTTGGCCCGTGGACTCCTCTTTAGACCCTTGGGAGCAGGTAACAGAAGTGAAGTTTGATTTTTTTTCCCTCTCGTATCAAATGCGGTTCCACGCTCGGGGATGGCTCCTGATGGGTTATGAAAAGCGCTTTTTCGCGGCCAGGGATTTTCCACCTCCTCCCATCCCGTTCTCTGCCGCCCGCCGGCCGGACTCTCCTCTCGCAGTCGGTTCGGGGACGGACCCGCTGTCCGTCTGCGTCCCCCTGTCTCTTCCTCCGTCTCACTCTCTCTGTCTCTCTCTGTCTCTGTCCCTGTGTCGGATCAGCTCTCGGCCGGAACCAGGTGCCAGCACAGGGTCCGGGCGGCTTGAGGTGGACCCGCTGAACAGAGTGAGTGTCCGGTGTTGAGCGGTGGGCACAGAGTAGGCGCTCGGCACACGATCACCACCCGGTCGGTTTCGCCAGAGCTCCGCGTCCGAGGCAGAGGCCGGGAACCGACCCCGGGCCTCGGCCGCGGGCGGCGCTCGGACCGGGCCTCTCCCTCGTCACCCTCGCAGATGCCTCGGGCCTGAGCGCAGCCCCTGCCCGCCCCGCCCCCCCCCCGGATGCGAAGAGGGCAGCGGCGGCCGGGGTCGGGGCCATGGCCGGGAAGGAGCGGCGGCCGTTCCGCTCGGTCAGCAGGCGCCCCGACGGCGAGCGCCGCCACGCCGGCTCGTCGGCCGACAGCGGGGAGGCCCGGCCGCCCCTGGCCTCCTACGGCTCCAGAGAGACCCTGAAGGCGTTCGACCAGGATGCCCGCCTGGCCCTGGGCAGTGGCCGCGGCTCGGAGCCGGGGCTCCCGGAGCCCGACGACTTCTGTTGCCCAGGTGAGCCGGGCCGGAGGGGAGGGGAGAGGACCGCTAGAGATGCGGGTTCGGACTCCGGCTCTACTGCTGGCCTGCCGGGAGCCCGCGGGGGCGAGCCTTCACCTGTCGGTCTGCACGCCCCTTCGGGGAACGCGGCGTCTCGCTGGGGGTGACGGGCGGGACCGGAGGGTGGGACCGAGGGCGGCGGGTCAGGCGGAGAGGGGGTCGATGCGCTCGGCTCCCCGGGAGTCGGCCGGGCCGCTTTTCCGCGTGGCGGTGGAGTAAGAGCCACGGGGTCGGGGGGGGATCAGTCCCGCGTTCCACACCCGGCACGGCGCCCCGCGCCCAGGAGACACCCGCCGTGGCCCTCTCGGCCAGGAGGGCGCCGCAGTGCCTCGGGGTGACCCCGTCGCGTGCCGGCGACCTCCGGATGACGCCTCCGCCCTCTCCCCCAGGAGCCGCCGCCGCCTTCACCCTGCGGGACCTCGGCCTGGACGGCCTCCCGCCCCCGCCCGGGCCCCCGCACCGCCCCGATCCCGGCCCGCACCGCCGCGGCGGCTCCGTCGGCGGCGCCGGCTCCGACGCCGACCTGGAAGTGGACGCGGCCGGGTCCCCCGAGGCCCCCGCCCGGCTCTGGGGCCGCAGCTCCTGCCTGTCCAGCCGCGCCAACTCCGCCCTGACGCTCACCGACACGGAGCACGAGAACCCCGACACCGGTGAGAGGCCGTGGGCGGGGCGGGGGGCTGCGGAGAGCGGGGGCGGGCGCGGGCCCGGCTTCCCACGGGGACCGTCGGCCCCTCCCTCCGGCGAGCTGGGGCCGGGCGGGTTGGGGTGTTGCCATCCGGTCACCCCCGCCCGGCCTGTTGGGACCGAGCCGCCTCGGCCTCCCCCAGGCCCCAGCTCGGGCGAGACGTCGCCGGGGCCGCCCGGCCGGGACTGACCTTCTGCCTCCCCCCTCCAGAACGGCCGGAACTGGAGGAGGGCGAGGCAACCCCCGTTCGGTTCCCAGAGAGCCCTCTTGTTCCTCTCCGGGGCCAGGAGTGGGCAGAGGAGAAAGGCGGCCGGGACGGAGCGGGGACGGGCTATGGGATTCTTAGGATGGGGCGTCTGAGGTGCCCTGTGCTGGGCCCGACGTCATGGGGGCCCCTGACCCTCCCGGCCGTTGCCGTGAACCCCCCGCTCCCCGTGTGAAGCTGCGCGCCCCCCTCCCTTCCCTCCACCGGTGTGGCATCGGGCTTCCAATCCCCATCGCACGCCGGGCACCGTTTCACGCTGGGTCCCCGGGAGGGTCGGCCGCTCGGTCCCGTCGGACGCCCCCCACCCACCCGGTCTCCCCCGGCGCTCAGGGTACGGTGACACCGTTGAGGGAGGGGAGGGGCGGCGGACGACCGGTGGCCAAGCCTGCGTCCCTCTGGCTTCCGGGGACCCCGGAGGGGTTGGGGTGGGAGGTCGTGGGGGGAGGGGGCAGGGTTTCTTGAGCAACTTCCCGCCTGCGGCCTCCAAAGGAAGCCTTCCTCTCCCCCGACCCCGTCTACCCTTCACAAATCCCCAGCCTCCGTCTCAATGGGGAAGGAGAGCTTTAACGTTTTCAAAGCTACAGCACCTAGTTAGCGGTTGTTAATTAAGAAACAATCCCTGAGAAACCCCTCATGGTGCTCCTCCAATCGGTCAACCCTTCATTTCATCTCGGGCCCCAGGCCGACCTCCGTCTCCTCCGCAGCCCCGTCTTCCGGGCCCCGGAACCCCGGCTCCTTGGCGGAATTCTGGCTCTGGTCCTGGCCCGGTCCGGCCCCGGGGGGCATCCTGGCCCTCTTCTCCCTTGGTCGGACATCCCCCCTCTCTCCCTTTCTCCCCGCCCTCCCCTCTCCATCCTCCTCCTCCTCCTTTCCTCCCCTTTCTCGCCGCCCTCCCCTCTCCAACCATCCTCCTCCTCCTCCTCTCCTCCGGTCAAACAGAAATCAACCGAAGTAACCTCAGAGCTTCTGAGTATGGTAAGGAAATAACTCAGACCGTCCACCCCGCAGCCGTCCCGTCTCCATCCCCGACTCTCCCCCGGTGACCCAGCACGGACCGTCCCACCGCCCCCCCGACTCCCCTCTCCACCCCTGACTCGCCTCCACTGACCCAGCACGGACCGTCCAACGCCCTTGTCTCTTCCCTCTCCGTCCCTAATTCTCCCCCGGTGGCCCAGCCCAGAAATTCACAGCCCAGCCGTCCACCCCTACCGCCTACCCACTCGGGGACCGCCTGTCCTCCCCCGCCACTGCCGCCCACCCGCCCAGAGTCCACCCAACCACCCCTGCAGACCACCCACCCAGAAACTGCCCACCCAGAGACCACCCATCCATCCCTACAGAGCACCCACCCAGAGACCGTCCACCCGGGGCCACCCCCCCCCCACCTCTGCCCCCACGGTCCGTCGTCCAGAGACCATCCACCCACCTCCAGAAGCCCCCCCACCCAGAGGCTGCCCATCCACCCCGGTCTTCCAGAGTCCACCGGCCCACCCTCCCGCCGTAGACTTTTTTCAAACCGCCCTCTCGGCTCCCCAAAAGTTGAAACGCGTCAAGCGGGGCGCCGTCCTCTTCCGAGGGGCTGGGATTGAGAGCCGGAAACTCTCAAGTGGCCAATCCCTTCTCCCCGCGTTCAGTGGCTTTCAAATCACTAGTTTTCTTTAACCCATGCGTTAGCGGGCTTCCGGGTTGGCGTAAACCGACGCGTTGGTTACTGCCCGGAAAGCGGTCGTAATCCGGAAGGGCCTCCTGGACCGGATGGGCCTTTTCTGGGGGGGTTTGGAAAATGGGCAGAGTTGCGGCCCGGGGGGTCGAGAAGGTGGGCGGTAAAAGGAGTGGCCAGCAAGGGCGTGAGCCGGGGTCAGACCGGGGCGCCAGTAGAGGAACTGAGGTGGTGGTGGGAGAGGACCGTGATTAGCTGGAGGGGAGGTGGACTGGAGGCCTGCTTAATGGGGCGAGGACCGAGCGACCCCCGGGAGCTTTCTGGGAGTGCGGGCTTGGAGGCCAGGGGAGGATAAGGAAGTACCCCCTCCTCCTTCGTGGAAGGTTGGTCTGAGGAAACCAGCTCAGCCCCGGAACTGTCACAGGCTCATGTCTGTGGTCAGAAGAATGATCTCTCTGCCTGTCTCCACCCCCTCCTCTCTCCTCCTCCTCCTGTGTGTGTGTTCGTGTATCCATTCCTCTCCTCCTCGGGCGGTAAAAACGTGTGCCGTTAGGGAGGTTCGAAAGGGATCTGGGAAACGACCCGGGGCAACGGGAGGGTCCCAGTGATATTCGGTCGGTCTGTTCCGGCGTCCCCAAGAACCCGCTAGAGCGGTGGGTGAAGTCCGGCAGTGACACCCAAGCCGAGCAAGGACATTCTCCTGGATTTATCTCTCCGGCAGAGACAGCCCGGGATAGAACCGCCGAAGGAGAGTTCGTGCCGGACGGGATGAGCCCGAGCCAGGCATTCTGGTGGAAATTTGGGGGCTGTGGGTGGGCGGGCCGGCGGGCCCGCCGGCCTTCCGAACGGACGGGCAGCATCTTCCGGGGGCCCCTTTCCGAGCGGCCACCCTTGCCGTCCCTCCGGGTGAGAGACTCGGTTGGAAAATTCCCCTTTCTGTGCTCAAGCTGAGGAAGCGCTCCGCTGCCTCGTTGCGCGTGTCGGGCCCCCCCCGGCCGGAGAAGAACGGGCACTCCGTCAGTGGTATTTATTGGGCACCTACTGTGGGCAGAGCACTGTACCGCAGCGCGGCCTAGCGGACAGAGCCCGGGCCTGGGAGTCAGAAGGTCGTGGGTTCTACCGTCAGCTCCGCCACTTGTCTGCAGGGTGATCTGGGGCAAGTCACTTCCTTCTCTGGGCCTCAGTTCCCTCATTCATTCAGTCGTATTCATTGAGCGCTTCCTGTGTGCGGAGCCCTGGACCGAGCGCTTGGAAAGTCCCGTTCGGCAGCAGATAGAGACAGTCCCTACCCGACAACGGGCTCACAGCCTAGAAGGAGGGGATTGAGACTGCCAGCCCCGTGTGGTACGGGGACCGTGTCCAGCCTGATTATCTTGTATCTACCCCAGTGCTTGACACACGGTGAGCCCTTAACAGATATCGTCATTGTTATCATTATTTTTACCGGGCACCTACCGCAGAGCACTGTATCGGGTGGCGGTTATTATTATCGTGTTAGTTTAGCGCCTACTTTGTATGAAGCGGGTGGAGGCGGAGAGAAGGGGACCCAGAACAGAGCCTCGCGGTCAGGGCTCGTCCCGGACCGGACGTGGCCGCGTCCGTCCCCCCGTTGGTCCGGTGACGGGGGGGTGGGGGCCCGCTCCGCCTGCCGTGTGGCGTCGTGTGTGCGAGAGACCCTTGTGTGTACATACGCTCCCCACGCGAGACCCACGGGGACACAGTGGGGCCTGTGTGCAGCTCCCACCCCCTCCCCCCGCTAGCGCTCCCCCTCTCCGTGTCCCCTCCCCCACGTCCATGTGTCTCCCCCCCGAATCAACCCAAAAGAGGAAAATGATGTTTCTGTGTCTGTCTGTGTCTGTCTGTCCGTCTGGTCCGCAGGTGTGGCCCTCCAATGCTCCTCCGCATCCTCCACCCCCATCGGGCCGTCCCCCTCCCCGTCCCCCTCCCCGCCCCCGTCCCCGCTCCCCTCCCCGGCCCCCTCCCCGTCCCCTTCCCCTTCGCCGTCCCCCCCGGCCGCCCGTGACGGCCGGAGCCGGTTGCTAGGCAGCGGCGCGGTCCGGCCGGCCTCGGACTCGGACTCCGGCGACGAGCTGGCCCCCGGCCCCTTCCTAGCTCACAGCGGCTCCGCGAACCTCGGGGCCCCGGCCGACGGTAAGTCCACCCTCTGCCCGCCCGCCCTCCCGTCCACCTCCCCCAGCCACAGCCGGGCGGTGGCGGCCGCCCCGGGGCTCCCTCGGGCCGGCGGGAGCGGAGGATGGACCCCGGGGCCGGCCGCTGACGGCTGCGCGCCTGGGCTGGAGTCCGCCTTTCCTCGCCACCCGGCCCGTCAGGGGACCCTCGAGCCCCCCCGGGGACGCTCCCGGACCATCTGGGGAACGGGCAACGTTGGGCTTCTCAACGTGCCCGGTGCTGCGGGCGGCTGCCCCGGCCGGACTGTTTGTCCCACCTCTCCGCGCCCTCCCGCTCCCCCCGCCGGCCTCCAGGATGCCGGGGGCAGAGACGGGGGGAGCGGACGGGGCAAAGCTTGAGCTCTGGGCCCGCGTCCTACCGAGGTGCCCCCTCGGCTTCCCCGAGGCCGGTCGGCCTCCCATTTCACCGCGTCCCCGCACCTTCTGCCCGAGGGTTCGGCGCACAGTGAAATGTGGCAGACCCACGTGGCTGGGTAGACAGGAGGTCAGGGTGAGAAGGAGGGGATGGCTTGAGGAGAAAGATAAGAGAAGGAAGGCGACGGGGCGAGGAAGGGTCAAAGCTAAAGACAAGGCTTCGCCTGTACGCTCTTGGCTTGAGGGTGACCCCGTCTCCCAGGTCCGAGCAGCAGCCCTCTCTAAGGGGTTTAGATATTTATAGATCGCCGTACGGAGCACCTATTGTGTGCCGGGCACCGAACTAGGCGGCTGGAGCCGTGAGGAAGAGATCACAGACACGACCCTTCATCTGTGGGAGATTCTCCCACCCGCGTTTTCGGGGGGGGGGGGGGGCACTAAGAAGTTTAGTGACCACCCAGCTCCGCTGATCGGCCGGTGGATTGACGGAGCGGCCGCTGGCTCACGGCCAGGCCGGTAGCCGGAGAGATCACTGCCCAAAGGAGGCTCCGAACCGCCCGACGTCCACGGGCCCCGGTCGGCCCCGGACGGCGCCCTGTCCCGGGCAGCTCACGCGTACGCACGTGCTCGGGCGTACAGAAAACGGACCGGGCGCTTCCACGCCCACGGCTTGACCCGGAAAGTCCGGAGGGTCACACTTCAGGGAGCTGCAGACCTCCAAAGAGAACCTCGTCGTGTGCCCTCGGGCCCCCCCGGTAGCAAAGCACGCGTCGGCAGACAGAGCCGGGGCGGCTGTCCCGGAGGGCCGCCGGCGGCTGCGTGTACGCGTGGGCGCACGCGTGAGCACGCACCGTGGGAAGGTTAGGGCCCGAATGGGTTGGGGGAGTTGGGTGACTCTGTTGGAAGCAGCCTGGCTACTACTGGATAGAGCCCGGGCCTGAGCGTCAGAAGGACCTGGGTTCCAGTGGCGACTCTGCCACGCGCCCGCTGTGAGACCTGGGGCGAGTCTACTTCACTTCTCCGTGCCTCGGTTCTCTCATCTGTAAGATGGGGATTAAGACTGTGAGCTCCATGTGGGACGCGGGCTGCGTCCAACCTGATTAAGTTGTATCTACCCCGGGGCGTGGTAGGGTGGTTGGCAAATAGGAACCACTCATGAAGTACCGTGAAAGAGAAAGAGAAAGAAATCAGGTTGGCGCCGGGGAAGGCTCCGTAACAGGCCCGGGTCCGGCCCCCCGGGGAGGGTCTCGGGACACTTCCGAGACCTTACGGGGGAGGCCCTGGGGCCCTCGGAGGAGGCCGCCGGACCCGTGGACCCGTCCCCCGAGGGTTCGGGGGCGGAGCCCACGGAGAGGAGTTTCCCGCGGCCCGGTCCGGCTGCCCTCCGCCCCTCCTCCCCCGCGGAGGAGCCGGTGGTGTCCGGCAGGGCAGCGAGCGGGCGCGGGCCGCCTCCCGCCTCGCCCCGGCCCCACGCTCCGTGTCCGGATGGAGCTCGGGAAGGCCTGACGGTTTTCGGGTCGTCATCTTAGGGACCGACTGGACAATACGCGGCGGGCGGAGCGCTGCACTGAACCCCTGCTCCGTCCGGAGTGCCGGGCCGGGGCCCTACCGTGTGCAGAGTGCTCTGCTGGGTGCCCGCCGGGGGCGGATGGTGGTACTGGGAGTCTGCTGCGTGCGGAGGCTGTGCCGAGCACCCGCCGGCTGGGTACACGGAGTGTGTGCCGGGCAGAGGGAGACACCCCCGACCCCGGCCGGCGGCGGGGGTCCCGCGGACCCCAGCTCTCGCTCCAGACCGCGGCCGTCTCATCGGACCGGCAGAGCTCGGACGGCAGGGGGGAGCCGGGGTCGCCCCCGGCCGGGTGTGCTCTAGGCACACGGGCCCCCCCGCCCCGGCCGGTGGCCTGGGATTCTCGGGTGCCTAGGGGACGTGCGTGCGTGTGTACGTGTTGGTGTGCGCCTGCCCGTTGTGTCCCGTAGATCCCGCGGTGAGCGCGCAGAAGCCCCGCAGGCTCCGGACGCCGCCCCCGCCGCTGCCCCAGGGGTCCGGCGGCCAGCTGCACGCTGCCTCCGTCAGCTCCCTGAACGTCACCTCCCGCAGCAACCCCAGCCCCGCGCTGACCGACCGCTCCCTCCCCGGAGACCCCCCGGACCCCGGACCCCTCGGGCGGGATCACTGGCTGCTCAACAGCAATGTCCCACTGGAGACCAGGTAGGCCGTCGGCGCCCGTCCCCGACGGAGACCGGGCGCCCGCTGGTGCTGTGCTGGACACCCCCCGGGCGGAGACCCCGGTACCGGGGTAGGGAGACCCACAGGCGAGCGGTCTGGACCGGGCCCCCGAGGGATCGATCCGCCGCTGGTATTTATTGGGCCCTCACCGGGCGCGGAGCACCGTCCCGGGTGCTCGGGAGAGGACGACACAATTAGGGCCGATGATCGGTTGATCGTATTTATCGAGCTGGGTGCGGAGCACCGGACTAAGCACTTGGGAGAGTATAATCGAGGCGGGAGGCACGTCCGTTCATTCATCCCGTCGTACTGACCGAGCGCTCACTGCGTGTAGAGCACGGTAATGAGCGCTCGGGAGGGTAAAATACGACAATAAACAGACCCATTCCCCGCCCGCAACGAGCCCGCGGGCTAGAGGACGAGGCGACGCAGCGGGCTTACGGCACAATCCCTGCCCTCGAGGAGTTTACCGATCGGGGGGCGGGGCGGGGGGCGGACATGAAATAGATTGCAGCCAGGGGAAGCGGCGGAGTAGAAGGGTATAGACGAGGGGTGAGCATCGGAGGGCTTAAGGGACGCCCGGCCGAGTTCATAGGCGAGGCGGGAGGGAGGGGGAGCGAGCGCTGGGGAGGGTACGGGATAACGGACACATCCCCCGCCCACAGCAGCCCGGGAGGGACCCGGGCCGGGCACGGCCGGATTCGCCCGCCGTGGGTCGAGGGGCGGAGAGGTCGTCGCTTCCCGTCCCGCTGCCCCGGGGCGCTGTACCCGGGCGGCCCTCACGCCCCACCCCGGCCCCCGCGTGCGACGTGCGCAGGCGCGTAGGGGTCGGCGCGCGCGCGAGCACGGGGAGAGGCCCGCCCGCGGTCCGGAGGGTCCGGGGCGTGTGCCCGGAGCCTCCCACGCGTGGAGCGGCTGCGTCCCCGCCCGCCGTGGCTCGGCCGGGCCCGCGCGGGGCCGCTGCTCCTCCGGCTCGCCGTGCTCAGCGTGCTCCGGCCCTCCCACGCGGCTGACTGCCTCCATTCGTGTCTCCGTGTGTGTGTGTGTACGTGTGTGTGTGTGTGCCCGTGCCCCCCTTCCCCCCCCCCCCCCCGCCCGTAGAAACCTAGCCAAGCAGACATTCCTAGACACATTGCAGGACGGCCTGATCGAGATGGACAGTCTCCCCGTCGCGGGCCGTGACGGGGCTTTCGCCGACGGGTACGTGAGCCCTCCCCAACCCCTCCCGGGTCGTCCCCGCGTGATCGTGGGGGCCGCCGGGCCTCCCTCTGGTCCCCCCGACCCTCCCCACCCGCCTCGGCGGCGCCCGGGCCCCCCGGCCTCTTCCTCGCCTGCGGGGCCTGGGCTCCTCGCGTCGGCCCGCCCGCCCGGGGGCCCCCAGCTTGCCCTCCCAACCCCTGGCGGGCTCTCCCGCCGGCGGGCCCCGGCTACTCCGACGGACGGCACTGGGGGGGCCCCGGCGGGGGCAGGTCGGAGGGCGGGGTGTGGCGGGCCCGGCGGCCCCTCCTCCGGCTTGGGGCGGTACCTGCTCCCAGCGGGGAGGGTCCGGGCCCTCGCTTCTCCCCGGGGCCCACGGCCCCCCACCTCCGGCATCCTCCCCGAGGCGCCCGGGTGGACGCCCCGGGTAGCGAGGCCCCGCCGGCGGGCATCCCGCCGCCGCCGAGGCGCCGACCCGCGGCTGGGGGCTCCCTTCGCCCGCCTCCTCCCCCGGCCGACGGCCACCCGCTTGCCGCCTCCACCCGCGCGGGCCCCGGCCGCCCGCCCCCGGCTCTCCCCTTTCCTGCGCACGGGGGGCTGCGGGGGCCTCTGCAGACGCGCCCACGCCCGGTGCCGCCTCTACGGGCTCGGACGCGTACGGTCGGTGGTACGCGTTCACGGGAGACGCTTACGCGTGGGAGCGCGCAGCCGTGTACCGAGGCACCCACGTGTCGGGAGGCCACGTGAGAGGCACGCTTTCAGTGGTGCGCCCGCAGGTGATCCTGAATTTACAGGTACAGGCGCCCAGGTACGGAGGCGGCGTGTATGTGAGGTGCTCACAGGCGGCGATGTGCACACGCATGATACGCTCGTGCGTGGCGGTGCGTTTCCACGTACGAATGTGCCCGCGGGGTGGCCCGTTTCTACGTACGGCCGCCCCGCTCAACGGTGGCCTTCACACGTGCGGCGGCACAGGCGCGTTCACGCGTGCGGTCGCCCGCCCTCGGAGCGGCGAGCGTCCGGACGCCCGCCGGCCGTGGGCGCGAGCCCCCCGTCCGCCTCCCCCCGGCCACCGCGTCCCCCGCCGTCGACCCACCTCCGCGGCGCGCTCCGCTCTGTCTCCCGCAGGCACTTCCTGTTCAAGCCCGGCGGGGGCGGGGGCACTTCCCCGCTCTTCTGCCCGACGGCGTCCCCCGGGTACCCGCTGACGCCCGGCACGGTGTACTCCCCGCCCCCCCCGGCCCCTGCCTCGCGGCGCCCTGCTGGCCCGCCCCACCTTCGGTCTCAAGGCGTCCTACCCGCTGTGCAGCTGGAAGTGCGCCGCGCTGGGCGCCATCGCCCTCTCCGCCGCCCTCGTCGTCCTGCTGGCCTACTTCATCGGTGAGCGGGCCCGGCCCCCGGGCGGTCCCCGTGGGGAGCGGGAGACCGGCGGCCCCACTGGGCCCGGGACGTCGGGGGGGACGGGGCGCCGGTTGCCCCGCCGGACGCCCACCTGCACGAGGAGGGACGGACCGTCCGACCCCCGCCGCCCACCTCTCACCCCGTGACCCGGCCCGGACCATCCCGCGGCCCCCGACTCTCCCCTCTCCATCCCCGACTCTCCCCCCGTGACCCAACCTGCACCAAGAATAGGGAGAGGCGATTGAGTGGATAAGAGAGCGGTGACCGGTATCCGTCGAGCTACCAAGTGTCTGACGGTAGCCGGCGTCAGCCAGCTCGTTCCGAAGCGCTGAGAGTAACGGTCAGTTAAAGTCCGCGGGAGGCTGCTGGAGGTGACGGGAGCGGAGGTGGGGGGAACGACTCCGGGAGAGCCTCCCAGAGGCGGGGGGGGGGGGGGTCTTCCGGAGGCTCCGAGGTTGGGCAGAGCGGTGGTCCGGCGGATCGGAAGCCGGATTTCCAGGTGGGAGAAGGGATGAAGAGCCAGACGGGGGAGAGGCCAGGGGACTATTGGTTCATAGTATTCTTATTCAATAGTATTTCTTGAGCGCTTACTGTGTGCAGAGCACTGTATTAAGCGCTTGGAACGTACAGCTCGGCAACAGATACTAGTGACCCTTGGAGGGCCTCTCACCCAAGGGGGTCCAAGACCCTCTCGGGCAGCCCCCGAGTGTCTGCGTGGAAACATCCCTCTTTAAAAATTTTTTTAAATACACGATATTTGTTAGGCGCTTATTACGTGCGGAACGCCACGCTACGTACCGGAGGAGATCCCGCCTGGTCGGGTTGGACCGTGTCACTTGAGGCTCACAGCCTTAATCCCCATTTTGCAGATGAGGCAGCCGGGGCACAGGGAAGTGAAGCGACTCGCCTCGGGCCACGCGACGCACGGGGAGCGGAGGCGGGATTAGAACCCGAGTCCTCCTGACTCCCAGGCTCGTGCTGCGTTCGCTAGGCCACAGCGCCTCTTGGAAGAGCCGCCCCTCCCCTCCCCCGGCACCGGAGACAGCTCCCAATCCCTCCCTTCCGCGTTAAAAAACCCGGTGAATCAGTCCAGCGGGGCGCAGGCGTCCTTAACGGAGGCCTTCTCTTCCAGACCGGCCGATCTCCCCGGCAGCCCAGACTCGGATGTTTAATTAGATTTTGATGAAAAACTGTGTTTAATTTCCAGAATAATCAATTATTAATTACTGTAATGAGGGAATCTGACTGGGTTTACTAATTAACTCATTTAAAAATTATGAATAACCTTCTCGTTCGTAATCACCTTCCGCATCCCGGCAAGTCGAGGAGGGGGACCGTCCCCTACCCCCCCTCGAAGGCGAGGCACCGAAGCGGTGCTCGGCCGGGCCCGGCCCGCCTCGGGGTGGCCGGCCCGCCCCGACGGGACAGGGGGCCGCCGGTCGGGTTCCTCCCGCTGAGGTTCGGTCTCCAGTGAGGCCCCGCTCTCTCCGGCTGCCTCGCCTGTTTTCTTTTTACCACGGCATCTGTCGGTCGATCCTATCTGTCGAGCGCTTCCGTGGGCAGAATTAGCAGACGCTTTCCCCGCCCATGACGAGCTCACGCGCCTACCGTGCGCCAGGCACCGCGCTGAGCTCGGGGGGAGAAAGAAGCCGATGGGGATGGACACGGTCCCCGTCCCACATGGGGCTCACGGTCGCTGTATCTATCTGTTGCCCACCTGTCCGTTCCAAGCGCTCAGTCCAACGCTCTGCACACAGTAAGCGCTCAATAAATACGATCGAACGAATGAATGATTCCCCCTTCTACAGATGCGGTAACTTTCATTCATTCGTTCGATCGTATTTATTGAGCGCTTACTATGTGCAGAGCGTTGGACTGAGCGCTTGGAATGGCCAATTGGGCAACAGATGGAGATAACTGAGGCGCGGAGAAGTGAAGTGACTTGCCCCGGGGTCACGCGGCAGACGAGCGGCAGTGCCAGGATTAGAATACGTGTCCTTTTGACCCCCCCAAGCGACTGCTCCAGCCATTAGGCCACGCGGCCTCTCGCGGCTGGCGTCTCCGGGTGCCTCCCCGGGCCGCCCTCGGCCGCCCACCCGGGCGCGGGCAGGTTCACGCAGGTCTCTCAGCCGCCCCCCCGGGAGGGGTTCGGGAAGAATCCGTCGGGCGGCCTTTAGAAAATAACAAAGGAGAGGGGACCGGTTTTCGAATCAACGCGTTTTCCGTTTCCCTGTCGGGAGAGGAGAGTTCTGATCTCTCGGGTTCCGCGGAACCCGCCGCCGTCAGCGAGACGGTCCCGTTTGCACAATTAGAGGAGGTGATTGATTCTGGAGGGGGAGAGAGGGCCATAATTGAGCTTAGCACGTCCCGCGTTGTCTGAACCGTTCGCCTCAAGTCCCGAGTTCAGGTGAGTTTTATATTTCCTTTGGGATTTTTTTTTTTTTTTCCCGGTAGGGCGAGGGCGATAAACGGGAGAGAGTGCTTCGTGTAACGTAGAGATAGGGGAAGAGGTGCGCTCATTCTCCCCATTTTCCAGAGGAGGCAACTGAGGCCGGGGAGGCGGCAGTCGGAGCGTCAGGCGGATCCCGACCGGCGGTTTCTGCCCAAGTCCCTTCCCGCTCCCCAAGCTGCCTCGCGGGCGGAATGGGAAAAGCCAGATCCCGCCCTCGGCCTTCCCGGCCTGGCTCCCCGCCTCGGCGACGGCTGCCCCCGCCTTCCCTCCCTCCCGCGCGGGGGCCGAGGGGCCGTGGGACCACCCCGGCGCCCGACGGTGGGGTGGCGCTAGCGCCCGAGGCCTGTGGTCCCCGGGCCGCCGGGCTAGACGCCGTGCTGGGCCCTGTGCTCAGTACGTAATCATCTCACAGAGGAATGCTTCGGGGCCGGTGGCGCCGGCCGCCGGGGCCCTCCAGAGTTTGGGGAGCCGGGGGTCCTCGTTCCCCCGTCTCGGGGCAGGAGGAGGTGACGCGGGTGCCCCGGGGAGCCGCCCCCGGGGAGGAGGGGAGCGTCTCGGGCCGGGGTGCTCTCGGGAGGGGATCCCGGCCCCCCGCCTGAGTGGTTTCCTCTTTGCTCCCCCAGCCATGCACCTGTTCGGCCTCAACTGGCACCTGCAGCCGCTGGAGGGGCCGGCCTACGAGGGCCCGGACGACACGGCCGGCGGGTGGCCCGGGCCCACGGACGCTTCCCCGTCCCCCTCGGCCGGCTCGGGCCTGGAGTTGCCGGACAGGACGGGCCACGGAGCCGGCCAAGGTAGAGTCGGCGTCTTTTTTTAAAAAAAACCTGAGGCTTATCTGTTGGGCGCTTTCTAAGCGTCAGACGCCGCCCCGTGTCACGCGCCCCCGCGTCGGTCTGCGCCCCCGAGGGCCACCGGGTCCCGTGCCGCCCGTCCGCCCCGCCGCCCTCCGCATCTCCCTCCCGGGCGCCGTCTGGGCCGAGGCCGGCCGGACGCGGGCCCCGGGCCGCCGCCGGCCGTCGGGCGTGGGGGGGGGGTCGGGTCGAGGAGCGAAGGCAGAGCTCGGTCGCCGCCCGGCCGGGGCGGCGTCCTCCCCCCTCCTGCCCTTCGCCGCCGCGGAGCCCCGGACTCTGCGGGGGCACCGCCGGACACGGGGCGTCCCTGCTGTCCGGCGGGACCTCGGCACGGTCTGGAAGGCGCGGCGGGCCGGGACGTGGCCGGGGAGGGGGAGTCGCGGGACGGCGCGGGGACCGCGGACCGGCGGGCGGGGCGCGCCGGCCCCGCCGACGCCGTCGACCCTTCCCCTCCGCCCCGCCGGGGACCGGCAGGCAAGGCCGGCGGCCCGTTCCCGGAGGACGGCTCCCTGGACTCCGGGGAGATCGACGTGGGGCGGCGGGTGTCCCAGAAGATCCCGGCGGCCACCTTCTGGAGGTCGCAGGTCTTCGTCGACCACCCGCTCCATCTCAAGTTCAACGTGACGCTGGGGAGAGCCGCTCTGGTGGGCATCTACGGCCGCAAGGGTCTCCCCCCGTCACACACCCAGGTAACTGGCACGGGCCGCCTCTCCCCGCCTCGGGGACGGCAGCCTCGACTGGGGCCGAAACTCCCCTGCCCGGACCCCACCCTTCCGCCCCTCCTCCCGGGAGATGAGGCCCCCGGGGCTCTCCGGGACGCCGGGGGACGGTGGAGAGAGGCCGTGCTGACCGCTCTCCGGCGGCCCTCTCCCCGCACCGTCCCACACCCCGGCTTCTCCCGCGGTCGACGGCACGGACTCTCCCCTCTCCGTCCATCCCCGTCTGTCCCCCGTCCCACCCCCCCCCCCCGATTCTCCCCCCTCCATCCCCGACTCTCCCCCGGGGACCCGGCCCGGACCATCCGACCCCCCGACTCTCCCCCCGTCGTCCCTGACCCTCCCCCGGGGACCCGGCCCGGACCATCTCACATCCTCGACTCTCCCCCCGTCCCTGGCTGTCCCGCGACGCCCTGGCCCGTCCCCCGTCCGGTGCCCCCGTCCCCCTCCGGCCTCCGACGGGTCTCCCCGCGGTCCCCGGGTCCCCTCTCCCCAGTTCGACTTCGTGGAGCTGCTGGACGGGCGTCGCCTGCTGACCCCGGAGGGGCCCCGGCGCCGGCCCCGGGACTTCGCGCCCGCCGCCAGCCACGACACGGGCTTCATCCAGTACCTGGACTCCGGGATCTGGCACCTGGCCTTCTACAACGACGGCAAGGAGCCCGAGCTGGTGTCCTTCCTCACCACCCCTATCGGTGAGTCCCTCCCCCCGTCCCCGACCCGCCAGCCCGCGGCTTTGGTGGCCGGCCGGACCGCGACCGGAGCCTTGGGCGCCGGCGGCCGCGTCGGTAGCCGTGGTGCCGGCCGGGGGCACCGTGACGCGGGTGTCCGTCGTGGGCGGGGTGCTCTCTTGGGCATCTGCTATTTATAGATCACTGTACCGAGCACCTGTTGTGTGCAGGGCACTGAACTAGGCGGCTGGAGCCATGGGAAAGAGAGCAAAGACACGACCCTTCGTCTGCGGGAGATTTTCCCACCCGTTTTTGGCGGGGGGGGGGGGGGAGGGCGGATGGGGACGGCAGGCACTCGTCACGGGACCCCCCCCCCTTCCGAGTGAGCAAAGAGATATTAAGTGACCGCCCCGGGGGAGGATCGGTGAGAAGCGAAGCCGCGGGAGCGAGGTGGCGGGATCCCGGGGAGCCTCCCGGGAGGCCCGGACCTCCAACCGCTCTGAGCTGCCCCGATCCCCGGGCCTCGGCTCCCCGGGTCGAGCCGGCCGGCCCCTTTTCCATTCGATTCAGGTAGACGAAGCGAGTTCGTGTCCTACCTGGAAGAGTCCGAGAGCATTCTCTAGACTAGACCCGTAGCTGTGCGTGTGTGTCTAATCTGTGAGCGTGTGAGTCCGCGTCACGGCGGCGGCGGAGCCGACGCGGCCACGCGACCGTGGCAGCGGCGAGGGATTTTTTACAGAGGAGGAAACCGAGGCCCGGCGAAGCGACTCGCCCGAGGTCGGGCACCGGAACCCGCCGGGCGGGCCCGGGCTCCTCCCGCGGGGCAGGCCGCTTCGGGGCGGGTCGAGGGCGGCCCCGGGACGGGTCACGGACGGCCGCCGTCTCCCTAGAATCGGCGGACGACTGCCCCAGCGACTGCTTCGGCAACGGGGACTGCGTCTCGGGGACCTGCCGCTGCTTCCTCGGTTTCCTGGGCCCGGACTGCGGCAGAGGTGGGGGTCGCGGGGAGGGCCGGGGCAGGGGGCGGCGGGGGCCGGGCCGGGCGGCGGCGGGACGCCCGGTGACGGCGCCCGTGTGTCCCGTCCCCCCCGCGGCCTCCCCCAGCCTCCTGCCCGGTCCTGTGCAGCGGCAACGGGCAGTACGTGAAGGGCCGCTGCCTGTGCCACAGCGGCTGGAAGGGCGCCGAGTGCGACGTGCCCACGGGCCAGTGCGTCGACGGGGCCTGCCGCGGCCACGGCACCTGCATCGTGGGCACCTGCATCTGCCACCCCGGCTACAAGGGCGACAGCTGCCAGGAGGGTGAGCGCCCCCTCCCCGCCTCTCCCCCGGGGCGGGCGGCGGGGAGGGGCCCCCGACCCCGCGAGCCGCTCGGCCGCGGTCCGGTTGGCCGGCCCCTGCCCGGCCTCCTCGGCCCCCGATCCCTTGGGCCGCTGCCCGCCTCCGCCCCCGCCGGGCGGCCCTCCCCTCCCGGCGGCCCCGGGGCCCCGCGGTTGGGACGAGAAGCCGGGAGGAGAGTGCCCGGGATCACGGGGATGCCCGGGGCCACCCTCCGCCCCAGAGGAGGGAGGTCGGGGCCGGGGGGGCGGGAGCCGGGCCTCGGGGTTCTCGGGCGAGGAGTCGGCCCCGGGGGCGGGGGACGAGCGACGACCCCGGGATCGTCTCCTCTTCCTCCAGCCGCCCCAAAGCCGGCGGGCGCGGGACCCCGTCCCCGGCCGGGGCGCTCCGAGGAGCCCGGACCCCCGCGGCTCGGCCCGGACCGGGCCCCGGGGCCCCCCGCGGCGGTCGGCCCCGGCCGGGCGGCTCTGACGGCGCTGCCTCGGTCTCCCCGGCAGTGGACTGCCTGGACCCCACGTGCTCCGGGCGGGGGGTGTGCGTCCGCGGCGTGTGCCACTGCTCCGTGGGCTGGGGCGGGCCCAGCTGCGAGTCCCCCCGTGCCACCTGCCTGGACCGGTGCTCGGGCCACGGGAACCTCCTCCCCGACGGCGGGCCGTGCGGCTGCGACCCCGGCTGGACCGGACCCGACTGCTCCGTCGGTAACCGCGGGGGACCGGCCCACGGTGGGATTCCCCCCGGGGTGGCTGCCGGGGACAGCGGGTGCCCGGGGGCGGCGAGGCGCGGGGTCGAGGGCGAGGGGGGAGTCCCGGAAGCTCCGCCCCGGCGACCGGGCGGGCGGGCCCGCCGGCTCTGATGGGTCCGTCCCGGATCTCCCCCCGGCCCCCCGGCCTCCCCCTCGCACGGCCCGCGGGCGGCAGAGGTGTGCGCGGCGGACTGCGGCAGCCACGGCACCTGCGTGGGGGGCGCGTGCCGCTGCGACGACGGCTGGATGGGTTCGGCCTGCGAGCAGAGGGCGTGCCACCCACGCTGCAGCGAGCACGGGACCTGCCACGACGGCAAGTGCGAATGCAGCCCCGGCTGGAACGGCGAGCACTGCACCATCGGTACGGAGCGCGGGGGGCGGGGGTCCTGCGGTACCCCGGTCCGGCGGAGCCTCGCTTCTCCCCCGCGGACCTCGACGGGCCCCCGGGGTCGCGGCGGCCGGGGCCGCTTCCCGCCGTCCCCCCCGCCCCGATCTCCCGGCCACCTCGGCGTGTCCTCACCTCGCCCCATCCACGGGCTGGCCGAGGATGTCCGAGGCCCGGAGACATCCAAGGGCTGGACGGGAAAGCCCGTTCCAACCCGGTGTCGGCGGCGGGGCGGGGAGGGTCGGCGTCTCCCCTCGCCGGGCCGGCGCGGACGGGCCGCGCGCACTGGCTCACGGGCCTCAAGCCCGCCGCCCCGCCGGCCGCTCCGTGTCCCCGCCGGCTGCCCGGCTCCCTCCCGCCTCACCTCCGTCTCCTCTTTCTGTCTCCCAAGCCCACTATCTGGATAAGGTGGTGAAAGGTACGAATGTCTCCCTCCGTCTCCCCTTCCCCTCCCTCCGTCCCTCCGTCCTCCATCCCCGCTGCCCCCCCCCCCCCCCGGTCCCTCCCGTCCGGCCGGGTGGCCCCGCGCCGGCCTCCCGCTGCCGGGCGTTGCGCCGTCTCCCCCGGTCGGCCGGCCGCCCCGACCCGAGGGGATCCCGGGGCGGAGGGCGGCGGGGGCTCCGGGGAGGGGAAGGAGCTCCCGCGATCCGTCGGTGGGCCCGCCCGGCGTCCGGCCGCTCTCTCCCCGCGCAGAGGGCTGCCCCGGGCTGTGCAACGGCCACGGCAAGTGCACCCTGGCCCTGGACGGCTGGAACTGCGTCTGCCAGCTGGGGTGGCGCGGCGCCGGCTGCGAGACGGCCATGGAGACGGCCTGCAGCGACGGCAAAGACAACGACGCAGGTAGGGGGGCGGCCGCACGGCGCCCGGTCGGGTCTCGGCGGGCGCTCCTCGCACGGCGAGCGCCCTGTATAGGCGCCCGGTACGTTGCCCCGTCCACACAGTGAGTGCCCGCTGTGGGTGCAGGGCAGCAGGCACCCTCTCCCCTACAGAGGTTTCCGGGTCAGTGTCCGCGAACCCCTCCCAGGCCGGCGTCCCCGGGGATCCCGCGGGCCCCTAAAACGCACGGGGGCCCCCGCGGCCGGCGGCCGAGCCTCGATCGATCGGGACCCCCCCGAGGCCAAAGAGAGCACCGGGAGATGTGGGGAGCGACCGGATGCCGCCGGCCGGCGCCCGTTCCCGAAACGCCCGGGGGGACGGGGTCGGCCGGGTGGCGAGGGCAGCCGGGCGCCCGACCCCCCAGCCCCGCTCCTCCACAGACGGCCTGGGGGACTGCCTGGACCCGGACTGCTGCCTGCAGCCGCTGTGCCAGAGCGACGCGCTGTGCCGCGGCTCGCCCGACCCCCTGGACCTCCTCCAGCAGGCGCCCGGGCCCGCCGCCCCGCCCAGCCTGCGCTCCTTCTACGACCGCGTCCGCTTCCTGGTCGGCCAGGACGGCACCCACAACGTCCCGGGGGACGACCCCTTCGACGGCCGGTACGTGCCCGGGCGTCGGGGGGGGGGGGGGGGGGGGGGGGCCGCCGGCTGGGGGGGGGGCCCCGGCGGCGCTCACCGAGCCCTCCCGTCCCCCCGCCCTCCAGGCACGCCTGTGTCATCCGCGGGCAGGTCACGACCTCGGACGGCACTCCGCTGGTGGGCGTCCGCGTCAGCTTCGTCCGCAAGCCCGCCTTGGGCCACACCGTCAGCCGGCAGGACGGCAGGTGAGGGGGCGGGAGGGCGGGCCAAGGGGCGGGACGCTCCACCCCTCTCCGCTCCCGCGCCGGGCCCCGGGATCCGGACGTTCCGCGGGGGAATAGCCGCGGGCCGGCCGAGCCCCCGACCCGGGATCGACCCCTCGCGGGAGGCGGCGCGGCCGAGCGGGAAGGGCCGGGGCCTGGGCATCGGGGGGACCCGGGTTCTAACACCGGCTCCGCCGCCCGTCCGCCGTGTGACCTCGGGCCCGGTCGCTCCGCTCATCTGCGGAACGGGGATTCGATACCCCTTCTCCCGCCTACTTAGTCCGTGAGTCCCCCGTGGGATCCGATTATCATCTTGCACCTACCCCGGCGCCCAGTACGGCGCTCGGCGCGGAACCAGATACCGTTCTTACTGTTACTTTTAGCTGGCGTGGGGCTGGGACCTGACGGGGAACGGCCGCCGGGAGCTCAGCTCCCTCTCCCTCAGTGGCCCTCCTCGCCAGCGACGGTCTTTCCGGGCCATCTTCCGCGCGTACAGAGCTGGGCCGGGCACCACGGCGCCGTGCCCGGTGGGCGTCAGGGAGAGGGGTACGGCGGAGGAGAAAGACGAGGCCCCCTGCCCTCAAAGAGGCAGGAGTTAGGAGGGGAAAGGGGGTTGGTCCTCACGAGCGAGGAAATGAATACGGGCACGGCGGCTAGAGGAGGGAAGTGGCCGTCTGCCCCCCTTTGCCCGTCTCCGCCGGTGCCCCAGCCCGGACCCGCCGCTGTCGTCTTGCCCACACGTACATTCTCTCTCTCACACACACACACACACACAGAGCCCGTCCCTCGAGGTTCCCAGCCTTGCCAGAGTTTGGCGGGAAAGCCGGCCGCACTTGTTTTTAAGCGCCGTATCTCTCCCCCCCCCCCCCCCTCTGTCCGCCCCCGTCCCCCGCCCGTCCGCGTCCCCGCGCGTGGCCGCTCCGGGCCGGGCCGCAGCTTCGACCTGGTGGCGGACGGGGGCCTGTCGGTGCTGCTGCGCTTCGAGCGGGCGCCGTTCGCCGCGCAGGAGCACACGCTGTGGCTGCCGTGGGGCCGCTTCTTCGTCATGGAGACCGTCGTCATGAGGCACGAGGAGAACGAGATCCCCAGCTGCGACCTCAGCGGCTTCGCCCGGCCGGACCCCGTCCTCGCCCCGTCCCCCCTCACGGCGTTCGCCGGCTCCTGCGCCGACCGAGGCCCCGTGGTCCCCGAGATCCAGGTAGGCTCCGCGCCGCTCCCCCCCCGCGGGAGGTGGGCCCTCAGAAGGGCGCTCCGCAGCCCCGAGGATACCCCGAGTAGGGCTCCGCGCCCAGGGGGTGCCCGGTCCGGCGCTCGGAACGCAGGAGCCGGACCCGGGACGCCACCCCGCCCTCGAGAGGGGCGCTCTCCCGAGCTGCTCCGTGCAGACGGCCGTGCCGGTCGCCTCCCGGGAGCCTCCCGCCCCGGCCCTCCGGAGCGGACACCCCGGAACGGCCGCGCGGAGCCGGCTCGGGGGCCGGGGGCGACGACGGCCCCGGGGCCGACCCCTCCGTCCGCCCCCGCAGGCCCTGCAGGAGGAGATGGAGCTGCCGGGCTGCCGCGTGAAGCTGAGCTACCTGAGCAGCCGGGCGGCCGGCTACCGGTCGCTGCTGCGGGTGGGGCTGACCCCGGCCTCCGTCCCCTTCAACCTCCTGAGGGTCCACCTCCTGGTGGCCGTGGAGGGCCGCCTGCTCCGCCGCCGCTTCGCCGCCGCCCCGGACCTGGCCTACGACTTCGTCTGGGACAAGACGGACGTGTACAAGCAGAAGGTGTACGGGCTGGCCGAGGCCTTCGGTGAGCGAGCCCGAGCCCGCCGCGGGGCGGGAGGCGCCGGCGGGAGGGCCTCGGCCGCCCCGCTCATCCCCGCGACCCCCTCGCCCCCAGTGTCCGTGGGCTACGAGTACGAGTCCTGCCCCGACCTGATCCTGTGGGAGAAGCGGAGCGCGGTCCTGCAGGGCTACGAGATGGACGCCTCCCAGCTGGGCGGCTGGACCCTGGACCGGCACCACGCCCTCAACATCCAGAGCGGTGGGTGCGGGGAGAGGGCGCGGGGGGGGGGGGGGGGGGCGGGGCCCGGGGCGGTCGGGCGGCCGGCCCGCGGTCCCCCGGCGGGGTCGGCCCCGGCCGCCCTCCTCCGGGCCCCGCCTGACCGTCCCGGGGGCGGTGGGGGTGGGGGGCCCCCGTCCGTCGGCCCGCAGGCATCTTGCACAAGGGCAACGGGGAGAACCAGTTCGTGTCGCAGCAGCCGCCCGTCATCAGCAGCGTCCTGGGCAACGGGCGGAGGCGCAGCATCTCCTGCCCGAGCTGCAACGGCCTGGCCGAGGGCAACAAGCTGCTGGCCCCCGGGGCGCTGGCCTGCGCCGCCGACGGCAGCCTCTACGTGGGCGACTTCAACTACGTCCGCCGCGTCCTCCCCTCGGGAAACGTCACCAGCGTCCTGGAGCTCAGGTAGGCCGGCTCCGGGCCCCTCCGCGTCGGGCCCCGGGGGACGCGGGCCGGGCTCTAGGGCCGGCGGGGGCCGAGACCGCCGGCGCGGGGTCGCGTGGGACGCCGCGGGCCGGGGACCCCCGCGGCGGCTCCCGGGGTGTCCGCGCGGGTACGTTCCGGACCCTCGGTGAGGGAGAGAGCCTCTGCCTACGGTCTTGAGGAATCTAAGCAGCGGGTGTAAAAGCAAGGGGGGATCTTGGCCGGCTCGGTTTGGGGGGCGGTGGGAAGGGGGATTTGGGGGGGGGCGGCCGGGGAGAGAAAGCGCGTGCGTGGGGGGGGGGCGGGGAGAGAGAGATACGCTTGGGCCTCGGCCGCTAACCCCTCCTCCTCTCTTCCGCCCCCGCTCTCCGGGCCGGCCCTCAGAAATAAAGATTTCAGACACAGGTAAGCCGCGGCCGCCGGAGCGGGGACCGCTCGGTCCCCCGGTCCCAGGGTGGAAGGAGGCGAGCGTCCCCGGCGGGGGCCCGGTGGGGAGAAGGGAAGCCTCGGGGGGGGGGGGGGGGTCCCGAGGCCTGCGCGCTGCCGGCGACCCCCCCCCCCCCCGCCCCGGCCCCCTCCGCCCCCAAAAAACCCCGGACCGAGGGGCGGGAAGTCGGGGCCGGACGGGACCCCCCCCCCCCCCGCCCCGACCGGTCAGCCCGTCAGCAGAACGGCCCTCGGGCGGGGAGACCGGATCCCCGGGAGCGAGGCCACCCCGCGGGGAATCCCAGCCGGGGACCCGGCCGGTGCGGCGGAGACCCCGGTGGCCGGCCCGGCGGGGCGCGGCCCGTCACCGCGGCGGGGGGTCGTTCGGCTGCGGGCCCGGCCCCGGAGACGGGAAGAGAGGGCGTCCGGCGCCGGGCTTCCCGGCCGGGCGGGTGACGCGGGCGCGCTCTCTCCAGCCACAGCCCGGCTCACAAGTACTACCTGGCCTCCGACCCCGTCAGCGGCTCCCTCTTCCTCTCCGACACCAACAGCCGGCGCGTGTTCAAGGTCAACGTGGCGGGCGGCGGGGGGGCGGCCAAGGACCTGGCCAAGAACGCCGAGGCGGTGGCCGGGACGGGGGACCAGTGCCTCCCCTTCGACGAGGCGCGCTGCGGAGACGGCGGGAAGGCCGTCGAGGCCACGCTCACCAACCCCAGGGGTGAGCGGCCGGGGGCCGGGCCGGGCCGTCGGGAGGTCCCCGGGAGGGCGGAGGGGCCCCGGCCGGCGCGGGCCACGCCGCCGGCGGGGGCGGGCACGGGGCGGGCGGGGCGGGCCGGCTGACGGGGCCGCCGTCCGGGGCCCAGGCATCGCGGTGGACAAGTTCGGGCTGATCTACTTTGTGGACGGCACCATGATCCGGCGGGTCGACCAGAACGGCGTCATCTCCACCCTGCTGGGCTCCAACGACCTCACCTCGGCCCGGCCCCTGAGCTGCGACTCGGTCATGGACGTCTCCCAGGTGACCGCCCCCGGCCGGACCCCGGTCCCGTCGGGGGTGGCGGGGACCCCGCCGGGAGCCCTCGGGGGGCGGGGGGGGGGGAGCGGGTCCCGCCCCGGCGGCGGCCCTCGCGGGAGCACCCGGGGCGGCCCCTCCCCGCGCCCCGATGGGTCCCCGGCCGGTCTGACGGCGGGGCGGTCCGGGGGGGGGGGGCCGGTCGGACCCCTCGCCTGTCGCGGGCCCTCCCCTCCCCCCGCCTGACGCCGCCCCTCCGCGGCCAGGTGCGCCTGGAGTGGCCCACGGGGCTGGCGGTCAGCCCGCTGGACAACTCGCTGTTCGTGCTGGACAACAACGTGGTGCTGCAGGTGTCGGAGAACCACCAGGTGCGCGTGGCGGCCGGGCGGCCCCTGCACTGCCAGGTGCCCGGCCTGGACCCCTTCCCGCCGGGCCCGGCGGCCGGCCCCGCCACGC
This sequence comes from Ornithorhynchus anatinus, assembly GCF_004115215.2. Taxonomy (NCBI): domain Eukaryota; kingdom Metazoa; phylum Chordata; class Mammalia; order Monotremata; family Ornithorhynchidae; genus Ornithorhynchus; species Ornithorhynchus anatinus. The sequence continues at coordinate 29,403,949 of NC_041747.1, forward strand.
TGGAGTCGGCCACCGCCCTGGCCGTGTCGCCGGCGGGCGTCCTGTACGTGGCCGAGACGGACGAGAAGCGGGTGAACCGCGTGCGGCGGGTGGGGGCCGGAGGCCGGCTGTCCCTGGTGGCCGGGGCCCCCGGGGGCTGCGACTGCAAGAGCGACGCCGGCTGCGACTGCTTCTCGGGCGACGGCGGCTACGCGCAGGACGCCCGGCTCCACGGGCCGGCCGCCCTGGCCGTCTGCGCCGACGGCGCCCTCTTCGTGGCCGACCTGGGCAACGTGCGGGTGCGCGCGGTGCGCCCCAACCGGCCGGCCCCCGACGCCCACGGGCTCTACGCGCTGGCCTCGCCGGCCGACCAGGAGCTGTACCTGTTCGACGCGGCCGGACGCCACCTGCACACGCAGAGCCTGCCCACGGGCGCCTTCCTCTACAACTTCACCTACGACGACGCCGGCCGCCTGGCCCTCGTCGCCGACCGGGGGGGCCCCGCCGTCCGGCTGCGCCGCGACTCGGCCGGCCTGCCCCTGGCGCTGGCCGCCCCCGACGGGCGCGTCCACCGGCTGGCCCTGGGCGCGCACGGCACCCTCCGGGGCCTGGCCACGCAGGGCCGCGAGCTGGCCTCCATGACGTACCACGGCTCCTCGGGCCTCCTGGCCAGCAAGAGCAACGAGGACGGCTGGACCACCTTCTACGAGTGAGCGGGCCCCCGGGGGAGGCGGGAGGCTCCCCGTGGGGCGCTCCCCCCCCCCGCCCCCCGGCTCGGGGTGTCCCCGGAGGAGCGGGGAGGGAGAGGCCCCGCGCCCGACGGCTTCTCCTCCGGGCCCCGGGCCCCCCCGGGTCCGGGCGGACGGCGTGGGGCCGCCGGGGCCCGGGGGTTCCGGTCCCGGATCCGCCGGGCGACGGCGGGCGAGCCCCCGGACCCCTCCGGGCGCCGATCCGCGCACGCGCCCGGCGAGGGGGCTCGGCCGGGGGCGGGCGGGGTGGGGGGACGACCCTCCGGGAGGAGGGAGGGTCTCGGGCGGAGCCGAGGGGCCGCCCCGCCCCGGCCGCTCACCCCCCGCCCCCTCCGCCGCCGCAGGTACGACGGCTTCGGCCGCCTGACCAACGTCACCTTCCCGACCGGCCAGGTCAGCAGTTTCCACAGCGACGCCGACGGCTCGGTCCACGTGCGCGCCGACGGGTCCGGCCGGGACGAGGTCACCGTCACCGCCAACCTGTCTGCCGTGGGCACCTTCTACACGCTGCTGCAAGGTGAGGCGCGGGGCGGGGGGGGCCTCCCGGGGTCGAGCCCGGCGGAGGGGAGGGCGGCGCCCCGAGCCCCGGCCGGCACCGTCCCCGGGGTCCGGACGTCCCGCCCCACGTCCCCGTCTCCTCCCCGGCCCAGACCAAGTGCGCAACAGCTACTTCGTGGGGGCGGACGGGTCCCTGCGTCTCCTGCTGGCCAACGGGATGGAGGTGGCGCTGCAGACGGAGCCCCACCTTTTGGCGGGCACGGTCAACCCCACCGTGGGCAAGAGGAACGTGACGCTGCCCATCGACAACGGCCTCAACCTGGTGGAGTGGAGGCAGCGCAAGGAGCAGGCCCGCGGGCAGGTCACCGTCTACGGCCGCCGGCTGCGGGTCAGTGCCCCGGGGCGGCGCGTGCGTGGCGATCCGCTAAGGAGAGCCTCCCCGCCTCCGCCGGCCTCGGTCCGGCGCGCGTCCGGGCCGCGGGCCTCCGGGCCGCTACCCGGACCCGCCCGCCACGCGACGGTACGACAGAATTCAGAGACGCGGGCCCGGGAGCTCACGGTCCCTCGATTTATTTATCGAACGCTCGCCGCGTGAGGAGCGCTGGGCCGACGGAGCGGGTAGACACGTTCCCTGCCCACGAGGGGCTCAGGGTCTAACGGGGGGGGGGGGGGCGGCGGAGACGGAAGTCAGAATAAATGGCAGGCGCGGACCTAAGTGCCGAGGGTGGGGCGAGTGAGGGCCCGAGGGCAACGCGGAAGGGAGCGGGCGGGCGGAAAGCGAGGGTCCGGTCCGGGAAGGCCTCCCGGCGGAGATGGGATTCTTCACACGACCCCGCAGGGGAGAGGGACGGTCCGTCGGTCGCGGGTGGGCGATCCGGGCCAGAGGCGAGACGTGGCTCGGGGCGGGAGGGTCACGAGGCGGTGGGCGCCGTCCCCGCCCCCGGGGTCCGGCGGGGGGCCCCTCCCGCTCACGGGCGGCTCCCCGCAGGTCCACAACCGCAACCTGCTGTCCCTCGACTTCGACCGCGTGACGCGTACGGAGAAGATCTACGACGACCACCGCAAGTTCACGCTGCGGATCCTGTACGACCGGGCCGGGCGGCCCAGCCTCTGGTCCCCCAGCAGCCGGCTCAACGGGGTCAACGTCACCTACACCCCGGACGGGCTGGTGGCCGGCATCCAGCGGGGCACCGTGTCGGAGAGGATGGACTACGACCGGGCCGGGCGCGTCACCTCCAGGACCTTCGCCGACGGGACGTCGTGGACCTACACCTACCTGGAGAAGGTGGGTGGGACGGCCGGGAGTCGGGCGGGACGCCGGGTCGCCGGAGGGAGAGCCGGGAAGGGAGAGGGGAGGGTCGGTCAGGGGCCGTAACCGCCCGGCCGTCGTAACGACGGCGCCGGTTCGCCGCTCGGCCCGCTGCTCTGAGCCCCGGGGCGGATGCGAGGTCATCCAGTCCAATACGTTCCCCGTCCCACACGGGGCTCCGGAGACACGCCCGCGGGCATCGTCCCGCCCGCGCAAACCCACCGCTCTTCCGGCCCCCCCGCTAAGTCCGGGGGGCCGTTGCGGGCCGGGTCCCCCGCGAGGCGGCCGGGGGGAGGAAGGTGAGGTCCCCGTCCCTCGGCGGCACGTGAGGGCGACGGACGGAAACCGCCCCCCGCGGGAAGGTGTCGGGACGGTGGTGGGGGGGGGCGGGGCGGATTTCAGAGGCGGGCGCCGACGGAGCGCGCCGAGCTCCGTACGAAGCGCTCCGGGGCGGGGGGGGGGAGCCCGGGCCGGGATCCCCCCGACCCTCCTCCCCCCGCCCCCCCGCAGTCCACGGTGCTGCTGCTGCCCAGCCAGCGCCGCTTCGTCTTCGGGTTCGACGAGAACGGGCGGCTGGCGTCGGTGACCACGCCCAACGCGGCGCGGCGGACGCTGGAGACGGTCCGCTCGGTGGGCTACTACCGGGACATCTACCGGCCCCCCGAGGGCGAGGCCCCGGCGGTGCGGGACTTCGCCGCCGACGGCCGGCTGCTGGGCACGCAGCACCTGGGCACGGGCCGGCGGGTGGTGTACCGCTACGGGCCGCTGGCCAAGCTGGCCGAGGTGCTGTACGACGCCACCAGGGTGGCCTTCGCCTACGACGAGGCGGCCGGCACGCTCAAGACGGTCCACCTGCAGGCGGCCGACGGCTTCGCCTGCGCCCTGCGCTTCCGGCAGATCGGGCCGCTGGTGGACCGGCAGCTGTGGCGCTTCGCCGAGGAGGGCCTGGTCCACGCCCGCTTCGACTACCACTACGACAACAGCTTCCGCGTGACCAGCATGCAGGCGGTGGTCAACGAGACGCCGCTGCCCATCGACCTGTACCGCTACGACGACGTGTCGGGCAAGGTGGAGCAGTTCGGCAAGTTCGGCGTCATCTACTACGACGTCAACCGGATCATCACCACGGCCGCCATGACCCGCACGGAGCACCTGGACGCCTACGGCCGCACCAAGGAGGTCCAGTACGAGATCTTCCGCTCGCTCGTCTACTGGCTGACGGTGCGCTACGACGGCGCCGGCCGGGTGGTGGGCCGCGAGCTGCGGGTGGGGCCCTACGCCAACGCCACCCGCTACGCCTACGACTACGACGCCGACGGCCAGCTGCGGGCCGTGGCCCTGGACGGCCGGCCCCTGTGGCGCTACGGCTACGACCCCGACGGCAACCTCCACCTGCTGAGCCCCGGGGGCGGCGCCCGCCTGACCCCGCTGCGCTACGACCCGCGCGACCGCCTGACGCGCCTGGGCGACCTCCGCTACCAGCTGGACGAGGACGGCTTCCTGCGGCGGCGGGGCGGCGACGTCTTCCACTACAGCTCGGCCGGGCTCCTGGCCCGGGCCTCCAGCCGGGCCGGCGGCTGGACCGTGCGCTACCGCTACGACGGGCTGGGCCGCCGCGTGTCCAGCCGCCCGGCCCCCGGCCACCACCTGCAGTTCTTCTACGCCGACCTGGCCCGGCCCACCCGGGTCACCCACCTGTACAACCACTCCAGCGCCGAGATCACCTCGCTCTACTACGACCCGCGGGGCCACCTGTTCGCCATGGAGCGCAGCGGCGGGGCCGAGTTCTACGTGGCCTGCGACGACGTGGGCACGCCGCTGGCCGTCTTCAGCGGCGCCGGCCTCGTGGTCAAGCGGCTCCACTACACCGCCTTCGGCGAGGTCTACGGCGACACCAACCCCGACTTCCAGCTGGCCGTGGGCTACCGCGGCGGCCTCTACGACCCGCTGACCAAGCTGGTGCACCTGGGGCGGCGCGACTACGACGTGCTGGCCGGGCGCTGGACCGGCCCGGACCTGGACGTCTGGAGGCGGCTCGCCGGCGGCCACCTGCGCCCCTTCAACCTCTACGCCTTCCAGGACAACGACCCCGTCGGCCACGCGCGGGACGGCCGCTGCTACATGACCGGTGAGCGGGCCGGGGCGGCGGGGCGGCGGGGCCGGGGCGGCGGGGCCGGGGGCCCCTCCCGAGGGCCGGGATGGGCAGCCCTCTCGTCTCGTCCCCTCGCAGACGTCAACAGCTGGCTGCGCACCTTCGGGTTCCAGCTGCACAACGTCATCCCGGGCTTCCCCGGGCCGGACGTCACCGCCACGGAGCCCTCCTACGAGCTGACCCGCACGCAGACCAGGACCCGGGAGTGGGACGACAGCAAGGTGAGAGGAGAGGGGGAGGGGGGGAGGGAGCCAGCCCGCCACCGCGCGCTCTCCCCGCCCCCCCCCCCCCGGGGCCGGTGGCCCGGCCGCTCACGCCGCCCCCCCCCGCCCCGTCTCTCCCCAGTCCGTCCTCGGGGTGCAGTGCGACGTGCAGAAGCAGCTGAGGGCCTTCGTCACCCTGGAGCGGTTCGAGCAGCCGGGCGAGGCCGCGGGCGGCGGCTGCGGGCGGGCCCCGGGGGGCGGCCGCTTCGCGGCGGGCGGCTCCCTCTTCGGCAAGGGCGTCAGGTTCGCCCTCAAGGACGGCCGGGTGACCACGGACATCACCGGCGCGGCCAGCGAGGACGGGCGCCGGGTGGCGGCCGTGCTGGACGGCGCCCGCTACCTGGAGCGGCTGCACTACACCCTGGACGGGGTGGACACCCACTACTTCGTCAAGCCGGGGCCCCCGGAGGGCGACCTGGCCGTGCTGGGGCTGAGCGGCGGCCGGCGGACCCTGGACAGCGGCCTCAACGTGACCGTGGCCCAGGTCGGGGCCGCCGCGCCGGGCGGCCGGACGAGACGCTTCACCGACGTGCGGTTGCAGCACGGGGCCCTGTGCCTGCACACCCGCTACGGCGCCGGCCCGGACGAGGAGCGGGCGCGGGTGCTGGGCCTGGCGCGCGAGCGGGCCGTGGCCGGGGCCTGGGCCCGCGAGCGGCAGCGCCTGCGGGACGGCGAGGACGGGGCCCGGGCCTGGAGCGAGGCCGAGCGGCGCCAGCTGCTGACCACCGGCCGCGTGCCCGGCTACGACGGCTTCTTCGTCCTGGCGCCCGAGCGCTACCCCGAGCTGGCCGACAGCGAACGCAACGTCCGCTTTGTGCGACAGAGCGAGACGGGCAAGAGGTGACGGCGCCGGCCGGCCGGACGGCCGACCCGCCGCCGCCGGGCGGGGGCGGCGCCCGCGCCGGCCGCCGGCGGTTTCCTTTCCGTCGTGCGGTCGGTGAAAGAGACGTCTCGTTTTCCCCCTCCGTGTCTCCCTCGCGCACGTGCGCCGCTTCCCCGGTGTCGTCTTCTCCCTCCCGCCGTCCGCCCCGGGGCCGGGGGGAGGGCCGCCGCCCGGTGACGCCGGACGGTCACCCCCCCCCCCGCACCGGCCCCCCCCCCCGTCGTCTCCGGTCCGCCCGCCTATCCCCGCTCCCCCCCCGCCCCGTCGTCGTGCCCATCTCACCGCGAGCCGCCCACCCGCCGGCCCCCGGGGGGGTCGGGCCGGGAGAGGCCACGGGTTCCGGTCGGGGATCCGTACCTTTTCCCCCCGCCGGCCTCGGAAGCGAGGGAGGAGCCCGCGTCCTGGCCGGTCTCCCGCCGCCCCTCGGGGAAGGACTTTGCATCAAAGCCGTCCCGAGGGGCCGACGCCCCGGGGGCGGGGGGGGGCGGTCCCCGATGTCCGGAACGAATTTGGAGAATTTTTTTTCTCTCGACGCTCCGTGTTTCTGACACACGCTGTATTCTGGACTCTGTAAATACCGTGAGGCTGTAGATAAACGCAACTGTAGATACCTTCTAGAGATACCGATCGGCAGTGACCTCGTGTAGCCTCCGTTGGCGAATAAAAGAATATTTTGTGTTTAACGGCTTCTTCTGGGGGCCGGGGCGGGCGGGCGCCTCACCTCCGCTGAGGTTGCTGAGGAAAATTTCCGTCACCGCGCGTTCGTATTCTCTCTCCCCCGCACGCGGGCGTCCTCTACGTCTCACGGATACTGGCCGGGCGCCTTCGGCGGGCGGGGACCCCGCCTACGGAAGCAAGGAGGCCGCCCGTTTCTGCCTGCCCTCGTGGTGTTTAGTAAATAGATAATGAAGCGGTGTTTGTTGAGCGCTCACTATGTGCTGGGCGCCTGGGGGAGATACGGGGTCATCGGGTGGTCCCCCGGGGAGGCCCCCGGTCTTCGTCCCCGTTTGACAGGTGGGGGTCACGGAGGCCCGGACAAGTGACCCGTCCCCAGTCACCCAGCGGACGGGCGGCGGAGCCGGGATTCGAACCCATGACCTCCGACTCCCAAGCCCGGGCTCTTTCCGCCGAGCCCCGCCGCTTCTCTGTACTGAACACAGCGCAAACATACGCTCCCGGGCCCCGGTGCAATTTTCGGGCTACTGGGGTGGCTTAACGGATAGTACCTTGACAGCGTAGAGGGAACTGGACTAAGCGTATAATAATAACGACGGCGTCTGCTAAGCGCCTACTATGCGCGGAGCGCTGTTCTAAGCGCGGGGGAGGATGCGAGGCGATCGGGTCGTCCCCCGAGGGGCTCGCGGTCTTCACCCCCATTTTTACAGAGGAGGGAACTGAGGCCCGGAGAAGTGAAGTGACCCGCCCCGAGTCGCACAGCCGCCAGGCGGCGGAGCGGGGATTTGAACCCATGACCTCGGACCCGCCCCCCCCCCCCCCCCAGCCCGGGCCCTTTCCACCGCAGGGTAAAACTGAGGCAGCTGAGGAGTCGAGGAGTGGACCGTCTACCGCGTAGAGAACGCTGTGCTGAGCGCTTAGGGGAGAGGTAGGAGGCATGCTCCTTGCTCTTGAGGAGGTTAAGCGGCGCGGCTCAGTGGAAAGTCCGAGGTCACGGGTTCGAATCCCCGCTCCGCCGCCTGCCAGCTGGGTGACCGTGGGCGAGTCACTTACCTTCTCCGGGCCTCAGTGACCTCATCTGTCAAACGGGGACGAAGACTGGGCGCCTCACGTGGGCCCACCCGATGACCCTGGATCCTCCCCAGCGTTCAGAACGGTGCTCTGCACGTAGTAAGCGCTTAGCAGATACCGACGTTATCATTATCAAAACCCGCTGCCTCTCACTGCCCTTTCTGCTCCACGAGGCTCTCCGCCGGGCCCCCTCCTCGCCGGGCCTACTGGATGGACTCCACTCCGCCCTCATCCTAATCCTCGGCCTCCTCACCCGGGGACCGTGGGCTCCGCCGCCTCTCCCCGGCGCTGGGTAAAGCGCTCGGCGCACAGCGAGCCGCGGTCTCCTGGACCCCCCCCACGGCACTCGGCCCAGTGCTTGGCACAGGGTACGGACTCCACAAACAGCGCCGGTTGATGGGTGAGATGGATCCGAAGACCCTCCCGCGCCGACCGGAGCCCCGAGTGGGACGGCACCGCGTCCAACCCGATTGACCGGGATCCACCCCGGCGCTCGGTACGGGGCTGGGCACAGAGGAGGTGCTTAATAAGTACCGTAACTGTAATAATACTGATAAAAAAAATAATCATCCAACGCTCCCCCCCGGGACGGGACACCCTCCCCATCTCCCAGGCTTGCGATCTCGGCGTCCTCCTCGAGTCCCCGTCCTCTTTCGACTCTCACGTCGTCCTCTCCGTCCACACGGTCACCCGCCTGGTCCGCGTCCGCGGCACGTCCCGGCTGGATTTCTGCATCGGCTCCTTCCCCGCCTCGGGCCCGTCCGGTCCGCTCGGCCCGCTGCCGCCTGGCTCATTTTTCTGCAATGGATTAAAATAAAATTCTCACCGTCGTTCTTACCGGCGCGGTTACTGTCTATCATTGCATCCGTCCAGCGCCGTCCTCAGCCCCGGGGTGGAGTCAAGTTAATCAGGTCCAACGGTCCCGACAGGCCGCCTGGGACTCGCGGTTTAAGGAGGGCGGGGGGGGGAATCCCCGTTTTCCGGATGGGGAAACCGAGGCACAGAGAAGTGAAGTGACTTGCCCACGGTCGCGCAGCAGGCCACTGGCAGAGCCAGGATTAGAACCCAGGGCCTCTCTAAGGACTCTCGCTCCTCTCCCCCTCCGTCCCTCAAGCTAACCTCCTCCCTCTGCCTCATCCTCGTCTCTTCTGCCTCTGACCCTTTGCTTATGCCCTCGCCCCTCCCCGGCCCAGATCCCCCAGAAATGCCACCCGGCCCCGGCACGGAGACCCGGAGAGACTCAACTCGGACCTGCCCCGGAGACAGGGAGAGATCCCACGAGATGCCACCCGGTCCCGGCACGGAGTCCCGGAGAGACTCAACTCAAAACTGGCCCAGAGACAGTGAGAGATCCCGAGAGATGCCACCCGGCCCCGGCACGGAGACCCACAGAGACTCAACTCGAACCTGGCCCGGAGACAGGGAGAGATCCCCAGAGATGCCACCCTGCCCCGGCACGGAGACCCCGAGAGACTCAACGCGGACCTGCCCCGGAGACAGGGAGAGATCCCACGAGATGCCACCCGGCCCCGGCACGGAGACCCACAGAGACTCAACTCAAAACTGGCCCAGAGACAGTGAGAGATCCCGAGAGATGCCACCCGGCCCCGGCACGGAGACCCACAGAGACTCAACTCAAAACTGGCCCAGAGACAGTGAGAGATCCCGAGAGATGCCACCCAGCCCCGGCACGGAGACCCACAGAGACTCAACTCGAAACTGGCCCAGAGACAGTGAGAGATCCCACGAGATGCCACCCAGCCCCGGCAGAGACCCAGAGAGACTCAACTCGGACCTGGCCCGGAGACAGTGAGAGATCCCCAGAGATGCCACCCTGCCCTGGCACGGAGACCCGGAGAGACTCAACTCAGACCTGGCCCAGAGACAGGGAGAGATCCCCAGAAATGCCACCCGGCCCTGGCACGGAGACCCAGAGAGACTCAACTCAAAACTGGCCCAGAGACAGTGAGAGATCCCGAGAGATGCCACCCAGCCCCGGCACAGAGACCCACAGAGACTCAACTTGGACCTGCCCCGGAGACAGTGAGAGATCCCGAGAGACGCCACCCAGCCCCGGCACGGAGACCCACAGAGACTCAACGCGGACCTGCCCCGGAGACAGTGAGAGATCCCACGAAATGCCACCCAGCCCCGGCACGGAGACCCACAGAGATTCAACTCGGACCTGCCCCGGAGACCGTGAGAGATCCCACGAAATGCCACCCAGCCCCGGCACAGAGACCCACAGAGACTCAACTCGGATCTGGCCCACAGACAGTGAGAGATCCCGAGAAATGCCACCCAGCCCCGGCAGAGACCCAGAGAGACTCAACTCGGACCTGGCCCGGAGACAGTGAGAGATCCCCAGAGATGCCACCCTGCCCTGGCACGGAGACCCGGAGAGACTCAACTCGGACCTGCCCCGGAGTCAGTGAGAGATCCCACGAAATGCCACCCGGCCCCGGCACGGAGACCCACAGAGACTCAACGCGGACCTGCCCCGGAGACAGTGAGAGATCCCGAGAGATGCCACCCAGCCCCGGCACGGAGACCCAGAGAGACTCAACGCGGACCTGCCCCGGAGACCGTGAGAGATCCCCCGAAATGCCACCCAGCCCTGGCACAGATACCCCCCGCCGCCAGCCCGGTCCCAGAGACCAGGAAAGAGCCGGAGAAATCCCGCCAGGCCTCGCCGCCCTCCCCCCCCACACCCCCGCAAACCCGCCTCTGACCTAATCGATTAGGTCAATAAATAAATTCAGCGCTCAATAAATACCACGGATTAATTAAATACCACTGACCGATCTCCTCTCTCTCATCCCCGACTCCCCCGCGCACCCTCTTGAGCACTCGGCCTCACCCTCTCGGCACTTCTAGCTCTCCAGTGTGGACGCATAATAAACATTTAATAATAATAAACATTATTATTAATGTTGATTAGCATCTAATCATGCTAAAGCCACGCCACCCGACGTGCACACACATTCGGTCTGGCGTAAACTCCCGTCCACGTGCACACTCACATATACACAAGTACTGTCACGCATTCAAAACATAACGTTGGTATTTGTTAAGCGCTTCCTATGTGCCGAGCACTGTTCTAAGCGCTGGGGGAGACACGGGGTCATCGGGTTGTCCCACGTGGGGCTCCCGGTCTTCATCCCCATTTTACAGATGAGGTCACTGAGGCACAGAGAAGTGAAGTGACTTGCCCACAGTCACACAGCTGCCAGGTGGCAGCTTCACACCTTCGCCCAAGCACGACGCTCACGCCTATGGGCGCGCGCGTCCCTTGGGCACCAAACAAAGTCCTCACCATCAGCTCGCCCCTTCCTCCTAACGACGATGGCGTCTTTTAAGCGCTTACTACGTGCGAAGCGCCGCTCTGAGCCGTCCTCGCGGACCTGCCGCGGCGCAGCCCACGCGCTTCACGCCTCCGGCGCCGGCGATCCCGTCTCCCTCCGGCCAGAAGCGGCGCGGCTCGGTGGGTGGAGCCCGGGCTGGGGAGTCCGAGGTCGTGGGTTCTAATCCCGCCGCCCCCTCAGCCGAGGTGGCGTCACTTCTCTAGGCCTCATCTGGAAAATGGGGATTAAAGCCGTGAGCCCCTCGTGGGACGGCCAGATCGCCTTGCATCCCCCCCCCGCCCCGAAGCGCTTAGAACAGTGCTTTGCACACAGTAGGCGCTTAATAAATATCATTAATATTATTATTATTAGGACTCCCTCCCCATATACACCAGACCACCACTCTCCTCCCTTACTAAGGTCACGACTCTAGACCGTAAATTCGTCGCGAGCGGGGAATGCGTCTCCCAACTCTGTCGCGCTGTGCTTTCCCCGACGCTTAGCACAGAGCTCCGCACCCGGTAAGCGCTCAATAGATACCACGCTGATTGATTAAACGCCACTGACCGATCCCCTCCAAGAGGCCTTCCGTGAGGAAGCCGGTTCGAACCCCGGCTCTGTCCGCCGCGGGACCGTGGGCGAGTCCGTGAGAAGCAGCGGGGCTCAGCGGAAAGAGCCCGGGCTCGGGAGTCGGAGGTCATGGGTTCGGATCCCGGCTCGGCCACTCGTCAGCTGGGTGACCCTGGGCCAGTCGCTTCACTTCTCGGTGCCTCAGTCACCTCGTCTGTCAAAGGGGGATGAAGACCGTGAGCCCCACGTGGGACCACCCGATTCCCCCGTGTCTCCCCCAGCGCTTAGAACGGTGCTCGGCACATAGTAAGCGCTTAACGAACACCAACGTTATTATTAAGTCACTTCTCTGGGCCTCAGTGACCTCACCTGTCAAATGGGGACGCAGACCGGGGGCCTCCCGGGGGACCACCTGATGACCCCGTCTCTCCCCCAGCGCTTAGAGCGGTGCTCGGCACATGGTAAGCGCTTCACAAATACTGACATGGATTATTATTCGAAGCCTTGTTCAAATCGGGTCTCCTCCAGGAAGCCTTCCCCGATTAAGCCCTCATCACCCCCTACCCCCCGTCCCCTCGTGCGTCGCCCTTGTGCTTGAATCCGTGCACACCCCCGACGCGCCTTTCCTTTCCTTTCCGACCGTCCTTTTCTCTCTCAAATGCACACCACGTCACACGTGTACTCACCCCTTTCCCAAATTCACACCACCTCATAAATGCACTCACACCCTTTCTCAAATGCACACCACCTCCCACGTGCACTCACCCCTTTCCCAAATTCACACAACCTCATAAATGCACTGACACACTTTCTCAAATCCACACCGCCTCACACACGCACTCTCACACTTTCTCTCTCAAATGCACCCCCCCCCCCCACGTGCACTCACTCCTTTCCCAAATTCACACAACCTCATAAATGCACTGACACCCTTTCTCAAATCCATACCGCCTCACACACGCACTCTCACACTTTCTCTCTCAAATGCACCCCCCCCCCCACGTGCACTCACTCCTTTCCCAAATTCACACAACCTCATAAATGCACTGACACCCTTTCTCAAATCCACACCGCCTCACACACGCACTCTCACACTTTCTCTCTCAAATGCACCCCCCCCCAACGTGCACTCACCCCTTTCCCAAATTCACACAACCTCATAAATGCACTGACACCCTTTCTCAAATGCACACCCCCTCCCACGTGCACTCTCACACTTTCTCTCTCAAATGCACACCACCTCACATGTGCACTCTCCCTTTCCCAAATTCACACAACCTCATAAATGCACTCACACCCTTTCTCAAATCCACACCGCCTCACACACGCACTCTCACACTTTCTCTCTCAAATGCACACCACCTCACATGTGCACTCTCCCTTTCCCAAATTCACACCACCTCATAAATGCACTCACACCCTTTCTCAAATGCACCCCCCCTCCCACGTGCATTCAACCTTTCCCAAATTCACACCACCTCATAAATGCACTCACACCCTTTCTCAAATGCACACCCCCTCCCACGTGCACTCTCACACTTTCTCTCTCAAATGCACACCACCTCACATGTGCACTCTCCCTTTCCCAAATTCACACCACCTCATAAATGCACTCACACCCTTTCTCAAATGCACCCCCCCTCCCACGTGCATTCAACCTTTCCCAAATTCACACCACCTCATAAATGCGCTCGCCCACTTCATCAAATACACACAACCTCACACTTTCTCAAATACACGCAACCTCGCACATGCGCTGAGACTTTCCCAAACACACACCGCCTCACACCCGCACGCACGCTTCCTCCAATGCACCTCCCCGCCAAGCACACGCTTTCTCAAACGCACACCTCGGGCACTCTCACACTTTCTCTCTCAAATGCCCACCACCTCACCCGTGCCCCTTCTCTCAAACGGCCACACGGCCTCACGCCGGCAGTCCCCCTTTCTCCGACGCACACCGCCTCACGCGCGCACTCTCATACTTGCTCTCTCAACTGCGCACGAGCTCACCCGTGCACACGCGGACCCCCTTCGGATCGTCTCTCCCAGTGGCACGGACCCACACAGACACACTGTGCTGCCCGCCCCGACCGTGGGTGGCACCTCGTCGGGAGGCACGTCGGTTGGCGGGACCGGAGGCGGCCTGTAGGTTGGCGGGACCGGAGGCGGCCTGTAGGGTGGCGTGACCTGAAGCGGCCTGTAGGTTGGCGTGACCGGAGGCGTCCTCTAGGTTGGCATGACCGGAGGCGTCCTCTAGGTTGGCATGACCTGAAGCGTCCTGTAGGTTGGCATGACCTGAAGCGGCCTGTAGGTTGGCACGACTGGAGGCATCCTGTAGGTTGGCACGACTGGAGGCGTCCTCTAGGTTGGCACGACCGGAGGCGTCCTGTAGGTTGGCATGACCTGAAGCGGCCTGTAAGTTGGCACGACTGGAGGCATCCTCTAGGTTGGCACGACTGGAGGCGTCCTCTAGGTTGGCACGACCGGAGGCGTCCTGTAGGTTGGCATGACCTGAAGCGGCCTGTAGGTTGGCACGACTGGAGGCGTCCTGTAGGTTGGCACGTCTTGAAGCGGCCTGTAAGTTGGCACGACCCAAAGCGGCCGACCAGTTGGCATAACTCGAGGCGCTACGTCGTGACGTAGCACGTTGAGACGCACGTCGCCCGGGGGGGGGGGGGAGAGACTGCACGTGACGGAGGCGGGGCGCGCGGCGGCACGTGGAGCCGTCACGTGGCCCCGGCACGTGCGGAGGCCGGGCGCGCGGCGGCACGTGGAGCCGTCACGTGGGGCGGCCGGGGCGGGGCTCGACATCCGGGGCACCGCCTGGGTTGATTGACGGGCGCCGCTGCCCCCGCTGATTGGCTCTCCCCTCCCCGGCGGCCCGGCGCTCTGGATTCTGGGAAATGTAGTCCCCGGGAAGCAGGCCCCGAACTACAACTCTGGCCTCGAGTACTGGGTTCTAATCCTGCCTCTGCCACTTGTCTGCAGGGAGACAAGCTTCTCTGGGCCTCAGTGACCTCATCTGTCAAATGGGGATGAAGACTGCGACCACCTGATCACCCTGGAATAATCATGTTGGTCTCTGTTAAGCGCTTCCTATGTGCAGAGCACTGTTCTAAGCGCTGGGGCAGATCCAGGGTCATCAGGTTGTCCCACGTGAGGCTCCCAGTTAATCCCCATTTTACAGATGAGGTCACTGAGGCCCAGAGAAGTGAAGTGACTCGCCCACAGTCACCCAGCTGACGAGTGGCAGAGCCGGGAGTCGAACTCGTGACCTCTGAAGCCCAGGCTCTTTTCCACTGAGCCTCGCTGCTTCCCAGCAGCAGCAGCATGTACTGAGCGCCTATTGTGCACAAACTCCTACCGGGGGGGACTATGGTGACGGAGCCCTAAACTGCCAGTTTACCCTGTGTAGGACACTGTACTGAACACCTCCCGGGTGCAGGCCTAAGTAGTCTCCATCTGAGGTGTGCAGAGCCCTGTGCTGAGCACTGTCGTATCAGTTACCAGAGAAGCAGCGTGGCTCAGTGGAAAGAGCCCGGGCTTTGGAGTCAGAGGTCATGGGTTCGAATCCCGGCTCGGCCATTTGTCAGCCGTGTGACTTTGGGCGAGTCACTTCACTGCTCGGTGCCTCAGTTCCCTCATCTGTCAAATGGGGATGAAGACTGGGAGCCCCACGGGGGACAACCTGATTCCCCCGTGTCTACCCCAGCGCTTAGAACAGTGCTCGGCACATAGTAAGCGCTTAACAAATACCAACATTATTATTATTATTACACTCCATAGTCTAGAGAAGCAGCGTGGCTCAGTGGAAAGAGCCCGGGCTTGGGAGTCAGAGGTCATGAGTTCGAATCCCGGCTCTGCCACTTGTCGGCTGTGTGACCGTGGGCAAGTCACTTCACTTCTCTGGGCCTCAGTGACCTCATCTGTAAAATGGGGAGGAAGACCGGGAGCCCCACGTGGGACGACCTGATTCCCCTGTGTTTACCCCAGCGCTTAGAACAGTGCTCTGCACAGAGGAAGCGCTTAACAAATACCAACATTATTAGGCGCAGAGCATTCTGCTGCATGTCTACCACACGCAGAGTCTCGGGCACTGAGAAAGTTTACAGCCCGATTGAAATTAATCATAATATTAATCCTAATTAAAGCCACTTAATCTCATCTCTATACCCCTGAATCTGTACCCTTTTAACCCTAGATATTCACAGCATCCTCAACTCCCCAGCACTCGCGGCCCCGGTCCATCATTCACTCACGAATTTATTTAATTATACGTGATTAATTAATTAATTTATATTAATGTCTGCCTCCCGCTCTAGACTCTAAGCCGCTAATTGTACCGGGCTCTCCCCAGAGTTTAGTACAGTGCTTGGGGCCAAGGAAGCGCTCAATAAACACAATTAGTCGATTCTTACCGATGTCTTTGCGTCCTTAATTAGATTGATCGAAGTCTCGTAGATATCTATAAAAGATTTATTTTAATAATTTAAATTATACATCA
This sequence comes from Ornithorhynchus anatinus, assembly GCF_004115215.2. Lineage (NCBI taxonomy): Eukaryota > Metazoa > Chordata > Mammalia > Monotremata > Ornithorhynchidae > Ornithorhynchus > Ornithorhynchus anatinus. Next base: position 29,419,949 of record NC_041747.1, read on the forward strand.
TAGATATCATTATTTTATACTATATTTTTAATTTATAAAGTATGTATTCTCAGTTATTTAGTTCATATCTGTCTTCCCTTCTAGATTGGGGGCTCATTTCGGGGAGGGACTCTATCTGCCAACAACTACGTATTGTACAACTCTCCCCAGCGCTTAGTACAGTGCTGTGCACATAGGCTTCATAAATACCAGATTAATTAATTGGTTACGTGCTGAGCGGGTGGGGTAGAGTGAACATCAAAGTGCTATTAAATACCCGCTCTCGTTACCCCCTTAGACCGTGAGCCCCGTGTGCGACAGGGCTTCTGTTAATAATAATGTAGGTATTTGTTAAGCGCTTACTAGGTGCCGAGCACTGTTCTAAGCGCTGGGGTAGATCCAGGGTCATCAGGTTGCGCCACGTGAGGCTCCCAGTTAATCCCCATTTTACAGATGAGGTCACTGAGGCCCAGAGAAGTGAAGTGACTTGCCCACAGTCACACAGCTGACAAGGGGCAGAGCCGGGATTTGAACCCATGACCTCTGACTCCCAAGCCCGGGCCCTTTCCACTGAGCCACGCTGCTTCTCTTCTTAATAAGTGTAATATAATGTATCGCGATGACGGTTATTGTTAGCTATTGCGCGAGGGGCAGAAAGGGGCTAATCCTCATGAGACCTAAATCAATCCCCAGCGCTTATAGAACAGTGTTTTGCACAGAGTAAGCACTTAAATGCCATCATTATTAGTATTAATATTAATATTATTATCCCCTGGGCTGTGCTGCCATCTTTTGGCCCAGGCGACCCTCTGCAGCACCTCGTCCAGGGAGGATGGCCAGATGACGGTTTCTGGACACCCCCTTGGGTCGAAACCCTACTCCATCATGGGGAGAAGGAGGGCAGAAACCACCCCCCTTGTCAGCGTGGCTCAGTGGAAAGACCCCCCCCCCCCCGGGCTTCGGAGTCCGAGGTCATGGGTTCGAATCCCGGCCCCGCCGCCTGTCAGCTGGGTGACTTGGGGCAAGTCACTTCACTTCTCTGGGCCCTCAGTTCCTTCATCTGTCAAATGGGGATGAAGACTGGGAGCCCCACGGGGGACAACCTGATTCCCCCGTGTCTACCCCAGCGCTTAGAACAGTGCTCGGCACATAGTAAAGCGCTTTACAAATACCAACAGTATTATTATTCTCGGTGCCTCAGTGACCTCATCTGGAAAATGGGGATGAAGACTGGGAGCCCCACGTGGGACCACCTGATTCCCCTGTGTCTCCCCCAGCGCTTAGAACAGGGCTCTGCACAGAGGAAGCGCTTAACAAAGACCAACATCAATAAATACTATTCAATGAATGAATGAATGAATATTATTATTATTATTATTATTATTATTAAAACCGGCAGTGAGGATCGTCTCCCGAACAGGCCCGACCTCAAACACGCACATCCACCTTTGGCTGCAACTGAGAAAGTGAGAAAACACATCCCCACTGCCGCTCCCATGTGAAAAGGCCTCTGGAAGCAGCGTGCCTCAGTGGCAAGAGCCCGGGCTTGGGAGTCAGAGGTCACGGGTTCGAATCCCGGCTCCGCCACCTGTCAGCTGGGTGACTGTGGGCAAGTCACTTCACTTCTCGGTGCCTCAGTGGCCTCATCTGTCAAATGGGGATGAAGACCGGGAGCCCCACGTGGGACCACCTGATGACCTTGGATCTCCCCCAGCGCTTAGAACAGCGCTCGGCACATAGTAAGCGCTTAACAAATACCATCATTATTACAGAGAAGCAGCGGGGCTCAGTGGGAAGAGCCCGGGCTGGGGAGTCACAAGTCGTGGGTTCAAATCCCGGCTCCGCCGCCTGTCAGCTGGGTGACTTTGGGCAAGTCACTTTACTTCCCTGGGCCTCATCTGTCAAATGGGGATGAAGACTGGGAGCCCCACGTGGGACAAGTTGATGACCTTGTGTCCTTCCCGGCGTTTAGAACAGTGCTTGGCACAGAGTAAGCGCTTAACAACTGTATTATAATCATAATAATAACATTTCTAGACTGTGAGTTGGTGGGTAGGGATTGTCTCTCTCTGTTGCCGAACTGTACTTTCCAGGCGCTTAGTAGACAGCTCGGCACACGGTCAGCGCTCACTAAAGAGGAGAAGCAACGTGGCTCAGTGGAAAGAGCCGGGGCTTTGGAGTCAGAGGTCGTGGGTTCGAATGCCGACTCTGCCACTCGTCAGCTATGAGACCTCGGGCGAGTCACTTCTCTGGGTCTCAGTGACCTCATCTGTCAAATGGGGATTAAAACTGTGAGCTGCACGTGGGAACACCTGATGACCCTGTCTCTCCCCCAGCGCTTAGAACAGTGCTTGGCACATAGTAAGCAGAGAAGCAGCGTGGCTCAGTGGAAAGAGCCCGGGCTTTGGAGTAAGAGGTCATGAGTTCAAATCCCGGCTCTGCCACTCACCAGCTGTGTGACTGTGGGCAAGTTGCTTCACTTCTCTGTGCCTCAGTTACCTCATCCGTAAAATGGGGATGAAATCTGTGAGCCCCACGTGGGACAAACTGATTCCCCTGTATCTACCCCAGCATTTAGAACGGTGCTCTGCACATAGTAAGCGCTTAACAAATACCATCATTATTATTAGTAAGCGCTTAACAAATACCAACATTTATTTTATTTATCCAGTTCCCTCATCTGGAAAATGGGGATTGGCTGTGAGCCTCCCGTGGGACCACCTGATGACCCTGTACGTCCCCCAGCGCTTAGAACAGCGCTCTGCACATAGGAAGCGCTTAACAAATACCAACATTATTATTATTATTGTTACTTCACTTCTTTGGGCCTCAGTTCCCTCATCTGTAAAATGGGGATGAAGACTGGGAGCCTCACGTGGGACAACTTAATGACCCTGTATCTCCCCCAGCGCTTAGAACAGCGTTCTGCACATAGGAAGCGCTTAACAGAACCAACATTATTAGTATGATTATGAATGAGTGAATGAATGAATGAACGAATGAATGAATGAACGAGTAGGGACGGACTACATTTCCCAAGACCGCCCGCGGCCCGGAGGCTCCAGCCAATGAGCGGGCGGCGGGCGGGCCCCCTGGCGTGACGTCACGTCCGGGAGGGGGCAGGACGGAAGCCGGGCAGGGCCAAGAAGCGCCGGCCACGGCCTAGCGGCGCCGGTCCCCGGCCATGCTGGGAGCGCTGGTCCTCCGCCGCTGCCGCTGCTCGGCGGCCTCCCTCAGGCCCGCGCCGCCGCCGCCCAGGCTTAGCGTGCGGGGAGCCCTCGGGGCTCGGGATCCCGGCGGGGACCGCGCCCGCGTCCAGGTGGGTTGCAGGGGGCGGGGGAGGGGCGCCTGCGCACGCCGCGCCCCGCTGCCTCCTCCCACTGCGCATGCGCGGAGGGGCCCGCCTGCGCACGCCGCGCCCCGCTCGCCCTCCCCCCACTGCGCATGCGCGGAGGGGCCTGCCTGCTTCCCCGCGCAAGGGCTTCTGGGGACTGTAGTCCTGAAAGGGCCCAGCTCCCCTCCCACCAGAATCATAATGTTGGTATTTGTTAAGCGCTTCCTCTGTGCAGAGCACTGTTCTAAGCGCTGGGGGAGATCCAGGAGCATCAGGTGGTCCCACGTGAGGCTCACAGTTAATCCCCGTTTTAATAATAATAATAAGGTTGGTATTGCTAAGCGCTTACTATGTGCAGAGCACTGTTCTAAGCGCTGGGGGAGATACAGGGTCATCAAATTGTCCCACATGAGGCTCCCAGTCTTCATCCCCATTTTACAGATGAGGGAACTGAGGCCCAGAGAAGTGAAGTAATAATAAGAATAATGTTGGTATTTGTTAAGCGCTTACTATGTGCCAAGCGCCGTTCCAAGCGCTGGGGGAGATCCAGGGTCATCAGGTGGGCCCACGGGAGGCTCCCAGTCTTCATCCCCATTTGACAGATGAGGTCACTGAGGCCCAGAGAAGTCAAGTGACTGGTCCAAGGTCCCCCAGCTGACAAGGGGCAGAGGCGGGATTCGAACCCATGACCTCTGACTCCCCAGTCCGGGCTCTTTCCACTGAGCCACGCTGCTTCTCTAGTCATCCTCGTCTTAGCAGTGTGGGTATCTGTTGAGCGCTTACTACGTGCAGAGCACTGTTCTAAGCGCTGGGGGGGATACAAGTCCATCAGGTGGTCCCACGTGGGGCTCACGGGTTTCATCCCCATTTGACAGATGAGGTCACTGAGGCCCAGAGAAGTCAAGTAATAATACTAATAATATTGGTATTTGTTAAGCGCTTACTATGTGCCAAGCACTGTTCTAAGCGTTGGGGGAGAGACAAGGTCATCAGGTTGTCCCCCGTGGGGCTCACGGTCTTCATCCCCATTTGACAGATGAGGTCACTGAGGCCCAGAGAAGTCAAGTAATAATACTAATAATGTTGGTATTTGTTAAGCGCTTACTATGTGCCAAGCACTGTTCTAAACGCTGGGGGAGAGACAAGGTCATCACGTTGTCCCCCGTGGGGCTCACGGTCTTTCTCCCCATTTTGCAGTTAAAGGAACTGAGGTCCAGAGAGGTCAAGTAATAATACTAATAATGTTGGTATTTGTTAAGCGCTTACTACGTGCCAAGCACTGTTCTAAGCGCTGGGGGAGAGACAAGGTCATCAGATTGTCCCCCGTGGGGCTCACGGTCTTCATCCCCATTTTGCAGAGGAGGGAACTGAGGCCCAGAGAAGCCAAGTGACTTGCCCAAGGTCACACAGGTGACATGACTCCTTCTGCTATGGGGCGGGTGCCCCTCTAGGAAGTGCTGCTTTTGCTGAGGCCGCGACTTTCTACTCCTCCTGAGTAGGGGGTGGGAGTCTAGTATCGACTGTAAGCCCGTCAAAGGGCAGGGACTGTCTCTATCTGTTGCCGATTTGTCCATTCCAAGCGCTTAGTACAGTGCTCTGCACGTAGTAAGCGCTCAATAAATACTCTTGAATGAATGAATAGTATTGATTGAAAACACCCCTGACTGACAGAGGGGAAAAAGGATTGAAAAGGAAAGAGTCAGTGGTGCATGATTCGGGGAGAGTTAGGAATTCAAAGTCCAGTTATAAGCGCTTAGTGCAGTGCTCTGCACACAGTAAGTGCTCGATAAATACAAATGAACGGAGAGGGGAGAGTGAGTGGAGTTCACAGTCGATAGGTGGTATTTATGGAGCGCTCACTCCGTACTAAGTAAGTGTACTAAGTGCTCGGGAGTCAGAGTTGGAGAAGGGAGACCCAGCCGTGTAGGATGGCCTGCTCTGGGTCACCGTGGGGAATCCGGAGTGTTGGGTTGAGGGCGGACAACCAGCACAGAGTTGCTCCCCGAATCCCGGGAGCCTCCTTTCATTCAGTAGTATTTATTTCATTCAATAGTATTTATCGAGAGCTTACTATGTGCAGAGCACTGTACTAAGCGCTTGGAATGGACAAACCGGTAACAGATAGAGACCGTCCCTGCCCTTTGACGGGCTTACGGTCTCATCGGGGGAGTCGGACAGACAAGAAGAATAGCGATAAATAGAATCAAGAAGGCTGAAGAAGAAGAAGAAGGCTTCTTGAAGGCAGTCCTGGCCGGACCCCCCTTCGAGGCTGACCTGGTAGTGGTCGTGTGCTTTTAGGGATCGGGTAACATCAGTTTACCCTCCCGGCGAAGGGGCGATTTGACTCTATGCAGGCACTCGCTCTCCAATCCGGATTTGCATCCCCGGCTTCCCGGTGCTGGGCCCGTGACCAGTGTCGGCCGGTAAGCCGTGGTGCTCGTCGCTTTGCGGAACCGTCATCTCGAAGGGGGCCGCCTCGCTCTTTTTTGTGGAGAGGCGAGAGTGAGCCTGGGAGGAATTGCCTCTCTCTCTCGGATGCTTTCGAGAGGTTGCCTCCGTCTGCCAGAAAAGTTACCGGCACCTGCCTGGCGAGGGAAAGGTCAAAGGCAAACGGCATGGCAGGTTTGGGTGACAGCAGAGTTGGAGGGGTAAGAGTTGGGCTTTTCCTTTTTTTCCCCGGAAAACCGCTTAGCCCTCGGAGGACGCTAGACCCAGGGAGAAAGTCCGTGCCATTCAAGTTTGCCGAGGGAATGGGTGGAGAACGGAGAGGAACGGGGAGGAGGAGACCGCGAGAGAAACTGAGGAACGACCACAGAGATAGGAGGAGAGCGAGGACAGTGTCAGTGAAGCCGAGGTTGGGTAATGTTTCAAGGAAAAGGGGATGGACCACAGTGTCCTAGACAGCGGAGATTCAGCTCAGAGGAGACCGTGAATGAGTGGGAGCGACCGCCTTCCGATTTTTCCTCTCCCCCCAGGGCTGGGTTCGCTCAGTCCGGTCCCAGAAAGACATCCTGTTTCTCCACGTCAACGATGGGTCGTCTTTGGAGAGCCTGCAGGTGGTTGCCGACTCCAGCTTGGACACCGCGTGAGTAATGAGGATCCGGACGGCATCCGTTAAAGGGCTCTCGAGCCCTGGGCTAAGCGCTGGGCCCGTCCCATTAGTAGCAGTAATAATGACGGTCGTGGTATCTGCTAAGCGCTCACCATGTGCCCGTCAGGTCGCCGTCCCCCGTGGGGCTCCCAGTCTAAGAGGGAGGGAGACCCGGGACGTCGTCCCCGTTTTGCAGAAGAGGAAATTTGAGGCCCAGAGAAGTGGAGTGACTTGCCCTCGGTCGCACGGCGAGACCAGCGGTGGGGCCGGGGTCGGAACCCGAATCTCCTTGTGTCGTAGTCTCCCAAGCCTTTAGTACAGCGCTCCGCACGCAGTAAGCGCTCAATAAATATCCCTGACTGATCCTGACTCCCGGCCCCGTGTAGATCACACTGCTTCTCTCGCCATTTTGCACTCTCCTCAGGGCGAGCAGACCACAGCGATGGAATTGAGAGGGGCAGGGTAGCCAAGCGGTCGGTCAGTAATACTGTCCGAGCACCTACGGCAAGCGAAGCACGCGGAAGAGTTCAGTAGAGGTAGCAGACGACGCTCCTGCCGTCTCGGAGCTTGCAGTCTATACAGAGTCGTCCCGAGTGCTCGGGAAAGCACAGTAGCACGAATAGTCACGGTCCCTGCCCACTTGGAGCCGATAGTTGAGCAGACGAGAAGGAAAGAGATGTGCCCGCCTGCCAGTTGTCCTGGGTCCCTGAGTTCGTGGTGCCCTGGGCGATCTCGACTGGAAAACCCCGGGGGAATTCCCGGTGACTCTCCTCTTTGCGCCCGTCGCTACAGGGACCTGACTTTCGGGAGCGCTGTGGAAGTGCAAGGCCGGCTGGTCAGAAGCCCGCACAAGAAACAGAACGTGGAGCTGACGGCGGAGAAGATCCGAGTGGTTGGGCACTGCAATCCCACGGTAGGCTGAGGCGGCCCGGGATTCGGCCTGGGCTCCCGTAAGGGGTGGGGACCCGGGACGAGATCCCCCCCGCCCCGGGAACCGGAAATCCATCGGCTCTGTGGATCGAGAGCCCTCCGCGTGCAGACCCCTGTCCTGAGCGCTCGGGAGAGTGCTTAAAGTTAGAAAACTCGATCCCTGCCCTCCGGGATCGTCCCGGTCTGCTGGGTGCAGAGCACCGTACTGAGCACTTGCAAGAGTCCGATAGAGTTAGTAGACATTATCCCTGCCTGCAGAGAGCTTCCAGTCTAGCGGGAAGACTGATTCTAAAATATATTAGAGGCTGGAGGAAGAAGAGGGGGTGGGGGGCCCGTGTTCCTGCTGAAGGAATGGGGTGTGGAAGCTTGGGCCAGCAGCGCTCTGGGAGATTGTTCGGGGGCATCTTCCTGCCACTTCTGCCCCCACAGGGTCCCGTAAAGATGGGTCTGGGAGTGGGGGGCCTGGTGCGGGGTCTGGAGGCAGGGAGGGGGAGGGCAGAGTCCGGGAGCCCCGACGGGCTTAGGGGTCGGTCCGTCCTCTCTGGCGGCGGCAGGAATTCCCGCTCAAAACCAAGGAGCGGCACCCGCTGGAATACCTGCGCCAACACCCGCACCTCCGTTGCCGTAGCAACACCCTGGGCGCCCTCCTCCGGGTCCGTGGCGAGGCCACCGCCGCCGTCCACTCCTTCTTCAAGGTGAGCCCGGCCGGCCGGCCCCCTCCCTCCCCTAATGGTGACGATCGCGACGGTGTCTCTCAAGCGCTCACCGTGTGCCAGGCACCGTCCTAAGCGCCGGAGTGGATGCGAGCAGATCTCGTCGGGGACCGTCCCCGGCCCGTGTGGGGCTCACAATCTCAATCCCCATTTTACAGTCGAGGTAACTGTGTCCCGGGTCACACAGCGGACAAGTGGTAGAGCCGGGATTAGAACCGGTGACCTTCTGACTGCTCCGTGCTCTATCTTGGGCGGGGATGGTCTCTATCTGTGGCCAAATTGTACATTTCAAGGGCTTAGTACAGTGCTCTGCACATAGTTAGCGCGCAATAAATACTATTGAATGAATGAAGGGTCTAGCCACGAAACCATTCAGCTTCGGGCCCTGCCCGGCCGAGCGATCCCCGGAGGACCCGAGAGTCCGATCTGCCCGGGCCTCTGGGTCGAGAAGCCGGCGGAGGAGGAGGTGGGGGTCGTTAAGGGTCGGGACCGTACCGAGATCCGGGGGAGAGAACTGGACGTGGGCCCCGGCTCCTAAGGGGCTCCCGGTCAGAGAGTTGTGGGGGGATAGAGAACGGGAACTCGGGGAACACCACGACGAGAATCCGAGAGTCCAGGCCGCCAATCCAGAGGACAGGGCACGGGGGGCCCGTGGAGCTGCGGAAGCGGGATCCGGGGTCTTCCTCACAGCACTGACGGGCGGCCGCGGAGGTCAAGTTTAGGGGCAGTCAGAACGCCGACATCCAGATGCTGTCCGCTTTTGAAGGAGAAATTCACAGTGGAAGAAACCGAGCCCCCTTCTGGGGGCAGGTGGCTTAAAGTGGCAGCGACCTCCCGTCCCCTTCTGCCCTTCATCCTTCTCTTTGGGGGCAAGAAGGCATCTTCGTGGGTGGACCTTAAAGGGTTTTCCTCGTGGAGGGAGCCTGCCAGCCGGAGACAGGGCGGTACGTTGCCACCGGATGGCACGACCCGCTCCGCTCTAGGCGCCTTGGCCTGACTTTCCCAGAAGACCCAGCTCCGAACAGGACCCACCGCCCCGTCGAGGCCGACTGCCCGAGCGGGCCCGGCCCTAAGTAGGGCTGACCCCTGACGTCCCTTCCACACACCCCCCGCACCCAAAAAGTAATTTTTCCAGCAGCGGGCAGTGTGGCTTAGTGGACCTGGTGCAGCCCAACCCGCTGGGAGTCCTGCCTCTGCCTTAGCTTAGGCCCAGCCTCACCACCCCCCTCTGTAAAACGGGCCTCCCCCTGCCTCTCAGGGATAACGAGAGGACGGAACCGAGTCGGGTCACGGGGGACGGCCGTCCGTGCGCAGCGTGTCGGTTGAGGTCCACGGGCCAGCGGGTCAGAGGGTCCCGCGAAGGGCGCTGTCATCCCTGGGCGGAGCAACGCCATTTCCCTCCTCCGGGAGTTTAGCGCTTGGGTCGCGCCACCGACCCCCGCCGATGTCCGATTGCAGGAACACGGCTACGTGCACATCCACACTCCAGTCATCACATCCAACGACTGCGAGGGGGCCGGAGAACTCTTCCAGGTGGAAGTAAGTGGGCGTTCGCGGGCCTCGCCACCCGCGGCTCGACTTCCGGGGGCCGCGGGAGAGGGGTTCGGGCGGTGCCACCCGGGCCTCGGGGCCAGCGGCCATTAACGGGACCCTCCCTTGGGCTTTCCGGGCCCCGGGCCGGGCTCTGCCTTCGACCGGGCGTGTCGATTGACTGACCGAGTGATCGATTGTTCTGTTGTGGGGAGGCGATGCCCAAAGGGCCGTGAGTTTAGACGGTCCCGTCCCGTTTAGACTGTGAGCCCGTCACTGGGCAGGGATGGTCTCTATCTGTTGCCCAATTGTACATTCCAAGCGCGTAGTACGGTGCCCTGCACGTCGTAAGCGCTCAATAAATACTATTAAATGAGATTTGCACAGCAGTCCTTGTGTACGGCCTCACGCTCATTCTTGGGAGTTATTCCTCCTACCAGGGCAGGGACATAAGCCACATTTACACCGCTCCGGCCATTTTACAGATGGGGCAGGTGAGGCACCGCATGACCGCCTCGAGGCCTTTAGAAGGGTGTTCCCAGGCCATGCCGACAAGCCTGAAGGGGCCATTAATCGCTATTATATGACTGTTAAAATCATTACTATTGCGATCATTAAAGCTTCGCGGAGCCCCTTGGACACTGTACCGTGCTTTGAAGTCAGTAGTTCCTCTGAACCTGAAATTGAAGTGCGCCGGTCCCGGCCGAAGGCGGGTCCCCGTGGCGAGTAGGGCACCGGGAGGAGCCAGTTTCCGGGCTCACGGGGACCCTCCTCTTCCAAGGGCAAAGTAGCAGATGGCGTGACCGCCTTCCACTCCCAGGTTGGCCTCTGGCCTGCCGGGTGAGCTCGGCCAACTCCCTGAGTCGCCCGAGGCCTCAGTTTCCTCTTCTGCAAAGTGGAGGTGAGATTCCCGTCCTCCCTCCCCCAGAGACTGCCTATGGGGCACGGACCGTGGCCGATCCTGTTATCCTGACACTAAGCACAGCGCTGGGGCCCAAAATAAGCACCCCATAAATCCCGTCATTATTCTTCTTTCCCTCCTTCCCGGTCTCCTCGCCTGTGCGGGGTTCGGGGATTGCGAGTCGGATGTCGTCGCCCCAGGGCCGATTCGGTTCAGGGCAGAATTCTCCCCCCGCAGAGCCCACGGAGGGTTTGGACGAGTAGAAGCCTTCGGCTCCCGAGCCGCGGGGCTGCGGGGGCGGACTGGGATGGCCGGGGTGGAGACCTTGCCCGGCTGGGTTCGAGGAAAAAAGCTTGATGGGGTTCGGCGAGCCTCGGCCGCCCACGTGGCGTCGGTGAAGGATCCGTCGGCACCCACTGGCTCGCGGAGGGTCATTAATCGGGTGCGTTAGCGGGCCAGCGCCGCCCGGTCTCGCGGTTGCGCCCGAGAGGCGGCCGAACGTTTTGGTCGGAGGTGGGAGGTGCCGGCGGGTGGGGACGTCTGGAACGGAGCCTTAGGTCCGGCAGCCGGTCAGCCATCCGCAGGTGGGAAGAGGGCGGCACCATTTCCTCCAGCTCCGTGACGCGTGGCCTCGGCCCCCTTTTCCCCGGTAGCCCGGCGCCCCGAGTCACGTTGATCGTCCCGGGGGCGGCCGTCGGCCGCCGATCTAGGCCCGCGGACGGACCGGAGGAGGAGGGAGAGTGGAACCGCAGTGCAGTTGGTTGTAACACCGATGATGATATAATTGTGGTATTTGTTCAGCTCTTTCTGCGTGCTAAGCACTGGGATGGGTCCCAGTCCCTATCCCTGTTGGGAGCTTACAGCTCATGGAGATGGGAGAGCGGGTATTGGATCCCCATTAAAGACGAGGAAACTGAGGCGCAGAGCAGTGAAGTTCCCCGATTGAGCTCATTCCCTGTTCTCCCACTCCCTTCTGATTTGCCCTCGCACTTGAATTTGCTCCCTTAATTCATCCTTGCTTCAGCCCCCAGCGCCTAGGCGTATAGCCGTGATTTATTTTATTTCTGCCGGCACTCGGGTCTGCCCGGACGGGGGCATCTTTGGACTGGAGAGGTGGGGATGGCTAGGGCAGCAGGGCGAGCCTGCCGGGCCGGGCGCCCCGCGCCGAGGAAGCGATCGTGGGCACGGACGAGGCACCGGAGCCCAGGAGGACCCCGGCGCGGGGCTCCGGGCGTCCTCGGCCTCTCGGGACCGAGAGGGTCTGAGCGGGGAGGGTGACGAGCCGCGGCGTCCACGGAGAGGCCGGACGCGCGCCCGTCGGCCCCGGGGGAGACTCCGTTAACGCTCTTCCCGGCTTCCCCGTTCTTGCCTCGCAGCCTTCGAGCCCGGCGAGGGAGCCCGGGAGCCTCTTCTTCGACGTGCCCGCCTTCCTGACGGTGTCCGGACAGCTGCACCTGGAGGTGATGTCAGGGTACGCCCGTTTCGCACCTCCGCGTCCCGCGCTGGCTGCGAAACAAGGATGCTCGTCCTCCCCCAGAAGGGCGGGTCTGGGGTCTCCACGGGTATGGTCTCTCCCAGGGCTGCTGATGTGGGGCCCGAGGCACCCCGGATGGGTGGACAGAGCGCCAGCGTCCTCTACGAGGCCCGGCCTGTGGTGGAGAGGCTGCGGGCGGGGGGAGGGCTGCAGCGCGGAGGCTTCAGGGCAGACTGGTGGGCGATCGGGGCTTTGATTTTTGTGGGACGACGGGCGATGTTCTTTTCGCGCCACCAGTCAGATGTTCCCGGTTAAACGGCGAGTCCTAGGACTCTGTTAGCGTGCGGGGACATGGTGTTTCCGACCCGTGATCTAATCTCCAATAACAAAGCCCGGGCCCTTCCCCAGCCCTGCCTCCCCGCCGCTGCTTTGATTTTATTTCCGTGGACATTTTAAACGGAATAAATGTCAGCTAAATTTAGAAGCGCTATATTTATCCCGCCGTGATAGATGGTTTTTCCATGAGATGGATTTTTCTTTGAACGTGACTGCGATTTTTGCGATTGAGAAAGAACGAGAGGGAGATGCGCTCGGCCTGCGAAGATGAATTGATAGGTGGGTGGCTCGGGCTGCCCAGATTAGAAACGCGCTCCATTACACAGCCTCCCTCCCCATCTGTCCTCCTGTCTGCCTCCTTCCCGCTCCGTCTTTCCACCTGTCTGCCTCCCTCCTCCTCTGTCTGCCTCCCTCCCTCTCTTTCTGCTTCCCTCCTTCTCCATCTGTCTGCCTCCCTCTCTCTCTTTCCTCCTGTCCACCTCCCTCCCGGCTGCCGGAGAACCCTAAACCCCATTGCCCAGCTACCCCTGCCTATCAGTAGAAGGCCCGGGCTCCGGCGGGCATTTCCAAGGTTCTCCACCCACCCAGTCAGTCAATCAATCAGTCGATCAATCATCACCATCGATTGAGCACCTGCCGGTTGGAGAACACCGTAGTCGGTTCTTGTGAGGGTACGAGAACCCGCAGGCATTATCCCTGCCCTCTAGTCAGACGGAAACATGCATCTGAGATGGGAAGATGTGATAGATTAGAAAGGAATGTACGTAAGTGCGAGGAGGGGGTAGATTCCCAAGCCCTTGGGTGGCACGGAAGTGCCAAAGAGCCACTAGCTGGGAGAGATGAGCGATGAATCAGGGGAGGCTTCTGGAGGAGGCGGGATTTCAGGAGGGCTTTGAGGCCGGGGAGAGCGGTGGTCTGCCCGGTTTGAAGGAGGAGGGAGGACGCGAGCAAGGGGTCACGGGCGAGAGAGGGGAGAATGAGGCGGAGCGAGAAGGTCGGCCCGAGAAGAATGAAGAGTACGAGCTGCGGGGGGTGGGAGAGAAGGGAGGAAGTAAGTAGGAGAGAGAGCTGAGTGGTCTTAGGCCTTAGGACCGTCCACCACCCCGTCTCTCCTAGGAGCTCTTACGGGCCGCACGTCCGTGGATCTCCCGAGTCAGAGAAGGGCCCAGAGGGGTTTCAGTCGGGCCCGCTGGCCGGAAGGAAAACCGCACGACCCTTTCCAGCTCCTTCCCTCCCTTTCCTCGAAGAAGGGTGACGGGAGGAGCGTCCGGGTGGCGAGAACCCGAACGCTGATTATGCAGGGACTCGGGGGTTTGTTAGCTTGACCTTTTTCCCACGGGGTGGTCCGTGACAGGCGAGCTCCTCCCCAGCCGATCAGCCCGGTCCAAGAGGCCCCCCCGTCCGGCAAGCCCGGCCCGGCCCGGACACTCTCTCGCCTGGGGCCCGTGGGCCGGGGCCGGAGCGGGCTCCGTCTCCATCACCCCGGGACCTCGACCACGGTCCCGCCAACATCAGAGCCGAGGGGGCGGCTTCGTTCCTCGGCCCCGGGGCTTCCGGTGGCCTCGAGGATCGCCGGCCGGCTTCGCGGGCCCCTCGCAGCCGGGGAGGCCTGGGCCCGGGGCAGGTTTCGTGAGGGAGATGCCCGACGAACCTCCGGTAATCCTTTCACCATGGGCCGGGGCTGGAGCTATAAAAAGCAACTTTGAAGTCGCTGTTTTTTCAATTACAGCGTAGACTCTTCCAATTTCTAATTGGCTTTGGTGTTTTCCATTCCTTCCCAAGAAGGAGGCGGAACAAGCCTGTGATCTCTGCATTTACTGGGAATCCAGGTCTGGTAAAGAGTCCGTCTCCTTCTGACTCTCGTCTGCGTTTTTGCTCTTCCTCAGTTTCCCAAATCCACGTAGGACTGTCGAGGGCTTAGGGAGCCAGTGGGCCTTTGACACCCCAACCTACTCACTGGGCCTCGTTCTCATCTCTCCTACCACGACCCCTTCCTCACCCCCCTCTTCTTTCCCCCTCACACCCCACAGACTTCGTCTTCAAAGCCGCGGCCGTCGTCAGAGCCCTTCTGAGATAGCATCTCTTCCCTCCCTACCGCTACTTATTCCAAAGATTTAAACTCTATTACTTCCTTCTACTTGAAATTTAATTTAACGTCTGTCTCCCCGGCTAGACGCTAAGCCTTTTCGGGACAGGGAACGTTCCTATTTACTATATTATACTCACCCAGGTCCTTAATACAGTACTCACAGTAGATCCTCGAGGGTAGGGATTGCGCCTGTTAGGTCTGCTTTACTCTGCCAGGGACTCTGTACCGTCCGCCGTGCGCAGAGCACTTTACTAGACGTTCGGGAGAGCACGGTAGAGTCGATAAATACGAGATGACGGTCTAGCGGTGAAGACCAGTCAGTGAAATGAGTTACAGGCGGAGGAAGAAGAAAAAGGGGATATGGACATGGGTTGGTCGGTTCGCGATTCTTACTTGACCTCCCCAGCTGAGGGAGGGCGGGCGTGTGCGCACGTGCGCGCCGGGGCTTAGCTGGGCACACGTGAGCCCCGCCGCGCTCCTCTTCCCCCTCGGCTTTCAGCGCCTTCACCCACGTGTTCACCTTCGGCCCCACGTTCCGAGCTGAGAACTCTCAGAGCCGCAGGCACCTGGCCGAGTTCTACATGGTGGAAGCGGAGGTGGCCTTCACCGAGAGCCTCCAGGACATCACGCAGGTAAGGCGTGGGGTTCAGCGGGCCCGGGCGCTGGCAGGTGGTGGCTCGGGGCAAGGCCGGGACAGGCGGCCTCGGGGCCTGGGCGTCCTCCTAGGGATTTCTCTCGTCCGCCCGCCACCCCCGCCCGCACGGCCCACTCAGAGACTACAGCCATCCGTCGGCCGCGGGCCTTCCCCTCCAACCGATCCGCTTTCCTTAACTTCCCCTCCCCTCCCCGCTGTAGGCCTTCCTCCTTGAGGAACGCTGTCATTCAATGGTATTTCAATCAATCAGTGGTATTTATTGAGCATTTTCTATGTGCAGAACACTGCACTAAGCACTGTCCTCACTTGTCAGCCCCTCCTCGCCTCCACCCCCTCCCCCAACGCCGCCCACGGCCCGTTCTCCGACAGTCCGCTGCCGGCTCCTGGCAGAGTTTAGCTCTCGGCGTTCCCGATAATTATAATAACGACAGCGTTTGTTAAATGCTCACTACGTGCCAAGCACTGTTCTAAGCGCTAGAGTCGATACAAGGCAATCGGGTTGTCCCACGTGGGGCTCACAGTCTTAATCCCCATTTTACAGATGAGGGAACTGAGGCCCAGAGAAGTGAAGTGACTCGCCCAAGGTCACACAGCAGACAGGCGCTGGAGCCGGGATCAGAACCCAGAGCCTTCTGACTCCCGAGCCCGTGCTCCACCGACTGGGCCACGCTGCTTCCCACGTCCCTGCGCCGGGCACCAAGCGGGGAAGGTTTGCTCGTAAACGTTTCGGGAGCCGGGGCCGAGCCGCCCTCAGTCCTCCCATTCCGCCGACTGACTTTTCTGCCCCGTGCTCACGTGAGGGCCGTTGGAAGTCCATTTGCTCCAGGGGCGAGAGCTTTAGCGGTGGCGGGAACCTAGTCGGTGAGGAGAACCCAGATGAGCTTTTTCTCCACCCGGATTCGTATCGGAAAGTGGCTCCAATGAGAACGACCTTGGATGCCATAAAGCAGACCGGGATGGTTTGTTTTATTGTTTCTTCCCGCTGTCTACCGAGGGCCCCCACCGGGGAGGACGGCGCAGATCCTTAATCTAGACCACAGCCCGCCCGGCTAGACTGTAAACTTCTCCGGGACAGGGAACGAGCCCAGGGCCTCCCCCACACATTCCTGGGCTCTCCCGGCTGCCTTGGCCGGAGCGGCCTCGCCCGAGATAGGAGTCCCCGTGTCCACTCGTCTCTGCACCGGCCTTTGGAGAAGCGGAACCCTCGCCGCGGTGTGCTTTAGGAAAATGATGCCCCCCACCCTGACACGAGCCCTCTCCTCATGCGCGCGCGCAGCTGGGCTTGATGCTTCCTGGGGATCCCGCAGAGGCACAGCGTCTGGGGATTCGTGGCCGGGAGTCAGGAGACCCGGGTTCCGGCCCCAGCGCTTCCCTGGCCTGCTGGGCGGGACCACGGGCCTCGGGGTGTGCCTCCGTAAAACGGGGAGAGGATCCCCTGGCCCCCCAGGGGCGCCGAGATGGATCGTCTACGCGAAAACGCCCCCGGGACATCGGACGCCCGGCCCCGCTCCGGGCTATCCTCGTCTTCTACTCCGGGTTCGGAGGAGGAGTCGCCGCCCAACGCCGACTCCCTCCAGGGAGGAACTGGCTCATGTGAGGCAGCTGTGGCCAGCTGTTGGCCGATGGAAACTATTTTTACCCTGTGTTCAGCAAAGCGAGAAAAAGCCCCCCTCACTTCTCCAATCGCCCGGCGAGTCGGCTGCCCGCTTACCGGAAAGGAGAAGCTGAATGCAAAACCCGAGAGAAGCGCGCTGGGGGGGAGCGCGGTGAGCAGAGCTGCCCCGGGGCGACCCCTCCCCCTCGCCACCATCCCCAACCCTGCTCCCTTCACGGTGCTCCCAGCTCCTGGAGCATCCCCGAGGCCGGGATGCGGGTGGCGGGCGACTGGCCGGTAGCCCCGCCCGGCCGAAGCCGGGCTAGTGTTGGACCGGCGCCGCCGGAAAATCTGCTGGTTTGGGGACCGGTGGGCGTCCGACCAGAATTTCCGGCTCGCGTCGTTCCCGGTCAGTCCGCCGCGTCTCGTGCTGCTAAACCTGTGTTTGGGAGCAGGATCGCTCAGCGGGGGACTGCTCATCCCTGGGAAGCGGGTCACCCGCCCCGTGTTGCGTGCGTGGATTTCCACTGGTACAACGCGAGCGAGGAACCACCGGGGTAGTTTCGCGAGCGGCGCTTAGGGTCGCGGTCGGGGACGGCAGAGCGGCCTCTCCCGCAGTCGGTCCCAGGCGATCCGCGGGCGCGAGCTCGGGGCCTCGGCGTGCCCGTCCCGCCGGCCCGCTCGGTCAGTCAGTCGTATTCGTTGAGCGCTTACCGTGTGCGGAGCACTGTGCTTATATACGTACAGTATAATAACGTAACAGACGCATTCCCTGCCCATATCCAGCTCTGCTGTGGGTTAGGGGGTGGCTGCGGGCCCCACCCTGGTGCCAGCCTGTCCCCTGCCCTACCCGTGGCCCCTCCACCCGGCCTCTTTCTCCCTGCAGGTCATGGAGGGGCTGTTCAAGGCCACGACCGCGACCGTCCTCGCTCGCTGCCCGGACGACGTGAGGCTCTTCCACAAGTTCGTCTCACCGGGCCACGAGGTAGTAATCATCGACATCATCGGAGGCGGCATGAGTTTCTAGAGAAGCAGCGTGGCCTAACGGCAAGAGCCCGGGCTTAGGAGGCGGAGGACGTGGGTTCTGATCCCGGCTCTCTGCCACTCGCCTGCTGTGTGACTTAACTTCTCCGGGCCTCAGTTCCCTCGTCTGTAAAATGGGGATGAAGACGGTGAGCCCCATGTGGGACAGGGCCTGGATCGGCTTGTATCTACCCCAGTGCTTAGATACGGCACGTAGTAAGGGCTTATCAAGTAACGTTAAGCGCTCTCTGTCTGCCAAGCACCATACGAAACACTGAGGTAGAGAGAAGATGAATCAGGTCGGGCACAGTCCCTGTCCCACATGGGACCCACGGGTCTGAGAGCGATGCAGAACGGCTCGAGAAGCAGCATCGGCTAATGGGAAGAGCACGGGCCGGGGGGGATCAGAGGACCTGGGTTCTAATCCCGGCTCCGCCACTCGTCCGGTGTGTCACCTTAGACGAGTCATCTAACCTCTCTCTGCCTCGGGTGCTTCATCGGTATAAAGGGGATTAAATCCGCCTCCCTCCGTCTTAGCCCGTGAGCCTCCTATGGGACGGGAACCGTATCCAACCTGATTCCCTTGTATCTGCCCCAGCTTTTAGTACAATGCCTGGCACACGGTAAGTGCCTAAGAAGTATCGGTGAAAACAAACGGGGGAGAACTAGCCCCATTTTGCAAATGAGGTAAATGAGGCACAGAGAACTGAAAAGACTCGCTCCGGGTCACACGGCGGGCAGCGGCGGAGCCCGGACCAAGACCCGCGTCCCTTGACTCCCGGGTCCGTCCTCGCTCTTTCCGTCAGGCCGCAGGTGAGCGGAGCTTCGGCGGGGTCGCGCCTGTCCACCTCGGGCGCGGCTTCGGGGAGCAGAGGCGAGGTGGGGCCGGGGGGTGACCGGGCAGCCGCGAGGAATGACGCGGCGTCCTCTTCTCCCCAAGGACCGGCTGGAGAAGATGCTGAGGAACGAGTTTCTAGTGTAAGTCACGGCATCTCTGTCGCCCGCCGCAGAGGTGCCGCCCCTGCCCGACTCTCCCATCTCCGTCCCTGATTCTCCCCCAGGGAGGAGGGGGCGGGCACGGCCCGCGCGGTCCGTGGAAACCGAGTTACCTCCTTGGGCTCTCGCGTCCCGGAGATGACCCGTCGTCGCCCGTGCATCGAGTTGCCCCGTGCTCCCCTCCCTCCAGCCTGTCCTACTCCGAAGCCGTGGACATCCTGAAGCAAGCCCGCCGGCCCTTCTCCTTCCCCGTGGAGGTGGGTCCGAGCGGGCCCCGTCTGCGCTCGGCCCCGCCGGGCGAGGGGCTTCGCGAAGCCCCCGCGTCTCCCCGACTGCCGTGGAGCCTTAGAGGAGGGTGGAGGCAGAGGGCTGGACCGGATGACCTCCCGAGGGCCTCTCCGGCTCCCGCATTCCGGTGCCTGTGGTGTGTGGTCAAACCCCCCGCCGCCCGGGGGGGGGTGTCGGGAGGGGGAGGAGGAGTCGTCTCTGTTCGCCACCGGCGTCCCCTTGCGAGGTGGGGCGTCTGGTGACCCCGACGGGCGTCCCGCCCGCCCGGCACGGCTTTCGCCTCCGCAGTGGGGCGGTGACCTGCACAAGGAGCACGAGAGGTTCCTCGTGGAGCACTGCGGCCACAGCCCGGTCTTCGTCGTCGACTACCCCTACGACCTCAAGCCCTTCTACGCGCGGGACAACGGCGACGCGCCCCGGCACACGGTGAGAGCGAGCGTTTGCCGCCGGTCGGCCCGCCCGCCCCTCCCCTCGGGTCTCCTCTGGCTCTCTCCTGCGCCCCAAGGGTGGGCAGGGGGAGGCGGGCCAGGGCGTGGGTGTGCGGGTGGTGGGGGTGGAGCCTGCGTAGATCGACAAGGAGACAACCCCCGTCTTCCCAGACTGTTCCGGCCTGGAGGCCGGCAGAACCCGGAGCACATAGTTGCGGGACAGGCTCGGGGCCACTGTGCGGCAGGGGGAGGAATCTGGCTGGTAGCCGGGGCAGGCCGGTTCTTCAAAATCCGCCCCCCCCCCCCCCCGACTTGCCCCGGCCGGGGCCCTTCTGCCGTGATTGTCAGCTGACCTCCGCTCTGGGGGATTCCCTCCCCCGGGGCCCCGGTGGGGGCCGGAAGTTGGGTCCCGGGCGGGGAGCGGCCTCGATAGACTACCCGGGCCACGTCGGAGCGCGGGCACGCGCGGGCGCGCCCCGGACGCGCTCTTGGCTGCGGAGCCCGGGGCTGGGCCGGTCGGCCCCGCCGGTGGCCGCAGCCCGCGCGCCGCTCCGGTGGACGTGCGGCAGGTGCTGGCCGGGGGGGTGAGGGTGCTCTCGTTTGCATGTCCGGGGAGCGTGTCCGACGCGGGGAGAGCCCCGAGAGTCTCAGCGGTGGGGGAGCTCGAGATAAAAAATGGGACAGGTGCCTCCCCCGGGCCTTTCCTCCCCGGGCAGCCCACCCGCAACCAGGCCCGCCCCGGAGCCCTAAAATAAGGGGGCGGGCGAAGACGGCCCCCTCCTCCGCCGTGCAGCCACTCGTCCCTAGAAGCCCCGAGATGGGGGCCGTGGTGCTGCCGTCCCCGGGTAGACCAGGGCTCCACCAGGGCAGGCCTGGGTCTGCCGGAACGAGGACCGCCAGGACCTGCCAGCGGTGGTCCCCGGGGGTGGCGACGGCTCTCCGCTCGGGCCCGCCGCGCTGCCCGCTTGGTGCGCCCCCCTAGAACCCGGCCCGTGGGGAGGCTCCCCGTGGTGGGTGAGCGAGCTGTTGGGGGGTGGGAACGTGGGGAAGGCGCAGAGACGGCGACGGGTCGTACGGGCCCCCGCGTCTACCCCTACCCGAGCGCCGGAGCCGTGGGAGGCGGAGGGTGAGCAGAGCTGGGAAGGGCTCCCAGAGGGGGCGTTTCGGGAGGCTGGAGAGGCGGAGAGGGCCTGGCATCCGTCCCCTCACGTGGCGGAAGGTTTCAGGCCCGTCCCGCTCTCTTCTCCCTCCCGAGGCGGCGGCCGTCGATCTCCTGGTGCCCGGGGTCGGGGAGCTGTTCGGGGGGAGCCTGAGGGAGGAGCGGCTGCACGTCCTGGAGCAGCGCCTGGCCAGGTACGGTGGCGACACCCCCGCTCCCCGGGGCGGGCGGGAACACGGTCCCCCGCCCCCACCCCCCGGCCCGTGTGCCCGACGGGGCCCGGCCGTGGCCGTGGAATATGGGGTCTCGGCGTCTGGCTCCTCCTCTCCTTCCCTGCCCTCCAGCGATCGGTGGTATTTAGTGAGGGTTTACTGGGCGCAGAAGGCTGTCCTAAACGCTTGGGAAAGTATAATGCAGCAAGTCCACGAGGGACTTACAGGGTACCGAGAGAACGGATACCGAAACAGATTGCGCCCGGGGGAAACGGTAGAGCAGTAGGATATGGACCTAAGTGAGGTGACTGGGATGAGGATCAAAAAGTGCCTATTATGATGATTGTTATTATTACAGCGATATATAATAATGATCACGGCGGTGGTGCTGGCGAAGCGCTTGCAACGTCCCAAGCACCGTACTGAGCCCTAGAGCGGATCGTCAGGTTGGATAGAGTCCCCGTCCCCACGGGGTTGACGGTCTTAAGTAGGAGCGAGTAGGATTTAATCCCCATTTTGCAGATGAGGGAACTGAGACAGAAGAGTTAAATGTCTTGCCCCAGACCACCCAACAGGTAAGCGGCGGAGTTGGGATTAGAACCCAGCTCCTCCGACTCCCGGATCTGTGCTCTTTCCACCTGGCCACACTGCTTCCCTAAAGGGCACACGGCCAAGGGCGTAGGTGGAGCACAGGGGAGGGCGGATGGAGAAATGGTTAGGGTGGGCTTAGTGAAGGCGTCTGGAGGGAGGTGTGATTTTAGGAGGGTTCGAAACGCGGGGAGAGTGGTAAACTGTCAGAGTCGAAGGGGGAGGGAGTTCCCGATCTCCTCCTCCACCCTCTCTTCCGCTTTCCTTCTCCTTCCCCTGCCCTGTCCTTCCCTGCCTTCCTCCCCGCGATCGGATTTTGTTTTCTCAAAACGCGTTCCCTTCCCCACTGCGAACCGGCGACCCCGGGCCTAAACACGCCGGTCCCCTTGCCGCAGGCCGCCTTTTGGGAAGTGAGCGCCCCGCGGAAAGGATGCGGCTGCTCTGCGGAGAGAAAAAGCTCTCCCATTCCGCGGCTGGAAACTGACCAGCAAAAAAGGGAATCGAGCCTCTCGACCCCGGGCCGCCCGGCCGGTGGTCGGGGCGTCACGTGGCCTCTGTTGGCCGGCGACCCGTTCGGCAGCGGGCACGGGGGGGGGGGCGGGGGGTAGGGTGCACGGCCCCTATCCGGCCTCCCCTCCCTCTCCCTCTCCGCGGCCCGCCCCTCGTAACTAACCCGGCCACCCCCACCAGCAGACCCCCTCGCGCCCCGCCCTGAACGGCGCGAGGAACACGGAGTCCCGGGGCCCGTCGTCCCGGCCCCGGGCGGGCCCCAGGGCCAGGAATGAATGAACGAGAGGAGAGATTCCTCGGGTGAGCGTTAGGCCCCGTCCCCGGCTCCCAAGGGGGCTCCGGTCTCAGAATGGGGAGCCCGGTTCGGGCTGGCACGTGGCCACCCCTGCCGCCCCCCCTGACGGGCCCTTTCCTCTCCTCCCACAGACTCGGGCTGACGGACACCTACCGGTGGTAAGGGGCCGGCGGGACTCCGCCACCAGAGTTAACGCGAACCGCCCTCGCCGCCCCAGCACGGTGCCCGGGGTGGTGGGAGCCGGACCGCGGCCCGGGCGGCGGAGAGGTTATCTGTCTCCGGAGGAGGGGGCGGCTAGGGATCGGGGGGGTTCCCGTGGCTTCCTCTGAGGCCGGTCGTGTCGCGTCCCTCCCCCCCCCTCAGGTACACCGATCTGCGCCGCTTCGGCTCCGTGCCGCACGGTGGCTTCGGGATGGGCTTCGAACGCTACCTCCAGTGCATCCTGGGCATAGACAACATCAAAGACGTGATCCCCTTCCCCAGGTTCTCTCACTCGTGTGCCCTGTAGCGGCGGGGGGGACGCGGGGGGGACTCCCTCGGCCGGGCCCGCGGGATCCTCCGCGCCCCGGACGGACGGGACGGGCCTCTCCGCCTCCGCCGGGGGAGACTGGCCAGCGTCTGCCTTTTCCCTCCGAGCGCCGCTGAAATTTGGCCCGGGAGGGGGCCGGCCACAGTCCGGGCCTCAGGTCTGGCGTCACGGCGGGCCCAGCCCCCGCTCCGGGCCGGGCACCTCGAGGGTTTCTCCTCTGGGATGCGTCGGGGCCGGGGGAGGGGGGGGCCTTCCAGAACTGAAACCCTCGGCCGTCCCCTCCCCGGTCTCCATGTGCATCCCCCTCCTCTCTCCCCACCCCCAAACCCCCGCCTCCGGGCGGGACAACCAGCGAGCACCGCCACGTCCGGCCTGGTCACACTCTCTGAGGGGACCGTGTGGCGCTTGGGTTTCCCGGAGCGCTCTCTGGGACGGCGGGGGGCCGGGCCAGGCGGGGGGCCCCGGTGGTCAATAAAACGCATTTCTTCCGAGGACTTGCTGGGTTGTGCTGACAACCCAATCCCCGCGCCCGGCACAAGTGCCCCCAGACCGGTCAGATCCCGGAACGGAGGGCGGGGAGGGAGAGAACGGGACGGGGAGGAAAGTCGTGTGGAGGAGAGGGAGAGGAAGGAAAGGGAAGGGTTGCGGGGGGGAGCGTGATGTGCCGTATGACGACACGAGTATATCGTTGGCTACTCTGGCACCTGACCTGCCCTCCAACCCCACCTTCTGTGCCGCGGGTAAACCTGCCCGGCGTGTCGGGTGTGCCCAAACCCGGCCCCGCCCGCCCACAGCGGCTGGGTGGTGACCCTCCCTACCCGCCCCACCGCCTCTTAGTCACCCTGGGAGCGCGGCGCCGATAATCGCGCCGGGGGAGCCGCCCCCGCTTCCCCGGGCCGTCCGAGCTCGTCCGCGGGCCGGGCTCGGAGCCGAGTCGGGCCGTGACCCGGCGGGCCCGAGCGCGGGGGGCTCTGGGAACCGGCTCCGTCGGTTCCGGTCTCGGGCCCGAGGGCCCCGTCGGCGAGGGCGGTGCCGTCCACCGGGGAGAACGCTACGGGATCCCCGTGGGAAGGCCAGGCCCGGCCCGGCCACCGCCCCAAGGAGCTCAGCGCCGGGTTGTCCGTGTGCTTCCTGGCACCCGGGACGGCACGTTCTGCTTAGAGAGTGCCCAGCGTAGCTCTCTGTGCCCCGTAAGTGCGCTGCGCACGGCAGACGCGGTGTATACAGCTCGGGATTTAGCCGACGCCCTGCACCCGGTAGGGGTCCGGTACGGCGGGTTCTCAATTATTTATCCCACTTTCCTGGTACCGAGCTCTGCGCCAGGAGCCCCCTTTACATCAGATGGTTTTGAACGGCAAAGGATCCTGACGGAACTCTGCCCCGGCTCCCCTCCTCAGGAATCCTGCCCTCCGGGATCCTCGGGAAGAAGGCAACCGGTCCAGACTGGAGCCCAGATGCAATCTCCCAACTCCCGGGCGTCCCCCCCACCCCGACCCCCTTTCCCTCCAGGGCTCAGGGTGCGGAAGGAGCCCAGGCCCGGGAGGCCAAAGGCCCGGGTTCTGCTGCCAACTCCGCCGCTCGCCCGCTGTTTGACCCCGGGCAAGTCACGTCCGTTTTCTGTGCCTCGGTCTCCTCGTCCGTAAAACGGGGGTGCGGTGCCCGTTCTCCGTCCATCTTGGGCCGGGAGCGCCACGCGGGACAGGGACAGGTAAATGCCACCACGGGTCCGGCCACCGGCCGGTCTGCTGCCCCGGAGCCCGGCGGGGGTCCAGCCCTGGACGGCTTTCGAGACGGCGCCCGGCCCGCCGCGGGCAAGCCGTCGATCGTATTTAGTGAGCACTTCACGCGTACAGAGCGCCGAACTGAGCGTTTGGGAGAACCCGGTGGAACGATCCAGCAGGCGCCCTCCCTGCCCGCAACGAGCTTCCGGTCCAGAGGGGGAGACGGATGTTACGTAAATAAATACGAATCAGTTTACCCCGGGGAACCGGGGAACCGTTGACCTCCCGACTGCCGACACTTCCTATTTCAGCGAGTGAGCTGGGCGGCGTGGGGGAGGGGGGGACGTGGGGGCGGCAGGTCTGTTCTCGTTCTGGCTCTCGTCTCGGCCGCTCACCGTAATGGCCCGCGATCGCCGGCCACCGGTAATCCAGTTACAGAGCGGTCTTCAACGTCACCGCCCCGACGGGATTAACCCCGATTACATCGGGTTGTGTCGAAACGGGCCCCGGCTGGTCGCCCCGGTCAAGGCCTCGCCATCCCGGAGCTAGATCTGGGCTTCCGGACCCGGGCATCCGTCCGGCCCTGCCGCTCCGGGAGGGGACGGACAGAGCTGGGGGCTCCGGGGTCCCCGTCTTGGGCCGCGGGGCCGAGGGGGATCGGTCCGTCTTCCCCGCCGGCGGGTCTCGGAGCCCGGGGGGGAGGATCCCGGCTCATCCCTCGTCTCCGACGGAGGCTCCGAGGAGAAAGGGGAGCACTTCCCCGGCCCCGGGGCCCCTTCGCCCCCCACTGCGCAGGGAGGAAATGTGGGGAAATGTAGGTAACGCAAGGTCCGAGTCAGATGACGGGTCACATCTGTGTGAACTGACGGTAAGATCCTTAAGGGAGGTGACCTTGCATCTTGTTTCTCCTGATGGTCCCCGGCGCTTAGCTGCCTGCTACTGTTCACGGTGACCACCCAGTACGACACTCTCTTCGCAGTAGACACCCAGTACAGCACTCTGCTCAGAGTAGGTGCCCGGTACACTCCTCTGTTCGCGTCAGGTAACCAGTATAGTGCTCTGCTCACGGTACGCAGCCGTTATCCTGCCCTGTTCCGTCATCTCCCACTACACCGCTCTGCTCCCAGTACAGCCCTCCGCTCCCAGGAGGTGGCCGATACAGTGCCCTCCTCGCGGCACCCGGTACGGTGCTCTGCTTACGGGAGGTGCCCCGCTCCCAGTAAGGCGCCCATCACAGCAGAAGTTTGGTTTAGTGACATAGTCTCGCCCCCCGAGGGTCAGGGAATGGGAGAGGTGGAGGAGGCCCCGGGAGGTCGTTCGGCTCATCCCCCTGCCTCCAAGCACTGTCGGCGGGGGCGGGGGGGGAAGGAGGGTCGTGCCGGGGGGGCTTTCGTCTTTCCTCTCCGGGCAATCCCCCCTGCCCTCCCTTGGGGCCCGGGGAAGGCTCAGATCGGGGAGAGGCCTCCTCGGTGTTCTCGGGCCTTATTGGCGGTCAACGCCGCCGCCGAGGTGATGCCGGCAGAGCGGGCGCCCAGTACGGCACCTCGCACACAGTGGGTGCCTAGTACAGCCCCCGCCGCCCGGTGCCATCGATGGTGGAGAAGCGGGATGTCTCAGCGGAAAGAGACTGCGCCTGGGCGTCCGGGGACGGGTCCGTCGGTCGGTCCTTCCCGGCCCTGCCCCTCGTCTGCCGGGTGAGCCCGGACAGGTCTCCTAGCTTTTCTGTGCCTCGGTTTCCCCGTCTGTAAAACGGAGACTAAACGCCCGTTCTCCCTCTCAGACCGAACCCAGCGGGAGGCGGGAACTGGGATCCGATTGGATTCTTTTGTTTTTAACGGTATCCGTCAAGCGCTTAACGTGCGCCGGTTCCTGTACTGAACGGCGGGGTGGATGCGAGCTAATCGGGTGGGACGCAGACCCACGTCCCACGTGGGGAAAGACAGGGTCAATCCCCAGTTGACGGACGAGGTCGCTGAGGCCCAGAGAAGGGAAGTGACTCGGCCAAGGTGACCCGGCAGACGGGCGGTGGAGCCGGCGTGCGAATCCAGGTCCTTCTGACGGCCGAGCCCGGGCTCCGGCCGCTCGCCTAACCACGCCGCCCGTCCTCCGTCTACCGCGGCGCTCAATCCGGTGGTCGGCACCCAGGAAGCGCGGGACGAACGGCCCTCGGACCGCCGGCGCGATCTACGGGCCGCTCGCCGGACGCAGAGCGCCGGACGGTCGGCAGGCACGGTCCCCGCCGTCGAGGATCTCACAGTCCAGTAGGGGAGACGAGTCGAAACAAATGCGGACCGGGGAAGTGGCCGGCGGGCCCACGGCGTTGGCCCGGGCCAACTCCACGGGATGGAGTTAGGGGTAGAAGGGCCAGGCCCCACTCGACCGGAATGTACTGGAAGCCCCGGGAAGAGGGAGAAGCAGCGTGGCTCAGTGGAAAGAGCACGGGCTTTGGAGTCAGGGCTCATGAGTTCGAATCCCAGCTCTGCCACTTGTCGGCTGTGTGACTGTGGGCAAGTCACTTCACTTCTCTGTGCCTCAGTTCCCTCATCTGTAAAATGGGGATGAAAACTGTGAGCCCCATGTGGGACAACCTGATTCCCCTATGTCTACCCCAGTGCTTAGAACAGTGCTCGGCACATAGTAAGCGCTTAACAAATACCAACATTATTATTATTATTATTAAGAGGGAGAGGAAGGGGAAGCTCCGACCCGGGCCCGGGGGGGCGACCCCCACCGCCCTCGGCGGCCCCGGGGGGCGAGCCGTCCCCCTTCCCGGGGTGCGGGTTCTGCCGGACATCCAGCCGAACCGGCCCACGGAGCCGAGCCGGGGTGAGAGGGACCGGTGGGCGGCCCGGAGGAGAGAGGGAACGGAAGGATCGCGTTGAGGGAAGGCCGCCTGGAGGAGGTGGCGGGGGGGGGGGGAGATGAGGTTTGGGGTGTCGGGGTCGGTCCGCGCCACCCGGGGAGGGGGCACGCGGGGCCGGGCGGGGGAGCACAGGGTGGGGAAGGGGCGCACGGGGTGGGAAATAGGGCACACGGGGCGGGGTGGGGACCCACGGGGTGAGGAGGGGGCGCGCGGGGTGGGGAAGGGGAGCACGGGGTGGGGAGGGGGCGCGCGGGGCGGGGAGAGGGAGCACGGGACGGGGTGGGGGAGCACGGGGTGAGGAGGGGGCGCGCGGGGTGGGAAAGGGGGCACACGGGACGGGGTGGGGGCGCCCGGGGTGAGGAGGGGGCGCACGGGGCGGGGAGGGGACAGGGGAAGGACAGAGCGCGGGGAGGGGGCGCAGATGGGGAAGGAGAGGAGGGGGCGCAGAGGGCGGGGGGTGGATGCGGCTCGGGGCGGGGGGGAGGTCCGGGGGTGGAGAAGGGGCGCGGGACGGGGGGGGGGAGGGATGGCTCCAGGTCAGGCCGGGGGCGCCGAGGGGGGCACAGGGTGGGGAGGGGGCGCACAAGGGGAGGGACGGGGGCGCAGGGGGGAGGTGGGTGAGGCCCGGGGACGGGGACGGGGACGGGGACGGGGAAGGGGTGTGTCTGCGCAGGGGCGGGCTCAGGGGGCGGTGGGGAGGGGGGTGGGCGTGGTGCGGCCGGACCCGGGAGCCCCAGCCCCAGCCCCAGCCCCAGCCGGAGCCCCAGCCGGAGCCGGCCAAGGGGAGCCCGGAGCCGTTTCCTCTCGGTCCGGGCCCGCACGGCCGCCCCGCCCCGCCCCGGAGCCCCCCCTCCCCCGCTCCCCGGGACCGGGCGGGACCGGCTCCCGGGGCGCCCCCGCCCCCCGCCCCCGGGGACCCCGCCATGAGCGGGGGCGAGGTGGTCTGCGCCGGGTGGCTGAGGAAGTCGCCCCCCGAGAAGAAGTTGAGACGCTACGTGAGTCTGGGGGCGACGGGCCGGGGGTCGGAGGGACCCGAGGAGGGAGGAAGAGGAGGGGGCTCCACCCTCTCCCCACACTCCCTCCAAGGGGGGGACGCGGCTGGGGCGCCCCGGAGACCGTCAGCGCCCCCCCCCCCAAAAAAAGAGGCCGGAGAGAGGAGGGGGTCCGCGCCGGCCGCTTGCAGAAAGGGGCACAGGTGCAGGCGAGGGCGGTGCCCCTTGGTCGGGGCGCGGGAGGCCCGGTTGTTTTGGGGGAGGGGGGCGTCCCCGCCGCCCCCCCCGGATGGGTCCGGCCCTCGGGCTCGGACACGACCCGTGTCCAGTGACTCACTGTTTTTCCCCGGGCCGACGCGATCCGTCCAGCCGGCCGCCCGGCGGGCTCGGTTCCCGGGGGGCGGGGGGCCGGGGCGACGGTTGGGGGGGGCTCGGGGGGGGGGCGGGGGGAGGACTTCTCCAGCCGGTCGAGCCGGGGCGGGCCGGGAGGGGGTCGCCGGCCGCGCCCCAAGGTGGCCCGAGGCCGGGGAGTCACCTCCCGGGCGCGGGGCGCTGACCCCCGGGCCCCCCCTCCCTGGGGCCGAAGAGGGTCGGGAAAAGGCCGGGGTCACAGGCCCGGGGTCTGCCCTCTGACCCCACCCGCGACCCACCTTCCCTCCCCGACGCGTCTCTTCCCGGGAATATAACGGGATCCGCCTCCATCCCGCCCCAACGGATAAGGTCCCCGGGGGGAGGGGGGAAAGGGAGAAGAGCCCGGGCTCGGGGGTTCTGATCCCGACCCCGCCGCTCGTCTGCCGGGTGACCTCGGACGGGTCACGTCACTTCTCCGGGCCTCGGTTCCCTCATCCGGGAAAGGGGGATTCGGCCCCCGAGCTCCGTGTGGGGCGACCTGGTGACCTTGGAGCCACCCCGGCGCTCGGAACGGCGCCCGACACCTGGGAAGCGCTTAAATACCGTCGTCGTTATTAAAACGCCCCAGGACCGGGGCCGAGCTTGTGTCTGCCGGCCCCCTTCCTGTCCTGTCCCGGTCACCTTCCGTGTCGGTCACCTTGGGGCCGGGAGGCTGCCCCTGCCCCGACCCCCTCCGTCCCGTCCCATCCCGCGGATCCCGGGCCTTCGCGTTTCCCCCGCCCCGACGCTGCTCCAAGGGGTCCGGGGTTTGGGGGGGGGGGGGGGGTCTGTCCAGTTGGCGTCCAGCCTCCGCGGGGACGACGTGGGGGTGACCCCGCTGCTCTCTGCTCATCCCTGGGGGGAGGGGACCCCGACCGGCCTGGCCTCGGGGTCCCCCGGCCCTCCGTCTCTTCCTCCCCTAGCCTGGCCTCGTTCTCGATCAACAGCCCGGGCCGCCTCCCCCTGCCCCTGGCCGAGGAGACACCTCCTCCGGGAAGCCTCCTCTCTGCTCGCCCCTTGCCGTCTCCCCTCCTGCTTGAGCGCTCCGACACGGGCGAGTCGCTTCGCTCCCCTGGGCCTCGGTCCCCTCGTCTGCAGCATGGGGATGAAGACCGGGAGCCCCACGGGGGACGACCTCGATCGCCCGGTATCTCCCCCGGCGCTTAGAACGGTGCTCTGCACGCACGCAGTAAGCGCTTAACAGATACCAACGTGCAAAGTCGCTTCCCTTCTCTGGGCCTCAGTGACCTCATCTGTAAAATGGGGATGAAGACCGGGAGCCCCACGGGGGACAACCCGGTCACCTCGTATCTACCCCGGCGCTTAGAACGGTGCTCGCCACGTAGCGAGCCCTTAACGGACGCCAGTATTATCATTATTATTTTATGCGCCTGCTCCTAGTTTTTACCACCTACGGCGACGTCCTTGCTTGCACTCGTCGCATCCCGATTAGGCCGTGAGCCCGTCACTGGGCAGGGATGGTCTCTATCTGTTGCCCAATTGCCCATTCCAAGCGCTTAGTACGGTGCTCTGCGCATAGCGGGCGCTCAGTAGATACGGCTGAATGAATTAATGAATATTTGGTAACCGGAGCTCGTCCGTCTCCCCTCTTAGACAATTTGCTCCTTGAGGGCAGCGACCGGTTAACCGGTGGTATTTCCTGAGCGCTCACCGTGGGCGGGGGCCTGCACTAAGCGCTCGAGAGAGTCGGATACGGCATCGGTCCGTCAGCGGGGCCTGTTGCAAACTTACCGTGTGCCAAGCGCGGGACCGAGCACTTGGGAGAGCGCGGTACGGTTGGTCGAAACGTTCCCTGCCCTCGACGAACTTACGGTCTAGAAGGGGAGACGGACGTTAATATAAATAAATTATGGATGCGTCCGTCCGTAAGAGCCGCGGGACTGAGGGTGAGGCTGAGGGTGAGGTGAATACCAAATGCCCAAAGGGCATGGATCCAAGCGAATGGGATGATGCAGACGGGAGAGGGAAGTGGGATTAGTCTGGGAAGGACTTCCGGAAAGATGTGACCTCGATGAGTGGCGGCCTGGCGGACGTGGGAAGCGGCGTGGCCTCTTGCAAAGACCGGGGGCTTGGGAGTCAGAGGACCCGGGTTCTAATCCCGACTGCCACATTCCGCAGGACCTTCGGCAAGTCACTTGGGGTCTCTGTGCCTCGGATTCCCCTCCCCGGCGTGGCTCAGTGGAACGGGCCCGGGCTTGGGAGTCAGAGGTCGTGGGTTCGAATCCCGGCTCTGCCGCTTGTCGGCTGTATGACTGTGGGCGAGTCGCTTGACTTCTCTGTGCCTCAGTTCCCTCATCTGGAAAACGGGCATTAAGGCCGTGAGCCTCACGTGGGTCAACCTTTTTCTAGAGAAGCGGCGTGGCTCAGTGGAACGGGCACGGGCTTGGGAGTCAGTGGTCGTGGGGTCGAATCCCGGCTCTGCCGCTTGTCAGCCGTACGACTGTGGGCGAGTCGCCCGACTTCTCTGTGCCTCAGTTCCCTCATCTGTCAAATGGGGATTAAGACCGTTAGCCTCACGTGGGACAACCTGATGACCCTGTATCTACCCCAGTGCTTAGAACAGTGCTCTGCACGTAATAAGCGCTTAACAAATACCAACGTTATTATCATTACCTCAGATGATGGCATCTATAAAATTCGCCCGGCCGTATTTATTGAGCGCTTACTGTTTGCAGAGCACCGTAGGAAGTGCTGGGAAAGTAAAGGGGATTCGATGCCTGTTGTCCTTCCTACTTGGACCGTGAGCCCCTCGTGACCTGATTATCAGGCACTTCACAGTGCTTGGCACCCAGTACACGCTTACCCAATACCACAGTGATTATTATTATTATTATTATTGTTATATGGAGCATTTCTGGCGTATCGTGACCGGCGTTCCCAGAGATGACTTCGGCCGTATTGCCATCCCATACCTACTTCTTTTTGATACGGGTCTGTGTCCCTGCTACCCGGTGAGAATCTGGAGAGCGCCGACCCTGTCTACGGATTCCACTGCACTCACCCAAGTGCTTAGTACAGCACCCCGTAGGCGCTCGGTCGATACCGAAGACTGACGGATGCGAGATTCCACAGCAGCTGGAGGGAAGCGAGTTGCACGAGGCTGCAGGAAGCCTCTGATTAGGTCAGCCGTTGGTCACTGAGATCGGTCGAGGGGTCACACTTGGGTGAGGCCGGGCTGGCCGCACGCGAGCGGAGCGCTCTTCCCGTCTCAGGAAGAGTCAGGGATGGAGAAGCGAGAGTCGGGGTGTTGGGACGGCCCGTGCTGGGTCGGGAACTTCGTCCCGGCCGCTCTCCTGGACGCTCGCCCTCAGGGCTCGGTATGGACCGTCCAACTCTCCCTTCTCCGTCCCTGACTCTGCTCCGGGGACCCAGCCTGGACCGTTTAGCCTCCCCGACTCTCCCCCTCCACGTCCGACTCTCCCCCAGTGACCCAGCGAGGGCCCAAAACACCCGACTCTCCCTCGGTGGCCCAGCGTGGCCCATTCAACACCCCTGACTTTCCCGGCGACCCAGCACGGACCGTCCAACCCCTCCGATTCTCCCGTAGTGACCCTAGTCCGTCTGTGAGAGCCAGGAGGAGCCAGGGGCGCAGTTCCCCTAAGAGGACAGTCCCCCCCCCCCCCCCCCGCCCCCGAGGAGGGCAGCCCGAGGTGGTAACAGGCAGACCGGACACGGTGGGAAGCCGGTCGCGCGGTCAGCGAGGTGGGTATTCTCATCCCTGCCGGACAGGTGGGGGACAGGCTCAGAGAAGTTCAGACTTTCCCGACATCACACAGCGGACCGGGTCTTGAGCTGCGTCGGTCCCACCGGCCCGGGCGTCGTCCGGCCCGGGAACTCTTGCAGACCAACTCTTGCGGACCCCGGGTCGGCGGTGCCCGCTCAGAGGCCTGCCTCCGGAGGAGAGGAGCAGATGGGGTGAGGCGTTCTGTGGGTTTGGCGGGGTCGGACCAGCAGGCCCTGAGCCAGCAGAGCGACAGCCGGTCCCCAAGCCCCCAACGAACTCCTCCCCCCGAGCCCGGAGCGGGGCCGCCGCTGACGGGGAACGCCGAGTGTCTCCGTTCCTAAGCAACCCCCGGCCTGCCGAGCTGCTGCTTGGAACCCGTGAAAGGAAGTGGGAACCCGGAGCCAGACGGGCCGGGGTCCGTCGGCGAGGCGCCCCCGGAAACCGGCTGGCTCCCCTTCGGCCCCTCCGCTGGCCTGGGGCGGACCACGACATCTCCCCCACCTCACCCCGCTCCCGGCCTGCCCGCGGTCGGCCTCCGGAGGCTGGAGGCCTGGTGATCCTGAGCCCGGCCTAGCGGAGAGAGGCCGGGCTGGGAATCGGCAGACCTGGGACCAGGAGTCTCCCCTGGCCCGCTGCTGCGTGACCTCGGGCAACTTACTGGACCTCTCTGAGCCTCCATCTCCCCTGCAGGAAGGGGAGATGGGGACCGGGGCCTAGGGTAAAGAGGATCTCGGCTGGGGCAGGGAACCACTGGCCTGCTGCAGGGAGCCTGGCGAGCTCTCTGGAGCCTAATGGAACAAATGGGTCAGAAACGGGCCGTATGCGTGGAGACCCAGCAGAACGGGGCCGGAGTCCGGCCTGGGTGGCCGCGGGGGCGGCAGTGGGTGTGGGAAAGCGATGGCTTTGCCCCCGTGCAGCTGGAAACCCTGCGGGGGCGGGGGGGCACCGGCCCCGTCGCCAACAGCCGGTGCCCCTTGCCCTCTCCGGGCCACAGGGACCAGCCCCCCGGGCCGCGGTCCGCCCCGTTCGGCTAACGGCGTCGACCCGGCCTCCGCCGGCGGCGAAGCTCTGCCAGCCGGAGACGCCTCCCGGTCTCGGTCCCGGGAAGCGACCGGGCAGATCCTTCCCCACCCCTCCCCCCGGGGGCGGCGGCACGGAGGGGAAAGGATCGTGCCGTGAGCCGGGCCGCGCGGTCCGGCGGGCGGCCGGCGGGAAGGAGGGAGGGAGGTCAGTCGGCCCGGAAGGGGGCAGAGGCCGGGACCACTGAGTTCTGGATCTGGCCGGCCTGCTGGAGTCCCTCAGAGGGGAGGGGGCCCGCCCCCCCCCCCCCAAGCAGCGGGTGAGTGAAGCGGCCGTCTGAGATGCTCAGACTGAGACGCTGGAAGCCAAGAGGAGAGGAAGGGGTGCTGTGACAGGGTGGAAGGCTTGGAGAAGTTGTCAGGGGATCGGGAGTCAGTGGGGTCTCTGACCCCCATGGCCTGTGAAGTTGGGGGGGCTCCGCATTCCTGATAGGCAGAGTCCGGTCAAGTTCAGTCGGTGTTTAGCGCTTACCATGTGCAGAGGACTGTACGGAGTGCTTGAGAGGACAATACGATCGAGTGGGGAGACCCGATCTCTACTTACAAGGAGCTTACAGTCTACGGGGGAAGAGAGACATTAAAATAATGTACAGATAAAGGGAATAGTGGAATAGAAAGGGATGTGAGTAAGGTGTACTCTCCCAAGTGCTTGGTACAGTGATCCGCACACAGTAAGCACTCGATAAATACCACTGATCGACTGCTGTGATTTGGGCAAAGCTTTGGAGGTGGGGAGAGTGGCGGACCTTCAAGTACGAAGGGGAGGGGGTCTGAGGCCGGAGGCGGGACGTGGGCGAGGGGTCAGCGGTGAGATAGATGAGACCGAGATATGGCGAGTGGACTGGCCTTAGAGAAGCGGAGAGAGTGGGCTGGATCACCGGGGAAGATCAGCGAGGTGAGGTAAGAGCGGGGAGAGCTGATCGAGTGCCTAAAAGTCAACGGTCAGGAGTTCAGCTAAAGCACTCTTTCTCTTAGTCCCTGGGGAGAGGAATTGGCAATTAGCTAATTGGGGAGCGGGAGGCTGTCAGGGGGTCGAGGAGGGGTCGCCTGCGGGACAGACTGTGACGAGAGCGAGCGATCCGGAATGGCAGCGGCTGGATGGGCCTCGGGGGGGACTCCCGCCCTCAGCCCCCCGAAGCGGTCGGCCCGGCGTCCGGGGCGGGCTTGAGGCCTCCCTGCTCGCTGGCCGGACCGGCCCCGGCGCGGACCTGGCCGGGCAGCCCCAGGAGCCTGGGGATCTCGGCCCTAACCCCCGGCGTCCTCGAGGCATCCTCGCCGCACCGCCCGGGCCCGGGGCCAGCAGGAAAGGGCCCATAGCGAGGGAAGAGCTGAAGAGCTGTCGGGGTCTCGGCTCAGGGCGGAAATGGGGAGACTTCGTCCCCGAGGAATCGGCACCACCAGGAGGAACTGGGCCGGGCACCGGGCCAGGGGCCGGGCCGAGGGCCGGGCCGTTGGCTTAAAAGAAATAAGGCCCATCCCGACGGCCGGTTTCTCCCCGGTGTCCAACCGAAGCCAAAGAACCAGAAACAGCGTGGGCTCGTGGCTAGAGCGGGGACCTCCGAGTCAGGAGGATGCGGGATCTAATCCCGACTCTGCTATTCATCTGTTGTGTGACCTCAGGCAACTCCCTTCACTTCTCTGAGCCTCAGTTCCTTCATCTGTAAAGTGGGGATTAAGGCCGTGCGTCCCATGTGGGGCCTGGACTGTATCAATCTGATTAGTTTGAATCTACCCCAGGGCTTAGTACAGTGCTTGGTACATAATAAGCGCCTAACAAATACCATAAAAAGGAATCCATAGACATTGTCTCCACACTATATCCATTATATCTATTACTATATGCCAAGCACCGTACTAAGCACTGGAGTAGGTGCAAGACGATCAGGTCAGACACAGTCCCTGTCCCGCACGGGGCTCACAGTTTAAGGGGAGGGAGGACAGGTATTCCAACCCCATTTGACACACGAGGAAACAGAGGCGCAGAGAAGTAAAGTGACATCCCAGTGGTCATTCAGCAAGCAAGTGATGGAGCTGGTCTCCTGACATCCTGGCCTGGGCTCTTACCATCAGGCCACCCTGCTTTTCAATGCGGGTTGGGGTTAGCCGGAGGAGCCCAGGGCGAGGGCGGCCGAGGGCCCCACCCTGACGCCCGTGCGGGTCAGGTTCAGCCCTGGCTTTGACCCCGGAGTCGACGTGAGTTTGAGGAGTCTCTCAAAGCTCACGTGTGAATTGTCCATCGTGCCCTGCTTGGTGGGGCTGGGGAGGTTGGATGGGGGTGCTGCCCAGCGACGGGGGGACGCCTGGATGACCCCTACAGAGAGTGACGGGAGTTCGTGTGGCAAGGCACCTCAAAGGCTCGACCCATCCATCCCCCAGCTGCAGACCAACCCCCCTCAAGAGCCCCGAATCACCGTTTCTGCCCACGTCTCCAATGAGGGAGCGTGACGGGCCACCCTGGGGGAGAGGGCCCGGGGAAATTTCACCTCGGAGCGGGCCTAAATCCCTCTAGCTTTGGTTTAAGCTGGCTCCTCCTTCCCCGCTTACACCCCTCCCCCAGCTTTGTGTAGCTGACCTCTACATCTACTGATTTCCTGCCAACCCCCCCCCCACCCAAGGGGAAAGCAGCCGGCTCCGGCCTGCGGCGCTGGGCCCCGGCCACCCTCCGAGAGCCCCCTAAATCCGGGGTCCCGAGGCTGCCTCCCCTGCGACCCTTGGCTTCTCCCTGGGTCACAGTTCTTCCTGGGGTTTTCCCTTTCCGCCTCCCAGCGGGGACCAGAGATGATTTCCTCGCAGCTCCATTCTGAGGGCCCCCACCCAGGCCAAAGCCCCCCCGAACTCGGTCCGGTCCCCCCATCTCCGGCATCAGTCTTCCCCCGGGGAACGGTGGGGGGCCTCATCCAGACCCCGATCTCCGACCGCCTGCCCCGAGTATTTTTGGGCTCCGCTTCCCAGCGGCTTCCTGTTCGGCCACAGGAAATCTTTTCTTGGACAGAATTTGCTCATGTCCCGGGTTCTTCCTCTCGGCATTGTTTCGGCCCGGGATGGGACGGGAGTCGTCAGCTCTGGGGGAGGGGAGGGCCTCCCACCCCCCGCTCCGTCCCTGTCCCCGTCCCATCTGAAAGCGCCTTTGTGCCCCGCTTCTCCGGGAGGGCGGCTGGCCCGGCCCGGGCTCCGCGGCTGGAGACCCGGCCCCGAGCGGTTCCTGCTCGGGCACAAGGCCCTTTTGTGTGTGCGATTGTGTGTGCGATTGTCTACGTGTGTGTGTGTGTGTGTGTGTGTGTGTGCGCGCGCATGCACAAGGGTGTGCAGAAATGTGTGTATGTGTGTAGGAGAGTACAGATTTGCGTGTAACTGGGCGTGCGTTTGTCAGTGTGCATGTGTGCGTGTGACTAGGCAATGCCTTTCTCTCTTTCCTCTCCGGTTCTAATGGATGCCCTAGTTTGCTGCCTGGCTAAACTGTAGCTGAAGCCCTGGAGCAAGGGAGGGACGCCCCCCCCCCCCCCCGCCCCCCGGCCACGCGAGATGGTCCGATGCCCCCTCCCCACAGTACTGCGGCCAGCGGGGAGGGAATCGCCCGGGGGGGTCGGCTGCGAGGGCGTGGGGACCTGATCCGAATGGGATTGAACTGGCCCCAGCCAGCCTGAGTTGGCCATCCCGCTTCCTCCAGGCCTTCCCCCTCCCGCCCCTGCCGAACACCCCCCAACCCATTCCGCCGGCCAACGCTTCCTCCGGGAGGACGTGGGAGGCGGAAGCCCGGCGTGCAGGGAAGCGCTTCCGGTCAGACGGTGCAGTGCTTGTCCGCGGGAAGCTCCGGGGCCGGCAAATGGGGACGGGGCATGAAGCCCTGGGCTGGGCGGTCCAAGGGGCGGAGGGCACCGAGTTCTGGGGCCGGGGAGTGCCGGGAGGCCGGCCTGGATGTCGGTCGGCCCGGGGCCTGTCCAGCTGTTTGCTCTTCCCGGGACCGGATGGGAGCTTGGGGGGGCCCGGGATGGCTTCCCCAACGGCGGTGGGGGGTGGGGAGGGAGGAGGAATGGATAGGGTCCCCACCTCTGGACCCGTCAAAAGATAAAATCGAGTCTGGACTTCCCCGTGGCGGTCCTGGCCTGCCCGGCGGCAGGGGGATGCACCAGGTGGCTCTCCTCGGGACTCTTCCAGCCTAGAGACTGTTTCAGACTCCCGAATCGGGGAAGTGGGGGTCGGAGAAGTGTGCCGGGCTCAATCCGACGGTCAGGGGTGGTGGTGGGAGTGACAGGATCCATGAAGCATCGACTGGGTGCATGGCACCTCGCCAAGCTTCCGGGATGAGCTAGCAACACAGTCCCTGGGCCCCAGGGCCCTCACCGTACTAAGCACCGCCCCGGAGGCTTGGCACGGTGCAGCAGGAGCCGGATACCCAGCCCCTGCCCTCAAGGAGCTTCCGATCCAGTGGGGAGACAGGCAGAGGCCAGTTATGTCTATATACTGGGAGCAGGAGGAAAGCCTAGGCTAGAACTGGGAATAACGGAGAGTGGAAAGATGGAAGAGGGGAAGGGTTATGGTTACCGAGCGCTGAACTGCGTGCAGAGCACTGTAGTCGGCTCCTGGGAGAGTACGGTCCGACAGAATCGGGAGATGCAGTCCCCGCCCTCGGGGAGTCTAGAGGCCTGAGGAGCGAGGAGAAGAGCGAGCTGGGGCGGAGCAGGTGAGCAGGAACGGCTCGAAACCGCCGGT
Organism: Ornithorhynchus anatinus; assembly: GCF_004115215.2. Classification (NCBI taxonomy): domain Eukaryota; kingdom Metazoa; phylum Chordata; class Mammalia; order Monotremata; family Ornithorhynchidae; genus Ornithorhynchus; species Ornithorhynchus anatinus. Next base: position 29,458,103 of record NC_041747.1, read on the forward strand.
CCACTCTTTCCGCTTGGTGGGCGAGGCTTGCGCTGGGCGAGGGGTCTCTTCAGGACCAGAGGCCATCCTGGGGGGCGAGGGGGAAGGGGGAGAAGTCCCAGCGCCCGGCCCGGCCCTGGAGCTCTGGGGCTCGGCTACCTCTGTCTGTCCTTTCCTTTCTCTCTCCCTCCGTTTCTCCCCTCCCTCCCTCCCTCCGTCTCCGCTCTCCATCGGTCCAAACCGCTGGTCACCAGATGAGATGAGGTTTGTAAGGCATCTGGACCCACCGGGGCCCTCTCTTCCTTGAAGTTAAAAATAGCCCAGGGAAATAGCACTGCTGGCCACTCCGGCCTGGGCCTTTTAGAGCCGGGGCCGTGGCCTCTCGTTTCTCATTCCGGGAATCGCCCCCGCTCGGTCTAATGGAAAGGGCCCGGGGCCGGGGGTCAGGAGCCCCCCGGCCTTCTGGGTGACTTCAGGCAAGCTGCCTGACCGCTCTGGGCCTCAGTTTCCTCATCTGTAAAATGAGGACAGTAATCCCTGACCCTCCCTCCCTCCCAGGGATGTTGTGAGAATAAAGTGACGGCGCCCTACACATACCGGGTAGCATAATCACCATTATCATCTTATTACTGCCGTGATTACTACTATTATTTTATCACTGTTACGATCGCTGTCATTATTTGATTGTTGCCGGAATCGCTCTCATTATTTTATTATTGCTGTGATTATTATTATTATTATTATTACTACTACTTTATTATTGCCCCGATGATGCCGTCACTGTTACTTTCGCTGTTATTTTATCGATTCAGCCCTGGCTCCCCTGCCCCCGCACAACTCCGTATTTACAATCGTCGTACTTAATTATTATCTATAATGAGATTTCTGCAGCTGCCGAACTAAAACTCGAAATAAAGATGGAAACTGAAGCCAGACCAACTCAACGCCCGCCTCACCGGGCAGCCAGCCTCCAAGTCCCCCCGGGCCCTACCAATCCCCGTCGATACGGGTCTGTGCCCCTTTGGGACGATCCGGTATAATTCCTCAGATTTGTCGGTCCTTTTGATTTTTCCAAAGCCTTCTCCCCTCAGTCTTCTCTCCGAGCCCAAGCCCCACGCAAGGAGGTGGGAGCAGATCGAAGCGTCTGGCTTCAGTTTGGGAACATTTCCCGCTTTGCCTCCCCGCGCCCGCTTGTGCCGGGCAGCGGACAAACGGCAGTGGGGAAGATCGGCCTGACTCTCTGCCCGGACTGTGGACTGTGTGGGTTTGGCGGAGCAGGACCAGCGAGCCCCCAGCCAGCCACCTTTCACCCCCGTCCTCCCCCACAAGCACACACCCACATGCCCACCCCCATGGGGTGGGGGGTTGTCTGAGTTTGACAGGTCAGGACCAGCAAGCTCAGGGCTCTCTTCCCAGAGGCTGCCAGCAGGGAAGGCCAGTAGACCTCTCTCGGGGCCTCGGTTTCTCCACCTGGGAGACGCAAAGCCGGAGTAGACGTCGACTCGGGGAGCGGCTTGGTTTGGGTTTTCCCCTCTGGACTGTAAGCTCGTGTGGGCGGGGAACGTGCCTGTTATAGTGTACTCTCCTAAGCGCTTAGTATAGTGCTCTGCACACAGTAAGCGCTTAATAAATACTATTGACCGACTGACCGACCGTGGGCTCCGCTGTCCCCGGAGTCACAAGCCCTGACCTTGGCCACGGCAGTGTCCTAGGCGGTTGGGGGCCAGAGAACGGATGCAGTGTTCATCGGGTCCTTCCCCTCGAGGGGCTTCCAGTCTAACCGACCGCCCCGTCATAGTTGAGAGGCAGGAGAGATGCGAGCAAGACGCGGATGCGGAGAAATCACCAACCAACAGATGAAAATGTCCGTGGGTCAAGGCGGGGCAGGAGCCCGAAGAAAATGAAGGAGGCCGGACCAGGTTGATCTCCCTAGGTCCTTCCCGCCTCTGTGATCGTCCAACCGCCCCATCTCCTCCCGCCTCCTCCCCCCAGCCCCTCTTCCCTTCATCCCCTCCTCCACCATCCCCTCCATCACCTCCTCCTCTCCCTCCCCATCTCTCCCTGCCTCCCCCATTCCCTCTCCCCCGCCGCCCCCGAAATCCTTGACCCAAGAGGACCTCATACAGGGGTGCTGAAAGGGAGGCCATTTACACAGGTCGGCCTGGGGTTGTCTTCTAAGGCCGAGGGCAGCGTGTGGGTCATAAATAAATCAGCAGCCGCGTTAATAATACATGGGGTCGGGGAGGAGGGGTGTCCCCGCCCGAGACTGGTGTTCACAGATGGATCCTGGAGGCAGCTGGGTCAGCGCAAGCCAGGGAGCTGGGGAACGAGGCGGCTGAGGAACTGGGGAGGCAACTGGGATAAGGGCAGTGGTGGTGGACATTTATTGGCCCCCTGCTACCCTGACTTTCTCCTGAACACAGACCATTCAACACCCCTGTTGTCCCCTTTCCATCCCTGACTCTCCCCCAGTGACCCAGCCCAGTACAGTATTCTGTACGTGGTAGCCTGTAAGCTCCCTGAGGGCAGGGACTGTATCTACCACTGGACTCTCCTCAGCACCCAGTACAGGGCTCGGCACCCAGTAGGTGCTGAATCCGGGCCTTTGTTTGAACTGTAGCTCTCTAGGGGCTGTATTGCTAATAATAGTTAAGGAATTTGTTAAGCGCTTACTATGTGCCAAGCACCGTTCTAAGCGCAGGGGTAGATTCGAGGTTAATCAGGTGGTCCCACGCGGGGCTCACGGTCTTCGTTCCCATTTTACAGGGGGCGAGTGACCCAGCTCGAAAATGGCAGGTCTGCAAAGGGGGTCTGAGCCTGCGGTGGCAGCTCTGACCCTCACGCAGGTCGTTGGCGCTGGTCGGCCGACGTCCCCGGCCTGACGGGGCGCCCAGCTTCTTTTTCTTATGATATCTGTTAAGCGTTTACTATCAATCAATAGTATTTATTGAGCACTTACTATGTGCAGAGCACTGTATTAAGCACTTGGGAGAGTACAAGAGGTGGTAGACGATGTTCTAAGCACTGGGATAGAACCAAAGGATACAGTATCGATCCCCATCTTATCGATGTGGTAACTGAGGCATGGAAAAGTGAAGTGGATGGAGGTCACACGGCAGACAAGAGGATTAGAACCCAGCTCCTCCTGACTCCCAGGTCCGTGCTGTATCCTCCAGGTCACACCGCTTCGAACCACTCTGGCTTAAGGCTACTGCTTGAGCACTTCATCGTGGGCTAAACGCCGCTAAGCCCCGGGGTAGATACAAGATAATCAGGTCATATTCAGTCCTCGCTCCTCCACGGCACTCACCATCTCAGAGGGAAGGAGAGCGGGGATCTCAACCCCATTTTACAGAGGAGAAAACTGAGGCGCCAAGAGGTCCAGTGACTTGCCCCGGGTCCGCTAGGCTGTGGCGGTGAGGCCCGGGACAATCTCAGCTTGTGGCTCCGGGCAGTCACTAGCGTTTCAGGAGGATTCACGGTTTGTAGTATCACGGCAGGCTGATACCAAAAGGAGAAAAGACATTTCCCAGGAAATCTTGGAAAACAACACCCCTTTGTCCACCCACAGAGAAAACAGTTAAACCACTTCTGTGAAGCGGGGAGGGAGGAGGAAAGACAGAGAACAGAGGAGGAGGAGGAAGGAGGAGGAGGAGGGGGACGGGGTTGGGGGGCCGGGGAGAGATGCTCTTTATCTTATGCTCGATTTAGCTGAGCTCGCACACGTAGACATGCATGTTTTCACACACACGCGCGCGAAACCTCGGCTTCCAGGCAAAGAACTGCCACAGTCTAGAGGGGAAGACAGACGTTAAAATTCACGTGTGGCCATATGTTCTGTGGGTTGGGGTGGGGTGGATATCAAGCGCTCAAAGGGTCCGGATATAAGGGCAGAGAACGAGGCCCGAACACTGAATCCCCTGCACCCCAATAACAGTGAACACCCTCCCGTCATATTCCCTCCCCCTGCCCCCCCACCCTAGATGTGCACCAACGGCGTCGTCATTTTTTTTTGTTATTGGGCTTGGGAGTCAGAGGCCCCGGATTCTAATCCCGACTCCACCACATGCCTGCTGGTTGAGCTGGGCAAGTCGCTTCGCTCCTCTGTGCCTCCGCTTCCTCACCTGCAAAGTGGGCACGGGATTCTCCTTCCCACTCGGGCTGCGAGCCGCATGTGGGACGGGGACGGCGTCTGCTCTGACCGTATTGTGTCTGTTCCGGCACTCAGCGTAATTCTTGGCACCTACTAACCTCTTTTTTTTCCCCACTGGTACGTGTTAGGCACTTGCTCTGTGCCAGGTATTGTACTGAGCACTAGGGTATATACAAGATTGAGAGCTTGGCTAGAGTCCCTCTCCTACATGGGGCTCTAAGTCGGAGGAGGAGGATTTATTGCCCATTTTGCAGATAAAGTAATTGAGGCACAGAGAAGCGACTTGCCCAAGGTCACAAAGCAGGAACAGGGCAGAGCCCGGATTAGAACCCCGATCCTCGGACCCCCAGGCCCGTGCTCTTTCCACCAGGCCGTGCGGCTTCCCCTCTCCAATAACATTATCATTCTTGTCGTTCTTGCTGCCGTTATCATCGTTGATAATTCACCTAATGGCCCATGAAATCCCACGGGAGAGTTCGACAGGCAGGAGGGAATCAGTTGGAGAGACCTCCACCTCACCGCATTAGCATCTGTCATGAGAAAAGGGAGGAGTCAGGACCAGGGATCCGCCCAATGGAACAGAGCAGCCGTCCGGCAGGGGATGGGCTCTGTAATAATAATAATAATAATAATGTTGGTATTTGTTAAGCGTTTACTAGGTTGCATTCCATTTTACAGATCATCAATTATTTATTTTTCTGAACGTCTGTCTCCCCCTCTAGACTGTAAACTCACTGTGGGCAGGGAACCTGTCTCGCAACCCCTCTGTACAGTTCAGTACAGTTCTCTGAGATCTCTTAGTACAGTTCCCTGCTCACAGTAAGTGCTCAGTAAATGCCACTAAGGAAGATGATGATTCCAACCTCAGTCATTCAGTTGGAGGATCGGTGGCAGTTATCCGGGGCCTGACGACTAATCGCCGGTACTTGTTGGGCGCCTAGCCACCAACTACAGGTATTTGCTAGGCACCTATTGAGTGCTAGGTACCGTACTGAATGCTAGGGAGAGTCTAACAGAAGCGTATTTCCTGCCATCGAGTTCATTCTGGGCAGGGATCATGTGTACTCATTCTGCTAAATTCCCCCAAGCACTCAGTACAGTGCTCTGCATATAGTAAGTGCTCAGCGAAAATGCCATCGATCGATCAGAGAGCGGACAAGGAGGTCAAAAGCTACAAGGATGGGGCAGGTCGCGGCTTGACTCTGTCAGGGTGGGGGAGCTGAATAAGTAATCGAAAGTGGGATCGATGGCACGCTTCTACCTTGGCGCTCACCACGGAGCTGGGTTCATGGGACTTGGGGGCGAGGGGGAGCCCGTCAGGAAAGGCCTCCCGGAGGAGGTGGGATTTCGGGAGGCTTTGGGAGCGGGCAGGTTTGCAGGGGGAGGGAGTTCCAGATCGGGGGACCGGTGTGAGCGAGGATCCGGAGGTGGGCATCGCCGGGCACACCCCCATCCAGCGGGCCGTCCCCCTCCGATGACCTCCCGCCTCGTGCCCGGGCCTGGGAGCAGCGGGCTCGACACCCCCCCCCCCCCCCCCCCCGCCGCCGGCCTCGAGGCCGCGGCCTCTCCCTCCTGCGTTTCGTTGAGGGGGACCATGCGGGGAGGGGAGGAGGGCCGAGTCCCGCCGCAACCCCGAGCAGGTGCTGCGGTCGGAGCCCCCCACCGGGCTGTCGGGTTCCCCGGCTCTCGACGGGCTCTCGGCGCTCAGCAGCTGCGCTGCCCCTTCTTGTGGGCTAAAGCGGGGACGGGGGTTGGGGTAGAGTCAACTGTCATCTGGCGGGGGCGGGAGGCCCAGGGTGGGGGACGGGGGGCCGGAGATGCAGGGGCAGGGGGCTGGGAGCGGGCCAGGCCAGGAAGAAGCTCATTGATCTAGGACCCCGCTACGCCCAGTGGCCCCTGGTGAGGGAGGGGCGGGAGAGGGGGTTCGCCGGTCAACAAGTAGCCCTCCGTCACCACGGTCTCCTCCCCTCCACCGTCAACGGTGTTGACCGAGCACTTGCCGTGGCAGGGCACTAAACGCTCGGACGAGTGCGGTGGAGTTCGAAGAAACGGTCTCCGACCCCCAGGCCCCCGGTGGGAGGAACGGGTGGACTCACAGGGCCTCCTCGGCTCCAGAACTCACGGGGCGTCTCCCCTCTTCCCTCTCCCCCGGCAGGCGTGGAAGAAGCGCTGGTTCGTGCTGCGGAGCGGGCGGATGAGCGGGGACCCCGACGTGCTGGAGTACTACAAGAATGACCGGTCCAAGAGACCCCTGCGCGTCATCAACCTGAGCCTGTGCGAGCAGGTGGACGCCGGCCTGGCCTTCAGCAAGAAGGAGCTGCAGGACAGCTTCGTGTTCGACCTCAAGACCGGCGAGCGCACCTTCTACCTGGTGGCCGAGACGGAGGAGGAGATGAGCCAGTGGGTGCAGAGCATCTGCCAGATCTGCGGCTTCAACCAGGCCGAGGAGAACGCGGGTACCGGGGGCCGGGCCGGGCCGAGAGCGTGAGCACCAGGGCGCACGTCCCGGGCTCCCGCCACGCGTGCGGACGGGCGCGCCGCACAGGTGGCCGAGGAGCCGGGAGGTGGGAGGGAGGGGAAGGCGTTTTAGGGGGTCGTTGGACCAGGCCGGAGCCCCGCCGGCGGCCGCCTGTTTTTCAGGACGCCCGCCCGTCCCGTGGCACGCCCCACCTGCCCTGGAGTCTCACGCCGTCCCCAACCCCCGTTGGCCGCTGTGGTGAGGGGGAAGGCCAGAGGGGCAGGGGCGACCCCGGGAATGCGGTGACCGGGCCGGACAGACGGGGAGCAGGCTGAGACTCCTGGAGGAAAGCGGGTCCTCGGTGGGCGGGAGCAGCGGGCGAGGGGGTTCGGAGCTGAGGCCGCCTGCCACTCCGTGCCCAAGGGGGCACCGGCCAGGCCCGGGGAGTCCATCTGCTCTCTCCTTGCATGGGGCTGACTTTGGATCTCTGCCCACCCGCCTCCCACCGGCAGCTAGCCCCTCTGCCCCCAACCATCGGCCAGCCCCTCTGCCCGCCCCGGCGACCGGCCCCTCCGGCCCTCACCGCTGGCCAGCCCCTCAGCCCCTCTCCCCGTGCCTTCGGGCCGGGAGCCGGTGACCGTGGCCACCGGGCCCGGGGGAGGACGAGGTCCCTGACCGTCAGCAAGCGGACGTAGGCGGCCCCTCTCCACGGCCAGCTCCCCGAAGAGCGGCCCCTCACCCTCACCGGCCCCCCGCCTCCCCCTCCCCGGGCAGAGGTGCTGGCAGCCCGCAGCGGCGGGGGAGGGCCCGGGGCCGGGGGCCGGCGCGGGGCTCGGAAGCGCGGGACAATAGGTCCGCTGTTTGCCCGGCCGTGTTTCCACTGCGGGGTCAAGGCAGGGCGGGACCGAACTCTGTGTGCTTGCGCTGTCTTGTCCAGTGCCGTCTCCCAGCCTCCTTTTTTTCCCTCAGCCTCCCTCGGGGAGCGAATCGAGCCCCGGAGGCCGACGGGCGGGGGTCTCCGGAGGCCGGGGGTGGAGATGGGCAGCCTCAGCCCCGGGGACCCGGGACCCTGCCTCGCCGCCTTCACAGTGGACCCGGGAGAGTAGACCGCTAGGCCGGTGGAGGCCAACGGGCAGAGTTAGGGCACTGAGGGTGAAGGCGGGGGGGGGGGGGGGGAGAGGGCACCCCAAAACGACGCTAGAGTCAGAAGTTAAATTAGGAAGCGTCGAGGTGGTTGCCTAGTGTATTCAGTGCATTCGGACGTTTACTGGGTGCTCGCTGTGTGCAGAGTAATCGACTAAGCACTTGGGAGAGGTGATAGACATGATCCTGGGCCTTAGGGAACTTGCAGACTAAAGAACGAGTAAATATCGGGAACGCAGGGACACCACTGGGACAGAAAAGCAGCATGGCCTAGTGGATAGACCATGGGCCCAGAAGTCAGAAGGACCTGGGTTCTTATCCTGGCTCTGTCATGTGTCTGCAGTATGACCTTGGGCAAGTCACTTCACTTTTCTGTAGCTCAGGTACCCCATCTGTAAAGTGGAAATTCAGACCGTGAGCCCCACGTAGGCGCTGAGAACAGTGCTCGGCACATAGTAAGCGCTTAACAAATACATTATTATGTAGGACGTGGACTACGTCCAACCTGAGTAACTCATATCTACTCCGGGGCTCAGTACAGGCCCCCGGCACGTTGATAGCGTTTAATACCAAAACGAAACAAACACAGGCCAATGGCAGTGAGGAAAGGCACGGATAATCGAAATCCCCAGTTAATCCAAAGGCTTTGTTCTCCATCCTGAAGTTCATTCCCGGCCCCTCCCCAAACTTTCCACCCGAGCTGCTCCCGGAGGGCAGAAATGACGGGGTTTGAGTTCTGCTCCCTCTCCACCCTCTGGAGAAAGAAGTAAAGTTGCAAAGCCACCAAGGGCCTGCAAATGAAAAGTGGGGGCCGGGGGGGAACACACAGACTGGATAATCAAACGTTGGGTTGATTTTTGAAGTGGTCGGGCGGGAAGTAGTCAATATTTTTGTTTGCCTTGGGGGCGTTTTTTGGTTGGTTTTTTTAATGGCATTTATTAAGCGCTTACTCTGAGCCAGGCTCCGTACTGAGTGCTGTGATAGATACCAAATAATCGATATGAACTCAGTCTACGTCCCTCGGGGGCCCCAGCTTTAATCCCCATTTTGTGGATGAGATACCTAAGGCACAGTGACATTCAGTGATTTGCCCGAGCCCGCACGGCAGACAAGAGGAGGAGCCGGGATTGGAACCCGGGTCCTCTGCCTCCCAGGCCCGTGCCCCTCCGGCTGGGCCGTGCCGCTTCTCTTCCCCTTTAATCGATCCAGAGGCGGGTTGGATATCGCCATCCTTGAAGAAGGCACCCGGCTACTCGGAGCTGTGAAATCTCTCCTCTTTTCCTCTGTCTCCTCCTCCGCCTCCTCCTTCCCCTCCGGACCCCTGGGAGAAATTCCATGTCCGTCACATGACCGAGATCCAGCTGGGGAGCGCGATTTGGGGCCTTCCGTCTCGTTTCCCTCCGCCCCGGGCCTCCCCCCTGAGGTTCCGGGGAGCGTCCTGCCTGTTCCCTGGAGATCCTGACTCCCCAGTCGGGGTCCCGCCCCTCTGACACCTTCCAACACCCCACTTTCTGCGCCACACTGGCCAGGAAAAGGGTCCGGGGGAGATGGGCCAGATCGTTCCTGCCCGTCCCCGAGGCCTCCTGGGTGCGGATCCCCGTTCCCGGGGAACTGCTCGGTGCAGAGCGCTGTACTGGCCGCCTTCTGTGTGCACAGCTCCGTACTGGTATGTGTGTGAGTTGGACTGCGCATTTGCCCGCCTTGGAGAACCTCCGCCCGGGCTCTGCCCGGCTTCGGCCCAGTCCCCGCCTGGTCTTGGCCCCGTGTTGCTCAGTCCGGGTGCCGGGCCTGGCTCGTGCCCCATCACCTCGCGCTCAGCCGGTAGCCCCAGGCTGGCCAGGGGCACATCCTTGCACCACCACCCCCCCCCCCCCCGGCCGGGCCAAGGTTGGCTCGCCTCCTGAGAACAGGCTCATGGGCACCACGGGATGGGGAGAGGACAGAGGACGGGCAGCTCCGCCGCTGGTGGGGGCCATGGCAGGGGCCGGGCCGAGCAGGGACTCGGTCCCGGGAGCTCATCCCCTCCGCCCCGAGCATTCCCCTCCCCCCCCGCCCCCGGATCCTCCCTCTCCCTCCCTCTGTCCCCCGCTTTGTCCTTCACAGAATCGATTTCCGCTAAAAGTCTCCCGGCGACACGCGGGCTCGGGACGATCCGTCTCCTCTGCCAACGCAGCGCCCTCAGCTCTCACCCTCCGCCCCCCTACTGGGCCAGGGCTCTCGGCCTTCTGTCTGCCCCCGATCCTCCCCGTCCCGTCCCGGCCCGCCCCTGTCCGTCCCCGGGCTCGCACTCACGGCCTGTTGGGGGAAGCGTTGATCTGGGCGCTCGGACGGTCGGGCAGTTGCCACCGCCCGCTCCTCCGCGCAGTCACGGGCCCCGGGTTCCCTGTGCCCCCCACGCACCCACCACCCCCATGCCCGCCTCCAGAGCACCTTCTTCAAGTCTCTGGTGGAGGCAGCTGCTGCCGGGGAAGAGGAATGACAATCTCCCCTTTTCCTCCACGGGCCCGGGGCTTCGCCAGCCTGGGCCTCAGTTCCACGCCCCCGGGAAGAGGCGCCAAACCGTTGGAAAGGCCTTGTCCCATCCTCGCCTCACTCCGGACCGGGGTCGGGCCGGGGTCGAGGGGGGAGGGACAAGGCGGTCAGCCCAGCAGACGAGCTCCCATGCTCTGAGGTAGCGGCCGTGGCCCCCGGAGGAGGAGGAGGAGACCGGTTGGGACCAGAGCCCGGAACAGAAGTCGTGCGGGCTCCAGGGGGATCCGAAGGCTGGGACGTCCAGTCGGGACAGGGGCCCGGATGCCCATTCCGGGCCCCTCCGGTCAATTCGCTGGGCATTTATTGTGTGCAGAGCACTCTACTAAGCACTTGGAAGTGACGGTAGACTCGATCCCCGCCCTCAAGGAGCTTACAGCCTAGTGGCGGAGCCTCCAGCTAGGCCTGGCCTCTACTCTCGGCTCAGCTAGGGCCCGCGGTGGGCCACCGATCAATCAGTCGCGTTCCCTGCCCACGGTGAGCTCACAGACAAGGGAGAGAAACGGAGGGGAATTCGAATCAGTGACGGATTTGTACATAAGCGCCAAGGGAGGGGTGAATAAAGGGTGCAAATTCAAACGCAGGCACGATGCAGAAGGGAGTGGGAGAACAGGAAATGAGGCCTCGGTCGGGGAAGGCCTCTTGGAGATGTGCTTTTAATAAGATTTTGAGAGCGGGGAGAGCGATCGTCCGTTGGATGCGGAGAGGAAGGGCTTTCCGGGACGGAGGCGGGACGGAGGCCAGGGGTCGGCGGTGGGATAGACAAGATGGAGCGTATGGGCTGGGCGGTGGTAGGAGATCAAGGAGGTAAGGTAGGAGGGGGCAAGTTGACGGAGGCCTCGGGCGGGGTAGTCTCACGGTCGGAGCACGGAACTGGACGCCGGAGGATCCAGATCCGAGGCCGGCTCGGCTACCGACCGGCCGCGTGTCCTCGGGCAAGTCGTCGCGCGTCTCTGGGCCTCCGCCTCCCGCGGGTAAAGTGGAGGTGAAGGTCCCCGCCTCTCTTTGGCCCCCAGGGTGAGGTCGGCGTTGTCGCCGCTGGGAAATATAGGGCCCGCGCAGCCTAATCCCAACTGTGCGCTTTGTCGCTGTGTGCCGAGCGCCGTGCTAAGCCAGTAACGCCGTCGGACCCAGTCGCCGTCCCCCCCCCCGGGGTTTCCAGTCCTTGCGCTGGAGACTCGCAGCGCTCGAACCGTAGCCAGCGTCTCCCGCTGAGCCCCCCGGGGTCCGTGAGGTCGGCGGGGGCCGCTCCTCCCGGCCCTGGGCTGCGGCCGGACGGCGTCCCCCGCCCAACCCAGCGGTCCAGCGCGGGTCCCCCACCCCCACCCCCGACCGCTCCCGGGGCCCGCGGAGATGCCCGGGGAGGACCGAACCCCTTCCCGCCGAGGATCGTCTTTTCCACCAAGTTGGCCTTGGCTGCCAAGGATGGGGGGGCGGGGGCTCGGCCAGGTGACGTCAGGACTCTCTCCTTCCAGAAAATGCGAGTGATGGCTCTGGTGTGGGGGGAAGGGCGGGGGGGACGGACACAGGCCGGGCCGACTTTCCAAATGTGATTGTGTAAGGGGACAGGAATGATGCTGAGGGAGGGAGGGAAGGGATACACCCTTAAGGAAAAACTCGCGGACTGGGCTGACCTTCCCGGTGTTCCCGGCCTTATCTCCAGTCTAGACGAGGAGCCTGAGCCCCGCCCTGCTCTGCCCCCACCCGCCCCAGCCCGCCGGGTGACCCCGGGCACCCCCTCCCCCGGGCCCCGGCCTGGCGCGCGTGGAGCCGGACTCCTCGGGCCGGAGCCGAGCGGCCCCCGGTCCGCTGCGGAGATGGCAGGCCCCGGGAGCGAGGGAGGGGCTGAGTCGGAGGTGGAGGCGGTAGCCGTGCCCCGGGCACACACCCCGACCGGCGGGCCGACCCAGCGTGAGCCCTGTGTGGGACGGGGACCGGGCCAACCTGGTGGTCCTCTATCCATCCCAGGGCTCAGTACGGCGCCCAGCACAAAGTAAGCATTTAACAGATACCATTTTTAAAAAGACACACAGACTCCCCCACGTGTCCCTGGTGTGCCTTGAGCAATCTAGGACCAGATGCAAAGGGCAGAATCCCAGAAATCGTGACCGTCCTGGCCATTTCAAGACGTCCGGTCGCGGTGGCCAGGACGGCACTACTCCCGGCTCCGCGGGGGCCGAGCGGCTGATCGACGGCCGGGGACCCGCTCCGTCGATCGGTACAGCGGCGTAGTATCTGTTGAGCGCCCACTCTGTGCGGGGGGCCGCCCCAGCCACTGGCTGAACTGGGTGCTCTCCCCGGCATCTGCCGGGTGCCGAGCTCTGTACTGGGAACCTGCTGTGAGTGTGGTTTCGTGTGCTCCGGCTCTGGGCAGGGTGCTGCGCTGAGCGCCTCCTGGATGCCTCCTGTTCGCAGGGTGCTGTGCTGGGTGCCCGCTGTCTGAAGGATACTGTGCCGGACCCCGAATTTGTGCGTGGTGCTGACTCAGCTGGACCTCATCCACTCACTGAGCCCGCTGAGGGCCTCAGGAGGCAGGAAGCTCGGGGTTCAGGCGATAATAATAATAATAAATGCTATTTATTTAGCGCCTACTGTGTGCCAGGCACTACTCGGAGTGCCGGGACACATACAAGATAATCGGGTCGGACCCAGTCCCCGTCCCACACGGGGATCACGGTCTTGAGCTCCATTTTACCGCCGAGGGAACCGAGGCGTGAAGCGACTCGCCCGAGGTCACGCGGCGGACAAGTGGCAGAGCTGGGATTAGAACCCGGGCCCTCCTGACTCCCGGACCCGGGTTCTCTCCCCTCGGCCGCGCTCTTCGTCCGGGGCCGAGGTGCCCGTGCAGGTTGGGGAGAGGAGGAGGTTGTGGAGCGACATTTTCCCTAAGCCGGCCGCCCGTCTCTGCCCCCTCGCAGATGCCCCGTGGAACGCCCGCGCCGGGCCTCGACCCTCCCCGGCCCCGGCGGCCGCCGAGCCCGGCGGCGCGGCCTCCCCTCAGCCTCCAGTCCTGCTCCCCGAGCGCAAATCTTCGGCCCCGGCCGCCCACTCCAGCCAGCCCGCGCTCTTCACCTTCGACGCCGCCCCCGGCCGGGCCCAGGCCCAGGCCCCTCTGTCCACCAGCGCCCCCCAGGACTACCTCTTCCTGCACCAGTGCGTCAGCCGGCGCGCCGAGAACACCAGGTACGGGACCCCGGGGCGCGGCGGGCCGGGCCTGGGGCGGACCGGCGAGGGGGCAGGCGGGCGAGATGAGGGAACTGAGGCGGAGAGAGGTTAAGTGACTTGCCCAAGGTGGAGCTGAGGCCCCGGTTGTGGTGGTGCTTGGGTTCTTCTTTTCCCCTCCGGCATCACTGTCACCGTAGAGGGTGTCTCCCGTAGACACAGCAAGGTTCAAACAGCTACCGGACACCTAAGGATCCCTCTCCCCCGTCATTACGTACATGCGTACTTACGGTGCAGTGGAAAGAGCCCGGGCTTGGGAGTCGGGAGGTCATGGGTTCTAATCCCGGCTCCGCCACCTGTCTGCTGTGTGACCTCGGGCAAGTCACTTCACTTCCCTGGGTCTCAATTCCCTCATCTGTAAAATGGGGATGAGAGCTGTGAGCCCCACGCGGGACAAGCTAATACCCTCGTATCTCCCCCGGCGCCTTAGTACAGTGCCTGGCACAAAGTGAGTGCCTAACAGACACCATTATTAGTTTATCCTCTGGGCCTCCGTTCCCTCAACCGTAAAACGGGGATTGAGACTGTGAGCCCCACGTGGGACGGGAAGAGTCCGCTCCAGCGCTTATCTGAATGTTATTCTCTGGGCCTCCGTTCCCTCATCCGTAAAATGGGGATAGAGCCCGTGAGCCCCACGTGGGACGGGAAGAGCCCACCCCAGCGCTTCGTACAGTGCTCGGTACACAGTGAGCGCTTAACGAATACCATTATTATTATTATTATTCTCTGGGCCTCCGTTCCCTCATCCGTAAAATGGGGATGATGTTGGTATTTGTTAAGCGCTTACTATGTGCGGATCACCGTTCTAAGCGCTGGGGGAGATACAGGGTCATCAGGCGGTCCCAAGTGAGGTTCACAGTCTTCATCCCCACTTCACAGATGAGGTCACTGAGGCACCGGGAAGGGAAGTGACTTGCCCACAGTCACACAGCGGACAGGTGGCAGAGCCGGGATAGAGACAGTGAGCCGCACGTGGGATGGGAAGAGCCCGACCCAGCGCTTCATACGGTGCTTGCTACATAGTGAGCGCTTAGCGGATACCGTTATTATTGTTATTGTTATTATTCTCTGGGCCTCCGTTCCCTCATCCGTAAAATGGGGATTGAGACCGTGAGCCCCAAGTGGGACGGGAAGAGCCCACCCCAGCGTTTAGTACGGTGCCTGGCACATACTGAGCGCTTAACAAATACCATCATTATTATTTTTCTCTGGGCCTCCGTTCCCTCATCCGTAAAATGGGGATTGAGACCGTGAGCCCCCACGTGGGACGGGAAGAGTCCACCCCAGCGCTTCGTACAGTGCCTGGCACGTGGTGAGCGCTTAACAGATACCATCATTAGCATTACTCCCTGGGCCTCCGTTCCCTCCTCCGTTAAATGGGGACAGAGCCTGGGAGCCTCAAGTGGGACGGGAAGAGTCCACCCCGGCGCTCCGTCCGGTGCCCGGCACACAGTGAGGCCTTTGCATTCATTCATTCAGTAGTATTTATTGTTAAGTAGTTATTGTTGAGGGCTTAACAAATGCCACAATGATGACGATTATGACCTAACACCACAATTATTATGATGATGATTATTTAACACCACAATTATGAGCGCAAAGAGAGCTGCGCATGCGCACACAGAGGGCCCCCCCCCCCGGCTCAAATCTTGCTTCCTGGCGCCGCCTCGTGGCCACGTCTGGGAAGGGCAGGAGGCAAATGAGCGGTCGTGGGTGACCCCCGTTGTCCCCCCTCGTCCGGCCAGGGGACACGGGGAGGGGGCCACAACGCGGGGAGGGTCTCCGAATGGGAGCACGGAGGGTGGACGGCAGGGTCCGCACCCTGGGGTTCCGCTTCCCCGGAGGAGAGAGCCTCTTCGGAAATCCCTGTCCCCGAAAATCCACTTCCAGTTGGCCCAGCCGGGGATGCTCGTGATGCTGGCATCTCTTAAGCGCATCCTAGGGGCCAAGCGCTGTTCTGAGCGCTGGATGGAGGGGAGACAGTCGGGGGGGGGGGGTCGGATGAGCCGTGGAGGGTCGGCGGGGGAGAGTCGGGGATGGAGAGGGGAGGGCCGAGGGGTGGATGGTCCATGCTGGGTCAGTGGGGGAGAGTCGGCGATGATAACGGTGGCATCTGTTAAGCGCTTACTATGTGCCAAGCACCGTTCTAAGCTCTGGAGTAGATACGGGGTGATCAGGTTGTCCCACGCGGGGCTCACGGTCTTAGTCCCCACTTTACGGATGAGGGAACCGAGGCCCAGAGAAGTGAAGTGACTTGCCCAAAGCCACACAGCTGACGAGCGGCGGAGCCGGGATTAGAACCCATGACCTCTGACTCCCCAGCCCAGGCTGTCTGGGGGAGGTTCGGGGGGGGCGGGTCCTGGGTCAGCGGGGGAGAGTCAGGGGGGTCGGGTGATCTGTCCCTTCGCTCCCAGCATCCTGGACCCCCGGGAGAGTCCCGGGTTGGAGGGGTGTGGGGTTTGATCCGAGGGCCCGTCACCTCTGGGGAGCGGCGAGAGAACGTCTCCTTACCTCTGAGCCACCGAGAAGCCACAGAGAGGCTAACGGCGAGTGGGCCGGGGGGGAACGACCCCCTCCCTTGCCGCCTTCTAGGAGCGCCAGCTTCTCTCAGGGCACCAGGTCTTCGTTCTTCCCGCGGAGCGACGGCGCCGGGCAGAAGCCGGCCCAGGGCAACGGCCACTGCGTGAACGGGGCGGGGGGACCAGTCCACGGCTTCTACAGCTTGCCCAAGCCCAGCCGGCACCACTCCGACCTCCGGGATGGGCCCTGCAACCTCCCCAGGAGCCCGGGCTCCTCCTCCGGGCCCCCGGCTGGCCTCGCGGGCCCCGAACCCGACCCGGAGGAGGGGTCCGGCCTCCAGGCCTCCGGCCTCGCCTTAGGCCGCGAGCTCGGGGACCTGTCTCTGGACTCCTCGGAAGGCCCCGCCGCCCCGCTCTCCACCTACCAGATTCCCAGAACTTACGCCCTCGACAAGAACCACAACGCTCTGGGGGTCGACCCCCCTCCGCGGCCCCCCAAACCGGGGCAGACGGAGTCGCCCCGGCGGGGCAGCCCCCAGCAGCGGCCCCAGAACGGCGAGGGCGGCCGGGCGGTCTCGGCGGCCACCACCATCCCCCGGCGGAACACTCTGCCGGCGGTGGACAACAGCCGGCTGCACCGAGGTGAGGGGCGTTGGTCACGGGGCGGGAGGCGGCGTGGGGTAGGGGGGAGCGGAGGGCGCTGGGCCATCCGTGCCGCCCCGAAGGCCGCCCCGGGTCACGGATAATTGGAACCCGCGGATGATCCAAACTCGGCTGGACCTCCTGGCCCCGGGCGGGCCGAGGAGGTCACTCCGATCCCGCGGCTCGGGCACGCGGGGTGGCGTGGCGGTCCTCGGCCCGACCCCCGAGAGATCCCATCTCCCCAGAGGAGGCTCCGCTGTGCCTCGGGCGGCAGCCGGACTGCGTCGTCCCGAGGCCTCCGGGCAGTCGGAACGGGCCCTGCCCTCCAACCCCTCAGCTCGGGGACAGTCCCGGGTCGGCGGGACTCAATCCCGGGGTGGCGGGCCTACTCCTTCGCCACGCCCGTCCCCTCCCCGACGTGGGGCTAGCTGTTCTCCGGGCGTCAGGGCGGAGCGGGGGAGCCGGCCCCCCACATCGCCCCCATGCCAGGAGCGCGGGGAGCCACCGCTCCGAGGCAGCTGATGCCCTCGGCCTCTTCCTGCCCCCTTCCAGCCTCCTCCTGTGAGATGTGCGAATACCCCCAACCCAGCCCCGGGAGTGGTAGCGTGGGCCGCTCGGTCGAGTCGGTGAACGACGGCTTCGGCTCCTACCTGGTGAGCGGCGGGTCTCCCCCACGTCCCGTCCCCTCCCGCCCCTCCCACTCCCCCCACCTGGGAGAAACCAACCCCCGGACAGTGCACTGTGCACAGATGGGGCCGGGGGACCCCCGGGGGGACAGTCGGACGGCCCCCGCCCGGCGGGCCGGGCAGAATCCCAGAGACCGACTTTCTTGGGGGTGGACGTGTCGGGAGTATGGCTAGGGTCGGAATCGGAGGGCGCAGCTCCTCGCCCTCCTGTGGATAGGAGCCCCCCAATTACCCGTGGGATTCGGTGACAGGGCGGCTAGGTGGGTTGGATGGAACAGATGATGGAGGGTGATGGCAGGTTACGGGCTTGTGACACAGGGAGGAGAGTGCGGGTGTCTACGGTGAAGAGAAAGTCAGGGTGAGGACGGGGTTTGGAGTCGAAGCTGTGGGAGTGAGTTCCCCGAGGAATAGAAGAAAATAGAGAATAGAAGGGGACCCGGAACTGAGCCTCGACTCGGGCGGGGGGGGCGGGGGGGACTGTGGGTTCCTGACTCGGAAGGGGATGCTGGGGGTCATTCCATCCATCCCCCTGCCGTCCAGCCACCCAGACGGTGATTCTGCCCCGCACACACATGCGCGCACGGACACACGCACAACTACGCGTATCCGTGAGCGCCCTCCCCGCCCCGCTCCGACACTCGTGGAGTCTCATCCCTATCCCTCGCGCTGCGGCGGAGGCTCAGTTGCCCCTGCGCTGACTCCCAGTCCGTCCCGCAGCGAGCCAAAGCGGTGCTGGGCCGCTCGGACAGCGGCGCCTCGGATGACAACTACGTCCCCATGAACCCCGGCTCGGCCTCGCTGCTCCAGGCGGACAGGGGGACCGAGAGCCCCCAGGGCCTCTACATCCCCATGAGCCCGGGCCCACACCGCCTGGACCTCCTGGGCTTCTCGGGCAACAGGGGCAGTCCCAGGGCGCAGAGCCAGCGGCCCGGCCGGGGGGGCGAGGTCCAGCCGCCCCCCGTCAACCGCAACCTCAAACCGGACCGCAAAGGTGAGGGTGCCCGGTGGGAGACGGGTGGAGGGCCGGGACCGCGGGGGTCTCGCCGAGCAGACGGGGCGCGGACGGACGCAGCCGTGGGGAGCGGATTCTGGGCCCGCCTCCTCCCTGCCGAGACCCCGGCCCTTCCGCCTTGTCCCCGGAGCCTCCCGGTTCCTCCCCAGATTTCCCAGTCCTTCCCCCGATCTCCCAGTCCGACCCCCTGGGCCTCCCGGCCCGTTCCCGGGGCCTCCCCCCTCCGTCCTCCGGGCTTCCGGGCCACCCCTGGGCCTCCCGGCCCATCCTCGGACAGAAGCTTCCATCTCCCTGACCGCCGCGGACGCCCCGGGGCCTCCGCCGCCCGGTCCTTCCGGGGCAGCCCCGGATGGAGGGCGGGGAAGACCATCCCCAACTGACCCAGCGCCCTGTCCGCTCCAGCCAAGCCCACCCCCCTGGACCTCAGGAACAACGCCATCATCGACGAGCTGCCCTTCAAGTCCCCGGTGACCAGGTCCTGGTCCAGGCCAACGTGAGTGTCTCGGGGGAGCGCGGGGGCCTCGGGGAGCAGTTGCCCGGCACGGCGGTCCGCAGGAGGGCCGGTGGTGGCCATGGCCGGCGTAGGGCACCCTACGGCTGAGGACGGAGGGCTCACCCCCCTCTCCCACCCACCCCCGCCCCGTCGCCCTCTATTCCAGCCAAACCTTCACCTGGGGCTGCTCCCAGGCCCGCCGGCCGGTCTCCAGCCAGAGCGTCACCAGCACGGACTCCGGGGACAGCGAGGAGAACTACGTTCCCATGGTGAGCCCCCCGCCCCCCGGCCCGCCCCCCGATCGATCAGTCCGCGATCGAGCACGTAGCGCGTGCAGAGCACTGTACTAAGCGCTCGGGAGAGCGAGGTATAACAGAGCTGGAAGATGCAATGCCCTCTCACGGGCCCTCCGCGATCTAGAGGACGAGCTTCCGCCAGCGACAGATAAGGGACGGGGAGTGGGCCAAACGCGGGGCGGTGGGATGGGGGAGGCCCGGGGTTGGGGCCTGAGATTCCTACTCCCCTCTGCTCCACGGCCGCGCCCAGCGGCCCAGCAGAGGGTCGGCGCGGGCCCGCCGACCCCAGCCCCGGGAGCGCGAGGAGG